>NC_056680.1:13850000-16840000 GCF_018350215.1 Panthera leo | reverse complement strand
CAGTGTGAAACTGCAGACAAGGAGGTATTTTACTGTTCTTGTGTATAGTGTCTCCGTTTGTCAATTTCAAACCGGTAGAAAGAGATGAAGGTATTATCCATTTTTCTTGCTAATCCCCCACAACCACCACCACTGTGGTTCTCTGGGGCCAGTGTTTCATGGTGGGGTTTTGAAGGAGAGACTTTTTTGTGGACAGGACTTGGAGATTCTGGTCAGAATCGCTTTATAATGTTGATTTCAGTTGTGACCAGTACCTTTTCAGATATTTCCTCCCACAAAGCCCATGTGTAAAGCTCATTCTTAACTGAGCTGCTATCCTCAGACTGTGCACTCGTGTGCTGTTAAAGTCCTCTCCATCCCCTGTGGTCTGTGCTTGGCATTTTGTGTCCTCAGGAAGATGTATGACCACTGTCCACCCAAAGTAACCAAAATGACAGCTTTTTTTTAGGGTGTTTTTCTTGTAATGATTCTTCAGCTGCCTGCCTATACCAGTGTTTAGGGTAGTCATTCACTCCATAGATGCCCCATTATCCTTCCTTCTCCTCCAAAAAATGAAAATCTGGGCATAGAGATTATTACAGATTATTGTTCTTTTGGTATTTTAAATCCTTTGGAGGGTTAGGTATTTGTATTTAGCATTCTTGGGCATTGAATTGATCCCTTTCTTCCTAGTACACTTACCTTAATACTTTAAATCTCTTTCCACAGGTCAGATACCAGGCCCAGGTTCCATGATCCCTGGGCAGCCCATGCCAGGCCGCATGATTCCCACCGTTGCAGCCAACATCCACCCGCCTGGGAGTGGCCCAGCTCCTCCCGGTATGCCTCCAATGCCAGGAAACATCTTAGGACCCCGGGTACCCCTCACGGCACCTAACGGCATGTGTAAGTAGCGTGGTGGGGGGAAGCATCACCCTAGGGTCTCTCTGGGAGGGCTGGAGACAAGGGACAAAGGCTTTGTTCTCTAGATTATCTATAGTGTGGCAGGTCCGTGGACAGTGCAGCCTGTGACAGGGA
Organism: Panthera leo; assembly: GCF_018350215.1. Taxonomy (NCBI): domain Eukaryota; kingdom Metazoa; phylum Chordata; class Mammalia; order Carnivora; family Felidae; genus Panthera; species Panthera leo. Next base: position 16,838,983 of record NC_056680.1, on the reverse strand, counting down.
TTCCAGAAGATCGATCTGTGGTCCATGCTCTTCACCGCCCCTGATGAGCAGGTGCACAGGTGACGAGTGCAAATGCTTGCAGCGTTTGGCTGCATGTGCCATAACCTTTGTGGCCTGCACTCTCGACACTGAGGTCTGTGGGGAGGCCAAAAGGTCATTCCTCGCCTGCTCCTATTTAAGCCGGTCTAGCTTGAATCTTATTAGACATACTGAGCTGCTAGTTGTTTTCCTACAGGAGCCTCTATGGACACAGGTTTCAAAATTGGAGGGTCAAAGAAAGAAAAAAACAGTTTAGAGCAGAAATAACAAGTTTCTCATATCTACTCCGGGATGTCGGTAGTAGCAACTTAGACTAAGGAGGGAGTATTGAGGGGCTATGTTGAGAAGGAACAGGAGGTCCCAGCAGACTCCATGGAGAGGACACAGTGTGTGTCTGGCAGGTGTATGAAGCCAGTTCCTTGCTCTCCCTCAGTCCTGGCCTCCAGAAGACTGCTTCAGAAGCTCTGACCTGTCCTTTACTCCTGTAGATCTTCTCAGAATGGTCCCAAAATGCAGTCAGTAGTGGCCAGATAACCCAGCCACGTCTTTAGTCCTGGTTCATTTAGATGTTCACATACGTGCCAAGGAGTCAACTCCTATTGACGGTACCGAGAGCTAGGTCTCGAGAATTCCTAGTCTCCAGGAGCTGTAGTTGGGAAAACAAGAAACGAACAAGTGGATAGTAGTATACAGGATTTACCACAAAGTGCCTGGAGTGCGCTGCAGCGCTCAGGGAGGCTTCACAGGGCCAGGAGGCAGGCTGTATAAAAGCTCATCTCCTTTCTCTCTGGGCCCCTAGGGACTAAGATAGTGTGGGAGCATGGAAGAAAGCCGTGTAGCTGGGTATAGGATCATGACAATAGAAAAAATGATCTCCTTTGAGTCCCAGTCAGAGGTTGTAGTATAGGGATACTTCTTTTCCTTGGCAAGAGAACCTTCACGTCGTTAACTTACAGATGGTAGGCAAATGTGTCAGCCTGCCGGGAGACTTGCCCGATTTGCCATCCCAGTTGCAAGAGCTGAGATCGCTGGTCTTTACACTGTCCAGGATTTCATCCTGAAGGGCCGTCAGGGGAGCACCTTGAGAATATGGGGGGTTTCGGGTCCCCACTACCTGCCACAAGTGAGTGTTTCAGGGATTCTGAGCCACTGACTTGGCTGTTGGGTACCAGGCAGGCCTCCTCGGCCAGGGTGCTTCCTCCCTTCAGGCCTTAGTTTCCCCCTCTGAAAAGAGGACTCAAGAGATTTGACCAGTGGGCTCTCTCTCAGAGCTTTGAAGAGCTTTGGCAGTTTGGTGGCAATCTCTTGGGGGGAAGTTGGATGAACTGACCAGTGAGCAAGGCTGTGCTTGAATTATTTATTTGTTTCATATGTTTTTATTTCTGACAAAATCAAAAGGTTTTAAAAGCCCTGGATTAAATAATCTCTAGGGTTCCTTTGTACGCTAAGCAGCTAAAGTTGAAATAGGAAAGAGCCCCAGACACTGATACTAATTGTTCCCTTCAGGACCTGACCTAGTTTTGGCCAAAAATCCAAGGACTGCAGTTCAGGAGCTGTGGGGCATCCCAGGACTGTCCACCTTGTGAGCAGCCGCCTCGAGTGAAGCTCTCTGGCCCTGGTGGAGACACTTAATCAACAAGAAGTTATTGATAATCTATTTTGTGCCCACCTAGGCCAGGCACTGTGAGAGAAAGAAGACCCAGAACTTGCCCAGGAAGGAGCTTATCATTTAACTGAAGAAATAACAATTAGAACCATCAAAATGCAATAAACTCAAAATACACTTAAGTTCTGACAAGGTCTGGAGTGATTCTTGGAAGGGGTGGGCCTCGCCTTGGAGGAGGTTGGGACAGATTCAGACACCCCAGCACCTGAGCGGGGACCTGGAGGGCCAGTGGACCTGAACTGCGAAGACCACAGTGGCAGCAGTGCCACAAAGTCTGTGCTGATTGCCTGCTGCGAGGAAGATTACTTCCCGTGGCATCTCTCTCTGAACGGGCTCTTCCCCAAGCCCTTGCGTTTCCAGCAATGACGAGTCCCTCTTGGCTGTGTTTGCAGATGCCCCTCCGCCGCAGCAGCCGCCACCGCCTCCGCCGCCCACGGATGGAGTCCCTCCGCCTCCTGCTCCAGGCCCACCAGCCTCGGCCGCCCCCTAGCCTGGAAGATGCAGGCCGTGTCCACGCCCGGCGCCACCAGCTGGAGTGCGGATGACGAGACTTGTGTTCCTCAGCTTCCTTGGGTTTCTTTTAGGATTTTTCTCCTCACAGCCCCAAGCACGCATCCCATATTTCCCCATTCCTCTTGCCAGCCCTCTCCATGCTCTGACACCTCTTGTGTTAGTTCCTCAGCCAGTACACAAGGAGAGGCTTATGGTGACAGTGTGCCCTGGTCATCCTGACAGTAGCCCGCATCCCCCACAGCCTGGTGTGGGGTATGCATACAGTTTCTCTGCAGGTCCTGTCAGCATTAGATTTTGATGTCTGTCATTTTGGCTCCCCCACAGTTTTTTGCTTTGTCTTATGTGGATAATGCTTTATAATCATTATCTTTTTTTTTTCCTTTGTCATTGTTGCTTTAAACGAGAGCATCCTAAGTTAATAGGAACCAAAAAAATGGTGATGGGCAGAGGGAATAGCCAAAAGGAACATACCTAAAGGCATTATAAGTGACCTTATTTCTGCTAACCTGAGCTGAGATTGGTGCTGATGATGAAGTTTCATGAGACTTTTGCCCCACACAGACGCACCAAAATTCGAAGAGATGGGGAAGGGACCCCACTGATTTTATTCCCAGCGAGGACCATGAGGGACCTCCACCCTGAGTAGCGGAACACGCCCCTTCAGTCCCTGGTAGGGTAGCGCACAAGCATTAGAGCAGACCCACTCCATCCCTGGCCCACCGGTTTGGCTTTCTATGCAGATGGTTTGTTGGTTTGGGGGAGGGATTTGGGGAGGCATTCCTTAGTTCCCTAGACTAGCCAGGAAAGCTGTAGGAGTCTAGGGCAATGACTATCGAATGAGTCTAGTCCACTATTCACTGCTTTGTACTCATTCTTTTTTTCCCTCTTTCAAAAAACCTTTAAAAAGGAAAAAAAAAAAAAAGTAAGTAGATAGTGCTAAATATTCTAGCTCATGGAACTTGGTTAGGATGGCTGGGGGTTCAAGTCCCCAAACTACCTCTTGCAGTCCAGGGTGAGTGGGGTTTAGTGAAGCGGTACTTTAGGTTTGGGATGGGATTGGAGAAGTGGGGCAGGATCAATGGCCTCTCATACCTTCTCCCTTCCCTTTCTGAGATCTCACATTCCATCTGTCAGGGTTGCCAAGGAGATGCTGGGGGTACCAAGGAACCCAGTTGGCAATCAGAGCATCATGCTTTTGAGGGCTGGGGTACTCGGAGTGGGAGATTGGAATGCCATTCCAGAGGAAGAGCCACAAAAATGCCTTAACTTGAGCCCATTTCAACCCCTGCTGATGAATGACTTGAGAGTTCTTGGTTTTCTCTTGTCCTTCCTGCCTTCTGTTCTTCTGTGGATGGGGGAAGGGTGTGTTTGGTGGAGCTTGATTTCCAAAGCACCTGGCCTCTTCATGTCACCCTCTCAAGTGGCAGTTTCATTATTTAGAATGCAAAGTGGAACACCTTTTGGGTATCTTTTTCTATATATTCTGTAAAGCTTTACATATGAGAGGATGTAGGGAGGTATTTGTAAAACACCTCAACTTTTTCTCTTAGTATCAGAAAGCAAAAAAATAAATAAAACCACAATTAAAATTTGCCTTTCAAACCCTCAGGTGTTGCCTCTAACCAGGTAGCCCCGGTTACCATCAGAGTACTGGTACCAAGGAGACCTTGTTCCTTTTGTGTGTGTGTTCTAGACTCTCGGAGTGAAAATGAGCTCGTTCCTGCTGGAGTTTGATTCCAATGCATTTGCCTCCAGAAAGATCCCAGTGCCTTTTGACAGTGGCCAGGGTTTTTTTTCCCTATTTCCTGCCAGTCTTTCCCAAAGGAAACTCATTCCAAATACTTACCTTTTCCACTGGGTTCTTAGAAGGAAAATGGAATTCTGGTTCATACTGTGGTCCCTTGTAACCTCAGGTCTTTAATGTGATCGCTTTCAAATTTAAAAGATCCAGGTGGAAATATTTTTACTATGCTGGTAACAATTCTACAGAATACCTGAATTCTTAACACTGTTATGTTTCAATATAAGTGGTGACTTTTTCTTTTCATGTCTTTGATCTGGTTTCGTTCCTGTAATACAGCCACCCAATTTGGGGGGGGGGGGGGGGGGATGGGAATAATACGTGGGGTTTTTTTTGTACAAACGTGTCTCAGTGTGGTGTTATTTTGGAGAAGGGGGAGTTTTGGAAGATTGGAGGAAATTGATCAAGAAGGCCTAATCTCCCTTTTTCAGTGAATAAATAGAACGTTTCTGGATTCTAGTCCCATTCTCTGCATTCACACATCAGTCTCTTCATGTGTCCTATGAAGAACCTAAATATTCAGCCCCACCCAGTCCTGGTCAGCAATTAAAGTTCAGTGATTCGGGGCCTCCTGACTGACCATTTCATGACACTTAAGGAGTATACAGTTAAATGTGCCTTGCCCACTGTTTGTTTCCATGGTAAAAATGAAGAAAGGGGTATGGCCAACATCCTGACCCTGCCAAGAGAAGAATGAGTAGTTTTGCTTTGGCAAGCTAGAGAATGTCAGGATGCAGTGTAGACAGCCTCAAGTTGGAGGCAGGCCTTAAGGGCAGTTAATTCTGTGAACCTTGATACACTTTTAAGGACAGCCTTTGAGCACCCACAGATGCAAACCCTGTGCAGAAGACAGAAGCCATTGCCTTCAAGATGCGTATGAACCCAGTGAGGCAAAAAAAAAGTGGAATCTGGGTCTGCAGAGAGGTGAACGTTCGGCTTCTTCCAGAAGTGTGCCGGGCCAGTTGTGCTTTGCTTTCAGACCTGTTCCAACTCTTCCCTCCAGTAAGGGGTGTTCAGGCCAGCGGGGTCCCCCAGAGTTCCATTGCTACCCTAGGGTGATGAAGGAGGTTAATCCTTGATCCAAGTTAAAGACTGGTTTATAAATTTGAGTGTGAGTTCTATTTAAAGCATAACAGGACATGTACAATCAATCTCTCACAGTCTCCTCAGATCCTTACTGTGGTGTGGTTCCCCCAAATGTGATTAAGGACAGCAGTTTTCCAACCTCAGTATGGATCAGGGTCACCGATAGGATTTTTCGCATGCAAGCAGCTGAGCCCTGCCCTCAGAACTGATTCAGTAAGTCTGGAGTGAGTTCTGAAATTTTGTGTTTTTAACGTATTCCCAGGGGATCCTGATGCACCTGGTCAAAGGACCACCCTTTGAGAACCACTACTCAGGAAGGCTGTATGGTAGAGCAAGATCTCTACGGTTCCTGACAGTCCATCCTATGAGCTCCATTAGCCCAGTTAACATTTGCAGGCGTATGTGCCAGGCATTGGACCTTGCATGCCATGAAATAATAACTATGAATAAGGTAGGCAAGGCCACTGCACCGCAGGCCGCTTATGCTCTTATGAGGTGGAGGAATACCAGACCCAAAGTAGCTAGTAAGAAATAGGATTTTTTTAGAGAGTGCCAAGTGTTCCTGAAGAAAAAGAAACGGTGTAATTGAGCTTTCTGGGGGGTAAGGTAAATAGTCTGTGAATTGGATGTGCTTTCACAATTTCTGGCCTGTCCTGTCCCACTGGATGTGCTAACCCGAGGAGGGTTCATCTTTCCAGGAAGACCTCATCCTAATAGAGCACCCTTTTATCTGGATATGCAGTGCCAGCCCTGAGTCTTTATGGAAACCCCGCTGCTTTCTGTTCAACCGTTCCTGGAACATGATGGCACTTCAGTTGCTCCTGTTGACGGAGGACTTCTTGGGGACAAGGTCAAAGTACTTTGATCCCCTGTTAATGGGTTATGTCCATCCAAGAAAGTCACCTTGCAGAATGGGATGGAAGTCCAGGAGCCCTGATGTTGGGTCTCCTTGTGAATGGCCCCCCTGGACTTCATTTCCCTGTGGCTTGTTTTTAGGCCTGCCACCTCTCCTATTAGGAAGCACCTTTGACCCTGAACTTGAAACCAGAGCTGAGACAGTAGTGACTAAAGGGGGAGAGTCCTGTGAATCAGCTTAATCAGAGGTTCCAAAAACGGCCGGAGCTAGCTCTCCCCGCGGATCCCCCAGCCCTCTCCCAACTCGTGAGACCCCAAGGAGGGAGAGCCTTTTCTGATCCCCTCTTCCTGTTCCTCACCTGCCTTGAAGAACTAGATCCATCTTTATTCTCTTGTGTCCCCAGAGGCCTCTCGAGGCCCTTCCACTACAGACCTTTAGGGTATAGCCTTTGCAAACTTCAGCAAAATAGCCATGCCTTAATACAGCACTGTGACCACCACCTTTAGACAACTGAGGAAAGAAAATACTCCCCACTCTCTTCTACGGCAACCTCCCACCTAAGGTGCTCTCACTACCACCAGATGGTCCCTGAGGGAGTTAGGAAGCAGCAGTGACATTGGATGGTAATAACCCCGTTGCACAAGCTGATTTCCATGGCTGATTTGGCCCTGCCACTTACGGATTTCCCATGGCCATCCAGATTGACTGGCATTCCTTTTTCCGGTCTGCTTATGGTACAGTAGCTGTGGGGTTCCTGAGAAGCACTTGGAGAGGTCGCCAGCTGGGAGAGGCCTAGTTGCTCCATATCTGATGCTGTGTTGGCTGTGCTGTGTGGCTTTCTCCCAAATGACTTGGCTTTAGGGTAATGAAATTCAGGGGCTTTTGCAGCAGTCTTGCAGCAAACCCACTGCCTGCCTGGACAAGATGCCCACCTCTAAATTGTCACATGCTTTTCTAGGATCAATACTTGTACAATTGAGAAGAACCCAGTTCCTGCGTGAGGAGGTGGTTGTCAGCGCTAATAACTCAAGTCCCTGGCCCTTGGTTCTTCTCTTCTTCCTGGTAATAGTGCAAGAAGGTCCACTACCAGCAGCTCATCCCCCAAAATGGTCAGAGCTGACTGCCCTGCAGCCCAGAACTCTGCTGGCAGGGGAGAGGCCATGCTAGATGGCCCTTTCTGACTCTGACTTAGGACATGAGTCTGGATTATTGTCACACTCTACCCTGTTAAGAAATCATAGCATTAATGTTTCAATGCCCAGGTGTGGGTGTTGGGGTTGGGAAGAGAGGCAGGGCTTCCATTCTGCCAAGTGAGGCCTGACCTCTGCATCCTGATCACTCTTATGAAATGAAGCAAGAATGAAAAGGTTTGAAATCAAGATCTTAGCATAAGTCCTGGCCTTACCAATCTGTGTCAGTGTGCAAATGTGCAAAATGGTAAGGTATTTGTAGCATGATGGTGAAGAACGAGACAAATTAGAGTACAGTACTAGGAAAACTAAAATGACAGTAGTTACTACTGAGGAACCATGCTGCATCCTGTCCCAATGAAAGTATGTCCCAGCCATGGCAACCAGAGCAGCTCCTGCCCTGGACAGCCCCCTAGTTAAGCTAGAGGCTTTCTGTGCACATGGAGGCAGGCTGTAGCCATGGCAATGGGCCTTATTCCTGCTTTGGTACTGGAGGCAGGTTGCCAAACCCAATAGGAACCTCCGAGGCATATGGAATCTTCATAAAGCATCCCTGATGCCCAAATGCAAAAAACTTGAATGGACATGGGCACAAGCTCTAGATCTAATTTTCCTTTTCTTTCACTCCTACGTCTTAACCACTGTGCCCAGAAAAAGTATTGCATTCACTGGACACTATGTTTACCACTTTCAACATATGTGAGTTGAGTTACTCTCCCAAGGTCACACAGATCTGATGCCGAATCCTGCTGTGTCACACCCCATTGCACGATGAGCTTCCATCCATCTCAGAGGTGTCACCAAACCAGGTATGCTGTGCTGAGTTCTGAAACTGCTGGTGAGGTCTGCTAGGGAGGATCAGAATGAAAGTGAGTGGCAACCATTGATATAAAATCCCAAAATGAAGAAGGTTAAAATTTGTCTCCCAGGAAGGGAAGAAGGTCGTTGAGGAAGGAGACTTTCCATATTTCATTTTATACCATATGCTCGTTATAATTCAAAAATTGAACTTAAGGGGTGTCTGGCTGGCTCAGTTGGTGGAGCATGCAACTCTTGATCTTGGGGTTGTGAGTTCAGACCCCAGGCTGGGCGTGGAGCCTACTGAAAAAAAATTTTAATTGAAAATAAAAATATATTTAAATATTTAATGAAATATTTTAAAACGAAAAACAAGTAGCTAGAGTCTTAACAAAGAAGTGGAAGAATGGCCCCGTTCAGACCTTATGAAAAACACGCGAGTAGTTGTCATACCCCAGACCTCAAAGGGACCCATCCTTGAGGCATCCTTCCCACACAGACTGGCCTCAAGAAGGAGGAGATAGACGTGTCCACCAATATCCTCCACTCTGACAAACCACCACTCAAGAGTCCAGGAGACACAGAGAAGCAGAGGAACACCTAAAAACATGTACATAGGCCAAAAAAGAAGATACAGGGATAAGCTACAGACAAGGGAAGCGAGATGGGGTTGGAGGCTGTATTAGTGCCTCTGCGGCCAACCAACAAGTACAAAGCCCAGCCTGACCCTCTGCTCAGAGAAGGTGGTTGTTCCAAACTGGTATTTACTGTCCCCAGAGGCAGCAAGAAGCCATGTGGAAAGAGCCTCAGGAAGTCAGCCCCTTTGCGGAAAGCTCCAGACCTGTGGTTCTGGGGTGGGAGTACCTGGTTGCCATTCATTTGTTTATGCTTCTACACCACCTCAGGGAGCCTCCCTGTGCCTGACCCTGTGCAAAGTGCCTTGCAATCCAGTGGGGAATTATCGTAGACAATTCAGTGACAGGTTCGCAGAGGCAAAAGGTGACAGGAACTGAGCTTTCTGGGGTAAGGAGTTTGCCAGGCAGACCTGGAAGGAAGGGAACACCAGGCCTGCTTAACAGACCGCTGCAGCAGTAGTTTCAGTGAGAGAAACACACTTTGAACCAAGGAAATCCCATCCAGAGCCACACGCTAGGACATTAAGGGATAGATTCTCCAATTTAGTCATCTATGTGGCTGCCTAGTTGCAGAAATGGGAGTGTCTCAAATACCAGGGGTGTCAAGTCTAAAGTGTTGACCCTGAATGTCATCATTCGGGTCATTAACACATCAGGAGGTAGACGGTTGCTTTGGGCAATAAACTAGGTAACTAGGCCACAACTCTCCAGCCAAGCAGGGCTCTGGGGATGAGGGGTCCCTGGCCGAACTGAGCTTTGGACGGCCCGCAGACTACTCTAACGCTGGGCCTGGTGCCCGCGCGTCCATAGGCTGTGATCTAGGCCATTTGGGTCTGTCCAGGAGCTTTAACTTTGGTGACCTGGAGCACATGGGCGGTGATGTATCCTGCGAGGAAGGGACCAGGATTAAAGGCCGCTGTCCAGGCTGCCCCGAAGAGGCAAGAAGGAAGGTGGGGTAGTCGCAGTCAGAGGAAGGTCTTGCCCCCTGCCCCTGGGATGCATTGCGGCGGGCCTGGCTGTGCAAGGTATGGGCTTTGGCTATGGACGGATTAGGTCTGATCCGATTAGAGCCCGGGCCGTCGGCTTCGCCCCCTTGCCTGGCGCTGCCAGCGCCCGCCCCGCCCTCGTGGACACCCGCAGACCTCCCCGAGACCCTTCCCCTCCCCGAACACGGCATTGGCGCAGAAATCTGAGAGGCTCCGTGCACCCCGGGCTCGGCTCATTTCCACAGCTCCAGCTCGGGCTTCCGCCCCCTGCGGCCCTTCCGAGCCCCGCCCCAAGCTTGCGGGTGTCTGGGCCCCCGCCTCCGTGCTCGCCGCGTGGCGGGTGGGTTCCTCGCAGGTGGGGGGCCCGTGCCAGCCCTCCACGGGGAGGGCGGGCCCCGCCCCACAGGTCTCCCGCCCGTGCACCTGTCGGCTAACGCCACGCACGGCGCTGTGCTCCGCACCCGCGCTACTCCACGTCCGTTTGTCTTGGCGTCCCGAGCCGGGGGTCTGTCTGTCCCCGGCAGGCGGATCGAGCGGGGCCGGCGTCAGAGCTACGTGCGGCGGGGCGGGCGCGGCGGGCGGGGTGGGGGCGGCGCTGAGCGCGGCAGCGGCGGCGCGGGGAGGCGGGGAGGCGCGGCGCTCCGGGGACAGCGGCGGACGGCGGCGGCGGCGGCATGCGGCTTCTCGCGCTGCCCATCGTGGGCTGAGACGGCCGCAGCGCGGGCGGGAGGCGCGGCGGCCGGTGAGCCGAGGGCGCAGCCAGCCGGGCAGACCGCGGACAGCGGTCGGGGCGCCGCGCCATGGGCCGAGCCGGGGGCGGGGGCCCGGGCCGGGGGCCGCCGCCTCTGCTGCTGCTTCTGGGGGCCGCGCTGGTCCTCGCCACCCGGGCCGCGCCGGGTAGGTACCGACTGCGACCAGGACCCCCGCGGCCCTCGCGCCCCACCCTGGGCCAGGGTCCCGCTGGCCTCGGGTACAGGCGGAGTTAGCGAGCTGTGGCAAGGGGGCGGGGCAGCTCCTTGCCCGCGACCGGGGCGGGGGAAGGGGCGCGCGAAGAGGTGGGATACTTGGGGGAGGCCGAGGGGTTGGGGGCGGCCCCGGCCCGGGTGTTCGGACAGAGGTGCCGGTTGGGGGAGGGGCCTGGGTGGGAGGGGCCTGAGGGTGAGACTTCGGGGCGGGACCTTGAGGTGATGGGGCCATGAGGATGAGAGTTGGGGCGGGGCCTGGCGTGGGGCGGGACCCTGAGAGTGCGACTTTAGGGCGGGGTCTGGAGGTGAGGTGGAGCCCTGAGGATAAAACCTCCGCCTTGGGTGGGAGGTGGGAGCAGCCGCGGGTACACTGCGGGCTTGTCGGGGGCGGGGTATGATGGCCGAGGGGCGGGGCCTGAGCGAGAAAAGGGCCCGGGCGGGGTGGGGGCGGGGCCTTGGGAAACCTTGAATTGGTCTCCTCGGGTGGGCGGGGGGCGGGGCCCTGACGCCGCGCCCCCTACCTCCCGTCCACAGCCCGTGAGGCTGGCAGCGCCGTCGAGGCCCACGAGCAGGTGAAGAGCATCCTGGCGAGGGAGCCGACTGCCAACGAAACGAGGGAGAAGGCCGGCCCACCAGCAGCTGAGGAAGATAAGACCTCGTGGACCGCACCTGGCGGTGAGCAGGCCATGATGGGGCCTAGTGTCGGGCCAGAGGAGGTGCTGGAGGCGTCGGCAGCGGTGACCGGCGCACCCTGGCTGGAGGCTGACAGCCCTGGCCTGGGTGGAGTGACCGCAGAGGCCGGCAGCGGCGACACCCAGGCCCTTCCAGCCACGCTCCCGGCTCCCAAGGAGGCCCTGGGACAGTCATCGATGGCCCCCTCCATCCCCAAGGCTACAGAGGCCAGCAGACCACCCTCCCCCACACCTGGCGACATGCTGAGCCCCGGCCCAGAACACCCCAAGGAGAGTCCCTTGGAGGTTTGGTTGAACCTGGGAGGCAGCACACATGACCCTCATGGGCCAGAGCCCACATTCCCCTTTCAGGGCACAATGGAGCCCCAGCCAGCGTCAGATATAATTGACATCGACTACTTCGAAGGATTGGATGGTGAGGGCCGTGGTGCCGACCTGGAGAGCTTCCCAGGGTCGCCAGGAACCTCAGAGCACCACCCTGATACTGGGGGAGAGACCCCTTCCTGGAGCCTGCTTGACTTATACGATGACTTCACCCCCTTTGATGAATCTGACTTCTACCCCACCACATCCTTCTATGATGACCTTGATGAAGAGGAGGAGGAAGAGGAGGATGACAAGGAGGCAGCGGGAGGTGGAGACCTGGAAGATGAAAGTGACCTTCTGGTGCCTACCGAGAAGCCTGGTCTGGGGCCCGGGACTGGCCAGCCTACCAGTCGGTGGCATGCTGTCCCCCCACAGCACACTCTGGGGATGGTCCCTGGCAGCAGCATCGCCCTCAGGCCCCGCCCTGGAGAGCCAGGCAGGGACCTGACCCCAAGCGAGAATGGCACTGAGTGCCGCAGCGGCTTTGTGCGACATAACGGCTCCTGCCGGTCAGTGTGCGACCTCTTTCCAAGTTACTGTCACAATGGCGGCCAGTGCTACCTGGTGGAGAACATAGGGGCCTTCTGCAGGTAAGGGTGTGGCAGGCAGGTGCACAGGGGCTTGTAAAAGAACTCCTGAAGAGCGTATGTGAGGCAGACTCAGCAAAGAGGGGGATGTGATAGGCACAACTTCCAAGAGGTTGTGTGTTCCCAGGCCAAGAGGATCAAGAGACATTCACTCAGATATCTTCTATGGGGAACTACTTCTTAAATGTACTTCCTGTGATCTCATCACAAGGAGAGATTCCTCAGAAATAAGATTTTGTATTTCCTCCAAGCGTGTTTTCTTTATCAAACCACTAAGCTTTATAAAGGCAAAGGGAGGGGACTTCTCTAAGGGTTTTGGAAAGAGGTCTTTACTGGCTTCAGGTGTTTCGTTGGAGAGTTCCGGCTATGCTAGCAGAAAAAGTAGGCCTATAAGCCGACTCTGGAAGAAAGATGGCTGCGGAGCACTCCCTCTGAGCCATGTGTGCGGCTATAGGAAAACCCTATCTCCCTGCAGGGCATGTGTAGGGAGGTGGGCATGTAAAGTCAGAGTGAGGACCTTCTTATTGGGAGCAGACCCCAAAAGCAGCCATTCAAAAAGGTCAAGTCAAACAAAGTATCTTTCCTGGCATATCAGATGTGGTAGGGTCTCTTAATTTGGGGTAGTGGATTTTTCCCTTCTACCTTGATTTTTGTCTTCCTTGGGATACCCAGTGCAGAATGTTTTGAAGACCCAGAGAGGTTAGTGTCTCTAAGGACATTGACTGTAGCCACCATCCCATGCCACCTCAGGAATACCTCATACACCTGCCATCATGGCGTGAGAGCTCACTGGCTTTTTGTGGAAGAATCACAAGTCAGGGGTGATGTGGATAGTTTCCTTGTCTCCATCCTCTACAGGCCCTAGAAGTAGAGTAGAACCCCCAGATTCCTCTGGTACCTGTTTCCATTGGTCCTAGGAGGAGAATTTCTGTAATCTGGGGGGTCTCTTTAAATGTCATTCCTGATGTTTCTCTTTCTTGGTTTTTTTTTTTTTTTTGGAGGTGTGTAAAGAATTCAAATTCTGTAGGTCTTGATGTTCTGATAGAAGAATAACATGTAGAAGGCGTGAATGTTGTGCCTTTGGCATTAAAGCTTGACTTCTAGTTCCTTCTTTCATATAAATGATCGTGAGATGATTAGGGTCAGTCATATAGGATGTGCCCACACTGTTCTGATTGGAGTAGTCCAGTCATTGCTAAAAGGAACCATGATCAAGAAATTATGGCAACAAGACCTTGCCTGTTGGTTAAGGGCTACCAGAAATATGTGGAAACCCTGTGATTTTGCTCCTCAAGCTTTCGTTAGGGGAACTACAGTGATGATTTTAGCCTGGGAGCAGTGAAATCATTATCTTCCACCCTATCGGAGGCCCGCATTTTCACCTTCAAAGTAGTCTTCTCCTATCACAGTATGAAATGTAGGGTCCTTGCTGCTTCTGGAGAGCTAGAAAAGGTCCCAGAACCTCCTGGAGCTCTTGGGACGCCCCAGTGAGAAATTAAGCTTGTCCTTAGTAAGCTGTGTGGGTGTGCTGACCAGGGACCCTCCAGTGGGTCCTGCCTCAGAAGGGCTTTTCCATAAGTCTCCCCCCCGCCCACCTTCCCCACCCCCTCAGCCCCCCCCCTTGCTCACCTTCCATCCCGGGGTCACTCTCCGGCCTCCCCCCTCCTCCCCCACAGCCTCCTCCTCCCGCTGTGCACAACCAGGCTTGGCTGTGGCCCGGAAACTGTTTTGCATTCCACTCACAGGAGACTGCCAAGCCCTCAGTTGCAGACTGCAGCATGCCTTTGTCTCCGCCGCCCTGGCCCACTGCAGGGAAATGATCGGAGCTACAGCAGAACTTCTCCAGAGCAGCAAGTTAGCAGGATCTTCTTTCCCCGCCCTCCCCAGACACATAGCCTCCCTGGACTGCAGAGGGTCAGTTGGAAAAGAAAGAAATTTCCTGTTAAGTCACATCTCCCCACCCTATTCCGGAGGTGGAGGAGCCCAGTTCTCCAATGCTTAATTTCCCCATTCCTGGACCCCTTTTCTCTTGTCTGTCATTCACCCTGAGGTTCATGTCCTCCCTCATTTGCCTGCTTCTGTATCCTTCCACATCTTTCCTCTTTGAAGCAGCCTGGTTCCCATGGAAACAGCAATGTCATTGGAAGAGTTGGAGCCTGGGAATGTCCCCAAGGGCAAGAGAAAGTCACTCAACAAAAGGACTAAAACCCACCCAGAGGGTTGATTCTCACTGTGCTTTCCTGACATTTCTCATGGTAATAGGACACGAAGTTTTAGGGGCAGAATTTGGGGGGCTGCGATAGGAGGGGAATGTACATCCATCTTTGTGTTCGTCCTTGTCTGTCACTTCCTTACATTTTGGCGTCTGGATAGCCTGGTGAACTAGATGGGACTGCAGAACAGCAAGATAGGTTCTCACGTGCAGAGTGAATTGACTGCTTTTGGAGCCAGAGGTCCTATTATCTTGTCTTTCACCCAGAGCCAAGGGCAGGGGGAGCTGAGAGAATCCTGTGATTGTCATTGAGGCTGCGAGGGGGAAAGCCAGGGTTCTCACCCTCCGCAGTCACTTCATACTCATGGGAATGACCAGTTCACTCAGTTTCTCAGTGCCCTGGTTGCCTTGTTTATATCATGGACCTTAGCGCTGCTCTGCCCACTTCATGGGACGTCTAAGATTTACTTAAATTCAAGTTAGTTAACATACAGTGTAGTACTGGTTTTAGGAGTAGAAGCCAGTGATTCATCTCTAACATACAACACCCAGCGCTCATCCCAACAAGTGCCCTCCTCAGTGCCCGTCACTTCATGGTGTGGTTGTACAGAGTCTCAGCTATGAGGCCTGCACAGATCGGGGACATCTCACTTCCTCAACACAGTCCCAGGAATGGGCTGTTGAGGTGAGTATGGGGCTCAGGGACCAGGCCCTCGCTGTGGCCACGGCTGTCTGCCTGTCATCTCAGTCTCTCTCTGTCGCCACCACAGGTGCAACACACAGGACTACATCTGGCACAAGGGGATGCGCTGCGAGTCCATCATCACCGACTTCCAGGTGATGTGCGTGGCCGTCGGCTCGGCCGCCCTTGTACTGCTCCTGCTCTTCATGATGACAGTGTTCTTCGCCAAGAAGCTATATCTGCTCAAGACAGAGAATACCAAGCTGCGTAGGACCAAGTGAGTCTGTGTGGGCCCGCCCCACCTGACCCTACGTCCGCACCCCTCCACCTGCTCCAGGGACATCGTCACGAGGGGCCCGGGCACCTGCTCTACATCCCTAGTTGTGTTTTTCACACCAAACACTCATCCAAGTGTATCCATTCCTATGCGGGATGTGCTGGCATTGCCGTAGAACCCAAGACCCCGTGGCCCCTCTGCCACTGTCTGGCACTATTCCCGACACCCCCCACCCCGGGGATAGATGGTGCTTAAAGAAAAGGCCACCAGTGCACCTGGCTGTGGTCCCCCGTGTAGGTCACTATGCTCACCCCACCACTGGCTGACTGCACCTGTTTCCCAGGGCTTTGTCCGTCATGGCCGGTGTGAGGATCCCACTCACACATCTACAGGAAGGAACCCCAGCTCCCTCAGACCTGCTGTCAGTACGGGCTCTTCCTCCGCGAACACGGAAGAGAAGGGGCTTGGCAGTGCATTGCTGTAGAAAACTTGTCAACCCTTGGTCGGGACAAAAGTGCAAGGAATTTCGGGAAATCCACTTTACCTCTCCTAAGTAGAATATTGGGCGTGGGAGGGGCTAGGCTTAACTTCTGCTGTGGATTTTAAGGGCCAGATGGGAATAGAGTCTCGTGTCAGCTTCTCTCTCAGCAGAGGAGTGGCTGCTGTGTGCTTGTGTCAGTCAGCACGCATTTGCCTTTACATCTGTGCCTTCAACACTTGGACGTGACCTTATATGCTGAGAGAATCACTCTTAGCACTGAGCCAAAGAATGTCCTAAAGTGTCACTGGAGTCAGAAAAGGAGGAGGTGGCAGTTCAGCCGCCTGGGGGCCCGTGAGAAAATTTATGCAGAACTGCCCCCAACCTCCCTTTTACCCTGTTGCCCCCTTATCCCCTCCCCCTGACCTGAGACCCCCTCCAGAGAATGTGACTGAAGGACTTTCCCTGGGTCCTGGGAAAAGGACAAACACCATCTGTTGTTGCTCCTTTGCTGGGTAAACTCATGCAACGTGCACTCGCTGGCCTTTCAGCTCACCATCCTGGGGCAGAAGGGGTCTCTCCATTGTGCCTGTGCACTGAGGCGGGGCCGTATCTGTGCGTGTGATCACAAGCCAGGACCCTTGTTTCCCCACGCCTGCACCCAGGGCGGCTGCAGCAGAGGGGAGCAGAGGGAGAGGGTGCGACCACCTATCAGGATAGCTGCTGAGGAGGGTGGGGGAGAGAAGGGGCAACTGCTAGGGGGGCAGCAGCCAGAGACAGGGCCCGTTCTCGGCCTTCCTCCCCTAGCAGGCTACACATTTTGTACAGAGCATGGCCCCCGTGCCCCTTCAGCTCAAACGCTGTCACCCTCATTTCCCAGGGCCGGTTACCGCTCTGATAACACCACACGTAGCACGACAGATACTGCTGTGCTGTACTGACTCTAAGATACACATCGCCCCTGCCCCCATATTCACATGCCTGAAATTGGTCGCTCGTATCTTATAACCACTGTTGGCCAGATGCAGTCATGATGTAGATGTGAGTGCCTGGCGTTCGCGATCCTGGCCAGAGCTGTTCATATCACCATCAGTTCTTTATCTAATGTCACAATGAGCTACTTCCAGTATATAATAAACGCTCTAGGTGATAAGAAAGTATTGGATCACAGTTTAAATGGTAGAAGTTTTTTTCTCAGCGGTCCAGCAAGTAATGGCACATCTTATTACGGCCCATGGCATTTGATGAAATACAGTATTTGACCCAGGAAGCTCTCGTCAGGTTTGGCCGTGATCACTTCACTCACATTTTCCCTGCTCTCTTCTGTCCTAACCAGCAAATTCCGGACCCCGTCTGAGCTCCACAACGATAACTTCTCCCTCTCCACCATTGCCGAAGGCTCTCACCCAAACGTAAGGAAGCTTGGAGACACTCCCCGTACCTCCTTCCCCCCTGCCCTCACCTTGGCTCTCTGTGGTAACTTGTCTGTCAGGTAACTCGTCTTCCCCCCACAACTCCCCTCAGGCTAATGCACACCCGGCCCCTACCCTGTCTTTGATCTATTTCCAAGTGAGTGTGGAACCCCTCCCCACAGCTCTGGAGGTCAGCTCAGGGTGACCTGCTGGGACGGGGATTGTGGAACTGAGGGCAGGATGGCGTGTCATTTCCTTGATGCGCAGAGTTACAGGTAGTATGGAAGCTCTTTGTCTAGGAGGACTCCTGATTTTTAGCTTCGTCTAGACTTTAGAAGTCCGATTTGTCTTTCTCCTTTTCTCTCTATTTTCTGTATCAAGAAGAAACACTCTGCTTTCATTGAGAGAGAATTTCCTGGCAGGCACTGAAGTGAATGGTAGTTGCTCTTTGGGATGAGAGCAGAAACCTCTGGATGGCTAGGAAAACAGTGTCCTTTGTATTGTTTAAGCACCCTAAAACTGGCAGGCATATATCCACTGGTGAGGGTAAGGTAAGCACAGAACACTGGTGGAAGCATGAGTCTGGGGGTAAGTTCTCTTCTTAGGAAGATGGGCTTGTAAATGTCAGTTGAAACCCAATAGAAGGTCCCAATAGACCAGTTTCTAAAGATCCGGGCTTAGTGTGTTATCTGGACCAGACAACCAGTTAAGTACTGGATACTGTCAGAGAGAATTTCATAAATAAAGCGGAAACCATCCAAGCTCCAGATCGTGTCATGGCCAAGTCCAGGAATTCGGCACATGGCTCGTGCTACCGTATGGGACAGCACAGATCTAGATCGTTGTTTTCCTTTTATAGATGGGTAAAGTGTAGCCCCCAGAAGGAAAAGAGAGAAGAATAGTAAATGGGACCTTGTTCACCAAACCCCAGGAAAGAAGAACTTGGCCTGGTGGAGGAGGAGCAAAGAGGTCCTTTAAATAAGAAATGAAAGAGGTTAGTTTAGGATAATTTTTTGAAGTCTTTGATATAAAGGGTAGAGAAACAACAGATATTATTTTACTTGGTATGCATCAAGATATTAATAAGTTCAAGATGGACATAATAACCGAGGAAACAAGATGTCTTATAAACTTTAATCTTGATAAACACATTCATCAGCCCACAGGATGTAGGCCTGTGCGTATACCCCCTTCCCACCTAGCCCAGCGCCTCGAGGTAGTATGCATTCAGTCATCTGTGGAATACTGGTGACTGATGGCCTACTGCAAGGTCTTCTGGTTCTGTTGTCTGATCTGCCATCTCATGCATGTGGGGCAGCAGGTCAGACCTGTACGATGGTTCCTCCAGTCAGGGTATTCATTGTCCGCAGAGTGCAAATGTCTTAAGAAAGTTTCTGACACATACATTTTCTGTCACCCCAAGTGTAGAAAGACTCCTTCCCTCTTCCCAAAGAGGGAGAGGAAGGAATTAGCTTTTCTCGGAGGTCTTGGTTGCTTGAGCCAATACAGAGGTTTCCGGTTCTTCTTGGCTGACCCAACTTTGTGGAAGGGACAGCATTTGTCCATGAACGTTCCCACTGACCTTGGACTCAGAACATGGCAAGCCTTAAAAACGGAGTGGAGCAGGGACTGGGCAGCTATGGCGGACTCTGCTGAGAAGGGCCGTGGGGTTTTCTGGGCCGTGCTCAGGACATCTCTCAGTGAAGTGGCGGCAAGATGAGTTCTGGAGGTCTCTGTCACCTCTTGGATCTCGAAGGTCATTCCCGCCTGGCATCTTTCCCTCAACTTGTGTCCCAGGGGACATCATGTCCTCTCTGCCAAAGCCCTGAGCATGAGAGGGGATGCCTGTCCCGTCCAGCAGGGTGTGTACTTGTGGATTTTCTACCTTCATCTCTTAACGCTCTCCACCTAGCCCAAAAGTCGGACTTGGTCATACTGAAGGTCTTGCAGGCACTGGCAGTTAAGACCGTTGCCACTTTATTGTGACGTGAAGCCCTATCTGTTGCTTCAGCCGCCACATTGGCTGCTTACCAGTGATGCTAGCAGCAGGATGAAAGCCGGGAGATCTCCAGGCGGGCTGGGAGGGGGAACCGGGAGCCTCCAAGTCACACCCGCCCATGTAGTCTCTGCCACCTCCTTCCCCTCACCCCTCAAATGCCCTTGGGATTGAAGGCTCTGAAAATTTTGGAGAGTCCTACTTATCTTAGGGGTCATTTCTTTTACATAAGTGAAGTGGACTGAGTGGGTCATCTTCCCCACCCATCTCCAGCAATCTCTACAGGCCACACTCTGAATGATTTCAGACAACATCTGGGAAGGAGCCGCTGCTGGTGTCCGTGCCGGCGACACTTCCCCTCCCCACCACGGCTCCAGTGGCCTCGTGCGGCTCCTCGCCTGGGTTCCACGGCCAGGGAGCCAGTGGCCGAGAGTGCGTGGGCCCTGGAGCTGAGCAGCCAGCCCCCGAAAGGAGCATCGGGGAAAGGGGAGGAATGGCTAGCGTGTGGGCGGCACAGCGTGTGGGAAGTCACCCGAGTCCCACGGCAAACGCTGCACCGTCAGCGAAGGTCGTGGATATAACTTGGTCTTCCTGAGATTTGACAGACCTTCCAGGATTTCAGTCTAGTAATTACTAGACTTGTCCATGGGGTCCTTTAGTCCTCCCCTGACCTCCCCATCCCCAGTTTAAATCTTTCTTACTCCTAGGCTCGATTTCTTTCATGTATTTGGTAAAATACTGACTGCCCATCCCCTTCTGAGAGAGATTTGTGTCTGGACAAGTGGGGGTGCGGGCCTGAACCCACACTACCCCTGGGCTGAAGGATGTCCATTTGGCTGGGGTGGAATGCCGGGAAGGGGGACGCAGAGCAGTTGCCAGGACTTAGGCCAGATGGAGGGCCAGCTCCGTCTCCACGAGTGACTTCCGCAAACCAAAGGCAGACGGGCCTTCTGCAGAGGGTTTCAGCAGCCCTAAGCTTAATAGGATCTAGTTCTGGAGGAGACATGTGGATTAGGATAGCTCCATCTTGGTTTAGACACTGCCTCACCTGTGCTGTTTGTTGGAAGTACTTAGCTTGTCTAATAGCATCGTGGGATACATATGTTCCTTATTTTTAGAATATCCGTATCCCACCTATCGGCCCAGAAGTCGGTTTTCTCATCTGTCTAAATCCCATGAGCCCTCAAGGGGCCAGGTTTCATTTGGGCCCTCACCTTCATGGCATCACAGCTTAGATGTCCAGATCTGTAAACACCCCTAAATCTACTTTTCCTCACATGATGCCCCTGTTTGCCCTCAAAGCCTGTCTGATGTCAAGGATGGGGTGGGGGGAGCAGGATGTGGAACAGCACGGAAGTGAGAACTGTCCTCATGAGAGGGTGGGTGAACACAGGCTATCCTCTCTTGTTCCATGCTTGCTGTGATCCAAAGTCTGTTCTATCCAGGATCTTTACTTTTTTTTTTTTTTTTTTAAGTTTATTTATTTATTTTGAGTGTACTTGGGCATGAGTTGGGGAGGGCAGAGAGAGAGGGAGATAGAGAATCCCAAGCAGGCTCCGTCCTGTCAGCACAGAGCCCAACAGGAGGCTCAAACCCACGAACCGTGAGATCATGACCTGAGCCAAACCAAGAGTCGGACGCTTAACCGACTGAGTCACCCAGGTGCCCCGACCCAGGATCTTTAAAGGCCCACCTCTCAAGCTTCCGTGCCCAGTGTCTTTCCCCAAACCACGCAGAAGTACATGGAATGAAAATTGCAGTTCTACCCCCTCCCGCTTCCCTCTCCCTAAAGCCTGTGTGTGTACGTGTGTGTACGTGTATACATATACTTAATATATCATGGAGATCTTTCCATCTCACCACATCTAAATTTATGCTCTTGAAAAGGTTTTTTTCTAAATCTCTCCCAGCAGTAATAGAAAATACCAAGTACCTGAAATCTGCCTCAACACTATATGAAGTTCATTTCTTCTTATTCTTGTGGAGTTGTGAATGGGGAACGTGTGTTCTCCTGTTGTCCATAAATCATTCCTGAGGTCTTTGAAACTGTATTATAATGCTGTATTCAAGCCAGTCTTCTGAAAAAGTGCTAAGTGAGGCTGGGAGCAGGGGGAGGTGACAGTGGTTTGTTTAGGCACAGGACTTTTGAACACCCGTAGTGTCCTGTATAAGCCTGAAGCCTTTCCCTACCTTCTGTCCAACTAGTCACTACCCTGACCTAGTGCTGTTATGGGTCAAACTCAGTAGCAGTCAGCATGGGCAAGGACTCGCCACAGTTGTGTGGAGACTGTCATGTTCCTTCAGCATGATGATGACCTTCAATTTTGGAAGTGGTTAAACCAAGAAAGGTCTGAGCTAGCTGGTCAGATAGCAACATTCTCTACCCTTCTGGCTACCGGTGAGCCTGCCTGGGTGTTCACCCAACCTCTTTGATCAGCAGAGTTCCAAGCACTTACAATAGCTATTTGGAGTGCCTAAGAAGGAACTGAGGCCAGCTGAATCACACTGGGTATATAGGCATATCTCCAAGGTATTGTGGGTTCAATTCCAGACCACTGCAGTAAGTGAATGTCAAGATAAAGCGAATCAGACAAATTCTGTGGTTTCTCAGGGCACATAGAAGTGATGTTACAGCGTGTAATCTAGCAGGTGTGCGATAGCACTTTGTCTAAAAAGATGTACGTATTAATTAAAAAATACATTATTGCAAAAAATGCTAATCACTATCTGAGCTTTCACTGAGTCATAATCACTGATGACAGATCACATAACAAAAATAATAATAATGAAAAAGTTTGAAATATTGCGAGAATCACCAAAATGTGACACAGAGACACGAGGTGAGCAGTTGCTGCTGGAAAAATGGCACCCACAGACTTGCCTGCTGCAGGGTTACCACGGACCTTCAGTGTAATAACATTTTGGGGCGCCTGGGTGGCTCAGTCAGTTAAGCTTCCCACTTCGGCTCAGGTCATGATCTCACCCTTCGTGAGCTCGAGCCCCTCATCGGGCTCTGTGCTCAGCTCAGAGCCTGGAGCCTGCTTCAGATTCTGTCTCTCCCTCTCTCTCTGCCCCTCCCCTGCTCGCAGTCTGTCTCTCTCTCTCAAAAATAAACCAACATTAAAAAAAATACATTTAAATTTAAAAAATTTAAATTTTCAATGAAAAGAAACGGCAGTGTCTGCAAAGCATAATAAAAATGAGGTGTGCCTGTAACCCCCAGATGGCCCTGCAGGAAAAGCACGGCAGGAAGGCCGGTGCCACTGTGGGAGTTCTCTGAATGCCCAGAACACAGACCTGGAGGACTATGTACTGGTGTGGGGTTTCCAGAAAACCTCTGACAAGCAAATTCAGTTCAGGGCCAGGAGGTTGTCACAGGGCTGCAGGCAATGTACATGGAGAGACATGCATACATGGGGCGGGTTCACGTCAGAAATGGGTGGGAAGCTAGCCGCATGAGTATTGTGAGTATTGTCTGACGCGAAGCCGCACGAGTACCATGGAGGCGGCCAGACTCACCCGGGCATGGATTGTAAGTTAGCATCTTTTTTTTTTTTTTTTTTTTTAACGTTTATTTATTTTTGAGACAGAGAGAGAGACAGAGCATGAACGGGGGAGGGGCAGAGAGAGAGAGGGAGACACAGAATCGAAAGCAGCTCCAGGCTCTGAGCCATCAGCCCAGAGCCCGACGCGGCGCTCGAACTCACGGACCGCGAGATCGTGACCTGAGCTGAAGTCGGATGCTTAACCGACTGAGCCACCCAGGCGCCCCTAGCATCTTTTGGTAGATCAACTTCTCCTGGTAAAGGGGCACGCACATCTCTGGCCTCTTGTCAAAGGAGGTATACTTGCCATGGGGAGAGGGGCCCTAGTTTTGCTGGGAGCAGCTCTGCACCTGACCATGGGCCTATTCGTGCCCCTGACTAGGGGAGCTCCCTGACCAGTACCTTTCTGGGAAAGCAGAGCCTCAGCAGGATGGAAGGCCCTGCCCAAGGGGAGCTCTGAGACTCTTGAGGGGCCAGATCAAGTGTTAAAGGGACTATTTCTCTCCCCCTTCCCCCACCCCCTCCCCCTCCCCTCTGAAAACCTCAGACTGGCCTCCATTAAAGGGATTTGTAATCCGGTTACCTGCCAGGTTTCATCCCTGTCTGGCTAGTATTTTTTTAGGAAGACATTCCTAGAAAGTAGCTGCTAAGAGTCTTAGAGCCTCTTTCTTTCTTCTTTCAAAAGCCTAGAGTGTTATTTGATCCCTCTACCCACTGTCTCCTTCATGCCCCTCCTCATCTTTTCTCCTCTTCCAGGATGACCCTAGTGCTCCCCACAAAATCCAGGAAGCTCTCAAGTCCTGCCTGAAAGAGGAGGAGTCATTTAACATCCAGAACTCCATGTCACCCAAACTTGAGGGTGGCAAAGGTGACCAGGCTGACTTGGAGGTGAACTGTCTTCAGAATAACCTAACCTAAAGCAGAACAAGAAGAGAGGAAATGGGGGGGGGGGGGGTGCGGGGAGAAACATGACCTCCTCTTGTACAGAGTCTATTTCTTGTAACCATTTGTTAAACTCTTTTCTTTTTCTGATCTCATGGCATGCTTTGATGTATTTTGTACAGGAGGGGAAACACACACACACACACACACACACACACACACACACACACACTAAGCAAAGAACCCAAACAAAATTGCATACGTTGGGTTGTTTTGTCTGTGCTGTCTGTACATTGCTTCTGCTGCTGTGATTTCTAAACCTACGCTGTTATTCAACTACTTTTTTTTTGTACTTTGACCCACCTTTTTTTGAAATAAGAGTAAAAAACAAAGTTCTTGAAATAAAACTTTTTAAAAAGCCATTTTCCTAATGTCATTGTGTCCACTCACCACCCATTCTTGTCAGTTTGAGTTGGAATTCTTACCTTCACTAAAAGCGTATATTTGTACATGTTTGAAATCCCAGAAATGGTCTATATATTAGCTTAGATGGCCATAACAAAATACCACAGACTGGGTGGCTTAAACAATAGATATGTCTGGAGGCTGGGTGTCCCAGATGAAGGTACCACCAGAGTCGGTTTCTGGCAGGGCCTCTCTTTCTGGCTCGCAAACAGCCACCTTCTTGCTCTATCCACCAATGGCCTTTTCTCTATGCACACGTGGAGAGGGAGGTCTCTGGTGTTACTTCCTCTTCTGATAAGGATGCCAGTCCTATGGATTAGGGCCCATTTAACCTTAATTACCTCTTTATAAGCCCATCTCCAAATACAGTCACATTAGGGGTTAGGGCTTCAACATGCAACATTTGGGATGACACAATTCAGTCCATGAGTCTGTAGCGCCTATTATTAAGAATACCCTTTCCTAGGGGTTCCTGGCTGGCTCAGTCAGTAGTGCGTGCTACTCTTGATCTCAGAGTCATGAGTCCCCAGCCCCATGTTGGTTGTAGAGTTTACTAAAAAAAAAAAAACAAAAAAAACCCACAACAACAACATTCCTTCTTTCATAAATATTTACTGAGCACTTAGCCAGGCATTACGCTAGATGCCAGGAACCCTGGGTGAATAAGACATACCCTAACCTAAGGAAATTAACAGTATACTTGAGAAACAGAATTCTAAATAAATAATTATAATACACTGTGCCAATGTCATAATAGAGGTATATACAAATCTGTAAGAGTTGGAATTACTAGTTTAGAAAGGCTTCAAGGAGAGAGCTTTAAGTTGGACTTTGAAGGATGAGGAGGCATTTTTCAGAATCATGTGGGAAGAGAGGACATTCAAGGCAGCACGAGGATACCCATAGGAAAGTCTTGCCATATGACCAAAGATTGTGAGAGGGAGGTGTCCTAGGTAATGAGGCTGGAAAGGGCAACTTAGGACAGATTGTGAAGGGCCTTGAATGCCATTAAATATGCTGAAACAATGTCAGATTTCTTTTCTTTTCTTTTCTTTTCTTTTCTTTTCTTTTCTTTTCTTTTCTTTTCTTTTCTTTTTATGGTTTCAGGTGTAGAATTTAGTGATTCATCACTTAAATACAGCACCCAGTGCTCATCCCAACAAGTGCCCTCCTTAATGCCCATCACCCATCTAGCCCATCCCCCCCCACCTCCCCTCCATCAACCCTCAGTTTGTTCTCTGTATTTAAGACTCTCTTGTGGTTTGCCTCCCTCTCTGTTTTTATCTTATGTTTCCTTCCCTTCCCCTATGTTGATCTGTTTTGTTTCTTCACATATGAGTGAAATCATATGATATCTTTCCCTGACTGACTCATTTTGCTTAGCATAATACCCTCCAGTTCCATCTTGCAAATGGCAAGATTTCATTATTTTTTATCGCTGAGTAATATTCCTGTGTGTGTGTGTGTGTGTGTGTGTGTGTGTATCACATCTTTATCCATTCATCAGTTGGACATTTGGGCTCTATCCATAATTTGGCTATTGTCGATAGTGCTGCTATAAATATCGAGGTGCATGTGCCCCTTTGAATCAACATTTTTGTATTTATTCTTTGGATAAATACCTAGTAGTGCATTTGCTGGGTCATAGGGAAGTTCTATTTTTAATTTTTGAGGAACCTTCATACTGTTTTCCAGAGTGGCTGCACCAGTTTGCATTCCCACCAATAATGAAAAAGTGTTCCCTTTTCTCTGCATCCTTGCCAACATCTGTTGTTTGCTGAATTGTTAATTTTAGCCATTCTGACAGGTGTGAAGTGGTATCTCATTGTGGTTTTGATGTGTATTTCTCTGATGATGAATAATATTGAGCATCTTTTCATGTGTCAGTTGGCTATCTGGATGTCTTCTTTGGGAAAGTGTCTATTCATGTCTTCTGCCCATTTCTTCACTGGATTATTTGTTTTTTGGGTGTTGAGTTTGATAAGTTCTTTATATATTTTTGGATACTGACCCGTTATCTAATATGTCATTTACAAATATCTTCTCCCATTCCATCGGTTGCCTTTTTGTTTTGTTGATTGTTTTCTTCGTACCTCATCAGATTTGTTTTCTAAGAAGACAGCTCTGGAGAGAGTGGTGACGGCAAACAGAATGGAGATTGTATCAGTGCAGGCAACAAACAAGGGTGGATTCGAGAGACAATTAGGAGTTCAAATAGCCAGAATTACTACTGGGAGAGTTTTCTAGAATTTTGCCTATGTTCAATCTGTGATAATTCCAATAACTGGAATTGCTGTGTGTGTGTTTCTGTTGCCTAATTTCTGCTACTTCTCCTGATCTGTCTTCCCAAATGCCTCGTTATTCTTTATTTTGTGATGGACATTGTATTTGGAAATAGTTTATTGAAATATTTTAAGGCCTAGGATGATTTCTTCCTTTAGAAAAGGTTTTGTTTGTTTGTTTGTTTGCTTGCTTGCTTGCTTGCTTTCTTGCTTGCTTGCTTGCTTGTTTGCTTTCTTGCTTCTATCAGGTGCCCAGGGGCCCTAGAATTCTGGGATCACATTATTCCAGATCAAGGTTGGAGATTTTCCAGGCCACTGAAACCAGTCCTATCAGACTGCAAGGGCTGGTTTGGTTTGGGTTCATCTTTACCTCTAGGGCACAATCTTCTGGGGCCACAGCCCCAAAAAGGCAGTGGTTTACCAGCATCTTTCCACCTTTGGTGGGCCCTGTGCTCCAACTTGCCCCCCATGCCCCCAAATGTTTGGAAACACTACTGTCCTCACCCCCTCTTCCAAATGGGTAAGTGCCTCCAGGGAAGAAGTGGCCCTAAATGCTGGGCTCATCCGTCTGATTTCCTATCCTCTCTGGGACGTCAGCCTTGTAATTCTTTAGTATCTTGTTAGCTCTCTGATGCTTTTCAGATGTTTGCACAGCTTTTGGTGTCCTTAGTGGAAGGGTTGGTCCAAATTTACCTAGTCTCCCATTTACTAACAACAGAAGTCCTCTGTTTTCATCTTGGGACTCTTGCCCAGATGGCATTCAGCTGGTGCCATGAGCTCAGTCTGCTCTTTGCTATTGGATAGGGCTGCAAATTAGGATGTTGGGTTATGGTCTGTGTGTATTATGGCTTCCTAACCTGATGCTTATCCACTTTAGGGGGTTTGGCATGGTTTTACTTAGGATTTCCTGTACTCTCTGAATTAGGGGACAGACCTGTCTTTCATGGTTAGGCACCTCTGGCTCCTTTCACGAGGAGGCCCAGTCAAGAGGGATTGTTTGTGAAAGTACTTTGTAAGTTCTAAATCCCATCCAGACATGAGGGTTTGTTAGTATCATGTTTTGTTTTTCTCACAAGAGTATTATGGGATGCAGATCACTGCCCTTGGCTCTGTCCCACCTTCACAGCATACGCAGGAGGGATAGAAAAACCCAGATCTGAAGGGGAGCAGGAGACAAAGCAGGCCTAATGAATAGAGTTACCAGGTGTCGCCAAGAGTCTTTGACCCAATGAAGAGGCTGCTGTGTTGCAATAGGATATACTGATGTCTATCTGTGCTGGCCCTCTTTCCTGCCAGAGTGTTTGTGCCTCTCAATGATTGTGCTCCAGGAGGCCAGCCAGCATCCTCTCTGGGGACCTCAGCTCTGCTGTCAGCTCACTCACCCGCCCCTCCGTGATTATCTAGTGCTTGAGACATCCCCCTTCGGCTCCCTCGTGCTGTCAGGCGATGGGCCCTAGATCCCTCCTCTCTGTTTCTTCCACCCCACTCCATAGCCTGCTTTGTGTCCTCCTCTCTAAAGAAAGGACAAACCAAAAATGTAGGAAAATTAGGCATCACAGAAGAAAGTTCATTTGTCTAGGCGCCTTTCAGCACTGATGGATCGCTTCACTTAGGAGGAGTGCGCACGCAGTGCTGAGCCATCTGTCTCTACAGGGCACATCCCCGCCACATACGCCTCACCTGTGTCAGCTTCCTGGGGCTGCCGTAACAGATGAGCACAAACGGAACAGCTAACACAACAGAAATGTATTCTCTCTCCATGAAGGCCAGAGTTCTAGAGTCAAAGTGTCAGTGGGGCTGTGCTCCCTCCGACTGTTCCAGGGAAGAATCCTTCCTCACCTCTTCCTAGCTTCTGGTGGTTGGCCGATAAACCCTGGCATTCTTCGGCTTGTAATCACATCACTCCAATTTCTGCCTCTGACTTCATATGGCCATCTTCCCTTTGCATGTCTCTGTCTCTTTACCAGGCCTTCTTATAAGGACACCAGTCATTGGATTTAAGGTCCCCTCTAATCCATTATAACCTCCTCTCAACTTGATTACAGCTGCAAAAACCCTATTTCCAAATAAGATTGTACTCACAGGTAATGGAAGTTAGACTTCACTATATCTTTTTGGTGAGACACAGTTCAACCCACAAGCATACATTACCATTTTTAACATTTTTTTAATGTTTATTTATTTTGGAGAGAGAGAGAGAGCATGAGCAGGGGAGGGGCAGAGAGAGAGAGAGAGAGAGAGGGAGACACAGAATCTGAAGCAGCCTCCAGCTCTGAGCTGTCAGTAAAGAGCCCGACACGGAGCTTGAACTCACGAACCATGAGATCATGACCTGAGCCGAAGTCAGATGCTCAACCAACTGAGCCCCTTACCCTACTATTTACAATACACTTCATAGCCATGGTCTTCTCACATCCCTACCGGAGTCTGGCGTTGGAGTCTTAGGACCGGAAAGCATCAGTGACAATATTGGAACCCAGGCTTTATTTTTTTTTTTCTTTTTGGAACCCAGGCTTTAAACTTCTATTTCAGTGTCCTTTCCTCTGTGTGACATCACACCACAGACACAGTTCTTTGTCCTTTCTCATATAATTTATAGAAATGAAAGGTTAGCCTGTGCTCTGAAAAGCAGCACTAACACCAGACTCAGAGCTAGAAGGCTCCTAAGTGGAGTCAGATGACCTCTCTGAACCTAAGGTTCTCCATCTGTAAAGTCCTCACCTCTTCACAGGACCACCTAGGCATCAGGGATTACAGCAAGGAACAAAATGGACCAAAGCCCTGCCCGATGGAGCTTACTTCCCAGGGTCATGATGTGCATACAAGGTAAGGTATGTGAATGTATTCTGAAAAGTAGAGGGGGCTGTACAAACCCACCCTCCAAGCCCAAGGGAAAGGGACGTAAAGGCAACTTTATTGGTCAAACAAGCAGTGAGGTGTGTGAGCACCGCCACCCCTGAGAACGGTAGCAGAGGCTCCTCCCTCAGCCCTGGAGCCCCTCACAGGCATATGAGAAGCTTCGGGGAGGGGAGAGTCTCTACTCAACCGAACATGGAGGTGATGTCTCCTGGGCGTGCAACCATGAGAGTATACAAAGTGGGAGTGACGAAGAAATGCACAGTTACCCTGAGGGATCTGGTGGCCAGTCAGACTACGCAGTACCTTAGCCAGAAGTTCATCAAAGCTAAAAGAAGGATGTGTCGATCACAAGGGTCGGCTTCGGGAGGTATAGTGCATGCAATTCTGAGGTATATATGTAGGAGCAGAACTGCTAGGATGGAATTTAGCTGACCTTTACCTTGACGAGATCATGTGAAGGTGGCTCTATCAATCAGCAGCTCCCACCAGCAGTGGATAAGAGTTGCCTTTGCTGCACACCCTCACCAGCACGTGATATTCTCACACTTTTTAAATTTTAGCCACTCTTTAGGCATGTTGTGGCATTTGCATTCTCTCCATATGTTTATTCGTCATCTACATTTCTGCTTTGTTTTTATTTTTTTTAATATTTATTTATTTTTGAGGGAGAGAGAGAGCGTGAGCGGAGAGGGGCAGAGAGAGAGAGAGAGAGGGAGACACAGAATCCGAAGCAGGCTCCAGGCTCTGAGCCGTCAGCGCAGAGCACGACGCTGGGCTTGAACCCACAAACCGTGAGATCATGACCTGAGCCAAAGTCGGACGCCTAGCCGACTGAGCCACCCAGGTGCCCCATTATTTTTATTTTCTTAATGTTTATTTATTTACTTTTTTTTGAGAGAGAGAGAGAGAGAGAGAAAATGAGTAGGGGAGGGGCAGAGAGATCAGAAGCAAGCCGTGTGCTGACAGCAGAGAGCCCGATGTGGGGCTCAAAATCACAAACAGTGAGATCACGACCTGAGCCGAAGTTGGACGCTCAACTGACTGAGCCCCCCCAGGTGCCCCCCCATTTCTGCTTTTGTGAAGCATCTTCTTAACTCTTTAGCCCGTTTTTCTCTTAGACTATCTTATACCCCATTTATGGTCTGTTTTATTGGTCAATATGTATTGCAAATATCTTCTCCCACTCTGTGGCTTGCAATTTCATACTCCTGATGTTTAATTAATATTAACCTTAATTTTTATGTAGTCAGACTTATCAATTTTCCTTTGCGGTTCCAAAATCATTCCTGGAAACTTGCTTCCACCTAGGGTGCTCAAAGTCACATGAGGACATCACTTACATCCTAATAGCAAGAAAGAAGTCAGATAACCTGCACAATCATGACTTCTTGGGCTCTTCAAAGAGTTCGGGTCACAAGGCAGCCAGATAAATTGAAATCCAGAGGGCAGCAAGCCCCTTCAAAGAGAGAACACATGGATTTTGTCCATGGCAGAACCTGGAAGGAAGGGACAGCACCCTAAAAATGGGAAGGGAGACAGCCATGTGGTAATGAATTCATAAAGGCAGAGTTTAGCTTGACAGGTCAGAATCTCTGGAAGCTCCAGACACAAGGGTTGTCTGCAGTCTTTCACGCGCTCTTTTCCATAAGCCTCAATTGGGTGCTCACGAGAAAAACTGGGTGCTCACGAGAAAAATCGGGTGGGGAGCATGAGACCTGAGAGCATCCAGTTAGTGCTGCGAAAGAACAAGACAACACCCACTTTCCAGACTCTTCTGTCAATCAAAGCAAAGCCTTAAGCTTCTGGAAACCTTCCTGTTCCCACAAGCAGGAAAAATGAACTGCCTCTGAGGGTAAGAGCACAGCCACCTGTCTCTGCAGGGGCGGGAAGCTCCTCTCCCCGCTACAAGCCTCATTTGCAATAACCGTGAGGGAAGAACAGAATCCTTTTGCCATCAGTTCCAAGCAAAGGTATGATTTAGGGGGTGAATGCAAACACAATGCCCCTGGGGAGGAGGGGAGGGGGACCCAGACCCTGCGTGCAAAGGCGTGCAGCCTCTTGGAGGCTAAAGACTGTCTAAAGACTGGCTCCCACCCCGGACTCCCCTCACATACAAGTCCCAGAGTTTGGCTGGCAAGGAAGGGAAGGGCAAGAACGGGAAGAAAGGCCCACCCTGAGACTCAAGTGTGCAAGGTCTATCTAAGTGTGAAGCTGAAACAGGAAAAAAATGACAAAAACTGCCCCCATCACGGGTCCTGCCCTGGTTAACAAGCAACAGCAGTTTACACCTGAGGGAGTGGGAAGAGCAAGAGACCCTCCTCTGAGGTTCAGACACACAGGGCCTGCTGACAGTGGAACGCAGAAACACTGAGGAAAACACTCTGGCATCTCAGGCCTCACATGAATCAAAAGGTGGCAGCAGCTTTGCCCATTGGAGAAGTTCTAGCAACAGCAAAACCCAAGCTCAGCTCTACTATTGACTGGACTGATTCGATCCCTGTTCTGAACAACCTAACAGGAAAGAGACATGCCCATCTTTGGGCATCAAGACTATTTACCTAACGCTCTACCCTTCTTTTACACACAATATCTAGCATTTATTCCACACCCAGAAATGAAAGAGAAAAGAAAAACCACTGTCAAATGATAAACGGGTCAAAACAACCAGACCAAAGGATGACCCAGGTAATGAAACTACCAGAGACTAATCTGTTAAAGGATCCAGTGGAAAAGACAAACAACATGCATAAACAGATGGAGAATATGAGCAGAAACACAGAAACTACAAAAAAGGAGTCATGAAAATGGTAGAAATAAACAGCAAAAAGATCACCACAAAACCAGAAGTGAGGAATCCCTTCAACTATATTAACAACGTGGAAAATAGAATTCAGAACAATTTTACAAGGATAAAGAGGGGCATTACATAATGAGAAAGATAGTTTATCAAGAAGACAGGACAGAGGTGCCTGGTGGCTTAGTTGGTTAAGCATCCAACTCCGGCTCAGGTCATGATCTCACAGTTTGTGGGTTTGACCCCTGCGTCAGGCTCTGAGACAGCTCAGAGCCTGGAGCCTGCTTCGGATTCTGTGTCTCCCTCTCTCTGCCCCTTCCCCACTCATGCTCTGTCTCTGTCTCTCAAAAATGAATAAACATTAAAAAAAATTTTTTTTTGAAAGAAGACAATTCTAAAAGTGCATAAACCTAATGACAACTTCAAAGTATACAAAGCAAAACCTGATTGAAAAAAAAAAAGCAAAACCTGATTGAAATCAAAGAAGAAATAGCTAAACTACACTTATAGTTGGAGTTTTGTTTCTCTTTCTTTTTTAAGAGAAAATTTATTTTGAGAAAGAGAGCTTGCCAGTGGGGAGAGGGACAGAGAGAGAAAGAGACAGAGAATCCTCAGCAGGATCCATGCTGTCAACACCCAGGGGTCGATCACATGACCATGAGATCATGACCTGAGCCAAAATCAAAAGGTGGGATGCTTAACTGACTGAGCCACCCAGGGTTCCCTATAGTTGGAATTTTCAATGCTCCTTCTCAGGATATGGAAACCAAAAAGTCATTAAAGATACAAAATACATGAATAACACTATCAACCAACTTGATCTAATTGATCTTTCCAGAATACTGCCCCCTACAACAGCAGAATACACAGTATTTTCAAGTGTGCATAGAACATTAGTCAAGATAGATGATATTCTGAGCCATAGGGACACCTCGTTGGCTCAGTCAGTATAGCATGCAATTCTTGATGGGTTGTAAGAGCCCCATGTTGGGTATAGAGATTACTTAAAAATTAAAAAAAAAAAAATCCTAAAAAAAAAAAAAGGAAAAGCTTTTAAGATGATAGTCTGGGCCATAAAATAAATCTCAAAATGTAAATATATTGAAATCATACAAAGTGTGTCCTGACTAAAATAGAATTAAACTAGTAATCAATAATAAAGATATCTGGAAACCCCCACCTCCAAATATTTGGAAATTAAACCACACATTTTGACCCACAGTTCAAAAACTAAATCACAAGAGAAATAAAATATTTTTTATTGAATGAAAATGAAAACACAGCAGATCAAAATTTGGGGAACAGAGTTAAAGCAGTGCTTAAAGGGAGATTTAGCATTACATGCTCTTATTTAAAAAGATTTCAGAGGACACCTGTGTGGCTCAGTTGGTTGAGCATCTCTTGAGTCAACTCAGGTCACGATCCCACAGCCCTGCATCAGGGGGAGTTTAAGATTCTCTCTCTCCCTCTGACTCTCTCCCCTGCTCATGCATTCTCTCTCTCTCTCTCTCTCTCTCTCTCAACAAACAAACAAACAAACAAACAAACAATGAGAGACTGGGTCACGCAGCACTACAAGTCCTACAGACATTGAAATAATAATGAAGAATGTTGTGAATGATTTGATGCCAATAACTTTATTAGTCTCAACGAAAAGGACAAATTCCTTCAAAGACAACTAGTACTAAAACTCAATCAAGAAGAAATAGATAACTGTAAGAGCCCTATATTTATTAAAGTAATTGAATTCATAGTTAAATTGTATTGATAAAATGTTTTATTTTGAAAAAAATTGAGAATTTCTGCTCTTTGAAAAACACTGTTAGGAAAGGGAAAAGATAAGACAGAGGGAGGAGAAAATATTTGCAAAACACATATCTGATAAAGTACTTGTATTCAGGATAAAGAACTATTACAATTCAATATATGAAGACAACCCAATATTTTATTTTATTTTTAAATGTTTTATTTATTTTTGAGAGAGAGAGAGAGCAGAGTACAAGCAGGGGAGGGGCAGAGAGAGAGGGAGACACAGAATCCGAAGCAAGCTGCAGGCTCTGACCTGTCAGCACAGAGCCTGAGGTGGGGCTGGAATCCAGGAACCGTGAGATCATGACCTGAGCTGAAGTCAGATGCTTAACCAACTGAACCACGCAGGTGCCCCTGAAGACAACTCAGTATTTAAACAAGCAAACTATTTGAACAGACATATCAATATAAAATATATTTTGGGGGTTCCTGGCTGGCTCAGTGGGAAGAGTGCTCAACTCTTGATCTTGGGTCATGAGTTCAAGCCCCACATTGGATATAGAAATTACTTTTTTTAAAAAAGATATTTGGGGGGCGCCTGGGTGGCTCAGTCGGTTGAGCGTCCGACTTCGGCTCAGGTCATGATCTCGCAGTCCGTGAGTTCGAGCCCCGTGTCAGGCTCTGGGCTGATGGCTCAGAGCCTGGAGCCTGCTTCCGATTCTGTGTCTCCCTCCCTCTCTGTCCCTCCCCCGTTCATGCTCTGTCTCTCTCTGTCTTAAAAATAAATAAATGTTAAAAAAAAATTTAAAAAGATATTTGGTAACAAATAAGCACATGAGAAGATACTCAACATTGTCAGTGTTTAGGGAAATGCAAATTAGAACTACAATAAGATATCATTCGATAGCTGGTAGAATTGCTAGAATTAAAAAGACTGACAATACCAAGTGCTGGTAAGGATGTGGAGCCACTGGAACTCTCAAACATTGCTTCTGGGAAAGCACTCTGGAAAATAGCCTGGCAGTTTCTTATAAAGGCAAACACACATACACCCCATTAATTGCATCTCTAGATACTTAACAGAAATAAAATATACGTCCATACAAAGACCTGTGTGTGTGTGTGTGTGTGTGTGTGTGTGTGTGTGTGTACAGCAATTTTATTCATAATCACCAGAAACAGAGAACAACCCAAATGTGCAACAACTGTGAACACATAAACTGTGGTACAGCCTTACAATGGGAAACTGTTTAGCAACAGAAAGGAATGAGGTATTTATATGCATGTGAACATGGATGAATCTCAAAAGTAACAGGTTGAGGTAAAGGAGTCAGAATCAAGGGGCTATATACCAAGGTGCCTGGCTGGCTCAGTCAGTAAAGCATGTGACTCAACATCTCAGGGTTGTGAGTTCAAGCCCCACGTTGGGTGTAGGGTTTATTTAAAGGTTGCATACTATTTTACATTCTGGAAAAGGCAACACTATAGGGACAGAAAATAAATCAGTGGCTGTCAAGTGGCTGAGGATAGAAAGAGAGAATTGCACAAATGTATAAGGAAATGTTCTATAACTTCCTTGTGCTGGTGGCTACACAGGCCCATCAAACTGTATATTTTAAAAAGGTGAATTTTGCACCTTGTGTCAGGAGTCTCCAAGATCATCCCCAGGTATAACGATTCACTAGCAGGATTTACAAGAGTCAGCACACAGTCCTATTCACAGCTAAGATTTATTACACTGAAAGCAATACAAAGCAAAATCAGCAAGGAGAAAAGGCTCGGAGAGGCAAGTCCAGAGAGAACAAGGGGTGAGCTTCCAAGAACTCTCTCCCAGTGGAGTCAACACAGGACACACTTAATTCCTCTAGCAATGAATTGTGCAAACAGATTTGAAATGTGGTCTATCGGGGAAGCTCAAAGAGATTCAGTGCCCAGAGTTGTTAATGGAGAGCTGGTTATGTAGGCCCCCACTGCTTAGCATGTACCAAAATTCTGGTCTCCCAGAAGGCAAGGCAGGTGTTCAGTGTAAATAAACCTCATTGTTTGCAGAAACAGTTCAGGCACAGTGAGGCACTGGTAAGAGGGAGTGTGAGAACCCTTCTGATATCTGAGTTCCCAGACACCAGCCATGGATCAACCTTGTAAGCAGTCCTTTCCCCAGGTGGGCTATATTAACTCTTTTCTACACCTATCTCAGCGAACCTAACCCAAAAAAAGAAAGAGAAAAAGAAACAGTTCCCTATGTTAATATGATGAAAGTACTTTCCTGGGGCTCCTGTATGGCTCAGTTGGTAGAGGATGCGACTCTTGATCTCGGGGTTTGAGTTTGAGCCCCTACCTTGAGAGTAGAGATTACTTAAATCTTAAAAAACAACTTTTTAGAATTGTAGAATAATTCCATATTTTTTCACAAAAACTATGTTTTGCCTTTCATATTTAGGTGTGCAATCAGGGTGGGCTAGAGCTGGCTTACACAGGCTTAAGAGAAAGTTTGTTAAATGTTCACGTATTTTGTGAGCCAATTGTTAAATACAGCGATTACTAAAAATTAACCTGTATAAACTGAACAATTAAATAGATTATGTAAAAAACAAAAGCAATAAAAAAATAGCCCAAATTCATCACTTCCTACTCATTTTACTTTTATCTCTGTTCTTGAGGTTATTGATGTCAGTTGAATCTGTATGGAAATACCATCTACGTACTGCTAACACGCGTTCTTTTCCTCCTACTCTGCCTTCAGTGACCTTACGTTGGTTGCTTAGAATCAGCCAGGGTAGGAGTATTTACACCACAGAACTCACTAAACGTTGGAAGTCAGGGATTTTGCCCTTTGGGGAGCAGCAGGTTGTTGAATATTCATCAAGCACACTGCTGGGATTGATTTTTGTAAATGACATTAGGTAGGGATCTAATTTCATTTGGAGGGGTATCCAGTTGGTCCAGCATCATTTACTGAAAAGGCTCATTTCTCATTTCCCTCCCCATTTCTCATTTTGCCATTGCTCTATCGTTTTTGCATTATTCAAAGGTATCTGTATGAATGGGTCTGTATCTGAGATCTTCACTCTTCCTTTGATCTACTTGTCTACCTCAGCACCACTATCACACTGTGTCCCCAGATTCATTTAAACCTTGATATCCAGTATACCAAGCCCTCTCAGTTTGTTTCCCAAAAGCATCCTAGCAATTCTGAGTGCTTTCCATTTCTACATACACTTTAGTAACGGCTTGTCGGGTTCCACCAAAACAAAAGCATAAACAAAAACCCTTGAGATTTTGATTGGAACTGGGTACAATCTTAGGTCAATCTGGAGAGAATTCATCTTTACAACATTGAGTTGTCCAATCAATGAACATAGTCTATCTCTCCATTTATTTGCATCTTCTAGAATTTCTCTAAATATTGTTCTATAGATTTCTACATGAAGTGTATTTGTTAGATTTCTTAACAGGTATTTGATTTGTTTATAGTATTAGTATTATAAGCAAAGCCCGACGCGGGGCTGGAACCTACGAACTGTGAGATCATGACCTGAGCCGAAGTCGGACACTCAACCCACTGAGTCACCCAGGCGCCCCTAACCCTCTTTTTTTTTTCAATATATGAAGTTTATTGTCAAATTGGTTTCCATACAACACCCAGTGTTCATCCCAAAAGGTGCCCTCAATACCCATCACCCACCCTCCCCTCCCTCCCACCCCCCATATCAACCCTCAGTTTGTTCTCAGTTTTTAAGAGTCTCTTATGGTTTGGCTCTCTCCCACTATAACCTCCTTTTTTTTTTTTCTTTTCCCTTCCCCTCCCCCATGGGTTTCTGTTAAGTTTCTCAGGATCCACCTAAGAGTGAAAACATATGGTGTCTGTCTTTCTCTGTATGGCTTATTTCACTTAGCATAACACTCTCCAGTTCCATCCATGTTGCTACAAAGGGCCATATTTCATTCTTTCTCATTGCCATGTAGTACTCCATTGTGTATATAAACCACAATTTCTTTATCCATTCATCAGTTGATGGACATTTACCTAACCCTCTTTTTAAAAAACTGTTTATTTATTTTGAGAGAGAGTGAGCAGGGGAGGGACAGAGAGAGGGAGAGAGAATTCCAAGTAGGCTCAGCACTGTCAGTGCAGATCCTGATGTGGGGCTCGATCCCACGAAATGTGAGATCATAACCTGAGCTGAAATCAAGAGTCAGGCACTCAACAAGCTGAGTCACCCGTGTGCCCCATATAATCCTTATACATTTTAATTCTCTTTCTTGGCTTATTGCATTATCCAGGACCTTTCAGTGTGTTGTGAATAGATGTGGTAAAAGTAAACATCTTTGTGTCATTGCCAGTCTCAAAGGGAAAGCCTTCAACCTTTCATCATTAAAAATAATGTTTTCTGTAGACTTTTTGCAGACATAGTTTATAAAATTAAAGACATTTCCTTCTATTCATATTTTGCTAAGAGTTTTTACTTTGAATGGATGTTAAATTTTATCAAAAGCTTTTCTGTATCTATTGAGATAATCATGTAATTTTCATCTTTTATCCTCTGAATACATAAAACTACATTGATTTTTTTCAAAGGCCAACCTAATTTTGCAAGTTTGGAGTAACTATAACTTGGTTGGAAGCATTAACCTTTCAATTTGTTGCTAGACTATATGTTCTAACATATATTTTTAGAAATTTCACATACACATTCCTGAGTTAGATTGGCTTGTAACTTTCCTTTCTTGCACAGTCTTTGTTAGGTGTTTGTTATCAAGGTTATTTCAGCTTTGTAAACTGTATCGAGTCGCCTTTTAGGGTTCCAAGACCCAATTCTAATGGGGGGATGGGGGTGGGCCTTCACATAGAACACTAAGCAATTCTCAGACACCAGCAGGGTGTCCAAGAATTCAACTCAATTCTGATAGTATCTACCTGGGGATAACATCAGATCCAACAGGTTAAGGGTTTAGTCCTACAAGGCTGCCCCACAACCCTCCTCTTCAGATGCCAGTCACAAGCCTCAGACTGTTACCTGTGCTTCGGACAATTCACTACAGATTGGAGGTTCCAATGACCTTCTTAGGTTTGTTTGGTTTGCTAGAGGGCTCACAGAACTCAGGCAAACACTTACATTTACCAGTTTATTAAAGGCTATGATAAGGGATATGAATCAATAGCCAGATGAAGAGATACATTGGACAAAGTCCCACACAAAGGAGCTTCTGTCCTCAGTAGAGCTTGGAGCCCAGTGTGGTGATATGTGGAAGTGTCCTGGTTCCCCAAGTATGGAAGCTCTCCAGAAAAATACCAAAAAGCTGTTCTCTTGGGTTTTTATGGAGACTTTATTACAGAGTCCTGATTGACTAAGTCATTGATTATTGGCTGATTCAACCTCCAGCTCCTCTCCTCTCCCCTCCTGCTGCTATAAACAACTTTGTATAGGGCTTTATGTGGACATAAGTTTTCAACTCCTTTGGTAAATATCCAGAAGTGTTATTGCTGAGTGTTATTGCTCGATTGCTGGTAAGAGTATGTTTAGTTTTGTAAGAAACTTCCATAAAAAAAAAAAGAGAGAGAGAGAGAAAGAAAGAAACTGCCAAGCTGTCTTCAAAGTGACTATACCATTTTGCATTCCTACCAGCAACATATAAGCAGTTCCTGTTGTTCCGCATCTTTGTCAATATTTGGCATTATCACTGCTTTGGCTTTTGGCCATTCTAATAGGTGTGTACTGGCATCTCATTGTTTTAATTCACATTTCCCTGATGGCACGTGATATGGGCCACATGCTTATTTGCCATCTGTACATCTTTAGTGAGGTGTCTGTTAAGATTTTTGGTCCATTTAAAAAAAAATTAACATTTTTAAATTTATTCTTGAGAGACAGAGTGCTACTGAGGGAGGGGCAGAGAAGACAGGGAGACACAGAATCAGAAGCAGGCTCCAGGCTCTGAGCTGTCAGCACAGAGCCGGATGTGGGGCTTGAACCCACAAAGCATGAGATCATGACCTAAGCCGAAATCAGACACCCAACTGACTGAGCCACCCAGGGGCCCCTTGGTTCATTTTTAAATCAGATTTTTATTTTTTTATTTGTTTAAAGATTTTATTGGGGCGCCTGGGTGACTCAGTCGGTTAAGCGTCCGACTTCGGCTCAGGTCACGATCTCGCGGTCCGCGAGTTCGAGCCCCGCATCGGGCTCTGGGCTGATGGCTCAGAGCCTGGAGCCTGCTTCTGATTCTGTGTTTCCCTCTCTCTCTGCCCCTCCCCCATTCATGCTGTGTCTCCCTCTGTCTCAAAAATAAATAAACGTTAAAAAAATTAAAAAAAAATAAAGATTTTATTTATTTTTAATTTACATCCCAGTTGATTAGCATATAGTGCAATAATGATTTCAGGAGTAGAATCCAATGATTCATCCCCTACATATAACACACAGTGCTCATCCCAACAAGTGTCCTCCTTACTGCCCCTTGCCCATTTGGCCCATGCTCCCACCCAGAACCTCTCCAGCAACCCTTAGTTTGTTCTCTATGTTTAAGAGTCTCTTATGTTTTGTTCTCTCCCTGTTTTTATATTATTTTTGCTTTCTTCCCTTATGTTCATCTGTTTTGTATCTTAAATTCCACATGAGTGAAGTCATATGATATTTGTCTTTCTCTGACTAAGTTCACTTAGCATAATACCCTCTAGCTCCATCCACCTTGTTGCAAATGCCAAGATTTCATTCTTTTTGATTGCCAAGTAATACTCCATTGTATATATACCACATCTTCCTTATAAAAGATTTCATTTTTAAGTAATCTCTACACCCAAGGTGGGGCTCAAACTCACGACCCTGATATCAAGAGTCACACACTCCACTCTCTGAGTCAGCCAGGTGCCCCATTTAATCGGGTATTTAAAAATTATTGTTGAGTTTTTTTTTTTTTTAACTCCCCCAACTCCCAACCCATATTTTTGAGTTTTAAGAGTTCTTTATATATTTTGGGTAACAGTCTTTTATCATATGTGTCTTTTTAAAAAATGTTTATTTATTTTTGAGAGAGAGAGGACAAGCAGGGGAAGGGCAGAGAGAGAGGGAGACACAGACTCTGAAGTAGACTCCAAGCTCTGAGCTGTCAGCAGAGTCTGATGCGGGGCTCCAACCCACAAACTGTGAGATCATGACCTGAGCCAAAGTTGGACGTTTTACCAACTGAGCCACCCAGGCGCCCCTATCATATGTGTCTTTTGCAAATAATTTCTCCCAGTCTGTGGCTTGTTTTCTAATTCTCTTGGTCTTGTCTACTGCAGACCACAAGTTTTTCATTTTGGTGAAATCCAGCTTATCAGTTATTTCTTTAGGAGATCATGTCTTTAGTGTGGTATCTAAAAAGGCATCACCATACCCAAGGTAATCAAGGTTTTCACTTATGTTGTCTTCTTGGAGCTTTATAGTTTTGCTTTACATTTTAGTTTATGGCCCATTTTGAGTTAATTTTTATGAAGCATATAAGATCTATGTCTAGATTCTTTATTTTTCCTGAATGTGGATGTCCAGTTTTTCCAGTACCACTTGTTGAAGAGATTATCTTTTCTCTCTTGTATTGCCTTTGCTCCTTTTTCAAAGATCAGTTGATTATATTTGTGTGGGTCTATTTCTGGGTTCTCTTTTCTGTTCCATAGATCTATTTATCTGTTATTTTGCCATTATCTCACTGTCTTATTACTGTAGCTTTACAGTAATTCTTGAAGTTGAGTAGCATCTATTCTTTAACTTTGTAATTCTCCAGCAATATAGTGTCAACTATCCTGGGACTTTTGCCTACCCATACAAACTTTGGAATCATGAATGTTGGTCCATAAAATAACTCGGTGGGATTACACTGAATCTGTAAATCAAGCTGAGAAAAACTGACATCTTGACAATATGGAGTCTTCCTATCCATGAGCATGGACTATCTCCATATTTATTTAGTTTTTCTTTGATTTTATTCATCAGAGTTTTATAGTTTTTCTCATATAGATATTGTATATATTTTGTTATATTTATATACCTAAGTATATCATTTTTGGGGGTGCTAATATAAATAGTATTATGGTTTTTTGTTTTGTTTTTTGTTTTAATTTTTATTTATTTATTTTTGAGAGAGACTGCATGCGAGTGGGGGAGAGGCAGAGAGAGAGAGGAAGAGAGAGAATCCCAAGTAGGCTCTGTGCCATCAACACAGGGCCCAGTGAGGGACTCATCTCACAAACCATGAGATCATGACTTGAGCCAAAATTGAGTTGGATGCTTAACCAACTGACAAACTAGGCACCCCAATAGTATGATGTTTTTAATTTCAAATTCCACTTGTTCATTGTTAGTATATAGGAAAGCAATTGACTTTTGTACATTAACCTTTTATTCTGCAACCTTGCTAAAATAGTTTATTAGTTTTAAAATATTTTTGTTGATTCCTTCAGATTTTCTACATAGACAATCACATCATCTGCAAACAAAGTCAGTTTTATATCTTCCTTCTCAATCTGTATACCTTTTATTAACTTTTCTTGCCTTATTGCATTAGCAAGGGCTTCCAGTATGACGTTGAAAAGGAGTGGTGAGAGGGGATAGCCTTGCCTTGTTCCTGATCTTAGTGGAAAAGCTTCAAATGTCTTAGATTTAAGTAAAAAGTTAGCTGTAGGATTTTTGTAGATAACTTTTATCCAGTCAAGAAAGTTCTTTGTAGTTTTCTGAGAGTTTTTATCAAGAATAGTAATTGGAGGGGTGCCTGGGTTGCTCGAGCAGTTAAGCATCTGACTCTTGATTTTGTCTCAGGGCATGATCTCATATTTGTAAGATTGAGCCCTGAGTTGGGCTCCGTGCTGAGCATTGAGCCTGCTTGGGATTATCTCTCTCCCTTTCTCTCCGCCCCTCTCCCTCTCATGCTTTGCACTTGCTCGCTCTCTCTCTCTCAAAACAAATAAATAAACATTAAAAAAGAATTTAAAAAACAATCATTGGAAAATAAGTCAGTCAGAGAAAGACAAACACCATTTGATTTCACTCATGTGGAATTTAAGAAACAAGACAGATGAACATAGAGGAAAATTTTTTTAATTTAAAAAAAAGAGAGAGAGGCAAACCATAAAGAGACTCTTAACTATAAGAACAAACTGAGGGTTGCCAGAGGAGAGGTGGGCAGAGGGATAGGTTAAATGGGTGATGGGTATTAAGGAGAGCACTTGTGATAAGTACTGGGTGTTATATGTAAGTGATGAATCACTAAATTCTACTCCTAAAACTAATATTACACTATATGTTAACTAACTGGAATTTAAATAAAAACTTGAAACAAACAAACAAAAGTTAATACAAAGTGGCAAACTAGGCATTAAGATAGGGTGGTACACGGGTGCCGGGGCAGCTCAGTTGGTTAAGTGGCCAACTCTTGATTTCTGCTTAGGTCATGATCTCATGGTTCATGAGATCAAGCCCGGCATTGGGCTCTGCACTGAACACTGCAAAGCCTGCTTGGGATTCTCTCTTTCTCTCTTTCTCTCTCTCTCTCTGCCCCTAGCCCCACCCCTCTCAAAATAAATAAACTTTTTTTAAAAAAATAGGAGGGGTGCCTGGGTGGCTCAGTTGTTTAAGTGTCTGACTTAACATATTGGGTCAGGATCTCAAAATTTGTGAGTTCGAGCCCCACTTCAGGCTCTGTGCTGTCAGCTCAGAGCCCACTTCAGGTCCTCCGTCTCCCTCTCTCTCTATCTATTGATATGATCATATGGTTTTTCTTTCTTAGTCTGTGATGTGATGCATGTTAATTGATTTTCAAATGTGGAACCAGCCTTGCATACCTGGAATGAATCCTACTTGGTCATGGTGCATATAATTCTTATACATTGTTGGATTCGATTTGCAAATTTTTGTTAAAGATATTTGCACGTATGTTCCTGAGAGATCTTGGTCTGTAGTTTTCTTTTCTTGTAATATCTGTATCTGGGTTTGGTATTGGGACGATGCTGGCCTCATAGAATGAGTTAGGAAGTATTCCCTCTGTTTCTATCCTCTGAAAGAAATTGTGGAGAGGAGCGCCTGGGTGGCTCAGTCAGTTAAGCATCCAACTCTTGATTTTGGGTCAGGTCATAATCTAGCGGTTCATGGGATTGAGCCCCAC
The DNA here is from genome assembly GCF_018350215.1 of Panthera leo. NCBI lineage: Eukaryota > Metazoa > Chordata > Mammalia > Carnivora > Felidae > Panthera > Panthera leo. Next base: position 16,795,036 of record NC_056680.1, on the reverse strand, counting down.
ATCAGGCTCTGCTCTGACAGTACGGAGCCTGCTTGAGATTCACTCCCCCTCTCTCTGTCCTGCTCATGCTCTCTCTCTCTCTAAAAATAAATTAAATAAAAAAAAATTGTAGAGAATTGGTACCATTTCTTCCTTAAATGTTTGGTAGTATTCATCAGTGATTGCATCTGGGCCTGATGCTTTCTGTTTTGGAAGGTTATCAATTATTCACTCAATTTCTTTGATAGATATTGGTCAATTCAGGTCATCTATTTCTTCTCACGTGAATTTTGGCAGATTCTGTCTTTCAAGGAACTGGTCCATTTCATCCAGATTATCAGATTTGTGGGACCCCTGGGTGGCTCAGTTGGTTGAGCGACCGACTTCGGCTCAGGTCATGCTCTCACGGTTTGTGAGTTCGGACCCTGTGTCCGGCTCTGTGCTGACAGCTCAGAGCCTGGAGCCTGCTTCGGATTCTGTGTCTCCTTCTCTCTATATCCCTCCCCTATTCATGCTCTCTCTCTGTCTCAGAAATAAATAAACATAAAAAGATTGTTTCAGATTATCAGATTTGTGAGCACAGAGTTGTGCATAGTATTCCTTTATTATTCTTTTCATTTCCAAGGGATCTGCAGTGATGTTCTCTCTTTCATTTCTGATATCAGTAACTTGTTTCTTCTTTTTTTTCTTAGTTAACCTCACTAGAGGCTTATGATTTTATTGGTATTCTAAAAGTTCCAGCTTTTGGTTTAATTAATTTTTTTCTGTTGCTTTCCTGTTTTCCATTTCACTGATTTCTGTTCTAATTCTTATGTATTTTCTTCTGCTCACTTTGAATTTAATTTGCTCTTCTTTTTCTAGTTTCCTAAGGTAGATACTTAGATGATTGAGATTTTTCTTCTTCTCTAATATGTATGCATTTAATGGTGTAAATCTCCCTGTAAGCACTACTTCTACTGCATCCATAAATTTTAATGTTACGTTTTAATTTTCACTTAGTTTAAAATGTGTTTAAATTTCTGTTGAGATTTCTTCTTCAACTCATGCATTATTTAGAAGTGTATTGGTTGGGGGCGCCTGGATGGCTCAGTCAATTAAGTGTCCAACTCTCGATTTCAGCTCAGGTCACGCATGATCTCACGGTCATGAGATCGAGCCCAGCGTGGGGCTCTGCTCTGGGCATGGAGCCTGCATTCTCCCCACCACCCCACTTGCGTGCACGTTCTCTCTTTCTCTCTCTCTCTCTAAAAAATAAAAAAATAAAGTAGGTTTCTTACAGGCAACCTATACTTGAGTCTTGTTTTTTGATCCGTTCTGATATTCTATTTTAATTGGTGTATTTTGGGCATTGTCATTCAAAGTGACTATTGATAGACTTGGATTAATAGTTACCACTTCGTTATTGTTTTCTATCAGTTGCCTTTGTTTTTGGTTCCAATTTTTCTCTTCCCATCTTTTCCTGCCTTTTGTTTAATTAAACATTTTATATTATTCCACTTTCTTTCCTTTTCTCAATTTTTCTTTGTAACAGCTTCACTGAGATATAATTCCTATGCCATACAATTTACCCACCCAGAGTATACAATGCAATATGTTTAGTGTATTCAGAGTTGTGAACCATCACCTCAATTTTAGAACATATCTATTACCCCAAAAAGACAACCCATACCTATTTCCCTTTTCTAATCACCCCCCCATAGTCCCTTGCAACCATGCATTGATTTTCTGTCTCTATGGATTTGCTTTTCTAGATATTTCATATAAATGGAATCATACAGTATACGTTCTTCTTGTGAGTGACTTCTTTCGTTTAGCGTAATGTCTTCAAGCTCCACCCATGTTGTGGCATGTTTCAGTTTTTCACTCTTTTTATGACCACATACTATTCCATCGTAGGGATATATCACATTTTATTTATCCATTAATTGGTTGACAGGTGTTTGAGTTTTTTCCACTTTTTGGCTCGTATGTATGTGCTATTATGAACACTTGTGTCTAAGTTTTTTGTGTGGACATATGTTTTCACGTCTCTTAAGTAGATACAAAGGAGTAAAATTGTTGAGTCATATAGTAATTCCATGCTTAACCTTTTGAAGAACTGCCAGACTGTTTTCCAAGGTGACTGCACCATTTTACATTTCTACTAGCAGTTTCTATGGGTTCCAATCTCTTCACACACGAAACAATACTTGTTATCATCTGTCTTGTGGAGTGTGGTCATTTTAGTAAGTGTGAGGCGGAATCCCATTGTGGCTCCATTAGTTTTGATATGTAGTATTTTTGTTATCCAGTTTCTTCCATTGACCCTTTGCTTCTTAGAATTATGTTTCCTTCTTTCTAAACCTGTAGGAGTTGTCTGATTTTGTAGTTGTTACTGAATTCTAACAAAACTGTGTTGTAATTAAAGAACATATTCTATATAATTGAAATCCTTTTGTTTTAGATATTTATCTTACAAACAGGATATGGATGGTTTTACCAGTCTGGATTTTTTTTTTTTTTTTTTTTTTTTTTTTTTTTTTTTTGCTTTAGAAGTTCAGTTATCTTGGAGTTTATTTAAACTAAGAGAAAAAGGTCACAATGTTTTCATGCAATACATACTTGGTTCTTTTTTTTTTTTAATGTTTATTTATTTCTGAGACAGAGCTTGAGCGGGGGAGGGGCAGAGAGAGAGGGAGACACAGAATCCGAAGCAGGCTCCAGGCTGTGAGCTGTCAGCACAGAGCCTGACGCGGGGCTCGAACTCACAAACTGCGAGATCATGGCCTGAGCCGAAGTCGGTAGCTCAACTGACTGAGCCACCCAGGCGCCCCCACACTTGGTTCTTTAAATAACAACTGTGACAAATAACAGAAAGAACTCTGGAATGCTGCACTTGTGATCCATACAAAACACCAACATTTTGGATGGTATATAGTTGAAAGAAATGTCTCACACACTTTTTGAAATACTGTAGTGGCCAATACATAGAGGCATGCCTTAGGTGGGCACCGGAATGCAGCTTAGAAAAGAAAACAAAATGTCACACTGGAACTACTCCATTTCCTCAAAATCACCGAACAGGAAGAGCAACATTGAACTTCCATACCAATTTTACACAACTTCTCTGTAGTACCTTGACTTCAATCCAAGAGCAAAGGTTAATACTCTCCTCCTCTAGTTTTGGAAACAACTGCATGGTAAACTTAGATGACTTTCCCCCCTGGATTTTCCCTGGGAGTGGCCTTTTTAATTTTTTTTTATTTAAAAGAGGGCAGGTTTGGCACTTTTATACTGATGTCACCAATGTTAATATTTCTTGGGATCTCAAGAAGATTCGTATTCTTTACAGCTGATACAGCACAGGCTGGAGCTCCCGCTAAGCCAGCCTCAGATTTCTCCAGTTTACACGTCAATTTGTGTCACAATCTCATTCATGTTGACCTCCAACACCATTCCCCCCATCACCATTTCTGCAAGAATATCGTGAACCTTGTCCACATGGAAAATTAAATCCGGTTCAGACATCTTCAAAACACTTGTCTAACGTTTCCACAAATACTTGAATTAGATCTAAAATGCCAACTTCACTTTCTGAAGAATCCACACAGAAGACAAAATATAATGTTGCTTCGTGTCTATCGATCAGTTTGCTGTCAGATCCTCCAATTAACAATCCTCCTTCTGGGAAATTACAAACATCTTCATCTCTCTTAGATACCAAATGGAATGTCTCCCTGATGATTTGCTGTTGTGTATCTTCACTGTAGGGGCTGGTAGAACTTGGAGAGCCGCGGCTTCCCGTGGTTGTTGAAGATGAGGGTCGCCTTGATCATGGCTGAGCCGGGCCCACTGGGTGGGCGCTGGGGGCCAGGGCAGGGACGGGCGCGCAAGCCTCGCCTCGGGATCTCACTGGCGATCGTTCCCCACCCGCCCCCTCCCGCACGCTTGCTGGAAAAATTTTAACTGAAAGATTTAGTCCATTTATATTACAATTTCTGATAAACTTAGATTTAAGTCTCCCACCTTACTCTGAACTTTATCTTTATTCTCTGTTCCTCTTTTTCATCTTTTAGATTTTCTTACTTTTTAATTTTTTGCATCAAAACACTCTACACTTTTATCTACTACCTGACAAAATATTTTTCTTTCTTTCTTTTTTTTAATAAATTCTGTGCCCAACGTGGGGTTGAACTCACAACCCGGAGGTCAAGAGTCACATGCGCCTCTGGCTAAGCCAGCCAGGTGCCCCTAGCAAGATCTTTTTAAACAATCTCCTTTGAAAATTCATGTGTTGAGTTGGAGCTTCAAAGTCGTCTTGTTTACCATTTGCCTAGTTTACAAAATGAAATGATTATTTTTATCATTGCATGTTTTGCCACTATCAATTTGAAAGTTAGTAACTCCTTTTCTTTGTAAATGTTTATTTTTGAGAGAGAGAGAGATAGAGAGAGAGCGCACGCATGAGCGGGGGAGAGGTAGAGAGAAAGGGATCTGAAGCAGGCTCTGCACTGACAGCAGAGAGACCAATACGGGGTTTGAATTCACCAACTGTGAGATCGTGATCTGCGCCGAAGTCGGACACTCAATCGACTGAGCCATCCAGGCGCCCCTATTAACTCTTTTTCTGTTTATTTAGTGGTTTCTCTAGAACAGTTCTGACCAATTTTCCATCCTGTGATCACTGGAAATGTTCCAGATTTATGCTGTCCAATGTAGTAGCCTACTAGCTACAAGTGGCTGTTGAACATTTGAAATGTGGCTAACAGAACGGAGGAACTGAATTTGAAATTGTTTTTTAGTTTTACCTTGCTTGATTTTCAACACCCATATGTGGCTAGTGGCTATCATATTGGATAGCACAGCTCTCGAAATTGCAGTACACATTACTTTCTTTTACTGATACTAATCTGATACTAGTATTATCTGATACTAGTATTAGTGTCTGATACTAGTATTGTTATTACCCTTCTCCCAGACAATGCAAAAACCTTAGGAGGCTAACTCACTTGTTCCTCCCTCGACATATGTGCTACAGTTAATATTTTAAAATTCTCTCCATATATTTGCAATTTCTAAAGCTACTATCGTTATGATTTTACACTGTGTCCCTTTGTTCAATCCATTCCTGAGTCACTCTGGTCTTTCTTTCCCTGAGTTGCAAGCTCATTTTCACCTCAGAGTCTTTTTGTACTTGATACAAAGTACAAGTGCCTGTCTGCCCAGGCTATCTTCCCCTTATGTAGATGTAAGGTTGACTCTTCCTCATTATTCAGATCCCCACTCAGGTGGATTTTTTTTTCTTTGCTTTGCTTGTTTGTTTGTTTGTTTGTTTGTTTGTTTGTTTCAAGTAAGCTTCATGCCCAGCATGGAGCCCAATGCAAGGCTTGAACGCATGACCCTGAGGTCAAGACCTGAGCCGAAACCAAAAGTCAGATGCTCAACAACTGAGCCAACTGGCATCCCATGGGTGGATATTCTCAATGAAGCCTTGCCTTACAGTCTATTGCATACTTTGTTGACTGTCTATCCATAAGGTATCACATTCCTAACAGCCTTCATCATTATGCCTCTTCTGAGAGACCCCATGTTTCAGGGTAGGTCCTGATTGGCAAGCCAATCAGGGTGATCTCTGTCACCATGCCATTGATTGGTTTTGAGCTTGAGCATGAGATGCTGCCCTGGTAAATGAGAGAAGCTTGCTGGAGGAATTCTGTGAAAAATTTCCTACTGCCAGGAAATGATGATCTCTTTAGTAAATGTCATGCCTGCCTGTAACGCCTGGCACTGCAACAGCCACCTTCAGACTGTGAGGGCACTAGCCTGAGGGCAAGGCTAAAGATAGCAACACAGAGAAATGGAGAGTGCCTGGTTCTTCAGAGATATCACTGAACATAAGAACTGGCCAGTTCTGGAGCTGTTCTGTCTTCAGGTTTCTGGAAGCCAAAAGCATTTCAACTTTTCCCTTTTCTAATATGCTTCCCTCCACACACACCCTCCCCATTAAGGTCCTCATAATACTTTTCACTATTGGGCACTATTTTTATTTTTTAACAAATATTTGTACAGTATTTACTATATGCCATTTACAGTTTGAAGTACTTTACAAATATTAACTCTTTTAATCCTTGTAACTATGCCATACGATAGATGCTTTTATTATCCCCACTTTCCAGAGAAGAAAGCTGAGGCAAAGAAGTTTTAAATAGCTTCCTCTTGGTCAGAAGGTGGAGCTAGAACTGGGACTTGAACCTAGGATTTCTGACCCTAGAGTCAATGCTCATACCCACCGTTGCCTCCCTGGGTTTTCATTATTGGGTACTTGTTTTCTGTCTGACTTACATGGAATAGCAGTAGTTTCTTGAGAGCAGAGATCCTGTCTTGTTCACAACCGTGGTTCCAGGGCACTGCAGGGAGGTGGAAGTCTTTACTGCATGGATGAATGAATGATTGGATGGATGTATGAATGATTGGATGGATGAATGGATGGATGGATGAATGAATGAGCTGTAGACTCTAGTTCCCTGAGAACAGGGCAGTTTCTTATTTACATCCACAGCCTGGAGCCAGGAATAGGACTGAGCCTTCCTCAGGGTGTATTCATTGGGGCCTGTAGAGTGAACCCATCGCTGGATCCCTGAGGACGCCCCATCTCTGGGGTCCCCAGGGGAGGCTTGTGCAGAGGTCCCAGGAGGCCTCAAAAGCATGGCCCTTTGTTTGGCATTGCCTTGTTGTTGCTGGGTGCTCTTGTGCTGGCTCCTTCTCATCCCTTCCCTGCAGAAGGAACGGAGCTGGCCTGCTTCCCCCTTGGCACTACATGTGCTCATTTGAAGTTCCTGAGGCCAGGCCCAGTGGGCGGCCCAAGCTGCCATCATTAATCACACAGCCCGCTGCTGCCTGCCCACGCGGCCTGCTTTGAGGGTTGGCCAGAGACTCCGGTGGGAACTGCTCACTGCCCTAATTGGGCCTCTCTTGGGAGGCGGCAGGTCCCGCTTCTCACTTGTCTTTACCCTGGCTGCCACTTCAGCGTCTCAAGGAGGACAGCATGCTTCCTGGTCTGGCCGGCTCTGCGGCCAGCCAGGGCAGAAGTTCACCCTTGTTCTACAAACGGAGAAATGGAAACCCTGGGGTAGACTGGGTCCCTGCCCAAGGCCATGACAAGGCCAAGGAAGGTTGCCAGGAATAACCACCAGAAAGCCAAGTGACACAGCTCTGTTCCTCACTCTGCTGGCAACTGGAATGAGTTCCCACAAGAAAAAAGACCTCCCTTCGGCTCCTGTGGCCACCCAGGCCCTGCCAAGCACCAGGCACAGGACTCTGCTCTGGCATCCGTGCAGATGTGTTCATGTGAGAATTGTCACACTCCCCAGAGACCCTGCCAAGCCCCCCAAAACCAGATGAGATCATGGCCAACAAAAGTAGATGGCAGGTCCCCTCTGAAGTGTGGTGGGCCAAGCTGGCTTGCCAGGTACTGCTGTGACGTCTCTGCTCTATACCTCAAAATTTGTACTTCCTGGAACATGGAAAGAGTTTTCAGATGTTTGATGGTGGGACCAGGGGAGGCCTCGTCTGTGAGCGACTTGCAAGGTGCCACTCATCAGTCAGACTCAGGTCAGGGAAGAGCTTAATTATCAGCTGGTCCTGGTCACCTCTCTGTAGCCTAAATCACCTCTAGAAAAATCCTTCAAGATCAGCAAGAAGGCTCTCATGACCTCCCTCCACAGTCCATTTTTCCTCTTCTGCCACCTTCCACACCTTCTTGTTACAAGAGTCATTTTTTTTTTTAAGTAGGCTCCATGCCCAATGTAGGGCTTGAACTTACAACCCTGAGATCAAGAGTTGGATGCTCTACCAACTAAGCCAGCCAGGCATCCCTAAATGGGTCATTTTCTATTGAGCCCTCTGGCCCCTCTGTCCATGTCACCTCCTCGTTCTCATTTCATTCTCTATTCACTTGGAATGAATCAGGAAGTCTCTTTTGTTGCTTTGATGGTCTTTTCAGGACTCAAGGACAGCCAGAATGCTGTTCCTGAGCCTTCTCTTCTTCCAGGTGAATGTCTTAATCCCTTCAGACATCCCTCATATGATGGCTCTCCTGGCCCCCTGGTTTCCTGGGTGCTCTTTTCAGGAAATCCTGGGTGGGTCCGGGGGTCTCTGTACTCTAGGTGTGAACCCAGAGGGGACACTTGCCCAGGTTCACCCCAGCACTCACAGGGCCAGGCCTGAAGTACAAATGCAGATCCATGTCTGAAAGTTTACAAGTTACGATTCACACTAACCATTCAATAAGCTCTGCTACTTGATCTTCGTACCCTCCTAATGTCTTGGAAGGCTAAGCTTGCATGTAGGATTCTTGAACTTGGAGTTCTGCCCCAGAGTGTGATGGAGCTGGGACAGCAGTCCTGCGGCCTGGTCCCCTTCCCTCCTAGGCCTGTCTCCACCTTCAATGCAAGACACACCAGGAACATACATAGGGACACCTGAATCCCCCTGTTCCAGCTTTGTCTATACCCCTCAGCCTCTCTGACCCCATCCCTCAGGGAGAGGGCTAAGGAAGCAGGCTCAGGGCCATTTGGGCAAGAGATTCTGGGGTTCTGGGTACTGAGTACGGCCTAGAAGAGGAGAGTATGGATTCTGAGCAGGCATGTCCCTTGACCCTGAGGACTCTTCTTGCTTGGGTCTGAGGACCTTGGCAACTTGCCTTATACCCACGCCCGCACCGTGCATGCCTCTGTTGGGTCGTCCTGAACTGATACTCATGCAGTCCCTGAGGTCATTTTCCTGAGGAACGTGACTGCTCTAACTCTTCAGTTGGGTTTGGGGACCTGTGAGCTGGACTTGGCCTTTGTCAAAACCAAGTTTCGTATTTCTAACCTGGTAAGCTTATTCTGAGCCCTACAGTTAGTTGTGTCCTCTAGAAACATGTAAGCTCTAACTGCCCATATCTTCGCCACCCTTGTGTTTGCTGAATGTGCCACCAGGACACCCCCAACCAAGCCCTTCATAAGTCATCGTTCAGCCTGGGGCCTGGCTTTTCCCCTGCTATCAACTCCTCTCTGGCTACGTCAGTTCCGGGGTGTAGGGTTAGTGGCGTTGAAAGCCAGCTAATGACGGCGGTGGGGATGGCGAATGGGGAGTGTGAACGGCGCTTCGTGAACTGTGAAGCTCCCACTCAAGCTCTCCTTCCTGGCGGACTTTGCAAGCCCATCAGCGGAGCTGTAGGCAGCAGGTTGCACGGTTCCGAGCTTCAGGATGTAACAGGGCTCACAGCCCCCAACTCCCAGAGCTCCAGCTGGCTCAGGGTCCACCCACAGGCCAAGCTTCCAGGTCATCTTCCCCGTTTCTGTCATTTCAGCCCTCCCTCCACATAACCTCGCCCTGATGGTCCTTCCAGCACCTCCACCTCTGTGCCCACCCACGTCCTGTGTCAGCGCCACCACCCAGACGCTCCCCCAGGAAGGACCTTGGTCAGCTGCTCGAGGTCACCCCCTTCTCACGGTGGCCCCCCACATCCAACAACTGATCCAGCTGGGGGCAAAACCCCTGGCCACCTTGGCCTAATGCCAGACAATCCTGATGACCCATTTTAGCTCCAGGCCTCCCCGTGGGGTCAGCGGAGGCTGCCATTGGGCCTGCATCACATCTGGGCTCCTCTGGCGTGATACAGACAGGAGCATGTAGGTGACAGCAGGCTTGATGGGGGAAATTTAGAAGGTTGCCGCTCAGCCCTTGAATGACCATGATATTCCTTCACCGTAACCCTCAATTCCTTGGGCTTTACTGAATTGTGACTAGTATGCTTACTAAGAGCTGCTCTGCAGCCAGGTACCAGACGAGGCGCTCAAGAGCATTACTTCATCTGATTCTCACGACAGCCCTCAGACATGTTGTAGGCATCACTTTCTCTGTTCTTCAAAAGAAGGAATGTGAGGCTCAGTGAAGTTAATAGAGGATGGGGACACACGGCCAACGAGAGAGACATCACACCAGACTGATCTTTCTTTCTTCTCCCCCGCTCCACTTCTTTCAATGTTTATTAGGTTTACCAAATGTGCTTTCTCTTTCTTTCAACTGTGCATTTTTTCTTAAGAAACCTCAACTGGGATGCCTGGCTGGCTTAGTCAGTAGAGCATGCAACTCTTGATCTCAGGGTCATGAGTTTGAGCCCCACGTTGGGCCCAGAGCCTACTTAAAAAAGAACGAAAAAGGAAAAAAACCTTACCGAAGGCACATTATTCTCAAGTACACAATTAGAATAATGTCACTCATCCCAAGATGATTGCTTAATGTATTTTACTTTTTTAACCAAGTATATAGAAAGAGGGACATAAAAATTTAGTAGTATATTTCTACAGTTTTTTTTTTTTTCAGACCAGCATTTTTTAATCCCTTAACCTTCTTATTTATTCATTCAAATATCTTTATGTTCTTATTAATCCTCTAGGGAAAGTTATTTTTTTTTTTAATTTTTTAACGTTTATTTTATTTTTGGGACAGAGAGAGACAGAGTATGAATGGGGGAGGGTCAGAGAGAGAGGGAGACACAGGATCCGAAGCAGGCTCCAGACTCTGAGCCATCAGCCCAGAGCCCGACGCGGGGCTCGAACTCACAGACCGCGAGATCATGACCTGAGCTGAAGTCGGACGCTTAACCGACTGAGCCACCCAGGCGCCCCTAGGGAAAGTTATTTTGAAATTTGCATTAAAAAAATCTATAGGCATGGTACTTATTTTCTGGTTTCTCAGTGAAACAGCTGTCTTCCTCATTGTGTTTCCCGAGGGCCCAGGAGAGGTGAATCCTTGGGGGTTAAAGGAGTCACGAAGGAATTACTGAATGGAGCAGCAGGGGTGACAAGTGTATGACAAGTGTGAAGTACAGTGAGAAATCTTCAGAGAGCTATCGGAACCTTTCAGCTCTCAGCTGCAGATTTGGGGACCACACTAAGATCCTTTGCAATGGGGGGGGGCAAGCAGGAGGGGTTCCCAGCAGGGGATCAGGGCTGTGAGATGTGGTAGAAAGGAAGGGGCTGTTCTTTTGTCCACACCCAGCAGAGAGCCCTCAACACCTGCAGCAATTGTTCTAAAACCAAAAATGTAAGCAGCTGTGGGCTCAGAGCCCTGGGGAAAGAGGAGGGAGCTGCAAAGGAAATTGAGAAGGAACAGTGGGGGGAGTAGCTGGACAGGCAGGCAAATGAGCTGAAGAACCCGTGTCAGGGCGTGATGGGCCATGTGAAGGGCTGCTGAAGCTCCATGAGGTGGGGAGCAGTGAGACCTGGCTGTGGGTGAGCCACGTAGGTATCCCGGATGACCTCGACTTGAACAGGTCCAGGGAGTGGTGCGGGTGGAAGCGTGATTAGAATGGAGGAGAGGCAGGGGCACCTGGGTGGCTCAGTTTGTTGGGCATCCGACTTCGGCTCAGGTCATGATCTCACAGTTCGTGGGTTTGAGCCCCGTGTTGGGCTCTGTGCTGACAGCTCAGAGCCTGGAGCCTGCCTGCTTCGGATTCTGCGTCTTCCTCTCAATCTGCCCCTCCTCTGCTCATGCTCTCCCTCTCTCTTTCTCAAAAATGAATAAACATTGAAAAAAAAAAAAAAAAGAATGGAGGAGAGGCAGTCCACAGTGTGCTGGGGGCCCCGTTGCCTGGGGCCTTTCCTGTGGAGGCTGGGGGCACCCATGTTGTTGGACCCATGCCTGGCTCCCAAGTGCCAGAGAACCCCACCTCTGGCATGCATCAGCTCTGGGACTGGGCAAGGCTGAACCTGCGGGCCCCACTGCAATCCTGTCCCGGGCTGCCCCCCTCTCCCCTGTCTGCCGCAGAGGAACATAGGCGCAGCAGCAGGCCGGGGTCTCCAACCCGCACCTCTGCACGTCGGGGTGTGTGACCTTGCCTGCCCCCTACTTCCGCTCTGGCTTCTATCCCAGGACATCACCATTCCTGTCTCGGCCCTTCTCCTGGGTTGCTGCACAGTCTCCTCCCTGCCATGGACTCAGTTGCCAGTTCTTCCCGCCCACGGGCCTGAAGTACGTTGAGGGGCCTTCCTTCCAACCAGGTTCCCGGGACACACAGCGTTCTGATCCTACCCTTACCAGGACACATTACAATACCTGCCCATGGACATGCATCTCTCTCAGCTGCACCTTACGGGTGGAAGGTGGAAGCAGGGCCCTCTGCTCAGGGCCCTGGGTCTGCTAGCAGAGTCTGAAGTATCTCTACAAACACACATTTTTTTTTTTTTTAAGTCTCTTTATTTCATCTTTAAAATTCACATGAAATTTGCGTTTGACTTCATGGTTCTGTTTATTTTAATTTTAATTTTTGTTTTTAATGTTTATTTATTTTTGAGAGAGAGAGAGACAGAGTGAGTGGGGTAGGGGCAGAGTGAGAGGCAGACACAGAATCCGAAGTAGGCTCCAGGCTCTGAGCTGTCAGCACAGAGCCCAACATGGGGCTCGAACTCACGAACTGTGAGATCATGACCTGAGCCAAAGTCAGACGCTCAACCGACTAAGCCACCCAGGCGCCCCTGTTTATTTTAATTTTAAAGGATCAACTATTGTAGCACTTATACATTGAATTCTTAACTTCTCGGGGCGCCTAGGTGGCTCAGTTGGTTAAGCTTCCAACTTTGGCTCAGATCATGAACTCGTAGTCTGTGAGTTCAATCCCCTCATTGGGCTCTGTGCAGACAGCTCAGAACCTGCAGCCTGCTTCGGATTCTGTGTCTCCCTCTCTCTCTGCCCCTTCCCCACTCATGCTCTGTCTCTCTCTCTCTCTCTCTCAAAAATAAATAAACATTAAAAATTAAAAAAAAATTCTTCACTTCTCCCCCAACTAAATATTCAAGTAAAGCCGATGCCCAGGTTGTCCCCTGGCTTCCTGAAGCCCTGCCTCCCTGGGGTAAGTGTCTCCCATTGCAGGTGCCCAGGCCTCCAGCACAGGTTACATTTTACAGTGTCTGTGTGGCCATTGCCAGCTACTCTCCCCACATCCTGAGAATGGGCCTGTCCCCTCTTCTCCCAGCCTGGTCCCAGTGCCCTGTCCACCCCCTCTTCTCTCTTCAAAGTTCGCAAAATCTTGCCCAGCCTCCTTGGGGTTGGGCAGGTTGGACGCACCTGCCCGTGGCCACACTGTTGCTGTGGCACTTCTTGGCTGGTTGGAGGTGTCTGTCCCTCCACTCCTATGACAGGGGCTCCGATTGTGCTTCCTTAAGGGGTGGGTGAGCTCAGATAGACCCTGTGACTATCCAATCAAGTCCCCCCGACTTTATCGCTTGAGGAACATTCTGGGCCCCCAGGGGAGGGAGGCAGACCCTTGGGACAGGCCACACTGGGCAAAGTTGGGGCTCTGTAGATCCTAGGGCCAGTGGATGCTCAGACTCTCTTGGGCTGGCCAGTCCCGGCCAGAGCTCACAGTCTAATGGCTCCATCATCAGAGACCTGAGTGGTGATTACATTCAGCTGTGCAGTTCCTTGGCCCGGGATGCCAGACTGTGTGATGGGACGGGGCTGGCACCAGAGTGTGGGACGAGGGACGGCTGGCAGGGAAATCAGAGCGGCCCTTCTGCCACCGGCTCCGGCTTTCCGCTGCTGACGTGTAAGAGGATTAGGGCTCAGAACTCTGGACAAGGGGCTTTTATTCTCAGGGCTGCATTTTCATTGGCTTGCACAGCCCTAAAGACAGGAACAAAAGCTGAGGGGGCATTGCCAGATCTCTCACCCTCCGAGCCCTGTGCTTTGCAGGAGTGAGGGAAGCCCCAGCCCAATCAAGGTCGGTGCCTGGCATCCAGCCCCATCCAGGTCTGCCTGAGGCTAGGGCTCCAGACCCCGAGGGAGAGCTCCTCACTCTGCCTGGGAGGCCCAAGCCACCTGCAGGCTGGCTCAAGGGATTTCCCGAGGTGGCCATGGCTTGCAAGGGAATCAGAGAATCCTGGAATGTCAGGATGGGAGGAAGCATCAGACACCCATTCCAGCCTCCACTGAAATGTACATGGGGGAAACTGTGGCCCAGAGAGAGGCCATGACTTGCTCAGGGTCACCTGGTGAGGGAAGGCCCGAGCTGGGACTAGAAGAAGGAATGTGAGACAAAGAGGCTGCCTGGCCTTGTCTGGAAGTCGGGCCTTGCCCTCCAGAAAGGCACTGAGGTGATGTCTTCCCAGCACTGGTCAGTCTTGCCTGCTCTCAAATTGCTTATAAATGGAATCATTCAGTATATACTCTGTTGGATAGGATTTCTTTCTCTCAGCATAATGGTTATGGGTGTTGACTGTATCAGTATTTTGTTCTTATTGCTGAGAATATGGCACAGTTTATCTGTTCACCACCTGATGGGCATTTGGTCTGTCCCCACTTTCTGCTACAAAAGAAGCTGTTATGAACATTTATGTACAAGTCTTAGTTTTATAAAAAATGTTTTGTCATGGAAAGGATAGAAAATAATGTGGCAAGTTCACTTTTTAATCAAGTGTAAGCATCTTGCCATATTTGCTTGTTTTCTTTCGAGAAGAAAATACACATATGATGAAGGCCCCTGATATTTGCTTCCTGGAGGTAACCACCATCTAAACTAGCATCATGATTCCTGTGTACATTGTTGGTCATTTTACTAGGTATAGTCATTCATTCTATTCAACAAATATTGACCACCTACTATGTACAAAGCCTGGATCTAGGCACTGGTGGTACAGCAATGAAGCTGACAGGCGAAAATCCCTGCCCTTGGGAGACACTGTAATTAAAATATATGATATGTCAGGTAGTGGTAAGCGCCAGGTAGAAAAATCAAGTTTCTATGGCTGTGTAAGAAATCATCCCAAACAAGTGGCTTATGCACCAGAGTCACTTACCATCCCTCTAGGGTTCTATGGGTCAGGAATTTGAGAGCCGGGTAGTTCTGACTCGGGGTGTCTCATGAGGTTGCAGTCAGAGGGTGTGTGAGCCAGGACCATCACCTTGAGGGCTCCTTCACTCACATGTCTGGTGCCTGGTCTGGGTGAGACCCAGAGAGCCACATCTCTCTCTGTCTCTCTGTGCTCTCTCCACTTGCTCTCTCCCCCAGAGCATCTCATGTTGCAGTCAGGGCTCTAGAAGCATGTGAGTGGGAGAGATTTCCAGCTTTGGAAATCAGGGTCACTTCTGCCATCACCTTGGTCAAGGCAATTACAGAACTCTGTCGGGGTCCAAGGGAAGGAAACACAGACATCATCCACCCTACCCCTAAAGGAGTGTCATTATCATGTTGTAAGAAGATCATGTGGAATGGGATTTATACTGATATGGGAGAGATACCATCTGCCCGAGAAGATAGCATTTGCATGGAAGCCTGAAGGAGGCGAGGGGCAACCAAGTGCAGATCTTATAACTGAGGGAAGAGCATTCCAGGCAAAGGGAACCAACAACAGTTGGAGGTAACTACCTGGGGTGTTCAAGAACCAGCAAGAAGTCCAATGGGGCACTGAGGGGTGAGTGATGGGGAGGCTGGTAGAAGAGGTGAGGTCAGAAATGTAACCTAGGCAATGAGGTCACTGCAAGGGCCCCAGCTCTTCTCAGAATGTGATGGGATCCATAGAGGGATTTATAGCAGAGGGGTGCTATGGTCTAACTCAGTTTTAAAAGGGTCACTGCACTTAGGCTGAGGCTGAGGCAAGGGCAGGAGCAGGAGGACTGGTTAGGAGCCTACTGCACTGATCCAAGCACGTGGTTCTGGAGGTTCAGAGTGGGCTGGTGGTTGTAGAGCTGGGCATATTTTGGAGGCCGAGGCACCAGGTATTGTTGATGGATCCAATGTGGGGATGAGAGAAAGTGAGGAATGGAGGGGAACTTGACTTCAACACCAGAAGGTCAGAACTGGGGAAGACTGGGGGAGAAGCAGGTTTGAGGAGGTGATCATGAGTTGGTAGGAGGTGCCTATTCGGTGTCCATGTACAGATGTCAGTGAGACGCCTGGAGAGAGGTGTGGGCTGGAAATGTGAGTCTCCATGTTGCCTTGTACTGGAAGTTCAAGCCAGGGTAATTGGTAAGGGAGTAATATAAAAAGCATCCAGATTGGAAAAGGAAGAAGCAAAATTATATTTATAGATGGCATGAACTTGTATGTAGAAAATCCTAAGGAACATACACACACAACTATTAGAGCTAATAAATGAGTTTAGTAAGGTTGAAAGATACAAGATCAATATGCAAAAATTAGTTGTATTTCAGTACAACGAACTGTCAATGAAATTTAAAATAATGCCATAAATTCTCATCCTTTGTTGGTGGGAACGCAAAATGGTATAGGCACTTTGGAAGACAGTTTGGCACTTTCTGACAAAGCTAACCGTACTCTTACTATATAGTCCAGCAGTCTCCCTCCTTGGTATTTACCCAGAGGAATTGAAAACATGTTCACACAAAAACCTGCATGGGATGTTTATAGCAGCTTTATTTATAATTGCCAAAACTTGAAAGCGACCAAGATGTCCTTCAGCAGGTGAAGGATAAATGAATTGTGGTACATCCGGTAATGGAATATTATTCAGTGTTGTTAAAAAGTGAGCCATCTGGGGCTCCTGGGCTGGCTCCGTTGGTGGAGCATGTGACTCTTAATCTTGGGGCTGTCAGTTTGAGCCCCATGTTGAGTGCAGAGTTTACTTAAAAAAACACACACACGCGATTTCATACGTCACCCAGTGCTCATCACAAGTGCACTCCTTAATCCCCATCACCTGTTTCACACACCCCCCCCCCCCATATCAACGTTTTCAACAGTATGCCTTGGGGCATAAACTGATCCACAGACTGATCTAGTTAAGATGGGGCTCCTTTGAAGGAATCTCTCTCTCTCTCTCTTTTTTTTTTTTATAAAATGTTTATTTTTGAGAGAGAAAGACAGAGACAGAGCGTGAGTGCGGGAAGGGCAGGGAGAAAGGGAGACACAGAATCTGAAGCAGGCTCCAGGCTCTGAGCTGTCAGCACAGAGCCCAAATGCAGGGCTCGAACTCATAAACCATGAGATCATGACCTGAGCTGAAGTCAGTCACTCAGCCAACTGAGCCACCCAGACACATGCCCCCTCTTTTTTTTAAGTCTATTTATTTATTTAGAGAGAGAATGAGCACAGGAGGGTCAGAGTGGGGTGAGGGGAGAGAAAGAATCCCAAGCAGGCTCTGCACCCCCAGCACAGAGCCCAACGCCGGGCTTAAACTCATGAACCGTGAAATCATGACCCAAGCTGAAACCAAGAGTCAGACTCTCAACTGACTGAGCCACCCAGGCACCCCTGAAGGAACATCTCTTAAGGGCCATGTTTGAGATTTGTTCTGACCCCAGGATAGCTCTTCTTGGCGATATCTTTCCCCAGTTCTGTCTGGTAAACTAGCCAACCTACCATTTAACTTCTATCTCTAATGAATCTCCCATAATTGCTTTTCAGCACAACATGCCTTGTTTTGAGAGCGCCCTTAGGCTGGAACTTCTCCACACTCTGCTGCAAATGAAGTCAGTTCCTTTGAGAAGAAACTTGGAGTTCCCTTTGCCTTCTCCTCGCCCCAGGCAAAATCTCTGAGCTCCAGCTCAGGACAATCTTAGGGACAGGGCCCCTCCGTCTCTGAATGACCCCCTGCTCCAGGAACTGGAGGGAAGAAGCTTCAACTCTTCCCAGCTCGTCTCCACTTTATGAGCCCGGGTGAGGACGCGAGGGCCCCAGTGTTCTCAGTGGCACTGAAGCCATCTACAGCCTCTCATGTAAGAGGGACCTGAGCTGACTAAGGGAGCTACCACCTCAGGTGCACCCACCCAGAACTTAGCCTCAGCAACGGGGGAACGGAGTGGGGGGGGGGGGTGTGTGGAGGGAATACCCCATGCTGCCCCTCACAATTTCTGCTCTTTTTATAGGAAAGAGCTGTAGAAAGTAGAAATGTTACTTCAATGCTGATGATGGTCACCTAGTGATTTGATATCTTGTAACATCCAAGCAAAATAGTAATGATACCTTCAACAGTCCCCTAGAGGTCCACTTCTGGCTTGACAGTATGAGGAGCTCTGCAGTCCCCTTCCCCAGTCCAGCTGGTGACAATTATAAAGTCTCTGGAGGGGCACCTGGGTGATTCAGCCGGTTATGTGTCTGACTTCAGCTCAGGTAATGATCTTGTAGTTGGTGAGTTCCAGCCCCGAGTCGGGCTCTGTGCTGACAGTTCAGAGCCTGGAGTCTGCTTCAGATTCTGTGTCTCCCTCTCTCTCTCTGCCCCTCCCCCTGTTTGCATTCTGTCTCTCTCTCTCTCAAAAATAAATAAACATTAAAAAAAAAAATGTTAAGTCTCTGAAAATTGACCTAAGGGCATACAACAAAAAAAGAAACGTATTCAAAACACCTACTAACACTCGATAAAAGAAGGAAAGCCAGGGGCGCCTGGGTGGCTGAGTCAGTTAAGTGTCCAACGCGATTTCGACTCAGGTCATGATCTTACGGCTCGTGGGTTCCAGCCCTGCATCGGGAGCTGTATTGACAACATGGAGCTTCCTTGGGATTCTCTCTGCTCCTCCCTCGCTTGTACTCTTGCTCTCTTTCAAAATAAACTTAAAAAAAAAAAAAAGCAACTTAAGTAAACTTAAAAAAAAAAAAAAAAAGGAAAGCTATGATATTTGAATCAGTGCCATTCCCACTCTCTCTCCTCCTAGTTCGGCGGGATGAAAATTCCACTCCAGACCGATGCGGGCCAGAGGACCGAGCTCTCTTTCCTGCCAGCTCCCGGTCAGAGAACCATCTTCCTGGAAGGGGCAGGTACCCTCAGGTTGGAGCCACAGCCTCTAAATTTCCCAAACTCCTTCAGGACTCTGCAGGTAGAGCCAGCCATATTGAGCTTGGAGCCGTGGCATGGTTACCTCACATTAGGGCTGAAGAAGTATATACTTACTAGACACCATATTCTTCACATTCCATGGCAGCTGTAGGCCCAGACTTCTCACAGCCCGGCTCCCACAGGGCCCATTCACCGCCCTCTATTAGGAGGTATGCATTCCAACCCTGCCTTGCCTATCCACACAATTCTCAGGGACCCAGGTGGCTGTTGAGATTTTAAAGAATGATTTATCTTTCTCTTGGTCTCATGAAACTCCAAAGGGGCAGCCCAGACCAGACACCCCCCTCTATCTCTGATTGGTAATGAGGAGCCTCGCAAGGGCTTCTGTTCTCCCTCTACTCCAAAGCTGGGCAGGGCAGCAAACTGGGCAGGCCAGGGCAGGGGGTCTGGGTATCTATTCGCTCCTGGAGGTAACAAGGAGAACCACCGAGGTGGCAGGAAGTATGGCTCATCTGGGGAGTCATATCAGCCAGAGCTCAGCCAGCCATCTGGAGCTAAAGGGAGCCTTAGAGACTGGGATTTTAGACAAGACCAAGGGGAGGCCCAGAGAGACGGCCCTTCCTCACTCCAGCCAGAACAGCGGTGATCCCCCACCTAGTTTCTGACCCAGACCACTAACTGGGCCACAGGTTCCCATGTAGGCTGCCGGACACGCCCACCTCCATGTCTGGGGCCTCAGACATGTTCATTTTAAACCCATGCCTCCCCCCTCACCTTATCCCTTTCCCCCTGCCTCAGTCTTGTCACCTCTCCAGCCTGCATGGCATTTTCAGATTCCTCCTCTCCTGGTCCTCACTGCCAAGCCCAGCTCAGCCCCTGTGGGCTTCCTGTCTCACCCCCTCTACAGCAGCTGTGTTGTGGCTTCTGTGCCCTCCTTAGTCACATTCTGATGACATCACTCCCACCTCCTGGCCAGCATGGCCTCTGAGTCCCCTGCCTTCACCTCAGCGGTCACACAGCACCTCACAGACATTCCTCCATGTCAGCTTTGATTCCCTCTGTCTGTTCACCCCTCACCCCAAATAGGCTCTGCAGAGGGCTCAAGGGTACAGGCAGTGTGCACTCCCGGGCGACCCTCCACCAGTGGGGATGGAAACCAATAGAAAAAGGTTCCAGTCACCTGTCCTGCAGGTGCACTCTGCATGCTTTTCCCAGCAGACCCTGCATTTTGACAACACAACCCTGCCCCAGTCCCCCCACTTCTGTCTCTCCCTGCTCCGGGTTTCCCTTCCCTGTAAGTGACGCCATCTCGGCTCAGCTTTTAGGGAAGCCAGGCTAAGAATTCTCCTCCTCCATCTTTTACAACCTTTCTCAAAAGCACATCTTCCAGCTATGCAAACAAACCACAGGTCCTTGTCCCATTCATTCCCCCATCACATTTATGTAGCACCTGCTGTAGGCAGGCACTCTTCTAGGCACTCTTCTTTATTCTATGAATAAAGAGACAAAATCCCTGCCCCCACCCAGCCTAGCGAGGAGGGGCCCTGGGTAAGCCAATGAAAAGATGGGGGAGGCAGCCTGATAGGGGAGAAGGAGAGCTTGGTTGGTACAAAGGCAACAAAGCCTCAGTGGGGAGTTCTGGAGCAAGTTTGGTCTGTCAGAGTGTCCCATCTAGGCTGGAAAGGTCAAGGTTCCATAGCCCCTGCCTCACTCAGTCACCAGATGCTGCCCTGGAAGACTGTGACCTCGGGGAAGGCTCTGTGCAGCTCAGGTGGACCCTGGAGGATCTGAGAGCTGGAGGTTATCTGGTGATGGCTCTTCCTGAAGATCTTTCTGGAAAGGGAGTCTGGCTAGTGCAAGCTCCGTGTCTACCACATGGACCGAGCTCAGGGAAGGCCTCGTGGAGCAAAGATTTGAAGGAGATCAGGGAAGCAGAAGCTGAGACATGTAGAGGAAGAGTCCTACAGACAGGAAACAGAGAAGCACACATCCCGGGTGTGCTTGCCACTGAGGCCACTGAAGCAACGCGAGGCTGAAGTGAGTGAGCAGCAGGAGAGGAAGTCAGAGCAGTAGTGGGCCAGCTCCAAAGCCACGTGAAGAGTCCCACCTTTACTCTGAGCAAGAAGGGCGCCATGGATAGGTGGAGGTTGGTAAGGGTAGTAAGGACATTACCGAGGGAGGGCGATTCTGGAGCAGGAGAGCCCGTGAAGAGTCCACTGCCGAGCTTCCAGAGAGGGGAGCTAAAGACGGTCAGCGCCCCCACCCTGGAAATGCTCCGGAATGCAAGTTTCAGGATCACCCAGGCCTTGTTTACCCTGCATCTTTAGGCAGTATCTGCTGCCCTCTGGTGGATGTGCTAGAGATTACCCACACCCACTTCCCGCTTTGCTTTGCTTTTGCCAGCAGTCTATGGGGCCTGTGGGTTCACCTTCAACTTGCAGTTATAAGAACTCTTTTGTCATGGATCTGATTGTGGAGGTGTCAGGCAGCACTTGGTGGAAACATTTCATCAACTTAGACAAAGGAGGGCAAAGGGAAACTGTGGTGTGGATGCAACAGTATTTGAAGTGGGGCTGGGGAAGGGCCATGTGATGTTTTCTACCAGTGATGATTAGAAGCAGAGAAGTGGGGCTGAAGAATGTATCTAGGGCTGGAGGCTGTAGAGCAGGCACTTGTTCTCAGGAGGAGAACAAGGTGAAAACACTGAGGGTGCTTGCCAGAGGGCTCTGAGTTCCAGGGCAGTCATGGGATCATGCTGGGAAGGGAAGGGAATGGGGGGCGGGGGCAAGTCCCAACTCACAGAAAGAAAATGGGACACCTGAAGGCCTGTAGGTCAAAACAGAGCTGGATATCTGGTGGAGAGAGAGTGTGAGAAGACTACAGACAAAGGGGGAGCAATGGGAGCCATGGAGCCACTGGAAGCGTTGCTGTGGACTTGGCTGCTGCTGGACAGAACCCAGGCACCTGCACCCCCACTGCTCCTAAAAGTCCCCACCACTGCTACAGCCCACAGTCACCCACACTGAGGCTGACACAGGGAGGAAGGAAGGAAGGAAGGAAGGAAGGAAGGAAGGAAGGAAGAGGGAGGGACAGAAGGGAGGAAGAAGAAAGAAAAAGAAAAGATGGCATATATAAATATATGCAACAACAAGTTGAAAGACACTGGACATCAGGCAACAAAGGACAGTGACCCTGCAGAAATGGGCAAAGAACAAGGTGAGCCCTGTGATTGTCCAAGCTGTCTTATTTCCAGACAGGGAGGAGGAACTAAAGTGTAATACTCCCTGAGTTGAAAAGTTGAAGCCAAGAGCCTGGGGAGACCAAGGCTGCCTGAGTTCGTAGATAGGACAGAGTACCAGCAAAGAGAGAGTTGCACAGAGAAAGATCCTTGAGACCTGCAGGGGTCACCCTCAAGTACTCAGCAAGTGAGGGAATGCCCATGGCTGGGGAAAGAAACATCATAAAGAATAAGAAGACTAAATACGCTAGAAATAGAAGGGAATTTCCTCAACCTGATTCAGGGAATCCATGAAAAACCCACAGTTAACATCATACTCAGAAGTGAAAGATTGGATGCTTTCGCACTAACAGCAGTAACAAAACAAGGATGTCTTACCTCACCTCTCCTATTCCACAGCATACTGGAGGTTCTGGCTAGGTCATTTAGGCAAGAAAATTAAATAAGAGGCATCCAGATTGGAAAAGAGGAAGTAAAACTATCTCTATTTGTAGATGACAGGATCTTATACATAGAAAATCCTAAAGAACCCACTTAAAAAAACTAGAATAAACAAGATCAGCAAGGTTGCAGGATACCAGCTAAATATACATAATCAATTGTATTTTTACACATTTGCAATAAACGACATGAAAAATGAAGAAAAAATTCCATTCACGATAGCATAACAAAGAAAAAAGGAGTAAATTTAACAAAAGTACAAACTTTATATTCTGAAAGCTACAAAACATCGTTGAAGGAAATTAAAGATCTAAGTAGATATAAAAATTTCCAATGCTCATGAATTGGAAAACCTAACATTGTTAAGATGACAATATTCTTCAAATCCATCTACAGATTTAACACGGTCCCTATACAATCCCAGCTAAAGGGATCCTTACCTTACACGATGTACAAAAATGAACTCAAAACAGAGCGGGGCGCCTGGGTGGCTCAGTCGGTTGAGCATCCGACTTCGGCTCAGGTCACGATCTTGCGGTCCGTGAGTTCGAGCCCCGCGTCAGGCTCTGGGCTGATGGCTCAGAGCCTGGAGCCTGCTTCCGATTCTGTGTCTCCCTCTCTCTCTGCCCCTCCCCCGTTCATGCTCTGTCTCTCTCTGTCTCAAAAATAAATAAATGTTAAAAAAAAAAATAAAAAAAAAACAGATCAATGACCTAAGTGTGAGAGATAAACCTAGAAAATACTTAGAAGACAACACAAGGGTAAATTTTCGTGACCTTGGATTCTGCAATGGATTCTTAGATGACACCAAAAGCCCATGGAAACAAAGAAAAAAGAAGATAAATTAGATATTATCAAAGCTAAAAATGGGGCACCTGGATGGCTCAGTCGGTTAAGTGTTGGACTCAGGTCATGATCTCATGGCTGGTGAGTTTGAGCCCTGTGTTGGGCTCTGTGCTTACAGCTCAGATCCTGGAGTCAGCTTCAGATTCAGTCTCTGTGTTTCTCTGCCCTTTCCCTGCTCACACAGTGTCTCTCTCTCTCTCTCTCTCTAATACAAATAAACATTAAAAAAAATTTTTTTAAGCTAAAAACTTTTTTGCTTCAAAGGAACCACCAAGAAAGTGAAAAGACAGCCCATGGTTACAGAAAAATACACTCATTACTTCAAAATGAGCACCTGCCATGTGCCTGGCAATCTTTTAGGCACTGAGGAAATGAGACTTAAAATGAGAGACAAAAATCCCAGCCCTTCTGCCATCTGGTGTGGAGATTCAAATAAGGACATTAACCTGTCCAGCTGTTCATCATCAACACAGATAAAACCAGCTGTAACCAGAAACAGTGTTTCTCTCAATACGGCAGCTGCTAGTCTGATAGTATCCTATTTCTCTGAGTGACTCCTGCTTTCTTACTGAGAAACTGTTTTCTAAAGTTGAAATTTGGCTGCTAGAAATCATGTCAATTCTTTCCAGGCAACAACCACCAGAAATTGATCTATTGTTGAAAAGTTTGGTTTGTTATTCATTGCTGTAAAAGAGAATGCATATCATGGGAAATCGTGGGATATATCATTAAGAGTGTTAGAACATAATTACAGGATTTGGACTTGTTAGATGACTGGGAGGAGGGTTTGGGAAAGGATGCTGTCAGAAAGTGGGGATAATTCTATAATCTGAATAGATTTCATCTACAGGGAGGCCAACTAGAGTGAGGCTAAACCTGGGACTGGTAAAGAAGCCATAGTCCTCAGGTTGGGGAGAGGATGTCTAGTAACTTGTGGCTTGGACAATGTTCATGTTTTGTGTTCTTTTTCCAAAAACTTTTCAAAGTACAATTCTGTGTTCATTGTGTTTGCGAGAAAGGGCAGGCATCCTCACGCATCTCGTTCCCTATGTAGCCCTAGCTTTGAGCAGTGGGGGACACACAGCAGGTGCTCGACAGGCACGTGTGGAGGGGCGAACTGCATTGCCCCAAATCCCAGCGTTGGGGAGAGAGCGAGGCCAAGTGAAGGAGCAAAGCACCAGCACCTAGGACCCTCAGAAAAAGCGCCACAAGACCCGTACCATCCACCACCCCAGCCGGATGCCCGCCCTCGCGCGTGCGCCGGCAGCAGCCCAGATCCAGGCGTTTGGCTGATTGGCTGCGACGGCTCCTCGAAGCGGCGTTGCGCGTGCGCGCTTTCCTCGCGCGGGCTCGACTGGTGTGTAGCTCTTCGTATTCCCCGCCGCCGCAGCCCCAGCTCCCGGTCCGGGAAGTCTCATCCTCAGAGCTCGGAATGTTCCCTGAACTCAATAACCTTCTCAACACCACTCCTGACAGGGCGGAGCAGGTAAGGCGTCGCGCGGTGGGAAGGGGGCGGATCCCGGAGCGTGGCGGAAGACCGTATACCCGGATGAAGCGCACGCGGACTCGTGGGAGAGGCACGACCTCCGCGGGCATGAAGCGCCTGGGAGTTGTAGTCCAGGGATGGCCGCCCCGGGGACTGGGCTCCGCCCTGGAGCCTGCGGGAGGTGGGCGTCTTCTCAAAGGCTTGTGTATCCTTGAAAGTGCCCAGGAAGGTTGGCCGACTATGCATCGGCTTACGTACACAGACGGGTACGGGGGGGCCCTGTGCGTTCTCACTGGGGTGGGGGGCCCGGCGTCTAGAGGAGGTTGCCTGAGAGTTTGATTCTCCACCCTTCACTTGAGACCAGCTTCTTAATCGTCCTCGGTCTCTCTCTGGCCCCTCAGTACTCCGCAGTGAATGCTGCTCCTCCTGCTTTTCCTCTTCCTCCTCTTGGTCTTTAATAGTGCTGTTCCAAACTGCCTTCAGCCAGCGTTGGCTTGTATCAAGTCTGCCTGAGGCATAGCAGCCTCGCCACTCTTTCCTTCTTTCCGTACTTTGGGGCATCCCGAAATTTTTTATTTTAACCCAGGGGTTATTTCTTTCAGGAATTTACCTGGTTCATTTTATAACCATTAGACAATGGTATAAAATACCATTTCCTAAGGAAATGGTAAACTCCAGGCGGCCAAGACATCGTGTGTATCGATCAGGCTTGCTTGCTTGCTTATTTATGAAAAAATTTTAAATGTTATTTATTTTAGAGAGAGAGCCAGAGTGCGAGCAGGGGATGGGCAGAGAGAGAGAGACAGACAGACAGACAAAGAATTCCAAGCAGGCTCCAGGCTCTGAGCTGTCAGAATAAAGCCGATTCAGGGCTCCAACTCACAGATCGCGAGATCATGATCTGAGCTGAAGTTGGATGCTTAACCGACTGAACCACTCAGGCGCCCCTCAATCAGGCCTTTTTATGACTCCCCCCCCCCCTCCCCCCCCCCCCCCCCCCCCCCCCCGGCGTGTCAGGCAAATTATAGTTTTAAGTAGACCCTTGTGGATTTCAGTTGCTCAAGCCTGAAGATGTTTCTGGTGACCTTGCTAATTACTGCTGGCACCTCCAAAGTGCTCAGCCCAAGGCCAGAGTGAAGGAATGGAAGATCAAAGTGGGCACCAGGAAATGACAGCCCTGGAGGTAACCCTCAAGGTCTGATGGTGCGATCTTTCATATTTTATAAGTGAAAAAAAAGTCACAACAGTACAGAAGTGTCGTGTCTGATACCATTTGATTGCGACCTTCCCTATCACTGAAAAGGAACTAGAGGTGGCTGCAGCAAGGCAGTCAGCCACTGTGGAGACCATCTTTAGAGGTCTTTCCAGAACTCTCCATGATCAGAGCTTTTCCTGAAGCAGTGTCTAGGGCCATTGGGATGAGAATTTTGTTATTGGAATTCTCTGTCAACAACTACTCTTCCCTCTCTCCCACCCTATTGTACAGATTTGGTATCGGAATTAAAAATAGGGAGGCGCCTAGGTGGCTCATTTGGGTAAGCCTCCCACTCTTGATTTTGGGTCAGGTCACCATCTTACCAGTAGTGAGTTCAAGCCCCTCGTTGGGCTCAGTGCTGATAACTCAAAGCCTGCTTGGGATTCTTTCTCTCTCTCTGCCCCTCCCTGGCTCATGCTCCCTTTTTCTCTCTCAAAAATAAATAAACTTAAAAAAAAATA
Organism: Panthera leo; assembly: GCF_018350215.1. Classification (NCBI taxonomy): domain Eukaryota; kingdom Metazoa; phylum Chordata; class Mammalia; order Carnivora; family Felidae; genus Panthera; species Panthera leo. Next base: position 16,768,575 of record NC_056680.1, on the reverse strand, counting down.
GGAAGGAAGTTGGATCATACTACTTTTTTGGAGCTCCATTCCAGTCTTAGCAGGCTGTGATTTTTGTTGGATTCTAATGGTAAAACCTTCTCTAGTTCTTCCAAGACCGGTCCCTCAGTTACCAAGGTGAATGAGGAAGAGAAGGGTTTTTATTCTCTCTTTGCCTTGGGAAAGTGGAAGCTGAGATACGATTGTCCGTAATGAGTGACTTTAATAACAATCACTCTAACTTTTGTTTTTTTCATAGTTTTGACTTACTTTCTTCTTTCTGGTAGTGTGTGTGTGTGTGTGTGTGTGTGTGTGTGTGTGTGTATGTACTGACCTCTTTCCAGGGAGTCTAATTCACCTTTTTGTGTTCCTCTTAACTCGTAGGGGAAACTGACTCTACTCTGTGATGCCAACACAGATGGCAGCTTCCTTGTGCATCACTTTCTCTCCTTCTACCTCAAAGGTATACGACTCATTGGTGCTATAGAAAAAGAAACCTAAGGCTAAAAGCAATGGGAATGGTATTAACTAACTAGGTCTTAGGTGTTTGGGTAGCCAGATGGCTGTTTATTAGGTAACAGGTTACTTGACCATCTTGTTCCCTGCTCATCCCTGCCAAAGGGTGGTATGTGCTCCTATCTTCCCTTCTCCACCCAGTGTGCAGGCATGGTCTCACTGAGATCCTCGTGTGGCCTCCTGATTTAGTTGCTCCTCAGTCTTTATGTATCTCTCTCTTTTTTTTTTAAACATTTTGATTTATTTTTGAGAGAGAGAAACAGAGCATGAGCAGGGGAGGGGCAGAGAGAGAGGGAGACACAGAATCCAAAGCAGGCTCCAGGCTCCGAGCTGTCAGCACAGAGCCCGAAGCAGGGTTCGAACCCATGAGCTGTGAGATCATGACCTGAGCAGAAGTCAGATGCTCAACCGACTGAGCCACCCAGGCGCCCCCCAGTCCTTGTGTATCTTGAAGTCTTTGGGCTCTGGACCCATTGACATGTTGCCCTGGAAGTAGATGCTTCCTAAAGAACATAGGAAAACTGTGGGGCCACTGCGGTTTACATATGAAAATGGATTAGAAGAAGAAAACAGCCAAATGAAAAAAAAGACTCATTTATTAGCTGATTCTCCGTGAGCCCCTACTGAGCCAGGCCAGAATAGAGGGTACACCTTTGGCACTCTTAGTTGTAATCGTTTACAGCTTTGAAAGTTGTTTTCTTTTCCAGATGATATTATTGTCAGGATTGAAAGAGGAAGAGAATCTATAGATAAAATATTAGAACTAATTATGTTCATTAAGGTAGCTAGAGTTTCTTTGTGTTCCACTTATAATTTCTTGGATATAAGACCAGTTTTTAAAAAAGTGAGTTGTTAAAAAAAAAGTTGTATTTCTGTACAAACAGAAAAGTATTACTTTTTAAAAACCACAGTTTATTTACAATAGAACAAAACAAGGTACCTATTGATACACATAACTGAAGAAGTACATTTCAGGATCAATGAAATAGGTATAATTATTATATATGAAAAAAAGTGCAGCTTAGAATCAAATTGGGGATGTCTGGTTGCAAGCCCTCTTGGGTCTATAGACCCAATAAAGTCAGAGCTTTATTTTCTAGAGGTACAAAGTATATGAGACTGATTATACATAGAGACTTTATTAAAAATCTGTTTATTTTGTTTTCTAGCTAATTGTAAAGTCTGCTTTGTGGCACTGATCCAGTCCTTCAGTCACTACAATATCGTGGGACAGAAGTTGGTAAATATTGTAGACCTCTGTGGTGCAGAGTATGTGGGTCATGCAGGTGTGAGTGGGGCCAAGGCTGGGCTCCCCTGGTTGGGTTGTAGAGAACTTAGCAAGGGAGGGACTGAGGAAATCATGGAGTTCTGAAACCCTTATCTGAAAAGCTAAGGCAGCATCTCTACCTGTTTTACTCATTTAGAATTTATAGAACCAAATCAGTTGTTAATTAATCAAACCTAGCTCTACTGACTCTGGACCAGTTAAGATTTTCTCCTTCTCACTGTGGGCTTTAATCTTAGTTCTGCTGGGTTGGAGACCCACAGCTTGGTCTACCACCAAGTTGAGTGCCTCCTACTGTTTCTCCCTAAGTCTACGGCTTAGTACTCAAAGGTGGAGAGAGGTGCTTTTGTGACCTGCTCCTTACCTCATCTCGGCCTGCCTTTCATGTTGTCAGATGTAGGCAGGCACGAATAAGATGGCCAAGAGTCTGGTGAACCTTCTGGCCTAGTCTAGGCCATCACCTGTGACCAGTGACCAGGTGGGCTTAGTAGTTTTTGTTTGTTAGTTTTGTTTTTATTTATTTATTATTTAAAAATTAAAAAAAAATTTTTTTTAATGTTTATTTATTCTTGAGAGAGACAGAGACAGAATGCAAGTGGGTTGGGGCAGAAAGAGAGGGAGACACAGAATCTGAAGCAGGCTCCAGGCTCTGAGCTGTCAGCACAGAGCCTGACACAGGGCTCGAACTCACAAGCTGTGAGATCATGACCTGAGCCGAAGTTGGACGCTCAACCGACTGAGCCACCCAGGCACCCCTATTATTATTTAAAAAAAAAAATTTATTTAATTAATTTATCTTTGAGAGAGAGACAGAAAGAGAGAGCATGGGGGGGTCAGAGAGAGAGGGACAGAGAGAGAATCCCAAGCAGGCTCTGCACGTCAGCACAGAGCCCAATGTAGGGCTTGAACCCACAGACTGTGAGATCATGACCTGAGCTGAAACCAACAGTTGGACGCTTAACTGACTGAGCCACCCAGGTGCCCCTTGTTTTGTTTTTAATAGGCTAGCCTCAGAGAGGGAAAGAACCAGACCACCCATTAGCAGTGACTACTGAAATGCCAGTCTTCCTATTGGGCCATTACACTGCCTGATGTCACTCTGATGGGGAGAAACAAATGAGAGAATGGGAGGAGGGTAGACTCTTTCCCATCCTTTGCAGATTAGGAAGACCTCCTGTGGTAGAGGTCAGAGCATGAGCTCAGGGAGAGCAGTCATGTCAAGAACACACGTGCATTCCAGGTCTGTGAAGCATGTTTCTATGGCCCTCGCATCAGTGTCTCTGGGTGAGAAAGCTGTGTACTCTCATGTCCAGATTGGCTACTTCTTCTGTTGCCTTTGAATCATCAGCACAGCAGGAATGACAGACATGGTACAGGGCACGTGAAGTCCATGAGTGTGAGCCTCCATACTCTTGGCGTATTATTGAACTGCCATTAGTAGAATTGTCATGAGCAAGAGCAAAGGTGAACAGGAGTCTTTCTCTCTGCCAGGGGTGGCTGTGGAGCTCATGGTGCTGCATAGCGGAGGACACTGGGGTATAAATGAACAGTTGAGACCTGGTCTAGGGGCATGAGGAATCTTTAAGAGTTCCACGTGACCTATTTCTGCACAGAGAGAGCAGTGAGTTGCAGATTTAGATTGTGTCTGTTCTTGGGTGTTTGTTGAAATGCAGATTCTTGGGCCTTGCCTGCAAAGCTTCTGATTCTGGAGGTTTGGAATGGTGCTCAGGGATCTTCATTTTAACTGGGTGTTTCATAAGAAAAAGATTCTTAATTGGGTAGTTTATAAAGAGCCATATTAAGAAGTTCTGGTCTAGAGGTGCCTGGTGGCTCAGTCGGTTAAGTGTCAGAGTCTTGGTTTCATCTCAGGTCATGATCTGATGATTTGTGATGTTGAGCCCCGCACCAGGCCTGCGCTGACAGTGTGGAGCCTGCTTGGGATTCTCTCTCTCTCTCCATCTCTTTCTGCCCCTCCCCTGTTCATGCTCTCTCTCAAAATAAAAATTTAAAACTTTAAAAATTTTCTAGAAAATAAGTTTTAAAAAAGCTCTGGTCTAGAGGAGGGCTAGACAGAGTGCAGCCACTGCCATTTGTTTATGAATCGTGTGCGACTCCACAGAGTATTGCAACATAGATTGTCTCGCCCTTTGCAAAAAAAGTTTGCTGAGCTCTGAACTAGTGCATCAAGAGCTCGTATTGTCCTAACTCTCATGGGAGTGCTTCCTCAGAGGTAGAGGGAAGAGAAGGAGAACTTGCTGGTAACGCGGTCTTCCTGTATTCTAGGCAGCCTGGCAACTCCAATCTCTGAGTTATGTTATTTGAAAGCCTCAGAGCAACTCTGAGGTCCTGTGCCACTGATGTGTAAACAAGAGGGTTTGTGAAATTCAAAGTTAAAATCTGTCCCTGTCTCCTTCACCAGCATTTTTCAGACCTTGGTCATTCTCCCACCATTTTATTGTCATTATTATTGTTTCTAAATATACTTAATTTTATAAATATGTGTATTTGTAATACTACTACAAATCAGAACCAAGTATTGAGTAATCACAAAAATGAGCATATAAACAAAAATGTCAGTTTTTTAAAAAGTGGTAAATGTAGAGGCTCACCTCAAAACCTTGGGGATCGTGGGTTGGGACCACGCAGTGGAAAGAAGGCGTGGGCCCCATACAAAGGTGTACAGGTACACATTTGCAGGGCTTAGAATGTGTCCTGTACCTTTTTGTGAGCTGGAGTCCAGCCTTTGTGAGGGGTTCCTCTGCAAGGCACAGTAATTCACTCTCCTCTGTGTTGTGTTTAGGGTGTCAGCCTGACTGTGGCACGGGAGTGCGGGCAGCTTGTGTTCCTAGAAGGTCTTAAGTCTTCGGTGGATGTTTTCTTCCGGGCTCAGGCTGAGCCACACCCCTTGCAGTTCCTCAGGTCAGTCAGCCTGCAGCCCAGCCCAGAAGGCTGGTAGGTGGACCCAGACCAGCTTTGCTGGGTGATTCCTCCTGTGCATGGGTTGGGGGACAGCGCTGGCTTTCAGAGGTAGCCATTTCCCTGGTGTTACAGCATTATTGGAAAGCTCTTGGCTCTTACCATGGGCCAGAGGGTATATGGCTGACCCCAAAGCTACGGAAAGCATTATTTGCTGGGAGTATGGCAGAACGGTATGTTTTTCTAACCTTGCTCAGAGCCCTAGCACACACCTTTATTCTGTTTTGGGGTTGATACAGGGATCGGCACACTATGGGCCATGGCTAGCTACCTGTTTTTGTAAATAAAGTTTTATTGGAATAGCTGCATTCATTTGTTTGCATATTGTCCCTGGCTGTTCTCTCCCATAGCACAGTTGAGTAGTTGAGACAGAGATCATTTGACCCACAAGCCTGAAATATTACTGTTGGCCTTTTAAGAAAAGTTTGGTGACCCCGGTTTGCTATTTTGAGATTGGTTTTCCTGCTTTTTGTCTTTTATGAGTGTCAGCCACAAACATAGCTCTGTGCAGACTCCCCACCTGTTCTTCCTTCACCACAGAGGAGTCCGTATGGGAACTCTCCCTGCTGCCCCCTCTCTCAGATGCCACCTTTTGCAGTGGCTGGAAGGCAGTGTGGAGTCAGAAGGCCCTGTGCCCTGACCCTGTGTGTGTGATCTCTCACATAGCTTTTAGCATCTCTGAACCTGGGTGCCTTCGTCTGAGTGATGGGCCTGGTGACACCTGACCCCAGGTTGTGGGAAGTTGTTGTCCTTGCTGTTAGTGGGCCGCAGACCTGGAGTGTGAGCAGGTGCCTGGGCCCTGTGCTCTGCTGCTTTTTGAGCCTCTCTTGCTGGGAAGTGACTGCCAAGGTAGTCATTGGAGAGATGGAGGTAGCTGGGCCAGCTTCTTTAGAAATAGGTGGAATCCAGTAGGTACACAAACTGCCCTTAGACCTTGGTTCTCACCACCAGGTCACCTGAATGGCTATTTAGCTTTTTGCACCCATTATGACCTCCTGGAAAGACCTCTTCTGCCTGCCGAATCCAGATTAATCTTCTAATGCCTTAAGCTCTTGGGTTGAGGGGCTGGCTGCATGGTGTCTCTTAAGGACCCAGGAGGCTGTTTATTTTTGTGTACCCCAGTTTCTAGCACAGTGCTTTGTACCTACTAGGCCTCAAGGAATATTTGAAGTACAGCTTGCTTGTATATGCACGCATGCCTTTTCTTTCCAACCAGATCATGAACCCCTTAGTGCCAAGGACTGTGATCCAGTTCTCTGCCTCCCCCAGCCCTTTCCCGTGGTGCTGCTTGGTCCCAGATAAACATTTGTAGACAGAGGGAACTCTTTGGTGACTCTCGCTTGATGTTCCAGGGAGGCCAATGCTGAGAACCTGCAGCCACTGTACGAGTTTGTGCGGGAGGCTCTGAAGCCCGTGGATGATGGAGAGGCTGCGTGGAGGTGCCCAGTGCTGCTGGTGGACGACCTCAGTGTGCTGCTGAGCCTGGGCATGGGTGCGGTGGCTGTATTGGACTTCATCCACTACTGCAGGGCCACCGTGTGCTGGGAACGAAAGGTACCGACCCGTCTGCTCTCCGTGCTCCTGCCTGTGATCTCCATAGGCCCAGACAGGCCCATACCTCCCTTGCTTGCAGTGATCTTTTTTGCTTATTTGGGGGTTTGGCTTTACCCTGGGAGGCCCAGAAATCTTTTGGTCTGCCATCCTTCCCTCCCCTACTTGCCACTGCTAAAAAAATAAAGCCCTCAAAATTAAAAGATAGACCAGTACTGTCTCAAATGGGACCAGTTGTGTGTGGTACCACGGCCATCCCAACTCTGCCACCCATTGCCTTGTGTCCTGGGACAAGTCATTATCACTCTGGGTGTGTTTTGAAGATCAGTTGAGATATAAACTGCATTAAAAATTGTGAGATGCAGTACAAGTACAGGATGTAACTTTTATTGTCAAATTATGAGGCAAAAATGGGGATTTTACCATAATAGTTAAATAGTGATAGTAGACCCACCTATAAAATAGGAATGGCTGTGGTGCCCACCTCGCAGGAACCAAGCTGCAAGAGTTAAGTGACATGAAGCTTACAACACTCCCATGCAGCGTCTGGCCCCCAGTGGCAGCTCTTCAGCGTGCGATGGCGCCCCTGGGAGGGACCTGCGGCCCTTAGCACGGTGTGGTCAAGCCGAGGGTGCTGGGCGGTTGGGATGAGCCAATGGAGTCAACCAGGGTGCATATACCCAGCACTGCACGCTGAGCACCTCCCATGTGCAAGAGCTTACCTGGCAGCTGTGTCTAGGGGAGCTCCTGGGACTGTGTGGCTACAGGCACGGGGTGGGAACCAGGTGATGGGGAAAGAATGGAAGGAGGAGAGAGTGGAAGGGGCGTGGAGGGCACGGCTCGGTGACAGTGAAGCGGGCACAGCTCCTGCAGCTTAGCCTGCTTTACTAAGTGCAAGTGCCCACTACCTCCCTCATTTGGTTAAAAAAACCTCTTTTAGGGGCGCCTGGGTGGCTCAGTCGGTTGAGCGGCCAACTTCGGCTCGGGTCACGATCTCGCGGTCCGTGAGTTCAGGCCCCGCGTCGGGCTCTGTGCTGACAGCTCGGAGCCTGGAGCCTGTTTTGGATTCTGTGTCTCCTTCTCTCTGACCCTCCCCCGTTCATGCTCTGTCTCTCTCTGTCTCAAAAATAAATAAACATTAAAACAAACAAACAAACAAACAAACAAAACAAACCTCTTTTAGCTGAAAAAGCAAAACTTGGGAATGGTTTAAAAAAGAAAAAATAGGGGCACCTGGGTGGTTCAGTTGGTTGGGCAGCCGACTTCGGCTCGGGTCATGATCTCACAGTTCTTGGGTTTGAGCCCCGCATCAGGCGCTGTGCTGACAGCTCAGAGCCTGGAGCCTGCTTCGGATTCTGTGTCCTCCCTGTCTCTCTGCCCCTCTCCTGCTTGCACTCTGTCTCTCTCTGTCTCTCTAAAGTGAATAAAAATGTTAAGATTTTTTTAAAAATAAGTAAATAGCATAAAGAGTACTTTAATAAAAAGTAATGATCTTTTTCCTAACGTGTGTATTCTGGAGAGTGTGTTCAATTATGAACATGTTTTATGTGTATGTGTTTCTGCATTTTTTTTCACATTACTGGTAGCCTGCCTTTTTTCTCATTTCATAATGCACGGTGTCTTTTGATGTCCATTGCCCAAAACCAGAATAGACAGATCTGCTTCATCCTTTTTAACTGGATGGTATCCCTTTGATAGGACTTACTCTTCAAGGTATCCCCTTCAGTGGGTCAGCCTTCCCCTCTGGTTCTGGTTGGGTAACTCCTACTTGCTCTTCTGACTCGGCTCAGGTGTGCACACCACGTCACCCTCCCCTCCGGGCCAGACGTGACGCCTCTTCCCTGGGCTCCCCTAGCCCCCCATGCTCCCCTTTCTCCTGGCTTTGTGTCCTGTGTTGTTAGTATCTTTCTGTCTCCAGGGTCCATACCGGTCCCCTCTTATCCCCACTGTGGTGTCTGACACGTGCTGTGCACTCAGGAGCTGCTGACTGGATGAATTGGTGCCTAGCAGAAAGGTGGCACTTTTTGCTAACAATGAGGACCACAGACTGAGCTGAGCTTGGTTTAAGAGGGATTGAGCTGGCAGTATAGGTTGGATGTGCTGGTGAGACTGTCCAGCAGGTGATTGGAATTAGGACCCTAGAGCACAGCAAGGGTCCTTCCACGGAGGGGGTGGTTGCAGTGGCAGCCAGAGGCTGCTCTGGGCGAGGACATGCAGGGGAGTGGAGGCACTGAAAGCCCAGTACTCCCTGGTGACCCTGTCTGGAGGAACGATTTTCATCTTCCATCTCTGTTGCAGGGAAACATAGTAGCCCTGGTGCACGACAGTGGAGACACCGAGGACGAGGAGAACAACATCCTTTTGAACGGCCTTAGCCACCAGAGCCACCTGATCCTGCGGGCTGAGGGGCTGCCCACTGGCTTCTGCAGGGACGTGCATGGGCAGGTGCGCAGGGCCTCACTAGGCCTGAGCCTAGACTGTGTGTGGGATAGTGTCAGGCCCTGGGGGTTGTCTGGTTGGGGTGTTTCTTCGGACGGAAGGAAAACCTCGGAAGTTGTGAGAACCCAAATTAGAGTCTGTTCCAGATGGTGCTAGCCTCATGTACCTGTTCAGGTGTTCCATGGTGGTCCCGTTTGTGACCAAAGTGGAGCTCCTAAAAAGGAGACCAGATTGCCTTCTGGAACAGAATGCAGGGGCCCTGCTATCAAATAGCAGAATGCCTCTGCAGGACCACAGCAGGCTTTGTATACTCAGGTCAGTGCTGCTGCTTTTATTTTTTAATTTTATTTTAATTAATTTATTTTTTTTAAGTTTGTTTATTTTGAGAGAGAGTGTCTATGCAGGTGAGGGGCAGAGAGAGAGAGGGAGAGAGAGCAAATTCCCAAGTAGGCTCCTCACTGTTAGCATGGAGCCCAATGTGGGGCTCAAACTCACGAGCCACAAATCATGACCTGAGCCGAAGTCAGACACTTAACCAACTGAGCCACCCAGGCACCCCAGTGCTGCTCCTTTTAAAATACAAATGTGGAGGAGTCAGTTAAACTTCCGACATCAGTTCAGGTCATGATCTCTCAGTTCGTGAGTTCGAGCCCCGTGTCAGGCTCTGTGCTGACAGCTCAGAGCCTCCAGCCTGCTTCAGATTCTGCCCCTCCCCTGCTCACACTCTGTCTTTCTCTAAAAAATAAATAAACATTAAAAATTTTAAAAAGTAATAATAATAAATAAAATACAAATGTGGGGGGACCATGCCCATGGCTGGGGTTGTTGCTGCCCCACTCTTGCCTCTGACCGAAATATTTGAGAACTCAGGCAGAAGCTGAGAGCCCTGCCTTAGAGGAAGGTCAGGTTCTACCCCTCCCAAGGGGCTACCATGCTTCTGTGCCTTCTGGAACTTTTTTTTTTTTTTAAATGTGTATTTATTTTGAGAGAGAGAGAGAAGTGCAAGTAGGGGAGGGGCAGAGACAGAGGGAGAGAGAGAATCCCAAATAGGCTCTGTGCTATCAGTGCAGACCCCAGTGTGGGGCTGGATCCCATGAACTGCAAGATCATAACCTGAGCCGAAACCCAGAGTTTGACGCTTAACTGAATGAGCCACCCATGTGCCCCTGGAACTTCTCTTTTGGAATCATCCCCCAAAGCTGTCATGGCTTCCAGGTTAACTTGATGTTGACCACTCTTGGCACATTAGAGGTGGGTGGGAGTTTTGGCTCAGAGTCATTCAGGGGTAGCTATAGAAAATGAAACAAAGGAGCAAGCTCAGAAATGCTGTGTTGGTCGTGTTCATGAGCATGGCATGAGGAGAGGGTCCTGCCAGGAAGCTTGTGTCCTGGCTCTGAGGCCAGTCCCCCTGAGCATTCTAGCATGTCTGGCATTGAGATATCATCAGAATAAGAATAAACGTCTAGCCTTCCTGAGCCTCTGAATTGGATGTACTGATTTTAATGAGTCGATTTTCCCAATTATTGTAGCCAACAGATATAAAACCATGCCTAGGGAAAAGAGCAAAAGAGAACACATAAAAATACTTTAAGGGTTTGTATCTGGGGAGCTTTTTTTCTTTTTCTTTCTGTTTCACACTTTCTGTAGTGAGCAAATATCACTACTGTAATGAAGGGGAAACCTTTAGTTTTAGTTAGCTGGTCATAAGCTTTGTTTTAGAAGCCAGCCCCTGGCTGCATGGCACATGACTGTGATCTCAACTTAGGGGTCTTAGTTGCAGGTTACAGGGGAGGCAGGTAGGGTTCATAATGGAGCAGGTAACTTGGGGGCTGCTTCTCTCTCATCCTGCTTCTTGTCACTGTAGCTGAGGATCCTCTGGAGGACGCCATCACAGCCCACAACCCAGCGGGATCGGAGCCTCACTTACCAGTACAAGATACAGGACAAGAGCGTGTCCTTTTTTGCCAAAGGAATGTCTCCTGCTGTTCTGTGACCTGATTGAGGGGCAAATGTAGCTACCTTGGACTGTTTTCAGATGTGAAAGATGAAACAACGAGTGGGAATGGATCTGCACACCTTTGAAGTGGTATTTCAGCCTGGATTGCCACCACTGTGACCCGGCGCCATGGAATGGCTCTGTGACAGTATGCCTTTGTTGCCCAGGGCCCTATTCCGAAAACACATAAGGAATTGCAACCCGGCCTCTGCTGAGAGAGATGCCACATATTGAAACCAGGTGAAAGTCATCCCAGGAGCCTTTCATTAAATACACTTTAGCCTCAACTGCCCATTTTTGGCTTTTGAGCCTTTCAGAGCCAGAGAAGGTATAACTGTGCCAGCCAGAGGACAGTCCTGGGTGTCAGGCATACGAGGTGACAACTTGGGTAATTAAGGCTGTGGTAAGGCGAGTCCTACATCATGGCTTCCTCACGATGGATTGTCTCATTTAATTTTCACCTTCATCCAGCAAAGGTATTTTTCCTTCAGTCCAGTAAGAAAACCGGCTTAAAGAGGTTTGGAAACACGCTCACGGTTGTAGAGCAGGCTGTAGATAGTGGAGCCTAACTCTGAAGTCCACACTTGCTGACTGACCCTCAAGGAAACCAGGGGCAGGCTCCCTACCCGGTTCACAGCCTCCTGGTTGTGTGGTCCCTGACCCAGGTGTCATGAAACCGCGGCCTTGGTCACATGAGGCTTCATGGCCTTGGTGACAGGCATAAGGAGCGTTCTTGCCACCAGGTGGGATAGGGCCTTGGCAAGTTGCTGCCTCCCTTACCTGTAAAGACTGAAGAGGTGAGCACTTGCCCCAGCGTCCCATAGATGCCAACTTACCACACTCTGCCCGTCGGTCAAGATCACCTCAGTAGACACCGGGGGTATTCCCTTAAACTGGGTACATTTTGTTGTACCACAATGAATTATTTTTAAAATTAAAAGTAAATAAAATGAAAAAAATAACACTGCAGGGACTAAGGAAATTTCATACCTGTTGTTTAATTGTAACTTTTCCACATTTTGTAGTCTTCATAAGAGGAAACAATTTATCACTCCTCCCCTCAAATCATAGAAAAAGAAAACTTAAAAAACTAAAACAGGAACGCCTGGGTGGCTCAGTCAGTTAAGCGTCCGACTGCAGCTCAGTCATAATCTCATGGTTTGGGAGTTCAAGCCCTGCAACAAGGCTCCTTGCTGACAGTGCAGTGCCTGCTTGGGATTCTCTCTTTCCCTCTCTCTCTGCTCCTTCCCCACTTGCACTTTCTCTCTCTCTCTCTCTCTCTCTCTCTCAAAATAAATAAATAAATAAACAAACAAACAAACAAAAAATAAAGCAGGGAAGGGGCCTAGGAAAGTGAGGGATAATGAAATTTTAGTTTTTTCCCTGTAGAGGAATTTCTGAATTAAAGCCTGGATTGGCCCTCACGTGGTATCAAGATTGTTCTTTGGAATGATGGAGCCAGTTAACAGTGACCTCTACGTTTTCCTCCACCAATGTTGGATTTAACTTAATTTTTACTAACTTAATAGTTGTGTAAAGTTTGTAAAAATGAATATCTCTTGAATGGCTAGGATATAATTTTCTTTGTATTTTCCCATGTGTTGAGAATGTATTCCTCACTTTTAATGACTTATCAATTAGAATGTGGTGTCAACTTTGTGTTCTCAGTTCTTTGTAATATTTTGGAAAGGATTTTATCATTGCCTGTGTTCATGTATATTTTTTTCTATATTTGGGTTTTTAAAAATACTTTATCTTGGGGCACCTGGGTGGCTCAGTTGGCTAAGCATCCGACTTCTGCTCAGGTCATGATCTCTCGGTTTGTGAGTTTGAGCTCCGCATCAGGCTCTGTGCTGACAGCTGAGAGTCTGGAGCCTGCTTCGGATTGTCTCCCTCTCTCTCTGCCCCTCTTCTATTCTCTCTCTCTCTCTCTTTCTCTCTCTCTCTCTCTCCCATTTCAAAAATAAACGTTAAAAAAAAAGTTTTGGGGCGCCTGAGTGGCTCAGTCGGTTAGGTGTCCGACTTCAGCTCAGGTCATGATCTCACAGTTCGTGAGTTTGGGCTCTGGGCTGACAGCTCGGAGCCTGGAGCCCACTTCGGATTCTGTGTCTCCCTCTGTCTGCCCCTCCACTGCTTGCACTCTGTCTCTTGCATTGTTTCAAAAATAAATAAACATTAAAAAAATTTAAAAAGTTTTGTTTTCTATGCAGATATGCATTAATTCATGAAGTTTTTGTGGAGTTCCTGTTTTATATGAGGGACTCAAGATAAAGACGGTCCTCAAGTCACCTGCTGTGCTGTGATGGGGGCTAGGGAACAGGCATTGACATAAATAACGTGCAGCTGTGGAGAAGATGATGCGGGCCACAGAAGCAACTCAAGTAGTGAGTGGGGACAGATTGGTGGTCACAGGAAGGAGTAATTATTTCCCCATCACGTTTTTGTTTTTGTTTTGTTGTTAAGGGAGCAGAAAACTGGGGAAGAATTTATGGAGGCAGTACTATTTGAACAAGACGTTGGAATGTTCCTATTTTGTCACTGATGTTACCTTTATTCTTCAGGATTCAGGAATATATTTTTCTTCCTGAATGGAATGAAGGTGCTGTTCTTTGTTGTTGTTTCTGGTTTAAAATAATTTAAGAAAATTAACTTCTTTAGAATTTGCTACAGTACTGCAATTTGTCTACCTGCTGATAACTAAATAGCCCGACAGTATTTATAGTATTTACTGAAAAGTAGTGATCCTCTTTATGTAGTTTGGCTTTATTTATACGTAAAGTTCTTAAAACTGAGCTTTTCTGAAATTTATCCTTTTTTTATTTTTTACTTAAAAATTTTTTAATGTTTCTTTATTTTTGAGAGAGAGAGAGAGTGAGTTGGGGAGGGACAACGATAGAGGGAGACACAGAATCTGAAGCAGGTTCCAGTCTCTGAGCCCAGCGTGGGGCTCAAACCCATGAACCGCGAGATCATGACCCGAGACAAATTCTGATGCTTAACTGACTGAGGCACCCAGGCGCCCCGAAATTTATCTTGTTTTTTAATGTTTGCTTATTTTTGAGAGAGAGTGCATGTGCATGCACAGGCACGCACGTGAAGGGGGGGAGGGGCAAAGAGGATCTGAAGTACAGAGCCTGATGTGGGGCTCATATTCACGGACTGTGAAATCATGACCTGAGCCAAGTTGGCGCTTAACCAACTGAGCCACCCAGATGGCCCTGAAATTTGTCTTTAATTGATACTGAAAGTTTAGTATATGTCTGCTCTCAAGAGCCTTTATTAAAAGGATATCGTGCCCTCTTGTTTGTCCAGATGAATTTTACCAGCACTTCATTCAAGCTCTAGACAGTATCCTTCAGTGACTTTTTCTCTTGTTTTTAAAATTGTCATCGTATAATTTTATTTAAAAAAAATAGTGAAGAAATTAATACCCTCTTATTAAATTTTTTTTTTATTACTCGACAAGAAATGATCCCATTTTGTGGCTATTTCTTTGGTGTCTTTGACATAGGGATGTAGTTGACTTCTTAAAATTTATAACTTATCCTACAGTTTTTCTCAACTATTCTAATAATTTTCTGATTGAGATTCCCGAATTTTTTGATATTTTTTCTTGTTTTCCTTTTTCCAGATATTAACATCTGCAAATAATGCCACCCTTGCTTATTTTTTCTTTAAATAGGGAAAAAATTTTTTGTTGAAGTTGACATACAATATTAGTTTCAGGTGTACAACATAGTGATTTGACAGTTACATACATAATGAAATACCAGGATTCAAGTATTGGTAATTAGCGTCTGTCACCATACAAAGTTATTAATTATATTATTGACTATATTCCCTATGCCATACTTTGCATCCCTGTGACTTATTTGTTTTATAACTGGAAGTTTGTATCTCTTAATCTTCTTCATCTGTTTGGCCCATTCTCCTACCCCCGTCCCGTCTGACAACCATCAGTTCTGTGTATTTATAAATCTTTTGTTGCTGTTGTTTTTAAGTTCCACATATAAGTGAAATCATATGGTATTTGTCTTTCTCTGCCTGACTTATTTCACTTAGCGTAATACCCTGAGTCCATCGTGTTGTCACCAATGGCAACAGTTCATTCTTTTTTATAGCTGAGTAATCCACTGTGTGTGTGAGAGAGAAGGAAAGTGAGAGAGTGTAAGACATCTTTATCCATCTGGCAATGGACACTTGAGTTGCTTTTAGATCTTGGCTGTTGTAAATAATGCTGCTGTAAACATAGGGGTGCCTTATCTTTTTGAATTAGTGCTTTTCTTTGGGTGAGTACTCACATATAGAATTACAGGGTCATATAGAATTTCTATTTTTAATTTTTTGAGGCATCTCCATACTGTTTTCTACAGTGGCTGCACCAATTTATATTCCCACCTACAGTGCATGGGGTTTCCTTTTTCTCCACATCCTCTCCAGCACTTGTTATTTCTTGTGTTTTTGATTCTAGTCATTCTGACCAGCGTGAACTGATAGCTCATTGTAGTTTTGATTTGCATTTCCCTGATGATTAATGATGTTGAGCATCTTTTCATGTGTCTATTGGCTATGTGGATATCTTCTTTGAAAAATGCCTATTCGGGCACCTGGGTGGCTCAATCAGGTAAGCATCCAGCTCTTGACTTTGGCTCAGGTCACGATCTCACAGTTAGTGGGTTCAAGCCCCATGTCAGGCTCTGCACTGAGAGTGTGGAGCCTGCTTGGGATTCTCTCTCCCCATCCCCCCACTCGTGTGTGCGCTCTCTCTCTCAAAATAAATACACTTAGAAAAAAATACTTGTTCATGTCTTCTGCCCATTTTTTAATTGGACCTTTTTTTTTTGGTACAGAATTATATGAATTTTTTATGTATTTTATTTTTTTAAATTATTTTTTTAAGTTTTTTAAAGTTCTAATTTATTTTTGAGAGAGAGAGAGTGAGGGCACATGCACAAGTGGGGAGAGGCAGAGAGAGAGGGGGACAGAGGATCTGAGCAGGCTCTGTGTGCACAGTTAGAGAGCCCGATGTGGGGCTTGAACTCGTGAACCATGAAATCATGACCTGAACCAAAAGCAGATGCTTAACTGACTGAGTTACCCAGGCGCCCCAATTTGATTTTTTTTTAAGTGGGCTTCATGCCCAGCTTGGAGCCCAACACTGGACTTGAACTCCTGACCCTGAGATTAAGACCTGAGCTGAGAGCAAGAGTCAGATACTTAGCTGACTGAGCCACCCGGACGCTCCTTTTTATGTATTTTAGATACTAACCCCTTATCATATATATCATTTGCAAATCTCTTCTCCCATTCAATCAGTTGCTTTTTAATTTTGTTAATGGCTTTCTTTGCTGTGCAAAAGTTTTTTTTTAGTTCAACGTTGCTCCAATATTTGGGAAATTTGTTAAGAGTGGTGTGAGGTGGGGCACCTCAGTGGTTCAGTCAGTTAAGTGTCTGACTCTTGATCTCAGCTCAGATCACGATCTCATGGTTTGTGAGTTCAAGCCTCTTGTCAGGCTCTGCACTGCTTAGCACAGAGATCTCTATCTGTGCCCCCCAAAGGTTGGGATTCTGTCTCTCCCTCTCTCTGCCCCTCCCCAACTCGAGCTCACTCAGTCAGTTAAGTGTCCGACTCTTGGTTTAGGCTCAGGTCATGATCTCACCATCCTGAGATGAAGCCCTGCATCGGGCTCAGAGGGGAGCTTGGAGCCTGCTTGGGATTCTGTCTCTCTCTCTCTCTCTCTGCCCTTCCCCCATTTGTGGTCTCTCTCTGTCTCTTTCTCTCAAAATAAATAAATAAACTAAAAAAAAAAGTTTGTCATTATCATTGGCACTATCATGGCCTTTGTAGTGACCACTACCATATTTCCTATAAGGTTCTGCTTGAAGGTATGCACAAAGACAACTTCTCTAGTGCAGGGAATTAACATCTTCTATTCCTGGCTTCTGATAACATGGCAGGAACTTGCTAGGTAATGAAGGCACTGAATGAGTATCAACACAACTTGGAGATTTTAAGTATTTTTAATGACTGTATCATGGTTACAGATACCATGAATGTATCAGAAATAGAATGGCTACTGTTTATTGGAGTCTTGGTATTTTACATGGGTTCACATTGATTCAATGTTTTTGCAGGCCACAGAGGTTGGTATTTTTGTTATTCTTGGTTGCATCTTAGAACTGGACTTGTGAGTCAAGGTTTCCTGAGGTTAATTTTCCCAGCCACAGGACAGTCACTGCTGCTCCATGTAAGGACCAGGATTCAAATCCAAGGAGTCTGGGGCGCCTGGGTGGCTCAGATGGTTAGGCATCCGACTTCGGCTCCGGTCATGATCTCATGGTTCATGGGTTTGAGTCCTGCATCGGACTCTGTGCTGACAGCTCAGAGCCTGGAGCCTGCTTTGGATTCTGTGTCTCCCTCTCTCTTCTGCCCCTCCCCCACTTGCACTCTTTCTCTCAAAAATAAATAAACATTAAAAAAATAATAATAACAAATCCAAGGAGTCTGGTCCTGAAACAGTCTTTTCCATTTTACCATGCTGCCAGCTGCTATCACTAATGCTTAATTCATGGTGGGCATGGTCGTGAGTGCAAATGATTGCAGAGACAGACCTGTGTCGTTATAAAACACCCTTCTCTGTGTCCATGACAGGTGGAGGTAGCTAGACAGAGGGCTGAGAACCCAGAGCCCTGGGTCTTAGCCTGTGGCCACCTGGTCAGTTACCAGAGTGACCTTAGGCAAACCTCCTCCTCTCTTTAGACATTTTCTTCATTGGTAAAATAGACCAAGCTGCTATTTTTAAGATTGTCATAAGGATTGGCCCAGTGTGGAAGCTCCGGTATGGGGGACTGTTATCACTTCTTGATGATCTCTCTGCTCCACTGAGTTTTTAAAGCTTTTGGATTTATCATTCCCGTGGGGAGCAATCTGAAGTAAAGTTGAGCTTTGAGCTTTGGCTAGTTAGGGCTAAATGAAGATGTTTCACCTGAATGTGTCATGGGGTGCCGGGGTGGCTCACTTGGTTAAGCGTCTGACTTCAGGTCATGATCTCGTAGTTCGTGGGTTCGAGCCCCACATTAGGGTCTCTGCTGTCAGTGCAGAACCTGCTTTGGCTCCTCTGTCTCCCTCACTCCCGCTCTCAAAAATAAATAAACATTAAAAAAGAAAAAAGCTGAAGTTGTATCTGCAACTTACCTGGGAATGCATAACAAATTGAATGGATTGTTGGGTGGATAAAGGAAGAGAAGTTTTATTTCGTGTGTGTGTGTGTGTGTGTGTGTGTGTGTGTGTGTGTTTGATAGGTATAAGATACTAAGCAAAACATTAACAGCTCTAGGGTATATAGTTGTTAACTGTGTGGTCCTTTCAACTTTTCTCTGTTTTCATAATAAAATGTTGGAGGAACCCAAAAATCACGGCCACTGCATTCCACTCCTAGGGAGCAGCTTCACCAGGGGCCCAAGAACCTCAGCTCCCAGCCATGAAGGACTCTCGGCAGTGGGTGCTGCAAGGTACATAGACGCTTAGCTAAGTGCTCGTCCGTTTTGGAGGCTCTTGTTTTTGGAGGCAGTGTCCAGACCTTGCTGAGAGTCAGTCCCCTGCAGACACAGGTTTGGTGGAGTGTTTGGGTGGGGAGGAGTTGGTGAAGAAGGGTGGGGGGGTGACAGCACTTCCCAAAAGACAGTCTAAGTCTCCATAATGGGGGTTGTGAAAAGGCAGGCTCCTCCCCCTCTCTGGAGTGGACTCTGATCCAGTGTGCCTAGGATAGGGCTCAGGAAGACAGATTTAACTTTAAATATTCCCCAGGTGATTCTGCTGTAAGGCAAGTTTGGAACCACATTCTTTGTAGAAACTTGGCAGTAAAAGGAAAGGATTGGGACTGAGTCATGCAGGGTCACAGTAGCTTCACCAAGAAAACTAAAAATAAACTGGATAGACTTTATTTTTGCCAAAAGGAATGAGACAGTGGAGAGAGAGAAGGAACAGCTGAAGGATAAGTGGGATCCCTCTTGCTCAAGGTTTTTGGGGGGCCAGAGGATGGCATTTCAAGGGCCAGATGTGTAGAGAGTGATGTGAGAATGGATGAGGGATGTAGGTAAGGCTCTCCACGCTGCTGCCCATTGTGGCCTCTAATTTATTTGTTTTTAAATTGTTTTTTATCATTTATTTTTGAGAGCATGAGGGGGGAGGGGCAGAGAGAGAGAGGGACAGATGATCTGAAGCCAGCTCTGCAGTGATAGCAGTGAGCCCATGTGGGGTTTGAATTCACGAAGTGTGAGATCATGCCCTGAGCCAAAGTCAGGTGCTCAACCAACTGAGCTACCCAGGTGCCCTCCTCTCTCTCTAATTTAAAAACAAGCAAGACGTGTGTTTCCCTACCCCTTTCCCCCTGGTCTCGGGCACTCATGGAAACAGTACCAGTAAGGGACCATCACGTAATAAAAAAAACACATAAAAATAAAACCAAAAACAAATTCTTCATAGAATAAAAATTCCCATCTAAAGCCAGAAACTAATCCTGAATACAGGGCAAAATCTTCAAGGTCACTTTGGGCCTAGGCCACTTGTCCTCACTATTGTTTAATTTCCCTGTGACAATAGTGTGGTGGGGCAGGGAGGGAGGCAAGCCTTAGGCGGCCTTGGAGAGGCGGTCCAGAGTCCAGTGGAAATGAATGGGCGTGAGGGAGGAGTATGACTCTTTGAAGAAGGCTTAGGAGGCGCTGGGGGCTGGAGTCCCATCTTGCATTGTCCCATCCGCTCCTGAGGGCTGGATCAGGATCTGCCCCGGGGTGGGTGCGGCTGAGCTGAGCATGCCTAGGGCGGCAGGGTGGGGGCGGGGCCGACCCCTGGCACTCGAGGGCGAAGGGGGTGCGATCCAGGTCCCTGCGCGTGGGCCCCGGGCAGTCGCAGCGCGCAGCATCCCAGCATGGTCAGCGCTGGGCTGTGTCCCCAGCGCGGGCGAAGGCCCCTCCTGTTCCGCTTGTGTGAGACCCAGTAAGGAGCCCTACGTAAGGGCTTTCGGGACGCTCAGATGAATGCTCAGCTCAGCACCCGGCACATAGTAAAAAACTCAGTGGACGCAGATGTGCGGTTCCAACAAAGACACACAGTATGTGTAAAATGAATGGTTAAATGCCCCTCGGCGGATAGGAAAGCCCAGCACCCTAAACCCGCCCGCCACTCAATCATATCTGCCCACCACACATCAGCAGCACCCAGAGCCTTCCTTCTCTGTGGATGACTTTTCACAAAAATGAGATCGTACTGCACAGCTCATTTTGAACCATCTTTCAAGAACAGGTTTCAACATCAGTAAATATTCATAAAACTTATCCTTTAAAAAGGCTGTAGGGAAATCTGTTTTATGGACAGAAGTTATTCCAGCCATATGTATTTGTTGTGCATCTGCATGGTTGTTTTTAATTTATCGCTGTTCCAAACGGGGCCATAGGCATCTGGTGCACGTTCTTGATAAATTCTCTGGAAGGTGCTGTCTGTCAAAAGCCCTGGTGCAGTCCTCAGGGCCCTGCCCCATCTTCACGCCCCGCCCCGCCCCGCCCAGCCCAGGACCGCCGCTTCTCCCTCCCTCTGTGTGTTGTGGCGGGCGTCCGCCAGGGGGCAAGCGGGAGCCGAGGGCGGGGCTCGACTACGCATGTGCGCGCCTCTGGAGCACGTGCGGAGGGCGGTGAGGGCGGGAGGGGAAAGGTAGGAGGTGAGAGGTGAAGGGGCGGAGAGCTGCGCGGGCGCCAGGCGGCCGGCATAGAGAGGGCGGGCACCACGCACCGGACCACGGGCCGGGAGCGCGCACGCCGCGCCCCGCCCCCGCCGCCGCCGCCACCGCCGCCTGGGAGCTGCTGCCGCCACAGGTACCGCCGCGCGTGTCCCCACGGCGCCTGTCCACGGGCTCGGGCTCGGGCCTCCGGCCGCGCGGTCCCGGGAAGTCGGGGGTGCGGACCGCCGGGGGCACTGGTGCGCGGGCGTGGGCGCTGTCCAGCAGCCGTGCGGGCCGGGAGACCGCAGCCCGGAGAGGGGGGCCGGGCCGCCGCGTCCCCACCCCCACCCGGGCCGCGCCCCCGCCCGCGCGCCCGTGCCCCCACCCAGCCCCTGGTCCCGCGTGACCACTGCCGGGGGAGGGGGTCTCGCCGTTGCGGCCAGCCCCTGGCCCGCGGTCCCGGGAAGCCGCCGCTTCTAGAACCTGCTTTGGGGCTGTCTGGGTTTTCTAGAGTGCGGGGGAGAGCATGCTGTCTACTCCTGTCTCTTTTGGGCTCTCTGGTTTTGAGGCAACACGTAGCTTCTTTGCTGGGTTTTGCCTGGCTTCTAGTTTTATGTTTTGCCGAAGCCCAAACTTTGCTCAATCACGTTGCCTGTGTTTACCGTGTTGCTTCGTGTTTATTATTACCTTAGTATATCATACAGGATTATTTATAATGTCACGGTTGCAGGGAGCCTGGACCGTTTGAATCGCGGAAAGTTGTACAGGTGGAAATGCTGTTGGCCGGAGGGGGCGGCGGGTCCCTGTGGGGGTTCTGGGAGGAGTTCTCCTCGGTCTGGCTTCTGGCTATCCCACCTCTTAGGGTGACAATCAGAGCTGCGTGATTACACTCTTTGGGGATTTTGTAATAATATTTGTGAAAAAGACCTACGAAAGGTTTACTTAATGATGTTAGGTTTGTGTTTCTTTTATCCGACCAGACGTTTTGCGGAGTTTGGTTATATGGTGGCTTATTGGTGTGCTGCTGTCTCAGGATATCGTGCTAAGATTGAAGGCTAGGGTCAAGGATGTCTGGTTAGTGCCGAACACACCCTAGTGTTCCTGAATGCTGCTTAAATGATGAACTATTTCTTTCCTTTTTTTTTTTACAGTGCCACATTTTAAGATAAAAATTTTTTGGAGTATGGTTGACTTGCAATGTTACATTATTTTCAGATGTACAACAGTGATTGAACTTCCTATGTTTTGCTCACCACAAGAGTAGTTGCCATCTGATCTGTATATTGTTTTTGAACATTTATTCATTTTTGAGACAGCGAGAGAGAGAGAGAGAGAGAGAGAGAGAGAGAACGTGAGGGGGGGGCGGGGGGGAGAGGGAGGGAGACACAGAATCTAAAGCAGGCTCCAGGCTCTGAGCTGTCAGCACAGAGCCCAACGTAGGGCTCGAACTCACCAACTGCCAGATCATGACCTGAGCAGAAGTCAGACGCTTAACTGCCACCCAGGTGCCCCTGACCTGTATATTTCTAAGTGAATGTTAATATAGTTTTGGTTTTAAGGTGTTTTTACACATTTGGAGCATTCCCACTAGGCACAAGATATAAAAAACAAAATATAAATGTATCTTAATATTCTTTTGGTCATAGATTGAAAGCATTACTTCTCATTTATTATGAACTAATTGGGTGTTTGAGAGCTCTCTCTCTCTCTCTCTCTCTGTCTCTCTCTTTTTTTGCTGTTGTGCAAAAGCAGCATGTCTCCTGAGGTCCCCGTGTGCTTTATAATCATTCGTATCCCCCCCTCCCCCTCACCATCCCAGCAGTCTAGACTAGTTTACGGTTGTGGGGTGGATAAAAAGTCTACTCCTAGTGGGCAGAAAGACTATGAGTTGCCTGGGGTCATTATGAGTTGCCTGAGCAAGTAAACTGTCCAGTTGGGAAGCAAACCATGCCTGTGGGGTTCAGTACTCGTGCATTTATTAATGTTTGGCGGCAGACTTTAGAGATGCTTACTCTCTTAGTATCTAGCCATGCACATGGATGTGTCTTAAGGACCGTGGAATGACACTTAGGTTTCTGTGCTGTTTGTTTAACCTCACCATTGGTAGCCATTTGCTGTCTCCAGGGTTAGTTATATTGGCTCTGACGGGTACTTTGTATACGGTTTATGTCATCACTTCCATTTGAGCCGATGAGAAGGTTGCGTCTCGTAGAGAAAGTGGATTTCCAGGGTCACCCAGCTTGTAAGTGGTGGATCAGGCCTTCAGATCTGCCAGACCCTGCTACTTGAGCTACTTCCACTGTAACTTAACTTGCTGCCTTCCTGAGTTGGCTGATGAAACAAAGTCCAGGTGACGTGTTTTTTTTTTCCCCCTGCCTGAAGTAGTAATTTTGAGTGAAATATTTATTGAACGTGTGTACTGTCTAGATACTGTGTTAGGTGCTCTAATAATAGCTTATCTCACTTAATCATCGTAGTAACTGGGGGAGATGATACTGTTATCACCCCCTTTAATGATGAGTTTTACAGATGTTATCTGCCTGGCCCCGGGTCACCTGCTGAGTTAGAGGCAGAGCCCAGGCTCTGCAAACCTAGGCTTGCTTGATGACAGTCTGTACTTTTATGTTCTTCTTGCGCCTGCTGGCTTCACAGTCTCCTCCGTTGCCCGTTGGCAGGTGAGAGGTAGCAGAAGAAGGTGATGGGGTGAAGGGTAGAAGCCAGCATCACAGACCCAAGTCTCAGATGTGGAACTCAGCAGGAAGTAGACTGCATTTGACGGCCCTGCATTTGACAGCTTCCACTTGAGTGGTCAGGGGCACTGCCAGAGAACGCTTGCAGGGTTGCTGGCCCATACATGAGTTTTGCAGTGGAGTCCAAAGATGGGGAGTGCATGCCTCAAAGGTGCACATGGGTCTCAGGGAAAAAAAAAAAAACTGACTTTCGTGTTTATTTTAGCTTTAGTTAATTTTTATTAGGTTATTTTATAATGTACACTATATAGTAGTATATACATATAACATGTACTAGTATATATATATTGGGATGTTTACTCAAATTCTTGTTGGGGTTTCATAATCAAAAACATTTGGAAACCTCTGATTTGATATTTAGCATTTGTATCAAATATGTAAGGTGTGCTAATCATTTGTTCCTGAGTTGGAAGTTTAATGAAGTTCAGTGTGATTCCACATAAAGAGGGAGAATGGTATTTCATATTAATAACCAATTATAAATTATTTTAAAAGTTGCAGTTACAATTTTGTGAAAGAGGATATGGTTATTTTAATGGTCTTTGTCTCAAATATAGCAGCAGTTTTAAGTTTGAAGCTATAGTGACTGAGCTAGCCCTTTAGAAATTAAAATTTTGTTGAATCTCTTCTATTTTAAACCTGTTAATGTCAGAAGTGAGACACTAAAACAATCAGTTAACGTAAATGTGGCAGTTGTAATAGTCGTAGCTGTTAAGCAACTTCAGAGTATTTGCAAATTTTAGATGATAGTTAGATATATTGAAATTCCAGATACGTTGATTCCTTACCGCTTTTTACAAACTAGATTTGATTTTCTTCAGGTCACTCCTCTGCAGTGATTGGTGCATTATATTAAAACAAGAAATTCCAGAATTCTAATTTAAAAAATATATTTAAGTTACTTCCAGCTTATTTCACAGTTGAATAGATTAGTGCATGTTTAGGAGTTCAGGTTAAAATAACAGAAAGGGGTTTGAGCAAAAACTGTATTTCTTTGGCTAGACAAGCTTTTTATTTATTTATTTTTAAATCCAGGTGGGACATGATTCATACCAGCAGTTCTTACTTTAGTGTGAATCAGAATCACCTGGAGGGCTGGTTTTACCCTCACTTCACTACAGTCCCTGACTCTGTAGTTTACAGCTAGGCCTTGGAATTTGAATTTCAAACAAGTTACCAGGTGTTGCTGCTGGTCTAGGGAACTATACTTTGAGAGCTATGGCTCCATCAGTGCACCTAAAACCAGAGCATGATGCCAGTACTTACGTGTTTCACACTGAATCCCATCAGCGTTAGTCGTATACTATAGTTTTGCCAAGTACATAACTGGCTCTTGTTCTTAGCCAGTTTTCTCATTATTTTTAGATGATGTCATAATTCTCAATTCTCAGTTGAGAATTTCATTCTCATTATATTGCTATTTTTATTTTTTACTGCAATCCTATATTTCTAAATTTGTTGAGGGGTTAGAGATGTTTAAAAAATACAAGTTGTCTGTTGAACAGTTAATAGGCAGGTGTGCATGTGCACAGGTTTTTTTTTCCTATAATTCCAGTGGCAGGCTTTATTCTTGCTCATTTTCTTGTTCTCGCGTGTTCTTTCTCTATAATGAGATCATACTGTCTTGTATCCATTTTTTGTTATTGCGTAAACATGATTTTATGTAAAACACTATTCTACAGCATTTATTTAAAAAATTTTTTTTATTTTTGAGACAGGGAGAGACAGAGCATGAACAGGGGAGGGTCAGAGAGGGAGACACAGAATCTGAAACAGGCTCCAGGCTCTGAGCTGTCGGCACAGAGCCCGATGCGGGGCTCGAACTCACGGACCGCGAGATCATGACCTGAGCCGAAGTCGGCCGCTCAACTGACTGAGCCACCCAGACGCCCCTATTCTACAGCATTTAAAACATTTTTTTAATGTTTATTTTTGAGAGAGAGTGCGTGCATGAGCAGGGGAAGGGCAGAGAGCAAGGGAGACACACAATCCGAAGCAGGCTCCAGGCTCCAAGCTGTCAGCACAGAGCTCAACGTAGGGCTCCAACTATAGAATGCGAGATCATGACCTGAGCTTAGGTCACACACGTAACCGACTGAGCCACCCAGGGACCCCCATTTTTGTTTTTTTAAAGTTAAAATTTCATTTATTTTTATGTTTCCCAGTAACTTTCAACTTTGAGCAGCTTGCTGTGTTTGGCTGTGGGTTGGGATTGCACCTTTCAGAAGACTGCACTATCACTCAAAGTCTCCAATCATGGTCCTCTTCAACAATCTTTAGTAGCTCCCTGCTCTCATGATCTTCCCCAAAATGACGTACCCCACTCTTCTTCTCTCTACCAGCTCATGTAGATGCCGCCTCATCTCCATGGGGTGATTAGGTCCTTTCTTTCAGGCCTGACCTCTGGTTGGATGTGGACGTCCATTTTGATTTGTCATCCCTGCACCAGTAACTGTTGGAAACATCAAGACCTGCCTTTAGCAAACAACAGAGAATGTTGCATCTCATATTCCTGTCAGGGAGGATAATCTTGAATTTTTCACTTCCCAAATGCCATCCCAAGCACAACTGTGAGAAAACATTCGTGAGACTGTGCTGGAAGGTGTTTCAATGCACATGTTCTGGGCAGTGTTTTGTCTTTGAGTGAAGCCAGATCATTAGGAGGCAACATAATTTTGGCCCCTCCTCCAATTGTTTTTTAGTAAACTGACTTTGCATGGTCCCATCAGCTTGCATGGAGATCTGTGTGAGAAGTCCCTAAGAAAATCTCTGAGGCCTACTGGAATTTCCTTGAGGTTTAATGCTTGGAGTGACTGTGCCTCTTCGAAGCCACTGTTTTGATTTTGTCTAAAGTATAGTGTGAACTAAGTCAGTAATGGTTCCCTCTTTGCATTGGCTATTTGGGAGTTCAGAGTCTGATTTGTACTCAGAGTTCTATGGTTTGTATTTTCTATATTAAGGTTACTTTTGGCTTATGATGTTCTTTTTAATGTCTAGTTATTTTGCTCTTTTAGATTATACCATAACATATATAACACATTTGGGGCACCTGGGTGGCTCAATCAGTTGAGTGTCCAAATTTGGCTCAGGCCATGATCTCACAGTTTGTGAGTTCTAGCCCCGCGTCGGGCTCTGTGCTGACGGCTGGGAGCCTGGAGCCTGCTTCGGATTCTGTGTCTCCCTCTCTCTCCCTGCCTCTCCCTTGCTCATGCTCTGTCTTTGTCTGTCTCTTGAAAATAAACGTTAAAACAAAAAGTCTCCCTGCATTAAAAAAATATATATATGTATATATATAGACACACACACACACATACATATATATAAAACACATTTCATCCCTGTTCTAAACATTACTGTAACTATATTGTAACCAAATCTCTGTTCCCCTCCTATTTCCTTTCCTTCTAATACACTTAATCCCTCCTAGCCCTGTCTTCCCCCCTCCACCCCCTCCTGTGTGCTCCTTCTTTTTTGTTGTTTAATTTTTTTTATTGTGGTAAATATATATAATATAAAACTTGTCATCTTAATCATTTTAAGTGTACAGTTCAGTGGTTTGAATAAATTCATAATGTGCAACCATTAATACCGTTCATCTCCCATTTCTCTTTATCTTGGAAAACCAAGACTCTATACCATTGAACAGCTTCCCATTCCCTTCTTCCCCAGGCCCCTGGCAACCACCATTCTACTTTCTGATTTTGTCTACTCTAAGTACATCATATAAATGGAATCATACAGTATTTGTCTTTTTGTGACTGGCCTATTTCATTTATTATGATGTCCTCGTGATTCATCCATGTTGTAGCATGTGTTAAAATGGAATTTATATATCACATTTTATTTACCCATATATCCAGTGATGGATATTTGGGTTGTTTGTACCTTTTGTATATTGTGAATAATGCTGTTATGGATATGGGTGTACAAATATTCAAGTTCCTGTTTTCTGTTTTGGGTATATACATAAATGGAATTGCTGGATCATACAGTAATTCTTTGATTAATTTTTTAAGGAACCATCATACAGTTTTCCACAGTGGCTGTACCATTTTACATTATCACTAGCAATGAACAAGGTTTCCAGTTTCTCCACATCCTTGCCAGCACTTGTTATTTTCTGGGGTTTTGTTTTGTTTTGATGGTAGCCATCCTAGTGGACGTGAGATGATATCTCATTGTAGTTTTGATTTGCATTTCCTTAATGGTTAGTGATGTTGAGCATCTTTTTATGTGCTTATTAGCCATTGGTGTATCTTCTGTAGAGAAATGTTTATTCAAGTCCTTTGCCCAGTTTTATATCAGATTGTTTGTTTTTTTGTTGTTTTAGGAGTTCTCTGTGTATGCTGGATAGTAATCCCTTACCAGGTACTTGATTTGTGAATATTTTCTCCCATTCTTTGTGCTGCCTTTTCACTCTGTTGCTGGTGTATTTTGATGCACACAATTTTAACATTGTTAAGAAGTCCAATCTGTTTTTTTCTTTTGCCTGTGTCCTTAGTGTCATATCCAAGAAATCATTGCCAAGTCCAATGTTGTGAAGCTTTTGCCATTTTTTTTTTTTTTTTTTAAGTTATCTTACACCCAACATGGGGCTTAAACTCATGACTGTAAGGTTAACTGAGCCAGCCAGGTGCCCCTTGCCCTAGGTTTTCTTATAAGAATTTTATAAGGATGCCTGGGTGGCTCAGTTGGTTGAGTGTCCAACTCTTGATTTTGGCTCAGGTCATGATCTCACGGTTGTGGGATTGTGTGCGTGGGGTTTTCTCTCTCTCTCTCTCTCTCTCTCTCTAAATAATAAATAAAGCATAAAGAAAAGAATTTTATAGTTTTAGGCCTTAAGCTTAAGTCTTTTAACCCTTTTTTTTAAGTTTATTTTTTTTTAGTAATCTCTACCCAATGTGGAGCTCAAACTCACAACCCCCAGATCAAGAGTCGCATGCTCTTCCAACTAAGCTAGCCAGTTGGAAGGTCTTTGAACCTTGCATATTCATTCTTGCTAAATTTTGTAAGGGGATAAATTCTAAAAAGGTTTCGCACATTACAAAGACTTCCTTGTTTATTAATGTTTATTATGGTAAAATTCAAATATATACAAAAGCAGAGAGCAGTGAGCTTTTGTGTGCCTATTATTCAGTTATATCTGTTATTTACTAATTAACTCAGGGCAGTCTTGCTTCATCTGTATCTTTCAGTCTTC
This sequence comes from Panthera leo, assembly GCF_018350215.1. Taxonomy (NCBI): domain Eukaryota; kingdom Metazoa; phylum Chordata; class Mammalia; order Carnivora; family Felidae; genus Panthera; species Panthera leo. The sequence goes on along the minus strand of NC_056680.1, from coordinate 16,740,161 downwards.
CTCTTTTTATATTTTCATTTTTTCTTTCTAAATTGTTTTATTTTTAACTTTTTAATTTTAATTTTTTTTACATTAAAAAAAATGTTTATTTTTTTTTTTACTTTGAGAGAGAGCATACATGCGTGCAAGCAAGGGAGCAGAGAGAGAATCCCAAGCAAGCTCCACACTCAGCACGGAACCCAACATGGGGCTTGATCTCATAACCATGAGATCATGACCTGAGTCAAAAATCAAGAGTTGGATGCTTAACCAACTGAACCACCCAGGCACCCCTTTTCTAAATTATTTGATGAGTTTTTTTTTTTTATTGTGATAAAATATACATAACATAAAATTTATCATTTTAACCATTAAATTTTTTTTAATGTTTATTTTTGAGAGAGAAAGACAGACTGTGAACAGGGAAGGGGCAGAGAGAGAGGGAGAGACAGAATCCGAAGCAGGCTCCAGGCTCTGAGCTGTCAGCACAGAGCCTGACATGGGGCTTGAACTCGTGAACCACGAGATCGTGACCTGAGCCAAAGTTGGACACTTAACAGACTGAGCCACTCAGGCACCCCTAACCATTTTTTTTGTTTGTTTTAATACATGGAATGCTTCATAAATTTGTGTGTCATCCTTGCACAGGGCTATGCTGATCTTCTCTGTCATTTCAGTATTACCATATGTTACTGCTGAAGCACCATTTTAACCATTTTTAAGTGTACCTTTCAGTGGCATCAGATATATTCACAGTATTGTACAACCATCACCACTGTCCATTTCCAGAACTTTTTCATCATTCCAAACACAAACTCTGTACTCATTAAACAACTTCCCATTCTTCCCTCCTCCTACCCCTGGCAACCACTATTCTCCTTTCTGTTTCTATGAATTTGCCTATTCTAAGTTCCTCGTATAAGTGGAATCATACTGTGTTTGTCCTTTTATATGTGGCTTATTTCACTTAACATAGTGAACATTGTTCATCCATGTTGTATCATGTGTCAGAATTTCATTTTCTTTTCATTCCTTTTGGAATATTTTCCAAATATTCTCTTGTATGTATATCCACATTTTATTTATCTCTTTATCTGTCGGCAGACATTTGGGCTGTTTGTCCCTTTGCCTATTGTGAATAATGCTGCTATAAACGTGACTGTACAGATATCTGTTCAAATCCCTACTTTCAGTTCTTTGTGGATATATACCCAGGGGAGGAATTGCTGGAACATATGGTAATTCTGTATTTAACTTTTTGAGGAACTGCTAGATTGTTTTCCACAGTGGCTGCCCCATTTTACTTTGTACCAGTAACTTACAAGGGTTCCCAGTTGCTCCACATCCTTGGCAACGTTACTTTCCATTTTTATTTGTTTTTTATTATTTTTAAAGATGTTTAAATGTTGACTTATTTTTGAGAGAGAGGGAGAGACAGAGGGAGAGGGCATGCGTGCAGAGCGGGGGCAGATAGACAGGGGGAGAAAGAATCCCAAGCAAGCTCTGCACTGTCAGCACAGAGCCTGACATGGGACTTGAACCCATGAACCGCCAGATCATGACCTGAGCCGAGATCAGGAGTCGGACATTTAACTGACTGAGCCACCCAGGTGCCCCTGTTTTTATTTTTTAATAATAGCTATGCTTGTGGATGTGAAGTGATATCTCATTATGGTTTTTGTTTTTAATTTTTTTTTTCTCATTTTTTTGGAGACAGAGACAGAGTGCGAGTGGGGGAGGGGCAGAGAGAGGAAGACACAGAATCTGAAGCAGGCTCCAGGCTCCGAGCTAGCAACACAGAGCCCGACGTGGGGCTTGAACCCATGAACCGCGAGATCATGACCTGAACTGAAGTTGGACACTTAAGTGACTGAGCCACTCAGGCACCCCACTGTCATTATGGTTTTAATTTGCATTCCCTAATGATTAGTGGTGTTGGGCATCTTTTCATGTGCCTCTTGGCCATTAGTATATCTTCCCTAGAGAAATGTCTATTCAAGTCCTTTTCCCATTTTTGAATAGGCTTTTTTGGTTTTTTGTTGCCAAGTTATAAAAGTTTTTTTATGTGTTCTAGATATTAAGTCCCTATCAGGTATGATTACTTTTTCCCACTCTGTGGGTTGTCTTTTCACTCAATAGCTTCCTTTGATGCACAAAAATTCAGTTTTTGAGGTCCAGTTTTTTTTTCTGCCTGTGCTTTTGGTGTCATATTCAAGAAATTTTTGTCAAATCCAGTATTCTGAAGCTTTTACTCTACTTTCTTTTAAGAGTTTTATAGTTTTAGCTCTTTGTTTAGGTCTTTGATGAATTTTGAATTTTTATATGTGATGTAATGGTCCCATCTAACTATTTTGCATAGTGGCTGTCCAGTTTTCCCAGCACCATTTTTTGAAAATGGCTGTGTCAAGGAGAAGAGCTCCAGGTGAACTTCATCTCAAGCTCTCTCTCACAGTGCTTTTGCAGATTTATGTTGGGAATGAAACCATTTTCTGTGTAGCGTTTATATTAAAAGCTTTTGTGACAGTAATGAAAAAGAGTCTCTTCACACTCTCACTTTAGGGTAAGCTATCAAGAACCGTGGTGCCCTCCATCAGGCCACACTTCTGTCAGGAAACCAGGCAAGGGGCCTCTGTCCTGTGTGGATATATATGGCTGTGCTTGCCCACGGTTAGCTGGGAGCAGGCGGCTGGTCCTCGCCATGCTCCTGCCAGCACCTGCTGGGACTGAGACTGAGGGCACCCTCCCCCTCAGCCAGAAGTCTTATGAAATGACTGGGCTGTCCCATTGGGTTCCTGGGTTGCTTCTAGGTTTAAAACAAATTCTTTGCCCACATTCTTAGCAGGGGTCAGTTCAGTCCCTTTGTTAGTCCTTCCTGACCAGGTCAGAAGGGAATAAGAATGTGGTAGCTGGCACTGTGGAAGAAAATCTGTAATATATTTGTTGTCCAGTTGTGAAGAGAGTCGGCATCATGTACGTGGTTACTTGTGATGACCATCACAACCAGTTAATATAATTTGGTCTTCCCTTCGATCTGGGTATTGCTGTGCCATCCTAACAATTACTCTAAATGTGGCAGTAATCATCCTCTTGAATATATATGTATTTTCAGGCTTCAAGTTCTCTGAAATCAGCTTTCATTCATGAAGTGAAACTCCTCTCTCTGTTCATTTACTTTTAACTTGGTCTGCTGAGAATTCTCTGGATTGTTTGGCTAATTTTGATGCTTTCAGAAGCAGAATTTCCTGTCCTTATCATTGGGCCGCCTTGCAAAACAACTTTCAGAAAAATCTTCTTTCCCCCAAGGATGAATTGTTTGCACCAGTGGACTAGTTTAGCACAGTGAACAGACTTGCAGTGACTTTCCGCTCGGCACCAAATGAGATGCTGGGTACTCTAGGGAACACAAAGGCGATTCAGCTGTGACCTTCTTCCCAAAGGGACCATAATCAATCAGAGGAGGCTCAGAGAGTCAGAACGAACACAGGCATGGGGGAAATACACAGTGACAGAAATTCAGGGAAGACTGCTACTTCCACAGGGAAGCATTGTTCATTATTTTTAATTTTAGCTTTTCAGTGCAGTAATACATTCACATGGCACAAAATTCAAAAGGAACAACAGAGGGGCGCCTGGGTGGCGCAGTCGGTTAAGCGTCCGACTTCGGCCAGGTCACGATCTCACGGTCCGTGAGTTCGAGCCCCGCGTCAGGCTCTGGGCTGATGGCTCAGAGCCTGGAGCCTGTTTCCGATTCTGTGTCTCCCTCTCTCTCTGTCCCTCCCCCGTTCATGCTCTGTCTCTCTCTGTCCCAAAAATAAATAAACGTTGAAAAAAAAAAAAAAATAAACAAAAGGAACAACAGAGTATACACAGGGAAGTTTCCCTTCCATCTTGCACTGGCCACCGCATCCTCTCCCTAGAGGCAGCCAGTGTTACCAGTTCTCCAGTATCTGTGCAGGGGTGTTCTTTGCATAATACAGGCAGATACACAGAGAGTTCTTTGCTTTTACATGAAAGTAGCCCACTATATCCCTTGCTTTTTTCTCTCTCTGTTTGTGATAGTTCATTATCGATACATAAGAACTTTCTCATTGTCTTTCACAACTGGATAATTTTCCATTGTCAGGATATACCTTTATTTAGCCAGAGCTCTGTTGATGGACATATAAGGTGTTGTCAATTTTGCTAGTGCAGAAACACTTCTGTAGGCATCATTTGATGCGTGGCCAAGTGCATCTGTCTGGTCACTTAGCAGAGGCAGGATTGCTGGGTTGATGAGTATGTGCTTTTGCAATTTTTTTTTTTTTTTTTTCAACTTTTTTTTTTTTTTTTTTTTTTTTATTTTTGGGACAGAGAGAGACAGAGCATGAACGGGGGAGGGGCAGAGAGAGAGGGAGACACAGAATCGGAAACAGGCTCCAGGCTCTGAGCCATCAGCCCAGAGCCTGACGCGGGGCTCGAACCCACGGACCGCGAGATCGTGACCTGGCTGAAGTCGGACGCTTAACCGACTGCGCCATCCAGGCGCCCCTGTGCTTTTGCAATTTTAATAGCTCTTCGCAGATAAACCTCCATAGTGGCTGTGTCCAGTATGCTCCTCAGCTGTGTGTGGCGGTGGCCTCACCGGCACTGTGATAGCACAGTTTGATCTTTGCCAGTTTGATAGGTGAAAAAATTATTCCTCTGTATGTTTTTTCTTCCAAGCTTAGTTCAACCTATAGAAAAGTTAAAAGAGTAGTAGAGTGAACACTCCTATCAGGTGTAGTTTTAATTTGTATCTCTCCTGTTGCTATAAGGTTGAAGGACTGTTTTCCATTTTCTTTTCTGTGAATAAGTTGTTCATATCCTTTGCCCATATTTCTATTGGGCTTTGGTGCATTTATTATTTTTTAAAATTTATTTAGAGAGAGAACATGAGTGGGGGAAGGGCAGAGAGAGAGGGAGAGAGAATCCCAAGCAGGCTTCATACTGTCAGTGCGGAGCCTGATGTGGGGCTTGAACTCACAAACCGTGAGATGGTGACCTGAGCCAAAACTGAGTCAGACACTTAACTGACTGAGCCACCCAGGCACCCTGGGCTTTGGTGTTTTTTTTTTGTTTTTTTTTTTTTAACGTTTTTTATTTATTTTTGAGACAGAGAGACAGAGCATGAATGGGGGAGGGTCAGAGAGAGAGGGAGACACAGAATCTGAAACAGGCCCCAGGCTCTGAGCTGTCAGCACAGAGCCCGACGCGGGGCTCGAACTCACAGACTGTGAGATCATGACCCGAGCTGAAGTCGGACGCTCAACCGACTGAGCCACCCAGGCGCCCCTGGGCTTTGGTGTTTTTAAAATTGATTTTGTAAAAATTTTTTGTATATGAAGGAACTTAGCACCTTGCTAATGATATAACTTGCAGTTATATTTTTCCAGATTGTTATTTATCTTTTTATTTAGAATGATTTTGTCATGAAAAAAATTTTAATTTAAATTCACGTTAGTTAACATACAGTGTAGTCTTGGCTTCAGGAGTAGAACCCAGCAATTCATCTCTTACATATGACATCTAGTGCTCATCCTGAAAAGTGCCCTTCTTAATGCCCATCACCCATTTAACCCATCCCACGACCCACCTCTCCTCCAGCAACTCTGTTCTCTGTATTTAAGAGTCTTTTATGGTTTGCCGCCTCCTCTATTTTGATCTTATTTTTTTTCTTCCCTTCCCCTATGTTATCTGTCGAGTTTCTCAAATTCCACATATGAGTGAAATCATATGATATCTGTCTTTCTATGACTGACTTATTTCACATGGCATGAATACCCTCTAGTTCTTAATTAGGTCCTACTCATTGAACTTTTAAGGCTTCTTGGTTCTCTATCATACCTAGAAAGATCTTCCCTAGTAGAAGAGTATGAAAAATTATCCTGTGGTTCCTTAAAGTACTTTTAGAATTTCATTATTTACCTTTAAATCTCTTATCCATTTGGAATTTATTTTGGTGAAAAGTGTGGGTCCAACTTAATTTTTTCCCAAATGGCCACCCATTTGTTGCAATGCCTTGTATTAAACAGGTCATCTTTCTTGCACTTGTTCAAATATCCTTTACTATATGTGATATACTTTGTCACATATCATATACATTTGGGTGTATTTCTGGACTTTCAATTCTGTACGTCAATCTGTGTATTTATGTTTTAGTACACATTTTAATTTTAGCTTTAGAGCATGTTTTGATATTTGGTAAAGTGAATTCTCATTCATTACCTTTAATTTTCAGAATTTTCTTGGCTATGTTTTACTATATGAACTTTAAGGGAAATTTGCCTGTTTCAAAAAAATCCTTTTTGTTTTTATTGGTACGGTGTTACATTTTTAGGTTAATGTAGGAAGAATGACATTTAGGTGATGAGTCTTTCCCACTGAGAAGATTGTATGCCTTTCTCTTTGCTCAAGCCTTATTCTGTGTCCCTCAGAGTTTGAGAGATTTCTTGGCATTTCTTGTTAAGTTTATTATCAGGTCTTTTTCTTTGTTTTTGGTGGTATTGAAGCATTTTATCTTCTACCTTCTTGTTGATGGTGTATGTGAAGGCATTATTTTCTATGTATTAATTTTCACCACCTTACCTGATTACAAGACTATAAAGGTTTTTAGTTGACTCTCTAGGTATATAATAATATCATCTGCAAATAATGGTCATTTTACTTTTTCTTTTACATTTACATTCCTGTGTTTTCTTTCAATCACCTAATTGTGACAGCTCGTACCTCTACAACAGTAGTAAAAGGGATAGGCTTGTTTGGCCTTTGACTTTGATGGAAATTATTCTAATGTGTTCTCATTGGACTTGATTTTAGCTTTGGGGTTGAAAAGGATATAAATATGTAGCTGAAGTTTGTATCTTTGTGTGTGTGTGTGTGTGTGTGTACAATGTGAATGACAGGATTTGTTTCTTATGGCTGGATAATATTTCATTGTATATATGTACAACATCATCTTTATCTACTTCTCTGTTCACATTTAGGTTGTTTCCATATCTTGACTCTTGTGAATACTGTTGTACTGAACATGGAGATGCAGATAGCTCTTTAAGATAATGATTTTGTTTCCTTTGGATATACCCAGAAGTAGGATTGTTAGATTATAAGATAGTTTTTTTTTTTTAATTTTTGTGGGACTTTCATACTGTTTTGCTTAATGACTATACCAGTTTACATTTCCACCAACAGTGTACAAGGATTCCCTTTTCTCCACATCTTTCCCAACATGTTATCTATTGTCTTTTTAAATAAAAGCCATCCTAACAGGTGTGAGGTTATAACTTGTGGTTTTGATTTGCATTTCCCTGATGATTAGGGATGTTGAGCACCTTTCCATGTACCTGTTGGCCATTTGTATGTTTTTTAAAAATCTGTTCGCAAATTATTAGAGCTACAGTTACTAATAGTTTTGTCTTTTAACTTAAAACAATTTTTTTAATGTTTATTTTTGAGAGAGAGAGTGCAGATGGGGGAGGGGCAGAAAGAGAGGGAGACAGAATCTGAAGCAGGCTGTCAGCACAGAGCCCGACAGGAGGCTCGAACTCAAGAGCTGTGAGATCATGACCTGAGCTGAAGTTGGAAGACTAACCGACTGAGCCACCCAGGCGCCCCTTAACTTTTATATTAGAGTTAAGTGATTAGCAAACCACCATATTCTGAATTTGATGGTATACTTGCCTTTACCCGGGGTATGTTTTCCTTTTCCTGGTTAGTATCCTTTCATATTGGCTGAAGAACTGCTTTGAGCATTGCTTGTAAGTCAGGTCTAATGGTGATGAATTCTCTGAACTTTTGTTTATCCATGAAAATCTTTATCTCTCCTTCATTGCTTTTTTTTTTTAAATTTTTAAATTTTTATTTACTTTTGTGATAGAGACAGAGTGAGAGTTGGGGAGGGGCAGAGAGAGAGGGAGGCACAGAATCTGAAGCAGGCTCCTGCCTCTGAGCTGTCAGCACAGAGCTGGATGTAGGACTCGAATTCACGGACAGTGAGATCCGTGACGTGAGCTGAAGTCAGACGCTTAACCGACTGAGCCACCCAGGTACCCCTTTCCTTCATTTCTGAAAGACACCTTTGTTGGATATTCTTGGTTGGCAGTTTTTCCTTACGATACTTTGTGGTTTTTTGTTTGTTTGTCCTAAATCTTTATCTGAATCACCCAGTACTCATCACAAGTGCACTTCTTAATCCCCATTACTTATTTCACTCTTCTCCTCATCCCTCCGCTCTATAGTTAAGAGTCTGTTTCTTGGTTTGTCTCTTTTTCCCTTTTGCTAGTTTGTTTTGTTTCTTAAATTCCACATATGAGTGAAATCATATGGTTCTCTGACTTATTTCACTTAGCATTATACTCTCTGGCTCTGTCCATGTTATTGCAAATGGTAAGATTTCATTCTTTTTTTTTTTTTTTTTTTATGGCTGAATATTCCATTGTGTATATATACCATATCTTTATGTGTTCATCTGTCGATGGGCACTTAGCTACTTCCATATCTTGGTTATTCTAAATAATGCTGCTGTAAACATAGGGGTGCATATATCTCTTTGAATTCGTGTTTTTGTATTTGTTGAGTAAATACACAGTCGTGAAATTGCTGGATTGTAGGGTAGTTCTATTTTTAATTTTTTGAGGAACCTCCGTACTCTTTTCCACAGTGGCTGCACCAGCTTGCATTCCCACCAACACTGCAAGAGGGTTTCTTTTTCTCCATATCCTTGCCAAAATCTGTTGTTTCTTGTGTTTTTGATTTTAGCCATTCTGACAGGTGTGAGATGATATCTCATTGTAGTTTTGATTTGCATTTCCCTGATAAGTGACAATGAGCATTTTTTTTATGTTGGCCTGTTGGTCTGTTGGTCTGTTGGCCATCTGAATGTCTTCTTTGGAGAAGTGTCGCTTCATGTCTTCTGCCCATTTTTAAATTGGATTAGTTTTTTGGGTGTTGGGTTTTATAAGTTCTTAATATATTTTGGATACTAACCCTTTAGCAGATAGGTCATTTGCAAATGTCTTCTCCCATCCTGTAGGTTGCCTTTTAGTTTTGTTGATTGTTTCCTTTGCTGTGCAGAAGCTTTTTATTTTGATGTCCCAATAGTTTAGTTTTGCTTTTGCTTCCCTTGCCCCAGGGGACATATCTTAAAAAAAAAAAAAAAAAAAAAAAAAAAAAAAAAGCTGCTAAAGCTGATATCAGATTAATTACTGCCTGTGCTCTTTTGTAGGATTAAAAAAAAATTAATGTTAATTTATTTTTGAGACAGCATGAGTGGGGGAGGGGCAGAAAGAGAGGGAGGCACAGAATCTGAAGCAGGCTTCCAGGCTCTGAGCTGTCAGCCCAGAGCCTGATGTGGGACTCAAACTCACAGACTGCAAGATCATGACCTGAGCCAAAGTCAGATGCTTAACCAACTGAGCCACCCAGGCACCCCTCTTCTGTATGATTTTTATGGTTTCAGACCTCACATGTAGGTTTTTCATCCATTTTGAATTTATTTTTGTGTGTGGTGGAAGAAAATGGTCCAGTTTCATTCTTCCACATGTTGCTATCCAGTTTTCCCAACACCATTTGTTGAAGAGACCTTTTTCCCATTGCATGTTCTTTCCTGCTTTGTCAAAGATTAATTGACAATATACTTACGGGTTTATTTCTAGATTTTTTATTTTGTTCCATTGATCTATGTGCCTATTTTTGTGCCAGTACTTTGTGATTACTACAGCTTGGTAATGTAACTTTAAGTCTGGAATTATGATGCCTCTAGCTTTGCTTTTCTTTTTCAAGATTGCTTTGGCTATTCAGGGTCTTTTGTGGTTCCATACAAATTTTAGGATTGTTTGTTCTAGTTTTGTGAAAATTTCTGTTGGTATTTTGATAGAGAGTACATTAAATGTGTAGATTGCTTTGGGTAGTATAGACATTTTAACAATATTTGTTCTTCCAGTCTATGAGCATGGAATTTTTTTTCATTTCTTTGTGTCATTTTGGATTTCCTTCATCGGTGGTTACAGTTTTCAGAGTGATAGGTTTTTCACCTCTTTGATTAGGTTTATTCCTAGGTATCTTCTTATTTGGGGTGCAGTTGTAAATGGGATTATTTTTTAAATTTAATTTATTTTTTAAACTACATCCAAATTAGTTAGCATATAGTGCAACAATGATTTCAGGAGTAGATTTCTTAATGCCCCTTACCCATTTAGCCCATCCCCCCTCCCACAACCCCTCCAGTAACCCTCTGTTTGTTCTCCATATTTAAGAGTCTCTTATGTTTTTGTCCCCTCCCTGTTTTTATATTATTTTTTGCTTCCCTTCCCTTATGTTTATCTGTTTTGTATCTTAAAGTCCTCATGAGTGAAGTCATATGCTATTTGTCTTTCTCTGATTCACTTAGCATAATACCCTCTAGTTCTATCCACATAGTTGTAAATGGCAAGATTTCATTCTTTTTGATTGCTAAGCAATACTCCATTGTATATATATATACCACATCTTCTTTACGCACTTATCCATCAGTGGGCATTTGGGCTCTTTCCATACTTTGGCTAATTGTTGATAGTGCTGCTATAAACATGGGGGTGCATGTGCCCCTTTGAAATAGCACACTTGTATCCCTTGGATAAATGCCTAGTAGTGCAATTGCTGGGTCATAGGGTAGTTCTATTTTTGGTTTTTTGAGGAACCTCCATCCTGTTTTCTAGGGTGGCTGCACCAGTTTGCATTCCCACCAGCAGTGCAAAAGAGATCCTTTCTCTCCACATCCTTGCCAACATCTGTTGTTCCCTGAGTTGTTAATGTTAGCCATTCTGACAGGTGTGAGGCGGTATCTCATTGTGCTTTTGATCTGTATTTCCCTGATGATGAGTGATGTGGAGCATTTTTTCATGTGTCAGTTGGCCATCTGGATGTCTTCTTTGGAGAAGTGTCTATTCATGTCTTTTGCCCATTTCTTTATTCTGTTTTTTGGGTGTTGAGTTGGTAAGTTCTTTATAGATTTTGGATACTAACCTTTTATCTGATATGTCCTTTGCAAATATCTTCTCCCATTCTCTCAGTTGCCTTTTAGTTTTGCTGATTGTTTCCTAAGCTGTGGAGAAGCTTTTTATTTTGATGAGGTCCCAATAGTTCATCTTGCTTTTGTTTTCCTTGCCTCTGGAGACGTGTTGAATAAGAAGTTGCTGTGGCCAAGGTCAAAGAGGTTTTTGCCTGCTTTCTCCTCGAGGATTTTGATGGCTTCCTGTCTTACATTTAGGTCTTTCATCCATTTTGAGTTTATATTTCTCATGGTGTAAGAAAGTGGTCCAAGTTCATTTTTCTGCATGTCGCTGTCGAGTTTTCCCAGCACCATTTGCTGAAGAGACTGTCTTTATTCCATTGGATATGCTTTCCTGCTTTGTCAAAGATTAGTTGGCCATATATTTGTGGGTCCATCTCTGGGTTCTCTAGTCTGTTCCATTGATCTGAGTGTCTGTTTGTGTGCCAGTGCCATACTGTCTTGATGATTATAGCTTTGTAATACAGCTGGAAGTCTGATAAATGGGATTTTCTTAATTTCTTTTTCTGCTACTTCATTACTGATGTATAGAAATGCGACAGATTTCTGTATATTGAATTTGTATTCTGCAGTTCTACTGAATTCTTTTATGAGTTCTAACAGTTTTGGGGTGGAGTCTTTTGGGTTTTCTACATATAGTATCATGTTATCTGCAACTAGTAAAAGTTTGACTTCTTCCTTGCTGATTTGGATGCTTTTTATTTCTTTTTGCTGTCTGATTGCTGTGACTAGGAATTTCAGTACTATGTTTAATAAAAATGGTGAGAGTGGACATCCTTGTGTTGTTCCTGACCTTAGGGGAAAGGCTGTCAGTTTTTCCCCATTGAGAATGATATTAGCTGTGAGTTTTTCACACATGGCTTCATAAAAACAACATGTTTTTATGTTGAGGTATGTTCCCTCTAAACCTACTTTGTTGAGGGATTTTATCTTGAATGGATGTTGTACCTTGTCAGATGCTTTTCCTGCATCGATTGAAGTGATCATATGGTTCTTATATCTTTCTGTTATTGATGTGATATATTACATTGATTGATTTGGGAATATTGGACCACCCTTGCAACTCAGGAATAAATTCCACTTGATCGTGGTGAATGATTTTTTTTCTTTTAAGTTTGTTTATTTATTTTGAGAGAGAGTGCTAGTTGGGAAGGAGCAGAGAGAGGGAGGGAGAGAGAATCCCAAGTAGACTCCACGCTGCCAGTGCAGAGCCTGGTGCGGGGCTTGGACTCACGAAACCACAAGATTGTGACCTGAGCCGAAACCAAGAGTTGGACACTTAACCAACTGAGCCACCCAGATGCCCTTGAATGATTTTTTAAATGTATTTTTGGATTTGGTTTGCTATTATTTTGTTGAAGATTTTTGCATCAGTGTTCGTCAGGGATATTGGCCTGTAGTTCTACTTTTTTTTTTGTGGTGTCTTTATCTGGTTTTGATATCAGGGTAATGCTGGCCTCGTGGAATAAGTTTGCAAGTTTTTCTTCCCTCTTCTGTTTTTTGGAATAGTTTGAGAAGAATAGGTATTAACTCTTCTTTCAGTGTTTGGTAGAATTCACCTGTGAGGCAGTCTGGGCCTAGATTTTTTTTTTATGAGTTTTTGGATTACTAATTCAATTTCTTTGCTGGTAATTAGTTCAAATATTCTTTTTCTTCCCGTTTCAGTTTTGGTAGGTTCTATGTTTCTAATAATTTACCCATTTTTTCTAGCTTGTCTGATTCGTTGTTATGTAATTTTTCATAATATTCTCTTTTCTGTGGTATTTGTTATTCTCCTGTCTCATTTGTGATTTTATGTATTTGGGTCCTTTTTTTTCCCTTGATAAGTCTGGCTAGAAGTTTATCAGTTTTATTGATTTTTTTTCCCCCCTAGAGAACCAGTTCCTGGTTTCATTGATCTATTGTTTTTTAAATTTCTGTATCATTTATTCCTCTTTTTTTAAATTAAAAAAGTTTTTTTTAATGTTTGTTTATTTTTGAGAGAGAAACAGAGTGTGAGCGGGGAAGGGGCAGAAAGAGAGGGCGACACAGAATCCAAAGCAGGCTATAAGCTCTGAGCTGTAACACAGAGCCCAATGCAGGGCTTAAACTCATGAACTGCAAGATCATGACCTGAGCTAAAGTTGGCCACTTAACCAACTAAGTCATCCAGGCGCCCTTGTATCATTTATTTCTGCTCTAATCTTTATCATTTCCTTTCTTCTGCTGGTTTTAGGTTTTGTTGTTCTTTTTCTAGCTCCATTAGCTGTAAAGTTAGGTTATTTGAGATTTTTCTTGCTTCCTGAGGTAGACCTGTATTGCTGTAAACTTCCCTCTTACAACAGCTTTTGATACATCCCAAAGGTTTTGAACCATTGTGTTTTCATTTTCATTTGTTTCCATGTACTTTTAATCTTTACTTTTTTATTTTTTGAGAGTGAGAGCATGGGCAGGGGAGCGGCAGAGAGAGGGGGACAGAGGATCTTAAAGTAGGCTCTGTACTGACAACAGTGAGCCTGACATGGGACTCAAACTCACCAACTGTGAGATCATGACCTGAGCCAAAGTTGGACCCTCAGCCGAGCCACCCAGGTGCCTCTCCATGTACTTTATAATTTCTTCTTTTGTTTTCTGGTTGACTCATTGATTTTTTTTAAAGATTTTTTAATTTTTAGATAATCTCTATATTGAACATGGGGCTCAAACTTACAACCCAGAGATCAAGAGTCACATGCTCCATTGGCTGAGCCAGCCAGACACCCCTCATTCATTGTTTAGTTGCATTTTTTTTTTTTAAGTAGACTTCATGCCCAGCATGGAGTCCAGTGTGGGGCATGAACTCATGATCCTGAATTTAAGACCTGAACTGAGATCAAGGGTCGGTTGCTTAACTGACTGAGCCACCCAGGCACCCCTAAGTTGCATGTTATTTAAACTCTATATATTTGTGGTCTTTCCAGATTTTTTCTTGTGGTTGACTTCTTGTTTCATAGTGTTGTGATCAGAAAAGGTGCATGGTATAACTTCCGTATTTTTGAATTTTTTTTTTAATGTTTATTTATTTCTGAGACAGAGAGAGACAGAGCATGAGTGAGGCAGGGGCAGAGAGAGAGGGAGACACAGAATCAGAAGCAGGCTCCAGGCTCTGAGCTGCCAGCACAGAGCCCGATGCGGGGCTCGAACTCACAAACCATGAGATCGTGACCTGAGCCGAAGTCAGTCTCTCAACCGACTGAGCCACCCAGGCGCCCCTCGTATTTTTGAATCTGTTGAGGCTTGTTTTGTGGCCTAATATGTGATCTTCTCTGGAGAATGTTCCATATGCACTTGAAAAGAATGTGTAGTCTGCTGCTTTAGGATGGAATGTTCTGAATAGATATGTTAGATCTACCTGGCCCAGTGTGTCATTCAAAGCCATTGTTTGCTTGTTGATTTTCTGTTTAGATGATCTGTCCATTATGGAAGAGGGGTGCTAAAGTCTCCTACTATTACTATATTATTATTGGTTTGTTCTTTTATGTTTGTTAACTGTTTCACGTATTTGGATGTTGCCATGTTGGGTGCATAAGTATTTATAATTGTTATATTTTCTTGTTGGATTTTCCTCTTTATCGTTATGTAGTTTTCTTGTCTCTTATTACAGTCTTTGTTTTTATGTCTATTTTGTCTGATGTAAGTATTGCTACTCCGGCTTTCTTTTGACAGCCGTTGTGTGACAAATGTTTCTCCATCTCCTCACTTTCCAGTCTGCAGGTGTCTTTAGGTCTAAAATGAGTCTCTTTTAGGCAGCATATAGATGGGTCTTTTTTTTTTAATCTGTTCTGTCACCATGTCTTTTTAGTGGAGTGTTTAGTCCATTTGCATTTAAAGTAATTATTGATAGACACATATTTTTGCCATTTTATTACTTGTTTTGTGGTTGTTTGTGAAGATTTTTCCCGATCCTTTCTGTCTTTCAGGTGGATCTTCTTTATGCTGGTTTTCTTTAGTGCTATATTTGGATTTCTTTCTTTGTATTCTTTCCATATTTATTAGTGGTTTTTGATTTGTGGTTACCATTAAGTTTCTATTAATATATTCTGCATATAGCAGCTTATATTAAGTTGATGGTTGTTTAAATTTGAGTCCATTCTTTACTTTTCCCCATGTCTTAGGTGTAAGATGTCATATTTTACATCTTTTTGTGTTCCTTGACTGATTTTTTACAGAAATATTATTTATTTCTTAAAGTTTATTTATTTTGAGAGAGAGAACATGCACACAAACGGGAAGGGCAGAGAGGGAGAGAGAAGCCCAAGCAGGCTCTGCACTGTCAGCCTGAAGCCTGACGCAGGCCTTGAACTCACAAACTGCAAGATCAAGAGCTGAAACCAAGAGTTGAATGCTTAACTGACTGAGCTACCCAGACATGCTCAGAAATATTTATTTAACATTTTTTTTCATGTTTATTTTTGAGAGTGAGAGAGAGAGTGAGAGTGAGTGGGGGAGGAGCAGAGAGAGAAGGAGACACAGAATCTGAAGCAGGCTCCAGTTCTGAGCTGTCAGCGCAGAGCCCAATGTGGGGCTCGTACCCATGAACTGCAAGGTCATGACTTGAGCCAAAGTCAGAAGCCCAACTGACTGAACCACCCAGGTGCCCCTGGAAATATTTATTTATTCATTTATTTAAAAATTTTTTTAAATGATTTTATTTATTTTTGAGACAGAGACAGAGCATGAGCAGGGGAGGGGCAGAGAGAGAGGGAGACACAGATTCCGAAGCAGGCTCCAGGCTCTGAGCTGTCAGCACAGACCCTGACGCAGGGCTCAAACTCACAGACTGTGAGATCATGACCTGAGCTGAGGTCAGACACTTAACCAACTGAGCCACCCAGGCACCCCTGGAAATACTTATTTTTAATGCTTTTGTGTTTCCTATCTTCATACTGTCATTTTTCATCTTTCCTTTCACTCAGAAAAGTCCCCTTTAAGTAGGTTCCACTCTGGGCATGGAGCCCAACATGGAGCTTGAACTCACAACCCTGAGATCAAGACCTGAGCTAGGATCAAGAGTCAGAACTCAACCAACTGAGCTCCAGGTGCCTCCTCCAAAAGTCCCCCTTAGTATTTCTTGCAGGGCTGGTTAATGGTCATGAACTCCTTTAGTTTTTGTTTGTCTGGGAAATTCTTTCTCTCTCATATTCCGAATGATAGCCTTGCTGGACAGAGTATTCTTGGCTGAAGGTTTTTTACCAATTAGCACTTTGAATATTGATTCATGCCACTCCTTTCTGGCTTAGAAAGTTTCTGCTGAAAAATTTACTGATAGCCTTATGGGATTTCCTTTGTATGTAACTGTCTTCTTTTGTATTGTTGCTTTTAATACTTTTTTTTTTAATTTTTTTTTTTTTAACGTTTATTTATTTTTGAGACCGAGAGAGACAGAGCATGAACGGGGGAGGGTCAGAGAGAGAGGGAGACACAGAATCTGAAACAGTCTCCAGGCTCTGAGCTGTCAGCACAGAGCCCAATGCAGGGCTCAAACTCACGGACCACAAGATCATGACCTGAGCTGGAGTCGGACGCTTATTTACCACTATATTTTGCCATTTTAATTACAATTAAATTTTAATAAATTTAAATACAAATTAAATGTCTTGGGGTGGATCTGCTTTTCTGATTTTGTTGGGGGTTCTGTGCTTCCTGGATCTGGATGTTTGTTTCCTTGCCCAGTTTAGGGAAGTTTTCAGCTATTATTTCTTCATATAGATTCTTTGCCCCCTTTCTCTTTCTTCTTCTTGTGGTACTTCTATAATACTGTTATGTTTGAGGGAGTCACAGAGTTCCCTAAGTCTATTCTCATTTTGCATAATTCTTTTCTCTTTTGTTCAGCTTGATTACTTTCCATTGCTCTGTCTTCTAGGTCATGAATTCATTTCTCTGCTTCTTCCAGCCTGCTGTTCATTCTATCAAGTGTGTTTCTCATTTTGGTTATTGAGCCTTTTAATCTTTGCTGTGTTATTCCTTATCTCTATGTTAATGGTTTCACTGATGTCCTCCATTTTTTTCAAGTCCAGTGAGTATCTTTATGATTATTACTGTAGATTACTGTAGGGTTGTTTTTTTTTTTTTTTTTACTGTAGGTGTTTTTTAAAAAAAATATTTTTAAAAGATGTTTTTGTTTATTTTTGAGAGAAGAAGAGACAGAATGCAAGTGGGGAAGGGGCAGAGAAGAGAGGCAGAGACAGAATCTGAAGCAGGCTCCAGGTTCTGAGCTGTCAGTACAGAGCCTAATGCAGGGCTCAAACCCATGAACTGCAAGATCATGACCTGAGCTGAAGTCAGATGCTTAACCAACTGAGCCACCCAGGTGCCCCCCCCCACCCCCCGCCATTATTTTTTTAAATAAGCTTTTTGTCCCTTTCTCCTTCTGTTTTCCTTCTAGGATACCACCAGGGCTCAGATAGTTTCTCTTGATGGTGTCTTATAATTCACATGGGCTTTCTTCTCTCTCTCTCTCTCTCTCTCTCTCTCTCTCTCTCTCTCTTTTTGCTCTACTCTAGATAATTTCAAGTGACCTATAAATTCACAGATTCTTTCTTTGCTTTGATCACATCTGCTGGTGGTATTCTTTACTGCATGTTTCATTTCATTCATTGCATTCTTCACTTCCAGGATTTCTGTTTGGATCTTTTTTATAATTTCTGTCTCTCTGTTAAGCTTCTGGTTTTGTCTGTGCATTGTTTCCTGATTTCACTGAATTGTCTGTGTTTCCCTGTAGCTTACTAAGCTGAATTCTTTATTAGGCAGATTGCAAATCTCTATTTCTTTGGGGTCAGTTACTGGGAAACTGTTCTTAGGTGTCTTGTGTTGCTGTCTTCGCATTTGAAGAAGCAGTCACCTTCTCCAGTCTTTACTGACTGGCCTTGGGAGAGAAATACTTTCTTCTGTCAGTCTGCTGGGGATTCTGAGGCTTTCCCAGTGCATGATATTCCAAATGCTTTTTAAATGGTTGTCAAGTTCTAGAATCAACCTATACAAAATGTACTAGAGATTTTTGTAACTGTTTAAGAAGTAAATATAAACGTTTACAACATATGAAGAGATAAGCATCACAATAGCTAAAATCAGAAATATGTTCCAGTAAGGGCACCTGGGTGGCTCAGTCAGTTAAGTGTCCGACTTTGGCTCAGGTCATGATCATCATGGTTCATGGGTTTGAGCCCCGTGTCAAGCTCTGTGCTGACAACTCAGAACCTGGAGCCTGCTTTGGATTCTGTCTCTCCCCGCCCCACCCCACCCCCACCTCCCCGCTTGCACTCTGTTTCTCTCAAAAATAAATAAACATTAAAAATATATGTGTGTTCCAGTACTATTTGTATAAATGTATATGTACTACTTTTGTAACTGAAAAGCAATCACTATTGGGGCACCTGGGTGGCTCAGTCGGTTAGGTGTCCGACTTTGGCTCAGGTCATGATCTCACAGTTTGTGAATCCAAACCCCGCATCGAGCTCTGTGCTGACATCTCAGAGCCTGGAGCCTGATTCAGATTCTGTGTCTCATTCTCTCTCTGCCCCTCCCCTGTTCGTGTGCGCACTCTCTCTCTTTCTCTCTCTCTCAAAAATCAATAAACGTTACAAAAAGAAAATAAAAAAAAAAAGAAAAGCAGTCACAATTGTGGCTGGTAATGGGGGAACTTGTGGGTATTACATCACTCCTTGATGTGAGTGGTATTTAGGTTAAATGACTATGTTTACTTTCATGGAGCTGTATGCTTATAATTTGTATACTTTTCTGTAATATTTATGCTAAATTTAAAAAGTTTAAGATAAAAAGGCAGTACTCATCATAAAAAATGTAAAAGTATAGAAAGTTGACTTAAAATGTCTCTCCACATACTCATATCACATGAAGACCAGCAACCAGTACTAACATTTTCTTCCATTCTTCTGATGTGTATTTTTTGCCTATAACCTTTATTTCATTATTTCAATTGTAAAAAGAATGCATGCCCTGTATAGAAAACTTATTAAACACAGTAAGACACTACATACTTCTCACAATGGAATATGATTGACAGAAAGATGCCAACAAGTATAGTGTCAAGTTTCTTTAATGGCAAAGAATATAGGAATTTATGAAGATATTTACATTAAAAAATGAAAGGGTTCAGGGGTGCCTGGGTAGCTCAGTCAGTTAAGGGTCTGACTCTTGATCTCAGCTCAGGTCTTGATCTTAGGGTAGTGCGTTCAAGCCCCATGTTGGGCTCTACGCTGGGTGTAGAGCCTACTTAAAAAAAAAAAGAAAAAGAAAGGTTTCTGATTCTTGTCAAGATGTAGTAAGCACATTCTATCCTTTCTCTCTGATTGAATACAATTAAAATCTCTGGACAGATTGCATGCATCAGTTGAGTATCCTGGAAGATAATGGTAGCAGGTGGTTTGAGGAAGGAAACTTTTTATTTTTTGTCTCTAAAGAATACCTTTCAGTCTTGGGGCACTTGAGTGGCTCAGTTGGTTAAGCATCTGACTTAAGCTCAGGTTCAGGTTGTGATCTCACCATTTATGGGTTTGAGCCCCGCATCCGGCTCTCTGCTGTCAGTGCAGAGCCTGCTTGGGATCCTCTGTCCTCCTCTCTCTATGCCCCTCTCCCGTGTGCATGCTCTCTCCCTCTGTCAAAAAATAAATAAACACTTAGCATACCTTCCAGCCTGGACTCAAAGGTAGAGGAAAATCTGGAACTAGGTGCATACAGAGTAAGGTCCAAGAGAATCCCTCTCTTTCTAGTCTCAAGAGCAGGAAAGGGGATTCCTATGGGTCAGAGAGTAGAGATGGATGAAGATCTTTTTGTTGTTGTTCACATTCCCCCCTCCCCCATTTTCTCCTGCCCTGGCCCCCATGAAAGTCCATAGCAGTGGAGGCAGCAGTGACATTGGCAGCCAGATGGGAAAGGAGTCCTTTTATTTTTAGGGATTATGGTCCCAAGAGCATGGTGACATTCACTGGTTTTGTTTTCTCTGTCCTCTCACCACTTTACCCTAGGGGCAATCACAGTAGTGGGAGGTACTCAGCAGAGAAGCTAAAGCCTTTCCTTTTTAGCCAGAAGACCAGGAAAGGGGCCCCTGAGAGCTGAAAAGTGTTAGGAAGATTGCAGAGAGGAAGGAACTCAACAAAGTGAACCCATAGTATTGTGTATGAACTCCTGGGCTCTCCTTTGAAATAGCATGCATGTATCTGACCCCTGAACAGCATACCAAGAGCTTTGAGGATTCAGCGGTGAAGTGTGCTGGCCACTGCATGGTATACCTGGGACAGATCACAGTAGTACCACAGGGGCTGTGAAAACTAAACTGACATCACAACACAGCCCACAAAAGATGGATAGGAACTTGTGGGTTGGACCTAATCAATGTAGTTACTGTTCAAACAAACAAAAATCCACTGTTTTCCATTGCACCTAAACAAGATCCAGAGTAACATAGCATAATATCCAGAAATTCAAAATTGTCCCATATATGAAGAGTTGGGAAAATCTTACTGTCTCCTAAGGAGAAGGGACAGTCAGCAGATGGTAACTATGACATGTTATAGATGTTGGGATTATCAAAGAATTTAAGGCAAAAAGCATAATTAAAATATAATTAAAACTTCAAGAAGTAGGGGTGAACACCCTGGAAACAAATGGGAAATTAGACATTTAAATTTAAAATTGTAGGGGCGCCTGGGTGGCTCAGTTGGTTAAGCGTCCGACTTCAGCTCAGGTCATGATCTCGCAGTCCGTGGGTTTGAGCCCCGCGTCGGGCTCTGTGCTGACAGCTCAAAGCCTGGAGCCTGTTTCAGATTCTGTGTCTCCCTCTTTTCTCTGATCCTCCCCTGTTCATGCTCTCTCTCTGTCTCTCTCTCTCTCTCTCTCTCTCTCTGTCTCAAAAATAAATGTTGAAAAAAAATTTAAAAATAAAATTGTAAAATTTGTAACTAAAACTAAATTAAAAATTCCTTAAAGGGACTCAGTAACAGGGTGGAGATAAAAGAAGAGTGAGTTAACTTGAAGATAGAACAGTGAAAATTATCTGGTCTGACCCAATAGGAATTATTAAACTGAAGACAAGTGAACAGAGCTTCAGGGAATTATGGGACGATAACAAAAGGTTTAGCTTTTCATGTTATTGAAGTCCCAAAAGGAGAGGCGATGGAGTAGTACAGAAACCTGTTTGAAGAAATTATGGAAAGGAAGAAATAAATGCAACCCTATTTGCAGATGAGATGATAATCCACTTAGAAAATCCCAAGGAATCTACAAAAAGGACTCTAGATCAAACAGTTTTGAATGGGAGGAATCAGAATACCCATTTCAAAACTTTTTTATAGTTTCGGTAATCGTGAGTAGTATTGGTAGAGGGATAGACACATAGATCACTGGACCTAGGAAACCTAGAAATACACCCACACAAGTACAGCCAACTGCTTTTTGAATGTTTGTGACTCCCCCAAATTTACATTTTAAAATCCTAACCCCGGTGTGATGATACTAGGAAGGTGGGGGACTTTGGGAGGTGATTAGGTTATAGGGTGAAGCCCTCAAGAATGGAATCAGTGCCGGGGCGCCTGGGTGGCTCTGTCGGTTAAGCATCTGACTTCAACTCAGGTCATGATCTCGCGGTTTGTGGTTTCGAGCTCTGCGTCCAACTCTGTGCTGACAGCTTAGAGCCTGGAGCCTGCTTCCGATTTTGTGTCTCCCTCTCTCTCTGCCTCCCTCCTGCTCCCACTCTATCTCCCTCTCAAAAATAAATAAATAAACGTTTAAAATTAAAAAAAAAAAAAATGGGATCAGTGCCCTCATCTAAAGGAGACCCCAGAGAGCTCTTACCTCTTACTCTCTGTCATGTAGGGACGCAGAAGATAGCCATCTGTGAACCAGGAAGTGGGCCTTCCCCAGAAATGTAGTCTGCTAGTGCCTTGATCTTCGATTTCCCAGCCTCCGGAACTGTGAGAAATAAATATATATATGTTGTTTAAGCCACCCAGTGCATGATATTTTTGTTGTAGTAGTTCGAACAGACTGAAATGTGTCAGGACAGTTCAGTGGAAGAAGGGTAGTCTTTGCGACAGTTGCTGTGGGAACAATTGGATATCTATGGGGTGGTCGGGAGAGAACAACCTAGGCCTAAGCTTCACAGCATATAAAAAAATAACTCAAATGGATCATAGATTTAAATGTAAAACTATAAAAAATGCTAGAAGAAAACATCAGAGAAAAGTTTCAGAAGCACAGCAGGGTAAAGAATTCTTATACGTGGCAAATAAAGCATGATCCATAAAAGAAGAAAAATGGATAAATTAGACTTCATCTAAATTAGAAACTTTGGCTATGTCAAAAAGTTTGTAGAAAGAATAAAAAAGGAGACAAGCTACAGAGTGGGAGAAAATCTTTCCAAAGAGCATATCAGACAAAGACTCCTATTGAAAGAATATAAGGAAACCTCAATAACAACCCCTAAAAACCCAGTTATCGAAGAAGAAAGCATAAGAGAAATGAGAAAATACTTTGAGGTGAATGAAAACAAAATCACAAATATGAAAACTTACAGGATGCAGCTAAAGTAGTTTTTGGAGGGAAATTTATAGCTGTCAATGCTTATATTAAGAAAAGAGGAAGAGGGGCACCTGGGTGGCTTAGTTGGTGGCTCAGGTCATGATCTCATAGTTCATGAGTTCGAGCCCCACATTAGGCTTTGCACTGACAGCTCAGAGCCTGGAGCCTGCTTCAGATTCTGTGTCTCCCCCCCTCTCTCTCTGTCCCTCCTCCGTCTGTGCTCTCTCTCTCTCTCTCGCCCTCAAAAGCAAATAAATAACAAAAAGAAGAGGAAGATATCAAGTCAATAACCTCAACTATTAAGGAGGTAACTATTCTTCAACTTTAAGAAACTAGAACAAGAAGAGTGAAATAAACCCAAGGCAAACAGAAGGAAGAAAATTATGAAACTAGAGTGGAAACAAATGAATAGAGAATAGGAAAACAACAGAGTAAGTAAAACCAAAAGTTGATTCTTTTAAAAGATCAACAAACTTGGCAAGCCTTTAGCTAGAATGACCAAGCAAATAAGATTCAGATTACTAGAATTATTAATGAAAGTGGGGACAGTACCACCCACCTTCCAGAAATAAAAATGATTGCAAGGATATACTATGAATAGTAAATACTATGCCAGTAAATTAGTTAACTTAGATAGAATGGGCAGATCCTGAAACAAACTAAGAAAACTGACTTAAAGAAGAAATAGATGGGAATGCAAGCTGGTGCAGCCACTCTGGAAAACAGTATGGAGGTTCCTCAAAAAACTAAAAATAGAACTACCTTATGACCCAGCAATGGCACGACTAGGCATTTATCCACGGGATACAGGTGTGCTGTTTCGAAGGGACACACGCACCCCCATGTTTATAGCAGCACTATCAACAATAGCCAAAGCATGAAAAGAGCCCAAATGTCCCTCGATGGATGAGTGGATAAAGAAGATGTGGTATACATATACAATGGAGTATTACTCGGCAATCAAAAAGAATGAAATCTTGCCATTTGCAACTATGTGGATGGAAGTGGAGGGTATTATGCTGAGTGAAATTAGAGAAAGACAAAAATCATATGACCTTACTCATATGAGGACTTTAAGAGACAAAACAGATGAACATAAGGGAAGGGAAACAAAAATAATATAAAAACAGGGAGGGGGACAAAAACAGAAAAGATTCATGGAGAACAAAGGGTTATGGGAGGGGTTGTGGGAGGCGAGATGGGCTAAATGGGTAAAGGGCACTAAGGAATCGACTCCTGAAATCATTGTTGCAATATATGCTAATTTGGATGTAAATTTAAAAAAATAAAAAATAAAATAAAATGAAATCACAAAAAAAAGAAGAAATAGAAAATCTGAATAGCAGGAAACAAGGAAAGAGTTTGAGTTAATAATTTTAAAATGTCCCACTAAAAACAAAACAAAAAACTTGCCACTAATAAAAGCCCATTATCTGATGGCTTTACTAGTGAATTCTGCCAGATGTTTAAAGATTTATCATGAACTCTTCCAAAAAATAAGAAGGGAGCACTTCCAAATCATCCTGTGAGGCCAGCATTACCCTAATACCAAATGCTGGACAAAGATGTCATAAAAAAAGAAAACTGCAGGGCAGTATCCCTCATGAATACAGATACAGTAGCCCTCAACAAAATATTAGCAAACCTGGTCTACTAACATTTAGAAGTAATGCAAAGTTGGTTCAAAATATGAAGAAAACTCAGTCTTTATAAACCTTATTAGGATAAATAAACACAAGATTATCTCAAAAGACACAAAAAACAATACTCTTTAATGATTTTTTTAAAAAACATCTCGAACTAGGAATAGAGGCCTGATAAAGGCATTTATGAAAAACTTCCATGTAATGTCATATTTAATGGTGAAAGACTGAATGTTCTCTTCCTGAGCTCAGGAATAAGATGAGGATTCATTCTCACCAGTGCAATTCAACATTGTACTAGAAGGTCTAGCCAAGACAGTTTCTAGCCAAGAAAAACACATAAAAAACACCGAAATTAGAAAAGAAATTAAACTAACTGTATTTGCAAATGACATGATCTTGCATATATAACATCCTGAGGCATATACACACAGACATGTGGCACACGTGTGTGTTCAGTGTCACTGGTAAGTAGGAAAGGATAACTTAGGACCCAATTAGCTATCAGTACACACCTGTTGGCACAGCTAAAAAAAAATAGTGGAAATACTGAATGATGGTGGATGAGAAGAAATAGTTTCATATGTCGCTGGGGGGAATGTAAAGTGGTACAGGCACCCTGGGAAATATTTTGGCAGTTTCTTAGAAAATGTAAACATACCATACTACCCTAGGTGTTTCACTTCTAGGCGTTTATTCCAGAAAAGTGGGATAGTCCGTAAACCTTTGTGGTAAGAACAAGTGTGACAGTTCCAGTGTAGCCAAAGATTGGGGGAGATGGTGAGTATTTTCAACAAACAGTCCTGGAAAGCTGTGGGACAGAGCCTGTAGTCTGTATAGTTTTTTACATCTTTTTTCCCTGTTCCTCCACCTTCCTTTGGCACATTTATTTTTCTTGGTTGATTCTTTTTTTTTTTTTAATCTTTTTTTAACATTTTTTTTATTTTTGAGAGAGGAGTGGGAGAGGGGCAGAGAGAGGGAGACAAAGAATCCGAAGCAGATTCCAGGCTCTGAGCTGTCAGCACAGAACCCGATGCAGGGCTTGAACCCACGAACTGCAAGATCATGACCTGAGCCACTGTCAGGAGTTTAACTGACTGAGCCACCCAGGTGCCCTTTTCTTGGTTGATTCTTAATGTGTGAGTTGGTTGAAGAGAATTTTAAATGTTGAGTGGTGAATATAGGCACAAAAAGACCATCATCTTAAAAAAATTGTCTTATGTTAACATACCGTGTATGTGTGGATTTTTCTGAAACTTTCACATGTATTTTCATAATTTGGCGCTGGTTCAGAACTGTGGGCACCTCAAGTGAGCTCACAGCAAAGTGGGATGCGCCTGCCTCCCCAGTCTGTCCTCATGGACTCATTCCATTCCTAGTGCCCTTTATTTTCTGAGCCAGAGTGACTGACTTGATCTATGCTTGTTCCTCTGTAAAATTCCTGAGGGCTGTTCTGACTGGTTCTAGGAGTTTTTTCCTTCGTGTGCACAACTCTGTAATTTAGGTGTCTAATAACAAACTCCTTTGTTTTTGCTTATAGTGGGGTCTCCCACAAAGGCAGGCGGCAGGGTTGTTTACATTTTTATGTAATGTGGTCCACTCTGGCCTCCTGGCCTCCATCCTTTGTGCATGTTGTGTCTCTCTCTTTAAATTCAAGGAGAGCCATAGATTTTGATCTGAAGAAACCTATGAGTATGGGGCAATGTAAGAAAAACAGGTTTTTGGATCAGGTTGGGTAAATTTTGCTTTGGAGTAGCTTTGCATTAAAATGTGTACAGTGGAGTAGAGATGAATAATGTCTCCTCTTGGTAGGTTCAGGTAGGTTGGCTGTGCCATGAACTAGAATTTTTTTTTTTTTTTTGCCTTGTTTTCCAGGTGCTGTGAAAATTAACTATTAGTATAACTACTAAAGGTCAGTGGGAGGTGAAATTAACTAAGATCATGTCAGAAAGAGTTGCATTTGCTGCAAACCGGAAGTGAATTGGATAGTTTTTTCTCTTGTCTGTAGTTCCGCTTGTAAGAGCTGGACTGCAGGGGTGCGACCTGACCCCTCCTGTATTGCCGATGTGTGTGCAGAGGAGGCCAAGAAGGAGATTGGGATTACAAAATCAGAATTTCCTGGAGGGCTTGGTTTTGCGACACTTCAGGGAAGTGACGAGAGACTTGTCAGAGGACAGAGGTTGGAAAAGCTAGTTTATGGCCTTCGGTCTTCAGGGATCCTCTTGATAGTGTCTCTCCACAGGTGTGCGTCTCATCAAGGTTTGTTTCCCCACCCCCACCCCAGGGGCAGGATGGAAGGCCGGTGGCGCAGGAGCAGTAACAAATGCTTCCCAGAATCCTTGTTTACGCTGGGTGGTGAGCACTATTGTGGGTCGCCTGCTGTGGGTGCACTGCTAGAGACTTCTTTGACCTGTCACGCTCCAGGTGAGCCTTGTGAATTGTTGAGCTGCTGTGAACACCTCTGCTACTTGGGCCAGCAGCTGCTACCTGCTGGCTCCTCTATCCATTTCCTATTGAATTGACCCACAGAGGATTCTTTGTATTTCCTTAGAGGGTTGCTGGACTGGAAAATTGCATATGCACTGAAGGCTTGTGTTTCCAGGAAGGTGGAAAGATTGGCAGCCATTTGTCTTCTTGTGAATTGGCTGTCGTGTGACTCCTTTTGCTTCTCGTTTCTGGTCTTGACACTGCTGAAGAGTCACCTCTTTGGCCTAGGTTTCCATCAATGAGCCTGATCAAGCCAAGACACAAGTCCCAGCAGGTTCCCTGTAGCACCGACCAAAGAAAACAGCAACGGGGAACAGGAGAAGTAGGTTTATTCTAGGGTAACATTGGAGAGCTCAGTAAGGAGGGAATTCTAGATCCCTGGCTTCTGCTGGAGTTTTCTATTCTGAATTTACTGGTTTAAGGTTTTCTGGTTGGAAGCAACAGAACTTAATTTTGACTCGTACGAGCAGAAAGGATTTATTGGAAGGATATGGGATGGCTCACAGACTGGGAAGAAAAGCTGTGGAGCCTCATCTTCAGAAAGTGCTGGTGTCAGAGGAGCCGTGATCCTAGGAGCGGGAACCTCTTGGGGTTGAATAAGCACCACCACATCCAGTTCCTGCTGCTGTCTGTTCAGAAGTCAAAGTCCAGGGACAAAGGCCCAGCCGACCTGGTGTGGGTCAGGGAGTGGCACCTTGACTGACAGTCTGTCCAGGCCCAATCCTGTGGAGGGAGGTGGTTCCCTTGTGCCAGAAAGAAGACAGCTGCTGGGCAGGCAGCAACAGGATTGTGTCCCAGGAACAACTGCCTCACCAAGAGCAGCAGCTTCCACCTAATGATGCAGCCACAGTGAATTTGTTTTCTGTCGGGAGCCTGGGTTTTTTGGTGTTTTTATGTTAAAGGCTGACTCCACTGAACATTTTTTTTTTTTTTTTTTTTTTTTTTAGAGAGCGAGTGCACAAGTGGGGAGGGGTAGAGAGAGAGGGAGAAAGAGAATCCCAAGCAGGCTCTGCACATTCAGCGCAGAGCCTGATGCAGGGCTCAAACAAACCGTGAGATCATGACCTGAGGCAAAACCAAGAGTGGGACGCTTAACTGACTGAGCCACCAAGGTGCCCCTCCACTGAACATTCTTTACCAGTGGAACACTGTGCAAGAATGTGTTTTCTGAGGGGCCACCCCTGTGTGAAGTTTTCCCCCAAGGATTTCTGTCGATCTGCCTGTGCCTAAAGAAAGGTGGGGAGGGTGTCCAGAACACCCCTCTGTCAGAGGGCAGCTAAAGGTGATATCTGTTACTCAGCTGTGCTTTCTTATGCCCCCTGTGAGAACAATGCCCTGTCTGGGGAGTGGTCTTTTTTTTTTTTTTTTTTCAAGAGAGAGGGGGCACACATGCGTGTGTGCGCATGTGAACAGGGGAGGGGTAGAGGGAGAGAGAATCCCAAATGGGCTCTACACTTAACTCGGGGGCTTGATCCCACAACCCTGGGATCATGACCTTAGCCGAAATCAAGAGTCAGACACTCAACTTGACTGAGCCACCCACCCAGGAGCCCCTGGGGAGTGGTCTTTTAGAAATTCCTTCTATGGAAGAGGGTTGAGAGTTTGTTATCAGAACTAGAGGGGCAGTCTTTTGGCCTCTTTAGTTAGACTGACTTAGAAACTGCCCACAGTCACTAAGAGCTGACCAGGGGTGGGTGGGGGGGTGGGTGTGTGTGTGTGTGTGTGTGTGTGTGTGTGTGTGCGCGCGTGCACGTGTGTGTTGGGATTGATGTCTCCAGATTTTGCATGTGGGCATCCTGAAACATGTCTCCACCCACGTCACAGCTGCCTCCCCCAGCAGCCCTAGTGTGCAGAACCAGTACTAGCTGTTAATGTTGACTTTTCTCCCTTGCCAGGTATCTGCAGATGGTGTCCATTGTCAGTGCTGTCCAGCGTGCACCAGGCTGATCCATGGTCACTTTCCGGGATGGCAACAAGGTGACTTCAGCTGAGGATGACCCTGACTGAAAGGCTGCGTGAGAAGATATCTCAGGCCTTCTACAACCATGGGCTGCTCTGTGCATCCTACCCCATCCCTATCATCCTCTTCACGGGGCTCTGCATCTTAGCCTGCTGGTATGTTTCTGAGTTGTCCTGGATATGTTGGGCCAGTGTGTTGGGACAGTAGGTTTCCTAATTCTGACTGCTCGGTAGCCCTTGGACTGTGTATACTTTTTATACACTGACTGGCGGCTGGTTGAAGCTGCTGGGTGGAGAGCTCTAGTCCTGGGGTATTTAGCCACTAGACTGAAACAGTCCAGTCTGGCCCTGACGTAGGGATTCTCCAGATTTGTTCAAAATTATTTCAGAATAATGTTTAAATGCTTTTAAGAAACCACAAGATGATTGAAAGGCATGATTTTTTAATTTTCCTTCTCAACAGTGACAGTTTCATTTTGGTACATTTTGGTACCTGGTTGAGAGCAGGAGCATTTGAGTGTGTTGCAAAACCAAGTCCATTTGAACAATTTCTTGGACACCCTTGTTCAGGCTCACCCAGAGACTTGGTTCTGTGCTCTCCAGTCATTTTCTTGTGGCCACGAGGAGCCTCTTTCTGATCTCTTGCTGATTCTCAGGGCCAGCTGTGGTCACCAAGGACTGTTGTGGTAGCTGCCTTCCATCCACATCTGTCTTTCTATCACGGGGCCTCACAGAAGCTGAAGGCTGTGGCTTATAAAAGGATAGGCTCGGTGTAAGAAGATATCTGATGGCCTTTTTGGCTCCAAAACACTGACAGCCATGAAAAGAGCCAACTGTATGATCCTTGCCTCTGGAAAGAATTCTGGTTTCCATATTCATTGTACATCTGACATTTGTTAGATGTAGTCATTGCTGTGCTGGAAGGAGGGTGGCTCAGGACTGAGCTCACTGTTCAGTTTGTTAATGATCCCAAGCTCTTTTCTAATTAGGACTAAGAAAGATGAGCATCTTTCATTGAGAATTTCCTGCTGGGTGCTTCATAATAACCTTGGGAAGCGGTCCAGTTATATTTCCATTTAACCAAAGTGAGGTCGAGGATTGAAGACTTGGATGGTGTGCACAGTTAATAAGCAGGGACGCTGGGATTTAAATCTAGGCCTAGGGATTCTGGTGCCAGCACTATGACACTCTCTCACCCTGACTGTCCTCGCTGGGGATGTGTATTTATACTGATGTTTAAATTTTGTTAGATTGTGTTGTAGAGGATACTCCTACATCCTATAGGAGATAAATTAGTAGAACATAGCTCTTGTTTTTTCCTCTAGGTTAATTATTTCTTTTAGAATCTCTTTCAAGATCATACTTTTCAAAAATCGTCTCTCTCCTTCAAAATCATACTTTCCCAGGCTTGGCCTATGTGATAAATCCATGGCTCTTAAACCTGAGCTAGCAACAGAATCACCTGGACGGCATGCTAAACACAGATTGCTGAGCACCACCCTAGAATTTCCATTCATCAGGTCTGGGATGAGCCCAAGAATTTACATCTCTAACAAGTTCCCAGGCCTGGGGACCATGTGCTGAGAACCACTAGACTGTGTCTTTCTTGAAAATTTCTCTGAAGTTCTATCACCTTTCAGTGAAAAGAGTTTTCTCTTTTATTCTGATTCTTGGAGCAGCAGTGTGTGGGGACACTCATGGTTATTATCACTGATGTTGCCTTCTGTTGAGGGTGGTAGAACTTAGCTTCTCCTCCACTAAGTTCTCAGCTCCTCGATGGCCTCTTTACACATGCCTCAGCACATGGGAACATGGTAAGAAATACTTGATGGATGAGTACATTGGATTAAACTTGTCTGCTCGGTGAGCAGTTTGAGTTGAGGAGGTGGTAGTTGTGATTCCCCTTCCACAAACACAACTCTGGCTACGGGAAACGGAAAGTATGTTTCCTCTTTGCTGTTCATCTTCTGGGTATTGGGTGTAGCCAGCTGAGACCAGTCAGCTTCCTGGACAGGGAATGTAGGATATGTGTAGCAGCTGCTTGGGTGCAGTTGGGCCTTACCTTTGAATGAATAATTTGATATTACACAAATGTTTCAGAAACAGACAGTCCTTGGATTTATGATATGAGGGCCTCTGGTATGAAAACCTTAGGAGACAGCTGACATGTCAAGTTTGGAGAACTCCCTCTTGACTCATGGTGAATTAGAATAGGATGGAAAGTTGGGGAAGAGGCAGATGTGATGAAAACAATATTTAACAACCAGTACAGCCCAGATGCAGCCAAGCCTGCCTTATATTTCACAGGTGCTTCTGGCTGAACATCAGTCTAGAGGAAGAGGTGGGTGGTGAGGCTCAGGGTAGGACTAGGCTGATGGGAAGGAAAGGAAGACTGATCTTCGTTGACCTCCGGCTTTGTAGGTCCTTTGATGCTTTTCCTTTCACACACACACTGTTCCATTTGGTGCCTGACATCCTTGGAGGGGGTGGTTGTGTCCTAGATTTTTTTTTAAGGGTGATTAAACTAGTGTGGAGAGCTGGTAAGTGGTAAATATTATGACTGGCAGGTCCCTGTGGAAAGCCCTGTGCTTTCTCTACTTCACCCGTGAAGTTTGATATCACGTTTGATATCATATCAAAACGTGATATGAACGTTTTGAAGAATACTATTTGGTGCTGATAGCTTTCATTGCAAGATGTTTGCTCTCTGAACAAGAAGCCTGAGAGAGATGGTCTCAGTTGCAGTGGGCCAGGATTAGGGCCTGGCAGGATCTGCCTAGACAGAGAACAGTCTTTTTGAGGCAGTAGCCCTATATAACAGAAGTTGGGGAGAGAGCACAAAGTTGGGTTTTCTCAATAAAGATGGCTTAAAAAAACAAAAGATGGCCATAATAAATGCCAAGCACTATGCCAGACCAATGATGCACACATCATTCCTCTCAGAAGTGCACAGTTGTGGGTCCAAGACATTGGATATTGTGCCCAGCAGATGTGACCTGGCCTTGGGGCAAAGGGAGACAATGTCAGGGAGGCTTCTTTGGAGGAGAGCCTCTGAGCTGAACCCTGCAGGAAGAGTAAGTGGTGTCTTCGTCTTCATCATTTAAGGTCAACAGTCAGCTCGTTCAGCAAATGGGCAGGGAAGGGAGTATCCCGGCAAGCCCCTCCAAGAACCTGCTACCTCCTCTGGTCCCGCCCTCTGACGGCACCACAGTTTCCTCATGTCTTTGCAGTCCAAAGTTTTTCTTTGAAGAGAAAAATCAGCCTTGTACTATCCCATTCTTAGTGCTGTGTACTTACTTTCTCAAACCAACATCTTTGTCGAGTTATCGCAAAAGAGTTTTTTAACAACTTTTCTTAAAATCTGATTGGCTTAGGAAACATTTTCCAAGGCTAGATGAAGTCTGTTAGCCTCCAAAAATGATAAAGTTTGTATCAGAGAATCCACGGGTTGTGGGTCTTTTGGGGCAGGAGATGAGATGTTGTGGACTCAGGGCACAAGCCTCCGTGTCCTCTTCTGACCCGGGAACCTTCCCTCTGCAGAGCAGGTTCCTGCTTCTGTTCAGAGTCTCGGGTTGCCTGCAGAAAACAGAGTGTGAGTAATAGCATTTAGTAATTTCATTAGATACCTAGATTCTGTTTAGTTGCTCATCTTGTATTGTTCCTGGAATGAGACCCTTGTGCAGCTTGAACTCAAAGGGCCCCTGCACTTGATGTCCTTGTTCAGATCTGGCAGCCACCTGAGCTGTAGACCCCATTCTTCAGCACTGGACCACCCTGGGAACAGTGAATGCTTTTTCCTCCAGGAAAATCTGATGAAACTTGCAGCATGTAGACACTGGCAAGAGGTGTCTTCACATTTCCTAGAGGTTAGGCCATCAGGACCTGAGGGTGTGGCCCAGCAGCAGCCCAGCAAGGCAGAGGGCGCCGTTGCTCCCATTGCGCCCTGGGATGTGGTGGGTGCACTGTTGGGTGAAGAGAGAGTGCTCGAGCGCCAGGCTAGCGGACTGCCTGTGTGCATGCAGAGCAGAGGTCAACGTGAGGGTCATTGGGTCACTTGTTGATCCTACAGCCTGCTGCTCATGGCTAGAGATGGTGATTTTCATTTGGAGAGCAAGTTAAATCATAGTGAGGCCATTCTAAACCTCATGAAGGACGGTAATCTTGCAAACTATGTGGGTATTCCAGAGCAGGCTTGGCCCCTTTCCTCGTCCATTTTCTCTGGCAGAATGCAGTACCTTTGAGCTGGGGCTGCACATCTGTTGCATGGTCTCTGTCCACCTCTCCCCCCATCTCCCCACATCTCAAGTTTCCCCAGATCACCATGAGTCCTTGGGAAGTGTGCATACAGGGGCCTGTATTAAAGGTTCCTTCTTTCTACGCCCATGTGGTCACTGTAGACACGTTTATATTCTCTTTGTGATCAAGAAAGAAATCTAAGTAACTGAAGCCTTATGTGCAGTTATGCTTTGGAGAGCCAGCTGGGTAGCTGAGAATGAGTCCCAGAGCACCCCTCGTCTCTGCCCTGAAGCCTGCACTTGAGAGCCCAAGGGACCAGCTCCTGCAGCTGCTCCAGGATGCTGACCTGTTCAGCATGCCAGAGCCAGAGCCTCCCCCCAGCAGAGGTTAACTCCTGGCCTCACAAACAAGCTCTGGAAAAGTTCTGAAATGCCTGTGGGAGATCAAAGACTCCTTTACCACCCCAAATTTCCTCAAGCAGGAAAGGGCAGGAGGTCTCAGAAATACCGCCTTCTAGTCTTTTGCTACCCCACCTCTAGCCCTGTACTGTTCTCCCCTGAGAGGGGAAGAGAGAAAACATCTCCCACCCTGATGCCTCCAGATAAGTGCCTTATGCAACATCTCTGAGTGTCATTTCTGAGGCTGATGTTTCCATCTGTCTTCGGCATCTCCTGAACCTCCATCCTAGATGACTGGGAGTGAGGAAGAGTTGAGACTAGAGCCAGTAGCATCCGTGTAATTGTGGGATGCAGGGCAACAGGACAGCGCACGGCAGCTTGGTCAAGAAGCAGGGGAAAGGACCATTAAAGGTCCTAAATATACTTGCATGGGAGTGGTTGAAAGGTCCCTCCTCCCCATCCAAAAGCCCACCCTGGCCCAGGGGATGGCCATCGCCTCACCCTGCCCCAAGACACAACGGGATGTGTACATCTGACCCCAAGCCCCCTTGTTTTTATATTCAGGCCCCTGCCAGGGTGGCAACAAAAGGGATATATGGACAAGAAGGGCAGGGCCAGGTCCTGGGATGTGAGAGGGCAGAGGAGCTGGTGGTCAAGAACCTGTCCCAGGGAGGAGGGACCATGGGTGAGCCTACAGTCCATACCCTCAGCACATGCTGTGCTGTGATGGACTTCACTTCAAAAGCAAGTTTAAAGATAAATTTATTAAGAATTTCCATACCGATGAAGACATCCAGATGGCAAACAAACACATGAAAAGATGTTCAACATCGCTCATCATCAGGGAAATAAAAATCAAAACCACAATGAGATACCACCTCATACTGGTCAGAGTGGCTAAAATGAACAACTCTGGAAACAACAGATGTTGACCAGGATGTGGAGACAGGGGAACCCTCTTGCACTGTTGGTGGGAATGCAAACTGGTACAGCCACTCTGGAAAACAGGAGATTTCTCGAAAAATTAAAAATAGAATTACCCTGTGACCCAGCAATTGCACTACTAGGAATTTATCTGAAGGATACAAAAATGCTGATTTGAAAGGGCACATGCACCCCAATGTTTATAGCAGCACTATCAACAATAGCCAAATTATGTATATATAATGGAATACTACTCAGAGATGAAAAAGAATGAAATCTTGCCATTTGCAACAACGTGGATGGAACTGGAGGGTAGTATGCTAAGCGAAATAAGAGAAAGACAGATATCACATGATTTTACTCATATGTGGAATTTGAGAAATTTAACAGGATCATAGGGGAAGGTAAGGAAAAATAAGATAAAAACAGAGGAAGGCAAACCATAAGAGACTCTTAAATACAGAGAACAAAGTGAGGGTTGATGGGCATGGTGGGTGGGGAAAATGGGTGATGGGCATTAAGGAGGGCACTTGTTGGGATGAACACTGGGTCTTACGTGTAAGAGATGAATCACTGGATTCTACTCCTGAAGCCAAGACTACACTGTATGTTAACTAACTTGAGAATAAAATAAATAAGTAAGTAAGTAAATAAATAAGAATTTCCATAGAGCTACTGCAGAGCATTAAACCCCAAGCGCTGAGACCTTCTGAGCGCGGGGTCCTGTGCAGCCATATGGGTTATGAAGCCAGCCTCGAGCGTGGAACATCTGGTAGATAAATAATCCTGAACATTTCCTGAACATCTTTTATGTGACTGATATTGGGGATGCAGAAATTAAAATGGCGTGGACCCTCCCTGTACATTTCTTATATTAATCATGCAGATGAGAAGTCTCTAGGATCAGTGTTTGCAGGGTGCCATGGAGAACAGAAGACATGTGCCTACCTGCCTGGGATGGGAGGAATACAAAGGCTGTGTTGCCCTGAAGGACAAGCAGGAATTTGGCTGGCCTTGGGGAGAGCAAGGGGAGCATTTCGTTTTGGGCTCCCCTGAGACAAGGATTTGAGTACATACATGTAGCTAATGTGTAAAATGAAGTGAGCACTGGTAGGAAGGTGGAAAAGTGAAATAGGAAGGAGCATCATCCAGCAACTTACCACCACAGGAAGCTGTGTAATCTCACTGGGGAACGCTGAGAAATGGTGCAGGACGTCCACCTCAGAGCTCGTCACCTGGGTGTGGGGGAGCCAGACTGTGCCAGGGTCAGCAGACTCTTTCCCTACAGGGCCAGTTGGTAAGGCCACATACGGTCTCTGTCACGTAGTTTTGTTTTGTTTTTTTAGTAACCCTGTAAATGTGTAAAAACCATTCTTAGCTCACAGGTCACACAGAAACAGGCCAGGGGCTGTAGTTTCCCAACCCCTGATCTACACAACATCAGCCACTGGTTGAGGGCTGCCTCCAGCCAGCATCAGTTCCC
Source organism: Panthera leo (assembly GCF_018350215.1). NCBI lineage: Eukaryota > Metazoa > Chordata > Mammalia > Carnivora > Felidae > Panthera > Panthera leo. Next base: position 16,704,437 of record NC_056680.1, on the reverse strand, counting down.
ACCGCTTAGGCAGAGAGGCCTCCAGCGACAACAGAACAGTCTCAAGCGAGAGAGATGCAGATGCTAACAGTTGGAAGTTGAGCCAGCATGCCCAGAAGTAAGACTAGAAGGGAGAAGGGGAGGGCAGCAGCCTCTGGGGATGTGTTGGGCGGCCAGATGTGGGGAGCAGGCCATACAGGCGTGGTAGCAGGTGGTGTGTGGGCTGGGTGGGGGGGAGATTGGAGATTTTAGTTCCATATTTGATTAAGAGATAAGTGATTTCAGGGGTAGAAGCGGAGAGTCTAGCTGGGCTAGTGCATTCATTGTTCTAGGTGAGAGTTGATTGTTGCTTAGTCTAAGCTGAAGGTCTGGAGGTGGTGAGATGTGGTGGTGTCTGGATATATTTTGAAGGTGGAGCCTTCAGGATTGTCTGAAGACCAGATGTGGAATATGAGAAAAAGAGGATCAAGATCAAAGTGCTTGGCCTGAGCAGCTGCATGGGTGGAGCTGAGACAGGAAAAGCAGGGGAGGTTTTGGAGACCTGGTTCATTTCCTTTGCCCCTGTAAGATCAGGCCAAGCCAAGATATAATCTGGTCTTAGAAACGAGTTTTGCGGAAGCAACATGGGGGTGGTTGTAGAAATCTCCAGACAGTTTCTTTCTTTAAATGTCTTTCTTTAAATGTCTGTTTTCCAACCTTGGAAAAGTGAGTGTTTTTACTTTTGAAAATTGCCTGACAGTTTTCTTCCAAGTTTTCCTTTTGGCTAGAATTTGGTAGCTGTGGATGATGATTATTCCCTTGCATTTTGCAATTTTGTAGACTCTTTTTCTTGCGTGTTTTTCTTTTGCCTATGTTAAAAGGAATGTGTGGATGTTTCAGTTTTTTAATAAGACAGAAATGCAATACACAGTATTAGAGTGTGATGGTAAGAGCACAGACTCTGATGCCTGTGCTGACATCCTGGTTTTGTCACCTTCTGGTGAGGATATAGCTTCTGCATGTCACACTGGGTTGTGCTGAGGCTTAAATGAGCAGATAGATGGAAGGCACTTGGATCGGTGCCTGACACATAGTAGGTGCTCAGTGAGAGGAACCATGACTAGTATAGAGACAGAGACAGGCAGGTCCGTTGCCAACGGTAAGAACCATGTTGGGGTGAGTATAGGGTCCTTTGGTAGCTCACAGAAGGAGGGGCCCCAACCCAGATTTGGGGAAAGATTTCCTACAGCAAGTGGTACTGCAAGTGAGGCCGCCAAGGTGAGTTATCTAGGAGAAGAATAGGCAAGTGTGTTCCAGCAGGGGCAGAGCCTCAGAAGCAAGAGAGCAGTTGTGTGACTCCGAGGCAAGGTTGGGGAATGGCTGGGAGCCTTTTGAAGAACTTCAAGGCCTGTAGACTTCATCCTGAGAAAGCTGGATGCTCTGGAGTGTGCTGCCCTTCTTTTTCTTCCTGCTGCCATGTTTAGACTCCTGGAATTCACAGATATTTTTTAATTCACAGTTTGAGAAGCAGGCTGCCTTTGGTTCAGTCAGTGTGTTTTGGGCAGCTGTGGTATGGAAAGTGAATGTAGATGTAGAGTGTACTGCCTGCTTTCATCTTGTAGTGAAGCTAAAGCTCCATCATTCTTAGCTCTGGGCCCCGAGACTCCTCTCCACATTCAGAGCCCAGAGGTTAGTCTGTGTTGTGCAGGGCTTTCCAAAGCAGAACCTTAGCTGAATCTCCAGAAACAGCCTTTGACGCCTGTCTCCAAACAGCTGAACCTTGGCTTTTGGAAGCATCGAGAGAGGAGCAAGTGTTCATGTACAAGGGAGTCTCCATGTGATTGACAGCTGATTTCTCCTCAGAAACCATGGAGGCCAGAAGGCAATGAGAAAACGTTTTAAATTTTGAATGAAAAAAATCAAGTATCCTATATTCTACAAAACTAGACTTCAGTAATGAAGGAGAAATAGAGATATCCATATAAACAAAAGCTGAGCGGGCCTGCACTACAGGAAACACTAAAGCAAGTCCTTCAGGCTGAAGTGAAGGGATACTAGACAATAATTTGAAACCATAAATAAAAGTAACACTAGTAAATATAACCAGACTTTTATATTTTTGGTTTGGTTTGTAACATCTGTCTTTTATGATTTAAAAGGCAGGGGCACTGAATAGTAATTTTAGATCTGTAGTGATGGGCATACAATGTATAAATCGTAATCTGTGGCAATAACAATATAGAAGGGAAGAAACAGATACATAGCAAAGTGTTTAGACACTATGGAAACTAAGCTTCTCAGACTGGATAATTTCAGCTGTCTTATTTTCAAGGTCACTGATCTTTCTCCTGCCTGCTCACATCTGCAGAACCCCTCTTTAACAACGCTATTCAATCTGGGTTGTTGTAAGTTGTAAATAATAATTGTAATCCCTATGGTAACCAAACAGTAACTTGAAAATACAGAAAATGAAAGAAGGGAGTCAAAGTGGCACATAAAAAAATTAGCCAAATACAAAAAAGGGCAGCAATTGGAGGAATTGAGGAACAAAAGTCATACAAGACATAAAATGGCACAAGTAAACCCTTCCTTGTTAGTAATCACATAAAATGGGAGTGGATTTAACTCTTCTATTAAGAGAGACATTGGGGTTGCTTGGGTGGTTTGGTTAAGTGTCTGGCTCTTGATTTCAGCTCAAGTCATGAACTTACGGTTGGTGCGATCGAGCCTCGCACTGGGTTCTGTGCTGACAGTGCTGTCTGCAGAGCCTCTTTGGGATTCCGCTCCTTCTCTCTCTCTGCCCCTCCCCCACTGGCACGCTTGTACATGCGCCGTCTTTCAAAAAATAAACATTAAAAAAAATAAGAGGGGCGCCTGGGTGGCTCAATCCGTTAAGCGTCTGACTTCAGCCCAGGTCATGATCTCACGGTCTGTGAGTTCGAGCCCCGCATCGGACTCTGGGCTGATGGCTCAGAGCCCGGGGCCTGCTTCGGATTCTGTGTCTCCCTCTCTCTCTGCCCCTCCCCCGTTCATGCTCTGTCTGTCTCTGTCTCAAAAATAAATGTTAAAAAAAAAAATGAGTAACTTTAAAAAAACAAAATAAGAGAGAGGCACCTCGGTGGCTCAGTTGGTTAAGCGTCCGACTTCGGCTCAGGTCATGATCTCACGGTTTGTGGGTTCGAGCCCTGCATTGGGCTTTGTGCTGACAGCTCAGCCTGGAGCCTGCTTCGGATTCTGTGTCTCCCTCTCTCTCTGCCCCTTCCCCGTTCATGCTCTGTCTCTCTTTCTCTCAAAAGTAAATAAACATAAAAAATTTTAAAAAAATAAGAGAGACATTGGCAGATTAAATTTACAACGAATCTATATACTGTCAACAAGACATTTCAGATACATAGTACACTTGAGATATAAGAACACAAAGAAGTTGAAAGTAAGGATGGAAAAATATATTCCATGCCAAACAGTAACAGAGAGAGACCTAGAGTGGCTCTATGATTGTCAGACAACATCTAAAAGGTAACAAAATAAAGGACATTACATATTGATAAATGCTTTAGTACAGCAAGAGTGCATCACAGTTATAAACATTCACACACCTAATAACAAGGCTACAAAATAAATGAAGCAAAAACGGACAGAATTGAAATGAGAAATTGAGAAATCCAGTTATAGTTGGATATTTCAGTTCTGTGCTGTCAGTACTAGATACAAGAAGAGACAGCAAGATAAGGAAACGGAGGACTTGAGCAACAGTGTCAACCAGCCAGACCTAACAGACATGCAGAGAACACCCAGCAACAGCAGAAGACATGTTCTCAAGTGCTCGCGGAGCAGTCTCCAGGATAGACCATCCGTTAGGCCACAGACAAGTCTTGATGAATTAAAGAAGACTGAAATCAGATAGAGTATCTTTTCCAATCGCAAGGGAATGAAACTAAACATACTAGAAGGAAAACTGGAAAATTCACAAGTAGGTGAAAGTTAAACAGGATATTCTAAAACAACCAATGAGTCAAGAAGTCAGAAGGGAAATTCAGAAAATACCTTGAGGTGAGGACAAAAACAAAGACACAAAATACCAAATCTTTTTTTTTTTATTGTTAACGTTTATTTATTTTTGAGACAGAGAGAGACAGAGCATGAACGGGGGAGGGTCAGAGAGAGAGGGAGACACAGAATCGGAAGCAGGCTCCAGGCTCCGAGCCGTCAGCCCAGAGCCCGACGCGGGGCTCGAACTCACAGACCGCGAAATCGTGACCTGAGTTGAAGTCGGACACTTAACCGACTGAGCCACCCAGGCGCCCCACGAAATACCAAATCTAATGGGATGCTGTGATAGTCGTACTACGAGGGGAATGTGTAGCTGTGAGGACGACTCAGTACTCCTGTCTAGAATATATAAAGAACTAAAAATCAATGAGGAAAAGACAGCCAACCCAATTAAACAGAAGAGGGACTTCACAAGAGGTTATGTCTGAATGGCCAGCAAACACATGAAAGAATTTTCCACATTGCTGCACATTGAAACCGCAGGGAGATACCACTACGTCCTCTTCCACGTGGTTACATTTAATTGGCCTGACAGTGTCAAGAGGTGGCAAGGATTTGGAGCAGTTGGAACTCTTGTCACACTGCTGGTGGGAACATACGTTTGTACAACTACTTTGGAGAATTGGTATTCTCTACAAAGCCAAACACATACACTATAAAATAACACTTCCTTCTGGGAACACACCCAACAGAAATGAGTGCTGATGGCCACCAAAAGCCATCTATGAAAATGACCGTAATAACTCTATTCTTCATAACTGAAACTGGAAACAGCTGCAGGTTCCTCGACAGTGGAATGGATAAATGCAGGGTAGTGTATAATTCAGTGGAATAGCACATACCTACGGGAAAGAATGATCTGATATGTATGGATGAATCTAGCAGATAAAATTTAGGTGAAAGCAGCCAGTCACAAAAGAGAACACCCGTAGCATGGGTGATTTTATGTATAAGTCATTACAAAGGCAAAACGAGTTTATGGTGATGGAAGTTCTGATAGTAGTTTGGGGTGCTCTTCACTGGGCAAGGGCACAAAGCTGCCTTCTGAGGTCCTGGAAATGTTCTATAGCTTGATCTAGGCAGCGGTTACCCAGGTGTGTGCCTATGTAAAAGTTCATTGCACCAGATAGTTAAGGTTTGTACATGTATTGTATCAAAGTTGTAAATTAAAAACAAAAGTTTTGTTAAAAAGTGAGACATGGCACAAAATGAAAATGTACATGGGTTTGCCAGCTTTTTGTTGTAAGGCCAGGGCTTTTCCTGTGTGAGTGGTGGGTCTAGTGTAAAATCTAGTGTAAAATACACCCTCAGTGTGTTATATACAATTTTTGTGGTCTTTTTAAATTGGAGCAGTTGCCCAGCAATGTACATCAGGATCCTTCTGGATTTTTATTTTTATTTTTATTTATTTATTTATTTATTTATTTAATGTTTGTTTATTCTTGAGAGAGAGACAGAGTGTGAGTGGGGGAGGGTCAGAGAGAGAAGGAGACACAGAATCCGAAGCAGGCTTCAGGCTCTGAGCTGTCAGCACAGAGCCTGTCACGGGGCTCAAACTCACAAACTGGTAGATCATGACCTGAGCTGAAGTCAGACGCCTAACCGACTGAGCCACCCAGGCGCCCCTCCTTCTGGATTTTTATACATCCCCCTCCCCCCCCCCCAGTTTCTTATTGTTGTCTTTTAATTTGACAAGGTTTTTTTTTTTTTTTTAGCATCTTTATTTAATGTCTCTAAAAATATTCATCCAGTCTGTTTTATCAATTGGACTTCCTTGTAAGCTTTCTGTGGCTAAAAATAAGCTTGAAAGTTTTTTTTTTTAATGTTTATTTTTGAGAGAGAGAGAGAGACAGTTGCGAGCAGGGGAGGGGCAGAGAGAGAGGGAGACACAGAATCCGAAGCAGGCTCCAAGCTGTCAGCACAGAGCCCAGCATGGTGCTCAAACCCATGAACTCTAAGATCATGACCTGAGCCGAAGTTGGATGCCTAACTGAGCCATCCACGCATCCTGTTTTTTTTTGGAAAAGTTCTTTTTTTTTTTTTAAGTTTGAGAGAGAGAATGGGCACATGTGTGCACGTGGGGAGGGGCAGAGAGAGGAGAGAGAGAATGAATGAATGAATAAATAAATGAATGAATCCCGAGCAGGCTCCATCCTGTCAGCTCTGAGCCCAACATGTGGCTCGATCTCACAAACCATAAGATCATGACCTGAGCTGAAACCAAGAGTCGGACACTTAACTGGCTGAGCCATCCAGGTGCTCTGAGCTTGAAAAATTCTGATATTCTGATCTGGGTGTCTTCTGAGTGTCTTTCTAGTTCCAAAGTTTTATGACTCCGATATTGTGCACACACATACAGTCCCAGCAGGGAGAATGCAGTGTGGCTGTGCTGGCCCCTGTGTCACTCATTTCGGCGCAGATTGTGCTCCTGCCATGTCCTAACCCTTCTCTCCTTCTTGTTCGTCCCAGCTGCCCACTGCTGAAACTGCCCCTGCCAGGGACAGGACCGGTGGAGTTCACCACTCCTGTGAAGGACTACTCGCCCCCACCTGTGGCCTCTGACCACAAACCAGGGGAGCCCAGTGAGCGGCCAGAGTGGGTAGGTGCTCAGTGTGTGTCTGGGGAGAGCCCCGAGGGTTGGGTGGAAATTGGCCAAGGCAGGGGTTCTGGGAGTGAGAGTGAGGGTGGCCAGCTTCGGATTGGTGGGTACATGTACTTGAACAGCTTTTACAAAGACACCACAAATATTTCATTACACAGTTAATGAATAACCTTTTTTGAAAGGAAACGCCAAGTGACACAAAAATGTGACTGTCCTCAACAGCCAGGTGGGATCTGTGGTGGTTGTAGCTATGGCCAGATGGGTCTAGAGTCCTACCTGGACTGTTCACATACCATGCCCGGGCCCAAGCAGTGCTCTGGCAAGCAGGCCATCTCCTCCTTGTCCCAAGTGGTCACGAGAGCCATGGAGCATCCTTAGAGAATGATCTGTGATCAGGGTCTCATATATCAGTGTGCACCTCATGTTTTCAGATGTCACGTCTGATTTTCTCCTCACAATGAAGTTTGGTAAAAAGTGTTGAGTTTTTGTGTTTTGGGTTTTTTAAATCTCTTTTATAGTTAGGAAAGGGGGCCCAGGGTGATGAAGTGCCTCAGTTACCTAGTTATAGATGGGGTCAGCACTGGATCAGAACTCCAGGACTCCTGACCCCAGGTCCCTGATTGTTCTGGGCCATAGTATTCTCAGTTGATTGCCTCTGAGCTGAGCACTGATGTAGCCGAGGACGTAACGGTTGCTCTAGCTGAGGGTCTCAGGTAGAGGACTTAACCCGCTGTGACGCTGGACTCGTTATTTGGAAATCTTACAAGCTCGATTAGCCCATTTCGAAAGCTTTTACCTGCCAGGTAGTAGATGAAGTGTCCTTCCTTCATACATTGTGCTTTGGTCCCATGGATTTGTGCTGGACTGAGTGTATTTTTGAGGAGGAAAACCAAAGCCTGGGGAACAGAGCTCTTCCTTTTCCACCCTGTCTCTGACAGTGATGATACATTCCTCTCTGTCCTTTATAGGTAATATAGCAGTCAGGTAACTTGTTGTAAACTTGCCCCTACTGTTGCTGAAATAGAGACATAGCTGGTAAGATAGGTGTGTGTTAAGCCATATATTAATCTGGCTTAATGGGACTCTGTCCATGAAGGTCAGAGGGAGCATGGTGTGGTGCTGGCAGAAACTGGTTCTGTAACTTCATGTACCAGCTTGACCATTGGCTCACTATGGGACCTTCTTGGTTCAGACCTTTTACCTTCATTAATCTCTTGAAGCAGTTGTACCACATTATGGAACTGATGGTATGTGGTCACAACAGGGGAGTCTGTGTTTGTGGATGTTTCATGACTAGAAGAGTTCGGTTGGCCTGATAATACATGGTAGGTATTTAATGGTACGGCTGTTGGGGAGGTGACTTGTTTGTGAGCTCTTTAAACTCCCTTAATGCCCTTCATTGGTCTGGGATGATGATAGTAAGTAGGTGTACAAATAACTTCAGGGCTCAGCAGTCAGAAGATTGGCTGTTTTCTCTCTCTTTGGAGCCCCCACCCCTTGAAGGATTGAGAAGGACCCAGGCCTCAGTGCAGTCACCTAGTGTCTTGCAGGTCAGGGGTCAGTTCTCTTACCTCCACTGACCATCCATGATAAAAATTCAGGCCAGCAATATAGGAGCAGTAAGGACTGATTTAGTTATAAGGAAGAGAAAACTCAGCTCAAACCAGAGTAATCAAAAGGAATTTTTAGAGTCCTAGAACTCAAGAACACTATGGTTTGGGCCTCAAAAGGAGTTCACCTCTCAGCTCTTTTGGCTCCACTCTTGATCTGCTTAAAAGCTCCAGCAGCTTGAGCCTTATGTTCTTGCAATATCTAATCCAGTGCAGGACGAGAAGGTGCCAGGTTGTATCTAAGTGAGGTAGCTTGCCTGTCCCCAACCCAAATCCTGTGATGAAGGTGGTGCTTTGTTGACTGGCTTCATCAGCTAGTTGTCACCATCACTAGGCTTAGAACAAGAGAGGACCATTTCCAAAGGAAAATCAGGAGGCTCGGGCACTGGGCACAACAATGCAAGCACCTGCTGCCCACTAAGGAACCAGAACATCCTTCATTCCTCCATTCATTCCTGTATTCAGCATATGTTTACATTCTGCAGTGTACCCAGCAGGATGATCTAGGGGACACGTAGAGCCTCACAGCTTCTGGGGAGATCTGTCTGGTTAGAAAGAGAAGACAAAGATGTCAGTTCAAAATAAATATATGTCAAAGGGTCACAGGAGCCAACTGAAAGAGTTCCCAATGGCCAGTGCTGGAAAACAAAAGATATTTTGCAATAAAATAAAGTAGTATTGGATTATAACCCAGAGTATAAAATATCTTGAGTTCATGTGATTAAGTAAATGGGGGAAAATAGATAAATCCAGGCAAAAATTCTAAATAATTTTTGTAAATACTCTCCCTCAAGGGATTAGAATATAACTTCTCTTCCTTAAGCGTGGACTGTGCGTAGTGACTTCCTTCCAAAGAATACTATATGGAGAGAGGGAGCAAAGAATCACTTTACAGTGGAGAACCAGACAGTTACCTCCCCAGCAAGGAGGTTAGGGTCAATGTCAGCAGTGATAGATCAGGCTGATAGTACATACCCTTGATGTGTGACAGGTGAGGCACTCTACCTCTGGTCTTTCTCCCAGAAACCCATAACCCCAGCCTAATTATGGGAAGTTGGATGAATCCCAGTTGAGGGACTTTTTATACAGTACCTGACCACTACTCCTTAAAATTGTCAAGGTTATCAAAAACGAAGAAATTCTGAGAAACTGTCACTAAGGAAAACTAAGGAAACCAAATTTTCTTAGTTTTTACCTAATGTCCTTTTTCTGTCCCAAGATTCCATTTAGGGTACCACATTAAATTTAGTGGTTACTTTCCCTGTGGCCTCCCTTGGCTACAACAATTTTGCAGACGTCCCTTATCTTTGATGACCTTGACAGTTTGGAGTGGCGGCCAGGTATTTTGTAGAGTGCTCCTCCAGTGGGATTTGTCTGTTTTTTTCTAGATTAGACTGGGGTATGGGTTTGGGGAAGACCGCGGAGGAGAAATGCCATTCTTTCCACATCCGTCAGCCTCTTAAGTTATTTTTTACATTCCCAAACATTAAAGTTCAGTCTTCAGGCCATAAAACTCTTGGCACAAAATTTTTAAAAAGCTTTCTAATGGATGTATAGAGTAATCTCCCTGTGGTTTTAATTTGCGTTTCCCAGATGACTAATGTCGTGTTTATTGTATTTGCATATCTTTCTTTGATGTTTTTAGGTGTTGCCCATTTTGAATGAAGTTGTTTGGATTTCTTTTTATTGAATTGTAAGTCTTTCCATATGCTGGAGGTGGCTTTCTGTACAGTCGTCTTTCTCCCCTTTAGCTGTAGTGGCCCCATAGTGTGATGACAGCTGCAGTGTGCATTTTTGCTTTTGTGTGTCCTGCAGAGGGGACTCTGATCCACCCTGCCAGGTCCTGGTGCTCTTAGGCCCATCCTCTGTTGGAATCACTAACCAGTAGCTTTGTTGGGTTCAGAGGGACACTTCTTTCTGAAAGAGGGATGTTTCTACCAAAGGAAGGGAAGAGCAAAGTAGAAATGGTAGAGACTTTCCATTTTGCACACGCGTGTGACCTTGGGCAAGTTACTTAATACCTTTTTTTCCCTCGTTTCTGCATTCAGAAAATGGGGATGATAATCATACCTACGTTAGACATTGTCAGAGGATTACATGAAGGCATGCAAAGGCTTAGTGCAGTGCCTGGCCCATCACTTGCACTTGACACATGTTTGTGGCTATCACTGTTGTCATCGTCATTGCTCAGATCTGGCCAAAGTTCTGGAGGGTGACCAAAGTTCACATGCTTGGACTGCCCTTTGGGGCGCACCAGGCCTGCACTCCTTATCCTTTAGCCTGAGCTCAGATGCCACGGTCTCCAGAAAGCCTTCCGCAGCTCTCTTGCAGATTCGTGACCTGCCTCCCCTCTGTGCTCTGTTTCCACCCACTAGAGATCATTTTCCATTCAAACGTATATAGTCCAACATTTTAACATAGTAGATGCTCAAGAAAGGCTTCTTGTTGAATAGAGAAACAGCACGGCTTATTTAGGAGACCAAGAGTATAAAGTGAGGCATTTTTCTTGGAGCATGATAGTTGATAAGGTGGGACCAAGTTGAACCCCAAGTTGTGGGGTTTCAACTTTAATTGGGCAGTGGGAAGCCAGTCCCCGAGAAGCATCAGCTTGAGGAAAGTGGCGGTAAGAAGATCAGTTGTATTGAACTTGGAGAAACTTAGAGACAGAGGTGACCATGCTTAGGGAAAGGGTCGGGGTGTGCAAGGGATGGAGAGATAGATCCTCAGGAGATGCCAAATCCAATTATAATAGTTTTAAGCCATGATAATGTGACTACATATAAGTGACCTGTTTTTGGCCACTTTGCCAGATGGTTATGTGTGTTGTTTTGTTTGGTCTTCTCAGTGATGAGGTGAGGTCTGGGACTCCATCCCTGTTCCCTAGTAAGAGACTGGGGCTTAGAGAATGTGGACACCATTGTCCAAGGTGCACAGCCAGGGCTGGCACTGGAAGTTGAACCCAGGTGGGTCCCCTGAGACCGCCATTCCCACCACACCACACCCACTTACCTGCCCAGGGCTGGGGGACAGACCAGCAGCCATGTTTTCCAGAAGAGCTGAGTTAACAGGAGTCCTCTGTCATGTTCTGAAAAGAGCTTCTGGGTGTGTCAGTGTGAAGGTAAACTCCCTGGAGTTTGCTCTGTCTGCATGTAAAGGAAGGACTGTGTTTTAAACAAAACAAGCCTGAGGTCCCTTGCACTGGCCTGGCTCTCCCAGACCAGGTCATCATGAAACCTGAACTTCACACTAAGCCCTACCTGGCAGGCCGCAGAGCTGGTTAGGCTACCAGGGGCAGCATTGCAATGTTTGTGGTGGCTGGCTGAGCCTGGACACAGGAATTCCAAGGAGCCCTGATCAGGGGCCTCATACTGTCAGTGCTGGTGGCCAGAGACCCCAGGGATCCCTAGGACCTCAGCTCCCCTCCTACACTGCTCATGTTGGGCCTTCCCATCTGTTTCCTGCAGGAACTCTCATGGTTCCCAACCACCCAGGCATGCTGGCTGTTGAGAAACAACAGGATTGAGAATTGGGCAGCCCTGGCTTTAATCCTGGCTGGACTGTCTGTCAGCTGTGTCCTTGGACATATCCTGTTGTCTCTCTGGGCCTTGGTTTTCTTATCTGGGTCCCATAGCTCCCGGTCTCCCAAGGCTGAACTCAAGGTGGCAGCCAAGGCTGTACTCTTCTCCAAGCCCGGTGTGGGGACACCTGACTTTCAGGCTCTCTCAGCACCCACCTGGCAACGGGCTCCTTGCAGGCTGTTGAGCTGAGGGTCTTCATTCCTCACCGGGTGTTGGCCGAGGGCCCCTTTAATTCCTTGTTTTGTGGACCTTCCAGAGCAGCTGACATATGGCTGACTTCATCAGAGTGGTGGTTCCAAAAGAGGGGGGCAGAGGAAGAATCATAGTCCTTTTATCCTTCCAATTTTTATTTTTGTGTGTGGCAAAATACAACATAAAATTTATCATCTAAACCCTTTTTAAGTGTATAGTGCACTGGTATTAAATACATTCATGTTGTGCAACCATCCATCTCTATAACTTTTCATCTTGTAAAACAGAAACTTTGTACCCATTAATACCCCTGCCACCTGCCATTCTTTCTGTCTGTATAAATTTCACGACTTTAGGTACCTCATATAAGTAGAATTGTACAGTACTGACTGGCTAATTTCACCCAGCATAACGTCCTCAAGAATCATAGTCTTGTGTAACCAAGTCTCAGAAGTGACATGTCATTACTTTTGTTGTAGTCTGTTTGCCAGAAGCAGGTCGCTGGGTGTAGCCCTCTCTCCAGGGGGATTGCCTGTGGGCAGGAGCATCAGGAGGTGGGGGTTACTGGAGCCGTGTTAGTTAGAAGACTACCTGCCCCAGCCTCCATCTAGTGAGGAGTCCTCCCTCTTTGCCCACAGGCATCTGGATCCACTGGCCCTTGTGCTTCCTCCATCGCTCACTTTGGATACCACGTGTTGTGTCTGTTTCCATGTCTGTTTCTCCCTTGAATGTCCAGTAGTGATTATGATCAGGCCTAGTGCAGTGAGTGGTGGGCCCTGCCCACATCCCGGCTACCCTTTTATTTTAGTGCCTGCCTGCCTGCTTTCCAGCCACCAGTTTCTGCATCTCATACATCAGAGCATCTCTGGTGAAGGCCTGAGGTGCTGGAGGATTCATGCCCCGGGAGCAGCACTCGAGCAGTAGCTGCAGGGGTTGGTATGTAATACCTCAGCTCTCTGATCTTTCAGATGGGATGACTCAGCTAAACCCCATTACTGACAGAGGTCACTTGTCCAGTAACACCCTTTGTTGGCTGCTTTCCCTCCCTTGTTCCTGCCTTTACTCCCCTTCCTGTATTTTCTGTACCTTCCGAATAAGCCACCCAGCTTAGGGTCTGCTACTGGGGATCCCAAACTGAGGTAGTGAATGACAAGAGTCAGGCGCATGCCTATTGAATAAACCACTTTAAGAGAATTTTGATGCCCATAAGAGGGGGTCGCGGGCACATATGTTGGGTGACGAGTTTGCTACGATCGTGATAAATGAGGGGACTCAAGATCTTGGAAGAGTTGGAAAAACTTGGAATAGCTGCTTGAGAAGTTCATTTGGAAGTCCGGGTGTATCAAGAGGCTGCCAGCAGAAGGAGGCCAAGGCCGGGAAGCAGGGATGTGCAGTAAGAATCACTGGTCCATGGTTCTTGTTTGTTGAGGCTGGCCGCCCGAGGCGTGCAAACAGAGGAGCTGTGGATTTACCCAGCGCTGGTGGAAGGACAAAGGAGAGAGAGGTCTGGGGTGAAGGAGTTACATGTTCCTGTGAAAATCTGATGAAAGCCTGGATCCTCTCCCCTAAAACTGATGATGGTAGTAGTAATATGTACACTTCCAGGCAGAAACTTAAAAATATTTGGGAAGCAGTGTGCTCCTAGAACTCCTAGAGCCATCCCTAGAGCCCAGGGAGAGGGCTCTAGTTTCTGAGATGTTCGTTAGTACTTCATTGAAATGGTGGTCCGAATGGTCCTGGCTGGGGAGAAGGTGCCTGGGTGGGGAGGAGGCTGGAGAAGAAGTGGAGGGCCCAGGAGCTAGAAGGAGTTTTGCACCCAGAAACGAAGGGCTCAGTTGCACAGGCTCAGTGGGCCTGAGGGTGGAGGTGGAAGTGGAAGGCAGAAGAGGTGGTATGTGCAGTCACAGCCTTGTGCCCGGTGGGAACAAACCCAGGTCTGGAGGCTTCCTGGTGTCATGCTGTCCCTGGATGATACGCTGTGTCCTTCACAGGGCTTGAGGATGATTGCCCTGGGGATGGCTCTCCTCGTAGAGCTGTTCGTCTCCAGACAGCTCCTCCCCATTCAGGCCTGTGTGAGGACTTGAGTCGATGAGCTGCTATTCAGGTCAGCGCCTGCGGCAGCGAGCTCCAGCTTCTAGCAGCCTGAGTCCCGTGCAAATGACAAAGCAGGTGCAGCCTTCTGTCCCCAGAGCCTTTGTAAGACATGGCTTCATAAGTGTAAACTTCACAAAGGCGTAGGTGGTTGCCTTGAGTTGTTCCTTTGTGTCCAGGGGCCCAGGAGACCTTAACTTGCCATTCGTGTTCAGCATCCTGACCTTCGCCTGTGCGATAACCTGTAGTCAGGCATTATCGAGGGGCTAAGTGGCCTTTCATCTACTCCCCCACCCTGTGGAGTCCCTGATGGCGGCACAGGTGTGGGGATCGCCCTCTCAGCTCCCTCCAGCCGGCACCACAGTACGTCACGGCCGTGGACGGTGTTCCCTGCCTCCAGTTGGATGACAGTGTAACTCCAGGGCAGCCTTCCAGAGCACTGTGTTCATCTGGTCACCGTCTCAGAGACACTCAGGGGCTTTTCTTTGGCAACTGGTTAGAATCCAGGCAGCTCAGTCAGGCGTCATCATAGCCACCCCTCATTTTAGCTGTGATTTGTGTTACTACCTGACAGGACTCCTTAGTGCTATCTAGACCGTCTGTGCTCTTGGTGTCCCTGGCACCCCTGAGGCCCTCACTGTCTCTCTCCTGCCAGTCCTTGCCCACCTCGTGGCTCCACTCACCTTCTCCCTTGGCTGTAATCCTGCCACGGCTAATCCAGTACCTCATTATGGGGGTGCTCCATGACCACTCCATCACTGGGAGTTCCTGGCTTGCCTGAGACGTGTCTGAACACTTTGGTTACTTAGGTGCTTGTTGTTAGCTCTTTCAGGGCAGATGGCAGGTTCTAGTGAAAAAGTGTGTGATGTCCATTGAGGAGACATGGGTTTGAGACCTTGCAGCACCCTGCGGGAGTTATGAAGCCCCAGCTAGTCACCTTGCGTCTCAGAGGACTATTGTGGGGGGTTGATGAAATGATGTGCCACACTGTCTATTGCTAACATTTCCATTAATACCTGTCTCTGCACGTGCTATTTGTATACACACGTGTGTCTGTGTGGTGTGAGATGTGTGTGCATCTTGATGCTGCAGGGTGAATGTCAGTCACCCCCCTTTCACAGTGAGGAAACTGAAATCCAGAGAAGTCAAAAATGTTTCCAGGGCCATACACTTGGAGAGCTGGGATTTAAAGTTGGGTCTTTCGGTCTTTAAAAACCGCTGACCTGCAGATGGCAGGATCAGTAAGACAGGCTGCACCCTGCTGGGAGCTGATGGTCTACTGTGAAGTCGGCAGACGTTTTCCATAGAGGGCTAGATGATGAATGTTTGAGGCTTTGTAGGTTACACGGTCTCTGTTGTGAACACTCACCTCTGCCATTATTGTGGGAAAGCAGTCGTGGACAGGACAGAATAGAGTGGGCCTGGTTGTGTTCCAGGAAAACTTGATTTAGAAAAGCAGGCGCTGGGCTTGATTTAGCCTGTAGCCATAGTCTGCCGACCCCTGATCTATGGGGAAGTGTGTAGGAATGTGGTTCATAAATTGCAAAGAACCCCTTGGAGATGTCTTCACTTTTGAAGGCCCATCCTTTGGGCCCCACAGTGCTTTACCCATAGTAGATGCTCAGTAAATCCTTATTGAGTGTGGGCCCGTTTCTCCCTCATGTGCCGAGCTGACATTTTCACCCCTGCCCTGTTTCTTCTGCAGTACGTGGGTGCCCCGGTGGCTTATATCCAGCAGATATTTGTGAAGTCTTCAGTGTCTCCCTGGCACAAGAACCTCCTGGCAGTAGATGTGTTTCGTTCACCTCTGTCCCGGGCATTCCAGCTGGTGGAAGAGATCCGGAACCACGTGCTGAGAGACAGGTATCCCTGTCAGTGCCCCCAGCCTCCCTGAATCTGTTCCCTACTGAAGGTGGAGGGCGTACGGTCCTCGGTGTGATTCCACTGCGCCAGCCAGTGCTGCAGAAATTGCACAAGTGAGAATGGCGGGTGAGCCACTTTCACATTGTGGCCCCACTACCCCTCGACCTACACGGATGGCACACATAGTTTCATCCGCAGGTCTCAGACAGAGTAGGTGTCCACGGGGCTGACTCTGTGATGAGCTGACGGGGAACTGCCTGCCTCGCGCCTCAGATGGCTTATTGCCCAACAGTTATGAGATGTGGATATGGTGGTGGTAGCCAAGCTGAGGAGAAGCACACTTCCCCTGGGGATCGCTTCTGAAGCCCCAGCCCGGGTGGCACTCCCCAGCCTGTGCTGGCTTCACAGGCTGCTTCACCCGCTCCACTGGGTTTTAGTTAGCTGAGGGCTTTGACATGCATTCTGGTGAATGAAATGAAGCCCCTAATTTTCACCCTCGCCTCTTTGCCCACTTAATTGGCTGAGGTGTCTTCATCGGTGGGAGGTTGTGCATGTTCCCAGAACTTACTTAGAGAGGCTTGGGCTCCAAATGTACTTTGGAGGTCAGTCAACGACATGGTTTGGTTGTTGGCCACCTAAAAGAACTTTCTCCTGCTGCCCTAATCCTTAGGCTCTTAGAGATACCAGGCATCTGGGAACCTGATGACAGAGGGTCCCTCTGTAAGTGCAGTGGGCCTGCCCTGTGCTCGCAGACATGACAGATGCCTTGTCCTATGTCCTGCACAGTTCCGGGACCAGGGGCCTGGAGGAGGTATGCCTGCAGGTGACCGACCTACTGCCTGGCCTCAGGAAGCTCCGGAACTTACTTCCTGAGCATGGGTGCCTGCTGCTATCCCCTGGGAACTTTTGGCAGAATGACCGGGAACGCTTCCATGCTGATCCTGACATCATCGGGACCATCCACCAGCATGAGCCCAAAACCCTACAGACCTCAGCCACGCTCAAAGGTACCCCAGGGCAGATTCCCTAGGGGCCCGCAAGGGTGCCTGTTGGTCACTATGTCCTTTTTGATGGGTGCTCTGACAGATCAGGGGTTACCCTATGTTTTTTAGGGTGTGGGAGGGGTCCTTGGCGGCTCTACGGCAGCTGCCTTTTTCTGTCAGTACCTCCTGGTTTCCATCTGCAGACTTGCTGTTTGGTGTTCCTGGGAAGTACAGCGGGGTGAGCCTCTACACCAGGAAGAGGATGGTCTCCTACACCATTACCCTGGTCTTCCAGCGCTACCATGCCAAGTAAGGCTGTCGGCTCGGGGCTCCTGGCTGGGAATGGTATGAAGCTTTGACTAGTCCCTGTTCTGGTCTAGGGTATCCAGAATGCCCCCCTGGGAACTTAGGGTTTTCAGGCCTCCCGTTGAAATGTTTCTCTCTCTTAGATCGAGGGATGCTGTCTTTTCACATTTGAGCGGGGTGACCTGACTCCTGGTTAAGAATAGGGACTAAGGCAGGGCTGGCAAATTTAGTGTCTTGATGCCTCCACTGGGCTTTCTTGAGCCTGTGGCAGGGGTCCCCAGCTGGAGACTACTGAGCCTCATGTGGCCTCAGGCCTTCCCAGCAAAGTGCTGTAGGCAGCTCCCTAGCAAGGGAGAGAGTGCTTGAGATGCCTCCGGTTGGCTGTCCTGGTGGGCGTTTGGCATTGATAGGTTGGGAAAGGGACATTGAGGAAGGAGCAGGGCAGGGTGGGGTGGGGGGCTCCTGAGACAACTTTAGAATTCTTCCAAGACCCCTTAGAGACTGCAAGGAAGTTCAGACACCACAGAAAAGCCCCCTCCAACATGGGGAGGAAGGAAGCCCTGATGGGCCTTCCTTTCAGGGATTGCCTTTGCCCCTGGCCCAAGAGGGCCGGTCCATCTATCCCACCTGCTCCATGACCAGGTTCCTGGGCAGCCTGCGGGCCCGTCTGATGCTCCTGCACCCTAGCCCCAACTGCACCCTTCGGGCGGAGAGCCTGGTCCACGTGCACTTCAAGGAGGAGATTGGCATCGCGGAACTCATCCCGCTTGTGACCACCTACATCATCTTGTTTGCTTACATCTACTTCTCTACGCGTAGGTCCAGAGCACAGAGGCTAGGGGCTTCCTCCAAGCTAAACGGGCATTCCAGACCGCCTGCTTCCCTGCCTCTGGAGGTGGCTTGGGGAGAGATGTCAGACACGCCCAGGGCTTCATCCCCCAGCAGAGTCTCAGGGGCTCGGGTGGGTCCATGGCTTTTCTGGCTTCTCGGGAAAAGATCTTTCCTGGGTTAGGGTTCCCAAAAGACACACTCTTCCTCTGAGACTGGGAAGTATGAAGTATACATGGTCATCCTTTTCTTAGGTTAAACCAGGGGGCGTCCCTTCCTCAGCTGTCAGGGCACACTCTACTCCTAGGAGCTCTGCACAGAAGGGCCCTGTGAGTCAGGTTCTGGGAGAGATGCAGCCCTGATGTGCCCTCTTTGCCCTCCAGGCAAGATCGACATGGTCAAGTCCAAGTGGGGGCTGGCTCTGGCTGCCGTGGTCACAGTGCTCAGCTCGCTGCTCATGTCTGTGGGGCTCTGCACACTCTTCGGCCTGACACCCACCCTCAACGGCGGGTAGGTCCCCACTAGGCTCCGCTGAGCTTCAGGGAGTACCCTCAGGCTGGAGAGCCCCTGGGCTTGCCGTTACCCTATATCTTCACGTTGTTATTTTGACATTTAAGAGGTACACTTTTTACCTTTGAGTTACTGGGCTTGTATTCATATACGTGTAGATGTAGTATATCTATATATACATATAACATATATAGGCATGTGTGTGTACATACATGTGTGTATATGTGGAACGTGTATTCGTGTATGTGTATATAAGTGTGTATGCATATGTATACCCTTGTATTGCGTGTGTGTGTATATAGGTGTCTGTGTGTTCACATATTACATATATTCCATCCTACTCCTTGATGGCTTAAGGCACACATGGGTTTTCCCTTTTTTTTTTTTTTTTTTTTTACTATTAAAACATTTAAGTGACTAATAGAATAGGTCATTTCAGAGTAAGTTTTTAAAAGACCATAAGCACAGGGGCACCCAGGCGGCTCAGACAGTTGAGTGAGCGACTCTTGATTTTGGCTCAGGTCGTGATCTCATAGTTTGAACCCTGCATAAGCTCTGCACTGTCAGTGTGGGGCCTGTTTGGGATTCTCTGTCTCCCTCTCTCTCGGTTGTTCCCCTGCTTGCGCCAGCATGCACTCTCTGTTTCTCTGTCTCTATCAAAAATAGATGGATAGGGGTGCCTGGGTGGCTCAGTTGGTTAAGCGTCCGACTTCAGCTCAGGTCACGATCTCGCGGTCCGTGAGTTCAAGCCCCGCATCGGGCTCTGGGCTGATGGCTCGGAGCCTGGAGCCTGTTTCAGCTTCTGTGTCTCTCTCTCTCTGCCCCTCCCCCGTTCATGCTCTGTCTCTCTCTGTCTCAAAAATAAATAAATGTTAAAAAAAAAATTTTTTTTAAATAGATGGATAAACGTCATTAAAAAAAAAAAAGACACAAGCACACTTGAATTTGCCGCCTTTCCAATGATATTTGCTTTCTTTTGTCCTTTATCTCCCAGTCGGCTGGAAGCCCTGTCTCCTAGGCCCCGCCCACCTGTCTGTTAGTGGTCGCTGACTGGCTGTCCCCTCCCTGGCTTGTCAGGCCAGTTGCAGGAGCAGCAATGTTGTGTTCTCTGTTACTTCCCTTACTCCCTTTCCTGAACCTGATGCTAACACCCCTCCCCCGTGGCTGGCTGCTGTGCCAGAGCCTCCTCAGAGCCCTCATTTCCACTGCCCCACAGCAGAGGTCCCATGAGGCACACACCTCAACTGGTGCGCCCTGTTCATCTCCAGTGATGTGAGCCTCTGGTCCCAGAGAGCTTAGTAGTTTTCTTTTGGACCAGTTCTCCAAACAGTCTCTCCAGAGCCGAGCAGGGCTTGGAGCTCCTCTCGTTCCGCTTCCACTTAGTCCCGATGGCTTGGCCTGCAATGCTGCCGAGGGGTCCCGGCCACGGTCCTTTCCTCTGGCCAGCAGAGTCCTGTGTGGGAGAAGGCTGCTCCGACAGCTGGGGGCTCCTCTGGCCCTCCTTCCACTGTGCTGCATAGTCGGAGGCAGGGATGCTTGCCGGCCTGAAAGCCGAGAACTGGGCAGGCAGAGGCCCTATGTAGCACAGCGGGGGAGTCTAGGGTTTCTGCTCTGTGCTTCTGGAAGTGACTCAGCTGCCTCTCACTACAGGCTTCAAACCCCACAGCCTTCCTGGGGCCCAAACCTGTTGAGAACCAGCCTGTGTTGGGGGCCCTTCTCAGCACTGTCCTCACCCTCTTCCTCTCCGTCCTCAGAGAGATTTTCCCCTACCTTGTGGTGGTTATTGGGTTAGAGAACGTGTTGGTGCTCACCAAGTCCGTGGTCTCGACCCCAGTGGACCTCGAGGTGAAACTGCGCATTGCCCAAGGTAACACGGCTGGCTGTGGGGGTGCGCCAGGGCAGGCGGGCGGTCTGTGCTGGGCTTCCTCCTGCGGGGGAGATGGGGAGCCCCAGAAGTCACCCTTGCTCTGCCCTCTAGTGTAATCTGGTGTGGGCCACCAGGCCTTGGCAGCTTGTTAGCGTGTGCCCTGAGGAACCAAAGAGTCGCTGGACTTTACCGTGTCCTGGTTCACATGTCAGTAAGAACACAAACTGGACTCTGCTGCGGGACTCGTGTGTTCAGTGGCCCTTTGTCCAGACTGGTACCCGGTGCTTTCTCTCCCCGCCACACTCCACCACACTAGGTCCAGGCTTCTGTGGCTGCTCACTTCAGAGACGCTGTCTCCACAACTGCCAGAAAAGGCCCCGTGGACTCAGTGCCAGGAGCTGGGGATCGGGGTTCTGAGGAAAGTGGGCAGGGAGCCTAGGCCTGAAGGTCTGAAGTGTTGTACTTCCTCCTCCGGACCCCAGGTCTGTGGGAACAAGGCCGAGGGCAGACTGTTTATTCATTCGAGGAACCTTCGTGAGCTCCTGTGAGAGGCCAGGCCCTGCACTAGATGGGGAGCTCTGAGGATGTGAGGGGACATGGCGCCTTTCCCACCAAGGGCTCGCTATGGGGGAAGGGCTGGAGGAAGAACAGCTGGCACTTCCATTGCTCGGGCCTCTGCCACGTGTGGGCAGGCACACTCACACCATGCCCGTGGAGGCCGGCTGTGCCAGAGTGGGTGGCACTGCTCACCTTGGCACCCTGCCTCCCCCTGCCTCTGTGCCCACCTCGGCCTCTTCTTCATGGTGACTGTGCAGTGACGGCAGCACCTGGAGCCTGGGCCCCGGCAGCGTCCCGAGCCAGGGGCGCCGTGGTGGAGTCGCCGCCTCAGAAGGCTGGGTGCCCTCCCCGTGCCTCTCCCCTCTGAGGAGCACAAGGTTGTGCGCAGACATGTGCTGGCCCCAAGGCCCTGTTGTTGTCCTCTGCAGGCCTAAGCAGTGAGAGCTGGTCCATCATGAAGAACATGGCCACGGAGCTGGGCATCATCCTCATTGGCTACTTCACCCTGGTGCCCGCCATCCAGGTAAGGCCCCAGGGCCCGCCACTCGGGTGAGCGCAGAAGCAGTTGACCAGTTCCCCGGCTGTGCAGCTCTGTGCAGGGTGCACCCTTCTCAACACAGGCACCCTCACCTGGGAGATGGGACCTCTCTGCTGCCGGGATGGTGGTTCTGTGCACAGTGCTCCTGGCAGCCCTGGTTCAGAGGTTCTCAGCCCAGTTCCAGTCACACCTGTTTCTCTTTTCTCAGGCAGAAACATCGTGGGGTCCCTGAATCTGTGCCCTCCTCTTTCCTAGGCTTAGCCCTGACCCCCATATGTGGCCTCCAGACACATGGCCACCACCCATTGCTCAGAGTGGCTCCTGCTCTTGGCCAAGTGCCTCACTCAGCTGTGGGGCTGTGAGCAGGTGGAGGAGGACCTCCACTGAGCCAGAACCCAGACTCGATGACCGTTGCTTGAGGGGTTGACGGAAGGCAGTGATGTCCTCCCTGTCCTTCCCCAACGCTGGTGGGCCTACTGAGTTGTGGGGGTGAGCAGAGAACAGAGGGCTGCAGGCTTTTACCCAGAGGGCATCTGCAGGACATATTGCCATCTTGTGACATAGGAGCAGACTTGGCCACTGTGCCACCACGGGCTAGATCCCTCCTCTGCCCCCCAGATTCGAATGGCAGCTGTGGTGAAGGGCAGGGGAAGAAGGCTGAAATGTGAGCAGAGTTTGGGGAGCAGAGAGACTACCTTTATTCAGTTTCAGGGCAGAAATTAATTCCCTCCTGTCCTCTCGCCCACTTTGGTCCCTTGCAGTCACTGGCCAGGAAGCTTTCTGAGAGTCCTGATGATGGGTCAGGCCTGGGCTCCAGGCAGGTGTTGGTCATAGCATTTGAGCAGGGCCAGGGGGTTAGTGGGGGAGGACTTTTTGGGGGGCAGGCTGGTGGGGCTCAGAGCTTTCAAGATTGGATCAGGCCCTCCTCTCTCGGGGGATGGAAGATGTAGGGAGAGCTCACACCCTTCAGCCTTCTGTGCATAAAGGTGCATGGGGTCTCTGCTGCCCCCTGGTGGGGCAGTGGGAGCAGCTGGCACTGTCCCTCCTTGGCCACTCCCAGACTCAGAACTTACCAGCATCTCTTTTTTGCTGTGCTCTGCCTGCCACTGCCTTGCAGATTCTGAGGTGCCTGCAAGCAGGGAGCTGCTTCTCCAGTGCTAGGCCATGATGTCGTGTCCCCTCATCTCTGATTCCAGGAGTTCTGTCTCTTTGCTGTTGTGGGCCTGGTGTCAGACTTCTTCCTTCAGATGCTGTTTTTCACCACTGTCCTGTCCATTGACATTCGCCGAATGGAGGTAGGAGTGGGCTGTGCCCTGCCCCACCAGCCTCCCCCCTGGCCCTCGCCATGCTCAGGGCTTGGGGTGAGAGCAGTGCGGGCTTTGGTCAGGGGCAGTCCCCCGCCTCCCGTGCAGCCTTGAGCCCTGACTACCGTGCCCCCAACAGCTAGCAGACCTGAACAAGCGGTTGCCCTCTGAGGCCTGCCTGCCCCCAGCAAAGCCAGTGGGGCGGCCTGCACGCTTTGAGCGTCAGCTGGCTGTGCGGCCGTCCACACCCCACACCATCACACTGCAACCGTCGTCCTTCCGAAACCTGCGGCTCCCGAAGAGGCTGCGTGTCATCTACTTCCTGGCCCGCACTCGCCTGGCACAGCGCCTTATCATGGTACCTGCCACCGCTGCCCTGCCCTTCGAGGGCCAGCACTCAGTTCCCTCCAGACTCTTGCACTTTGCCTTGGAGGTGGGGGGTGCTCCTTAGGCCATCATGGCCCCATGAAGCCTGGCTTTGGGAGGCTGCCCACCATACCTTCCTGGCCAGACCCTGGTGGCTTCTGAGGTGAAGCCTATCTCTGGGAGAAGCAGCCCCGGGGGCATCAGGTAGAAGAGTCATCATCTCCCAAGAAGGACCCAGGACAGGAGCCTGGTAGGGCGGAACCACCATGGTTGGAACTACCATGGTTCCCTGAGCAGGGTTTCCCTGCTACATAGTGCGCGGGCATCAGAAAATTCTGGCCCAAATAATTCACTGGCTGGACTGGGGAGGAGCAGAGGAGCAGGGCTGGCCGTTGGCCAGCCGTGGTGCCCCCATGGAGCTACAGTGAGAGGGAGCAGGACTGAGGTCCTCTGAGGATGGGCGCACCCATAAGTGTCTCTGGAACAGGTCAGCCAGCCCGCCCTTCTTGCTGTGCTGACCGTGGGAATGGTGGCCACTTTTTGATATGGAGGTTGGGGAAGTTCTTAGGATGCTCTTTGTATTTCTAGGCCAGGAAACCCAAACCGTGACCATGGAAAGGGAGCTAGGTCCCTTTAATGGCAGTTGGCCCAGGTGGTAGTGAAGGACATGACCAGGCAGAAGGGAAGACAGATTGGGGCCTGTGTCCTCTCCCCATCCCCAGACGTGAGGTCCCTGTGCTGCTGCTTCCTGGCACGAGGGCCAACGCTGCCGGGGCTCGGGGCCACCCAGAGGCCACACTAAGCACCCACTGCCTCCTGTAGGCTGGCACGGTTGTCTGGATCGGCATCCTGGTGTACACGGACCCGGCAGGGCTGCGTACCTACCTTGCCGCGCAGGTGACAGAACAGAGCCCGCTGGGCGAGGGCTCCCTGACTCCCATGCCCGTGCCTAGCGGCGTGCTGCCTGCCAGCCACCCGGACCCTGCCTTCTCCATCTTCCCCGCTGATGCCCCTAAGTTGTCTGAAAACCAGACGTTGCTGGGAGAGCCACCCGAGCCTGGGGGTCCAGCAGAGGGCGCCCAGGACAGCCCAGTGCCAGAGGTAACCTGGGGGCCTGAGGATGAGGAACTTTGGAGGAAACTCTCCTTCCGCCACTGGCCTACGCTCTTCAGCTACTACAACATCACCCTGGCCAAGAGGTGAGCTGGGCTGTGCCAGGTGTCACTCGGTGTCAGCTCATCCGCTCCAGAGGGGGAGACCCACCAGTTTGAATTCTGCGTTTCCTTTCAGAAAAACAGCATAGGGTTGTGAGGTAGGAACTAGGGCTCGAGTCAGCAGCATTGCGCTGCGCTCCAGGGAGTCCCAGGCGGCTGCCAGCCCCTGGGCTGGAATGAGATCGACTCGCGCGGGCCTTCGCCCGCTCTGTGCCACGATGGGCGGTGGGGGCGCCCGGCATTCGGTGGCGGCCGTATGGGTACTGCTGCCTGTACCAGAGCAGGGTTGGGTGCCCTGAGCTGGGCCGGGAGGGACAGGACTCTGTACCGCCCCCACCCACCCAAGACCGTCCCCAGAGGGTGGGCTTGGAGTCCGGCAGGTTGAGCCAGTCCGCCTGGCAAGCGGGGAAGGGCCCTTCTGAAGGCACCCCGCCGACCGCGCCCCCCTCCCCCGCCCTCCCCCAGGTACATCAGCCTGCTGCCCGTCATCCCGGTCACGCTGCGCCTCAACCCCAGGGAGGCCCTGGAGGGGCGGCACCCTCAGGACGGCCGCAGCGCCTGGCCCCCGCGGCGGCCCGGGCTGGGTGGGCCCTGGGAGGCCGGTCCCAGGGCGCCGGGGACGGCGCAGGCCCACGGGGACGTCACCCTGTACAAGTAAGGCCCGCGAGGAGGGGGGGGCTGGCGGGGGCTGGCGGCGCGCCTAACCACGTTCCCGCCCGCGCAGGGTGGCGGCGCTCGGCCTGGCGGCCGGCATGGTGCTCGTGCTGTTGCTGCTCTGCCTCTACCGCGTGCTCTGCCCGCGCAACTACGGGCAGCCCGGCAGCGGGCCCGGCCGGCGGCGGCGCGGGGAGCTGCCCTGCGACGACTACGGCTACGCGCCGCCGGAGACGGAGATCGTGCCGCTGGTGCTGCGCGGGCACCTCATGGTGAGCGGTGCGGGCCGGGGGGGCGGGGCCGGGGGCGGGGCCAGGTTCTGCCCATGCCCACATGCCCCGTCCCCTCAGGACATCGAGTGTCTGGCCAGCGACGGCATGCTGCTGGTGAGCTGCTGCCTGGCGGGCCACGTCTGTGTGTGGGACGCGCAGACCGGGGACTGCCTCACGCGCATCCCGCGCCCGGGGTAGGTGCCCGGCCCCACCCGTGCCCCACCCTCCTCCCACACTCCCTGCCCGTCACCCCCTTCCGTCCTCACTCCGTCATCCCGGCCCCCCCACCCCCGACAGGCAGCGCCGCGACAGTGGCGTTGGCAGCGCGTTCGAGGCTCAGGAGAGCTGGGAACGGCTGTCCGACAGCGGGAAGGGGGGCCCGGAGGAGCCGGGGGACAGCCCTCCTCTGCGGCACCGCCCCCGGGGCCCTCCGCCGCCCGCCCTCTTCGGGGACCAGCCAGACCTCACCTGCCTGATCGACACCAACTTCTCGGCGCAGCCTAGGCTCTTGGAACCCGCGCAGCCCGAACCCCGGCACCGGGCCGGCTGCAGCCGTGCTCGTGACGGCCCGGGCTATGACTTCAGCCGCCTGGTGCAGCGCGTGTACCAGGAGGATGGCTTGGCGCCGGGGCCCGCGCCAGCCCTGCGCCCGCCCTCCCCTGGGCCCGGGCCGCCCCTGACCCCCGAGGAGGAGGGGGTCTGTCCTCCCGAGAAGGGCTCCCCGTCCCTGGCCTGGGCTCCCAGCGCAGACGGCTCCATCTGGAGCTTGGAGCTGCAGGGCAGCCTTATCGTGGTGGGGCGGAGCAGCGGCCGCCTGGAGGTGGGCAGGGACCCCGGGAGTGGGCAGAGGGCAGTCCCCACGCGGCTTTGAGGGCCTCCCCGGCCCACAGGTGCTCACCGCCTCTGGGCCTGCAGGTGTGGGACGCCATCGAGGGCACGCTGCGCTGCAGCAGTGAGGAGGTGTCCTCGGGTATCACTGCCCTCGTCTTCCTAGACAAGAGGTGAGAGCACTGGGCTGCTTGCCCTGTCCCTAGATGTTCCCTTCCTCGTCCCTTCCCGGTACTCAGCCCCACATCTGTGAACAGGGGGTAAACCACACAGCGGGAGGTGACCACTAAAGCCCTCAGAGTAGGCCCTTGACCACTGTGACAGCATCCAAGAGGGAAACCAGAGTTTTCTTTCCCCCATTAGCCTATCACTGCTGACCTGATCCGGTCTTGGCTGCATTTTCAGTGGCAGAAAAACGCTTTTTCAGCAGAATTTTTGTGTGAAAACTTCCCTTCCTGGTTGGTGCTGGACACCTGCCTCGCCTCCTTCCTTGGCATGCCTGTTGGCTGTGGGTGCTCCCTGGACTCCACCTGCTCACATGCCTGCGGGCCCGGCCACCAGAGCTCTTGCTCCCTGTTCCGGGCTGATAAACCCAGGTCTCGCTGCGACCAGATGCCTCCTCAGCACTTCACCGGTCCGTCCGTGCTGGCCCTGCCCTCCGGGGTCCCTGACATCTAAGCTAGAGCTGGAGCCTTTTTCTTCTCAGGGCCAGGGCACCCATTGCCCTTAGCGCTCAGGTTCTGGTGGCTGCTGTTGTTATTTTTGCCCCGCTAGGCTGTGCTTGCAAAGGCCATGGCTGATACCCCCCCCTCCAGCCTGGCCAAGTTCTTTGGGTCCCTTCACACTTGTAAATTCTTCCCCGCTGTTTGTTTCATCAGGTTTAGGGAAGGCCCCCAGGTCTCAGCCGAGCCCTCTGACACGATACTTTTGCAGGCTTTGGCTCAGGCCCTTCAAAGTCAGGGCTTGTAGGCCTTTTGCTAGAGTAAGATTTTAGGGTTTTTTTTTACTTTTTTTTTTAAGTTTATTTTTGAGAGCGACAGAGACCCAGAGCTCGAGCAGGGGAGGGGCAGAGAGAGAGGGAGACAGAATCTGAAGGAGGCTGCAGACTCTGAGCTGTCAGCATGGGACTCAGACGCTCAACCAAGTGAGCCGCCCCTATTTTGTTTTTTAAAAATTTTTAATACTTATTTTTGAGAGACAGCAAATAGGGGAGGGGCAGAGGGAGAGGCTGACAGAGAACCCGATGAAGGAGCTCCAACCCACAAACCAGGAGATCATGACCTGAGCCAAAGTCATGCTCAACCAACTGAGCAAGATTTTTTTTTTTTTTAATGTTTTTATTTTTGAGACAGGGGAGGGGCAGAGAGATGGGGAGACACAGAATCGGAAGCGGGCTCCAGGCTCTGAGCTGTCAGCACAGAGCTCGACGCGGGGCTCGAACTCACTAGCTGTGAGATTGTGACCTGAGCTGAAGTCGGACGCTCAACCAAGATTTTAAACTCCACTCACTTTGAGGTTTTGGGGCCACTGGGCAAATGCCCCACCTCTGCTTAGTAATTCCTGGGCTGTGAAGAAAATCTTTTCTTTGTGAAAAAGGAAGTAGAGTGGGTGGTACTTGGGCTGAAGCTGCTTTAAGAGGGGACGCCCAACAGTACCGCCTGTGGCTCCGACACACAGCCTCCCCTTGGGGCTGATTTCCCCTCCTCAGAAGCCCCTCCGTGAGCTCCAGGCCGTGGAGGGGAGCCCCACCCAGCACGTGCTTGTTTTTTTAACTTCCAGTCTCACATGATGTTCTCCAGGTACCACCTCACACACTACCCCTCGTGACTACCCTGTAAGGTGGGCAGTTGTCCCCATTTCACAGATGAAGAGACTGAGACACAGAACAGAATTGTAACCTGGGTCCCTCGGCTTCAGCATGTTCCCCAGCCCCTGCACTTGCCTCTTGGCCACGGTCCCTACGTCTGGTGGAGTTGACCTGGCGGGTGCCCACGGTGCTCGGCCCCGGACCTGGGCGTTCTGAGGGAGAGCCATCAGCAGCCACTCTTTTCCAGGATCGTGGCTGCCCGGCTCAACGGTTCCCTCGATTTCTTCTCCTTGGAGACCGGCACTGCCCTCAGCCCCCTGCAGTTCCGAGGTCAGAGGGCCCAGGCTGGGTGGCTGAGTGCGTGCACCTGGCGGGCGGAGTGTGGTGGCTGCCTGCACGGTGTCTTCTCGGAGATCCCTTACTGGGCCTGTCGTCCTCAGGGCGGAGCAGTTCCCCCGCATCCCCGGTGTACAGCAGCAGTGACACGGTAACGTGTCACCTGACCCACACCGTGCCCTGTGCACACCAGAAACCCATCACGGCCCTGAAGGCAGCAGCTGGGCGCCTCGTGACTGGGAGTCAAGACCACACGCTGAGAGTGAGTCGGCTCCATCTCTTGGGTGCCGGGTGGCCTGCCACAGGTGATGGGGGGGCATTCGGGGGTCAGCCAGGGAGGGGATGCGGGAGGGACTTCCTGGCCCACGTGTAATTGGGAAAACGCCAGAGGTCAGAACCTGATGCCCGTCCCTGCCCCAGGTGTTCCGTCTGGAGGACTCGTGTTGCCTCTTCACCCTGCAGGGCCACTCGGGGGCCATCACAACTGTGTACATTGATCAGGTGAGGGGGCCGTGTGTGGGGTGCAGGGATACAAAGCCATGGGTTTTGTTTCTGACTCTCAGCAGCTGGCCCTCAGAACCTTCTGGGAGGCAGTGAGGATCTCTACTCCCAGGGCACCGGGACACCCTTGGGTCCAAAGGTGTTCCACCGGTGACCCGGCTCCCTTGGGCCTATTCCTTTAGACCATGGTGCTGGCCAGTGGAGGACAAGATGGGGCCATCTGCCTGTGGGATGTACTGACTGGCAGCCGGGTCAGCCACATGTTCGCTCACCGTGGGGATGTCACCTCCCTCACCTGCACCACCTCCTGCGTCATCAGTAGTGGTCTGGATGACCTCATCAGCATCTGGGACCGTAGCACAGGCATCAAGCTCTATTCCATTCAGCAGGTGGGCACATTGGGGGCCACAGGACTGTTGGTATTGTAGAGAGGGATTCGAGACACTGAGTTATCCTGTCTTTGCCTCTAGGACCTGGGCTGTGGAGCAAGCTTGGGTGTCATCTCTGACAACTTGCTGGTGACTGGCGGCCAGGGCTGTGTCTCCTTTTGGGACCTAAACTACGGGGACCTGTTACAGACTGTCTACCTGGGGAAGAACAGTGAGGCCCAGCCCACCCGCCAGATCCTGGTGCTGGACAATGCCGCCATCGTCTGCAACTTTGGCAGCGAGCTCAGCCTGGTATATGTACCCTCCGTGCTGGAGAAGCTGGACTGAGGCAGGGTGGAGGGGGCAGGAGCTGCGGTGCAGAGCGGAGTCTTCTGGAAGCTGCCTCTAGAACTGTTCTGCCTCGTTGACTATAATATTAAAGGTTTTTTTGGTTTTTTTTTTAAATCCCATCTGTCACAGGCCTTTCAAACCACTTGCATCTTCCCCTCGAGCTGCTCCATCACTTCTGCGTGCCCTCCGTGTGCCTGAACCCCAGCACTTAGTCACATGCTTCTGAGAGCTGCTCCAGGCAGGAGCTGTACACGACTGTAGAGGGGTGGTTACAGGGTGGAGCAGTCCAGCAAGCCAGTGCTGCAGGCCGCCTTTCTTAACCTTTCCGAGGTGTGGACACCAGGGGAGACCCCACTGTCGTCGTCCCACCTGTCCACATCCAAGCTTGCTAAGAGGTTCCGGCTCCCTCCCTAAGGCAGCAGTGGGCAGACACTGGTCGCAGAACGGGTTGGTTGATTACTTTAATAGCAAAGAGCTGAAAAATGTCAGGTCCCACAAAGGAGAACTTGACCCAAGGGCCGCGATACATCTCAACCCCACAGGGGTGCGGGCTGGGCCAGGTAGGGCTGAAGGCAGTGGGAATGGGAGAGGCCATGCCCACCTGAGAGGCCCTGCTAGGCATGGGCAGACCGGCGTGGGAGATGATGTGGCGGAAAAACCGGGTAGGCAAAGCCTGTTCAGGTCTTGTTGAGCGTCCAGAGCGGATCCAGAAGGCTAAGGGGGTCATCGGTGGGCCTGGCAGCCCGCAGACCCTGCCCGTTATGGGCCTGCAGAAAGTTCTGCTTGCTCATCCGCTGCTTTCCTCGCAAGGAGCTGTCCAGGGAGAAGGCCTCCGGAGTTAGGGAGGCCAACAGCTCCAGGGAGGAAGAGGGGGGCCCCAGGCTGGGAGGCGCAGGTGCTGGCTGTTCCTCCTCAGGCTGGGGGACCTCGGGCAGCGGTGAAGAGAGAGGGGGTGGGGAGGAGGAGGGGAGCTGGGCAGACTCCGGGAGGCTGGCTGGCGGCAGGCCTGGGGGCTCTACAGGGGCAGGGAGGCCGGCAGCCGGAGAATCCAGGCCCCCGGCAGGCCGAATGCTGAGCTTGGCGATGGTGGCCTGGATGGAGCTGATGGGCACGTCTCCACCGAGAACCAGGTCCTGGGAGTCCTGAGGAAGGTGATTCTGTGGAGACAGAAGCACGTGAAAACGAGTCCACGGGGCTGCGGCCGGCCCGGCCGCCCCCAGGGGCGCCTTCCTCACCTTCTGACTGCTGCCTGTGCCGGCCGGAGCCCTGCCCGGAGGGGGCACACCGTGGCGCTGCAGCACTTGCTCCACGTGTCTCACCACCGCCTCGTGGCAGAACCTGAGGTGCAGCTGCAGCGGTGCCCCGGGCCCGGTCAGCTAGGCGGGGCCTCGCCACCCCCCCCCCCCCCCCCCCCCCGGGGCAGGCCCCCCGCCCCGTCCAGCGCCCGCCGGCCCAGCCCCTTACTTTCTCCTGCAGCATGTGTTTCCTCTGCTGCCGCATGCGCCGCACCAGCCGGGGCAGCTCGGGGATCCCGTTGCCGGCCTCCACCTCCTGCACAGCCGCGTAGAGCAGCGCAAAGGCCCCCGTCCGGCCCACCCCGGAGCTGCGGCGGGAAGGGGGCGTGAGGCCGGGGCCTGAGGACCCCCGCGGGCAAGTGCCCGCTCCCGCTCCGTGCCTTACCTGCAGTGCACGATGACCGGCGTGTGCAGGGGCCGCTGATGCAGGTAGTGCGCGTGCACCTCCTGGATGAAGCGCAGCAAGTTGCTGGGGCTGTCAGGCAGGCCTCTGCGGGGGTGGGGGCAGGACCCGTGAGCCGGAGGGGGACCCCATCCGACGCCCCGACCGTCCCCACCCCGGGGCAGCAGACGCACAACTCGGGCCACGTGGGGAAGTGGAGGTGCACGAGCGAGCGCTTGAGGCTCTGGTCGCGGAACTGCAGGCTCAGCACGCGCTCCACGTGGGTCTCGGTGGCGCGGACGCTGCTCAGCGCCAGGCTCAGGGCACCGTGCACCATGGGCTGGCCCCTCTCAGTGGGGAAATAGCGTGCCACCTTTTGCTGAGAGAAAACAGATGAGGCAGTTAGGGCTCTCTGCAGGGTCCTTCTTGGGCACGCCCTGCCCCCTCTTACCTTCTCCGGCACCCCTCCCTCCCCCCTTACCTTCTCCATCTCAGCCTCGGACACCAGCATGACAATGACCGACACCTTCTGCTCGTGCACCATGAGCCAGAAGTCAGCGGCTGTGCCGGGCAGTGGTGCCTGGGTGGCCACCAAGGGCGGGCAGTACGGCGAGAGCCCCTCCACGCGGCTGGCGTTGATGTAGTCATCCTTGCCCGAGCGCAGCACCACGCGGTTACTGTCATAGGGCATGACGTCCTGGTGCCGGTTCTTCAGCGAGTAGCAGCGCGCGATGGCGATGGACCGGCCCCGGGCGTCCTGTTCCTGTGCTTCCTGCAGCTCTCGCCACACGGCATCCAGAGCCCCTGCGTCGCCCAGCTGGCCCCTGAAGGCCTCCAGCTCCTGCTGCAACTGCTGCAGCCTCTCGGGGCGCTCGTAGGGGTCCCGCTCAATCAGCCGCAGGGCCTGTGGCCGGCGGCCCTCAGCCGCGTCCACCTTCGTAGGCTGCAGCAGGGGCTGCCCACCCCCGGGAGGCTGTGTGCCCCCGTGCTGACTCTCAGGGCTGGAGGAGAGCAGGTCCGCGGTCGCGGTGCCCCGGCGCGCACATGGGGGCGGCTCTGCTGCGGGGGGCTGAGGAGGTACTGGGCCAGGCCCCGGTGATGGGGCCGGAGAAGGCACCAGGTGGGGGTTGGGCGTGGGCTGGCCAGCAGGTGAGGGACCTCGAATGGAGAGAGGGGCTGCCTGAGGGCCCAGAGGCCGGGAGGAAGGGGCAGGACCATATGCCAAGGTGGGATGGGGAGACTGAGGTGGCCCAGGGCTGGGGAAGGGCAGAGCCCCTGAATGGGGGGGCAGAGGGTCCTGAGAGGGGCCCGGGTAGAGCTGTGTGTGCAGGGGCGGCGTTGGCTGTCCCAGGACGCCAGGCTGAGGGGTAAAGGGATAGGGAGGCTGGGGGGGCTGGGAGGGCTGGAGGGGTACCCGCCCTGGAGCCTGGGGTGGGAAGAGGTTCGGATGCTGGAGTGGAAGGGGCTGCTGGGGGGGCTGGGGCCCAAATGGTACTCCTGTGGGATGGGGCTGAGGCTGAGGCTGAGGCTGGGGCTGGGGCCCCACCCTCGGGGCTGGAAAACCTGGGGGAATCCCAGGAGGAAAGTGGTGCTGGGCAGGGGGAGCTGTGAGGGGTTGCTTGGTCCCCAGAGAGTAGGTGTAGGGTGCAGGGAGCAGTTGTGGCTGCGGTGGGGACACCGGGAAGCAGGGCTGGGGAGGAGCAGGGCTAGCGTTTGGCCGTGGTGCCGTGTGGCTGGAGATGGGGGCCTGGATGCTATCTACCGTGGTGGTGGCTGGCCGAACCCCCATGGCCAACTCGGGGCCCGAAAACTGGGGAGGTGGGGCTGAGGGTAGGCCTGCCACCGGTGGGGGTGGCCCTACCCCCGCATAGGGGCTGCTCACCACGCCGTGCTGTGGGGAGGATCGGGGCACGAGGCCCAGCTCCGGTGTGTAGGCAGGGGCCGGGTAGAGGGCAGGTCCGGGGGCCATGGCCATTGCAGGGTGTCCCGGGGCCTGGGGGACCCTGGGTGGCAATACCTGGGTGTGGCCCGAGTAGGTACCAGGAGGTAAGGGTCCTGAGAGATAGTGGGGTCCCGGGCCTGCAACACTGGGGAAGGGGCCGGGAGGAAAGTGGAGAGGGGCGGCGGCTCCCAAGTAGGTGTCGGGTGGCCGCGGGCCGGCCACCACGTCTGGAGGCAGGCTGCGCAGCTCTTCAGGCAGGTCTCCGGTCTCTACCGCCTCTCCTTCCTCCCTCCGGGGCAGCAGCGGCTTCGGGGCTGTGGGCCGTGGGGGTGGCTTCTTCTTCAGCTCCCTGCAGAACGAGGTGAGGAAGTCATGGAGCCAAACCCCTGTCGGCCTAGCCTGGGGTGTGGGGCCGCACCCACCTGTCCAGGAGCTGCTGGCGGGCAGCCTCTCGGGCCTGGCAGGTGGACTGGGCCCGTTCCAAGAGGGCAGCCACCTTGCTCTCCAGGTCGGCATAGAAGTCCTTGCCCTCCTGGGACTTTTTCATCAGGTCCTCGTAGGCTTCACAGGAGGCCACCAGGGTCTGCAGTGTGGACTTCCACCTGGGGGGCAGAAGGGCCAGCACGAGGTGAGCAGCTTAGGCCGCGCCCCGGGCGGGAGGCTGGGCGAGAAAGAGCAGGGGGCCGGACACTGACTTTTGGTCCAGGTCACTGAGCACCCGCCGCACGGCCGCGTACTGCACGTTGGCCTCCGTCAGCGCCCGCAGCACGTTGTCCTGGGCGGCCAGGTTCTGCTCCAGGTACACCCTCAGCTGGTCATACTTCTTCAGCTGCTCCTCGAACAGCTTCTGCGGGAAGGAGGCGGAGGACAGACACTCAGGGCCTCGCCGCTTACAGGCGGAGCCCAGGGACACCCCCTGCTCACCCACCCACCTTTATCTCCGAGTGGTCCGTGGTCACCAGTGACGCGGTGATGTCATCCTTCTGGATAAGCTCACGCAGCTGCTGCTCCAGGGACACGCGCTGGTCCCGCATCTCCTGCACCTTGGCCAGGATGCGCTTCAGATTCTGCAGCACGGCCTTGTCCTCTGGGAGCAGCGGTGGTCGTGAGGCCGGAGCCTCCAGCCCTGCCTCCCTTGCCCTGGGGAGGGGAGGGACTCACCTGGGGTGAGGGCTGGCGTGGGCAGGGCAGCCCGGACCTGGTCCAGCGGCCCGCTGAGCAGGCGCAGGTTACCGACGTGCAGATTCATGGCGCGGTGCAGCTCGCTGTTGGTGAAGGAGGCCTTCTCGTGGACCTCCATGTACTTGGCCCAGTCTCGCCTCACCTCGGCCAGCTCCGCCTTGGAGCCGGCCCCTCCCGCCAGGCTGGCCCCGGCCTGGCCCAGGGTCTCCTGCAACTTCTGCTCAAGCAGCTCATCCTCCTCCAGCAGCTCCCTGATGTCCTTCAGGGAGGCCTCCACATCCGTGAACACACCTGACAGCACTAGGGGGTGGCGGGGGAGGCGGGGGGGGCGCAGTTCCTGAGGTAGGCACACTAGGCGCCCGTTTGCGTCCATCCCCAGGGAGACAGAACCGCCCACTCAGTCAAGGGCCCGTGTGTGACCCAGTGCTCGCCGAGCAGGGCACACAGGGCGCAGGGATCCACGGAGGGATGGAGGTGGGCGCTCGTGCCTAGTGCTCAGAAGTCTAACCTCCGTCCTCGGGGAACAGAGGACACGGAGGCGGCCACTACAGGTGACCTCCACCACCCACCTGTTTCTCCCCACTTGCTCACCCTGCATGGACTGGACAAGGTTCCTGACGGTGTCGGGCCGGACACTGAGAGCGGCACACTTTTCCATAAGCTGGGGCGGGATGTGGCTGTACGCATCAAGGTTGTCCACGGTCTCCGGATCCAACTGCATCGAATCCATGAACTGGCTGTGGGGGCAAGAGGACCAGGTGGGTGTTGACCTAACTTCTCATTCCTCTCCCGAGAGCGAGCCCCACCACTGAAACTGGGTCTGAGGTCCTAGCAAAGGGCAAGTTCGCATCCTGACTCTACCACTGGAGGTCTTGACCTGGCCCCACAGAACAGACCCGGGGCGCTGGTGAAGAAAATGCGACAGAGGGACACTGTCCTCCCAAGACCTGTGACTTTCACCCTCTAAATCCAGCACCCGAGACCACGGGCAGGAAAAGCAGTGCTAGGAAACCTGGTGCAAGAGGACATTCGTTATTCCTTTCCCTGCTGCAGGCAGCACTGGGGACCCCACAGACATCTGCTGTGTCACCTCCGGCCCCACACTCACTCCAGGACTTCATTCTTGTCCTCAATCTTGGCCATCATCTCCCGAAGCAGCTTGGCCTTCTCCTCACTGCAGAAGTGACAGAGCAGTTGTTGGAAACCTATGTCCTGAGACATCCCAACCCCACGTGTGCTAAGAACGGGGCCGGCCCCTCCTGCCCACCTGTACAGTGACGACGCTTCGTGGGCAGCCATGGGTACCAGTTTGGCAAAGATGTCAGGACCCGTAACGGCCGGGTCTGTGGGGTTCACTGGTAAGGGCTTTACCAAGGGGGCACCTGGGATGGAGAGGAACAACTGGAGACCAAGTCCACACAAGCGGAGTCTGCCTCTGTTTTGTCCTCCCGTCTTCACCCCCTACCCCCAGCCTCAGCCTCGGCTCAGCTCCAGACCTTTCACGGGCTGCAGGGTGTCCAGTACTGGGACAGCCTCGTGGTAGATGAAGTCATTGTCCTTTTTGGCAGAATTGTACCTGGGGTCAGAAGGGGAAGTGGGGAGTCCAGCAATCAGCAGGGATCCAGGACCTAGCCTCCCAGGGGGCCCACTATTCTCAGGTACATGATGCGGGCAAAGGGCCAAGACCCTTCCCAACAAGTAGGAACCGGGGCCACCACCGGCCCCACAGACTCACTTTCCCCCAATGACATCCATAGTGAAGCGAAGCGCATCTTGCACAGTGTCAGGCTGGCCCTGTAGGACAGGGAAGGTGGGGGGGACGGGGAGTGGGGAGGACACTCAGCACCAAGTCAAGCCAGCGTCAGGACAAGCCTCAG
Source organism: Panthera leo (assembly GCF_018350215.1). NCBI lineage: Eukaryota > Metazoa > Chordata > Mammalia > Carnivora > Felidae > Panthera > Panthera leo. Next base: position 16,668,224 of record NC_056680.1, on the reverse strand, counting down.
CCCCACCATGTACTCTCAGGGCTCTGAGGGGCAGCCATGCTCTTCCTCAGCTTTACCTTGGCTAACTTGATGGCTTCATTAAGCTTGTCCAGGGCACTCTGGAAGTATGCGACCTGTACGGGGCAGCAGGCAGAGCCCGGTCCATCCTTCCCTCCTCCTGCCACCCCATTAAGCCCTGCCTGGCCATCGGGTGACCCATTAGAAGACCAGAAGCTGAGGAAGCAGCCAGGCACCAGCCCAGCCAACAGCTCAGTGTCACCCCCTGCCCCACCTCCTCAGGCCTCTTGGGATCAGGGTGAAAACAGATGGGACAACATAAAAGAAACACCAGGCCTACAGCCAGCGGTGGCCAAGGATGTGGGGGTGAGGGACGGCCAGGACAACCTCTCCTACTCGGTAAGGGAAGTTTCCCCTCTAGCACCCCCTAGGCTGGACTTAGTCCTAACCCCCTGCCGTGGCTCACTCACCCGCTCCCCGAACTTCTGCTGCTCCTCAGCCTGCTTCCCCATGTGCAGCTGGCGAGAGAGAAGAGACGCCACCACTTACTTCCCAGCTGTGGCAGCCCCACCCCCGGCCCATCCCCCCTCCCCCAGTGGTCACAGTGCTCGCACATGAGCCACAGCTGCAAAGTAGTAGATCTTCATCTGTACGAGCTTCTTCCAGTCCTTCTGGATCCGGCCCAGCAGCGAGGCGGTGTCAGGGTTCTCCAAGGCCCGGCATGCCTCCTTGTAGTAATCCACCACCTGGGAGCCAGGATGGGGCCGTGAGTGGGGGTCAGGAGTGAACTAAAGGCCTGCTCTCAGTCCCTTGAGGGCCACCACCCACCCCCGTCCCTACCTGTGCGCTGATGCGGGCCACCAGAAAGCTCTTCCTGTTGTCCAACATTGACTTCTCCAGAAGGCACTCCTGAGCCTGGCCCTGGACCAACGAATGCAGGTGCGTTCGCTTGTTTACCCGGAGATCTTACCCTTCCCATCAGGGGGACCACAGAGGGATTCCCCTCCCCTGTCCTCGCTCCTCCAACCTCCCCTACTCCAAGAAGCGCTGCCCCGCTCTGATCCACCGGGGCTCAAAAGCTCAAAGCCAAGGCCCCACTGCCACCTGCACAGGGCCTGGTCTAGGAGCCGGCACCAGCCGTCCCCATCCCCGGATCCAACCGGGCCCCAACAAGGGCACCTCCTCACCAGCATGAGGTTGACATTGAGAGTGAGGATCTGGCGGCTCATGTCAACGCTGTAGGCATGAGGGAAGTGCTCGCGCAGGTAGGCAAAGGCGCCTGCCGCGCACTGGAAGTGAGTGCAGGAGACCTTCATGCCCTGGGAGGGGAAGAGGCGGAGGATGGCCAGAGGCAGAGCCAGACAGCTGCCCGTGTCCACTCCCGCAGGACAGGACGCAAACTCTGGGGGTGAAGGACGCTCAGCACCCCTCCTGGGTTATGTCCTCTGTCCCACCCACTGCCCCTCCCCTCCTCACCTCCTCAGACACCCGCTTGTCCATGGCCCCCAACATGGAGTGCAGTGCCCCTGGGGAGTCAGAGAACATGGTGTCAGGGCTGGCCCGGGGCCGCTCCCCAGGCTGCCCACACCTTTGTCAAGTGTAAGGCAGAGGGGGCAGTGTTGTCACTCACAGTCAGGAAAACAGGGATCTGAAAACTGGGGCTGCTGGCCCAAGGACACACTCAGAAGTCCAGCCTGGCCCCTCAGTCTGCTGCTCTACACCAGGCAGAGGTGTGGGTGTTGGAAGGAGGAGCTCCCATCCATAGCCCCTAGCCTACAGGTCCAGTCTTGAAGCCCCAGGGGTGCCTACACAGGACTCTGGGGCTCCCCAGGCACCTCCCCTGAGCCACACTAAGGCCAAGTCATCAGGGCTAGCTGAGACCAACCAGAAGCCAAGGCAGTGCTGTCCAGTCTATGAAGACAGGTCGCTACTCCTGGCCAGAGCACACAGCAGCAACACCATGTGGCAGCCAGCCCAATGGAGCTTCTCCCCAGCAGGTGGCTGCCCACGGCCCAGAAAAGAGGTGCTGGCAGAGCTATGGGGAAGGCAGTGAAGGGGTCAGAATCCGGGGACCTTCTGTCCATGAGCACACTGCCTTTGTGACTTTCTGCTGAGCTGAGATCCTAGGTTGGCGGGCCTGGGAGGTAGGGACATGGAGAAGGGGTTAGGCAGCTCACCGAGGTTGTAGAGAATGCAGGCCTGCTCATACTTGATGTCCTCATGGGCCACAGACTTGCCAGAGAAGATCTCGGTCCTGCAGACAGGCCACCCCCATCATCTTAAGGGAAGGAGCTGGCCGGGACCTTGAGGCCAGGTGATGGGACCAGCTACCCCACTGCAGGTCAGAGGGAGGCCTGGGGAGACCACACCAAGCCACTCCCCATCCTCGGCAGCAAGGAAGGGGGCGGGAAGGAGAGTAAAGGGAAGGGACACCCCCACCATCCAAACACCCTGGGCTGCCCAGGCACCCTCCAGGCTCCCCCCAGCCCTGCCTGCCAGCTCTTACCAGGTGACAGGAACAGCGGCCTCTTGGCCCGAGCCCATGGGGACCCGACTCTGCAGGTAGTGGAGCTGGCCTAGGTACTTGCGGAGGACACTGCAGCCCTCAAAGTCCCGTGGGACACGGACCGCATTCTGGGGGGCAGATGGGAGAAGCAGGCCTGCCATCATTTGGGGTAGAGTACAGGCAGGTCTGTCTGCCCACAGATGCCCAAGAAACATACATCTGAGCTAGGAGACTGCACACTCCAAGGGATGCAAAGAAAGCCCACAGCTAAACCTGTAGTTGTTCAACACCCATCCCACCAGCCAGGGCTGGCTGGCTGGCTCAGTCCCACCTTTCTGGAAGGCAGTTTTAAAACATACATTAAAAATGTTAATGTACGATGTGTCTGGGTGGCTCAGTTAAGCATCTGACTTCAACTCGGGTCATGATCCCAGGGTTTGTGAGTTCCAGCCCCACATCAGGCTGTCTGCTGTCAGCTCGGAGCCTGCTTCAGATCCTCTGAGCCCTGCCACCCCTAGCCTCTCTCTGCCCCTCCCCGCTGCTCTCAAAAAAAATAAATACTAGGAAAAAAACATTAAAGTACTTAATGCTGACCCACAGTTCTGTATCTAAAACCTACAGTAAAAGATACCCAGTAAAGCAAATGCGTGGATGAACACACAGGGTATTTATCACAGTATTATTAACAGGGCCAAATACTGGATGCCACCAAAATTTCCATTAAAGAGGACTGTTTAAATAAATTACGTCACACCTACCCACAAAAGAGAATACTCTACAGCCACAAAGGCTGAAGACAAGAGTCTCTATTATGTTTAGATGTTTATGACATATTTATCGTTGGGGGAAAAAAAAGTAACAGATGAGCAGTATGATTTCATTTATGTAAAATTACGTAGATAATGAGAGCCAACTAGGTATATACACAAAGACAAAAGATTCTAGAAGGTTATACACCAAAATGTTACATGATTACCACTGGGTCTAAGTAATTTATCCTATTCTCTATATACATAGAGATATGTATTTAATACTCTATTTTTTATATTGAATACTTTTACTCTTTATAAAAAACAAAACTTTTCCCATTTTGGGGAAACAAAACAAAGCAGACAAAACCTGTGCTCAAAGAGAAGAGTAGACAACATACTCTCCAAGAAGCAAGTGCCCAACACAAAAAAGGGCTGGGCCGGAGGCACTGCGCATGCCCTCGCCCCCCAGCTGGGTGAACCAGCCCCCCCACCCCCGGACTCCAGGGCACAGCTGGCCAGCACCACCTGCTAGAAGAAACCCTCCAGGACACCACCCTGTGGAGCTGGGCTCCAAGACCCCTGCCTCAGAAGGGAGAGCTGGGGCCCGTCCCACTCAGCAGCTCTCCCCCGGGCCCCATCGTCCCCTCGGAGCAGGAATGTAAGCTCCCTCGTGGAGCAGCCTCCAGAGGGCGCAGAGCAAGGCGAAGGCTCACGGCCATGCTGGTAAGGTGTGACCGGTCCCTCAGGCCAGGGCCAGGGCGTCTGGAATCTAGTCACCACCCCCTCCCCATCAGAACCTCTGCTGTCATCAAATACCATGGGGACTTAATAACCTTTCCCTTTAGGCTGACGCCATTTTTCAAAGCGGGAGCCGCATCTTAAGCAGCCACCTCTTTGAAACAACAAATCCGATGTGCTAGCTACACATTTTTTAAAATACTCGATAAAGCACATACAAAAAGGTTAAAATAGAGAAGATTTGTCTTTGTACTTCCTAACACCATCTTTGGGAGACAATGGAAGCAACCCTCCCTCCAAGCCACACAACTCCACTGGCACTTTTAATCCAGCCAAGAAACGCGGCCCTCCGTGTCCCACCTGCCATGTTCTCTGTCGCCTACACACACAAGGAGGAGCCAAGCAGAACAGGAGTCAGAAAGGAAGCTCTGAAGCCGCAGCACTCCCATCACCCTCATGAGCCCCTCACCACGCCTGCCAGCTTTATGCCCTGCAGTCACAGAACTGAGAATTTCGGAGTTACAACTGGAAGGTCTTCTTAGAGGACGACTCTTCCACCCCTGCTTTTCAGGTGAGGAAACTGGGGCCAGATCGCACAAAGAGGGTTGCCTATAGCTTCCCAAATTATATCCACCCTCCATTTGAACTGCAAATCACAGAGTCATGGTAAAAGCTTAACTTCACTTATGCTGACTCTGCTTTGCATGTCTCTCTGCTTTGACACATTTTCTGTAATTCACTAGACCACTGTTAAAAAATTGCTGTAATAATTTAGTTATTTTTTAATTTTTTTTAACATGGAATTTATTGTCAAATTCATTTCCATACAACACCCAGTGCTCATCCCAACAGGTGCCCTCCTCAGTACCCCTCACCCACCCTCCCCTCCTAATTTAAACTCTTATTTTCGCTTCATGTACTGCTGAACTTGGGAGGTTTTTTGGTCTGGATTATACACAACAGTTTGTTTGCTGAAGAAACATGAATCCAGTCCAATTCTCACACTTTCTGGATAAAAAAAATCAAGTCCCGGCTAGAGGAAGTAGCTATCCTAGTCTCTGTCCTCCCAGGGCCTGGGAAGAGCCTTGGGTCCTGGGCCGGTGCTCTCCAGCCCACTGCTCTGTGCAGGCCGCCTGCCCCACACCTGAAAGAATGTGCCGCAGAAGAGGTTTCGGAGACCAGGAGGAGTGCTGCTCCCAGGGCGTGGCATGTGCACACAAAATGGTGGCAGTCCTGGGGGTTAAGATTCTCTCACTGTTTGCAAACTGTCCAAGTAAAACCTTTTTAAAAAATTTATGAGGAATATTCTGGGAAGTGGAAGAGGAGGAAGCAGCAGAAACCTGTGCCCACCAAGACAACAATGGCACTGGTGGAATCTGTCTGAGGTGACTATTTTGGAGCTCTGGAGTCTACTGAAGGCTTGTAGCTCACAGAGGAAGGCTTAGGTGGTAAATTTTGGTGAATTTTAGCTCTTGGCACAGTAGCAGCTACCCAGCCCCCAGCCCTGCACGTGTTTCTGGAGCAGCCTGCACAGTCTGTGGGAGCCAGAGTAGGCAGCAAGGATTCTGTCCTCCAAATACGGGGCATCTGTGTTCTGATCACGGACTGCTGCTTCCGATCTCAGAGGAGCAAAGGGGAAGGTGGACAAACACCTCCCTCCACTGCTGCACCTTCCCTCAGGTGGAAGTGACTTCAAAGGGGATTTAAAGCTCCAGTGCTGGGGGACCTGGGTGGCTCAGTCGGTTGAGTGCCCGACTCTTGATTTTGGCTCAGGTCGTGATCTCACGGTCTGTGAGTCTGAGCCCCATGTCAGGCTCTATGCTAGCAGCGCAGAGCCTGCTTGGGATTCTCTCTCTCCCTCCCTCCCTCTCTCTCTTTCTCTCTCTGCCCCTCCCCTGCTCACAAGCACTCTCTCTCAAAATAAACAAACATTTTTAATAAATAAAGCAACAGTACTTCTCCTTCCACTCACCCCTCCATTTGTCTTTTTTCCCTTCTGTGAGCCAGACTGACATGTGGGAGCCAGACTGACATTCGAAAGCAACCATATACACAGGGGAAATGAGAAAGTCACCATGCACATCCAGGGAAAGGCACAGGCTTAGAAGACTTGAGAAGACCTTAAGTTCAGAAACCTCAGCTAATTCTTTTTCTTTTTTTCTTTTTGATATTTATTTTTGAGAGAGAGAGAGAGAGAGAGAGACAGAGTGCAAACCAGGGTGGAGGGGGTGGGGGGAGGTTTGCAGACAGAGAGGGAGACACAGAATCCGAAGCAGGCTCCAGAATCTGAGCTGTCAGCACAGAGCCTAACGCAGAACCTGAACTCATGAACCATGAGGTCATGAGGTCATGAGCTGAAGGTGAATGCTTAAGTGACTGAGCCACCCAGGCACCCCTAAACCTCAGCTAATTCTTGACACACAGGCTACAACAAAAAACAAAAAACAAAAAGCCCAGCAAACCCCGAGGAAGGGAGAGATTCTGATTTCCAGAGTCACCGCATCATTAGGTTCAAATGTCCAGTTTTCAACAAAAAAGCACCAGGCATACAAAAAAAAAAAAAAAAAAAAAAAAAAAGGGAAAGTGTGGCCCATTCAAATGGAAAAACAAAACAAAACAAAAAACCAGAAAATGGCACCCGGATGGCTCAGTTGGTTGAGTGTCCAATTCTTGATTTCAACTCAAGATCTCACTGCTTCATGAGTTTGAGCCCCCCATTGGGGCTCTGTACTGACAGCACGGAGCCTGCTTGAGATTCTCCCTCTTTCTCTGCCCCTCCCCTGCTTGCACTTTCTCAAAATACATTAACTTAAAAAAAAAAAAAAAAAATGCTCCTGAAGAAGACTTGGTGGTAGATGTACTAGACAAATACTTTAAAACAACTATCTTAAAGATGGTCAAAGAACTGGGGCACCTGGGTGGCTCAGCTGGTTAAGCATCCGACTTTGGCTCAGATCATGATTTCATGCTTTGTGAGTTTGAGCCCCACACTGAGCTCTGTGCTGAAAGCACACAGCCTGCTTCGGATCCTCTCTCTCTCTCTCTCCCTCTCTCTCTCCCTCCCTCCCTCCCTCTCCAGTTTGTGTGCTTACTCTCTCAAAAATAAACATTAATAAAAATAGAAATAAATTTTAAAAAGAAGATGCTCAAAGAACTAAAGGAAGATGTAGAGAAGGCCAAGAAAACAATGTAAGGAAAGATGCAAATATCAACAAAGAGAAAATGTAAAAAGAAACCAAAAAAAAAAAAAAAAAAAAAAAATCTGAAGCTGCAAAGTACTATAACTACACTGAAAAATTCACCACTAGACTGAAAAGCAGATCTGCACAGGCAGACAAAAGAATCAGTGGACTTGACAATAGGACAACTGAAATTACCAAGTCTAAGGAACAGAAAGAAAAAATACTGAATAAAAGTGAACACAGTCTAAGGGACCTGTGAAGACATCTTCAAGCAGACCAACAAAAGCACTGTAGAAATCCCAGAAAAAGAAGAAAGAAAGGGACAGAGAAAACATTTGAAGAAATAATGGCCTAAAACTCCTTAGGTGAAAGACGTGAAACTTAAAAAACTCAAAGCAGGATGAACTCAAAAGACCCACACAAGACACACTGTAGTCAACTGTCAAAAGCCAAAGACACGGAGAATCTGGAAAGCAGCGAGAGAGAAGCGACTCATCACATACAGGGGATCCTCAAAGAGATTCTCAGATCTCTCACCAGGAACTCTGGAGACCAGAGGCAGTAGATCCATACATTCAAAGAACTGAAAGAAAAACGCCTGCTAAGGCGCCTGAGTGGCTCAGTCAGTTAAGCGTCCAACTCGACCTCAGCTCAGGTCTTGATCTCAGGTCTTGATCTGAGTTCAAGCCCTGCACTGGGCTCCACACTGGACATGGAGCCCTACTTTAAAAAAAGACAAAGAAAAGAAAAAAACCCTGCAAACAAAAATCCTATATCCAGCAAAACTGTCCTTCAAAACTCAGGAGACATTAGGACATTCCCAGATCAACAAAAGCTGAGCAAATTCACTGCCACCAGATCTACCCAGCAAGAACTGCTAAAACAAAAGGACACCTTATAGTAACCTGAAGCCCAAGAAATAAAGATCGCAGTAAATGTACATACGTGGGCAATTATAAAAGCTAAAATTATTTTAACAAAGATGTGTGACTCCACTTTTTGTTTTCTACATAAGAGACTAATATATTTCAAAAAAAGGAAAAAATTCAATTTATACACAGTAGTTTACCTCTTTAGTATATATAAACATAGCCATTGGGGCACCAGGGTGGCTTAGTCAGTTGAGTGTCTGACTCTTTATTTGGCTCAGGTCATGATCCCAGGGTCATGGGATCAAGTAGCACATTTGGCTCCACACTGGCTGTGGGGCCTGAGTAAGATTCTCTTTCTCTCTGCACCCTCCTACTGGTACATGCTCGTGTGCTCTCTCTCTAAAATAAAACAAGAAAAAAAAACAAAAAGCAATTATCCCTGCTTTGGGAGAAAGATACAATCTCCTACACTTTGAAATTGTAAGTAAAATTTTTATTTCAACTTTTTGTTATTCAAATAGGAAAAGTGGTTTTTAACTTCTTTGAAACAGAGTAGTGAGATATTTCACCTTTTGGACAAATTTGCTAAGAACAGTGTCACCTTCTTTAAAAGTCAGTTAAGTTCCTCTATTTCAACATAATAAAGGCCATATGTGAAAAACTCTTAACTAACATCGTATCAAACAGGTAAAAGCCTGAAAGCTCTTCCTCTATGACTAGGAATAAGACAGGCTTCCCACTTGTACAACTTCTATTTCATACTGGATTGCCAGAGCAATCAGGCAAGAAAAAGAAATAAGAGGCATCTAAATTAAAAAGGAGGAAGCAAAAATTATCTCTGTATACAGACATGATTTTATATATAGAAAGCCCTAAAGAGTTCATAAAAAGCCTGTTAGAAATAAATTCAGCAAAATTGCAGAATAAAAAAATCAGTACACAAAATTCATTTGTTTGTATATAACCACAATGGACAATTAGAAAATGAAATTTAAAAAAAATTCCATTTACGATAGCATCAAAAAGAATTACACAGAAGTAAACTTAACCAAGAACGCAAAAGACTACAAAATTTTGCCAGAAACTTTAAAATTAAAGACATAAATAAATGGGTAGATATCCATATTCATGTATTAAAAAAATTTAATACTAAGGTGGCAAACCTCCCCCAAAATGATCTACTTTTTTGGATTTTTGATCCTTAGGGATTCCGTGAAATCCTTATCCGAATCCCAATGGCATTTTTTGCAGAAAGAGAAAAATCCATTCTAAAATTCATATGGAATCTCAAGGGACTCCAAAGAGCCAAGACAATCTTGAAAAAGAAGAACAAAGCTAAAGATTTCACAATTAATTAAAAAAAACATTTTTGTAAATGTTTTATTTTTGTGTGAGAGCGCACGTGTGTGTGGGCGTGCCAGTGGGGGAGGGGCAAAGAGAAAGGGGGACAGAAGATCTGAAGTGGGCTTCCAGGCTGACAGCAGAGAGCCCGATGCGGGGCTTGAACTCATAAACCATGACATCACAACCTGAGCCAAAGTCAGACAATCAACCAACTGAGAGTCACCCCGGGGGTGCCCCTCACAACTGCTAATTTCAAAACTTATTACAAAGCTACAATAATTGAAACAATGTGATACTGGCATAAAGAGACATATACACCAATGAAAGAGAGGAAAGAACCCAGAAATAAACCCTTGCATATATGATGTTATGAGCTGAACTGTACTGCCCCCAATTGATATGTTGAAGTCCTACCCCCCTCATTATCTCAGAATGTGACTGTATTTAGAGATAAAGCCTTAAAAGAGGTAAAGTAAACTGAAATTATACAAATGGGCACTAGTCCAATAGGACTGTTGTCCTTATAGGAAGAGATTAGGACACAGACATGCACAGAAGGACAACTATGTGAAGATACAGCGAGAAAATGGCCATCCACAAGCTCAAGAGAGAGGCCTCAGAAGAAATCAGCCCTATCAACACCTTGATCTCAGACTTCCAGCATCCAGAACTGTGAGAAACTAAATTTGTTATTTAAGCCACAGTCTGTGGTACTTTATTATGCCAGCCATAGTAAACTAATACATGGGGTCACATGATTTTTGACAAGGGTGCCAAGACCGTTCAACGGGGGACAGTCTTTTGAGCAAACGGTGCTGGGAAAACTATAATCCACATGCAAAAGAATGAAGTTGGACCCTTACCTTATACCATTTACAAAAATAAACCTAAAATGGATCGAAGACCTAAATTTAAGAGCTGAAGCTATAAAACTCTTAGAAGAAACAAAGGAGAAGAAACAAAGGAAGGACATCTTTGTGACATTGGATCTGGCAATGATTTCTTGAGTAGAACTCCAAAAGCACAGGAAACAAAAAACAGATAAACAGGACTACATCAAAATGTAAAACTTCTGACTATCAAAGGACACAATCAACAGAGTGAAAAGGCAATCCATGGAATAGGAGAAAATATTGGCAAGTCATGTATCTGATAAGGAGTTAATACCCAGAATATATAAAGAACTACGACATAACAACAGAAACTCTGTTCAAAAATGGGCAAAGGACCTGAATAGACATTTCTCCAAAGCAGATACACAATACATGAAAAGATACTAAACAACACTGATCATTAGGGAAATGCAAAATCAAAACTACAATGAGATACCATCTCACATTCCTCAAGATGACTACTATAAAAAAGATGGAAAATAATGCATGCTGGCAAGGATGTGGAGAAACTGGAACCCTTGTACACTGTTGGTGGAAATATAAAGGTGCAGCTGCCGTGGAAAACAGTATGGAGGTTCCTCTAAAAATTACAAATAGAATTACCATATGAACCAGCAATTCCATTTCTGGATATATACTCAAAGAATTGAAGGCAGGGGCTCAAACAGATATTTGTACATGAGCATTACACATACAACCCATCCACACCCACGGTGGCATTATTCACAATAGGCTAAAGGTGGAGGCAACCCATGTGTCCATCAATGGATAAATGAATAAACAAAATGTGGTATGTACATACAATGAAACATTACTCAGCCTGAAAAAGGGAAATTCTGAAACATACTAAAACACAGAGGAACCTTGAGGATATTTTGCCAAGTGAAATAAGCCAGTTATAAAAAGATAAATACTATGTAAGTCCACTTATGTCAAGTAGTAAAGTAGTCAAATTCACAGAGACAGAAAGTGGAACAGTAGTTACCAGGGTGTGGGAAGCAGGAATGGGGATTTGTTGTTTAATGGGTGCAAGGTGTCAGTTTTACAAGATGAAGAGTTCTGGTTGCATGACAATGTAAACGTACTTAACAACGCTATACACTTAAAAATGGTTACGATGCACACACACAAAATGCTTAAGATGTGGGACTCATCAAAATAAAAAGCTTCTGCACAGCAAAGGAAACAATCAGCAAAAGTAAAAGGCACCTGACGGAATGGGAAAAGATATTTGCAAACGACATATGAACTAAAGGGTTAGTATCCAAAATCTGTAAAGAACTTATCAAACTCAACATCTAAGTAACAAATAATTCAGTGAAGAAATGGGCAAAACACATGAATAGACACTTCTCTAAAGAAGATATCCAGATGGCCAACTGACACATGAAAAGATGCTCAACATCACTCATCATCAGGGAAATACAAATCAAAACCACAATGAGATACCACCTCACACGTATCAAAATGGCTAACATTAACAACTCAGGCAACAACAGATGTTGGCGAGGATGCAGAGAAAGAGGATCTCTTTTGCACTGCTGATGGGAATGCAAACTGGTGCAGCCACCCTGGAACATAGTATGGAGGTTCCTCAAAAAATTAAAAATAGAACTACCCTACGGCCCAGCAATTGCACTAGGTATTTATCCAAGGGATACAGGTGTGCTGTTTCGAAAGGACACATTCACCCCCATGTTTATAGCAGCACTATCAACAATAGCCAAAGTATGGAAAGAGCCAAATGTCCATCAATAGATAAAGAAGATGTGGTGTATATATATACAATGGAGTATTACTTGGCAATCAAAAAGAATGAAATCTTGCCATTCGCAACTACATGGATGGACTAGAGAGTATTATGCTAAACGAAATTAGAGAAAGACAAATATCATATGACTTCACTCATGTGAGGACTTTATGATACAAAACAGATGAACATAAGGGAAGGGAAGCAAAAATAATATAAAAACAGGAAGGAGGACAAAAACATAAGACTCTTAAATATGGAGAACAAACAGAGGGTTGTTGGAGGGGTGATGGGAGGGGGGACGGGCTAAATGGGTAAGAGGCATTAAAGAATCTGCTCCTGAAATCATATGCTAACTAACTTGGATGTAAACTTAAAAAATAAATAAAAGTAGTTTAAAGTTCAGTTTAAAAAAAAAAAGGCAGTTGAGTAAATCTGATTTAATATTTTAGATCTAAGAAAACATGGCAGGTTTAATCCCTAAGGATTGCAGATAGCTAGGTAAAATAATAATGATAGCTAATACTCACTGAGTGCTTACTGAATACCAGACAATGGACCGATACTGGATTATCTCACCTAATCCACACAATGATAAAATGAAGTAAGGATCATCGGGAAACCCATTTTTTGGACAAAGAAACTGAGGCTAAAGGAGTTCTGAGAAATTTCTGGAAAAGGAGAGGCAGACTGGTGGCTGTCTGGACTGGGAATAGGGACAGGGAATGACCACGAATGGGCAAGAAGTTTCTTTTGGGGATATCACAAATGTTCTAAAATTAGACTGTGATGAAAGCTGCATTAACTCCATAAATTTACTAAAATTCATTGAACTGTACACTTAAATTGAGTAAATCTTATGGTATACAAATGATACCTCAATAAAGCTGTAAAAAACAATGTTTAAGATGCTAAATTTTACATTACCTGTATTTTACCACAATGAAAAAAATTTTTTAATATTTTTTAAAAGTCAGGTAAGTTCCTTGTAATAAGGTTTCTAACAAATTACAAATAATATATTTTTATATATTATCTTCCTAATCATTTTATGCACTGTTGTTAAGACATGTTTCCCCCTGGGATTTTTGTTAGAAGTCTGAAGGTCTGAAGTCTGTACTGGCTTGACTGAGCTCAGGTCTCAGAGATGTACATACATGCTGTAAAAATCATTAGCTGTTAGTATTTTCTTGTCTATCACCGGCCACATATCTAAGCAGTCATCCTTGCAATAAACCAATAGTACTCGTGACTTTTTAGTACACAAGTGACCTGGTAACTTTGGATGTATTTTCAATTAGACTACCAACATTTTTTTTATTTTTTATTTTTTTAAATTTACATCCAAATTAGTTAGCATATAGTGCAACAATGATTTCAGGAGTAGATTCCTTAGTGCCCCTTACCCACTTAGCCCATCCACCCTCCCACAACCCCTCCAGTAACCCTCAGTTTGTTCTCCATATTTATGAGTCTCTTCTGTTTTGTCCCCCTCCCTGTTTTTATATTATTTTGGTTTCCCTTCCCTTATGTTCATCTGTTGTGTCCCTTAAAGTCCTCATATGAGTGAAGTCATATGATTTTTGTCTTTCTCTGACTAATTTCACTCAGCATAATACCCTCCAGTTCCATCCACGTAGTTGCAAATGGCAAGATTTCATTCTTCTTGATTGCCGAGTAATACTCCATTGTATATACATACCACATCTTCTTTATCCACTCATCCATCGATGGACATTTGGGCTCTTTTCATACTTTGGCTATTGTTGATAGTGCTGCTATAAACATGGGGGTGAAGGTGTCCCTTCGAAACAGCACACCTATATCCCTTGGATAAATGCCTCGTAGTGCAACTGCTGGGTCACAGGGTGGTTCTATTTTTAGTTTTTGAGGAACCTCCATACTGTTTTCCAGAGTAGCTGCACCAGCTTGCATTCCCATAGACTACCAACATTCTCTATATCAGCTATTCAGAAATTAGTACTAGCAAGGACTGGTAAAATGTTAACCAAATAGAAAAATGTATGGATAGGATCTGCGATGGAGGGGCACCTGGCTGGCTCAGTCTGAGGAGACTGCAATTCTCGATCTCAGGGTCTTGAGTCTGAGTACACATTGGATGTAAAGATTACTTACAAATATATAAATAACTAAACTTAAATTGCTCAGTTGCTTTTCTCTACACCAACTCTTAACAGGTGAAAAATATATATAATAGAATGGGGAAGGACACTCAATAGCAACAACAACCAAAAAAATCTGGAAATAAACTCAACAAGATATGTGAAAAACCTACATGAAGGAAATTTTACTGAGAAGCCTGGGGAGGAAAAAAAAAAAAAAAGATACACACACATACACACACACACACACACACACACATATGTGTGTGTGTGTGTGTGTGTGTGTGTATGTGTGTGTATGTAATATATATGAAGAAATGCAGAGAAGAGCAACCTCATAAAGATATTAATTCTATCTCATCAACCTGTAAGGTGTATGAGCTCACAAAATTCCCAACACTATTCTGCAGAACTTGACAAAAAGATTCTAAGTTCATTGAGAAATACTCATTTGAGAATAGCCTTGGAAAACTTGAAAAAGAAAAGTTATCACCAGGAATTAGTCTTAGCAGATAGAAAAACTACAATAGATACAATACTTAAAATACTGTGGACCTGTCACAGGCAGATACATGGTGGAAGAGAACAGGAAATTCTGAAAAGACCTAAAGTACATATAAGAATTCAGTATAAGAGTGTTTCCAACAAGTAGAAAACATATGGAGAAAAAGTTAAAGTACAAGCTTCCCCTTACCTATCATATACTTAAATATATGTCATATAAAGACTTAAGTAAAAATCAACCAGTACACGTACTAGCAGAACATATGTAACTGCTCACAATTTTACATGGGTGACAAAGCTTTTCTGGGTGCATAGCAAAGCCAGGTAAAAGGAAGGATGGGATGGACCTTACACATTTATATATAAAATCTGAAGTGTGCACTAAAAACATAATAAACAAAAACAATGAACTGAAAAAAATTTGTATCATAGAAGATAAAGGAGCAATACCATTAATGTGTGAATAAGTCTTATAAAGTAGTAAGAAGAAAGGTAAAGGCACACATCAGAGATATTGCAGGTTCAGATCCAGACCAAAACAATAGAGTGGGTCAAAATGAATTTTTTGGTTTCCCAGTGCATATAAAAGTTATGTTTATACTACACTGTAGTCTATTAAGTGTGCAGTAGCATTAGATCTTTAAAAAGTTCATACCTTAATTTAAAAGCACTTTATTGGGGCACCTGGGTGGCTCAGTCGGTTAAGCGTTCGACTTCAGCTCAGGTCACGATCTCACAGTTCGTGAGTTCAAGCCCCACATCGGGCTCTGTGCTGACAGCTCAGAGCCTGGAGCCTGCTTCAGATTCTGTGTCTCCCTCTCTCTCTACCCCTCCCCTGCTCATGCTTGTCTCTTTCTCTCTCAAAAATAAAAAAAAAAAAAACATTTAAAAAATTAAAAAATAAAAACAGGAGGGGCACCTGGGTAGCTCAGTCGGTTAAGCATCCAACTTCAGCTCAGGTCATGATCTCAAGGTTCATGGGTTTGAGCCCCACATCAGGCTCTATGAGGACAGCTCAGAGCCTGGAGCCTGCTTCAGATTCTGTGTCTCCCTCTCTCTCTGCCCTTCCCCTGCTCATGTTCTCTTTCAAAAATAAGTAAACACTTAAAAAAATTAAAAAAAAAAAAAAAAAAAGAAATGGATTTCTTAAAGAATAAGTTTGAAAGCCACAATTACTCCTTGATCCATGGGCTGCAGAACAGATGTTGTGTTAGCACGAATACATTTATCTTGTACATTTCCATCAGTGCTCTAGGGTGACCATGTGCATTGTCAATGAGCAGTAATATCTTGAAAGGAATCTTTTTTTTTTTTTTTTTTTTTTTGAGCAGCACGGGCAGAGTATGTTTAGCATAATTCTTAAAGGCCCTAGGATTTTCAGAATGGTAAATGAGCACTGGCTTCAACTTACAGTCACCTGCTGCATTAGCCTGTAACAAGAGAGTCAGCCTGTTCTTTGACGCTTTGAGGTCAGACATTGACTTCTCCTCTCTAGCTGTCAAAGTCCTAGATGGCATCTTCTTCCATCAGAAGGCTAAGTTTTGTCTCCATTGAAAATCCGTTGTTTAGTGTGGCTGCTTTCACGAATTATCTTAACCAAACTTTCCGGATCACTTGCTGCAGATGCTACATCAGCACTTGCTGCTTCACCTTATATTTTTATGTTAGGGACATGGCTTCTTTCTTTAAACCTCATGAACCAGCCTGTGTTAGTTTCAAACTTTACTTCTTCACCTCTCTCAGCCTTCACAGAATTGAAGAGAGTAAGGACTTTGCTCTGGACGAGGCTTTGGCTGAAGGGAATGTTGTGGCTGGTTTGATCTTCTATCCAGACCACTCAAACTTTCTCCACATCAGCAATGGCTGATGTGGTTCTGTCATTAATCACGTGTTCACTGGAGGAGCACTTTTAATTTGCTTCAAGAACTTGTCTTTTCCATTCACCACTTGGCTACCTGGCTAACTGGAGCAAGGGGCCTACCTTTCAACTTTTCAGTCCATCTTGGCTTTCAACATGCCTTCCTCCCTAGGCTTAATCATTTCTAGCTTTTGATTTAAAATGAGATGGGGCGCCTGGGTGGCTCAGTCGGTTGAGCATCCGACTTCGGCTCAGGTCACGATCTCGCGGTCTGTGAGTTCGAGCCCCGCGTCGGGCTCTGTGCTGACAGCTCGGAGCCTGGAGCCTGTTTCACATTCTGTGTCTCCCTCTCTCTCTGACCCTCCCCCGTTCATGCTCCGTCTCTCTCTGTCTCAACAATAAATAACAGTTAAAAAAAAAAATTAAAAAAAAAAAATGAGAGACATGTGGCTCTTCCTTTCACTTGAAAACTTAGATGTTATTTTAAGGTTATTAACTGGCCTAATATCAACATTGTTGTGTCCCAAGGAACAGGGAGACCCAAGGAAAGAAAGACAGGGGAACAGCCAGTTAGAGCAATAAGAACACACCCAGCATTTACTGATTAAGTTCAGTCTCATATGGAGTTTGTAGTACGCAAAACAATTACAATAGTAACATCAAAAATCACTGATCACAGATCAGTGGGGTGCCTGGCTGACTCAGTTGGTGGAGCATGGGACTCTTGATCTTGGGGTGGTGGGTTCTAGCCCCCCATGTTGGGTTATCGAGATTCTTAAAAACAAAATCTTAAAAAAAAACACAATAAAGCAAAGCACAATGCAAGGCATGCCTAGGGGCGCCTGGGTGGCTCAGTTGGTTGGGCTTCCAATTCTTGGTTTCGGCTCAGATCGTGATCTCTTGGTTTGTGGGTTCAAGCCCTGCATCCGGCTCTGCACTGTCAATGCATAGCCTGCTTGGGATTCTGTCTCTCTCACTCTCTCTCTGTCCCTCCCCCATTCTCACTCTGTGTCTCTCTCAAAATAAATACATAAGCTTTTTTAAAAAAAAGTCTTAAAGAAAAAACAAAACAAGGTATGCCTATATAGAACAGAAAAATAGGGGCACCTGGATGGCTCAGTAGGTTAAGTGGCCGACTTCAGCTCAGGTCATGATCTCACACTTCATGAGTTTGAGCCCCACGTCAGGCTCTGTGCTGACAGCTCAGAGCCTGGAGCCTGCTTCGGATTCTGTGTCTCCCTCTCTCTCTGCCCCTCCCCTGCTCGCACACTCTCTCTCTCAAAAATAAATAAACATTAAAAAATTTTTTAAATGAAAAAAAATAGAAAAATGGGCAAAGGACATTGACAATTCCTAAAAGAAGGTATACAACAAACACACTGACAACTGTGAAACCTTACTACTAATGAAATAACTGAAAATTAAAATTAAATACCCTTTTCAACTACCAGACTGCCAGAACTGAAAAGTAACAGCAGGAGTAGGCATGTATATCAGAGTTAGGGGTGCACATGAAAACAAGTGCATCCCATCTGCCCACTAATTCCTACAGAAACAATCCCATACGTGCCCAAGAATGCAGACAGGGATTATATTCACAATGCCAAAAACTGAAATAACCTAATGTTCTCTGAGACAAGACTAATTAAATTCCAGTGCAATGTGATGATTACAGGACATTAAAAATACTACTGTTCTACTTTCATCAATACAGAAACAAATCTACAATACATGAAGTGAAAAAAGCAGACCACATGAGCAGTCTGGGTGGTGTATGATCCTACTGTGGTTGTATATAGTACACACAGTTGACACTTACAACAGTGAGGGGGGTACTGGGTAGGGGCACTGACTCCCATGCAGTCAAAAATCCACTATAATTTCTGACTTTCCAAACTTAACTACTAATAGCCTACTGTGGACCAGAGCCTCACTGATAACAGTCAATTAACACACATTTTGTATGTTATATGTATTATACACTGTACTCTTACAATGAAACTAGAGAAAAGGAAGTGTTAAATCACAAGGAAGGGGCATCTGGGTGACTTAGTTGGTTGAGCACTGGACTCTTGATTTCAGCTCAGGTCATGATCTCACAGTTCGGGAGTTCGAACCCCAAGCCAGGCTCTGTGCTGACAGCATGGAGACTGCTTGTGATCCCTTCTCTCCCTTACTCTCTGCCAGTCCCTTGCACGCAAGCATGCACTCTCTCAAAATAAATAAACTTTAAAAAAATCATAAGGAAAATACATTTATAGTACTGTACTATTAAAAAAATGCATATAAGTGGACCCACACAATTCAAACCCATGTTGTTAAAAGGTCAATCATATCATATATGTGTGTATATATATATATATATATATATATATATATATATATATACACACATGCACATATTTATATAATTTAACATATATATTTATGTTATAATTATATATAGTATATAAACATACATACACATTTAAATATAAGTATATAAATTATATATAAATATGTATAAATTATAAAATATATATGCAAAACTTTCTGAGAAGGATTTTTAAGTTTATCTTTTACTTTTTACATTTTTTTTACTTTTTACATTTTCAAACTTTTCTATCATTAATTTTGCTGCTTTTACAGAGGAAAAAATACTAAATTAGAAGAAGAACACAGTTCCAGGTGGTTTCTTTACCTCCCTATCAAACCAATCCTGTTCATATGTGCATAAAAATACTATCCTCCTACCTGTCTGAGCAACTCCAGTTTCTTCAGTTCCTCATTATAGGCTTCTGGGTTCTCCCCATAATTCTTCAGGACAAACTAGAGAGAGACACATAGAGACACACACACACATAGAGAGAGAGAGAGAGAGAGAGAAAGAGAGAGAGAGAGATGTAAGCCAGGAATACAAAACACTCCCCGGCTCCCACTCCTGCCCAGAGTCCTTGGAAGTCACAAGTCAGGGCTCAGGATTGGGTCCAGACCCACAAGCATGAGCTTACCTCCTGGTCCACCGGGAACTCTACCTCAGTAACAGGGCAGCACTAAAAGCTGACCATGAGAGCCTCCACCTTTGAGCAAAATGGAAAGTAACACTGGATGACCCTGTGTGAACACCCCGGCTGGTCTTTGTCATGCTACTGCCCTCTTTGTAAAGTCCAGGACTCTGGCAGGTCAGGAATGGGGGAACTTAGCTGGCTGAAATAGGATCCTACTGAGCATCCCAAAACAGGCCACAAATTCAAGCCTCCTTCAAGGACTGGACCCTGCTGTGTTCTGAGATCACAACCATAATCCCAACCCAACAACCAACACAGACAAGAGATACCAAGTAAGAGTGGGAGTGCAAAGGCTTCTTCACCAGCCAGCCCTTCTCGCTAGGAAAAAGCACCACAGAATAAAGGATTTACATGAGGACAGGCCCACAGGCGTGTGATGGCAATGATCCAGACAGGAGACGGGAAAGTCACTGCCCGCATCAGAGAGGGGACTGGCACGCCCGCCCACAACAGCACTCTTCACCTCAGGAGCTGACTCTCTAGGACAATGAGCACACTCATCAGTCTGGAGGCAGAGCCTGGGCCAAAAGACCCCTTGTTTACCTAAGATCAACAGGCTAAGGCAGCTGAACTACTGCCATTGCAGTTCCCGCTGCCTGAGTTAGCAATCTGGGTGGGGGGAAGGGGGCAGATGCATCCATTCCACCAACACTGAGCACTGATGCCCACCTCACAGGTTCCCTGAGGTTCAAAGACTGAAAAGAGGTGGCCTCTCTGTCCAGCAGCACACTCGCACGATGTCTGTGGCCCACTCACCTGTTGTGAGGTCCCTTCCCAGGACCTATGCCACATGGCTAGGGAATTGGTCACATGGAAACCTGGAAGGCTGTGGAACAGCTCCTATCTGCCCTGGCAGGGAAAGGGAGAGGTGGGACAGACAGAAGGGAGGCTACTGCTGAATTTGTTTCAGCATCACCCAGTCACGCGCCCAAAACCTCTGACCCTGACCACTCTTCTGTTGGCTTTACCTCCTGAAAGTCCCATGTGTCCATGAGCTCTCCATTCTATCCTCTTGCAACCCTTTCAAAGCTATCGCTTACTTAGAGGCCAGAATGATCTTTCTAGCACAACTCCAATGTCACTCCTAACTTCAGAGCCTTCTGAAACACACATGCACCTGGGGAAAAAAATAAACCAAAATATGCTTTTCTTAGGATAGTGAGATTATGAGAAATGAGTTGCAATCTAAAGACAAAAATTGTAATCTAAAAAGAATGTGCAACAGTAGCTCCCCAAAGCCTCCAAGTCCAAATCTAATCTCCTAGGCACAGAGTTCAGGGCTCTTCACAACCTGCTCCCAACAGCCTTCAGAGACTGTCCGCTAGCATGTTCCAGGGACACCCAGCCAACAGTCCTATGGAATTGCTCTCAGGTCTCGATACCTGTCCCCATGTTGTCACCTCTTCTCTATTAAGACTCAGATGAAATGTCACTTCCTTGAACTTCAGCTGCTGCTCTCTCTACATTCCAAACATGCCTGCACCAGACTGTGCCTTGTGGCAGGGTCATGCCAGTGACACCCCTCCAATCCACACCAAACAATGAGTGCGTCAGGAACAGCAGGGGCCTCATTAGTATGTGTTAGATCCTCAGCAAATGGCTGCCTTTACAGGAAATGCAGAGGAGGGATGAACAAATTGAAAATACCAAAAGGAGACACTCCGAAAAATTCAGAAGATGGGACATTCTGCCCAACAGGGCCTTCTGTAAGTCCTTTGACAATATGATAAAAGCCATGAAAGAAATCTTCCTAGAAATGCTCGACTATGCACAAACGCAAAAATGTGCAAACAATGTTAGGAGTTCGCAGACACTCTGAAGCCCGTTTGTGGGCTCCTGGTTTACAATCCTCGCTTGGATCTAGCCAAACCTCTTCTCAACCAGCCCTCCAAACACCATAAATATAAAGTGTGGCCTGGGCTGTAAGGTAGAACTTGACTAAAATGGGCATGTATTCCTTGATTAATTCCCTTTTGGTAAGAGGTTTTAGAGTAACAGTACACACAGCCCGGAGGCCCCATGGGATAGAGGAATACTGGAGTCTTAGAAACAAGGCTTCTCCTGGCGTCGCTAAAAACACCTGTCCTTGCTGTTCACACATGGTGAAGGAGAGAGAAAGGCTGCCCCCAACCCCAGCAAACTGTCCCTAAGAGGTCACCTTCTACCTGTCTCATTCCTCCTCTAAGATCAGCAGCAGCAAAAACTGACTGAGCTCCTGCCACAGACCAGGCTCTGTGGTGAGCACCTAAAACGTTCCTCAAACCCTGTAACAACCCCAAGCAGTAGATACTATTATCATCACCACTTTACAGATGAGGAAATGAACAAACTGAGGCAAAGAGGTCAGGGCATCTGCCGGGCTCACAGCACTAATAACTGATGGAACAGTAACTAAAACCCAAACATTTGGGTTTCAGAGTCCAGGTTCTTAATCACACATTAGACCAATTCATTCCCTCTATTTTTAATACAGTTCTCATAAATAATTCTGGGGAAAGAGTTAGAGAAAATGAATCTCTAGCCACATAGTGAATCTCATAGCCACAACAGAGCAGCCAGGTTATTTTTTAAACTCTGATGGAGTCCTCTATGACTGCAGATCACTCCCCCACCAAAGAGAGGAAAAAGGCTGGCTGAAGGTTCTAGAGTAAAAAACAGAGACCATCTTGCAGTCTGTGTTCTACAGAGCTCAGAACAAAGTCTGGTCAGGATGTGAAGCTCCCGACAATCTGAGATGGAAGGCCTAGCAGCAGGTCACTGCCACCATAGAAGGCAATGACAGGACCCCAATGCACCCACACAACCAACAGGTAGTTAGGGTCAACAGGACCCAGAGAACCTCCAGAGCCCGGCCGGGCTTTGAAGAAGTTGGGGATCCTTTTCTGAGGAAACAATAAGACCTATGGACATGTCTATGTTAATTGAGAGCATGTCTAAGGATCAGAGACACTGGGGGGGGGGGGGGGGGGGTGGAGAAGAGAGGAAGGAGTTACAAGTGCAAACAATAAGCATACAAAGGCCATTTCCAGAGAAATATCAATACAGTATGCCAAGACCTCTCATAGGGACTCACATGCATTAATTCTTGTTCTCACAGGCTTAAGAGGTATATTATTTCCATCTTATAGGTGAGAAAAATGAGGACCAGATTAGTTTTATAATCATTTGTAGCAGCTGAAGGTCACCTAGCAATTAAGTGGAAGGGATGGGACCTAAACCAAGGTCGGTCTGATTCCAATGTCTAGGCTATTTCCATACTACTCTGCTCTTTTACTGAGCAACAAATGGCACAGAATTTTGTAGGCAGATAAGATCACATTCATCACAGATGAGAAACATTCATCCTAGGTCCTGCCATTCTTTTGCAGACTGGAAAAATGGAAACTAGAGATCAGCAATGGCTGTGCTAGAACTCCAAGCCAGGTTTCCTGACTCCTGACCCAGGGATATTCCTTTTGTGTCACTTTCTCTTGTATTAATTAGCATGTTCTCATTCTTCTGTGCATGCTTCCCCCACCCCCACCCCCAGATGCTGGCGGTGTTTAGCTTTTGCTCTTAATTTGACAGAACATCTTGGAATTTCACGGTACTAATTAAAGCAATAATCCAAGAAGAAAAGAGAATAAAAGGCATCACAGGTGTAAACATTACCTTCGTTCACTGTACATATATTTCTCTTTTCTCCACTTGCAGGATTTACTCAAATATGGGG
The DNA here is from genome assembly GCF_018350215.1 of Panthera leo. Classification (NCBI taxonomy): domain Eukaryota; kingdom Metazoa; phylum Chordata; class Mammalia; order Carnivora; family Felidae; genus Panthera; species Panthera leo. The sequence continues at coordinate 16,644,946 of NC_056680.1, read as the reverse complement.
AAATCGGGGATTCCTTGGGCTGGTCCATGGAAATACACACAAAACTAAGTCCCACATATAGGGTTATTAATAAATACAATACGATATATGCTTTGCTACTGAATTTCACATGAGATTAATTTTATTCAGAGAAAGGAGTTGGATTGCCTCTTGGTGTCAGCAAACCTAAAGCCAAATAACAAGCCAACAGCACTGAGGATGAGAACAGAGTTTCATCCTCGCCTAGTCTAACCTCTGTCTCTACACTCAAGGAATCTCTCCCACATCTCTTCTAAACAACACCAGCAAGGACAACTCAAGTTACATCTCGTGGCAGGTGCCAGAACTAGACTAGGTCATTCATCCAACACTTATGAAGCATTCTCCACACATAAGTATTTATTACTTCCCGAGGAAAGGAAAGAATCTCAAGTGAAATGGATACAGGCTTTTGGTGTAGGAGATTAAAATCAGAGAAGAATGGGGGGCGCCTGGGTGGCGCAGTCGGTTAAGCATCCGACTTCAACCAGGTCACGATCTCGCGGTCCGTGAGTTCGAGCCCCGCGTCAGGCTCTGGGCTAATGGCTCGGAGCCTGGAGCCTGTTTCCAATTCTGTGTCTCCCTCTCTCTCTGCCCCTCCCCCGTTCATGCTCTGTCTCTCTCTGTCCCCAAAAAAAAAAAAAAAAAAAAAAAAAAAAAAATCAGAGAAGAATGAACTGGACAGTGCACGTCATCTGTTCCTGGAGCCATTCTGCTGTAAAACACAGTGGGCAGACAGGCTCGGTAACTCCAGATCTGTGGTAAGAGAAAAGACAGGTCATCACCACAGGTAATTGGCAATGTCCCATGCTCCTCACTGTTGAGAAGGCAGGGCCCCCTTTTAGGCCTCTGGCCATTTGATTTCCTTTTCTATGTAGCAAGTGTTTCAAAGGAGTCAACTATCCCATGAGAAATCGCAGCGGGGAGGATTCCACAAACCTGAAAAGGAGGCTTTACCTACATGTGAATAAGATCAACAGTAAGAAGAGGTAATAAGAGTGTGCACTCTGTGGTGCAGGTCAACTGAGTGTTAACAGCGGTAGGCCTGGTCTGAATTTAGGAGTGTGGTATAACAGCCAGGCAGCTAAAGGGGCCCTGAGGAGGTATGGTTCAACCTGAGTGATGAACAGGAAGAAAGGAATTCCAGTAAGGACCAGAGCAAGAACAATGACCAGATGTGGAAGGAAAAGAGACTGAAAGTTCCTATAGGAGAGGCCTGGGGGAATGAATTAGAGAAGGAGGCTGAAGCCAAGTGGTGGCAGGCCTTGAATAGTAGGCAGATTCTCTGGAGGAACCTGGTGGAAAAGTGGAGATTCAGAAACCAATCCAGCTAAGTAAGGGTGGGGAGGAGAGAGGCCAAGAAGTCACTGAGTTGGCAGGGTGGCTACTACATGATACATCTGCCCTTGAGGATAGACAACCATGTGGACCCTAGAAGGTAAGCTCCATGAAGGCAGGACTTTTTATCATAACATATAGCCCTGAATTCCCAGGGCTGGCACATATAGTCACTCAGTAACTATTTGTTCAATGAATGAATCAGAAATGGATGTTAACACCTAAGTCCAAGTGAGCTTGACTTAAGCTCTAATGCAGTTGATTAAAGGCAGGTATTTGAGACCAGAAGAGGAAACAACTTCAAACACCAACACCTGTCCCCAAAATCACTCAGTGATGAAAAGTATAGGTCAGCCTTCATCAGTTGCCAATGAGTCAGCACTCTGGGCTCCAAAGCACAGGAAACAAAGTGAAAAGACAGCAGCATTTTCCCACTAAAAAATTATGTGGGTCCAGGTATCCCCACCTAAAGCTTGGCACTGCAGCTCAAAACCATTTGCTGTTCTCTTGGCTCTTATTTCACATTATTCCATAATTGAAGGCATGTCCATCAGGAGCGAAAACTAATACTAACCACTATGAAAGGTCTTTTCAACAGCCCAGGCCTCACAAAGAAACAAGCCCTTTAGCTATCTAGAAAATTCCTATTCATCTTTCAAAACCCACCAAGCCTTCTCTGATGGCCCCTCCTTAGGCTGGTACTTCTGTATAGTGCACATACACTTCCACTAATATTACCATTTAATTTTAAGTTTCCTCTACTAAACTGAATTCTTTAAAAAAGAAAGAAAAAAAGAAAGAAAGAACAGTCTCTTATTCATCTGTATTTCCAAGGCTCAGCATAGTGCTCAACAGGTTGACCTCAACAGAACCATTTTTACCCTAGTATTCTACATTAAATTCTACCTCTCAGCTCCAAGTCATCGGTGAAGGTTCCCACAGCTGAGAGAAAGGGTAGAAGAAGACAAGGGTACGAGTGGCAGAGGCAGAGTAGGGGCTCTAGGGCTGAGGAGAGGAGTCCAGGTCAGGAAGAGTTCCCAGGCTGCAGTGGCTTCTGCAGTCTTCTCTGCAGGAAGAGATCCAGGGTACCCCGAGGGAGCTGGCCCTTCTCGAGCCCAGCCTACCCACAGGCTGCTATTCCTTTTCAGTGGGTTCACGCAATACAAGCCCCAATCTTAACCTATCAAATAAACTGGTGGTATCTTCCCCAATCCCAAAGAGGAAACAAAAAGAGGTGATGTCTGCAGAACGAAGTTTCTTCTGCATCTGATACCACCTCAGGCTAAATGGTAATGAGCAACTACTCCAGCGAAGTCATTACTCACATAAAACCTTGTTGGTTAGGCAAGAGTGATCAGAATATCAAAGGATAAGTTAAAAACAAAACGTCTCTTAGGATTTTCTGGGCTAGGATTTTATCCACTGGATTTCCATAAATGTATGGTCACCATGTCTAAATTCCCTTTAGACTGTCATTCAATCATTTGAGAAATGTTTTCCTGAATGCCAACTATGTAGAGGGGGCCCTGCTAGGCTTCGAGCAGCATGCAGATGCCTCCCAGGTCACTTAGAATTGAATAGAGGAATTAAAACATAGCACACATACTGACACCAGGAAAAGAATGGAAAAAGGGATTCAGAGAAGGGGAAGATTAATCCAGATGAACGGATTCAAGAAGCCTTTTGGAAGAGACAGAACTTAAATTGGACCTTGAAAGATGGACAGAATATACAGACATTAAAGAAGGATCCCATTCCCATCCCACAAGGCAAAGACAAGAGTTCTTCTGGGTGGGAGAAAATCCACAACCAAAGGCAGAGAAGAGCAAATATACAGAGAATGTTAAGGGAACAGCAAATGGCTGAATGTGAACAGGATCTGTAACAAATACATAGATCAAGCACACACTGGACCCTCAAAAAATACTGAAAGAATTGGGGTTGGTCAGGCTGACCTCTAAATGGGTTGGGACTGAACTAGAAAACAAAGGAGTTTTGTTGTTTTAGAAAAAGTCATCTAATTGTGCTTGTATGAGAGAGCAGATAGAAGGCCAAAGTCTGAGGAAAAGGTAACAAAACTCTTAACTTTTAGATTAATCTAATTTCCTGTCTTCACAAATGAGGAAACAGACACCCAAAGAGATTTCATGACAGAATCAAAGGAATACAAACTGTGAGTGTCTGAACTAAGGCAGGGGCAGTGTAAAGAGGAGGGAGATAGTTTACTGGGGTAACTACTTCCAAACCTACTGTCCTTCTTCTATCCCTCTTCTTCAGCACCCTGCTGGGTGGTCCACTGCCTAGATTACCTGGGACTTACTTTGGTAGCTGCTCTACTGAAAACACAAGGATGCCAACCTGCAACAACCTGGCTCCTTTTCTCTTCTGCTCTGACCCACTGCAACTAGGTGGCCCTCCCCACGGGAGATGTCTCAGAGGGCACCCGATGCTCATTCAACACACCTGGCCCCTCTCTGTACCAGCCCCACCTGATCTCGCCACAGAGGTCTCTTCCTCCATCACCACCAAACCCGCCTGCCTTCCCCGTCCAACTGACGGTTCAACACAACGACTGCAAATGTTTCTTCAGGAGCTACAACTGTTATCCCCTTCGGGCAGTTAAGAAAAGCAATAACCCTCCCCCAAAATGACAAGGACCTGTATCTTTCGGTCCAAGGGGGCTCCTGTATATGGTTCTTATTCTCAACAGACCGGAGAGAATCGCACTGTCAGAGAGACCCCAAACGCAGAGAGGTCAGGCATTCCTCTGGTTCCCATCTTGAAACACACATGCTGAGCCATCACCGGCGTCCATCCCAGTCCGCTCCTGGACTGATAGCGCACGGAGGGCACAGTTCAAACTAGACGGCCAGGGCCGCCCACCGCTCCCCCGCGGGGCGGTCCCGGCGTGGAGGAGGGGCGGAGCAGAACTAGGTCCGGAGCGTCACACGGAGGAAGTCTGGTGCCTCGGTGGGAACCGTGGATGGCCCGGGGAAGAAGTAGGGAAGCGGGTTTTAAAAAGGCTGCGGATGCTGGCCCCGAGCGGGCGAGGAGGGGAGAGGAATGTCTGCGGAGGGCGGGGGGGGGGGGGGGGGGGGGTGAGGAACCAGGCTGAGAAAAGCCAGGGGAGGCCCCTCCTGGCCTCATCCGACCCTGCGACCAGGGCCTAGGGAAATGATGGACGCGCAGGGGGCGTCACGCGCTGGCAGACGGAGCTACGCCGGAGAGGTGGGGGGGGGGGGGGGTGCACTTACCTTCTTCACCGCCGGCTGGAAGAGGAAGTCACCGGCCTCCTTCAGGTCCAGCCAGATCATGGGCATGCGGGGCACAGCCTCCATGGCGGCTTGTGCCCGCCGGCCACCCGGCCGCTCCCCTAGCTGCCCCAGCTGCTGCCTCAGCCTCGCGCCCCGCCCCTCCACGCCGGAAGTCACTCGTCACGCGGGGCCGAAAATTGCACGCAGGGCCTGTTGGGAAATGCAGTCCTCCTCCGCGCAGCCTTCAGCGCCAAGCACAGCTGCCGTTGCGCATGCTCACTCCTCCGCGGGGAGGGCGTGGAAGGCGAATCTCCAGCCCCCTTCGAAAGGGTGTCTGGGAATGATAGTCTTCCTCCATTTAGCTGCGGAGCCGGGGCAGGGTGGTTTTCTCCTCCCTAGCCAGGTCATGGGGTCCTGGCCTTGGCCTTGGCGCTCCTGTGTCGGAGCAAGTGCATTGGAGCCCATAAGCTTATAGTCCCAAGTAGAGTCGGGGACATAGAAGACAGGGGCAGGCGTTCTATAAAGATAACGTGGCAAGGGGAGCCTGGCTGGCTCAGATGGTGGAGACTGCCGCTCTTGATCTCTGCGTTGTAAGTTCGATCCCCAGGTAGGACGCAGAGATAACTTAAAATCTTATGGGTGCCTGGGTGGCTTAGTCGGTTAAGCGACCAACCCTTGATTTCGGCTCAAGTCATGATCTGAACAGTTTGTGATATCAAGCCCCACTTGGGGCTCTGCGCAGGGAGTTAGTGTTTAATGGGCATAGAGTTTCAGTATGGGATGATGAAATAGTTCTAGAGATGGATGGTGGTAATAGTTGCAAAACAATGTGAATGCACTTAATGCCAAGTTGTACGATTAAAATACAAACTTTGTTAGGTATATTCTACTACAATAAAATTTTTTGAAAAGAAAATGCAGGACCTTGCAATTATTTTTTTAAGGGAAGGGAAAAATTGACCAGTACCTTAAAAGAGCTTATTTCTGGAAGACCATCTTGAGGTCGCCTGGCCATAGGTGAAGGCATTGAAGATAATGCCCATGCCCTGAAAAATCCCAACCATGAGGAAGAGGAGAAAGTTGCCCCAACACAATTTATAGTAAATGAAATGCAGGAACATAAAGTAGCCCATCTTGGGGTCCTCTGATTGTGTGGTAGTGGCCAGCCATAAGGGAATCATTAGACCTGGACACAGCAGCTGGGACCAGAGGAGGCTATGGCGGTGGGAGACATAGCATAGCATCGCTGAGCAAGGAAAGAAGCAAGATAGGACATGGGACTATGAAGCAGGCAGCTACAGGAAGCAATTTGGCCACAGGACAGACAGTTTAGGCCCCAAACACGAGACGGCAAAGGGTCAGGATTAAGCAGTTGGAAGTCAGTATGGACTGGAACAGTCAGAAAGGGACAGGACAGGTTGGGAGTAGGAAGCCTCCTCCTAAGACAGGGAGGACCCAGAGAGGCAGGCATTCCAGGTGGGTGGAACTGCAGCTACAAAAGAGATCTCTGGCTAGGCTCCAGGATTCAAAGGAGCCAGGCAGATGGGTCCCTACCTAATCAGTTTCCTAGAGCAGCACCTTTGGCCCTACTGTCCTTCCTTCCCCTAGCTTCACTCTCTTTTCTTTTTTTCAACTTTTTTTTTTATCTTTATTTTTGAGAGAGACAGAGCATGAGTGGGGGAGGGGAGAGAGAGAGAGAGAGGAGAGAGAGAATCTGAAACAGGGTCCAGGCTCTGAGCTGCCAGCACAGAGCCTGACACAGGGCTCGAACTCATGAACTGCGAGATCATGACCTGAGCTGAAGTCAGATGCTTAACTGACTGAGCCACCCAGGTGCCCCTCACTCTCCTTCTCTTTAGAATGGGACCACCTTGTCCCCACGTGGTGCTTCTGGGGTTGAACTACAATTACAGATATGATCACAGACTGAGTGGCTTTAACAGCAGAATTTAATTTTTTCACAATTCTGGAGGCCACAAGTCTGAGATGAAGGTGTTAGCAGGGTTGGTATCTTCTGAGGCCTCACTCTGGTTTGTAGATGAATGTCCTCTACCTGTGTCTTCGCATGGTCTTCCCTCTGTGCATGTCTGTGTCCTAATCTCTTAGGACACCAGTCATACTGGATTAGGGCCCACCCTCATGACCCCATGTTAAATTAATAACCTCTTTCTCCAAATACGGTTACATTCTGGGTCCTGGGGGTTAGTACTTCAACATATGCATTTGGGGGAGACACAATTCAGCCTATAACACAGGGTCAGTGATGTAAAGGGCAATTGGTGTGAGACGTATCAAAAACCAAGAGGTTCTGTGAGAGGGCCTTGAATGTTAAGGCAATGGGTAGGGATAGGCCATTGGAGGTGAGACAGCAGAAAGGATGTGCCTGGGGTAAGAAGTGCCCTCCCAATGCACATATTTCCTCACAGGAATGGACAGAGTTGGGAGTCTGGGGAAGCCTAAGACTCCATAGGACTGAGGAAGAGGAGAACCCATCACAAGGGGGCAGCAAACACCCCATTCAGCCAGATCAGTTCACCCCTTTCTCAACACAATCCCATCACACTCAGCAGGGCTGGAAGGTCCTCAGAGACACAGACATCCACCCCCCATTTTATGGAAATGGAAATTGAGGCCTGGATTGGTGAATGGATCGATCAAGTCTCCCAGCAAGCGAATTGTAGAGTCCAGGCTGGGCCTGGGTATCGTCCCTCCCAGCTCAGTTATTCAACAAATATTTACTCAACACCCCCTGTGCCCTGTGCCCTGTGCACCGTTCTAGGTGCTGTTGAATAAAACAGGTAAAGATCGAGGCGCGTGGGTGTCTCAGTCAGTTGAGCCACTGATTCTTGATCTCGGCTCAGGTCATGATTTCGTGGTTTGTGAGTTCGAGCCCCACATCAGGCTCTGTTGGTGGGAGCACAGAGCCTGCTTGGGTTTCTGACTCTCCCTCTCTCTGCCCCTCCCCAGCTCGCTTGCTCTCCCTCTCTCTCTCAAAAATAAATAAACTTAAAAAAAATTTTTTTTAATAAAACAAGCAAAGATCTCTGCCATAATGAGCTCACAATCTAGTGAGGGGTCACAGACATTAACAGAATAAAGAATATACGGTATGTTTGATGGCAAGAAGAGTTATGGTAAGACAAAACATATAAAGCAGCAGAAAAAGGAGGATGGGAGTATGAGGAAGGGACATTTATAATTTTGTATCTATACGGGGTGGGGTGGGGAGAAAGATTCACTCAGAAGGTACTATTTGAGCAGAGATCTGAGGAAGTAAAGGAGCAAGCCAGGGACATAGCTAGGGGAAGACAGTCCTAGAAAGAGAGAAGAGAAGAAAATGCAAAGACCCTGAACCAAGATCGTGCCTGGAGAACAGTAAGGAGGCCAGAGTGCTGAGTCCAGGACGTGTAGAAAACAGCAAGAGATGGGGTCAGAGAGGGTGGAGGTGAGGTCGGGGGTTGCATGTGGTATACGGTCCCTAAAACCATGGTGTGGACTTGGACTCTTCCTTGGGTGGTCTGGGGAACCACGGGAGGGTTTGGCACAGAGGAGAGATGATCGTACATAGGTTTACAGGTTACACTGGCTGCAATATTGATGGACTGGGGAGGAGGATGGTGACTCGGAGGAAACACCCATACCAAGAATTCTGGATTCCCAGGATTCTGTTCTGGGCCCTACAGAGAGGAGGTGGGGGCAGAACTGCTGCCTCAGGGTCTTCACAGAGAGGACCCGGGCACACACAGGAAACGTGGGGTGGACTTGAGGAAAGAATATACCACAGGGAAGAATGGGGTGGGATTTGGTGTGTGTTTAGGCCACATCGCCTCCACAGAACAGGGTAGAGGGTGGGTAGAGTGTGAATCTCGGGGGTGGGGAATGGACAGAGAGCCTAATGGGGTAGGTGAGGAGAGAAGTCTTCCTAGAAGAAGAGAGGTTATCCTCACACTCTGTGCAACTCCTGTCAAATTCCCAATGTCTCTGTGTGTGTGTGTGTGTGTGTGTGTGTGTGTGTGTGTAAGTTGACAAGATGTGTCTCAAATTTATATGGAAAAGCAAAGGACTAAGAAGAAAGTATACAGTCTTAAAGAAGAGAAACAAAATGAGATCTGTTCTACCAGATATCTAATCCTGTTAGAAAGATGAGTAATTGGAACAGGGTGGGTATTTCATCAGGAACATAACATTAGACCATTAGAACAGTGTAGAAAACCCAGTAACAGACCAAAGCCTCCCATGTCCATCTTTTATTATTTTTTAAAAATTTATTCATTTTGAGAGAGAGACAAAGAGAGAGAATCCCAAGCAGGCTCCATGCTGTCAGCACAGAGCCTGATGTGGGGCTTGATCCCACTAACCATGAGATCATGACCTGAGCTGAAATCAAGTGTTGGCCGCTTAACCAACTGAGCCACCCAGGGCCCCCTGAACCCTTCCAAGTCCATCTAATGGACTCCAGAGTTAGCACCGCAGGCCAGAGAGGAAAGGGGAGGGGGGGCGCCACTGACAAAATGATGCAGGTCAACTAGTCACCCACGTGGAAACAATTAAATTGGAGTCTGTTAAGGGGTGAATTGTATCCCCCATGAAGATATGTTGAAATCCTAACCCCCGGGTATCTGTGACTGACTGTAGTTAGAAATCAGGTCTTTGCAGACATCATCAAATTAAGATGACATCATATTGGATTAAGGTGGGCCCTAATCCAGCAACTGGTGTCCTTAACATACTTTGTCCTTAACATACCTACATACTTTGGTTGTGGCAAACCCCTCAATCACGTTAGCCAATTCCTTAAGATCAGTCCGTCTATCTACATGTCTATTAACTATCTATCTGTCTTCTTTTGGTTTTGTTTTCTCTGGAAAACCCTGGAGTCTACCTCACGTCATGTTTCCAGTTATGCATGAAATCAGGAGAATGGTCATCTTTGGGAGTGGGGGAAGAGAAATGATTGGAAGTAGGGGGCACACGAGGAGCTCGTGGGATTCTGTGAATGTTCTGTCTCTTGAATGATCAGGGTGCTGGTTACAGGAATTTGTTTCCTTACTTCTGTAAGAGGTAAATAAACCAGGCTGTACACTTCTCTACTGAGCATTTTTTGTATTCGTGTTACAGTTGAAAAGTTAACATAAATTAATTCCAGGTAGAGGCACCCAGGTGGCCCAGTTGGTTAAACTTGATTTAAGCTCAGGTCATGATCTCACTGTTTGGTTTGTGAGATTGAGCCCCGAGTTGGGCTCTGCGCTGACAGTAAGGAGCCTGCTAGGGGTTCTCTCTCTCCCTCTTTCTCTGCCCCTCTCCTGCTCGCACATGCATGCACTCTCTCTGTGTCACTCTTTCTCTCTCAAAAATAAATAAACTTTAGGGGAAAAAGTAGTTAATTTTAGGGATATTAAGGACTGAAATGAGAAAGGCAAATACCTCTAACTTTTAAAAGTAGATATAGGAGAATATCTTTATAAGTCAAACAGGGAAAGATTTCTTAAGGTATAGAAAATACCAGCCATGAAGGAAGGTCAATAAATTCAACTTCATCTGAGTTAAGAAATTCTGTTGAGCAAGACATCATAAAACACAGGAGCCAGCTTAAGAGGCTTCATCCACCAAATCTGGGACAATTTGAGAATCAAAATATAAGGATACTAAAGGATTATACCCCATCAAATAAAAGAATACATGAACTTATACAGGTATAAGTAAATAACAGGACAAACAGCCGAAAGCCAACTGCTAGATTTATTAGGAAGGAAGAAATTAGAAAACCACTCTTCAGCAACCATATTAATAATTCAGGCAAAATCATCAATGGACATAAAACTAGTGAACTTAAGAAATAAAGGAACACAGCAATTATATAGTCCCATAGTATCTCCCCACGATATACTTATTAATTACAAAGGGAAAAATAGTAACTTTCAAATGAAGAAACTTGATAGACTCCACTTTAACTAAGTGATGGAATTTAGTATCACCAGCAATGGGGTAAATCGACGTCATGTGCTTTTAGGTATTAGGCATTGAGGACAAAGCCTCAAAAATACATTGCTTTAATCTTGAATCAAAGTTAGACAAACCTACATTAAGGGTTTGATGACATGGCTGGTTTATAATCTTCAAAAATGTCAGTGTTATGAAACACAAAGAAATGCTGTTTCAAACTGAAGGACACTAGAGAGACATAACAATGGAATGAAACACATGATACGGGATTTTCTTTTGCACCAAAGGACATCACTAGGAAAACTGCTGAAATCGGAATAGGGTCTGTAGATTAGATAATGGTAGTGTACTAGTGTTAATTTCTTAAATTTGAGACTTGTTCAATGTTATATTTACGTATAAGGGAATGCTCTTATTTTTAGAAAATATACACCGAAGTATTTAGGTGGGAAAAGGCATCATTCTGCCCCTGTCCCTTACTCTCAAGTGTCTGGGAGGAAGGGGCAGGGAGAGAAGAGAAAAAAGTGTGTGTGTGTGTGTATGTATTATATATATAATATTATAGAAAGAGAGGAAGAGGATGCAAATATGATAAAATATTAACGTTTGGGGAATCTGGGTAAAGAGTATGAAGAAATTCTTTACACTACTTCTGCAACTTTTCTATGTAAGTCTGAAATTATGTAAATATATAAAATTAAAAACAGGACACCATAAAGAAAATGGAAGGACAATACAAAACTGGGAGAAGGTATCTGTCAGACATAACCAACAAAGGATTACCATCTAGAATATGTAAAAAACTCGGAGTGTCTGGCTGGCTCAGTCAGTAGAGCACATGTGACTCTTGATCTCGGGGTTGTGAGTTCGATCCTCACGTTGAGCATGGAGCCTACTTAAAAAATAATAATAATAATAATAGAGTACATAAAGAACTCTCACCAGTTCCCAAGAAAGACAAACAGCCTGATAGGAAAATAGGCACACAACTTGGAAGGGAACTTACAAGAACAGCCCGACACAAATGGAAAGATGTCTAGCCTCATCAGTACCCAGGGAAATGCAAACCCGAACCCTGATGAAAGTCCATTTTATACTAATCAGATGGATGAGTAAACATCAGTCAAAAATAAGCAGTAGCACAGCTAAACATGGCAGAACTCTGAGACATCCTGGCCTTTGCAGTGACAGCCTGGCCTTTGCAGTGACAGCCTGCAGTGACACCCCCTGGGCGGGGAGAGGGGTGCCAAACCTGATGGGCCAGGGCTGGGGTCAACACATGGGATTCTCAGATGCCAAGGTCTTCCTAGCCGAGGTCTCAGTGTCTGTGGGTAGTAGAGCCAAATTGCTGGTTCTGGAACAAGTGTGTGTCCCCGTGGGCCCAATACGGCCACAGCTGCTTTCTCCACCCCATTTGACACGTGCAGGCCACTGGGCGGGGGCTCTGTTCCTGGAATCTGTGCCCCTCTCTTGGCCACCCCATTAGAGCGAGGGGGAAGCTAAGGCCCGAGAAGGGGAGGGGCTTGGCCAAGGGTTCACTGGGCTTTTCTCATAATTCTTTGGCCCGTGTGAAAATTTCTTGCTCCAAACATCTTCTCGAGGAGGTGAAGAAGCTGTGGGGACATTCAGAAGGAATTGCAGGTCTCAGCTGCCTGTGGTGCTGGCTGAAGAAAAAACTGGCGTAGACCACTCACGTGAATAGGATCTTGCCTCCCGAAGGTGGATGACTTTTCTGGGGAGTGTCCACTTCCTGCTCGCTCCACCCTCCAGAGTCCCCCAGAACCTCACCCACCCCCTGGCTCAACCTCAGGCCCCCGGGCCGAGTCACCTGCTCTGTGGGTCTCGGAGAAACCTCCTGCTGGGCAGACGCTTGGAATCCTGTCTTCACCCTGTGCAGCTCGGCTCCCAGCAGGCTGGACCACCCCGCAGCCCTCATGCTGAAGACGCAGTAGTTGGGATCCCAGCACCTCCACTTACCAGCTCTGTGCCTGGGTCCAGTTCTTAACTTCCCGGTGCCCGAGTTTCCTCATCTGCAAAATCGGGTCCTGGTCAGAGCCCAGTCTCAGCTGCATCTCTAGGCCATCACTGCCCCCCCAAACCACCACTGCCCTGAAAGCCACCTCAGGTGACCGAGGTCACCCAGGGTCCTCTAGGTAAGTGGAGCTGGAATTGGTACAGAGCCACTCACATGGCTTCCAGAACTAGGGAGCCCACCCCTAAAATATCTTTCTGAAGTGGCAACTTTCAGTGACTGTCCCTATTTGGACTGGCTGCTCAATGGGGTCTCTGGTTTCTCCAGCAATCAAGACTCCCAGGTGTCTCTTACTGGACGATATCCTGGCCAGCGTGCAGTTTCCTCCATCTTTGCCTGCAGGGCAAATATACGTATTTGTGTAGGTGAAGGCTTGCTATTAGGATGATGCCAGGGACCCCTCAACAGGCCTCTCCCATGAGTCAGCCTTGCCTGACACATTGTCCTGGCTACCCTGATGTGCACTGCCTGAGCATGCACCGGCTGCACGTTATTAGCAGGCCTCCGTCTGCAGGGGGCACTCTAGGTCCATGGATCTGTGGCTGGACTCCAAACACCAGAATGACCTCAGGCTGTGGAGTCCAGACTTCAGAAATCTTTCTGAGGCTATATTTTAAACTTGGTGTCTCTTATTGGATAGGATAAAACTTAAAACTAGGCAGATGCCAGTCACTCCAATTAGCCTGTTCCTGTGACTAGGCCTCTTCCCCACAGCTGACCTGTTCCAGGTCCCTGGTTTCCCTGGCCTTTGCAGTCCCCTTGTGCACAGCCTGCACTGTCAGCTGGCCTTTGGCTGCTGGGTCCTTTCAGGCCACTGGGACTCTGGCCAGCCTCCAACTCCTGGACAGCCTCCAGAATAGAGGGAGCCCACCCCCAAAAAATCTTTCAGAGGCTCCATTTAAAAAATAAGTTTATTTCTTTATTTTTGAGAGACTCAGAGAGTTGAACTCACAAACCTCGAGATCGTGACCTGAGCTAAAACCAAGAGTCAGAGGCTTAACCACTGAACCACCCAGATGCCCCATCGGGGGCTCCATTTTAAACTGGGGACTGTCAGTCCCCGTTTGGACTGGTTGCCTGATCTGTAGCATAGGAAAGGAGAGGCCCCTTTCAGGAAGGCACCAGCCCTACATGTTTCACCAGCAGGCCCTTGGGCAAAATGGCCAGGGTAGCACCTAAAAGGGATTGCAAGTGGCAGTGGATCAGAGGAAGGACAATGGCGGGGGTCTGGAGGACTCTACGGCTAGAGGTAGGCTTGGCAGCAGTGGCCTGTGTGGCCCAGTACCAACCGAGCTATGAGGAGACTGTCACCCAGGCTTTCTGGTTCTTCAGCGGGGGCAATGAGGTCAGCCCCTCTTCAGCCTTCTGGAAGCCATCCTGCCGCCTAGTTCGGTAAGTGTCTGAGGGCCCAGGCTGGGGAAGCAGGTACCATCTGCCTTAGAACAGGAAAGAATACCTGTCACAGGCACAGAGTGGTTAACATTAGCTATTGCTGTTATTATGATAATGTTTCTTCCATGGTAAGGTAAGACAGAGATTGTAATCTCAAGGCCTGACAGCTGGCTAGCTGGTAAATTTGGGGGTTTGCCCAAGGGTGAAATGTGGGTCTAGGGATTCAGCCTATACTCAGGCCCTGGGCATAAAGGAATATGCAGAGCTGTTTTTCAAAGGACAGACGAGAATTGAACTGGTCTCTCTAGAGCCTCACACGGGGGTGGGGGTGGGGGACTTCCGGTGTCCGGTGCCAGCCCTATCGCCCTTCTCCCGCAGCTGAATGTGCAAGGCAGGTATTCTTACGTCACAGAAGTGGAAATTGAGGGGCAAAGCCAGGAAGTGACCCCTCAAGGTCGTATGCAGCTATGCAGTGGCATCCTGTAGCTAGTTCCTGAAAGCCCCCCACACACTAGATCTCCGTGGAGGCCACTTAGGAGGCCCCTTTAAGAGGTTTTGGTGGGAAGTGCAGACACCTTGGCTGAGCCCCTTCCGACGTGTAACTGTGCTTTTGTTCTGTCATCTGAAAAGGGAAATCTGATCACCAGTTTCCTCCTGCTTCTTTGGAATCCCAACACCACCACCCACTTCAACTTCAGGAGAAAAGAGAAGGTGTGCCTTCAGGGAGGGTGGGGTGATTTCCCAGCCCCAGGCAGTGGAAGAGAGTCCTGTCCACTCTCCCACCTCAAGGGCGCTCGCTGTGTGTCTGCCTCCACCCACCTCAACCTGGCCATGTGAGGTTGGACTTTTTAAAAACCTGTTTTTCCCTTATTGCTTTTTCTTCTTATAAATGATTATCAATCCTTATTAAAGAAGCAACGCATGCTTTAAAAAATTACTAAATATAAAAAAGAGAACAAATCAGGACCAAAATCCGCCCAGAGATCATCGTTTTTATAGAATTAGGAAAATGACGTTTTATTATAGGGAATGAACAAAATGTGGAGACCCAGAATAAAATTTTAAATCTCCTGCAACCCCACTACCCAGGGACCGACATTAACCGTTAGTGTATCGTCCTCTGTATCTTTTCTATTGTACACACTTCTATTTTCCACAAATATGGCCTCCTCCGGGCATGCTAATTTATGGAGGCCTTTTCCCATTTAATCACTTACTGAACGTCCTTTATTTAGTGCACGCCTCCACTGTGGGCCCGGCTCGGGGTCATCCTCTGTCTGCATCCCTGGTTCGAGGAGGGTTCGAGTAGGGTTCGAGTAGGGCCGCGGAGGGTCGTGCAGCAGGCGGGCTCCCACGGGGATCCCGTCCGTGTGCTCGCTCCCGCAGCAGGGACCAACCAGCCTCCTCGCCCTCCTGCTGCCGGCGCCTCCGCGGAGGGAGCAGAGATGGGCCCCGCCTCCTCCACGCCTCTACACCCGTCCCGCCCCCTTCTACCCCCCTCCCCGCCTCCTCCCCCAGTAGCTCCCACTCCCCATCTCCCCTGCCTCCTCCCCCAGTCCTTCCCACCGCCCCCCCATCTCCCCTCCAACTTCCCTACCTCCCTCCATTCCCCCCCTACTCTTCCCACGCCTCCACCCACCCCTCTTCCTCCTCCAGCCTCCCTGTGATTAGTTCCCATCGCTGGTGACTTTCTGCCAGGTCACTGTCAGACCACTGAGGGGCCACCACTGAGGCCATTGACTTCAGCACAGTGGGGCCTCAGTTTCCTCATCTGGGAAATGAAAAGACTCATCAAAGTCTTCTCAAGGCAAGTTGTCTTGAGAAGGTGAGGGGAGGAGATGACTGCCCAAGGTTTGGGAGGTGGTGAGGTGGGGAGACACTGGTGGTCCTGGCTTCCCGGTTCTCAGGACAATGCCTGTGCTCTGGCCCTGAGCTCTGGACCCAAGACTCCTTGGAAACTGACCCTCCTTCGCATCCCACGTTTGGAAAAATGGGAACCAGAGGTGGGGCCTCCTGGCCACTGAGTGGAACAGCCAGAGGAGAAACAAGTCTCACAGCCCAGGCCTGGCCAGGCCCTTTGGGTTCCCAGGGGAAGGGCTGACTGGGGACCTCCTCCAGTCCTATCACCTAGCTTGCTGCTAGTGCCTCAGTTTCTTTACCCCTGCCTTGGGAGAGATGAGTCACAGGCAGGGCAGGAAAGGGGGTCAGTGAGGATGATGGGATTGACTATCCAGCATCACCTCTCCAGCTCCCTGTACCTGCCTCCCTAGGCATTCTGCTGGGTCCTCTGGGGCAGCCACTCCAGGAGCTGAGAGCTCCAAGCTGCCACCTGTGCTACACGTACCAGGAAGCCAAGTATGACACTGTGGCCAACATCCTGCAGAATTTCTAGGGCTGGAGAAGGGAAGAGGGGCCCTGCAACCCACCTTGACCTCTTCTCACCCATCCACTTTCCACTGCTGCCCTAAGCATGCCCCTTTCCTGTATTTCCCCATATCCCTCTGCCTTTGCACACCTACTTCTCTCTGCCTGGAATTCCTGCACCACCCCATCTATAAATCCTACTCACCCTTTAAGACACAGCTCCAAAGTCACCTCCTCCAGGAAGCCTCTCTGCTCTTCCCCAGGCAGAAGTGTTCTTTCCTCATTCATGATCCTCAAACCAGCTGGCGTTACCTGTGTCGCCAGCCAGATAACACTGTGTCTACTCACAGCTAGGCCTTCTGGAGCCAGCTGCAGGTGGCTGTGGAATGAGTTTCTAACAAGGCGCCCCTGGAATGCCAGGAGGGCAATTCTTTTCACGCAGGACCCTGAGCGCCCCTGCACCCTGCCCAGTCACTGTGACAATTAAATGTCCCTTCACATATCCAGGTTCCTCCAAGGGGGTCAGTCCACACTCTGGTGAGAACCACAGGAGAGAGACTCAATCAAATGTTTCTGAAATAAATGATTGAATGAGTGAATGAATGAAGTGTTAGAGACGAGCTGGACTTGAGGGGAGGAGACCAGTGAGGCAGCCCTGGGTGCAATTCCACTGTGCATCATGGGAACCCAGACTCCTTGAGGTCAGGTCAGGGACGGAGGAGAGAAACGGGCTGAGGGCAGAAGGAGGCTGTCCGAGGGCTGGCCTGGAGATTCAGGAAAGCAGAGTAATCTGCCCCAGCTTCTTCAACTGCCATTGGTTCCTTCATGCTACCTTTATACCCCTCCTTTCTCTCTCCCTGAACCCCAGACTTGTGTAGCAGACTGCCTCCTTCCCATGGATGTCCACAGGGTACGACACACTCAGTATCTTCCTTCCAAACCTACCTTTCCTCCAGCCCATCCCAATCCAACCAATGGCAACTTCATTCATCCAGAAACCTGAGTGTCATCCCTGGCTCCTCACTGTCTCTCACGACTTGCTCCTTGTCTACCAGCAACCCCCTGGCTTTGGTCACTGGGGCATCCTTCCCTAAGAGCAGTGTCTGGCCTGGCACACCATGACGAAGGCTCAGTAAATGCTTGGTCACCGGACATAGGCTCGTTCCTTCTTTCACTACCCTGCTTCTTCGAGTCATTGCTACAGAAATAGCCAGGAGAAACTCTCTCATCTGAGGGGCTATGGTGCACAGCTCCTTGGGGAAATGGACTTTTTAGGAATAGTCCCAGGGAGGCCAAAGACTCCTCTCTGTGAATGAGAATACTAGCCATTAGCATTATGAATGCCACTTCCCATACAGTCTTCTCAGGACTCCCTTGCAAGCTGCAGGTACCATCTACAGCTCTTGGGGAGGAAACAACGTGTCCAGGAAATTGGTTGACTGAACAGCAGCCCACACTCCAACCCCCTTGCCACCTAAATCCTGGATAGCACCCACTGGTGGGTGAGAGGAGGAGAGGGAGTGAGCAGGGGGTGAGCCTTGGGTGGGGTTGGGAAATAGGTAGGTTTGGGCTGAGCAGGATAAATAAGCCCCTCAGACCCTCTCCCCATAGTGGGGAGACGATGTTCAGCTGGAGGCTACTTCAAACACTTGCAGCCCCCACAGAATGCACGAGCACCTCATTCACACCCGCATGCCACTTCCCTGCCTGGCCCCCTGCTCCTGAAAGGGCATACTCCCAGTCCTCCCAGCCCCTTGGGCCCTGGACACTGGGCTGAGGAACTTCTCCCAGGAGGCTCCAGGCCCATCTGTGATGGTCAACAGCATATCACACAAGGCCTGGGGAAACTGGCCCATCATGCTATACCCTGCAGGAGAGGGGGGCCCATAGGACCAGCCACAGGCCCTGCGGGGGCCTGCTACACTGCTACACTCTCACAGCCCCTGAGATAACTCAGAGGCTCCAAACTGCTCAGTTTCTTGGCCTGGCAGCTTCTGAAAGCCTTCAGGGCCACAGAAGCAAGATTAAGAAGGAAGCATTCACTGGATTTGGGGGTGGGAACACAATGGGTGAACAGACCTCTAGGGCAACATTTAAATGGCTGCAGGAATCAAATTTTACTCCATACATGTGCAGATATACACACGCACATGTGAGTTTTATATTTTTTATTTTTTTTAATGTTTATTTTTGAGAGAGAGAGAGACTGAGAGACAGAGAGAGCGAGCATGTGCACAAGCAGGGGAGAGGCAGAGAGGGAGAGACAGAATCCCAAGCAGGTTCTGCACTGCCCGACATGGGGCTTGAACCTACAAACCACGAGATCATGACCCAAGCTGAAACCAAGAGTCAGACACTTAACTGACTGAGCCACCCAGGTGCTGAGTTTTATTTATTTATTTATTTAATATTTATTTATTTATTTATTTATTTAAATGTTTTCAATTTTTATTTTGATTTTATTATTTTTTTAATTTGAGGGAAGGAGGGGCAGAGGGAGAGAGAGAGAGAAGCTTTTTTTTTTTTTTTTAATTTTTTTAACGTTTATTAATCCTTGAGAGACAGAGCATGAGCAGGGGTGGGGCAGAGAGAGAGAGGAAGACACAGAATCCGAAGCAGGCTCCAGGCTCTGAGCTGTCAGCACAAAGCCCTTCGCGGGGCTCGAACTCATGAGCAGTGAGATCATGACCTGAACCGAAGTTTGGCGGTCAACCGACTGAGCCACCCAGGTGCCCCCTGAGTTTTATTTTTTAAACAAAATGACCTCATGGTATATGCTCCATTTTATAACCAGCTTATTCTCATGTAAACATATCAGCAATTCAGTTGCTTCTGATCCAACGTATTTTTTTATCTACCCAATGCAGATATGATTTAAATCACTTCTGCTGCTGAACACAGAAGCCGTTTCCATGTGTTTTGTTCTGAAATTGTGGTAAACAACGCTGAGATGACAGTAAGTTCCTAGAATGGACGTGGCATCCAGGCGTGTGGCCATATAAGAACTGAATGTATTGCTAAACTACTATCTAAGGTGGGGGTAGAGGTCTTTAGGCAGGTTTATTTATGCTACTGGGAAATAGGGAATTGCCTGAGTGCCCAAGAGGGGAATGGTTAAGTAACTTATGTCATATATCCAGTAGATGGAATATTGTGCAGCTGTTAAAATGAATTTGAAGACACTGTTATACCAAGGAAGATGCTTGCGTTTCGTAAGCCTGATAAAGAGGAGAGAGGGCAAAGTGAGTTCACGTGACATGAAAGGGGAAGAGCCACAGATACCCAGAGACCAGAGTGATGGAATTCGAGAATTTGCAATAAATACAGACACAAATACATACATACATACATACATACATACATACATAATAAATATTACTTTATGACTGTTTACTACCCTGCCACAGAGAATGAAAAGCTGGAGGAAGTGAACGATTTCCTAGCTAAATATGAATTATCAACCTTGACCCAGACGGGGAAAAAGTGGAAAGGTCAGTTTTCTCAGACAGAGCCTGGAAAGGTGATGAGAATTTCAGGACAATATGGCCCACAGCTGAGATTTACTTAGGCTGTAGAGGGGGGCTGCTCAGTGCACACAAGGGTCCTCCAAGGACTTGTCCTAAAACACAGCTTCCAGTCCAGTAGGCCTGGGTGAGCCCCGGGAATCTGCTTTTGCCAGTAGCTTTCAGGTGCTGCTGGGTCCAATGGACCACACTTGGAGTAGCAAGGCTTTAAAGGACATCATTCTAGGGACGCATGGGTGGCTCAGTCGATTGAGCACCCGACTCTTGATTATCAGCTCAGGTTGTGATCTCAAGGTCATGAGACTGAGCCCTGCATCAGGCTCCACACTGGGCATGGAGCCTGCTTGGGATTTTCTCTCTCTCTCTTTCTCTTTCTGCTCCTCCCCTACTCGCTCAGGTGCTCTCTCAAAATAAATAAATATTTTTTTAAAAAAGGACATCATTCCAAAGTTATTTAAACTTTGTTAATACAGACAGTCCCTGACTTAACGATGGTCTGACTCATGATTTTCCTGGACAATGATGCAAAGCGACACGCATTACTACAAACTGTACTTCAAATTTTGAATTTGGATTTTTTCCTGGGCTGGCGACACGCAGTACGATCCTCTCTCCTGATGCTGGGCGGTGGTAGGAGCCGTGTGATCACAGGGTGAACAATTCATATGCTCACAATCATCCTGCACCCATACTGCCACACTGCTTTTCACTTTCAGTACAGCAATCAATAAATTACATGGATTTTTTTAAAAAAATGTTAATGTTTATTCTTGAGAGAGAGAAGAGACAGAGTGCAAGTGGGAAGGGGCCGAGAGAGAAAGAGAGAGACAGACAGAGAGGGAGACACAAAATCAGAAGCAGGGTCTAGGCTCCAAGCTGTCAGCACAGAGGCCAACACGGGGCTTGAACTCACAAACTGAGAGATCATGACCTGAGCCAAAGTCAGGTCCTTAACTGACTGAGCCACCCAGGTGCCCCAAATTACACGAAATATTTAATACTTTGTTATAAAATACGCTTGATATTAGATGATTTTGCCCAACTGCAGGCTACCGTAAGTATCCTGAGCATGTTCAAGCTAGGCCAGGCTAGGCTGAGATTCTCAGTGGGTTAGGCGGTGTATTAAATCATTTTACAGTATTTTCAGTTTATGGGCTAATCAGGACATAACCCCATGGTAAGTCAAGGAAGAGCTGTATTTCTGTAAAATATACACAAAATCACATCTATCTATATATAATAGTTATTTAATTCAAAATCAAGGAAAAAGACAGAAAAGCTCTTCAGTTAATTTTATTAATCTCAGAATACACTTCACACGAAACCTAAAGATGGTATAAAAATCACTTTATGAAGCAACTCTCTATAGACTATTGGCAACTAATAACAATAGTAATGTTGGGAATCGGGCCTCTCGTACTGCCTTCCCTGGGATCTGAAATCCCGTGTCCTTTACCCACTCTGTTACACTAGCAGACATGAAGTCAAATCTTTTCTGATCTGAAAAATCCCAGTTTAGGGAGCTTCTAGAGGAAGCTCTAGATTTTTGCAGGTTAAATTCAGCCAAATTAGAGCCCAATCAAAATGGAAAGAGAAGCCTTCTAAGTTAAGCTCCAAGAGGCAGGGAACTTGATTGGTTTGTTTGCTGCTTTATCTCCATAATTAAAAATTCAGTACTTATTAATTAAAAATAAATCCTGGGGTGTCTGGGTGGCTCAGTCAGTTAAGCATCTGACTCTTGGTTTCGGCTCAGGTCACGATCTCATGGTGGTGAGATTGAGCCCTGCGTCAGGCTCCATGCTGGGCATGGACCCTGCTTGGGATTCTCCAGCTTGACCCTCCCCTGCTCTCTCTCTCTCTCTCTCTCTCTCTCTCTCTCTCTTTCTCTCTCTCTCTCTCAAAATAAAATAAAAATGAATTCTGAACCAAAATATTTTCTCAAAATATATAAATTTAATATATTAGAATCCATTAGGATCCTAAAAGGGTTTGTGTGTTTTTGAAGGGAATAATCTTATTTTTATTTATTTATTTTTTTAAAGACTTTAAGATCTCCACACCCAATGTAGGGCTCAGACTCACAACCCTGAGATCAAGAGTTGCATGCTTTACTGGCAGACCCAGCCAGGGGCTCCTAGTCATCTTAAAATTCATTTGTGAGAGGGGCGCCTAGGGGGCTCAGTCGGTTAAGCGTCCAACTCTTGATTTCGGCTCAGGTCATGATCTCACAGTTCGTGGGATGCCAGGCTCTGCACTGACAGTGGGGACCCTGCTTGAGATTGTCTCTCCCTCTCTCTGCCCCTCCCTCACTCATGCTCTGTCAAAAATAAACATTTAGGGGCGCCTGGGTGGCTCAGTCGGTTAAGCGTCCGACTTCGGCTCAGGTCGTGATCTCGCAGTCCGTGAGTTCGAGCCCCGTGTCAGGCTCTGTGCTGACAGCTCAGAGCCTGGAGCCTGTTTCAGATTCTGTGTCTCCCTCTCTCTGACCTTTCCCCGTTCATGCTCTGTCTCTCTCTGTCTGAAAAATAAATAAAGGTTAAAAAAAATTTTTTTTTAAATAAACATTTAAAAACACTTCATTTGTGAGAATACATGTTGAAGAACAGCCAAGAAAACTGAAAAAGAACAGTGAGTTGGGTCTGGGAAGGGGGGTAAAGGGCACGGAGGAACCTGGAAACAGGTTGCTGTATATCAATGAGAGGGTGACTCTCATATGTGGATGATGAGGACAGCAGTGCAGTTCAGTGGGAAAAGGTAGTTTTCAAATGAGGCAGGCCTGGGGCGCCTGGGTGGCTCAGTCGGTTAAGTGGCCGACTTCGGCTCAGGTCATGATTTCGCGGTCCGTGAGTTCGAGCCCCGCATCGGGCTCTGTGCTGACTGCTCAGAGCCTGGAGCCTGTTTCAGATTCTGTGTCTCCCTCTCTCTGACCCTCCCCTGTTCATGTTCTGTCTCTCTCTGTCTCAAAAATAAATAAACGTTAAAAAAAAAAATAAAAAAAAAAAAATGAGGCAGGCCTTATTGGTTTGCCACTTGGAGGAAAAAAATATGTAACATCTATTAATAATTCCAGCTGAATTAGAGACACGGGTGTAAAAAATAAAACATCTTTCAAGAAAACCAAGTGGCCAAAATGTGGAAACATAGAGGCAACCAGGAATGGCTGGCAGAATGGCCGAATGAGCGGTGGGACAAATACGTGGGGTAGATCAGAGCTTCGGCAGAAGGTGCGAGGAAAAGAAGGCTCAACAACTATGTACAGTAGAATCCATTTTCTGTAAAACAGACAAAACCTCGCACATGTGGACAGATGCACACAGATGGTTTGTAGGAATATAGAGAACAACAGAGAAGAAAATACATGAGTGTTAGCAGGGGTCTTTGTTGGGGGCTACCGATACAAGCGGTAGGAGAGTGAGGAGAAGTCGAGCAGAAAAGGACAAAAGTGGGGGGGGTGCCCTGGAGCGAGGCACCCTTCTTCTTTATGTGAAAGGGGAAGGAGTCCGTATAAGGTGAGTGTATGCATAAAGAAATTGAACAGTGATAATCTTGAGGACTGCTGGAATGTCGAGGAAATTGTTTGTGTCAAATGGCAAAAGCAGGACCCCAAAGTCTACCTACACAGAGGACATACCAGGCACCCCTTGGGAGCTGCTGAGCTGGGGTTGTCCCCGTGTGATGGAGACTACAATGTCCTGAGAGCCCACAGGACCCCGTACAGTCCTGGGAGCCCCAGAGGACACAGCTGCCCTTGGGGACTCAGAAGCTGCAGTGAGGTTCTCTGCAGTCAGTGTTCTGCTGCTTTAAAAAAAAAAAAAAAAAAAAAGAGCTTTATTGAGCTCTACTTGACATACAATAACTTGCATGTATGTATTCAAAGTATGCACTTTAGATACATTAGATACATTTGACATAGTATACACCAGTGAAACCATCACCACCAATCAGAACAGTACACACATCCACCACCCCACAAAGTTTCCTCACACACCTTTATAATCCCTGCCTCTTCCCCAACCCTGCTGTTTCAGGCAACCACTTCTTTCTTGATGTCACTACAGATTAGCTTCCAATTTCCAGAGTTTTATATAAATGGAAGCTCCTATAGATTGGATGATTGAGTCCCCTCAAAATTTGTATGTTGAAATCCTCATCCCTAAAGTGATGGTATTTGGAGGTGGAGCCTTTGGCAGGTAGTTAGGTCATGAGGGTGGAGTCCCCATGAATGGAATTTGTGCCTTTATAAAAGAGGTGGCAGTGAGCTCCCGGCCCCCTCTCCCCCACCCTCACTCCCACTTTGTGAGGCCGCACACAACAAAAAGTTAGCTGTCTGTGAACCAGGAAGCAGGACCTCACTAGACACTGAGTCTGCTGGTCCCTTGATTGTGGACTTCCCAGCCTCCACAACCATGAGAAATAAATTTCTGTTTAATAAATAAGCTACCCGGTCTACGGTATTCTGTTATAGCAACGTGAATGGACTAAGATCGAATCATACAGCGTACATTGTTTTCATGCCTGGCTCTTTTCACCGAGCACTATTATTCTGAGATTCATTCATGTTGTATCAATAGTTCATTCCTTTTATTGCCAAGTATAGATGTATCACAATTTGTTATCTACCTGTTGATTTTCTGTTTACCACTTATTGTTGAGTGACCTTGGGGAGGTCTCCTCCCCCTCTCACCTTTAGTTTGCTCATCTATAAGATGGGGATATCCCTGCTGTCTCTTTGGGAGGATCCAACGAGACCTGTTGGACAAATACTCTACAAAGAACCAAGGAGAGGGGCGCCTGGGTGGCTCAGTCGGTTAAGCGGCCGATTTTGGCTCAGGTCATGATCTCGCGGTCCGTGAGTTCGAGCCCCGCGTCAGGCTCTGTGCTGACCGCTCAGAGCCTGGAGCCTGTTTCAGATTCTGTGTCTCCCTGTCTCTCTCTGTCTCAAAAATAAATAAACGTTAAAAAAAATAATAATAAAAAAATAAAGAACCAAGGAGAGCTCTGCTTGGGGTGGAGGAGCCAAGTGTCCTATGCCCTCCATCTCCAGGGGCCACACATCTTATCTGTTACAAGAGCTGTGTCTGAACTGCTCCCTAAACCATCCCAACAGAGCAGGGCCTGAGGCCCTGGGGAGTCTCTGGAGAGGTCTGAGCAGCGTAGTGACAAGATCTGATTTACAGCTTTACAATTTCACTCTGGCTGCTCTGCTGCCTATAGACTGCAGGAAGCACAAGGGTGGAAGCAGGGAGACCAGTTAAGAAACCATTATAGTGATCCAGGTTCCAAGGGATGTGCTGATGGTGTGGACTCGCGTGGAGGCAGCGGACAGAACTGGACTGGAGGTAGAGTCAACAGAACTAGGCCATGGCTTAGCTGATGGAGAAGAAAAAGACAAATGACTCTCATCCCTTCCCCAATCCGAAACCCACCACTAGGTTCCTGAGTGAGCAACTGGGAAGATGAGAAATGATACACTCCTAGGGTGGAGAAAACTAGGGGATGACGAGTTGAGGCTCCACTTGGACATGGTCACATTGGGACACATCCAAGTGACTATGAGAATCTGTGCCCGTCTAGAGATGGACTCCAGATGCCTTCTTCACACAAGAGAAAGGGCAAGATCAGCTAGGGGGAGAATGTATGGGATGAAGTCAGAGCCCAGGACAGAGCTCTGAGGCCTCTTACACTTGGAAGTAAGGAAAAGGGGGAGGTGGGCAGTACAAGTGTGGAGAACAGAGATGATCTTTGAGACAAAGAGATGGGAGCATCACCAGAGAAGGGAGAGAGGGTAATCTCAATCCCTGCTGAAGGGGCAAGAATTTCCTGAACCATAAGGATCCAACTCCCTAAGAGAAGCAGATACCTACCCTCAGGGGGTCACCAGGCAAGTGAAGAAAACACGGAGCTCGAACTCACAAACCATGAGACCATGACCTGAGCCAAAACCAAGAGTGAGATGCTTAACTGACTGACCCACCTAGGCGCCCCTCAAATATTTTAAATTAAAAAAAATGTTTATTATTTTTGAGAGAGAGAGACAGAGACAGAGACAGAGTGCTAGCAGGGGTGGGGGTGGGGCAGAGAGAGAGGGAGACACAGAATCTGAAACAGGCTCCAGGCTCTGAGCTGTCAGCACAGAGCCTGACGCAGGGCTTGAACTCGGGAATGGCAAGATCGTGACCTGAGCTAATGTCAGACGCTTAACCGACTGAGTCACCCAGGCACCCCTCAAATATTTAAAAAATAACACCAATCCTTCACATACTCTTTCAGAAACAGAGGAGTAAGAAACACTTCACTCCTCCCACGAGGGCAGTATTACCAGCCAAAGACATCACAAAAAAGGAAAACTATAGAAAACATCTCTAGTGAACACAGATAGGAAAATACTTAACAAAATATTAGCAAGCCACATCCAGCAACATAAAAAGGATTATAAAACCATGGCTGAGTGGGATTTATCCCAGGCATGCAATGTTGGATCAACATCTTAAAAAATCACTGTTATATGCCATAATAACAGGTTAAAGGACAAAAATCACATGATCATCTCAATAGATGCAGGAAATACCTCTGATGAAATCTAATACCCATTCATGACAAAAACTCCCAACAAACTAAGAAGAGAATAAAACTTCCTCAATTTGAAAAAGGTCACTAATGAAAAATCCACAGCTTAACATATTTAATGGTAAAAGACTGTACGTTTTCCTCCCTAAGACTGAGAACAAGGCAAGGATGTCTACTTTTGCCACTTGTACACAACATTGTATTGGAGGTTCCAGCCAGTGTAATAAGGGAGGAAAAAATTAAAGGCATCCAGATTGGAAAGGAAAAAGTAAAACTGTCTTTATTCACAGATGATATATATCTAATATATATATCTTGTATATATCTTATATATATCACAGACGAAAATCCCCAAGAATATACATGTCTTTTTTTAAAGATAAAAACTAAGGGGCACCTGGGTGGCTCAGTCAATTAAGCGTCTGACTTCGGCTCAGGTCATGATCTCACGGTTCGTGAGTTTGAGCCCCACGTTGGGATCTGTGCTGACAGCTCAGAGCCTGGAGCCTGCTTCAGATTCTCTGTTTCCCCTCTGTCTCTGCCTCTCCCCTGCTCATGCTCTGTCTCTCTCTCTTTCTCAAAAATAAAGAAAGAAAGAAACGAATAAAGATAAAAACTAGTAAATGAGTTTAGCAAGGTCACAGGATACAAGATCAAGCTTAAAAAAACATTTCTAGGGGCACCTGGGTGGCTCAGTCAGTTAAGTGTTTCACTCTTGGTTTTGGCTCAGGTCATGGTCTCATGGGTTTGAGAGCCCCACGTCAGGCTCTGCACTGACAGCACAGAGCCTGCTTGGGATTCTCTCTCTCCTTGCTCTGCCCTTTCCCTGCTCACATGCACTCTCTCTCAAAATAAACAAATAACCATTATTTTTTTTTTCTAAATAACTAGTACCAAAAAAATCTGAAAATACAATTAAGAAAGCAATCTCATCAATAATAGCATAAAAAATAAAAATACTTAGGTGCATTTTAACAGAAGAAGTACAAGACTGCACACTGAAAATGACAAAATATTACTGAGAGAAATCAAATATCTAAACAAATGACAAACATTCTGTGTTCATGGGTTGGAAGACTTTATATTGTCAGGATGGCTATTCTCCCCAAATTGATCTATAAATTCAACACAGTATCTATTAAAACCCCAGAAGGCTCTTCTGGAGAAGTTGATGAACTGATCATAAAAGGCATGAGAATGCAAAGTACCTAAAATAGTCAAGAGAATTGTGAAAGGAACAAGGTTAAGGACTTACATTATCCAGTTTTAGGACTTACTTTAAAGCTGGAGAAATCAATACCATACAATCAATGTGGTATTGGCTTGTGGACAAGCACATAAGACCAATGGCACAGAGTTGAAAAGCTAGAAATAAACCCTTATATTTACGGTTAACTGATTTCAACAAAGATGCCAAAGAAATTCAGTGGAGGAATAATCTTTACAAATGTACTGAGATAAATGGATATCTATGCACACACAAAAAATGAATTTTTAAAAGTTAATTCAAAATGGATCATATACCTACACAAGAGCTAAAATTATAAGACCTCTAGAAGAATTTCTTCATGATCTTTGCTTATTATGCAAAAAGTTCCTAGGATATGACTCCAAAAGCATAATCCATAAAAGAAATAATTGGCAAACCAAACTTCATCAAAATTAAAAACTTGTACAATTCAAAAGATACCACTGACAAAATGAAAAGACACACCATATACTGGGAGTAAATACTTACAAATCCTATATCTGGTGAAAGATTGGTATCTAGAATATGTAAAGAATTCTTACAACTCATTCATAGGACACATGACCCAATTTACCCAGATTTGGGGGCACTGGGGTGGCTCAGTCGGTTGAATGTCTGACTCTTGATTTTGGCATGGGTCATGATCCCAGGGTCATCAGTTAGCATGCTTAGCTTCAGTTTGCATGCTTAGCTTACCATAGCTTAGCATGGAGCCTGCTTGAGATTCTCTCTCTCTCCTCTGCTTACGCTCTCTCTAAAAAATAAAAATAAAAAAATCTTTTTAGAAGGGCCAGATTTGAATAGATATTTCACCAAAGATATGGCTAACAAGCTCATGAAAATATGCTCAAAATCTTTAGTGGTCAGAAAAATGCAAATTATTATTATTATTTTTTTTTTTAATTTTTTTTTTAACGTTTATTTATTTTTGAGACAGAGAGAGACAGAGCATGAATGGGGGAGGGTCAGAGGGAGGGAGACACAGAATCTGAAACAGGCTCCGGGCTCTGAGCTGTCAGCACAGGGGCCCGATGCAGGGCTCGAACTCACGGACCGCGAGATCGTGACCTGAGCCGAAGTCGGCGCTCAACCGACTGAGCCACCCAGGCGCCCCGAAAAATGCAAATTAAAATTACACAGAGATGCCACTTTACATCCACTGGAACAGTTATAATCAGGGGCGCCTGGGTAGCTCAGTCGGTTAAGCATCTGACTTCGGCTCAGGTCATGATCTCACAGTTCATGAACTCGAGCCTTGCAGTGGGCCTTGTGCTGACAGCTCAGAGGCTGGAGCCTGCTTGGGATTGTGTCTCCAGCTTTCTCTGCCCGTCCCCTGCTCACGTGTGTGCCTTCTCTCTCAAAAATAAATAAACATTAAAAAAATTAGAAAACAGCAACAACAAAAAAAGAACAGTTATAATCAAAGAGAGACAATTACAAAATTGGCAAGGCTGTGGAGAAACCCGAACCCTCATACACTGCTGACATGAATGTAGAATGCACAACTACTTTGGAAATGCTCATCAGTTTCTTAAACAGTTGAACATTCACTTACCATGTGACAGCAATCTTCTAGGAATCTACTCAACAGGAATGAAGATGTGTGTCCACGAAGACTTGTACGTCATTCTAGTAGTATTCGTAACAGCCACAAACTGGAAACAATCTAAATACTCATCAATTAGTGAAAAAAAAAAAAAATAGGGTGTATCCATGCGGTGGAATACTATTCAGGAACAATAAAAGAAACAAGCTGCTGATACATGCTACAGCATAGATGAACCCCTAAAACATTCTAAAAGAGCCAGACACAAAAGATCACATATGATAGGATTCCATTTAAATAAAATGTCCAGAATAGGCCAATCTATAAGATATAGAAAGCAAAATAGTGGTTACCTGAGGATGAGAGTGAAGGGGGGACTAACTGCACGTGGGCATGAGGGAACTTTTCAAAATGATGAAAGTATTCTAAAATGGGATAATTCCATATAAAAATCGTTGAGTGCTTAAAATGGGTCAGTGTTAAGGTATGCAGATTATGCCTCACTAAAACTATGAAAAACTTAGTGATGGGAGATTGAGGAAGAATAGAGAGAGAAGCATGATTAGGCAACCTTTGAATCTGATATACCCGAGTGTCCTCAAGTTCAAGAAACACAGTTGTTGCTCCTCCTCTATGTGCCTGGTGCTGGGTACACAACAAAAGACCCCATCTACCAGGTAAGGCAAGCAAACAGGCCATTGCCCTGGTGGGATACAGCGGGGACAAGCACAGAGAAGGGGCACCAGGCTGACGAGAGATGCTTTCCTGCAGGGGTGACATCTAAACTGACACCCTGAAGGACGATTTCAGGGAACCTGGTGAGAAAAAGTGCCAGATCACGGTGGCCTTCTGTGCCATGCTATGGAGTTTGGGCTTTTATCCTGAACTGCAAAGCTAGTAGAAAAACAGAATAGGGAACTGAGCTCCATTACAGAGAAAAATAGCTATGTACCACTAAAGATGAAATTGGGAACAGCAAGTCTGGGGTAATCACTATGAGAACCCCCCATTGTCAGTTTTTGGTTGTGTCATGTTACGTGATCGGGAGCAGCAGCAGAAAACAGTACTGCTTGCTTTGGGGTGAAGAGGGGCAGGCTCTGCTGTTGGCTGTGAGGGGAGAGGAGTCCACGGAACAACGAAAGGACATGGGAAGTCAAGCAGATGAATCTAGCTGAATAAAGGTCACAGTCCACTCTTCACCCATGGGCGCTTTGGTTCTGAGCAAGAGGGTGTAGATTACATGGAAAGGGCAGCTCTTATTTTAGAGACTTTTCTCCCCTAGCACAGAGCCCACAGATAGTCTGGCTTCCTCTGCTTCAGCACAAGGGTGCTTGCCTCTATAATCCGATGAGTTCTTCCTTTTCCCTCACTGCCCAGTCTTCTCCAAGGTCCGTCACGGTACTAGGCAACCACCCTCCACACACAGCACGAGGCCGGATGGACTAGCTGCTTGCAAAGGTCAGACGCTGTTCCCTTCCGGCAAGCTGGACTGAGTGGAAATCCGGTCTCAATTCTTGAAAACACTACAAGTTAGCTGATGAATCAGGTCAGTTACTCGGCCCTTCTGAAGCTCTTTCTTTATGCTAAAATGAGCCACGCAACCTACCCTGTGGGGATTCCTGAGGGGACCTGGTGAGAATCAATAGTGTTTATGTGTGAAACGTGCTGGTGGGATGTACGTGGGAGAGACCTACCCTTCTAAAGTCTTGAAAAATAAAAGTTGCCGTTCAAGCATAATCCTTACCCACTAGATAGGACTGACTGTAGCTGGCTTTCGGGAAAGTGTGAATGAAGTTTCCTGACATCCACAACCACAGTGACCAGGGTGTAATCTCAGGAAGGCAGCTCTGGAATGTGGCTGTATTTGGAGAAGTGGAAATTAAACACAGGAGTCCACTTTGAGTGGGTCTCTCACACTTTGAGGAGTGGACAAACCACCATGGAAATCTGCCTGTGCCCGTGTGCCCGAGCTGCACCCCAGCCGTTGGTCCCACAGGAGGGATCTGTGAATCAGCGTGTGGTTTAAGAATTTGTTAGGGACTTTTATGTACGCCGAAGTTAAGCACCTCTGGCCCAGAGTTTTAAGGAGCCGTCTGGGTTCTCGGCAGTAGACAGGCTAGCCGCACTCTGCCAGGGAACTCTGGAGTTTTACGGCACTGAGCGAAGAAAAGGGGAAATCCAAGAAGAGTGCTGATCTGCACAGCAGCAAATACGCAACATGCTAGCGAAGACTTTTGTGTATTTTTCACCCGAACTCATTCTTATAAAACATACATGTGTCTCTCCAAAGACTGATTTTGCTATACATCTGGCTCTTCCCTTATTTTCACAGGAATGTTTTTACTTTGTCCAATATATCTTTTCACTGAACTTCAATAAAAACATGATTTACTTCTAATATTTAAAAAATACAACAAGAAAGGACAAGAAGATATTAGGAGTGTACTTTTTATTTTTCTTTGGTTTCTTAACACAAAAGACATGCGTTCTATAAATAAAAGGAAATAAGATTTTCTGGGAAAGGTTAAACTGCCGGGGGGTGGGGGGGCGGGAAGAATTTCTACCTACTTCCATCTCTGTGACCAAAAGGCTGGTCTTCAGCTCCCATCCTGGCTTTGATCTCAGGTGAAACCCAGAAGGCTCTGTGTGTTATCTGAGGAGGGGAAATGCCCAAGGACGTTGAGTGCCACAATCCCGTGCTCACAGCTGGGCTGGACCCCAAGGTCCACTGAGCATGACATCTCTCCTACCTCCTAGTTACACGCTTTTCACAACATCCTTGGGTGAGGACTCTTCTTTTCACAGGGCTACTGGAAAGGCTCCAACCCCAAAGCAAAGAGCCAGCCCAGTCATTTGCAAACACCCCCCTCAGACTGAGGAAGCGATGGCTGGAAGAGTGTGAAAATGTTGGTGTTGGCTCACTCGTGCTCACAGCCCACCCAGATCAAAGCACTGGCCTCGGGTGCAGCAGTGTTAACTTCCACACCAGGAGGTGGGAGTGGACTCAGGAAGGCCACTACAAGAGCAGCAGATGGTGGGGAAATCATCTATCAGCCTCAATGGCAACATTCGTGCCAGCATCCTGAGGGCCCGGGAGGCCCCCTCATTAGCCCACTGACTGATCCTTAACCCCTCCACAATCTGGGATAGCCAGGACTGCTTCTAGTTCATAAAAGGGCTTCTGATAATAAGAGGAGCACTGACACACGCCTCTCTAACAGGAAACGCAGACCCAACCGCCTTCCGAGTCTACTTCTGTAGGCAAACCCAGAGGGAGTGAGAGAGAAATGCTGAGGCTCCACCACGAGCCCAGGTGAAACTACATCAGACTGTTGGGTCTTTTGAAATAAAAACATCATTTTCAAGTGCTTGTAGCAGAGGCCCGGCTCCTAAGTGGCAGGTAACAAAGGTACATCCTTCTGGATACGTGGCGATTGCACACACTCGTAAACCTTGTGGTGTGGGGGTGGAAAAGACGTCTCAGGATCCACACTGTGCCTTTCTGAACAGGCTTCCAGGCCACCCTAGTAGGCAGCAAGGGACAGGAGACCAGCCAGGCAGAGAATGGGATCCTAAGACCCAGTCTTGCTTTAAAGGAACTGTGTCCTCATTTAGTCTGTGCTGGAAGCAGTTTAGAAAACCAGGTTTTGGCAGCAGCAACTGAAGCCCAGCCCCACTGCCCAGTGCACTGGTAACAGAAGTGTCCTCCTGCTCAGGCCCTGCTGTGTGACGTCAAGGTCCTGTTCAGGGAGGAGGAGGAAGGAGCATGGAGTCTCTTCAAGAGGTCATTTGCTAAGATCAGAAGAAGAAATATAAAATCTGTTCTTTGCAGCAGCAAGAGATTCTTTCGGCCTTTAGTTCTTTGCCATAAAGTCAGCTTTGCTTGAGTGTAAAGGTCCACCTTGCTGGTCAGTCTGCCAAGGGCTGGAGGGAGGCCAGACCCCTGGAATTGGCGAGTGGATGGAGAAGCAGTAGACTGGAGGGTAGACGAGGCTACTGGACCAAGCCAGCCATGGCTGGTGGAAGGACCAAGTCCCTGGTTAGGTTCTAGAGGTACAAATGGTCAATGTGCCCCAGAAGTATCGCAATGAGGAAAACTATCCGAGAATGATAGACGGGCGAGAATCTGGCCAGACCTGCTGTCTCCTTGCTGGTCATATGAGGAATGAAAGTAGGGGCGGAGAGTCTGAGTGAGCGCCATGGTGGCAGTGGGAGGTGACCACAGGGGCACCCTGGAGCCTCTGGCGACCAGCTGGAAACTCTCCCCTAGAAGAGTGGCCGTAATTGAGCCGATTCACTAAGCCTACGATTAAAAAAGTCCTCTGATGGTGAGTGTGAGTACAAACCCCATGAGCACCTTGCTAGAGGACCAGTGGAGAGCGTACTGACCCCAGACACGTGAGGGCTCAGAGGCAACCCCAAGTGCTGTGCGAGGCCTCAGGACCCTGGGACCCGAATGTGGGAGTGGATGCCGCCCTTTTTCGTGGTGGGCAGTTTTCCATTTAAACTCACATTTGCCTTTAGTGTCTTCTAATGCCTTCTACTCGCAAAAAATGTTCACTTAAAAAAAGGTATTTTTCTTTCCAGTTTCTTTCAACTGTTTCGTTGTTTAAATATCTTTCGGTTTCTTTCAAGTATCTTTTTTCTCCTTCTATTTCTCCTGAACAAGATGAAAAAGACCTCGTTAAAATTCCAAAATTCAGGAAAAGCTTCTGCTCTCCCTGGTCACCCAGCAATGAAGACGAAGTCCTCTGTGCCCTAAGATGGAAGAGGGAGGTGCTTGTGTGCAACGGGCATGTTGCTGTGGCTGCACCGCCACAGGCAACGAGAGCCCCTGGGGCGTGTCCTTCCTCCCCTAGCCACACCCCAGCTTCCAGCAGTCTTGGCCACTGCAGCTACCCCATTGCAAGCTGGCCACCGCGTGGCCAGAACAGCAGGAGCGTCAGATGGCAGGCTTTCTGCCAAGTGGCAGGTAGGAGGCCGACTTGGATGGAGCCTGTGTACGCGTGGACCAGCAAAGCAGTCCCATGCCACCAGCTGTGGAACCCGGAGGGGCTCGGTCCCACGCTGTGCATCTTGGTGACCTAGGCTTGACGGTCACAAGGGCAGCACAGTGAGGGAGGCTGTGAGCACTTGGAAAGGCTGTACCTCCAGCAAGCTCACATTTACCCCGTCCCCTGGTCTACCACCTCTCCCAAGGGGGCCTGTCCCTGGAAGGGAGTGCCTGTGCCTGTACCAGATCCCTACCCCGCCACATCCCCTGCCTCTGCCTTAGATGGTGAGGAGGGGGATGCAGCCCACGCCAACCCCTCCCTCGTGACACGCCATGGGGGCCATAAACGTCCAGCGGTCCGTCTCCGGGTCATACATCTCCACCGAGCTCAGGTTTGACTGTCCATCATAGCCCCCGACAGCGTAGAGACGCCCACAGCTGGCCACCAGGGAGACCCGACTCCGGCGCGTGTGCATGGGGACGATCAGGCACCACTGGTCTGCCACGGAGCTGTACACCTCAGCGATACTGAGGAAGCCCGAGCCATCGTAGCCCCCACAGACGAACATCTTGCTTCCCAGGGACGCGGCTCCGTGCCGGCAACGCTTGTTGAGCATGCTGGCCGCTGGATGCCAGGTGGCTGTGTGGTGGTTGTAGTGTTCCACCTGCATTTGGGACAGAGGTACGGGGGTCAGAGCCGAAGCTCAGTCCGCAGGGCGACCTCACAGGGCACGGTGACCTGCATGGTGTCAGACTCCAGTCAGAGGCCAGTGTGTGCCCTGGCTCCCATGCCCTGCTTCCTTGGCTGCGCACCTGCTCTGGGGCTTATGGGACAGGAGAGAGATCACTTAATCTGACCCCCTCTGTCTTACATCTCAGGGAACAAAGGGGTTGCCCAAGGATACACTGCTATGTAGTGACAGAGCTGGGATGAGAGCAGGGTCTCCCGAAACCTGTCCAGAGTGCATTCCGCCACAGCACCGAGCAACTCCATGGATCTACCACTAGATGGCGGTTGAGGGTTTTTTTGTTTGTTCGCTTTTTAAAGAATAAATGTTTATTTTAAAGAATAAATCATCCAGAATACAACTGTTTGAAACTTCACACTGTGTATAATTGCGCCTACTCTGGGCAGGGATTTTGCCAGGTCTCATGAAGCATTTGTGAACTGGACAGGGTGGGGGTGGGGCTGGCATGGCTATACTCTACCCCTCCTTTGTGTGCACTGGCTCCCATTCTCAGAAGAATTTCAGAGCACGTGGCAGATGGCCTGAAACCTCACTAGATGACGCTTTACCCAGCTACGGCAAGGCTGGAGTTTCTCCCAAAGAACTGCCTTTCAAAATCATTCTCAAAGATGGAAGGAGTGGGTACCCTTAACCCAGGGGGAGCCCAGACTTACACTGTTGAAGATCTGCAGACCGTCGTGGCCACCCGACACATATATCCTCCCCTCAAACACCGTCACCCCAGCAGCACTGCGACTTGAGCTCATCGGGGTCACCACCGTCCACCTTCAGGGAAGAGCCAGAGGAGGAGGGGGCGCCATGAGATTCGGCGTTGCTGTCCTCCCAGGACAGCTCAGAAGGGCTGGGGTGAAGCGTGGAGTGTTCCTTCTCACCCCACACAATCTCCCCACCTCTGCAGGCACTCAAAACCAGCACGTCCCAAACAAGGCCCCTCTCCCTTACAGATCTGCTCCTCCCTTGCACTGCCGTCTTGTTAATAGGACCACCAGCCACTGAACCGCCATACTCAGATTCAGTGTTTTCATGGTCTTTTCTCCCTCATCATCAACATTCCTGTGGTCACCAAGTCCCAGCTGGTTTGCCTTGGTAGTCACTGCTCGTTCCCATCCCTGCTACCGCTGCCCTAGCTCGGGCCTCTCACCTGGTGGCCTGCCACCAGCCTCCTTACAGGTGGCCTGGCTTTCAAACCCTCCCCATCCCAACCCTATGCAGCCCACCCCGGTAGTGGCTCCTTACTGTCTTCTCCATGGCAGAGTCCCAGTTCCCTATGCGGTTCTTTATCTCTTGGTCCCCATCTACT
This sequence comes from Panthera leo, assembly GCF_018350215.1. Taxonomy (NCBI): domain Eukaryota; kingdom Metazoa; phylum Chordata; class Mammalia; order Carnivora; family Felidae; genus Panthera; species Panthera leo. The sequence continues at coordinate 16,608,677 of NC_056680.1, read as the reverse complement.
TCATTTTCATTTCCTGCCATGTGCCATGCATGCTGGCTGCTCGGTCACACTGAGCACTCGCTGTCCTCTGGGCCTCTATTTTTGCTCCCTGCCTACAATGCGCATCTCCCACTATCCATAATGGGTCTCCTCTCAGAAGTCAACCCTGACACCCTGCCTCTCCCTGCCAGCCATGGTAAAGATCAAGGTGCTCCCCACCCTGCACCCAAGAGCTCCAAACAGACGCCCCCAGGGTAGGATAATCACGATGCACCTGTGGCCCCTGCAGACCGGCTGCTAGGATCTCAGACACCCAGCCTGCTGCCTGATACATAGTAAGTTGGTTAAGTGAATGGAACATTGGCTGAAAAGCATTCTGATGAATCAACTAACTGGCTTATGAGAAGATTCAAATACTGAAATGAAAAATTTGGGCTAACCTTGCCAGTTGTTTTCCAAAGAGTATTCCATAAAGGAAGATGGTGACAGGCATTGTGTAAGATGAGATTGAACAGACTTCTTCACTGCAGAATTTTTCAGTCTTTAAAATGTTAATATGTTTTATGGAAAGATAGGAACTCTAGCGGTACATACATCAATGTCATCTAAGCTTATTTGACCATATAACTTTTTTTTTTCTCTAAATCACATCCTACCCGAGTCATACCTATCCTACTTTGGAAAGTGTTGTGCATTTATTTCTTATCCCCTTTCACCTGCACTTCCATTAAATGGGCTGATTCAGGGGCGCCTGGGTGGCTCAGTCGGTTGAGTGGCCGACTTCGGCTCAGGTCATGATCTCATGGTTCGAGCCTCACGTCGGGCTCTGTACTGACGGCTTGGAGCCTGGAGCCTGCTTCGGATTCCATGTCTCCCTCTCTCTCTGTTCCTCCCCTGCTCGCACTCTGTCTCTCTCTCAAAAATAAATAAAGATTTTAAAAAATGGGCTGATTTAACAAAGAGGTATAGATGATTAAATAAACATTTCCAGCTATCTACACAGGCTTATCTGTTTTAAAAATTTATTCAATCAATGGGTGCCTGGATGGATCAGTTGGTTGAGCGTCTGACTCACGACTTTGGCTCAGGTCATGATCCCAGGGTCGTGGGATCGAGCCCCATGTCAGGCTTTCATGCTGAGTGGAGCCTGCTTGGGATTCTCTCTCTCTCCCTCTGCCTCTCTCTCAAATCAAAAAAATTAAAAAACTAAATAAAATAAGCCTGGCTGGCTCAGTTGGTACAGCTTGCAACCCTTGACCTCAGGGTCATGAGTTCAAGCCCCACGTTGGGTGCAGAGCTTACTTAAAAAAATAAAGTAAAACAAAATTTATTCAGTCCTTCATTCATTTAACCAAAAGTTATTAAATACTTATTATATGCAAGGTACTATACAGGCTGAAAAGGCGACTAGGATATTCTCTATCCTGCAGGTCTAATTCTTTATACTCTGTTTAACAAGTTTCAGTTGTCCCCAGGAGCTGGAGTCCTTACTTGTCTGTCTCGGGTGAGTAGGTCTCCACAGAGTTGAGAGAAGAGTTGCCATCGTAGCCCCCACAGACGTAGATCTGCCCGTCCAGCACGACCGTCCCCATGGCACTGAAAAAGACAGAGCTGTCATCCAGATGGGCCTCCGACTTCCAGGGCCAGCCTTCATGCTCCCTGGGGGATAAACCTAACCATCAACTGCCTCTTTCTAGAGCAGACCTAAATCCCACACGTGTGACTAAGTAAAGGTGTAAAATTGAGGGGGAAAGAAAGAAGCTGCCGTGTGGTACCCCCTGCCAGGGTTCGCTCTGGGGCCCCTTCTCAGTCCTTGATCTGTCTGAAATGCTCACCTTCCACCTTGCTATGCTCAGGGTCTCAACACCTTTGAGGCCCAGGTCAAATTCCTCTTTCTCCTGCTCAAAAAGCCATCTTGGATCCTTCAGCAAGAGTCCATCCCTCCCGCACCTCGCTGCCAGGGACAGCTTCTTTATCACAGCTTGGTTGTGGTCACTCATTCACTCCTCAGATCCCATGAAGTACTCAGGAGGCTCGCATCCCAGGCACTAGATTCACAGTGCTGAGCAAGCCAAAGCTCCCACCCACAGGTGCTATACTCTGGCACCTGTCACCTCTCAACAAGTGGGGACCTCCTGGAAGACAGGGGTCTTCCTCTGTGTGACTCTGACAGTGCTTAGCATGGTGCTTTGTACGTGATAGGCCTTCAACATGTTTGTTGTGTTAGCCTGATTTTATTTAATTCGCTGTGAAGTTTGACAGATGTCTTTTCATGACAGATGTGGCCCCGATGGCCCCTACTTGTCTCAGTGGGTGACGCTAGTCTCCTGTTGTGCACTTATGACATAGGGAAGGTACTCTAGGCTTGCTATCTCCCACCCTCACCACACCCTGCAAGGAGGCACCACCATCTTCACCGTACAGATGAGCAGCTGCGGCTGGGGAGGTCGGGTGCTTTTCCAGACTGCCCAGGGAGAGGCATGCTTCTTATCTAAATGAGACAAGCCCACTCCCCTGCTGTCTACCATGCCCCACTCCCCTCAGATTAAAGATCCGGTGGTCTGGCATAATCACATAATCTTCCGTTCTACATAAAGCCTCATGAGAAACATGAGTGCCAAGCTGCCCGATTCACATTTTTCAAATCTGATGTTGGAGAAGATTAAAAATGAATTTGGGTGGCTGACAAACAGGAAAATAAAATATACCGGGCTAACTGCCACCTTTCCAATGTAAAATCAAGCTGATTCCATGCAATGTCCCTTTGAGGGACTCGGTAACAGACCCCCCCCCCCCACCCCGAACCAGCCTAGAAGAGGAAAAGGACTCTTGCCTCAGGCAAGGACCGTGGGAAGACCACAAATTCACTAGACACATCACTATCTTGCTAGAAGCAGACATACATAACAACACAGGAATGAGCTCAACAGCAATATGAGAGAAGAGGTGCCACAAAACTGCGTCAGGTTAACTGTCAACCAAATGGTAGAGACCAGCGTGAAGGGGGAGGGGGGTGGGGGGCACGCAGACCAGCATGGACTAGAATGGGCCACAAGAGAAAGCCTGAAGGGGAAGGGCTGACAGCAGGGAGGAGTTTGTCACCAACTGGCAAGACAGACTGCCATGTGGGGTGTCAGCAGGCAAGGGACTCAGAACATTTTTAGGCAGCCTGTAATTTAAAAGGGAGGAAATGGAGCTGGATCCACGCTACTAATAACAGGGCATTAGCCACAGTGAGGGAAGGGGATGCCCAGGGGACTCTCCTGCTGGACAACACTCCAAACCCGGGGACGTCAAGGCAAGGCAGTTGCCCAGAGCAGACACACAAGGAAGAACAAGTAGTTGCAGTGAAAGCAAAAAAGGCAGTCAGGGGTTGGGGAAATGGAGCGATGAGTCATTCGAGGCCACAGAAGGCCACAAAGCACCCAAGGAGCTGAAAAGGGAAGCACTGAGGCAGGGAGAGGGAGAGAAAGGAACCACAAGCCTGTTAGCTCAGGGTCTCGAGAGGAACAGATCGTGTATAAAAACTTTATTTTTCCCAAATGAGCCTAATTTGACCCTTTGTGAATCTGGTCTTATCGGTACAGAAGCAGATTCCTTCCGGTTCGAGGCCACGTACTAACTGCACGACGGGGCACATGTGCCTCCCGGCCCAACACTTCCACATGGTAAAGGTCTCCTACCCCGATTCTTCCTCCTCACCACATATGCAGTCACTTGATCTTACAAACAGAAAACCCAAAGCACAGCATCTGCCCCAGTGGATTTCAAACTGTCCCTTTCAAAAATAATTCATTTAACTTTCCCCCTAGAGTTGGGCTTCTGTCAAGGAAGCTCAGTTTATGAAAGAGAAATGCAGAACTGTTCTGGTTATACGGGTAGGGACAACTTCCTCTCCTCTGTCAGCCCCGGAAGAGAAACCTGAATGCCACTTGAAACTGCTGATCCGGGTGGCCCCATGGAGAGCAGAAGAACTTGTCCAGTTATCCCCTCCCACTCCAGAGCTCCCACCGCCCAACTGTGCACATGCTCCACACATGCCTGGTGTAAGGGAAGAGGCTGCCTGCGTCTTCAGCACTAAGAAGGCTGAATGGAGGTGCTATTTGGATGCCCTCGAACCCTTCTTCAGGAAATCTGAGCAGGCAAGCGATGGAGGAAACAAGTATCTGGAAGTTGTTAAGCGACATAAACTTGGTCCATTTCACAAATACCTATGTGCTCACACCTGGGGGTGGGGGCCCTGAAGTAAAGTGCATTGCTGCGGCTCACATACTCCCTGGGGTAGTGGAAGCCTGCGTGTGGCAGAGATGTGGGGGGGAAGAGAGTATAAGGGACAACATCGCTCATTTCCTTTTATCACTAATATAGTGAAATCCTACTCATTCTTCAAGTGTCGACTTTCATCCCACCTCTTCCCTGAAATCTTCCAGAGGTTCCCATCCAGTTTTTTCCCCTTCTCGAATCTTCCATAACGTGCATTTTCAGTCCTTATCTGACACTTAAATAATAATACAACTTCCACATGTCTGTGTCTCATCTCCCCAGGTTCCTCAAAGGACAAGGCAGGGATTTTAAAGCAGATGCAGGGGCTGGCTCCCGGGAGGTGCTGGCTGTGGCTGGCCTGGCCGCAGGAAACTCCCAGGCCAGCTTGTGTTTTACATTATTATGTGCCTCTGCTTGTCTCTCATGGTGCTCCCCAGATGTTCAGTGTGTGTGCTCGGGCTGCACAAGTGGCTTCCAGGATACCTTCTCTTGCTATTCATGCTCCCCACTCTGGTCCATGTGTCCGTCTCTGGGTTGTAGACCTCCACAGTGCTCAGCCGTAGCTGGCCGTCATACCCTCCGATGGCATACAGAAGCCCGTTCACCACAGCCACACCGACACGGCTGCGGGCTGTTGTCATGGGATGGCACTTCTCCCAGCGGTTGGCGATGGGGTCGAATACTTCTACCACATTCAGGGAATCACCTGCATAAAAATTTGCTACTCAAATTAAAACAAATGAGACCACGTGTTTAGATCACGGCTGTTGGGCATTGATTATATGGAACGTTTGACCTGACTCTATCAATTCTTCCCACAGAATTACTGGAGCCAGATGGCCCCACTACGACATTCCAGCTGTGTTAACCTCAAACCTAATTCTTCAAGGAAAATCAGAATCAGACAAGAGGCATGTACTTTCTAGAGAGGGCAGTTTTACAACTGCAGTGAGGTATTCCACCTGCTTAAAGCCAAAGATGGGAAATGGGCACACTATCCCCCCAGGGCAGGAAGCATGCCTGGAGGGAAGGGGTGGGTCCCCTGCTGACTTTCACTTACTACCATGTGACTCTGGGCAAGTTGCTTTGTATTCTTATCTTCTATTCTCACACATGAAATGGGGATAATCTCTGTGGCAGCTTTGTTGTCAAGATCAAATGACAGAATAGGCAAAGCACCTAGCATAGTTCTAAAACATACTAAGTTCTCAATAAACAGTAGTTACAGTAGCCAGGAGTGATTCCAACCCTATCTTTATACAACAGGTTTGTTTGTTTGTTTTGTGGATCAAATAAGAAAATCCACCTTCCCTGTGTTATTCTGTTGTGGGGTACCTCATACCGTCCACACTTCAGTGTGTACTAGTTAAGGACTTCCCTTCTCCAGGTCACATGGTTAACAAGCAGCAGAGACTTGTACCCACCTCTCATTAACCTTCAATTAAAAATGAAGCTGCCCAGGATTGCCCACCAACTCCCCACCTCCACAAACCGAGACTGACACTGTGAACCGGCCTGGCCTTCACCTAGATGACAATCTCACGCCACTGTACCACAAAGATTCAGGCGCCACGTTACAAATCTCTCCGGCCCTGCAGCAGTGCCTGGGTGGGCAGGAGGGCAGAGGGGCCCACAAGCTTTCCTGAAAACTTGACTGTGTAAGAGCTGCCAACAACATACAGATTCTGAAGCATGTGTGCTTTTCATTCCAGGTAGGAAGTGAAAACAGCATTATTGATAGTGGCAGAACCTGTGTATATGGAGAATTTTCCTTCTCATGGGGACATGGTCATAGTCTAACTCCAGAGATCCGTATGACCAATGTGATTAGCTTGGTAACAGAACTGGGTATTTAACTGAATTCTACCCAGGGCTGTATTTAGCTCTGATATTCTGATTCAACGGTATTAACATCCGACATGCTTTAACTGCAGTACAGTTATACAAAATCAAGAGGGACCAGGGTGGTGACACACGAGGGAGGGGAACCAGAGGGCCGGGCTAGGTTGTTTGGGTGCCTTTTCGTCCACAAAGTCCAAGACAGGGCGCTGCAAAGAGGAGCTGCAAGATACCTGCTGAGTTGAGGCCCCCCACGGCGTAGATAAGGCCAGTGATGGATGTGCAGCAGCGAGGCCTAGTTCTGAAAGCCGGCAGGTGGGGCCGGCGCTCTGGCATGAGGTGATAGTCCTTCGCTTCGTCTACCAGGTCCCTGGAACAAGGCACAAGATGTTATGACAGGAGGTACTCTCCCCACGTGGTCTACACGTGTATTTCCAATCATGGCTTCCCCAACCGAACTGCAGGGGAAACATGGGAGGAGAAGCCTTCTGGAAGGTTTGGTCTTGAACCCAGGTGAGTCCAGGGGAAACCATACACAGCTATTGAAACATGCTCAAAATTGGAGAGGCAGGGTGAGCAGAGCCCATGTCAGCAGGTGTAATCAAAATGAGTATCTTCTAACAAGCACACACCTGGCGGAAGAACAGGGTGACGGCCACAGCAGTTGGCATTGGGGAGGTTCAACAAGCAGCCTGCATCCTGTCACAACGGAGACCCAGCCCTTCCTATACCTATGGCTCGCACCCTGCAATTCGCTATTGCTCACCTAGACTGTGGCAACAGAAGCCGACTGCTCCTGGTGGATTTCTCTGCCTCCAGTCCTGCCTCTCCATTCCACCCTCCACACTATAGTCCAAGCTGTCTCTGTAAGAACCTCCGATAGCTACCCATTGCCTACAGAATGAAGTTCAAATTTAACAGCACCGTTGAGATTGCTGGTTGAGGGGTCCCACCTACCCGTAGCCACACTTCCACCCCTTGTCAAAACACACCTTCATACTGCTCGCACACAGCCACTGACCTCCCTTGAACCCGCTGGGAATATGACAAGCAGTTTGGAGGAAGGTGAACATTGTTCTTTGCTGCTCTGCTTTTATAATGATCCTCCTAAAGGGCTACCGCCTTCTGAGCTGTTTTGGGAGCTCTGCTGTGCCAGGTCAGCACTGATTTACCCAGGGTAAAAGTTTCAGGTGCCACAAACATGTCCCCCCACCCACTTGCCCATCACTTAGATGGGCCCAAACCCACCCAAGGCCAGTGCCCTAATGTTTACTGGAGACAGTAAGGAGCCCCAGGGAGTCGCCACCAAGTGAGCTCCTGGAGATGCTAGGAAATCTTCAGGCAGCATGGGGGAGGAAGCCCCTTCTGCCTTGATGCTCCCTCATGGCACATTTCTTTGCTCAAGAGGTCAGACTTGGGCTTTTCCAGGCTCCAGACAGAAGACAGATCAATCTGCGTGCTATAAATTAGGACTGATCACTCAATCCTTCCTCCCCTGAGCTGGAACATAAACAGCCTAAGTGGGGCCACGTCCTCTCCTCTGCCTGGACCCCGGCAGCATCCTGTGCAGGCTGATCCTCGCTCACCTGCATTTGTGGCAGCAACGCACCATGTCATCTTGCTGCACACGGTCCGACAGGAACTGGGGCCGGCAGAGGGGTAGGCGGATATTGGACAGCAGCTCAGGCAGGCAGGGCCCCCTCTGCTCCCGGTCGTATCTGACCCAGGCCAACGCAGCTTCAAAGACCTGCCGCGGCAGAGATGCAAGCTGTACAGTAACTCCTCTCTCCCCGGGCCGTACCCCCAGGCACCTCACCCAACCACCCTGTCTCCATCCCTCCACTCCCTATATTCAGCTAGTCTCTTGGGTCCGTCAATCTTTCCTCCTCCTTGTTTCCTGAAGCCACTGTTTTCTACCTCCCCAAGCTGCCCCATTTGGCCATCTTTTGAAACACAAGCCTCGTGACTATAACAGGCTCCTGGCTTTCATTATACCTTCCTAATGAAAAGCTAGCTGCCGGGGCACCTGGGTGGCTCAGTCAGTTGAGCGTCCAACTTCAGCTCAGGTCATGATCTCACAGTTCATGGGTTCGAGCCCTACATTGGGCTCTGTCCTGACAGCCCAGAACCTGGAGCTGCTTTGGATTCTGTGTCTCCCCATCTCTCTCTGCCCCTCGCCTGCTCATGCTCTGTCTCTCCCTCTCAAATTAATAAACATTAAAAAAAAAAGAAGAAAAGAAAAGCTGTCAATGGTTCCTTATTCCTTTCTGCATTCCACCCTGCCTGCTTTCCTCCTTAGCCCCCTCCCCCACCGCCTCCCAGGCTGGCTAGTTCTCTGTTCATACTGCCACCTTCACGTCACCTCCAAGTCCCCTCACCTCCTCCTCTTCTTCTAAACCCACTCCCCTTTTCTTAACGCCTGGCTCCAGATCCACGTTCTCTGGAGGTCTCCCTAACAGCTCTAGCCACAAGGGTACGTCCCTCTAAAACCCCTGAAATGTACCACTTGTAACTGAGCTGCCCCAGGTCACGCTCATTAGTGGAATGGCTAGAGAGGGGCTTGCTCTTGGGACGGAGATCTTCCCTGTGAATCACAGGGCCCACATGACCACACTCAGGGCCCACTTTCCCCCTGCTTTTCTGACATTAGGGAAATAAGCAGCCTCCTGGAGCCTGGGGCTCCTCCTGCTGAAGCAGAACTTCACGACAGGCCAGGACTCTCCACTGCAAATACCCCAAGCTGCTCTGCCCTGGACTTTGGTTAGGTTTCCCAACGACTGAACAGGTGGAGGCCTTGTCGGGTGGTGCTCCCGGTGTCCGGAGGGCCAGATCTAAACACCTCACCCCTGCATTCGAGCCCTCTGCTGTGCAGCCCTCGCCCCACTCTGTTCCAGGTAATATCTACTCCCAGTCCTCTTCAGGCACTTACACCCACCTCTGCTCACCTAAAGGGTCACCCTTCGCTCCTCTGCTAACACCCTGCACTCCCATTTATTCACATTCTTCTTGACCATTCCGATAAGAGGTCTTCTTTGTCCTTCGAGGACCCTCTGATCATCCAAAGGCTCCACCTCTTCCATCAATTTCAATCTCCCGGCACTGATCACCGCCTCCAATCCTTTCTGCTCGGTAACTGATGCCAATGAGCCTTTGACAGTGCTCCCTCTCCCCCAACCTCCCTCTCAGGGCCCCCTGCAGAGCCTCTTTCCTCCCCACTGTCATCCAGCACCGGCTCCATGAGTTATGATGTGGGTGCCCTCAGTGCCCATGCTGAGCCTATCTCCCTTAATCACGCCCACCTGGGAAAAAAGTCTCTACTCTAGTGAGGTCCAGCTCTTTAAGCTCACCCCCACCCGAACTCTGCAGCTGACAGAGTTGGCCCACCCATTCTTTTTTTTTTTTTTTTTTAAGTTTATCTATTCTTTTTGGTAATCTGTACGCACAGCATGAGGCTCCAACTCACAACCCCAAGATCAAGATGAGTTGCATGCACCTCCGACTCGGCCCAGCCAGGCGCCCTTTGGCCGGCCCATTCTAAATATGTGACTGCTAATCTCATCGGGGCCGCTTCCCACCAAGCCCTCTTCCTTCCTCTAGCTGCATCTCTTTTCCAGCTCCCACAGGGCTGGTGCATGCCTCTTCATCTGACCTCACGTTTTTACTACTCCTCCTGATCCCCATTCTCAGCTGAGAAAACAGAACCAAGCCAGAAGAGAATGTCAGTGGAATCTGCCAGCACCTCCCTTCTCACCCCACACCTCCCCCTTGGGTGCGGGGGTTCTTCCTCCTGTGGTGGCGGATGAGAACGGCTGGCACTTCTAACAGGTACACGCCTTGTGCCCTCTGCTCTGCCTCCTCTCGCTTACTGAGGACATTGCTCCAGCAGTCATTCTCCCTTTTCTCCTACATCACCAACTCTTCCCTCTCTTCTGGAAAATTCCCACCATCAGCCAAATGTACCCGTCATTTCTCTCACCTTAAAAAACAAACCAACCCCTCCTGACCTCATACTCCTCCCCAGCGACTGCCCCGGTGCTCTGTTCTCCTTTAGAATAAGATTCTTTCATGGCAGCATTACTTCCAATAGTAAATGCTGGAAATAACCCGAACATCCAATAAGGGATGCGATGTTGAAAAAATCAACTGAATGTTAGACACTAACATGGATACAAATGTTCATGAAAGATGTATGTAGTATAATAAAACAAACCCACAATCAACAAGCTGCACACACATCATGATCTTCATTAAAAAAATAACAACTGGGGGCGCCTGGGTGGCTCAGTCGGTTAAGCGTCCGACTTCGGCTCAGGTCATGATCTCGCGGTTCGTGAGTTCGAGCCCCGCGTCGGGCTCTGTGCTGACAGCTCAGAGCCTGGAGCCTGTTTCAGATTCTGTGTCTCCCTCTCTCTGACCCTCCCCTGTTCATGCTCTGTCTCTCCCTGTCTCAAAAATAAATAAAACGTTAAAAAAAAAAAAAAAATTAAAAAAAAAAAAAAAAACAACTGAAAACAAAGATCAGAAAGAGCAGTAGCCCCGTGTCACCTGCAGACCGCTGCCCTGCTCTACACACCTGCTCCTCAGATTTTACATTCAGCTCATCCCGAGACACCAGCTCAAGCACGTCTTCCAAGGGCAGGGCCAGGAATTCTTCTGACATGGACACCTCCACAAAGTGCTGGTGGATGAAGCTGTTGGCCGCATCGTACAGCACCGCGCACATCATCGTCTCAGCAAACTGGCGTACACCCAGGCAATTTTTGGGGTGGAGGCTTTTGGCGTAAGAGAAGATGAAAAGAAATAATTTAGAGGAAGAATGTTCTCTTCGATCATTCTCAGGCTGGTTCCGGGGGGTGGGGTGCTACAGAATGGAAAAAACCCCAGCTTTGCTGGAAACTCCCTGTGTGATCTCAGGGGTGCCTCTCAGCGCCTCAACTGTACAGGCTTAAAATTAAGACAGTTTATATCCTCAGAGGGCCCTGCCTCTTGGGCCTCGTGCTCAGTGTGTCTAGGTGGAATGAGTTCTCCGGGAAGTCCCGTGAAGCAGCCCTGAGGAGAGAAGAAGAGAGCACATACTGGAAAACCTGTTTGCTTTCCTTCAGCCGCTGGCATGCTTTGGTGAACATCTACCTCTGTTCCCCAGGAGGGTACTGAGGTTGTAGGATGAGACTTTAAACCACGTGGGGAGACGACTTCTCTAACATCGGGACCCTTCCACTTTTTCATCTTTTTAGTTGATCTAAAATCTTATTCTTTTACTTACTTTTTTCATCTTTTTTCTTTTTTTTCTTTTCTTTTTTTTTTTTTAATTTCTTTTTTAACGTTTATTTATTTTTGAGACAGAGAGAGACACAGCATGAACGGGGGAGGGGCAGAGAGAGAGGGAGACACAGAATCGGAAGCAGGCTCCAGGCTCTGAGCCATCAGCCCAGAGCCCGATACGGGGCTCGAACTCACGGACCTCGAGATCGTGACCTGAGCTGAAGTCGGACGCTTAACCGACTGAGCCACCCAGGCGCCCCTTTCATCTTTTTTAAATAGCAAGAAGCTCTATGGGTCTAATTGTTCAGACGCCCAGAAGTGACAGCAGCAGCTACTACTCAGCACCATCGGTGAGCCCAGTACTTTGCCAGGCCAGAGTCTCCAACCGCACTGCCAAGCAGTAATCGCCTCCATTTTTAGACGGAAAACTGAGGCTCAGAGAAACTAAGAAATGTGCCCACAGCCTTCTACAAGCAAGTGGCGGTGCCAGGCTGAACCCTGTGCGCGTTCCCGTGGCCCCAAGGCAGACTTGCCCTCGCTGGGGCCGTCTGGGTAAATCCGGGCCTTGCATGGCACCAGGTGACAGGGGAGGATCCCTCAAGTGCCACTAACAGCCTCACCTGGAAAAAGCCTCACCTGACAACAGCTACCCACCTCCTCAGGCTGTGGCCATGATTAAGCAAGAATGTGGCAAAAGCACTCAGCATGGTGGCTGGCATGAAGTCGGGGCAGCTGCCTTCATTTTTATAATGGTTTTCTTACTACTGTTGCATCTCAAATGAGCCCAAAGTGGTGCTGAAATCTTAGTGACAGCAGGAGATCCTGGGGGGATGGGGCTTTTCTTATTTTGACTTTGTGACTGATAATCCATGGAGGGAGAGGGTATGTATCAGAAGGTTTGCTCCCCCCACCCCGCCGCCATGTTGTTTAAAGTTCTAGGCAGAGTTGTACTCACCAACAAGTACCCCTGCCCCTCATCAGCAAACCTGAAGGGCAATCTCAGGAGTCTGGCTCTGGGATAGTCTAAACTCCACAAGATGTTGTTTCCCTTCCAGACTGAACTGGCTCTGTCTGTCCATTGCTTTGGAAACCTACATGCATTTCCACAAAGGCCAGGGAAGCATGAGCACTGAGCAACACTTAGGCAAGGCAGCATGTCCAGTGAGGAACACAGGGCTTAAGATCAGAATGTCAGCTCAGTCATCAAATAACGCCTTTCTCCTGCAGTGCTCACAGTGACTGAATGAGACTTGTGCACGTTCCCATCCGCTCCCTCTCGGGCTAGGATTCCTGCACCTCACCTTTGCCTTTCACTGGCTTGGCATTAAGAACAAAACACATCTTCAACTGAACTGGGCTTTGACATCTAAAAGGATGGGATGTGGGCAGCCCGCTTGTGAGGCAGCAGGTGGGGAAGGAGGAGGGAATGCTGGCACATAGGAGATGGCCCCGTTCAGGAGCAGGAAGAAGATAAGAGGGAAAATGAACCCAAAGTGTTGATACAGACGCACATCTTTCAGTGGACACTTCACGACCTCCTTCCTTGCTGGCACAGCTTGTAAGCAAGGAGGCCACAGTAAGATGTAATGCTTTATCAAAGTCAGGAAGCAATGACTTGAATTAAATAACTTACTGGCTTGGTTCACTGATGCATTTGATGTTCTGAGACGAGTGTTTTAGAAAATACACAGCTCCAACGCTCACCTAGACACAAGGAGGTCCATACATCTGAAGACTTGGAAAGGGGCCACAAGAAAAAAAATCAACCCAGTCTCATGAAAGAAAAAAAATCAGGAGAGGCTGAAGACCCAATAGGTGGAGAGACTTCAGGAACGACTGCTCTAAGAACTCTGATGGCTTTGCAGCTTCTCTGTGCCCTGGCACATCCTGTCTTTTCCACCACTGCTCAGAATGGTTTCTCTCAAGTCATTAGCAATCAAAACTTGAAAATGGAAGGTCCACATGCTTCCATAGGAAGGGGATACATAGGAAGGGGGCAGCTGGGACACCCTAACACACTCTGCAGCCAGGCTCAGGAGAACCACCCCAAGGAACAGAAGCAGTGATGGTAACTACTGGAAAGAAAATAGAAAGCAGGCCAAGCCTCTGGGGCCTGTGTGGAGGAATAAAGACAGGCTTCCCACATCCCATTCTTTTAGATGTCGAAGCCCAGTTTAGTTGAAGGTGTGTTTTTCTTGCAGGGCTGAATGGAAAAATGTCAAAAGACAGACATAACATCAGGCTTTGTGTTTAAGTATGTCTTCCTAAAATGTCACTGATGCATGTAAAAATTCCACTGGTCTAAAAATCACTTTTTAAGCATCTTTTGGACGACACTACTTTATAAAAGAGGCTGGTCCAGTATTGATAGTGATGACCTCAAAAGCCCCTAGGTGGAGCTGCTGTCCCCTTGTGAGAGTGGCCAGCCTTAATTCTTTCCAGAGTGCCTAATTAATCATTGAGTTCTGTGGGGACAAAGAGACAAACAAGAGTCTCATCTGTGTCCTTAAAAAGCTCACAAATGAGGGGAGCCTGGGTGACTCAGTCTGTTAAGTGTCTGACTCTTGGTTTCAGCTCAGGTCATGATCTCACGGTTCGTGGGTTCAAGCGCTGCATCTGGCTATGCAGCTGGCAGCACAGAGCCTGCTTAGGATTCGCCTTCTTCACCCCTCCCCCACTCATGCTGTCTCTATCTCTCCCAAAATAAATAAATAGACAAAAAAAAAAAAAAAAAAAAAAAAAAAAGGAAGAAGAAGAAGCAGCTCACAAATGAGTAGGAAAGACTGTGTGCCCCACACCCCCAGCATTCCGGGGCAAGGTCAGGCGGGGCTCTGGGGCTGTGCTCTCATTATGTGGTCTCCATCTATAAAACCTAAAACAGACCATCTACCTCATGATGAAACCACTCACTCTGAGCCCAGCAGAGAGCGCCTTGCATGCTAAGCATCATTACCACGGTTATCAAGACTAGGTGCACACACAGCAGTGCTCAGTGACATCCAAGAACACCGCATGGGCAGGACATGGACAGCAGGTGGGGTCCACAGAGCTGCTAAGTGAACTGGTCTGGTGGAGCAGGAATGGGAGGGGGCAGCTCTACGACGCAATGAGGTTCAGGAGGGCAGATCTGAGGTGGGAAGAATGCTGGTTTTCAGGTCAGGGACCTGTGATCATAGAAGCTCAGGCAGAAACGTTCTGCTTTCTCCCTGCCTATGTGGAGCCCAGTGCTAACCTGCATCCTCAAGTCTCTAGTGGTGAAGGCGCAGCTTTTACCCTGTGGCTAAGAGCTCTGCCTCCTGAGGGGGAGGAAGAGCCTTCTTATCTGCTCTGTCATCAAAAGGTCATTGCCAAATGCTGGACTTAGGTAAGGATACAGTCCATGATTGCTTCTGGGAGACGGAGGGAGACAGAGAATTCTAGGAGGTGAAATCTGGGTAGGCTCCTCAAGAGATGAAGGGAAAAGAAGCCAAGACACTCAAGGAGGGGGCAGGATCTACACAAAGATGGAGACAGGCTAGGCAACAGGTAGCACTGAACCAATCGGCTCGGTGAGAACAGTCAGCTAAATTAGTGGCTGGTCAAACTGAAGAGAGAGGACCAGAAGAAGAGGTACGTGTCAGGCCAGGGGGAGTGCAGGCGGGGGTCCGTAAATCGTGTCCCCTCAAATGTTCACCCCAAATAACTGGACACTACTTGACAGAGATCTGAAGAAAGGTTATTTCTGCAGAGTAAACTCCCTGGCTCACTCCCTTTGGAAAACTCGGCATGCCCCAAAGACTCAACAAATTCACAGGGGATTCCAGGAACGAAATGGGCCAGGTCCATCGCACGACCTCACCGTTCTCGGAGGAACGTGCAGCAGGCGTCTTTGATGCTCTGCAGCTGCAGGAAGCTCGCCCCCATCAGCAACGACTGCACATTTTGTTGGTCAATGGCAAGGTGGCCGTTGTAAGCAAAGTTGATCAGAGCCTCCAGGGCGCTAGAGGAAACAGAAAAGATACTCTTCAGAGATTCTGGCCCTAACCAAGCTGACATGCTGACCTGGCGAGTGTGTGGGCTCCTCTCTAAAATCCATTTTGCCCATGCCCTTTGAGAATCTATCTGAAAGGAATAATTACTTCACCAGGAGCCAAAGATACATTCTACTTCTTAAGCTGTCTTTATTGCTTAATTTTATTCAGAAAATTCTGAAAAAAGAAAGCAAGTGCCCATTATCTTACTACTGAATGAGTCAACGGTGGTTATTTTTCTAGGTTCATTTTCAGTCCCCATTTGCCTGCATGTAGAGATGGTATGGATATAATCATGTAACTTATCAACTCCTTTCCCATGTTGCTATACTGTCCTCATGTTTATCATTTTTAGTGACTGCTATATAGTATTTCAACACATAAACAAGCTATAATTTATTTCCTTTATTGGTAGGCATAATAGCTCATAGCATTCATTGTATTGCAATCATAAATAATGTTTCTTATTATTTCTTCGAGATAAATTTCCAGAATGAGATTCCAACAAACTTTTCTGCCTTTCTATTCCCACTGAGCATGAAATCCAAATTCTGTTTCTAGGGCCTTATGTGGTCTGACCCCTCTCCAGCTCTCTGACCTCATCACCTTCTACTCTTAGCCCTCACTCCATTCTAATATGCCAAACACACTCTCACCGCAGGGCCTTTGCACTGGCTGCTCCTCTATTTGGAGGTCTCTTTCCCCAGATGGCTCACTCCCTCACTTTAATTAAGGTCTCAGCTCAAATGTCACCTCATCACAGAAGCCTTCCCTGATCACCCTGGAACAGCACAGAAGCCCACCTTCATTTGCTTTACTTTTCTCATATCACTTTCACTTGCCAGCCATATGATGCATGTGCATGTTTATTGCCAGATGCTCACGACTAGAAAGCTGGTACAATAAGAGGTGCTGTCTTCTCAGTGCTATTCCTCAGTGTCTACAGCAGCACACATAACAGGTGCTCAGTCTACCTCTTTTAAATGAAGCGCGTGCGCTGTGCGTGCTGATGAGCACAGCTCCTTCAGACACAGACCTGAGAGAAGAGAGTGCATAGCTGCCCTTGCACACCCACTTCTGTGTCTTTCCTTAGAGGGAGCTGGCCTGAGATTTCTGCCTTGCACTGGGTATATAAATCCTCCCCATGTGCTGGGGCAGATCACCTTCTATCAGTCAGAGCGTACTACAGTTTCCTGGCTCCCTTACCCCTTCTTTCCATCACTGTGAGATTAAGAAGGTAGGCAACAGGGGCGCCTGGGTGGCGCAGTCGGTTAAGCGTCCGACTTCAGCCAGGTCACGATCTCGCGGTCCGTGAGTTCGAGCCCCACGTCAGGCTCTGGGCTGATGGCTCGGAGCCTGGAGCCTGTTTCCGATTCTGTGTCTCCCTCTCTCTCTGCCCCTCCCCCGTTCATGCTCTGTCTGTCTCTGTCCCAAAAATAAATAAAAACGTTGAAAAAAAAAATTAAAAAAAAAAAAAAAAAAAAAAAAAGAAGGTAGGCAACAAATGACAGGTTACTGGCTGACGTTTTAGAGTCCCTGTTTCGTTTATTATTTCTTCTCCAACAAGAATGTCATGGCCCTGAGTCACCCTGTGTGTTTTGTTCACTACTGCATTTCCAGATCTCAGAACAGTGCCAGGCACATAGTAGGTGTGCAGCGGGCCCCTGGATACAGCCTAGGTTATAAACATACATTCTCAGTTCATAGACTTGCATAGAATCAGTCACATAAACATCCATTTCCCTTTCGAGGCCCAAAAAGGCATACTATGGGATATGTTTACATAAAGTCTGCATGCAGTAATCAGGAAAGTATTTCCATGTAGAGGGTCCAGTAGTAAGCAACTCTACATGTAAGGACAACTTTAAGTAAGTGCCTAAATGGCATGATTTCAGGGGTTATGGTACTGCCTTCCGTCCCCAAAAATTCATCTAGCACAAATTCATCTAGCGGCAGTACTGACATTTGAGGCCAATAACTGTTTGCTAGGAAGGGCTGTATTGGACAGTGGAAGAAATTTAGATGGGATCACTTTTGGGCCTGACCTCTTTGGACATCAATGTTCTCAACCATCAAATAACCACAATCTTGCCATCTTCTGAATCTGTGTTGTCTCAATAGAGTAGTCACCAGTCACACGTGGCCATTTAAAAACTGTATTAATTACAATTAAATTTAAAACATTTTAAATTCAGCTCCTTTATCCCACTAGTTAAAATTCAAGTGCTCAGTAGCTATGTATGGCTAGTAGCTACCACTGTAGAGAGTACAAATGCAGGAAGTTCTGATGGATAACACTTCTAGACTGGTAAGGAGGGTAATGAATGAAGACACTTATTTGAAAAACTGTTTTGCCAGCTACAATGGCTGGCACAAAAAAGCACACAGAATAGTATTCCAGCACCTTGTACCCAGTCCTAGTTATAAAAAATATCTCGGTCTAGTTCCTATTAAATGTGTTACTCTAATAGAGTAAAAACGCATCAAAAAAACTCTCCTCAATTTAACCCTGTCTCGGGCCACTGGGCAGAGGTTCTAACTGGTTTACCAAATCACCTACTGTGTGCGCACAGCTGCGCTAGATGCCGCGTCCCGCTGCAGGCCCCCCAGTGGCACTGCAGGCTGTGAGACCTAGCGGAGACATGGAGTACCTTGGGTCCATTCCTTGCATTACAATCTCATCCTGCTTGCACTCCATCATGTCATTTGTAAACATAGCGTGGAAGTACGGGATTGAGGCCGCTAGGACGATCCGGTGGGCACTGAATTTGTGGTCCCCAATCTGTGGGCAGAGTGAAATATAAACAGAGACACTGAGGAACGCACATCCAAAACCCAAACTGCCCCTTCCCCCGCTTAAGCTTCTGCCCCTTGCAATGGTACTGGAGGCATCCCAGTACATGAGAGCTGAGCCTGTCATGGAGACCCTGAGATTTTCAATTCAACACACTCAGTTATAGTAGAAGAATGTAAGCAATACATCTTAATGAGGCATTAAAATGGTTAAAAAGTTAGAAGCCTGAATGCTTCCAGTGGTAGTTTTTACTTATATGGCAGTCTCACTGCACTGTTCCCAACTCGCCGCCAACTCAAACACCTGATTTCTCATGTTATCCTGATCCCGATTAAAGGCAGATGGAATTGACAAACTGTCCAAGAACCCTGGAGCTCCTGACAGCAGGCTCGAGAAGGGTAAATACACAGTGACAGGAAGAGATAAGGAGAAACAAGACCAGACTTGAATAGGGGCACATGTGGGGATGAAGGACAAAGCAAGCATTGTGGGCACAAATGTTGGGGGGTCCTGGGACAACAACCAGCTCAAATGGCTGGTGCTGTGTACTGGCAGGGGCTCTGCATGGCCCACAAGGCTCAGGCCACACAGGGACAGAGACTCTCTCCAAAGTGTGTCAAACCCTCACTAAGGAGACACATCCTTAGCCTGGGGAGTCCTATAAAGAGCTTTCCAACTATCTGTCAAAAGGATAGTCTTTTTCACAAGCTTTGCCATTTATAGCTTCAAACCACATAAACATTTCCACTTAAGAACTTTCTAGTCTTCAGAAAGAACAGTCTCCCCCCCACCCTCCCTGCCCAGTTCCACATTAGAGAAATGCCAGAGCATCTCACTACCCAATGCTCTTCCCCGGGTCACATTTATTTAAGGGTTCTAGTTCAGGTTCTGTCACTATGGCCTCTTTTGTACCACTTTAGGTTTATTATCTGGAAGCTGTTCTTTAAGATCACACCATCTTCCAAACACTGAAGGGGCCTCACTGATTCAGATTCTATGAGTTCCTCACATAATCTACGTGTTGCTCTCCTACTGGTGTTCAGGGGCATTAAATGGCTGTGTGCTCTGGGGCGGGGGGTCAGAAATTAAAAAAAAAAAAAAAGGAAATATATATATATTTTAAGTTTACTTATTTATTTTAAGAGACAGCACGTGGGATGGGACAGGGGCACAGAAAGAATCCCAAGGAGTCTCTGCAGGGTCAGCGCAGAGCCCAATACAGGGCTCAAACTCCTGAACTGGGAGATCATGACCTGAGCTGAAGTTGGACGCTTAACCTACTAAACCATCCAGATGCCCCTGGAAATATTTCTTAAAGTTGTTCTACAAGGTTTTTCACACCAGCAGTTTCTGGTTCCCTGATTCCTGCTCTCAGGGACAACTTCTTTCTTCTGGTATTTATCTCACCTTTCTTTCTTTTCTTTTTTTTTTTTTTTTTAATTTTTAATGTTTATTTACTTTTGAGAGAGACAGAATGTAAGCAGAGGAGGGTCAGAGAGAGAGGGAGACACAGAATCTGAAGCAGGCTCCAGGCTCTGAGCTGTCAGCACAGAGCCCAACGTGGGGCTCACACTCACGAACCATGAGATCATGCCCTGAGCCGAAGTCCGACCCTTAACCGAATGAGCCACCCAGGTGCCCCTATCTCACCTTTCTAAGTAATATCCCTATAATAGTTCTTGAGTTTTCATTTCTAGTTATTACTTGTGGCAGCCTAACTACAAACAGCCCCCAGTGATCTCTGCCTCCTGGTGCTCACACCCTTGTGCTGTCCCTCCTACACTGTCTCAGGGTTGGCTTGTCTGGCTGGGCCACATGTACTTCTGAGCAATTGGTGATAAAGTCGGGGCAGGGTTGAGGGGGGAGTATTCCCCACAACCCACTTCTCAGGTGTAATAATTTACTAAAATGGCTCACAGAACTCAGGGAAAATGGATTACCTACTGTTACTGGTGTAATCATAAAGGGATACACCATGAAGGGACAGTGTAAAGGGATACAAAAGAACAGCCAGATGAAGAGGTACATAGGGCAAAGTCTAGATGGGTCCGGAGCACAGGAGCTTCTGTCCTTATGTGTGCCACTCTCCTCACACATGGCTACCTTCACTAAGCTAGAAGGTCCCCAAGGGTCAAAGGGTGGGACTGAAATTCCAACCCTCTAATCACATGGTTGTCTCCTCTGGGAACCAGCCCCCATCCTGAAGCTATCTAGGGGCCCACAAAGAGTCACCTTATTAGCATAAACCCAGGCGTGGCTGAAAGAGATTTGTTATGAATAACAAAGGACACACCTATCACTCAGGAAATTCCAAGGGTTTTAGAAGTTTTTGTGTCAGGAACTGGGAACAAAGACCAAATATTATAACAAAAGATGCTTTTATCACCCCTATTCAGGAAATTCCAAGGGTTTGAGGAGCTCTGTGCCAGAAACCAGGGAAAAAGACCAAAT
Source organism: Panthera leo (assembly GCF_018350215.1). Lineage (NCBI taxonomy): Eukaryota > Metazoa > Chordata > Mammalia > Carnivora > Felidae > Panthera > Panthera leo. The sequence goes on along the minus strand of NC_056680.1, from coordinate 16,588,079 downwards.
ACATATTCTTATTATATCAGAATATCATAGGGCATATGCACAATATGTTTGAAAACGTCTTTATTAGCCTTAAACCTGGGTGACAGTTTAGCTGGCTATAAAATTCTAAGTTGGGAATATATTTTTCTATCAGAATTCTGAAGGCATTGCTCCAATGTCTTCTACTTTGTTGCTTTTGAGGAATTTAATGCCCTTCTGATCACTAACCCTCAGTATGTGACTGCTCTCTCTAGAAGCTTTTAGTACTTTCTCTTTATTCTCAGAGTTCTGAATCTAACAGGATTATACCTTGCTCTTGGTGTCCTTTATTCAGCGTGCTTTATCAATCCACAGACTTGATTCTAGTTCTCAGAATACTTTTCCATCCTATTTCTTTGATAATTTCCTCCTCTCTATCGTCTATTTTTTCTTTTCCAAAATTTCTATTAGTCGGATGTTAGGCCTCTTGGAATGTGCCTATATTAAAAAAAAATTTTTTTTTAATGTTTATTTTTGAGGGGGGAGGGGCAAGGGGCAGAGAGAGAGGGAGATACAGAATCCGAAGCAGGCTCCAGGACCTGAGCTGTCAGCATAGAGCCCGACATGGGGCTCAAACCTATGAACCGTGAGATCATGACCCAAGCCAAAGTCAGATGCTCAACTGACTGAGCCACTGAGGCACCCCATGATCCTCTATTTTTTTCACCTGTTCCCCATTTCCCATCTCTTTCATTTGGTCAGTCTCCTGAGAATCTTCTTCAACTTTATCTTTCAATATTTCTGTGTTGTAGCTTTTTATAAGGCTATGGTGTATTTTTAATTTCCAAGAGGCCCTTCTTGTTTTCTGAAGGTCTCCCCCATCCAGCTTTTTACTGAAAGAATCTTATTCATCTTTCACAAATGCAGTATTTTCTCTAACCTCTCTCAATATTATAGTTAGGGGCACCTGGGTGGCTTATTTGGTTAAGTGTCTGACTCTAGACTTCAGCTCAAGTCATGATCTCATGGCCATGAGATCAAGCCCTGTGTGGGCTCTGCACCACTGGCGTGGAACCTGCTTGGGATTCTCACTCTCTCTTCCCCTCCTCCATGCTCTCTCTTTTCTGAGACTCTGAAAATAAATAAATAACCTTTTTTTAAAATGTTAAATTTTTTTCTTCTTTTTTTCTTCTTCCTCCCTGCTTTTACTGTTATTCCTCTGAGTTCTTTTCTCCCCCATTTGTTTTGGTCTCTGTCTTTTATGTTAGAGGCTTGCTTTAAATGCCTCGTGACAGTGGCTATCTGCTGATACTTTAAAAAAAATTTTTTTTTAATGTTTAAATTTTGAGAGAGAGACAGACAGAGTGTGAGCAAGGGAGGGGCAGAGAGAGAGAGAGAGGGAGACACAGAATCTGAAGCAGGCTCCAGGCTCTGAGCTGTCAGCACAGAGCCTGACATGGGCTCAAACCCACGAACCGTGAGATCATAACCTGAACCGAAGTCAGATGCTCAACCGACTGAGCCAACCAGGCACCCCTAACTGCTGATATTTTTAGAAACTGTTTGAAAGTTCTGTGTGGGAGAACAAGGCTTATCAACTTGTGGACTTCACATTGGGGTGACCAAGCAAGACCCTGCCATTCTACTGAGGACCCCTAAAAATAGTATCTTTGGAACTTTTTCTCTGTGGCAAACTTTATCAGAGATGGATCTTCCAATCTCTTGGATGGGAGTGCCCGCCTGCAGATATTCTGAAAAGTAGGTTAGAGAGGTGATGGTCCTACCACTCACTATTTAGACCTCTGCCTTAAAGCCTTTATTTTCAGTTTTGTACCATATTCCATCCCCTCTTCTATCCTTGGTATGCCTCTGGTTCAATATGTAAGACTGAAATTCTGGTCTCCTGGGAGAGTGGGGGAGGAGTTGTAGGCAACTAATTGCTTTTCACACAGACTTTCAACTAATCTTCCTGTTTTCAGTATTTTGTTTCTCTAATTCTGGAACTATTCCAGGGTTCTGCATTACAAATCCTCTTTCTTCTTAGTCTCTCCCCCTGGCAGGCACTTTCAGTTCCTCTGGCCCTCAAAGCTCACCACACTTCCTACTTTCTGGTGTCAACATTCCATTGACCTCTCAACTACTGATACCTCTTCTCCCTCTTACTATCATTTTAATGGGATTACAGCAGAGCACGGGGGTTAAAATGTGTGTTCAATTAGCTGTGTTAAACTGCCATGCATTTATTTTTCATCTGGGAAGTAGACAGAAGACAAAAGAACAAACGGTACATGTATAAACTAGGTGACCTGGTTTCCCCAAAAAGCTCAGGTAAAGAGAAGGCAGGCCTATCTTGGGATACGTTAGCCAGATTACAACTGAACTCTGTATTTTGTTAAAGGGGACAACAAATTTGTCTTTATCCAGAAGAGGGAGACCAAGCTGGGGGAAGGTCTGGAAGCTACATCTTAAGAGGAATGGCTAAAGGATAGCCCATTTGTAAAAGATAATTTGGGAAGGGGGACATAGCAGCTGTCCTCAAACCCTAGAAGGGCCATCACATGGATGAGGGCAGATCCAGAAATGACAGGGAGGCAGATTTTAGTTTATTACAAAGAATAAGGTCCTATCACCTAAGAATGTTTAGGGCGGTTCTTCACCAGTCCCAAACCTATTAAGGGATCTTCCAATTCTATAACCCTAAGATACCACATTTTTGTGAAAAGCTTTAAAAAACCCAAATACTCTCATTTGTAATCTCAGTTTTAAAAAATCACTTAAAAAATGAGATGATCAGGGGTGCCTGTCTGCGTAGCTCAGTCGGCTGAATGACCAACTCTTGGTTTTGGCTCAGGTCATGATTCCACGGCCATGGGATCAAGCCCCCTCAGGGCTGTGTGCTGAGTGTGAGCCTGCTTAAGATTCTCTCTTTCTCTCTCTCCCTCTCTCTCTCCCTCTCTCTCTCTCTCTCTCTCTCCCCCCTCCCCACCCCCCGCCTGCTTCTCTCTGCAGCTTGCGCACACTTTCTTTAAAAAAAAAAAAAAAGGAAAAGAAAGAGAGACAGAGATAGAGAGAGATGATCATTTACTGAATTCCTTTTTGTTAAGTACCCATTATGCATTATTTTCTCATTTTGGCCCTCATAGCAACCTGTGCATTAAGTAGCTATTGTGAATTCCATTTTGTAAAAGAGGAAACGAAGATTTAGAAGTTAAATAACTTGCCTGAAAATTAAGTAGCTATTATGTAAAAGAGAAGGAATTATGCTTGAGCTGTTTACTAGTGGAGTTTGAGAGGGACCCAGTAAATAAACACCTCCTCCCAGCTCAAGTTCTCAGCCATGTGGGAAATTTTTGAAAAAATAAAAAAACCTACACACGATAAAAAAAAATTAGATAGAACTAAACACACATATACACACCAGTGAATAAAAGTAAAGCTGGGGTTATCTGAGTAAGAGTGGTGAATTATATCAATGTCAAAATCTTAGTTGTGATGTTGTACTGAAGTTTTGTAAGATTACCATGGGGGAAACTGGGTAAAGGGTAAACAGGATCTCCCTGTTATTATTTCCTCTTTTCACTTATTTTTATTTTAGAGAGAGACAGCATGCATGGGGGAGGGGGCACAAGGAGAGGGAGGGAGAGTGGGGGAGAGTGGGGGAGAGGGAGCGAGGGAGGGAGGGGGGAGGGAGGGAGGGAGGGAGGGAGGGAGGGAGGGAGAGAGAATCTTAAGCAGGTACCATGCTCAGTATGGAGCTTCATGTGGGGCTCTATCCCATGACCCTGGGATCATGACCTGAGTCGAAATCAAGAGTAGGACGCTCAACCGAATGAGCCACTCAGGCGCCCTGCACTGTTATCATTTCAAATAACTACATCCAAATCTACAATTATCTCAAAATAAAAAGTTCATTTGAAAAAAAAAAAAAGGAATAAAGCAAGGGTGCTTTGGTGGCACCACTAGAACGGAATCAGACCATTAATTTAAAGTATTGGAAAGAGCTAGGTTCCAAGTCCAAGCTAGGGCAGAAGGAAAAAAGTAAATATGTGGTATAATGAAACACTCTGAACTGAAAGAGTTAAATGCATGACCACATATGGAGCTGCCTGGGTTGGATCAGGACATCAGGTCTTTGTGCACACAGCACACTCCTAGTGCCTGTGCTCACACTACTCCTTAGTAAGCGCATGGATCAGCACCAGCCACTTAACCGCTCTGGAATGGTATGCGATGACTAGCATCTACAAAGCAAATTAGGGGCAATCCCAGGACTCCCTAGGTACATAAGTGTGCTTCTGAGAAAAAAACACCAATTCCAACTGAAAACCCAACCAACTTCCACTAAAACTGCAGCAAAGACTCGGCACTCAGGCCATCTGGCTTCTACAAAGAGTGGAATCAGAACCTCTTTCTAAGCAGGGGCTCTGCACAGTAGGATCTGAAGAGACTGAAGCTCACCTATAGAGTTCCTCTGCATGGTGTTTTTTTTTTTTTTTTTTTTTAATTATGAAGCCCCTGTAACTTATAATGTCTGTTAATAGCTTTGTTGGGAAAATTAAGAGCTAATGGGGTTAAATGAAGGGGAAGAAGGTAAGGGTAACATAAATCCACATGTATTGCAACTCCTCTATACTTGGTTTTAAAAATCATGAACACACTATTCCATCGATAGTCGTTAAAAATCAAAGTGGCCTCCATGATGCAAGTACAGATATGAAAAGGAAAGTGATGTGATGTGAAGCTGGAAAAGTAGATAGGGCACTCAGAAATTCTACATTTTACTTTAAGAGTGTTAGGAAACCAGGAAACAGTACAAGGAAGGGTCTCTAAGGCCATGGGGCCATTCTCTGCAGGCAGAGCATGAACTGGGAGTTGCCATTCACTTAGATGAGAAATGACACAGAAGGGCTATGTTAGGGGTAGAAGATGGAGTCAAGTTTGGGACAAGCTGCCACTGAGTGCCTGGGAGGCATCCGAACAGATACCGTGTAGTAAGTGGATGGCTACATCCGGAACACAGAGAGATGGAGTCTAGGCTCAAATGACACTTTTTGGAGTTGTCAGTGTAGAGACAAGAAGAGGTCACTGAGGGAGAGCTTAGAGCGCAAAAAGGGTATAAGAAGCCTTGTGGAACTCTGACAGTCAAAGCCTACCTACTGGGGACGCATCTGCAAGGCAACAGAAGGAAAGTACAGGAAGGAAAAGAAAAGAAGAGAAGCAAGGAGCCGCCTGAAGGAAGAGAAGAGCGTGGGGGCAGCGGTGGCTCATGATGCCATGTAACCATAACACATGGCCACGTGACACAAACGTGCAAGCTAGAAGGCCCAGCCCGTGCTAGCAAGGTCACCTCATACAGGCCTCCTCCATGTTTGGCTTCTCAACTTATGAGATCGTCCCTATTCATCTGACTTATTAAGAGTTTTTAAGAAGATCAAATAGAAAGATGTACAAGAATGGCTGCTGCGAACGTCATTCGACCAAATCAGCAGGGTCACTCCAAATTCCTGAAGTTCTAGTGGGAAAAAAGTGTTGCCCTGTGCAGACCATGCTGATGTTACTGCCAATCCTGAGTCTTGTTGGAGGAATGGATCTGTGCTGATTTGTCCCAGCTTGGCCACCAATGGGACATGACTCAAGCGCACATTTGCAAACCTGATGTTGGTGCTCCACAACAGTAAATAGATGAATAAATCAATGACTAGATGGATGGGCTCTGGAGCAGATTGAAGCTATTTAGCTTTTTCTGAGCAGAGCCTCAGAATTGCAACACTGGTCTTATTAAATTAAGTGATAGTAGGTAATACATGTGAAAATACCCTAGCACACTGCCAGGCACTTAGCAGAGATTTAACAAAAGTTTGTTTTTACACCCAGCTGAGAGTAACAGCCATAGAAGGCTAAGATATAAATAACTAAAATCCTCACAAGTTCAGTCTGATTCATAGAGATTAAACCTTGAGTTTTAGAGCCAGCTCTACTACAGACATAAGCAAGCTGCCCAATTCTCCTATGCTTTGCTTCTAGGTTGGACTGGATTTCCAGGTAGGATTACTACTTAATGCTGGTATAGCAAGGAATACAGTAAAAACAAACAAACAAACAAAAAAACCCCCCAAAAAACACATTAAAATTCTCAAGAGAAGCACTATAAATACTGGTAAATGTTACAGTGATCAACCACTCTATTAGAAAGTACAGCGCAGTATGAAAGGTCAAAATATTTACCAATCGCTTTATCTGATCATCCCAAGGGAGACAGCACAAGCCATATGGTACATACAAACCGTGCCAACTTCCAGGCCAGCTGTTCTCTTTCTGTGTGACCAAGGCAAATCTCTTCCCTTCACCCCTGAGCCTCAGTTTCTTCATCTGTAAATAAGGGGCTCTAACTGGATCGGGTGTCTCAATAGGTAGTAACTGTATTAATAACAGCCATCTAACACGAATTCAGCAAAGCTTTGCTTTTTGCTCATGATGGTACCTACATATGTTTGAAAAGTAATTACGCCCACCTCTTAAACGTATCATTTATCTGGCTGACAGACTGGTGCACATTTGGATATGAGACCCCCTGGCAACAACTCTGCTGAGTCCCTGTGGCACAGGAACCTCTTCATCAGAGGTTAGTAGAATCTGAGACTATAAGCAAAAAGAACCAGAAGACCTGAGCACCTCATCATTTACCTAAATTTTGACTTGCTTTAACACACACACACACACACACACACACACACACACACACGCATGCATTCACACCTAGCTTCCATTTTTTTCCTTGGAAAGACTGGGAAATTTTCCATTCACAGCCCTGCTTTGGTGGTATCTTTAGATCAACAAGGATAGTGTAGCATGACACCACAAATTCTGTTTCCTATCAACAGACAGGTGGGGCTCAAGATTCAACCAGCTGCTTATTCAAGCAGGAAAAGCATCAGGGCAAAATCTGAGTTGGGAGTAATCTGAGACAGGTGTTCCCAAAGAAAGCAAAAGATATGCCCAGAATAGATTTCCCTTTGATGGAAAGCATTTTGATACTTTTGCTCCTACCTTCAAACATCTCACAAGGAACATAAATAAAACACTAAGGGAACAGTTAAGTGCCCAGCCTGTGCAGACAGATTACCCTTGGGATAAGCGGGATTTAAGACTAAGCTTTTAGGCAGTCACAAGAGATGCTGAAAGTGCATAAGTGGTAATCCATGATTTTACTGAGGCACAAATTTGAATCATAAAGGCTATGTAGGAAGCTGGTGCGTGAGAATGTGTCTACAAAATGGAAATGTAGTAGGGATGGATTAATCTCTAAAATTCCTTTAGGCTAGAAAATCAACAATTATAAATCCTTTAAGACAGATAGCATATCATTGTAGATAAGAGCAAGTACTCTGGAGCTAGAATACCTGGGTTCAGATCCAGGTTCTGCCATTTGCTAGCTGTGTGACTCTGGGCTAGTCACTCAACCTCTCTGTGCCTCAATTCACACATCTGCAAAATGTTATTAAACAGTACCTTTCTTGGGGTGCCTGGGTGGCTCAGTCAGTTAAGCATCCAGCTTTGGCTGAGGTCATGATCTTGCGGTTCGTGAGTTTAAGCCCCACGTCAGGCTCTGGGCTATCAGCTCAGAGCCTGGAGCCTACTTTGGATTCTGTGTCTCCCTCTCTCTCTGCCCCTCCCCTGTTCACACTCTGTCTCTCTCAAAAACAAATAAACATTAAAAAAAAATTTAAACAGTACCTTTTTCCTGGGGTTAATTGTGAGGATTAAATTAATCTCTGTAAGGCATTTAAAATAGTGCATGGCACATATTAAGTGCAATATAACTGTTAAATAAATAAAATGTCCTCAAATATAAGACTGTATAGAAGTTTTCTTAACTATTTATTTATTTATTGATTGATTGATTGATTTTGAGAGAAAGAGAAAGAGAGAGAGAAAGCACGAGTCAGGGAGGGGCAGAGAGAGAGGGAGAGAGAGAGAATCCCAAGTAGGCTTCGCACTGCCAACACAGAACCTGATGCAGGGCTTGAACTCACAAATAGTGAGATCAAGACCTGAGCCAAAGTCGATGCTTCACCAACTAAGCCACCCAGGTGCCCCTTTTTTTAATAAATATTTTATTTTTAAGTAACCTCTACACCCAAAACGTAGGGCTCAAACCAAGATCCAGAGTCCTTTGCTCCCAGCCAGGCACCCCCGATAGAAGTTATTTTTAAGATCTTTAGAGAAGGGGTCAGCAAACTATAGTCTATGGGCCCAAATCTGGCCTGCCTCTTGTTTTTGTGTGGCCCATGAGCTAAGTGTAGTTTTTCACATTAAAAAAAAATTTTTTTTAATGTTTATTTTTGACAGAGAGAGAGACAGAGCATGAGTGGGGGAGGGGCAGAGAGAGAGGGAGACACAGAATCGGAAGCAGGCTCCAGGCTCCGAGATGTCAGCACAGAGCCTGACGCGGGGCTCGAACTCACGGACCGCGAGATCATGACCTGAGCCAAAGTCGGATGCCCAACCAACTGAGCCACCCAGGTGCCCCATTCACATTTTTATATATTGGGGGGGGTGGGGGGTGGGAGGGAATCAAAATGAGACTAATATGACATGTGAGAATTATATGAAATCCAAATTTCAGTGTCCACATACAGTTTTATTGGAACACAGACATGTCCATACAATCTCAAAGTTGAGTAGCTATGACAATGACCATTGGCCTACAAAGCCAAAAATATTTACTGTTTGGACCTTTATAGAAAAAGTTTGCAAGGGGTGCCTGGGTGGCTCAGTTGGTTAAGCATCTGACTTCAGTTCAGGTCATGATCTCACAGTTCGTGAGTTCGAGTCCCATGTCGGGCTCTGTGCTGTCAGCTCAGAGCCCAGAGCTTGCTTCAGATTCTGTGTCTCCCCCTCTCTCTGCCCCTCCCCTGGCTCGTGCTCTGTCCCTCTCTCTCTCTTAAAAATAAATAAACATTAAAAAAAGAAAAAATAATAAAAAAAAAGTTTGCTAATTTCTGCTTTAGAGTCACAGGGAACACATATTATGAAGAGGGAATACATTCTCTAGAAAGGAGAAGATACCAATTGTAACTTAAGAACCCCCTCACCTTACATCACACCTGATTTGCTGGTATTCACAGACTCACTGAACCAGTATGAACTGTCTGCACTTTGTGGAATTCAACACTGAGATAAACAGTATCTTATACAAAATGCTCCTTTTAAAAAAGGAAATGAGCTAAGCCCGATATAGAAGCATTCACACTTGAGCCATTAATGGCCTGTTATAGGCCTACTCACCACCAATGTCATTTTTTTTTAAACTTCAGTTTCTTAATCATAGTTACACAATTATTCTCTCTTTCTGCCCCAACCCCCACCCCCATGGAGTTTAAATGCTAATCAGTTTCAGCAATAAAGCAGCCTTGTCCATTAGAAATGGAAGAGGTGGACTGAATGGAGATGCCTTGAAGCATCTGTTTTCCTACCTCAGGTATCAACCAAACCCCTATCTTATGCAGCAACTGCCAAACACAAAGTCAGCTCAACCCAGCTCTCTACCCCTAAACAAAATCTCATTCAGATTTTAGACAAGTAAGGCTATTTCATGTTGGAGATATGAAGCCTCAGTCACAAGCACTGTATTTTTGTTTTTACCCCCTTAGTAGACTTCAGACTCTTTGAGGGCAAAAAGGGTCTCCTACATCCCTCACATAGCTCAGTAAATAGTCATTGGTATTAAAATACCAACTCTATCCTCAACAGCGACTTAGAAAGTCAACAAACAATTCCCTGTGAAAATAAATTAACTGCACATTCAGAAAGATGGCAGTTTCACTGAAGGTTATAGTCAAAATGGACAGCAGGTTCTCTTGGTTAAATTTAGAAAAGCCTATCAAAAATTGAGCAGGAGGGGCGCCTGGGTGGCTCAGTTGATTAAGCCTCAGACTCTTGATTTCGGCTCAGGTCATGATCTCACGGTTCGTTAGGCTCCACGCTGACAGTATGGGGCCTGCTTGGGATTGTCTCTCTGCCCCTCCCGGGCTCTCTTTCTCTCTCTCTCTCTCTCAAAATAAATTAAAAAAAAAAAAAAAAGATTGAGCAGGAGGCATTATGATTTTCTATTCATGTCCTTCAAATTTTTCTTACATATATAAATAGGTACAGTAAGTCTGCAAATAAGTGTAACACTTGAAGGCTACTGCAATGACAATATGTTTATTATTATTATTTACCTTTAACTAGATATATGTCACTAAATAGCCATATAATTAGGTAACTATGTATACTAATAACATATATTAGCTATCAATGATCTGTAATATAACGATGATTTCTTACTAAACTATTTTAGGTTACTTGAAGGTTAACAGAAAACACTTGTGGCTTCAACACATGCCACTAAAAACCTTCCAAAAACATGACTAGCTATAGACTCCGTCTCGTGTCAGCTTTGTCTAGTGCTCCTTACCTTCTGGGAACTTCCACATTCATTCCAACCACACTATATAACATATGATTTAAACCCTAACAATGAGGCCCTTCCTCAGGACTTTTCAAATGAGAAAGAGGGACAATCCCCTCCCAGGATAACAAGGGCCCATCAGATGCTCCACCACCCTCCATGTATGAAAAACCAGTCTGCAGCGGGAGGAGCGCATTGAACATGCAGGGAAAGTATCTTGACAGCATTTCAGTCCCCGGCACATCATCAATACTGTCTTTTCTCCAGTTGGATTGCATGGAGCCAATAAATGGTTGGTCTTGCTGAGGGTAGTTCTGCTATTAAGAGCAGAGTTCTGAGCACTGTGATCCAGAGAAAGCCCTGGGGAAGATCAGAAAAGGCGGACCTTCTTTCCCGGCTTTAGTAGATGGGTGGCTTTAGCTCTGACTGGGCCCTTGTCGTGTCTCAAGGCCCCCATTCTGCTCACCAGTCAGGTCTTAAGGGATTACAACACTCAACACAGTAAAGAGAGGTCATTTGTCCCCCCAACTGATGTGTGGATCTGATGCAATTCCTAACCACAGCGAGATTATTTTTATAGATACAGACAAGATCCTCCCAAAATTCATATGATGGGAAAAAGAACTAAAATAATCTGAACCAATTTCAAGTAATAAAGTGCACGCAAATGGTCAATATGCACATGAAAAAATGTTTAAAATTATTAGTCATTAGGGAAATGCAAATCAAAACTACGATTAAGATACCACTTTACACCCACAATGATAGCTATTACCAAAACAAAACGAAACAAAACAAAAAAACAAAATAACAAGTGCTGGTGAAGATGTGGAGAAACTAGAAGCCTTGTGCACTGCTTGTACTGTTGGTGCAAATATAAAATGGTGGAAAAGTTTGGAGGTTCTTCAGAAAGTTAAACATAGAATAATAATATGACACAGCAATTCTACTCCTAGGTATATACCCAAAAGGATCGAAAGCATAGTCTCAAAGAGATATTTGTATGCCCATAAATTCACAGCAGCATTATTGACAATAGCCAAAAGGTGGAAACAGCCCACCCAGGTCTCCATCAATAGATGAACGGGTATACAAAATGTGGTACATATACATACAATGGAATATTAGTTAGCCTTAAAAAGGAATGAATCAAGAGAATGAGAAGATAAGCCATAAATGGGGAGCAAATATTTGCAAAGGACCTAACTGATAAAGGGCTGTTAATCAAAACAAAGAACTTTTTTTAATTTTTTAACATTTATTTATTTTTGAGAGACAGAGAGAGGCAGAGTACGAGCAGGGGAGGGGCAGAGAGAGAGAGAGAGAGAGAGAGAGAGAGAGAGACACTGAATCTGAAGCAGGCTCCAGGCTCTGAGCTGTCAGAACAGATCCTGATGCGGGGCTCAAACCCACAAACCAAGAGATAATGACCTGAGCTGACTGAGCCACCCAGGAGCCCCTCAAAACATACAAAGAACTCTTAAAACCTAACAATAAGAAAACAAACAAGTGAATTTAAAAAACAGGCAAAAGATTTTAACAGACATCTCAGCAAGAAGATACACAGATGGCAAATACGCATATGAAAAGATGTTCCATACCATGTCATCAAGGAAATGTAAATTAAAAAAAAAGTATCTCTGTGCATCTATTATGATGGCCAAAATCCAAAACACTGAAAACACCAAATGCTGACAAAGATGTGCAGCATCGGGAACTCTCATTCGTGCTGGTGGGAATGTAAAATGGTATAGCCACTTTGGAAGACAATTTGGCATTTTCTTTAAAAAGAAAAAATTTTTAAATCTTTATTTATTTTTGAGAGAGGGAGAGAGAGACAGAGCGTGAGCAGGAGAGGAACAGAGAGAGAAGGAGACACAGAATCCAAAGCAGGCTCCAGGCTCCGAGCTAACAGCACAGAACCCGAGGCAGGGCTCAAACCCACGAACTGCGAGATCATGACCTGAGCCCAAGTCGGACGCTAACCGACTGAGCCACCCAGGTGCCCCTAATTTGGCATTTTCTTATAAAACTAAACATATTCTTATCATACAATCTAAAATCACACTCCCTGAGATTTCCCCAAAGGAGTTAAAAACCTATGTCCGCACTAAAACCTTCACGTGAATGTTTATAGCAGCCACATTCATAATTACCAAAAGTTAAAAGGATATCCTGAAGATATCCTTCAGGAGCTGAATGGATAAATAAGCTGTGGTCCATCCATCCAGACGTGGAATATCATTCAGCGCAAAAAGAAATGAGCTATCAAGCCATGAAACGATGTAGAGGAACTTTAAAACGTATATTGCTAAGTGAAAGAAGCCAATCTGAAAAGGCTACATACTACAGGATTCCAACACTCAGGAAAAGGCAACCTATGGAGACAATAAAAGGATCAGTGGTTGCCTGTGGGTGTAGGGAGAGAGAGATGAAAGGTAGAGCACAGAGGGGTTTTAGGGCAGTGAAACCATTCTTTATGATACTATAGTGGTGCTTACATGTTATTATACATGTCAAAAATCACAGAACATACGCGACTAAGAGGGGACCTTGATGTACACCATAAGCTCTGATCATGATGTATTCGTGTGGGTTTGATTATGACAAGTGTACCACACTCTGGTGCAGGAACTGATAGTGAAGGGTGCTGTGTGTGCTGTGGGGGTAGTGGGTATACGGGAAATTTCTACACCTTCTGATCAATTCTACTGTGAACCTAAAACTACTCTAAAAAATAAAGCCTTTTTTAAAAATTTTAAGTAAATGCTGCCCCCAATGTGGGGCTTAAACTTATGACCCCAAGATCAAGAGTTGCATGCTCTACTGCCTGAGCCAGCCAAGTGCCCCAAGTCTTTTTTTTTTTTTTTTTTAAGGAATTAAATTAGAATACATACTACAATGTGGATGAACCTTCAAAACATCATACTAAGCAAAATAAACCGGACACAAAGGCCAATACTGTATGATTCTTACAGGAGAGGTCTAGAATAGGCAAACCAGAGACAGAAAAGGAGGCTCAAAGGGACAGGGGAAGGGGCAACGGAGAATTATTGCTTATTGGTTACAGGGTTCTGTTTTGGGTGATGAAAAAGGTTTGTAATAGACGGTGGGCGAGGGTGATGGTTACACATTTTAAGTGTATTTAATTGAGAGAGGGAGACTGAAGGATTCCATAAATATCTGCACTTTACTCCTTTTCCTACTTCTATTCTTGCTAGGACCTAAACGTCCACCCCACTTTACACAGGCCTTATAAAGCAAATAGTATATGTCCTCTTGTAAGTAAGGGACAAGGAGTTAATAATGATTTCTTTAGAATAGATAACATCTAAGGAAGGACCAGATGAGAATGGCTGGGAAGCCCTCATACGCACATTTCAGACCACCACAGCTCTGGACATCTTGACACCCGGGCCCTATGGCTCCTGGGAATAACACCTGGGCCCTCCTCTTTGTTCCAACCAGTTCCTGGATGCGTGAGTGGACACGTAATCCACCACACCACAGTCTTCAACAAAAACCCCAAGACCATGAGCAAAGACGAGACTCCCTCTTTTTCCTTCTGAGTCTCTGGGATTCTCTGTACCTGCACTCTCTCTATACCTTCAATAAACTCTGCTTTCACCTCCTGCTGGCTTACATTTTTTTTTAATTTTTTTTTAATGTTTATTTATTTTTGAGAGAGAGAGAGACAGAGCGTGAGCAGGGGAGGGGCAGAGAGAGAGGGAGACACAGAATCCGAAGCAGGCTCCAGGCTCTGAGCTGTCAGCACGGAGCCCGACACGGGTCTCGAACTCACAGACCGTGAGATCATGACCTGAGCTGAAGTCGGAGCTCAACCGACTGAGCCACCCAGGCACCCCCTGCTGGCTTACATTTAAAGTCCATCCATCCTCTGGGTCTCTGGACCCAACTTGCTGGCATCATAATGACAAATGAATTATACATTTAAAAATGGTTTAAAATGTAAATAATAATAATAATTAAAATAGTATAATAAAAGGATAATGTGGGAGGAATCACTCTCTCCATTTCAAGATTTACTATATAGCCAGAATAAGTGGTGTAGGGATAGGGACCTTGACCAATGGAAGAGAACTAGGAACCCAGAAGTAACCCCACCCAAGTATGACCAACTGATTTTTTTTTCTTAGTAGGCTCCATGCCCAGCATGGAGCCCAAAGCAGGGCTTAAACTCACAACCCTGAGATCAAGACCTGAGCTGAGATCAAGAATCAGATGCTTAACCGAATGAGCCACCTGAGCATCTCCCGCCGCTGAATTCTGACAAAGGTACGAAAACATCTGTACCTAAAATGGAGGAAAGATAGGTCTTTTCAGCAAATAGGGCTGAGCAATTGGAAATCCACAGGCAAAGAAAAGAACTTCAGCTTACACCTCAGCACACACAAAAATTAACTCAAAATGGATCATAGATTTTTAATTTTTTTTTAAGTTTATTTATTTATTTTGAGAGAGCAACCAAGCACAAGTTGGGTAGGGGCAGAGAGAGGGTGAGAGAATTCAAAGTAGGCTCGGCACTGTCAGTGCAGAGCCCAACACAGGGCTTGAACCCACAAACCAGGAGACCCTGACCTGAGTGGGGACCAAGAGTCGGACGTTTAATAGACTGAGCCACCCAGGCACCCCAGATCATAGATTTTTAAATGTAAAACTTACAAATATAAAACTTAGATGAAAACATAGGAGAAATTCTTCAGGACCTAGGGCTTGGTAAAGAGTTATCAGATATGAGACTGAAAACTACAATCCATAAGGAAAAGATTTAATAAATTAGACTAAATCACAATTTAAAACTTTTGTGCCATGAAACACCCTCTTAGGGGAATGAAAAGACAATCTACAGATGGGGAGAAATATTTGCAAACTTGCAATATAAATAAATTTTATTTGCAAATTAAATACAGGCCCAATTTCCCTGGGCCTCAACTTTATCTGCTATGAAATGGGGAGACTTATATTGTCTTTAAGAAAATATTTTGGGGGGGCACCTGGGTGGCTTAGTCAGTTGAGCATCCAACTTCAGCTCAGGTCATGATCTCATGGTTCATGGGCTCGAGCCCCACTTCAGGCTCTGTGCACTGACCTCAAAGGAGCCTGCTTTGGATTCTCTGTCTTCCTCTCTCTTCCCTCCCCCACTTGTGTGCACTCTCTTGCACACTCTCTCTCTCTCAAAAATGAATACACATTTAAAAAAATATATGTTTTTCAAAAAAGAAAGAAAATCTTTTTTTCAAAATTAAATGACACAAAAGAAATAAAAGCATTTTTTAAATTAAAAAGACACTCAGGGGTGCCTGGGTGGCTCAGTTGGTTAAGTGGATAAGTGTCCAACTCTTGATTTCGCTCAAGTCATGATTTCAAGCTCCACTTTGGGCTTCCCGCTGACATCGTGGAGCCTGCCTTGGACACCTGGGATTCTGTCTTCCCTCTCTCTCTGCCCCTTCCCCACTCGGATGCACATGTATGCACTCTCTCTCTCTCTCTCAAAATAAATAAATAAACTTAAAATACTTTATAGGGATACTCAGCAGGATCTCACTTAAGAGTTCAGATCTTGGATCTTGGGTCTTGTCCTTTCTCTGCAGGAATCCAAGGACAGGGGATCAGCAAAGAGTATGTTTTCTGTATGGTAGGAACAGGTTTCCCCAGAACTGAATAAGTGGCAAATTATCAGATTCATTACAAAGGCAGACTAGGCTAGTGTAGAAATCCTCTCACTCTGAGAGGTGTGGGATTGAAAGAAAAATGAAAGTATTGTTATTTGCAAATTACACTTGTAAATTTGTATTATTACTTGCAAATAATACTATTTAATAATAGGACTTGATGCTATTTAACACTGTATTTTTGACCTATTTGCCAAATGTGAGTCCATCTGACAAAGGACTCCTACATTTGCACAACAGTTGTCTAAATGCACAACAGTTGTCTAACAAAAATAATCCAACGAGAAAATGGGCAAAAGACATGAAGAGACAGTTCATCAGAAAGAATATACAGCTGGCAAATAAATACATGGGATGTTCAACCCTACCACCCGTTAGGGAAATGCAAATTAAAGTCACAATTAGATATCACTATATATTTAACACAATGGCTACTATTAAAAAAGTGGTAACACCAATTGCTGGTGAAGATGCAGAACTCAGTCACTCATTATATTAGTCAGGGTTCTCCAGATAAACAGAAGTGTTGTGTGTACGTATGGGGAGGGAGCCAGAGAAAGGAGGGAAGGTGGGAGAGGGAGGGGAGGTTGATTTTAAGGAATTGGCTCACACAATTACAGGGGCTGGTAAGTCTGAAATCTATATGGTGGGCTGACAGGAAGGAGATTCAGATCAGATTTGATGTTGCAGTCTAGAGTGTGAAATCAGCAGGGCAGGCCCCCAGGTGGGAAAATCAGACAAGGTTTTTATGTTACAATCTCGAAGAATTGTTTCTTCTTCAGGAAACCTCAGTTTTTGCTCCTGAGACCTTCAACAATTTTATGAGGCCCACCCACATTATGGAAGGTAATCTGCTTTACTCAAGGTCTACCAATTTAAATGCTAACCACATCCAAAAAAATACCTTCACTGCAACATCCAGACTGATGTTTGGCCAAACAACTAGACACCACAGTCTAGTCAACTTGACCCCCAAAATTAACCATGGTATTCATACATGCTGGTATGAATGTAAAATGGCACAGCCACTCTGGAAACTAGTTTGGCAATGTCTGCTAAAACTAAAAATCAATTTACTGGATGACCCAGCAATTGTACTCTTTGGGCATTTATCCCAGAGAAACGAAAACCTACCTTCGTGCAAAATCCCGTAAATGAATATTCATAGCAGCCTTATTTGTAGCCCCAAACTGGAAAGAACCTAAATGTCTTTCAATGAGTAAACGGTTAAACAAAACATGGTACATCCACACTATGGCATACTAGTCGGAAATATTAAGTAAAAAACTATCAGTACATTTAACAACCCGGATGGCCCTCAAAGGCATTATGCTGAGTAGAAAAAGTCAATCTCAAAACGTCACGTACTTCATGATTCCATTCATACAGCATTCTTGAAATGAGAGAAGCAGAACAAATTAGTGGCCGCCAGAGACCAGGGATGGAGGGTGGGAGGGGGATGGGTGTGACTATAAAGGGGCAACACAAGGGAAATCTTTGTGGTTACAGAATAGTTCTATACTGTGGAGGTCATTCTGTATGTGGAGGTCACGGGCAACCTTGACAAGAGCAAATGGTGGCGGCCTGACATAAGTAACTTACCTATCTTACTAAATCACGAGGTCTACCAAGGGAGCAATCTTTGTATGTTTCCTGGACTAGTTCTGGCAATGAACGCTCAGTATTTGTTGAATGAATAAAGTTTCTGAATAAATCAACTCAAAATATAATGGAGTCTGTCATGTCAGTCCCCATTTTGTTGGGCTCCCTATTGCCTACAAGTCAGATCCAAATCCCGAATTAGCCTCTATCTACCCCAAATCCCCCACCATGCCTTTCTTCTCAGCTCTTGGCAATTCCCCTAAATCACCCTATTTCCTCTGCTGGGATCCTTATCCCATATTTTTCTGCCTGGTGAATTACTGCTCATCTATGAAGATCCAGCTCAAATGCTCCCTCTTCTATGGGGCTTCCGAGACTCCCAGGCAGTGGGCATCCCCATCCTGTAGTGCCTGGTACAAGCCTCCAGCATAACTTGTAGCATTTTTATATTGTCTCTAATGAATGTCTCCCCATCCGGAACGAATGTTCTTCCCGCAGAAAGGAAAGGCTATGATGTCCTAGCACTTAACACAGTAACTCATTGCCAAGTGTACTTAATGAATCCCAGAGCCCATTTCATCTAAGAGATAGCTCTCAGTCTTTCATCTGAGATACAAACAAATAACAAAACTTCTGATGAGTGCCTCTCTTCTTTTAAACCTTCATCTTTTGGCTCAGGACTGACAGAGCTGGTGGGAGGAAGGCACTGAAGCATCAAGAGGGTTACTATCTAGGAGCCCCTGGGTGGCTCAGTCGGCTGAGTGTCTGACTTCAGCTCAGGCCATAATCTCACAGTTCGTGAGTTTGAGCCCCGCATCAGGCTGTCAATGTAGAGCCCGCTTCAGATCCTCTGTCCCCATCTCTCTCTGCCTCTCTCCTGCTCACACACTCTCTCTAAAAAATAACCTTAAAAAAAAAAAAAAAAAAAAAAAAGTTCAGTGGGTTACTATCTAACCTTATCTGGAAATTCAGTTAGCTGAAGTAAGAGGCTCAACAAAAAGATGGTAAAGCTTAGGGACGACCAGAGGAGGACCTGGTGTCCAGGCTGACAGTGCAGTCCCAACCCTAGAAGAAATAAACAAGCCACACTATGGTTGCCTTGTTCAGGTGCATTTCTAACAGGGTGGCATGTAAGGAAATGAAGGTAGGGGTGTGTCCTTTCATTTTGAATGCTGGATGACCTGCCCCCAGCCCAGAACATGGGCTGAGGGATGCCAGTCCATCCCACCAAAAGGAAAAATGATTAGTATCCCAAACCCACAAGGTTGAGAAGCAGACAGCAGGCATAATAAAACACACTGGGTTCAGTCTGGGGTTTTGATGGCATCTTAAAGCTCACTGTGTGAAACCCTCTATTGATGAGCTATAGGGAGCCCCCACTGGCTAAGTGACTCCGGAAGGGGGTGAGGGAGGAAGTGGCTGACCAGCTAGGACTAAAAAAAGACGTGGGCCATGGTCCCATAAAGAGCCAGTAAAGAGCCAGCTACAATATTCAGGCCTGTCCCACTGCTTCTAAACCCTCCCCTGCCTCCCACCATGTCCAGCAAGGTAGAATGGGAGAGAGGGAGAGAGGGAGACAGGAGGGCAGAGTCCCTAGAAACCACTGAACATCTAACTGCAACAATAGCATGTGATTTTCCAGTTCCTCACCCGTCCAGACTCCTCACCACTAGAATTCCAGGAGTTCAGTGCACACGCACGCACCTCCCCAATCACACCTTCCACCTCTACGTCTTACTTGTTCAAGGAACATCCTGTCTGTGCACTTTCATGCCTAGGCCCTTAAACAGGCTCTCCCCAGCCTGGAATGCCTCCTCCCACAAAGTCTGTTTGTCAAAGTTCTATTCATCGTGCAGGGCACCAATCGGACACTATCCTCTCCATGAAACCATCACAAATCCTATGAACTGGAAATAGCTGCCATTCCTTTGGCATTCCCTTAGGCCTCTGGTAACAGCTGGGCACTTACAGAATTTACCACACTCCACCTTGTCTCATAATTAATTATGGGTATCCATCTCACCCACCGACCTCTCAATGCCAAAGTTAGGGGCTGATGCCCACTCAACAGCAGGGTGCCTCGTGCACTGGGAAAGCAGCATGCACAGTTAGGCACTTCATTAATATGTTGACTGAAGGAGCATCTCAAACATAACACCAGGGGCCCTTTCAGATAATACAGCAAACACTTTTGAGCGCCTGAAACATGCTAAGAAGTATGCTGGATAATAGAGGCTTCACAGGCCACAGGAGCTCAACGTCTGGATGGGAAGAGTGAACACTCAAGCACGTCTACACTGTGTTCAGTATGGTAAGGGGTGCGAAGTGTGAAGGCAATGCTTCTCAAATTTTCATGTGCACAGGATGTAAGAACCACCAGATTCCGGTTCAGCAGGTCTGAGGTGGGGGCAGAGAGTGTGCATTTCCAACGAGCTCTCAGGGGACATGGAAGCTATCAGTGCAAGGGCCATATTGTCAGTAACAAGGGGATAAGGTACAACAGAAGAGGGAGAGATTGACTGCACCTGGAGGGATATGAGAAGACTCCAGACAGACGGGATTTCACACCACCCCCCACCGCAACAGGGCAGCGCAAAAGAGAGAAGGTGGCACAGGCCTGTGCCTCACAAAAACACAGATTGGCAGGGAGGCAGGAGTGCAAACTTGTGACCACAAGACAATGCTGAACAGAAACAATGCAGCGTGCCTTAGGAGAACAGAGGAAGGAGTGTTTGGCCACTTCTTTCCCCTTAATTGGGGAAAAAAAAAATATGAAAGGAGCCTTGCACACGGGTAAGAATGCTGGCAGATGTGAGCGATACTCTAAGCCAGAAGAATGCGGGAGCAAAGGCTTGGAAGTTGGAGAACACAGATCACAAAGACACAGTCGGCAGGAGGAGCCTACAGACGACTAGGAGAGAAAGGCAGAGAAGGGCCAGTCTGGTGGAATGTGTATATCAAGGATGCCGCTGGTGGCCCTAAAAAAGTCAACCAGGAGTAGCGGTCAGCACCAACAGGGCATGCTTAAGCTTCTCTTACGTCTCACAGGCACAGTGGCAGATTTCTGTGAGCAGCTTAGAATAATCAGAGAAGCATTTAAATCAGCAGTCTTTCCTCTAATCCCACCGAAAACCAGCCACCACCTGCTGCTCCTGCACTCCCACCAGCCAGTGGCTTTCCCCAGATGTCCTGCTGACTTAAAAGTACAGCCTATGGACAGGGGGAGAAAAGACAAGCTTTCCCAAACATGGGTAGGAGCACCTTTTAAACCACCAAGAGTTCTACTTCCTGTTCCCCTGACAAGTTTCTAACTTCTGATGTTCTCTGTGGTGAAGAGAAGTTACTTCAAGAACAAGCCAGGGGCGCCTGGGTGGCTCAGTCAGTTAAGTCTCTGACTTCGGCTCAGGTCACAATCTCACAGTTCGTGGGTTCGAGTCCCACATCCAGCTCTGTGCTGACAGCTGGAGCCTGCTTCAGATTCTATGTCTCCCTCTCTGCCCCTCCCCTGCTCATGCTCTCTCTCTCTCTCTCTAAAATAAATAAACATTAAAAACACACACACACACGCCAACATTGGTCTCTCTAGCTCTGGCCAGAGAGCTCATGTCTCCTGAATGGGAGAAGGGAAAAGTCCAAGTGAAATCCTGTGCTCTCTTCACCAGTGAATAATTCAGTCACAGTCCCTGCCCTCTCCCTACGCTTCTTTTTTTTTTTTTAATTTTTTAATGTTTATTTATTTCTGAGGCAGAGAGAGACAGAGCATGAGTGGGGGAGGGTCAGAGAGAGAGGGAGACACAGAATCAGAAGCAGGCTTCAGGCTCTGAGCTGGCAGCACAGAGCCTCATGCGGGGCTCGAACTCGCGGACCGTGAGATCATGACCTGAGCTGAAGTCGGACGCTCAACCGACTGAGCCACCCAGGCGCCCCTCCTACGTTTCTTATGTGTACCCCAAACACCCTGCCCTGATTCTAAACTCATAAACCAATAAACGAATAATTACTGTCTAGCTTCATTCATTCATTCATTCATTCATTCAACAAGTACTCACTGAGCCACACAAGGAACTATGTTGGGCCTGCAGATCTACCTCTCTAACCTTATGGTCTTCCACTTGTCACCCAGATCACTCTGTTCCTATCACACCAGCTGCCTGGTGTGTCCCCAAATACCAAGTATGCTCCTGTCTCAGGATTCTGTGCTTGCTATTCCCTCTGCCTAGAATACTTTCCCTTAGATATGCTCATGGGTCATTCCCTCATTTCATTCAGACCTCTACTCAGCAAGGCTGGTTCTGATCCCTCTGACAAAAACACCCTCAGTCCCCTTATCGGGCTTTATTTTTCTCCATAGCACTTATCACCACGGGACATTTTATACCTATTTATCTGTTTATTGTCTGCCACTCCACCTCCCACCAGAACGTGAGCTCACACTCACGGAGGCGCTGCCTACCCTGCCTAGGGCTGCTTGCTCAGCAGATGGAACAGTGCTTGGCAGGCGGAAGGCGCTGACATATCTGCTGAGCACACTGCTGAATGAGAATGGAATGGGAGGTCACTCACAACAGGAGAACGAATGATCAGACCAGAGCCTGGGGAGAAACAATCCGGCAGCTGCACAAGGACCATTCCCTAAAGGGTCTGTAAGAATTCTCTCAACACACTACTCCAGAAATCCTGGGTTTAGGGAAAAGATGAAGAGGACCTGAATTAGGACAGCGGCTTACTAGACACATTACATAGACACATCAGTGAATAATTCAGTCACAGTCCCTGCTCTCACGGAGTTATGATATTGTAAGTAATGTCATTATTATTGTGATAAGTGCCATAAAATATACAGAAGAGAGAGAGGATGAGCCAAAGCCAATTCCAGAGCTTCCCTTCTACCTGACTACATGGATAGTGTGCCATCCATACACAAAATGAACAAAAGGAGAGATAGTTTAGGAGGGAAAGAGCCTTCATTTGAGACATAATTAGCATGAGGATCAACAGGACAGGTGAAACGCAGGTCTAGTATTTAGAAGCAAAATAAGCAAAACAGAGATATTGATGTGAAAGCCACTGTAATTTACAGATTATGCCAACAAACCTTTAGTGGGAAGACAGGTTAGCACAGTATGTTTTGCTGGTCCTCAGAACAGCTCTGTCAAGGTTACAGGACATTTAGATTTTACAAATCAGCACAGGAAAAATAAGCTTACGACACGTGTGCATCACTTTACTATGTATCTCTCAGAAATCGATTCCTTTTAAGTGACCAGTTGAAGTGCAGCTCCAGGGCTGAGCTAATAAAATGTGGCTCTTAACAGCTGAGGCAGCACAAGAACAGGAGAGATCACCCCTCAGTATCTGTGTTTCTCCTCGGTGGGTCTGGACACAGAGCCAGATTCTATCTTCAGTGTCTCCACAATCACAGCACTACAAGCAGTCTCACGTGCCCACCTGGTAACAAGTCTTCTTGAGCTTATTAGCTTTTTAAAAAATTGTGGTAACATACACATAACGTAAAGTTTACCATTTTAACCATTCTTAAGTGTCCAGTTGAGTGGCGTGAAAGACATTCACATTGGTGTGCAACCAGCCCCACTATCTGTCTCCAGAACTTTTCCATCTTCCCAAACTGAAACTCTGTCCCCTCCTCCCAATCCTAAGCAGCCCCCACTCTACTTCCTTTGTGTACTCTGGTTATGTCATTCAAGTGGAATCTTATGGTGTTTGTCCTTTTATGAACGGCTAGTTTTCACTCAGCATAAATAAAGTCTTTAAGGTTCATCCATATTGTAGCAGGTGTCAGAGTTTCTTCCATTTTTAAGGCTACATAATATTCCATTGTATGTATGGAATATTATTCCATCGTGTATATTTCAACAAAATGGAGTAAATTTTATCCATTCAACAGTCGGTGCCCCTTGGGTGGTTTCCATCTTTCAGCTACTGTGAATAATTCTGCCGTAAATATATAAAAATATCTGTTCTTGAGCTTGTTCTTTGGAAAGCATTTTTGTGTTCTGATCAGATATGCAGCACACTCTGCCCAGATGTATTGGGCCATATGTGAACTGTCTACTTTGCCTGCCGGCGGGCAGCCCCAACTCTGGCCCTTACCTTCACGGCCCTGAACACAGCCGGTCAGGTCCACTGGAACACAGGAGCCATCACGGTCTCCTCTGGCCTGCCATTCTGCAAGCAGCTAAGCATCCTCAGCTTCAACTGAGACAGAAAGGGAGCATGGTGTCTTTAGTTAATGCTTCAGAAACAGTCTGGTTCAAGCTCCAGCAGAGCTAACAAGACTTTAGAGATGCAAAATTTAACAGTAACTTCTCCTATGTCAGTTATTCAGTCACCAACCAGGATAGTCCCATGATCCCCTGCAGTGAGCTGGAAAAAGAAAGTGCTTCACTTCGGGCTCATTTGTACTCTTTAACAAGAGATGCTTCCCACTGCTAGATACTGTGTTGAAACCACAGAAGTATATGCTGGGGCAATAAAGCAAGTGGAGCCTACTTCAAAAGCCTTTAACTTTACAAAGGCCATATCACTCTACAACAGGGGTCAGCCAGCCACAGCCAATGGGTTAGGCCTACACCTGTTTTTGGCAGATAAAGTTTTAACAGGACAAAGCCATACCCATTTGTTTATGTATTCTGTACAGCTGCTTTGGTGCTACAACATCAGAGTTGAGCAGTTGCAACTGAAACTGTATGACCTACAAATCCTAAAATATTTACTATCTGGCTCTTTACAGAAAATGCTTGCCAACTCCTGGTTCACACATCTTGGTTCATTCTCTTCTCCCCCGCTGGAAACGGGTGATGTGGTCAGTGGTTTGTGCGGAAGGGGCCTCCCCAAACTGACTGTGGGGAAACTGGCTGGCTCTACACCAAGGAGGCAACAGGAGTGCCAACACGCAACAAATCAAGAGTAGGAAGGGACACGCCATGCTTGCAATTTAGAAGGGGCGAGGAACACACCTTTAGAAAGATGTGATCTCATTTTCCATCAACCAGCCTCTAAGCTGAACCAGGTGTGGCCAAGGGGCAAACGATGGAGTCTCATGTACAAAATAATAAAGGAACCACCTGCATTAAGAAGCATCCCCAAAATAAGCTTCTTAAATTCACACAGCCGGCTGGCCAAGCTCCAGAAGCCTCAGGGTGAACCCCAGGAACACTGCTTGGGTGGTAACTGATTTTCCAGGATGCCTCCAACTCCCTTTCCCTCCCTACATCAGGCAGCAGCAAGTTCTCTCATCCTCTGCCTGGTGTCCAAAGGTAACAGCATTACCCACCACATAACTTGAGGAAGAAAGAGCAAAACTGACTTTTCGATGAATATGAATTCATATCCCAAGTGCACACGTGCTCTCAAGGAGCACACTCTTCCTCTGAGGTCTAACTGTTCACTAAAAAGAGGAGAGGCTGGAAATGAACACAGACGCCTGGAAAAAGTCAGTAGAAAACACCAGGAATGAACGATATTCAGAGGCTCAAGTTTTCCAATACAGTGTCATTTCAAATTCAAAAGAGTTCACAATCCATACGTCCAAAAGACTAGCAGCATACCCATCACTGTCCTCCCTGCTCAAAAATGACACTGCAGATGGTGTTCCCTGCTCTGCTGCATAACACCAGCAGGGCAGGTGAGTAATCTGATAGAGGACGCAAAGGCATTCCTTCCACCAACAAACAGCTATGTTGGATCCCAGAGAATATAGCTTTGTGCCTTGGGCAGTCCCTTAATATCTCTAAGCCTCAGGGTTTTTTAATCTGTAAAATGAATGGCTTTGATAGAGGATCTCTATGGCTCCTTTTCATAGGATTCCTCCAGCTCTGTAATTATACCTGTGTAACACCACACACAACATAAAAGTGGCATGTATCAACAAGTTCTTACTTCACTTCCTGATATCCTTCTCCACATACTCCTTCATCACAAAATCAGTGTGAGAGAAACTTAGGCAAGATTCCACTCAAATGTGTGGCTTTTGAAGCCAGTCTCAATGAAAATTGCGTACTTGGGTTTAGTGGGTCAAAAGGAAATATTCTAATACTGTGCCTTTTACCCATGGAAAAGACATTTCTTTCCAGAGGATAAATTCTCAGATCTGGGCTCAAAACTTTAGCAAGGGCCTTGGGAAAATGCTAGAAGACTGATGCCAGAAAACGGTTGGAGAACCATTCATTAGTGGTTGCAAATCAGGGTGTGAGAGTGTGTGTGTGTGTGTGTGTGTGTAGGAAGCTGTTCTCCTAAGCTGATGGATCAGTGAGTAATATTCAGGTTTGGTGACCCCATTCTGTCTTCACAAATAAAGAAAAAGGAGTATGTGAGGTGAGAGGAGAACAGACAAATGTTAAAGTGGTGGGTCTAGATCTTATGAATAACAACCCGTGGTGAGCACTCACTGAATCTGCTCAACTCGCTGGACGCATGTGAGCCTGACAGATGTGGCCTGAGCACTGGGCAGCTGGTGGCCCAGAGGAAAGGACATGAAACCAGCTGTTGGAAAGAGGGGCTAAGAGCCTTGACCGGACGCAAACCCCTCTACCCAGACCAAGCCTTCTGCTATATGTTGCCGAGAAGTCCTGCACTGCTATTCTCCGTACCTTCAAGATAAAATGATTTGCCAAGTAGATGGACCATGGGTTTTTCCTGATAGGAGAACAATACTCATCTGGATTCATGACCCATGATCCAAAGATGGGCTTCAGGGGAATTGCGCCTATGACTGAATACAAAATTTTGTATGCACATTTTTCTGGGAAGAGGGTTCATCATGTTCAGTTTTTAAGAAAAAGGTTCAAGTCAACATAGATACAGAATATGGTTTTAAAAATCCAGCATTATTACTCTTTCTGTTATGCCTCTTCTTAATTGTCCAACAGGTGCCCAAGGAATTTAAATTTCAAATATTTCCAAAAACAAAACTAAGAAAGGTTTAGGAGTTGGCAGTGAACTTACAGACTGCATCATACCTGCTAACGCTAACTTGCACACTCTCACTAAAACTCGGGAGGACAGAAAAGATGACATGTTGTTAAGGATGAGTGAGGGTTGACCTGAGGTAGATTAATCCACTTTGAATCAGCAGCTGGAATCAGTTCTGCCACTGTCAGTGACAGAAGAGGCAACAGGAGAGCACGAAAGAACACTTGGCCAGGAGAACAGAGACCAGGAGTCCAGTCTCTAGTTCTAGCTCCGCCTAACTCAGTCTGTGACCTTGGACCAGTCCCTTCTTCTGGGCTTGGGTCCTCATCTGTAAAATGCAGGCTACTGAAGCAAAGCAGTGGTTTGCAAACTCTTTTAAGGCAATGAACGTTATGTTTAGATAAAATCATCCAGAATTCATCAGAAGCTAAAACAAATTCAAAATGGCAGGTTGAACATACCCATTTATTTCCCCTCCCTTCTAGAAGCGCCATCAAATTATTATTCATAAATATCTACTGCTTACTGAACATTTACTACATGATTGTTTTAAGTGCATTAACTAATGGAATCCCTAACACACTTACTAGGTAGGTGATGACACCCATTTTAAAGATGAAGGAACTGAGTCACCAGTGTTTAAGGAACTTGCCCAAGCTGTCACAGCTAATAACTGGCAGAGCCAGGGTTCAAACCCAGGCAGTCTGGCTTGAGTCTGTACTATATACTACCTCTCAGACTGAAAATCAAGAAACAGCAAAGCTCCCAAGGAAAAAGAAGCTGAAAGAAAGAGGATATTAAAAGCATCACCAAATTTTGGAAGATGAGTAGTAGCTGATTTAGATGGAGAATACTGACTGCTACAGACGGCAAGTCCCTGCAGAGCCCCCTCCAAAACTCAACTGTTGGAGACTCAGGCTTCCTCTGAAGGTGTGGGGATAAGGGAGGCTGCAATCAGACAGTACTGCTCCCCTCCACTAGGCAAGCAACTGTTCCGTTGCTGGATAAACGCTGGAGGTTTATCATCTGGACAGGATGAACTAGACTCCAAACTTGGGCAGCCAGGGAACCACTGAAGACAAGGAAGTGGCACCATTCAGGGGACTAAGTGAAAGTCTGCACACAGAAGCAAGAGCCCCCAGTCCCCTCCCATCACAAGGCTCCTCAAATGGTAACAGCCAAGGTTATTCCACTCAGGCAGAAGCCTGAATGAAGATCCATGGACTCTGAACACATCGCATTGAAAAGGTCAGGTCCATCACCCTACAGTTTTGGCTCTCAGAATGCAGCTCCAGGCCAGCAGTAGCATCACTGGAGAATTTGTCAGAAATGTAAATTCTTGGGCCCATGCCAGACGAATTGAATAAAAAATTCTGGGGTGAGGTCCAACAACCAGTGTGTGAACAGGCCACCGAGTGATTATAATACCTGCTAAAGATTGAGAAGCACTGCCCTATAAGGAGGACCACTAGTCAGTAAACCCATCCCACACCAAAATGCTTCCAACCAGCTTTTCAGTACCCATTTATTTGGAAGACAGTCAGGAAACATCAGAAGTTTCAGGAAAGACTCTATCTTGAGGGACAGAGAGAGAGAGAGAGAGAGAGAGAGAAACCAAAACAGATTTCACAGGGCAGCTTTAGTGAAGGGGAGAGAAATGAGAGAGAGCCTGGTTTGTATGACCTTTCCCTGGCCTCTGACCTCACATTGCCACTGAGCTACTCCTAAGGCTGTACAGAAGAGTTAGAAAACCAATGAAGCAAACGCTCTCTAGGTCCTGTTCAGTTCTACTCTGTGCCTTTATACTTTATCCTTATGTGCCGGATGCTCGAAACTAACACAGCAATTTAGACTGACACTCTGGGTTGGAACTACCTCTGGTAATTATCTTGTCTCTTTGAATGAATAAATAGCATTTTAATGGAAAAAAATCACGCGAGCATTGTTATGCCAAAGGCTTGTTATATTCTGTGTTTGCATTACATGCAGAGGCAAACTGCACTGCTTTATTTTATGTAGAAATATCTGTAATCATCCCCCTGTATCATACGCTTTTGCTTCTCTCTCAGGCTTTCCATGGCTCACCCTTACAGCCTAAATCTTAATCCAAAAACCCTCCCCTATTACTGCTTTTTACCAGTCTCTACTCACCCTAAGTGTCACCCCCACAACCAGATCATTCTTGTGCTTACAAACCTCTAGTAGCCGCGACATCTACATGTAACCGCCTCATTTATATTTACTTCCTCTGACTCCTTTAGTCCAGCTCATTTTTCTCAAACCCCTTGGTTCCCCACTAAAGATCCTTTTCCCTCTCAGGCCACCTCATGCCTCTCCTGGAAAACTGACCTCCCTCAAGGGATGAAAACGCAGGCCAGGCCTCATGCAAAGAACACCACAAATGGTCTCATTTAATTCTCACACTAATAAGAAAGCATCCCTATTTTTACATTTGGAACACTGATGTTTAGAGACATTAAGTAACTTGCCCAAGGTTATGACTAGGATTCTAATCCAAATCCTTCTATCTCCACACTCTTAAATCTACTCTCATGTCTCCAGAGGTCTGACTCAAATATGGGAAGAAAAAAAGTTTCCTTAATTCTGCAGAAAATGAGAAGAGCAAAAGGAGCTCTGCGTGTGTGTGTGTGTGTGTGTGTATACACATATATATGTATATATATATACATATATATACATACATATATATACGTATACGTATATATACGTGTATATATATATACGTATATATATATACGTGTATATATATATATAAACGTATACACACATATATAAATATAGATACATATATATAAATATGTATATATACATATACATACACACACACACACACACACACACGTTTTAGCGTGGTCTTCCACAGATGCTCAGAGCCTCAAGTCAAAGCCCAACAGGGAACACAGTTCACAGCAGTCTCTCCCCACCTGGAGGGCTCCTGAGGGCTCAGGAATCTGGCCAAGGAGCAGCACAGCATGCCTCCCCAGCAGGAATGGATGCAAAGCACAGGAGGAAGGCTGGCTCTTGCGCCCAGAATACCGGTAGGAAACAGGTGGTTAAGAGATCCCTCTCCCCACGCAGACCCAGTCCATCCTCAGAGACCCTTGTGGAGGTGGTAGTGGTGGTGTGCCGTCCAGTATGGGGTGGGGGGCAGAGTAGATGCCCACCTCAAAAGATGTCCAGATATGATTTTAAAAGCTCTTAGGAAACAAGGTAGTAATCTAACGACCAAGGGCAAGCAATGACTCCTAAGGCGTAGCCTGCGCCTCTACAACAGAACAGCTAACTTCGAGGGGCACAAAGAAATGTCTATGGTGACAAGAGAAGGTGCTTCACTGGTGCCCATCAGAATGTGGAGGCGGCCACCGCCCCCTCCTCCAAAGAGGCTGCAAGTCCATTTTCTCCTGTCTGACAGAAAAGGGAGGCGGCACCCCAATGTCTCCCACGCCGAGGGCCTCAGTCGCGCACCTTTCAGCCTTGCCTTCCAAGGGCTAAGAGGCTGTTCCTGTCCGTCTCCCCATTCAGCCCCAATCCCCTCTCCCACTCGGCACCTCTCTCTCCCCTACTCGGTCTCCAACCTTCTTGCCCCATCGCTCTGCCCGCTAGACCTCTCTTCCCCTACCCCCCGCCCTTCTTTCCTCCCCACTCGGTTCCTTATCCCTCAGCCTCGCGCTGCCCAGCCCTCGGTACCTTGAGCGTCACGTCGCACAGCTTGCCTTGCCGCCGGATCTCCTCCATGACGCCGTAGCCGCGACTAGGCAACTCGGACACGGAGAAGTGCACCAGGTCCTCCAGCTCCTCCGCACCGTCCTCCACCATCTTCCCCGGCCGCCGCGACTGCGCAGGCCTGGGAGGCCGGCTAGAAACCAAACGGGGCGGGGCGGACTGCCGCCGCGAGCACACGGCTAGAAGTAGACGGACCTGCACGGCCGCCGTAGTCTCGGCTGCTCTGCGCCGGAAGCTCCGCTGCCCCGCTTCCTGGTGCGAGCGCAGCCTTCTTTCCCTCGCTTTCCCGACCGTGCTGTCGCGCCTGCCGTTGCCGCAGTCTTTCTGGATTAACCGGTCCCATCTCCCGCCTTTCCGATTCGGCCCTGACCTTACTCGTGTCTCCACCCAGGGCCGCGGACTTCACTTCCGCCACTACCCGACACTTCCGGCATCTGCGGAAACGGTCCGTTGCCATGGCGGCTATGTACACAGTTCTGCAGCCGCGAATGCAGGGCTGCGGTCGCTGCTCCTGCAGCGGTCGCGCGGCGGGAGGGCCTCTGCCTCGGGAGCGGTGAGCAGCGACCACGCGCCGCACGGATGGGGAGAAGGGAGGCCCGAGACGGGGTATACGCCCAGGCGGTGGGCAGCGGCTGGGATCCGAACACCGCCCTACCCGGGAGTCCCCCAGCTTGGCTCGCTGATTTGTGAAACCCGAGCGGAGGAGAGGGCGCGGCATCGTGGGGGCTCTTTCAGGCTGGCTGCAGTTTAGGGTCTTCGGATCTAACGTTCCCTGGCCCCACGAGACCTCTGCGTCTCTGCCGAGGTTGAGAGGGCGTGAGGTGGGGGACCAGAGGTCTGTTGGACCCTTTCATACACGGCAGTTTTCGAACTGGAGGGGGCTTCGGGATCGCTAGGTAGAGCCCTTCGCTTTATGGATGAGGAAGCCGCTCCAAAGAGGGGCAAGAATGGTCCCAAGTTCCACTGCCTCCCACACTCCACACAGGGGTCCGGTATGTTGGGTGAGGAAAAGGGAGACCAGGTCTGTCGGGAATCGAGTCTTTGGTTTAGCCTAGGGCCGGGTGCGTTTGGACCCTGTTGTTTCGGGGTTCAGGTGCTGCCGCCGCTTTAAAACGATGAGGGTTCCATATGAGAGCGTCTGGTCTGGGCAGGAGCGCTGAAAGGTAGGGATTCACCTGGTGCCCACCATTCCAGCAGACGCTTCCTCTTCTTTAATCCAGCTTTCAGAAACGCTTGGTAGCAAATTCTGTTCATTCCCACCACTAAAACGAATAAGGAAACCACGAACCTTCAGGGAGATCTGCTGGTGGCCACTCCGAGGTTCATTTATTTACACAAGAAATATCTAAGGGTGGTGCCCATGAGAGAGAAGCATTTCCCATAAGATCCTGAGGGAGGAAACCCCTGCTAAAAGAGAGGGCATGGTGAGGGGCTGAATATGGCTTGTTGTAAGTGGTTCCTGGAAGCTAAGCCCTTCTGGAAGGTCTGTGGGCTCAGGGGTTGGATGTGGTGTGGGAGGGAAGTGACATATGCCCCTTGGGACTTTCTCAGTAGTGACCGAAGATGGACCCACATGTGGAGATTCAGCCAGCCACCCTCTGACTTCCAGCCATGACCATCACTACCAACCACCATTTCTTGAGTACCTGTTCTGTGCTGGGCACTGTTCTGGACATTGGAGGGGGATTCAAAAGAGAGAAAGCACAGTTCTGTCCCACAAGCAACTTGTAATTTAATTTGGGAGCGGAAACCCACTCAAATGATGTGGCGTAAGAATGGTAACAAGCGTTATTTCAGTAAGTGCAAGATGGCATGGGGTCTCTGAATGTCTGGGTGTTGAGGGGCTGCTGAGTAGGAGCCTTATAGGAGGAGTTAAGTTAATAGAAAAAGCTTGCAGAGTGCCTGGCTGGCTCAGTGGGTAGAGCATGCAGCTCTTGATCTTGGGGTTGTGAGTTCGAGCCCCACATTGGGTACAGAGATTACTTAAAAATAAAAAAAAAAAAAATCTGAAAATAGAGAAAGTTTGTCTTAGGTGGGTATGACTCCTGGCATACTTGAAGCTATGGATGTGAGCACGGGGAGGGTCTGGGGAGGATAGGGGAGCTGCATGTGCATGTGCATGTTGGCAAATTACAGGCCCCACTCTGAGGGGAGGGCGATGCTCAGGCTGTCCGTGCTGTTCCTGTGCTTGGTGGGTGGAGGCTTCCAGGAGGGAGGCCTGGGCACCTGCCACCTAGGCTGGTTCCTTTCAGAGGGCACCCTGGCCAGGAGGCTGGGTCCTCAGACCCAGAGCTATTGACCTTCAAGCTATTTGTGGCTCTTTATCGCTCGACCTCAATGTTGTAGACAAAAATTTTAGGACTGAAATTGGATAAGCCATCATCCTTGATCACCTGAATACTTTTCAGCTTCGTTTTCTAAAAATTGAAAGGTCTGAATGGTCCCATAGTGGCTGGGAAAAGACTTCCATGAACTAATTACTTGAGGAATGTAGCAAGCGGACACGCAGTTCTACAGTTGGCAGATGTGAAAGTGTCATGTTTGCTTATTTGATTTTACATCTGAAGGGCTTGTAACAGGGGTTAGAATTTCGTTTGTCTACATCATTGAAACTGTAGACTGAAAGGGCAGGACCTGTCTCTATTTAATTTACTTCTATAGAGATATTTCACGCCACTGATGATAGTTAATATAATTGTAATAGGAAATCTACCGGTCATTGCAAGTTGTGTCTAGAAATATGTTTAATATCCTTAAAATCTATCAGGTAACATTCAGTGAGCCTGTCTTAGATAATACAGGGAAAATGTTAATATTCTTTATTTAATGTGCTTTAATTTTTTTTTAATATTTATTTATTGAGAGAATGAGAGACAGAGCATGAGCAGGGGACGGGGAGAGAGAGAGGGAGACAGAGAATCCAATGCAAGCTCCAGGCTCCAGCTGTCAGCTCAGAGCCCGATGCGGGCCTCAAACCCACGAACCATGAGATCATGACCTGAGCTGAAGTTGGCCGCTTAACTGACTGAGCCACCCAGACGCCCCTTAAAGTGCTTTTTTTTTAAAAAAGTGAAATAATTAACTGTATTTCAGAGAAGAAATCCCTGTCATGCATGATTTTTTTCTTTACAGTACAGGTCTTAACATTTCGTTTTTTAAAAATATTAAGCATCATAGCAGTTTATTAGAGTGCTTTGCAGTAGTTCAAGCAAGCTATTTTTCCTTAATTGCTGTGTTATTGCTCTTTTCCAATTTGAATATGAAATTGAATCAGCTCCCTATGTCTCATGTTTCCCTAACTCTTCCTAAATTCAACAAATTCCTTTGCTGGTTGTTGTTGTTGTTGTTGTTGTTGTTGTTGTTGTTTACAAAAGCATACAGGTGATTTCTTTGGCCTTAACTCCTCTTTCCTGCCCTATGAAGATGCAAGTTATTTTAGCACCAAATGCCTCATCTCTTATTCAACTGATTCAACCCCAATAGGAAGGTCAGAAGAGAAGTGTACCAAGCAGCATACATCCTGACTGACCCTCAGGCCTTGTCCCTATTCCAAATGTGTTTGGTACATTTGGAACATTAACGCTAAATGAGTTTTTAACATTCTTTCTGTGTATTCATAGTTCCATAAAAGTGAAATTATTGAAATGTGAGAGCCCAATGTTAGGACTGCATGACCATAGACCACTTGATGATACTGTTCACATCATTTGAAAAAGAAGGAAAGAAAAAATATTAGGTTGATATTAGGAAAACTTATATGTAAAATTAGAAATGTTTCCCCTTTGAACAAATTAAAATTGTATTATGTTAATTTCCCTAATAGTTTCAAATAACGAAGTTTAGTACATTTTCATAGACTTTCATCTTGTTTAGTGGTATTACTTAACTAGGTTAAATGTATTGATGATGATTACAGGTTGATTTTTCCTTAGCTCTCCTTAGAGCTTTTGACATTTTCTCTCAATATTTAATCCTTTGTCATCAGGGTATAAGAGGTACCTAAAGAACTAAGTTTTGTTTTTTATTTTTATTTTTTGAAGAACTAAGTTTTAAGTTCCCCTTAAAGCAATAAAAATAGCACAATTGTTACTTCTGTTTAATAACCCTCTTTGCTTTTCCACTCTATGTCAATGTTGGAACCAAAATTTACTGTCTGATTAGTATTCAATATTTTTACACAGGCACTCTCAGGAAAGGGCCTAGTGTGATTTCACCAATGAGACTAATAGCCGATAAAATACGAGATTTCTTGGTTATCATTTGATTGTGCAATCAATTTTTTTAAATTTTAATAAAATACTTCAGTTGGACAGGATCTTAGAAATTAATTAACTCTCCCCTCAGTGCAACAGTCCCTTTGGTAGCATCTCTGCTAGCTGGCATCTTGACCTTGCTTGAGTCTTTTCCATTATAGGACAGCTCTACATAGTAGGAAGTTCATTTACCTAAATCTCCCTCCCTAAACACATACACCTATATGCTTACATCCTATTCCATGAAGCCACACCAAGCATTTATTTTGACATTTTGTTATACACGGTAATTATTTGTGGTAGTATAAATAAAGGAATACAGATTAAGTGGATCTACCTGAAAGAAAATGATGAAACTCTAGTTAGGTTGACGAGAAGACGAGGAGGTAGAGGGCTGTTTGATTTTTTCTCAATGGACTGTCAGAAAAGAAAGAGTATCTGATTGTGGACTAGATTAAATACACTTCTAGGGAATCATTTTCTGATCTAAGCTGGTCAAACGGAGGTAAAGGAGGGGCTGCTGCATCTGAAATAACATATGTTCGTGAAGACAAGAAAATTAAGTTTAAATGCATTTCATAGTAAGTATTTTAGATGAAAGCATAATGAATGAGGCAAAGCATAAGCGGACATTTTTAGGTACAGAACATTTTTAGGAAACACGTCTAAGATTAGGCCACTAAAGGGAGCGTTCTTCTTGCTTCGTGTTTCCGTCTCTTAGGGGCCCATGGCGGAAAATGGTGAGGCAGCCTGTAAAGTAGGAAGTGCCTGTACTTGTTGAACAGCGGGTCCTGTGGGTAGAGCACTGACACGAGAAGGGGTAAAAAGGAAGACTGGGTCTCATTGGGATAGAAGAACACAGACCGAGTGTCAGTCACTCCATTCTGATCTTCTTAATGTGTTGCCACTTGATGATAACTACTGAAAGCTGTACTGTTTTCTTCTTTTTAGCTAGAATGGGTACTAGGAAAAAAGTTCATACCTTTGTCCGTGTCAAACCCACCGATGACTTTGCTCACGAAATGATCAAATACGGAGATGACAACAAAGTAAGTGGGATGTGCTTGCTTTCACCAGCTTGGTCCTCTCTGTCCCACCTTGCTGCGGTGGGACCCTGTGTCCAAACAGCCTTTAAGGACCAAGACAGAATTGATAAAAGTTCAGATGGAGTCCAGACTTCCAACAAGTCCAAACCACTCCCCTTGAGTCACTTTTGATAAGGAAACTCCTGAAGCTCCCACTTTTTTTTGTTTTAATTTTTTTTAATGTTTATTTTTTTTTGAGAGAGAGATTGAGACAGAACGTGAGCAGGGGAGGAGCAGAGAGAGAGGGAGACACAGAATCCAAAGCAGGCTCCAGGCTCCGAGCTGTCAGCACAGAGCCCGACGTGGGGCTCGAACTCATGAACCGTGAGATCGTGACCTGAGCCAAAGTCAGGCACTTGACCGACTGAGCCACCCAGGTGCCCCGAAGCTCCCACTTTTAATTGTATTTGTGGTTAATAAGTTTGCCTTCATCCTTGTGTCTGACACAGAAAAGCTGACATTTGTCCACACTCATAAAACTCTGTGGGGATCAGATCTGCTGTTACATGATCCCTCAGGGAGGGGGTCAAGTAAGATGTCTTAAGTTGATAACTGTTCAACTTACCAAACCAGTGAGAGAAACTCTTTTCGAAAGAACTGGAAAGATGTATCCATCCCTGTGTCCCGACCACTGTCCTGACAACCTTTCTGAAGCCCATGACAGGCTTAGGACAGGTTGAGAGAGTTCTATGTTTTCATTGAGCAAACATCTGTGAACCTACATGGGCAGCATGAGGACATTCGTTAAGGGAAGAATCCGAGAGCAAACTGCCCAAGCTTTGAAAGTCTTGACAGTCAGAGAAAAGCTCATGTGCAGCAAATCCTGCAGGACATGGTCTCAGTGAGCACAGAAACACAGAGCATTTCATGTGTGAATGGACAAAGCCCCTCCTCTTGCTTGATCTTACTTTTTCTGCATGTGGCTGTGTGTTGGCTCCTGGATTAGGACAGCCAGTGTAAAATTCTGACAAGAGTCTCTTTACATCAGAAGGCCCCACGGTGAAGATTGGAATCTCCCCTTGACCTAACCCAATATGTTCCTAAACCAGCTGTTGCCTTAGTGGCTTGCTATGGAGAGATCTAAAAGTCTAAAAATGTCTTTAGGAATCTTTGCATCTAAAAAAAAAAAAAAAATGAAATCTTTGCACCTGAAGATATGCTAATTACAAGTGATAGGCACCCTTGATTTGCTATAATACCAGTGAGGAACTGTCTGAGAAGCCAAGAGCCATTTCTGTGGTTATTAATTCATCATTCCTCACAATGCTCCGTAGCATGTAAAAGATGTGGCTCAAGCCCAGGTCTCTGTCACCAAGCCCAGTCTTCTCTCTGGCCTAAGTCAAGGCCTCCCTGTGCTTATTAAATGTGTCTAAAGCTTGTTTAATAAAAAAACATGATAAATGTGCTTGACCTCGTATCATAGATGTGGGAATCAAGCCAAACAGCACCCTGTAACCTAGGGTGACAAGGCCTGAAACCAGTAAGTGCTCCAGTCTCCTGATCCTTCCACCGTAAAGGTGGTGTGGCCTCCCTTCTCCTCTCCCATCCCAAAGAAATCATCTGAATATCAGCCCATGTGTGAGAATCCCTGTTCTTCCTAAAGTTTGCTTCCTCTTATTTTCTCCAGGTCAGGCCTCAGCTATCAGTGAGTTTTTCATACCAGTTTCCTAATACCTAACTAGCTGGCTAACTCTCTCTCTCTCTCTCTCTTTCTAGAGCATTGATATTCACTTAAAAAAAGATACTCGGAGAGGGGTTGTCAATAACCAGCAGACAGACTGGTCGTTCAAGCTGGATGGAGTTCTCCACAATGCCTCCCAGGACTTGGTTTATGAGACGGTCGCAAAGGACGTGGTTGCTCAGGCTCTCGACGGATACAATGGTAATTTAGTTAATTGTTATTAATTGACTGTAAGAACCTGCAGAACCCTTCCTGGAGGAAGAGGTGCAAGTATTTTATGGTGAATAAAATAAAATATAACCTCTTGTGCTAACTTTTGTTTGTTTATGTGTCTATCTCATATTCTTATAGTAGAAAACTTATTATTTGCTTGGTGGTATTGTGGGCATGACTTGATCCAAACTTCTGGGGTCCTATTTTCCTAGGAAGACTAAGTGACTGTGGCTCTCTATAGGTCATGGGGATTGAACTATTATCCTGTTTCAAATCTCTCAAATACTAGTTTGAAGATAATGTCCTGACGAATTTGATGGAGTCCAAATACTTCTCTCTTGACTACCTGCCAGGAGTTATTTCCGTCATTTTACCAGCAAAATAAATCTACTCTTCCTATTTTAGCATAGAGTTATTTACATATAGCATGAAAAAATGGAGTAGAGTTTGATTTTCTTAACAAATGGAAAGCAGCTTTATTGGGAGATTTTTACAAACTAGTTTGGTCTAAGGTTGCTTTAAAATCTTAAGATTTGAAAATCTGTAGAAAGAATCTATCACAGTTTGTAAACTTTGCCCATGTGACTAGAATGACCCCTGTCTGCAAGTTTTAGGTCTTCTGTTTAAAAGTCTCTTTTAAAGTCTGTTTAGTGTTGAGAACTAAACATTGTAATGTATCCCACTTGTGAAACATAGACGTGGTCCTTATTAATCCTGAGGGGATATGGCCCTGAGGAGGTAGAGACAGAGGAACTAAGAAGGCCAAGGAAGTTAAGAGTCTTGGGCCCTGGCTGCTATAGAATTACAAGTGGGCTCTGAGTCCCAGCTGAAGTGACTCCTTCCTGCACATCTGTGCTAATCGGCACTGTTTCTGACCTCAGCTCACAAGCTGAGTTTGAGCCCCGTGTGCAAAACCTACCAATCCCAGGAACTAGAGCATTGGTGTGAAGGCAAATGCTGATTTCCATGGCCCAGTGTTGCCCAGAAGCGGCATTTGGGATGGGGTCTGGCTCAGGTTGGCCAAGCCAGGAGAAAGACCGGATGGGAACCAGAGTCCAGGGTGACAGCATTCTTCGTGTCCCAGAGCCTGGTGGTGACAGTAGACCTAAGAGATGTGAGAAGTGCAAGTGGAAGTCTTCCCAGAGAGGGCCGTGGGACCAGATCAGGACCTGTCATGGTCTGTGTTTGGAAGTGGCTTGGGGCCAACTAGTAGCCCTGTTTGATCCTGTGGGAACTTGCAGTCTGCAAAGAATCCTCACCATCAACAGGAAATTCTCTCCCCACTCCCATCTCTTCCTGGGGATTTTGAAAGCTCTCCTTGTCTCCTGCCTGGCCAGCCCCTGGGAGGCCTACCCCGAGACTCTTGACAGTTCATGGCCTTGCTAAAGAAGGGCTGGAGTTCAATGTTCTATCTCCCTCCTCACCTGTCTAGAAAAATTCCCAGTTCCTCTGTTCCCTGGGATTCCCCACTCTGCTCAGCAGCCCTAGGGTCTGGTCTCTTGGCAGAGGGATCAGTAGAGCACTACCTGGGCCACACATTCAGAGCTGCAGTCTGTGTTTTGACCATTTATGTCCTGTTTCCTTGCCCACTCACCCTGCCCCCCAAGGCAGGAATCCCTCCTGTCCCTGGCTGCTCCTGATGGCCACCTTCGCGCCAGGGTCCAGGCTGGCACCAGGCATGCTGGGGGATAGGAGAGCTATCCTTGGAGCTATTTTCCTGGACATCACCAAGACACGCTTCCAAATGTTTGCAGGTACCATCATGTGTTACGGGCAGACGGGAGCCGGCAAGACATACACCATGACAGGGACAACTGAGAATTACAAGCACCGGGGGATCCTTCCTCGTGCCCTACAGCAGGTAGAGAGAGGGCCCACAGGCAGGGTACCACACAGTTCCCCTTTCTACCACACCTGCTGCTAACCCTAGGCCTGCTACTGGAGACAGGATACACATGGTGGCGGGTGGGGGGTGGGGGGCAGGGTAGTGCAGAGGCCTCAGGAAACTAGGAAACTGGGACTTCAAGTTTCAGGGTCTGACCCAAGCCCATGAGGCACCTATTTCCTCATTGCAAAAGAGGGAGTTGGACGTGCCAACCAGCTTCTTGCTGCTGTGATGGTCTGTGAACCTGTAATTGAGGATTTGGAAGTCCTAATCATGTTCCTGCCTCATTTTAATGAGGGGGATATGGCCTCTTGCAAAGCTTCCTCCCTGGCCTGCTCTGGCTTCTTCCACTGCCACAGCCCCAGAAAGAACAAAGGGAAGAAGCAGGGCCCAACATGAACTTTCAGGATCGAGTGAGTCCTGGGGGTCTGGGAAGTATGACTAAAGACAGTACACAAGGGCCTTCCTCTGGAGTTCTGTGAGGACCTTCTGTTGGAAGGTAGGAGGCAAAGGGCCTTTCCCCAAAAGCGTCTTGAGGTTTTATAGCCCTGTCCTATAAAAAACATAGATGACTGTCTAGTGTATAAAGCATCCATGCTCTAATTTATGAAGCAGTAGCCTTCACATCCCACTGTCCAAGCTTCAGTATCTCGGTATCTTAGATTTCAGTAGTCGAGCCCAGCACTGCCCAGTAGAGACACGGTGTAAGTCACACATGCAATTTTGAGTTTTCTAGTAACCACAGTTTAAAAAGTAAAACAGGAAGGGGCACCTGGGTGACTCAGTTGGTTGGACGCACGACTTTGGCTCAGGTCATGATCTCACAGTTTGTGAGTTCAAGCCCCACATTAGGCTGTGTGCTGACAGCTCAGAGCCTGGAGCCTGCTTCGGATTCTGTGTCTCCCTCTCTCTCTGCCCCTCCCCGGCTCACACTCTGTCTCTCTCTCTCTCAAAAATAAGTAAATATTAAAAAAAAATTTTTTTTAAGTAAAACAGGTGAAATTGATTTTAATAATATATTTTATGTAACTGAGTATATCCAAAATATAATTTACACATATAATCAATATAAAAATTCTTGAAATATTTTACATTATTTTTCTCACACTAAGTCTATGCAGTGTGTATTTTACACTTACGGTCCATTTCAATTTAGACACTAAGTACTTATCAGGAATACTCAATCTGCATTTAGATTTCATAAAATTTACAGTTGAAAAAGTAGATTTATAAACTCAAGTTGTTGCCAACATTCTGAAAAGTTTACCAGTAATTGAACTTAGTGGACATTTTTTAAAGTTTATTTATTTATTTTGATAGAGAGAGAGTGTGTGTGTGTGTGTGCGCACGCATGTGCATACACATGCTGGGGAAGGGCAGAGGGAGAGGGAGAGAGAGAATCCCCAAAAGGCTCCTTGCTGTCAGCTCAGAGCCTGACGTGGGACTCAATCCCACAACCGTGAGATCATGACCTGAGCCAAAATCAAGAGTCAGATGTTCAACTGACTGAGCCACCCAGGTGCCCCTTTAGCAGCTAGTTTTAACTTTCAATTCAAATTAATTACGATCAAGTAAAATTTAAAATTCCATTCCTTATTTGCATCAGCCACATTTCAGGTGTTCAGCAGCCACCTGTGGCTAGTATCTACCGTGTTGGACAGCACTACCCTCGACTGTTAGAGCCAGGTGGGGGCCTCAGGGATCATCCAGCCCAACCCCTCCCTTCATGTGGCAACTAAGAAAGTTAAGGTCCAGAGAGGGGAAAAGACCAGTCCAAAGTCACCACCTGCTCAGAAGTACCAGGAAGGATATTTGGAAGTTATTAGTTGGGAAGGCTGAGTTTTGGCTTGGCTTCTTCTCTTACTAGCTGAGGCCATAGACAAATAATTTCATTGCATGGGCCTTTACCCAGATGGGCATTGCCCCTATCCTTCTTCAATCACAGGGGAGTTGTAAGAATAGGATTAAATAATGGATGTGTAAGAGGCTTATATATGGTGAGACTCCATAAAATGAGGGATCTTCACTCCAGAGTCCTTTCCATTCATCATGGCTGTACAATCTGTTAAGTCAGTCTTCAAAATTCTACAAGATGTGGGGCACCTGGGTGGCTCAGTCAGTTAAGCGTCCGACTTCAGCTCAGGTCATGATCTCACGGTTTGTGGGTTCGAGCCCCGTGTTGGCTCTGTACTGACAACTCAGAGCCTGGAGCCTTCTTCAGATTCTGTGTCTCCCTCTCTCTGCTCCTCCCCCGCTCACACTCTGTCTCTCTCTCAAAAATAAATAAAAACATTAAAAAAAAAAAACTCTACAAGATGATAATAAGTGCCACTCAATGAACTATTAATAGTAATTGTTGATGATGATGACCATTATGCCAGCTAGACTGTAAATTCTTTTAGGACAGATTTTTTTTTTTTTTTTATTGTACTTCTTGATGTTTCCTGCTGAGGTAAAAACTCTCCTAACACTGGTTGGTCATTGGAGTTTTGCTCTTGGTGACTACCGTCCAATATTCCATGTAGGTTTTTAGGATGATTGAAGAACGCCCCACACATGCCATCACTGTGCGTGTTTCCTACCTGGAAATTTACAATGAGAGTCTGTTTGATCTCCTGTCCACTCTGCCCTATGTCGGACCATCAGTCACACCAATGACCATCGTGGAAAACCCTCAAGGGGTCTTCATTAAGGGCTTGTCAGTCCATCTTACAAGTCAGGAGGAGGATGCATTCAGCCTCCTTTTTGAGGTGAGATGACCAAGTCTAAGGATGCCTTCTGCCCTTTCTTCCTTCCTTCCT
Source organism: Panthera leo (assembly GCF_018350215.1). NCBI lineage: Eukaryota > Metazoa > Chordata > Mammalia > Carnivora > Felidae > Panthera > Panthera leo. The sequence goes on along the minus strand of NC_056680.1, from coordinate 16,545,780 downwards.
TCCTTCCTTCCTCCCTTCCTCTCTCCCTCCCTCCCTCACATCCCCCTCCCTCCCTCCCTTTCTCCTTCCATCTCTCTCTTCCTTTGTTCTTTTTTTTCTTTTCTCCCTCCCTCCTTAGTTTTTTTACTTACTTTGATAACCAGAATAAATGTTAATATATGCTCGTTTAACAAGTTCAGATAGTAATGAAAAAATACAGGAACAAAAATTAACATAATTGAAATTGTCAGTTGAAATTTTCAGTTAATGTGAAATCATGGCATTTGTGGTATAGAAAAAAAAGAATTAACATTCTTAGTATATAAAAGCTCTTATAAATCTATAAATTCCTCAGCATATGTTATTCTTTTAAAAGTCATATAGGGGGCACCTGGGTGGCTCAGTCAGTTAAGCCTCCGACTCCGGCTCAGGTCATGAACTCACAGTTCGTGGGTTTGAGCCCTACGTTGGGCTCTTTGCTGACAGCTTAGAGCCTGGAGCTGCTTTGGATTCTGTGTCTCCTTTTCTGTCCCTCCCTTGCTCGTGTTCTGTCTCTGTCTCTCTCTCTCTCTCTCTCAAAAAAATAAACATTAAAAAAATTTTTTTTAAAGTCATATACATTGGAACTCTTATACCTCACTGATGAACTATAAAATGGTGTGGCCATATTGGCAGTATCCTAAAAAGTTAATTAATTTTATCATAGAACTTAGCAAATATCCTAGGTATTTTTCCAAGGGAAATGAAAGCGTATGTTCACAAGCGTATGTTACACAAAGGCTTGTAAGCAAATACTATAGCAGAATTATTCAAAATAGCCATAGACTGGAAATAACCAAAATTCTATCACCTGGTGAATGGGTAAATAAAATGATGCAAAACTATTTAACAATAAAAGAAATGGAGTACTGATATATGCATGCTACAACATAGATGAATCTCAAAAAAATGCTAAGTAAAAGAAATACAGAAGATCACATCCTGTTTGGTTCCATTCATTTGAAATGTTCCCAGTAGCCACATCTTTAGAGATACAAGTAGATTAGCTGGGAGGACGGGGTGGGAAATGGCTACAGATGAGCCCAGGGAACTTTTTGGGTGATGTAACATTTCTAAAACAGGATTGTGGTGATGGTTGCATAGCTCTAAATTTCCTTTAAAAAATCACAAACTGTATACTTAAAACAGAGAATTTTATGCCATATAAGTTATATGTCAATAGAGGCACCTGTGTGACTTGATTAAGCCTCCAACTCTTGATTTCAACTCAGGTCACGATCTCACTGTTTGTGAGGTTGAGCCCCGCATAGGGTTCCACACTGACTGTGCAGAGCCTGCTTGGGATTCTCTGTCTCCCTCTCTCTCTGCCCCTCCCCTGATCCTCTGATCTCTCTCTGTGTGTCTCTCTCGCAAAATAAATAAACAAACAAACATGTTAAAAAATTATTAAATTATATGTCAGTAAAAGTTTATTTAAAAAGTCACATAGGTGGAGCGCCTGGGTGGCTCAGTTGGTTGAGTGGTTGAACAGCCAACTTCAGCTCAGGTCATGATCTCACAGTTGGGAGCTGGAGCCCCACATCAAACTCACTGCTGTCAATGCAGAGCCCGCTTCGGATCCTCTGTCCCCTCTCTCTCTGCCCTTCCCCCCTCCCCTCCCAGTCAAAAATGAATAAACATTTACATATTAAAAAAAAGGTCACATAGGGGTCCTCAGGGTGATTTAAACCTGGAGCCCTTGGATCTACAGGGAGGAAAGAGCATCCCAGGAGGCAGCAATAGAGCATTAAAAAAAATTTTTATTACATTTCTTTATTTTTTGAGAGGCAGAGACGGAGTGTGAGTGGGGAGGGGCAGAGAGCGAGAGGGAGGCACAGAATCCAAAGCAGGCTCCAGGCTCTGAGCTGTCAGCGCAGAGTCAGATGCGGGGCTCAAACTCACGAACTGTGAGATCATGACCTGAGCCGAAGTCAGACGCTCGACTGAGCCACCCAGGTGCCCCCAGCAATAGAGCATTCTTATTGTTGCTCCTGACATTTCACCACGACTAATGGTATTTGCTGTGGGGCTTTGGTGGCTTAAGGTTAAAGAATGTCCAAGTTTGGGAAGAGTTTTTACCATTAATAAGTATTTATTCATACCCTTAGTGGTAACCACTCTCCTGATTTGTAATCATTTCATTGGTCTTCTTTATAGCTTTACCACTTCTAGCATACCATGTATGTTTCCTCAAACAGCATAGTTTAATTTTTTTGAAAACTTTTATATAAAAGGAATCATGTAGGATGAATTCTGATTACTTTTCCCTCTTATCTACTTTTTATGTGAAATTCATCTATGTTCTTGCTATATATTTTTCATTGTCATCATCACTGTATTACATTGGGTGTTAGGTGAATATACTACAAGTTAGTTATCCACTCTCTTTCTTTCCTTTTCTTTTTTTTTCTTTTTCTTTTTTTTTTCTTTTAGAGTGAGTGTGCTCATGAGCAAGGGAGAGGGGTAGGGGAAGAAAGAGAGAAAATCTTAAGCAGGCTCAATGCTCAGTGCAGAGCCCAACACAGGGCTTGATCCCACGACCCTGGAATCATGACCTGAGCTGAAATTGAGTCAGATGCTGAGCCGACTGAGCCGCCTCGGTGCCCCTATCCACTCTACTTCTGATGGACATGTAGGTTTTCCTAGTTTGAGGGATATTTCGTACAATGCCACTGGGAACATTCTTGTATGTCTGCCTCGTGTACATAAGCATGAATTTTTCTAGGTAAAACCAAGGACTGCAGTTATGGGTCATTGAGTGTGTCTTAAACTTTCTTAAGCAATGCCAACTCTTTCCCATAATGGTATACTCCCACAGTGGGTTAGACCTTAAGACCTTAAAATTTTGACCAATCTGGCTGGTGTGTGGTTTTTCCCACTGTGATCTTTGTTTTCTTCTCCCTAATTACTAATGAAGTGAAGGGCCTTTTCATATGTTTATTGACCATTTGGATTTCCCTTCCCATATTTTTTATCTTCTTTATAGATGTCTTTTTTTTTCTTTGTCTTGTTTGCATGAATTCTTTATATACTCTGAAAACTAATACTTTTTCAATTATATGTATTGTGAATATGTTATATTTCCCATGGCTTGCCTTTTTTTCACTCTTTATGTGTTATTTGATGAACAAAAATTCTTGATTTTAGGTTAATTGAATGTATGTAAATTTTTTGTTTTGACTTTCTGTGTAAAGAGCACATAAGAGGATTTTCTTTTAAAAATCCACAGGTAGAGGGCCACCTGGGTGGCTCAGTCAGTTGGGCATCTGACTTCAGCTCAGGTCATGATCTCACTTTTCGTGGGTTTGAGCCCCATGATGGGCTCTGTGCTGACAGCTCAGAGCCTGGAACCTGCTTCAGATTCTGTGTCTCCCTCCCTCTCTCCCTCCCCTGCTCGTACTCTGCCTCTCTCTTAAAAATAAATAAAACATTAAAAAAATTTTATTTTTTTATGTTTATTTATTTATTTTGAGAGAGAGTGAGCAAGCAGGAGAGGAGCAAAGAGAGAGGGAGAGAGAGAATCCCAAGAAGGCTCTGTGCTGTCAGTGCAGAGCCTGATGTGGGGCTCGAACTCATGAACGGTGAGATCATGACCTGAGCCAAAGTCAGATGCTTAACCGACTGAGCCACCCAGGTGCCCCACCCCCAATTTTTTTTTTTTTAATCCACATGTAGAATTCTCCAGTTAAGTCATCTGACCTTGGACTTTTATTTGTTGAGAGGTTTTTGATTACTGATTCATAAATTGGTCTGTTTAGATTTTCCTTTTCATCATAATTCAGTCTTGGGAGTCTGACAGTCTTTATCTTTTAACTGAAGCATTTCATTGCATTTGCACTTAATGTAATTACTGATATATTGGGGTTTACATCTGTCATGTTATTATGTGCTATCTCGTTGTTCCATTTGTTCTACATTTATTTTTCTTACCCGTTTTGCCCCTAATTTAATTTAATTTCATTAATTTATTTTTTTTAATTTACATCCAAGTTAGTTAGCATCCAGTGCAATAATGATTTCAGGAGTAGAATCCAGTGATTCATCCCCTACATATAACACCCAGTGCTCATCCCAACAAGTGTCCTCCTTAATGCCCCTTACCCATGTTTTGCCCCTTTTTTATTGGATATTTTTTATTATACTTGTTTTCCCTTTTACTAATTTAGAAGTTGTATGTTCATTCATATTTATATTCTCTCACTCTCTCCGTTTAGCCCAGAAATAACAACTTGGCACATTTAGTTAATACATACACACCCAAGTGAGTGTATCTAACTAGTGAGATGTGAATAAGCTCTATGGATTATCCAAAGTCAGCTTCTTGGTTTTGATATTGCGCTATAGTTTTGCAAGATATTATCTTAGGGAGAGACTGAGTGAAGAGTACAGGGGACCTCCCTGTACATTTCTTCAAAACTCCTGTGGATCAAAATAAAGTGTCATTTTATCATAATTTTTATTATATTTTACTATAACATTATCATTTTAATTGTGTTATAATTACGTTAAAATGTTTAAAAATAGGGGTGCCTGGGGGCTTGGTCATTTAAGCGTCCGACTCTTGATTTCGGCTCAGGTCATGTATGATCTCACTGCTCATGAGTTCAAGCCCCATGTCAGGTTCTGTACTGACAGCTCAGAGACTGCTTGGGATTCTCTCTGTCTCTCCCTCTCTCTCTGCTCTTACCCTGATTGCTATCTCTCAAAATTAATAAATAGACATATATATATATTTAAAAATAAAACCTCTGTGGTGCGCCTGGGTGACTCAGTCAATTGAATATCTGACTTCAGCTCAGGTTATGATCTAACACTTTGTGAGTTTGAGCCCTGCATTGGGCTCTGTGCTGATAGCTCAGAGCCTGGAGCCTGCTTCAGATTCTGTATCTCCCTCTCTCTCTGTCTTTCCCAGCTCATGCTCTGTCTCTCTCTCTCTCAAAAATAAATAAACATTATGGGGCGCCTGGGTGGCGCAGTCGGTTAAGCGTCCGACTTCAGCCAGGTCACGATCTCGCGGTCTGTGAGTTCGAGCCCCGCGTCAGGCATCTGGGCTGATGGCTCGGAGCCTGGAGCCTGTTTCCGATTCTGTGTCTCCCTCTCTCTGCCCCTCCCCCGTTCATGCTCTGTCTCTCTCTGTCCCAAAAATAAATAAAAAAACGTTGAAAAAAAAAATTAAAAAAAAAATAAATAAATAAACATTAAAAAATTTTTAATAAATAAAAAAATAAAACCTCTAAAAATCTAAAGTTCATGAAAACCTTTTACTTCCTCCTGCATTCTATAAGAACCTTAGGATTGCTACCTTGTCTTTTATGTTTTTGTTTTTTGACTCTGCAGGGGCATCATTATTAATGTTTTATATAGTACACATTCTTTTACGTTTACCCTCGTATTTACCACCCTCATTGCTTTTCCTTTCTTTTCTCCATCACCTTCCACTGGAGATTGTTTTCTTTCTTCTGTTGTATATCCTTTACAGTGAGCATGCTGGTGACAAAGAGTTTCTTGTTTTTTGAAATGTCCTTATTTTACCCTTAGTCTTGAGAGATATTTTTGCTGGGTATAAAATTCTATTTTCACATTTGTTTTCTTCTACCATATTTAAAAAAAATTTTTTTAATGTTTATTTATTTTTGAGAGACAGAGAGACAGAGTGAGAGTGGGGGAGGGGCAGAGAGAGAGGGAGACACAGAATTTGAAGCAGGCTCCAGGCTCTGGGCTGTCCACACATAGCCCGACATGGGGCTCAAACCCAAAAACTGTGAGATCATGACCTGAGCTGAAGTCGGATGCTTAACCAACTGAGCCTCCCAGGTGCCCCTGTTTTGTTCTACCATATTAAAGAGATCATTGCAAAGTTATGGTTTCCATCACTAGTAGTGAGAAGTCAATGTCAGTCTGTTCAATAGTCCTTTAAAAGTATGTTAGTCTGTGCCTTCTGAGAAGCAGATGCCAAGATGGGATTAAATGTGCAAAAAAAATTTTTTTTAATGTTTTTAAATTTATTTTGAGAGAGAGACAGAGAGATTGAGCAGGGGAGGGGCAGACAGAGAGAGGGAGAGAGAGAATCCCAAGCAGGCTTCCCACTGTGACCACACAGCCTGATGCAGGGCTCAAACTCATGAACCATGAGATCATGACTAAAATCAAGAGTCAGACACTTAACTGACTGAGCCACCCAGGTGCCCTGGTACATGATCCTTTTAATGTGCCATTGAAGTCAGTTTGTTATGATTTTGGATTCTGCATTTCTCTATTATTAAAAAAATATTTGTCAACATTTTCCTGGCTATATAACATTCCATTGTACAGATAGACCTAATCATTGGGTATGTAGGTTAATTGTTAGTCAATATTCATGAACATTTTTAAGACTTTTTCATTCTTATTGCTACTTGGCTTTTCAGAAAGCTCTACAAATTCACACATCCCTAGCAGAGGGTGAAAGTCTAGGTCTGGACTCCAATTGGTCTCCCATTCTACTAGTGTATAAATGAGATATCTCTGGAAGGTCTGATTGCAGTAACATGAAATCACTTGTATACCTGTCAGAATAGTTGAAAATAACCCAAATGCTTTATTGTTTTAATTCTTCAAAATGCTGTCTACTTTTCCTCTCCTCTTCAGGGAGAGACCAACAGGATTATAGCCTCCCACACAATGAATAAAAACTCATCCAGGTCGCACTGCATTTTCACCATCTATGTGGAGGTGGGTCTGAGCTCCTTGAATAGCCCAGTGATGGGGGGATGGGGGGGGGCACAGCCCAGTCCCACTGGATCTGCTGCAGACTAGAAGCTTCTCCCTGTGACATCTAACCTCTGTTTGGATGTTTTGTAGGCTCATTCGAGGACCTTATCAGACGAAAAGTACATCACTTCCAAAATTAACTTGGTGGATCTAGCGGGCTCAGAAAGGCTGGGAAAGTCTGGGGTAAGTGGGAGCAGGACATCCCTTCTCAAGCCACAGCCCTGTTTCCTGCACAGTGCCTATGCACATGGGACGTCCCTCATGGGGCATTTGTGCGCCCAGCCCTGAGCTGGGCACAGTGGAGCATGTGGGCATGACCCCATGGAGCTTTGAGGGATGGAATTAGTGGAGGGGAAACAGCTGCACCATAGTTGCATCCTACCTAAGAGGATTTTTGTAAATATTAAATGAGAGGACAGCCCCTAAATTCTTAGCCAGGTGCCTAGCCCCCCATAAGTACTCAGAAAATGCTTGGTGCTGGTAGTAACATTTGTCTGCATATGAGTAGGAGTGTCCACATGAGTCTTTCCATGAGTATTTCAGCTCAGCTATTCATGGGCTTGGCCATGAATTAGTATAAGTATTCACAGAAGTATGCAGTGAGCATTCCTATGTGCATTCAGCTAAGTGTTTGTATGTGTATGATAGTCACAGGATGATTTGCCCAAGTGTCTGCACAAACATTCCTGTGCATATTCATATCGATGTGACTCTTACATGAGAATTCACGTGAATATTCACAGAAGTATTCATATTCCCGTGAGCGTTCCCCTGAATATTTGCATGAGCATTCCTGTGAGTATTAGTATTAGGCCATGATGGAATACAATCCCATGATATTGAGAAAAGAGCTGGCTCTGGAAAGGAGGCTCCGGCCTGGCCACCCACCCACAGTGTTCCCAGTGAGGCAGCCTCCCCATTTGGTGTGAAGTGGAATTGACCTTTGGTTTGTAGTCTGAGGGCCGAGTCCTGAAGGAAGCCACCTACATCAACAAGTCGCTGTCATTCCTGGAGCAGGCCATCATTGCCCTCGGGGACCAGAAGCGGGAGCACATCCCCTTCCGGCAGTGCAAGCTTACCCACGCCCTCAAGGACTCATTAGGTAAGGGCAGGTGAGGGCGAGGTCCATGCACAGGGAGGAGGGCCAGGCCGGGTCTAGCTGCTGCTGGTGGTAATGGAATTGCTCCCTTCCGGCAGCTGGCACTTCCCTGCAACCTTTTCACTGTGATCCCAGACACAGCTGAAAAGGCAGAGTCATGCATGGTCCCCTCTTTCACCCACAGCACACAGTGCTGCTCCCTCAGAAGCTTTGCTTAAACTTTTGCCTCTGTTGGGACTACCTTCTCACTTCCCCTCATCCCTAACCTGGCAGAATCCTTCACAGCCTTCAAGGTGACCAGGTGGAGGGTCTCTGTCATGCCTCCTTCTCTTCCCCCACAGCCTCCCTGACAGAGGAACAGGGGTTGTGTTTGTCATATTTGTGTCGCCTGATGGCACAGTCTTGGGTGTCTGATTATTGATTGAGAGCCACCAGTAGCAAAGCCCTGGCCCACAGCCCTCTCCCCTGCCCCATGCCATCTCTCCTCTGCTGTTCCCCCGGCTCCTCTTTTAGGTACATCCAGAGGCCTCTCCCCTTCCCTGCCCTCCTCCAGTCTCACACATGCTTGGGCATGTCCCTCCTGACTCTGTCTGAGTCAGCTCAGGTGGCTGTAACAAAACGCCACAGTCTGGAGTGCTTCAACAATAGACATTTATTCCTCACAGCTCTGGAGGCTGGAAGTCCCAGATCAAGGTTCAGCATGGATGGTTCCTGGTGAGGGCTCTTTTTGGCTCATACACAGCTGCTTTCTTTCTATGCCTTCACACGGCAAAGAGCAAGAAAGAAAAGAGAAAGGGACCAGAAAGAGAGACAGAGTTCTGGTCTTTCTCTTTCTCTCATATAAGGGCACTAATCCCATTATGCCGGCTCCACACTCAGGACCTCCTCTAAACCTGATCACCTCCCCCAGGCCCCATCTCCAGATACCATCACACTTGGGGATAGGACTTCAACATAGGAATTTTGTCAGGACACAAACTCTCAACCCATAGCAGACCCCTACCAGCCTTAAAAGAATCTCTTGGCAGAATACCCACATGGTTCATGGCCCTTCTGTGTCCTGCTTTCTGCAGGGGGAAATTGCAATATGGTTCTCTTGACAAACATCTACGGAGAAGCCGCCCAGTTAGAAGAGACGGTACGTAAAGATAGCCGAGGCGGCCTGGTTGGAATCCCTTCTTGTGGGTTCCAGGGCTGGGTAAGGCTGGCTCCGGGCTGGCTAAGCTGGCATACTGGGCCATAGACATTGTCAAGAGGGAAGAGATCCGGGGACTGAATCAACCAAAATTGTTGCGGGATCCAAATACCAAGTACCAAGGGGCAGAGGCTGTGTTGAGGAAGAGGCAAGGCAGGGAGCAGGCGCACCGTGGGAGTCTATGTGAAGAGGGTTTTGTGGGGGCAAGGACCATGCTTCCCACGGTGCTGCTCCTGTGAATTGGGATCTAGGGCAGCTGATTTCTTGTTCTTCATAATTACACGCTGAAAAATCTTAGAAGCACCACAGGGTTCCAGGCTGTGGTTATGAGGCTGGTGCAAACTGATGGGCATTGAGCACGTACTGTGTGTGCGTGTGGGGGGAAGAGCAGCTCGGTAGAGGTGAATTATACGTGGCCTCGCGCCTCAGAGTTCCTTGCCATGGCCCTGAGTAATGTGAGAGGTCTGGACAAAAGAATCCTTCAGAGGAAAAGGTACTTTTCCTGAAAGTGGGGTGAGGTAGGTGGGCACCGAGCTGGCTGGGTTTAAAGGGTTGGTGGTACAGAAAGCAGAGAGGCGGGTTGCCTGGGTGGCTCAATTCGTTACGTGGCTGGCTCTTGGTTTTGGTTCAGGATTAGGCTCTCATGGCTTGTGGGTTCAAGTCCCACATCGGGCTCTGTGCTGACAGCACAGAGCCTGCTTGGGATTCTTTCTCTCCCTCTCTGCCCCTTACGCACGTGTGCGCGCTCTCTCTCACAATAAGTAAACATTTAAAAACAAAACAAAACAAAACAAAACAAAACAAATAAAATAAAATAAAATAAAATAAAATAAAAAGAAAGCAGAGATGCTTCTGGCAGAGGCAACTGTGGGCCTGATGGTGTGGCCCATGCCGGGAACACCTGGCTGCTGCAGGGGGAGTGGGGGGTGGTGTTCAGGAAGGAGAAGGGGGAGAAAAGACTCCAGAGTCTGCTCGGGTCCTGGCGGCCAGGGTGCCGCCTTGGCTGTTCTGTTGGTTGCTGGGGTGTCATGGGGTTTGAGCAGGGAGGGCTGTGGCCAGAGTTGTGACTCAGGAAGATTAACCCAGCAGCAGGACCCAGGGGACCTGGGAGGGGACAAGCTTAGGAGACCCAGAGGCAGGAATATGGGCTCTAATGGCTGAGGCAGTGACACAGGTGAGCTCACACAACTGGGCATTCCGGCTGAGGCTTCCCTTCTTCCTCTGAAGGGCCACTCATCATAAATAAGACAGATTTGGAAAGTGCTCCATAGACATTTTGTCAGGTGTTTAAGGCAAGCCTCAGTCATCTGGCGAATCCACTTAGGTGAAACAGGTCCTTTCCAGGCACGTTGCAGGGCAAGATGCTCCTGCAGGGCCTCCCAGTTTCTTGCATCAGGGACCATTCCAGCTTCCAGAGAGAGCGCCCTGGGGCTTGGGAGGCCGGGGAGGGAGCTCCCACTGACGTGCAGGCAGCATCCCCAGGGGGGGAAGGCTTCAGGAACCGCATAGTATAACAAAGCACGAGTGAACCCCGAGAGGAGCCATATGAAAATTGGGCCTCCTGACTGCCTTGTTGAGCAATGCCCTCCAAGACGGTGGAAGGCCCCTCTCTCTCATTCCCACCCCTGAGATGGTCACCGCATAGAAAGCCATTCTGCTGGTACCCCGCCATCCCGTCCTGTGACCCAGGACGGTGCCCATGGAGCCCAGAGGAGCTGCTGGAGGGGCCTCAGGGGGTTGGGACGAAGGCATATTGGGGTGTGGAAGCTAATGAGTCTCTTCTCCAAATGCTTTAAAACCTTGACAGTGTTCCTGTCGTGGATCACATTGCTTTATTCAGGGCCGCTGCACGTATGTGTGGGAGTAAACACAGCAAGGGGGTCGTGGCCACACTCGCTGCTGTGTTTGGAGCAGGAGAGTCCGAATCCACCCCACACAGAAGCAGCTCCGACTAGTGACAGGGGCCTCCTCCGGAGGACCTCCTGCCAGCTCCATCCAGAGCACACCACCCACCTCTTCATGAAGTCTCCCTGACTTTACAGAGAAGCTACAAAACCTGTTTGAGGTCGCGTGGTGGGTCAGCGGTAGGGTTCTTAATCACCAGGGTGGACTGAAGAGCGCTTTCGGGCCTTCTTCTGGGCCACTTCTGGGTGGCCCTCCCCCAGGCCCGCCCCCCTGTTTTGGAGCCCTGCGACAGCCCGCCATCGTGTGAGGCTGGGATCTCAGGGCCCGCCCCGTGCTACCACTGGCAGTTCCTCGTTGCCAAGGGACAGTCCTCCACCTGTCGTGTAACATCGGTGCAGTGGGGCACAGTGCCGGGGCTGTTTCTCAAGTGCCTACTTATGTGGCTGCCTCCTGGGCCTGCGGCCATAATTACCCCTGCCTGGCTGCCCCTCCAGAGGGACTCGGGTGGAACCCCCAAGGAGACCCCACACTTCACATTGGAGTAGACTTATATGCAGAAATTCGTCTTTCCTAGTGGACTCCTTTGGCCTGTTTTGAAAATATCTCTATTCATAAGCAATTGGCCAAAGACATAGAGGGCTGTCTGATCTGTTTTTCAGCTGTCTTCACTGCGGTTTGCCAGCAGGATGAAGCTGGTCACCACTGAGCCTGCCATCAACGAAAAGTATGATGCTGAGGTAGTAAGGGGTTTGTGGGCAGATGTCTCACCGTGGAGGTGTGTGGGTTTGCTGCCTGGGTCACACAAGCCTGGCTTCCCTTCCTGCCTCAATGAGATCCCGGGTCAGTCCCTTTCCACTCTGGGACAGGCCAGAGTCTTCAGAGCCCCTGGAGACCCACCCCCCCCACTTGGGGGTCACTGCACAGGTGAAAGGACTAGGTCAGGTCCCCACCCAGTTCATGTGTGAGGCTTCAGGGCCTCTGACTACCCTGGGCTTCTATATGAGAGTTCCTTAGAGCTGTTTCAGAGTTCAATCAGTGTGGACCATCTCTCAGACTCCTCTGGTTAGAACGCTACGGAACCTCTTTGCTGCCGACTTGTGTGATCCCTCTCAGCAAGCACAGCTGACAGATCAGGAGCGCTCAGCACCACCACCAGGGAGGTGTAGGTTGAAACCTTAGTGAAAGTCCACCCTTAGACTAGCAAAAATTAGCACGTTTCCACAATGCAGAGTGGTGGCGAGAATGTGCAGAAACCAGAGCCTTTGTCTGTTCCTGGCCAGAGCATAATCTATAAAATTGCTTTTGAGAGCATCTTGGCAAGTTCTTGTAAAGTAAAAACTCATTTACCTCATTTTCCTTCAGGATGCTTGTGGAATCATGGTTACCAGAGACAGGAGCATGTACGTGCCCTGAGCTCATGACAAAGTAGTTAAACCTTCCAGATTCCAAATCCTAAAGGAAAATAGTGGTCCCCGTGGCTCTGTGTAACTAACCCATGGTTTGGAGGTTGAGGAGGGGGGTGGGTTAGAGCAGTGGCTCTCAGACCGAGCTGGTAGCAGAACCCCAGGCCGGCTTCTTTTTTTTTTTTTTAATGTTTGTTTGTTTGTTTGTTTTGAGAGAGAGAATGTGAGGGGGCGACAAGCAGAGAGAGAGGTGAGAAAGAATCCCAAGCAGGCTCCATACCATCAGAGCAGAGCCCCACACAGGGCTTCACCTCAGGAACTGTGAGATCATGACCTGAGAAGAAACCTGGAGCCTGTCGCTTAATCGCCTGAGCCACCCAGGAGCCCCTCTAGGCAGGCTTCTAGAACCGCAGGTCACTGAACCCATTCAGAGTTCCTGATTCCATTGGCCAAAGGGTGAGGCCTAAGGATTCACGTTTCTAATAAGTTTCCAGATGCTGCTGCTGCTGCTCTTCCGGGGCCACACTCAAGAACCACTGGCACAGTAGTTAAGAGCCATGGCCCCCACATTGGGGGTTCAGCAACCTGCTCTTTCCTTCCATCAGCTGTACAGCCTCAGCAAGATACTTATTCTTAGTAAGCCACCATTTCTTCAATAGTAAATTGGGGGAGTGGCAGAATCCACTCTCTAAGAGAGGCTGTGGAGAATCATACAATGGGGAGAAACCTCTTCCCACAGTGCTGTCGTGGAGTGAATGCTCAGTAAATGTTAGCTAGCGCGCTGCTCACTGTATGGGTCAGCAGTGTTCCCTTTCCCGGTGGACAGTCTGGAGGCAGTCCCCACATATGTATGTGAAGAGCCTCGAGGCAGAACGGTGCCTGTGCTGCTCATTGTACTAGTGAGCAGCTGGGCACGGGACCGCTAGCCCTTCACCAGAGAGGAGCTGAGTGAGTCAGGGAGGGAGAGAGCCAGGGCTCGAGCTGCCAGCTGGATAATCTCAAGCGGGATTGAAGCGGGCCAAATGGTAGCATCTGTCTAAACACATGTGAAGCATAGCTGAATATCGTTCATCGATACATGTGTGTGCATTAAAAAAAAGCAACAACAACAAAACACAGGGGCGAAAAGACCAACCTGAGGCTGGGGGTTCCCTCTGGGATGTCGGGGGGGGCGGTGGACTTGGAGAGAGGTACATAGGGGCTGCATATTTGTCTGCAGTGTTTTATTTCTTTAAAAAGGTGGGGGGGGGGGCACCTGGGTGCCTCAGTCGGTTAAGTGTCTGACTCGATCTAAGCTCAGGTCTTGATCTCAAGGGCTGTGAGTTCAAACCCTGCAATGGGCTCCATGCTGGGTGCGAAGCCTACTTAAAAAATGAAAAATTTTTTTAATTAAAAAAATGTAAGGGGCGCCTGGGTGGCTCAGTCGGTTAAGTGTTCGACTTCAGCTCAGGTCATGATCTCGCAGTCTGTGAGTTCGAGCCCCGCATCGGGCTCTGTGCTGACAGCTCAGAGCCTGGAGCCTGCTTCGGATTCTATGCCTCCCTCTCTCTCTGTCCTTCCCCTGCTCATGCTCTGTCTCTCTCTGTCTCAAAAATAAATAAAAACATTAAAAAAAATTTTTTTTTAATTAAAAAAGAGCTTATCGGGCTCTGCACTGAAAGGGCAGAACCTGCTTGGGATTTTCTCTCTCTCCCTTTCTCTCTGTCCCTCATTCTCTCTCTCTCTCTCTCTCTCTCTCTCTCTCTCTCTCTCAAGATAAGTAAACTTAAAAAATGATAAGCATTTATAAGCATGAGTTCTTGAGAGAGGCATGGAAAATTACCTGGGCTGCCGCCTTCCATAGACCACAGCCAGTCTGCCTGTGTTATTTCTAGCGCCCTCTTCAGCATAGATGCCTGTTTTCTGGACCATGGGGTAGCTTCTGTGGAATTGCCTCAGAGTTTTCACCTATGGACTAGGAGGCTGGACTGATGACCTCCAGGTGACCCTCGTACTCTGTCAGTCTGTGATTCTGTGAGGTGGTGTAAAGGTTGTGAGCCTTGGGTGTAAACAGGCAGCAGACAAACACTTGATATTCTGCTCTGCTGAGAGAAGATCATACCTGCAGGCTGCAGTGGGGTCAACCAGGGAAGTTTCCCGAGTGGAGAGGTGCTCCTAGCCTGGTGTGCTGCTTAAACAGAAGGTGCTGAATTATCCTCATTACGTTTATGATGAAAACCCCTGACCGTCAGGGAACTTACTTGAGTCTGTGCTGTTTCCAAGGCATTAGTTCCATCCAGAAAATGTCCCTGGTCTTTAAAGGCATTGGTCAGGTTCGTGTTCCATCTGAGATACAAAAAAAAAAAAAGGAGTTGGTCAGCCAGGAGGTGCTGCCAGGCCCTGTTCTGTGGGGTCTGGTGCCCCAGCCCTGTGTTTCCAAGCAGCTTCTTTCCATTCGGTACAGGAGGGCGAGTCTGCCAGGCATGAGGAGAAGCACCTATGGTCTCAGGATGTGAATGGAGGCTGGTTACAGGGGGAGCCAATGACCCATTTCCTCACATCACCTGATTGGCCCAGAGATCTAAGCCTGGCTCCCCGCACCACACTGGACAGTCATCCAGCTGGAGGCCCTCAACAGCCCGACTTTCCCTAGCGGCGGCATGATGTATTTTTTAGAACTGAGATCCCTCAGCTGAGGGGAGGGGCTTGCTTCGCCACCAAGCCTCTCCCGTTGACCTCATAGGAAGTCTACCTGAAGGAGAACCTCTTGGGGCTTCCCAGAGGGGCAGAGCCGGGATTTGGACCCTGGTCATGTGCTTTGAGTCTTAGGCTTTGTGCCCTGAATTGCCACAAAGACACCAGAATGCCAGGGTTCTGTCACCTCTCGCTGCAGACTGGTCACAGCCCTGGTCACCAGTACCAGGATGCAGTTGTCAGGGGCTCCCTCCAGTGGCCATTTTTTGACAACTGAAGAACGCCCTGTTGTTCACAGAGAAGGTTCTCAGCATAAAATCCCTTGTGCCTCTCATTTGAAAGACAACAGGACAGCATCCATCAGATGTAAAATGACTCAGCAATTCTGTTTCTAGAAATATGTCATTTATCCATTCACCTAAAATCTATAGAGCACTTACCATGTGCCAGGCACTTTTTGAAGCACCTGGAGTGTGTTAATATACAAAAAACACAAATCTGTGTCCTCAAAGAGCTGACTACTGGGGGTGGGAGAGAGAGATACGATAAATATAAGAAATAAATGAGCCTGGCTGGCTTAGTTGGGAGAGCATATAATTCTATTTAAAAAAATTTTTTTTTATTAGTTTTCTTTATTTCTGAGAGGCAGAGAGAGACAGAGCATGTGTGGGGGAGGGGCAGAGAGAGAGGGAGACACAGAATCGGAAGCAGGCTCCAGGCTCTGAGCTGTCAGCATAGAGCCCGATGTGGGACCCGAACTCACCAACTGTGAGATCATGACCTGAGCTGAAGTCAGACGTTCAACTGACTAAGCCACCCAGGCGCCCCAGGGAGAGCATATAATTCTTACTCTCGGATTTGTGAGTTTGAGCCCCAGATTCGGTGTAGAGATTACTTAAATAAATAAACTTAAAAAAAATAAAAGAAGTGAATCTAGATCCTGCCATTTGCAACAACATTGATGAACTTAGAAGACATTATTCCAAGTGAAATAAACCAGATACAGAAGGAAAAATACTGCAAGATTTCATTTACATGTGGAACCTAAAAAGTCAAATTCACAGAAACAGGGAGTAGAGTGGTGGTTACCAAGAGTGGGGGTAGGGGCTGAGGAAAGGGGAAATGTTGCTCAAAGTACACAAATTTTCATTTATAGGATGGATAAGTTCTGGGGATCTTATCTTATCCCCAGTTCAGTACAGCATGGTGACCATAGTTAATAATACCATATTGTAGGGGTACCTGGGTGGCTCAGTCGGTTGAGCGTCCGACTTCAGCTCAGGTCATGATCTTGCACTCTGTGAATTCAAGCCCCACATTGAGCTCTGTGCTGACAGCTCAGAGCCTGGAGCCTGCTTCGGATTCTGTATCTCCCCCTCTCTGCCCCTCCGTTGCTCGTGCTTTGTCTCTCTCTCTCAAAAATAAACATTAAACATTTTTTCAAAAAATAATACCGTATTGTATACTGTATTTAAAAAATGCTTTATTGCTCAAAAATGCTAACCATCATCTGAGCTTTGCTGGGAAAGTAGATCTCAGATGCTCTTAACCACACACAAAAAATTGTCCCTAGGTGAGGAGATAGATACATTAGCTAACTTGACTATAGTAATCATTTTACTATGTATGTGTATATCATGTTGTACACCTCAAATATTCAGGCATACCTCCAGAGATATTGTGGGTTCAGTTCTAGACCACTATAATATAGTGAATATCACAATAAAGCAAGTCAAATGAGTTTTGTGGTTTCCCAGTGCCTGTAAAAGTTACTTTTATGCTATACAGTAGTCTGAGGCGGGGCAAAGAGAGATGGGGAGAGAGAATCCCATGCAGCCTCTGGAACTGTCAGCATGGAGTCTGATGCAGGGCTCAATCTCACAAACTGTGATAACATGACCCGAGTTGAAATCAAGTGTTGGATGCTTAACTGACTGAGCTACCCAGGCACCCCTATACTGTAGTCTG
This sequence comes from Panthera leo, assembly GCF_018350215.1. Taxonomy (NCBI): domain Eukaryota; kingdom Metazoa; phylum Chordata; class Mammalia; order Carnivora; family Felidae; genus Panthera; species Panthera leo. Next base: position 16,528,769 of record NC_056680.1, on the reverse strand, counting down.
TTAAGTGTGCAATAGCATTATGTCTAAAAAAACAATGCACCTACCTTAATTTAAAAATACTTTATTGCTGGGACACCTGGGTGGCTCAGTCAGTTCAGTGTCTGACTCTTGATCTCAGCTGAGGTCTTGATCTCAGGGTCATGAATTCAAGCCCCGTGTCAGGCTCCATGCTGGGCATGGAGCCTACTTCACCCCAAGTCTGAGCTTTCAGTGACTCATAATCCCTGATCACAGATAATATAACAAATAAAATAATAATGAAAAATTTGAAATACTGCAGAAGTTACCAAATGTAACACAGAGACAGGAAGTGAGCAAATGTTGTGGAAAAATAGTGCCGATAGACTTGCCTGATTCAAGGTTGCCACAAATCTTCAATCTATAAAAAACAGTATCTGAGAAGCTCAGTAAAGCAAAGAACAATGAAATGAGGTATGTGTGCCTACAATTTTTCTTTAAAAAATGTTTAAAGGGGTGCCTGGGTGACTCAGTTGGTTGAGCATCTGACTCTCAATTTCAGCTCAGGTTATGATCTCATGGTTTGTGAGTTGGAGCCCCACGTTGTGCTCTGCACTGACAGCGTGGAGCCTGCTTGGGTCTCTCTTCCTCTCTCTCTCCCCCTGCTTTCTCTCTCTCTCAAAATAAATAAATAAATTTAAAAACAAATTAAAAAAGGGGCGCCTGGGTGGCTCAGTCGGTTAAGCGTCCAACTTCGGCTCAGGTCACGATCTCACGGTCCGTGAGTTCGAGCCCCGCGTCGGGCTCTGTGCTGCCAGCTCAGAGCCTGGAGCCCGTTTCAGATTCTGTGTCTCCCTCTCTCTCTGCCCCTCCCCTGTTCATGCTGTGTCTCTCTCTCTCTCAAAAATAAATAAACGTTAATAAATAAATAAATAAATAAATATAAAAAAATAAAAATATTAAAAAAAAAAAAAAAAGAAATAGGTAAGTTCTAGAGCTCCACCATCCAGAATAGTAGCTGCTACTCGCTTGGGGTTATTTAAATTAGTTACATAAAATTAAAAGTTCACTTCCTTGGTCACCCTAATGACATTTCCAGGGTTCAGTAGCTACATGTAACTCAGGGCCCAGATAGAGAACATTTCCATCATTACAGGAAGTACTGTCAAACAGCACTGCTCTAGGGTGTGTTGGTGATAGGTGCTATAAAGAAAATTAGAGCAAGATTTGAAAAAAGAGTGGTGTGGGAGTGGGAGTGTGTAAAACTGCAGTTTTACATAGAGTGATTGAAATGTGCCTAATTTAGAAGCTTTTGAACAAAGACTTGAAGGAGGTGTGGGGGTGTGCCAGGGCAACACCTGGGGGAAGAGTGTCCTGGGCAGAGGGGACAGGCAGTGCAGAGGCGGGAGTGTGCCAATTTGGTAGGAGTGGAATGAGCTTGGAGGAGAACGGTAGGGAAGAGTTAATGGGGGCAGATCACAAAGAGCCTGTGCTATCCTACAGAAACCTATAAAGACACAAAGATGTAAGTACAAAAATGTTGTGCAGCCTTGTTTATAACAGCAAAACTTTGGAGGTGACATACATGATTATCAGCAGGGAATGTGACATGTTTGTGCAGTGGTTGGGAAGGATGAGGGTAAAAGGTACGACTGCGTGGGGAGCCTCCTGGAGGCAGCGGGCTGCAACGAGAAGGCCTTCACCCCGGTAGACTGGAAATAACCCGAAGTTCCTGGAAGTTGAGGTGTGAGGTTGCCCTGTGGGTGCCTGTGCTCACTCTGTTAAATCTCCTCTGTCTGCTGAAAGAAGCAGAGGCCAGGGACTTGTGAGGCCCCCGAAGGCCCTAAACTCACCCCAGTTGGGAAAGAGTCACTGGCGGGGAAGGAATTGTCCAGATGCTGAGATCACACTCCATGGATTACCAGGAGGGGCCAGGATGTCCGGCCACAGGTTGGGGAACTGTGGGCTTGATGTGGAAGAGGCAGAGTGGCCTCTCTGACTGTCCTCCCTGCCCCGTCCCAAACTGTGTTTCCCTGGCAGCGAATGGTCAAGAACCTGGAGAAGGAGCTGGCACTGCTCAAGCAGGAGCTGGCCATCCACGACAGCCTGGTAAGGGGCTGGAGGCAGGTGGCTGGGTGAGGGGCTGGCCGGAGTGCTGGAGGGACTGCGGTCACAGTACCAGGTGGGCAGAGGGATTGGGTAGACAGGCCCCAGGAGGGCCAAGTAGGCAGGGAGACTTTGGGGTCAGAGGGGCTAAGGAGCCAGGGATGCCTGGTGGGCAGGGAAATTGGAAGAGCAGGAGGATGTGGGCAGGGGTGTCAGATATCAGGGAGCAGAGGCAGACAGTTGGCAGGAAGATGAGGGGCAGGGGGCCAGGTGCCAGGCAGGTAGGGCAGGGATAGATAGCATGATGGTCAAGGTCAGAGGAGGTGGGGCATACTGGGCAGTGGGGGAGGGGCAGCAGCATAGAGCCCTGAGGGCAGAGGGTGGGGACAGGAGACCTCTGGTGGCTTGCCTGGGCCTGCTCATGAGTGGGGGGGGGGGGGGGGGTGTCTCAAGGCAGAGGCAGCCACCTCCCACCCATGGCTGTCATCCTAGAGTCTCCTGAGACTCGGGCAGCAGAGCCCTTTGCTTGGAGTGGCAAGCTCATGACAGGTGGCTTTCCTTCCCTCCAAGACCCAGTTGTCCCTCTGTGACCTGAGCACCTGGCCAAGACCTGATGGTGAAGGGAATGGAGCTGGCTTAGGTGGCCAGGACCTGTGCCCAAACCTCTCCACCTTGATTCTCAGAATGACCCCTCCTGCCCCTGTCAGGCTCAGGTATTTGGAGCTCATTGACATGTTCTTCATCCTCCTCCAAGGCCAACCGCACCCTTGTGAACTACGATCCCATGGATGAAATCCAGATTGCTGAGATCAACTCCCAGGTGCGGAGGTACCTGGAGGGGACACTGGACGAGATTGATGTAAGGAGCATCTCCTTGGGACCACCATGCCCAGTGGCCTGGGTCTCCCTATCCTGGGCATACCCCCACTTGTGCTGTGCTGGCCTTAGAACCTTACACTGAGTGGGTGCAGTGGGTGTCGGGTGGGTGGTGCTGGACCCCCGGCCTCGGGCCCTGCAGCCCACTGAAGCCTCAGCATCCATGTTTAGGGTTACAAGCATGGGTGTGCCCCACAGAGTGGCCAGAAGCCTTGACCGGCCCTGACCACACAGGGGGTAGTCCATCACAAGTGCAGGCCCTGGAGCCAGGCTGCCCTGAATCACGTCCCAGCTCAGCTGCCTCCTTGCTGAGTGATGTCAGCAAAATGCTTAACCTTGTGGACTTTGGTGGCCACACTTGTACAGTGAGGAGGGAAAGCAAGCTGGAATTAACTGAGCTGTAGGAGCTCAGGTGCTTGGCTCTGCCACGTGGGGTGAGGCCATTCAAGGATGATGGTCATGCTGGTTTACAAGGCAGACACCCAGGGCCTGAGTTGGAGTAGGCCAAGGAGGAAGAGACGGCAGCCACATGGGGAAGGGCCCTCAGGAGGAAGGTTGCATTCTTTTTTCACAGTGCAGGCCAGCAAACCCTTCATCAGGGAGCTACGTGACAGACACCTCCCCATCCCTAGCCTGTCACTGTGGCAGCTATAACTGGCAGGCCTCAGACGATGGAGGGGCAGGCCCTTCTGGCATTGTAACAGTGCTAGTCCTAGACTGACCCTCAGGGGTAATGCTTGTGGTCCCTAGGGCTGAGAGGGAAGCCAATAGCCTTCCCCCAGCCATAGATGTATGTGTGTCTGTAACCACACAAAAGTTCAACAGAACCTTTCAGCAACAGGAGAGAGCTGAGGACAATACATTTTATTAAAATGTTTTTTCTTAGTATTTTCAAGTACTAGAGACATTCTAATTTTACGGAGGAGATCTTCCCTTAGAAAAGGTCATTTTTATAGCCTCAATAAATGCTTAGCTTGAAAACTATTAACCAATTGTTTCTTTGTTCTTGAGGAGAACAGATATGCCATTCTCAAGACAGAGGATCAAAGGGTTAGTCAAGGAGTCCTGGTTTCTCTATGAACAGAGACACACCCTGTGCTGCGCTGCCAGAGGCCTAACCTCTGCCTTGCTCTCTTCCCTCCAGATAATCAACCTCAGACAGATCCAGGAGGTGTTCAACCAGTTCCGGGTGGTTCTGAGGTAAGGGACCCTCCCCACCCACTGGATTCCTACATCAGGCGGCCATTTTCATTTCCCGTGGTCAGGGCATGGCCTCTAAGTGCACTGCCTCGTCTCTCGTGTGTGAAGAGCCAGATCAGAGTTCTTGGGGTGTGCCCAGGACCCTGAGCTCTCAAATCCTCCAGCCCTTCCCTTCCCCTGGGGGAAGCGGGGAGGACAGACATCCATTTAAGGACAACACAGAGAGGAGTCCCTGGTAGTCCCTGGTAGATGTTTCTTGAGTTCATTAACTCAACAGGAGGTCCTTATGGAGTGCCGACCCTGAGTGCCCTGAGCATGGCCAGAGCAGGGCATCGTGAATATTCCCTGCTCCCCACCCCCACCTCAAGAGGCATTTGTGGTTTATATGGGTACAGGCATACCTGTAAACTGAGTGGCTTATGCTGGGTGGATCACAGAAGTGGGTCACGTGATTCCAAAGGGCCCTTTTTAAATAATTTTTAAATGTTTATTTATTTTTGAGAGAGAGAGGGAGCTTGAGTGGTGGAGGGGCAGCAAGAGACAGAGACGCAGAATCCGAAACAGGCTCCAGGCTCTGAGCTGTCACACAGAGCTCGATGTGAGGCTTGAACTCACGGACCGTGAGATCATGACCTGAGCTGAAGTCGGACACTTAATCAAGTGAGCCACCCAGGCACCCCCCAAAGGGCCTTTAAAGATAGCACCTAGGAAAGCATGGTCCTGAGGCAGGCTTACAGTCCTTGTTAAAGTTATCTTGGAGCAGAAGTGCCTGGCAAGCAAGGGTGGCCATTACAAATTTGGGAGGCTGGACAATAGATGTGTGCACTGAGAAATCGGGATGTGGCATGAACTTGTTTTGTCTGGTCTGGTTCATGAGGAGGGTGTGGTTCCATCACAGGGGGGCCACACCCACATGAGGTCTACCTCCAGTACTTGGTTCTTGCTCCAGAGGGTTCAGCATGGCCCCAGGTGTCAGGTGTTCTCTCATTCTCTCTCTCAAGCCAACAGGAACAGGAAGTGGAATCTGCTTTGCGCAGGAAGTATACCCTCATAGATAAGAATGACTTTGCAGCCATTTCTGCGGTCCAGAAGGTATGCATGGTTGCTTCTTGTTGACAGCATTCATGTCAGATGTTTCCATCCCCAGACCTTTTCAGAAGCAGCAAGTGTCACATTAAAGCAGATCTAGGGTTGCAACAGGTAAAGGTAACACCAGGATGAGTGTGACCCATGCAAGAGTCTGCCATACAGGAATTTAAAATGGTCTCCAAAATTAGAGACGTGACCACAGACAAGACCGGTTCCTGGAGTCACGTTGGCAACAGGACTCGAGATTCTCGGTATGGCGTGGTGTTGATGTGGAAAGTGGACATTTGGTAGAATGGCCAGAGATAGTGCTGTTGGGGGCAGCCTGAAGTCAGCGGCACTGGCGACAGCTATCTTGGTGTGTGGGGTCAACGTGCCCACCAGAGCACGTATGCACTTGGGTCCCCCACAGGCCAGAACCCTTCAACTAACTCCTTGCCCTGTGGCTGGCCTCTTCCAGGCAGGGCTTGTGGACGTTGATGGCCACCTAGTAGGTGAGCCTGATGGACAAGGCTTCGGACTCGGGGTCACCCCTTTCTCTGCCAAACCTGGGAAGAAATCCAAGTCCAAGAAGACCTTCAAAGAGCAGCTCAGGTGAGTAACCTTCCTGCTGCTCTACCTGCTCAACACCTGGCCCTCCTTGGCTGGTGAAAGAAGAGAGTAGCTAAGCTAGTGTCTTAGCTACTGGCTGGTCACAGTTGCTCCCATTACTGCCAGTACTAGCAGTATCCACGGGACTCAGGTTGGGCTGGTTACCTCTTGTCCACACAGCGACCCCATGAGGTGGGCATTAATGTCTCCATCTTACTGATGTGGAAACCAAGGCCCAGGGGTGTGGTCCAAGGCCACACCACTGATGAGTGGTAGAGTAGAAGAGAGAGGCCAGGCTAGCACTCCCCACTCTAGTACTGCACACGGAAACCACCTGTGACCCAGCTGCCTGGTGCTCATGTCCCCTAAAAACCACAGTTCACCTTTCAGGCAAAGATCATTTGTGGATGCAAGGCTCACTTAATGAGACGCTCTCCCTGGGAGATGCTCGTAGCAGTGGACAAAGAGCATAGGCTCTAGGAAGCGCCTTTCACCCTTGTGCGAGGCATGACAGCCTCTCTGTGCTTCCATTTTCTGGTCCCTAAGTTGGGACTCATAATAGTAGCATCAAAATCATGGGGGTTGTGAAGATGTGGGTGAATGCAGTCCCCGTACCTAGAAAGTACACAGTGGGAATGTGTTGTTGTTGTTACTATCACTTGGTAAAGGACACAGTCCAAAGCTGATTGTGCAAAACCATCACATGCAGGACAGGAGTCAGGTAGCGGGGGTTGCCGAGGCCCCTCGCATCCTCCTGATGATTCAGGCCTGCTCAGACATGCCTCTCTGAGAAGGAGGACGCTGGGCACCGTCACTTGGAGGGGAAGGGCAGCTACCTTCCTGGGAGCTGGTGTGGGCACCCATGTAGGTGGGAGAATGCAGAACTCATGGGCTGGTCAAGGCATCAGGGCAGACATGTCTTGCTTTACCTTCGGTCCCCAGACCTAACCTGGATGGGGGCTCTGCCACTCCTTTCCAGGGGTGCCTGTGTGATAAGTGCCTCAATGGCCAGGATATTCCCGGGAGCCTGTGGCCCACCCCACAGGTGCACCTGCTTCCAGACCTGGAGACTGCCATTTTCCCAGGTGTCTCCTGCTGAGGCTGCTGAAGGGGGGGCTACGTATTCTGATGAGGAGGAGAAGGATGCTCTCCTCTTCCTATCCATAGGGTCTTACTCTTTGCGTTTGGGCCCACATGTATGATCTAAATAAGACTGAGTGGGATGGGGCTTCTGATATAACAGGGTTTGGAAAGGTCACTCTCCTCAGCACCAGAGACACCTTACTGCCCATGACTAAGCCTGGGGTCTCCCTGCCTTCTCCTTCTAGCTCCTCAGCAAGAAAGGAAGGTGCCAGCAGCCCTGTGAGTGGCAAGGAGTTGGATGTCTCTACGTCCAAGACCCAGCTGACCCCATCCTCCAAGGAGGGGGATGTCAAAGACATGACTATACGGGAACGGGAGACCTCCAGCCTTGAGCCCCTTCCTTCGGACTCCCCAAAGGAGGAATTACGCCCACCCAGGTGACCCTCTAATGGTAGTTCCTGCTCCAGATCTTTCAAAACCAGAATGTGATCCTCAACATGTGAATAGTACCTGTAGATACATGAGATAAAACAGGGGATAACAGGCAAAGACTAGGAGTACAATCCAAAAAGAAGTAACAACAACAAAAAAAAGAAGTAAGATGATGGCTTATACACATGCAAAATGGTCCCGCCTCAGAACTCCTCCAAGATATGCAGTTACACATGGAATCATTTTAGACCCTTCAAATAGCCATTATTTAAATAAAAATTTTTAGGGGCACCTGGGTGGCTCAGTCAGCTGAGCGTCCGACTTCAGCTCAAGTCATGATTTCATGGTCCGTGAGTTTGAGCCCCACATCAGGCTCTCTGCTATCACTGCAGAGCCCGCTCGGTTGCTCTGTCCCTCTTGCTCTCTACCACTCCCCTGCTCGTGCTCTGTCTCTCTAGAAAATAAATAAGCATTAAAAATTTTTTTTTCTTTAAATAACTAATGCATTTAAAAGGCCCCTCAGGGTGCTTGGGTGGCTCAGTCAGTGTCTGACTCATGATCTCAGCTCAGGTCTTGATCTCAGGGTCATGAGTTCAAGCCCCACGTTGGGCTCCATGCTAGGTTTGAAGCCTACTTAAAGACAAAGAAAAAAAAAGGCACCAAATTCTCAAGGTATGAGACCCCTTCCTCTGGCTACCCAGTTTCTCTCCCTGGTGAGTCGGTCATTGAGTGTTCAGTAATCCATCCTGAGGAAATAATTAGAGATGTTTGCACAAAGATTTGTGCAAACAGATGTTCATTGCATCATCAATTTAAAAAGGTGACAACAGTTTTTTGTGAAATACCTTCAGGAGCTAATGTGATGGCAAAGGCACTAAATGAGTTATTATCTCTGCCCTTGGGATGTACAAGGATGTGCATGAAGAATTTTTTCCCCAGCAGGTGAACAGTTCTAAGCACTCAGAGAAGTTGGAAGTACTGGACAGTGAATACTGTCTTGAGTCTACATTTAACATATTACTATACTTATTGCATCACACATCCATCTTTCTCTCCATCCCTCTTATTAAAAAAAATTTTTTTTAACATTTATGCATTTTTGAGAGTGAGAGAGACAGAGTGTGAGCAGGGGAGGGGCAGAGAGAGAGGGAGACAACAGAATCCGAAGCAGGCTCCTGTCTCTGAGCTGTCAGCACAGAGCCTGACGTAGCGCTCAAACTCATGGACCACGAGATCATGACCTGAGCTGAAGTCAGACGCCTAACTCACTGAGCCACCCAGTCACCCCAATCCCTCTTATTTTTTCGATGCATTTCATAGGAAGTTGCAGACGATCTGCTTCTCCCTGCCCCAGCACTTCAAATTATATCTTGTTAACCAGAGTTCTCGGGGCTCCTTATAACACGAAAGAATGGTTCTCTGAATGACGTAAGATGTAAAATTACATCTACTGTGTGGCCTCAAACATTAAAAAAACTTTAATTATTTATTTATTTTTATTTTAGAGAGAGAGGGAGAGAACATGTGTGAGCGGGGGAGAGGAGCAGAGGGTGAGAGAGAATCCCAAGCAGGCTCCATGCTCAGCACGGAGCCCGAGATGGGGCTTGATCCCACAAGCCTGGGATCATGACCTGAGCCGAAATCAAGAGTCAGATGCTCAACCGACTGAGCCACCCAAGTGCTCCTCAAACATTAAAAAAATTATTGAAGAGATCCCTGAAGTAGAGACACCAGAGTGTAATTGCTAATAGGCAGTGAGTGGTTTTTTGTTTTGTTTTCTGTTTTTTACACTTTTCCTTGCTGTCCTCACTTTCTGCAATGGTCATGTGTCCTTGCTTGCTGAGTGAGACAGACACAGGTGAGCGGTTCCCACACAGGGTAGCTCCAGTGCAGGATAGGTGGTGCCTGGGAGTTTGGGCCTTCTGCCCACAGAAGCCCCGGCGAAGAGAGGCCAAGTGCCTCTAGGCTCTAAGACCCTGCCCCACTTTCTCCTTCCCCTCCCCCTCTGTCTTCAGGCCCAGTACCCCACCCCCCAAACCTGTGGCCTTCGAGGACTTTAAGAACGAGCGAGGCAGTGAGATCAACCGCATCTTCAAAGACAACAAATCCATCTTGAACGAGCGGAGGAAAAGGGCCAGTGAGACCACACAGCGCATCAATGCCATAAAACGGGAGATGGACGTGACCAAGGAGGCACTAAATTTCCAGAAGTCACTCCGGGAGAAACTAGGTAAATATGATGGGAAGATAGTGGGGTGGGGGGGCGGCTGTGGGAGCTGAATATCCTGCGCTAAATGGGGCAGCCCTGGGTACTGGAGGACTCAGATGGGAGGGGGCCTCAGGGCATGTTGGGGTGCAGTCTTCACCCCTGGGTCATCACGTGGCTCTAGTCAGCCCTGGGAATCACAGGGTCCTTCCCTGTCAGTCAGCTTCTGCCTGTGGGCCCCCCATTATTTTGTTATCTCAGACCTAGGTGCTTCTCCCAGTGGAGAAGCAGGCCTTGGTCTTATAGAGGCTTCCCCAGGAAGATGGGCAGCTGGCGTCCCCCACAAGGCCCCGAGATCCTGGTGTGGTCTCCTTACTACCCAGGGTAGTCTGACTGACATGAGGATGCTGGTCAAGACACAGGAAACTGAGGAAGGAAAGAGAATATGGATACCAGAGAGCCTGGGGATTCATTGTCACTAGGACCATTCCTTATGCCAAACCCTCAACACCCAATGCTGGCCTGGCAAAATCTCGTCCCCTAAGCCAGGTGGTGTGGGGGCCCTCAGGCTCAGAAAGCAGGGACCTTACTGTGAGGAGGGTGCTCACCTGGTTACCCTGACCTGGTGCCCTTGTCACAGTGGCAGACACTGCCCACACCTGCACTGTGGGCCAGGGACCCTCAAGCTTGAGTATTCAGAGAACTCCTCTGGGAGGGCTAGTCAAACACAGGTTCCCAGGCCCGGACTGCTGGTTCTAACTCAGGGGATCTGGAGCAAGGCTCAGAACCTGCATTTTAATGAGTAACCATCCTGACTCTGAGGCCAGAGGTTCAGAAACCACATCTTTGTTCACACCCCTAGCTTGGTCCCATTGTCCTTTCAGCAGGACACACCACAGGTTACTGGGCTTTATCTTGCTAAATCACAACCTTTTTCCAGGTGATTATCAGTGGGGACATCTCTAGATGTCATCTGTTTTATTTCTGCAGGCCAGGTGGATCATGTCACAGTGAGACACGTACCTTGCTCATTTACTTCTCAGAGGACACCTCCAAATTCTTGAGGCCACTCTGCTCACACCCTACAGAGCAACTGTCACACACTATTCCAGAGGGCAAAGCCTCCAAGGATCTGGGGACAGGGAAGGGCTGGTGACGGTGGCTCTCATGCCCCCGCCCAGAAGCTCCAGGCGCCGCCAGAGCCAAGTACTTCTTTGTCTCTTCTGCCCACACCTTCTTTGAATATACAATTTCTTATTACATATTTACATACCTTAAATAATATATACTCATGCTGTGCTGACATATCACCTATTCCTAAATATACCTGAAAACAGTTGTTTTTAAAGGATGAGATGAAGAATAAATAAACAGTACTTTAACATATTTCAGGGGCACCTGGGTGGCTCAGTCAGTTGGGCGTCTGACTTCGGCTCAGGTCATGATCTCATGGCTCGTGAGTTTAAGCCCCGCGTCGTGCTCTGTGCTGACAGCTCAGAGCCTGGAGCCTGCTTCATGTTCTATGTCTACCTCTCTTTCTGCCCCTCCCCTGCTCATGCTGTCTCTCTCTGTCTCTCAAAAATAAATAAACATTATAAAAATAAAAATAAAATATTTTAAATTAGGGGCACCTGGGTGGCTCAGTCAAGCATCCAACTCTCGATTTCAGCTCAGGTCATAACCTAACAGTCGTGACATTGAGCCCTAAGTTGGGCTCTGCACTAGGCATGGAGCCCACTTAGGATTCTCTCTCCATCTCTCTCTCTCTGTCCCTTCCCCGCTCATGCATGCACCCTTTCTCCCAAAATCAATAAACATTAAAAAAATTACATTCAATTGATTAAAAAAATAGTAAAATAAAATATTTAAAATTTTATCTGTCAGGGGCACCTGGGTGGCTCAGTTGGTTTAAGCATCCAACTGTTGATTTTGGCTCCGGTCATGATCTCGTGGTTTGTGGGTTTGAGCCTCGCATCCAGCTCTGCACTGATGGCACAGAGTCTGTTTAGAATTCTCTCTCTCTCACTCTTTCTCTGCTCCCCCTCATGGTCCTGAACTCTCTCTCAAAATAAATAAACTTATAAATAAATAAATGAATAAATAAATAAATTTTATCTATCAGTACCAAAGAAAACATTTTTGCTCTTACCCCCAACATCACTTGTTTTCCCATTGGTTGTTAAAATACCAAATAAAATATTTTTATCTTGAGGAAATAGATCAACTGAATTCATTTTTTGATTCATTTTGATCGATAGCCACTTATTGGCCCAGAAGGTCAGCAAATTTGGCATGTTGATTAGTGTTTTGTGAAAGAAAAATGAAAAATCATTTTAATTTTTAAAAAAATGTTTATTTTGAGAGACAGAGAATGTGCAAGCAAGGTAGGGGCAGAGGGAGAGGGAGAGAGAGAGAATCCCAAGCAGGCTCCATGCTGTCAGCGCAGACCCCGACACGGGGCTCTATCCCATGAACTGTGAGATCATGACCTGAGCCATAACCAAGAGTGGGATGCTTAACTGACTGAGCCACCCAGGTGCCCCTGAAAAATCATTTTAGGTTGAAGTGTTTTCCTTGCAGATAATCAGAGAACCCCCCTCCCCTGCAGTGGGACACAGGGTGCTCACAGTCCCTCCCCATGTCAACAGAAAACTGTAAAGACTCTGTGAAATAGAATACTGTAAAGACTTTATAAAGGATTTGTGTCTGTCACAGTGACCACACTGGGGACTGCCCACAGTACACGGACCAGGTCACTCCACACTGTACCCTCCAACTCCAGACTCCTTGAATTGGGACCAATTCAAGGTCCCAGTTGCCTTTCCATATGTGGTGTCTGTGACAGCGTCTTAACTTTTCTGCAGTAAACTTCAGCGGAAGGGCACCTGGAGACTGCCTCGCACACCCCCGCCACACACCTCAGTCGCACGCAGGACTCACTCTCCAGGGGTCCTGGGGTGGAAGCCCCACACTCCCTGGTGGGGGGGGGGGGGTTGACATGATGCCTATGTTGAGCTTTCAAGGTGCTGCGGGCAGTGGCAGTGGCTGAGGTGCGTGACTCCACAGACCATGTTATGTTGTCTTAACTCAGCAACGCTCATCAACTGACAGACCTTCGAAGGTCATGCAGAGACCGTGAGTAGAGCTGACGAACAGCGCAACTGACCCCTCTCCTCCTGGAGCTTCTGAGAGCCACTCGACATGATACAGATTTACAGCCACTGTTATTAATAGGGAACCTTGCCCAAGTGCTGGCAGTTCATGTATATAGCTTACAAAAAAGGAAAACATCCATTTAATCCAGGTGCTTACTAAATTATCTTTGGCCACTGAGGTTTAAGATCAACATAAATGTGAAACATGGGCCATCTCTACCCTCTCCTCTGCCACCCCTCTTGTTCTTTTTTTTTTTTTTAATGTTTATTTTTTGAGAGAGAGAGAGAGACAGGGCATGAGCGGGGGAGGGGCAGAGAGGGAGAGAGGGAGACACAGAATCTGAAGCAGGCTCCAGGCTCTGAGCTGTCAGCACAGAGCCCAAGCGGGGCTTGAACCCAGGGACTGTGAGACCATGACCTGAGCCGAGGTCGGATGCATAACTGACTGAGGCACCCAGGCACCCCCACCTGTTCTTAAAGGTGCCAGTGTGGCCCCTCCGGCCTGAGTTCCCTCTTCCACATATGTCCTTGTCGCCTGGCAAGTCCAGGTGCTTTGCCCACCCGCACACCACACCCCAGCCTTTCCTCTGGTTTCTGGTCTTCGGGCTTTGCCAGCACTTTGTTCTGTCCTTCCAGAATACCTTCCTCCCCACACCCCAAGTGAGTACCTCATTCTCTGACCTCCTGTGTCCCTGCAGGTGAGTATGAGAACAAGGGGCTGATGATCATCGATGAGGAGGAATTCCTGCTGATCCTGAAGCTCAAAGACCTCAAGAAGCAGTACCGTACTGAGTATCAGGACTTGCGAGACCTCAGGGCAGAAATCCAGTACTGCCAGCACTTGGTGGATCAGTGTCGTCACCGCCTGCTCACAGGTGTGCCATTTGGGAAGGTCGGCTGGCCACTTGAGGTCCTGGGAGACAGAGGGCAAGGCCACCACCTGGGTTCTAGAAGTGGCTTCAGAGCGTCTCTCTGACAGAGGCTGGGGCTGGACAGGGGCTTCAGAAGTGTTTCCAAGAGGGGCGTCTGGGTGGCTCTGTCAGTTTTTGGCTCAGGTCATGATCTCGCAATTCATGAATTTGAGTCTCTCATCAGTGGGGGACCTGCTTGGGATTCTCTCTCTCCCTCTCTCTAAACAAACAAACAAACTTAAAAAGAAAACACTCCGAGGGTAGGGGAGGGAGATAGGAAAGGGTGAGACCCCGGGACAGGAAGTAAACAGAGGGCGAGCCTGTGACCTGCACACATAGGCTGTAAGTGCTCCCTCAGAGACGCCCCCACAGCTCACAGTGCCGTCTGCCTGCCTGCTTGCAGAATTTGATATCTGGTACAACGAGTCCTTCTTCATCCCCGAGGACCTACAAGTGGCACTGAAGCCAGGCGGCAGCATCCGGCCAGGCATGGTGCCTGTCAGCAGGATCATGTCCCTGGTGAGTGGCACAAGGGCAGGAGTGGGGCTAATGGACAAGCACGGGGTAGTGAGTGGGCAGCGCCCTTCATCCTCTCTTTTCTCCGCGAACATGGCAATGTACAGGCTGCTCCTGGCCTCGCCCATGGCGGACCCAGGCAAACAGACAGGTATAGGTCTCTCCCCAGGTATGGAGAAGATGGGGACCCAGGAAACATCACTTGCTGCCGTCACCTCTCTGGGGTGGCTCATCCCGCCCCGAAGGCAGTTGCAGAGTGTCTGGCAAACTTGGGGCTGGGGGTCGTGAGCTACCCTGCGCAGGGGTTTGCCAACCCTGCGAGGGGCTGCCCTGATGCCCCCCACAGGCCGTGTCAGGGTCGATCTCGACAGTGCCAGGCTGAAGGGACTGTACTGAGTTGAGCCTCTTCTAGGGAGAAGATGCCCAGGACAAGTTCAGCCAGCTGCAGCAGGTGGTGCTGCCCGAGGGCCCTGACTCCGTCGCCTTCTACAATGCCAAAGTCAAGACAGAACAGAAGGTAACTTGGGGGTTCATGTCTCCAGGAAGGTGAGGCCTCGGGGGCCACATTACTGGGACACCCAAGATCACACTTCCTACTTTGAAAAGACAAAGAAGGAATATGCCAGCCGCGGGAAATACAGAGTCACCTGGAGTCACTGGGATCTCCTGCTGACACCAGAGTCCTGGGAACCAATAGGAGCCCCACAGACCATGGCCAGGCCTGGACATGGCTATTGGGAGCTAAGCTGGTCCATGTGTGGTTCGTAGCCCAGGACAGGGTCTGCTTGCTGGGGACAATGTCTCCAATGGGGGCCACCATGAACAGGAGGCAGGGGACAGAGGACCACATGCAGCTGAGGCAAAGCTAGACCAGGTGTTGGCCATGGGGTGGGCCTGCACTCTCCTCCCTGAGCAGCTTGGGCTGGAACAGAAGGGTTCGGTCTACTGAGGCTCAGTCTGGAGCCAGAACACAGAGGGCCTGTGTGCTGTGTACTTCTCTGTGCCCACAGGCTCCTATATGCAAGTGGCAGGTGCACATGGGGGACTGCTTAAGAGAGCTCATCATGTAAGATATATAAATACAGGGCACCTGGGTGGCTCAGTTGGTTAAGTGTCTGACTAGATTTCAGCTCAGGTCAAGATCCCAGGGTCGAGGGATCGAGCCCTGTGTTGGGCTCCACGTCCAGTGTGGAACCTGCTTAAGATTCTCTCTCTCTCTCTCTCTCTCTCTCTCTCTCTCTCTCTCGTTGTATTCTCTCTCTCTCTCTCTCTCTGTCTCTCTTTCACCACCCCCAGTGCCCCTCCCCTGCTCACACTCTTTCTCTCTAATATATATATATATATATACAAATATATATATATATATATATACAAAATATAAATGTAAATACAAATACCCAGTCCCCATCCATCCAATTCCCACCAACCCGCTCTGACAGGGAAACCCTGTCACTTATTTCTACTGTTCCCCTTGCACATTGTGCTATATCTTTGCTTTTTGCACTTAACCGTGTATCCTGAAGATCATTCTATGTCAACTCATAGCTGCTTGTTTTCTTCTTCTTTTTTTTTTTTTTATAGCTGTATAGTGGTACTCCATTGTGAGGATGTATCAAAATTTATTTAACCCATCTCATATTGAGGAACATTTAGGTGATTCCATTTCTTTACAATACAAATATTGTTGTGATGATTAACCTTGTAGAAATGTGAATTCACATATGAGTGAATATACGTGAGAGAGAAGTTTGTAGAAGTGAATTTCTTGGTCACAAAGACGTATACTTTTTTTTTGTTTGTTTTTTTGAGAGAGTGCCTGTGCAAGCTAGGGAGGGGCAGAGGGAGAGTAAGAGAGAGAATTTTAAACAGGCTCCACACTCAGTGCAGAGCCCAACACAGTCCTCGATCTCATGACCTGAGCCGAAATCAAGTCAGGCGCTCAACTGACTGAACCATCCAGGCACCCCAAGGACATGTGTACTTTTTTCAAACTTTTTTTTTTTTTTTTACATTTATTTATTTTGGAGAGACAGAGAGAGACAGAGCACAAGTGGGGGAGGGGCAGAGAGAGAGGGAGACACAGAATCCGAAGCAGGCTCCAGGCTCTGAGCCATCAGCACAGAGCCCGACGCGGGGCTCGAACCAACAAATCATGAGATCATGACCTGAGCAGAAGTCAGATGCTTAACCGACTAAGCCACCCAGGCACCCCAGGACATGTGTACTTTTAATGGATGGTGCTAAATCGCCTGCCTAGAGCTGGACCCATCTGTACCCCCACAGCCTCACTACAAGATGTATTATCCTGCTTTTTGGTTTTTTTTCCAGTCTAAAAGGTGAAAAATGGTCTCTCAGGTACTCTATTTTACATTTCTCTTATTATAAGTGAAGTTGAGCTTCTCCTCATGTATTTAAGGGCCATTTTAATTTCTTTTCCTATAAATTGCCTGTTCATATTTTTGCCTATTTTTTTTAATTTTTGAGAGAGAGAGAGAGAGAAAGAGGTGAGGGAGGGGCAGAAAGAGAGAAGGAGACACAGAATCTGAAGTAGGCTCCAGG
Organism: Panthera leo; assembly: GCF_018350215.1. Classification (NCBI taxonomy): domain Eukaryota; kingdom Metazoa; phylum Chordata; class Mammalia; order Carnivora; family Felidae; genus Panthera; species Panthera leo. The sequence continues at coordinate 16,512,090 of NC_056680.1, read as the reverse complement.
GTGAGAGCTGTCAGCACAGAGCCCAATGAGGGGCTCAAACTCATGAACCATGATATGACCTGAGCCAAAGTCAGATGCTTAACCGACTGAGCCACCCAGGCGCCCCTATTTTTCCATTGTATATTGGTCTTTATTCTTATTAATTTGTAGGAAGTCTTGATATACTGGGGAGATTGGCTCTTTATGATATGAATTGCAAATATTTTTCCCTGTTTGTCATTTGTCTTTACCTTTTTTTTTGTAGTTATTCTGTTGATTTTTATGAAATCAAGTGTATTAGTCTTTTCTTTCTTGGCTTCTGGATTTTGTGTCATAATTAAGTCCTCTCCTTATTGAATTCATTCTCTTTACACTTATAGTTAAGCTGACATCTGTACTGACTTGTTAGATTGCAGATTCAGACATAGCATGTCTAGGGTGGAGCCTGAGATTCCGCATTTCTAATAAGGCTCAGATGATGCGTATGCTGCTTGTCCGAGATCACACTTTGAGTAGCAGGCCACAGAGCTCATCTGCAGGAAACAGCCTCTGGCTCCTCTCCCTCCAGGCCTCTCTCTGTCCCTGAGCTTCTTCCTGAGGTCTACTCCTTCCCCTATCTGTTCTTCCCACTCACTTCTCGATTTTAGCCCCAGTCTTTGCCCCCAGTCTGGCTATTTTCTAAGACTTCCCAGCTCCAATGTCCAGTATATCACCTGACTACTTACTTTGTGTCTCTCCAGAGGGAAAGCCTAGGTGACTCTTCTTGGGTTAAATGTACATTCCTGGCCTAATTAGTGGTGGTTTGGAGCAGGTTCCCCTGCCCACTCCAGCTGCCTGGTCTAATTCCCTCAGAGAAGAGAGGATGGGAGCTAAATTTAGCCATTTAGCTTTGTGCTGTGAACATCAAGCTTTATTAACCCTGGCCCCTGGAGGGATGCCCAGATCAGTGGACAGGGCCCTGACTCTCTGAAAAAGTTTGCTGGAACACAACCACGTTGGCTGGGGAAGGAGACCCTGGCCAGGCTGTCCCCCTTGACCCCACTACCTGACTCCAAAGAGCTCACTCAGGGTTGTCCATGAAAATCTCTCTGTGGGGAGGCAGGGCTCTCCCAGAACATTTGGCAGAGAATGGAGTAGGGACAAGTAGGCCTAGATAGCCCAGCCTCAAAGATCATTTGACTGTGACCATCATGTAGGAATTTCCTTCTTTGGCCATAAAGAGGCCTGCCCCTGCTGGGCTCAGTGGAGGGGGCACATGGTATGAGGCAGGGATCCAACTTTATTCTCTTGCAGGTGGATATCCAGTTTTCCCAGTGCCAATTATTGAAAAAAAGTCATTCTTTTTTGAATTATCTTGTTACCCTTGTTGAAATTCAATTGACCAGAAATGTGAGGTTTTAATTTTTGGACTCTCAGTTCTATCCCATTGATCTATATGTCATTATGCCAGTACTATACTGTGTTGGTTGCTGTAGATTTGTAGTTAGTTTTGAAATTACAAAGTAGAAATTCTCCATCTTTGTTCTTTTTTAAGATTGTTTTGACTATTCTGGGTTCCTTGTATTTCCAAACAAATTTTCAGACCAGCTTGTCAGTTTATGCAAAGAAGCCAGCTGGGACAGGGGTTGTGTTGAATCTATCAGTTGCTTTGGGGAATATTGACATCTTAATATTGTCTTCAAACCTATGAACATAGGCTATCTTTCTATTTATTTAGGTCTTTAATTTGTTTCAGTATAATTGTACTTTTCAGAGTGTAAGTTTTGTACTTTTAAAAAAAAAGTTTATTCCTAAGTATTTTATTCTTTAAAAAAAAAATTTTTTTTTTACATTTATTTATTTTTTGAGAGACATAGAGAGACAGAGCACAAGTTGGGGAGGGGCAGAGAGAGAGGGAGACACAGAATCCGAAGGAGGCTCCAGGCTCCAAGCTGTCAGCACAGAGCCCAATGCGGGGCTCGAACTCACAAACCGTGAGATCATGACCTGAGCCGAAGTCAGATGCTTAACCGACTGAGCTACCCAGGTGCCCCTAAGTATTTTATTCTTTTTGATGCTATTATGAATGGAATTTTGTTTATTAAAATATTTATTTATTTTTGAGAGAGAGTGAGAGAGCGGGGGAGCGACAGAGAGAGGGAGACAGAGAATCCCTTGCCTGCACTATCAGTGCAGAGCCTGAATCAGGACTTGAACTCACAAACTGTGAGATCATGACCTGAGCTGAAACCAAGAGTTGGGCACTTAACCAGCTGAGCCACCAGGCACCCCTATTATGAATTGAATTGTATTTTAAATTTCACTTTTGGATTGTTCATTGCATGTGTATAGAAATACAATTGATTTTTTTTCTAAAGTTTTTTTTTTTTAATGTTTTTTTGAGAGAGAGAAAGAAAGCATGATCAGGGGAGGGGCAGAGAGAGAGGGAGACACAGAATCCGAGGCAGGCTCCAGGCTCCCAGCTGTCAGCACAGATCAGCACAGAGCCCAACACAGGGCTCAAACTCACAAACCATGAGATCATTACCTGAGCCGAAGTCAGACACTTAAGCCGAAGTTGGACACTTAACTGACTGGGCCACCTAGGTGCCCCCGATTTTTGTATAATGATGTGGTATTCTACCACCTTGCTAAACTAATTTATTAATTTTAATAGTTCTTTAGTGGATTCCTTAGGATTATCTCTATATAGGAGATCATGTCATATACAAATACAAATAGTTTTACTTCTTTCTTTCCAATCCAATGCCTTTTATATCTTTTTCTCACCTGCTTTGCCTGGCTGGAACCTCTAATACGATGTTGAAATAAGAGATGAAAGTCGCCATCTTTGTCTTGTTCCTGATCTTAGGGGGAAGGTGTTCATTCCTTCACCATTAAGTATAATGTTGGCTATGGGGTTTTCCTAGAAAAAAAAAAGAAGAGCCTTATAGCAGAACTTCTCACTCTGCGCAGTACACATGAATCACCAGGCTGTTAGAATAGAGTCTGATGCAGCAGCCCTGGGGTGGAGCCTGAGATTCTGCATTTCTGATAAGCTCCCAGATGATGCTGATGTGGCTGGTCCAGGGAACACACTCTGAGTAGCACACTTTGAAGTTTATTCTTAGAACCTTTCTTCTATCAGGATGAAAAAGCTCTCTTCTGTACCTAGTTCACTGAGTATTTTTATCACGAAAGGATATTGGAGCCTTATCCTTTTTTTAAAGGGCATGAAATAAGAGTTTATTAAAAATGACCAAGCAGATTTTAAGAAAAACCAAGTGCAGTTTTTAGATATGGCTGACTAGACACAGCTGAAGAGGGCATTAATAAACTGAAATAGGAATGTAACAAAATTACCCAAATTACAGCATAGAGAGGTGAGAGGCTAGAAGAAATGACAGACTTTAGGAGATACACAGGACATAATGAGAAAGTCTAACATACATCTAATCATAACCCTAAAAGAGAGAATAAAAATAAAAAGAAACAAAGGGGGTCATCTGGGTGGCTTATTCAGTTGAATGTCTGACTCTTGATTTTGGCTCAGGTCACAATCTTGTGGTATGTGGGGTTGAACACCACATAAGATTTCCTATTGATGGCTCAAGGCCTGCTTGAGATTCTCTCTCTCTCTCTCTCTCTCTCTCTCTCTGCCCCTCCCCCGCTGACACTCTCTCTCTCTTTCTCTCTCAAATAAATAAATAAATAAATAACCATTAAAAAAACTTTGAGATATAATTTAAATACCATACAATTCGCCCATTTATAGTGTACAACCAGTGGTTTTTTCATATATCCACAGTTAAATGCAACCATAACCACAGTGAATTTTAGAACATGTCATTCTCTTGGTTTTTTTACTCCTAAGTATTTCAGTGTTTACTTTTTAAGAACAAGTACCTTCTCAGGGTGTCTGGGTGGCTCAGGCAGTTAAGTGTCCGACTTCAGCTCAGGTCATGATCTCACGGCTTGTGAGTTCGAGCCCTTTGTTGGGCTCTGTGCTGACAGCTCAGAGCCTGAAACCTGCTTCAGATTCTGTGTCTCCCTTGCTCTCTGCCCCTCCCCCACTCACGCTCGCTCTCTCTCTCTCTCTCTCTCTCTCTCAAAAATAAACCCTAAAAAAAAAAAAAGAGCAAGTACATTCTCCTACATAATCATGATATAGTAATTGAAATCAGGAAAATTAACAATGATGCAACAATATTATTTAATCCAAGGTCCATATGTAACTTTCGACAGTTGACCTAATGGTGTCCTTTATAGTTGTTTTCCTCTCACACCCTGGCCAGGAGGATCAAGTCTAGGATTATACATCATATTTAGGTGCCATGTCTCCTTTAATCTAGAACAATTCCTGGGTCTTTCCTTGTGTTTCGTGATTTTGATTTTTAAAAACATTTTTTTTTATGTTTTTATTTTATTTTTGAGAGAGAGAGAGACACAGTGAGAGCAGGGGAGGGGCAGAGAGAGATAGAGACAGAATCTGAAGCAGGCTCCAGGCTCTGAACTGTCAGAGCAGAGCCTGACATGGGGCTTGAACTCACAGACTGCAAGATCATGACCTGAGCCAAAGTCAGACACCCAACCGACTGAGCCACCCAGGCGCCCCATGATTTTGATATTTTTGAACAGTACAGGCCAGTTATTTGGTTGAATGTCCCTCAGTTTAGGTTTGTCTGATGTTTTCTTGTGATTTAAGTTCAAGTTCTGCATTCTGGGCAGAAATACCACAGGAATGGTGTCATGTTCTTCATGTACATCATATCAGGACATGTCTTATTCAGCCTGGGATGCTATAACAAAATGCCATACATGAGTGTCTTAAACAACAGACATTTCTTTCTTATGGTTCTGGAGGCTGGGAAGACCAAGATCAAGGTGCTGGCAGATTTGCTTCTTGGTGAGGGCCTTCTTCCTGGCTTGTAAGCAGCCATCTTTTTGCTGTGTGCTCACGTGGCCTTTTCCTAGACATGTATTTGTATAGAGAGAGTCTTCTCACTCTTCCTCTTCTTATAAGGACACTAAACCATCATGAGAGCTCTACCCTCATGATTTCATCTAAACCTAATTACCTCCCAAAATTTCCCACCTCTAAATACCATTACAGTGGCGATAAACAAATGTGTTTTGAGGTGGTATAAACATTCAGTCTGTAACAAGAGGCACAAGATGTTGCTTTGTCCCATTATTGGTGAGGTTAATTTTGATCAATTGGTTAAAGTCATCATATATATTGAATAAGAGGACCAAAAGGTCTTTGGCTTTGAGGAAAGAGCTTCCAAAATTTTATTCCTTATTGTTGTGAACTTGTTTTGACTGGCATAAATTATTTCAAGATCACAGAAAAGATGGACCAAAGTGATTTGCATGGCTACCACCCTGAATTTCTCTCTTGACATTCCAGGCAAACCTTCCTTTTTCTTTTCTTTTTTTTTAAATGCTTATTTATTTATTTTTTGAGAGAGAGGTAAGTGCGTGTGCACAGGGGAGGGACAGAGAGAGAGAGGGAGAGAGAGAGAGAGAGAGAGAGAGAGACTCCCAAGTAGGCTCTGTGCTGTCAATGCAGAGCTCAATGTAGGGATCGAATTCACAAACCATGAGATCATGATCTGAGCCAAAACCAAGAGTTGGAAGCATTAGAGATTGAGCCACCCAGGTGCCCCATAACCTTGTGTTGTCTTTACTTCCAAAGTCTCAGATAAACATTTAAATTCTAAACCATTCAACAGGGGAATCCTGCATTTCTATAGGTCAGTATTATATTCTCCCACCATCCCTCAATCTCTAGGAGAACTCTGCATTGGACAATTTTTATGTTTAAGATGTGCCCACATGGAGCGCCTGGATGACTCAGTCAGTTAAACACCTGACTCTTGATCTCAGCTCAGGTCTTTATCTCAGGGTCATGAGTTTAAGCCCAGTGTGGAACCTATGAGAGGAGAGGAGAGGAGAGGAGGCAAGCGGAGGGGAGGGGAGGGGAGGGGAGGGGGGAGGGGGGGAAGAGAAGAGAGAAAGGAAAGAAGAAAGGAAAGAAAAGAAAGAAGGAAGGAAAGAAAGAAGAAAGGAAGGAAGGAAAGAAAAAGACATGCCAACACAGAAATTTGATATGTAAATGTTATACTTGAGCCATTCCATCTTAATATTTAAAAAGGTCAAAATGTTTTCCATCTTGCTAAATTTCTCTTATGGTGGCTTTTATCTGTGTGTGTGTGTGTGTGTGTGTGTGTGTGTGTGTGTGTGTGTGTGTGTGTGATAAGTTCATGTTTGATTGAACTGAAGGTGTAGGAGTCATGAGTGCATAAGTGCATTCTTTCCCCCTGATGGCATTTGCACTTGATTTTGCAGTTAGCCACAGGGCATTGCCAACCCAGGACCGTTTTAACTTCCCTTCAAAAATTCCAACTTGATAAGGGATTAATATCCTGAATATATAGAGAACTTCTTTTTTTTTTTAATTTTTTAATGTTTATTTTTGAAAAACAGAGATAGAGGGGTGCCTGGGTGGCTCGGTCGGTTAAGCGTCCGACTTCGGCTCAGGTCATGATCTCACGGTCCGTGAGTTCGAGCCCCGCATTGGGCTCTGTGCTGACAGCTCAGAGCCTGGAGCCTGTTTCGGATTCTGTGTCTCCCTCTCTCTCTGCCCCTTCCCTGTTCATGCTCTGTCTCTCTCTGTCTCAAAAAAATAAATAAACGTTAAAAAAAAAAATTAAAAAAAAAAAAAAAAGAAAAACAGAGATAGAGTGCAAATGGGAGAGGGGCAGAGAGAGAGGGAGACAGAATCTGAAGCAGGCTCCGGGCTCTATGCTGACACAGGCTCAAACCCATAAACTCTGAGATCCAACCCGAGCCGAAGTTGGATGCTTAGCCAGCTGAGCCACCCAGGCCCCCCTCTAGAGAACTTTAAAACTAAAAAATGGGCAAAGAGTAGACATTTCTCAAAAGACAATATACAGATGGAAAGTAAGCGTATGAAAAGATGCTCAACGTCACAAATCATCAGGAAAAGGCAAATTAAAACTACAACATACCTCCTTATACCCATTAGGATGGCAATGATCCAGAAAAAACAAAACAAAACAAAACAACAACAACAAAATAACAAGTATTGGTGAGGAGGTGGAATAATTGGAACCGTCGTGTGTGTGCTATTGGCGGGAATATAAAATAGTCCAGCCACTAAGTGAAATAAGCCAGTCACAAAAAGGCGAATTAGCTATATGATTCCATTCACATGAGGTGCTTGGAGTAGCCAGAATCATAGAGACAGTAAATAGAATGGTGGTTGATAGGGTCTCGGGGGTAGGGGAATGAGGAGTGAGTGTTTAATGGGTATGGAATTTCAGTTTTGCCAGATGAAAAGACATACGGAGATGGGTGATAGTGGTGGTTGCACATTATCAGTACATCACCAAACTGTACACTTAAAAATGGTTAAGATGGGGGGGCACCTGGGGGGGCCCAGTTCGTTGGGCATCTGACTCTTGATTCTGGCTCAGGTCATGATCCCAGGTCAGGGGATCGAGCCCCCACATCAGCCTCTACACTGAGCATGGAGCCTACCTAAGATTCTCTCTCCTTCTCCCTCTCCCCCTCTCCCACTTGTGCACGCACCCTCTCTCTAAAATAATAATTTAAAAAATTTAATGGTTAAAATGGGAAATTTTTATGTAAGGTAGGTATTTTGCCACAATAAAAACATTGGGGGTAGAAAAGAATTCTGGCTGAATACGGGAGCTTCAGTTTCCGTTCCCACGTTGTGGGGGATCGAGGATTCATACCTACATTTCAAGTTGGTTTTAGGACTTGCTTGCTTACTGCCCACTGTTTCTGTTTCAGCGCACCTTTCCCACCTGCTTTCTGAGGGCCTAGAACTGCATTAAAAGGGAAGAATTTGTGAACATCAATCTGGTTTGCAGAGGGAGGGCCCTTCGGAATACATGTGTGCCCACCCCTGTGGAGACAGAACCCTCTTCTTTTCTTTTTGAACCTAATTCTTGCCAGAAACTTTCAAGTGGGCCTTTGAAGCATACACATCTGCTTTTAAACATGCCTGCCACACCATTTTAAAACAGTTTTACACACTTTCTTTAGGATGAAAATATGAAAGGGGATGAATGGAACATTATTTCTCAACAGAATTGGGGCTGGTCAGTGGGCATCCTCGTCCCCAGAATGTGATGTTTGCAGGATGAATGGTGGGGTGGGTGTAAGTGGCATGGCTTCTGGTTCTTAATTCCATACCTGCTAATCAATTCCTGTTTTCTCCCCCTTTCTGCGTCCAGCACAATTACTTGAAAACCATGATGGGCCTCCAGCAGGCACACAGAAAATAGGGATTCATCGCCAGTGCCTTCAAGGACAAGACCCCCAGTAACTCCTGCTGCTCTGGAGTGGGGCTGCCAAACCCCTTGCCCAGAGTTCCAGACAGCCTGCTCCAATGCTGGAGCCCAGCCCAGAGGACTCACAATGGCCTGCCTCCCAACAGGAACATCCTTCACAGGACACTCATCTTCACAGACCACTTTTGGTTTCAATTCACTGTTTTATATGCAGGGACAGGATAAAATAATTTTCTAGCTTGGACGTTCAGTGCTCACTCAAGAGCCTGATTTTATTTCCCGTCCAGGAGGATGCTTCCCTATGCACAGGTGGGGTCAGAACCGAGTCTCCGGTAAGAAAGGGAAAAAGTAGCTCAGCCACCTTCCTCTGGCATGCCTTTGTCCCACTGGTCACCCTCTTTCCTTCCTTGGATGGGTATTCTTGGGGGGAGCTAGTTCTGAGGAGCCCTGGTTCTCTCAGTCCCTGTCAGACTGTAGGTTCTCTTGGGACATCCTCTCTGTGATCCTGAGCCAGTGAAAGCGGGAGGCCCTCCTTCCTCAGCAACCAGCAGAGGAATGGGTCTAGGTGGAAATGGCTGAAAGGCAGATTTTTATCTCAGAATAAGAAGAGGCTTAAAATGAGCACAGCCCTACCTGAAGTTAGCGGCAAGAGCCCCACAGTGGGAGGCTGTCTGGCAAGGAGGTTGCAGAACCTGTATCAGATAGAAGGTTGAACTGGATGGCATCAGTCCATTCAAACACTCGGTGACCCTGTCCTTCAGCCCAGCAGTGAGCACATGGATGGGGGTTTGTGGAACAGAGCAAGTAGAAAGGCATCCGTGAGGTCTCTGCCCTCTTCCTCTTCAGCCCCTTTCACTTTCACTGACTGATACATAATGGTCCTAAAACAGCTTTCAGAGGCTCCTACTACACCGAGGCTTCGCAGAGCGGCTTTGAAGTGCCCCTGCTCTCTCACCCTGGATGACACACATGGGGACTGTCACTGATCGGCACTAATGGTGTGCACACAGCCCTACTGGTCAGTCCTCATGTCTCCTTTGATTGTGGCCAAATAGACGAGTCCTGCCCAGGCTCTGCCTGCCCTCCCAGCTAGTGCAGGCCTCGGGCTGCACCTGATTCTTTCCTTTCTCGGCTTCCCCTGCTCTTACCGGGACTTGTTTGGGGTTCCCAGGTCTTTAGGGCATCTCAGGAAATAGGCCATAGCAAATGGGTACATCATCTTTTGGGGGCCATAGGAAGCAGCTCTTTGTGGCATTACTGGTCCCCCTTCCCTTCATTCCCTGCCACTGGCTGCAATGGCATGGCCCTACTGGACGTCGCTCCATAGGATTTCTAGACAGCCAGTCCTGGGGCCTGCTGGCCAGGGCGAGCTAGGCCTCTGTCATGGCAGCTGGGCACATTGGTCTCTAGCTCAATTCATTATGACAAAGGCCTCTGTGGCACAAAGTGAACCAAGTAATCATCAATGTGGGCAGAGCCAGAGAAATAAGCCAGGATGGTGCCTGGCAGATCACCCTCCACAAACTCCTCACGGGAGCAGATGTTTCCAACATGACAGGGAGCTAGGGGGCATCACGTCCACTCAAATGGGCCTGTTGTTCTAGAAAATAGTTTCTGCTGAGCTAATCTGACCACCAAAATCATCCCTGAGGGGACTTCCAGTTCCAACATGGGACAGATAAGATAACCTGAAAATACTCCTGCTACAAACAGAAATGCTGGCTCAAGTAAAAATTCTTTTCAATGCAAAGCTAAATTTGCAGGAAGAGACAGAGAACTGCCAGGAGCTGGAGAACTGAAAACCCAAGTGGTCAGCATGGGAACTGGCTGTGGCTGCTAGAGGTAGGAAGGGGTGTGCGTGGATTGTTGCCCTTGAGTGTGAATGTCCACGTAAGTGTGAGAAATAAGGCTCTGGCCATGCCCCATAGGAAGTTGAAAGTGGGACCTTGGGCATAAAGCTGACACCTTGAAGGCTTCATCCTTCATAAAGAGGTAAGCTAGAAAAAGTTCCCCCGCTTTTGGGGGAAAAGTTTCTAGAGATGAGGGGAAACAGGTCCTGAGAGAATTTGCAACCATGCACAGGTTTGGGATTCAGATTTACACTGTGTCCAGGAACCCCCAGCCTGAGGAATTAGTGTAAAAATTAGCCCAGAGAGGGGCACTTGCGTGGCTCAGTTGGTTCAGCGTCTGACTTTGACTCGGGTCATGATCTGACAGCTTGTGAGTTCAAGCCCCACATCGGGCTCTGTGCTGATGGCTCAGAGCCTGGAGCCTGCTTCAGATTCTGTGTCTCCTTCTCTCTCTCTGCCCCTCCCCCGATCATGTTCTGTCTGTCTCTCTCTCAAAAATAAATAAAAACATTAAAAAATTTTAAAAAAACTTAGCCCAAGGATAAAACACCCAGCAGAGTAAAAAAAAAAAAAAAAAAAAAAAAAAAATCTGTACATGCCCTTACTGAGCCACACAACACTCCCACAAGACCCTCATAAACATGAGCTCCAAAGATTAAACACACACACGTGCATGCACATGTGCGTGTGGAAACAGCCTGTCATAGTGGAGGCATAATGAGAGCATGGTCAGATTTTAAGAACTTCAGATAACAAATTATTGAATAAAGATTATACAACATATGTGTTTTAAACAAAGACAAAAGTAGGAATCGATATGATAAAGGCTATCAAAATAGAGCACAGATTTTTTTTTTTAAGTGAAACCTGTGGGAATGAAAAACTGTAGTTCTAAAAGTTTAAATGACAGACTAGAAACAGCAAAAGAGAGAATTGCTGACCTGGATGTTTGATCTGAAGAAATTGCCCGGAATGTAGCATAGTGGGATGAAGAGAGAGAAGATTGAATGTGTGGATAAGAGACATGGTAGACAGCATGAGAAGTGCCAGGATACAGGTAATCACAGATTTGGAGGCGATCCCAAGGAGATCACTCTCTTAGTGAGCTCATCCAGCGTTCATAGCCAATTATCCATCTTATATATCTAGACTAGACTGCTCTCCTGAGCTCCAAACCTGTTAACGTGGCATCTCCATTTGAATGTCTGTTAAGACATCTACAAATCACCATGTTTAAAACTAAATGTCTAATTGTCCCCCAGATATGCCCCACCCAAAGTCTCCCTAATCTCAGCCCAATTGCTCAGGCTAAATCCTTAGTAGTTTTATACTTCTCTTCCCCCCAACACCCATATCAAATCCGTCAAGAGATCCAATGGACTTTACCTTCCTACTACATTAAAAATTTGACCACTTCCTACTTCTACTGCCCCTGTTCTGACCTAAGCCATTGTCATCTCTTGCCTGGATATTGCAGCAACTTCCTATGTCCTTGCTTCCTCCTCTGCTCTTATATAGTCCATTTCCAGAACAGCTGCCTGGTTGATCCTTTTGAAATAGAAGTTAGACCACGTGACACATCTTTTCAAATGTCACATGGTTCCTGTTTCTCCCAGAGTGAAACCCAATTCCTCAAAGCAACTCGAAGGCCCTACATGATTTTGTCTCCTATGACTTCACTCTCTTCTCTCTTCTCCCCCTTGCTCACTATGCTCCAGCCATGTGGGCCTCCTTACTGTTCTTCAGACATGCCCGGGAGCTCCTGCCTCAGGACCTTTGTACTTACTGGCTGTTTTCCTCTGCCTGAAATATTCTCCCAGATGTCCACATGGCTCACTCTCTCACTTCAAGTCTTTGCTTAAATGTCACCTTCTGTAGCAGATACTGCCATGCCTTGATCATAACCCCATGCACTTGCCATTCCTGCTAGTAGGTTCCCACTGAAAGCATCTGTAGCTTTCTACATAAAGTCTTTCTCAACCATAGGTACTTATTTGCTGCAAAGTGGGCCCAAATGCCAGAGAGTTAACACATTTAGGAGCAACTCAACCAGTGAGTTGGTAGATGAGCACCCATACCTCCTCTCCCTTGTTGGGACAACTCTGAGACAGGTTCTCCACTATTTCCTGGGACTCCCCAATAAAAGTACAAATTCACACACAGATGAATGGAACCAAAGGGGGGAAAAATGGTTGCTATGTATCATGGGATTTTTAGTGAAATAATATGACAAAATCATTAAAGTAATTAATGATAGAATTTTTAATGATCTATGTTATAAAAGTATAATGAAAAGGATAAGATTGGACCATTATAGCACCCAAGTTTCCTTCAGAAGTGCAGAGATTCAAGATAGGATAAAGAACTCCGGGTAGTCCTTCCATGTCCTCCACAATCTTTAACCTGGAGGGCTCAGACACCTCTGTTGTGTCCCTGGCATCATATGGAGGTACTAATCCACTCACCGCCCCTCACCCATGGCCCCCATCACCTGGGCCTGGGGAGTCTCACTCTGGACTTGACTTTTTTTTTTTAATGTTTATTTTTGAGAGAGAAAGAGAGAGAGAGATCGTGAGTCGGGGAGGGGAAGAGAGAGAGGGAGACACAGAATCCAAAGCAGGCTCCAGGTTCTGAGCCATCAGCACAGAGCCTGATGCAGGGCTCAAACTCATGAACTTCAAGATCATGACCTGAGCTGAAGTCGGACGCTCAACCTACTGAGCCACCCAGGCACCCCTGGACTTGACTCTTGATAGCAGGCTGCACGTATCTGAGGCAATACATTATAGGGGTAGAGCACAGGCTTTGGGCCAAGACATACAAGTTAAACTGGGACTCCATATCTTACCGGCATGGAACCTGGGTCAAGGTGTCCAATTTCCCAGCCTTTTTTCATGTGTAAAACAATGATTAATAATCCTGGCACCATGTATGTCTAGCGCACAGCTGGGCCTCAACCAAGTACAAAAGAAGGATATGAATGTGCCCAGCATTATGTCTGATAAATGGTGAACGTACAAACATACCCCCCCCCAAACGTTGGGCTCCGTTTCCACTCCCCAAAATGGATTTTGAATTTGAAAAGGCAGCATTGAGACTGGCATTGTCTTGCTTTAATTAACCCTGATTCTGATGGCCTTTAAAGACCAATCCAAAAGCTGACAGTAGAGAGAAGTAGTTGCTAAAAATATACCTGGTGTCATCGTGGGTGGTGTTACTGGAGGTCAGGCGTCTTGGGTTAGGGAAGTAGTAGTCCCACTGTATACCACGTCAGCCAGGCTGCACTTGGAACTTCACGTTGGGGGCTGGAGGCAGGGTTTTAGCTGGACCGACTGCCCAGTGGAGGGTGACTAGCATCACGAAGGGCTCTGAAAACACTGTCAAGTAAGGGATAGTCACAGAAATTAAAGATATTCAATCTGAGAAGTGAAGTCCAAAGCGGGCTATGGGACAGGGGTGGGGGTAGTGGATTTTCTGTCCCCTCAGGAGGAAAAAACAAGATGAAGTTTCTAAACCCAGAATGGGTGGTCTTGGTGCAAACTGGGCCCCCAGTCCCTGGAGGATGCAAGCTGTGTCTGAGCAGCCCCAGTGAAGGTCCATGTGAAAGGAATCCTCAAACCAGGAAGACAGGACTTTGAGGCCTCTGAGTTCCTTCTAAATTTAAAATCTGTGATTCTGTAAAAGCAGGTGTGAAAAAGCTAATTCACATATCCAATACATAGATACATTTATATTTGAATAAAAAAAGACTAAAATGTTGAACGGTCAATGGTTGCTTCCGGATGAAAGTAGAAGTGATGTTTTTCCCTTTTGAAATTTTAATTTATTAAATATGAATTGCTATTATTAACAAAAATATCTAATTTATAAATAATATTTTAATAAAAACAATCTGTCTATGAGCAGATGACAGACACTTCTGCCAGCTCAGCTTTCCAACAATAAAGGGAGAGGCACCCTGTTTGCAGAAACGTATCCACAAAGGCTAGAAGGAAAAAGGGGGTCTTACACATAGGGAAGGGGCTTCCCTCGAGGCCAGACACGACAGTGTGATTTGATGACTTAAGTGGCTTGTGAGAGATGGATTTCTGAACACAGGTGGGATTTTCCTGTTACAAGTTGCTTGAAGGACAATCTGTTCTAGCCAGAAAAGCTATAAAAGGCATTAGGAAGCTGGGGTTGTGTGTGTGTGTGTGTGTGTGTGTGTGTGTAGTAGACAAGTACTATTCTTAAACTTTGGGATGATTTACTATGGGCCGGTGCCCTGGCCTTCTGCAGAAAGTGGGCAAGTTGAACGAGAGAACGTGTGGGGCCACGCATGTGGCCAGGTGTACGAGAAGGTAACACTGGATCTGAGAACCGCAAGTCCAGTTGCTGCCACTCAGCGTCTGGGACCTTGGGCACACTTCTCTGAGTCTCAGTCTCTACATCTGTAAAAAGGAGGCAGCAGCTATCACTGCCCTCTCCACTACAGGGACGCTAAAAGGACCATGGGAGATAAAGTCTATGAAGACTTCACAATGCCTAAAGCCTTCCATAAATATCTATTATTCCTGTTCCCCCAGAATGGCAGAAAGCTGCATAAGGTAAGAATCCCTTCTGTTGGGGTGGTGGCCTTAGAAAAGAATGGGAGTTTTGACATCTAGGAAGAACATTAAAAAGCCCCAGAGCTACAGAAAAACATGGTGGTGGCAGCAGCAATGGTGTCCAAAGCTAAGAAAGATTTTGGACCTGAGATGTGACTTTTCTCAAACCTGACACGAAACCAGGTCTTCTGCAGCACAAGCCTGGATGTTAGTGAGAGGAACATCTAATGGTATTTAGGTGTTTCCATTCCTTTAAATCTTTTCACCTAAATTTTGTTACCATCTATTTGAGTATTCTAATATTAGTAAAGATGTATAATTAGCTCCTGGAACAGACCTCGTGGTCTTCTGCCAATGCCACTTTCTTGAAAAGCTCCAGAAGCAGAAAATGACTTAAGAGCCCTTCCCTTGATGGTCGGCAATCTTACAATTCTGGGGGCCTGTGATTCTAGGTCAATCCCACACACACAAAATAAAGCAAGCCAAGAATCCAAGGACAAAGAGGATGCAGATTAACTCAAACATTATTTTAAGATTAGACTCTAAATTGAAAAAGAAAAAACCTGTTACAAACATGCCAAAAAAAATTAGCCAATAAAGAAAAAGAGAAGTGCATTTCTTTGAGTTCGGATGCAGCTGTTCTTTTTTTTTTAAATGTTTGTTTGTTTGTTTGTTTGTTTAGAAAGTGAGGAAGGGGCAGAGAAAGAGGGAGTCAGAGATACTCAAGCAGGCTCTACTCTGTCAGCACAGATCCTGATGTAGGGCTCAATACCATGAACCGTGAGACCTTGACCTGATCTGAAATCAAGAGTCAGGACACTTAACCAACTGAGCCACCCAGGTCCCCCATGACACAGCTGTTCTTATCCCTGGTTGCACATTATAATTATCTAGGGTGCTTTTATAAAATCCTGATGCCTAAGGCACATCCTAGACCAATTAAATCAGAGCCTCTGGGATCTGGGCGTCAGTATTTTTTAAAAGCCCCCAAGTGTTTCTAATGTGTACATTCAGTTGAGACTACCCTGGTAGAAGGAGTACTGGACATTTGTTTTTCACCTTTGGTATATTCCCTGATTAATATGGTGATAAATTTTTTGTTAATCTTAGCAATTGTTTAATATCATATACTGTATTAGAAACAAGCATAGAAGCTTCTCTGCTGATTAACTTTCAATTCACAAACTTCCATAATTTCTGATTATAAAAATCCAAATACTCAAAGGGAATACCTGGGCACGTGTAGGTTGTATATGTGCACAGGTGACTCTGATTTGCAGTCAAGACTGAGAGACATTGTGACAGGTGTTCCATAAACATTGAAATAGATGGGTGTGTGGGGCACCTGGGTGGTTCAGTCGGTTAAGCATGTGACTCTTGGTTTTGACTCAGGTCATGATCTCACAGTTTCCATGAGTTTGAACCCTGTGTTGAGCTCTGTGCTGACAGTGCAGAGCCTGCTTGGGATTCGTGCTTTCCCTCTCTCTTTGACCCCTCCCCATTCGTGCTGTCCCTCTCTCTCAAAAAAATAAATAATAAATAATACTTAAAAAAATAGATGGGTGTGTGTGTATGGGTGGGTAGGTTGTTGGATGGGGACATATGAGGGATTCTCAATCTTGGTTCTACTGACATTTTAGGTCAATTATTTGTCGGGGGAGATCCTGTGTGTTGTAGGATGTTTATCAGCATCTCCGACCATTATCCACAAGATGCCAGAAACATCCCCCAGTTATACAGCCCAAAATGTCTTTAGACATTTCCAAATGTTCTCTGGGGACAGAACTGCCCTGGTTTAAGAATGACTGGCGGGGCGCCTGGGTGGCTCAGTCGGTTGGGTGTCCGACTTCGGCTCAGGTCACGATCTCACGGACCGTGGGTTCGAGCCCCGCGTCGGGCTCTGGGCTGATGGCTCGGAGCCTGGAGCCTGCTTCCAGTTCTGTGTCTCCCTCTCTCTCTGCCCCTCCCCCGTTCATGCTCTGTCTCTCTCTGTTTCAAAAATAAATAAATGTTAAAAGAAAAAAAAAGAATGACTGGAGTAGATTAATGAATGGATGGATGGATGGATGGGTGGGTGGAAAGATGGTTGGATAGGAGGAAGGGTTATATTCTCCTTTGAACTAGCTATAACATGTTAGCGGTGCCCTCATTAATTAAGGAGTTAGAAAAAATCTTTGACACATGTTCATTTTATATCTGTAGGATAATCATGATTACAACTTCTTTGAAAAATTCTCCTTTAACAGATAAATGGGCATTATTCTTCAGTGTTAGGAGAAAACCAGTTGGCTTATGGTTTCTGGAGGACTCTTAGGCAGTGTATTTCCAGAGCCTTAAAATATACATATTGGTACATACTATATACATTAGTACTTACATTTTGGATACAAATTTGGCAATACCTTAACACTTTTAATTGTGTATACCAGAGTTCTACTATAAACACATTTTGTTCAAATGCAGATTTTAATTATTATTTTATTTTAAAATTATTATACAATTATTTTAATTATACTATATAATAATCATAATTATTTTATTTTAGTAACCAAATTTCAAAAATTCAACATTTTAATACTTATGGACATTGGAATTTCCAAGCAGCTTTGGCTGCTCAACTGCTATGTGTACTTCGGAGATATTAAAAAGACATTCACATTGTTCAAAAAGGAACAACAGACCAAAAACAGAGTCACTTGCCCCCGCAGCAAACCAAGATGGAATTGCAGTTTCAGTGACTTCCAGGAAGGTGACCTTTAACCAGTTGATCTGGGATTACCTGGTCAGCACCAGTGAAGTCATCTGCATGAGAGACACCCTCCCCACCAAAGAAACCTTGTCTGAGAGGCACCTGAGTGGCTCAGTCAGTTAAGTGTCTGACTTGATTTTGGCTCACAATGTCATGGTTCATGAGATGGAGCCCTGCATTGGGCTCTGAGCTGACAGCACTGAGCCTGCTTGGGGCTCTCTCTCTCTCTCTCTCTCTCTCTCTCTCTCTCTCTCCCTCTCTCTCTCTCTGCCTGTCCCCAGCTTACACAGTCTCTGGCAAAATAAACAAATAAATTTAAAAGAAAGAAAGAAAAGAAACGTTGTCTGAGATAATCCACTCTTTGTTAGCAAACTTCCTTCCCAGCCCCTCTACAAAAGCCTCCCATTTTGCACAGCTCCTTTTGAATGCCTTTCTACTTGAATGGACTGCTGCTTCATGAATCAATGAAGAAAGCCAGTGAGATGCTCAGCTTTACTCAGATGAATTTTGTTATCCACAGCTTTCAGCAAAGGTGAGTGGAGAAGCCAGATTTATGTCCGCAGGTTCTGCAGTAAAGGGTTCAGCTGACAGTGATGTCCTCAAGTTACTAAAGTTTCCTTCTTCCCTAATAGTAATTGGGTAAAGATTTATCACCTCTTTGATTCCTGGACTTGAGACTAGGGTGAGGATACCATTTCTTTGAGGTAAACACACAAACTACAGAGTTTTTGCTCTACTTGAAGAGGATGCTTAGTGAATATTAGGTGTATCATTGCCACTTTTGCATTTTTTTTTCGTTTATTTAGAGAGAGAGAGAGAGACAGTGGGGGAGGGGAAGAGAGAGGGGGATAGAGAGAATCCCAAGCAGGATCCGTACTGTCAGCGCAGACCCCAACACAGGGCTTGAACTCAAGAACTGTGAGATCATGACCTGAGCTGAAGTCAAGAGTCGGACACTCAACAGATTGAGCCACCCAAGCACCCCTATGTATTTTTATTTTTATTTTCTAAATTTTTTTTGATTTTTTAAATTTATTTTTGAAAGAGAAAGAGACAGAATGCGAGTGGGTTGGGGCAGAGAGAGAGGGAGGCACAGAATCTGAAGCAGGCTGCAGGCTCCGAGCTGTCAGCACAGAGCCCGACATGGGGCTCGAATTCACGAGCTGTGAGATCATGACCTGAGCCAAAGTCGGACGCTCAACCGACTGACCCACCCAGGCGTCCCTACGTATTTTTATTTCTAATAGTGTCCCATCATACCATCCTTTGGCCTTGGATCTAGAACTGTGGCTATGGAGCAGTGTAACTTGTTTTTAAGGTAACAAGATACTCAGCTTCCATTGCATACACACCAATTTTAGCATCTTCCCCGGAGTGGGACCAGTGGAGGATCTCTACAGCTGGTTTCGCAGGAGACATACACTGGCACTCTCAAGATTACTTCTGTTATGGGGCGCCTGGGTAGCTCAGTCGGTTGAGTGTCAGACTTCGACTCAGGTCATGATCTCATGGTTCATGAATTCAAGCCCCGCATCGGGCTCTGTGCTGACAGCTCAGAGCCTGGAGCCTGCTTCCGATTCTGTGTCTCCCTCTCTCTCTCTGCCCCTCCCCCCGCTCACGCTCTGTATCTCTCTCTCTTTCAAAAGTAAATAAACGTTATGGGGCGCCTGGATGGCGCAGTCGGTTAAGCGTCCGACTTCAGCCAGGTCACGATCTGGCGGTCCGTGAGTTCGAGCCCCGCGTCAGGCTCTGGGCTGATGGCTCGGAGCCTGGAGCCTGTTTCCGATTCTGTGTCTCCCTCTCTCTCTGCCCCTCCCCCGTTCATGGTCTGTCTCTCTCTGTCCCAAAAATAAAAAAAAAAAAAAAAAAAAAAGTAAATAAACGTTAAAAATTAAAAAAAAAAAAAAAGATTACTTCTGTTAAGTAGATACCTTCCAAAAGACTGCCTGGAAAGCTATTTATCAAGTAAAGCTAAATTTGATAGACTTACTGCATTAAGAATGCCAACTTGACTAAGTCATAATTTCTCAGAAGGTGAGAGTCAGGGGAGGATAGTTATAGAGTGTTAGGGCCTAAACTAGGTGATTTTAAGGAGGCTCTTCCGAAGCAGGAAACTGATTAAGACTAGGCAGAGTTTATAACAACCATTTTGGATTGGTAGGCACAGTGAGGCAACAGTCTTTTTTTTTTTTTTAATTTAAATTCAAGTCAATTAACATACAGTGTAATATCAGTTTTAGGTGTAGAATTTAGTGATTCAACACTTACATACAACACCTGGTAAGGCAACAATCTTTAAGCAGGTCTTGAGTAAAATGCTAGTTTCAATAAGTAAGCTCTTCTTGTCAGTCCATAGTGTTCTGGGAGCGAGTATTTCTTGGAGCAAATAGCTAAGCTATTTTTGCTTGTTCTCCATATTATTTAATACAAGGACAGGAAAGTATGCCTGGTATTTTTTAATGCAGAGACAGGAAATTAAGTTGGTTTTAGTTCTCTTTATCAGGTTCCTGCAAACTACTTTGGTTGTAAGCCACCATTGGTTGCTAGTAAGTCCTACGCTGGTATTATTATTATTAAAAAAATAGTGACAAGTCTTCTTGTTGTTGAACTGAACACCTAACAGCTGCCGTTTCACCTTATTTGAGCAACTTGTATAAGCATGACAAGGCAGTTCCCAAATCTTTGACAGGTCAGGTAATATCTTTGCCCGAAGAAAAATGGTGAAAACAGCCCACTCTCTGCCTTCAACCAGCAATTCTGTTACATCCTGCTGTGCCGAAGGGACTGTCTTTTTTTATTATTAGTATTAAACATTTTTTTTAACATTTATTTATTATTGAGAGAGAGACAGCATGAGCAGAGGAGGGGCAGAGAGAGGGAGACACGGAATCGGAAGCAGGCTCCAGGCTCTGAACTGTCAGCACAGAGCCTGACACGGGGCTCGAACCCATGAATGTTGAGATCATGACCTGAGCTGAAGTCAGACTCCCAACCGACTGAGCCACCCAGGCGCCCCTGAGGGGACTGTCTTGAACAAACATCTGAAGCATGTGAACGGAACTTTGTATGCTTGTGATTCCCAAAACACTCCTGGTTTTTGCCATGTGTGTCCCATCAAGCATTTACTTTACTGATCTTCCATCCCCTAAATACTTCACCAGACTCACTGTTGTTAGGCCCAGAAATCCCCTGATGACTATATTAGTGTTCTTTGCTGCTGTTATAAATTATCACAAACTTAGTAGTGTGAAACAATACAATTTTATTTAATACAAACAGTACAAATTTATTGTTTTACAGTTTGAGGTTTGACATGGGCTAAAATCAAGGTGGCACTAGGGAAGAATCCATTTCCTTGCCTTTTTCAGATTCTGCGGGCTGCTTACATTCCTTGGCTCATGGTCCTGCTAACCTTAAAAATAAAACTGTCCGTTATCTTACCAGCAAAAATGAGTTTAAGAATAGCAGAGAAGCCAGAGCTGCGGTGGGCGGTGCAGATGAGCCACTGGCAGCGATGCTTTGTATTCCACATCACTGCCTAAGGTTATGTTAACCTGCATCCTAAAGGTTACAACAACTCTACATTTACTAGTTGGTTTTACATGAGAAGTTTTCGTTTTTGAACAAATGGAGCTAAACACTGTAGAATCTTAAATTTATAGGACACAATTCCTTCCAACTTCAAAGCCATATCTCTGAAAATTCTTCCAGTGTCATGTCTCCCTTTGACTCTCCTTTTCTTCTCCCCCTTTTAAGGATGGTTGTTATAACATTGTCCCCGTCTGGATAATCCAGGATAATTTCTTTATTTTATTTTTAATGTTTATTTTTGAGAGAGAGAGAGAGAGAGAGAGAGAGAGAGAGAGAGAGAGAGAATGAGTGGAGGAGGGGCAGAGAGAGAGGGGGACAGAGGATCCAAAGCAGGCTCCATGCTGACGGCAATGAGCCTGATGTGGGGCTTAAACTCACAAGCCATGAGATCATGACCTGAGCTGAAGTCAGACACTTAACTGACTGAGGCACCCAAGTACCCTGGATAATTTCTTTATTTTAAAACCAGCTAATTAGAAAACTTGGTTCTAACTGCAACCTTAATTCACCTTTGCCATGTAACCTAACATATTCACAGGTTCCAGATATTAGGACTTAGGACATGGACATCTTTGGAGAGAGAAGCACTATTTTACCTACCACAGTCATCAAGTGAAGAAGGAGCCTAGCTGGCTAGATGGACTTCCTGATGTCTGGGCCTACCATGTGATCACTGGTGACAAATTCAGGGAAGTCAGAAGTAATTATGAGGTAGGTATTTGGGTATTTGGTTAAACCCAAACTCAAATACCACATTTGTTTAAATGTTTATTTATTCTAGAGAAACACAGAGCATGAGCAGGGGAGGGGCAGAGAGAAGGAGACACAGAATCCAAAGCAGGCTCCAGGCTCTGAGCTATCAGCACAGAGCCCAACGTGGGGCTCAAACCCACGGACCATGAGGTCATGACCTGAGCCAAAGTCGGACACCAAACTGACTGAGCCTCCCAGGCGCCCCTCAAATATCAGATTTTGGTATAATACAAAGGCTGAGACTGAACTGCAGTGCATTCCTAACACCCTTTGGTCCAGCAGTCCACATCTAGAAATTTACTCTACAAAATTACTCATATAACTGTGCAAATTTATACCAACAAGAATATATACTGCCACATGATTTGGATAAGAGGAAAACTGTAGACAATTGTCTGTCCATAGGGGGAAAGTTCGTGAAGTATACTATACCCTTATTCTGGAACATTTTGCGACTTACATAAAATGAGGTAAAATTATAATTATCGACTAGGAGAATAGATGTTCATGATCTATTGTAGTTTTTATAAAAGAGCAAGCTGTGGAACAAAATGCACAGTATGAAACCATTTTACCTTCTGTAAGTGTGTGTCTGTGTGTGTGCACAAATGTGTAGGAATGTCCAGAGAAAAAGGTCTAGAAGGATATATACCTGTTCGCAATAGAAACTGCTGAGTTATCTAGATTTTTGACGATGAGCATGCATCACTTTCATTTATCCCTGGACCCAGAAATTCTAATTTTGGGAATTTACTAAGGAAAACATCATGGTGATGAACAGAGATTTATCTACAAAGATAAATACCATTGTTTAAGAGTGAACAATCATTAGCACCCAAAATGAAGGGGGAATTGATTAAACGAGTTGTACATTTATACTTTGGAAGAGTATACAGCTGTTAAAAATAAGACAAACATGGCACAAAAACAGACACTCAGATCAATGGAACAGAATACAGAACCCAGAAATGGACCCACAAACATATGGCCAACAAATCTTTGACAAAGCAGGAAAGACTATCCAATGGAATAAAGACAGTCTCATCAGCAAGTGGTGCTGGGAAAACTGGACAGCGACATGCAGAAAAATGAACCTGGACCACTTTCTTGCACCATACACAAAAATTAACTCAAAATGGATGAAAGACCTTAATGTAAGACAGGAAGCCATCAAAATCCTCGAGGAGAAAGCAGGCAAAAACCTCTTTGACCTTGGCCACAGCAACTTCTTATTCAATACGTCTCCAGAGGCAAGGGAAACAAAAGCAAAAATGAACTATTGGGACCTCATCAAAATAAAAAGCTTCTGCACAGCTTAGGAAACAATCAGCAAAACTAAAAGGCAACCGACAGAATGGGAGAAGATATTTGCAAAGGACATATCAGATAAAGGGTTAGTATCCAAAATCTATAAGTAACATCAAACTCAATACCCAATAAACAAATAATCCAGTGAACAAATGGTCAAAAGACATGAATAGACACTTCTCCAAAGAAGACATCCAGATAGCCAACTGATACATGAAAAAATGCTCAACCTCACTCATCATCAGAGAAATATTACTCGGCAATCCAAAAGAATGAAATCTTGCCATTTGCAACTATGTGGATGGAACTATTATGCTAAGTGAAATTAGTCAGAGAAAGACAAATATCATATGAGTTCACTTATTTGAGGACTTTAAGACACAGAAGAGATGAACACAAGGGAAGGGACACAAAAATAATATAAAGACAGGGAGGGGGACAAAACATAAGAGACTCTTAAATTTTTTTTTTTTTTTAACGTTTATTTATTTTTGAGACAGAGAGAGACAGAGCATGAACGGGGGAGGGGCAGAGAGAGAGGGAGACACAGAATCGGAGACAGGCTCCAGGCTCTGAGCCATCAGCCCAGAGCCCAACGCGGGGCTCGAACCCACGGACCGCGAGATCGTGACCTGAGCTGAAGTCGGACGCCCAACCGACTGAGCCACCCAGGCGCCCCCATAAGAGACTCTTAAATACGGAGAACAAACAGAGGGTTCCTGGAGGGGTTGTGGGTGGGGGGATGGGCTAAATGGGTAAGGGGCATTAAGGAATCTACTCCTGAAATCACTGTTGCACTATATACTAACTTGGATGTAAATTAAAAATAATAATAATAATAATAAATAAGATAAACAGGGGCACTTGAGTGGCTCAATCAGTTAAGCATCTGACTTTGGCTCAGGTCATAATCTCGCTGTTTCTGGGTTTGAGCCCCGTGTCAGGTTTTCTGCTGTCAGCAAGGAGCCGGCTTCAGATCCTCTGTTTTCCCTCTTTCTCTGCCCCTCCCATTTGTGTTCTCTCTCTCTCTTTCAAAAATAAATATTTTTTAAAAAATCAGATAAACAAATATACTATTAAATGAAAAAAATATATGTATAGTGTGTTCCATTTCAAATACACATACAAATAAATATTATTATGCAAATATCATCAGTATTTATTTCTGGGGTAATGTGTGATTTTTACTTTCTTCCAATGTTTTGGAAGAGAGGAATAGGAAGTAAATAAGTCAGAGGTGAGACTATTTCCTCACTTTTCTCCAGGTTGAACGTCAGAGGACAGTGTACATTAAGGAGCCACAGTTTGGGGGTTGGGTGAGAAATACCAGAGGAGGCAGCTGGTCCCAGGTTCTCTGGAACAGCCAGTTATAAAGCCTATAAAGCCCGTGCAGCACTCAGTAATCATGCTGAAAGTGTAGTGGTGACTGGTCTTTGCAGCTGGGGCTAACAGCAGGAGGGGTAGACCAGGCAAAAATCCCACAGTCCCAGATGTCCAAGTCTCCTGACTGGAGCAGAAAAGTACTTTCTTCCAGGCTTTCCCTGTGGGCTGAGCCGACCACAGGGCAGCATTAGGACGATATTAGGCTATCGTTACATGGCAGGTGAGGAGTATCCAAGGATCATAACCAGTCTTAGACTAAGACTCCATTGTAAGAATCGGAATTTTTCTGATGATTCTTATGCTTTTTTACGGAGATCAATTTATCAACTGTCTTATGTTCAATTACTAAAGGAGGAAGGCAACACTGAAAACTAAATCACAGTTGCTACTTGAAGTTGATGGACTAGAAGGAAGCTACTCAGAGAGGCTGTGATTTTTTTTTTTTTTTTTTTTTTAGTTAGATCATCCAGCCCCTGAACACACAGACTGGAGGTAGAAGTTCTAGCTTAGAGCTTCCTCACACCATGTGGCCTCTTCATGCCCAGTCTGTCTCCACAGCCAAAATGCCAGCTGCTCTTGCCTGTTCCAATTCTGCTCTTTGAGCTCTACCTGCTGTGCAGGGCTGGATGCTTGTCTGATGCCACTACCTACAGCCTAGACTTCCTTCCCTCTAGGGGATTCTGGGGGGCTCTATGCCATTCCCTCTTCGGAGCTGATGTGCCCACCCCTCCACTGCTGGAAATAATAGTTGCTGACAGTTCATAGCTGCACTCCTCACCAGAAACTGTCCTCAGCCAAAGGGAACTGCCTGTGCAGAATATGCCCCCTTCCAGGCTCATAGCTAGTGGTTGGTGCATATGGAGATTTAAAAGCTTGCTCTTCATTACACAATTTGAGTCAACTCTGTGGGGCTACCCCAGCTCCAGATCTGCTTGTAGGATTATCTGAGGCCCCATTTGCAATCTCACTGGGGGTCAGCTGCTCCCTTTGCCCAGTTCTGCCTCCCTCACCCCCTTACTGTTATGTCTACTGAGCACATCCTCTAACAACCTTGCTGTACCAGTTTGCTGAACAAATTCTCTGCAGCTCAGAGTCTGTTTCAAAGGAAACCAATCTAAGACATCCTCCTATTGGGAGTCAGGCCTGTGCTTGCTGCAGAATCCCAGGAAACAAGCAAATCCATAAGAGGGTAGAGAGGTCTGTGTTCAGCCAGGCCTGTGTCCATCACTAATAGGGTGCTTTGGGAAGTGTTCCTTGACTTCTTGGGTTCCCAACTGGAACATGAGAAAAGAAGACAGGTTGTCTCTGCTAGTCTCAGAGGTGGTAGGAAGTCCTACCTTAATAAATGTGTTTGTGTGCGTGAGTGTATTCACATGCAAATATTCCCTATATCCCTAGCTCTGGGCACTGAGAGAGCTTTGGAGCAGTAACACCTTCAACAGCAAGGTACCAGATTTAACACCAAGTACCAAGACCTTGGCTTCTAAATACCATCCTCCACCAAAAGAGTCAGAATTCCTTGGCTGTTATAAGAAAAATTATGAGATGAGCTTGGTATTCCTTGCCAGAAAGCAAGGAAGTCCTCAAAGAATAATACAATTTTTATCAAAAGGACCTGGAGGCAAGTTGGAAGAGGCTCTCATGGTTAAATCAGACAATTTCAGATAAATTTTTTAAAATGATCTCCTTAATTTGATCTGCAAATGTAACATAATCACTATCAAAGTCCAGCAGTGTTTTTTTTTTTTTTTTTTTTGGCCAAAACTGACAAGCCAATCCTCAAATTAATATGGAAATGCAAAGAACCCAGGATAGCCAAAACAATGAACAAAAAGAACAAAGTTGGAGGACTCACACTTCCCAATCTAAAACTCACTGTAAGGGAGAGATTGGCAAACTTTTTGGTAAAGGGCTAGATAGTAAGTATGTTAGGCTTTGTGGACTGTACAGTCTCTGTCACAGCTATCAACTCTGTTTTTAGTATATTCAGTGTTGTGCAATTATCCCCACAGTCTAATATTAGAACATTTTTCACCCCTTAAAAAACCTTGTACTATTAGCAATCACTCCTCGTTTCCTCATGCCACTTTCCAGTCATAGACAACCACCAATCTATTTTCTGTCTATAGGTTTGTCTGTTCTGAACACTTCACACCACGTATGACTGGCTTCTTTCACTTAGCATAATGTTTTCAAGGTTAATGTATGTTGCAGCACGTATCAGTATTTCATTCCTTTTTAGAGCTGAATTATAGTCCATTGTATGGATATATCACAATTATTTTATCCATTCATCAGTTGATGGATATTTGGATTGTTTCCACTTTTGGGCTATTATGAATGGTGCTGTTATGAACCAAGTACAAGGTTTTGTGTAGATGTATATTTTCACTTCTTTTGAATATATACCTAGGAGTGGAATTGCTGGGTCATATTGTAGCTCTGTGTTTAACCTTTTGAGTAGTTGCCAGACTGTTCTTCAAAGCGGCTGTACCATTTTGTCTTTCTCCAGCAGCATTTAAGGGTTCCAATTTCTCCACGTGTTAAACAATACTTGTAATTATTTGTCTTGTTTATTATAGCCATCCCAGTAGATATGAAGTGCTATCTCATTGTGGTTTTGATGTGCATTTTCCTAATGACTAATGACGTTGAGTATCTTTTCATGTGCTTATTGGCCCTTTGTATATCTTCTTTGGAGAAATGTCTATTTCATCCTTTGCCCATTTTTAATGGGTTATTTATCTTTTCATTATTGCATTGTAAGAGTTCTTTATATAGTCTAGATACATGTCCCTTATCAGATACATAATTTGCAAATATTTTCTCCTATATGTGGGCTCATTTTCTTGATGGTGTCCTATAAAGCACAAAAGTTTTTGATTTTGATGAAGTCCAATTCATCTATTTTTCTTTTGTTACTCATGCTTTTGGTATCATATCTAAAAAGTCACTGCCACATCCATAGACGTGAAGATTTACCCCTATGTTTCCTTCTAAGAGTTTTCCAGTTTTCATTCTTTTGAATTTATTTTGTGAGGTAGTAGTCCAAATTCATTCTTTTGCATGTGGACATTTGATTGTCCCATTATCGACTGCCAGAGTTAACAGTCTATATTCTTCTTTTTGTGTGTATACACACACACACACACACACACACACACACACACACACACACACACACAAATATATATAACAGTCTATATCCTTCTGGTTTCCAAGGTTTTATGATTTTTTTTCATCAGAATTGTCAAAGCTGAATTTAGTCATGTTAAGTTTCAACATGATACCACAAATTTCCCACCAATTGTACAAAACATCCCTTTGGGTCAATTCTAAATTAGGCTCATGCAATAAAATGCACATTTCATTTTAAAGCTTTTGTGCAGGTGTGCCCAAGCTGTCAAATCCAATTTAACAGGATCAAATGCCTTAATAGTTGAAGACTTAGTTTTTCATCAGGCTGTCTCTAGAGAGGTTCCAGGCAAATAAATAGTGAAATCCCAAGAAACCTTTTTTTTTTCATACCAGCAAAGAAAGATTGGTACTGAGTAATTTGGAATAGTATCAAGGGGGATTCAATTCATTAACAGCACTGACTCTGAGGGGAGATGCCAACTGCATTACCCTTGAAGGGTGAGTGGTACCTTGACCTCTGGCAATGAACCACGGGATCTTTGGTTGATAAGGAGGTTGGGGAGAAATTCTAACATAGGAGAGTATGGGAAAGGTATAGAGGGAAGATGAACTTATAAAGGCATGCTGGGACAGATGGGCGGCTGGGAGAGGGCTCAGATCCCTGGCTGAAGAAATACAAAGATGTTGTTAAAAATTACTTGGAACATGGGGTGCCTAGGTGGCTCAGTTGTTTAGGCGACCAACTTCGGCTCAGGTCATGATCTCGCAGTTTGTGAGTTCGAGCCCTGTGTCAGGCTCTGTGCTGACAGCTCAGAGCCTGGAGCCAACTTTAGATTCTGTGTCTCCCCTCTCTCTACCCCTCCCCTGCTCATGTTCTGTGTCTCTCTGTCTCTCAATAATAAATAAACATTAAAAAAATTAAAAAAATTACTTGGAACAAAAAAAGAAAAACTACTTGGAAAAAAAGGCAAAAAGGTAGTTGGTATGTACTTTCAATGTCATACTGAGAATTAAGGGGGATGATGGTCTCATCTAAGAGTTATTTAATTATCTATCTTAAAGTAATGTGCTTTGTCATTTATTAATTATTCTAAAGTTATATGCTAAATATTATCCAGTGGAAAATATAACCCCAAAGGTTATGGTTTGATTGCCCTCTCGACACGAACCAATTTTATATCTTATCTAACATTTTATTTATTTTTAAAATATTTATTTATTTGTTTTGAGAGTACATGCGCATGCACTTTTGCATGGGCAGGGGAAAGACAAAGAGGAAGACAGAGAATCTGAAGCAGGCTCCAAGCTGTCAGCTCAGAGCCTGATGTGGGGCTTGATCTCATAAAATCGTGAGATTAGCCAAAATCAAGAGTTGGACGCTTAACTGACTGAGCCACTCAGGCTCCCCATCTAACTTAACATTTTAATTCTTTTTTTTTTTAAGGTTTATTCATTTTTCAGAGACAGAGAGACAGAGCGTGAGCGGGGGAGGGGCAGACAGAGAAGGAGACACAGAATCCGAAATAGGCTCCAGGCTCTGAGCCGTCAGCACAGAGCCTGACGTGGGGCTCGAATTCACGGACGGTGAGATCATGACCTGAGCCGAAGTCGGACGCTTAACCGACTGAGCCACCCAGGCGCCCCTAACATTTTAATTCTAACATTACTTTTTTTCTCTCCCAATATTCCTTTATAAATGTCTGTGAATACCCAGTTGTTCAACCTGCTCTTTGAACCAGCGTTGACATCTTACTTGCTCCCTCATATTTGTATAAGTCATGTTTTCAATTTTTGGAAAATTAGACTTTGCCAGGATTCAGCCTGTGATGACTCACTGACCAAGGGTTGTTAAGTGTCCTTTGAGGAGAAAAAGTAGCCCTCATTGCAACAACGAGCTCAACTCTAAATTGCCATTGGATTCCTCCTTCTTCATGGATTTGCAAGGAACTAGATGCAAAAGCTGTGAAAAGTGCATTCCAAGGGAGAGGGAGGCTCTTTCCTGATGGCTGTGATATTACATCATTGCACAAATGCTAGGAGGCCTGACATGTCAAGTGAGCCAGACATTCTCACAGAAGCATATGTTTAAGAATGATTTTAGGCAGTATTTCATCTCAGCCCTTGCCTTGGCACCCTGCTGCTCCATTGCTGAAAGTCCATGTTAAGGGGTGCCTGGGTGGCCCAGTTGGTGAGTGTCCGACTTCAGCTCAGGTCGTGATCTCACGGTTCATGGGTTCGAGCCCTGCATCGGCTTGCTGCTGTCACAGCAGAGCTTGCTTTGGACCCTCTGACACCCTCTCTCTCTACCCCTCCCCCACTCACACTCTCTCTCAAAAATAAATAAACATTAAAGAAAAAAAAGAAAGTCCATGTTAAGACATTTGGATGATCATAACTTAGCACATAGAGCTGACTACTACTTTGGTTCTCTGTGGGAAAGGACAGAATAACCCTCTTGGCTTCAAGTATGGTCCAAAGTGACTAACAAACCCACCAATGGGGTTACTGTTCACCGCCTGGAAATGTTAACTGTTTAGAAGTGTTCCCCAATTAGTTTGAGAGCTTCCCAGAGACAGAGATGATCTCATTTATCTCCATATCCCCTATTTCTACCCACAGGAGTTGGCATTCAGAAAGCATTTGATAAACTGCAGTTGAAAGAACACATTTCTGGAAAAGTCCTATTGGCAGGTACTATAACTGGCGAACCAAAAAATAAAAATAAAAGATGTTCACAGAGAGAAGCAGAAATCTACTAATTTATTGCTCCAAGCTTGGGATTAATTTCAACTTGCTTGGGTTTCTCATGGTAGGGGTGAAATAGCTTGGGTTAGATAAAACAGTAAAAGAAAAAAAAGTAGCATTTGTGTAACTCAATAGAAATTAGCCTTTTTCAGTACAATCTGGGCACAAATTATCATACAAACCAATTTCTCAATTAAAAAAATGCATAGGACATTATTGTACTTCTTTAGAGTGTACATATCATTTTTCTTTCTGAGATACAAATAGTTGTGACTTCTGTCTAGGGAGGCAGAAATTAGGGTGTCAGAGGGATAAAATGACAGAAAATTGTTTCTACCATGTGGGGGGCTTGGCTGAATTATGTTCAGTCATATGCTAGGGTTAAATAATGTGAACTAAACAGACAAAAGCTATGCATATTATAATAGTGTTAAAAGACAGTTTATAAATATTAATCTCTAATTTCAAAAACAATTCACATTCATTTGGAATGGACAACAGTATACATTTACAGTTTTTTTAAAGTTATTTACTTTATGTGAAAAACTATTATTTATTAAGTTTGTTTTAATGCTTATTTTTGAGAGAGAGAGAGAGAGAGAGAGAGAGAGAGAGACAGAGCATGAGCGGGGGTGGGGGGTTGGGCAGAGAGGGAGGGAGACACAGAATCTGAAACAGGCTCCAGGCTCTGAGCTGTCAGCACAGAGCCCAATGCGGGGCTCGAACTCATGTACTGTGAGATCATGAACTGAGCTGAAGTCAGACGCTCAAAGCTGCCTTAATTCTCCTGACTTCTGTCAAATTATAAAATGGAGAGATCTAAACAATCTCGACATCCACCAGATTATCACATTGGTCAACCGTATTGATGACATCATGCTAATTGAACCAAATAAGCAATAAATGGATAGTATTGTAAAGTCCTTGGTAAGACTCATGTGCTACAATGGCTGGGAGATAAATCCTTTGAAGACTCAGGTGTCCATCACATTCAGTAAAATTTTTAGGAGTTTAGTAGTCTGGGACACCACCTCCAAAATAAAAGACAAATTATTGCATCTCATACCTCCCACTACCAAGAAGAAAGCACAATACATTCTTGCCAATATTCAGTATGGTCAGTTTCTTTAACTTCAGCTATTCTAATAATTGTTGTGTAGTGGTCTCTTGTTCCATTTTTAATTTGCATAATTAATTTGCATGATGTTGAACATCTTTTCATGTTCTTACCTGCCATCTGGATATCTTCTTTGATGAAGTGCCTGTTCAAATCTTCTAGTCATTAAAATTGTGTCATTTTCTTATTGTTGATTTCTCAGAGTTCTATACATGTGCAAGTCCTTTATCAGATATATGCCTTGCAAGGATTTTCTCCTAGCTTATGCTTTGTCTTTTCATTTTCTTAACAATGTCATTTGAAGAGCAGGAGTTAAAAATTTTTTTTTACTGTTCATTTATTTCTGAGAGAGAGAAAACCAGAAAATGCAAATGGGGGAGGAGCAGAGAGAGAGGGGAACAGAGGATCCAAAGCAGGCTCTGCACTGACAACAGACAGCCCAACATGGGGCTAGAACTCACGGACCATGAGATCATGACCTGAGCCAAAGTCTGATGTTTAACCGACTAAGCCACCCAGGTGCCCCTGAAGAGCAGGAGTTTTAAATTTTCACAAAGTCCACTTTCTTTTTTCAAAATTTTTAAAAAATTTATTATTATTATTATTATTATTATTATTATTATTATATTTTGAGAGACAGAGGGAGCCACAGCATGCACAGCAGAGAGGCAGAGAGAGAGGGAGACACAGAATCCAAAGCAGGCTCCAGGCTCTGAGCTGTCAGCACAGAGCCCAATGGTTGGGGGGGGGGGGGGTGGAACTCACAAACTGTGAGATCGTGACCTGAGCTGAAGCCGGACACTTAACCGACTGAGCCAGCCAGGAGCCGCTCCCTTCCGTTTTCTTTTATAAGTTTTATAATTTGAGGTTTCGCATTTAGGTCTATGATTCATTTAGAGTTAATTGCTGTACATGCTGTGAGATATGGATCCAAATTTGTTTTGTTTGTTTTTTTGCATGTTTTAGTCCAGTTGTTCAAGTACCGCTTGTTGAAAAGTATATCCTTTCTCCACTAAGTTGCCTTTATGTCTTTGTTACAAATAGTTGTCACTACATGTGTGGGTTTGTTTTGGGACTCTATTCTATTCCTTTGATATATGTGTTCCTAACTTTATGTCAAAAACAAACTATTTTGATTACTATAGGTTTGTAATAACTATTGTGATTACATGGTATTAGCCTTCCAACTTTTTTTCTTTTTCTGAGTTGTTTTGACCCTTCTAGTTCTATGAATTTCTATGAGAATTTTAGAATCAGTAAGTCAATGTTTTCAAAAAAGCTTGCCGGGATTTTAATTGGTATTGCACTGAATCTATAGATAAATTTGGGGAGAATAGACTTTTGAACACTATTGAGTCATTTTTTTAAGTTCATTTATTGATTTTGAGAGAGAGAGAGAGAGAGAGAGAGAGAGAGCGAGCAGGGAGGGGCAGAGAGAGAGGGAGAGAGAAAATTCCAAGCAGGTTCTCCACTGTCAGAGTAGGGCTTGACTCGGGGCTTGACACGGGCTCAAACTCATGAACCGTAAGATCATTACCTGAGCTAAAACCAAGAACCAGCTGCTTAACTGACTGAGCCACCCAGGCGCCCCAACACTATTGAGTCTTTTAACCATAAAGAAGGTATATCTTTCCACTTAATTTTTGTCAGCATTATTTTAATTTAGGTTTTATTTTAAGCAGGTTTTCTTTAATTTTTCTGAGCAGTATTTTATAGTTTTCAGTATATAGATCTTTCATATCCCTTGCAAATTTATCCCTAAGTAGTTCATATTTTTATATTATTAATGATACTGCTTTTCAAATTTAATTTCCAGTTGTTTATTGCTAGCATGTAAAAAAAACAACTGACTTTTTTTCCCTGTGGTTTCTCCTATTAAATGCTTTATTAAGATATATTTCACACACATTAAAAGTCACCCATTTAAAGAATGTAATTCAATGGACTTTAGTATATCCACAGAGCACTGCAATCTGAGAACACCTGTCACCCCCCCAAAAACCTCATATGTATTATTAGTCACTCCTCTTTTCTCCACCTCACCTCCATCAGCCATAGGCAACCACTGTTCTTTGTTCTGTCTCTATGGATTTGCCTATTTGCACATTTCAGATGAATAAGATCATACAATATGTGGTCTTTTGTGGCTGGCTTCCCGCACTTAAAACAATGTTTTTAAGACTCATCTATGCTGTAGCATATTACCAGACTTCATTCCTTTTTTTACTGCCAACTAATATTCCTGTTGTGTGGATATACCATATTTTGTTTATCCATTCATCAGTTAATGTACCTATTTGGGTTGTTTCCACTTTTTGTTATTGTAAGTAATGCTTCTATGAAATTCACTTGCAAGTTTTATGTAGATGCATTTTTTAATACTCAGAAGTGGAATTGCTGGGTTACATATTAACTGTGTATTTAATATTTTGAGGAATTGGGGGGCCTAGGTGGCTGAATCGGTTGAGCATCTGACTCTTGATTTCAGCTCAGGTCGTGATCCCAGGGTTGTGGGATTGAGTTCCGTGTTGGGCTCTGCACTGACCATGGAGCCTGCTTGGGATTCTCTCTCTCTCCCTCTGCTCCTCTCCCCTGTCGTGCTCTTTCTCTCTTTTGAGGTTTGAGGAACTACCCAGACTATTTTCCAAAGTGGCTTCACAATTTTATATTTTCACTGGCATTGTATGAGAGTTCTAATTTCTCCACATCCTCTCAGCACTTATTGTTGAAATAAGTGCCTTAATTGTAGCCATCCTAGTGGATATAAATCAGTATTTCATTATGGTTTTGATTTGCATTTACCTAATGATAATGGTGTTAAACATTTTCTTCATAAGCTTATTAGCAATTTGTATATTTTATTTGGAAAACTGTCTACTCAGATCCTTTGGTCATTTTATTTTTTAATTGATTAATTAATTATTGCATGGAAGAGATTATTCTGAAGTTTAGTTTCTAAAATTAATATTTGATACATTATAGTTACAAAGTTAAAACCCTAGGTTTTCCTGTCCCTTTAAATTTTGCATATAAATTTTCTTATTCTCTTAGTGATTTTTTTTGAAGTTTAGGTGACACACAATGTTACATTAGTTTCACTTAATATGCAACATAGTGATTTGACAAATCTATACATCATGCTATGCTCACTACAAATCCACAAATGTAGCTACCATCTGTCACTATACAACTTTTTTGCCCATTTAAAAAAATTGGGTTATTGGGGCGCCTGAGTGGCTCAGTCGGTTGAGTGTCTGACTTCGGCTCAGGTCATGATCTCACGGTTCGTGGGTTTGAGCCCCGCGTCGGGCTCTGGGCTGACAGCTCAGAGCCTGGAGCCTGTTTCAGATTCTGTGTCTCCCCTCTGCCTCTCCGCTGCTTGCACTCTGTCTCTTGCATTGCCTCAAAAATAAACATTAAAAAAAACTTTTTTAAAAATTGGGTTATTGATCTTTTATTAACTTTTAAGAGTTCTTTATATATTTTGGATATAAGTCTTTTATCAGATATATGACTTGCAAATATTTTCTCCCATCCAGTGGGTTACGTTTTTACTTTCTTGATGGTATCATTTCTAGCACAAAAGTTAAAAAAAAATTATGAAGTCAAAATTATTTTGCTTATTCAAGTTCTTTTGTCTTTTCTTTCTTTCTTTTTTATGTTTGTTTATATTTAGAGAGAGAGGGGCAGTGCATGAGCAGGGGAGGGGCAGAGAGAGAGAGAGAGAGAGAGAGAGAGACACACACAGAATCTGAAGCAGGCTCCAGGCTCTGAGCTGTTAGCACAGAGTCCAACATGGGGCTCGAACTCATGAACCGTGAGATCATGACCTGAGCTGAAGTTGGACTCTCAACCAACTGAGTCACCCAGGTTCCCCTCCTTTTTTTTTAAGTTAATCTCTACACCCCACCAGTGGCTCAAACTCATAACCCAGAGATCGAGAGTCACATGCTCTTCTAACTGAGCCAGCCAGGTACCACACCTTTGCCTTTTCTTATAATAGTCATGATTTTTAAAAAATTTACTCTCCTTGGGATGCCTGGGTGGCTCAGTTGAGTGTCTGACTCCTGATTTAAAAAAATTTACTCTCCCTTAAAATTTTTTTTTTAATGTTTATTTTTGAGAAAGAGAGAGAGAGAGAGAGGCAGAGCACGAGCAGGGGAGGAGCAGAGAGAGGGGGAGACAAGGAATCCAAAGCAGGCTCCAGGCTCTGAGCTGTCAGCACAGAGCCCAACATGGGGCTTGAACTCATGAATTGTGAGATCATGATGTGAGCTGAAGTTAGATGCTTAACCAACTGAGCCACCCAGGAGCCCCTGTTTATTTATTTTGAGAGAGACAGAGACAGTGCAAGCAGTGGAGGGGCAAAGAGAGAGGGAGAGATGGAATCTCAAGCAGGTTCCACACTGTTAGCACAGAGCCCGATGTGGGGCTCAAACTCACAAACTGTGAGATCATGACCTGAGCCAAAACCAACTGAACCACTCAGGTGCCCCTAAAAATTTACTCTCCTAATCTCTGTTAATTACTGTATTTAGATAATTTATATTTAATTTAATCAATGATATGTTAGAGCTTAAATCTGTCATTTTCTTTTTTGTTTTGTTCATTCCTTCTATTTTCCATTTCTCTTTTTTTCTTTTTCTTGCCTTCTTGTGAGTTGATTGATTTTTTAAAAGAATTCCTTTTTGGAAAAAAAATTCAATTTTGATTTATCTATAGTGTTTTTGAGTGTATAGAGTTTTTTTGGTAGTTGCTCTAGATATTACATTATACACACATTACTTATCACAGTATGCAGGTTTTCATATTTTACCAGTTCAAATGAAGTTTAAAAACCTTACCTGCCTTTAAATCCTTTTACCCTCCCCTATTTATAATTGTCTTAAATATTTCTTCTACATACACTGAGAACCATATCAGGCAATGTTACATATATTGCTTCAACTATCAAATATCATTTTTAAAACTTGAGAGAAGAAGGAAGGTATTTACCAATATTTTCACTGTTTCTATTGTGGTTTAATTCCTCCTGATATTCTAAGTTTTCATCTTTTATCATCTTCCTTATATTTTAAGAACATTCCTTAGCAATTTTTAGAGTATGTTTAGTGGTGACAAATTCTTGGTTCTTCTAAGTTTTCTGTAGTTTCCCTAATATTTATTTGCATGGGGGGTGCATGAACAGGGGAGGGGGCAGAGAGTGAGGGAGAGAGAATCGAAGCAGGCTCTGCTATGTCAGTGCAGAGCCCAACATAGGACTCAATGTCATAAACTGTGAGATCATGCATGACCTGAGCCAATCAAGAGTCGGCCACTTAACTGACTGGGCTACCCAGGTGCCCCTATTTCCCTTCATTCTTGAAGGATAATTTCACCAGATGTAGAATTTGGGGTTCACAGTTCTCTTCCTTGAGTACTTGGAAAATGTGCTTCTTTTGACATTCATAGTTTCCCATGAGAAATCTGATGTCATTCAAAAAAACCTTCTCCTATAGGTGTTATTTCTCTGTCATTGCTTTCAAAATTTTTTCCTTTGTCTCTAGTTTTAAGAAGTTTAAATATGATGTATCTTGGGGTGATTTCTTTCGGTATGTCCTGTTTATGATTTGTCCAGCTTCTTGAATCTATAGGTTTATGTATTTTGAAAAATTTGGAAAATTTCAGCCATCATGTCTTTTTTTTTTTTAATACATGAAATTTATTGTCAAATTGGTTTCCATACAACACCCAGTGCTCATCCCAAAAGGTGCCCTCTTCAATACCCATCACCCACCCTCCCCTCCCTCCCACCCCCCATCAACCCTCAGTTTGTTCTCAGTTTTTAAGAGTCTCTTATGCTTTGGCTCTCTCCCACTCTAATCTCTCTCTCTTTTTTTTTTTTTTCTTCCCCTCCCCCATGGTCTTCTGTTAAGTTTCTCAGGATCTACATAAGAGAGAAAACATATGGTATCTGTATTTCTCTGTATGACTTATTTCACTTAGCATAACACTCTCCAGTTCCATCCACGTTGCTACAAAGGGCCATATTTCATTCTTTCTCATTGCCACGTAGTACTCCATTGTGTATATAAACCACAATTTCTTTATCCATTCGTCAGTTGATAGACATTTAGGCTCTTTCCATAATTTGGCTATCGTTGAGAGTGCTGCTATAAACATTGGGGTACAAGTGCCCCTATGCATCAGTACTCCTGTATCCCTTGGGTAAATTCCTGGCAGTGCTACTGCTGGGTCATAGGGTAGGTCTATTTTTAATTTTTTGAGGAACCTCCACACTGTTTTCCAGAGCGGCTGCACCAGTTTGCATTCCCACCAACAGTGCAAGAGGGTTCCCGTTTCTCCACATCCTCTCCAGCATCTATAGTCTCCTGATTTGTTCATTTTGGCCACTCTGAGTGGCAAGAGGTGATATCTGGGTGTGGTTTTGATTTGTATTTCCCTGATGAGGAGTGACGTTGAGCATCTTTTCATGTAGCCATCATGTCTTTGAATACTTTTTCAGCCCCTCCTTCTTTCTTTTCTTCTGGGACTCTGATTACACAAATGTATATCTTTTGTTATACTTCCACTGGTTCCTGATGACCATTTCATTATTTTTTTTTCTATTTTCTCTTTGTGGTTCAGATTGGGTAGCTTTAATTGTCTTATCTTCAAGTTCACTGGTTCTTTCCTCTGTCTTCATTCTGTTTTTGAGCTTACCCACTGAATTGAACATTTCCATTTGGTTCTACTTTATACTCTATTTCTTTGCTGAGACTTTTTGCTTTTATATGTTTCAAGCTTATTTGTTTCATCACAAATGCTTGATGAAGCTGTTTTATGATGGTTGCTTTAAAATCCTTGTCAGGTAATTCTGACATCTGATTCATTTTGGTGTCAGCATTTTTAAAGTTGTATTTTGTCATTCAAGTTGAAATTTTCCTGGTTCTTCTATAGTGAGTGATCTTTTTTTTTAATTGTACCCTGGACAGAGACATGAGACTCTGGGTCTTTAAAAAACTTTTTTAAAAAAATGTTTATTCCTTTTTTGAGAGAGAGAGAGAGAGAGAGAGAGAGAGAGAGAGAGAGAGAAACAGTGTGAGCAGGGGAGGGGCAGAGAGAAAGGGAGACACAGAATGTGAAGGAGGCTCCAGGCTCTGAGCTGTCAGCACAGAGCCCAACGTGGGGCTTGAACTCATGAAATGTGAGATCATAACCTGAGCTGAAGTTGGATGCTTAACCAACTGAGCCACTGAGGCACCCCTGAGACTCTGGATCTCACATAAATCTATTTTAGCAGGTTGTCTGTGACACCATGCCAGAGAGGAATGGGGTACCACCTCCTTACTGCCAGGTGGGGGTGAAATTCTAGACTTCCCATTTGACTTTCTTGATCCCTCGAGAGGGAAGTGGTACCTCAGTGCCTTGTTCCTTTGTATGGAAGTCAGGTATCTTACCTCCCATTATGCCTGACATCACCTTGGGTTGAGAGGGGAGGGGTGACTTGTTGGGAGGGGAGGCCTCATTATTGCTGGGTGTTGGTGAAAGTTCCATCTTCACACTCAGCCTTCTCTGATACTGAAGGGTAAAGGGAGGAGCACCTTTTTATGGTTGGTGGGAACACGTCCAGAATCCCCATGTGGCCTCCACTGACACTATAGAGGGGGCTCAATACCACTAGCAGGGATAAAAAAAAAATCCCAACTTCCCATTCAGTCTTCTCTAATACAACCGCTCTGGAAGTGAGGGGTGGTGCCACATTACAGCTGGGAGTGGCACCCTAGGCTCCCCATTCCCGAGGTATTGCTGACAGGAGTAGAGAGAGACCATGGGTTTGTTCCATGTTGTTTGGTAGGGTAGGGAAGTGTTGTCTATTTCTCTCTTGGTAGGTGGCCCCTTTCTTGGGGCATGAGCTAGAGAAGCAGCTTGTGGGGGGCTTTTTGTGTGTGTATTCCTGTTGGCCTTTCTTAGTTTCCAGCTTCTCTAGCACCCAGTCTAGGGTATAGGAGACCAAAAGAGAAAACCCAGGTGTATCATCACTGTATCATCCTGTGATCCCAAAGTCCCAAGCCAGTAAGACTTCAGAATCATTTTGGTTTATTTTATGTATAATGTCCAGGGTTTTTGTGGTTTTGTTTTGTTTTGTTTTTTACCTGACCTTTGTAGAAGAGTAAGATGTGTATTTATTCCCTTTTTATCCAGAACCAAAAGTCAATATTATCTTTCTATCTAGGTACAACATTTATTTCCCCATTTCTTAAAACTTTACTTTTCAGTTTTCTTAATATAGGGTGTGCTTATTTCTTATTAAGTTTATTATACTTTTGTTGCCATTATGAATGGGATCCTTCTTACATTTTAAAATTGGTTAAGACTGTCTGGGTGGTTCAGTAGGTTAAGTGTCCGACTTTGGCTCACGGCATGATCTTGCAGTTCACGAGTTTGAGCCACGCATGGGGCTCTGTGCTGACAGCTCAGAGCCTGAAACCTGCTTTGGATTCTGTGTCTCCCTCTCTCTCTGCCCTTCCCCTGCTTGTACTCTGTCTCTCTCTCAAAAATAAATAAAACACTAAAAAAAAACCTGGTTAACATTGTTCATTTTTGCGAAGAAAAGAGTTAATACTGTAGGTCTGGTTGCTCAGTCTTTGCATGTCTCTTGGGGAGCCTAGAACCCTGTTAACCGTTGGCCAACCACTAAGAATATGGCCTTCAGAATGCTCTTTATGTTCCTGATAATGTTCTGTATGCCTAGAATAATGGATGATGCTGTACCGCTTTATCAGGATTGCTTCGCACAAACACCAAGATTGATGATGTACCTCATTTCACTGCTGGGGTCCTGATTATCAGTTATCATGGATGGTCATGTAGCCAAAACAGTTGCCTATGTGACCAACCTGTGATAAGAGCTTCAGAACCCTGGACCAGAGTGAGCTTCCTTGGGCAGACATTTCACATATCCTTCCAGTTTGCTGCTAGAAAGAGTGTATCCTGTGCAGTCCCAGGAGGGGAAAGACTTGGAAACCTATGTCTGATTTCTCTGGACTTCACCCAAGGCATATTTTTGTTCTGCTGCTCTTACTTGATATCTTTTGCTGTAATAAAGCCTTAGCTGTGAGAATAGCCTGCAAGTAAGTCTTGAGAATCATTCTAGTAAACCACCTGACCTGAGAATGATCATGGGACTCCTAAAACTTAAAAAAAATAGGTTAATCTTGTATCCAGCCACATTGCTATTAAACTTTTATCAGAGCTACTAGTTAACCAGCTGATTTTCTTAAATATTCTATATCCTACATCATATCGTCTGCAGAAAATGTGTAATATTTTCCTTTCCCTTTTTATTTATAGGCATTAATTAATCTATTAGGCCCTCTAGTACAGTGCTATCAATATACTTACATTTCTACTTTTAATGGGAAAGCTCCCAGGAGTTCCCAATGTTCCACATTATGATGTTTGCTATAATTTTCCAATAAACATTTTCATATTAAATTTTCTTCTGCTTCTAGTTCACTAAGCGTATTTGGCAGTAATGAGTGTTAAACTTCATTAATATTTTTACCTTTACTGAGATAATCATATACATTTTTCTTTTTCTATTTGAGAGAGAGAGAGAGAGAGAGGGAGAGAGAACACCAGGAGGGGGGAGGGACAGAAGGGGAGAGAGAGGGGAGTGGGTGGAGAATCTTAAGCAGGCTCCACATTCAGCATGGAGCATGATATAGGGCTTCATCCCATGATCCTGGGATCATGATGTGAGCTGAAATCAAGTCTGGCACTCAACCAACTGAGTCACCCAGGTGCCCCTAAAATTTTCTTCTTTAATGAAGCAATCTGGCATCTTTTAGATATTTGACTACCCTTTATTTCCTCTGTGGTTATTCAAGCTTTCTGATTTTAAGATTTTTTTTTTTAAATTAAAACATTTTAAAAATATTTTTGAGAAAGAGAGACAGAGAGCAAGCATGGGAGGGGCAGAGAGAGGGAGACACAGAATCCAAAACAGGCTCCAGGTTCTGAGCTGTCAGCACAGTGTCCGACATAGGGCTCAAACCCACGAATTGTGAGATCATGACCTGAGCTAGAGTAGGACGCCTAACCAAATGAGTCACCCAGGTGCCCCTAACATTTTATTTTCAAGTAATGTCTACACCCAATGTGGGGCTCAAACTCA
Source organism: Panthera leo (assembly GCF_018350215.1). Lineage (NCBI taxonomy): Eukaryota > Metazoa > Chordata > Mammalia > Carnivora > Felidae > Panthera > Panthera leo. The sequence goes on along the minus strand of NC_056680.1, from coordinate 16,470,408 downwards.
CAACCCTGAGACCAAGAGTTGCGTGTCCCACCAGCTTAGCCAGCCAGGGGCCCCCAAAAGCTTTCTGATTCTTCTTGATCCAAGTTTGGGGATTTTCATTTTTCTAAGAATATCATCCAGTGTCTACTTTCTTCTTTATTTCATTAAAAAATTTTAACTTTAAATTAAATGAAATAGCAAAGAACTGGTAATATTAAACATGATTTTTCAAAAGAGATCTTTTTATATGGACATACAAAATTTAAGTGATATTGTTAATATGAATAATGTTGTGGTCTTTGTCACTTAACATGAAAAAAATCTGCCCAATCTATGCCTCATCTTATAACCAGGCTTTCCCCTTCAATTATGAAATATATATCACATAGAACTCTTTTTGAGGTACTGCATTAAATGTGATTCTTATACACTTTGTTGCAATGTTTTGTTTTTTTTTTAATGTTTATTCATTTTTGAGACAGAGAGAGTGTGAATGGAGGAGGGGCAGAGAGAGAGGGAGACACAGAATTTGAAGCAGGCTCAAGGCTCTGAGCTGACAGCACAGAGCTGGATGTGGGGCTTGAACTTACAAACGGTGAGATATGACCTGAGCCGAAGCTGGACGCTTAAGTGATTGAGCCACCCAGGCACCCCAAGCAGTTTCTTTCTAATATACTCTGTCAATAAATTTGGTACCCATTTGTGCAGACATTGCTAGGCTTTGCTTTTTAGCTGTTAAGCCAGACTAGGTTTGTGTAGATATTTTCACCAAATGGTAATGATATTTCCCATCCAAAGTGCTCTTCCAAAACCTCACCACTCCCCCATTAAGAGGTGGAGTTATGTTCTTTCCCCTTGAACTTGGGTGGGTCTTGTGATTGCTTCAATTAATAGAGTATAATGGAAGTAAATGCTATGTGACTTAAGGCTCGGTCATAAAATGTAGTTTTTACTCAGCTCTTTCTTAGGAGGCCCACTGTTAGAAATAGCCACTATACTGTGAAAAAGCCCAGGCCACATGAAGAGGTCTAACAGGAAGAACTAAGGGCCTTGGTCCTCGGCCTTGGCTGAGCTGCCACCCAACAGCCTGTACCAACTTGACTGCAGCATGTGTGAGCCACCTTGGAAACAAAACTGCTAGCTTTCAGTAGAGCTGTCCCAGGTGATCCCATGTGGAGCAGAGACTAACCTTCCTTGCCTGAGTCCTGACCAGGCTGAACATTTGTAAGCACAATAAATGACTATTTTTTATTTTATTAAAAAAATTTTTTATGTTTATTTTTGAGAGAGCAAGAGAGACAGAGTGTGAGCAGGGAAGGGGCAGAGAGAGAGGGAGACGCGGAATCTGAAGCAGGCTCCAGGCTCTGAGCTGTCAGCACAGAGCCTGACGCGGGACTTGAACTCACAAACCATGAGATCATGACCTGAGCCGAAGTCAGCCACTTAACCAACTGAGCCATCCAGGTGCCCCATGACTATTTTTTATTTTAAATCACTGTTTTATTATGTAGCAACTGATAACATACAAAGATAAATATGAAAACTAGTTAAGAGTGGGAAGCATATCGCTTCTGAATTTCTCTGTTCATTCATTTAAAAGCTTTCTTCTCATGGCTTCCACAAGACCACACTCTCCTGTTTTCTTCACCTTTGTCCCTTTGGTGGCTTATCATTCTTTATGACCTGTAAATACTAATGTTCCCAAATGCTCAATCCTGGGCCCTGTCCTTTTACCTGCCCTTTTCTCTAGCTATACTTTCTCCCTAGTAGATCTCATGCAGACTTATACACTGATGACTTCAAAATCTATGTATTTATATCTATAGCATTCCTCTAAACTCCTGACTGGTATTGTTGAACTGGTCACTTTGTATCTCCATTTGAATGTTTAGCAACATTCTCTGCCTTAATATGTTCAAAGCAGAATTATTAATCCCACATCCCCTGACCTATTTCTCCCCCAGTCTCCGTAAGTCTCCACCAGTCTCCATCAGTCATCAGTTGCTAAGGTAAAAAATTTAGGATTTATCTTTGTTTTTCTCTCACTTCCTGCATCCAAACCATCAGCAATATTAACAGACAATATAATACTCCGCATCTCTCATTGTTCAGATATATTTATAAAAGCTCTTACATGAATATGCATATATATGGCTTTTGGCTTAATTGAAATGACTAGTATGACTCCGAACACATTCTACTCTGGAACTTAACTTTTTTCAGTTGATATCCCTGTGTCAGTAAATATATATTCAACTCTATTTTTTTCTCCCAATTTCTTAATGGATCTCTAAATATATACAAACATCTGTAGTTTTATATATACACAGGATCACAATATATTTACTGGGATGTGGTGGTAATTTTCTCTTCTTTTTTTCCTATCATTTCCTCCTTCCTTCATTTCTCCTAACTCTCAAATCAAGATAACTAGAGGCACTTGGGTGGCTCAGCCAGTTAAGTGTCCCACTCTTGATCTCAGTTCAGGTTATGATCTCACAGTTTATGGGATCGAGCCCCATGACAGGCTCTGTGCTGTCAGCATAGAGCCTCCTTGGGATTCTCTCTCTCTGCCCCTCCACCATTTGTGTGTGTGCATACTCTCTCTCAATAAATAAATAAACTTTAGAATAATGTCCAAAAAAAGATAACTAGACGGCATATATCCACTTGTATCTTTCTCTGTACGAAAAAAAAATTTTTTTTAAATGCATGTATATAGAAGTTTAAGCATCTTAAGCTTTTCCCATTCAACAAATCCCAAAACCTCATGGAAACGCCTCTAGAACATCTAGTATAGCAAAAATTCATTCCTTTATTTTATTAAAAATTTTTTTTTCAATGTTTATTTATTTTTGAGAGACAGAGTATGAGCAGGGGAGGGGCAGAGAGGGAGACACAGAATCCGAAGCAGGCTCCAGGCTCTGAGCTGTCAGCACAGAGCCCGACACGGGGCTCAAACTCACAAACCACAAAATCATGACCTGAGCCAAAGTTGGATGCTCAACCGACTGAGCCACCCAGGCGCCCCTAAGAAAATTCATTCTTTATTATTTTTTGATTTAACTTTATTTTTTATTTTTTAAAATTTACATCCAAAGTAGTTGGTATATAGTGAAGCAATGATTTCAGTAGATTCCTTAATGCCCCTCACCCATTTAGTCCATCCCCCCTCCCACAACCCCTCCAGTAACCCTCTGTTTGTTCTCCATATTTATGAGTCTCTTCTGTTTTGTCCCCCTCCCTGTTATTTTTGTTTCCCTTCCCTTATGTTCATCTGTTTTGTCTCTTAACGTCCTCATATGAGTGAAGTCATATGATTTTTGCCTTTCTCTAATTTCACTTAGCATAATACCCTCCAGTTCCATCCACGTAGTTGCAAATGGCAAGATTTCATTCTTTTTGATTGCTGAGTAATACTCCATTGCATATATATATCACATCGTCTTTATCCATTCATCCATCGATGGACATTTGGGCTCTTTCCATACTTTGGGTATTGTTGATAGCACTGCTATAAACATGGGGATGCATGTGTCCCTTCGAAACAGCACACCTGTATCCCGTGGATAAATGCCTAGTAGTGCAATTGCTGGGTCGTAGGGTAGTTCTATTTTTAGTTTTTTGAGGAACCTCCATACTGTTTTTCAGAGTGGCTGCACCGGCTTGCATTCCAAAAATTCTTTCTTTTAAATGGCATTAACATTCCTTGGTATGAATATTACAAAATGTATTCTTCCATTCCATTGTTTAGGAGCATTCTCTTTATTTCCCCCAATATAAGTAACAATACAATTAATATCTTTGTACATTTATTCTTTGTACAAGTATTTCTATATACTTCTATATACTTCTAGAATACTAGAATTCTATATACTAGAATTTCAGAAATAGAATTTGCCGAGTCAAAGGATACACACAAATTTTTATTAAATAGTAAGTAGATGGGGCGCCTGGGTGGCTCAGTCAGTTAAGCGTCCGACTCCTTGTCTCGGCTCAGGTCACGATCTCATGGTTTATGAGTTCGAGCCCCACGTCGGGCTCCACACTGACAGTGCAGAGCCTGCTATAGATTCTTTCTCTCCCAATCTCCCAATCTCTCTCTATCTCTCTCCCAAAAATAAACTTAAAAAAATTTAAAAAAAATAGTAAGTAGATACAATTATTAATCAAGCAGAGGGTAGACAAAATAACAATAAAACAACTATGTACTTACAACCTAGTTTAAGAAATAGAGCTTTAGTGATTCTCTGAAGCTTCCTGGATGCTTCCATATGATTTCTTTTCCCCCTATAGAAAAAAAAAGAACCTGAATTTTTTTACTTCTCCCTTCAGTTTTTTTCCCTTTGAGTTTTGACATGTTTTTTTTAAAAAAATGTTTATTTATTTACTCTTGGGGGGGAGGGGCAGAGAGAGAAAGAGAATCTCAAAGAGGTTCCACACTGTCAGTGCAGAGTCTGATGTGGGGCTCCATCTTATGAACCATGAGATCATGACCTGAGCCAAAATCAAGCTTCAGATGCTTAACTGACTGAGCTACCAAGGCACCCCTGAATTTTCTTGTTTAAATCCCTGCATAATCTGTTAATTTTGACTTGTAAAACTTCATATAAATAGAAAAAAATATATATATATCCTTTTATGTCTTTTTTCCTGCTTATTATGTTATTAAGATTTTTTATTTTTTAACATTTATTATTATTATTATTATTATTATTTATTTATTTTTTTGAGATACAGACCATGAGCAGGGGAGGGGTACAGAGAGAGGGAGACACAGAATCCAAGCAGGCTCCAAGCTGTCAGCACACAGCCCGATGTGGGACTTGAACCCATAAACCATGAGATCATGGCCTGAGCCAAAGTGGGACGCTTAACTGACAGAGCCATCCAGGCACCCCTGTTCCTGAGATTTAACCATTTTTGATAGGTGTAGCTGGAAATTTCATCTTATTTTTTATTCTTTGGGGCGCGGGGGCAGAGAGAGAGGGATACAGAGGATTTGAAGCAGGCTCTGGGCTGAGAGTGGAAAGCTCAATGTGGGGCTTGAACTCATGAACTGTGAAATCATGACCTGAGCTGAACTTGGACACTTAACCAACTTAGCCACCCAGGAGCCCCTGTTTTCAAATGCTGTTTAATCATTCAATACATAAATACACTACAGTTGATGGGACATTTGCCAATACTGCTAAGAACATTTCCAAACATGGCCTTTGTGGTACATGTGCAAGTTTCTCTAGTTTGCATATCTAAGAGTGTAATTGTTGGGTTGTAGGGTATGCCCATACTCATCTTTACTAGGTAAAGTCAAATTGTTTTCCAAAGCTGTTATACTAATTAACACTCCCACTAACACTGCATCGTATCTGATTTCCCTAAAACATCTTTTCAATGTTTCTTAGCTATTAATTTGTCTTCTTGTGTGATATTTGCCAATTTAAAAAATTGTTTTTTTCCCCTGATTTGCACGAGTTCGTTATATATTCTAGATCAGTGCTGTCCAACAGAAATAAAGTGCAAGTCAAAATTTAATTTCAAATGTTCTAGAAGCCTCATTTAAAATAGTGACAAGAAACAGGCCAAATTATTTTTTATAATATTTTTTACTTAATAATATACTTACCAAGATATTATCATTTCAACATGTAATACATACATACATATATACATGTGTATATATATATATATATATATATTTTTTTTTTTTTTTTTTTTTTTTTTTTTTTGTACTAACTCTTTGCAATCTGGTGTCTTTTTCATACTTACACACATCTTAATTTGGCCTAGTTACATTTTAAGTACTTGCCAGTTGTATGTGGTTAGTACCACTATACTGGGGTGTAGATACTTTTGTTGTTGTTGTTATGTGTGTTGCAGGTCTTTCTGTCCAGTTTATGATTTTTCCTTTCACTTTTTGTCTTTTGACGACAAAGTTTCAAAGAAGCTGAGTTTTGACCCCTTTGGTTTGCACTTTGAATTTTAAGAACATTTTTTCTATCACATGGGCATGTACTAAAGATAATGTATTATTCTATATTTTATTCTAAATCTTTCCATGTTTTGCCTTTCATATTGAAGTCTTTAATCCATCTGGAATTGACTTTTGGGTTAAATATGAAATAAGGATCCATTTTTACTTGCTCTCCAGATGGATAACCAGTAAGATAACCTAGCTCTCATATTTTGATGTTGGTGTTGTTTTTATAAATGGTATGTTTTATTTGCTTGTGCTTTCTAACTGCTGGATTATGGAAATGCAGTTGACTTTTTTTTTTTTAATCTGAAAAACTTGAAGAAATGTCTTTAGTTCTAAGTATTATTCTGTAAATGATTTGGGGTTCTCTAAATAGACTATCATACCACCTGTAAATAACAACTGTCCTTTTTACTTCTTACATGTTTTATTTCTTGCATTGTTTTATTTTGCTGGCTAGGACTCAAGTACAATTTGAAAAGAAATGGTGATAGCAAAAAAAAAAAAAAAAAAAAAAGAAGAAAAGAAAAAGAAAAAAAGAAATGTGATAGCAAACATTTTGCTTTTTAATTTCAAAAGAAATAAAAAATGATTTCACAATGATGTATCATGTTTGCTCTAGATCTTTATCAGGTTAAGGAAGTTTCATTCTATTCCTGGTTTGTTAAAGGTTTTTTTTTTCCCTCTTTCTTTTTTTTTTAAAATTAAGAATGGTTACTGAAAGTTAACACTTTTGCCTCCATCTAAAAGTATTTGGTTGTACCATCTTGTATTAGCTTTCAATTGCTGATGTAACAAATTGCTACAAACTTAGAAGCATAAGACAACATAAATTTCTGCACACCAGAAATCCAGTATGGGTCTAACTGAACTAAAAACAGTATTGGCAGGTTGCATTCCATTCTGGAGGCTCTGGGAGAAAATCTATTTCCTGCTCATTTGGGTTATTGGCAGAATTCAGTTCCTAGAGGTTGTGGGACCACAGTCCCTATTTTCTTGCTGGCTGTAAAATGAGTGAGGGTTATTTTCATCTTGCAGAGGCTGCCACATTCCTTGGCTCATGGCCCTTTTCCTCCATTTTCAAAGCCAGCAACAGGCAGGTTAAGTCCTTGCCCTTTTTCATCTCTCTTTTGCCTTCCTCTTCCATTTTTAGGATTTATTATTAGACTGAGCCCAGATAATCCAAGATAACCTCCCCATCCCAAGGTGTGGAACTCAATCACATCCAAGTCTCTTTTGCTGCAAAAAGAAAAATACAGGTTCTAGCGATGAGGAAGTGGACATCTTTGGGGAGCTATTATTCTGCCTATCACATCATCATAATTTGTCAGTATGGTGAATTGCTTTAAAAAGTTTGCAACATTGAACCCTTTCATTCCTGAAATAAATTCAACTTGATTATGGTTTTTATCTTTTTGATGAATCGCTGGATTTGCTTTAATATTTTGTTCAGGATTATTCCATCTTTGTTAAAGAATGAGAATAGCTTGTAACCTTTTCCTTTTTTGTCCTATCTTTGTCTGAGTCTGTCTGTCCTTCTACCCCTTCCTTTCTTTTTGAGGGAAAATTGACTACTGATTAATCTTATTAAAATTTTTTTAAAAAGTTTATCTATTTTGAGAGAATGAGCAAGGGAGGGGCAGGGAGAGAGAGAATTCCAAGCAGGCTCCATGCTGAGTGTAGAGCCTGATGCAGGTGGATCCCATGACTGTGAAATCATGACTGGAGCTGAAATCAAGAGCCAGCCACTTAACCGATGAGCCACCAAGGCACCCCAGACTACTGATTTTCATAGTTTTAGGAACAGATAGGTTTTTCATTTCTCACTAAGTCAGTTTTGCTAATTTCTATTATCTTAGAAAGTTACCCGAGTTGATCTAAGTTTTCAAATTTATTGATATCAGATTGTTCATTTTTTGGGTCAATTTTATCATTGCAGTAGTTTCCACAGTTTTGTCCCTCTTCTCATTACTTGTATCTTCTACTTTTTCCCCAGTTTGTCAGAATTTGGTCGAATTGTTCGTTCAGAAAGAACGAATTGTTGGCTTTGTGCATCTTCTCCATCGTATGCCTTTTCTTTCATTAATTTTGTACTCTCATCTTTATTTTTTCTTTACTTCTACTTTAGGTTTGACATGTAATTGTCAATTTTGTCTTTTCCTCCATAAGTATTTAAATTCCTAATTTCCCTTTAATTACTGCTTTAGCTATATCTATGATTTTGGTATTTCACTATTTTTTCCAGTTTTATTGAGAAATAATTGCTATAAATCACCATGTAAGTTTGAGGCATACAGTGTGATGGTCTGATTTACATATATTGTGAAGTGATTACCACATTAGGCTCTGCTAAATGCATCTTCTCATCTAGATACAAAACAAAAAAAATTTTCCTAGTGAGAAAAATCCAGGATTTACATTTCATTGTTCTTTAGATCCAATTATTTTATAATTCCCATCATAGTTTTTTTTTTTCTGACCAACAAGTTATTTACAAGCATGTGTTTCAATATTCAAATGTATTTTTCTCCCCTTAGTATTTCTGACTTAATTGCATGTTTGTTAGAGAATGTGGCTTATGCAACATCAATTATCTAAAATTTGTTGAGAATTACTACATGGACATACATGTGCTCAATCTTCATAAATATCTCACATGTGTGCATTAAAAGGATATGAATGCACTATTAAGTGCAACATTTAATATGTCTATTAATTCAGTCTCATTTTTTTTTTAAACTTTATTTATTTTGAGAGAGAGAGCATGAGCAGGGGAGGGGCAGAGAGGGAGGTAGAGAGAGAGAATCCTAAGCAAGCTCCGCACTGTCAGTGCAGAGCCACACGTGGGGCTCAAACTCACAAACCATGAGATCATGACCTGAGCTGAAATCCAGAGTCAGACGTTTGACACAGCCACCCAGGTGCCCCTTAATCTCTTAATTATGTTGCTCATATCTTCTGATTCTTGTAAGATCTATCCATTCATTATTTTGAGGTGTATTAAAATCTCCACTACAGTGGGAAATTTATACATTTTTCTCATAGTTCTGTCAAAGTTTGTTTTCAGTATTTTAAGGACCTGTAATTATGAACATACATGTTTAGAATTCTGAAGTCCTAGGGTCCTGAACTTACCATTATTTAACAACCTTCATTTATTCTTAGTTTGTCTGATGTTACTGGTAAGCTTTCTACCGATATGTTAGCCTGACATCTTTTTCCATCCTCCTACATTTTTCTATGTTCTTCGTTTTGAGAATGTTTCAAAAATAGCATACGGTTGGATTTTGTTTTCTTGTCTGTTTGCATTCTTTTTTTATTTTTTATTATTAAAAAAAAATTTTTTTTAATGTTAATTTTTGAGAGAGCAAGCGAGACAGAGCGTGAGCGGGGGAGGGGCAGAGAGAGGGAGACACAGAATCGGAAGCAAGCTCCAGGCTCTGAGCTGGCAGCACAGAGCCCAACATGGGGCTTGAACCACAAACTGTGAGAACATGACCTGAGCCGAAGTCTAACCGACTAAGCCACCCGGGCGCCCCTGCATTCTTTTTTTAAATTGGAGACCTTATTCGGCTTACATTTACTATAGTTACTGAAATATTTGCATTTATTTTTTACCATATTATTTGTGATTTCTATTTGTTTCACCATTTGTTTCTTTTTTCTATCATCATATGATGCTTTTGTTGGATTTTTATTCTATTTTCTCCCTCTATTAATTTAGAAATTAAAACTCTTAGTCACCTGAGATATTTTAACTTGAATACTTAAAAGAATAAAGCTTAATCAATATTTTTATTGTTTTCCCAAACAATACAAGGACTTTGGAAAACTTTAAGTCTAATCATCATCCCACCCTTCCCACTTCAAAGTATGACTTTGTTGTCCAGGATATTAGTTCCATCTTGCCTTACTTCATTAACCACACACATTGTTAGTATTATTCCTTTATTGCATTTTTAATTTTAACCACTTACTTACCCATTTCTTTGCTTCTTGCATCAGGGAGTGTTTTCTGTTGGTGGTAAGCTCCAGATTTTTTGATCTGAAAATATCTTGAATCAGCTACATTCAAATCCTGGCTCTATCATTCCTTAAAAGTCATGTGACTCTAGGTTAAGTACCTTAATCTCTAGGATCTTTGGTTTATTAATCTGTTAAAATGAGTTTAGTCCTTTGCTGGGAGAGACAAGGCTGGGAAGAAAGATGCAATAAGTAGCTCCCAAGATCCAAGATGCCAACATCAAAACACAATAGAACAAACATTACATCAGTTCCCTGAGTGTTTGATACTCTTGTAGGGAAGACGAGATTAACACATGTTAACACATAATAATATTCCTGTGTACTTGACGGTTAAGTGTATGGTTCTTTCAAGTCAGCACTTTCAAGCCCAATGAAATGGTTGGCTCTCAGGGGCTTATGAAGGAGTCTTCACAAAAGACAGTGCTTACCTGGATGTTATTAGCTGGTCAACAATGTAGTCTTGACAGAAAAATCCAATGTGAACGCTTGAGGAGTTTCTAAAAGAAAAAGAGTAAAAAAAAAAAAAAAAAAAAAAAAAAAAAAAAAGGTAAGGTTTTAAAAAAAGTAGCAAAGTATTTATTACACACCTGGAACATACAGGCCAAACACTATAAAATATGAAAGACAATGATGCTTCTGCCTACAATGATAGGAGTTGGGAAGATAGACTTAGGTAATGGAAGTCAGTTAACAAAGAGATATGGAAGAGAAAAGACAACTACAGAGTATACTACTACTCCAGAGGAAGGTGCTCACTTGACATAAATAATGTATGTGATAGGACTCAGTATGGGTTGCGTATTGTTTCACAGATTCCTCTTGTGTAGAGATCTGCAGATTGAACATGATTGAAGATCAATTGCAATTATACTCTTTTCTCTAAGGAATTCCAGAGCCAAAGGGTGTGATAGATTTGTGTAGAACAGTTAAAATAACCATTATTCTAAAGGATGCTACCTATCTTTTGTATACTGATTAAATCTAAAATAACTTTCAATTATGCCGAGCTTCGGGTATCTACATAAATTTATAAGGTAGCTAATTTTTTGGTGCATGGCTGTTAGTTTACATTCACCAAGTACTTTCTCAGACATTATCACATTTTATCCTCCCCAAATGCTAAGATGTTGGCTTTATATATTTCTATCCTACAGGGAAGTAAATACACATTTAAACCACTTGATCCAAGTGATCCAACCAGTATCTCATTACATTTTTAATTAATGGAAAGGAATCAATTTCAGTTGTAACAGAATAATTTGTCGATCTATTAAAACTAAGCAGTAAATCACCATAAAAAAACAGTATGTAACAGCTTCTAAATGCCCAAGTCATGTTTCTACTCTAATGCTAGGATGGACCTGTATGCATTTATGATTTTTTTGGTTAATATGCAATCATAGCAACAACTAATTTTGGGTTCCCAGAGACCAAATAAAGAAAAAGACATTTTTGGAATCTGTAATACACACCATTCCTCTATTTAAGAGCACATGGTGGGGGGGTGGAAAGAATAAATAGATAAGGATCATGTCAGCTGGGAATAGATTCAAGATAATATTTAAATAATCAAGGAAACTGAGTAAGTATCTCACAAACTGTTGTGATCTACATGAGTCTTGTACTGGCAAGCCTGAATTTTCAAACATTTGATCTTGATATAACCCAGCTTTGCGTATGTTATTCATGTATACTCCCAAACTGCCTCTCTGATACCATATTCAACCTTTCACATATCAGCAGATGACTACTAACCACAGGCTATGGCTGCCACAATAGGCCTGACTCTGCCAGGGTGAGAGTTTTTGTGGGAGCACATGGGTAGAGACACAACTGCCCACGCTGCCCTGCTCCCACTTCCAATGCTGGCCTTGTGGCCACTGTCAACTCTGCCCCCTCTTGGCAAAGCAAGGAACTTAGAGGAGTCCTAGGACTGAAGGCCTGGGGCTTGCTGGTCTATTCCAAATTGGTATCTCTTGAGCACAACCAGTCTCCTGAGAATCCTCACCTGGGGAAAAGATTCGGTGCGAGAAGAGCGGGATGGGAAGAGGCAAGAGTAAGTGGTTAGGAGTGGTTTCCCCATTCAGCTTCAGCTGTGGGTTCAAGGAAGGGAATGACCATTTTCCTCTCTCTAGAGCTTTGGCCAGGTTCCTATGTGAGGCAGGAGAGCTTTGGCCTGGGCACATTGGAGGTAAAAAAAAAAAAAAAAAAAAAAAAAAAAAAAGTACCGTCCAGTGGCACTTTAGATACCTCACTGTCTTGATTGTATTATGTCTGTGTGTGTCAGTTCTGTCTTGCCAGTATATTACCTTAAACATTTTGTTTACAAATACTAGTTTTGAAGAGGGAGCAACTGGTGCCTCTGCCATCCCCTCAACCACATTTTTCCCCCCAACTCTTTACCAGGTACCTGGAGCCGAACAGTGGACAATGTCCAACTTTTGGCCTTTTGTCTACCCCAAAGCAAGAGCTGCCTGAGTCAACTTTGTTTCAAGGTCACTAAAGGCTACCCTGGGGTCCCCTGGGATGGGTCAACAGGAAGCAGGAATGGCAGGAGCAATTATGAAGGTTTTTATGGTTTTCAGCTCACCAGGGATAAATGCTTCTTAGGTTTCACCTTAAGACGTTTGACATTTTTCCTTCAAACACATTTGCAGAAGGCTTCATGTAACAAAACAGGAGACAGTCAATATATAATAATAATGCTAAAGACCAAATTATTCCACAGCTTTGATCAAGAGGCCAGGCCCGAGAATAAGTTCTGAAGATACATCCTCTTTGGATTTAAAATACGTGCACAAAAAACGCTGGTACAACAATAGATGAAGGCATTTAATAGTATTCAATCCTCCAACAATCGTGCATGAAAAGTAACCATGCCCAGTGTCACATACTAGAAAGTGGCAGGGCTGGTACACTTAACCACTGCCCTGAAATGTCTGATTAAGTGCTGACATTTACTGAAGGTTTAGAGCTTTACAAATATCCTCTCATTTAATCCTTAAAAACAGTGAAAGGACCTGTCCACATCAATATTCTCATCTTACAATGAGAAAAAAAAAAAAAAAAACAACACAGAAATTATGTAACGTTCACGGTCTCTAGAGAAGTGGTCATGGGAGACTTGAATCTAGGGAATCAGATGGGCCCTGAACCTGGATCCTATGCCTAAAGGCAACAGAAAAAAAAAAAAAAAAGCCAAAATGACCCCCAAGTGAGAAACGATGATAAAACGCTAATATAGACACTGCCTGCATATGAATTTATACACACAGGCACGGACACGTGCGCGCACACAGGATATAAAAAAGAGCTAATAAAGGATGTCAATTCACTTAGGTCACACTTCAGTAATTAGGACACATACCGTCTTGTTTTAGGCTGCTATAGCAGAATACCATGGACTGGGTGGCTACAAACAACCGAAATTTAGTGCTGACGGTTCTGCACGCTGGAAATCGGAGTGCAGGTGCCGGCATGGCCGAAGTCTGCTGGAGGAACTCTTCTGGGTTGTAGTCCTCCCTTTTCTCCTTGGGTCCTCCCTCACGTGGCACACAGCACAGCGAGAGAGCTCAATGGGGTCTCTTTTATAAGGGCACTAATTCCATTCAGGAGGGCTCCACCCTCGTGACCTAATCACCTCAAAGGCCCCACCTCCTAATCCCTGAGAGGTTAGGGTTTTCAACGGTGTGGAGGTGGGTGGGGGGTGGCACACGAACATTCCAGTCCACAACACAGACTTCCGTGCAGCCGTCGGCTGGTAAAATCTTACTCAAAGTTATGGTGATCCTGTGAACTCCCAATTTCAAAATGATCAGTTGCCACGAACTCTTCAACGCCCCGAGCGTTTAGCTAAAGGCTTTGGGCATTCTTGTTTCTCCTTCCAAAAAGAAGAACTAAAAACCCTGGCCCTTTCAAGTTGTCCCCTTTAAGCTCACCTTGTCATCTTTGCAGGAAAGTGATTAGCAGCCTTTAAAAAGGATGTTTGTTCCGAGGCCTTAAGAAGCCGGCGGAAGGCTGGCGCGGTGGCCTGGCCGAGTTGGGGTGGGGGTGAGGGGAGCAGATGACCCAGAGGGAGGCGGGAAGGAGGAGGGGGCGTCCGGGGAGCTTGGGCTCCGGGCGAATCCCCGGCCTGGCTCCGTTTCCGTTCCTGCCGAGGGGAGAGATGAAGAGGCAAGGGGGAGAGAGCGCGAGCAGGAGGAATAAAGGAGAGAAGGGAGACAGGCTCGGGAGGAGCGGCGACCGCGGTACCTCAGAGTCCCGGGACCCGGGGGAGGGGCCGTCGTCGGCGCGGCCGCGGACGTCGGTGCTACGGGCGGCGGGGCAGGAAGGTTAGAGTCCCGGCGGGCTCGGGCCGTTCCCCCGACGTCGCCTGCCAACAGCCTGGGGCCGGGCCGGGTCACGCCTCAGCCCCCCGCCGCCTCGGCGGGCCTGACAGAGAGGTCGCCGCGGCGCCTTCTCTCGGGGTCCCGGGCGGGTCCACGGCGCTCGGGCCCGGAGCTTATTGTTCCGGGAAGCCGCGGGCAGACTCGGGCCGGCCGACCCGCCCCCGCCTGGGGGTCGCCCGGCAGCTGCGGGAGCGCCGACTGGCGGCGGACGCGCGGCCCGTGCGTGTCCCTTTAAGGGGCCGGGCCTGTGCGGCTGAGGGGCTGGCGGGGTGCGCGTCGCTCCCCGTGTGAGTGTGTGGGGGAGAGAGCGGCGGGCGGGCGGGCGCCGGAGGGAGGGAGGGAACGAGCGAGCAAGCGACGCGGGCCGCCCCTGCCGCCGCCGCCGCGGTCGGACCAGCGGCCTCCTCCCCTCCCCTCCCCTCCCGCGCGTCGCCCTGCCGCGGGGAGGGGGCTCGCGTCGCCGCCTCCAGCCGCTCCCGATGAAGCAGCTGCCGCCGCAGCCGCCTCCGAAGATGGGGGATTTCTACGACCCCGAGCACCCGACCCCTGAGTAAGTATCAGCTCCGCGGTCTCCCGCCGCCTCGGCCCGAACCGAGGGCGGCGCGTCCTGACGGGCGGCGGCGCGGGCCGGCGCGAGGAGTAACGGGCCCGCGGTGTACTCGCGCGGGCGGCGTGGGGAGCAGGCCCGCGCCGCCGCCTCGCCCGGGCCTCCGCGGGTCGGCGGTTGGGCCCGGCGTTGGCGCGGCCGGTCGCGTCGCAGCGGCGGTTGGGCCGGGCCGGTGGGGGAGGGGCGGCCACGGCCTCCGCCGCCGCCGCGTCCTCACCGACCCGGCCGGCCCGTGGCTCGGCGGTCTCCTCCGGCTTCCCGCGAACCCCTCAGGCCGCGCCGCAGGCGCAGGGACCGAGGCGGAGGAGCTGCCGGTGTCGGAGTCAGCGAGAGGGCACCGGCGAGGGTAGGCCGCGAATCCCCGGGCTCGGGTGGAAGCCCGGCCCGTCGCCCGGCCTGTCGCCCGGCCTCCCGGAGACGGCGGCTCGGACCGGAAGGGCCTAGCGTGCGTCGCTCGGCCGGGGTCCGTGGAGGGTCCGCGCTGCACTCTTGGGTTTTTTTTTTTTTTCCCCCCTTTTGGAACTCGATCCCGGCCTCGCAGTGCTTCCGGCTTCAGCTTCTGCACCTTTGGCACTTGGGTTTTGTAATGGTGGCGAGGTTTGTGTGGCCCCGATGTTGAGGTGACACCGGGTTTGTTTTTCCGCCTGAAAATGAAAGCCTTCGGAGGGGCATACGTTCTCTTCCAGATTGTGGGATTTGCACACTTTGGGACACTACTTCCTTGGTAACAGGAACCTTTTACCCTAAACGGATGACTTTCTACCGCTCATAAAGACTTAAAAACTGAGGATCGTGTGAGGATTCTCTAAAGAGACAGCGTTCCAGAAAACTGAAATAGTTTTGCCCGGCCGTATTTTTTCAGACTTGGAGAATTTTTTTTTTTTTTAACACATTTCTGTGGAGGGCTGTAGCTGCTACTGTATCCAATACCTCCGAGAGCTTCCACTCCAGAGCCTGGATTCACTTCTTTCCCTCCGCCCTCACAAGACTATTGTTTTAAAAAGCTATTCTTAAACTCCATTTGCTGGTGTTGGTCGGAGTCTACCTAGAGATATGAACGTACGACTCTTTGCAAACTTAACGGTTGGTAGGGGTTTCGGTTGAAACTGTCACTTTTTGTCAGCAGAATGATTCCAAGAGATTTGCTCTTTTGACACATTTTACCTTAGCTCTGCTATGGCTTTTTTTTTTTTTTTTTTTTGGAACTCTTTGCCCGAGGCTTTGCAACTTGGTCCAGTCACGTCTGGATCTTACTTTTAGATTTAGTTGCAACCCAGAAGGATTCTGCTGGGGTGTTGATGGTTTCTGCACCGAAAGAGAAGTACTTACGCTACCCTTCTTAACAAACCCAACTTTTACGACAGTAAGTTGGCCCTACATGGCTTTATCCTTTTATGGGTTCCTTGCTTTTAGGTTAACATTACCTTGATTAGGTTTGTTTTGATTTACTGCACAATCCTCAGTCCAGTGACAGAGCTCATGTTATATAGGCTTTTGGTGTGAGACTTGGAAAACCTCAAACAGCTCTGTATCATGATCCAATAAACACTTATTGAACAGTTGTCTGGTACAAAATAACATGCTATCCCTTGATCCGACTAAATGCCTGCTTCCAGTTTTTACTTGGTTGTGTGGTGAAGTTCACAGGCTTTAAGGATCACATCCTTCCACTTTCTTGGGAAAACATTTTTCATATTGTGTGGCAAAATGGACTCAGAAGTGCATCTTGGATGGACCTACGTGGGGAAGAATCAAGAATGTTTATTGTTTTACACAAGGTCTTGAGAGTTTTTATTTTCACTGCTTTTCTGTTGTTACTGCTTTGGATTTCTAAGTGACTGAGTTCCAAAGGGGTGTGTGTGTGTGTGTGTGTGTGTGGGTGTGTGTGTGTGTGTGTGTGTGTATTAACCTGCATGGAGTATATAAAGAATTGTAAAATGTCTTCTGTTATAACGTAAGAACTAGAGGGGATCCTCGTCGGCATCCTGGACAGTGTCACTTGTCTTTCAGGTGCAGAAACTGAAGCCTAGAGAGTGAAGTGACAGGAAACCCTGTTGAGGTAGTATGTGTACGCTGCCAGTCAGTCATGATACTCCTGCATAGACAAGAGCACTACAGTGTAGGGGTAAAGAACTCGGATTTCGGAATCCGACATACCTGGGTTTGTACACTTGTTGAACCTTGGACAAGTGACTCCATGTCTCTAAGCTCGGGTTTTCCCATCTTTGCAGTCAAATGCTCTACCCCTGAGCTCTACCCCCAAGGTTTTCCCATCTTTGAAATCGGGATCGTGACTGGTAGCGACCTCCTAGGGCTTTTGGGAGGATTGAATGAACATTATGTGTGAAAAGCCCTGGGCACAGAGCGTGGCATCTGCAAATGCTTCTCTCTGGGGTTATCAGGGAAAACTTAAAAGAGGTAGGATTGTAAGTCAAGCTTGAAAAGATGAGGTGGGCTTGAGGGGGTGACATGACCAAGTGTCCCTTTTAGACTTTAGGTAGTTTGAAATGGTTCTTTGACACGGGAAGAAATTGAGGCACAGCATGTGAATTTAGTTTGATCGAAGAAACAGTTGGAGCCTGATGTTCTGTGTTTGTCTTGCACTCACTCTTTAATCAGGCACAGCTGTGAGACCTGGCTTTTTTCCTGTGGCATATAGGATTGTATTTCAGGTGAAAATGGCTGTAATCACCTGAGTATCTGTGCGCTAGGTGTTTGCTGTCGGGGCCAGGTGTTGAGGACGCTGCAAATTAGATCCAGTTAAAGTCTTCAAGGAACTTCTCTAATGAGAGAGACAGGCAAGTACTTAACAATGATAGAAGTGCTGTTCTTTGAACATATGCGTATTTTGTGCCAGACACAGGCACGCTAGGGGTGGGTGGTATAAAAAACACGCAAAATTTTGGCCTTATGGGCACCCCTCCTAGTGAGGGGTGCTGATGAATAATATAGAATGTTCAAAGGTAAGTGCTTTCTTTGCAAAATGGAGCAGGGTAAGGAGGATCCAGAATTTCTGGGGAAGATGTTATAGTTTAAAATGGGGTAGACTGGGTGAACCTTCTTGAGAATGATATTTAGGCAAAAAGGGACAGGGATTAGCTGTGTTCATATCTGGGGTGAAAGCATTCCAAGCAGAGGAAATCGTTCCAAGGTGCTGAGGCAGACCTAGTGAGTTCTGCCTGGTGTGGCTAGAATGGAGTGAACAAAAAGAGTGATATAACTTGGGTCAGGGTGGGGCGTAGATCTCACAGTGCTTCGTAGAGCCATTTTAAGGACTTTGCCCAGAGTTTTCAATAGAGGAATGACATGGTCTGTTTTCAGCTTCAGGCAGGGGGGAACAGCAAAGCAAGGAGACTTGAAGCTAGCAATCTGGGAGAGAGATGCTGGTGACTTCTAAAGTGGTAATAGGACATGGTGAGAAATGACTGGATTCAGGATACACATTGAAGATCAAACCAGTATGGTTTGTTAATAGATCAGATGTGGCAGATGAGAGAGGAGCCAAGGATGATTCCCAGGTTTTTGGTCTGAGCAGTTAGAAAGATGGGATTTGCGATCAACCAAGGTAGGTATGACTTCGTGACCAGACCAAGTTTGGGAAATAGATTAGGAATTCAGTTTTAGACATGGTAACTTTGGGATGCCTGTTAGACATTTGGGTTGAGTTGATATCCAGGTCAGACCCTGGAGTTAAGGGAAATTGCCTGGACTAGAGATGTATTTTGTGGTCATTAACTTAGTATTCAGAACCACAGCATTGGAAGAGATCACCAAGGGGGCCAGTATAGAAGGAGACAAGAACCTGGGAGTGATCCCTTTAAACTGCAGTATTAAGAAGCTTTTGTTATATAGTGTGCCTTACATGGAAGGCATCCATAAACTTAGGGAGGGAAATTACCTCTTTACTACCTCTAACTAGGAGTTAGCACTTTTTTAAATTACCGATGTAAACAGCAAACTACAGTACTATTAGCAGTACTTGTGATTTTACTACTAGACAGGTCACAGATATTTTGATATGCTGTGGTTATTGTAGATGTCTCAAAATACTGTTGATGTTTATCATTACATCCAAGTTATAGTAGACATCTACCACTACTACATTGTTAAGAAGTATATATATATTACTGTATCACACATTGGGGGTTTTTGTCCTCCATGTAATTGGTTTCATTTATAATATATATTTTATGCATTTAAAAATATTAAACTGAGAAGAAATCTACAGGCTTCATCAGACTGCTAAAATGGTCCAAAGAACAAAAAGAAGTTAAACTTTGGGCTCTGGAGCCAATGGTTCCTGGTTTTAGAATTTCACCTCTTAATAGCTTTATGAACCTGAGCGAGTTTCATAATTACTCTCTGCTTTGGAGTCATTATTTACAAAGTGGGGGATCATAGTATTTTCTGTGAAAGGTTTTGTGAGGACTTAAAGATAAGGACAGTGTTAGATCTTTTATGATTAGCATTGAATGCATCTAGGAAGAAGAGTACTTTACAAGGCACCATGATAGGAAAAGCATGGTGAATTTAGCCAAAGTTTATTAACTGGGAAAAAATATTTCTACGTGTTCTAATAAAATACAAAGCAGTGAGATTATTCAAATGCTCATAAAATCCTTGTAATTCACCCTAGAGTGGGAATAGAGATACCTCAGGAAGCTATCTAAGAGAAATATTTCTGGGAAAATTTCCTGGTTAGAAAGCCTGATGAACTATCCTAGTGCTTAGAACAGAGTATATACCTCTCCAGTATTCGTGTTCCTCTTTGCTCTTTTTTAGATTTCAGGCGGACCATTCTTCTGACACATTATGTCTTTAGAAAGGTATCAAGCAACTGTTGATACAGTTGTGTTTTACTAAGAAATGTTCAAACTGCCAAGACCTCCTTCATATATATAACATTATCAGCCAATCATACTTTTGTAGTTTCCTCAGTGGGAGTTTGATATACCCAAATCTTTTTTGCCATTTTTTTTTATTGTCCTAATTGATTCCCTTTTAAAAATAGAAATGTATTATAATTTAGTCTTTAACAGATACGTAAAATTTTTCTTGACTTGATAATCTGTGTTTTTCTGTGAGCGTTGTCAGTTTTTGAAGAGAAGCTAGAATAGTCATATGCTGGATGACAAAGGATGACTAGCCTGGGTTACAGAATCAAAAGTTGACGTTCATTTCTGTTAATTCTTCCAGAGTACCGTAGAGTACTTTATTTTGTAATGCACTAAGAGCTATTATTATAATAAGGCCCTGTGAGACCATTCATATTAGAAACTGAACCATTACATCTGGAGGCACCAAACATCACGTTTAGAACCCTTCCTTTCTATTTGAGAGAAATCTACTCTGGAGTGGGGGAGGCATTTTATTCTGAAAAAATTTCAAACTTACAGAGAAGTTGTAAGAATAGTATAATGAGTGTCCATATGCTGTTCATCCACATTAACCGGTAATTGAAAGTTTGTCCTATTGACGTATCTTTCTATATAAAAAAATAAATATACATGTGTTTATTTTTGTCTGAATCAAGTTGGAAACATCAAGACCTTTCACCCCTAAATATCTTCATTACCTTAGAAGAAGCTTTCTCTCAGATAACCAATGTACAGTAATCAAATTCAGGCAATTTAATATTTGTACCTATACTGTTAACTGATAAAATGTTTGTATTTAAATTTTGTCAGTTGTCTCAATAGTGTCCTCTCTTTTCAGTGTAGGATTACAAATTTCTTTTAATTGTGATGCCTCTCAGTCTTTAATCTCTGAGGAGAGAGCTTTAAATTCAAGCTTTGGAGGTACTTTATTATTGTCTTTGTACTTACCACAATTGTGATATTTCAAGAACAATAAAAGTGTCTGGTAGTATGTTTTAAATAGTTTATTTATTTATTTTTTTTAACTACCAAAACCATGGATGCTTATTGCAAAAGGGTAGGATAGTGCAGACGTCTATAGAAGAAAAAGTAAAAACCCACCCTTAGCGTTTCGTCCCTGCTCCATCTCTCCAAATTCCACGTCCAAGAGGGTAACCAGTACTAACAATGTAGGGTATACCTTTCCAGACCTTTTCCTTTTGTTTTTTTGTTGTTATTTAAGTGGAGTCCTACTACATATATCATTCTGTCTTTTTTCTACATACTGTATTCTCTGCATATTTGCATTTACAGGTAAGATATACTTACCTTTTTTAACAGGCAATATTGAGTTGCTTTATTTTCTTAAGGTGTCTGGTTGTCATGTTAAGCAGTTTAAAAAGGCCTTGGGACATGTTGTGCTGTGTGGAAGGGGTCTCCTTGCAAATATGTTTCCCCACAGGGTGAGTGTATCTGGTAATTTATAATAGTATTTCACGATTTTGTGTAGACTTTGACTCCTATACTTCCTTGCTTTTAAAAAATCTATTGTGTATACTTATTTCTATTTGTCCTGTCTGGTGCTGGTGGATTAAGTAGTTTTTATTTCTGCCCTACTTAGATGAGTTGATTGGTTATTTTAAAAAGAAAACTCGAGGCATTTAAGTACAGTTTTTTGAAAATAGTTGGTTTGAAGCTGGCCAACTGAAAATTCAATAGGTTTGTTGTTTTTCATAATGGGATTTATATTTGGAAGTCTACTTTCATGGATTCAAATGAGAGGGAGTTTACCTTGTGTAATTTTTGGTCACTGTGTGCTAGTAAAATGTTGTATTTGAGTTCCTTAGGTTTGGAATTCACGTATAATGTATTTTAATTTGACAATCTTTTATCTTTTTTTTTTTTTTTTTAACTCTAGCTAGTGGTTACTTCAGTGCCTTTTCCAGCTAAGCAAACACATTGGTCATTTAGATGGAAGTTGGTCTAAATTCTTAAAGGTGCTTTTTAGAGTGCTTTTTCTGTCAGATGCTAACATCTCACAGGTGATTATATCGTTGGGTTGGTGTGGGTGTTGATAGGAGTGTGATCATGCTGGGAGGTCTGCTTTTGGGAGCACTGCTTGTGGGCTTGCAAGAGCCTGGAGCAAGTGGTGGTTTCTGACTGTAGTTCTTTCTGCTGCCACTTCCTGCCAAATGCACTTAGATTCTCTTTGGGGAGAATTGGTTGTATAGTAATCACCGATATTTGCTTCATGATTAGCTCTTTGTGGAGACCCATGGATTAATTCTACTTTGAGTCTTTTGTCTGATATTTGGCCTCTTAGTGAATGGTTATTAATTACATACTTTCTACTTTAGTAGGCAGATGCTGCCAGGTTTAAAATTTTTATGAATTTTGTGTGAATGTAAAGTAGAGCTAATATTTTTCATAAATTACATAGATGGCTGCAAACTCTTTCTGTGGAAATCCATTTATTCTGATCTGGAGCACACACAGACTTCCTAAAATTACTTAGTTAAAAATATAACTCTTCCATTATTTTATCAATTCTAGACCAGAGTATCTGTATCAACTATAAAACATAAGCTACATGTTTTATGATGCTACTTTTGTGCTAAAAATTACCTAAAGAGATGAATTTTGTTGACATACAGTAAAACTTTTTGTTAGTAATAGGTGAAAATATACTCCTAAAATTTTCCCCAAGATAACCTTAATAGGTATGCTCTTTAAGCTTAAGTTTACCACGTCCTTTAATAAATAGTTTATTGTATAATTCAGGAAGCCAATTGTCCCAATCATGAAAAGTATAATATAGCCTTTCTGGAAGATTAACAGCAGTTTGTGTAACACAGTAATGTTAATAGCTGAATATTAACACATTGAAACAGTGGTAGTTAAATAACTAATGTTTCCCCAATTATAATAATGCTTGCATTCATTACAGAGACAGTGAGACTACCAAGAAATACTTGATGCCCATCTTTATTTGACTACTTATTAGAGAAGATAACAATAGTGCTAGAAGATATGAATTGGGGCAGGAGTTAGAACCTGGCTGTGATAGAGAACATTTTTTCAGCTATGCATATGATAGCTACAAAATTTGTTAGCTGGGTGCTTTTGTGAAATGTACCCATTGCTTAAGTATTTTTGTTCCCATCATTACTACTTTCCCACATAAATATTTTAAAAGGTAAGTTTGCATGCATGTGCATTTTTATAATTCTCCAACTTTTAAGATACCTTAGGTGATTGCTAATATGAAGCATCAGGAAAGGCTAAACATTTCATTAGAGCTGTCTATCAGCATTCATGCATTCTCTTGCTCCTTTTAGACTTGTTTGGTTCTATCTATTGCTAGGACCCAAGGGGTTTTGTCTCATGTACTCAAAAATCCAAGGAACGTGAGGAATATGTTATGGAGACTCTTTTTTTCTAAAAAAATTTTTTTAAATGTTTATTTTTGAGGGGGAGAGAGACAGAGACAGACAGCACGAGTGGGGGAGGAGCACAGAGAGGGAGACAGAATCTGAAGCAGGCTCCAGCCTCTGAGCTGTCAGCACAGAGCCCGACGCCAGGCATGAACTCGTGAACCACGAGATCATGATCTGAGCTGAAGTCGGACGCTTAACGGACTGAGCTACCCAGCGCCCCGAGACTTATTCTTCTAAAAAGAATCTCAGTAACCATTGGGTACAGAGTAGTATGTGCTTAGTAAAAGTTTGAGTTGACCTGATTCTTCGTAACGGTCATTCTAATTTTCTGATAGAGTGAATAGCATCATTAATAATTACTGGCATCTTTTGTAAGACATTCTTAAATAACTATTGCATTAGGACACAGAAGGTCAGGGAATTGAGGATGAGTTGAGCTAATGAATGTCATTGGTGATCAGAGAACTTTTTATGCTTCTTTCATTGGTCCTTGTGGAGACAGACTGATGAAAATTGTAGATCTCATGCTGGTGGCTTGAGAGAGAACATGAGTTGCTTCCTAAGGTTGGATAACCTATTGTGTTTTGTGCTAGACTAGTATTTTTCCCCCAGCTTTTTTAGTGGTTAGTTTTATATTTGTCTTTTCTCCAGGATGGATGCTCTATTTAAACTATGCCCTTTACCCTTGCTTTACCCTTGCTTAGTTGTCTTTCTATTCAAATCCTTCAGATCAACAGTCTCATTTATCTCTTTATGACTGTTGGGGCCAAAAGAAAATGATGAAACTACAGATGTGGCGATAAAGAGTGTTTTTGGGTATACGTTAAGGATGCGACACTGAAAAATGATAGAAAATTTGATCCTCTAAAATTGAGGCTTTTGGGGCACCCAGGTGGCTCAGTCCGTTAAACATCTCACCGGCTCAGGTCATGATCTTGCAGTTCACGGGTTCGAGTCCTGTATCGGGCTCTGTGCTGACAGCTCAGAGCCTGGAGCCTGCTTCAGATTCTGTCTCTTCCTCTCTCTGCCCCTCCCCTGCCCGTGCTCTTTCTCTCTCAAAAACAATAAACATTTAAAAAAAAAAATTGAGTCTAAATAAAGGGGGGCGCGCCTGGGTGGCTAAGTCAGTTGAACGTCCAACTTTGGCTCAGGTCCCAATCACACAGTTCATGAGTTTGAGCCCTGCATCTGGCTTGCTGCTGTCAGCGCAGAGCCTGCTTCAGATCTTCTGTCCCCCTCTCTCTGCCCCTCCCATGCTGACCCTCTCTCTTTCAAAAATAAACATACAAAAAGAAATCTTTAAAATTGAGGCTTTTTTTCTCTAGGATAGCTGATGCTTTTTATACTGAGAAAACTGAAAATTTTATATGCTAAGCCTTAAAATTATAAGAAATTTATAATTTTCTTGGAAGAAAATTATAAAGTTATATTCAGAGTTGGTTTTTTTTTTTTCCATTATAATCAAACCTTTTAAACCTGATGTTAAGAAAAACTAGCTGAATTGAACTCTTGACTATTCAGCTAACATTTGTTGAATGCCAACCTTGTGATAAGGCTACAGAAGTAAGTACAGTGAGCTATAGCAGGGACATCTAACCCAGACTGGTAGAATAGAGGGGTAGATAGTTGGGGAGGGCTGCTCAGAGGATGTATACTTAGTCTGAAAGAATGGGAGTTAGGCAAAAAGGGTGAATGGAGGATGCTCTAGGGTGACACTGAAGGGTAGGGTACATAGGGAAGATTGTCCCTATGTCCATTTCCTGTTAAAGATTCCTCTGCATTTGCCCCATTGTAAGCGGCTGAGCGGCACAAGAGGTGTCTTATGTAGGGAGGCCTTATTACCTTACCTAATGACTTCTCATTCCTCTGGCTTCCCCTGTTTTTTCCCCTTGACTCACTCATTACCGTGGTTTACCATGGCTTACCATGGCTGTGATTGTAAAGGGCATGGAAAATTGTGTCTCTCATTTTATAGATAAGAGAGGAAAAGAAGGCCTAAAGAAATTCAAGGTATGCTCACTAGTTTTGTGGCAGTACCACAACTTGAGCAAGGTCTCTTTGTTTAACAATTTGTCAAAGACTAACTTTTTAATGATACTAGGGAATACCATTTATATTAGCTCTGCCATTTATAATCAATTGGATATCAGTATTCTGAGTTAACTTATTTTCCTAGGAGTCTTCTGGATTAGTCTTGAGGTGCTTAAAATAATTTAATTTGGAGGGTGCAGGGGATTCCCTCCTTAAGTTATTTCTTTTCTCCAATTTTGCAAATACATACGCTAGAGGATTAGAGGGCTGAACATCAGTCATCTCAGCAAAAGGTACACTGGATATGTGGATGATCCAGATCTGCTCCTTTGGCCAAGTGCCTTAAGTAGTCTGAAATCTTCATTGGAAATGAGCTTCTAGGAATTTTTAATCCCATGAGAAACTGCAGCCTTTATGTCATTCCGTATATTAAGGAAAACCAGAAGTACATAGGTAGATAACTTGCCTTTGTTAAGAGAGCTAGTAGGAAGAGAAGGTACACACCCCAGCTAATACACCAGATCCCCAGCACCACAAGCCTGGCAGTGTGCAAGTAGCCCAGACAGGCCACGCCACCCCACAGTGAATCCCGCCCCTAGGAGAGGGGAAGAGAAGAGGGCTAGTAATTTTTGCCTTCGTGTCCTGCATAATACTGCACTGCTGTTTGTGCATTTGCCTTACCAGTTCATGCTCTGTCCAAGTGATGAGGTAGTTCTAGTTCAAGGGTTCTCTTAGGACTTTAACTCAAGGTTTTGGGACAAATGGACACATCTCACAAGTAGTGATAATGAACATATTTGTGAGACCATAAGATGCCAAAGAGACATCATTCCTTGTTTCTGACACTAGGGAATCAAAGTAGTTATGGCTTAATGGGAGAGACTGTGTTATCATGGCTACTGTGAAATAAACTTGTATGTAGCTTGCTTAGATGTCTATAGATATTTTTTCTATTTGAATTGTTTGGGAAATGAGACCATTATTACTCTTAACTTGTTCTAATTTGAACATCACGACCCTAACTTAATGATTCTCTGATCCAGAAATTTGTATCATTCAAGGTTAATTTAAAAACCAATGCTTAAGTCATGGAGCTGAAAAGTAAAAAAAAAAAAAAATAATAATAATAAAAAATAAAACAAGGGTTGGTGTAAACTATGGCTCACAAGCCAAGTCTGGTGGACCACCTATTTTGTACCTATGAGCTAAGAGTGGTTTTTACATTTTTTTTTTTTTTTTTTTTTAATTTTTTTTTTTTTCAACGTTTATTTATTTTTGGGACAGAGAGAGACAGAGCATGAACGGGGGAGGGGCAGAGAGAGAGGGAGACACAGAATCTGAAACAGGCTCCAGGCTCTGAGCCATCAGCCCAGAGCCTGACGCGGGGCTCGAACTCACGGACCGTGAGATCGTGACCTGGCTGAAGTCGGACGCTTAACCGACTGCGCCACCCAGGCGCCCCAAGTTTTTACATTTTTTAATGGTGGGGGATAAAATCAAAAGAATACCTCGCGACATATGAAAATTATATGAAATTCACATTTTACTACTTATAAATGAAGTTTTGTTGGAACACAGCCACACACACAAAAACCAACCTCCCCACCCCCCTCCACCCCCCCCACCAAAAAAACCCAGTGCTTATTTTTATGGTATTATGTAGATAGAAAGAAGATATAAAAGGTTGGTGAATGCTTAAATTGAGCCTAGATCATACTTTGATGAAATTTCTTGGTTAGTAAATTTTCTAATCTTTTGTTTTCATCAAAAGAAAGTTTGAAGAGGGTAAGTAACATTGTTTTCTCTCCATGGAGTTTCAGATTAGTTCTAGTTTAAGCCTAGGTTTAAACTAAATTGCTTTTGAGCTCATCAACAAATATCATACTTTGATTTTGTAAGAGGTGTGGTCTAGAATAGGGGTTGGCAAACTAGCCAGTGGGCCAAGTCCAGCCTTGCCTGTGTTAGTACAGACTATGAATTAATAATAATTATATCTTTTAAGTGGTTAAAAAAACTGAAAGAATAGTATCTTGTGACATGTAAAATGATATGACATTGGAGTTTTTATGTCAGTAAATAGAGTTATTGGAGCACAGCCACACTCATTCAGTTATTGTATATGGCTGCTGTCACACAAGAGTTGAATAGTTGTGACAGAGACTGCATGGCCTGTAAAGCCTGAAAAATTTACTTTCTGGCTCTTAATAGAAAATTTGCCTATACTTGCTCTAGAACACTGATGAAAAAAATCATTTCCAAGACTGCTTATGTAAAGTTTTAAGTTAGGTTAAATTTTCAGGAAAGCATGGCCCATCCTAGTTTTATGCTTTTTTAGAATGTCTTGGAAAGAAGCTCATTGTACCCCAACTTGGCATTAGTGATGAATATCACAGTGATACTAGAATAATTCTAAATTGGGGGCGCCTGGGTGGCTCGGTCGATTAAACGTCCGACTTCGGCTCAGGTCATGATCTCACGGTCCGTGAGTTCGAGCCCCGTGTCGGGCTCTGTGCTGACAGCTTGGAGCCTGCTTCAGATTCTGTGTCTCCCTCTCTTTCTGCCCCTCCCCTGTTCATGCTCTGTCTCTCTCTGTATCAAAAATAAATAAACGTTAAAATTTTTTTTTTAATTCTAAATTATTAGAAACTTTTAAGAAGAAGCTTTAAACTTTCACGTTGTTTTTCTCTATATCAGTCAGAATATAGAATTTAATGTAAAGAATTGGTCAAAAGGGTTTTTGGAGAACTGAGAAAATGAAAAGGGGACTCTGAAGGTAGTAGTGATAGAAAGGCAGGAAGTAACTACCCATCTTAGCGCTGAGAGGAAAAATGGAAAAGGGTTTGGTTCCCAGAACCCAGAAGCTTGGAGTAGGGCCCCTTGGAGCTGAGATCTCTGAGGAAAGGGGTATTGGACATGCTGGTGTCTGAGGAGTTGCAGTCAGGCTGGTCTGGGATTACGGAAGAAAGGTAGAAACTGGAATCAGCGCCAGGGAGAAGCGTATTTGTGGATCAATACATGTGGGAACTGTGCCCAGTAGGAAGGAACAAGTTCCCTCCTACCTTTCCAGCTTTTCAGTCTTCCTCTAGCACATGCTATTTGTGTCAGAGGAGCAATGTAGTTTACTGTCACAAGAGTGTAGAAAGTGGGGGCCGGGAGCTGAAAGTATCTTAATAGAGGACAGATGGTCTAAACATATTGAAACATTTCTCAAAGCTCCAGGTAAGAAATGATTCTAGTATGTTTTCAGGAATCTGGGAAGGTAAAAAAGAAATTCAAAAAGAAGATTTTTGATATATTTTTTAAAATATTTATTTTTGAGAGAGAGAGTGCAGCAGAGAGAGTGACAGAAGTTCTGAAGGGGGCTCTGCGCTGACAAGCAGAGAGCCCCATGTGGGGCTCGAACTCACAAACTGTGAGATTATGACTTGTGCCGAAGTTGGATGCTTAACTGACTGAGCCACCTGGGTGCTCCGATGTTTTTTTTTTAAGTTTATTTATTTTGAAAGCATGTGCAGAGTTTGCTAGGGGGAAGGGCAGAGAGAGAGGGAGAGAGAATCCCCAAACTGATAGTGTGGAGCCTTAAGCGGGGCTTGAACCCACGAACTGTGAGATCATGACGAACTGTGAGAACATGAGATCAATTGACTGAGCCACCCAGATGCCCCAAAAGGAAATTTTGGACAAGCATCGTGAAGTGTGTGTAGAGGCCTTTTTTTTTTTTTTTTTTTTAAAGGTCCTGATATCTGTTCCTCACACATTCTTTTGGAGGCATTGTTTTAAAGTAAAATCCTGGCTTTTGTTTACCTTGGTCTATAGGAATGAAGAATATCTGAACTTTGTTAGATAGCAGTAAAACCCTAACATATAAAAAATGGGGACTTTTTGTATATGCTTCAGTTTTGGATTTTCTATTACCTAACAGGAGAGTAAGTCCAGTTATCAATTATTAGGAAATAAGGGGTTCTAAATAGGATAAAGCCAATTTACACATCATCTAGTGTTTCTCAAACTGCCTGTAGTTTATCATGGATTGGTATACCTTAAAAACATACAATAAAAATGAAGTCCTAGAAAAATGAAGTGAAAAATTAAGAATCCAATGCCACTGGTTGAACAGTTTTGTATCTTCATTGTGGTGGTGGTTACATGAATAGTTTTGCATAGAGCTACTTGCACACACAAATGAATATGAATGCAGGTTAAAAAGAATGGTGAAAACTGAATAAGGTCTAATCTGGTGAACAGTAATGTAACAATGTAAATTTCCTGGTTTTGATATTGGACCCCAGCTCCGTAAGATGTCACCATTGGAGGGGGCTGGGTGAAGTGTACAGAGACTCTTTGTACTATTTTTGTAACTTCCTGTCAATCTGTAATTATTTCAAAATAAAAAGCTTAGAAAAGTATAAGCCAACTGATCACTGGTCAAGGTCAAATTGCTATAGAAGTTTCCAAACTCTGGTCTCAATTTCTGTACTTGTAGATATGTAACAAACTTAGCCAGTTGGCACTGGCCTAAAGACTACAGTTAAGTGTAGCTTTTCAACTTCTGTAGCTACTCTGTATTTTTACCATTCTCCTCAATCTCTCTACCTTTCACCTCCTACTTCTGTGTCTCTATTCATTTGTTTAAAATTATTTACTATGCACCTTTTTAGTGACAAGACCTGGGGATATAAAAATGAGGAAGGTCTTTGCTATTTATGCTTATTTTCTAAAAGCGGAGACTATTTTTTTTTAAGTTTATTTTGAGAGCAAGAGCATGCAAACAAGTGGGGTGGTAGGGGCAGAGAGAGAGAATCTGGAGCAGAACCCATGCTATCTGTGTGGAGCCTGACCTGGGGCTCAATCCTATGAACCGAGAGAGATCATGACCTGAGCTGAAATCAGGAACCGGAAGCTTAACTGACTGAGCCACCCAAGTACCCCAAGACTATTAAAAAAAATTTTTTTTTCTTAATGTTTATTTTTGAGAGACAAAGAGTGTGAGTGGGGGAGAGACAGATAGACAAGACACACACACACACGCACACAGAATCCCAAGCAGGCTCCAGGCTCCCAGCTGTTAGCACAGAGCCCGATGCAGGTTTTGAACTCATGAACTGCGAGATCATGACCCTAGCTGAAGTAGGCTGTTTAACTGAGCTACCTAGGCACCCCAAGACTATTTAAGTTTATTTTTATTTTGAGAGAGATAGCAAGTGGGGTAGGGGAGGCGGGGCAGAGAGAATGAGAATCCCAAGCAGGCTCTGCACTGTCCACACAGAACCCAGTACAGTGCCCGAACCCACGAACTATGAGATCATGACCTGAGCTGAAATCAAGAGCCGGACGCTTAACCAACTGAGCCATCCAGGTGCCCCGAAACTATTTTTTTTTTTTTAACTGAACTGTAATTGACATCAGTATCTTATTAATTTCAGGTGTACATCATAGTGATTTATATTTTTATGCATTATGAGTAAATGCTGTTGTTAAAGAATCTTACAAATATGTATCCAAATTGCTAACAATGCCCATTTATTTTGCGTATTAACTATGTGCCAGGCACTATATGGAGGATTTTATTTATTTTTTTTAAGATTCTATTTTTAAGTAATCTCCACACCCAACATGGAGCTCGAACTCACAACCCTGAGATCGAGGGTTGCATGTCCACCTACTGAGCTGGTCAGGTGACCCTACGTATGGAGGATTTTAAATTGATGTTCTCCTTGATCCTCTCTTTGAAGTAAATAGAGTAGTACTCTTTCAGCTTTATTTACTTAAGTTTTTTTTTATTTAGAGAGAGAGCTGGGACGGGCAGAGAGAGGGAGAGACAGAATCCCAAGTAGGCTCTGCGCTGTCAGTGCAGAGCTCAACACGTGGCTCAAACTCCTGAACCATGAGATCATGACCTGAGCGGAGACCCAAGAGTCTACCGCTTAATTGATTGAGCCATCCAGGTCCTATAGTTTTTATTTTATTTTATTTTATTTTATTTTATTTTATTTTATTTTATTTTATTTTTTTTAATTTTTTTTTTTTTTTAACGTTTATTTATCCTTGAGACAGAGAGAGACAGAGCATGAACAGGGGAGGGGCAGAGAGAGAGGAAGACACAGAATCTGAAACAGGCTCCAGGCTCTGAGCTGTCAGCACAGAGCCTGACGCGGGGCTCGAACTCACGGACCGCGAGATCGTGACCTGAGCCGAAGTCGGACGCTTAACCGACCGAGCCACCCAGGTGCCCCTATAGTTTTTATTTTAAAACATGCCACTTTTATGTTGAAAATCTTAGTTCCTAATGACATTAATGGAATGGCTTATTTGCTTTATCCATTTTTATGTGACAGTTTCAGTGGTAATACCAGTATTATTATAACAGACTACTAACAGTGTAAGATTTCTTTATGATTTTTTTTTTTTTTTACCTTCAGGATATATTCCAGGAAGGTATTTTTAGTCAAAATAGTTCAACTTTTCTTCATGTTTGTGCCAGTCACCAATTTGGTATAGTTTTAATAGTTTGAATTTCTAGAAATTATTTTTTTTATTTTCTCATTAAAAAAATGCATCATTTTACATGATTCCAAAGTTACTACAATAAAAGAATGTCCAAAGAGGCATAGCTTTCATTCTTATTTTTTTACCATGTCCTTTAACATGTAATAATTATGTTTAATTTTGGTTGAGTCTTCCATTTTGAACATAGAAGCACACAAAACATGCTGTTTTGTGTCTTGCTGTTCACTTAACAATGTATTCTGGAGATCATACCAGAAGAGTATACAGAGCTCTTCATCATTGCTTTTAATGCTGTGTACTGCTTCATTGAATGGATGTGGCAGAGTTACTCAAACACTCTTTTGATGAACATTTAGGCTATTTCCAGTCTTTTGCTATCACATGGATAACCTTTGCATTTTATTTTAACCTTCATTTTCCATGCATGAAAGTGTGAGGGGTGGTGCGTTGTTTTTTTTTTTTTTTTTTTTTTTTTTTTTTTAGTGCATTTAATTCACAATGATCTTACATTATCATCAGCTTTGCCTTGTAAGAATAAGTATTTCAGGGTTTGTTTTTGTTTTTAGGCATGGGTATCTTTGCCATACTTCTACTTGTGTTAGCTGACTTGAAACCTTTCTCTTTTACACCTCAAGCACTAATTTGCTATTTTGGGGAAAATACTAAAACTTCACAACAGTCAGAAAATAAATGGTGGCTATTATGTTTAAGGTGGT
This sequence comes from Panthera leo, assembly GCF_018350215.1. Taxonomy (NCBI): domain Eukaryota; kingdom Metazoa; phylum Chordata; class Mammalia; order Carnivora; family Felidae; genus Panthera; species Panthera leo. The sequence goes on along the minus strand of NC_056680.1, from coordinate 16,437,884 downwards.
GTTCCTGAAGAAAACTGACCTTTATACCTTTTTGGTGTGTTTTGGTTTTGGTCTGGTGGTAATTTATTCTAGGAGCTTTCTGAGTTGCTGTATTCATTGTGTTACCAAAATTAAATGCAGCCCATGTAGATTTTTTTTTTTTTTAGATTTATGACAAACATGTGAAACGTGAAAAAATGAAATTATTTTTAGAAGCATTTTTAATATTAACACAAAAGAAAGCAGATTTATGAAAGAGAAAGATCCTGAATTATTTGTGTATAAAAAGAGAAACCTCTTTTGTCTCATGTGTAGATTTAATCACATGTTTTACTTTCATTGTTTTAATTTTGAAAGTGGATTTTAAAGAGCTAATTTGCATCAGCGTCTATAACCACATGAAGGAACTGACCACCATCTATTTTCCTGTTTCTGTTTAATGTGGTTAAGCAAGAGTAGGACTGGAAGACTGGCATTAAGTAGTCACCTGCTAAAATACAGGATAGGTACAGCTTTTTAAACATTAACTAGTTTATATCCTACAGGTCTGTCTATAGTTAGCCATCTCTCTCAGACTCTTGGTATGACACACCTTTCAGTATACTAGCTCTTCATAGAAGAATCTAGTCTGAAGTTGAGATGGGGGAAAAAAACCCGAATGATTTCTTGCATCCAATTTAGGAGTTGTTATAGACACATGACCATCAGGACTGTTACTCTGTTTCACGATACAGCCCCTTCTGTTGCTAGGTAGATAAGTTACTAGTACATTGAGTCAAAATACATTTCTCTGAAACTTTTTGCCCTTTGCTCCCAGTTCTGGGTAATAGCTAATAAATATTTGTTAAAGAGCAAGGGCTCTGCAGTCAAAAAAGCCTGGAACTTGTCTCTGTCACTTTGCTAGCTATGATGTTAGGTTTCTCCATATGCAAAATGAGAATACAAGTAGTACACCCTTCATAGTTTTGAGGACAAGCTAGATGTATGTAAAGCATTAAACCTACTACCCCCAAAATAGGAAACATTCTGTTAGCTGCTTGTAGTGGTGATGGTGGTCTAATGGGGCTGTAAGACAATAGTGTAACGTGACCAGCTCACTAAGAACTTATCCTCCACTCTTTCTGTTGTGGTTCATTGCCTGGTACTAAAATTGAATTTCAGCATTTATGCATTTCTGTGTTTTAAAGATTGTTTGGTACTGGGTATCCCCTCCCACATTTGCTCAGTGAGGAAAATAAAACAGGTAATTTGAGATTTAACCCCAAATAGTGAATAAAGGTAGTGAAATCCATTTGTTTTTATTTATTTTTAAAAAATGTATATTTATTTTGAGAGAGAGAGGGAGAGGGAATGCAAGTGCAATGAGGGGCGGGCAGGAGGGGGGGTGGGGGGTTGGGGGCAGGGAGAATCCCAAGCAAGCTCTGCACAGTGAGTGCAGAGCTCTGCATGGGGCTCAGTCCCATGAAATGTGAGATCACGACCTGAGCCGAAATTAAGAGTCAGCCACTTAACTGGCTGAGCCATCCATGTGCCCTGTGAAACTCATTTGTATGTAACAGGCCTTAAAATGTTCAAAATCACCATACACCCCAGTTTATGGGTTTTGGAAAAAGATTGCTTGAAGAAAACATAATTCACTTAATGCAGGTGCTCCTGCAAACTAATTTGGAAGACAAATTTAGAAACATTTCAGGTAAATATACAATTGTTAACATTTGGGATGATATTCTTACCTTCCCTCAGTGACTATGGAACTCTAAAGATCAGCTGTGTTTGTTTTACAAAGTGATTGCTTGTTTAAAGAAAATAAGTTATTAGCTTTAATCACCATAATATGTAGGTTCTCTATTTTTTACAGTTTATTGAATTAGAGAGTGAGCATGAGCAGGGACAGGCAGAGAGAGAAAGAAAGGAAGGAAGGAAGGAAAGAGAGAGAGAGAGAGAAAGAAAGAAAGAAGGAAAGAAGGAAAGAAAGAAAAAGAATCCCAAGCAGGCTCTATACTGCTAGAGAAGAGCCCGATGCAGGACTCGAACCCACAAACCACGAGATCATGACTTGATCTGAAATCAAGAGTCAGATGCTTAACCGACTGAGCCACCCAGGTGCCCCTGTAGGCATTGAAATGTCCCTTAAAAATGTCCCTGAAAAAAAAAAATTGACCCTTGTCTTTTAAGATGTTGGTCCCTAATGACAATTCACCCTCCTGCCTTTTTTTTTTTTTTTTTTAAGGTAAGGTATCTTTAAAGCTGTTTGACTAATGAGAGTGAAGAAAAAGATACAGATGATAGAGGAAAGGAAATAGGAAATACATCTTTGAGAAGGCAAGAGGATGGGGCATAGAGTTAAGTGATGGGATCTTCAATTGAGAGTGGTCAGGGTCATGGTAGTGATGGAGATTTGGGGTAGGGGGATGTGTGAAACAGGTACCTAGGAGAGTAAGGAAGGGAATTGAGTGGCACAAGTCATAGAGTTAGTGAATGGTAGGGACAGGATTCTGACCTAGGAATTATCAAAGTTTGATCTTTTTTGCTGTGTTACATTGCCGTCCTAATAAGCAAAGTAATAAATGCTGAAGAAGGTATGCTTTCATGAAGGACAGTCAGGAAATCGAGATGAGGTTGAGCTGAAAAAGGAAAATTAAAGAGAAAGCCCCCCCATTAGCCTTCTCATTTATGGAAATTATTATTACCTTGTATTATAGTTATTTGGTATACCTCTGTGCCATATTACTTCAAGTAAAGGATGAAATTCTGGGTAGGAACTGTGTATGAACTTGTTATCTTGCCCTAACAGAGTTAACACTGCCTTCAGAAGGATAGATCCTTAAATAATTGTTGAATAAATAGTCTTGTGATTGATAAGAGTACTGATACTTGTAGTTAAGTGTTGCCTTTCTAAAATAAGTCGTTGGGCAATCCATCAGTGTGGTTGTGTGCTGTTGAAAGACATGTTGTGGTGTAGTCTCCACATTGGCCTTAAGCCTCGCTAGCTCATGGTACGAAAACCTTGGCCTACAGAAGGATTACTCAGTTTGTTGAGAAAAGGTTTGCAAATGTGTGTGACCATAGGTGAGGCTGTGGCTGTGAGCTAGGTAGATATGATCTTTTGTAATAAAAATTTTACTTATGAAGACTTTCTCTCTGGTGTATTACTTTTCCATATCATTGAATATCTGAGGCATTTAGTCTTAAATGTAGGACACTGCAAGTGCCTAAACTGTGTAAATGTCAAAACCTGCCCGACTTCAGTGCATTCAGACTTCTTTTTCCATGACAGATGTTTTTGTTTGTACTTGTTAGGGAGCGGGTCACAGATTTAGCAACCTGAAATGGAAACAAATGGAGGGGGGAGGAGAGTGGCTGAAGCTATGAAATTCCAGGTCTTTCCTAATGGTGGAGATAGTGACTTTAGTACTTGAGAAGCGCTCTCTGTGACCCTTCCTTGGACCTGGGTGTATACGGCAAGCTACCTTTCTTCCAGGGAGCTCAGAGTACTACTTGACTATACCTCTGGGTGGGGTTGTGTTACAAGCAGTGTTGGGAAATGGTCTTCAGTTTGTCATTGGTGGCTTCCTTCCTTTTGTTATCGACACTTCTCTTACCTTTTTAGTTCTTCACACTACCCTGAGTCTGCAATTTCAGTCTAGTATAGGGTCTAGTTTTGATGTAGCTTATCCTCATCGCTGCTTTCCAGAATATGAATTTGGAACATTTGAGGTAGTGTTTCTCTAGCTGAGGCTCTAGGATCTTGAAGAGTCCATACAGTGTTTTTCATAAAAAATTCTTATGGGGTGTAGATTTTGTGAGGGTATTTAAAAGTTTTTCATATTTGATTATCTTAAGTTGAAAAAATAATTTTTAGTTTTGAAATAATGTCAAACTTACAGAATGGTCAAAAACAATACAGAGATTTCCTATATATATATATATATATATATATATACCCTTCACCCCATTGTGAACATTTTATCATTTATCATTCTTTCTACACACATACATTGCTTTTTTTTTTTTTCTGAAATGTTTGATGGTTATAGTCATGATGCCTTTTACCCCCATATCCTTCAGTGTGTACTTGCCAAAAACAAAGGCATTCCCTTAATATAATCACTGTACAATTATCAATTTTGAGAAATTAACATGGATACAATTCTGTTTGCTAACTACAAACGTTAAACATTATTTTGACCAGTTTTAAATTTTGAAATTTATTTTTCCTGAAGACTGCCACTTTCCAGTGGTAACTTTCAAGTAAAATATAACATATGAATTTTTAATATTAAAAGAGTATTAATTATTTAATAATATATTAATTTTCTTAGGTCAGTGTTCTTAAGTTGAGATCTAGCCTTAGATATCTGACAATTTTTTGTCTTCTTAAAAAAGGCCCATATATCACTCAAATGTGAGAAACACTGAGCATTTGAGGAGTATCTGATTTTTATTTTTTGTTTTTTATTTTTGCAGAGAGAGAGAGAGAGAAAGAACGAGCTAGCACTAGTGGGGGAGAGGGAAAGGGAAAGAGAGGGAAAGAATCTTAAGTAGGTTCCACTCTGAACGTGGATGTGGGGCGGGGCTTGATCCCACAACCCTGGGATCATGACCTGAGCCATAATCAAGTCAGTGCTCAAAGGCTGAGCCACTCAGGCATCCCAGGATTATATGAGTTTTAGTAAGAAGTCTTTAAAGATGAGATAGGAGTGGATCTTTAAAGTGTTATTAAAATCCACATAAAGTAATAAGTGCTGCTTCTGATTTGTAGTTCAGGAAATTCAGTGAACTGAAGGCCTGGAATGAGACCTTCTAGGATCACACTTTTAGCTTTACATCTAGGGCAGGAATTCTATCTCATTTGAGGTAAGTTCTTATCCAGATTCTTCGTAAACATTTCTGATGAGGAGGAAACTTAAGTGCTCGGTACAGTGACACATTCTAGTTGCAGACGTATCACATCTGATTTTTATAAATCAGTAAGAAAGACCAACAACTCAACTGATTGGCCAAAGACCTGAAAAAGCACTTCCCAGCTAAAAGGAAACACCAATGACTTACAAACATGAAAAAGCTATTATGATGGTAGAACTAAAAATGAAGCTATGTCTGTTACATGTTGATATATAATATCTAAGGCTTTAAATGAACAAAAACAAGGTATAGAAAGGTGTGTTTCCTTTTGTGTGTTTTCTCCTTAAAAAGAGATACATATGCTCACATATGCACACAATTTCTGGAAGGATATACAAAACTTAACAATAGTTGCCACTGGAGAGAGATATCTAATTTTAGTTGTATATCTTTTTGTATTATGAATTTCTCTTGTGGGTGTGTGTATTTTTCAAATAAAATGAATTTAAAATATTCAAACTTAAAATGAGCTAAAATCTGTCATTCTGTCCTTCTGTTGGTCACAGGTCCAACTTTTGGAATTGTGCAAAATAGGACTATTTTATCTTTAAGTTTTCTGATATTTTATAAATAAATCACTGTGGTCTTGTAAGTGGTCTTTTCCCCAGTGTAACTAAAAATACTTGTTTAACTGTAACTATTTCTTGTATGACCTGGTATCCAGAATAGACTCCCTTGCTATCCAACTTGTTTATATTTATGAATATTCTTGATATGGCCAAGTCTCTCTCATACCAGGCTTCCCTTTGGAGGCTTCAGTTTTTGTGTCCTAGCCAGAGAGATTGGGTAGTTAGGGGGTTGATTTTAATAATCATGTCATTTCTTTGGATCTTCGAACTGCTGTGATGAAATCTCTTAATTCCTTTTCCACATGTGCCCTGTGACCTCATTGAGATTTGTCACCATGTTGACCCAGATTAATCAACATTCTTGAAACAGTTCTTCAGCAAGCTGCAAATATTTGTCCTGTACATTTTTGACAGACAGCTTGCTTCAATATTCCTGATTTTTCTTCTGTAGTAGCTTTTCAAAAGAAGAAATAAGGCCGTTCCAGCACAATCTTTTTATTATTTATTTTTAAATTTTTTTTTTTTAACATTTATTTATTTTTGAGACAGAGAGAGACAGAGCATGAACAGGGGAGGGACAGAGAGAGAGGGAGACACAGAATCTGAAACAGGCTCCAGGCTCTGAGCTGTCAGCACAGAGCCCGATGCGAGGCTCGAACTCACGGACCGTGAGATCATGACCTGAGCCGAAGTCGGACGCTTAACCGACCAAGCCACCCAAGTGCCCCCATTCCAGCACAGTCTTATGCTAAAGAGTTAAATGCCTGTTTGCGCATGCCTCATTATTTTTCATGTCAGAGATCCTGGGGACTCTGTATACCTTTGTTCCATCAGCCTTCCCTTGACGTGATGTTATGTTATTTACCAAAACAAGTTTCCTTTTTATTAAACGTTTGTGACTGATTCTTGCTATTAATTGTGGCCTCACAATCACTTCTTCAAAAAGGTCTTGTCCTCTTATTGCAGTGGCAGTCTGCTTCCATGTCCACAGCGAGCTATTATCATTATTGGAAATGTACCCTAACTCTGTTACTCTGACCAGAATTTCCAGTTCTTTCACCTCACCCTTCTACCTCACTTTCTGGTTTCCAGCACATTTACTCTTTGAAGCTTCAAGTATCTTGCCCTTACCCTGTTCCTTCAGTTTATCAGCTTCTTCCAGATTTCTCTCTTCTCTGTTATCTATGGATTACTAGGTCAGTCATTTCAGTATTCTTGGGAATGCCCTGAGTTCTCTCATCTTGCTTTCTTTCTACCTCTCTTGTCCCATCCAGCTTCCTGGAGTAATTCACCAGTTGTTTCTTCTGGTTGTTTCTAGATAGTTTAATGCTGCCAGCCAAGTAGAATAAGTGTGCTGATAAGCTCTAATATAAATTAGTAATATAGTCCACTTCCATTTCTGTTTCTTACACTTGAATTTTGTTTAAGTATTTTGCCCTGTTTCTTCTCCCAACTTTCAGCTGAGGATGTGAGAGAGAAATGCTTACTTTATTTTGAAACTTAACTATGTCTTCACTTATCTGTATTTATTTCTGTCTTTCTTAAAAAAATTTTTTTTAGTCTTTATTTATTTTTGAGAGAGAGAGAGAGAGTGAGTTGGGGAGGAGCAGAGAGAGAGTGAGATACAGAATCCAAAGCAAGCTCCAGGCTCTGAGCTGTCAGCACAGAGCCCGACGCGGGGCCTGAACCCATAAACCGTGAGATAATGACCTGAGCTGAAGTCAGAAGCTCAACTGACTGAGCCACCCAGGTGCCCCTCTTTGTTTTTTTTTTTTTTTTTTTTTTAATTCATTTTGGGAGAAACAGAGTGAGTGGGGGAGGGGCAGTGGGGGGGAGGGGCAGTGGGGGGGGGTGAGAGAGAGCATGAATGAATGAATGAATCCCAAGCAGGCTCTGTGCTACTAGCACAGAGCCTGTTATGGGGCTTGAACCCATGAAACCATGAGATCATGACCCGAACCAAAACCAAGAGTGGGACACTTAACTGACTGAGCCACCCAGGTGCCCCTGTGTCCCCTTCTTTCAGGATCATTCCCTTCAATGTGTTGTAGTGATTCCATACTTTTTGTGATCTAAACACCTTGTTTGCTCACCTGCTCTATTTGTGATGAGGGAGAGAGGCAAGATACAGAATGGCTTGTATGGTATGATTGCTATACTTAAAAAGAAAGACCTGTGTTTAAGTACCACCCCCCCCCCCCTCCCCGCCCCCACTGACAACCATGTACACAAAAGAAGCATTAGAGGGCTCGGTAGACTAAGGTGTTAACAGCAGTCTCTGGATGTTGGATTGTGGACTCTTCCTTTTGCTTGTTTTGTAATTTGAATTTTCTCTATTGAAATGCTTTTGCCATGAGAAAATTAAAAGGAAATTTATATTTTCCCCTGTATTTTTTGTATATGCTTATATTCTTTTTATTACAAACATCTTATTATCAAGTTCGGGGAAATGTCTTGCCATCTCTGTCAAGCAGTTCTCTGAATATCCACTGAAAAGGGGAGTACCAATAGGAATGACCTTCCAAATGCTCTGACATGTCCAGGTACCTTTTATGTTCTTGAAAAAATTCCACATGATACTAATTTAAATCAAATCTAGTAGGTCATGGATTGTAAGACACAACTATTTTATGAACCACTAAGAAAGGAAAACATTCTGCCAATCAAACTATGATGTTATTGATAGTATGATGCAGAGGTGTTATATGTAGGGAAAATGTACCTCACAGAATTAATGAAATATAGTTGTTCTCAGATTGCATCTGTGAAGTGTTTGTTTAGTGGTTTTGGAATAGGAAAAAGGTGTTTAACCTTGACCTCGCTTCCAATCTCATCCTTGTATTGCCATCCTTTCCCCCTCTTCATTACTTGGTTTTTGTATGGCTACACTGGTGAATGGACTGAATTATGATGGAGTGAAGCCTACATTTGGAGACCAGGTTTTTGTACATTTCTTTTAAGGGACATTTCAAACAGATGATTATACTCCAGTCTTGCCATGTAGCCTGCAGAGTGGTCTGCTTAAAATCCTAATCTGGCTGTCATCATCCAAAGCCCTTTTGTAGCTTCCTTTTCCCCAGGATGCCTGGCGCACTGGTGTACACCAGACTTTTGGCTTTTGATTCCTCTGTCTCAGGACACAGTGTGGTTACCTTTTTTAGAACATAACTGTGAGCTCGGAGAGCCACATGCTGTGATGTGGAGCAGAGCGTATACCTTGTGTTCAGCAAAGGGACTGCTGAATGGACACCACAAAGGATTGAGAACCCCTAATCCATAAAACGAACTGTGTTTCTCCTCATGAGAAATCTGTCTGTGGACTTGGCTACTGTTCCCTATGTTGGCTACTTTCTGCCTTACACTTTATACTCCGGTAATGCTGAACTGTTTATAGTTTTCTTGCACATGTTGTTCTGCGTTTTAATCTCTTTGCCTTTGTGGGGAATCTTCCTCTGCCTGGGATCTCCCTACAAATGTATCTTCAGGAGCTACTCTTCTTTTAGGAAGGATTTTTTTGCTTTCCTATTCTCCTACTAAACTGAGTTATTAAACTGCATTTTCTCCCTTTGCTGTTACACTGCGCTTATTTCTTTGTATTTATTCCATTATGTTGGAATTACTTTGTAACAAAATTGTATTTTGTTTTACAGGACATTAAGCTTTTTAAGGGCAGGGACTGTGTTCACCTTTTATTTCACAGTGCCTGGTATTATCTTCAATAAATATTTGCTGTACTAAATGTAATTGAAACTTTGAAGGAATGAACAGCTCATGTCAAAAACCTATAGGTTGTCGGTATCCTAGGTTTTAATAATAAAAAACTTTGATTTCAATTGTTTTTAGTATTTATGATTTCTTTTTATTCTTTTGCATGCTCTCTTGGCTGGATGGCAATAGAGAAGAAGAAAATGAGGTAAGTATAATTTAACTAGTTATTCAATGGTTATTGGATTAAAAACTCAAAATTTATCTATGTTTTTTGTTTTGTTTGGTTTTTAAGATTTTATATTTAAGTACTATCTACCCCCAGCTTGAGGCTCGAACTCAACAACCCCAAGACCAAGTGTCGTTGCATGCTCCACTGACTGACTGAGAGCCAGGTGCCTCCACAGACCTGGCTAGAGCCAGGTGCCTCTAGCTATCATTTTGAATGTGAAATGAAGAAATAGTTTTTGCTGAATTTTTGAATCTGTAGTAACTCCATTCCAAGGAGGAATGTTGTGTATCTCAAGGAAGTGGTTTTTAAAATGGAGCTTCAAAAGCTTTAGGCAAGGTAGAGGAAGCTGGGAGCTCTGGAGACAGCATTTACCTGTTTTTATGTATTGAGCTACCATGTAAGATTTCATTTGACAAGTGCATTCTGTTTCTTAAAAAATATTTGAAGACCACTGCTTTATGATAATGCATGAGAGAACATTTTTTTTCTCACTTGATTAGTGTATAATGTTGAAAACTGATGCAGATTTTACCATATTGAAGGAGAAAACTATTCTCTTAGCCAGAGTTGATTAAAGAAGATCCATTAAAAAAATATTGCGGATGACCAGTGTACCATCTTTAATTTAGACTTGAGTTTGTTTCTTATAGATTTTTCTGATGTTCTCTCTACCACCTAGATTTTGCCTTTAACTTCTAAAGCCTACCATTTCCTTTGGTGGTTTGGCAAATAATGGAAGGAAAAATTTTCTTAGATATATACTTTGTAGTTGTTGCTCCTAGAGTAGGGTTGGACTATAAATCAGCATGGCCTGAGTGTGTGAGGCCCGGGCAGAGACAGTGGTAGTGTGCCAGGGCAGAGTAATTTATAGTAAAGCAGAAAGATCTGGGCCTCATTTGCTTACCTCATCTATAAAACGAGATAGGAGACTGCTCTAGACCAGTGGTTTTTCAGATCTGTAAAGTCCATCAGAATTGTCTTATGTGCTTGTTTTCCAAAAACAAACCCAAACAAAACATACTTTGTTGCTTTAGATCTAGTTGTGTTGCAGATCTGTATTTTATGAAGCACCTAAGTGATTCTGTGTGATGCCAGAACACCACTATAATGGCTTCTGATGTTTCTTCTCAGAACACAGGAACAAACTATTTTCCACACTGAGATGTTAATTATTGCTCTCTATCTACATGTCATTTTGTGTTCTATATTGAAGTACATGTTGGATTTTTTTTTTTTTTATTATTCTCGTTAAAAAGTCTGCCTGGAAAAAAAAAAGTTATAAAAACAGATAAATTCTTTTTTTTATATATATATATTTTTAAGCAATTATTTATTTTTGAGACAGAGAGAGACAGAGCATGAACGGGGGAGGGTCAGAGAGAGAGGGAGACGGAATCTGAAACAGGCTCCAGGCTCTGAGCTGTCAGCACAGAGCCCGACGCGGGGCTCGAACTCATGGACCGCGAGATCATGATCTGAGCTGAAGTCGGCCGCTTAACCGACTGAGCCACCCAGGTGCCCCAAAACAGATAAATTCTTTATGTAAGAGACAAAAATAGGAAAGTATGGGTAATTGTTGAAACTTGGGGTGGGTACTTAAGGGTTTATTATACTATTCTCTATACTTTTGTGTATGTTTCAAATTTTCTATAATGAAGTTTTATCTAGCTTAGTGAAATTCATACTGTCCTTAAAGAGGATTTTTCATTTTCCTGACATTTTAAACTGTAATGCTAGCCATTTGAAAGTAACTTTATTGTTGTAGTAACTGCTTGTTTTGTTCACTTATAGGCAAAGATTGAAAATGTGCAGAAAACAGGTTTCTTCAAAGGACCAATGTTCAAAGGTGTTGCTTCTAGTCGATTTTTACCTAAAGGCACCAAGACAAAAGTTAATTTGGAGGAACAGGGACGACAAAAGGTGTCTTTCAGCTTCAGCCTTACAAAGAAAACTTTGCAGAATAGGTTTCTGACTGCACTTGGCAATGAAAAGCAAAATGATACTCCAAACTCCCCAGCTGGACCTCTTCAAGTAGACTTGACTCCTAAAATAAAAATGGACATTGGAGATACCTTATCTACTACAGAAGAATCTTCCCCACCAAAATCAAGGGTAGAATTGGGCAAAATTCATTTTAAGAAACACCTGCTTCACGTGACGTCCAGGCCACTGCTGACTACAGCTACAGCAGTGGTGTCTCCACCTCCTCCAGTAGTACCATTACCAGCAGTCATAGCAGAATCAACAACTGTAGATTCACCACCCTCTTCTCCACCTCCACCACCTCCACCTCCCCAGGCCACGACACCCTCACCACCAGCACCAGTAACAGAGCCAGTGGCCTTGCCACACACACCAATCCCAGTTCTGATGACAGCACCGGTAGATGTAGCAGTTAGAATACTGAAGGAACCACCAGTTACGACTGTACCAGAATCTTCAGACGTGGACACTAAGCAGGACGCTGTATCTAATAGTTCAGAAGAACACATAACTCAAAATTTGAATGAGCAAGCAGATACTCCCTCACAAAAAGAAGATTCCCATATTGGGAAGGAAGAAGAAATTCCAGATAGTTCTAAGAGTAATCTGGGCTCTAAAAAAACAGGTTCTAAGAAGAAATCCTCACAATCCGAAGGCACCTTTCTTGCTTCAGAATCTGATGAAGATTCTGTACGGACTTCCTCAAGTCAAAGATCACACGATTTAAAATTTTCAGCAAGCATTGAAAAGGAAAGAGATTCAAAAAAGAGCTTAGCACCTTTAAAAAGTGAGGATTTAGGGAAATCTTCGCGATCTAAAACAGAGAGAGATGATAAATATTTTAGCTACTCAAAACTTGAAAGAGATACTCGGTATATATCTTCTCGATGTAGATCAGAGAGAGAGCGAAGGCGGAGCAGATCTCGCTCAAGATCTGACAGAGGCTCTAGAACTAGTTTATCCTATTCCCGGTCGGAACGATCCCATTATTATGACTCTGATCGTCGCTACCATCGGAGTTCCCCTTACCGAGAGAGGGCTCGCTATTCTCGGCCATATACAGATAACAGAGCTCGGGAGAGTTCTGACTCAGAAGAGGAGTATAAGAAGACCTACTCAAGGCGCACCTCATCCCATTCCTTCTCTTACAGAGACCTAAGGACATCGTCATCCTATTCTAAATCTGATCGGGACTGCAAAACTGAGTCCTCTTACTTAGAGATGGAGAAAAGAGGAAAGTATTCTTCAAAAGTAGAAAGAGAATCCAAAAGGACTTCAGAAAATGAAGCAATGAAAAGATGTTGTTCTCCCCCTAATGAACTGGGATTCCGACGGGGCTCATCCTATTCCAAGCATGATAACAGTGCTTCCCGTTACAAATCTGCCCTTTCAAAGTCTGTATCCAAGTCCGATAAATTTAAGAATTCTTTCTGTTGTACAGAATTAAATGAGGAAATCAGATCATCTCATTCTTTTAATTTACAGGCTCCTTGTTCAAAAGGTAGTGAATTAAGAATGATTAGTAAAATTCCTGAAAGAGAAAAGACTGGGTCTCCATCACCATCAAATCGATTAAATGATTCACCTACTTTTAAAAAGCTAGATGAATCCCTTATTTTTAAATCTGAACTTATAGGACATGATAGCCATGATAGTATTAAGGAATTAGACTCTTTATCTAAAGTGAAGAATGATCAGTTAAGAAGTTATTGTCCCATAGAATTAAATATAAATGGATCTCCTGGGGCAGAATCTGATTTGGCAACATTTTGCACTTCTAAAACTGACACTGTTTTGATGTCTTCTGATGATAGTGTGACCGGATCAGAGGTATCCCCTTTGGTCAAAGCATGCATGCTTTCATCAAATGGATTTCAGAATATTAATAGATGTAAAGAGAAAGACTCAGACAATACGTGCATGCTGCGTAGTAAGTCAGGAAGCCCATTTAGAGAAACAGAACCTACAGTGTCGCCACACCAAGATAAACACATGTCTTTGCCAGTTACGACTATAGATTATTCCAAAACTGTAATTAAAGAACCAGTTGATATGACAGTTTCTCATTGTAAAACCAAAGATTCAGATCTATACTGTACTTCAAATGACAACAACCCTTCTTTGCGTCATTCTGAAGCTGAAAAGATTGAGCCTTCGGTTATGAAGATTTCTTCAAATAGCTTTATGAATGTGCATTTGAAATCAAAAACAGTTATATGCGATAATAGAAATCTGACAGATCAGCACTCAAAATTTGCACGTGAAGAATATAAGCAGAGCGTTGGTAGCACCAGTTCAGCTTCTGTTAATCATTTTGATGACATATATCAACCGATAGAGAGTTCAGGCATTGCTTCATCTCTTCAGAGTCTGCCACCAGGAGTAAAAGTGGACAGTTTAACTCTCTTACAATGTGGAGAGAATGCATCTCCAGTTTTGGATGCTGTGCTGAAGAGTAAAAGCACAGAGTTTGTAAAGCATGCAGAGAAAGAAACCATCATAGAAGTAGGTAGCGGCCTTCCTGATTCAGGAAGGGGATTTGCCTCTTGGGAAAACAGGCATAATAATGGGCTCTCTGGGAAATGTGTGCAAGAGGCTCAAGAAGAAGGGAATTCCATAGTGCTTGAGAGAAGAGGAAGGTCAGAAATGTCTTTAGATGAAGAAGGAGGGAGAGGACATGCTCATACTTCTGATGACTCAGAAGTTGTATTTTCTTCTTGTGACTTGAATTTAACCATGGAGGACAGTGATGGCATAGCATACACCTTAAAATGTGACAGTAGTGGTCACGCCTCAGAGATCGTATCCACTGTCCATGAAGATTATTCTGAGTCTTCTGAAAGCTCAAGTGATGAAAGTGACTCTGAAGATACAGATTCTGATGATAGCAGTTTTCCAAGAAACCGTCTTCAGTCTGTTGTGGTAGTCCCAAAGAATTCTACTTTGCCCACGGAAGAAACCAGTCCATGTTCTTCTCGGAGTAGTCAAAGTTACAGACACTATTCTGACCACTGGGAAGATGAGAGATTGGAGTCGAGGAGACATTCATATGAGGACAAATTTGACAGTGTAGCAAGTAAACCTTGTTCTCAGACTGAGAAGTTCTTCCATCATAAAGGAACAGAGAAGAATCCGGAAATTTCTTTTACACACCCCAGCAGAAAACAGATAGATAACCACCTGTCTGAAATTGTTCATCCTCAGAGTGACGGGGTTGATAGTACAAGTCATACAGATGTGAAATCTGACTTTCTAGGTCATCCAAATTCTGAAGAAACAGCAAAAGCCAAAATAGCCTCTAGGCAGCAAGAAGAGCTGCCAGTTTATTCTTCTGACGATTTTGAAGACGTCCCGAATAAGTCTCGGCAACAAACCATTTTCCCTAACAGGCCAGATAGTAGACTGGGAAAAACAGAGTTGAGTTTTTCTTCCTCTTGTGACATCTCCCGAGTGGATGGCTTCCGCTCATCAGAAGAGCTCAGGAACCTAGGGTGGGAATTCTCTCAACAAGAAAAGCCTACGACCACATATCAGCAACCTGACAGCAGCTATGGAGCCTGTGGTGGACACAAGTATCAGCAAAGTGCAGAACATTATGGTGGGACACGTAATTACTGGCAAGGTAATGGCTACTGGGATCCAAGATCAGCAGGTAGACCTCCTGGAACAGGGGTTGTGTATGATCGAATTCAAGGGCAGGTACCAGATTCCTTAACAGATGACCGTGAAGAGGAGGACAATTGGGATCAATGTGCAGGGTCTCACTTTTCAAGCCAGTCCAGTAAATTTTTTCTATCCCTTCAGAAGGACAAGGGGTCCGTGCAGGCACCTGAAATAAGCAGCAATTCCATTAAGGACTCTTTAGCTGTGAATGAAAAGAGAGATCTTTCAAAAAACTTAGAAAAAAATGATATGAAAGATAGAGGGCCTCCTAAAAAAAGGAGACCGGAATTGGAGAGTGATTCTGAAAGCGATGGTGAACTTCAGGACAGAAAGAAAGTTCGAGTGGCAGTAGAGCAGGGAGAAACGGCAGTGCCCCCAGGCTCAGCACTGGTTGGGCCTTCCTGTGTCATGGAGGATTTCAGGGACCCACAGCGATGGAAAGAATGTGCCAAGCAAGGGAAGATGCCCTGTTACTTTGATCTGATTGAAGAAAATGTTTATTTAACAGAAAGGTAAGCTTAATTAATGCTTGTCCAACAAATTTTAACGTCTTTTTGTTGAAAAAGTTAGCTTTCAACAGTTCAGAACATATTGAGGTCAATTGTATGAAATACAGTTGCATAATAGGATATAAGTTAAAAAGTCTAAAAAGCCTATTTACCTATTTAAATTTGATGGCAGAATCCTTCCCTCAGTATCCCTTCCTCCACCCTCCACAGGAAGGGGATGTCTTAAAAAAAAAAAAAAAAAAAAAAAAAAATTTTTTTTTTTTTTTTTTTTTTTTGGTCTCAGTATCTTTTTGGTTCTGAAAGTATGATTTAGGCCAGCCCTATTTTTAAGTTTCTTTTACATGTGAAACTGATGAAACACAAAATAAAGTCCCAGCAAAACAGTCTGCTCTTAAGAAAAAAGTAGTTGTGCTGGATTTTTTTCCTTTTGAAAAATGTTCATAATGAAGTATCTTTGAAGGATGCTTTATAAAGTGGGAACCACATTAGAACATCGTTTTCTGTTCATTATTTTTTAGTCTGTTGCTAATTGATTACATTTGGCAATAGCATAACCAGTATTTTAGAAATAAATGATATAGTGGTTTCCTACAGACCCCTAACCTGAAACAAGGGGATAATGAGAATAGGAGTAATGGAAGACAGACTCCTTCAAAGCAGAGCTGCTCAGTCTGCTTTCTTTCACCCTTCCTCGACAGTTTTTTCATTTTTCCAGTATGAATATATGTGAAATATGCCTTTTTGAAAAAAATCTGTCTTATATCCATTTTCCTTTTGGAAATTTCTCCTCTGTTTGAAAATCTGCTTAACCATCATCCCTTTAAGTGTTAAAAATTTTTTTGTTTAACGAAATTTTTTCACTGGTTAAGGTAAAGTTAGGTCTCATGAGAAGTTTTTCATATTTTAACAAAAACCTTTTTATGATATAGAGAGCCTCTTATATCTAGTAAATTAGGTTTAAATTTAAAATATTGAATCTTTTAAGTAGTAGTTTTTAGGAATTGTGTGAGTACATTGATGCAGCTTCCAGGGTCTTTGTAAAAGAATAGAAGTAAAACTAATCAACCCAACCCTCTGGGATTTACTCAGCACTGAGATCCAGATAAATCTACCACCTGCATATGTGCATTATAGATCTGGTTTGGTGGAGGGGGCACCTGGGTGGTTCAGCGGCTAAGCGTCCGACTTCAGCTCAGGTCATGATCTCACAGTTTGTGAGTTTGAGCCCCACATTGGGGTCAGTGCTGAAAGCTCAGAACCTGGAGCCAGCTTCAGATTCTGTGTCTCCCTGTGTCTCTGCCTTCCCCTGCTTGTGCTTTGTCTCTCTGTCTCTCTCAAAAATAAAAATAAACATTAAAAAAAAAAAAAGATCTAGTTGGTGGAAACATTGGAGAGCCTTTTTAGAGTGGGAACATTTTTAAAGGGCCTGTTGTTGTATGCTGGGCCTTTCGGAGCCACCAAGAAAACTAATTATTGAAAAATAGTATTGAAGATGGTGAAAAAAATTTTTCTTAGGTCTAATGAAAATAGAGTTACCTGAATCTGTGGCCATGAGTCCTTATCTGACCTTATGGAGCAATACAAAATAAAGCTACTGCTGATTCTTCAAAATTACAGTTCTTAAAGTACTTGTAAACAGATATTTTGTTTGTGTTCAGTCCTGATTTCTTCAGGCTGAGAATATTCATATACTCATTAATGAATTATATCTTGAACCAGCTGAGTCATTCTTTTTTTACTCATAGGTAGTTGAAACCATCAAGACACTCTTCAGGTACTTTATAAACATTGAACATATGTTGAAGATGAAAGCAGATTAGTTAGGAGATTAAGACAGCCACATAGAACAGCGGTGCTCTTCACTGTCTGATAGTTGGAGAGTAAGTTAGACTGCCCTAATCTTAAGGAGATCTTCTTCATTTCTGATTTTTTTTTTTTTAACAAAAGAAAGTTCAACATAAAGGCCAGGAAATAATCACATTTTCACTTTTTCTTTGCAAACTCTGGCATAGGTATTTATGAACCTAACCCATTTTGAACAGTTTCCCCTTTTACTCCCAAATCAGTTAGTCTGTTGGGAAAATTTAGTCCTCTGATTATTCTGTAATACCTGATTATTCTGTAATACAGTTCTGTAAATTATACTTCATTCTTTTCTTAATCATTCAGTTTTCTTTTAAACAAGATTTTTAGAAATACAATGTTACTGAAAGATTCTCTCTGAAAGATTGAGTTAAACTCTTAATTAAAAATTACCTATTTTTAAATTTATTTTTTTAGCAACTTCGTTTCTTCCTCTGCCTTTCTTTCTTTGCTGTGTCTCAACCATTATTTGTCCATCCAGGAGGACTAATTCTTATATGTTTTGTTTGTTTACTTTGAGAGAGAGAGAGAGTGGGGGAGGGGCAGAGAGAGAGGGAGAGAGAGAGAATCCCAAGCAGGCTCTGTGTTGAGCGGGGCTCAATCTCATGACTGTGAGATCATAACCTGAGTCAAAATCAAGAGTTGGACGCTTAAGGGGTGCCTGGGTGGCTCAGTTGGTTAAGTGTCCGACTTCGGCTCAGGTCATGATCTCGTGGTCCGTGGGTTCGAGCCCCGCATCAGGCTCTGTGCTGACAGCTCAGAGCCTGGAGCCTGTTTCAGATTCTGTGTCTCCCTCTTTCTCTGACCCTCCCCTATTCATGCTGTCTCTCTCTCTGTCTCAAAAATAAATAAAATGTTAGAAAAAAAAAATTAAAAAAAAAGAAAGAGTTGGACGCTTAACTGACTGAGCCACCCAGGTACCCCCAGGAGGGCTCATTCTTAAACTTCACTTTCATCATCTGTGTTACTTTCTGATCCTCATGAGTTTTCCTGTGTTTTATTTTTCCTGAGCCCAGTAGGACAGTTGACCCTTGAAATTGCTCATAATTTGAGGTTTAATTGACTTGGACTAAGAAATGAGGGCTCAGTCCAAAATGATAGACTTGAACTCTTGTCTTCCCACTTGCCAGGGCTCACGTTGCCTCTTGTTTGTGTAACATAATTAGTGTTTTCAGTTTCACAATTGCTAGTGATTAGATGTTTTCTTCCTTTTGAATGTTTAACTTAACCAGAATCATTAAATGTGAAACTAATGAGATTTAGCACATATTTGATTGTGTACATTGTATCATTACCAGGAGATTTCTTAAACCAATTCTTATAAAATTTTATCTAATAGAAAGAAGAATAAATCACATCGGGATATTAAGCGAATGCAGTGTGAGTGTGCACCTCTTTCTAAAGATGAAAGAGCGCAAGGTGAAATAGCATGTGGGGAAGATTGTCTTAATCGTCTCCTCATGATTGAATGGTAAGTAAATTGAAATGCTCTGATTTTGCTCATTCTGTTAAATGTCCCAAAATATTAAGAATTAGTAATGAATAAAATTTAACCTTTCTTCTTTTACCTAGTATTATTTATAAGCAATAAAATCTCCTATGTATAATAGCCTTTATAAGGAGACAAATTTCCCTTGCATTATTCATTATAGTATACATTTTAAGTGCTCCGTAAAGTAGCCCTTAACCTTTTGTTTCTTGTGTTTGTCCTGAGAGGCAAATGTTGGTATTTTTTAGCTTTTACTATCAAATAAGATAAAACCCTAGCATTTCAAAAGGGTATAAAGTAAAATGTCTTCCACTTCCAAACCTCAGTCCCTCTGTTTGTAGTCTTTTCAGATAATTTTTATGCCTATACCAAAATATTTCCTCATTTTATGTATAGAAATGAAATCTTTCTATATGTACTTTTTTGAGTTTTATTCCCTCACCTTGGCCCAAACACACATGTTCTCACACACTCTCACACACTCTCATACACTCTTAATTAAATAAATTCTGGAGACCTGTTCAGTGCTACACGTGCAGACTTAGCTAAATCTTTCCCTTGGCTGCTTTATATAGTCTATTTATAGTTAACTCATAATTATTAATTTTCAAAGGTAGATATTTGCTTCTGTATTTTTCTTTCTTTTTTTAAAAAATTTTTTTGAATGTTTATTTTTGAGAGAGAGAGAGAGAGAGAGTGAACAGGAGAGGGGCAGAGAGAGAGGGAGACACAGAATCTGGAGCAGGTTCCAGGCTCTGAGCTGTCAGCACAGAGGCTGATGCAGGGTTTGAACTCATGAATGTGAGATCATGACCTGAGCCAAAGTTGGACACTTAGCTGACTGAGCCACCCAGGCGCCCCTGCTTTTGCATTTTTCTTATAAACAGTAAACATCTTTACATTGAAAAATGTGTGATTAAAATTTTTTACCAATTTTATGAAAAATTTGTTTCCTTAACATTTTTTTTAATGTTTATTTGTTTTGAGAGAGAGAGCGAGCGAGCATGCGAGTCGCGGGAGGGGCAGAGAGAGGGAAAGAGAGAATCCCAAACAGGCTCTGAGCTGTCAGTGTGTAGAGCCTGACACAGGGCTCAATCCCACAAACCGTGAGATCATGATCTGAGTCCAACCCAGGAGTTGGGCGCTTAACCAACTGAGCCATCCAGGTGCCCCAGTATCCTTATTTTTTAACATGGAAAGAATATTAAGGTGATTTATAGTGTAGATACCTTGTTTTCAGTGTTGATGAACGGTTTTCTTTCTTTTTCTTTTTTGGATTTTTTTTTTTTTTTTTTTTTAATAGAAACCACATCACTTCATTTGTTACAGCAGTAATGAGGCAATAATTCAAGAGGGTCCCAGAAAGCTTTTTCATCCACAAAATAACAGAAAGAAAAAGCACCTTCACCACTCACGCTCTTGGTTAGCTTTTTCTTTTGATCTCTGTTCCCCCACCCACAATAGTATGTTGCTTCCAGAATGGGATTCTGCCTTCGAATGTTGTATGAGTCGGGAGGCTAGTCTATCAGCTTCCCTTAAGACCGAATGGAAGTCCCTAACTTAGCTGAGAAACCTGGACAAGTCTTCTTTGATTTCAGCCTCATCCCAAGGCCCATGAATGTTTCTTTAAAAAGCTGCAGGCGAATGAGGTAGAAAGGGCAGAGACAAGAGATGGAAACCGGCAGAAGGGCAAAGAGGATGGCTCCCACAGCACTAATGGACAGCAGGCCTCCCAAGGCTGAAAATGCAAAAAGCAGTGTGACACCCATGTAGCTACGGGGAGTACATGCCTTCAGTTTCTTCTGCAACATGGGCCACAGGGCAAAAATCTGGATGGCAGAAGTCACCATGATGAAGGCATGCAGGGAACGGGGCAGGCATGAGGCAAGGCAGACAGAAGCAAAGATGGCCATGTTCAAGGACAGTGTGCTGGATACAATGGCAGCATTGGCACCATAGTCAAAGAAAATGAGGCGACCTAAAAGCATGAAGACTGACATGGCATAGATGGTGTCAGTGCTGACAGACTCCGTCAGGGTCTTCAGCACTGGGGAAGAACCGTAGGTGAAAGTAATGAAAACCAGGGCACTCTTCAAGTCAGCCCACCGGGTCCGCCCCCTCTTCTTCCATCCTTCACCTCTGTCAACGAGATCAAACAATACATAGCCAATCAGTGAAGAAGCCAGGCCAGTCCCGGAGAGCCATTGGGGGGCCAGAAGGCCCTCATCCATATACCACCAGATGAGCACAAACACACAGACACTGCACACTGCTGTATCACCACGCTCGACTCGAAGACCACAGCCCAGTATTGGTATTTCCGGGTGTAGATGTTTTTCCGGAGCTCTTCCAGGAAACACCAGTCCACGTAGTTATCGGGAAATGGCTATCGCTCGTACAAGACCTGCCACTGGCCTGCTTAGTGTCAGCTACAGGCTGGGTCCCCATTATCCTCTCCTTCAAACTCAGGCCAGCTCAGTCTCCCTCGCAGAAGTCCACGTGGTTCTTGTTCCTTACAAAGTTCTGAAATAAGACCTCTCTGGAAATCCCATGCTGGGTGGTGGCTGATACTGCACCGACCTTCCCTTGCTTTCAAAGGCAGCAACCCAGGCTAGGCCTGCAACAGATGAGTTTGTTCTCTGAGGCAGGACAGTACGGCCAAGTTCCTGCCCGCAGTTCCTAAGGCTGCGCGGCTGGGAAGGGCGGCCACCTGCCTCCTTCCCCATCCGGGGCGCCAGGGGTCGCTGAACTGTTTTCTTTCAAGGCCCAGATTTTGGTTTTGCCCATGTTCAAGTATTATGAGAACAAAACCTATACCTCAGAAAATTAAAGAGAAAGCGTTTTTGGCAATTCCTTTGTCTAAATTGAAAGTAGAGATGACATTACGCATGTAAGGAGACGTGAGACTTAGCCCTATTCTCCTAAGTTGACAGTGTAGTTCTGGTCTCTGCGTTCTTCTGACTTTCCTGCCAGCCTTGCTAAAGAGATAGGAAGTATAGGATATCTTTCTTCTCATGTTTCTCACACTTAAACTTCTAGTAGTTGTCAGGATTAGGTTCAAATTTAGCCTGGTATGCAGAGCTCTTCATCGTGTATCAACAACCTGCCTTTCCATCTTCCAGCAATCCACCTTTCTTGTCAGTCATCCTCAACTGTTTTATTCTCCTTTCCTCAGGTGGGCCTTGTTTCCTATTTCTGCACATGGGCAGGCTCTGTGGTATCTCTTTTTTTTTTTTTTTTTTTAATCCACATCCTATTTGTCATTAGAGATTCTTCTTTGAAGAATTGATTTTCTCTGTTTCTCATTTCAGTTCTTCTCGGTGTCCGAATGGGGATTATTGTTCCAATAGACGGTTTCAGAGAAAACAGCACGCAGATGTGGAAGTCATACTCACAGAAAAGAAAGGCTGGGGCTTGAGAGCTGCGAAAGACCTTCCTTCGTAAGTTATGTTGTAATCATCTTTCATTTCCTTTTTGTGTTGTTGAAAAGTTGGTTAGCTACTTTGTAGGAAGGAAAATAACGTGTCTATTATACTGAAGGTTAATAATGTTTATTGTGTAGAATGACCACCTGGTAACTAGTTTAAAAAAATTTTTTTTTCCATTTCTTTTAGGAAATTAAAAAAAGAAAACAAAAAAACTCCTCTGTCTCTGTATATGAAGAGCATTTTGTCATCTGTGACATTTGGACCAGATAGGTCCTTCTTTGTATGACAGTTACTTTTCGTTTAATTCCAAGCAGTTACCAGTGTTTGCTGTAGACCCCCAGAATCACTATGAAACTGTAAGGATTTGGGACAGAATTGATTAGTTAGTTTACATAAAACTGAGTTGGAGAGGGGGTGCCTGGGTGGCTTAGTCGATTGTCTGACTCTTGATTTTGGCTTAGGTCATGATCCCAGCGTCGTGGGATTGAGCCCTGTATTGGGCTCTGTACTGAGTGTGGAGCCTGGTTGGGAGTCTCTCTCTCCTTCTCTTCCTCTCCCCTCCTTGTGCTCTCTTTTTCTCTCTCTCTAAAATTAAAAAATAGTAATAATTAAATAGATAAATCTTGGAGTAAGAGGGGAAGAGAGTATCTGAGATGATTGAGGTAGGGATTAAAAACAATAAACATTTATTGAATGAGTAAATGTTGCTTTCTACCTAATTCCTGTAACTTTTTTGTACATAATGCCATAAAAGGGTCACTTTATTTTCTACCATATTTAGTGTTTACTTTAAACAGTAAGTTTTTTATGGAAAGCATATTTAAGTATCATGAAAGATGAGTACCTTTTTCTTTAAATATATACAGATTACATGTGTTTATGATTGAAAAAGTTTTAAATATGTAAAAGGAGTAAAGGAAGAAAATAAAACTGTTTCTTAAAGCTTTCTTAAGCTCCTCACGAAGAACCCTCCTTTGGTAAAATACCCTAGACTGGATATTTTCAGGTTTCCCATATTTTCCTACTCCTTAATTTCCATATGCTCATTAGCATAGTAGTGCTGGTTTCATAAATTTTTAGTTCAAAACTGTGTAGATGTTCACGAAGAGAGTATTCATGCCCATTGAACAGGGACATTGTCCGATATACATAGGATGAGGAGGTCTTTGGAACAAATCTGCCAGTTAGTGTTAAATATCATGACATTCTCTCTCTATATTATACCTGTTTCTTCTCTACTGAAGATACTAAATAACTGAGGAAAGACCGGTCAGGGGTGGAAGGAACTTGAAAGAAGCCAAGGAGAGAGATTAATCATAATTACTGATAAATGCTAGAAAAAACTCACAGAGAATGCAGTCAGAGAAAAGATGGGTTTATAAATTTTTTTAAGTTTATTTAAGAGCGAGAAAGAGCAGAGAGAAGGGGAGAGAACAGAATCCCAAGCAGGCTCTGCACTGCCAGTGTGGAACCTGATATTGGGCTTGAACTCACGAACCTGTGAGATCGTGACTTGGGCTGAAATTAAGAGTTGGATGCTTAACCAACTGAGCCATCCACGTGCCTCAGGAGAAAAGATCTGCTTGACTTTTGACATCATTAGAGGTCTTTGAATAAAGACAGTAGAAGGGCCGCTGTATGTATGTATGTATGTATATATGTATTTATTTTAACGTTTATTTATTTTTGAGATAGAGACAGAGTATGAACGGGGGAGGGGCAGAGAGAGAGGGAGACACAGAATCGGAAGCAGGCTCCAGGCTCTGAGCCATCAGCCCAGAGCCCGATGCGGGGCTCGAACCCACGGACCGCGAGATCATGACCTGAGCTGAAGTCGGACGCTTAACCGACTGAGCCACCCAGGCGCCCCATGGCTGCTGTATTTAAATTATCTTCTTTTTTCTTAGAACATAAAGCCTCTAATATTTCAGTGCCTCCTGATTTCTTCAGAGCTGTTTCTCAGCTGTGAATCACTGTTTTCATGGCATTGTAAACCAGATTTGAGTGTTTGTTTTAATATCTAGTTAGAGCAAGGATACACGTTTTGATAGTATGTATAAATGTAAAAGCATCTTAGAATCAACATTTTTTAAAAAGTATTAGGAAGGAGAAAACCTCAGTTAGATGTTAGGTACTTTACGTATATTTTAATTATATCTTGTATAAGACCGTATTTATTCTTTTCAATATTTCCTTAAATCTATTTTTTTGCATAGATGTATGTGTTTTCCATACAGCTCCTAGGCAGGAAGTGCTATTGTTTCCCTTTTGTTTTGCCAGGAACACCTTTGTCCTGGAATATTGTGGAGAGGTACTTGATCATAAAGAGTTTAAAGCCCGGGTAAAGGAGTATGCACGAAACAAAAACATCCACTACTATTTCATGGCCCTGAAGAATGATGAGGTGAGCGGACGAATGTATTTGCTTTGAAACAGATCTGGAAATTGTTGAGTTTGGAAGGGTCATTGATACAGACTGATCTTGAAAATATATTAAGTGACAAAAAAGAGGGACAGAATAGTATATATATATATAGCTTTTCTTTACAAAAAGGAGAGAGGGAGATGTTTTTGTTTACAAAAAGGGAGAGGGAGATGTTTACATATACATGTAAATGTAAACCTATGAGCTTCATATTACAACTCTTAAAAATTACTGATACCCCTAGAAGAGATTTTTTAATGTGGGTTATATTTGTCAATACTTACATAAAAATTAAAGCTGAAAAATTGAAAAATATTTGTTAAATCACTTTAAAGTAACAAGTCAATTATATGTTGACATAAGCAACATGTTTTTATGAAAATAATTTTCAAAATATTTTTGTTTTAGTGAGGAGTGCAACTGTTTTACATTTTTACAAATCTCTTTAATGTCTTGTGTGATAAATTTTAGCTAGATTCTTATATCTGTCTCTACATTCAGTCCTGGAAAACCTATTTCTAGATCCTGCCCCAGACTTGCTGAATCTAATAACTCTGGTGGTGGGTCCAGCAGGAGTTTTAACATGCTCTCCAGGGAATTCAGATACACATTCAAGTTTGAGAGATCCTGCACTGTGGTGTAACATGCACTTTAAAATGGAGTTTTATACACATGGAGTGAGATTGGAATATAAGAGGATGTTAGAAGTAGCTAAAAGTAAATGGAAGAGACATTGATAGATATGGAGATCGTTTTGCCTGTAAGATGTTTATAGTTAGCAGATGTCCCAGAGGAAGTAGTTAGATATTTGTCACTTGGATGTGTCTGTATGTGAAAGAGGAGGCGGGGTTGGGCATGCAGATCTTACATTTGCCTGATGCCTTTCCTTTGCAAAATATATGTATATTTTAGGTCTCATTTTTATCTCTTAAATGATCCTTTTCCCTAGATAATAGATGCCACTCAGAAAGGAAACTGCTCTCGTTTCATGAATCACAGCTGTGAACCAAACTGTGAGACTCAAAAAGTAAGTTGAGGTAGATTTAGAAGTTTGGATCTTTGTTCAAGATTGATGTTGTATTAATTTTAGATTCCATATCAAGGCTTCCCATGGATTTTATTTTTAAATCATTTTAATTGTTTTTTTCCTATTGTTAAAAATCTTATTTTGAATTAAGTTCAGATTTATAAAATAATAGTGCAGAAACAGTACAGAGTTCCATATATCATCCTTCACCTAGCTTCCTCAAAGGTTCACATTGTAAATAGCCATTATACAGTTATCCAGTCCAGGAAGTACTGTTAACTATTAACTAATCTAAAGTCTTTATTCATATTTTGCCATCTGTCATTTTTCTGGACTAGCATCCAGTCCAGGAACTCCCATTGCATTTAATTGTCACCTCTCTTTGCCCATAAGTTTTAACTATTATTTCAAAGGTGCCAAAATACAAAACTAAAATTGAATTCTGATGAAGTCCAGTGTGTACTATTCTATTCAGATTTTTATCAGCTCTTAATCCAGGTGCCAAATTTGGCTGCTTTAATAATGTAAGGGGGGCTGAATGGCCACAGATAAGAGAGATCGTATATCATGTACATGGAGTGACACTGCTTCTCCTCAACAAGGCCAGACTCTGGGTCATGGCTCTCTCTTTGTCCCTGTGCCTGGCACATAGTTGATGCTTGATACATTCATTTATTGAATTTGGTAAAACATTTTGAGATAATTTTAGTACTCTCTCTAATTTGTGTTTTGATCTTAGATTTAAAAAAAAAATACACACACACACACACAAACGTTAGAACATTGGTTCTTTCTTAGACTAAGAAGGCTATGGACCCACACCCTAGAAAAGTAGTATTAATGGTTTCCTCTCATATTAAAATAGTGCTTTCAGGGGCGCCTGGGTGGCTCAGTCGGTTAAGCGTCCGACTTCGGCTCAGGTCATGATCTCGCGGTCCATGAGTTTAAGCCCCGCATCGGGCTCTGTGCTGACAGCTCAGAGCCTGGGGCCTGTTTCAGATTCTGTGTCTCCCTCTCTCTCTGACCCTCCCCCGTTCATGCTCTGTCTCTCCCTGTCCCATAAATAAACATTAAAAAAAATTAAAAAAAAAAAAAATAGTGCTTTCAGGGCGCCTGGGTGACTCAGTCGGTTAAGCGTCCGATTTCGGCTCAGGTCATGATCTCGTGGTCTGTGAGTTCGAGCCCCGCGTCGGGCTCTGTGCTGACAGCTCAGAGCCCGGAGCCTGTTTCAGATTCTGTGTCTCCCTCTCTCTCTGACCCTCCCCCGTTCATGCTCTTGTCTCTCTCTGTCTCAAAAAATAAGTAAACGTAAATAAATAAATAAATAAATAAATAAATAAATAAATAGTGCTTTCAACTCCTGGATATTTTTTTTTGTCCTTTTGACCTGTATACTAATAGATCTTAGATACGGCTCTTCTGGGAGCCAAGCCATATAACGAATAGGAGAACACACTCCATGATCATTTTATGTAAGTTCTGTTTTAGTTTTGTCTGCATCTGGTGGCCATGTGTCTACCTGTGAGATTTCCACTTGTACTGTGTCCCTTCATCTCTTTAAGTCTGGGGGTTTTCATCAGTAATGTGCTCAAAAGATCGAACAGGAGCTCTGCAGTCGAGTTACGTCTTAACATGTTCTGGAACCACAAGTTCTAACTCCTGTGTATTTACTCCCATTTTAATTCTTGAGTTTTATGCAGTTGTTGTCATGCTTTCCTTCCCTTTCCCTATACTCAGTCATAGGACCATTGCTTTATGAAATTAAACATTTGGCATCATTCTTTCCCTGGTTCCATGCCTCACCTTATCTTGGAATATAGTTACTTTTAACATAATAATATGAATTTGCCAGTAACAGTCAATGACACCAAGCATTCCCTATCTGCTTATTTTTAGTACAAGTGAATATTTACTGTGTGGAAATGTGTATTAAGACAGGTATAAGTAGCAGTTACTTTTATTAGAGACAAATTATAGGTGATACTCAACCTGGTAGTTTATTAAATAAGATTAACACTTAAATATGGTAGTTTACTTCAAGAAAAAAGTTTCCTATTTGCTATTTGGTAAAGTCTTCTTAATTGTCAAAAGAGGCTCATGCATTATTAAGGCAAATGATCTTTAAAGAAAAACACACAGATTAATCGGTTACAAATTTCTTTTCTTTTAAAAACAACTTCTCAGTGGACTGTGAACGGACAACTGAGGGTCGGGTTTTTTACCACCAAACTAGTTCCTTCAGGCTCGGAGTTAACATTTGATTATCAGTTCCAAAGATATGGGTGAGTATTGTTTTTATTCTGTTTCGCTGCTTCTGGTGGGGAAATGGACTGTTCAGATACAGAGACATAAAACTTTGATATGAATTACTAAGAAGTTATATGGGGATGCCTGGGTGGCTCAGTTGGTTAAGCATCTGACTTCGCCTCAGGTCATGATCTCGTGGTTTGTGAGTTTGAGCCCCACACCGGGCTCTGTGCTGACAGCTCAGAGCCTAGAGCCTGCTTCGGATTCTGTGTCTCCCTCTCTCTCTGCCCCTCCCCCACTCACGCTCTGTCTCAAAAATGAATAAAGGTTAAAAAGAAAAAAAGTTATATGTACCACCAGTTCTTTACTTTTTCAGTTTTCTGTGTTTTTTCCTACTGTGACATTTCCAGCCATTAAAGGATTTGTACAGGAACTCCATAATTTTCTTCTGAATTTCATGCTGTCTTATTTATATATTTATGTTTCTTAAGTAATTAGAAAACCCTTTAAATTTTGGAAATGTCTACAGTGTGTGTATAAGTGTGTATTTATCTGTCAGTTATCAACTCATGACTAATCTTTTCTCATCTGTACCACATTGTACTATGAAAAATAATTTACTAGTTCTTTTGAACCAAAATAATAACTGATACAATAACAATGAATACCCCTAGCATCTATATTGTGGTTTCACAGAATCCCACTAAAAGGAACAGGGTTCCTTGGAGAAGTGTCTGATTTCAAGTTAAGACAGGAATTAGACAAGGTGATTTTGGTTTATTTTGTCATACCAGAAAACCAGTTATGAAAGATTAGGAGATTCTTGTCAAAGGGTCCCAGGAGCTAGCTTTAATAGGCTCTCAAAACAGTGGGAGAAGGGTGCCTGGGTGGCTCAGTCGGTTGACTTTGGCTCAGGTCACGATCTTGTGGTTTGTGAGTTCGAGCCCCACAAGGGGCTCCCTGCTGTCAGCGTTGAGCCTGCTTTGAATCCTCTGTCCCCTTCTCTCTCTTCCCCTTCCCTGCTCGTGCTGTTTCTCTCTCAAAAATAAGTAAACATTAACAAAAAACAACAACAGTGGGAGAGTTTTCATTAACACTTAAGCATTGAAAGGATAATAACTGCAGTGGTTTGAAACGTATGATGTAAAAACCATGAGATTTAATGATACTTTAAAAATAAAACTGCATTAGTCGTAATAGAAGGGAACCAATTCATGATTTTTATAAAGTAGCTTAAAAGTCAGAAAAGGGGAAAAAAAATCAAACACTTATCCTGCTTTCCCCAAGTGAATTCTACTTCAGGTTAAACCAAATAGTTGATGAGAGGAAGTTCTTCTTTTGGAGGTTATTTCGTGCTAATGAATGAAGTAGTAATGGTATCACCATGTTGCGTAACCTCGTGAACTAATGCATCTAGGCAGTGGCCTAGCATTCCGCAGATGAGTGCAGACCCAGGTTCTGTGTACAGCTCCATGCTTTCTCCCTCTTACTTTTGCACTGTCCTATTTGAAGGAAGGAAAACTGGAAATCAGGTGCTGTTTGTGATTCCCTGCTCTATTTATTGAATAATTTATTTTTATGCTTTTGATTGCTACCATCATAAATTAAATCTATCAGTTTCCTTTTGGTATAGTTCTTCTTGCTTTTCTCAGGTAGTTGTGATCGCAGAATAAATAAATGGCCATGGTGGTTTGTACCCAGGCCTGTAGAGTTAGGCCTGTGTTGTTTCTACCACTTTTCCTGAACTCCACAGTTATATTTACTTATTACTATATTTCTTATTAGAGTCTCATCCTTAAGTGGTGATAACTTTTAATAATCATGTGCTTCCTTTTAAGTATCCTGTACATATTGAATTTCGTATCTGTGTACATCTATTTGTAAGAATATATTTGTTGTTCTTGGTGCCAGTTAAATATTTACATATGAGAGATGTTGAACTATTTAAGCAGTTTTGTTCTTAGCTCAATATATATACGATCTCTTATTTTTATACATTTTACACATGTCTACCTTTATATATCTCTTTATGCACATATAAGTATAAAAATCCTTAATTTTTATACATGAGTAGGTACTCATAAAATGGAGAAATTACTCATTAACTTCTTGGCTAATTTTGTCTAGCTAATAAAGGAGGATTAGAAAAAGAATATTTTTTTAAGAGCAGTTTTCAGGCATTTCCATTAAATGGTATTAGGTTTGTTGGAGTCTTTTAAAATAATTGTTTTTTAGGCTGAATTGATTTCTTTCTTGTATGTGATTGTTAGGTTGTTGACATTTTTATGTGGTGTACTTTCACGTAACTGACATCTTTCCTATGTTCCTTGAACAGAAAAGAAGCTCAGAAATGTTTCTGTGGGTCAGCTAATTGCCGAGGTTACCTGGGAGGAGAGAATAGAGTCAGTATCAGAGCAGCAGGAGGAAAAATGAAGAAGGAGCGATCTCGTAAGAAGGATTCAGTAAGTGTTTCTTTCATCCCTTTTTTTTCAACTTTTACCATATACCTTTAAAGGAGGGAGGTAGCTTTTCTGATTAAAATTTGAACAGCCAAACAACAGAGAAATTCAGAATCAGAGGAGACCATTAGAGAAAGAAGTATGGTTGTTTTTTTTTTTTTTTTTTTTTTTTAATGTTTGTTTATTTTTGAGAGAGAGAATGCGAGCAAGTACAAGCATGAGAGGGGCAGAGAGAGGGAGAGAATCCCAAGCAGGTTCCATGCTGTCAGCGCAGAGCTTGACAAAGGGCTTCAGTCCTATGAACTGTGAGACCATGACCTGAGCCGAAATCAAGAGTTGGATGCTTAACCCACTGAACCACCCAGGTGGCCCTGGTTGCTGTTTTTATTTCAGGTTCATAGAGATTAGAATTAGGTGTTGCTAAGAACTACTGAAGTCATATTGAAAACAATGGACTGATAGTTTTTTTGGAGCCTGTAAAACTCCTAATCCTAAGTACAAATAAGATGTTCATCTATTAATTTACTTAAGTCTGATCTACATTCCTAGTCTTTTAATGTTGGTTTGTTTTTTGTTTGGAACTCTTAAAGTTTGCAAGTGTTCTTACAATCTCTGAAAACCCTCTTTGGAGGGGTATAAGGTGAGTTTTGAGAGGTAATAGGCAACCCAGGAGTGAAAATGAAATAGTGAAAATGGTCTTTTTTTAAAATGGTGATTGATAACCTTTTTTCTACCCCAGCTCACCTCAGTTACTATGGAGGAAGGAGCTATCTTGTTAATCAAGGGACTCTTAACTGGGACAAGAGCTTCACGTTAAAAAAAAAAACAAACACCTTTTTTCTGAGGATCCCTTCACCAGAATAGCGTTTCTCAGCCTCTGAATCACCTGGCAGGGTCCATTGTGAAAAAGCGCATTTCTGGGTCCATCCTCAGACCTGTGAATCTTAACGGGGGTGCGGGGGGCGGGGGGGGACTGAGGGGGTTAGCAAATTCCCCTGTGATTCTTTGGCAGTTAGCTCATGCCTGAGCTTTTCAGGAACTAATACATTAAGAATTATAAATGCTTAAGTTACATATAAATTAGTGTTTAGATGAGTAGATAGAAGATGTATAGGGTGAGGGGATAAAAGTATAATTGCTAAAAGGTGATGTCATTAAGCCCAAATTAAATTCTGTAAGAACCAAAAAGCATTGGAAAGGGCAGTTGAAAAAAAAGGCCATTTAAAAAGTGCCAAAAAGGAAACCTTCAACAAATGGCCATGGTGGTAGACCACCCAAGACGAACACATGTTCTTTTGAGCATTGTGTGTGCTTCTGCTCTGTTTTTGGAGAGCATATACTCTGTAGCAGTGTGCCAGACACTCAGCTCAGCTTTTTTTTTTTTTTTTTTAACATTTATTTATTTTTGAGACAGAGAGAGAGAGAGCATGAACAGGGAGGGTCAGAGAAAGAGGGAGACACTGAATCTGAAACAGGCTCCAGGCTCTGAGCTGTCAGCACAGAGCCCGATGCGGGGCTCGAACCCACAGACTGTGAGATCATGACCTGAGCCGAAGTCGGACGTTTAACCGACTGAGCCACCTAGGCGCCCCTCAGCTCAGCTTTTGACACATGACTCATTTAATTCTCATAGCAAGCCTTGAAATTAGGTGCAAGGATTTTACAGATGAGAACACTGAGGCATCATCCAGTAGGTGATGGAAATGAACTAGTCTAGCTCTGGTCTCTGCTCTTGACCATTGTGTTGCACTGCAAATTGTAGAGAATAATTCTATCCTCTCCCAACTTGGTGACCATTGTGGTCGGTCATAACAGCCAACATTTCTGCATTTTAAAACTTATTAAGTTGTTTTGTATAGGATTTTAGAAATGGTATAATATGTACATTTCTGCAATTTGCTTTTTTTTACTCTTATTTTAAAATTTGATCCACATTGACTTCTATATAAACATATTAAAAAAATTTTTTTTAATGTTTGTTTATTTTTGAGAGAGAGACAGAGCACGAGCGGGGGAGGGGCAGAGAAAGAGGGAGACACAGAATCCGATGCAGGTTCCAGGCTCTGAGCTGTCAGCACACACAATACATGATCTTGAGATCATCACCTGAGCCAAAGTCAGAGGCTTACTGATTGAGCCACCCAAGTGCCCCTATATATATAAACATATTTTTAACTGCTGTAAAGTTTTTCATCATGTAACAGTTTATATATAGCCCTCCTAATGGACACTAGTGTTTTGTTTATTTTTTAATGTGTATTTTTGAGAGAGAGAGAGAGAGACAGACAGGGTGTGAGCAAGGGAGGGGCGCAGAGAGAGAGAGGGAGACACAGAATCCGAAGCAGGCTCTGGGCTTTGAGCTGTCAGCACAGAGCCCGATGTGGGCCTTGAACCCATGAACCATGAGATCGTGACCTGAGCTGAAGTCAGATGCTCAACCGACTAAGCCACACAGGCTCCCCTGGACACTAGTGTTTTTAAGCTTTTCTCTTAATGTCATAATTTGTATCTATATATGTCTCTTCTGCACATGTTTCTTTAAGGTGTATCCATGGAAGTGGTGTCACTAGGTCATAGCCTATTAGGCTTCTTGACTTGAGTATTGCAGGAAACTTTTCTCTCAACTTTGTTAAGGTTGCTTTTATTTTTAACTTATAATTGATAGTTTGTCAGAGCAGGCTCAAAATAGTCATTAAACATGTTGACCTATGTTAAAATCTCCATAAAAACTTCCCTTTGGCTATTTCCTGTTCTCAAAACTTACAGAATAAACTTTTTTTTTTTTTAATTTTATTGTTGGTGGGGAGTGTCCTTGTAATATGATGGTTTCTTAGGCAGTGTTATACCTCCATCATACCAATATCAGATGGCTTTCTATCTGATAAGATTCAAGAACAATCCCAAGGCACCAAAGTGTAGACATTCCTTTTCTTTGCTTATTTTTATTCTGGTAATGTTGTGTCCCATATCAGTATAGGCCTTGGTATTCTAGATGGAATTTGGTGTAGCATGAATCTAGTCATTGTGGATTGCTCCAGCTATGAATTTGAAGTTACTCTGGAACAAGAATGATTTGGATAAAATTTTGCCCTGATAGAGGAATGAGTCTGAGTTCCGTAGAGGGGTTCTTTGCCCTGGCTGTAATGAAGAGTTGAACTCAAGTTAATTTTACTTGGATTGTCTCCTACTGAAAATCCCTTCTGCATGCCTAGATTCTGAATTACAGTCAGCTACAGTCTTGGGAATTCTTTTGGGTAGAGGAGGCCATGGAAGGGATAAGATAGCACAGTTTAAAATATAGTTTTGATTATTGTAACTATTAACAAGAATATGTTAATAGCATTATAGTCTGCATCCCCATATTATCCCTTGATTGGTAAACATTTTTTTTTAATTGATCTTATGATTGCATCTCTATACAGCGTATCTCCTTAACAAAACTATAAGCTTTTCCAGTTGAAGGTGATAGTTTTTTGGGGGGATGTCACAAATCAGGTAATTAAATACTTAGCAGATGGAGGTATAATAATTCCCTATTACCTGATGATATTTGTAGTTTGTAAAGTACAAACAGTAAATAGTCTGAATCTTCCCTTAGTCTCTTTTGTTTAAATTTGCGAAACAAATTAATGATAACCAGTGTACACAGTAAGAGGGCAAGAAGACGCCTAAGAGAGGAAATATTTGCCTTCAACACAAAAAAAAACACACAAGCACTAATAACCAGAGTGTATAGAGAGCTGCTACTAATCACTAAGGAAAAAGCCAACACAAAAGAAAAATAGACAACATCCAGACACTTCACTAATCCCAATAGCTAATAAACATAGAGAGATGTTCAACCTCATTAATTATCAGGGGAATATCAATTAAAACTATCAGATGTCATTTATATACTCATCAGATTGGTAAAAAGTCTGATGACTCCTAGGAACAGGAGATCTCCTGCACTGCTGGTGGGGGTGTAAATGGGTGCAACCACTTTTGAAAGTACTTTGGAATTGTTTACTAAAAGTGAATGTATGTGCATCAGGAGTCACAGCAGCATCTGCTTCTATTAGAAAAAGTAGAGGGGCGCCTGGGTGGCTCAGTGGGTTGAGCGTCCGACTTCGGCTCGGGTCATGATCTCACACCTTGTGAGTTTGAGCCCCGCGTCGGGCTCTGTGCTGACACCTCAGAGCCTGGAGCCTGCTTCTGCTTCTGTGTCTCCCTGTCTCTCTGCCCCTAACCCACTCGCATTCTGTCTCTGTCTCTCTCAAAAATAAATAAACATTAGAAAAAGTAGAAACAACTCAAGTATCTGTTAACACTAATATAGACAAATTCATAATGTAATCCTAGAATGAAAAACTGGTCATGAAAGTGCAGGAACTATGACTGCATGCAACAGCATGGAGGGCTCCTAAAATTTAAGGATGAATGTAGAATGAGCATGACACAAAAGTTTTGTCCAGTATGATTTCCATAAAGATGAAAAATAGACAAAATTATTTAGGGATTTATACACAGATGGTAAATCTGTTTTAAAAATCAGAGATGATTTCCTAAAAAGTTAGGAGATGTTATCTTGAGAGCAGAGAAGAGGAGGTATTAGAACAAGGGAAGAGCCCATGGAGCACTTCAGGAATGTTGACAGTGTCGTTCCCCCACCCCGCTTTTAACCTGCAAGCTGGTTGCATGGATATTGCTCACCTGTTTATTAAATCTATTGCTCACCTGTTTATTAATAAACCTATTTGTTTACAGGTCATTTATATACTTTATGTGTGTTGTATTTCATCAGAAACTATTAAAAATTCTTAGACCCATTAAAGATAGTTCATGGCCAAAAGGACTAAAGTATTTAAATAAAAAAGAGTAAATAATTTTTTGGATTAAGTACTCAATAGAATGAATTTTTAAGTGCTATAGAATTATGCATATATGTATAAATGTTCAATTGTCAGTAATTTATTAACATATTCCTTAATCATTTTTATACTTTTATGTTAGCTTATAGTTACTTCAAATCCTTTCAGGTAGGTTGTGACCCATAAATTAAAAATAAATATTTGTAGTAAATGCAAATTAATGAGAGCAGTCAGTTGGTCCCCTGGCTCCCTTCCTCCCAGATATCCCAAAAGTTATTAATTCCACAATTGATTGTCCACTTGAGTACCCCAAATTATGGAAGCTGTAGCATGTTACTGGGATTGGCATGATAACTTTTAGGTATACAATATGACTATTAATCTTATAATTGTAGTGGGAATGTTCAAAGGTTCTTTACCTTCTGTGTTGTTTGCAAAATTTTGTTATTTTTACTTTAGTTTCTACATTTTTACTGTTTATTTCCTTAAGATAAGACTGCTACTGTTTTTATATCCCAGTGGAGCTTTCTATGGTATAGTATCTATTCGATAAATGTTTATTAAATGAAAAATAAAATTAATTCATGTGAAAACAATGAAGCAAAATGCTCCATTTTGTCTCTTAAATGTTCAGAGTTGTAGAATCCTGTCATGCCTAAATATGAAAAGAAAACCCCATCACTTAGTCTAGTAGTATTTGCATCTGAAACTCTGTCCAAAGTGAGGTTCTGGTTGTTGCATTGGGGGGAGGGGAATGTGGAATTTTATTTAATTTTTTTTATTTTTTTAAGTTTATTTATTTTTGAGAGAGACAAGGAGAGTGAGCAGGGGAGGGGCAGGGAGAGATGGAGAGAGAATCCCAAGTAGGCTCTGCACCGTCAGCGTGGAGCCCGGTGCAGGGCTTGAACTCACAAACTGAGTTCATGACCTGAGCCGAAACCAAGAGTTGGACGCTTAACCGACTGAGCCACCCGAGTGCCCCGGAAAGTGTAATTTTAAAGCCCTTTGTCTTTCCTGCTCTAATCCTCTAGAGTTTGGGACATAGGAAGTTCTATATTTAGGATATACAGGAGAAAAACATCCTCAAGGAAATTGTCTTGGATTAATATTTAACTATAAATTGATTTTTCTGTGTAAATACTTAATCTGTTCAAAACATAAATGATACTGGAAATGAGAAAGGAGCTTTAAATGTACATTTGGAAGGGATAAAATGAATTTACATTTCTTCATCTCGCAGATAGCATCTTGTGTTTTCTTATTTTTGTTCTTCACCATTATGTTATGTGAAGTTTGTGGTATCATATAAAAAGGAAATGTTCAGTGCATTGCCTAAAATTGAGATGATTAAAAGTTAAGTAACAGAAAATTTCCTCAAGATTCTTTTCTTTCAGATTTGCTTTCGTCTGTCAGCACATTCTGGACTTCTTTCATCTTAGGCCATGTCAGTTTAATGTCATCTTTGTATCTCTTCTGCATCAGTCGCTATCTTGTGTAAATTTTGTTCTGTTATTGCTCCACTAATTATTCTCAAATTCCATTTCAATCAGATTATTCCCCTTTTTTTGGATTCAGTAATAGAGCTCTCTTGCTCAGTCACATCAAATCCAGATTTTTTTATATCACCTCTGAGATCTTCCGATCTAACAAGCCTTCCTTTAAATGAGGCTTTTCTCACTTCCTCACCACACACATTGTCTACTCCAGCCAGGTGGAGCTAGGCACTATCCTAATTTTCCATTTCCCTGTGTTCATGATTTTCCCTCTACTTTACTCTCCCCTTTATCTTAACTCCTGCTAACCCTGCTTCTGTGAGTTCCCTTCTGGTGACTCATTCTAAACTGCTGCCTTCCTTCTTAGGCCTCTAGGTTTTTAACATTTAATGCTTCATTGTTTGTTTTCACATGAATTAATTTTATCTCCCCCAGAGTAAGTTCTGTAAGCCATCTTTATACCTTTTATAACACAGCTGGAAAACAACTGTTGGTAGGTTGATTTTGTTGTTGTTGTTCCCCCATTATTTAAATGTAATATTTGAAACACGCAGAGAATAGATGTAAGTTATAAGGTATAATTACAAAAGAACGTTTCTGCTTCCTGCTCCCTGCTTAGCCCCTGGAGAACACCAGTGTTTGGAATTGTGTCTTACCTCCATTGCCTTTTTAAAATTAATTTTGCAGACATGCATCTATAAAATTTTTGTTTCTGAGGCTTACAAAAACAGATTCATACAGCATGTAATCTGGAACTTTTTTCATACAACATTATGTTTATAAGGTTGATGAATGTTGTTGCATTTGGCTGCACTTTATTCCTTTCACTGTGGTAGAATGATCCGTTGTATGAACATGCTGGTTTATACAACCTGGCCACAGATGTTTGCATTGTTGGAAGTTTTTTGCTATTATAAGGGCTGTGCAGTGAACATTGTTTTGACTCTTTGAGTAGACATGTGGAGAGGTTTTCTCTAGGGTTTATTCTTAGGTGTGCAGTGCTAGGCATAGGGGATACAAATATTTATTTTTGAAGCCAGTGCTTTATTTTTTTCTGGCATACTTTTCACCTAACAATTTGTTGTTTGTCTCCCAAGAAGGGCAGACTTTTGTTTTGCTTCATTGCAATGTCTTTAGCACCCAGGATTGTATTTGACTTACAATAAGTAGTTGGTAAATATTTGATGAGAGAATGAAATGCTTTTCAAATTGATCATACTAATTTATACTTTCATCGACAGTACATAAAAGTGCCTTTTGATCCACATCTTTGCCTAGACTTGATATTATCAGACTTCTTAATTTTTTTTTCCTGGGTTAATCTAGTAAATTTAACATGTTTTCTCACTCCGGGTCTAATTGCATTTTCCCTATTACTGACAAAGTTGAGCATCTTTTTTAGGCTGTTTGATTCTTAGATTAGTGGGGGTTGTTGTTGTTGTTGTTGTTGTTTTTATAACCAGATATTTTTCTTTGCTGTGGCAGGTGGATGGAGAGCTAGAAGCTCTGATGGAGAATGGTGAGGGTCTCTCTGATAAAAACCAGGTGCTCAGCTTATCCCGGCTAATGGTTAGAATTGAAACTTTGGAGCAGAAACTTACCTGTCTTGAGCTCATACAGGTGAGCTCTTTGATACTAATTTGTTTTTTATTTCTGAGTTTGTGGTGGGGCATCTAACTTTAAACCATTTATTTTTTGTACACTTTTATTTTGCATCAATCAAAACAGTTTCTGGGTGTTTTGTGAATATAAACAAAAATTTTATTCCCCTTTGTGGACCCTTTTTAATGCTATGTTTGGTATTTCCTACCCCAACCCACCCCAACCCCATCCCAATACCCTGCATCTTGCTTCCCTTCCCCCATGGAAGAACACACATTCACAGTCTTGCCTGAAGTCCTTTCTGGAACGTCATGGGCTGTCTTTGTTGTGGATCTGGATGGCAGAGCTAGGTGATGGCCGGGAAAGTAACCAGAAGCTTCAAGAAGAGGTCAGTTCACATTCAACTTGCTTGTTTTTTAAAACCACTATATAGATTGCTTAGGTTGAGCAATGATATCAGTGGTAATGAATCTAGCACTATATTTACTACTGGTATTAAATAATTTTATTATCTCAGTATCATTCTTGTAACTATAACCTTTACTTAAAACTTGCTAGTAGTGAGTTTGCCCTATGGCTTTTCCTATAGAATCCCTATAGTTGATATTGTGTAGCTGGGAACTGCAAGAGCAAAATACAATATCATAGTTGAGTGAAAGATCCAGTTCGTTGCTAAAGCCATAGTGTTAAACAGATAGGAAGCCATATGAAACTTAAATTCTCGTGTTCTAAAAAATTAGTGAAGAGCTGAATTCTGGATGACAAGAGTAAGAACATTTTGAGGAGTCAATAAGTGTTTTAAAGATCTAAATAAATGTTCATTGCAGCATTGTTAGTGGAGTTGTGATGTTTATACCTCCCCATGAAATAAACTATTTTTTGACCTAGTCTAAATGTAGTTCTTTTTAATATAATACCAAAGTGTTGCATGTTACATACAGAGATAGATAGAGAGAGAGAGAGAGAGAGAGAGAGAGATAATACCAAATAACTTTTAAAAACGTCAGGAATAAGCAAATAAGTGGTTGTCTTGCCTCCATTCTTCTCCCAGGAGATTTGGCAATAAGTAGAAGTTGAGGAGGACTTGGGGTAGGTGGGTGGGTGGGTTGGTTGGTTGGTTTCTTTCTCTCTTCCTCCATCCCTCCTTCCCTCCCTCCATCCCTCCTTCCCTCCCTCCTTTCTTTCCTTCCTTCCTTTTTTCCTTTCTTCCTTCAAGATCTAGTTGACTTTATTAAATGATTTATGAATTGGGCAGCATCTTATCGAGCAAGTGGAGGGGAACTCCCTATCCTTGGGGTTTCTGTAGAACTACATTAGGGAGTACTTTAGAAGAAATTCTTGGATTTCTGGATGGAGGGGATGATTATCTCTGAAGAGAGAGTCTCACTTTGTTAGATAGCTATTTATCAAAAGCTAAACGAGGTAAGTAATATCTGCATTGTTTTGTGTGTGTATGTGAGACATCATTTAAATATATGTTGTTGCATAGTTCCCAAGCCTATATCACAGTCATTTGGGAAACTTTTTAGAAAAAGATACCCAGGATGAGGTCCACTAGCGTATGTATATATACGGGTGTGTGTGTGTGTATATACACATACATATACATACACACACACACACACACATATATGTATATATGTATGTGTATATGTATATATGTGTGTGTGTGTGTGTATGTATATATATATATATATGTATTTTTTTTTTTTTTTAATCTCAGGTTTGAGAAGCACTGGTGGAGGATATTAATTGCTCCTGTTTAATATTGTGAACAGTTACCTGCCCACATTTTTATTTTTGCTGGTCAGTCTTAAAAAAGTTTTCTTTCCTTTCTGGAGGAAAATAATATTATGACATTTAAATCCTTCTGTAGTTATAGAGACTTTGGTCTGAATAAGACAGTAAAGAAACCCCACTGCTCTTGCAAAAATGATCTGAGTCCCATCCAGAGGTTTGAAAAGTCAACTGTTTAAAGTGATGAGATTTTTTTTTTTATTGTGTTTAATCAGATTATAAAGACTTTGGAACACTTACCCATTCCTACTAAAAATATGTTGGAGGAAAGCAAAGTACTTCCAATTATTCAACGCTGGTCTCAGACCAAAACTGCCATTCCTCCGTTGAGTGAAGGAGATGGGTATTCAAGTGAGAATACGTCACGTGCTCACACACCACTCAACACTCCTGATCCTTCCACCAAGCTAAGCACAGAAGCTGACACAGATACCCCCAAGAAGCTCATGTTTCGCAGACTTAAAATTATAAGTGAAAATAGCATGGACAGTGCAATATCTGATGCTACCAGTGAGCTGGAAGGCAAGGATGGCAAAGAGGACCTTGACCAGTTAGAACACGTCCCTGTAGAAGAAGAGGAAGAGTTACAGTCACAACAGCTACTCACACAACAGCTGCCTGAGTCTAAAGTTGAGAGTGAAATCGCCATGGAAGCCAGTAAGCTACCCATATCTGAACCAGAGGCTGATGCTGAAATAGAGCCTAAAGAGGGCAATGGCACGAAACTGGAAGAAACTATTGCTGAGGAAACACCATCCCAAGATGAAGAGGAGGGTGTATCTGATGTGGAGAGTGAGAGGAGCCAGGAACAGCCAGATAAAACAGTAGATATAAGTGATTTGGCCACCAAGCTCCTGGATAGTTGGAAAGACCTAAAGGTAAGGAAACATTTCTGTTTACTTTAACCTGAATTACTCAGGTCTAGAGTTCCACAAATCTTAAGTTGAATTACCTACTTTTCTAGCTATACATATATTTGAAAAATGGAATACCATCTCTCTTACTGATAACTAATTACAAATGTCTCAAGTCTTTTAAACCTTGGCAAGAGATATACCAGCCAAACTAATATACAGATATCCCCTTTTCTTCATTTAGAAAAGCATATCGCAGCAGTGACTTCAGTTTTTTTTTTATTTTTTGTAATTTTTTAAACATGTACTCATTTTTTGAGAGACAGAGAGAGACAGTGCAAGTGGGGGAAGGACAGAGAGAGAGGGAGACACAGAATCCGAAGCAGGCTCCAGGCTCCCGGCTGATCACATAGAGCCCAATGTGGGGCTCAAACTCACCAACAGTGAGATCATGACCTGAGCCGAAGTTGGATGCTTAACCAGCTGAGCCACCCAGGTGCCCCAGTGACTTCAGTTATTTAAGTGCACCTTACATTAAAACCAAAACCAGAAATACATTGAGTTACAAACGTATGATTCTACATTTGAAAATTCTTTGTAAGAGTGTATGTAAGAAAAAAAGTCAGTGTTTAAAGTAATTGGAAATTAATATATTGGATTAACTAAAAATTAATTTTTAAAAATTAATTATAACTGGAAAACCAAGGTAATTCAGCAACTTCTTATCAAAAATGATTGAACACAAATTTCTATTCCAGTAAAACAACTTTATATGGAGCTAGTTGGTGTTCAGTTCCATTATTGTTTCTGAAATAGGCCTGTCTTTAAATGCCTACTTCTTTGGTCAAAAGATGTTACCCAGAGGAAAATAGAGAGGTCTGGAACCCTTACGCCTAATACGTACGAAATCTGTCATTAAAGAACGTAGCAAGATGTACAGGGTTTGCTTTGCAGAAAACTCAGTCTGGGTCTTGGATAAACAGAAGTGAATAACAGGATGAGCCTAGGAGAGATGTGATACATTTTGATTGTAAGTGATCTGTATCTGGGATTCAGGTCTTGAGGACCCTGTGGGAACAGGTTACTTCCTAGCTTCTATTTTTCTGTTCCTTTCTTCTGTCAGAAGTGAAGCAACCAGGTAAACCAGCAGTACAGGTTTATTTGCAGTAAGATGGACAACTGAATCCTACCTGTCCCCAATTATGATTACAAAACTCACCCATTAGATCCTGCGATTTGACCCATATGGAACTGACCTCACACTGAACAAAAGGAGTAGTTGATTGGTTGTGCACTATTCTTACTTCCGGCATTTGTAATTTGCTGTGTTGAGACCCTTCTTTAAGTATGGTGTGGTTTCAGTTCTCGCTGACCTGTTTGCTACTCTTGCACCACTTAGAGTTTATCGTTACTCAACCTTATTAATAAACCTTGTGAAATCCTTCCTTTTTATAAACCTAAAAGGAAGAATTCATAGTAAATCTGCTTATGATACAACACGTGAACTGCAGGAACCAGAATTGCAGTTAAAAGAAAGAAATGCTGGGATGGTCACGTGGGTGGACCTTCATTTAAGGCCTGCTTTGTGAGGGCACAGGAGTGTGGAAGAAGTCCCTCTTGAGTTTGGAGGCTAGTACAGCCTGTGGCATGACTGGCTTCATAAGGAAGGTGGAAATGGAGACCTGTACTCGAATGGGCATAGAAAAGGCCTTACAGACATAGTTTTACAGAGTGAGAATGGGGTGGCAGACCCAGTAGTTCACTTTTGCCTGATAAATCTCTGGTTGACATAAGTTTAAAAAAATGAGATTTAAGCATCATTTCTTTAAAAACCTGTCTCTTCTTAAAACCTGGAAAAAAGTAATACTTTCATTTCTCTCTATGGTAGTTTTTTATTGTAATGGTAGTGGTATGAATTACTCTCTGGGATATCCTTAACTCAGTTAGCTGTAACTGGTCATTTAAAGTCACACTCTAGACGTTTTTGAGTCCTACGAAATTATTTCTTCCCCTGCTTGTCCTCGTTCCTCCTGTCTGAAAGATCAAAGCAGTTGCATAGCACTATGTAGCTTGATGATCCTTTTGACTTGAGGCTCAAAATTTTATTCATACTTAAAATATATCCTTCTTAACCTTCATACTTTGGATGTATCCTGATTCTTAGCATCAAGGAAGCCATTGAATGAGATTTTCCTTCTTCAAACTTTAGTTTGCTCTGGAATCATTACTCACCTAGAATTGCATGACTGAGAAATGTTGTCACTTGACTGAACTGTGATGTTTTGTTACACATTGGTGTTGGGGCTCTTAATTCATCTATCATTCTGTTTAACATTTACCATGATTCTAATTCCAAAACTCTGATTATGGTTGTCAAGAAAAAAGAGAGAAAGAGAAAGAAAGAACTTTAGCCAGCATTTAATCAGAACATTGAAATCAGAAACCCATAATTTGAACATGTTTTAGATAAACACATGGACTTGATGTGATTACACTATACCCATACTATCCCGGCATTGAAAGAGTTAACTACTTCTGTCTGACTTCCACCTATGTATTCAAGTAGATGTTGGCAGAAAAGACAATGTCTTATTCAACCAACCTTTATTAAGCACCTATTGCCAAGCACTGGGTTAGTTGCTGATGTTAATTCCAAGATCATACTAAAAAAAGCATTACTCTAAGATTGTGGTTATGTTAGCCACTCCAAGCTTCCCTGACCTTCTGGGGCCACTGTAACATTGTTGGACATGTGTTCCACTTGGCCTTTCTACACATTGGATGGAGTGAAGAACTGAAAGAGGTTGCTTCAGATCCTTAATCTTGATTTTTGCTGTGAAGGCAGACCATAGGGATCATCAGTAAATGAAAGAGGGTGGGAGGGAAGGGAATGAAGCTTCATGAATTACTCTTTGTCCTCCCAGATCTGATGATGATCCCCCTTGTAACTTGAACCATTTCCATCTAGCTTCTCAGGGCAGCAAGGAGCTTGTTAACATCACCAGCTGACCATGTGTCTCCTTTTCT
Source organism: Panthera leo (assembly GCF_018350215.1). NCBI lineage: Eukaryota > Metazoa > Chordata > Mammalia > Carnivora > Felidae > Panthera > Panthera leo. The sequence continues at coordinate 16,393,778 of NC_056680.1, read as the reverse complement.
CAACTCCATTTTCAACTTCGTGCTGAAGAAAAACGAGAACCTAGCGTGCATTCTGTGAAGAAACAGGAAGATGGTTGGGAAGTTGGATGATGCATGAAAAATATAATAGGTGAAAAGAGGACAGAGGTGGTTAACTCACTGGCGCCGGCGTTATTTTGGTGCGTCCATTGCCGACAATGGATGTCGTTCCGGGAAAATCCCGACTCCTGGCGAGAAAGGATTAAGTGAGCTACTTTTTCTATACCTCTATACACAGGACTGCTGCCATGGCTCCACAGGGCTTGCACATTTTGACTCCTAAAGTAGACCTAAACAAGAAACATCACCTAACACATTGCTACTACACATGAGCATGTATTTTCATGTGCAAATTTATCGGGCTACATTTTCAGCAGGGACATGTGCGTATATTTCTATTTGCAAAAGGAATTACTGTACATCACCCCTCATGCTGAAAATATACCCTAGACTTCACAGGGCAAAACAGTTGGTTATAAGTGGTCATTGATTATAACTTGACTGGAAAATCCTCATTCATTTGGATCATGAGAAGAAGAGGTAAGGTTCCTGTGAATTTGGCAGTTTTTTTTTTTTCAGTAGATTATGATGGCTAGTGAAACCCAGTAGATTATGATGGCTAGTGATTCCAGAGCCTCTCTTGTAAACACTTAGACTGCAGGATATGCATCTCTCCTTATAATGAAATCTGGGTAGTTACAGTTACACCTGGTTAACATGATTTAGGGGCACCATTCTGTACATGTGATAAGTTGGACTATTCTTAATAATACTCTTCTTCGTGTTTATGTCAAGACTATCTTTAATTCAACAAACATATTATTTGCCTAGAAAGTTAAGCATTAAACTCTTTACAGAAAGTTTAAATAAAACATAGGGTTACTCAGCTGAAAACGTTTAAGTCACTACTTGGAATTTCAGTCTGTAACTGATATCCTATGTGGAATCTGCTATGCAACATTTCAGAATGAAATTATGTACCCTGGGTTTCTGTAATAAATTTCAAAATCTTTCGTAGCGATTATTCTGTATTCATAAGGATCAATATTATCCTTTCCTTTAAAATATATTTTTTTAAACATTTATTTTTGAGAGAGAGAGAGACAAAGCACAAGCAGGAAGGGGCAGAAAGAGAGGGAGACACAGAAACTGAAGCAGGCTCCAGGCTCTGAGCTGTAAGCACAGAGTCCGACACAGGGCTCCAACCCGTGAACCATGAGATCATGACCTGAGCCCAAGTTGGATGCTTAACTAACTGAGCCACCCAGACGCCCCTCCTTTAAAATTTAGAATTGCCCCCAAAGAAGCAGTCTTAGATACTGCTACATTGAAAGTTGTTTTTTTTTTTTTTTTTTTAAGTTTATTTACTTATTTTGAAAGAGAGAGAGAGAGTACGTGCGGGGCAGAGCAGAGGGGAAGAGAGAGAGAATCCCAGACAGCAGGCTCCGCACTGCTAGTGGGGAGCACCGTGTGGGGCTTGAACCCACAAACCGTGAGATCATGACCTGATCCAAAATCAGGAGTTGGCCTCTCAACCAACTGGGTCGCTTAGGCGCTCCAAAGTTTGTTTTACAAGTATCAGACTTAGTAAAAGGCAAAAATGGTCTAAAGCTTATTAGTAGTCCATTTTGTTATTACTGGATAGGTCCTTTAAATCATGGCTTGGCTATATCTGTCCCACTGCTTGTTTTTGTAAAGATTTTTGGGAACACAGCCATGCTCATTCATTTACATACTGTCTGTGGCTGCTTTTGCACTGTGGTAAAGTTCAGAGTCTGGCTGCTGGAAACATTCTGATTTTGAGTGAAGTCAGTTTGATACTTTATTCTTTTGGATGAACTCTTAATTCTGTTTCCCTAAAGACATGATGATTATGGTTCTATAGCTCATGAAGTTAGTTTGAAAAAAAAAAAAAAAAGTCTTGACTCTGTTTGGGAAAAGTTACTTTAAATAATTTGGATGTAAGGCTGTCTGAGAAGTGGGAGAGAAGAGACCTTTACGCAATGTTGTTTTTCCCTCAGGACCATGATCAGGTTAGTTGGAAACTTAAGGGAGGTTTTGAGTATAGATAAGTTGGTGCAATCTAGTCTTACATGTAACCATAATAAAATGTATAAATTTTTCTTAATATTCCTTTTACTTTTGATGTGATTTCAGACTTATAGGAAAACTGCAAGGATACTATTCTGTGTATGTATTCTGTATGTGATACACATTCTAGTGACAAATGTAGAAAAAAAGCTAAAAATTCCTCTTATTCCTCCACCCAGATTCCCCAATGTTAACATTTTACCAAATATGCTTTATCATTTTCTCTTAAAATAAGTTACAGATGTGACATCCATTTCCCCTAGATATTTTAGTGCATATTTTATAAAAACAAGGATATTATTCCATATGACTGCAGTATATTTGTTAAAATCAGCAGATTAGTGACAAAATACTGTTATCTGACCAACAGATCTCCTTCAGACTTTGCCAATTGTACCCATAATGTCTATAGCAAGAAAAAAAAATCTGATCCAGAATTGGAGCTAAAGTGTTATGTTGGGTTGTATCTCTCTAGTATCCTTTAATCTGGAATAGTTCCTAAGTCTATCTTTGCTTTTTATACATTTCAAATTTTTAAAATATTTTGAAATTTTTTAGAATATTCCTCATTTTGGGCTTGTCTGAAGTTTTCTTTTGGGTTCAGGTTATACATTTTTGTCTGGAATAGTAAGGAGTATCCTTCACATGATGTTGATTTGTTCCACTATTGGCACTGTCAACTCCAATCCCTTGGTTAAAGTGGCGTCTGCCAGGTTTTCCAACATAAAGTTACTGTTTGATCCTTATCATTAAAAATTATCCTATAGGAGCACCTTTGGAAGTGTGTAAATAATCTGCTTTTTATCAGATTTATTCATTAGTTTCAACATCCAGTGAATTTACCCAAATCACTTAACAGCTGTGATGGTTGCCAAGTGGTGATTTTCTAACCCCTCATTCCTTCTGCTCCCCTCTGTTTTGGTTGTAGCCCTCTTGTAAGCAAGAGCTTTTCCTGCTCTCCCATGTAGTTCTGTATTCATTGATTTTTATCAGTTTAGGCTCATGCATTCTCATTTTTTTTATTATTTTTTTATTTTAATTATCTATTAAACATTCTTCCAAAGCATTATTTTACCCTGTATCTTACAGTTATAAGAAATAACATTGGCATTAGAAAAACTAGGAAGAACGATAAATGTTTCCTTCTTCTATAAAGAAAGAAAATTATAACAAAGGACAGAGCTTTACACATTTAGTTAAATAGGAGATTCTGATTTGAAAACTGCATCTCAGAGCAAACGTGTATTTGCTCAGTTATTACTATTTTCAGTTTTTTTTAATGTTTGAGAGAGAGAGCAGGGGAGGGCAGAGAGAGGGAGTGAGAGAAGGCTTCATGCTGTCAGCACAGAGCCCAGTGTAGGGCTTGATCTTATGAAACTGTGAGATCATGACCTAAGCCAAAATCAGGAGTTGGACACTCAACCAGTTGACCCATCCACATGCCCCTGTTCAATTATTTTTTAACAAAAATACTTATTTTTCAAGAAGGAAACCCAGTACAATTTTTTTATTTTAAAAATAGTCCTGCATTCAGCTATAGTTCCCCCCGGCCCCCGCCAAGCTCTGATCAGATTTATTTTGATTTGGGAAAAGTTTTCTTTTAAACATCCCAGTACAGAACTTTTAAAACTATTAATAGAAAATAAATGAAGAACATTAAGTGCACAACACTAATTACTGGCGAGGTACTGGTATTCTGTTTCTTCCCTGCTTCTCCCAAGAAAACCTTAAATTGAATCTTCAGCAGAATGATCCTTAAATATACTTTATAAAAAATGAGAGCTTTTGTTTATATAACTTTTAGATTTTGTTCTTCCTAATTTTATTCTGAAACTCAATTTTATGCCAAATCATATTAGCTTTGTAATGTACACTTGTATGCAGTTTAGCAAAGCAGTAGTATACCTCAGGCTCTGTTCCCCCAGAGTTTAGGAAAAACAGAATTGGTCACAGGCATGTATTGATTGATTGAATGATTGATTGAGCATGTGTGTACACACCTGTGTGAGATGGAGAAGGGCAGAGGGGGAAAGAGAATGTTAAGCAGGCTCCACACTCAGCACAGAGCTCAGTGCAGAGCCTGATGCAGGACTCAGTTCCACAACACTGGGATCATGACCTGAGCTGAAATCAGGAGGCCGGCACTTAACCAACTGAGCCACCAGGCGCCTGGGTCACAGCCATTAAAAACCAATCTAAGGGCACCTGGCTGGTTCCCTTAGTAGAGCATGTGACTCTTTTTTTTTTTTTTTTTTTAAGGCTTATTTATTTTGAAAGAGAGAATGCATGAATTGGGGAGGGACAGAGAAAGAGAGAGAGAGAGAGAGAGTCAGTCCCATGCAGGCTCCACACTGTCAGCACAGAGCCCAATGCGGGGCTTGAACTCATGAACTGTGAGATCATGACCTGAGCCGAAATCAAGGGTCGAACGCTTAACTGACTCAGCCACCCGGGCGCCCTGAGCATGTGACTCTTAAACTCAGAGTTGTGTGTTCAAGCCCCATGTTGGATGTGGAGCATTAAAAAAACATTAAAAAAAAATAATAAAAAAATTAAAAAAGCCATTAAAAACAAATCTCACACTGTTTGCCAGTGTGTAATTTCTAAGTTCTGACAATGAAATATATGGATATAAATCTGTATATCTCATCTTTAGTTTTCAAAGGTAGGCAGAGGGGATTCCTCACAGTTTAGTTTTGCTCGGCTGAAACTGAAGACTTTGTAACTCCATAGGCAGTGATTGCCAGTGATTTTCAATTTGCCTTGAAAGAAGGCCAACTGAGGATTAATTTTACCAGTCATTAAAGCCAGCAAGTCCAGGTCAGCCATTGGGACTCTGCAGTCAGCCTTCTTATCTGAGTTAGGAAGCACTGAACTGCTGTTCGTCACATCCACCACCCTGGTGGCTTCTTTACCTCCAGGGCCATCCTTTACCTTGAAGGCAGAAATACTACCAATTTCTTCACAAACTGTTCCCCTTCCTCTTTAAGCTTCTTTTCAGTCTCCTTGAAGACAAGATTTGCCTTAAATCTACCAACTGCAGAGCGAATTGGGGCAGCCTTAATTTGATGAGTTCTAAAAGAACCAGCAGCTTCAGGAAAACCCATCTTGTACAGTGTGACAACCACAACTCCTACAGTGCCTAAATTATGCTGCAGAGCCTCCTGGGTTCTTGTTTTATTCAGTGAATTATCCATTAATTTTGTTATTTATTTGCTTAAGTTGTCCCTTGTTTGGCCAGTGTGAGAGACCCTTTAGGTTCCCTTCTGTGTGATTTTGACAGGTTGCCGTCAGTTTTTTAACCTGGAACAACATGCTATTCCAGGCTTATCTTGCACTTTCCCTTACCCAGCCCTGGAATCGGCCATTTGTCCAATAAACTCTGCTTTCTATGATGTGAAGTGAGATTGAGAAACCAAGATCTGGAGGCACCTGGCTGGCTCAGTTGGTTACCTGTCTGACTCTTGATTTCAGCTCAGGTCATGATCTCATGGTTTGTGAGATCAAGCCCCTGGTCCTGACAGTGCAGAGCCTGCTTGGGATATTCTCTCTCTCTCTCTCTGTGCCCCTCCCCTGCATGCTTGCTTGCTCTCTTTCTCTCTGAAACAAACAAACAGAAACTCTTATTAAGAAACCAAGATCTGGGCTCTAGATGAAGTCATTGCTACTGGGGCATTGCTTGTAGGGGCTGTCACCAGACCGTATCTATACGTACATACGCATATGTGTATTTCTGTGTATGAGTAAATGTGTGAACACATAATGTACTCAACCTGTCGTTTCTCTCGCCTTCCTTCTGTTAATCTGAGACCACACCCTTGTCTGAATCATTTGGATTTCCCTGTGATTTTCACTATTCTGCCTATCCCTCAAAAGGTGGTATTTCTTGCAGCACCTGAGATTTCTTTTGTCCTACATGTTAAATAGGTCACATTGTCTTCTCATTGCCATTTTTAATTCAGGCTCCTGTCATTTCTTGCTTAGACTGTTGGAACAGCCTCCTGTTTGTCCTTCTTGCTCCCATTCCTCCCTCCCTTCATATTTTCCTTTATATGCTATCGTGTTATCTTTTTATTTATTTTATTTTATTTTTTTTAAATTTTTTTAACGTTTATTTATTTTTGAGACAGAGAGAGACAGAGCATGAATGGGGGAGGGTCAGAGAGAGAGAGGGAGACACAGAATCTGAAACAGGCTCCAGGCTTTGAGCTGTCAGCACAGAGCCCGACATGGGGCTTGAACTCACGAACTGTGAGATCATGACCTGAGCTGAAGTCGGACGCTTAACCGACTGAGCCACCCAGGTGCCCCTATCGTGTTATCTTTTTAAAAACATAGATGTGATCTGGGTCGCCTGGGTGGCTCAGTTGGTTAAGCATCCGACTCTTGATTTTTGGCTCAGGTCATGCTCTCATGGTTCGTGAGTTAGAGCCCCACGTTGGGCTCCACACTGAAAGTGCAGAGCCTGGTTGGGATTCTCTGTCTCCCTTTCTCTCTGCCCCTCCCCTGCTCGTATTCTCTGTCTCTGTCTCTCTCTCAAAAAAACAAACACACACACACTAAAAAAAAAATAGATGTATCAACAGGAACCTCTAGTAGCATCACAGAGACTCCCATTAATTCAAGAAGAGAGCCTTTAGTGTATGACCTGAGAGGTACTTCTACGTTTATCTAACTTTCTTGCCCAACAGTGTTTCTTACACATTCAGTGCATGAATCACATCAGGCTGTTCATACGTACTCACCCTTCCGTGGCCTTGTGCATGCTGTTCTTTTTGCTTGCAATATCTTTTCTTCTTTCTCTCCGTTTTTTTTTTTTTTTTATCTTCCTTTACTTAGACTTACAGTTGCAGCTCATTCTTTGTGATACTTTGTCCTTTTCTGTATTTCTCTATACAGTAGTTGTAATCTTAACAGATTACTAAAATTAGTTGCTTAGTCCCCTCACTGGACCATGAGATCTTCAAGGGCAGGGATTGTATCTTGATTTTTGTAGTAAAGGTTACTTTTATTATGGTATCATTTAAATAGTGGTTATAATAATAAGTTACCTCTTAATAGTAGTGAATGACTACTATGTGCCCCCTATGATCAGTAGCCAGATTGCTGTTTGGAAATGAAGATCTGATCATGTCAGTGTCCTATTTAAAACTTTTATATGGTTCCTTATTACACTGTTATAATAAAATCCATTTTTCTTCATGAGGTTTGCCTACCATGATATAGTCTGGTCCTTATTTATTTATGCAGTCTCACATCAAGCTGTTCTGGCCCCCCCAGTGGGTCTGTGCTACTAATGTTCATACACACGTGAACACACATTCATTCATTCCTGAAAACACTTATTTCTGTTTGGATGTCTCTTGTGTAAGTTTCATCCTTTCCCCAGGAAAGCCATTCCTGTTCCTCTAAGAGTATTCTGCCCTTTCTGTATGGTCTCATAACCTCCTTTCCAGTCACAGCACATAATATTTCTTTCGTACTTGCACGGAGTGTGAGGGCAAAGAATGCTTATGTCTTGGTCATTCAAGTCTCCCCAGGATATGTCGTTTGACACTTCATAAATATTTGAATGAAGTGTGAAGAAGTTTCATCTTTCCCCATGGTATCACACTGCTTCTTGAAACTGTGGTGTGTGTATTTTATTTGATAGGTGGTCAGAAAATATTTGAATGAGTGTCATATAATCTTTACAACCCTGTGAAGTATACATGGTGGTGGTTTTATTCCCTGTAAAACAGAAAACAAATAGGCCCATGAGGTTGTGACTTAGCTTTTAAGTGACAGAGCTGAAAATTGACTTGGGTCTTCTGATTTAAATCCCATATTCTTTCCATTCCCTTTTGCTGATCTAATAAATAGTGACTTCTATATCTTTGCGAGGCAATTTATATAATTATGTACCTTTGGTGAATACTTCAGATTTCTCTTAATCTGCTTCTGATTTAGAAACTAATAAGTCCAAATACATTCTGAAATCTTAGAAACTTCCATTTTAGTGTTTTATTCAAGTTGTTTGTTTTTTTTTTTTTTCCGTGCAGTAGAGATTGGCAAACTGTGATCTATGATTGAACTTCAGGGCATTTTCAGAACCCCTGAAATCATATGCACAACTGGGGTTTTTCTGGGGCAGGGGTCCATGAATATGAGCAGCTTGTCAAACAGAGATGTGTATATGTGTGAGTTGGGAAAAGAATGAACTGTGGTCCAAAAAGTATTTTCTGGATGATCTGGACATCAGGAGGTTTCCTACTCTTTTTTTTTTTTTTTTTTTTTTTAATGTTTATTTTATTTTTTTGAAAGAGAGAGACAGAACATGAGCAGGGGAGGGCAGAGAGAGAGGGAGACACAGAATCCGAAGCAGGCTCCAGGCTCTGAGCTGTCAGCACAGAGCCTGACGTGGGGCTCGAACTCACGAGCCTTCGAGTTGTGAGATCATGACCTGAGCCGAAGTCAGCCGCTCAACCGACTGAGCCACCCAGACGCCCCAGGAGGTCTCCTACTCTTAACTGGAGTACTGGCTGGATCACCTAATCTTCTTTTTTTTTTTTTTTTTTTAATTAAGTTTTAAACTCCAGTATAGTTGACATACAGTGTTTACAATAGAATGATCTGACAATTGTACACATTAGTTGGTGCTCATCATGTTAAGTGCACTAATCCCCATCACCTATTTCACCCACCCTCCAACCCACTTCTTGTATCCTGCAGTTCTCTATAATTAAGAGTCTTTTTCTTGGTTTGTCTTTCTCCTTTTTTTTCCTCCTTTGCTCATTTGTTTCTTAAGTTCCACATATGAGTGAAATCATACGGTGTTTATCTTTCTCTGACTGGCTTATTTCACTTAGCATGATACTCTAGCTCCATCCGTATTGTTGCAGATGGCAAGATTTCATTTTTTGGCTGAATAATATTCTATTGTAAATGTATATAATATCTTCTTTATCCATTCATCTATCAGTGGATACTGGGATGCTTCCGTAATTTTGGCTATTGGAAATTATGCTGCAATAAACATAGGGGTGGGTATATATCTTCAAATTGGTGTTTTTGTATTCTTTGGGTAAATACCCAATAGTGTCATTGTTGGATCATAAGGTAATTCCATTTTTAACTTTTGAGGAACCTCCATACTGTTTTTCACAGTGGCTGCACCAGTTTGCAGTCTCACCAACAGTACAGGAAGATTCCTGTTTCTCCATATCCTCGCCAACACTGTTGTTTATGTTTTTGATTTTAGCCATTCTGACAGGTGTGAAGTGATAGCTCATTGTGGTTTTGATTTGCATTTCCCTGATGATGCGTGTTGTTAAGCATATCTCTCTTGGCCATCTGGATGTTTGGAGAAATGTCTGTTCATGTCTCCTGCCCATTTCTTACTGTATGATTTGTTTTTTGGGTGTTGAGTTGTATAATGTATAAATTCTTCATATATTTTGGACATTAACCCTTTGTGAGATATGTCATTTGCAAATATCTTCTTCCATACAGTAGGCTGCCTTTTAGTTTTGTGGGTTGTTTCCTTTACTGGGCAGAAGCTTTTTATTTTGATGACGTCCCAGTAGTTTATTTTTGCTTTTGTTTCCCTTGCCTCAGGAGGCCTATTTAGAAAAATGTTGCTACAGCCAATGTCCGAGAAATTACTGCCTGTGCTCTCTGAGGATTTTTATGGTTTTAGGTCTCACATTTAGGTTCTTAACCCATTTTGAATTTATCTTCATGTATAGAGTAAGCCAGTGGTCCAGTTTCAGTATTTTGCATGGAGCCATCCAGTTCTCTCAGTAACATTTGTTGAAGAGGCTTTTTCCCATTTCCTATTCTTTCCTCCTTTGTCATAGATACATTGATCATATAAATGTGGATTTGTTTCTGTGATTTTTATCCTATTCCATTGATCTATGTGCTTATTTTTGTGCCAATACCATACTGTTTTGATTACTACAGCCTTGTAGTATAACTGGAAATCTGGAATTGTGATATCTCCAGTGTTGTTCTTTTTCAAGATTGTTTTAGCTGTCCTGGGTCTTCTGTGGTTCCATACAAATTTTAGGATTGTTTTCTGTGAAAAATGTTGTTGGTATTTTGATAGGGATTGCATTAAATCTGTAGATTGCTTTGGGGTAGTATGGACATCTTAACAATATTTGTTTTTCCAATCCAGGAGCATGGAATATTTTTCCATTTATTTTTGTCATCTTCAGTTTCCTTCATTGGTGTTTTATAGTTTTCAGAGTACAGGTGTTTCACCTCCTGGGTTGAATTTATTCCTAGGTATTTTATTATCTTTGGTGCAATTGTAAATGGGACTGCTTTCTTAATTTCTCTTTCTGTTGCTTCATTATTAGTGTATAAAAATGCCACGGGTTTCTGTATGTTGATTTTGTATCCTGCAACCTTACTGAATTCATTTATCAGTCTAGTAGTTTTTTGGTGGCATCTTTAGGGTTTTCTATATGTAATACCATATCATCTACAGGTAGTGAAAGTTTTACTTCATCCTAACCAATTTGGATGCCTTTTATTCCTTCTTCTTGTCTGATTGCTGTGGCTAGCACTTCCAGTACTATGTTAAATAATGACCATCTACTCGTCGCTTAAGCGTTAGGTTCACCAGTACAACCTGTAACTTCAGTGCAATCACTTGGAGGGCTGTGGTGATTTTAAAGTTTGAAAATTTTTAATTAGAAGAGATGGTTACATTTGAAAAGTGTAAGAAAAAATCTTAGATTTGGAATTAATTTGCTTAGAAAACAGAACTCTGAAAATGAGACACACTTAATCATCATAATAATCTTGGTTATTCTTCGGTGATTACTTAACACGAAAACCCTTATTTTTCTACACACATTTACTACTGGCCTAGAGAGGCCTCAAAAGCAGGCACTTGTGTTACCTGTTCACCTTGTGCTTCAGTATTTTTTAGCATAAGCCCAGCACATTTTAGGTGTGTGTTGAATAAAACTGAGCATTGCTAAGGTAGATTCTTTGAATTAGAGTCAAGCTGGTTAAGGCTGGAGAAGAAGGAGGGGCCAGGGGACAAGTTTAAAGTGAACAACAGTGAACTGGGAGGGCTTTTTAAGGTATGGCATTTGCTGAAGAGCAGCATTTAGAAGTTGCCTTGGGTTCCTGAGGCCTCAACCTGAGATGTCACAGCCCTCAGGTGGTGGTCTTTACCATGAGTACAGCAGTAATGCCAAAAAAGTTTTTTGGTACTTTGTCAGGGGATTCTTCTGAGGCGTGTTATCTTTTTCTCCTCTTTTTATTTTAATTTTTAAATAGGCCTTTCCTGTACATGATACAAAGTTCAAAAGGCATACGGTGTGGTGTTTTGCTCCTACCCCTGACCCATGTCCTGTTCCCTGAAGGCAACCAGCACAACCAGCTTCTTGTATATCCTTCCAGAGATAATGTGTGCATACTGTGTGTGTGTATTTCTTTTTTTATAAAACTGGCAGCACTCTTTAGCTCCTTGTTTTTATTTAATATATTATGAAGCTAGTTTCATGCCAATTTACAGAACTTAGCTTTCATACTGCATGGTATTTTATTGTAAAGATATGCAATCATCAGTTTCCGTTTTAAAATTTTTTATTTTTTTTAGAGAGCATATGTGAGAGGGGAAGGGGGCAGAGGGGGAGAGAGAGAATCCCAACCAGGCTCCACACTCCATGCAGAGCCCAATGCAGGGCTTGATCCTATGACCCTGGGATCATGCCCTGAGGTGAAATCGAGTCAGATGCTCAACTGACTAAGCCACTAAGGCGCCCCTTATAATCATTATCCTTTCAATCCTATTAATCAGTCCCCTATTTTGGCCGTTTCAGTTGATTCCTCTTTTTTTTTTTTTTTTTTTTAAAGCTCAACACATAACTTCTATATAAATCATTTTAAACACATTTACATATGTGGGAATATACATGTTTGATAAATTACTAAAAGCAATATCTCTGAGTCCTGGTCTGTATTTTCTGTCATATTCATAGGTCTTGCCAGATTGATCTTTATAGTTTCTGTACCAGTTTAACTCTCACCAGCAGTGTATGTACACAAAGGCATCTATCTCACTACACTCTGGTCAGCACAGGTACTGTGTAACTTTATCTTGGTCAGACTGACACAGACGGAAAATTATTGAAGTGTTAATTTGCATGTCACTTACGCATGAAGTATTGAATATCTTTACATTTTTGTTTCCTGTTTTAAGAACTTTGACTCAGTCAGTGTTTTGTCTATTTTTCTCAATGGCTAAAAACTGAGATTGATTCTTACTACCTTCCGTTTCACGGGAGCCCATTTGTCTGAAGTTAGAAGAGTGTCTCTTTAGGGAGTTAAAGGAATAAATGAAATTATTATACTCCCTCTTTCCTTTACTCTCCCTTCCTCTGCCCCTCATAAGTGTGTGATTTTATGAAGTCTTCAGACGTTTATGTTCTCTTCTGAATTTTCTTTGTAGTCAGATTTTAAGACCTGTGACCTGATGGAAACCCCTCTACTCCTACCATTTATAATACAGTTTGTGAGGTAAAACCACAGACTCTTATGCTCTACGGGGACATGATGATGGGAGTTAAATAATTCTTCCTTCTGTTAAAGGAAACTAAATCCTGGTTATAGAGCCATTACCACTGAAGGTATTTCGCAGAATTTATGCTGACAGGAAAGGAGCTATGGTACATAGCAGTATTTGTCCAGTAGGTTTATTTTCTTTGATTGGGCCTTGAGGTAGTGTAGGGCTGTAGACATGGAGGTGTTCTATGTTGTGTGTTCATTTTTTGATTTTGTTGTTAATTGAGAAACTGGGTTTTTAATCTTTAAGCCAGTGTATAGAATTGTGAATCAGGTTCCATGACATGGTCCTGTTTTACCCAAAGTTTTTGTATGTTTCTCTAAGTTCTTACCTCTTTTTCTAAATTTTCGGTGTTCAGTAATCAGATAAATATTTGGCATATTTTCTTTTGACACTAAAACTTCATAGATGCCCGAAAATCCTGGGAATATGGTGGGATATTTTGAAATCCTTTTCAAATACATTCAGTTACGTGGAAAAGCTTATCTCTTGGGACACTCTTTGTCTCAGGTCATGATCTCATGGTTTGTGAGTTCAAGCCCCACATCGGGCTCTCTGCTGTCAGCACAGAGCCCACTTTGGGTACTCTGTCCCCCTCTCTCTGCCCCTGCCCCACTTGTGCTCTCCCCAAAATAAATACTTAAAAAAACTTATCTCTTGTGTAATTAAATACATAAATCCACGTGTGTGTGTGTGTGTGTGTGTGTGTATGGTGTTCTTAGTATCTTAATTTTCACGGTTTTAAAATTGCTTAGAAAACAAACATTGTGACACAAAACATTAATTGATGAACTGAACACTAAAAGATTGTCATCCAAACATCCCTTCTCTGTTAACATTAGCATCTGTCTTTGTCTAGGGTTGTTGTGTTTCTTAGCCAAAGTCTCACTGTTCTAAGAATTGGGCAATGTAGTACAAATACAGTACAGATCTATTACAAAATAAAAATGCATTGATTTCATAAAGTCAGTGAAAATGATACTGAAGAAATAGTATACAAGAGTAGTAGTGTACTGGAAGCATTTTTAGAAAGAGTAATGAAAGGATTCTGAGAGACTTGGGCAAAAAGTGTGGCATCGTCTTAATCAGTCCATTATTTGGAAAAAGTATACCAAAAAATATCAGTGGTTGACTCATCTTTTGGGGGGAAGAATTGGAGAAGTTTTCTCTAGCTTACTGTTTTGGAGATTGCAAATAAATTTTAGTGGGTTTGTGAATTTGCATAATCTGTGAATAAGGATAAATGGAATCATACAGTATAGCTTTTTCTATCTGATCTTTACCTAGCATAATGTTTCCAGGATTCATCCATGTTGTAGCACGTATCAGTACTTAATTCCATTTTATAGCTGAATAGTATTATTCCCTTGTGTGGATATACCCAATTTTGTTACTCATTTGTATGGACATTTGTGTTGTTTCTACTTTTTGACTGTTACGAATACAGTTACTGTGAATATTTATGTACACATTTTGTGTGAAACTGGTTTTCATGTCTCTTGGGTATATACCTACGAGTAGAACTTGTGAGTCATAGTAACTCTTCTATATTTAACTTCTGAGGAACTGCCAGACTCTTTTCCCCAATAGCTGTACCGTTTACAATGCAATGTAATAAGGTTTTTACCTTTACCTTTACCTGCAGTGTGTAAGGTTTTTAATTTCTCTAATTTCTCTACGTCCTCACTTTTTTACTTAGCATAATATCCTCAGGGATCATCCATGTTGTCATAAATGGCAAGATGTCCTTTTTTCTCATGACTGAATAATACTGCATCATGTACATGTACACTGTATCTTCTCCATCTGTTGATGGACACTTAGGTTGTTTCCATATCGTGGCTAGTGTGAATGATGCTGTAGTGAACGTGGGACTGCAGCTCTCTGAGATCCTGTTTTCATTCCCTTTGGATATATACCCGGAAGTGGAATGGCTGGCAAATGTTTATCAAAAAATAAAAAACATACTGCATGACTAAGTATAAAGTCCTTCCACCTTTAAGTTTTATTTTCTTCTAGTCAGCCTATTTTTCTCTATGTACTTTCTCTCTTGGCAGTCTCCTAAGTACCACAATATAAGTTACGATCTCCTAAGATGTTCCCAAATCGTGGATCTCTTTCCTTAGCCTGTTTCCTAAATTTCAGATATATATTTTCAGCTTGCTTTTGACTCCTCCACTTGGCTTTTAGATACAAGCTCATAATCTTCTCTTACACGCTGGTTTATCATTCTCTGAGGTACATTTTTATTAAAAGCATCATCATTTTTGGGGCGCCTGGGTGGCTCAGTCGGTTGAGCGTCCGACTTCGGCTCAGGTCATGATCTCACGGCTTGTGAGTTCAAGCCCCGCGTTGGGCTCGAACACAAAAACCGTGAGATCATGACCTGAGCCGAAGTCGGACGCTCAACGGACTGAGTCCCGCAGGCACCCCTTGAATGACATCTTTACATCTTTTGCAGGTGTTATTTTAAGCAGCCACTACTTCTGGTTATTTGCACAAAAGTAGAGCTTGGATACTTGACCTATATTAAATGCCCACTTGTTGAATTATATGCAAATATATGTTAATATATGCCTGTATCATATTCTAAGTGCTAAGTAATTCATTTACATTACTTTTCAGCGTTTTCCCATCACTCTCTCAGGAACGGTTAGTTGTTTTTGCTTTCTTTTGTTTTAAAGTATCTTGTGTGGTACTATTTACACTGTAGCTAATTAATAAGTGTTTGACACAGAATTGAGAATCTTAGACCCTCCATAGTCTTGGTTTTCAACATTCTCTTCTGGTAGAAAAATTTTGAGACCTTGTCGATCTGAAAAATGCCTCTATTTTATTCTTGCTTGTTAGGCAAATCATAATTATCATTTGAAAATAAATTTTTCTTTAAAATGTTCAAGACATTGTATCACTTTCTAGCTTACAGTGTTGCTGTCTATTGAAGTCTGATGCCATTTCGATTCCTTTGTTGTAGTAGGTGCTCTCATTTCTTCCATCTGGTGACTCATGTCTTTAAGTTCTAAAAACTGTGTGTGTGTGTGTTAGGTTTTTTGTTTTGTTTTGTTTTGTTGGTATTTTTTTTCCTACTTCCCTCAGTCTTCTCTCTCATGCTTTCTGGCATGTCTGTGTTAGATGTAGGTCATCTAGCGCTTATCCTCTAATTTTTTTTGGTTTTCCACTTTCTTTCTTGACTTTTTGGTCTGCTTTCTGGGTGACATTCAGCTCTTTTTTCCATCACAGTTCTTATTTGTTCTTATCTTGCTGTCTTTTTTTAATAGCATCTTATTTCATTGATAGAGTATTTTTTTTTTTCTTTATGAAGCATCAGATGAAAGCACATGAAAGAGAATACAGTACATGGAATACAATAAGATATTTAAGAATGCATGTACATTCAGTACTCCTTTCTTAGGAAAGATAACACAGATGGGCATATATACACTTTTTTTTTTTTTTTTTTTTTTTTTTGTTCTTCCACTGTCATTGTATAGGACTTCAGGATGGAACTGGAATAAACACATGTGTTCTGTCTCCATGTTTTTGTTTTCTGCCTCTTTCTTTCTATGTACAACTCCTTGTCATCCTTTAAGACAATTCGGATGTTTATTTCCTTCAGGATACTTTTTCCAGTCCTCTCTCCTAAGGCCAGTTTTAGTATAAGATAGTATATGTTTCCTTTCTATTTTCCTCGAGTGCCCATGAGGTAGTAGTGGTGGTGGTTAAAAGTGTATGCTTTGGACAGAGACAAATCTAGGCTTAGATCCTGGGTCCAGTATAGAGCTCACTGTGGCATGTGTGACCCTAGTATAGTTATTTAACCCGAGTATGTACTGTAGATATAATAAAGATACTTCTAATAGCAGTGTAAAAGTATATGAGAATGCAATTAAAGGACGTGGCACACAGTAAGAATTGTCAGCCATGATTGTTAGCCTGTGAATTCCTTGGTGGCTGCTACTGGGTATCTCCAGTGTCCTTTAAACATAGGAGACTGTTAATATGTGCTTTTAACACATAAATACTTGCTGTATAAATGAGC
Organism: Panthera leo; assembly: GCF_018350215.1. NCBI lineage: Eukaryota > Metazoa > Chordata > Mammalia > Carnivora > Felidae > Panthera > Panthera leo. The sequence goes on along the minus strand of NC_056680.1, from coordinate 16,377,063 downwards.
AAACCAGAATTCCATAAATAGCCATCAAAGAACTTGTGCTGTCTTTGTCTATAAATTAAAAACAACTCCACACACATTTACAGGCTTTTTTTATAAGGGATGTTGGATGCACTGCTTGTGCGTGAATTTATTAGTGATTCAGTGTTTATCAAACAATTTCTGGAGATTGATTTAGAGCCTTTGATGGAAGAGGAATGATTGATAGACTAAGGGTAAGCTGTTCTAAGCATTGAAAAGAGTTCAAAATGTTGTATAGGCGTACTTATTAGTCTGACCCTGGAAATATGCAATGTCTAGTCTATGGTTATATAGGCCTGTAAGTAGCATTCTTACCAGGGATAAAAGAGAATGGTGGTATAGATTTAGTGATTAAAAAAAAAAAAAAAAAAAGGCTATGCAATACTTTGAATTTCTTTAGCACTGTGTGGTTGATTTCTGCACATTACTAGTAGAATTTCACTTATTGGACCATTCAACAAGCAATTGAGTGTTGCCTTTGTGTCAGACATTTTCCCGGTACTAGAGATAGAGCAAAGAGTAAGATAGTGTTGGCCCTTAAGAATTACAGCTTTGAGTGTGTATGTGTATGTGTTAGGAGCAGCAACGTAGACACCAAAGAAGTAAAGCGGGATGATAGGTAAAGAATATCAGGTGGAGTGGGGAACTAGATTCTTTTAGGCCCTTCTGAAGGCAGGGTTAGTCCCTGAACCCAGGTCTCCTGACTCATGGTTTAGTGTTCTTTCATAACATGCTAGTCTTTTGAGTAGAATTTTTAGCAGACCAGAGTAAGTTTACATGGAGGGTTAGTGTGAATGAAGCCAACTCAAACATTTTCTTCGGTGGATTCTGTGGCCTGCAGATAGGACATTATTCTCGAATTCCATATCACATAAGCTACCATTATTGCTATTTATTCTTAAGACAGAATGATTTTAAGAAATAGTATAGTAATCTTCACATGACTGCTTCCTTCTCAGTTTACATTATTGTGGGGCTTTGGAAAAATTCAGGGCCTCAAAATAGACAACCTGAGTTTCCAGTTTAATTTTATATACATACAGCTTTAACTATATGAAGATGAGGATCCAGTTAGTAGCTCCCAAGTGCTTGGGTGCATGTTAATGGAATTTACTCCCCATAGTTTGAGGCACACAGTAAAAGTCAATAGCTTTTGGTCATGAGTCAGTAATAATCTTCCATTTTGTGAACACTGGAATATATTTTCTACTTTAGTAGTTGCTCTAAACTTTTGAATGAAGTTAGGAATATATTTTTGAGAAACATTTTCTTTGGTACCTTAACTGCCACCATAGAATAGGTCCCAACTTGAAGTCTGTGTAATAAATTATGATAAATGTTTGTAATGAATACTTGTAATGCCCAAGACCTTAGGCAAAAGAAACTATATAGGTAAAAATTTTGTAATCCTTAGTTGACACAGACTTATGTATCTCTGTGTCTGTTCTAAGCACCCTTTGTGAATGAACATGTTATCTTTTTGGAGTACCTAAATTTACAGAGGACCTAATGCAACAGTCATTTTGAAGCCTTTAAAAATGAATAGAACATGTGTTTTTCCTTATAGTGTGGGTAGGTGGTGATGAGTGGCATTCTTACTTTTTCCCAAGTTTGATAACCCCTCTGAGAGGTGGACAGAGGAGTCGACAGAGCTAAGAGTGTCAGCTTTGTCCTTCCTGTGTTTATTCCTGATTCACCATTATAGCTGGACACTGACAGCTCGACAGCTCCAAGCATCCCTCAGAGGAGCCACCCCCAGGTGGCTTTGAGCTGAGGACAGGCATATACAGTTCTTTCTCTCAAATTCTCCCTTGTGAGGAGAGTGTGTGAAGGCTGCTAAGAGAAGCTAGTAGTTCAGTGGTTCTCAACATTCTGTAGGCATCAGAATCATCTAGAGAGCTTTAAAAAGCGTAGGCACCCCTGGGTTGCTCGGTTGGTTGGGCGTCAGACTCTTGATTTCGGCTCAAGTCATGACCTCATCGTTCGTGGGATTGAACCCCATGTCAGGCTCTGCACTGTCAAGCGCAGACCATGCTTGGGATTCTCTCCCTATCCCTCCCCGACTCGTGTGCACGTGCGCGCTCTCCCTCCCTCCCCCTGCCCCCAAAACAAATTAATTTTAAAAAATACAGATACTTGGGTCCAGTGCCTGGAATTTTAGATTTAATTTGTTGGGACGGTATTTCTATAAAAGTTTCCTGGAGCAGTCTAATTGTGTAGCCAGAGTTCCAGTGGAAGTCCTACACAGGAAAGGGACTGGGGGAATAGAGAATGCCACCTGCATTTATGTGTGTGTCCCTAAAGTAGTACTCCTTCCCAAATAATGCCACCGTTCACCATTTCCTGTGTAGTACAGGAGATTAAATTGCTCTGGAGTCAGTCTATCTGAAAGCATCATAACCTTAAAAATGGAGATGATAGTATTTAATTAATAGAGTTGTTTTGAAGCTCAAATAAAGTAATGTGTTTGAAATGCCTAGTGTGATACCTGGCACACAGGATAAGTGCACATCTAATTAGGACATCTTTATTAAATAATTTGTCAGCACGCATGGGGTGTTGAATAATTATTTCTAAAAAATCTACATTCATATAGATTGCTCTTTATCTGTGTGGTTCATATTTGTCATTTTTAATCACACCTGAATATTAAATCTTGACCCTTCTTCAGTTGTATAGCATGTGGGTTATTTCTCGTTTTCCACAAATAATTGCTAGAACTGACAATTACGTGGAAGGAGGAGTTCTTTGATTTTTTTGGAGTACAGTTGCTTAAAAAAATGGAATTACCAGCTTGTATAGGTATGGTCAATATTATGAGGTTACTATAAAGTGGAGGTATCATGTGATAAACCATTGAGGATGTGTAGATTTGCCATTTGCCCACTTAACCAAGGTGACTGAATAAGGGAATGTTGTGCCTTGCCAAGAAGTACTTGATGGACTAGAAAGTGAGGGATTGTCAGGGAACAGGACATGTTCTAGGCCTTAGATTCATATAGCAAGAAAAGGTATTCAGGGCTGAAAAACAGTTTACATTTGTAGAGAACAATTTTGGTACAGCATTGATGCTGTTTCAAGAATGACAATGATCTAATATTTACCTTTCCTTTTTTAAAAATAACAATACGTAAGTAGATATTACATTTGGCCATTAGCCAAGTTGGTTTTGCATTTATATAAGAATATGAATAATGGGCATTGTCTTTAGACATAAGTTTTTTCAGAGGTGTTTTTATATAGCTGAGTAATTACTAACCTTTTTTCCCTTAAGTAGGGATGGCAAGTGAGAGGTTAGAATTGTTCTTATGAATACTCTCGATAAAGGAACTTTAGATGACTTCATTTTATATGCAGAAGCTTTGCAGAAATGAAGATTATCAGGAAGTATATTCCTGCCAGAAATGTAATGTCCAAGTTACTTAGTCTGCCACTTGGCTGATGAGATCAGACAAGCCTGGTAGGTGTTTAAAAAACAAAACATACATATACATAATAAATGTGTGTGTATGTGTGTATGTACATGAGTTTATGTAAGTTATTACTTATTTCTGAGGGACCAGGATCAATTCTTAAAGCTAGATGTAAGTCAGATTTTGGAGGATAATTAAATACCAGTCTGTTCCTTCCTAGTTCTTTCTTGCCACGTGAAGTCAATCAGCTTCAAAGCAATCACCACTTCCACTCCATACTAATAACTCTTCTTTTGGTTTGTTTTTTTTTTTTTTTTTTTTTTTTTTTTTTGTAATTGCAGGAGGTTTATCGAATTCCAAAGAAAAGTCAAACTGAAAAGGAGAACACAAGTAGGTATTCAGAGGTACTCTGTGTATATGGCTTTACAAATACTCTTTTGGAAATATGCAGAGGTAAATGATAAGAATTTTAGCTATTTTGTTTTTGAAACCCAACAGTATGTAATTAGGTAAATGAAGTATTTGGTGTAAAAGTTTGTGAACTTGCCTTTTTATTCTTTCTTAGTGAATTTTTGCCTAAAGAGATGTCCCTTTACACTACCTTTGGTGTTGCTTTCCTTGAAGTCACTGCTTTTAGTAGCTTTTCTTTCATTTATTTGTCCCTCTAGAACAGGCATTGTTAAACCTGTACTCCTAAATGTCTGTATAAGTCTTTACCTGTAGATGTTTATATGCAGAATCCTTTATTTACGTTCATTTTTCTAGGGAAAATTCAAAACTTTCATCAGGTTCTCAGGGGCTCAGTGATCCCTCAAAAGGTTAAGAGTCATTTACAGGGACACCTGGCTGGTTCAGTCGGTGGAACACATGACTCTTGATCTCGGGGTTGTGGGTACGAGCCCCATGTTGGGTTTTGAGATTAATTAAAAATAAAATCTCGAAAAAAAAAAAAAAAAAAGAATCATTCCAGAAAAGGTAACAGGGAGGCCATGGTAGTCTGGTTTCTGGGTTTTACTACTTAGTTGTGTTTCCAGCATACTTCTTTAAAGATGAAAGCAATGGATCTTATGGTGGCTGTTGTTGATCTCTTGAGCCCTCCAGTATTGACCCAGTGTAGAGTGAAGGAGCCAGTGTGATCATATTTTTGGTGTTTTTGTTTCTTTTTTTGTTTGTTTTTTTTCTTTTTCTTTATTTTTGGCATGAAGAGCTTTTTATAGTCTTAAAACTTAATGGTTAAATAATCATATAGGTTAATGCCCTGTGAGGTGTACTTTGTACCGTTGTTGGGGTTTTGTTTTTGTCTTGAATATTTTTAACTCGATTGGTTTAGTCTCTTCATAGCCAAACATCCTAGTTAGGGCTGGAAAGAATTCCTCCCATAAGAAAGAAGGCAGGGTTGAGTAGTGCTGGTTGGCAAAACCAGTGGCACCACTGTAAGCTTGATCATCAGAGGCTAGCTTCTCTGGGCTCACTGAGCTGAAATCAATAGCAGGATGGGCAAAGCTTAAATATCTGTGGGGTTTTCCCCCCAATATTTTGCAAATATCTACTCTGGGGTGCCCTCTGAGAGCGATGGCCTTTGAGAGGCATCTATAATGGAAGACTGTAATCTTTTCAGGAAGCAGCCTTTTGTGTGCCACCTTCAGTTTCTCCTTCACATATGTGCCCCAGCCCCAACCAGTCTCAGTCTTTTATAAGAAATACTTACAATTCAAGCCTAGCTTCTATGTCAACCCTCAATGGCAAATTAAAAAGCTTAGAACTTGTAAAATTCCTAAGAACTGTAAATTATTTTGGGAAATATGTAGCCTAGCTTTACTTTCGTTTTATAATATGAAAACATCAGCCTGAATAAATGGAATGACATCTGCCTCACATATTCCAAGATGCAGAGTCAGAATATGAACTGTTAGTATGATTCCTTTTCTTATTTTACCAGGATATAGTGCAGAAATAGTCACATTTTAAGGAAGTTAACATCAGTACATGGAACCTGTTGTAAGAAGGAAATAGAGTAGTCGTGGGCAGATCCAGGTGAAACTAGGCAGTAGTACGTCCCAGAAGAATGTGGTGCTAATACCTTGTGAGCTGGAACAATTGTTTTAATTGTGTAGTGTTTTCTACCAGTGTGTGGTGTAGATGAGCTCTATGAGCCTCTCACTGACAAATGCTCGTATGTGGCCATTGATTAGTAACTGTTTTGCAAACAAATGGAGTTTTTGGCCCACTAAAAGGAGAACTGCAAGAATGGCATATGTAAACCTAACCGTGATGCCAGGGAAGAAAACAAGTGATAGCATGTTTTTCTGAGGTGAGAAGAAAAAACAGTTAATGTTTATTGAGAATCTGCTTTGTGCTCTGAGAGATATTTTATAAGAAATTATTTCCACAGGACAAGAGCAATCTGATTAATCAAGTAGCAGTGCTAACATACACAAAGCAGTGGCATATAATACCAGTTAATTTATATTGAAATATTCATTGGTGGGATTTAGACTTCTTAGGGAGATGAGAAACTAGGAGGTGTGGTCAGTGAAAAGTAGCACTTAGCACAGCTTTTGGGAACAGTGGCAATGATATTGGGGAAGACCATTCTAGGTAAAGAGGCTGAGTGGAAAAGTTTAATAGTATCATCTTTCAGTAGGAAGATGGCATTCTTTTTTTGAAGATGTAACTCTCTGGCTTTGATAACTTCATGAGTTATCAGCTGTATCATTTGTGTTTGAAATATTTTCATTTTGAAATGGTAGTTCATAAAAAATTCTCTAATCTGTTTTTCTTTTTTTTTGTTGTTAAACTAAAAAGACATTTATTTCCCTTTTAGTTTTTATGCTTAGCATGCCAGGCTGCTCTTCTACAAATTGTAAATATGCAGAGTTACAGGGACAGTAGAAGGCTTTTACATTTTGAACTGCAAGCAGACTGCCTTGTTAAAGGTAACGGGAACATCTCGCATGCATGTGTTCCACAGAACTTGTTAGAAAGGCTGAAGGCTTAGACTGAGAGTTTGGGAAAGGTAGAAAAGAGAATTCATGGCAGAGACTTTCAGGAAGTAGAGTGTACACACACACAACACCTTGTTTCTCATCCAAATTCAGGATGGGCATATGAGGGAGGAATCCATAGATCCATTTGTTGGATAGAAATTGTGTTCTACAGTTGACGTGCTATCATGATGGAGTAGAGTCTGCCAAGTAAATTTTTAAAAACCCTTTTCCCTTAGTAACTGAACGAGGAAGGGATGCTGTTGGCTTCAGAGATCAAACAGCTGCCCCAAAGACTCCTAACAGGTCAAGAGAGAGAGACCCAGACAAGCAAACTCAAAATAAAGAGAAAAGGAAACGAAGGGGCTCTCTCTCACCACCTTCTTCTGCCTATGAGCGGGGAACAAAAAGGCCAGATGACAGGTAAGTGGCCTGTGTGAGTTACTCTCTTTTCTGAGCCAGTTAGAAAGTTCCCAAGTCAGTACTTCTGATTTGGGGCACCAAAGGGTTTTGGAATAAGTATATTCTCTTGATGAATGAGTATAAAACTTTACTGATAAATATTGAGACAGAGTCTCTTTTGACAGTGAAGACTAGTGGATTTTCAGTACTTGAATGGTTTCTACTTGATAACATTTAAATGTTATTTGAGGAGCCAGAGACTTGTTCTTTCAAGGGAGTGGAGGTGGGTGGGAGATAACTCTTCAGAGGTAATGATAAATCTTCGAAAGTCAGAACTTTTTTTTAGTGAATCTTGTGCCTTACCAGTCAAAATGCTGGTTGATCTCTGTGTCAGAGGCTATCTTCCTCATGCTTGTAGAAAAACAAGCTGCATGATCGGTCACTGGGGACTAGAAAACATTTATTCCGGAGAAGTTCTTTTTAAATTAAATTTATTTGTTTGAAAAAATGAGATATAGCATTCATATAGTGTAATTGCCAAAATTTTAATTTTGGGTTGTCAGGGTTTATAATAGTAAATCCATCATGATTTTCATTTGCATTACCCTAATTACTAAGTAGATTAAACATCTTGTCATACATTTATTGGCCATTCCTGTTTCTTCTGTGAAGTGTCTTTTCATATGTGCTGTTCATTTACCTTTTTGAGTTTTAGAAATTTTTTTTTTTAAAGATTCTTTATACTCTAAATATAATTCTGCTTGGGTGATAATTTTTGCAAATATGTTTTTCTCAGTTTGTGGCTTGCATTTTGACTCTTTTGTGTCTTTTGATATACAGAATTTATTAATTATGGTATAATTGAATATATCACACATATTGTATGTTTCCTTCATGGTCAGTGCTTTTACTGTGTTTTAAGAAATTCTTTCTGGGGCACCTGGGTGGCTCAGTCAGTTAAGCATCTGCCTCTGGATTCAGCTCAGGTCATGATCTCACGGTTGGTGGGTTCAAGCCCCACGTCGGCCTCTATGCTGACAGCTCAGAACCTAGAGCCTGCTTCAGATTCTGTCTCCGTCTCTCTCTGCCCCTGCCCCGCTCATGCTCTATTTCTCTAGGTCTCAAAAATAAATAAATGAATAAACAAATAAAACAAAACAAAACAAAACAACAGATGGCTGTCAAGAAATTCTTTCTGGGGCACCTGGGTGGCTTAGTCAGTTAACCATCCGACTCTGGATTCGGCTCAGGTCATGATCTCATGGTTTGTGGGATCAAGCCCCACGTTGGGCTCTGCACTGACAGCACAGAGCCTGCTTGGGATTCTCTCTCTCTGCCCCTCCCCTGCTTGCGCTCACACTCTGTCTGTCTGCCTGTCTCTCTCTCTCTCTCTCTCTCTCTCTCTCAAAATGAATAAATATAAAAATTTTTTTAACTAAAAAAAAAAATTTCTTCCCTACTCTTGAGGCAATGATACTCTTTTCTTTCTTTCTTGTCCTTAATTTATTGGGAATTAATTTTTGTGTATGTTGTGAGGTAGGTTTATGGTTTCTTTTTTTTTCTAAGTGAATACCCAGTCTCTGTACCATTTACTTGAAAGCCCATCCTTTCTCCTTGATCTGCAGCACACACTCTCCAACAAGTTCTCATATGTGGGAGGATCTGGTTTGGGGCTCATAATGTGTCTGTAGCTCATATTTAAGTCTTGATAGCAAGTAGGACAGGTCCCTCCTTGATCTTCTGGGATGTCATGTCTTTTCTCAGACTTGTTCTCCTTCAGATCTGCTTGTCAGATTCCCTCCACCCATCACCCAAAAGATGATTCTGAGAAGACTTGACATCTTTACAGTTTTAAGGAGTCCTATTCCTATATTCAAATTGAGTATTCAGATATTTTCTGTGTAATTACGTCTTCTTTAATACTTTAAATAAAGATTAAGTTCTTCATTAATCTCCTGTTTACATTTTCTCTAGAAAGACTTAACGTATCTTGGTATATTCATTTCTGAAAACCTTGCCTTTTTTGTTACATTTTCAGTTTGTTGCTTGTGTTTCGATACCGCAGTTGACTTTTGTATATTGATCTCATGCTGGCAACCATACAAAACTCTCAATGATATTTCAAAGTGTTGGGGTTTTTGCCCTTTTTTTGGGTCTTTGCCAACAGTCCATATCCTATGAATTTGGGTTTTTTCCTTTCTAATCCTTTTGCTTTGTTCTTGTTATTTTACTAACAACACAACCGATACAAATCACAGAATAACAGCATTTTTTATTTTGGTAATTGATTGCTATTCATGTTTTATTCCACTCTTTTGGACATACAGATAGGATATATATATATATACATATATTTTTTTTTTTTTTTAATTGGAGTAATTGGGATTCTTAGCTCCTTAATTTTCAGCATTTTTTGTCTTCAAATGAAAGTGTTTGAGGATTTTAATTTCTTCATAAATACCATTGAACTACTCTTGTGATAGTATAGTTTGTCATAATTTAGTTCTAAATACTATCAGGCTTTACAGCCTGCTTAAAATTTTTTTTTTTTTTTTTTTTTTTTAGTTTTTATTTATTTTGAGAGAGAGAGAGAAAACAAGTGGGGGAGGGGAAGAGAGAGAGGGAGACACAGAACCCGAAGCAGTCTCTGGACTCTGAACTGTCAACGCAGAGCTCGATGCAGAGCTTGAACCCATGAACCACGAGATCATAATCTGAGCCAAAGTCAGATGCTTAACTGACTGAGCCACCAAGCACCCCCTTCTTTTGTTAAGTTTCAAATTTAATTGCCATTCATTGGTTTGTATTTTACCAGTTCTTAGAATTTTATTGAGACTGGCTCTATAGTCTGTTTTGTTTGATATTAATAGAAGTATGCTATCTTCCTATTGACAGGATTTAACTGAAATTTTTTATTTCCTTTTTCCTTTTAACTTTTCTGTGGCTGATACATAGTTTATAGCTGATTGATATTTTAATTCTTTGTGGTATTTAACTCGTTTTACTTTAATAAAATCTAAATTTAATCCATATCCTAAACAACACAAGTACTTTAGGATACTTTAACTCTGATCATTCAGCCTTCCCAATTTATATGCCATTATTGTCCAATATTATAATTTCTTGTTCCTCCTCCTTCCCTGTCAGTTATTGTTAATTTTTTTATATGTACACAAATTGATTTATTTAGTTTGTTTACATTAATTAGGGTTTTTTTGTTCTCCTTTCTTTTTCCTTAGACCTTCCTTTAAAAGATTTCCTAAAAAAAAAAAAAAGATTTCCTTTAGGGGACCCTGGGTGGCTCAGTTGGTTAAGCGTCCGACTCTTGATTTGAGTTGAGATTGAGCCTCGTGTTGGGCTCTGCACTGGGCACTGAGCCTGCTTGAGATTCCGTGTCTCCTCTCCCTCTGCTCTTCCTCAGCTTGTGCTCTTTCTCACTCTTTCTGGCTCTTTCTCACTCAAACAACAACAACAACAAAAGATTTCCTTGATGAGTTTTTGTTCATACTGTGTTTCAAATATGTCTGAAAAATCTTTTTGGTTTTCATTGCTCACCCTCAGTTTTAAAAATCAGTTTTATTTAATCAGTAGATAAAAATTACTTACAGAAATATTCAGTTTTAAGTGTATAATTCAAAGTGTTTTGTCAAACGCATGCAGTTAAGTAACCACCACTACAGTCATGGTATAGACACTTCTGTTATCTCAGAAAATTTTCTTGAGCTCTTTGGAGTCAGTCCCCTTTACCTACTCCTAGTTGCTGGCAGCCATTGCTCTGCTTTCTGATGCTCTGTTTTTGTCTTTTCCAGAATGTGATGTATATAGTATCATAGTCTAGATAATATTTGAGTCTGTCTTTCACTTAGCAGATTGCATTTGAAATCCATTCATGTTGTTAGGTCTCAGTAGTTCCTTTTATTGATGAGTGGGTAATCTATTGGATAGGTACAACATAGCTTGTTTACAAATTCATTAGTTGATAGGCATTTGGATTGTTTCCAGATGGCTGTTAAGAATATTACCAGACTAGGGGGTGCCTGGGTGGCCTAGTCTGTTAAGCGTCTGACTTCGGCTCAGGTCATGATCTCACAGTTCGTGAGTTCAAGCCCCATGTCAGGCTCTGTGCTGTCCGCTCAGAGCCTGAAGCCTGCTTCAGATTCTGTGTCTCCCGCCGCTCTCTGCTCCTCCCCTGCTCATGCTCTGTGTCTGTCTCTCAATAATAAATAAACGTTAAAAAAAAAAAAAAAAAAAGAATATTACAAGACTTGTATATGTATGAATCTTTATGTGAACATTGACTCTCATTTTGAAAAGGAAGTTTTGCTTAGTTAACAAGTTTTTCTCGACACTTTGAAACTTATTCTTCAGTCTTCTAACTTCCCTTGTTGTTAATGAAACTTTATTGGTCTAATTGTTGTTCTTTAAGTAATCTGGCTTTTCTCTTGGTCTGCTTTTATGAGTCCTCTTTGTGTTTGGTGTTCTGCAGTATCACTACCCTCTGTTTAGGGTTTCTTTTTATTTTATCTGGTTGAAATTAATTTAACTTTTTGAATTTGAAGATCATCTTCCACATTACTAATTCTCTTCAGATCTGATCTCTTACTTAACCATACCATGGCATGGATCTTAGGGACATTGGATTGAATGTTGGATTATTTCTTGGTTCATGACACATTTCTGTGCATAGACTTCTTCTCCGTATATTATAATGCTTTTGTGCTGTGATCTTAACCACTGTATAAATCTGGCTAAGCCATTTCTTCCTATACTGTCCCTTGCCTTTACTGCTTGAGATGATATCATCTTGCATCCTGTGTTCATTATACCCTGGCTTTCCTTTTTTAAAATACAGTTTTATGTTGTCTAATACATGTTTTTAAATAATGTTAGTTTTTAACTTTATGAAAAGGCTGCCATTCTGCATTTAATTTGGGGGTACTTTGTTTTCACCTGATAGTGTATTGCTAAGATTTACCCATAATTGCATGTGTCAGTTTATTCATTTTCACTGCTTTGTGTAACATTTTGTTGTAAAGCTTCTTCAGTTATGTATAGTGCTATTATCTAATTTTGATGTACATGTGCAATAGTTTCTCTTGGGTAAATGACCAGACTTGTCAGATTGTCAGGTATGTGCATGCTCAATTTCATATGATAATTGAGTTTTAATTTCCACTCTGTTTCGTTCCTAGATGTTTCATGGAGTTCTTTTTCAAATCTACCTGATAGTTTTTTATGTTCCCATTCCTTAGTGATATTTTTGATTGCCTCTTTGATATTCATTAAACATACTAAATGTCTCTTCAGTTTGTATTGGATCATTCCAGTACTAGTAGTTTTTGTGGGTCTTGTCCTCTCGTTTGTTTATATATATACACGTGTATAATTTTGTAATTATATAAAATAATGATTTTATTTTCTAATGAACTCAACATGTTCCTTAGAATTTGATCTGTGGGAATTCACTGAGGCCTGGGCTTAAGGTGCTTTGTTCTGTAGACTAATTTGCATTTGTTTCTGCCCAGCAACTAAGGATACTACTGTACCATTAACATTTTAAAGGAAATTGTCAGTATGGAGGTTTTAGACCATTTGTTTTTTTGTTGTTTGGACGAATGTTATGCCCTTGTCCATGGAGATGTTCTTAGATGTTTCTGTGCAGTGAAACCTCTTGAAGTTAGTTGTCAGTTTTTAATTTTTGCCAAGAGCACTTTCTCATAAGTTTGATTCACTCCATAAACCTTGGCAGCAGAATCTTTTAAGCCCTCAGTTTTTTTCTTTTGAATGTTAGAGCTGATGGTTTCCAGTGGGCCTTGTCAGAACCATCCCAGGGCATTAAGCTCAGCAGTAAGACATTATCCTTGATCCTGCATAGAGAAGAGTATGTGAATAGAGCTCCCCATATTTTTATGTGTGCATTATCGTCTTTCATTCAACTATCCTTTGTTGATATTTATCATAAATGTATGTGGTCAGACGTACATCAAATTCTATAGCTCTTACTGGTGTACTTTGTTTTAATGAACGAATTTGTAGATCTAGAAGTGTCCCCAACTGTAAAGAAGAATCTGTTTAGAATATTATGTGTATCTTTAATTTGATGTTCTAGAACCTGAGAATAAAATTAAAGTTACTATTTTCATCTAAATGATTCTTTGGGATTCTCTACTATCTGCAAGACTCCTTAAGTAATTTTGACTGATTTTTAACCAATGCCAAATTGGAGTTGGTGTGGTTAATGGTTGAGTATTGAGGGACATAACATTTATTAGTGCTTTGATTATGCCCTTGATTTAGGGGAAAAAGTTTGTGATGCTCTTACTATTTTCTTTCTAGATATGATACACCAACTTCTAAGAAGAAAGTTCGAATTAAAGACCGCAATAAACTTTCTACAGAGGAGCGCCGGAAGTTGTTTGAGCAAGAGGTGGCTCAGCGGGAGGCTCAGAAACAACAGCAGCAGATGCAGAACCTGGGAATGACATCTCCACTGCCCTATGACTCTCTGGGCTACAATGCCCCTCATCACCCCTTTGCTGGCTACCCACCAGGTTATCCTATGCAGGCCTATGTGGATCCCAGCAACCCTAATGCTGGAAAGGTGCTCCTCCCCACACCTAGCATGGACCCCGTGTGTTCTCCTGCTCCTTATGATCATTCTCAGCCCTTGGTGGGACATTCTACAGAACCCCTTGCTGCCCCTCCACCTGTACCAGTGGTGCCACATGTGGCAGCCCCTGTGGAAGTTTCCAGTTCACAGTATGTGGCCCAAAGTGATGGTGTGGTACACCAAGACTCCAGCGTCACCGTCTTGCCAGTGCCAGCCCCAGGCCCAGTTCAGGGACAGAATTATGGTGTTTGGGATTCAAATCAACAGTCTGTCAGTGTCCCCCAGCAGTATTCTCCTGCACAGTCTCAAGCAACCATATATTATCAAGGACAGACTTGTCCAGCTGTCTATGGTGTGACATCACCCTATTCACAGACAACTCCACCAATTGTGCAGGTAATTAATTTTGGAACCTCTCTTGTCTTACAGTCTGTTTATAGGATATTAAATCTGATGTGAAGGGGAAACCTGCCATTGCTCACTTTTATATATTGATGAATTGTGTATATATTAGTTACTTATTGTTGTGTGACAAGTTACTCCGAAACTTAGCAGCTTGAGACAACTAGTAATTATTATTTCTTAGTTTTTGTAGGGCAGGAATTCAGAAGCAGCTTGACTGGCTGGGTGGTTCAGGCTCAGAGTCTTTCATTAAATTACATACAGCCTGGCTGTTAACCAAGGTTGTAGTCATCGAAGGTTAGGAAGAGGAAGGAAGATTGACTTTCTTTTTTTTTTTTTAATTTTTTTTTTTTTAACGTTTATTTATTTTTGAGACAGAGAGAGACAGAGAATGAACGGGGGAGGGGCAGAGAGAGAGGGAGACACAGAATCGGAAGCAGGCTCCAGGCTCTGAGCCATCAGCCCAGAGCCCGACGCGGGGCTCGAACTCACGGACCGCGAGATCGTGACCTGAGCTGAAGTCGGACGCTTAACCGACTGAGCCACCCAGGCGCCCCTGGAAGATTGACTTTCAAGCTCACTCACGTGGTTGTTAACTGGCCTCGGTTTCTTACCATCACATGGACCTCTTAATAGGGCTGCTTACCACATTCCAGCTGACTTCCCGCAAAGTCAGGTAGTCAGGGAGAGACTTATGGGTTACTCCTCTCCTTTTTGCTTATAGACAGTGAATAACATACAGTTTATTGTTTTATATGCTCACAAACGGAAAACCCTCTGGTCATGGTAATTGAGTCAGGAGATGGCTTGCCCTTTTCTTAGACCCAGCTTGTGTATTATTTTATATCCCCTACATTTTATTGTCATGAAGTTTGCCAGAGTGAACCTAAGGATATTTACTATGGTAGTAAATATAATGTTAAATTTAAAAGCTGATTATACTGAATTTGTATTTCAAGGTGTATTTTTATGTTTTTTAATCAAGCTTCTTTTCTATAGAACCCAGCAATACATTTTAAGCTTAAACAAAAAATATATATAAAGCATCATCTTCACCACATTCTGATGTCCCTCACATCACTCCATATCGCTCCTTAAAGGTGAATTATCGTGGATGAGAGAGATTGTCAGGGATGCTTCCTGCACACATTACCTAGTACTGATCAGTTACTTCTGTTAGTATTTTTGTGATGAAGCTGCATAAAAATTTAGTTTGTAAGGCCATGGCAAAGTATCCAGCTTGAATTCCTAAAATCTTAAGTGTACTAACTACATTCATTTTGTATGATCTCCTGAACCACATGCTTATATCTATATTTCATGTATTTGTAATTTTGAAGAAGACTTGAAACTTTTTCCCATGGGTTTCTACTTAACATGATTCTTAACCATTTTTCCAAATTACTTTGTGTGTGTGTGTGTGTGTGTGTGTGTGTGTTTTAAGTATCTTAAACAAATTTCTTAGGTTCTAACTTCTGCTGTCTTGCCACATTCTTTCTTGGACCAAGCCATTTATTTTGAGTTTTTTCCCTGAGAATGTGTATCAGATATAAGAAACATGGTCTACTTCTCTCCCATTTCTATTCCTGAAGTATGTTCTTAACCTAGGTTTCAGAGCCTAAGCAATAGCAGTGGAAGATATTTATTGAAGACTCTCCAGGAGAGATTTCACTGGTCATTTGGCCATTCTTATAAAAAGTAATCTATTTTTTCTATCCCATGGAGCAAAAGATTTTCTGTAAGTTTTAGTCATAGCCTTAAGACTGAAGCATCACAATTTTGCTTGCTTACAGTTTTCCATTTTGTTCCTACCAAGGAGTCATTTGTTGGCTCCCTAATCTATTTTGTGTGTATTAGGTGGCAGATGAATGGACTCAGATAGTCCAGATTGTCCTTTACTTCTCTGTGAGATTAGTTATCAGAGATGATGTTGGGCTTTAGGTTATGAGAAATGTAGAGCATTTTGTTATTGTTTATGTGTTTTGAGTCCCTGTCCATCATTTAATGTGTCTTGGGGATAGGTGCTTAGCTTATATTCTTCAGTTAAAGTTGTTTTTTTTTTAATGTTCATTTTTGAGAGAGAGCGTGAGTGAGGGAGGGGCAGAGAGAGAGGGGGACAGAAGATCTGAGGTGGGCCCTGCACTGACAGCAGAGAGCCCAATGTGGGGCTCAAACTCACGAACCATGAGATCATGACCTGAGCTGAAGTCAGATGCTCGATTGACTGAGCCACCCAGGTGCCACTTCAGTTTTAGTTTTCTTATCTATGAAATGAGCAGAATGCCTCAGCATGGTTGAGGTTTGCATGAGATAATGGATATTAATAATGACAGAATTAAAGCACCATTTACCTTGAAGGTTTAATTATAGTTACCTTAATGATGTCGACAGAGTATTGACATTTGTGGAGTGTGAAATGCTCCTAGTCAAAGTCATCTATCCGATATCTGGTCTAACCATCTAACCTCCAGTAAAAGGAGACCTTGAGGTCTGTGGTGTTCAAGTGTAGTATTGACCATACCATCATGGGCTACTAAGAATTTGCAAGATATGATAACTTTGACAGTGAAGTAGTATGTGATGTGGTGTGATATAAATTTGTGTGTGTGTGTATGTGTACACATATGCAGTATCTTTCACATTTGGAGCAGATATGTTATCAGAAGGTGACTTTCATTTTTTGCCACAATTGCTTACCAAATGTAAAAACTCAACTTCAACTAAGGCCACCTGATTTGTAGTGGTTTTGTGACATTACTAAGTGACCTATTCTTACAAAGTTATACTAAATCACATCTCAAAAAATTGAGTCCTAAGACTATAATTTTCACATTATAAAGTGAAGTGACTCAGATATAAAGTAATAGTGATTTTTTTTTTTCCCCTCTAGAAGTAGGAGCAGAATAATTATGTTTTCTATAACATTTTGGACCTCCTTAGATTTCTCTTATAATTCCCATTAGAAGTCCCATTTTAAAGCTATTTCTAGACTGTATTTATGTTTGAGAAATTAGCTTTCATGTAATTTCAGGTCTCTTGAAGGGGAGAGCCAATCTCCTACAGATTTCCCCCCAGCAAAAGAGAGACTTGATAGGCATATGCTATTTAGATACATCTCACAAGTATGTTCATCTTCCATACTAACTTCAGTGGGATTGCAAACCAGTTTCCCCTTTTTATTACTGTTGTTAGTTTTGGCATTGCCATGTGATTATCAGCTGGTTTGGATAGATAATTTAATAGAACCCTGAAGAATGTTCATTTATTTTCTTTCTTTCTTTCTTTCTTTCTTTTTTCTTTCTTTTTTCTTTTTTTTCTTTTTTTTTTTTTTAAGCTTATTTATTTTGAGAGGTGGAGGCCAGGGGCAGAGAGAGAGAGGAAGAGGGAGAATCCCAAGCAGGCTCCGTGTTTGACAGCACAGAGCCAGCATGGGGGTTGATCCCACGAACCGTGAGATCATGACCTGAGCCAAAATCGAGTCAGATCCTCAACTGACTGAGTCACCCAGGTGCCCCGTTTTCTTTCTTTTTGACAGTCTGTGTTTTAAACACTGTACCTCTAAATGATTACTGCTATCTTGGGTGACTTTGTTTTTAGTCCAGCAAGGCTGATGTTGTTCAGATATTTTTGGCATTTCCTTTGGAAGTTATTTCCAGTATGTGTCACATTCCTTCCTGATGATAAATTATTATCCTTTAAATATATCTTTGCATGTTAGAAACAGGTGAAATTTGTCTGGAAATTTCTCATCTGGTAAATTACCTCATCTGGTAAATAGAGGGAGTGCTCAAGCTGGATAATGCCATTTCAGGTCAGAAGTTACCTCACAGCCAGCATTTGGAGCCAGAGTCTTCATTTCAAGGAGACTATAGCTTTAAAACTCCAGTCATCAAATCCTTTAGATGAGCCTTACTTATTAGCTCTGATCTTGTCCAATTCTCCATGCACAAAGTTTAACTGAGAGTCAAAAGAATTTTTAGCCTCCAAAATATTAGCATTTTTCTGTTGTAGATTTGGGTGCTTAGTCTCCTGATCACTATGGAGATAACATGTTTATCAGTTTACTGTCTTCTTCAGCCTCCCAGAAACTGTTTTTACTCAATCAGATATACCAGCACATTTATATTAACTCCCTACATGCACAATAACTTGCCTGTTGTATCCACTCTTCAGGATGCTTCCTTCGGGCATCAGGGTCATTGCAGATTCACTTTCCAGATCATACGCTAGATCATAGACTAGACCCCAGTTAGATATATTTTGTTTTATAGCTTATTTTTAGCAAAGTTGAAATTGAACGTTATAAGAATTATTTATACTTCACCTCTGAGATTATACTTTTAAATTTCTTTTTTTTTCAATTTTTAAATGTTTATTTTTGAAAGAGACAGAGAATGAACGGAGGAGGGGCAGAGAGATAGGGAGACACGGTATCCGAAGCAGGCTGCAGGCTCCCAGCTGTCAGCACAGAGCCTGACGTCACGAACCATGAGATCATGACCTAAGCCAAAGTTGGACTCTCAACTGACTGAGGCACCTAGGCGCCCCGTTTTTAAATTTCTTAAACACTATTTTACCATCTTTTTTGCTAATATCTCTTTTTGTACTGACCTCTTAATTCAGTGTTGTCTGGGTGTAGATGCATCAGTGTTAAAAAGCCTTTTGGGTTCAACCACATTTCAGTCTTTGAAACTGGAATCAGGTGGGGAAGTAAGATTTGTTTCTACAAAATCTTTGATGTTGCACAGATTTCCCATCTTATATCCAAATACCTAGAGATGAAAGCATTTCTATTTTGTGATACTATTCTGATAATAATTCTGCTTTGACCATTGAGTGTGGGTTTTTGTTCTGTGTAGATTAAGCTGTTCCAGAATAATGAATCAAGTACTCTTGACTTTTGTACTATGTAGGGGTTAGGAGTGCCAAACCTCCCTCCTCAGTCAAAAATCTGTATATGACTTTTAACTCCCCCAAAACTTCACTACTGTTACCTTACCAATAACATAAGCAGTTGATGAACCGATATTTTGTATGCTACATGTTTTATATTCTGTATTCTTAAAGTCAGCTAGAGAAAAAGAACATTAAGAAAATCATAAGGAAAATACATTTACAGTACTATACTGTAGAAAATCTGTTATAAGTGGCCCTGTGTAGTTCAAATCCACATGTTCAAGGGTCAGCTGGGTTGTATTCTTCCTCTTTTTCTCTGTGCCCTCTCGGTACTTATCCAGAAATCTCCTTGGTAGCTCCATTGGCCTAATCGGACTCTTTGGGTCTTTACTGGTATCATTTGGAATGATTGTATTTTATATTTTGAGTACTTACCAGTTAATACTTCTGAAATTATTTTATGTGGTGGAATCTCAGTCCCTAGGATCAAAATCTGTCCTCAAGTACAGGCTACATCTATCTCTGTTCACCTCCTTGGTAGTCATCACCTCTTGAGACAACAGGGTTGTGTTTCAGGGCTTGTTGTCACCTCTTCTTTAAGAGTGTTTCTAGTGCTGAGAACTAATTCCAGAGTAGGTTTAAGTCCTAGCCGTGGTCCTTAATTTCTTATGTGACTCCAGGTGGGGGAGATCCTCACCTCTGATGGTGGTCAGGACTAAATGAGATTATATACGTGAAAGGGCTTTCTAAGTGTCACGAGGCACTGTATAAATCAGCGTGTGGTAAGAATTTTATCTAGAATGAATTCTGCTGTCTTTCTCAGAGGGAGTTGTAATTAGATCACTGTCTTACTTCCTCTGCTATGAATCACTCACTCTCTCTGACCTTTTCCAGTCAGAACAACCTGTTAGTTTTTAGGAGTTGGTAGTAAAAAGGCTTTCTGAAAAGAGCCCTGTGGAGCTGTCTTGGATATACTAGGTGCGGCACTTCAGTTGTTATTACTGTGGTCTCCCTGGAGGCTAAAGAGTTGGACAGCTCTTAGGAGCCTCCCCACCTCCCCCCAGCCTTTTCTGTTTTTTTGTTTTTTGTGTTTTAATGGTAAAACCAAAGTAAGTAAATGACTAGGGAATTACTAAAAAAAGAAACTTCTGTGTTTGAAATAAAGGATTGTTTTACACATTTGTATCGAAATACTCTTTACTAAAAGTTAAAATTCATGGATTCCAGTAAGAGAATGCCAACTGAGAAGACAGTTACTGCTTTATTAGAGCCAGAAGGGTATAAATTATGAATTTCTTCATTTTATCTTTAGAGTTATGCCCAACCAAGTCTTCAGTACATCCAAGGACAGCAGATTTTCACAGCTCATCCGCAAGGCGTGGTCGTACAGCCAGCTGCAGCCGTGACTGCGATAGTCACACCAGGGCAGCCTCAGCCCTTACAGCCGGTAAGAAACCCTTCAGGTGATAAAATACTCCTTAGCTGTGTACCTTATCTTTAGAAGGTCTACTTTTGGTTTAGGTTTTTATTTTTGTTTCTTTCACTTGGTTTTTTTTTTTTCTTTAACTTTGGTCCCCAATTTCACTCAAGGGCTTGTGTCTCTGAGGAAGCATTACTCAATCATTAAAATAAAAGTTCTCTAGATTTTACCCCTGTGTTGATTGATACATATTTTGCTCCCGATATCCTTTTTATTTATAATTTAAACCGACTTTGTATTTTTATACTTTGCTATGAATTTCTAAAGTAACAATTTTACAGAGTAGCTATTTGTATTTTATGGAGTACTGGAATATGATACTATATCAGACCCGTGGACTAGGAGTACAGAAGTGAACTACTTCACTGTACATGCTGTACAATATGTAGTAAGAGAAACGTTTGGTATTCTGTAACATATGGAGAAGGATGTGGTGAAATCTTGATGAAGTGGGAAATGGCTGGCATTGGAAGCCGTTGAAAAGCTGAACAGAATAACTTGATCACATTAGCACTTTGGAGTTGCGACAGCTCCAGAGAAGGTTCCTGCAGCAGTCCGGTGAGTGATGGCGGCTTTAGACAGGTAGTACAGTTAGTGGGGATGGAGTATAAAGACTACATGTGAAACAGTTGGGAGATGAGACAGTGTGCTCTTACAGCAGGCATTTGAGGGCTTGCTAGGAGTTGGGCCCTAGGAATTTTGAATACAAACCTAAGACTCCATTCCTATCCTTAGAAGCTGACATTCCAATAAGAGAGTTGAGGATCACAATGAATAATACTAAAAGTAGAGATTAGTGTCACATAAGGAGCAGATAGTTTGAGGAGGGAAAGAATCATTCCCAAGTGTGGGAAGGATTAGTAATACGTTCTGAATGATTCGAAGTATTCTTAGGTGACACAGAAGCTTAGGACAAAGAGGTCACTTTATAGGCTGGAAGGAGGACTACAGGTAGAACTGAAGTAGGACACCAAAAAAAGCAGCTACATGAAGTAGGATTAGTGGTATGCATAAAACAGTGATGCTCAAAGACCTGTGTTTGCTTAAAAGTGGTCCCATTTTATCTGAGCCTGGGATCTCCGGTTCCTCTTTGACTGCTCAAGCAGAGGTAAAGCTGGAAAAAGTATTCTATATTAATTGGCTTACACAGAATGAGAATTAAGGGCATATATTCTTATAGTAATTTATTATTAGTCTGCTAGATCTATTATAACAAGATACCACAAACCAAGAGGTTTAAACAACAGAAATTGAGTTTCTCACTGCTCTAGAGTCTGGAAGTCTATACCATCAAGGTGTTGGTGAGGTTTGGTCCTAACGCTTCTCCTTGCCTTGCACATGGCTGCCGTCTCCCTATATATTTACGTTCCCTAATGTGTCTTTTCCTCTTATGAGGAAACTACCCTTTTGACCTCATTTAATCTTCATTGCCTCTTTAAAGGCCCTATCTCCAAATATAGTCACGTTGGGAGTTAGAGCTCCAACATAGGAATTTGGGGGATACAGTTCAGTGCCTAGACAGGGATTGTGAGGTTTTCATGTTTTTCAAAATGTGATGTTAAATTTTTATAAATATGCAGTTTAAAACGTACAGAAAAATAGATAAGGGTTAAGTGGTAACATTCTGTCATACTGCTTTTCAGCTTTTTTTCTTTAAAAAAGATACATCTAAAGCTAATTCAGCTAATCAGGATCCAGAAGTTGGTATATGCCATTTAGCACTGTTTTGTTTTGTTTTGAATTTTTTACATGTTTGTTTATTTTTGTTTTTAATTTTTTTAATGTTTTTATTTATTTTTGAGGCAGAGAGACAGAGCATGAGCCGGGGGGGGGGGGGGGGGGGGGGGGGGCGGACAGAGAGAGAAGGAGACACAGAATCTGAAGCAGGCTCCAGGCTCTGAGCTGTCAGCACAGAGCCCGACGTGGGGCTCGAACTCACATACCGCAAGATCATGACCTGAGCTGAAGTCGGATGCTTAACTGACTGAGCCACCCAGGCGCCCCTGTTTATTTTTGAAAGATACAGACCTTGAGCAGGGAGGGGCAAAGAGAGAGGGGGAGACACAGAATCCAAAGCAGACTCCAGGCTCTGAGCTGTTAGCACAGAGCCCGACATGGGGCTCGAATTCACAAACCGCAAGATCATGACCTGAGCTGAAGTTGGACACTTAACTGAGCCACCCAGGCGCTCCTAGCATTTTCTATTTTATTCTTTTTTTTAAGGTTGAAAGATACTGCTCTGGATAGTGAGCTGCTGAATATTTTTAAATGTGATATGTTGGATGGTGAACTTGGAGCCAACTGTCAATTTTCTGATAGATCCCTAAAGCTGTTTATATACTCTGATCATTTCCCAGATTGAACCTTTTTTTATCTTTTTTTTAAAAGATAGAGATAGAGGTATGTTTTTACATATTGCTTAAGTAGGCTACTTTGTCCTTTTTGAGATGTCACTGATGAAGAGTCTGTGTGTGTATTTCTTTTTAGCCTGAAATGGTAGTGACAAATAATCTTCTGGATCTGCCACCCCCCTCTCCTCCCAAACCAAAAACCATTGTCTTACCTCCCAACTGGAAGACAGCCCGAGATCCAGAAGGGAAGATTTATTACTACCACGTGATCACAAGGTAAGAAAGGCTGTGTGGGCATCCCCAAATCAGTTTCAGTTGGTCAAAGAAGCTGCCATCATAAGGGGAGATTTATGATTATTGGCTTGATGTCATTGGCTGGTGTTCACTGTGCTTGAGGGCTGCTAGATTTCCAGAATCACATCTTAAATGTTATGTTATGCCTTTTTAGATAGATAAATTTTGATATATTTTTAATCTACAAGACTCTTTTGCAGAAAATTAAAGAGTTTGTAAAAAAAAAAATAAAAAGATAATGACTTGATCTAACGTTGTGGGTATCGAGGGTCCTGGGCAAACCTTTTCTGTAAAAGGTCAAATAATGTTTTAGGCTTTGCCAGCCAAACACAATTACTTAGTTCTGCCATTGTTGTGCAAACAGCCATAGACCATACATAATGAATGGTCATGTCTGCCCAATAAAACTTCATTTACAAAAATAGGCAATAGGTCAGTTTTGGTCCGTGAGCCATAGTTTGGTGACCCTTGCTGTTTATAGAAAGCTCAATTTATCTTTTTCTTAGAAGTTTAAAAAATACACATGTCTTTTAGACAAAAGATAGCTTTATGTGAATATATGTAATTTCTGTGTGTGTGTGTGTGTGTGTGTGTGTGTGTGTGTGTACACTCATTGGTATATAATCTTATGTGAGTTGTTGGGATACGTCTTTTATAATCTTTCTACCAATCTGTATAGAACGTTATCAGTTAATATAGAACTACACTGTTTTTAGTGCATGCTTATACTTTGAGAGATCAGCAAACTATGCCCATAGGCCACTGGTATTTGCAAATGAAGTTTTGGGGGGAACACAGCCACTCCCATTTATTTAGGAGTTGTTTATGGCTGCTTTCACAATATAGTGGCAGAGTAGAATAGTTGTGGCAGAGACCATGTGACCCACAAAGTCAAAAATATTTACTCTGTGATCATTTATAGAAAAAAAGTTTGCCAACTCCTGTTCTTTTGTATGGCTATATAAAATTTTATTTAACCCACCCTAATTGATGGATTTTCACGATTTTATATATAACTCTAACCCTGGACATCCTCGTAGATACTAATCTTACCTTCTTTGGGTAGATTTCTAGAGGTAGAATTGTCGGTTAAAAAGATAGACATTTTAAATTGATAACTATTGTCAGCTTACCATGAAAAAAACTGTACCATTGTAGACTCCCACAAAAAGTGTACAATAGCGCCTTTTTCTTCACGTAATTTCTTTTAATCTTGTAAGTGTAATTGGTGAGACATCTTATTTTCATTTCCAGTTCTCTTATTGTTGAACCATCTTTATTGTTGGCCGTTTACATCTTTTGTGATTTGCTTGTTTGGGGCATGTACCCATTTTCTGTCATTATTATTAGATCCCTTTATCAAGCTTATTGCAAATGTTTTTGTTTGTAATGTCTTACAAGTTAAAAAAATTTCATACAAATATTTTCTTTTATGATTTTTCAAGTGCCTCTAACGTTGCTGACAAAAGTTTGGTGTGGTAGGAGAGCACAAGACTGCAAAGGCAGGATTGACCCACCAGATACGTTGCTAGTTCTCTGAGGCTTTTGACATTTTGAGGGATTCTCCTTATAGCATTCCCTGTGACAGCTGACTTCAGACTCCTGAATTGAATTTCCTTACTTCCAGTTGTTACCTCACAGATCTAGCTGTAAAAAAAAAAACAAAAAAAAACACAAAAAAACCACAATGCTTTCTTATTTGCAAAACAACTATAGCATGCAATGAATGAGTTAACACGGTAGACCCCTTCTTCTTGCAGTCAGTTGAGAATATTTGGGACCAAGGGCATAAGTTTTTGACTTGAAGTCTTTTCCATGCTATGAGTCATTGAAGCAAAGGGGCACAACCACAGACAAGAAGGCTCCCAAAGCAAGGAACCATTTTCTCATGTGACCAAGGATTGTGAGGAGTGTGTTGTGATTTATTTTATTTGCTCCAAGTACATGCTGGGTACAGTTGCTGTTGATCTCTTCACCTGCAGAGGGGAGGT
This sequence comes from Panthera leo, assembly GCF_018350215.1. NCBI lineage: Eukaryota > Metazoa > Chordata > Mammalia > Carnivora > Felidae > Panthera > Panthera leo. The sequence goes on along the minus strand of NC_056680.1, from coordinate 16,352,222 downwards.
ATAGGCAAGCACTGACTCCATGTACTTTTTAGGTTTTGCTGAATCCTATTTTCAGAACATTAAGAGCCAAGTGAGAAACAGACAGGATGTTTTGGTTTTACTACTCTTCGACAAGGCAAACATCGCCACCTCACTGGCTAGAGAAATACAGTGGGCTAAACAATGTATGTCTGTGGGATAAAATCACTGCTGCTGGGAAGATAGCAAAAGAATGTTTCTATCTTATGAAGCAGACTTCCTCTATGTCTCATTACAAATGTTGTATTTTATGTGTATATGAGCAGAGATGCCTGTGCCAGAGTTCTCTGTTTTCTGGCCACGATAGCATGGCTGTTCTTACCTTCTTCTAGGCAGACTCAGTGGGATCCTCCTACTTGGGAAAGCCCAGGAGATGATGCCAGCCTTGAGCATGAAGCTGAAATGGACCTGGGGACCCCAACGTATGATGAAAACCCCATGAAGGTGAGTCTGGCTTACACATGTTTCCGGATCATCTGGGAGTCTGTATCCTGTCATCTTGCTGGGCCAATAGCCACGTGGTCTTGTGATTCTGTTTTCCTTATTGTTCTGGAGAATTAACACATGTAGTAAATGCTTGAGAGGCCTAGGACATCCAAACAGTACAGCAGTATGGTATATAAAGCAAAAAATACAAGCCCTTAATTTCTTTCCAGCTGCTCTCCTATCATCCTTTTCTGGAGATAAATACTGTTAACTAGTACAGGAGTTCTCAAACCTGGAGTAATTTTGCTCCCTCGAGAACATTTGATAATATTTAGAGACATTTTTGGTTGTTAAAACTGAAGGAATGCTACAGACAAGGGAAGTCACCAAACATCTTACAGTGCACAGGACAGTCCCCCACAACAAAGAACTGGCCCAAAATGTTAATAATGCCAAGGTTGTGAAACTTTACTTTGGTGTGTGTTCTTCCAGACCCTTCTGGGAAATGTACACACACAAGTGTTTTTCTTTCTTTTCATTTTATTTGTTTGTTTGTGTGTTTGTTTTTAAAAGTTTATTTATTTTGAGAGAGAGTGAGCGCATGAGGAGGGGAGGGGCAGAGAGAGCGAGAGAGAGGATCCCAAGCAGGCTCCGCGTGTCAGCGCAGACATCCATCGGGCGTGGGCTCATTCCCACACGCCGTGAGAACATGACCTAAGTGGAAATTTAAAGAGTCAGACGCTTGGGGCGCCTGGGTGGCTCAGTTGGTTGGGCATCTGACTTCGGCTCAGGTCATGATCTCACAGTTGGTGGGTTTAAGCCCTGCGTCGGGCTCTGTGCTGACAGCTCAGAGCCTGGAGCCTGCTTCAAATTCTGTGTCTCTTCCTCTGTCTGCCCCTCCCATGCTCATGCTCTGTCTTGCTCTGTCTCTCAATAGTAAAATAAACATTAAAATATTTTTTTAAAAAAAGAGGCGCTTAGCTGACTGGTTAAGCCCAGGTGCTCCTTACTTTTCATTTTAAACACACAAATAGAATCATAGTATTTATACTCTATTGTAACTTCCTTTAGTATTTCTTAGCAATTTGGGGTACCTGGCTGGGTCAGTTGGAGCATGCAACTCTCGATCTTGGGGTTGTGAGTTCGAGCCCCGTGTTAAGTGTAGAGATTACTTAAAAATAAAACCTTAAAAAATATGTCTGTCTTAGCTCTTTCCTTGTAGATCTGCTGCATCCTTTTTTGATGCACTGTGTCTCATTTTAAATGTTTTAGCTCATTGACTGAAATCTTACATAGATGGTGTGTTTCAATGTCCTGCCATTTTGGGATTCATAGTTCTGGGAAAAAGTTAACTGTTTACAACCTCACCAAAGGAGTATCCTCCACCACCTCCCCCCAACACACACACTTTTTTTTTTTTTTTTTTTTTGAAGATTTGGGACCTATATTTTACTATGGAAATATTATTTTAGAAACAAGGCAAAAAAGAGCTTATCCCTGATCTCTCCCTCTGACAAAACAGTAATTAGGATTAGAGGTCAAGTAAATGAAATACACAGTGACTGAATTATAACCATTTTTATCCCTGTCCGCTTATAATAAGACCCACTATCTCCTGGAATAAGGTGTCTTCAGTGAAATCAAAGACCATATTTCTGTGTCCTAAGATCTGAATAGTATTCAAAAATTTTTTTTAATGAGAAGAGGCACTTAACTAGTTAAGTCAGTGGAGAGGTAGGAGAGGGAAGAGGGCAGAAAGGAAGGAGGTTGGAGTGAAAGAATCAAAGTGGAAACAATGTACTTTCTGTCCTTTTATTCACTTGGGGGAAGCATTTTCCTTCCTTCAGCATATATTTGCCATTCTCCAAAAAACCAAGCATTTCAGTTAAGTCCACGTGGAGCCTGCTAAATTTCGACTGAATCACTGGAGTCACTTAACCACATCACTGTAACTGTGGTATTGTCACATTTTCTTGAATCATTTAGGAATATGCCCAGGATTGTTAGGCAACTTCCATTTAAAGTATCCAGAAGCTAACACACCACAAACAAAAAACCACAACAGCTCCCTCTTTGCAGACGTCTGTAGCTCTGTTAGTTATATCCTTTGAAAGATAAACAAAGTTTGAGAAGAGATCCCTGGTGTAGGAATACAGCTGAGCTCTGAGACCAAGTTTATAAAGCATGTCAAGAGACCTTACTTTTTGCACCTTAGCCATTAATTATGATTCAGTGTTTTGGTCTAGTGTAGAATACTGTTTGATTGACTGTAGGAGAAGTATAATTGCAAAAGCTCACTGTATACATACCACTCGGGGAGTCTGTTTATCAGATTGTATCTGATAACATGGAGAGAAAGTGAGTAACATGTTCTAGGCAAGGCTGTGGGTTCTCAACTCCTGCCCTGGATTAGTTATAGTAAATATGTACACTGAATCCCAGAAAAGCTTCAAGACCCTAAGTTAACATGATATTCACAACGATAACCGTGGAAAAATATGTGGATGTATAATTAGGTTTTAGTGGAAAACTGTTCTACTTATAATCTGTCTGAACATACTGGAGTGTGGGTTCAAGTTAGGATTAGAATTAATACTTTTTTGTTGCTATTAATAGAAGGCAAAATAACAGACTTTTAGTTTGATCAGATTTGAAAGTTGGGAGAGAATACTCAGTCCACAGGTGGGGTGTATAGGGATGCGTATCATATATCCCTTTCGTGAATTGTAAATATGAAGCTCTTACTGCATGCTTACATCGTGAAAGCCTGTATGAAATTTGAAGGGCCAGACCTCAGCCAGGAAATCGGTTGGAGTATGGTAGATATAACTTGACTATGATTAAGGAACTTTCTATGGCAGCAGAGAAGTGTTTTCTCACAGGGTCTCTACTTAGGAGTTTAAACCAACTAAAAATTACGATTTTTGTTTTCATTGTGTAGCGAGATAATAGAGATGACTCCCAAGGTGAAATTCTACTTGGGAATGACTAAGATGGTGGGATTTCCACTGTCTAATGGAAGAGTGTTCCTTGGTGCTCTTCTAAAATGTCAGTGATAAGAGAGGGAAAAATAGTTGCTGTTTTCAAATAACTGTACCACACTACTCATTAGCACTATTAAAAGAGATTGCTTGACTTTAACGCCACTAATAAGAGATCAGAAAGAACTCTATGTGTTTTTAATATATTTTGAAACCTGGTAATAGGCTTCTGAAAGAATAAGATACTTTAACTATATACTGTTATTTTTTAATACGTGAGTGTGTATTACATTCTCCAAGGTGTGCTTCATTTGGTTTAGAGGGACAGACGAGGAAAGCTAAGAAATCAGCATATTTGCATTTGTAGCAGAGAGGTGTTTGACTGAAGGACTTCCACTGTAATGTGTATTTGTAAGAGTACCAGAATTTTCTCCAATCAACCCACATAGTGTAGCCTTTCTCTAGCATTTCTTAAAGGCTAGCCTCCTGACATTTGTTTCAATTATATCATTAAATTATTTCAGGAATGTTGAACAACAGATAACAAGGAGTCCATTCAGGGGTCTGCAAAAGCGAATCTAAATCCAGTGTTTAATTCAGAAATAACTCTCCTGTATAGCTATGCTCCTATATGTTGGGATGGGGGTTGGTGCTTATGTAAAGATGAGAAATTATAAAGTGGGAAATTATAAAGAGGAAACATTCCTCCTAGCTCTTAATTGCCTCAGAGATGTTACATAGTGAGACTTCTAATGGAAATTTAAAGATGTCAATTTTCAGAGAAAATAGGAGAGAAATGTTTCCATTATTCTTCTTTACCAAAGTACAAATACATAAATAACTCTCTTGGAATTCAAATCCTAATAATCTGGGTGCACAATGTAATTAGGCTGCCAAGTATAGTTCTTGCTGTGGACAAATAGTTGAAGATTAGAGGTGTCTTTTCTCCTAAATAGAATCATAGTCAAACCAAAACAATGCTTATATCTTCAGTTTCTTGAGTACATTTGACCTGTTCATGAAATAGTTGTACCATTTCTATCTGAGCAGAAGATAAAAATCAATTTGAGGAGGTTTTATACCTAATGTTTGATTTTATGTAAATGACACCTTTGGTAACCAGCTTGAAACATTCTAGCCATGTAATTCAGAAGAAAGGAAAACTTTTTCTGTGGCTATTTGCTTTTGTCTAAACTTTTTCTCCCTTATTCTCGCACATAAAACACTTTATCCTTTGCAGCACATTTAATATTACACCTTTGTATTTGCAGATGTTTGCTTTCAACTGTAAATAACAAAAATGTAGCTGAAACCAGCATAAACATAAAAAGAGACGTATTGGGGGTGCCTGGGTGACTCAGTCAGTTAAGTGTCCGACTTCGGCTCAGGTCATGGTCTCGTGGTTCGAGACCCACATCGGGCTCTGTGCTGATAGTGCAGAGCCTGGAGCCTGCTTTGGATTCTCTGACTCCCTCTCTCTCTGCCCCTCCCCCACTCACGCTCTGTCTCTCTCCCTCAAAAATAAACAAACATTAAAAAAAAAAAAAAGACATTGGCTTGTGTAACTTGAAAGTCAAGAGTGGTATTGGCTTTAGGTATAGCTAGATTCTGTCGCTCAGATCATGGTGTCAGATTTATTATAATCTCTGATTCTCCTCTCTATGTGTAAACAAGTCAGAGTCAAATCTGGAAATTCTTTTAAGAACAGCTCAATGATTGTTGGAGGAGTCTTCATAAAGCACCGTGCTTTGGGTAAGGGTAAGGGATGATAGTGGTGTGACCTGAGTCCCTACCACCCAAATAGCTTACCTGATCATGGGGAGATCACGGAGACTCCTGTGTTAACTGTCCTAGATTTTCAGCCAGTGATTCACATATAGAATCTGTCAGATTAGTTTCTATATAGCCAGGAGCTGAGTCACCCTCAGCTCTTAAGAAAATTGATCTTGGGGACGCCTGGGTGGCTCAGTTGGTTAAGTGTCCGACTTCAGCTTAGGTCATGATCTCACTTTGTGACTTTGAGCCCTGCGTAGGGTTCTCTGCTATTGGCACATAGCCCACTTCGAATCCTCTGTTCTCCTCTCTCTCTGCCCCTCACCTGCATGCTCTCTCTCTCTCCCTCTCTCTTTCTCTCAAAAATATAAAAATTTTTTAAAATGATTTTGATGATCTTTGAGTATGAATAATGAGCAAGATTTTGGCATTGTTTTGGTCAGTTATCATAGGAAGGTAGAAGAGAGTACTTGTGAAATCCACTCAAGTGCTGTGGACCCGTGGAAGCTGGGAGAAGGCTGACCAGCGCCTGCAGCAGAAGCTGCCATCTACATATGGGAAATCTCTGTGTTGGCAGTGATGGGGCAAACCGCCTGACTTTAGGAACGTTTACGTTACTTAGTGGAGGGCACTTTTGGCCATGTATGAGAGCTGTTCTTCAGAGATTTTTCAGAATCTACTCACAGAGACAAAATAAACTATATGCGAATTTTTTGCAAGTTAAATATTTAGAAAGGTATTGTACAGATTTTGGCTTTAGGTTCTTTACCTATCAAGAACAAAAGAAGGATGTTTATTCAGTTTATGACATAGAGGTACTTAATAGAATATTTATGAAATGAATCTATCAGGGGAGTAGATGAGTAGCTCATTGATTTCTACAGTGTTTATGTCTTAAGGCTTATGTCATAGGCCCTAAAATTCAGAATGGGGCTGCAAATAGAGGAATTTGTAAGCACTGATGCAAAGCAATTCAGACTCTTATGGATGGTTTTATTACCCATTACCTTTTCATTACCCATGACTCTGACAGTCTCTGCCTTTTAATTGGTGTGTTTAATCTGTTAATATTTAGTAAATGTGTCAGGAACGTTGGGTTTAAGATCTACCCCCCTCATTTTTTTTTCTATTTTTTTCATCTGTCTTCTGTGTGTTTTTTTCTTTCTTTTTGGATAAATTTACATTTTCCCCCAAAATACTTCATTTTATTTTTTTCTATTGGCTTATTATCCGTTCTTCCTTATTTAACTTTTTAGTAGTTTCTGTAAGGAGTGGTTATCAGAGTGTAGTGCGGGGACCCCTAGGGACTTGAAGACCCTTTCAAGGGAGCCATGAGGTCAAACTGTTTTCATAGTAATACTAAAACATCATATTCCTTTGTCACTCTCATTCATTCATGAGTATACCATGGAATTTTCCAAAGGGTACATGTCATGATTAAATGTGAAGGAAATGAGAATCCAGCTGTCTTCTGTAAGCCTGACATTAAAGAGATTTCTAATATATAAAACTGTGCCACTGTTAATAATTTCTTTAGTTTTGGAAAAGAAAGTTACCTTTTCACAAAAAAAAATTTATATTCACATATGATAGGTTTGTTAATGCTGTTTTAAAATTAATATTTTTTTTTTACATTTAATTTCTAATAATGGTAAATTTGGATAGATAGAATCCATATGAGCAAAAGCTCTTTGAAGAGCAGGGGCGCCTGGGTGGCTCAGTCAGTTAAGCGTCCAACTCTTGATTTTGGCTCAGGTCATGATCTCCCGGTTCGTGGGATCAAGCCCTGCATCAGGCTCTATGCTGATAGTGTGGAGCCTGCTTGGGATATATTCTCATTCTCATTCATATTCATTCTCTCTCTCTCTCTCTCTCTCTCTCTCTGCCCCTACCTTGTTCGTGTGCACATGTACTCACTCTCTCTCAAAATAAACATTTAAAAAACATTTGAAGAGCAAAAAAGGAATCCTGAGACCTAAAAGTTTAAGAACTGCTGGTCTGTGGTTTACAATATGAATATTTATCTCCTTATAGTCTCATGCCAAATACCATTGTATCTATAATTGTAAGAACCTACTTATATTTTGCCCCCTCCTGTCCATTGTACTGTTACCATACATTCTTTTTATCCTGTCATATGCTATGAACCCCAGAATATATTGTTACTTTTTTGCTTTCAACAGTTCATTACATGTTAAATTTTTTAAACTTGGGAGCAAAGTCTTATATTTACCCACATGATTACCAGTTCTGGCAAATTTTATTCTTTCATGGAGATTTGAGCTCTTTCTGGAATCATTTTCCTTTAGACTGAAGAGTTTCCTTTAATATTTCTAGTATTTTAGGTCTAATGGTCATGAATTCTCTCAGTTTTTGTTTGTCTGAAAAGTGTCCTTGTCTTTCCTTTTTTTTTTTTTTTTTTTCTTTTTCTTTTTAACAGACTTTATTTTTTAGAGCAGTTTTAGGTTCACGTCAAAATTGGGTGGGAAGTGCACAGAGTTTCTCTATAACCCTGTCACCACACATGCACAGCTTCACCCACTATCAATAGCCTGCCAGAGCAGTCCATTTATTACAGTCAGTGAACCTACAATGACCTATCATTACCACCCAAAGTCTATAGTTTGCATTAGGATTCTTGGTGTTCTACACTCTGTGGGTTTGAGAAATGTATAATGGTATGTATCCACCATTATAGTATCATACAGGATCGTTTTACTGCCCTAAAAATCCTCTGTGCTCCCCCTGTTCATCCTACCCTCCTTGTCCACGTCCCTTATCACTGTCCCTGACAACCAGTGATCTTTTTACTGTGTGTGTAGTTTGGCTTTTTACAGAATGTCATATAGCTGGGCTCATGTAGTGTGTTGCCTTTTCAGATTGGCTTCATTTAGTTAGCATTATATATTTAAGGTTCCTTCAGATCTTTTCGTGGCTTGCTAGCTCACTTCTTTGTAGCACTAAATATTTCATTGTCTGGATTAACCACAGTTCATGTATACATTAGCTACTGAAAGACATCTTGGTTGCTTCCAAGTTTGTGCAAGTTTTTTGTGGGCATAAATTTTCTCCTCATTTGGGTAAATATCCAGAATCATGATTGTTGGATCATAAGAGTATGTTCAATTTTGTGAGAAGCTGCCAGACTCCTTCTTACCTTTATTTTTTGAAGGATATTTTCACTGGATATAGAATTCTAAGTTGATACTTTATTTTCCCTTTCAATACTTAAAAGATGTTATTCCATTTTTTCCTTATTTACAGTTTTTCTTTTCTTTTATTTTTTTTTAATGTTTATTCTCAAGAGACAGAGACAGTGTGAGTGGGGGGGAGGGTCAGAGAGAGAGAGGGAGACACAGAATCTGATGCAGGCTCCAGGCTCTGAGCTGTCAGCACAGAGCCTGACGCAGGGCTCGAACTCACGACCTGAGCTGAAGTCGGACACCCAACCAACTGAGCCACCCAGGTGCCCCAATTTACAGTTGTTTCTAATAAGAAGGATGTACTTCTCTTTGTTCCCCCAAATATGATGTTTCTTTCCTCCTTTCTGTCTGCATGGAGAAAAGTCTTAATCTTCTCATTAAAATCGGTTTTTAAGAATTTGATTGTGATGTACCTTGGTGTTGTCTTCTTTGTTTAACCTCTCTGGTTTTTTTAGCCATTTGGATCTGTGGATTGATATTTTTCATCAAATATGGAAATAGATTTTTTTATTTCAATTATATTTTTCAGCTCTAAAATTTCAGTTTCGTTATTTTTAATAGTATCAGTTTCTTTGCTCTTTGTTTTCCTTTAGATCCTTGAATGTTCGTAATGTTCAGCTTCACTTTTATTTCTGGGCATGTTTCTAGTGACTGACTTTTCCTGTGATTATCAGATTAAAATTTTCCTGCTTCACGTGCATCGAGTAATTTTCGTTTGAGCACTGGACATTGTGCTTGTTACATCATTGAGTTTCAGAGTTTTATTGTCTATGAAAGACTGATGGGCTTTGTTCTTGGCAGGCAGTTAAAGATCAGTTTGATTCTTCAGAAGTTTGTTGTTAATTTTTGGTAGGTTGGGTCCAGAGTAGTCTTTTCTCTTGGGATGACTGCCACTATCCAAGAGGTGGTCTTTCTTGGATCTTCACTGAATGCCTTAGGTTCACACCAAGGTCTCTTCACTCCGACTGGTAGAAGCTCAGATGTTTTCCAGTCTTCTGTGAGCTCTGGCAGTTGTTAGTTTATAGCTCATCTCAGACACTTCGAGCTGCAGTCTTATCTCCTCAGCTCATGAGACCAGCATGCTATGCTATGCTTAGGTTTTCCTCCCTGCTCTGGGGTCTGGTACACAAGGAAAGCCAGGATACTCAGGGCATACCTTCTTTTGTCCCTTGTTTCTGGTATGGTAATCCAGTGCTGCCTAATGTCCAATGCATGGCAACTGTTTTTTTCATGTATTTTGCCTAGTGTTTTGGTTGTTTACAGTAAGAGGGATAGTTCATTAACAGTTAACTTGTCATGGCCAAGAAGCACAAGACTGTGGAAGGGCTTAAACAAACAACTTTATTGAGGTAAAACATACCTACCATAAAATTTAGTTGTTTTACATTTACAATTCAGTGACTTTTAGTAAATTCACCAAATTGTGGGGTGCCTGGGTGGCTCTAAGCATCCGACTTTGGCTCAGAGCCTGGAGCCTGGTTCAGATTCTGTGTCTCTGTCTCTCTCTGCCCCTCCCCTGCTCACACTCAGTCTTTCTCTCAAGAATAAATAGATGTCAAAAATTAATCAATTTACCAGTTACGCAGCCATTACTATAATACGCTTTTAGAACGCTTTTTATCCCCCCCCCCCATAAGATTTTTTTCTATCCCTTTACAGTTAATCCCCATACCTACCCCCAGCTCAACAACAGATCTGGTTTGTTTGTTTGTTTGTTTGTTTGTTTCTTTCTTTCTTTCTTTCTTTCTTTCTTTTTTTTATATTTATTTTATTTTGGGGGGAGAGTGTAAGCAGGAGAGGGGCAGAGAGAGGGGGACAGAGGATCCAAAGTAGGGTCTGCACTGACAGGCTGACAGCAGCAAGGCTGATGTGGGGCTCGAACTCACAAACCATGGGATCATGACCTGAGCCGAAGTCAGACGCTCAACTGACTGAGCCACCCAGGTGCCCTGTATCTGTTTCTTTCTTGATAGATTTGCCTTTTCTGGACATTTCATATAAGTGGAATTATATAATGCATGGTCTTTGTGACTGGCTTCTTACATAGTGGAAGGTTTTCAAAGTTCATCCTTGTTATAGCATATATCAGAATTTCATTTTTATGGCTGAACACTATTCCCTTGTATAGATGGACCACATTTTGTTTAGCCACTCACCACTTGATGGATGTTTGGGTTGTTCCTGATCTTTGCCCGTTAGGAACAATGCTGTGTGGATATCTGTGTATCTCATTGCATGTGCATTTTCGGCTCTCTTGGGTAGGCACTTAACAGTGGAATTGCTGGGTCATATGTCTGATTTATGTTGAACTTTTAAGAAATTGTCAAATTGTTTTCTAAAGTAGCTATATCATTGTACATTTCCACCCCAGCAGTATGTGAAGGTTCAGTAGGAGAGTTTTTATAGAAACAAGTACCCAGAGAAAAACCCCATAACTGTTATGTGCTTCCAGCAAAATCTCGTTGGATATTCACCCTGTATCTTAGCTTCTTAGCCTTTTATCTCTGATTTGTCAGCTTTTCCTTTTCTAGTATTTCTATGAGAAAATGTAAACAAAAGTCATCTATTCTGTTATTAACCCTTTGATCTGGATATAACAGATGACAGAACAAATGAGTTTTGATCTTCCACCCAAACTTGTCCTGAAAGACCAAAGGCTTGAGGTGTCAGTCTTTGTACCCCTTTCCAGACCATAGTTTCTGACCTTAAGATGTACTCTGACTTGGATAGCTAGGGACTTACTTGGATCCAACCTTCCTAACCAGTTTACAACTGCATTCACCTGGCTAGTATCTCAAAAGACAGGAGAAGGAAGCCTTTAGAGTGTTTTTATTTCTCTGGCCAACTTTTTTTTTTTTTTTTTTTTTTTTTTTCATCTTTAGGGCTTTTGTATAGATTTTAATTCCCTTGGAGGTACAGATTGTACTATTGTGAATTTTCATTAATTTACATGTTTTGTGTGAGGTATTAGGGATAGAAAAAGAAATAAAACTGAATACTAGTCTTCAGGAAGTTCATTCTAAAGAAATAGCCACATATATAAACCAAGAACACAGTGGGATAATTGCTATATTAGAAGTATGTACAGGAGCGCCTGGCTGGCTCAGTCAGTAGAACATGCGACTCTTGGTCTCAGGGTCGTGAGTTCTGTCCCCATGTTGGGCATGGAGCCTGCTTAAAATAAAACAATAAAAAATAAAAAGTATGTACAAAATGCTATGGGAGCACAGTGATTAATGGTTTGAGAAGATGCATCGGTGAAATGTCACAAAACATGACTTTACCTTATAGCCAGTGTGGGCAGGATGGAGCATTCTAGGTAGAGAAAGCAGTTTTTGCAAACACATAAGGTGAGGACAAGACCATATATATAGGGAACAATATATTTGGGTATGGTGAGTTTGGTGCATATGGGGTAGTGAGCAAGACAAAAAAATATGGAAAAGTCCTATTTAAGTTCTCTTAAGATCTTTGTGTGCTACTGATGTGATTATTATAAGTATGATAGGTACTTGGGAGCCAGTGAATGCTTTTAAAGCAGGGGAATCAGATAGTCTCATGTTTCCCTTGAGCGAAACAGGCTCATTTGAAAAGTTGAGATTGGTAGCAGGGAGATCAGATTGGAGAGTATTAGAATAGTTTAGGCAAAGTGAGGGACTAAGAGTGGAGATGTTGGGGATTCATGCAAAGACATTTGAGAGGCATTGTGGTCAAGGCTTTGCAAACAAGTGGGTATGGAAGAGGCAAGGATGGCCCACCATCTTCATTTACTGCTTGGTGGCATGAGATCCCATTAATTCAGTCTAGGAGATGAAGGAAAGATCAGGAAGAGGTTTGGAAATAAGTTCATTGTGGATTCGAGCTCCTTACAAGATTCAGGGTAGGAATGGTGGCCGGTAGGCAGTTGTATCTAGGTTTGAGACATCAGTAAATTAGTGTTTTTTTGAAACCTTATGATATCTACACGGGGGAGGTGTGTAATGGGCAGAGAATTATTTGAAGAGTGCTATGTAGTGCTGGATGGGTGGTTTTGAAAGCTTTTGATGCTGAGAGTAAGCATCTGTGAGAGCCCTCCTTCTCTGTTTTCCTCCAGTGTTGTTCCTTCCTCTTGGTCATCTTGTGCTCTCTTCCATCATCCCTCATTTGGTGAGTGTGAAGTCCAGCTTTCCCTTTGAGGCCTGAGACATGAATCATTGCTGACTGCTTGCATGACTGAGAGATAGCAGTTTTTACTACCGGCTTCTGGCTTTTAATTAACACTCAGACACAGTGTAGTAGATGTCCTGAGTGCAACTATGTTACGTTAAAAGAGTGGCTGTAGAGTGTTTGTTGGATTGATGGAATTGGAAGAGGATGGGATCAGGGGCCATGAGTCTTTCCTCAGTTGATGGTCCTATCTTTGGCTTTGGGGCAGTTTGCAAAAGGATGCCACATGAAATCACTTCCTAGCAATAGAGAGAAATCACATTTGAGAGAGGACTGTCAGAAACCAGAGCCCAGATCTCTGCAGAGCAGATAGTTAAGTTGCCCAATAAGTACAGCCTGGTTGCTAGCTGGGGGACCAGAGAGAAGCCGCCAGGGCTGCGCTGCACTCAGGGCCAGATGGAAAGAGTAGGGGGCCTTCTGGTTCGCAGAGATGTCTTTAGGACCTTCGTTCCAGCTTTTTCAGTTCCACTTTTCTGAGGGAAATAGATGCAGCCTATGTGTAATCTAGTCAGACTTTTGAAACACTGTTTCTAGAAACTGCCTTAAAGATCTTTTTGTTCCTGTCCAATCCTCCCTTCCCTAACGAGTACCTTTTTTTTTTTTCTTGACAGAATGAAGTGTAGCGCCTTATCTAGAGCCAAACATTGAAATAAATAATTTTGCTCTTTTTGCTACCAAAGGTGGTGGCAGCTCCAAAACAGAATATACTGAGCTTTTATTATTTTCAGTTGACATATACAGGGTCACACACTGCAGGATTTTGGTTGAATCATGTGCAGTGTTTCTGATAAGCTCAACTTCTTCTGGATTCATGCTGCCCTGAAAGATAAAGTTCCTTCTTGAATAATGTCTTACATTTCATGTTCCAAGGGGTAGTATTTAAATTAAATTCAGGAAGAGAGAAGCATTAAGTGGGTATATCCTGCTCTCTCTCTGGCAGGACTCATTTCAGCCAGCCCCACACTCCTAAGTTCCAAGGCATGTGGGCTTTGTGACATGGTCATCTCTGTCAGTATAATAAAGATTGGAGTTTGCATTTGTCGTGTTACACAGCCAGTATGTGATTATCAGAGCCATCCAAAAAACTTGAAGTCATTCCCTTCTAAGCCAAAAGGACTTGAAGCCTCACCTTAGGTAATGTGAAGGTACTTGGGCCTTCCTTGTCATATTCATGTCTGATCATATTCCAACCAGATTCCCTGGAATCCGGACATGCCCCAGATGAAGACCAACAGCAGGGTGAGCTGCTCAAGGCAGGAAGCTCTGGCTGTCTACCGAGCCCTCTGCCTGCATCTCATTGTGTGTTCTCATCTGGCCACTGTTCACGTAGATTCCCACCACAGTTCTCCATTGGCTGATGCCCCGTATGAGGCAGCAGATGGAAAAAGCTGATTATTGCTGAGGCCCTGGGAAAACATTGCTTTTGCACCCATCAGAGTGCCTTCCCCTCTCTGATGGGTTCCTGGGATCTCAGCAAGACCACTTGCATTAGGTAGATGTTCTGTACCCCATGAGATAGCTTGTTATATGTTTGGGACCGTTGGTACAAGCTAATGGTCTTTTCTGGTGCTAAAGGATTTTTATTTGGCAGTAGGCATTTGAGAAGGTTACTAACACTTGTTTTAAAAGTTTATGTATTGTAGAGATGCTAATATTTTAAATGGGACTTTTCTGGAGTAAAGGAGGTTTTTCATGTCAGTGTCCATCAGGTGCTGTCCTTGGCTCTGACTCTGGCTCCAGGTATTGCTTGGCATTGGGCTGAAGTAAGCATTAACCAGTTTCTGAAATCATTTCACATGCCATTTGCAGACCACAGACCAAGAGGCATACATGAATTTCAGTACTCCCTAGAGTACTTCATTTTGGTGTATGATTTCTGTGATGTAAAGTTAGGTACCCTTCATTTGAAAATTCCCTTTCTCAGTCCCAGTTGCTCAGCACTCAAAAGGACCACGAAATCTCCTAGACAGAGCTCAGTGGACTGTGCTCTGTAACTGTGTTTTTAAAGCCCTACCAACCTCACCAAGTCAGAGATTCAATTAGAAAGCTGTTAAATATATGCTAGATTTATTTAGCTTTTGAACACATACCGCATTCAGAGGAAAGCAGAACATTTCTGTTTGCACAGTACCCTCACTGAGAGCCTGGCCTCTTCTCTAGGATCAGGAGCCTTGAGATGGTTGTCATCTCCAGGGGCTCTCTGTAGCCGTTGGTATTGCTACTCATTTCCGAGAGCTACAAGAGAACAGCTGAGGGTGTGTTGGAAGTTTCCTTGGCGCAGTCAGGCAATTCTTGATCCCTTGCTACCTGAGGTCTTATTGTGAAGCACAGCCACAGTCCTTACTACTGGAAAAAATAACCACAAAATCCCAAAGCAAAACATTTGAAAATAGAGTTACAGTGTGCTGTTTGGTCTTGTTTCCTGAAAACAGGTTGAATCTGTAATATTCTTTCTGCCCTGCCTTCTCCCTCCTGCTCCCACAGCCTCAGAAAGTGGAAAAATGGAAAATATGTAAAGCTTTTATAACAAATCAGAGAAGGCAGATTTGTAGCAGCCCAAAGCCAAGGGAGTTTCACCTTTCTCTGGAGCCGGTCCAGAGCAAAGTGAGCTGAACAGCTCCTTCATCACCAGCGCCTTCATACTGTTTATGGAAACGGAGGAATCCAAACTGGGGGATGGTTTGGGAGTAGAAAAATTCTCTGCTCTAAGCAGCTGGCAAAAACATGAAGTACCCGTCATAGCAACTGTGGCTGCTATGTCCATCTGAAATCTTTCACAGGGGAATGCTCCTAGATCTTTTCCGTGGAAAAGCACATTTAATAGCGAGGGGCTTGATGCTTGGTGGTGGGCAAAGGTATGGGGAGGTGGCCTTGCATGGCAGGTGCTCCAAATGCCATAGCTGCTGGCCCCTTACCTCCTGGCGGTGCCCAGTTAGGGGGAACTTGGCAGCCTTGACTCCAGCACAGCTGGAAGAGGGAGTATTTTTAGGTTTGTCGTCATCTTACCAGCTTCGGATGGAGTATCTTCTGTGTCTTAGCATCCTCTCATCTGTTCACTGACTTGGATGACCCTGGTCTCCTCCCCCCCCAGTACTACGATATGTCTTTAGGCTTTCCATTCCCGAGCTGGAGATCCCAACCTCCAGGGAGCCTCCCCTGCATGCTGAGACTGTTTTCCTGCAGTCTGGCTGGTTCTGCCTTTGGAGGAGAGGTGACGAGTATCCACGGAGAGTGGAAAGGCCTGGATGAGGGCAGTGATGTGGTCTGACCTTCCAGTTGTGTGGTGAAAGGTCTTCAGAGCATTTTCTTTTGTCCTGGAATCACAGAATGTCAGAGCCAGGAGAGGTGGGGCTCACCGAGTCCCAGCCTCACTTGACAGTGTGGGTACTGAAGCGCAGAACAGGGACCCGAGTGGTCCGTTGTCACACAGCACATTCCTCCGCAGGGAAGGGGACTCTGAAACAACTGGAAATGTATAGCTACATCAAGGATGTAACTTTGACTTTGGGCAAAGAACTTGGTTTACAGGAAGGAGACCAGAGCCAGATGCCAGGTGAGACTGGGGTGACAGCAGCCGAGCTGACTCCAAGCCATGCCCACTTAGGCTCCTGAATGGGGTCAGGTGTCCCAGCTGGGGAAAGAAAGGAGGGCTCTGGAACAGCAGGGCATCACTGACATGACGTCTCATGCCACCACTGTTGTGTTTTCTTTTGCATTTCTAGACCTCAAAAAAGCCTAAGACAGCAGAAGCAGACACCTCCAGTGAGCTGGCTAAGAAAAGCAAAGAAGTATTCAGAAAAGAGGTAAGGTTTAGTGGGTGTGGGCACTAAGCTCTGTAGGCCTAAGCTTAAGCCCTTTCCTTTCTTGTCCTAATGCCTTTGGGCATTCCCTTGCTTCTGTGACTGTATAGTTGTCACGTGACGAGGGCACATTGGAATGGTCCTTTACAGGTAGGTATTAAGCACTTTCATATCCATTGTCATTTCATCCCTGTAACAGCTCTTGAGGTAGGCAAGACAGGAATTGTCATTCTTCTTACGCAGGTGGTGGACCTCTTAAGGTTCAGACAAGGCAAGTTCTAGACAGAAAACCTGAATTCAGGCCCTCTGGCTCAAAGTCCAGTCCTGTTTCTACGACTTCTCATTTGGTGGCTGCCTTATCCTCACAGGATTGGGAGAAAGCAGCTCCTCTTCATGCGACTGGAAGTGTGTGTTTCCCGCTGTCAGCACACGAGCCTGGTCTGCCTCGGGCATCTAGGTTCTAAACTCCAGTTTTGATTCACTGACTGTTGGAGGAAACAGACCTGTAAATAAGTAATGGCGGCTGTGTGAGGAGTGTGCCAGCACAGGGCTAGAGGTCACTGTTCAGGGTGTCACGAAGGGCTCTTGTGTAGCAGGTAGGAATGGACCGGGTGGATCAGGAGGGATAGAACTTCAGGCTGTAGAATGTACAGGAGTAAAAGAAACCCTCGTCCCTCCCAAGGGATTGTAAGTAGTCTGGGGGTTTTGCACAGGGTATGTGAGGGGTGTTGGAAGATGAGACTGAACAGTCTCGTGCTTCTTCATACAGGGTCTGTGTGTCTGGGAGTCACAGGGCCCCACTGCCGACTTGAAGCTGGGAAGAAGGAATTCCCTGGCTATACTTGGGGAAGTGGATTGAAGCGAGAGAGTATGGAGGCCAGAATGCCATAGAAAAACGTTGAATAAAAGCCCTTTCCAGGGATAAAACTTAGTTTCTCGCTGTCCCTGAGTGAAATTATTGCTGTTTTGGCCCAGCCTACCAGCAGCTTTGTTTGGTGCCTGCCTCGTGATATAGCCTTATTGTTTGATCATCTGAAGCTTCCCTGAGTTTCAGGGATGGGTAGACCCTGTCTAGGGTGCCTCCTGACCAAATGGCTGTCATTGGCCTCTTTGCTTCCTCTGTACCCTGGGATCTTAGCACCACAGATACTTTCGGAGGTCCTGTGCCAGGGTCTCTTTTGAGAGCCACTGGGTAGGACAGACGCTACAGCTCGGGAGGACACTGGAGTTGTGTGTTGAAGAGGGTCCTACCCTGGGTCCTCTCCCAGCAGCTGTCACACCACACGCACTTCCATGTGCTTCACGTTGTGTTGTAGGAATCAGATGAAGTGTGACGCTGGGGCGCCTGACTGACTCAGAGCTTGTGACCCTTAATCTCAGGGTCCTGAGTTCAAGCCCCACATTGGGTGTGGAGCCTAGTTAAAAAAAAAAAAAAAATTAAAAGAAGTTCACACAGAATCTAAGTGACCTTCTATAACAAAATGCCTGTGTTTCTGGGGTTGCTGAGCCTCCTGCTGGTAGCACTTGCACACCCTCTCTGCTATGCCTCCAGGGCTCAGAGAACTCAGTTCCACTCTATCTGTGCCAGGCACCTGAGATTTATTAGCTGAAACCTGGGGCTACCATGAGATGCAGCAGAGGAGTCCCACCCTGGCTCTCCCCCTCCTGCTCAAAGTCAGGCTTGCTCCCTCTACCCCAGGAAGCACTTTCCTTCCCGGGCCCAACCTAGGGTCATCTTCTCTTTTGCCACCTCCCCCCGCCCCTCCCCGGCAGAGTAGCATCCTTCTGTCTAAACCAGCCAGCCTGAGTGGTGAGAAGGGAAGGATTGGCTGTCTGATTATTTCCCCAGCACAGGCCCTTGCCCTCTCTGGACTTTTGAGCAGTGTGTGCATTTTCTCCTGCCTGCAGATGTCCCAGTTCATCGTCCAGTGCCTGAACCCTTACCGGAAACCTGACTGCAAAGTGGGAAGAATCACCACAACTGAAGACTTCAAACACCTAGCTCGCAAGGTATCCCCTCTCCCCTCTGCTTGTGGTCTGGCAGTGTTCTGGGAAAACCGTGTACCTTTCACCACAGAAAGTGGGTTTTCTTTGCCAGAAGCCTGGGCTGGGGACCCAGGAAGAGAGAGGGAAGGTCTGGGAAGAGAGGGCACCCTACTTGAGGATAGGGTTGGTGTTTTCTAACAGACTTACAGAGCTAAGCTTCCCCTTTCTGCTGACCCCAGCACCAGCCTGCCCCAGCCTGTCTCTTGATTCAACCTCAGTCTTGGTGAGAAGGGCCCTGAGGCACCAGGCTGGTCCTCCCCCGCTAAAATCATTTCCACTGTGGTCTCTCTTCCTGTGTCCTGGACAGCTGACTCACGGCGTTATGAATAAGGAGCTGAAGTACTGTAAGAACCCTGAGGACCTGGAGTGCAATGAGAATGTGAAACACAAAACCAAGGAGTATATTAAGAAGTACATGCAGAAGTTTGGGGCTGTTTACAAACCCAAAGAGGACACTGAATTAGAGTGACTGGTGGGGCCAGGGTGGGAGGACAGGCGAGCAGGTAGGACAGACTCGGAGAAATCCTGCGGGCCCGCCGCCCCACCCCTCTGTCAGGGCTATGCTACTGGTAACGTGTCGCCCTGGGGAATTCAGACCCGCAGGTTTTCAACTGAAAACTAGGAAAACGAGCTCCATCTACAACAAGTGATCCCTGGTCACTAGCCGTTGGGGTGTGGCTGGAGGCCCATCAGAGGCAAGGGCTTAGGGAAGGACCCCGCTAAGATCCTGGCCAGGCCTAGCCCCACTCCCAAACCTGGGTCTCCTCCTTGGCGGTGCTGTCAGCGCACAGACCCATGCGCGTCCCCACCCACGACCCCTCACCCTGACGATCTGTATTATATTTTAATGTATATGTGAATATATTGAAAATAATTTGTTTTTTCCTGGTTTTGTTCGTTTTTCGTTTTGCTTTTAGCCTCTACGTGCTAGATCACAGGAAGACTTTGTAAGGACAGTTTAAGTTCTCCTGCAAGGTTTAATTTGTTATCATGTAAATATTCCAAAGCAGGCTGCCTTGTGGTTTCGGCCAGCCTTGTGCTATGTTGATAAGATTGATTTACTGCTTAAAATCACTTTACTTTATCCAATTTTTACTGAACTTTTTATGTAAAAAATAAAATCAATTAAAGAACTTGGCACGTGTGTTCCCTAAAAGCTAGTCAAGCATGTTTCTATATGGTGGTGTCACTGGAGAAAGGAGCGACGGTTGCCATAGGTGTGTGAAGTCCAAAGTTAATCCTTGAACTTGGAGTTCATCACAGGCCTTGTCCCCAACAGGTCTCACTGTGACTGACACTTTTGGCCCTGGGATCTTGTGCCTGTATACAGGGTGGAGTCAGCTTTAACATGTATTCCAGAGCAAGGAGGTGGGCCTCTGGGCTTCTTTACTTCAGTTTTAAATAAGTCAGTCTGGAGAAGGGCATGAGAATTCCCCTTTATGCTTCCTGGCTGAGGAGGGGCATTGGCCCTCTTCCCTCCAGAACTTGAGTTCCCCAAGCTCACCGGGACGCTCTTTTGATGTTTGGGTTCCCTGACCTCCCCCACCATGCATCCTGACACTGGGTTTGGACACTACGGGGTACAGTGCACGGGTTGTGAGAGTGGGCAGCTCCTGGAGGATGCAGGGCTCCGTGGCAAACCCCCTCCCGCCACCCTTTGATGCACCAGTTGTCAGCGTTGTGAGGAGAGCCGAAGGCTTCAGGCCATCTGGGGCTATCTTTACAAAGAGACTGGTCCCATCTCTTCCTCACCAGGGCTCTTTTGCTTCCTGCAGCAACGCCCTTGGGGAAGGGGCTGTTGCCTGCTAAGTCTCGGTTGGGCCAAGTGGATCGGTGTGGATTGGTGTGCACTCGCCTGCTGCGGGTTACGCGGGTTATGCTGGGCATTTTTTGTGCTCAGGTCGTGCCCATTCGATCCTTACGACCCTGAGGACGGGAGTTGGTGCTGTTTGGATGAGGAAAATTCGGTTCCTCAGATCCTCATTGTTAATGAAGGAGAAAAACCCCTATTTAAAGTCCTAATCATTAGACCCACTATTTAACAATATAGACAAAGTGTTTTCCCATGCTACTGCAGCCTTCAAAACTATTTAAAGCACATATTACATCGAATGGATGGACTCTGATTCAACCCTCTTAACATTTGAGAGTTATTCAGAATGTTTCAGTTAACATGCACATTAAAAGGGAGCGTTTCTCTCTTGGGTGGGCTCGTGGTGCAGGGGAGCGGCCCTGTCTTCTGCTGCTGCTCGCATGCAACCAAGTCAAATTCATGGTTCGACCCGAGGCTCCAGGTTTCAGATTTTCTAAGGAAATTTAGGTGGCCTCCCATTAAAGGGTGGTGACCAGGGAGTTGTAGAGTTTCAGACAGGACACCTTTGAAGAGGAATTGTTATCTTAGCTCCCTATTTAGTGTTACCAAAATCTTTCCCCTTCCACACACCTCTTGACACTTCAGACTCCAATCCCCTCGGTTGTGAGAAGGGGCACCAGCTAATGCAGAAGCTGTCCGGTGCCCCTCGGCACAGGCTTCCACATTCATCACCAGTCCAATCCTTGAGAGCCCTGAGGGTGGGCGACTCCCTGCCCAAGTAGCTGCGAGGTCGAGTGCACCGGTCTCACTTTAGCGGACTAGATGCTGGGCCTTTCCTGCTTTCCCTCCTGGGTTATTGCCCAGGGGTTGTTTTAGGCTGGAGGTGGCTATAAACCTCCCCTTCCTTATTTTAAGCAGCCAGCCCCAGTCACCTCTGTCAGCCAGAGGACAGGATCCCCCCAAGGCCTCCCTAGGCCACCATGGAATCCCACGACTCCTGAATTCGGGTGGCTGTGTTGGCTATGTGCCCTGAGCCTCATGGATGTCAGGATGGTGGCCCCTACTCCTTCCTGAGCAGGGCCCATCCGTCGTAGGAAACCCTTCCAAAGGCCGGTACCAGCCTGCCCACTCCTCCTTTCAGGGTGGGAGGGGATGCATGGGGTGCAGGCGGTTTGGCTGCAGCTGCCCTGCTCTCAACTGCCCCTCAGGTGGGCGGGATGACCTGCTTGCCCTTGGCTTGTGTGGAAATCACGGAAGCAGCTGTGGAAGCATGTTTGGAACGCCCTCCGGAGCCTGGAGCATGGGTCTTACAAGGAGACCTTTCTTCCTTTTTCTCAACTAGCAGTGACCTGAGGCCCTCGGTAGCTGGCTTCCCAGGGCCAGTCTGCCTCCAGTCTCCTCTTGATGCCGGTCACAGCAGAAGTCACAAAAATGGTCTCAAACCCCAGGCCCCTCAGTGCCAGTTTGAGAGTCTAGGGGCGGTGGGGGGGTGGGGGGGGGGTGGGGGTGGGGACTACCAAATGTGCCATTCTATGTGTTGTTCTCCAGCTAAGAAAGCTAAAGTTCAGAAAGGTAAAAATCGCTCCCTGACACGCACAGCCAGCGAGTGGCAAGGTGCAGATGTGAACTCCAGCCTGTGTCTCCAGAGTGCTCGCATCTTCTACAGGAGCACGCTGCCTGCCACCTCACGTGCTCCTCCCACCTCCCGCGGACCCTCTTCTCTTTCTGGGCCTCTGCCTCCTAGCAACCCACTGTCTCTCAGGCCCAAGGAGTCAGAGGCGGCACGGTAGTCCAAAGTTGCCTTTAATACGAGATACAAAAATAGAAAAACCAGTTGAGGCTAAGTGAGGGGAGGTGGGGCAGGGAGGAGGGCAGGACCACCCCTCACTGCTGACCCCCCCACATCCTGGTCCCCGTCCTGGAGGAAGGCCGGACAAGGGGAGCTGAGTGGTGGCCGGATCTTCTCTGTTCCCCCAGAGCAAGGCAGGCTGAGGCCACCAGTGCCAGGAAGCCGAAGAAAGGAAAAGCACCGAAGCAGATTCCCTGAGCGGCCGGGCTGTGCCGGCACCGCTCACACCACAGAGCAGCCCTCAGCTGGGGGGCGCAGAACCCGGACCACATCTTCGCGGCCCATGGCAGCCAGGGCGTCCTCTAACACCCCGAGAGTGGCACCGCTGCCTTCTTTGACAGCCCAGTCCCTCAGCAGGGTGTAGGCTGGCACCTGGTCCTGGGCCATGACCTCCACAGCATCAGTCTGGTAGCCCAGGCGGCCCGCCAGACCCTGCCAGCCCTTGTCAGGTTCGCCTGAGACTTCCAGGAGCCGCTCCACTTCCTCCTGCTGCTGCTGAGGGAGGTGAAGGTAGAGGCGGCAGCCAAGCTCAGGATGTGGCCCTAGGGTGGGAGACGTGAGGGGCACAACAGGGTCAGGTGGGCCGGGTGCTATGGCACAGCCAGGTGTGAAAGTCTGTAGATTGGGAAAGGGGGCTCACCCTGACTGGGGGCGCAGGGCTCCTGACCGCTAGGATTGTCCAGGAAAACAATGCTGTCTCCGTGCCTCTGGTCCCTATCGAAGGTCCCCAGCTCTGCAGTCCGAGCTTTGGCCAACTGCTGTCTTTGTTTATGGGAGCGCCAGCTGTGGGGAGCAGGGGGACCCGCCAACCTGTTCCAGCCTTCACTGAGACAGAGGGAGCTAGCTGGGAGTCCAGCTGGGGAGGGTGTGCCACAGGGCAGTGCCCAGACTACTTACCACTTGAAGGCCACGTAGGCGAGCAGACCGAGGACCACAGTGGCCAGGAGGGCACAGTAGACAGGGATAATGCTGCCTGAGGCCCCTGGAGGCTCAGGAGGGAATGGGGAGGAGGTATTGGGGGCCAGGGCTCCCCCTCCCCATACCTCTTCCCTGTCCCTGCCCTGTACCCTCCAGGTCTTCTCTGTAGAGGAAAGGACAAACAGGATCAAGGGCAAGGAATCAAGGCTAGGATCCCTGGGTAGCCTCACTTAGACTTTGCTGCCCAAAAGGTTTGAAACAACAGTCCCTACTACGTAGAGTCAAAAACTCATAGCATGGCATCAGGAGCTGCTTGGCCATCTCTCGCATCCTCCCCTCTGCTCGCCACTCTTGGACACCTAGCCCTTCCCAGGTGTACCCTTCTCCCAGGTTTCCAGATGTCTGCTCTTGTGGTTGTACCCTCTCCATCTGACACACTGGCAGGTACCGCCTACTTGGGGAAGACTTCCTTTATCTCTTCCAGTCTCTCCCTTTCCTGGCTCCTGTTCTACTTCCTCTGTCTACTGGGGCTTTAGACTGTGTGTCCTGTCTCTGCCACCAAGTCCGGGAGAGCAAATGGATTCATGGTGGTCCCGACGGGGGCTTTTCTGCACATGAGACCTTGGAGATTTGTACAAAATAAAGCTGAGCTGGAAGTCAAGTAAATGCTGCTGCTCACTTCTGCCTGGAGGCCAGTTATTTCCACAATCCGGTGCAGGCAAGGCACAAGGTACAGGGACTCCAGAACTTGTAACTGGACTTGTGTGTGACCTACCCACCTACCCAGTGCCCCCAAACTTCGAATGACAGTTACCTACCCACGTGGAGCTTACCCTCCCTGTGGCTGGAGTTGTGAAGCATGGCTCTGCTGGCTAGCAGTGCTCCCATGGACTGCATCTCTTGGAGAAGATGTTGGAGTGTCATTCCAACACTCAGGCAAAGGAGCTGGGACACTTCTCGGAGTCCAAAAGGGGCTATGTGTAGCGAGACGGGAGAAATTCCTCAGGCCTGATGTCAGGAGTCCCCTGGTAGACTCCGTCCCCCTCTCTTGGCTCACTCCATCCTGATTCACCCCAGGGCTGGTTACCACCGCCCCCTCCACTTCCCCACTCACCAACCTGGACCAGTTTCCGCCGGTGTCAGGTGGGGGTGGGGTTGACAGAGCTAAGCCCCCACTGGCCAAAGCTAGAGGAGCCGGCAGCTCAGAATGGAGGAGAGCAGGCTGGAAACTTCCCTATCTCAAAGACCTTAGCAACCCCCCTGGTCTGAGTCCAGGGATGGCACTGGAGGACGAGCGACTCCCATCCCCACCTCAGCCAGAGCCAGACCAGAGGCCTGCTTAGTGGGAATCTCCCCCAGACTTCTCAGCCTGAGCCTGGGAACCCCACACCCTAAGTCTCTAAAACAGGGCTCCCTGGCGCGACTGTGGCCCCACTTCTCCAGGATCGGTATCTAACCCTCACTTCCTGCTCAGAAACTGGACAGGAAGGTTCCTTGGTGGGTTCAGCAAGGGCAGAGTATATGGGCTCAGAGGCCCCCTTGTCCTTGCTCATCTGGGAATTGAGAGGCCTTTGAGGCTAGAAACCTCAAGGCCAGGACTACTCAGTCCCAGGACCCATGTAGACCACGGGGCGGATCCTGCTGGGACGTGCTTCCTAAGGTCTGGGTAAGAGAAGCCTCCTCTGGGCTGAGGAGGGATGTTGCCGGGAAGGCATGGACAAGAAACCTGGGGGAAGGCCCTCTAACTCCCCGACATCCACCACCACATCCGGCCTTGTCTCCAAACTCACTTCCCCACCCAGTGTGCAAGTGGGTCTGGGATAGAGACGGCGGTGGCCCTTGCCACATGTGGGGCTTGTACAACTGGGTCGCTTACCATATAAGGGGCCCTTCCCGGATCCTGGTTGGCAGGTGGGCCCGTGACTAGAGCGCCTAGCCACAGCCAGGCCCCTAGGCCCGTGTCTGCTCGACCCCCACCCCCCACCCGCGCTGCTGCGGGGCTGGAGCTGCTTCTCCCCAATCCCCACCTCCACACACACACACACACACACACGCGCGCGCGCGCGCATCTCCAGACCACAAAATACGCCCGCACATGCCCACACGGACGCCGGCACGACGGGCGACATCCGCAGGATCACGGGCCTCGAGGTGGGGGAACAGAAAAGCAGCCCTCGGTTCTCCCGGTCCAGGGAGACCGGGGCTCTGTCCCCACCCCTCTCCTGACCTGGAGCGGCCGTCCCTCGGAGGCTCCCGGGATCCACTCGGGCTGGCGGGGCTCGGAGCTCCGCGCTGCCAGGCTACCATGGGCTAGCCAGGACGGCTGCGTGGAGACCCTGGGGAGGCCAGCTCCGGCGCGAGGCGGGCGGTCCCGCCGAGGAGCCGCCTAGGCCCGAGCGCGGGGGCGCGCGGGGGCGTGGCCGTCCTTAGCCCCGCCCCGCCCCGCGCAGGGACGCGCACACGTGCGGAGGTGTTGCGGGAGCGCGCTGAGAGCTGGGAGCCATCCGCAGGGGAGAAACGGTGGCTGAGGCCCACAGGGGCCGGAACGGCGCGGCTGGAGAAACGGAGGCCACGCGGAGGGAACGAGTCGCCCTGGTGGGCTTACGGGCCAGGGGGACACGAGGCCCGGACGGTGGCCTAGGCAGGCGGAGACGCCGCGCGCATGCATACTCGGAGGCGAAGCAGCTACAAAACCAGGCCAGGTTTATTGCCGAGACCGGGAGAGCGAGGGGCCGCCTTTAGAGATTAAGGCCACAGTCCGGTCCCCGTGCTCTGCCGGGACGCGGGGCTGGAGAGCCTAGGCTCCCGCCCCACACTGTGCAAAAAAGTGCTGTGTTGCCGCTGAGGCCAGTGCCAGACTCCGGACGGCCCCTCTGCCGGCGAGGGGCGGGACTTCCTGGAGTGAACCGCCCACCAATCCCTGAGCTGGGCAGGGGTGGGGTCCCGCCCACCCCCGGAGCCGGGCCGACCCCCGGCCGCGGCCTCTTGGTCTCCTCCTCCTCCGGATTCCCGCCGACTCCTGGGCGGGGCCTCCAAGGGCGGGGCCCGCCGGGGGAGGAGCCTGCGTGACGGCTGTCAGCGCGCGTCTCCAGGGTTGTACTCTGTCTCCCCTGAGGACACCTGGGAGATGCGCCTGGAGGACCGCCACAGCTTCCGCGCGAACTGGCTGCTGCGCGCCTGGGGGAAGTAGGATCGGGGAGAAGTGGGCCAGGACTGTCGGCCCCCCGCCCCGATCGAGGCCCGCCCTGCCCTTATCCTCACCTCAGAGGGCTGCCCCGCGCCCACCACGATAAGCTTGCCGTCCTCCAGGCCCACCAGCACATGGCTGCGCTCCTTGGTCACAGCCACACTTCGGATGGGCACCTTCATGGGTAGAGGAGGCGCAGCTGGGAGCAGTCTGCAGGGAGGGAGGGATATGCTCTCAAGTGCAAGTTAGCTTTGTGTCTCTTCATTCTCCCAGGTACCTTCTCTGCCCACTGTGGGACAGGAGACAGCCATGAAGAATGTGCCCACAGACAGGTAAGGGGCTGTGGGTACACACCAGAGAGGGGTGGGGGTGGGCTGGGGGATAGCACCTCTTAGTGTCTTCTTACGGTGACTACCACCCTGAGGACCCGTGAACTCATCAACAGTGGCACTCACTTGTTCAGGTGGAGGATGTGCAGGGCACACTGTGCTGTGCCCAGCAGAACAAAGTCCTCTGTCACTGCCAGGGCTGTGGGCTGCTCTACCAGGGGCAGCGAAACCCGCAACTTCCCATTCACTGAGTACAGGTGCAAGGAGTAGGTGACCTGGAAGAAGCAAGAGGTGTCAGCAAGGACAGAACACCAACTGCCCCTTTCTTGTTTGAGCACCCCTTTTCCATACCTGAGCCCCAACACGTTCCCACGCCGAGCTCTGTACCACAATCTGGCCCTCTGACCCCAGCACCAGGTGGGACACAGGTCCGGGTAACGTGGCCCCTGGGGGCTGTAGTGCTGCCACAAATTGGCCACGGCGTACAGTGTGGATGATTACAGTTCCATCCTGCAGGAAGGCAGCTTAGGGTGCTGGGCAGGGGTCTCTAATCTCCAGGGGCATTGCCTAGCAAACTTGGCCTCCCCTGGGCACAGGCCCACACACACCTCAGATCCAGACACAGCCATGTCGAGTTCAGTGCTGATGGCCACACAGCTCACTGCAGCCTCATGCCCGTAGAGGACCTGCACGGGCTTTGATGCCAGTCCCACCGAGAGACCACCCTGTAGGGAGCCAGGGCTGGCTCAGAACTGGGGACATCTCACTACCCTGGCCCCTGAGTGAGAAGGCTAAGGCTCAGGAAAGTGATGGCCTCGTCCAAAGCCAGAGAGCTGGAGGGTCGTGGAGCCCCAGGCTTGCTCACGGTAGCAGAGAGAAGGGCAGGTCTGGACTCACGGGGGCCCCACGGGGCTGCCCACCCAGCATACCTCCTGCAGGAGCCGCCACACCATGCACGTGGTGTCCCGGGAGCCTGAGATGAGGTAGATGCCACAGGTGTCCAATGCAAGGCAGGTCACTACATCTGCATAGGGAGGGGAGGGTACAAATGGAACAGAGTAGTCACACCCCCCCTGGCCAGCTACCCCCACCCGCACCACCCCACCTCCAAGGCTGCCCATACCAAGGTGGCGGTTGAGTTGCTTCAACAGCTTGCCCCGGGATAGTGAGGTCATTCGCAGACTGCCATCCCAGTGGCCACCACTGAACAGCAGCTTTCCGTCGGGGGTCACTGCCAGGGCTTGCCCACTCACACCACTGCCTGGCACCCACGGGCCACTCAGCAGTCGCTGCATCCTGACCCAGTGAGGGGGATGACAGGTGAGGCCAGGCCAAGAAGACCCAGGCCCTCAGAGACCTAGGCCAGACCCCGCCACCGGCCCACGCTCTGGCTGGGTGGGAAGATGAGTCAGGGGACAGGGTATTTAGAGCCCACCCCTGCCCACATCCCTGTGTCCTACTTGGGGTTGCCTATGGTGGGGTCTTTGCTGAAGCTGAAGTAGTTGTTTATGTTACGGTCGTAGGGCAACCAGCTGTGGGTGCCCAGCAGCCCACTGGCACTCACGGTCACCTGTGGGCAAGAGGGGGCAGAGGTGGGTGTGGGGCGGAGTCAGTGAGGGGTGCAGCTAAGATGGGCTCTGCCTGGTGCACTTACCAACAGGTCTGAGGAGCCCTGGATGATGAAGGAGTGGGACTGCCGATGGGGAACCAGGGCCAGTACCAGGGGCACGCCATCACTGATGACCTACAGAGTAAGAGTACCAGGCTAGCTATGCTTGCGTGGTCAGCCGGGTGCCCCACTCCCGTACCTACAGCCTGGGCTGCCATTCTTTCCTCTCCTCTCAACCCCCAGTGGCCACAGACTAGGCATCATAGAGGCAGAGGTCCCTCTGAGAAACAGTCAAGAGAGATCAGTGGGCTTTCAGGAGGGCATCTCAGAAAGTAAGTGAGATGCAGGGACGGACAAGGATGGTCCTTCAGAATCTCAAGCTTGGTCTCAACCTTGGTCCTCCAATCCTGTTACTGTTACTTCATATTCCCAAGCCTGCGGGCAGCAGGAGAGGATAAACTAAACTAACAACGTCGGGCCGGGAGGCATTCTGATGTAAGCATGAAGGTGAGGAAAGAAACATCCAAGGCCAAGACCCTTACTTCTGGTCTCCCTAAGGTTTTCAGAGACGGTTAGGCGAGTCAACACCTTGTCCAGGCCTTGGCAAAGAAGGTGCCCCACTCCCACTCCCACATTCCTTTCCTGTTACCTCTTTTCCAAAGGTGTCTAACACCAGTGGTCTTGATTTAGGTTTTCCATCTGCCCCAAGAAGTTCGTAAGGACAGTGGAGTTAAACCCATTTCACAGAGTAGGAAGATGAAGCCCTGCCTCCCCTCACCTCCGCAAAGAAGGCCTTGAGTTGGTCCAGGTGCTGGAATATACTAGGTGAGTTAGTGTCCAGACGTGCAAGGCGTTGGGCTGCTTCCTCGGCTGATAGCCGAGCTGGATGTGGCTCCTGTGGACAAGTGGCCCGGTCAGTACCATGGCATGAACATCCTTGACCATTATCTTTTTTTTTTTTAATGTTTATTTATTTTTGAGAGAGACAGAGCATGAGCAAGGGAGGGGCAGAGAGAGAGGGAGACAGACACAGAACAGCCTGAACAGGCTCCAGGCTCCAGGCTCCAAGCCGTAAGCACAGAGCCTGACGTGAGACTTGAACTCACGAACCATGAGATCACGACCTGAGCTGAAGTCGGATGCTTAACCGACTGAGCCACCCAGGTGCCCCTCTTTTTTTTTTTTTTTTTTTTTAAGTTTATTTATTTAGTTTGAGAGAGAGAATGAGAGAAACATTGTGTGCACGTGTTCAAGTGAGAGAGGGGCAGAGAGAGAATTCCAGGCTGGTTCCGCACTGCCAGTGCAGAGCCAGACATGGGACTCGAACTCATGAACCATGAGAGCCGAAGTCGGACGCTTAACTGACTGAGCCACCCAGGCACCCCATATCTGACCATTAATCTCCAAGCTGGCCTTACCTTTAGCAGCTGACAGGGAGTCTGCCCAAAATTACTGATAATGCCCTCCAGAGCCTTCCGTTCCCGCTCATCCGCCACGTGGTCCAGGTCCACAGCCCCTGGGCAGGTAGGCAGAGCAGTCAGGGCTCCCTCTCTGCCCTCTGCCCTCAGCCCTCCTCTCCTGTGCCCCAGCCCCCACTTGAGTCCAGCGCATGCCCACCCTCATAGGTGCAGTAATAGAAGACATTGAGGGCCTCCTCCGCGGCCGGTCCCCGCTGCTTGTAGCCAAAGATGAGGTCAATCCACTCGTGCAGGTGGGCAGACACATACTCCGACTCCTGGGGGTGGGGACGGGGCCGGTCAGTCCAGGGACGGCTGACCCCCCCACCCCCACCCCTGACCCTCAACCCTGGCTGTCCGCCTGTGTTCCTCTCCTCACCAGAGCCTGGCGGTGCTGCTGGATGAAGTCCTCAGGAGAGCTGGCCCATGGCGGCAGCACCACATCGCCCACCTTCTCGTTGGTCAGCTGGAGGCAGCCCAGGTCGAAGCCTGGCAGGGAGGTCAGCTGTCTCACGGTCACCTGCTCCCTGGCCACCCCCAGCCTGCGTGCTCCGTGCCCAGGCCTCCCGGCCCCGCACCAGCTCTTACCGTTCTGGTTCTCCAGGAAGTCGGGGAAGTAGAAGAACTCTGGGATGAGCTCCTTCACGTCGGCGGGGCTCTCCAGGCGGGCCTGCCAGGCTGCCGCCACTGAGTGGAACTGCCGGTCGGAGCAGTCAAAGCTGGGGGAGGGGCACAGGCCAAGGTGAGGTGGGGAGGGTGGGGACAGGGAGGGCGAGCGTGACGCTGGGGAAACGAAGGGAGCCGAAGGGCCCAGGATACCTGGAGGACCTGCCTCTTCCCCCCATCTGCAGCAAGCCACCCTCACCCCTACCACCTGCCAGCCACCCCCCGGGCCGCACCGGCCACTCTGCAGCTGGACGTGCAGGGAGGTGAAGGGTTCCACGCGGATGAGGTAGTGCATCACGCCCGCCGCATTGGAATAGTGGGTGCCATAGTGGAACTTGTCGATGGTGCCCGCAGGGTCCTCGAAGCTCTCGTACCTGCAGCCGAGGGTAGCGGGAGAGTCAGCAGAAGCCCTGCCCTGGCCCATCCCAGCCCCCAAGCCCGGTCTTGCCCACACGCTCACTTCTCCCTCACGAGCTGGGCATGCTTGGGGTTCACCACACCGATGGGCTTGGACAGGTCCCGGAAGACGGCCGGGTTGCTGAGGTCCAAAGTTGGGGACACGTAGTCCTGCAGGACCCAGGGGAACTGGCCACCCACCCAGGGAAGGAGCTGCATGAGGGTCCTGATGGCCTATCTGCCCAGCCTGCCCCACCCTCACCCTCACCCTCAGGAAGATGGGCAGAGCCCCCAGGTAGGGGCACACCACTTAGAGGGACCCCAGGGAAGCAGGACAGACAGTCCATATAAACAGGATTCCCTTCAGGGAGAAGAGAGGCCAGCGGGGGAGGGTGGAGAGTGGGTGTGGGTGTGTCGGGAGGAGGGGCAGGGAACAGAAGCCAGCTGTCAGGCGGCACCGCCCCCCCCGCCCCGCCCCCACAGCACCTACACTGGGGCAAACCAGGGCTGGCAGACCAGAGGGGTAGGGGCGGAGGTAAGGAGTGGACCCTCACCACAGGGTACTGAGACAGGTCGTTGTAGGTCCGCCCTGCAATGGTGTTGAGTTGCATCAAGTATTCAAAGTTGGATATCTCACGCTGTACCCATTTCTGGGGGGCAGGGGCAGGGGCAGGCAAGAGGTGAGCCAGCTGGGCTGTCCGGCACTCCTCCCAACCGCAGGGCTCTGACCTTGCCCGCCCCCCACACTTGAGGCCTCTCACCTGGGTGAGGCCAGAGGCACGCAGCATCTCCTGGGGGGAGCGGCTGCTTAGGTAGCCTTGGGCTGGGGGGCGCAGGCGCAGGAGCCACGAGTACACCTGGTTCCGTACCTGGGTGTGGGGTGGGATGAGGCAGGGTTGGGGCCTGGGGGCCTGCCAAGGAGACGAGGCTGTGGTCCCGCCCACCTTGCACGGGAAGTTGAGGAAGTAGTTGGCCTGATCGATGAAGAAGAGCTCAAGGGCTGAGCGGCGCAGGTTGAAACGCCGCAGGTGGACTTCACGCAGCTGGGCGAGTGGGCGCCGGAAGTCGTGGCCGATGCCTGTGCAGACAGACATCAGGGGCAGGAGTCACTCACCCTTGCCCCGCCAGAGGCAAGCCATCCCCTGACGCCCTTCTAACCAGCTCCAGTAGGACACACCCTCCTCAGTTTCCACACGCTCTGCGCTGCCATCGTAGAAGTACACGTGCTGCGTGGTGATCTCCAGCAGCCCTGGGATTACAGCCACCACTGTGACCAGCTGGCACTCCGCTGATAGCACCAGCTTCTCGTGCTGCTCGTCCAGTTCTGCTGCCTGCATCCTGGGGGCCAGCACCTGGTTCAGGCTCAAGGCTCTAGGACCGCCCCCCCCCCCGCCGCCTTCCGAATAAGCCCAAGGACCAGACTCCCCAAGTGCTGTCACGTCATGAGGAACATACTATCATGCTTCCCAGAGGACAGGGAGGAACTGTCTGGGGTCCAGTGCCCACTGACCCCAGTCCCCACCCCAAACCAGAGCCCCTAAATGTCTGGCCATGACACCAACTCCCACCCCTGGCTCCCCCTGTTCTGGGGGCCCCCATGCTGGTCTGGTTTGTGTGTCTCAGTCCTGCCCGGGGGTGTCTAGTTATGAGTCACTCTCGATTCTGCTAGACAGCTCTCCCCAACCCCCCACCTGATTTTGGACACCCCGCTCGGGGTGTTTAGCCCTGGCACAGACTCCTGCCCCCACTCCTGGTCAGCTCTCTCCAAGCCCCACTCACGCAGTCTCCAGCGCGGCCAGCTCATCTTCGCCGAGCTGGTCTTCCGGAAGCTCCTCTGGCAGCGTGCTGACTTTGGCCTCCTTGGTGACCGCTAGAGGTAGCGAGGCCTCCTCGGTAGGTGTCAGGGGGGCCTCACCTGCAACAGGCCCAAGGGTGCTCAGCAAGAGCTGGGCGGGGCAGGGCTTTTGAGGTTGGGCAGATCCAGCTCAGAACACCCTCTCTCACCCAGGTTGTCCCGCAGGGCGCTAGCTTCCAAATGAGGGTTGAAGTGATGGTTGGGCACTAGCTTCAGACGCATGCGCGAGTATGTCTCGGCACTGGACAACTTCCAGCGGGGAAATGGTGGGTCTCTGCAGATACCCACCGCTGGTGGTCATGGGTGGGCACAGAAGTCTGTAGAAGCCCCGATTCCTCCCAGGCCTCACCCCAAACGCAGTCTCGCTGTCCAGGTCCCTCCCGGAGCCCCGCCCCGCCCCGCCCCTCCCGGCCTCTACCCGAGCCCCGCCCACCTAAGGGCCCAGGCCCCACAGGGGCTGGAGAGCTGACGCCACAGCGCCCCCCAGTGGAGCAGAGCCGTGGAGTGCTGCGCTGCCTGCTGCTTCAGGGCCGCCGCGTAACGCAGCCCTTCCAGGCGTGCCCGTCTCTGTGCTGGTTCCAGCACCAGCTCCTGGGGAGTGGGGGTGGAGGAATGGGTCAGTCCCGCCGGCGGCTTCCTGTCCTGTTGGGTTTCTTCACGCTGTCCCACCAGCTATCCTCTGGGCACAGGAGTGGAGCAGCTCCCCACCCCCGCCCCAGGCTGCACACCTGGAAAGCCCGACGACTGTGTGCCCGCTCCCTCTGGCGCCGCTGTCCACTACTCATGAGCGTGTCGTAGCAGGCATTCCAGAAGCCCGACATGAGGTCGTGGCTCTTGGCGTAGGTGTCCATTTCGAACTGCGACATGGTGGGCTGCACCTGAAGGATTGGGCAGGGAGAGGACACCAGCGCTCTATGTGGGTTCCCAGCCCCCCCGGTTTCTCTTCCCTGGCCCCCACCTCCAAATACCTGCTTGTCGATGAAGTGGCGCCATTCAGGTGTGGCACAAAAGGCCTGAAAGTCCTCGAAGAAGGTGGGGCTGCCGTTGGTGGGCGGCAGGGAAGGCAGCCCCCACTGGAGCCCCAGCGGCCCGTAGGCACGGTCCAGCAGCGTGCGCACCAGTGGCACCAGCCACGAGCAGCGTTCCGTGGCTGCGGCAGCGGCAGCTGCAGCTGCAGCTGAGGGCTCCCTTTCCTCGGTGGGCGTTTCTGAGGTGGGGGTGTTGAGCGCCCTCGCCAGCGCCGACTCCAGCTTGGAGAGCACGTAGCAGGCCTCCTCGCGCCGCATGGGCACCGCTGTCTGCAGGAGTGAGTGCAGCTTCACATAGGCCTGGGCGTGCAGCTGTGGGCAGAAGCGGGTGTGGGTGGCGTCCAGGCACACCCCGGGTTCCCTACGCCTGCCGCTGCCAGACCCAACCCACCCCGTGCTCACCTGCGGGTCCTCCAGCAGGATGTAGCCAAGCACCAGGCGCAGGCCAATCTGTGCCATCTCTCGCAGATCTGCTGTGCCATTGGCCAGGTGTGGCCAGGCTCCCATGCGATCCAGCAGGCTGCACACGCCTTCAAAGAGCTACAGCCCAACACATTCCAGGCAGCCACCACCAGAGGAGGCCAGAAGCCCACCGGGAGGGAGCAAGGTAGGGTTTAAGTCTGGGGGCCAGGTAGGGTTTGCACACACAGACACCATTCTGACGCACCCGTGAGTGCACGTGTGCACTCGCCCACCTCCCACGCTGGATGCCTGCAGGCTCCTGTGAACACGCGGACTCATGTGGCCCTCACAGGCCCCTGAGCTGTCGCACCTTCTCACTCCACAGCTCCTGATTACCGTGACCCTCGGCGCACAGGAAGTCCTGCAGCAGGCGCAGCAGCCAAAGCGCCTGCTGGGTGAGGCTGGCCAGGACCCCAGCAGGGGCCTCTTTGATGTCGGTCAGGGCTGACTCCAGCATCATCTCCAGGAGGCTGGGGGTGGGCAAGGGACTCAGGTGTCCGCCTGGCTGTCTTCCTTCCCCTCAGGCGTCCCAGAGGCCCCTCGCCCTGCCAAGCTGTCTCCTCACCTGCGCTTGATGCAGTCTGGCGGGCGCACCAGCGTGGCTGAGGCGCCCAGCTGGGTGAGCACCGAGAAGACCTGGCCACGCTCCCGCCAGGCGGCCTCATCGCTGCCTTCCACGCCCCGCCACGCCACCGAAAACAGCACGTTGGTGAGCAGGTTGCACAACTCCTCCTCAGGGGTTTGCTGTGGGCACAAAAGGGTGTGGGGGTGTGGGCGGGGGTGGGAGGGAGGCGCTGGCTCTTACACTATCCCTGCTGAGCACCCCTTGCCTTGCCGACCACTAGTAGGGACAGCTGGAGGCAGAGCATTCAGCCAGCAGACACCCTGGGGCCTGGAAGAATGGCGCAGGGGCCTTAGCCACTACCTGAATATTCTAGACAGAATCCTGGGGTTCCAAGGACTCCTAAGAACAGATGAGCTGGCTCACAAATTGCCCCACGGCAATCTCAGGCCCAAGAACCATACTGGAATTCTCTGGAGGAATGCCATAGAATAAGCAGAGACCCATGCCCAAACCCGGAAACCCAAGGCAGATTCCTTAGAACTATAATGCCCACAGGCCCTGTGAAGTGTCTGCCCTACAGGCTCTCTTGAGGACTTTCCAAAGCCTGGCTGGCGCCTCCACTCTGGCTCAGCATCGTCTGTCCCGTTCTAGGACCCCCTACCCCGGGAACACAACTGCAGATGACAGCAATGAGGCCGCAGCACCAGGGCTGACCAGCACCTATAGCCCTGATGTCAGACAAGACCCCACCTCTGGAAAGTCTATACTGCCTGCGCTGTGTCCCAGAGGTGTCCCTTAGAGTGCCGCAGTGGCAGAGAGCGGACCCGCCTCACCTGTGGGTTGCTGGTATTTGAGGTATCATCCCCACTGGTGGCGGGCTCCGGGAGGCTGCCGTCCTCTAGCACGTTGGAGAGACTAGAGCTATGGCGGCCATGGGCCACAGGGAAGGGCCGGGGCCCATCCAGTGGGGAAGGTGTGCCAGGCTGGCTGGCCGGAGTAAGAGTCCCACTGCCACTGCCACTGCCCGCATTGTTGCACGAACCCACGCTGGCCCGTTCCAGGCCCAGGTCAAAGGGTGTACAAAATGGAGAGAGAGCGTGGTAAAAGCTGTCAGGGTCGGGGCTGGGGGTTTCCGAGGGCAGGAAGACATCCGAAGACTCAGGTGATTCGGTGGGTGGCTTGCATAAGGCTGGCTCTGGGGATGTGGGTGTCTCTGGGGGAAAGGGCAGGGGACCGCCAGCTGTGGCAGCCTCCAGGACGTACAGCCGGGTCAGCACGTCCTGCCAGCCGGCCTGCCGGGCCAGCAGCTGCACTACGTCTGGCTGTCCGTGGATGAGGTGGAAAAGCTGCCGGGCCAGGGCACAAGTGAGAGACTCATCCAGCAATCTGCCCCCCAGACTCCCGTCCTAGGGCCTTCGCAGGGGGGAGGCCTCCAGAGAGCGCTCCTCACAGGAAGGTAAAGCGAAGCCCCCAGGATAGAAGCCCCCTCTTCCGCAAGCTTTCACTTCCCATACTCACCTGGCGACAAACGTCCAGGCGGACGCCGAGGTCAGCCTGGAGGGACAGCTGCACCACAGCCAACAGATCTGAGAGGTTCAGGCAGTCTGGGAAGATGGCCAGAGAGACTCTGAGGGACTGACCCCAGGAAGGCTCTGAGGGATTGACCCCAGCCCTGCTGGCTCAGCCTTGGCCCCTGTACCAACACCTTTCCTATGTCCACCTGCCCTGTTTCCTGAATCCATCACACCCTTCCGCCTGGCCTGCCTCTTGGCCCCGACTGAGATATATACCTGCCCCCAGGAATAGCTTGTAGAGGCCCTGGCAGAGCTGGGGCGAAGCAGCCCCCTCCGGCAGGCAGGCGATGAGACCCTGGAGACCGTATTCTCGCAGCCGGAGCCGCTGGCGACTCCGTTCAGGTAAGCGCTCGTTCTGCTGCAATCTGCGCAGGATCTGGGGCGGGGGGGGGGGGGGGGGGGGGGGTGGTTAAGCGCCACAGGGGGTTTGTTATCACTGGGGAAGGAGTTACTGGAGGAGGGGAAGTCACACCTCCCTGGCCCTCAGGCAGGGGCCATGTCAAATGGATGCTAGGGGGGGTGGGCTCGGTGTACCTTGCAGACTCGGTCGGGCAGCAGGGGCAGTGACCTTGGCTGCACCAGCAGTGCCAGCAAAACCTCAAGGTTCCCCTGCTCCAACAGGAAGATAGCCAGAGCCTCCTGTGCTGGTGAGCCCTGCAGCAGTGCCAGCAGCAGGTCCAGAGCACCCGCCACCTGGGGACACAGCAAGTGACACAAAGCCTCATTCTGGGCCGGCCGCTCCCCACAACACGGCCCACACTCCACCCCGCACCTAAGTCTCACCCTCAACAGCCTCCAGCCTACCTGGCCATCATCGCCTGTAGCCGCCAGAAAGCTCAGCGTGACCTGCAAGTGATCAGTGGCGGAGCTCCGGACCAGGAACTCCCGCACCAGGCCGAGGAGTGAGGTCTGCACTGTGCGCACGTCGTCAGCCGCTAGGGGGTGCTCCCGCTGTGGGCTGGGCCGGTCCCGGCAAGCGCAGCCACCCAGGGCCAGGAGAAGGCAGGGCAGCGGAGGGGAGAGAACAGGGAGGGCAGTGGGCAGGTGAGCTGGAGGGGGGTGGGGGGGAGGGTCGACCCCGTCCGCAAGGCCAGAGGCAGCTGTGTCAGCCCCGCAGCCTCACCTGTAATGGGTGCGCAGCGCATCCAGGATGAACTGAACCCCATACTTCTTCCGCAGCTTCTGTCTGTGCTCCCGGACGATGCTAGACATGTACTGGATGTGGCCTGAGCGGGCATCACCAGAGGCCTCAGGCCACCAGGCTGAGCTGAGCCCCTTCAGCTATCCCTCCAGGACAGGGCCATGTTCCCCTCACATGCCCCGGGGGAAGACAGGTCCCCTCAAGTCACCCGAAGCGGGGCTAGAACTTCTCAGAACCTCTACCCCCACCCTGCCCAGTGGCGTCCCTCATCCAAGGCCCCACACCTACCCAGGCGCACAGCAAAGTCACTGGGGCTCCACAGGTGGAAATTGAAGAGCAAATGCTGGTAGAGCAAGTACAGGAGGGGCCCACTGCCCTCCGCTGCCACCTGCTCCATCAGCAGCTGGGCAGACATGAGCACATTCATGTCCATGGCCCAGCTGGGGACCTGGGGTGGAAGGAGCCAGGGTGAGGTGGCAGGCCCTGGCTGCGTGCTACTGAGCCTCCCGGTACCCACCCTGCCCTGCACAGGCGGATGGACACGAGCATCCTGCCTACTCGGAACCCTTTGCTGGCTCCCCGCTGCCTGAGGCGCAAGGCCCCCAGCCTGCTATGCAGGTCTCCAGCCCCAGCAGGTGCTGATGCTTCCACCAGACCATCAGCCAAATCCTGCCACGCCTGGCAAGGCCCCACTCAGACGCCACCGCCTCTCCCAGGAGGCTCTCCTCAACAGACTTAGCTTCCCCTTCCTAGTCCCCGCACCCAGTCCACTTGGTCAGACAGGGCAGCCCCCTCCCCGCCTGCCCCACCTTGCGCAGCAGGGCCCCGATGATGGCAGGCCCCTGGCACTGCACCAGGCTCTCCTGGTTCACCGTGTGGCCCTGCAGGAAGTTCCGCAGCATCAGCAGAAAGGCGGCCACTGCATTCCTCTCCATGCGCTCTTCTACCCGCCACCAGGAAGGGGACAGATGTGTGTCAAGGGCCTGCCAGCGGTCAAGCACTCTGGCCTCCTTGTCATGGCAAGATTTCCTCGCCACCCCAACCTAGGCACCAGGGCCGCTTACCGGAGGACTTGCCCAGTGGGAGAAGCAGGCCCTGGGTGTTGTGGCCAGAGGTCAGTTCGGGCCCCACGAGGTCATGTGTCTCGGCTGGACCCGCCTCGGCCTCTTGGGGCTGTGAGGCCACTCGCTCCAGCAGGGGCAGCAAGGCAGCCATGCCTCCCACGCAAGTCACCACGTCCTAGGGGAAGGGCTGGCCGTGTGAGGGCAGCTGCCTGTCGCTTCCTGCCCCGTTCCACCCCAGCAGACCTTCCAGTCTGGGAACCTGGGTCCAGGGGAGTTTTGTTCTCTAGAGCTTGTCTCCCAGAGACCTCCCAGCCCACCCTGCACACACACACACACACGTGCCTGTGTTTACGCTCCCTGCACACACTGCCCGCATGGGCACACGCACCTTCACATCCCAGGTCTCCACCCTGTGGCCTGTCAGGCGGCCATCCAGCCTGTGGCCAGGAGACAGGTCCAGGCAGATGTTGTTCTTACAGGCCTGCGGGCAGGCGGCAAGGGTCAGTTGAGAGACGAGGCGGCACACAGAGTGTGGGAGCCACAGGGGGACGGCGGCAGGGGCGAGCCAGTTGCCTCCCACCCAGTACCTGAGGTGAGTAATGGAGGAGCAGCTTGGTGCTGAGCTCGTGTAGTTCCCCCTCGGGCTTGAAGGGTGCCATCTCATTGGGCCCTGGGGGGGTGGGCAGGGGGTTTCAGGCCTGGCTGGGCCTCTGGCCAAACCCCATCCAGAGCCCGCCTCTTCTCTGTCCGACCAGAGGGCATATATGCCTAGGGACACCTTCTCCCTCCCCTCCTGGACCCCTAGTCTCTGGCCAGGGCACTTCATGAGCCCCAACCAGCCGCGTCTGGGGTGGGGCTGGGCCGGTGCGTGGCAGGTGATGCATACCCAAGGTGCTCAGGGCCCGCAGGGCCGCTGCCTGCAGGGCTTCGTGGAAGATGACCACGGCTCCCAGCTCACCCTCCAGAGACGTGGGGCTGCCCCACCGAGTGTCCTGTGTGCCTGCAAGGGTGGAGCTGATGCTGCCCTCCTGCAGGGGGGCCACCAGCCCCGACCCCCAGCCAAGCCCTGCGGTAGCCGGGACCGACTGGGAGCGGGACAGGGAGGGGTGAGTGTGAGCCAGGGCAGCGGGGACTGGTGGCGGAGGCAGCCCCGTGGTGGTGGTCGTTGTGCGGTGCCCAGCGGAGCCGATACAGCAGGAGGAGAAAGGCTGCGGGACCAGGGTTGGGGGAGTGGTCAGGTCACAGCAGAGCCTGGGGCTCCACCTGCATCCGGTTCCTCACAGTGACCCCCAAGGCTGCACAGACCCCAGAGGCTGAAGTCTGAGGTCTATGTGGGGTGGGGGTGGGGGACACAGGGGCTGCAGGCTTCACCCTATCCAAGACGCTCCCACTACCCAAGGCCTCCCCAAACCCTGCTTGGCACACCTCACTGAGAGAGGGGCAGCGGAGGGGTGCTGTCTTGACCAGATGGCCGTCTTTGTAGACATGGACCAGGTTCTGGCTGAAGGGCCGGCGCCCAGGCATATGGACAATGGCCACGCAGTGCTAGAACAGAAGCCACAACATCAAGCCGTGGGCTGGACTGGGGGCCTCCTCCACCCACTCCCCCTGGACCATACGAGGGTAGAGGCTCACCCAGGCAGAGTCGGCAAAGGACACTTCAGGCAAGCTCATGGTCAAGTACTCCTTCCGGGTGCACACGGCCACCACCAGTGTCCCAGCTGCCGTGAAGAAGGCCTCAAACCCTGAGCCGCTGCTGGTGAAGAAGCTGGGGGGAGGCCAAGCCAGTTATGCCTGCTGCTCTCCTCACCCTGGCCCTGCACCCCGGTCCCTGGAAGTTACCCACCTGTACAGCTGCTTCCGCTGGAGGGGCCGTGAGGGGGCCGGGGCCGGGGCAGGTGCTGCAGCCGTGGGGTGCAGACAGAGCCAGGCATGGAAGGTGAAGCCGGGTCCTGGCCATCGCTGCACGGGGGGTACCATAATACCGGCCATGCTGGGCATGAGGTCAAAGTAGTGCAGGGCTCGTGCAGGGCCCCGGTGCCGGGCCATGCCCGACAACGCACGAATGATGGCACCGGCGTGTCGGGCATTCCCAGCCTCGGCTCCGCCCGGCCCCGAGTCCAGCCCTGGCGGGGGGCGCAGCAGGCAACGAAGCTCCAAGGGCCGCAGAGACACACGGCCCAATGCCTGCAGCAGCGCCAACAGCTGCTCCTGGCAGCGGACCCCCAGGGTGACCCCCGTGCTGAGCGTCTCCAGCAGGTAGCCCACCAGACCCGCCTGCACACACGTGGAGCGGCTGGCGGGGCAGCTGTCGCAGAGCCACCAAAGGCGTTGTGCGAGGAAGAGCCGCAGCTCCGCCGTGGGCAGGGCTGGCAGCCACTGCATCAGCATCAGCACGGGCTGCTCGTTCAGGATCGGTGGCGGTGGACATATGCTGTGGTCCCCCTCCACAGCCTATGGGGAGAGAGAACGGCATAGTTCCTGGGCAACTGGCATGGGACGGGCCACCCTGCCAACAGTGGGACTCCCTGGCCTCAGTGGATTTGCCTTCAGCGTGGGAAAGCAACACGTGCTACCCCATCTTGCTCACGGGGCGGATCTCAGGTTCAGGAAAGCTCAGGGAAGTCCAGGACGAGCACCGTTAATTCCCGAGCCTTGGCTTTTGGTCTGGGTTGGCCCGCCCCAATGGCGTGTTCCCAGGATGATCTTGGGGCTTGCTCACACATACCAGAATCTTCACCCCAGTGCAACTGACACATGTGCTCAGGCCACAGGTCACACTATGTACTGCCCACAGCCAACACAGTCCCCAAGGTGGAGAGTTCCCCTTCCAGGGAAACCCTCAGTCCTGACCGCCTCTGGGACCCTGACGCCAAAATGCCCCTGCCCTCACCATGTTGAGTAGCTCCTGCAGCAGCCGATGGGTGGGGGGACCTTGGCTCTGCAAAACCTCGTGCAGGTGAGGGTAGCCAATGCGCTCTTTAAACACCTCCTGTGCAGGGTTGTGTGGGGAAAAAGTGAGCATGTGTGTGGGCCCCGGGGCAAACACACCCCACGGAAACCCTGGAGGAAGCGTCATCTTCCAGGGCTCCCCCGCCGGCTCTGCCTCTGGGTCACAGTGCTAGCAAGGGCAAGGGGCTGTGGGTGGATGTGGGGGCAAGGGTCCCCCTCAGAAGGCTCTAGATGGTGGTTAGCCCACAAGTATCCTCCCTAGTGCTTCCCTGACCCAGGATATCCAGCTGCCAGCACTGACCAATGACCATGTCTGCCCAGTGGGCTGAGCTGCACCCCAGAGGGCAAGACGATCACCTCCCCAGCTCCCTTGCTCTAACAGCCACCAACCAGACTAGTTCTGGGGGCACGCGGTCAGCTTAACTGCCATCCCCCACCCCTACCACAGCCAGAACGCCGTGTCCTCACCTTGGCTGAGGGGGAGCCGCTCATGATGCAGGTAAGTACTCTGACTACGTGCACCGCGATGGCATCTGTGTCCTGGTCCAGTACCTTGGGGTGGGGAGGGTCAGTCAGAAGAACCGGGGGCCAGGGGGTCACAGCTGGCAGCCCCCTGCTCCCGGTGTAGGGCCAGGAGCAGGTGCCCCAAGGCACATAGCTGAGCTGGCTGGAGGCTTTGGGAGTAGAGGTACCAGGCCTCCTCCTCCTTGCTTGAACTGTTATGACCCTCACCCTACCCCAGGGCCCCCTCTGAGGAGCTCGGCAAGGCCCACTTTGACAAAGAAGCCAGGAAGAAACCAAGACCAGGAAGTGCCTCACTGGGACACATCAACAGGGGACCCTCTCGCCATAACTCTTTATGCCCCAGTGTCTGGTAGGCTTACGGGCCCCCACCCATCCCCACCCAATCTAGACACACATGTGCAGGCAGGCGAGTGCCCCATCACCCATGATGATTGATAGGGGGTTGGGGAATTTAGGGACCATCAATCACAGGATGTTAGAACCGGAAGAACCTTCGAGACCTTTGAGTCCTACCCTGCCCCTTGCCCCTAGATCCAGGTGGAGACACTGAGGCTCACCCTGGCTGAACCTGACAGCTAGAAGCATGCACTGCTCACTCGCCCTGCCCCACCCCTGAGGGCTGAGGGGTCAGCAGGGCTTGGAGAATTTGTCAACAGGGGCTAGGCTGTATTTGGGCTCCATGGGGCCTGACTCCCCAAGTGACTTCACACGACCTCTTTCCCCTCTCTGGGCCTCAATTTTTTTCTCATCTGTGAAAACCAGGGGTCTCACCTGCCTTGCCTGCTTAGTAGATGAATAGATATGCAAGCTCTCAGAAAATAGGCAAGTGTAATGGCCACAGGGGGCTGCCTCATAAAGACAAAGCTGGGAGACTCTAGAGGTTGGGGCCCAGGTGTTAAACCACCAGAGAGAGGGCTCTCCACACAGAGCCCCTAACTGACAGCTTGCAGCCTCCTACAGCCCTCATGCAAGGTGAGGCAGGCAGCACATCATAAGGGGACAAGGGACTCCCAGTAACCTGCTTAAGGCAGGGACAAGGACCCATGGAAAGAAATGGCTCCATGTGGGGGACCTCCTTTTCTGTGAGTGACTACAGCCAAATCCAGTAGTATCTGGGCCTCAGTCTCCGCTTCTGGGAATGGGGGTAGGTGGTTGAGTTTCGAAGGTTCCTTCCAGCCTGGCAAAGCCAAACTCTAGCTCCCCATACAAATACTAGGCAGGGCACAGAACACTCCTGCCCATTCCCTAGGATAAGGATAGGGAAGGTGGGCGAGATAGCATGGGGGACCCAGCCCTGTCGCTAGGCCACACCAGACCTTACACATGTCTGCTCATTCCCCCTGCATAGGCAGGAAAGGCTTAGAGAGGGAGCCACAGGGGGTGGGGACCCAGGGAGGTGAGTGCCTGAGCTGGTCAGCCCCAAGGTGGTACCTTCTGGACATCGGGCTCGGTCAGTAACCGGGTAGCCAGGTCACTGTCCCCCTCAGGGGGCGCCCGGGCCTGCAGGTACAGCTGTGGGGAAGGGGGAAGGCACAAGATATAGGAGGCAGAGGAGAGAGAAGAGGAGGAAGATGGGGGGAGGGGTGGGGTTAGAGCAGGACCTGGGGAGGCTGCTAGAGCTCCACCCCAAGGGAAGGCTCTGTGTGCCCCAGGCCGAGTGCCCCACCAGGCACTAAGAAGAATGGGGGAATCTGAGCTGCCCATCCCCTGCTCAGAACAGAGTCGGGGAGGGTGGAGCAGATAAGTGGGCAGGAGAAGGTACTGTATCTAAAACAGCTGAGCCCTCTTCC
This sequence comes from Panthera leo, assembly GCF_018350215.1. NCBI lineage: Eukaryota > Metazoa > Chordata > Mammalia > Carnivora > Felidae > Panthera > Panthera leo. The sequence continues at coordinate 16,308,589 of NC_056680.1, read as the reverse complement.
TGCCCTCGGACTTGGGGCTGGGGAAAGAGGGACCAGGGGCCAGGGCAGCTCCGGTCCTTCCAGGACATCCCCCTCCTATGGCATGCAGAGCCATCCTGAGCCTTAGGCCATCCCACCAGCCGCACCCCGGCCAAGTCCAGCCCAGGTTTGCTCAGCAGCAGCTCGGTCCCCAGAAGTGGCTCAGCAGCCTCTGGGTTCCAGGCCCTCCCCCCCAGCCGGGCCCAGCCCACCTTGCTATTCTGGATGAGGCGAGTAAGGTGCTCAAAGCAATTGTTGCTGAGGAAGGTGGCCTGCAGCACCGGCCGGTCCTCACATGCCAGCATCATGGGGATGGCATCTGTGGAGGGGTCTAGGGTCAGCCCCGCTCGATCCCTTGTCAGCAACACCTCCGCTCGGCCTTAAACCTTCTTCCCGTGCTTCCCAGTCCTGCCTTCCATCGTCACTTAGACCTTTCCCTGCTAGAGCCACCTCCCCAAGAGCCTGGGAGCCCATACCCACCGAGCATGCTGACCCGTAGGGTGACGAGGGCCTCTTCAGGGCCTGGGCTTGGGCCCGCCGGCCAGTCGGCATTAAGGATGCGGAAGTAGCCCTCAAGCAGGGTTCGGAGCTCTGGCCCACGAGGGGGTGTGCGGCTGGCATGCAGGACATGTACTGCACCCACTAGTGCCTCCAGTGCCAGGGGCACTAGGCGGGGGTCCTGGGCTGGCCCATGGTCCCAGCCCCGTACCACACCCAACAGGCCCTGCACAGAGCCGGCGCTCACAGCCATCTGCCCGTTCTCCTGCAGGTGTGGGCAGACATGGCAATGGTCAAGGCGCTCAACCAGCAGAGACCCTGAGATGGCCACCCTCTGGTCCACAGGCTCTTCCTGGCTTACCTTCCCTCCTGCAAGGACAGCACCAAAGAGGTGGACGAGACGCAAAAGCAGCACGGGAGGCAAGCCATCTGCATCCTGCAGGCTCTCTGGATAGGGTGAGTGGGCAGGACAGGACAATGTCACCAAGCTTGCAGGTGCCCTGGGGTGGGGGTAGGGGGCTGGGGCTGAGAGAAAAGACCTGGCTCTGTACTTGGGGGGTCTAAGATGCCATGGCTCTGTGCCAGGGTGTCTAGGGACAACACAGCCCTTCTTTGGGGAGCTTGAAGGGACGTGGTCCTGCCCGGAGAGCCTGGCCAGTTCCCCAGATCCTTAATCCCCAATGTGGGGACCCCAGGGTAAACACACACACCCCACCCCGCTTCCCCATGGCAACCCAGGGTTTAGTTTCTCAGATACAAATCTGGTCCCTCTACCCTGTGACGGTTGGAGCTTCCTGTGACCTGCTCCGGGGACTTTGCTGTATCTACCATACAGATGCCCCCCCACCCCCACCCATGCGCCTGCTGGGGACTTCTAGGGGCTTTCACAGCTTCATATGTGGGAGGCCCACCTGGCCCTGCTCCAGCAAAGCTGGACAGGATGCCAGGCCACAGAATGAAACCCAGAGAGCAGAAAGGACCAGCCCTGGGTCACATGAGTGGTGTGTATGGCGGGGGGCGGGGGTGGGGCAAGGGCAGGGCTCACTAGATTTACGTGGGATGGGGTGGGACAGCTCCCTGGACACAGGGCATTTGAAAGTGCAGGTGGCCTGGGCAGGGAAAGGAGACGGTAGGAAAAGACGTGGTAACTAGTCGCATTCCAGGACTAGCAGACCAGGTGCAGAGGGCAAGTGGGGCTGGAAAGGGAGGCTGTGGGAGGAGCAGGATCTGATCCGGAGGTGCCAGGCCACCAGTGAGGGGTTTAGGGCAACGGGAACAAAATCCAGTCTGTGCTGGGAAGTGCATTCAGGTTGTGGGACAATGGAGGCAGGGAGTTCCCCAGGGGCATCTCCTCTCTTGGGGCTGTTGCCCCTGCTCCAGATGCCAGGCCTGCAGCTCCACGGGACATCCCAGAGACACTTAAGATACTTTCTGTCCCCACAGGCCACCACTTTACCAAGCCTGGCCTGCCCCTGTCCAGGCACACCTTGCCCTGTCCCATCTAAGGTCCTGGCCAGTCTCATTCCAATGAGAGGAAAAGAGGGGACCTAAGAGAAGAGGGCTCCCAGGGGGCACAGGTCCTGGAGGAACTGACCCCAGGACCGAGGGAGCAGGAAGTAGAGACACTTAGTGTAGACGTTGCCTAGAAGAGGGGTGGAGGCTGCAGGGACAAAGGGATTGGACCAGGGAGTTTTCAGATGGTCCAGATCAGAGTGGGGTCCAAGTGGCTGCGGGGACCCAAGAGGTGGGGGGGAAGGGGGAAGGGAAACTTATCTCCCCCACCTTACGGGAGGCCTTCGCTCCATCCCAGAAAAGAAATTACTCATTTTGTTCCGACGTGCCCTTTCTCTCCTCTCTGCCCCCAAAGTCCTCCTTGCCCCTCCCCGCGCCAGGGGCCCCCCTCAGTTTCCCGTGGTGCTCCCAGCCCTGTTTGCAGCCACCACTAAGCACAACCCATCCTGCCTCTGGGATGGGGAACTGCAGGACAGCAGGAAGGGGCTCAGGTTTGGGGGCGGGGCCAGGTGGGGCCTTGGGGGGGGGAAGGGGCGGGGCCTGACCTCTGAAGAAGGCGCTGAATTCACTGGGCAAAGCAGCTGGAGGGAACTTGTATTTGCTCTTCTCCTTGGAAGTGATGACTTCCCTGGGGGTGGGGGTGGGGGATGGGCAGGGGCCTGGGTGAGGCCAGGCACCCACCCCTCTTTGGCCATCCTCCTTCACCAGCCTACACCCGTGCCCCCTCCCACCTCCACATCTTGGCCAAAGCGGTTCCCCCCATTCTCTCCCCAGCCTTCTCTGGGGATCAGGGGTGGCTGGAGGGTAGAGCCCCCTCTGCGGTGGGCTGGCTCTCACCCACTATGCTGGCGCCGCCAGGTCTGGTAAGGGTCAAAGAGGCCCTCGCAGAGGAGGAGGGCATGCAGGGCCACGTTCTCCAGCTGCGGCCCACGGCCCTCCTGCGATGCATGGGCTCCTTTCAGCTGTAGGTATGGGGACAGGGTGGAGGGGGTTAGCTGGGCCCTGGCTACCGCCTACCACCACCTCCCCACCCAGGGTAGAGCCCACCTCACCTCTGCCGTCAACCAGGTCAGCAATGCCAGCACCCGGGGCACCAGCACCTGGCCCCAGCCCGCCTCTACGTTCTCCAGGTTCCTGGAGAGAGGTCACAAAAGTCACAGGCACAGGCCAGCCCCACCTCGGCCCACAGTTCCAAGCTGCCCCCCACCTCCCTGAGCCGAGAACAACACGGACTCACCTGCAGAGAATGATGAAAAGCTTGAGCAGCAGCAGGGCCTGCTCCAGGTCCCCCTTGTCTAGCTGCTCGGCCAGCACGTGCAGCGCGTCCAGCGGCAACAGCGGCACCTCTGCGCCTGCCTCCTCTGGCCTGCGGGGAGGGGGGTCACTAGGGCACCAGGCCCCTCCGTCTCCCTGCCCCGCCCCTGCCCTCCGTGGAGATTCAGCCTCACCTGCGCGGCTCCAGAGAGAACAGCGAGATGCTTTTCTCGAAGGCACCCACGAAGGCCTTCAGCCACTGCTGCAGGTAGCCCAGGTCCTTCTGCAGGCCAAGGAGTGGGGGGAAGAGTGGTGGGAGACAGAGAGGGTTCAGTGCACATGGGAAGGACAAGGGGGTGTAGACAGCAATGAATGGAGGTAGACGTGGGGTAGACAGGGGTTGGAGGCAGGGCAGTGCAGGTGGAGACAGTGAGGGACGGGGAGGGGAGGAGGATGGGAAGTTGGAAGGTCAGCATCAGAGGACTACCCCGCATGCTGACAGCTCTCACAGGCTCCCTGTCTGCTTTCCCCAGTCTCTGCTCCCACCTCCCTAACTCCTGGGGCCTCAGGCAAGCCTGACATAGGCAGGGGAGGGTGGGGCTTAAGTGTGCACAGTCCTGGGATGTGGCCATGGCCCACACTGGTGCTGGGGCTGAAGACCTTCCACCCTCCAGCCACCCCTGATCCAAAGCCTTGGGCTGGCCTCTGCCTTCCACCTTCTCTCAGCTCAGCAGCCGCCACTACCTCCAGGAGACCTTCCCTGACTATGGCTCTGGTGCTACATGCACACCATGGGTCAGGCAGACCCATGCACACGCACACTCCCCGCAAGTACAAGCAGAATGCCCTACCTGGCCCTGGGAACCTAACGCCCTCCCTGGCTGGTTACCTGGACCCCAGGCCCCAAAGCCGGCTCCATGGGCAAGAGGGGCAGCGGCTGAGCCCGAGTCTGGGCGCCGCCAGGGAAACTTTGGTGTGAACGGGAAATGTCCCCTCCCGCCCCGGCAGGGGCAGGAAGCGCAGAGTCACGGTGGGGGAGGGGGGCCGCTTCCTCCCGGCAGACCGCAGGGATGTGGGGGGGGCCCCCCCGGGGCACCCAGGGCCCTGCAAGAGAAGCTGCGAGGGACCTGGCCCAGCACTGGGGGCGGGGCCTGGAGTGCAGAGGGGCGTGGTCACCCTGCTCCGGGTGGGGCTTGGAGACCAGGGACTCGTTTTCCTGGCATGAGGTCTGGACTTGGGGAGTCAGGGCAGTCCTATCTAGGGACAGGTTCTGATCCCTGATGCTAATACGGGCCCTTCATTCAAGGCACTCAGAGCTTCCTCACCTGGATGCAACACTTCAGGCCCAGGGAACAATGTGGATTATGGAGGACTCAGTCATACCTTTGCCCTGTCCCCCTTCCCTGTGTCCTGGACTTCCCACCCGGCCCTACTGGTCTCTACCCCAGGGACACAGTTGAGTAGGTCCTAGCCTAGCCCCAGTTGGCTCTAACCGCTATGCCCCTCCCAGGGCACAGAGTGGGTGGTGGCCTGGAGCTCCTCCTCCTACCCAGTCCTCCCTCCCGCATCTGCAGCTCCACCCCCAAACCAGCTGAGCCCAGAAGGCAGCTTTCTTTCCCAGGGGCAGAGGTAGGGCAGGGACTGGACTGGAGAAGGCTGAAGGGGCAAGGGACACATCATAGGTGCTGCGTCCCCGGTGCCATGGACCTCAACCCAAGGACTTCTGGAACTACCTCGGGTGGATGGCTCATTTCTGCTGCCTGCAGACCCCAGACCACAGGGTAGGGACTGAATGGACCCCAGGGAAAGGGCTACACCTCAGCAGAATGGGCCAGGAGCACAAGAAACCTAGGCAGAGCAAACCCTCACCCTGTGGCTGGGCACCTTACTTGTGCATTTGTCACAGACCCGAGGCCTGGGTAACTGTGAGAGGGGCTGGGGCTACCAAGGTGCAGGCCCACACCACCGTGACTTTTTCTCTGTCAGTTACCTTCGGTGACCTCTCCACCCTCTGCCACTGGCAGCCTTCCTGCTCCCCTACCTCTGTCCACACCCCTTCTCTCCACCAATCAGCAATGACACCAAAATGCCCAACCCTGAGACGCCAGAGCAGGCCAGGCTCTTTGACCACTTCTGAACATTTCCCATTGCGTTGGGGGTAAAGGGGGGCTCCAGAGAGGATGTCTCATCCACTAGAACTGCTTCAGCTGCTCTTCTGAGGGTGTTGAAAGCCAGATCTTTGTTTTAGGCCAGGGCCACTCATGGTTGCTGGCCAGCCCATCCAAGCTGACCATGTGGCCCCTGCCTCAGCGACCCCACAGATCCCGGTCTACCTTCAAAACTGGCCCAACACCACCCTCTCCTCTTCTACCCCCCAAACCACCCCCAGGTAAGCCACAGACATCTCTCACCTAAAATGTGAGTCCCTTTTGCCCACTGTAGCTCTGCCGAGCCCCTGAAAACCCAAGTTTGACCGTGTCCACCACCCCTCCCCCACCCCACCCCACCTCCACCCCGCCCACCCAACCTAAGGATAAGGGCTCAGCTGAGCCTGGCATTCCAGGCCCCCAGTCCAATCGCACCTGCTTCTCCAGGCTCTCCGTCCGCTCTGCGTCACATCCTCCAGTCCAGGCCTCTATCCACCCCATGCCCCCCTGCCATCTGTGACCTGAGCTTTTGGTACTTAAACAGAAACCTGCCACCCTCTTCGTGGCCATCACCTGGACTGACCCTCCCAGAACCTGGGTGGGCCCCTCAAACTCAGCACACTCCTGCTTTCCATCCCTAGAACCACACCCTTGGGCCTGTCCAGCAGGTCCAGGCTGGGCTGGGTTCAGGGCTGAGGCAATCAAGGTAGCCTTCATGGCTCTGGAAGGAGCATAAGGGGTCTCTCTAAAGCATAGGACTAGGGAGGATAGGGGTATCTGCCTCTCTCACCTCTGACCTGAGCCCCATGACATGAGGCTGCGGTGCTCAGGGGCACAGGGGTCCCTGCAGGGGTCGGGGCTCACAGTCACGGTGGCAGTGTTGAATGCCAAGGGCTCCAAGAGCTGGAAGAGGTGGCTGTGGTGCCTGGGCTTCCCACACTCTGCCTCCACTGGCTCTTCCCTCCCTTTCCAGCTCAGAGCAGGAATGCTGGGCAGGGCCAGTCCAGTCCCTAACTTGAAGGGGCCAGGGCCCAACCCCACCTCTCCCACGAGTACCCACACTCCTCCTCAGGCCCTGGGGCTCATGTGTAAGTGGTAATGAGGCTCTGCTGCAGGCGAGCAAGCTGCGGGGAGGGGGAGGTCAGTGGACCCGGGACAGATGAGGGGGACTCATGACCACGTCTGCGGGAGCCCCAGTCTATGCCCGGCCAACCCTGAGGACACTCAGTACTAGGGGTGGGGAGACCCCAAGGGCTATTTGGGCCCAAACAGTCCCTGGGTGGGCACTGAACTGCCACTTCCCCAGAACTCTGAGGTAACCCAGGAGGGCAGGCAGCTTTGGCGTGGATGGGTGGGTGGGGCTGTCTGCCAGGGGACAGGGACGACCAAGCTGCTTGCCCTGCCCCAAGCCCAACACCGGCCCTGGCTTGCCCTGGGTGTCACCTCAGGGCCCAGACCTGGCTTCAAACCCCTCTCCCCATCACCACCTCTCTTGGAGTTTACAGTGGCGCAATACGCAAAAATTCCTTAACCGGCGTCTGGCGTCCAGTGTGCCTCAGGTACGCACGAGCGGCCGCCACTGTCTGATCAGCCCACCCAGCACGAGGTTTAGGCAAGTCCACGGCCTCCTCCCATGTCACAGCACCCCGTACCCCCTGGATGGCCCAGCCCCAAGGCATGACTCTCTGTCCCCACGCCCACGGGTCTGTAACAGCTTTGCCCTCCATGCTTCCTCTGCCTGAATGCTCCCCAGAGCCAGCATCTTTTTCAAGACCCAGCCCTGTCTGGTGATTCAGGGGCTGGGGCTGCCAGTCAGGGGCTGAGGGCACGGGTTCTGGAGTCCAGCCCCGGTTCTCACATTTAGTAGGCTGTTACTCAGCATTAATCTCTTTACGCTTCAGCTGCCCCAAGAGGCTCGCTAGCCACACCCACCAGCACCAGGTAAGGCGAGCGGGGAGCTCCATCCCCAAACCCAGGGGCTCTGCCTTCCCAAGCCCTTGGCACGCTAGAGCAGCACTAACGTTCTCCCCACACACCTCGGTGAGTGACTAACGAGTGGCGGACCTTGGCTCACTAGCAGAGCCAAGGTCTCACGGGTGGCTGTCCCAGGTGGGTAGAATGGGAGTCTGTTGGTGGTCCCCAGGTTAGAGCCAGGAACAGGGTGAGGAGAGAGGATTGTAGCTCCACAGTGGGTGACCGCTCCTGGTCAGAATTGCCTGGGTGGTAGTGAGCACCCCATTTCCAGGGACAGGCAAGCAGAAATGGGACAGGGTGGGGTGGGGTCTGGTCAGGATAAACTCTTTCAGGCCTGGGGGTCTTCCCGCTCAGCATCAGGAGGGTGATGGCAACGTCAAGCCGAAGGTGGCTTCTGGCTACACCATGGGGCCCGGAGGTCAGACTTGGAGGACCTCAGGTCAAAGAATGAAGCAGGAAGATGGGGACTTTGCCAGAGGCAATGGCAACTGAGGCACAGTGCTACAAGTTCCCCAGGTGGCTGGACCAGGCTCTCCCCCTTACCTGAGGATGGGGTCTTGAAAGGGGTGGGCTTTTTGGTCTCCATAATGCCCCCTAGGGCTTAACCTTCCCCTTGTCCTATCACTATGGAAACCGAGAATTTCCTTCCAGGGTCCCCATAGTAACCGACCTTGTTTCCATGGGGACCCCACACTTCCACATCAGCTCCCCAGTTGCCATGACAACTCCAGGGATTACCAGCCCCTCCCCCCACGCCTGGGCTCTGTGCTACTCTCCCCATCACCTCAGTCCTGCCCCGTCAGCTGCCTTAGGAATAAAGGCAGGGAAGAGGAAACCCTGGTTGCTCCTCTGAGGTATAAGCACTAAGGAGGCTATTCTGCCTCGCTTTTCCCCATTTGAAGAGGGTAAACTGAGGCACGGGGAGGCATATGATCCAGCTAAAGTCCCAGAGGAAGCAGAGGGCCTGACCAGGTTTCCATGAAGCAGTGGAGGTCAGCAGTCAGGTTAAGGACCAGTGAGGGGTGAACAGAGCAACGTCACCTCCAGCTCCAACCTGACCTCCCTGGAACCCCGAGTCCTCAAAGGCGTAACTGGAGAGTTCAGCCTGGGCTCCCCACCTGTAACCTGAATGTCTGACCTGTCCTGACCTTGGCGGCCCTGAGCGCCCCCAGATGCCATGCCCCCCAGCACTCCCTTTCACTGGGGGGCTGTTGAGCAACACTACTGCTCCGCCCAAAGAGGGGCTGCTCGTGTGCGTGTTATTTTGCATAACTTTTACATGCTGCCCAACTGCCAGCCTGCTGGGTGCTGTTCCCAGTCCTCCTGTCCTCACCCCCTTGCTAGCCCTCCCTGGGGAAGCCCCCACCTATCGCCCGGGCACCCCCTCACTCCTGACAACTGGCCTCTCGTGCTTCCCACTGCCTTGTGCTGGCTCCTGGAGTTCCCATCCCCTCTGCCCACAAGGCCCAAACTAAGCCTCCGAGGGCATGACAGGTCACTGCTGTGGGGCCTGTCTCCTGCATCCAGCCACTCAGCTAACACCTGCGGAGCCTCTGCGAAACGTGAGGTGGGGGGAAACTGCCAAGTAGCAAGCACAGTGAGGGTAAAAATGGGGACCTGCCTGATCTGAGGTCCAGCCCAGTCAGGGGAACAGGAGACAAAGGCCCCCCCAAACGGGAAGGAGAAGACTCCATGCGGAGGAAACAGCTTGTGCTGTCCCAGGGTGCAGACCCACCTAAGGCTTCCTGCCCACAGAACTAGACCTTTCCCAGGACGGAGACTGGGTCAGAACTCTGCCGGACTCTGCCCCAAATGTGTCCGATGACCTTGGTATGACCCTGCCTTGGTTTCCCTACCAGGGCCCCGAGGGGCTCAGATTGAGTGATGTTGTCCAAGGGCTACTCCTCCCTCAGCAATGCTCCTTCCCCAGTTGTGGCCCCTAGAGGGAGAGGGGTGGGCGGGTCTGAACCTGGGGTCTGTGAGGAGAAAGGAAGGGCAGAAAGGGGGGGGTGCTCCCCTGGGCGGGCCTAGACCCACAACTGGGAAAACAGGTTTGCCAGCTGATGTCAGCTCTCTGCTGAGGGGAGGGGCACGGTTGTTGGGAGAACCTTCTGACTGGGTGGCTGGCCAACTGAGGGGTCTCTTAACACAACACCCTCTATCAGTCTTACCTTATCTTACCCCTCCCCCAAGCACACACACACACACACACACACACACACACACAATAGGTCCCTAGCAGGGCTCAAAGTAGCACAGCCACCACTCCCTGGGAGCCCAGCATGGAGGGGTGGGGACCTGTTCCGAGAGCAGGAGCAGGACCATGTGGGCAGGAAGGCAGCACTGGGAGGTTGGCTGAAGCTTCCGGTTCATACTCACATCCTGGATTTGTTTGCTCGGCCCTAGGCCACCCCCTGACTGCCCAGGCTTCTGGGGCTACAACCAGCCAGCCTGTGCCCCAGACCTGCCCTGATGAAGTGAGGAGCTGGAAGGGAGAGGGGACTCAGCACAGATGAGTGCTAACCTCCCCCCCCCCCCCCCGAGGGAATAGGGGGGCTGACCATTTGCAGAACTCAACTAGAAGGGTAGGCACCACGCTATGCCGGAGGTACAGTCCTGGGAGACAGTACCAAGGCAACCCGAAGACCCACCATTAACGTCCCTCAGACTCATTATCTGGTTCAAGCGCCCCCCCCCCCCCCGCCCCCGCCTTCGTCTGGTCACAGGGGAAGAAACTGAGGACCAAGAACTTGCCCACAGCCACTCGGGCAATCAGACGCATGGGGGCCAGGGGCAGATTTCCTTCTGAATCTTTTCCCTTCCCAAAGACCAACCCTTGGAGATGTCAACAGAGAGGCCTGGATAAGGGAACCCAAGGAAGCAGGAACTTTCTCTGGCGCAGACAAGCCATACTGGCTACTTCTCTGCGGAGTCTAAGCTACCCTGAGATGAAGGGTGTGCCAAATTTACAGATAGAGACTCAGAGGTGTAAAGAGCTTGCCCTGGGTCACACACACTGCCTCCTGCCAGGGGCCTGGACCTCTCACCACCTAAGGGGACTCAATAAACTGTGGCACTTATGGCCTGTATTCTAGGTCCCCAGGGCCCCCCAGATCCAGCCTGCAGTCCTAGGAGACAGTCAGCCAGCCTCTTCACAGAGGGCCAGCTGATCTGGTCATGAACTTCCCCCTAGTGACGAGATCAGGGGCACACAATAGCCCATTGTGCCCAGGGCACACCTGAGCCAGCAGCGTGATGCCAGGCAGGTGTAGGGAGGGAGGCTGATGCTAGGTGAAGAGGAGGGGGGCATTACCCTGGAATCCCTCCCTGCTGTGAAAGCAGAAGGAAAGTGGGAGCCTATGTGTGTGAGACACAGAGTTTGGGGGACACCAGATTTTCAGCTCTGACAGGACACCTGGGTCAGAGTCACTCCCTTCACCTTCAGAGGCCACTTGAGGTAGTCTCTGAGACAGGACAGGGAACTCAGGAGGGGAGGGCCTCCCTCCATCCCTTTCAAACATCCCTCCTAGCTCACCTCCCCTACCCCCTCCTTCGGCATCCAAGGCAAATCTTTCCTTCTGGCTGGACCCCCAGGAGGTAGGGGCCTCCTCGGTCAGGGTCAGGGAGGAGCTCATCACTGCTGGTGCCCTGGTGGGGGGCAGTCTGAGTTGACTCCAATCAGATCAAAGCAGGACCCTACCTTTCCACCTCGCCTGCAGGCACCCAGAGTCCACTCCGACCCATTGACCACGACCACCCAATGGGGCCTCGCCCACAGGAGGGGCAAGCCCAAATGCAAACTAAGGCTTCCTGCCTCTCCCAACCCTCCCAGTCTCTCGTTTATTTTCCGGGCCTCAGTTTCACCATCTGTAAAAGGGGGGAAGTGTCCAGCCGCCTGTATCCGGGTCCCTCTCCTCATCAGGCACGACCGAGGCCGCGCGGTACCCAACCCCGAGGCTCTGTTGAGGTGCACGCCCGCGAGGGTCACCCCCCAGGTATAAGTGCCGGAGGCACCGGCGGGCCGGGGGCGGCGCACACGTGTGTGCGGAGCCCAAGTCCGCCCGGCGCGCGCTCATCTACACGGCCCCAGGGACGCGGGACGCGGGGCGCAGGTGCAGCAGGCGCGGGGCGCGCGGAGCTGGGGGCACAGCGGGACGGCGTGGGGCGGGCTCACCTGAGCATAGTAGAGCAGCCACAGCTCGTACAGCCGCTCCGAGGCGGCCATGGCCCGGCCCGGCTCCGGCCCTGCTGCGCGCCACCTGCCGCCGCCGCCGCCTCCGCGCCGCCCGCCGGTTGCCCTCGGCCAGGCCCATGGGCGGAGGGCGTCACTCCGGGGCGGAGCGGCGCGGTACTACTCGGGGAAGTAGTACTGGCCCCCGCCGCGCCGAGCCACCTAGGTCTGCACGCTCCTCCTCCTCGCGGCCGGCCGCCGCCCGGCTTCCTGCACTTAGCTGCCGCTACCGCCGCCCCGCCTCTCCCGGGACCGTGCAAAGGGCGGGGAGCCCGAAGGGAGGAGGAGCTTGAGGTCAGGGCGGCCCCGGAGGGCGCCCCGCAGCCCAGCTCGCCGTCGCAGCCGCAGCCATCCCCTAACAGTGCCTTGAAAAGGGCCAATCTGAGTCTCCCTGACGAGGGCTGGGGTCAGGTTTTCCAGACTCGCCCTTAGTCTAGATCCACCCCCGGAGCAGCCCGCTTAGCTGGAATTGCCACCTTTTGTGCAAGGAACAGGGTCTGGCGGGGGGGTGGGGGTGGGGGTAGGGGGGGGAGGGGGACGGGACTGCGGGATGCGTTCAGATGGCCAGATTCCGTCAACAAATAATGGTAACAACAGCCACGATGACACTTGTGGAGTTTACCACGTGCCTGGTGCTGTTCTAAGCACTTTCACGGGGGAGGCCAAATATGCAATGTTTTTGCTTCTACTGTTTGTGGAGCAGGATGGGGGAAATCAGAGCGCAAGCAGCAGGGCATTCCCAAAATACCTCCGGAGAAGCAGTGCCCTCCACCTGTCAGGCAGATCCCTGGAAGATTTAGGCAGTCCTCACGGATCCCCTCTTCAAAGGATCCTCCTAGATATTCCAGTGGAGGCATCCTCCACTCCAGGGCTCAGTACTTGGCGTCACATCTTTTGTTTTCTTTCATCTCAAGAGGTTAAAGACAGGAGGATGTCTCATGCCTCTGTTTTACAGATGGAGAAATTGAGACCCAGATAAGCCAAATGAGAATCACTTGGGTAGCCAGGGACAGCGTGGACAGGGATGGAGGCCTGACTGACTCTTTGCTGGGCCATTGCCACCATCACCACTGGACCCCTCTCTCCTCCCCAAACCAGCCTGCTCTGGAGGTGAGGGGTCCCCGGGTGTTGGGCAGGGGTCAGGCCCTGTGTTGGAGTTGGGAAGTTTGTGAGGCTCAGAAAGGTACTATCAGCTAGAGGAACTCTAGGAGTCTGGAGTCCCCTAGACCTTGAGTGGCCAAGAGAAGACAGACTGTCTCCATTCCCATCCTTTTCTGTCCTCCTGGCTTCTTAGGCAGCCCTTCCACTCTGGCTTTTTTTTCCTGCTCTGTCCATCCTACCTCTGAGCTGACATTTCCTGAGCACTCACTACCTGTGAATGAGGTTCTGTCAAGCCACCCCTCCTGATGCAGGGGAACAGGGCACCAAAAGGCTAGTGAGGTCAAGGGTTGTTTTGGAGGGACTGAACAGAGGTCTTGTGGCACAGGAGCCTTTGAGGGGAACTGGGAGGAGTGGGCATTCACCTGCTACCAGCCTGGGAAGGGAGGCCCCAAGCAGGAAACAGCTTTGCTGAGACAAGTCGTGGTATGTGTTGGCGGGGTGGGGGGTGGGGGTGGGGGCATGGCCTCTGTGTGGCTTTCGGGACCTTTTACATCCTATCAGAAGATCTTGACTTCAGAGGTACCTGTGTGGCTCAGTCGGTTAAGTGCCCAACTTTGGCTCAGGTCATGATCTTACAGTTCATGGGTTTGAGCCCTGCATCAGGCTCTGTGCTGGCAGCTCAGAGGCTGAAGCCTGCTTTGGATTCTGTGTCTCCCTCTCTCTCAGCCCCGCCCCTGCTTGTCCTCAGATTCTCCCTCAAAAATGAATAAACGTTAAAAAAAAAAAAACAAAAAAACGGTCTTGACTTCAGCCTAAGTGGTCTCCTGGTTGTCAGGGCATTCTGGTTAATGCAGGAAAGACCCTGGCGGCTCCTGCTGGGGAGCAGTGCACCGCTTGGCCACTTGTTGTAGTCAAGGCCAAACCAACTCTCAGCTTAGTTCTCAGGAACTAAGCTCAGGAGGTTCCTGGGGCCCACTGGGCCAGGTCGGGTAGTCTGACCCTGAGTACTTTGCTGCTTCAGGGTGCTTGGAGGTGGGAGGGGATCATCCTTGAGGCCGAGGAAATGGCCACTGCGCAGGAGCTGAGAGTCCTGAGAGAAGACACAGAAGCGCATGAACAAGTGCATCAGGAGCCACTTGATAGCAGCAGAGGAAGGAAGAGGCAGATCTCTTATTAAACTAGGATGGGAGTGGAGAGTCAGGGAAGACTTCTTTGAAGGTATTCGGGCCTTGAAGAACCAGGACAAGTGGATACGGAGGGTCAGCACATTCCAAGTGGCCGATACGGAGCGCGCTGGGGTTTGCGCATGCTTAGGCAAAAGCCAAGCGATCGACGCGCTCTATCCTCCTTCACTCAGGTCTGATTCCACTTGCTACTTTCTCACTGATTGGCATTGGACGAATCGAGCCTTAAAACCTTTCTCTTTGCCGTGCCCTCCCCCAACAGGCGAAGCAAGTCGCGGGGAAAGATAGGGCGGGCCCTCCTATAGCAACTCGGTATTGATTGGTTTTCAAGACTTCCTGTTCTCCCATTCCCGTCCCTGGATTGGCCACCAGAGGTTCATCTACTCCTTGGGCCTGCGCATTGCGGGACGAGGCGGGCGGGTAACATGGCCGCTACTGCGGCTGGTGTGGGCCGGCTAGAGGAAGAGGCGTTGCGGCGAAAGGAACGGCTGAAAGCCCTACGGGAAAAAACCGGGCGCAAGGTGAGGAATGCGGAGTGAGGGCCGTGGATGAGGTAGTCAGCGTTGGGATCCAGAACAGGGACGAGAGACAGGAGAGGAAGAAAAGGCAGCTGCTAAAGACGCGCATGCGCGCCCGTGTGGAGCATGCGCGAGGAGTCGTAGCCCGCCTACCAAGTCTGTGCTAGCTGCCTGGGACCCTTGGCGCTGATGCTGTGGTCGCGCATGCGCGGGGGTGGGGCGGGCAGTGGTAAGCGCGCTATGGTCTTCACTACTGTCTGGTGTTTGCCGCGTGGGTCTCCTGGGCAACTTCTAAGTTGGAGATGCTCGTTGGATTAGGTGTGATTTTTTTTTTCGCGTATGAGCGCCCTGAATCATCCGTTTCCCCACGACCCAGCCGGCCTTCCATCTCTGGTGAAATTCACTGAATTTGGCAGACGCCTGCCCACCAGTGCGCCTTGGGCACGGCAGTACTAGACTGTGCTGTGGGCGTTGAGCTGGAGTCGTTGAGTACAAAGTCTAAAAAGAAAACCCCAATTTCTTGGTCATGGTGCACCTCAGGGAAAGGGGAGAACACTTCCCAGGCTACTTCTCTGGGGATGGATCTCCTAGTCCTATTAGTGGCCAAACTTGGAAGCCTCTTCTTTGCTTTTGTTTGACACCAAAATAGTCCGATTACATTTCCACTTTCTTGATCTTTCTGAGTAATCAGGAGGAAGGAGAACTCTGGAGTTCATTACCTGTGCGAAGTTCATAACCCTGTCCCTGTCACTTGGGGTCGTGGGACTTGGGACAAATGGCTTCATCTCCTTGATCCTGTTTCTTTTTAATTTTTTTTAAGTTTGTTTATTTTTGAGAGAGAGTGAGAGGGGGAGGGGCAGAGAGAGAGAGGGAGAGAGAGAATCTCAGGCTCCACACTATCAGCGTGGAGCTGGATGTGGGGCTCTAACTCACAAAACCATGAGATTGTGACCTGAACTGAAACAAAGAGTTGGATGCTTAACTGTCTGAGCCACCCAGGAGCCGCTTCTTGAGCCCGTTTCTTCATGTCTGCAGTGGAGGATAACAACCCCTCTATATTAATTCTTGCTGGGTTATTTTGAGATCTGACAGGATCATCTGTATGAAAGAGCACTAGAGACCACAGAGCGGGGAGGTTGTCAGTTCTGCTCTCCTTGGATGAGCAAAAACTCCTCTCTCAATTCTACAAAGTACAAAGGATGGTAAATATCTAGACCTTCGAGGGATGGGGGAAAACAGGGACTCAACTTTCCAACTTTAAAGAATCAGACTGGCCAATCTGGCCCCTGTTTCCTTTCTACAGGGCGGTCTGGTATCCTGAGGGAAAGTACAAGGGGAAGTAATAGAGAGTGAAAACTAGCCAGATTGGCTTCTGCTTTTGTTGGCAACTTGTCGGCCGTGTCAGATCGCTGTGCTCAAAAACTGCCTGACCTAGGGAAGCTCAAGCCTCAGCCTCTCAGTGGGTAGCCAACCTGTGCTGTTGGGTTGTATTTAGGGCCCAGATTATTGGGGCTGGACTTGAGGTCAGAATACAAAGGACAACGTAGCATCTTCAGGGCCCATTGCCATGGGAAAGGTGCCCAGGAGCACTGGCTTTTAAAGAAGGATTCTCCGGGTGCCTGGGTGGCTCAGTCAACCGACTCTTGGTTTTGGCTCACATCTTGATCTCACCATTTTTGGGATCAAGCCCCATGTTGGGCTCTGCGCTGACAGCACAGGGCCTGCTTGGGATTCTCTCTCTCTCTCTCTCTCTCTCTCTCTCTCTCTGATCCTCCCCAGCTCATGGTCTAAATAAATAAATAAATAAACTTAAAAAAAAAAGTGGAATTCTCTCAATGGGCTGAAAATATGTCCTGATTGCTATTTTTTCTCAAAAATTTTTTATTGTGGTAGAATACACATAACATAAAATTTACTATTTGAAATATGCTCATAACGGTATGTAACTCTACCATGATGTCCAGACCTTTTTAAACATCCCAGATATAAACTCTGTACCCTTTAAACAATAACTTCCCATTCCCTTCTCACCCCAGCCGCTGACAACCACCATTCTGTGAACTTGACTACTTCAGGTATCTTACATAAGTAGAATCATATACTATTTGACTTTTTATGACTAGTTTATTTCACTCAGCGTAATGTTTTTAAGGTTTATCCGTGTTGTAGCATGTGTGAAATTTCATTCCTATCTAAACTTCAGTATTACTTTGTACACATACCACATTTTGTTTATCCATTCATTTGGGGTTGCTTCTAACTTTTGGCCATTGTGGGCAATGAGTGTACAAATAATCTGTTTGTGCTTCTGTTTTTTCAGTTCTTTTGGTATGTACCCAGAATTGGAAATTTTGGATTATGTTTTAAGGAACTGCCTGCCATATTTTCCATAGCAGCCACTCAGTTTACATTTCCAGCAGCACATGGATTTCAATTTTTCCACATCCTCATCAACACTTGTTATGTTGTGTTTTGTTGATTGTAGCCATCCTAATGGGCGTGAAATGGTATCACATTGTAGTTTTGATTTGCATTTCTGTAATGATGAGTGATGTTGGGCATCTTCTCATGTGCCTGTGGCCATTTGTATATCTTTTTTGGAGAATGTCTATTCAGGTTCTTTGCCCATTTTTTAATTGGTTTTTGTGGTTGAATTGTACAAGTTCTTAGTATATTCTGCATATTAACCCTTTATCAGATCTGGGATTCACAAATATTTTCTCCCATTTCCAAAATTGTCTTTTCACTTTCCCAGTAGTGTCCTTTGATGCACAGAGTTTTTGATTTTGATAAAGTCCAATTTTCTTTTGTTGATCCTGCTTTTCATACCAAACGAACCATTGTCAAATCCAAAATCCTAAAGCTTTCCCCCCATTATTTTCTTTTAAGAGTTTTATAGTAGGAGCTCTTACATTTAGGTCTTTGATCCATTCCAAGTTAATTTTTATGTATAGTATTATGCAGTGTCTAATAACGGTCTTTTGCACGTGAATATCCAGCTTTCTCAGTATCATTTGTTGAAAAGACTGTCCTTTCCCTGTTGAGTGGCCTTGGCACCCTTGTTGAATAACCTTATTTAGGGTCTCTCTGTTCTATTTTATTGGTTTATACGTCTGTCATTTTGCCAGTACCACACTGTTTTGATTACTATAGCTTGTAGTAAGTTTTGAAATCAGGAAGTGTGTGTCCTCTGACTTAGTTCTCTTCCAGGATTGTTTTGGCTTTTGGGATCCCTTGAGATTCCGTGTGAATTTTAGAATGGATTTTTTCAGTTTGTGCAAAAAACACCGTTGAGATTTTGATAGGGATTGCACTGAATCTGTCGATGATTTTGGGAAGCGTTGCCATCCTAGCGATACTAAGTCTTCCAATCCATGAGCATGGGATGTCTTTCCATTTTAAGTCTTTAATTTTTTTCAGCAGTGTCCTTTAGTGTTCATTGTACAAGTCTTTAGCTCTTTGGTTAAATTTATTCCTAAGTATTTTATTCTTTTTGGTGCTATTATAAATGGGATTGTTTTCTTAATTTCCTGTTCAGATTGTACATTGCCAGTGTATGTAGAAATGCAACTGACATTTGTCTGTTGATTTACAAAATCAACATCCTGGAACTTTGCTGAATTTGTTTGCTATTTTAACAGCTCTTTTTTCGTGGACTCTAGACTTTTCTGCATATAAAAAATCTATCGTATGTGAACAGAGATGGTTTTGCTTCTATTCCAGTTTGGATGGCTTTTATTTCTATTTCTTGCCTGATTGCCCTGGCTAGAACTTTAAGTGTTATGTTGGCTAGAAGTTGTGAAAGCAGTCATCCTTATTTTGTTCCTTATCAAAGGGGAAAATCTTTCAGTCTTTTAACGTCAAGTGTGACATTCACTGTGGGTTTTTCAAATACGGCCTTTATCATGTTGAGGAAGTTTCCTTCTGTTCCTAGTTTGTTGGGTGTTTTTATCATGAAGGAGAGTTGAATTTTGTCAAATGCTTTTCTTTATCAGTTGAGATGATCATGCAGTTTTTTTCCTTCATTCTTATTATTGTATTGCATTAATTGGTTTTTGTATGTTGAACCATTTTTGCATCGCAGGAGTAAGTAAATTCCCCTTGGTCCTTCATCATTGCTGGATTCAGTTTGCTGTATTTTGTTGAGGATTTTTGCATCAGTGTTCATGAGGGATATGAGTTTGTAGTTTTTCTTGTAGTGTTTTTGGCTTTGGAATTAGGGTAATGCTGAACTCCTAGAATGAGTTAGGAAGTATTCCCTCCTCTTCAATTTTCTGGAAGAGTTTGAAAAAGGATTGGTGTTATTTCTTTAAATGTTTGGTAGAATTCACCAGTAAAGCAATCTGGCTCAGGGCTTTTCTTTGTTGGGAAGTTTTTGATTACTTATTCAGTTTCCTTATTAGATACATATAGATGTATTCAGATTTTTTTCTATGTATAGATATATAGATGTTTTCCAATTTTTTAATTTTTTCATGAGTCAGTTTAGGTACATTGTGTATCTCTAGGAATTTGTCCATTTCATCTAGATTATCCAATTTGTTAGTGTACGGATTGCTACTTCAGTTGGGTTTAATCTTCACAGTTCTGGCCTCAGAAAGTTCTTAGCGGTGAACTCATTTCTAAAAAATGTGCAGTCGGAAATCACATGGCTTCTATCTTGGAATTGAGAGTTCACTGGCTTTTGGAGTTTCCTTCCATTCTTTTTAAGGAAGAGTTATTGTGAAGCTACATTCTTGACTCCATTGGGAAGCCTTTTCCTTTCCTGGTGCATCTTTCCTATCCAGGAGCTCCTGATTTTTCTACCCTCTCTAGTCCTTTTCTTGCAAACGGGGAGTTAGAATATTTTGTTGACTCTTTAGTTTGCGGGCTGTGGTGTCAATGGTGGATCAGTGCCAGGTGATGAGATGTGGTTTGGCTTGGTTCAGAATGGGCTATTGGAGCTTGTAATCCATTCCTTCAACAGACGTGCACCGAGTGCCTACTGCGCACCAGTAATTTAGACCCTGGAGGTACAGCAGTGAACAAAGCAGATAGAAGTCTTTGCTCCAAGAAGCTTGTGTTTAGCTGGAGAGACAGATGGTCAGGCAACATGTAGTGTTGGACAGAGAAGGTGCTACGGAGAAAAGGAAAGAAGGGAGATGGAGAGTACATAGTGTGCCTGTTTTTCTCTGTAGCTCCTAATGGTTTAATTTCCTTTACTAAAGACAGCAGTGTTTTCAACTTTAACATGGTAACGGTGCCTGTTGCCTGCTTTATCTTATCTAGGTCTGGATGACCACCCTGAGAAGAAAGGAAGAGGGTTAATTTATAGGTGGAAGCACTGAGGCTGATAAATGTGAGGTAGTTTGCCAAGGTCACGTAGCTAGGAGGTATCCCAAGTGAGCGTTAAGGTTAGGAGAGGCCACAAGAACATGTGGTGACTCTTGTTATGCACTGACTTGGACTGGTTGCCCAGATGCAAGGTAGGGGTGGCTTGAAAAACTTCATTGTATACTTCCTGATACCTCTTGGTTTTGTGAGTTACATGCTTAAAACAAAAACAAAAAACCACAACACTGGAAAAAGAGCACAGGTCCCAAGTCCAGGCTGCCCTTATACACAGGTCTTAATCCCCTCTGGATCCTGATTTCTGGCCCTCCTTTCCGCTGGTGAGGATGGGTATAGCCTTATTCGCCACAGTTCTCTCTCTCTCTCTCTTAATGGTAAAATACATATAACCTAAAACTTGCCATTTAAACATTTTTCAGTGATATTAGTATATTCACAGTGTTGTACCACCACCACCACTGATTCCAAAACTTTTTTTTATCACACCAAACAGAAATGTGACACCCATAGAACAGTAGTAACTCTTCCCCCTTCCCCTCTCCTAAGCCCCTTGCAACCTCAAAGCTGATGAATTTGCCCAGTCTAAGTACCTCATACAAGTGGAACCTTTGTCCTTTTGTGTTTGGCTTGTTTCTCTTAGCATAAGCATGAGTTTTCAAGGTTCTTCCATGTTCTAGCATGTAAGAGAATTCCATTCCTTTTTAAGGCTGCATAATATTCCACTGTGTGGATGTATCACATGCAATGGATGTTTATTCATTCGTCTGCTGATGAATGCCTATCGGATTTTGTGACTAATGCCGGCATTGGCGTGTTGGTGGACTTACTGGTTTATAAGTGTTATTGGAGTCCCCATTTTCAGTTCTTTTGGACATATACTTACGGAGTGGAATTGCTGGGTCATATAGTAATTCTATGTTTAACTTTTAGAGGAACCACCGAACTGTTTGCCATGGTGGCTGTACCATTTTCCGCTACCACCAGCAGTGCCTGAGGATTCCAATTTCCTTACATCCTGCCGACACTTATTTTCCCTTAAAAAAAAAATTGTAGGGGCGCCCGGTAGCCCGGTTGAGTGTCCGACTCTTGATTTCAGCTCAAGTCGTAATCCCAGGGTCGTGAGATCGAGCCCTGCGTTGGGCTCTGTGCTGAGTGTGGAGCCTGCTTGGGATTCTCTCTCTTTCCTCTGCCCCTCTCCCCCACTTGCATGGGTGTCTCTCTCTAAAAAAAAAAAAACAACAAATGATAGTTACCCTAGTAGGTGTGAAGTGGCATCTCATTGTGGTTTTGATTTGCATTTCCCTGATGGTAAGTGCCGTTGAACATTTAATCATGTGCTTATTTCCCATGTGTATATGTTCTTAGGAGAAATATCTCTTCATATCCTTTGCCTATTTTTCAGTTGGGTTGCTTTTCTGTTATCGAGCTGTAGTTGAATTCTTTATATATTCTGGGTATTAAACCGTTATTAAATACGAGATTTCCAGGTATTTTTTCCCCATTCTTTGGGTTGTCTTTTCATTCCCTTGGTAGTGTCCTTTGATGCACAAGTTTTTAAGTTTTATTTATTTTTGTAAGAGTGCTTTTAGTGTCAGATTTAATCTATAGTTTTTTTTTTTTTAATGTCTATTTATTTTTGACAGAGAGAGAGAGAGAGAGAGAGAGACAGAGCATGAGCAGGTGAGGGGCAGAGAGAGAGGGAGACACAGAATCCGAAACAGGCTCCAGGCTCCCAGCTGTCAGCACAGAGCCTGATGCGGGGCTTGAACCCACAAACCGTGAGATCATGACCTAAGCCGAAGTCGGATGCTCAGCCGAATGAGCCACCCAGGCGCCCCTAATCTACAGTTCTTAAGTGATATTTCTCTTAGGGTCAATGCCTGAGAGAAAGACAGTCAAGGGTCTCCAGTTTGAGTTAATTTTCCAGCCCACAGTCGTTTCTTGTGAGACATCTGAGTGGGGAGTCTGGGAAGGAAGTAAGGCTGTCCTGCTGTGGGCAGACGGGGAGCAGGGGGTCCCCTCCTGCAGAGTGGAAGTGGCTCCCCATTTGCAGCTCAGTTGTCTGAGGTGAAGACGAGAACTGACTTTCTCAGCCTGCCCCTGCTGATGGAGAGTACCTGTCTGCCCCAAGGGAATGGCTCCTTGCTGGTCCCCTACAACTTGGTGGCAGGTCTCTCACTGATACCTGTAGGCACGTGGTTTTGCTGGAGGCATCAAGATTTCCTGCATGGGGTTGATGTCCCTTCATGGTGTTAGCTTCCTCCCCTCCCTGCAGCAGACTATAAACTTGGTTTGGTGACAGTATGGGGGAGAGCCAATCCTGACATTGTGACAAACGGAGACAAGATCAGGGTTGTAAGGTTTCCGCATGTTATTCAGCCGTAGAGTTCAGCTATAGTTGTGCAGCTGGCAGTCTTATAAAGTACTTCCTTGCTAGCCCGCTGATTGGTGGGGGGGGGGGCCAGTCAAGAGGTTCAGAGATGCTAGGGTGCCCACGGTTAAGGAGCATAAGTGACTTCTGGATTCCAGCATGCAAGAACGCCTGCAAGAAGAGGATTCCATGCAAGGGTGCAGGACTGCCTGTGGGTCAGCCAGCCCAGGCTGATAGGTGGGAAGAAAACATAAGCTATTAGACTGTATTGCTGGGGGTCATTTCCTGGGAAAGCCAGGCTGGGTCTGGGGACGCTTCATGAGAAGGCACAGTGGAATTTGGGCCAAGGTGTGGAGGATGGGACTGGGAAGTGAATATTGAGGTAGCTGGAAAGGAGTATTCCAGGGGAGCAGCTCAGAGGGGGGAACAGTTGGGGGGAAGAGTGGGGACAGTCAGGGAGGCTCCAGAGGGTTTGACAGCGAGCATTTGGCTGTGATGGCAGTAGGGGTGAGGTCTGAAAGTGCTGTTGGGTGCTTTGGTGGCCAAGTTCTGCAGGAGCCCAGGCTTCTAGCTGGGAGGGCAGCCACCCGTATTTCTATATTGTACTTGAGCCTCATTTCTTGGTGCTCATGCAGAAGTTCCAAGCTGGGTGAGTAGGTGAACAGTTCAAAGCTGTGTAGAGGAAACTCTGTGGCATCTCTCTACGGTGCTATCCAGCAGGGCAGTGTGAGGCCGTTTCGTCCTTCTCTCATGTCTCTCTCAGCAGTCAGGTGGAGGCTCCTAAAGGTCATCAACTTGGCACAAACACTTGCCCTTGGCTGTCGGCTTTCCTGAGCATTTACCCTGGATTGGACTGTCTCGTTCCGTCCCGTGACAGGGAGTCTCGTGGTGTGGCTGGCCAGCTTCTCCGGCTGCTCATGAGCTCAGGAGCAAGCTTTGGCTGTCAGCTTGCAGCTTCCCCAGTGGTGCCTGTCTCTCACCCGGCTCTATGGACCGGAGCAGTAGGACTTGGTGTGGCCACAGCAGTGTTCTGCACAGAAGCTGTGCTGGCCGGTACCCTAGCCATAGCCACATGTGGCTCTTGGGCCCCTGAAATGTGACCAACAGGATGTTTCATTAAATTTTTTCGCTTTTAGTTAATTAAAAAAAAATTTTTTTTTTAACATTTATTCAGTTCTAAGAGACAGAGTGCGAGCAGGGGAGGGGCAGAGAGAGAGAAGGAGACACAGAATCTGAAGCAGGCTCCAGGCTCCAAGCTGTCAGCGCAAAGCCCGATGCAGGGCTCCAACTCATGAACTGTGAGATCATGACCTGAGCTGAAGTCGGATGACTGAGGCACCCAGGCCCCTCTCGTTTTTAGTTAATTTATATTTAAACAGCCACACTTGACTTAGGGTTGTCTTATTGGACAATGCATCTCTGGAGGACCTGTTCCCTCTCGCCCAACTCGTAAGAGGCCGTGTCTCTGACCGAACTCCTTATTTATTGAGAGCTATGAAGGAGAGGGTAAGTGGAAACCCAGATGACCATGAGATCAGCCTTGGGGAGCCTAGAGTTGCGGCAGAGGGCTTTGAGGTTGTCAGTCTTCATGGCCGCTGTCTGCAGCAGATGCTTATTTCTGTGTGCATTATTCTCTGTGTGTGCATTAACTCTGGTGGAGTTAAATGCTGACATTTCATCGAGGTACAGTTATGAGTTATGTGCTGAAGAGACTGGCAGTCTGGAGAGTAGAACAGCGCCAAGGTGGAGGGGAGCACGTTGATAATGTCGGACTTGGGTGCACCGGGGAGGGTCTTGGCCAATGTGGGCTGAGGGTGGAAGGGGGAGCTGGAGGGAAGGGCTGGCAGTTGTTGGTGGGGGAACATTGAGGGGTCGGGTGGGGTGGGGTAGGGTGGAGTGGGGTAGGTGTGGAGAAGAGCCTAGTGTTCTAGGTGAGGAGTCAGACTTGTCTATGTCCTGCTCATCTGTCAGGAAGTTGCCTCTGGCCTGACCTCATGTGGCCATATCCCCATGCCCACTGCCTCCATGTTGACAGCCTCTTGCAGATCGGCTGTCATAACATTTATGTGGCAGCTTGTGAGGGGATCTCTTGATTTGCTCAATCCGCAAGCAGCCCTTTGAGGTGGGTTTAAAACAGTTTATCCCTGTTCCATAGACCAGGAAGCCCTGGCCCTGTGTCCCTCTCTGCTTCTCACCCCCCGATGCTTGGGAAGAAGCAGCCCCCAGGATGGGGTCTCCTTCCCATCACACACAGAAACTGCCATCAGGCCGCCTGGTGGACGCTGGGTGGTATAGTGGAGAGCATGGGCTTTGGAGCCAGATGGATTGTTTTGTTTGGTTTGTTTTAAGTTTTTGGAGCCAGATGGATTTTTTTTTTAAGTTTGTTTATTTTGAAAGAGAGAGAGAGAGCTCAAGGGAGCAGGGGAGGGTAAGAGAGAGAGGGAGAGAATCCTAAGCAGGCTCTGCACTGTCAGCACAGAACCCGATGCTGGGCTGCAACTCAATGAACCGTGAGATCATGACCTTGAGCTGAAACCAAGAGTTGGACATTTAACTGAGTGAGCCACCCAGGTGCCCCCAGATGGATCTGATTTAAATCTCAGTTCCACACATCTGTGGGACCCAGAGTGGATCTTTAAAACTCTGAGCCTCCCTGGCCTTGTCTGTAAAACCGAGACATGGCTTCTGACCTCATCAAGTAGCTAGAAGAACAGAGAAAGAGGTCCATGAAGTGGCTAGTTCAAGGTCTTACCCACGAGCCTTTTATAAGTTGGATGTGTGTCCTTTCTCACCCACCCTGTCAAAGTGAGGAAGTCTGGGTGTCACTGCTGGGTGACAGTGGGTAGAGCTGGTGTTTCTAAGGGAAGCGAAGAGGACATCTCGGTGGTCCCCCGGCTTTCCTCAGCCTAGCTCTCCTTCCTTGAAGTGGAATTCACGTTTAGTGCAAAGTGTTAGATTAACACAAGTAGATTTGCAGAGCCACAGCCAAGATGGTGTGTGTGTTCCCCATTCTTCCTGAGGACCAACCTTCTCTTCCCCAGCTCTGCTCAGACCCTGAGATCTTGGAGCCAGTGACAGGGAGAACCTTGTGGGTGGGAAGTTTGGGACTCTCAACACAGACACCTGTTGATGAGCCAGTGTTGCAACTTTGCATGGAGTCATCCCTTCAGAGGGCCTTAACTTGTCATGTGTGAAATGAAGGTGTCAGATCAGTCTGAGGTTTTCAAACCTACCTGTGCGTCAGGATCACCTGGGGAGACAAGGTGCATTCTTTTCTTTGGCTCCACCCCAAATCTCCTGTTGAGATCTTGGTATGGAGCCTAGAAATCATGCAGTTTTAAAGATCCCCAGATGATTCATTTTTTTTTTTCTTTTTTTTCACAAATCTTTGATCACTTCCTTGACATTCTCCCATGACAAAAGGAAGGAGAACACCTCCTTTCCCTGGGGCTTAGTTGCATATCCTCGTGGCAGGAACTCTGCAGTCAGCCATCAAACAGGTATTTATGGAGGACTGGCTGTGTGCCAGGCCTGGGGATCCAGATTGCGCATAAGACTGCTTCTCTTCCTCAAGGGGCTTCTCTAGGAGGGGTGGGAGACAGTATACATGTGAACAGGGAAGGTAGTGTCAGGAACCTGTGAGTGGCGGGGCGTGTGTGTGTGTGTGTGTGTGTGTGTGTGTGTGTGTGTGTAAGGAGGGGCTGTGTGTAAGACAGGAAGACCCCTCTGAGGGGGAGATTGGAGATGGTGGTGGTTGCAGGGGAGGGATGGGATGCCAGGATCTAGGGAAGAACATTCTAAACTGAGCAGAGAACTAGCTTGGCTTGTTTGAGGGGCAGAAAGAACCCCTGCGTGGCAGGCATCCAGTGAAGGGTTGGGGAGGTAGGGCAGGAACTCGAGTAGAGAGGCCCTGGCAGGCTGGCGCCACAGGGGCTGGGCTCTAGGGGCAGTGGGGAGCCATTGGAGACCTGAGGGCTGGGCCCTGTCCTGACTGTGTGGAGGCAGGAGGCTGCTGCATTGGGCGAGCCGTGAGGGTCACAGGACATCCTGGCAGGTGGGCTGTGCTGGCTGGGGGGATAGCAGCACCTGTACCTGAGGTGAGAGGTACAGGGAGAGTGGTTTTGAAGGGGAATCAGGAGTGTGGTGTGGCTACATCGGGCCTATTAGCCATCTAGGTGGAGAGAGCCTGTCAAGCGGGCATCGGGACTGCAGAGAGATGCCTGTGTGGATAGGATCTGGAGCCCTGGGGCTAGAGGAGGTCCCCTAGGTGCCGGTTTAGCCAGCAGAGACGAGGGCTGGGGGAACAGGCATGTCAGAGGCACTAGCAGAGGAAACTTGGATGGGGGGCAGGGGGGCTGAGAGAAGCCAGGTGAAGACCAGAATGGGTTTGGACCCGACAAGGTGATGGGCAAGCGATTTTGGTCCGGCTGTTTCCGGGAAGTGCGTGCGGGAGGGGAAGGTGCCAGGGGGGTCCTGGTCACAGCCTCGCCGTGGGTTAGGCCTGTCCTCTGCTTTGAGGCCACGCCAGCCTTCACCTGTGAGATTCCCTGATCTCCCAGGAGAGGCAGCACCAGGCTGAGGCAGTGCTCCTGTGGCCTTGCTCTCTGGGCTGGCCCGCTGTTGTGTGGGCAGCCTTCCCCACCCCCTCCCCTGCAGGTGGGCAGGCCCTGAGGGCTGCTCCCAGGGGAGCTGAATGCTGTGCAGGAGTCAGCCCCCTGCACCGGGGGTTGTTGGAACAATTGCTTTTTGCCACCATGCTCTGCCAACCCTGAGATCAATGGCGAGATAAATCTCTTCATGTTCCCGAGCTTTGTGAGTCTTTGGCCAGAAGTCGCCATGGTAACCCCTGCCTCCCGGGATGAAGATGAAGTGAGATGGTGTGTGCGCATGTGTCCTTTCTGCTACACTCGTATTTTACCCCTAGTGAGGACCCCTTTATTTTACAGATGTGACAGCAGAGACCGAGACAGGGCCCACACCCTGATCCTCTGACCTTGGTCACCTCTCTGGGGAGCCCACCGCCTCCTGGCCGAGTCCCGTGGTGCTCTGCCCGTGGCGTGGAACTGGTGCCTGCTTCCCCTGGGAGCCGAGCAGGGAGGGCCCTGCAGTGGCTGCCTCAAAGCGGAGGAGACCTTCCCGCAAACTGGTCTCATATTCTGGGGAGACACTACTGGCCTGGGCTAGGGGTGAGCCTCTAAGTGTCCCTCAGAGGGCAGGGCTTCTCGAGGTAGATGCATGCTGTTCTGGATCCTTCGCTGTTTAGCTCACCTGTCACCCGAGGCAGCCTCATGAAGCAGCCCTGGGCAGGAGGCCGTAAGATGAGGTCCCTCTTTCTTGCTACGCGACTGACACGTTGTTGGGGCCTCAGCTTTCCCTTTGAGTGACTCCTGTGGCGTGACAAGATGTAACCAGGTGTTTGCAAGGCCTACAAATGGGGGACAGAGGGTTGAAAAGCAAAGGAATCTTGAAATTCAAGCTGGTTTTTCATTTTTCCATTAGCTTTTTGCACCAAGAGAATTTTTGTGACCTTGGTGGTGAATCCCTCAGTTGTTGTTGCCTGTTTCCTGGAGCCAGGAGGGCAGAAGGGCGTGTGCTTCCCTCCAGGTAGCCGTCCTCTGGGTGTGCTTCGGGGACCTGAGGTACTCCTCTCTTTGGGGACTGACTTCTTACTGTCCTCTCTTTCGATTTTAGTAATGTGTTTTTGTTTATATATGGGCTTAGCTTCTGTTTTTGACAACTCTGTAGTGGCATTAAAAAAAAATTCTCTTTTAATTGAAGTGTACTGTACATAGAGAAAAGGAGACAAATCAGCCCAGTGATTTTTTTTTTTTTTTTACACCACACGAGCACATTACGTAATCAGTCACTCAGATCAAGAAACATGGCAGCCTCCCAGAATTCCCCTCTTGCTCCCTTCCCTGGGCGCTTGCGCCCCAAGATTAATCGTTTGGGACTTTTAACACCGTTGGTTGGCTTTTCTTTCGAACTTTATACAAAGGGAGTCATAAAGTACATAGTCTTTTGGGGTCTGACTTCTTTCATTCATTGTTGTGTCTGAGCCATCGGGTGTGGTGTCAGTTCATTCTTACTGCTGTACAGTATTCCAGTATTCGAATGTACCCCATGGGATCTGTCCTCTAGGTTTTGAGGCTGGAGCCATAATGGACTGTGCTGTTAGTCCCGGTCTTGTGAATGTCTTGGTGGACTTGTGTACATATGTCTGCTGGGTATGTATATGCCTAGGAGTAGAAGTGCTTGGTCATGGCTAGATACTGCCAGGCAGCTTTCCCAGTGGCTACACCATTTCACACTCCCACCAGTAGTGTCTGAGCATTCCTCTCTGACACTCCCAGCGGCTAGTCTTTTTCATGTGAGCCATGCTGGTGGGGATGTAGTGGTATCCCTTTATGGCTTAAATTCGCAAATACAGTTGAGCATCTTTTCATATGTTTTAAGTGAGTGCCTGTTCAAGCCTTTTGCCTTTTCCCCTTTTTTATTGGGTTGCCTGATACTGTTTCCTGTTAATTTCTAGTTCTTCATTCGTGTCCTGAGTAAGTCCTTTGTTCTGTAGATGTATTGCATTTTCTCCTCCTCTAGGCCTTGACTTTTCATGCTTTTTTTTTTTTTAAGTTTATTTATTTATTTTGAGAGCGAAAGAAAGAGAGAGCATGTGCACATGTACAAGTGTGTGAGAGCAAGCACACAAGCGGAGGAGGGACAGAGAGAGTGGCAGAGAGAGAATCCCAAGCAGGCTCCGTGCCTAGTGCAGAGCTCAGAGCCTGATGGGGCTCAATCTCAGGACCGTGAGATCACGACCTGAGCCGAAACCAAGAGTCAGATGCCTAACCGACTGAGCCACCAGGTGCCCTGACTTTTCATCCTTTTAATTGATTTCTTTGGTGGACGGGAGACGTTCTTTATTTTTATGTAGTCCAATTCATCAAAAATTTTTTTTCTGAATATGTTCTGTGGCCTGCTTAAGGAAATGCAGTAGTTGTATACTCCTAGGTCATGATGATGTTCTCTTATGCTATATTCTAGAAGTTTTATTGTCTTACCTTTCACCTTTAGAGTTAAAAAAAAATTTTTTTTGTTTATTTATTTTTGAGAGAGAGAGAGACAGAGTGTGAGCCAGGGAGGGGCAGAGAGAGACGGAGACTCAGAATCCGAAGCAGGCTCCAGGCTCCGAGCTGTCAGCACAGAGCCCGATGCAGGGCTCGAACCCACGAACCGTGAGATCATGACCTGAGCCGAAGTCGGACGCTTAACCGACTGACTGTCCAGGCACCCCTCACCCTTAGATTTCCAGTCCGTTTGGAATTTCTTTGTTTTTGCATGGCGTGAGGTAGGAGTCAGGATTTTTTTTCCCCCAGCGTGGATATCAGTGACTCAGCACTATTCGTTATTTGGCATTTGTTTTTTAGAAAGAAGACTATTTTCTTGTGAATGGTTGGCACGCAGCATCCTTGATGATACTGCTAACCTCACGCAACATCTCGATAATAATTGTGGTGATTATAATAGTAGCAGTAGCTAGTAGTAGTGGCTTTTTTTCTTTTTTTGGCATGTTAGTCCCAGTTTCTGCCAGCTCCTCAGTAGACGGGTAGCTCCTTGTAGGCGGCGACCACTCCTAAACTAAACTTACTTAACATCTCCCAGTGCTGCGCCCCCCCCCCCCCCCAATGGCACCTTACTGAGTGCTCTGTGTCCCATGACTCTGAGCTCCCTGGGCTTTGTGCATCAAAAGAGGACTGGCTGGACCTGCAGGGTGGGCAGGGACCTGCCAAGCCAGTTCCTCAAGAGCTCCTTGGCGCTGCCATCCATGCCCCGGACCAACTGAGCAGGGGTGTTCTGAAAAGAAATAGGAGTTGCCTCAAACAGTTGCTTCTAGGTCACTTGTTTCAGACTTGGGCTGCGTGCTTTAAATTGGCCACCTGGGTGGCTCAGTCGGCTGAGGGTCCGACTTCGGCTCAGGTCACGATCTCACGGTTCATGGGTTTGAGCCTCGCATCGGGCTCTGTGTTGACAGCTTGCGCACAGCCTGGAGCCTGGTTCAGATTCTGTGTCTCCTTGTCCCTCCGCCCCCCTCATACTCTGTCAAAAGTAAAAAAATGTTAAAAAAAAAAAAAAGTAAAAAAAGACACAAAACAAAACATTTGGCCCCTGTGGACATTTGGGCCAGGATGTGGCCGATCTGTAGTGCTAAGTATTGTAATTCTGATTTGAAATGCAATTCATGTTCTTGTTTAGGGGGAAGATGTGGCCTGTGTTTCATGTTGGGATAGTGAGGAACACTTCCCCAACCCACACACTTCCCCACATGCCCCCCGAGATTCCCAAGCCACCCCCAGTGCATGTATGCGTACACACATATAGTATACCTGCCCACCCTCCAGTCCCCACACCCCCACTCCCTCTACACCCCCAGCTCCCAGTGCCTCCAGCCCCCACCTACACACAACCCGTACCTCCCCAGACTACACACACACAACTCCCCCATACTCACAAGCCGCCCCCCTCCCCCCACACACACTGTTCCCTCAACACTCCCCTGCTACGCACACGCTCAGCAGCTGGGAGGGGCTTGTCATTTCTAAGCGGCTGTAGAGGTTCAGGAGACCCCACTGCAGCGCTTGATGTGGCTTGGATGTGTCTAGCCCTGCTTCCTTCAGGGCCCTTCCCTTAACCCTTGGTGGCCTGGCTTCTCCCCAGTTTTGTTTAGGAGGGAAGCAATGGCTTGTACTCTTGAAAGAATTCCAAGAGGAAAAACGGTCACTGTGGTAACGATGCCCCGTGGGGAGTAAAAATCCACACTCGAGGGCTGTTTTCATTGAGGCTTCTAAAGAGCTGCTCTGTCTGGAGAAAGTGTGAGTGGCTGGAGCAGAAGACATTTGTCCTTTCAAGGACAGCCCCTCCCTCCTGCCTCCACACTGTGTTCTGGGCCTGGTACCACCAGCTTTTTTTTTAAATTTTTTTTTAATGTTTATTTACTTTTGAGAGAGAGAGAGAGGGGAGAGAGAGAGAGAGAGAGAGAGAGAGCGCTCAAGCAGGCAAGGGGTAGAGAGAGGGAGACACAGAATCTCAGTCAGGCTCCAGGCTCTGAGCTGTGAGCACAGAGCCTGATGTGGGGCTCAAACTCATGAACTGTGAGATCATGACCTGAGCTGAAGTCGGACGCTTAACCGACTGAGCCACCCAGGCGCCCCAAGATTTCTTGCGGGGGGGGGGGGGCAGGGAGGGAGAGGGGGGAGCGGGTAATTGAATCCTAAAGAAAATGCACCTGTGTTTGCTACCTGGGTGAGGAAGCCATCAGATGAGAGAACTTTCCCTGCTCTGGGTCCGGGGGTCCAGGAGCCCAGAACTGTTCAGGAGTGGGCGTGCGCACTGGGCCCTCTGGGGCAAGGAGTAGGTCACTGAGCCCTTTGAGCCCTCCTTGTGCACCTGGCCAGCATCACTCTTCTTGTTGAGTGCCTGCTATGTGCCAGGCCCTGTGTAGGGCTTGGGGACTGAGGTCAGCAAGGGCAGACTGGGGACCCCGTGGGGAGACTGGACCCATGTCCCACCAATATAATAATAATATTATAAGAAATTATAGGGGCGCCTGGGTGGCTCAGTCGGTTAAGCGGCCGACTTCGGCTCAGGTCACGATCTCGCGGTCCGTGAGTTCGAGCCCCGTGTCGGGCTCTGTGCTGACAGCTCAGAGCCTGGAGGCTGTTTCAGATTCTGTGTCTCCCTGTCTCTGACCCTCCCCCGTTCATGCTCTGTCTCAAAAATAAATAGACGTTAAAACAAAATTAAAAAAAAAAAGAAATTATAAGACAACACAGCGCTATACACTGGGGAGGGGTGTTCCAGAGCCACGAGAGTCCTGGAGGGAGGGCTGGGAGCACTTGTACTCCATACACGGTGCGCTGTGCCGAGGAGGGAGCTTCTGAACCCGCTGTGAATGTGCTGACCCCGCTTGATCTCCTTGGTTAGCTTATGGGGCTGTCCCCATTTGGGCTCTGTGTCCCAGGCTGTGTAGCTCTCCAACTGGAGTGAGACCTGGCCGAGGCGCTGAGAGAACATCTGAGAAGGGATCGAGCGCAGGGCATGGAGGATGACAGCTTATGGGGAGGCATGGAAGAAGAGGAGGGGTGGGGCAGCGCTGGCAGGTGTGGAGGTGGTCCAAATTTGGGAAGACCCTGTGTGGAAACCGCCTGCCTCCCCCGGTTCCCTGCACACTGTGGCTGGTCTCTTCTGGCTTGGACTCACATTCTCTGCGTGCACGTAGGGTCTGCCCTTCTGAACTGGTCAGCCCAAGGGCAAGAGCTTGGTCGCCCACTGGGTGATGCTGGTGGCCGCTCTGGGTGACCTGAGGGAAGGAAAGAGGCATGCGTGCGGGGATCTGTTCCGTGACCCTTTTCGGCAGTGGGGTGAGGGGGGGAGTGGACATCGCTGGGCAGGGGGGTGGGATGTCGTGGGCCTCACGCTTTGAGGGCACAGGCCTTGTTCCGGGGCTCCACCGTCATCACCGTGGTTGGCACCTCCTCACTGAGGACCTACTCCATGCGGGCCACAGCACAGGGCTCCTCACACCGTGTCGACTCTCGTTATCAGCTCTCCACAGCCGAGGAAGGTGCAGCCCCGCAAAGCTAGTGATCGCCCAAGTTCACGGCAAGCCGGTCAGCTCCCAGCTGCTTCCTCGTGTGCTTCTGCCTTCTCAGCCCCTCAGCCCAGCACATGGCTTAAAAAAGTACTCTTGGCTTCTCGAGGAAATATGTATAGGTGAGGATTAAAAGACCTCCTTTAAGCAGTATTTCCGCCCACAAATAAATGTGCCAGTTCTGACTTATAGTTTAAATTTGGTTTCAATTAGGATTTTATCACTTCTGAATCACACCAGAGAGAAGACAGCTGCCTTACCTTTACTTCTCCCCAGACTGTGACACTTGGAGAAGCAGCTGATCAGAGGTTAAAATAGCTTCTAGTCGCCCAGAAGCCTCAGCACACTTTGTCGCTCTGTAAAGTGCTGACTTGCCTGGGAACTGACGTGCAAAGAATTTGCTTTTCCAACCTGCTCGTGTTGGGGCTGTGTACCTTGCACGCTCAGCTCTGTGTTGGGATGGAGGGATGGGGAGGCGGACCCCAGGCCAGCTGAGTGCCTTGCCTGCGTCAGCCGTTGGCCTTTTGTGATGGACTTGGCTGGGGGGAGGGGGTGCTGGGGCCAAGTACACAGAACACCCGACATCCTGCGCCCGGCTTCTCCATTTGCAAAGTGGGCATCAGAACCTTTATGCTGCTTACCTCCCAAGGTCTCCCCGTGGATCCAGTGAGCTGTGGGACCTAAGACAATTTTGAGCCCTGAAAGTCCTGCACATACTTTACTGTTAGGTTATTGCTATAAAGGGTCACGTGTAGCCCGGGTACTTAGTTGCAAGCAACAGAAATCTATTTTGTTTGTTTAAAAAACAAGAGCCAGTCTTGGAGGTATGCAGGCAAAAAGAAGCCCAGCAGTTCTCTCGAAAAGTGGCTCCCCTACCTGCCTACCTGCCTCTGTACTAGACTCAGCCACGGGCTCGGCTGTGGCCCTGCAGTACTGTTGCAGCTGCTGCCAAAGGGAAGTCTGTGCTGCTGCCCCCTGCCCCCTTCCTAGCTCAGAAAGTGAGTGTAGGGCGGTCTCAGCCTCTTTACTGTGCAGCTCGCTCTGTTTTGCCCAGGCTTAGGTAGAGCCTTCCCACGTAAGGCGGGGGCACAGGCACTGGGCGGCCCGTAGAGTGACCTGGGAACTCAGGGTCCGTTCTCCTTCCTCCATGGCTGCAGGCAACCTGATGGTGTAGACAGCCCGGTCAGCTTGAAGTCAGGAGACTGTGGTCCAGGCCTAGCTCTTGTCCTTCTCATCCTGCACGTTTCACCTGGACCTCCTGCTGCCCTCAGGATGTTTATGTTGTATGAGAGCTTTGTCTGTACTGCTCCTCATCCTGCCTGCTCTGTCCAGAGCCACCCTGGTCACTGCAGCTTGGGGCGGCCTCCTACCGCTCACTTCCTCGGTCAGCCTCTCTAGGAGGAGGGATGGGGTCTGACTCAGAGGCTCTTCCGGTGGACCATGTGGCAGAAGTGTGACCCGGGAGTGGGCAGGCTCTGGGAGCATTCAGACTTCCAGGTCTTACCAGGAAGATTGTGACTTGGTAGGTTCTATTTATAACAGGTTCCGTGGGCCACTGGATCTGGTTCATCCTGTACCTGATGTTATCTGAGGCCTTTGCAGCCCTAACCGTTTGTGGTTTTCTTTCTTTTCTCATTTGGTAAGAATGGACATGGTCACACTTCTCTGGCTGTTATGCAGAACACACACCCAAGCCTTATTTTGAAAGTTTTGGAAGCATGATGCAATCAGAAAACCTCAGTTTTAGTGCTGACCTATCTTTTATTAGCTGAGAACCATTGAGTAAGTCCTTTAGTTGTTCCAAACCTCGCTGCACGGAGGGGGTGACCATACCTGATCCCAGGGAAGTTGTGGGGCCAGAGGCCCTATGTGCGTGTGAGAGGGAGACGTGGATAGCTGTGTGGGCAGTGCACTGTGCAGGTGGAACGGGCTGCCCCTCCACACAGACTCCCAGGCAGCTGCCCTCTGCCACCCTGGGGATGAGAAAGTGGCTCTCTTGACCCATATCCGACTCGGTTTTCAGTGGCTTCACCCGGTGACCCTCGCCCTTTCCTTTCTGGTCCTTTCTTTGTGCTCTTTATAAATCACACTCTGTAGTCACGTTGTTGCTACCCCCTGCCTGTCCTCTGGCTTTTCCTGGCTTCTCAGTCCCCGCGGGCTAATGTCCGTAGCCCCTGGGGCAAGCCTCCATGCTGGCGCCTCCTTCCCGCAGCCCCAGTGCACCTTGGATGTCTCCCTGCTCTCCACAGAGACAGGGCTCAGGCTTAGCACACCTGCTCCTTCCAGTTCCCCTCATGCCCCTGCCCTCCACGGACAGCTCACGCTTCTTGCAGGTGAGTTCAGGTTTCATCTTGTCAGCTGTTAGTCACCCAGGAAGTCACAGCGCTCACGCTGTGTGATGACTATCCATTCACCTGTCTCCTTCCCCTTTCATCTGCCCCCGTCCGCCTGAGGGCAGCAGTCATGTCTTCCTCACCTTTCTGTTCACAGAGGACAAGGCTCAGAGACACTCTGAAAATAGTTGAATGAAGAAATGAGGCCACTAGACAGGCACGTGGATTTGGGAGTTGGCCGGGCTGAGACTTTTCTCAGGGAGAAGCAGAGTTGCCTTTACTTAAGAGTCTGTAGTCTGTGGCCATACCTGCCAGATGAACTGCACTGTGTGCGAAGCCTATCCAAGACCACACAGTTTCCTAAGTCGGTTGTTCAGGCATGGACTGGGGCGCTTGGACGCCCGCCCACGCTGAAAAGTAGCGGCACATCCGGGTTGATCACACGCTTTGAGTAAAGCCAGTGGTGTCATGTGATAGCAGGAACCCTGATGTGGTCTTGTTGGTGGCTGTCAGGGAACGCTGGGGGGGACCCTGTTGGTGGCTGTCAGGGAACGCTGGGGGGGACCCAGCACGGGTGTGAACAGGCACATGGGCCTGGTGGGGAGGGGGAGGTAAAAGAGTAATTTTCAGGGTCACTTACTGGGGTTTTCAGGCCCTTGCTTGCCGTTTCCCTTGGATTCAAGGATGGTGAACACGTGATAGGTGGGCTCCCTCTTCCCTCGGGGGCTCAGGCTGAGAATCCTGTCCACCATCCAGAGTTCATGTGCAGAGGGGAAGCCTGTTTGCTCTGTAGTCGGACAGATCTGATGAGGGTCGGGTGCCAGCTGTACGGCCTCAGGACCGGAGATTCTGGGTGGCTGTTCCATCCCCCAAAACAGCCAGCTGGGCTCCCGTTGCAGTGCTTTGTGACTCTGCTGTCCACTGTGAAGCATGGGAAGGGGGTTCTGGGCCAGCCTCCCAGTGCCACACGAGGCCATCTCATACCGGGGCAGGGGGTTTCTCAGCTTCGCGGACCTTCTTGTTTGCCTTGTGATTCGCTTGCTCTCGCTCCAGCCGTGGGCTTTACCACGGTGAGGAAGTCCTGGTGGTTGCGAGTTCTGCTTTGTGGCAGAGGACGCGTTTTCCCTCCCAAAAACGGGAAATGGTGAGGCCGGGTGAGAGGGTGGGGAGGTAACCTCACCGCTCACCATCAGTTGGTTTCTTAACTGAAATTTTTGTCATGAGCCGGGCAGCTGTCTGGCCTCGTTGGAGGGTGCTCGTCCTCCAGCGCAGCTGCTGGTTTGGCTGCTGGGCCCAGTCCCGGGCTGCAGAGCGACGCCAGTGTGCGTCTGCCCTCCTCTTCCCGTGGCATGCTGGTTCTTTGGGTTTTGTGTGTTTTTAAGCTTGACAGAGGTCACTAAACGTTGACGAGGCTGCATTGGGCCTGAAGGCCAGCCTTGGTTTCCTGCTTTCCCGTTGAGCCGGGTGAAGGTCAGGAGAGTCTGTGTAGGGTGTGAGGACAGTCCAGACGGTGAGCTACACACAGCTGGGTTCCTCTAGCTGTTTTAGATCATTTTGTTATTAAGTCACTTTGACGACGGAATGAAAGGAAATGGAAAAAACATTACCCACAGTTGTGCTGTGTGAGCCCGTGAAGTCTCAGGCCACTGCCTGTGTCTTGTTGCCATGGTTTGGCTCACGGCTGTGTGTGTGGGCTCTGTGCCTCTCACGGTCCCGTGTGTTCTGTTTCGTGGTGCCGTTCCCGTGACCGGGTGGCCTAGTCGCGCCAGCAGGTTGGACTCCCCTCGTAGCTCCAGTCCTCCCTGTTAGGAGAAACCTAGCTGTGAGCACCTCTCCGCGCATTGCTCTTTTCTCTCCTTGTGGTGCTTTTCTGGAATTGAAGTTCCTGGCTCAGAAATGGTCCCGTCTGGGTCACATCTCTCTGAAACTACACCAGGAAGAGACGGGAGCAGTGTGATGCTGATGCAGACGTGCTGTTATACACCCATGAGACCACGTGTGTGTGTGTGTGTGTGTGTGTGTGTGTGTGTGTGTGTGTGTGTGTGTGAGGTGGGGGCGGCCGTGTGGCCAGAGCAGAGGGCTGGGTTCTATGGGGAGCAGCCTAGGCTTGAGGCCTACCCTCCCCTTTGGACCCTGGGACCTGAGCTGTGTGACTCCGGGTGGGCCCTAGACTTGCATTTTTCTAATCTGTGAAAGCAAGCAAGCAGCCCTGGCCTCACTAGACTTTTATGACAACTACTCAAGTAATGATTATTTCAGTTAATTGAATCATAGGTTGCCTGGCGTGCTGTCGTGACCGCTATTATTGTAGGAAATACAGTAGAGCAGGGATGAGGAACAGTCGGGTCCCGCCCTCCCAGAGCTCACCTTCCACTGGGAAGTCTTCTCATTTGATGGACCTGGTTAGATATGATCCTTCCCACACTCCTAGGAAGTGGGCACGGTTGAGATTTTTGCCCTCGATCTACAGGGGAGAAGCAGAGGTGCAGGTGATTGTCGGAGGGGAGTGTAGCACTGACAGCTGAGTGGTGAACACGCAGATGTGTGTGGTGGGAAGAACCGCATGTGTGGCAGCAGGGAACTGGGCTTCTGGCTGTGTCCCCAAAGCAGTGGGAAGAGTAGGGGTCTGACGTGCACAGACCTGAGTTAGGTGCTAAGCAGCCTCAGTCTTTGCGTCCGTGAGACAAACCTACTGACCCCTGATGCCTGGAAGTTGTGGGAGGAGAACCTTGTGTATAGGGGAGGAATTAGCATGTGTGTCCTACCTCCTCTGGCTTGCTCATTCCCTCTTTTGCTGTTAGTCCCGCTGCCGTAATGTGCTAGGTGCTGGGGAACAGAGATGGAGAGGCCTCTCAGAGCGCCCCCTTTAGGGGGGGAAGGCAGATGATAAAATCGCATGCTAGCAAATCCAGGTAAAATCCAGTGTCTGGGGTACTTATCAATGGAGGGCCTGCCTGGGGAAGAAAGCCCTTCTGCTGAACAGGGGTGTGACCTGCGGCCCACACAGCGGGGGACGTGCCGAAGCCCACCTGCCGTCTGCCAGCTGCCCTGCAGTTGGGTGGTATGTGCAGAGCGATGGCTTCCGTGGGGAAGCCTCCCGCGGGTGGTGCCTGTCCTTCCAGCCTGGGGCCCTTGTCACTCATCCCCGAGGGGATCAGATGGGTCATTCTTAACTTGAGCTTCAATTTTAAAAATGACACGTTTGTCACCTACAGAAACTTGGCAAAAAAATAAAGAAGCGATATTAGAAAAGGATGATGCCTTCCATTCACACATCACTACGTTTGAAAAGGTTAGAGATAGATCAGTTTCTCTGCGGGATGGACTGACAGTAACTGGTCTCTTGTTTCCCAGCCTGGATCTGGGCCCTGGGCCCTGGGTACCTGTTAAGTCTGTTTTGGTTCCCAGAACTCAACTGGCTATCCACTTTCTTGGGGGTTTTTTGGTGTGTGTGGGGTACAGTCAGAGCAAGGGGTGGAGGGGATGAAAACAGGGAACAGCTAGCTGGTTCCCCAGGGGGGTGCAGACACGATGGACATGACGGCGGGACTCGGGGGACACCCCTGGATGCCAGGCCTGGCACGTAGGTCCTGCACCAGAAGGCGGACCCAGGCTACTTTCTTTAATCCTTGACATCACTGCTGGAGTAGCGCCGGCCCTGCTTTAACAGGGGAGGAATTGGAGAGGTCCTGAGTTTGCCGCGCTTCCCACCATCGCTAAGCTGTGGAGCTGTGGTTTGCCTGCGCCTGCCGGTCTAGCCCCGCTGCCTGGGCTTCCTCGTCCCATAGGGCCCTCCCCTCTGGCGGCCCAGAGGCAATGGCCCTGGCTGGCCGCGTGTGAAGGAAAGGGGGCGCCTGGTCTTTGCCCTGCCCTCAGCAGGACCTTT
The DNA here is from genome assembly GCF_018350215.1 of Panthera leo. Classification (NCBI taxonomy): domain Eukaryota; kingdom Metazoa; phylum Chordata; class Mammalia; order Carnivora; family Felidae; genus Panthera; species Panthera leo. The sequence continues at coordinate 16,269,586 of NC_056680.1, read as the reverse complement.
CAAGGGCTTCTTTCCTGCTGGGGACACGGGGCCCATGGGGGTCGTCCCAAGCCTCTGCACCTCACAGTGCTACTTGTTCCCTCTGCTGCCCTTTCCCCTTGCCCCCACTCCTTAAGGTGCAGGACAGGGGTACTTCCTTTGGAGGGCCTCCCCGGATACCTCAAATGCCACAGAGAGAACTCTGTGTGCCTCCCCACCAGCACCATGCTGTTGACGCCTTCCCTTTCCTCCTCTGGGTCACTACCCCCTCGAGACTCTGAAGAGCTATGGGTTGTTACTCCAGAAGAATGAGCCTTTTCACACCTGGCCTGTGTGTGTGTCTGATCGCTGAGCTCTGGGATACTGTCCATGGACCCAGGCTAAGAGTTCCCACCCTGGTCCCTGAACACTAGGGGCCTCCTTGTTCTTTCTCCTCCTCTGGACCTAATGTGGCGTACCTAGCACGAGGGAGCCAGTCAATATTTGTTAACTAATAATCTGCTGGACGGGGCATCTGCTGCCTCCTTTGAACACAGCCGGTTTCCCATTTGCACCTGCGACAAGAATAGGACCAGGCTTGGCATGGGGCCAGTTCCCCCCACTCCTCTGGGGTGGGGCCATGTAATAGGGCATTGATGGTGGGGCCAACCCTGCCTCTGCTGAGGACGCCTGGACAGGCTCTGGACCCTTGGCCCGCGTCCACACCAGCCTTTGTCAGACTGCAGGCATCAGCCTAACCCTCGTCTGCCTGAGAGCCACTGCTCCCTTCTCTTAGTCCCCTCACCACGGCTACCTTCTGTGTCACAGGCGCCTTCTTCTCCCCATGAGGCTCAGTCACAGCCTGGAGTCAGTCGTCTGTCTGACCTCGCCCTGTCCCCCAGAGCGCTCAGGCACCCCCGTGTTCCGTCTCAGCACCACTGCCCTGGTTCCGGCTCTTATCTGCGGCCCTTATCTCCAGTTTATTACTGTGCCCCCCTCTCTTTGTTCTCGCCGCTCACAAGCTTTTAGGGAGTGCCTGCACCCCCGGGAGAGCAGTGGCTCTCTGTTCCTGGACGCTGTGAGTCTGATTCTTGGTGAAGCACTGAACGCAGAATCAAAAGATCTGTCCCCCGGCACAGATTGTCACCCGTCTTCTGATGTGTTCATGAAGCAGACGCTGTCATGCTGCTTGTCTACTCTCAGGATTGATGAAAGTGAAAGCTTATCATGACCTCTGCAGATGCAGGCAGTCTGGGCCTCTAGCCCTGTGGTTTCTCTGTGGCCCTGCCCTTCCTGCCCTGGCCCAGTCCTCCCTGCTCTTCAGGTCTGCTGCCTCATCCATGTGAGCGGCAGGTTCTTCTCCTTCCTCCCTGGCTCCTCCTCCACTCCTGTGACAGTGCCATGATGTCAGTGTGGTAGTCTTTGTTTTCATAGAATAGGAAACTAAGGCCAGACAGGTCAAATAACTTGTCCAGGGTCACACAGCAGGGCGAATACGGAGCTGGGTTTTGCCAGGCAGGGTTCGGCCCAGAGCCCTTGCGCTCTACCACTGTCCCTGCTGTGGGTAGTGTCAGGCTCGTGGGTACAGCAGTTAAGACAAGTGCCTGCCCTCAAGGGAGTGTCCACCTGCTGGACAGAGTGGGCATAGCAGGCCAGGTAGTCCCAGACCAGAGTGCCGCCCTGCGGGGATCACTGCCTGCCCAGGAGACTCAGAACCTTCCTCCCCACCCTTTCCCCAGTCCCTGGGCAGTAGAGGACTATGCAGTTTCTGTGCCCCAGTGTGGTGGCATTCAGCCCGGGGCTTATCACTGCATATTCAGGGTGAGTCAGACCCTGGGTGACTGCCCTACCCCATGAGTGCCCTTGGAGCACAGCGCCTGCTGCAGCCGCACCCCACAGGAAGTCTCTCCACCTGACATGCGGCTGCCCTGGTTCTGAGGATGGGCAACAGGGTGAAATTGTGAAACCTGCCAGCTTTGCCCCCAGCCAGTCCCTTCCTGTCTGTCCCCCCTCCGCCCCTTTCTGTGCCTACCTCTCCTTGATTTTTCCCCGCCCTGGGCCCAAATCAACTGGAGAGGCTCAAGCTGGGGTCACTTTCACTTCTTCTTAGGGGACTAGATTTGGGGCCTTGTTCTCTCTTGATTGTTGAACAGAAGGGCCGTTTCCATGAACAGCTCAGCAGGCACACCCAGAGCTAGTGAGGCATCTGGGTACTGGAAAGGGTTTCTGTACCTGTGAGTTCCTGTCGGGTCTCTAGCTGCTTCAGTAACGGGCTGATGGTAGGGGGAACCTAGATCAGAGGTTGAAGTGTCTGTTAACACTTTCCTGCTTCCCTCTTCCTCTTCCGGAAGGAAGAACCCTGGGCAGCATCTCCTCTTAGGATGAGGGAGGAGCTTGCTCCTTGCCTCAGCAAAAGACCTCCTGCTTCAGCAGGCTGCCCTGATGGCAGTTCCCACCCTTGTGTGATCGTAACCAGCACAGATGCGCAACAGCCGCAGGCCGGGACAGGTGTAGGCTGGGAGTGGACCATCTCACCTGGTTTCTGGTCTCCCCATCTTCTCCCATAACTCCCCTTCTAGGCTGCCACAGTGCCCTTTGAGAGTTGGGCTAAGCCTGTCCGCAGCCCTGGAGGATTGCCTCATCAGCCCCCTCTGCTCCTGACCTCGCCCAATCCTGGCTGAGCCAGCCACGTGGGACGGCCCCACAGGCCTGGACAGTGCCCTGGCTCTGCCCTCGTGGCTTTGCCGAGCACTTACCATTCCAGCTTGGTAGCTGCTTGGTAACCCTCCCTCTACTGGACATTTAGAATTGAGTTTAAGGGTTACCTCCTTCTCTGACAACACCTATCCCTTGCCAGTTCCCCAAGCATACAAAACATTTAATAAAGTCTTCCTTACCACCCACTCATGACACAGAGTTACCTTTTTCTTTCTGTTCCTTTGTGTGGATTTGAGGTCCTTGAGGACAGCACTCTTGTTTCCTTTATGTTTGTGACCAGGGGCAGACCGAGCGCACACACAGGGGACCGGAGTTACAAGGGGAGAGGGAGGGCAGCAGCAGGAGACAGCAGCTTTTCTCCCACCCCACCCCCCAGCCCTCTGCATTTTTGCGGGCTGATTGAGTTTCTAATAGGATTCAGGCAAATAGGGATTGATGCGCACCCCCTACCCCCTGCAGGGATACTCAGCTAATGAGGGCTTCTTCCAGGAGGGCACTGAAGAACAAACACATTGTTAAAACACCAAGTCTGGAATGCCCCAGAATTGATAAACCTCCAGCTGATCTGATATTTTATTATTTTTGTTAAGTAAGCTCTATGCCCGACGGGCTTGAACTCATGACCCTGAGATCAAGACTTGCATGCTGTACTGACTGAGCCAGTCAGGCACCCCTCCAGCTAGTCTAATAAAGAAAGAGAAGAGACACAGGTTGTCAGTGTCAATGGATTATCATTATGGATCCCACAGACATTGAAAGGATAATAAGAGTATTATAAGCAGTTTTATGCCAGTAAATTCAGTAACTTAGGTGAAATGGATATCCCTTGAAAGATACAAATTAATGAGACTGACACAGGAAGAAATAAAATCTGTAGAGCCCCATATCTAAAACCTCACAAAGAAAACTTTGGGCCAAGATGGCTTCACCGAAGTCTTATCGTAGACTTCAGGAAGAAATGATACCAGTCTTGCACAACCCTCATTTTATTTGTAAAAATGTTGGTTTTGGCAAAAGCACTTCTAACAGTGTGAAACCACTCAATCAAGCCCTGTTTGGGGCAGGGCTATTTTTGAGAGCCCTTTAAGTGTTGCTTTAGAGGCCCCTTCCTCCTGCAGGCTCTAGGACAAGTGAGGGCAGCAGGGTCAAGGCCTAGGTGTGGAAACTGGGCTGGGGTCAGAAATGGGGGGTATTTCCAGGAATAGGCAAGTGGACTGCGGGGAGGATCCTAGTCCAAGACATGGCTTTCCTGCCCTTCTCCACCAGTGTTTCTAAGAGTTTGGCTCTTCTGGAATTGGTGGAGAGAGTAATTAAATAGGCAAACATTTGATGAAGGTTGTCTCCTCCAGGCCCGGAGGAGCTCCAGGAAATGCCCCCACACTTGAGGAAGACGTGAAGGACTTGAGGGACTGGATATGAATAGCGAGGAACCCAGGACTGTGTCCCGGGCCTGGGGTCAGACCCTGATGTGCTCTAGGCCCAGAGGAGCCACAAGCTTATTGCCTGTGAGCCTCAGAAGGCTGCCTGCAGGAGGTGGCCTTTGGGTTGGCCTCCAGAATTGGTCAGAGGGTGGGTTTTCTTCAGGGTTATGAGAATGGGCATGTCAGGATTTGAGACAGAGAGTCTAGCATCAGGGTATTCTGGAATGGGCTGCAGGGCGAGTGTTGGGGCCTTGTGAGACTGCATCTTGAGAATGGCAGTTGTCCCGAGGGTCTGGGGAGCCAACGAGAGCTTTGAGCAGAGGAGCAGGAGATGTGACCAGCATCTTGGGCATGGATGGTAAGGTGGAGAGAGTCTTTGGGGAGGTGGAAGAGGAAAAGGAGAGAAGTGCAGCAGGGAGCTGCATCCTCCAGAGCAGAGGGGCAGAGGGGCAGCTGGCTGGCTGGCCCACAAGGGGGGCAGGGATGGTTGTGGGCTGGGTTGTGGTGGGGACCTATGGAGGTAGCTTGGGAGAGGGGAAGGAACCGAGAACAGAACAGGGACTGGGAAGGAGAAAGAAGGGAGATTTGGGGAAGAGTGTGTGGGGGGAGGGGTTAAGCAGTGAGTCAGATTTAATGGTCTCCGGGTGGGCGAGTGTCTCCAGATTCCCTGGGATGCTGAGCCTCTTGAGCCCTGCCTGCACCCGCAGGGTGTACTTCAAGCTGGCCGTGGCCAGTCTGAGTGCGCGTGGCCAGATCCAAGCCATGTCTGAACCAGGTCTGAACTATGGCGGGGGTGGGGAGGTGGGGGGAGGCACGGGAGAGGTGGCTGGATCAGCGCTGTTTTTAGAAACTGAATGCCACTCTTGACACACTATCTCTCATCTGCTTGGCGAACACAGGGTGGGGGTCAGGACCTTGATCCAGACCTGCAGCCACCACTGTCAGGCACTGTGGCCTTGGTCAAATCTTTTCCCTTTTCCCTGATGGCCATTCACCAGACTCCCTGTGGATTGCATGGAGGACCTGGAAGACAGCCCCAGGAGGACCTTTGAGTCTCTTAGGCTGGCGGGGTGGGGGAGTGGGGGGGGCGGCAGCGTGAGGCTGGTGTGCACCTCCTGCTGCCATCCCAGGTCACACATCCCTGCTGTGACCGAGGCCAGGATGGCCCAAAAGCTGTTCTGCTACTCATGACACTCACTGTCTTATCTGAATCGCTGTTGAGTGGGAAGACTGGAACACACCTTGTCCTTGTGTTTATGTGGCCTGTGTATTTGTCAGCCTGCTCCTGCCCCACACGCATATCTTTATTGTTCTGGAGCACCTGCCCTTCCCACAGCAGCCCAGGCTGGGGTCATCCTTAACCTCACACTGTGCGCAGAGGTGATGACACAGCCCGCCCACCAGACTGCCCGGCATTTTTTAAAATGTCACCTAGGTAGTTGGGTGTTTTCTCATTTGTTAATGAATAACTGGCCTGCGCCAAGGCACTTGAGTGTCTCTGGGACTCCAGGACAGTGGTGGCTGTGGTAGCTGCTGAGAAGGGGCATGGTGTTTGCACAGGACTGGTTCCCAAAGGCTGTTCCTTAGTCCTCACCCTCCTCTGCCAGGTAGTCCAGGTTAACTGAGCCCTGTGGAAAGAAGCCTTCCTGTGGGGTCGGCCACCAGCCCACTTTGGGGAAAGCTGAGCCTTTTCTGCCCTTGCACCTCTGTCCTTCATCACCAAGGGGAGGCAGGCACTGATGGCCATCAGGGTGTCTGCTAGCTGCCAGTTGGGAAGGAGCTTTTGTTTGACTGTCCAGGCTTATGGCTTGAATAATCCACTGGCATTTTGTCGGGGGGGGGGGGGGGCATGTGTCTGTTGGGCCTTTGTGGAGGGGTCCTACCCAGGCCCCAGCAGCCCTGGAGGCCCTGAGAACTCTAGCTTGTTTCTTATTTAAGGATTTGTATTCTAAGGGCACCTGCATGGCTCAGTCTGTTGAGCATTCAACTTCAGCTCAGGTCATGATCTCACAACTTGTGATTTTGAGCCCCATGTTGGGTTCTGTGCTGACAGCTCAGAACATGGAGCCTGCTTTGGATTCTATGTCTCCCTCTCTCTCTGCTCCTCCTCTGCTCACAGTCTGTCTCTGTCTCTCTCAAGTATAAATAAACATTAAAAAAAAAAAAAAAGAATTTGTACTCTGTTCTCCTTTCCCTCTTTCCCATCACCAAACGAATGCCTCTCTGCCCCAGGGCTTACTTGTCCAGTGCGATTGCCAGACTCTTAGGAAAGGTCCTGCCAGCAGCTCCCCCAGCCTCTCCTTGGGCTCCTAGTGCCTTAGGACACTGTCAGAGCCCTCTGTGATTGACCCCACCTGCCTTGACAACCTTACCAGCATTCACCTTCACCATGACTGCTATTGCAACCACCTAGGTGTTCATCTGACCACACCCGCCTTGGCTCAAGCTGTGCCCCCCTCCAGGAATGCCTTTCCTACTTCTGTAACACCCAAATTCTGCCCATCCATCCCCTCCCCACCCCACAAAACCATGCTGACCACTCTCCTGTCGTTGCTGTCACTCGTTCCCTGCTGCCTCCTGCCTCATCCCCAAGAGACTAAGCTGCCCTGGGTTGAAAGAGCAAAGGATTATCTTGATCACATCACCTAAGGTTTTCTTTGAGCCAAAAGCCTCTAGGCTGGTTTTGGTGGTCTCCTTTCCCCGTAAGTGGGAGGCCAAGGAACGGTGGGGTCTGGTTTTTCTGAGTCTCCATGATGGTCACTGTTAGGAAGTGACTCATAAAATAAATGCCACTCCTGGGGAGGCAATCATCAACGGCATAAACGGACTTCTAGGAGAGCTAGTACACCAGCTACTTCACCTGTAATTTATGTCAGTTCTAGCTTTTTTTTTTTTTTAAGCTTATTTTTTTTAGTAATCTCTACACTCAACATGGGGCTTGAACTCACAACCCCGAGATCAAGAATCTCATGCTCTTTGACGAAGCCTGTTCCCAAAGGCTGCCTGGACCGATGCTTCCACCCCACCCCCACCCCCCTACCCCACCTCCACCCCCGCCACCAGCTCTTTCTTATGTCATAGCCAGCTCCCTGTGGCACCTTACTGATGTCTTCTCGGAACACCGCTCCAGCGAGATGGTCAAAGGCACGTTGCTGCCAGAAATGAAGTACACAGTGACACCCTCTGGAGGGTCAGCCCTGGCAGGCAGGGAGACCCTGGAGTCTCTCAGGACATGCACTGAGAGCAGAGAGCATGGTCATGCATTTGAGCACAGACCGCTGCACACACCGTGGATGTCTGTCTGTCCCCAGTCTGATCTAACGGAGTAAGGGAGAAGGCCCAGGAAGACTTGCTTCCACAGGTGGACGCGGCATGGTGGTATCCGTTGTTGTGGCCCCTGGTGGATCTGGAGAACAAGTATACTATGTCAAGTGTGACATGAACATGACTTCTTTAGACTCGCAAAGAGATGGGGGGCAGGAGAAAGACAAAAACGATTCAGAATTTTCCCTATAGAAACTTCAAATTAGTTCCCCTTCCCTCCATCCCCTGAATACATTGCGGGAGTCATATTGCAAGCCCAGTTCTAGTTTGAGCTGTGGTTCCTCTTTAATGTAAGCAAATAGGTGTTTCTGGAGAAGAGGAGTCCGGCCTGGAAGGGGAGTCCGGAGGCCTGAGCTTTTGCCCCACCCTCGTTGCTGGTCACTACTCTTCCCAGCTCAGCAGGGGACTCCCTCCAGACCCAGGAAGTGGGCCTCTGACACAGGCCAGCTTCATTACTCACCATGAAAACCTTCTAGCTCCTCCTGGTGTTCTCCGAGGGCCACTGGGGGTCTGGCCTGGGCTTACCGGTGGTTAAGTTTGGTGGGGTGAGGAGGGGGCTTGGGAGGGTAGAAGGCTGGCAGGGGAGAGGGAGGCTCCAGTGTTGTGCCCCACTTGGGGGCTGCAACACCAGGCTGCTCCTGGCCAGGGAGTCCCGTTTTTCGCCAGGTGCCTGGGCATCAAGGATTGCATGTGACCAAGTGGTTTTCTCCCTTCCTTTGCAGGACAAGGAAGATGGGGAGCCCAAGACCAAGCAGCTCAGAGAAGGGGAAGAGGAAGGCGAGAAGCACAGGTGAGGCCCGTGTGCCGCGCTCTGCCCTGTGTGCTCCAGTGACACCTCCCGGTTTCTGTGTCTTCTCACCTCTGTTCACAGTCTTTAACCCCGTGCCTTCCTCCCCACCCCGGGCTGCCTGCTCAGAGCTGAAAATGTCGCCCTTCTCCCCAGTCAGAGCCTGAGCCTGCTCTGTACCCTTTCCCCTGCTGGCCCGCTGGCTCGTACTCAGCCACCGGCAATTTCTTCCCGACCCTCCTTATGGTTTATCACTCTTCCCGTCAAACCGCTTTCGTGTCGTGATTCTTTGGCACCTGCAGAATCAGGCCCAGACCCTGCCTGGTGTGTAAGCTCTGTCCAGGCCACCGGCCTGGTCCAACCTAGTCCCCCCGTAACCTCTCTGGCCCTTCAGCATCTCCTGACAGCATCCTCTCTCAGCCTGGATTCCTCCTCATCTCCGTTTTCCTTTCATCTCTGCCTTTGACATGTCAGTCTTCATGTGGAGCTCAGCTCGGAGGCCTCCACTTCTTCATCCCTGTCTGTGCTCCCCCAACCCTCTCAGGTCATAGAGGGCATTCCTCTTTGCAAATCCTGTCTTCTGGCTGAGTCAACTGTAGTTTCCCTGAACGTGGCACTCTCCCCTGTGGTTGCGGGCACATGGTCTGCCTCCAGTCTCGAGGGCTGGCACCTCCACACGACCTGGGTGCTGCTTTGCATCAGAAATACCCGGGAGCCACTTGCAGAGCTAGCGTGTGGGGCAGGCAGGAGCTCTGTGTTTGGTCTTCATGAGCTGGGGAGAACCTTCATGTGTGCCCAGCACTTCCCATACCAGGGTTGAGTCTCGTGCCCTCCCTCCCACACCCAGCACCGAGCTGGGGCCATAAGGGTAGCTGGGGGGCTGTGCTTAGGATCAGACTTGGTTTCCGAATGGACAGGTCACCTTGATGTCCTCTGTCCCAAGCAGGCACAGGGCTTGACGGCACTGGCTCACTTGGGGGAGTGGATCTTGAAGTCCTCAGAAAACTTACCTGGGCGGACTGTGCTTTGCGGGTTTATAGCAGGAGCGGGGGACCCTCCCCGGAGGAGGGAGCAGGCCTTCCTGATGCCACAGCCTTGTGTTGTCTTTACCAGTGTGAGTGGGAACTCAGGAGGAGCAGACCCCTCATCTGGAGCTGATCTCAAATGAGGTAGGGCTTTCCAGGTCCACAGAGGGTGTGTGTGTGTGTGTGTGTGTGTGTGTGTGTGTGTGTGTGCGTGCACGTGTGAGTGTGGCTTCACAGTTTACCCAGTGGGTTCACACTGTCCTCACAGCAGCCCTGTGGGGTCCTTGCCACCTCCCTTATTATCAGAGATGGTAACAGCTCTGTGCTGAGAGGCTGGTGGTGCTGGGACCCTCGCCACCCCAGTGGGCTCTGTGCTTTCTTATTCGGCCCACCCTCCCCCCATCACCTCAGGGAGCCTGGCTGGTGACAGAGACAAAGGCCAGGTGGTTGCTCTTTTGTCAGGTGACTCCACTTGTGTGGTTTGGGGGTGCGTACCTGCACAGTTTCCCCTGTTCTGTGGTAACTGCTGGGGGAACCTTTGGTTTTCTTCTGGTTTGTTCTTAGGTTCTCAGTCACTGGCTAGAGCGTCGAGTCCTGGGCTCTCTTGGCTCTGCTGGAAGGTCCCTGCTTTCATCCCCCCTCCTCCTTGATGAGAAGGAGAAGGGTCATTGGTTAGCAGGTGGGTGGGTCATAGAGTAGAAGACTTGACTGTTGAACTGTGCGATTGAATCTCAAACATGGTGTTGATAGAGGAAAAAGCGGGCTTCAGAACTGAGAACAGACAGGGTAGGAATGTGTATATCAAATTCAGAAGCCCCCACAGCAATAGAGGTGTTACTCGTTCAACAAGGCCTGACTCGGCTGGTTGTCTGATTGGCACAGGGCATCCTTCCTGGCCTGGGAGGCAGCAGTGGACGAAATAGGCCCTGCCCTCAGGGGGCTGGCATTCTCTAGAGGGAGACAGACTTCACAGAAAAGCAAGTGTGTGGTAAGCTGTCAAGGGCTAGGAAGCGGGAGCTGCAGAAGTGTAAACACGCAGGTGGAGGTGCCTCAGATTAGCTGCTGGGAAGCGGGGAGGAGACAGAATTAGGGAGAGGCTTTCACCGGCTACAGCATAGGATTTCTTTAACAACAACAACAAAGTGGGGTGGGGGGGACAAACCTGTCTCAAAAATGCAAAATGTTGCTTTTGTTGACTCTGCAGGAAGTGAGTACAAGTGTTGTGTTATTCTCTGAATTTTCCTTTGTGCCTGAGAGATTCATAATGAAAGCAGTGTGAAAGAGAAAGTGAAGGGCGCACAGTTCCAGGTTCCTGTGCGGGATCTCCGGGTCAAAGAGACCCCGTTCGCCTGCTAGAGTCCTTTGTAGTGAAGCTCCAGACCCCCTGTGAGATCCCCCTCAGTGAGCGAATGCAGGGTCCCTGTTCCTTTGCTCGTAGCAGCCCAGGGATCAAACTTGAAGACATTGAATTGGGTTCTGCTTCAGCTTATCCTGTTCTTCCACTTTCCTCTGACCCTGCCTCCTTTAAGGCAGGGTGTGTGGTGGGCCAGTCCGGCCTAGTAGGCAGGGGCTTGACTTCAGTGGCTGTCCCTCTGCTGCTCAGTCACTGCCTAGCTTGTCAGGAAGCCCAGCCTTAGCCAGGAGTGAATTTGTGGCCCCCCAGGAAAAAATGGACTCTCCTCACTTTAACTGGCATAGAGTAAAGGGTTTGTCTGGGTTTATCTTGAAAGGCCTCAGTCCCTGTGCCAAGTGGCCAGACCCTTGTGGGTGTAACTCCAGACTGCAGGGTCCAGGGTTTGGGTGTGGGCTTTCCAGAAGTACCATGAGGCAGCAGAGTCTGTCAGTGTCTCTCCCAGGAAAGAGGGGACCTTTCTGCTCATCTGTACCCCAAATCTGGAAAGGAACTCCCAGCAGGATGCTTACGGCTTGAAAGCAGGCTCCAGCCACTAGGCCACAGCCCCCTGCCACGGCCCCCTTTGCCAATGGGGAGAAAGGGGCTACCTTCTAGGTCCACTGAGCGGGGGGGTGGGGGGTGGAAGGGATGACCTCTGAGGCCAGTTAACCGGTGAGCATCTCAGCTTCCTTGGCTCCTGGGAGGTAAGAATAGTCTGCTTCAGTCCAGGTCCATACACACTGAGCCAAGGTGCCAGGTGGGCAGCCCTGTGGGCACCAGCCCTTCTGAAGTGTCCTGAGAGAAACGCAGGGCCCGCTCCAGGCTGCCTTCAGCCCAGGGCAGCAGGACAAGGCCTCCTGGAGAACATTCCTCTTGAGTTAGGTCTGGGATCTTAGTGGGTAGGATTTAGGCAGAGAAGGTCTCCAGAGGTGTACACCAGCAGGGTGAAAGGACAAGTGGGATGGCCACTTGTTGGAGAGGCATGGACAGACATCCTCTGACCCATTGCTTGTAGACCCCAGCCCGGGCTTTATACAGGTCGCTGGAGCAGGGAGGAGGATTTAATATGGTGGCCTTTAGGCTCTGCACAGGCACGTGGCACGCAGCCTGTTTCTTCAGGTGGTGTTCACTAACTAGGTCGTCACGTGCCTTTGTTTACACTGACAGAACTGAGCAAAATAAGAAAGGTTGAGGCAGTTCTTTGTGCAGCAGCGGCCCCAAAGTTGTAGGAACTAGGCTGATGGTGAGACCTCAGGACTGCCACTCAGGAGCCTTCTGGCCTTGGCAAGTCACATTGCCTCAGTGAGCCTCACCCGAGGCTTTCTTTGACTGAAAGATGGGGAGAAAAATAACACTTGCTTTCCTGATGAGCACAGCAGATACCGTCACTGGGCTGTGGGCAGGAAGAAGACACTTGTAGGCCCTCCTGAGCCAGCTGAAGGACTCCAGACACACCTGGAAAAGGCAGAACTAATGTTTGTGTAGGCTATGCTAACTTTGCAAATAGGGCAGTCATGGGGGAAACAGGGAGGTGGGTGGATAAGGATAGAAGTAAGTACATTGGCCAAGAAATGAATCGTTAGGAGGTCTTCTGTGGGGCCTCCCTTCCTTGGTACAGATCGTCCTCAGCAAAGAAGTTGAGCGGCATCATTTTGCACATGCAGGGGCGTGGGGGGTAGGGTATGTGGCTGAGGAAACAGGAAAACCCAACAGGATTGGAGGCAGGCACCACAGGACGTCGCCCCTCACCAGCCATGCTGGCGACTCACCCAGCTTCCTCTCTGCCCGTGCTCCTGCCCATTTGCCTAAGGAATCTTCTCAGAATCTTGGCTGTTCTAGTTCCTTTGCCCTTCCTGATAAATTTTAGCATCAGCTTGTTCGTATCTATAAGAAAAGCTTGCTGGGATTTTGATTGGAATTGCTTGGAACCTGTAGATCAAAATTCCTTTTTAAAAATTTGTATTACTCTCTTCAGGATAAACCCTACGCTGTCCCCATACAACCAAATCCCCACTAGGGTGGGGAGTCGGTCCCTTGGAGGGGGACCAGCCTGAGCCACGTTCTGTGGGAAGGAAAGACGTGTTTGCATTGCCAGAAAAGGGTCCTGCTTGTTCTCTGGGCTGGATCTGCCCTCTTCTAGCCAGTCTGCCCTGTAGCTAACTCTGAGGGGCCTCCGTGACTCATCTCTAACACAGCTCCTTGCCTGCTGCCTAGATAAGAGACGATCTGGCGGCCCTGGAAAGCTGGCCCACAGAAAGGGGTATTTCTGTCAGCTGCTTTTGTTTTTTTCTTTTCAAGCCCTCAGTCACTTCCTCTGATGGCAAGTCAGCTGACATATGTGCCATAGAGGGGTGCCTGGGGTAGGGTTCGTGGCTGATAGTCACAGCCACCCTGCCAGGTGGGAGGAGAGGGGAGGTGTTGCACACTCTACTGGGCATGGGGCAGGGGAGCGTGTCTTGTTGAGTGCCTGAACAAGCAAGCCTCAACCCTCAGCCCCCACAGCCACCACCTCCCTCTGGCTTTGGATCAAGGTCTGCACCCAGCTGGAGCAGTCACCGTTCGGGGACAGTGGTTCACTCTGGAGTGCGTGTCACACACTGCTGCTGAAGAAACTGGGCCACTGGCCCTCCTTCTTCAGGATGGAAAACCAGTTCTCCCACTCCCGTGTGGAGAGAGGTCCCATCCCAGCCGAGGCCCAGCCTGGGCCTGGCCTGGCGCCCAAACCCTGTAGGCTGGCAAATGGCAGGCCTTCTTTTGTCTGCGAGTTGGGTCCCCAGGACGGTGTCTGTGTGCCAGGGCGTGCTCACAGACCCGTGGCATCCGCTTGATTCAGCGGCCCTTGTTCCACTGTAGCGGTAACCACCAGAGTGGCCCTCACCCACTCCTCTGGGCTTCCCTCACTGCGCTCCGGGCCTGGGGCTGTCCCATCCGTGGCACTGGGGAGGGAGCGTGGCTCCATGGCTCGTGCTGAGGCACCAGCACAAAGACCTGCGGCCGCTCTGCTTTTGCTCTGTTGCTCAGGAATAGGCCTGGAATGTGGGAGAATGAACCAAGAGAGAACTAGTTGAAGGAAGGCAGTGTTCACCATGAGACCAGGCCAGGCGCTTCCCTTCTGTGTCAGGGAAAGGTGGGAGGCTGGCTGGGTCCTTTCTTCGTGGGAAGGAGGCCTGATCTCGTAGGTCATGATCATCAGTGCTTCCAAAGCCCTTCTCAGTAAATCCCCCTGTCTGTTCTGGGGGTAGGTGTGGTGCACCGTGAGGTGAAGAAGCTGTGCTTCATGCAGATGAAGTGACTTGTCCAAGATCTCCCTCCTGAGAGCAAGCGGAACAGCGCTGGGACTCCCCCCAGATGCCTCTGTCTGCCAGCTCCTGAGGCAGGCCAGGCCTGGTTCTGCTCCATGACCTTTACCCTTAGTGCTGCTCCCAAACACGGAGGTGCTAGAGCCTCCGTACCACGTGCCCTCTTGGCCGGGGCCGGCGGGGTGGGCATCAGGGGGGCCAGGCAGCTGTGCGGCGAGAAGAGGAGGGTTTCTCTGGCAGCCTGCAGCAGAGGCTGGCGGCTTACAGCCCAGGGCAGCCTGGTGGGGTTGAGCGCCATCCACCGTGTGGCCTGTGCGACGGGTTGGGCCCCAGGAGGATGGGGGGCGAGGGGCTGTGCAGGCTCCTTCTCCCCAGTCCCGTCTGGCCCCAGACAGCCAGTGTGGCCAGTGTCTGGCCTCGTCTTGTGGGCCCTTTGGGGTTCAGCTCAGCTGCCAAAGCCTTTACCCTCCTCCTCTTTTAAAATTTAAATTGATACAAAGTACTTAAATTACATATTTCTTTCAGTTGTGGAAAACTTAGAAAATACAGACCACCATGTATCTGTGCATATCCTGCTGTTACCGTTTTCACGTACTGTAGCCCGACCATCTTTTGATAAATACACTTCTACAAGATTCTCAGTGGCTGCTTAATATTTCTTTGAGAGTACTACTCATAATTTATTTTTCAGCTCTTGATTTTTGGTACCTCAGCCACTTCTGGTGCTTCACGTCCGCGTCAGCTGTGCGTTTTCAGGTGGGGTGGGTACAAAGCCCAACCTGGAAATCCAGAGAACGTGGTCTGGGCTCTGCAGAGGCTCGGGTGGGAGCGGGTGCAGGCCACATGACCCTGCTGTGCAGGCAGCTCGAGCCGGGCAGGGACCTGACCCTTGGCCCTGGGCATTGCCTTGAACAGCTGCTGGCTCTTCTGAACCATCAGGGGCTGGGCATCTGGTGCTCTTGGTGGGCCTTGGGGCCGACACAGTTGGGTGAACATAGCTGTCAGTCTGTCTTGGTGGGGCTCCCATGTGGGTCCCATCCCTAGCGGCTCTGGTGCCCCGTGACCTCCCTGTTTTTAAGGCAAAGGCGTGGCTGCCTTTCTGTTGTGTATTTCTAAAGCCCTTTGTGCCGCTAACACCTGTGACCCACTGTGATTTTAGGAGCTGAGTGGGGGTCCTGGTAGCTCGGAGGGCTGGGGGGATGGGCTTTGGAGAGGAAAGAGGGGTTTCAAGAATGGCGCTGTGGGCTGCACTCCTGGAGCGGGAGGGTGGGGGGTGCCCAGCATGCATTTTCCCCTTAAGGAACACCAAGGGCTCAGAGCACTTGCACTGCAAGTGGGACTGCAGCCCTGGGCAGGACTCCCGGTCGTGGGGTCAGGAAGCCTTTACTCTTCCACATGATCGCGGGTCCCTGAGGAGCTCGGTGAGGGGGACTGGGGTCTGCCTGAAGGCCAGAGACCTGGGTTTGGATTCTGGCTCTGACTTTTCCCTCACTCCGATGCCTCGAACACATCCTTGAGCCTCTCTGGACTGATTTCCACGTCTGGAGCGTGTCAGTAACCACCTTAGGTTGAAGGGCAGCCCTGAGGGCAGCATGTGGAGGGCATTCCTGTTGAGAAGCAAGCATTATCCCATTCTCTGCCTGTCGCCTGGGCCTTGGGGCTGGGGCAGGACCAGCGGATGCGGGAGCTCCCACCGCTTTCCCTGAAGCCCTCTGAGGGGTCACTTGAGAGGCTTTGTCCACGTGATGTGGCCCTGTCCAGCACGTGGTCGGTTCTTGTGCCACATCCTCTCTGCCTGTCATAGGACAGGAGGCCTGGGGTGGCTGGCCGGATGGAAGGGGAGGGAGCTTTGTCCCCTATCTGTAGTCTGTCCCCATGGTGTGGCCAGAGTCGTCCTTTGGGAGGACAGCTGGAGTCCTATGTCTTCTGCCCATGAGTGGGGAAGCCGCTGGGCTCTTTAAAAGCTTCATTTGCTATTAAGCCAACCATCAAGTATCCAAGTGTCCTGGGTTAAACTGTTCAGCAGCCACCAAACGAAAATATCACCATAGCCCAACAGGTTCCACGCTGATCTTGCACTTTACCTATAGTGAAGTTTCTAGGTGTTGTGATTGCACTGTCCCGAGCTGGACATTCCCACCCACCCTCACCCCAGTCCTGGCCGTCATCTGGAAGGGTGCTCATCCTCTGGGGGACTCTGCCAGAAGAGAGCCACAAGTGTCTGCCCAGCGCTGCTACAGATTCTGCTACCAGAAACATTTCTGTGTGGAACATTGTGTTTTGTTTGTCCCTGTTTTGTTGCTATTTCTACGGAATAAGTTCCCCAGAGCAGGGTTATCAGGTCATGAGGTTTGAACGCTTTCATCAGTCTTGAGAGAAGTGACTCCCAGCCTCTGGAGCCCTTGTGCACACCAATTGAGATGGTCGCCTGTCACCTTGTTTTCATGGGTCTCCAGGGTCTGGCCACTGGTAGCAAGAAACGAGGCCTTGTTTGTATTGGGGACACGGAGGTGAGTGTCGTCCGTGTGCAGAGCCTAAGGCAGCCAGAAGGTTGTTGGGGTGTGTGTGTCCCTGGAAGAGCCCTGCGTCTCTGTACCCCGGATGTGCACACTGTGTGCCTCTGCGGTCAGAGCTGCTGTCTTCAGCCAGTGCTGGCCTCCAGGGCCTCGCAGGTCCCTCCTGGGCTTGGCCTTCCCTGTGGTCAGTGGCTGGGGGGAGAGCTTCGAGACAGCCCTCTTTCTGGTCCTGGAGGGGCCTGTATAGGCAGGAGGGACCACGGTAGCCAGGTGGGGTGGGCTGTGTTCTCAGCAGGCCACGTGGGACTGCCCCCTTCCGGCCTCTCTCCAGGGGTGCAGGAGGGGCTGCGTGCGAGGTGAGAAGAGAGGCTCGTGTCCCAGAGGGTAAGGCTGGTAGCATGGATGAAGGAGGGTGAAGTGGGCCAGGGCTAGGAAACCTCCATGAGCAGCGGGCTTTCTCTGATGCCCGTTCACCAGGGAGTGGTTTGGACCACATCATCTGGAAATTTCCTTTCACTTGGACATTCTAGAACTCTACTCCTGGGTAGAGTTTCCCACTTTACAGAGAATGCCAGCTTTTTCCTCCCTTCCTCTGAATGGCACACATGGAAGGTGTGAAAAGGCACCTCCGTGTCCTCTCCCCGGGCTCTCCCAGCCAGCCCACGCCTGGGGGCCCTGCAGCTGGTCTTGAGGAAGACCTCTCAGCGGTCACCGAACCTGCTCGGGCACTTGATAGGTCTCCTCAGATGCCTGGGGAGAAGGCGGAAGAGAGGAGATGGGAAAGGGTACATTTCCCCCAATTTAAGGAGGCTCCATAGAATGTGGACCTGGGCATCACTGTTGCTTTGCCACGGAGACAGTGGAAGTCACTTAGGAGTTGGCTGCCTTGACCAGAACACATTCCTGCCTTTTTTGAATCTCCTGGGCACAAATCCTTTACTTCCTATATTGTCTTCCCAAGCATTAAAAGGCCCACAGGGCCCCTGGCCACCCATCAGCGCCCTCTCTGAATTCTTCCATCGAGCCGGGGGCAAGCGCATGCTGGGAGCTTAGTGCTGGAGCTCAGTCCCTAGGCACTTGTAAGGCAGGGTGTGCAGGACAGCCACAAAGGGGCCATGTGCAGTGGGGTGTGAGGGCTGCTGAGTAGAGGGTAGGGGCATGTAGGGCAAAGAGGGGGCACAGGAGAGGAGCGGTCAGCTGTCTTGGGGTGAGTGGGGACATTAGGGCTGCCCGCAGTGCCATCTTGTTGAGCTAGCTCTTGAAGCCTAAGGGGCTTCAGAGTGTGTAGGAGGCAGGGCTGGCAGTGACCCAGGGGACATTTGATTGGAAAGCAGGCTGTAGGGACCAATGAGGAATGAGGCCAGGACTGTGCTAAGAGGCTTAGTCTTGTTTAGGGGACACTGGGGACCCTGGATCAGAGAGGGTGAAAGTAGAGGTTCCCAGGTGGCCTCTGTGTCTGTCCTCCCCATGGGACAGACCACAGGCTCAGCTCAGATGCCAGTTGCCTCCATGGAGGGGCCTGTGGGTGGCCCAGGACACGTGGTTGCAAAGGGTGGAGTCCTAGAAGGCACTGGGCTCACTGTGTTGCCCTCCTGTCTGTAGACTCCAGGGCCAAAAGCCTCCGGAGCGTGTCTTGGCCTCTGCTTCTCTTTGGCCAGAGGCGCTGATGGCTGCCGGGTGCTGAGCCCACCACAGTCCCTGCTCCTGGGGGTCAGCCTCACTGTGTCCCCTCTGCCTGCTGTCTCTTTCTTTGTTTTCTTCTGTCTAATTGGTTGGCTGTTTCTGTGCAGACAGAATATTAACTACATTAGCAACTCTAGAAACTATAGAAAATCAGAGAAGCAAGTAAAAGGATCGCTTAGCTAATCACTGTCAGCGTTTGGTTGTTTTTGTCTTTCTGTTAATTGTTCGGTTGCATGTTAAGGGCAGTCTTTCACAGACAACGTTTTCAGTGGTTATGCAGTGATGGATCTGATGTCTGTAGTTATTTGGGTGTATATTTACACATTTTATTTTAGTTTTTGAGTATGTAAGGGATTCGTGGCTCCTAATTCAAAGGTATTAAAAGGCACACGGGGAAAAAATTCTTCATTCACTCCCAACTCTTGCTTATAAGACAACCTCCCCCCTCCCCTCAGTAGGCTCCTTGCCCCCATGTGGGGCTTGAACTCACAAGCCTGAGATCAAGAGTCATGTGCTCTACCAGCCGAGCCAGCCAGGTGCCCCTAAGACCACCTTTTTAGGGCCAGCTTCTTGGCATCTTCCAGAGGTAGGTGGTACACAGATAGGAAACTATGCTGGTATGTCCAACCCCGCCCCCCCGCCAAACAGCACACTTGTTTTTACACACGTGATAGCACGCTACTCTTCCTCACCTTGCTCTGGTTAGTCTAGCAGTAGCACATCATGGCGTTCATCCCACAAAAGTCACAAAGAGCGTCTTCATTGTCCCTCTGGTCCTATGCAGGCCAGAGGGCATGTGACCAGGGTCTGTGTGAAGCGCTCTCTCCCCACCAGGAGAGGGTTAGCTCGGGGAAGGGGCCCTCAAGTCTGTGTCCTCCGTAGCCCCTAGCTCAGGACTCATGTGTTTTGTAGCCTCAGGCCCGGAGGTGGCTGGGGAAAAGTTCTGGGCACTCCTCTGGCCTGGCCGTCTCCCACGCCTCTGCCTGTGGCTCCTCCGGGGCCGGGGCCAGCCCACCCCGCCTGTGGCCTATTGCTTAGGCCTTGCCTCAGAGCCTGTCTTCTAAGCCCTATCCGCAGATTTCAGTTCAGTCCAGGTCCGCTCCACACCCGGTTCTGAGCAGAGAGGGCTGCAGAGATAAGTAAGAGAAGAGAAGCCAGGCTCCTGGCTGGCCCCGCTTCCGGGAGTCACTCGTGACCGAGGCCGGGCTCGTGGAGACCAGACACACTGAGGAGGCAGGCAGGGAGAGAGTAGTTTTCTGTTCTTTGGCTAGCCCTCAACTGCTGGTGGTATGTCCTGGCCCGTCCTGCCACTCGGTGTGTGGTGTGCAGGAATAGGCACATCTCTGCCACCCGGTGGGCCACACAAGGACCACTTCATCTGCTCAGGCACCCTAGCTCATGGAGGGTATTTTGAGAAGCCTTGCTAGGCCACGTATGTGTCTGCTGGGTTGCTGTTCCCAGCTGCACTCGAGGGTTACTCTCTGGGCTTCGGAGGGCTAACTGTCCCATCTTGGGACAGTCTGCCATATTCCCACCCTGGCAGGTGGAGCCCTTGGGGTGTGGGGCGGGGCTTCTGGGGCAGCGTTGTGGAGTGAGAACAAGGCACTCCTGGGAGATTTGACTCTGTGCTGCAGGGCACTGCTCTGTTCAGTATCGATGTCCACAGCTTGAATCGCTTACACAGCCTCATGAAATCAAGATGTCCTTGATTTCCATGTGGAAGCCAATGAGAGCATGACCCTTCCCATCCTTGTCTCGGAAGCATCAAAGCTGGGATTTGGACCCAGGTCACCCTGTTAGGAGCCTCGGGCTCCAGCACCTCCTCCCGCCGCAGCCTCCACATTCTAAGACCAGGGTAGCAGAACCTGTGCGTGGCTCCAGTGGCCTCTAGAAGAGTGAGCTCCAGATGCCAGCGTCTGCCTAGTGACTGTGGCAGCTTCCGAGGGGCCCGGCTGGCGCGGTGTAGTCCCATCTCCCAGCCTCCCAGAGCTGTGGCAGCTCCGGATACCGCCAGATGCCGCCGTGGGGAGCCCCCAGGTTGGCGGCCTGGGCCCGTTTTGTGTGCGAACTTGTTGTTTCTCAGCTTTCCTTTTTATCTCAATTTTGGTTTTTTGGATTTTTGTTTTGTTTTTAATCATTCCATTTCCTGTTAATATAACTTGTTAATTATATACTCTTTTTCCTGTTAGGGGTTTCCGTGGGGATACAACATACATCCTGAACCTACCGAAGTCCAACATAAAGTAACACTGTACCGTTTCCCATGCGACGCCAGGACTGCAGAACATTCTCACACCATGGATGGTTCTTCCCGTCTCTAGTGCTATTGCTGCTGCATTTTCAATCCCACAAGTCATTTTTTTTTTTAATTTTTTTTTTCAACGTTTATTTATTTTTGAGACAGAGAGAGACAGAGCATGAACAGGGGAGGGGCAGAGACAGAGGGAGACACAGAATCTGAAACAGGCTGCAGGCTCTGAGCGGTCAGCACAGAGCCCGATGCGGGGCTCGAACTCACGGGCCGTGAGATCATGACCTGAGCCGAAGTCGGACGCTTAACCGACCAAGCCACCCAGGCGCCCCCCACAAGTCATTTTTACTCTTTTGTGCAGTCAATATTCATTTAGATTTCCCCACATACTCTTTCTGAGCGTTTAATTCCTACCTGCAGTTTGATTGCTCTCATCTGAGGTCATTTTCCTTCTGTCAAAAGCACTCCCTTTAGTAAAGAACAGATTCCCTGACAACCAGTTTCGCCAACTTTTCTTTCTCTGGCCATATCACCCCATTGTCGGTTTCCATTGTTTCTGTGGAGAAATCAGCTGTCCATTTTAGTTTCTCCTTTGAAGATCAGGTGTCTGTTGAATTTAAGAATTTTCTCTTTGTCTTTGGTGTTTAGGAGTTTGATAATGATTTGCCCAGGTGTGCTCTTCTTTGGGGTTCATAGTGTTTCTTTAATCTGTGTATATTGTATGGCTTGATGTTTTCCACTTATTATGTAAAATCATCAGTTATTGTCTCTCTCTTTTCTTAATGTTTTATTTATTTATTTTTAGAGAGAGAAAGTGTACAGGCACGACCAGGGGAGGGGCAGAGAGAGAGGGAAAGAGAGAGAGAATCCCAAGCAGGCTCTGCACTGTCAGCATGGAGCCTGACGCAGAGCTTGAACTCATGGACTGTGAGATTGTGCCCTGAGCCGAAATCAAGAGTTGGCACTTAACTGACTGAGCTGCTTTAGTGCCCCCGCTATTATCTCTTTAAACATTGCTTCTGGGGCTGTCGTTATATGTATGTTAGATCTTCTTGCTGTGTCCCATAGGTTTCTTATGTTCTTTTCTCTATTTTCCAACTTTTTTCCCTCTGTGCCTCAGTCTGGGTATTTTCTGACTTATTGGTGGTTCACTAACCCTTTGTCTAGCTGTTTTAAACTGCTATTAAATCCATTTATTGAGTTCTTACCTTTGGTTGATTTTCAGTTGCAGAATTTCCATTTCATTAAGTTTTACAGTTTCAGATGCTCTGCTGAAATTCTCCACCTTGTGGTATATTTTCCTGAACTTTAAAAAATGTGTTATGTTATTTTATTTTTATTTTTATTTTATTTTAATGTTTATTTTTGAGAAAGAGAGCAAGCACGAGCAGGGGAACAGCAGAGAGGGGGAGAGAGGGTCCGAAGCAGGTTCTGCACTGACAGTAGTGAGCCTGATGTGGGGCTCAACTCACAAACTACAAGATCATGACCTGAGCTAAAGTCTGTCACTTAACTGACTAAGCCACCCAGGCACCCCCAAATTTCAGTTATTTTATATTTCATTTCTTTTTAAAAAACATTTATTTATTTTTAGATTTTTTTCCTAATGTTTATTTTTGAGAGAGTCAGAGACAGAGCATGAGCGGGGGAGGGGCAGAGAGAGAGAGAGACACAGAATCCGAAACAGGCTCCAGGCTCCGAGCTGTCAGCACAGAGCCCGATGCAGGGCTCGAACTCACAAACCATGAGATCATGACCTGAGCTGAAGCCGGACGCTTAACCGACTGAGCCACCCAGGCGCCCCTAAACGTTTATATTTTTGAGTGAGAGAGTGAGAACGAGCGCAGGGGAGGGGCAGAGAGAGAGAGAGAGAGAGAGAGAGACAGACAGGATCTGAAGCAGGCTTGTGCTTAGAGCAGAAAGCCCTATGCGGGACTTGAACCCACAAACTATGAGATGATGACCTGAGCCAAGGTCAGATATTTCACCAACTGAGCCACCCTGGTGCCCCTATATTTCATTTCTAATCATTTTAATACCTGGATCTCCTGTGAGTGTATTTCTATCACCTTTATTATTATTTTCTTTTATCGTGGCTTTGGTTGAATCCTGGATGTTGTGTATGAAAAATCTTACAGATAATCTGGGGTTCTGAATCATTTATTTTCCTCCAGGGAAGATGTATTTAAGCTTCGGGCAGGCAGTTAGACTAGGGGTGCCCTGACCCACCCTCTCAGGACTGGGGAAGAGGCTTCCTTCCTGCACTGATGGAAACTTTTATCTCTTCGGCCACATGAGATTGCAGGGAGCTCTCCTTGGGGTCTCAGCTGTGCAGCCTCTGCTCGTAAATAGACAGATGCTTTAGGGGAGATGAGGTGCCCAGTGTCAGGCTCACCTGTCACACTTGCCCTCCCTATGATTGCAGTCCCTCAGATCCTGGTTGCCTTGGGACTTGTCCAAGGCTAACAGATTTTTTAAAATACGTCTCGGGGCTCCTGGGTGGTTCAGTTGGTTAAGCGTCCGACTTCAGCTCAGGTCATGATCTCACGGTTTGTGAGTTCGAGCCCCGCATCGGACTCTGTGCTGACAGCTCGGAGCCTGGAGCCTGCTTCGGATTCTGTGTCTCCCCCTCTCTCTGCCCCTCTCCTGCTCATGCTCTGCCTCTCTCAAAAGTGAATAAACGGTAAAAATAAATAAATAAATAAATAAATAAATAAATAAATAAATAAATAAAAATATGTCTCTTGTCAGGTGTTTTCAGCCATTTTCAGAAGCAGGGGGTTAAACCTCGGCTCTGTGTTGGAAAAGCCAGGCCCTGGAGCAGAACCCAGTGCCCCCATGACCTGTCACAGAGACTCCTGCCCTTCAGGGGTGGGGGCCGAGGGCAGGGCAGGTAACTGGGCATTCATTAGAGGCTATCTCTTCATGAGCTCTCACAGAGTGAATCAGAGAGGGCTTGGATGTAGCTTGACGGAGCTGGACATAGCCTTCTTGTTTAATGATGTGGAAGCTGAGGCCGAGAATGGGATGGTCCCACAGTGACTGGGACACAGGTGTTCTCGACTGCTGGACTGGTGCTCAGCTCCCAGGGAGAGCAGGGGACGCTGGGCGGTAGCACTGCTGTGGGGGATGGGGCTGCTGTGTGGCCAGCCTCCCCCCCCCCCCCCCCCCCCCCCCCGCCGGCCCCACCAGTGCTGCTCTTTCCTATTGTGCTGCCCTCTCCCTGTCCCCCTGCTGTGTCTTCCCTGTTCCAACATCTTACGAAGCCTGGGCAGCAAGGCGGCTGGGGCGCGGGTACTTGTTCCTGGGGCTTCGAGCTCTGGGTCTAGCTCCTAGCAGACTCCCCTCTCTCCTGCTGATTTCTCACAAAACCCTGAAGCTGGTTTCTGAGAGCGATAGTTTTTTTGTTTTTTTTTTTTTCTCACTAGTCCATGCAGTTTTCTTCCCACACCCAGTTTCTCTTCTGCTTTTCTCACTACCTTGTTGTGAACGAAAGTCAGTGTACCGAATCATGCCTCACTTTCTCTGCTGGGGCTTCCGTGGCATTTACCAGCAGGCCTGCAGGAGGCGCGAGAGGGTAGAGGACAGGGTGGGTGTCCTGCTCTTAGCGCCGTGGACTCTGGGCCTGGGGCCCTGGCAGAGAAGGGGGCTGCCAGAGCTGGTGATAGGGACTGGTTGGCAACAGAAAGCTCCCAGATTCAGACCTCTGCCACTTGCTAGGTGTGTGGCCACAGACACCTGCTGCCTCATCTCTAGAACAGCTTGCCTGCACAGGGGACCTCAGCAGCGGTTTTGCCCGGCACAGAGGGTTTGGTAGGTGACGGACTGTGGGAGCCCTCCTGCTGGGAAAACCATCCCAGGACTTCTGAGGGGCCAGCAGTCGTTGAGGGCCTCAGAAGACGTAGTGAAGGAGGACCCACCTCCCAGGCTCACCTGGCTGGCATGTCAGGGGGCTGTTCTGCTTCCCTAGAGTGGAAATGGTCTGTCCCACAGTCGGTCTTGCCTTTATGAAGCAGCAGCCCCCACATGCAAAGTGTCACTTTGCCAGCCCATGGAGGGAGCCTGGGGCCATTTCTCCTGTGGTCAAGCTTCCCTGTGTGGGGGTTGGGATTGATGAGCTGCTGAGCCAGGAAGACCCCAGCACACGCTTGGCGTGGAGGCCACCCCTGCCCAAGGGACTGACGTGAGAGGAAAGTAACAGCGCTGTTGCTGGCCGAGCCCAGTGTGTGATCCTGGTCCCTCACAGCTCCCCTCCCTTCACGGAGGTCTTGGGGTCTGCCCAGTAGCGTTTTAAAGCCCTCTTGTGGCCGCGGGGCCATGCAGTTCTCCCGGCTGTCCCAGCCTTGCACGCTGTCGTGCCTGTCCTTCACCCTTGCCGGCTACTCCTCGCACGCACACACCCTTGCCGCCAGGAGCTGAGGTCTGTGCCAGCGGCTCCAGGCCACAGAGGCTCTAAGAAGGAAGCCAGGCTTGGAGAAACAGTGGGTGACCACCGGCTTTGTCCTGTAGGAGAAACTCAGCCCAGGAGCTCCGGCCCTGACTCCGGGTCAGACGCTGCAGCCACTGCTGTGAGACCTTATGAAAATGCTCCAGTCTCTCTGACCCTCAGTTCTCCCGGCTGTCAGATGGAGCTCATCCGGGAGAGACAGCCAGAGAATGCTCCCGGGCATCCCTGGCCCCAGCTCTGGGCGAGAACCTACGGTGCGGGCGGGGCCTTGGCGAGTGACCCGCCCAGCTGCTCCCCGGCAGATGACGGGGCTGCATGGAGAGGGGGGCCCGTCCCTATGGTCCTTCTGTTCCCGTGCTCTCCCTCTTCACCAGGCTCTTTCCAGAGAGACCGGAGGAAAGTCTAGAAGTCACCAGCTCGTGTGGCTTCCTCACAGTCTGACCTCCAGGTGTACGAGGTGAACGAGACTGCCACATGCTTCGCTCCATCTCTGCTTGTCATCTCCTCTCGTAGGGAACTCAGACTGCGGAACTACGTCCCAGAGGACGAGGACCTGAAGAGGAGGAGGGTGCCCCAGGCCAAGCCAGTCGCCGGTAGGTGGGCTGCAGCTTTCCACCTCCGAGGCGCTGTCAGCCGCCTCCACCTTGTCAGGTGTCGTCCTCTCTTGGAGGATAACTGGCAGTGCCAGGCCTGGAAGTTGGGCCTCCAGGACCCCTGGCAACGTCTCACAGCCATCCAGAAGTGGTCAGTGCTGAGTGACAGCAGAGAGGTGGTCAGGGCACGGCTGGAGGGCCTTCCGGGGACCTGCAAGAGAAGAGGCCCCATTCCCCTAAAGGACCTCTCTGGGCTGAGACATGGAAGGGGCAGTAGGGGCGGGGCATAGGTGGGGATGGATCCTGGGGGCACTTGGGGGTCAGAGTGAGAGACCCTGGAGAAGAGCTGACCACTCAGGTGCTCAGAGAGCAGCGGGCGGGCAGGCGCCCGCCGGCTGCGAGGCGTGGCAGTGCCAGAGCGCAGAGGATGGAGAAGGTGTCCCTGACGGCAGGTGTCCCTGTGTGAGTGGCCTGGCCGTGGGGCTGCCCGGTCTCGTGGCGTGGGGAGCAGCACAGCAGCCGGGAGCTTCTGGAGATGCTCCACACTGGAGATGCAGAATACTTACCACGTAGACCCCTGGCCCTGTTTTTATCCTTCGTTTCTGTTATCGGTTTCTAATTATACAAATTATAAATGAATAAGTACATTTATCTTGAAGACAGCAAATTGTTGCCCATTCAGCCACCCCCGCCCCACCCTCGTCTACTTCGCCAGTTGTTCACCTCAAGATTCGCGTGCTTCTTAGGTGGTTCGCTTCGTGGTTTGGGCCCCCATGGTGGGGGCAGTAGGCGGGACCGGGGAGAGGGGCGGGGAGTAGTCCCGTCCCGTGGCTTCAGCATCTGTGGCTGGAGGCAGGTGAGGCAACATGTGGCCACAGTGACGGGGAGTGGTGGGGGGGGGGGGGGGCGGCGGTGGGGGTGGTTGGAGGAAACGCCCGGAGCCCAGACTTGTTAGTGCGCCTGGGCCTAGGCAGGCCCTCCTGCTCTCCCCACCCAGGGTTAGGGTTAGGGTTAGGGTGCCGTCAGCCGCTGCGCATAGCTGGGAGGCGCGTGAGGTCAGGGCTCCCCAAGGTGGGGAGCACGTATCCTTGCGGGCACATATCCAAGTGGGATGGGAAGAAAAGCCACCTGTGCCCCAGCTAGTCCAGGGCCCAGAGGATGTCCTCAGAGCCCAGGAGCCCCTGGAGATTGTGGGAAAGCCAGTACTCACAGCTTTTCGCAGAACCATCCTGTGGCTATACCAAGGCAGCTCTCTCATTTCCCATCTGGGGAGAAGGGCCGAGAATACTGGCCATGCTTCCATGCTGGAGGTCTGGGCTCTGTCTACTCTAGCCGTCTGCCTCCTGCCGGCCCTCCTTCGCCCCAGGTTGGCTGTCATCCGGGAAAACCCAGGGCTGCCTCCACGGCTGCCTTTGCAGAGTCTTTGCCTCTGGAGGTTGGGAGCCCCGGGAGAGGTGGGGGCGAGAGAGCCCAGGGTCTCTGGGTGAGCCTGTTCCGCACCCTCCCCCTCTCCCGTGCGGGGTGCCGGGTGTGCCTCGTGTGCCTCAGGGAGAGTCGCGGCCCCTTTCCGACGGCCTGTGTTGTTGTCTTGCACCCTCTAGTGGAAGAGAAGGTGAAGGAGCAGCTGGAGGCCGCCAAGCCAGAGCCCGTCATTGAGGAAGTGGTGAGTGGCCCCCCGCCGTGGGCCCTTTTCTCCTCCCCCACGGCTCTCCTCCCTCCTACTTCCCTCTTCCTCCTCTCCACTTCTACATTCCCTTCCACCCCCTTTTCCCACACCCCTCCTTCCTCCCTCCCTTTCTCCCACTTTCTGCCTCAGTCCCCTGTCTGCCCACGTGCCCTGGAGCAGGGGCCGTCCGGTCCTGACACGTGTCTCTTCCTCCCCAGGACCTGGCCAACCTCGCGCCCCGGAAGCCTGACTGGTGAGTGCCACCGCTGCAGGACTCGCGCGGACCCACCGGCCGCTCTGGGTGCCAGACACGGCCCTCAGGCTGGGCCTCTCCCACCTCACAGCAGGGAGACGGACAGTGTGGACACTTGCTGTCCAAAGGACGTGCTGACAGGACAGAAGTGGAGAATGAGAGGGTGGCCATGGGGGTGACACCTGGAGGGCGGGGGAGGGGCTCCAGGAGGGTGAGGAGCAGCAGTCCCTTGAAGAAGTCCCTGTTGCAAGGGTGGGGGTCCGGCCACCTCAGAGAGCTCCATTTGAGCAAGGCCGGCCTTGGCCCTCAAGGAACCACAGGATGGAGGCGAGAGGATGGGAAGGGCAGGTATAGATTGCTGTCCCAGTTCTGCTGCCACTGGCCTGTTCTGCTTTGTCCTCAGTTTCCCCTTCTGTGAAATGGGGCTGCTCATCCTTTCCTGATGCCCCTGTGACCAGGCTGATACAGAGTGGGGGAGAGAGGGGCCATGTGGCCTGGGGCTTGTGTTCTACTTGACCTTGGGCCAGAGGTGCAGACCACATCCCTCACCTGCGATTCTGTGACAAGTACAGCACCACTGAAGGTGTTCTCATTTGTCGAAACAGAAGCACGGGGCATGTGTCCTCCGAATCCCTGGGCAGGGAGAATAGGCTGTGTGTGCACTTCTGGAAGCTCCTGGTGGTGAGGGTGAGCACACGGCTAGAGGAGGAGCAGGACCCATGGTGGGCCAGGGCAGGTCACTCCCTGATGGTGACCGAGGGGACCAGGCTGAGAGGGACCCTGAGATACCCCACCCACCCTTGCACACCTTGACTTGGTCCCGTGTTTGGTGGGTCTGCGCCATCAGTCGCTGCCTCAGCGGGACACGGAAGGGTGACTGCTGCTGGGTTTTGGAGGGTGCAGAAAGGGAGAGAGGAGCTTCCTGGCCTCCTCCCCGGGGTGGTCTCCTCCCTGCGGTGGTCTCCTCAGGCAGCTGAGTGTCATTCCTAATGCCAGAGGGGCTTTGGGAGGGGAGGGTCCCAAGGCCACACCAAGCCAGTCTTCAACTTCGGCCTCCTCACACCTGCCTGCTCCAGGGACCTCAAGAGAGACGTAGCCAAGAAACTAGAGAAGCTAGAAAAACGGACCCAGAGGGCCATTGCCGAGCTGATCCGTAAGTGCAGGGCCTGGCGAGGCGGGATCCCTGCCCTCTGGGTGGTGGCCCAAGCACAGGGCCCCTCCCCACTCCTCTGTCTGTCCCTCATCCAGGTGAGAGGCTGAAAGGCCAAGAGGACAGCCTGGCCTCTGCAGTGGACGCCACCACCGAGCAAGAGGCCTGTGACTCTGACTGAGGCACGCCATGTCCCCTTGCCCCTGTCAGGCCTGTCCTGTGGGTGGGTGGTCTCGGGCAAGGGTGGGGCTGGGCTTGCTGTTACCTCCAGAGCCAAACCGCCCCGTCAGCCTGAAACCCCCGCCGTGGGGTGAGGTCAGCTCCTTGTCTCCTAAGTGGTCCCCGTCACCCCGACAGGGGCAGAGCTGACAGCAACCCTGTGGGCTTGCTGTGTCTGTACATATGTGTGTATTTTGAACTTTCTTTTATCTCTAGAAATAGAAACAAGCAGACCTGTATGTGCGCCAGAAACCTGTCAATATTTTCTGAGTCCTTGGGGCGCTGTGGGTTTGGGCCCCAGGGCAAAGCAGAGGTGAAGCTTAGTATGAGTAAGTGCTGTGTTGGGCTGAGCATGTTGAGGCTGGAGGGGTGCAAAAGGCCCAGGCCTGACCTTCTGAGTCCAGAAGGTAGTCGTGTCAAAACCCACAGGTGACAGAGACCGAGTCTGAGAGAAGCCTTGCGGGCCTGGGCCTCACAGCAGTCTGTGGGACAGCGTGGAGGGGCTCCCACCCTGGTCCTCTGTGGACCCCCTCACAGTGTGAGAGAGGCTGGGGGTGTGGAGAGGGTGCACTGTGCCTGGCAAGGCTCCATTCTGGGCCGCTCCAGATTCCAGGCCCCTGGTGCTGTTCTCTCTCACCCTGCACAACCCCAAGCAGCCCTTCTCCCCACAACACAGTCAGAGCTAGACTGTGGCTTCTCTGGGACAGGGCCCCTGTATTGGGGAGGGTGGCTCATATAGACTAGGGTATCATAGCTTTGGTTTTGAGTGTGGTCATGGACCCTGGGTCCCCAGGGTCCTGGCATTAGGACCGTGACCCTTCTCTGGAGCTGACTCTCCAGAGTGACTGGCTGGCCACAACTCCCGAGTCCAAGTACCTGTGGCCAGCTAGAATTTCATGACCAGAATGATTACACTCTTGAGTCTCCTTCAGGGTTTCCCCTTGAGCCTCCCACCCCCGCCCTGTGTCATTCCAGGGTGTCGTCCCCTCTGTGCTCAGTCGGAGGAACACATTGGCCTGGCTCTGGCAGACAGTGCCGAGGACCCCAGGTCATAGTGGTGGAGTGAGTGTGTGCATACAGAGACCGGCATGCTCCTACAAAAAAGTAAATGCTTTCAGCTAAAAGTATGCAATTACCTGAGGAAGGTAATTTGTGCAGAAAGGGAGCAGAAACTTGCAGGGATGATAGGGCTAAAGTGGCAGGTGGCTGGCTGAGCAGTGGGCAACCCAGCACTCTGGTTCCCACACCAGTGGGGGTTAGACATGCCCACAGGTGTCAGGTCTAAAGCCACACTCCTTCTGCATAGCAGCGTCTGGAGCTGGGCTTCCCTTCCTGGGAATAAAGGATAAGAAGGTGTCCCCGGCCCAGGACTGCTGTAGGAAGTGGGGTGCTCGTCCGTGACAGTGTGAGACTCACACGTGGTGACTGGCGGCTAGCTTCCCACTAGGACTAGAGTGTGGCCAGCCCCACAGAACAAGAGCCCCGAGTGCTGATGAGAAGTTTCCTTCTGCATTTACAGCTCTCTATGCCTATAGAAGACTGCCAGGCAGAGAGAGAGAGAACAAAAACCATCACACACGATGGGCACTTAGACTCACATTACAAAATGTGTGAGAACATCCAACACCTTGAAGAATGGCTACCATCCCAACATGTGGAAGAATTTACACCCAAGGAAGCTGAAACAGTTACATCCTAACAGGCTTTTAAAATGAGTGTTTGTTTTATTACCACAGAGATAAAAGAGGGACTGAGCCCCATGTCTCAGGAACAGGGATTAGGCATGAGGGAGATCTGTTTAGAAATCTTGGAAACAAAGAATGTTTATGAAAATAAGCAGTGCGTACACACACACACACACACACACACACACACACACTCAGCAACTCACTGGAGGAACTAAATAATAACAAAGAAGGAATTGATAAATAGGAAGGGAAAGCTGAAGCTCCAAAAGGTGGCAGAGAGAGAAAAAGAAGAGAGAAAGAAGAGAGAGAGGGCGGTTGAGGACCTTGACGTACTGCTTGATGGCCTTTAGTGGACAGGAGATGGAGAAAAGAAACCTGGAGACAGAAGGTACTTGAAGAAGGAATGGCTGACCACGTCGGTTTCTGGCATCACAGTAGAATAGTTGCCTGAACTGATCCTCCCTTTGCAAACAGCTAAAAACACTAGGTAAATAAGTCATTACAACAAATACTTTTTAAATGCATCATTGATCTGGCAAGAAAGTCAAGAACACTCAAGCAAGAAGGTAAGAGAAGCAGCAGAATGCTGGAGCCTGACCTTTGCCTTGAAGATATGTAACAAACCAAGTGAAACCAGTCTTGGTTTTTGGGGTCCTCGGTGCCTGGGGCTAAGATAACGCAATGCCTATGCATAATGAGGGGCCTGGTAGGAGAGCCCTCCAGAAAGCTGGGGCCCCCAAGGGCACTCCCTCTGAACGAATAATAAATCTGTTGTCTTGGCATCCCAAAGGAAAACTGAACCTTGCCACTGACTGAACTGGAAAAAGGTCTCCCTTGAGAACTGAGCTGGCCCTCGTGTGGGTTTGCTCATGAGAAACCTCCAGCCAAGAATATAAATGGCTCCAGATTGTGGTGGTCTCAGATGCTTGATAGAAATGCAAATCCTACCTGAATGAACCTTGATTCATTGCAGTCCTTAACGAACGCCTGTTGATAAAGTTCAGGAAAAGTGAGCAGCTTCTGGAAAAGGTCACCCACCAAATCTACTAGGCAACAAGGCACAAGGAGCAAAGGACATGGGCAAGGATATGGTAGAATCAGACTTGCAAAGGATTCATACATTAGAATGACCAGGTAGACGATTTAAATGTTTAAAAACGATGCAAGAATTAAAAGACAGGCTTGAAAATAGGAACCTATTTGCCAAAAACCAAATGTTCTGGAAATAAAAATTATTATAGCAGTTAAAAGCCCTGCATCTGTGAGTTAGAACTAAAGAAGCGGTTCATGTACAGGAAGCTAGGCCTGAAGAGGTCCTCCAGAATGTAGCAGGATAAACAGATTGATAAAACCTAAAACAAGAAGCTAAGAGAGATGGAGGACAGAGTAGGAAGAGCCGACATGATGTGTGATCGGAGTCCCAGGAGAGGAAAAAAAGACAAAAATGGGGTGGAGGAAACACTTTTTTTAAATGATTGAACTTTTCAAAATCACCAATCCACAGATTCAGTGAGGCCAGCAAATCTCAAGCAGGGCAGAAAAAAGAAACCAACACTGAGATGTCCCATCTCTTGATGTGGATGGTGATTAATTAGGTATATTCACTTTATGACTATTCGTTGAACCACACACATATGATCTGTATGCTTTTTGTATGTGTGTTAAAGCTCAGTAGGTACGTTTACTTAAAATGTTTTCTTGGATCAATCCTCCATCACTGTATACAAATTACAATCAAAACCCAGTGGCTTGAAACAAACCTTTACTACTGGATGGTTTCGAATGCAGGAGTAGCTCACCTGGGTAGTTCCAGCTTGGGGTCTCTTTGAGGTTGCAGTCAAGACATCCCCCAGAGCTGTAGCCACCCAAAAGTTTGGCCGAGGCTGGGGGGTGAGGCTTCCGTGATGGCTTCCACTCCCAGGAAGGCTCATGGAAGCATGCCGTGTGCACAAGTCCTTGCCACATGGATCTCTCTGGCAGGCTTGCCTGCGTGTTTGCGTCCTGTGGCAACTGGTTTTCCCCAGAATGAGCGAGCCAAGACAGAGGCAAGTGGAAGCTTTAGAGCCTTTTATGACCTGGTCTTGGAAGTGATGTGCTGCCACATGATATTGTGAGGAGCAAGTCACTACATCCAGACCACACTCAAAGGAGAATTAGTTCCACCTCTGGAAGGGAGGTCTAAGGATTTGTGGATGTATTTTAAAACCACTGCATACCCAGGCACAGTGCAATAAGTTGGCAGAATGAAAAGAGCAGAAATGATGTTAAAATTAGAAAAGATTTATTCCCTTTTAATGAGCAAGACAGCAGATGTCTCAATCACAACCAGTGTTAACTGGGGAGATACCTTCTGGTATCAGTGTTAACTGGACGAAAAGAAATTGTCAACTTAAAATTCTATACCCAGAGAAAATATCTTACAAGTACAAGATAGTTTCAGACAAGCAAGCCCAGAGCATCTATTACCAGCAGACCCTCATGAAAAAAAAAATTGATTTTGGGGGTAATGAAAATATTCTACAGTGGATTATGGTGGTTGCACACATCTGGAAATACGCTAACAGCCATTGAATTATACACTATCAATGGGCAAATTGTATGAGGTGTATATTATATCCAAGCTGTTGTTAAAAAATTAAATAGGGGTGCCTGGGCAGCTCAGGCAGTTAATTGTCCAACTTCAGCTCAGGTCATGATTTTGTGGTCTGTGAGTTTGAGCCCCATGTTGGGCTTTATGCTGACATCTCAGAGCCTGGAGCCTGCTTCTGATTCTGGGTGCCCCACTCTCTCTGCCTCTCCCCTGCTCATGCTCTCTCTCTCTCAAAAATGAATAAATGTTAAAAAAAAAAAAACTAAAAATGAAATAAATAAGCATTCTTAAAAAAAAAAAAGTTCTACAGGATGTCTTCAGATTGAAATGAGACTGGATCCCAGATGGAAAATCTGAGCTAGAAGTAGGAACAAAGAGAAGGTGGAACTCTAAATAGGTTATAAAATGAGAATGTTCCATGGAATGAAAGTAAGACAAGGGCTACGAGAACATGTAACAGCAGTGGTAGGTACATACTCTTGATTGGAATTACAGCTCTCTACGAAGCTCACGGGTGAAGAGACAAAAGACTCAGACTCTGCTACACAGGCAGGCTGACATTTCTGCGGTGACCCTAACAATAGAAAAAGAGTGTACCACTTCCAAAGCAGTTGTAAAAAAACAAAACAAAACAAAAAAAAAAAACTACCCAAAAGAAGGCAAAGAGAGAAAAGTGGGACAAGTAAATTAATCCAAAATACATCAGTGTACTAAACCACCTTATTTTTTTTTAAACTCAGTCTGATGCTGTTTAAAAAATAAAGCTTAAATCCAAACCTAAACTCAAAGAAAGGTGGAAAGTGAAGGGATTAGAAAAGCTCTATCAAGCCCAGAACCGACAAAGGTAGCTGGGGTAACCTCAGACGGGGAGACATTCGGACAGAAGTGGTATTAGCTATGTGAATGTGCTTTGCAGCACTGGGGCTGTCACTTGCCGCCCAAAGGGTGCGACCACTTTGGAGAAGCGGAACACGTGTACAAGCTGTGAGCATCAATTCCAGAAGTAGTGTCCTGGGGGACCTTGGCACGGGTGTGACACTTGCAGGAGCGTCATTCATCACAGCGCATGTGCACACATCCACCACATTGAAACACACGTGTAATAAGCTGTGATTCGTCCGGCGGAAGACTCTGGCAATGAAGTGAGCTACAGCCACATGCGATGTCATGTCCCAGAAGAAAGGGAGTATGAGCCACTTCTGTGGTGTTACATAACAGGCAGTGAAACAATACACTCTCTAAGGATACGCGTACGGAGGGTAAAGTGGGTGCAGAAAAGCAAGGTGACAGTTCTCAACACTAGGCTTGCAGTTCACTCCGGGAAGGAGCCCTCTGAGGTATTGATAACGTTCTTTAACTTGGCTTGAGTGGCAGGAATTCGTTTTATTCTCTATCCATTCATTTTATATACTTTCTTGGTATATATTCTGTATGTCACATGCATACTTGTGTAAGGAGAGAGGTCTCCAGAATTCACAACCAAATTACTCGGTAAGTGTGAAATGGAATTTTTTTTCTTTTTTTTTTTTTTACTGTTTATTTTTTGAGAGAGAGAGAGGGACAGAGTGTGATCAGAGGAGGGGCAGAGGGAGAGGGAGACACAGAATTGGAAGCAGGCTCCAGGTTCTGAGCTGTCAGCACAGAGCCGGACGCGGGGCTTGAACTCGTGAACTGCAAGATCAGTCAGACGCTTAACCGACTGAGTCACCCAGGCACCCCAATTTTTTTCTTTTTTTAAGTAGGCTCCATGCCCAGCTTGGAGCCCAGTAAGGGGCTTGAACTCCCCCTGAGATCAAGACCTGAGCTGAGATCAAGGGTCGAACGCTCAACCACCTGAGCCACGCAGGCACCCCTGAAGTGCAATTTTTTAATGACCATGTCTGCAATTTCACTACAATGGTCTGGGTTAGAACACTGGGGGTAAAAAGAAAAATCATACAAGCACACAGAAGATAAAACAACCTATGAATGAATGCATTCTGTTTTCATCAGTGGTAGATACTACAAGACAACATTTTCCTGAGTGCTGAGGAAGCAAATGTCCATCTGCTTAATTATCGGACATAGCACCAGACAGACATTTTTGGGCTTCTGACACCAAGTGTTTACTCTGCACAGATCTTTGCTGGAAGAACTCGAAAGGAACGCTCTGTAGTGAGAGGAAGCATGGTAGGAGCTGGGAGAGCAGGAGAGAATCGGGACTACATCTGGTGGACGCTCACAAACAGGATCTTCAGCCAGGAGGCTTTGCTGTTCTTGTGTTAAGTCCATGGGGATGCGGTGGCTCCAGGGACATGGTTCCCTGTTGTCTCCCCAGCTGCCGTCCTTAGCTCCCCTAGGAGTCTTTGCACCACCGGGTTGCAACTACGGGCAGGAGGGGGAAGGGCAAGGGGCAAGCCAACTAAGGAAACTATGGCTTCAAGCCCAGTCCACCAGGCTCGCCTTCACATCCACCAGCCATTACCATGTCCGATCCAGCCCGAACTGCAGACATGTGGGGAGTAAGGGTATTTTAAGCTGGGCACATTGCCACCGTGATTGGAATTGAGGTTCCATGAGAAAAGAAGAAGGGTAGAAAGAGTCCTGGGAAGGCAGCCAGCAGTGCCTGCCACAGGATGCAGGAAGAAGTGGTAAGCAAAGAAACTGGTAAACATTGCAAAAATCAATAATTGACTAACCTCCAGCAAGACTGACAAAGACACAAGTTACGAATATTCAGAAGGCAGCAAGGCTGTCACTACCGACCCCATAGACCTCAAAGAGACAATAAGGGGATACTGTAAATATCCACATCAATTTGAAAAGTTGCTGAAATGGACCAATTCCTTGAAAAGCACAAACTACCACAGCTCACCCAAGACGAAATAATTTGCATAGCTCTATACTAAGGATATTGAATTCCTGACTTAAAAAAACCCTGTAATCAAGATGGTGGTGTTGGTGGAAAGATAGGCACAGAGAACAGTGGGAAAGAGTAGGGAACTCAAGTAGCCCCAAACAAGTAACAGCCGACTGATTTGCTTTTTTTTTTTTTTTTTTAAGTTTAGTTATTTTGAGAGAGCATGTGTGCTCGGGGGAGGGGCAGAAAGAGAGGGAGAGAGAGAATCCCAAGCAGGCTCTGCACTGTCAGCATGGAGCCCCACATGGGGCTCGAACCCAGGAACCGTGAGATCATGACCCGAGCCGAAGTCAGATGCTTAACCGGCTGAGCCACCCAGATGCCCCACTAATTTTTAACAGAGGTGCAAAACGAGCTCAGTAGAGGCAAGATACTCTTCAGCAAATGGTGCTGGAGCGATTGGATCCCCACATGCCGAAGAAAGCCCCAACCTAAAGCCCAGTTGTTATTCTTAAAAACGTAGGTTCCAAAACTTAAAGTGGATCATAGGTGTAAACATAAAATGTAAAACTATAAAAGCTTTTAGGAGAAAACATTCAGGACCTAGAGCTCGGTGAAGAGTTCTTAGACACGAGACCCAGAAGCGCATTCATGAAGAAAGAAAATCGAAATTTGATTTAACTGAAACAGAAAGCTTTTATTTCAACAAAATCTGTTAAGGGGTGCCTGCGTGGCTCAGTCGGTTAAGCATCTGACTCCAGGTCAGGTCATGATCTCATGGATTGTGGGGTCGAGCCCTGCGTCGGGCTCAGAGCTGACAGCTCAGAGCCCGGAGCCTGCTTCACATTCTGTGTCTCCCTCTCTCTCTGCCCCTCTGTCCTTGTGCTCTCTTTCTCCCTCTCTCTCTCAAAAATAAATAAAAACTTTAAAAAAAATGTTAAGAGAATGAAAAGCTGCAGACTAAATTGCAGACCCGATATCTGATAAAGGACTCCTATCTGGAATATATAAGGAACTCTCACAACAGAAGGAAGGAAGAGGGTATATAAATGGCAGATAAGCACAGGAGAGCATCATTGGCCATTAAGGAAAAATGCAAATGAAGGCCATGATGAGCCATCATCACACACCTGTTAGGATAGCTTAACTAAAAAAGAGTGCTGGGGTGCCTGGGTGGCTCAGCCGAATAAACGTCCCACTCTTGGTTTCACTCAGGTCATGATCCCAGAGTTGTGCGATCGAGCCCTGCATCAGCAAGGTTCCAAAAAGAGTGCTGATACCAAATTCTGACAAGGCTGTAGAGAAGCTGAATCTTTCGTACATTGGTGGTGGCACTGTAAATGGTACAGTTACTCTGGAAAACAGTTTGGCAGTTTCTCAAGAAACTAACATACACTTTCTGTGTAACCCAGTAACCACGCTCCGCCTGGGCATTTATTCCAGAGAAATAAAGCCTGTCCACACAAATGTTCGTAACAGCTTTATTTATAATCACCGAAAGCTAGGAAAAAGCCAAATCTCACAAGTATTATTGGCTTATTGAATGCTAGATTATTTGAATTTGTTGTCCATCCAGGATATGTCACTTAAAAACAAACAACAACGAAAAAAAACCCAGCCCAGATCTCCAGTTTAATGGAGGTTTCCAAGTCATCAGATGAAGATCAAGGTCTTAGTATAACTCCCCATTCTTCATTTTGGAATTAAAATATTACACAAAAATGGGTGAAATAAGGATATGTGGTAATACATTTCTGACCTATGGCGGTGGATGAAGGCATTACTTCACTTGGTCCTGTACTTCGGGGAGTAACGGAATGGAAAATTAAGTAAGTTTTTATTCTATGAAAAAAACAAATTAACCAACCACAAAATGTCCTGGTGCCTGGTTAAACTGGTGCATCCATACCATGGAATACTACTCAGCAGTAAAAAAGGAACAACAAACTTGATAAAAGTGAGTGGCTTGGATGAATCTCGGGGGCATTAATGCTGAGTGAAATATACATATATGCATCTATCTTATACATATAAAAATCACATGCTGTACAATTCCCTATCTATAATATTCTTGAAGTGACAAAATCCTACACATAGGGAACAGATTTGTGGGTGCAGGGGGTTAGGAATGGTAAGGGGCAAGCATGGCTGTATATGACAGGGTAGCTTGAGAGAGTTCCTAGTGGTGATAGAATAGTTCTTGGTCGCACTGGTGATTATGCAAATCTATATACGTGGTAAAATGGGATGGAACTGTACATACACGTGCCAATGTCAGATTCCTGGTTTTGGTTTTGACATTATGCTATAGCTTCAGAAGATGTAGCCATCAGGGGAGACTGGGTGAACAGTACACAGGACTGTGGTGTACTATCTTTTTAACTTCCTCTGAATTTATATTCTGTCGAAAAGTTTTAAGATGTCTTTAGTGGTGAACAAAGAAAATGGTAACACATGTTAATAAATTGTGTGATTTTTTTTTTTAAGAAGCACTTGAAAAATAAGACACAAGTTTTCTGGATCCACAGACTTGGTCATAGTGAATCTTGGCCTTGGTTGGAGGGGCAGGTTGGGGGCTCTCGGGCCCCAGCAGCCCCCGTATCACAGGGCTGAGGGAATGACAGGTGGCAGTGCCCACCTCTGTGGATGGAGGGAGCTCTGGTGTGCCCCTTGCTGCCCAGCTCATCAGGTACCTCCCCAGGACAGCCCTGACTGCCCTCCCAACACTTCATGTCCCTCCTGCTTGCAATCCTTGAGGACATCTGGCCGCTGGGTCATCTCTGGAGAGGTTATCGGGCCTGAGCTGCAACACCCCTTCCCCAGCAGAGGACAGGGGGATGAGGCCTGCTGGCCCAGAGACCCAGGCTTGGTGCCTCTAGGTAGGAAGGGCAGCAAGGGGATTGGGAGGAAGTTGGACCTGGGATTGCAGGGATGGGTCCCCGGGGGCTGGTACAGGGCCTATACCACAGTGAGGAATAGCTGACGGGGTCAGAGAGAGGCACAACCCCTCAAGTTACGAGGGAAGATTCTGCCTAGCCCAGCAGGCTGCAGTCAAGAGTGTGAAGGCACCCAGTTTGGGCAAATCTAGTTCTGTGGAGTTGGCCTGGCCTTGCGGCCAAATCCCCTGTTGGGGTTCCACACTGCTGCTCACCAGCACTGCTAGTGTTCACACTGCTGGGCTCTAGTGTGAGATGTCTGCTCGCCTTCATCCAGGCATCCTCTCCGCGGGGCTCTGAGCCATGTCCAGGACCTGCTGCAAGGCCGCCCACCCTATAGGATCTGGGGATTCAGATCTGCTCCCTGAGTATCCGCCTGGTGCTGGGCACTATTTCAGGGGCTGATTGTATGGCTGTGAATCCGATGATACCCTGTCCTCTAGGAGTTGACCTTCCTCTGGTGGTGGGAGCCAAACTCCCTCCCTTAGACCCGCCTGAAATTCCTCGCTTCCCCCAGAGCCCTCTGGCTAGACATTAGTGGGGCATCGTAAGTGGTGAGATCTGGGGCCTCAAGGGCCCCGCTATTCCACTCAGCCTGGAGACTGTGGGGACAAGTCTCCGGGCAGCCTTTATTTCCCCATCTTCACATGGCCACTGGGGGGCAGCAGAAGACATCAACCCGGGGCCCCTGAGAGGGAGTGTGGGTCAGCTCAGCCTGTTTTCCTGCTGCTCTGTGGGTCTTGTGTAATGCACATCTCGCCACCAGGGAAAGCAATCCTTCCTTTCCCACACGGCATATGTCATTTAAGTGACTGATGTCCAAGACGGTCCCAAGAGTGGTGCTCTGTCGACCTGAAGCCCAGAACTGTGGGGGCCCGCTAGGAGAACAGCACCCCAGGCCCCCAGTCCACACCAGCCTTACTCAGGTTCCAGGCACCAGGCACCACAGCTCTAGGGGCAGCACCAGCCCTGTCAGGTCTCAGGCAGCCTCATTCCTCCTGGGGAAGGGTCTGCACCTGTGTGAGGCCCGTATGTACAGAATACCCAGGGATGTGGACCCTGTATAGTCTGGCTGGGAAAGGGACTCGCCTGGAAGGAAGGTCAGGGTCCCTTAGCCCCTGGGCCAGACCTCACATGGCATCCTCTGCCATCTTCTGAGCCGGTCCTGAGCATCTTTTGTTTGAAGCCAAGCTCCCAAGATGCCTGTCTTTGTCCCAGGGGCCATCCGGGCAGCACAGCCCTCACCTGATGGGCCTGGGTGGGCAGAAGTGAGCAACCCACAGAACGGGGTGCATGTGCGTGCTAGGTCCTAAGGCTGCTTCCCTCCCCGGCTCAGGCCTGGCCTCAGGGCCTCTGGCAGCTGTGGGCTGGGCAGGGGTGTCCAGGCAGAGTTTCCCGGCCAGCCTGCCCCTTCTCTATGTATTTACTGGTTTTCTTTAAATGTTCCCATTACTCAGGCCTCTGGTCGGCACTGAGACAGAAATAAATCCCACAAGGCAGCCCAGCCAGAAGCTGGGAATCCAATTCCCCATCAAAGGCCGGAAGAGGCCCCTATGCAGAGCATGCCAGACCACAGTGGCCCACACACTCCACATGGCCACGAACACAGCCACGCACACCCCCCCATGCACACACACGTGCGTGCATTCACACACATATACCCCCACATGCACACACAGACACCCGCATGTCCCCCGTGCACTCAGATTGGCCTCATGCCTTCACACTTACCCTATTCACACAGACTGACCTCACACACACATATGCATTCACATGTACAGCCCCACATTGCAGACTCAGTCCAGGTACGTGCTCCCTGACAGCTGGGCTCACACTCAGTTGTGACCGCACACTCTGGGGTCACAAACTGAGTCATCCTCAAGGTGCCAGTAGGCAGGTAAGTGGGGAGGGTGCGGAGGGCAGGAGGATGGGCACCCGTGTGTGGCGCTGGAGGAGAGCAGCCTCATGGGAGCACAGGCCCAAGGCTGCCAGGGCTTCTGAATTTTTAAGAGAAACTGAAAAGCTGAATTTTTATGTGAAATATCCTGATTTTTAAATGTTGGCTCAAGACGTTGAAAATATTGTAGGGGCCAAACCAAACACGTCTCTGGGCCAAATTCCACCCACAGGCGGCGTTCTCAGACCACAGGTCCACACAGACACACACACACAAACAGACACACATGTATACACAGACATACACACAAATACAAATAAACACACAATACAGCCACGCAAATGGACACACACACACACACACACAGATAGGTATCGTTTATATACAGATAGAACCACAAATTGACAATACAATTAAGACACAGCAGACACATATGGCTAGGCACATATATGAACAGGCACACACGTTTATAAATATACATACATAAATACTAATAAATAGACACATACTAATATGCACACACAAATACAAATAAACATAGACCCACACAAATATGTACACACATAACAGCCCCACAGCACATCCCTCTATCGCTGATGGTGAGCTCGTTGGGGGCACCCAGCTGGCCAGTGTGGCCTCTGGGCGGGGCCAGAGCGTGGTTCCCATCAAGGCTGTCCCCGGACTGATACATGCTGGGGTTGGACGGTTCCCAGGAGGGACCAGCTGCCTTGGGCTGCCAGGAGAGCACAGCACAGCGTGGGGAGCGGGAGGAGCAGGGAAGGGCCTCAAATGCCAGCACCTGAAGCGTTTGCAGCCACAGGTGCTGGGTGGCCCCAGGCCGGCCCTCCCATGCCCGGAAGCCCATCCTCCCAGCCTCGCCTCGTCCCCTCCTCCTCCCCATTGGGAAGCAAAGCCAGCAGGAGCCCATGGGGGCTGCTCATCTGCACAGCTCCCCACCCCACCCCCAGCGGTTCCCTGGGAAGCTCACCTCTCTACCCCCACAAAGACTGCTGGGGGCCGGGGGGCCTGAACAGGAGGCACATAATTAATGCAGCTGCCTCCCTTCCCCCCACAGATGGAGAGCTGAGGCCAGAAGGGAAGGTTGGAATCTGGTCTTCTGCCTCTTTTGCCTCTTTTGCCTCTGAGACCCTGGCCCCCTTCCCCTCACCGCTCCCCCAGCCCTCAGACAGGAGGAGCTGCCCAGAATCCACACCCACCATCTCTTGGCCCCCACTGCCTGCAGGACTGTGATATACCGAAGGAGGGAACCAGTCACCGGGGATATCCTGGCCTTGTGTCCTGGGGGCCCACTGAGGAGTGGGACTACTGAATCCACACAGGCCTGGAGACCTGGACAGGGGCCTGACCACAGAAGAGAAGCTGAGGCTCAGAGAGGGAAGGCAGCTTGCCCGGGATCACACAGCACACACCGGGAGCCAGCCAGGGTCCAGGCCCCTGCCTGGCTCTGGAGTCCCCTCCTCTGCCCGAGAGGAGGCTCTTCCGCCCCAGCCAAGGCTTGTTTCAGTTGGCCACGGTAGCCTCAGGCGGGGATCATTCTCCTGGAATTGGCTGAGGAGGCATGAGGTACAGGCAGCTGGACCCAGCCCAGCCTGTGTGCCGGAGCTGAGCAGCAAGCCCCACTGCTCCTGCCCCCCCCCCCCCCCCACCGACAGACCCCCACAGCCAGACCTCTTCCATGAACCAAGGCAGAGGAGGACCTTGTCAGACCCCCGGGCAGGGTCACGGCCCCTCACACGCCATCAGAGCAGGGCTGTGTCCCCTTAAGACCCTCTAGGGCAGGGTCGTGTCCCTTCTGAACTTCCAGAGAACTCAGTCCCCTTTCCCCTGTGTCTGTTCTGCCCCCTCCCACCTTCCCAGGGTGAGAGCAGAAGGATGTGGGCTCTCCCAGCCTGCCCGCTCCAGGTGGGCATGGGGGTCCCACTCCATCCTGGTTCTCAACAGGCTTGCAGGCTGAGGGTGAGCAGGGCCGTCTCTTTGGTGCCCCTGGACCCCTAGGCCCCACTCTGAGCCGGGAGCTATGGTCTCACCCAGCCTAGAGGCCTGGCC
Source organism: Panthera leo (assembly GCF_018350215.1). Classification (NCBI taxonomy): domain Eukaryota; kingdom Metazoa; phylum Chordata; class Mammalia; order Carnivora; family Felidae; genus Panthera; species Panthera leo. The sequence continues at coordinate 16,226,866 of NC_056680.1, read as the reverse complement.
TTGTGTTCCAGGGGGCCCTAAGAGGGTACCTTCCAATGGTCTTCCGAGGTCCCTGTCCCAGTCTGGGCCGAAGGAACACAGGCCAGAGAGGGCAGGGCCTCTCCACACGCCCAGGACAGGTGGGAGCTGCAGGCAGCCTCGCTGGCCCAGCTCAGAGTCGATGGCAGCCCATGAGGTGCCAGCCGCTGTGGCCAAGGAGGCTGCGGAGCCGGGGTCTCAGTGCCCTCCTCCCTGCCTGCCTGCTCCCGGCTCGCCTGCTGTTTACGTGTTCCCTGCGGCTTGGCTGCGCTGGGAGGCCTTGAAGGGAGAAGTGACCACCTGGCTCCAGCCCCTGCTCAAGGAAAACAGGGTCCTGACTGCCTGCCAGGCCCACTGAGGGCTCCCACTTCCTCTGCCAACACCTGGATGGCCCGGGCGCTGCTCAAGGGCCTCTCTGAGTGGGAAGCCCGGCCCTGGCCCAGGGGCTCTGGGTCTGAGAGAGGAGGGTCCTGGCCTAGGGGCTTGGACGGGTATAAGCTCTAGTCCGGTCCTGGACATCCCAGAAATGGTTCCCAGTCTAAAGGGGAAGGCCTGGCTCTGTCCTGGGGTAGGGGTGTGGGGGTATATAGTCTGAGGAGCACAGCCCTGTCCTGTGGGTATCTCACCTGAAGTGAGCACAGCCTTGTCCTGGGGTGGAGGTCCCTGGTCTGTAGGAAGAGACTAAACCCTGTCCTAGAGGGAATCCAATCTGAAAGAGGAGGCTCAGCTCTGTTCTGGGGCATGCCTAGTCTGAGGGGGAAGACACAGCCCTGGCCTAGGGATACCCAGTCTGAATGTTTCAGGGTGAGGGGGCCTCATGGACTCTATTTCAGAAGCCTCCCCAGGAGGAGTCTGGGCTAGACGGTGGGGCCCCAGGGCCCAGCCCACTAGAGGCCTCAGTGCCTGCCTGCGGGGTGGGTGGGACGAGTTTCCCAGAAAGCCCAGTGGTCCAGAGGTCCCATAGCTCTGAGCCCTGAAGAGGGGCATCACACGGACACCCCTGGGAAGGGGATGGGGGTTCTCTTCTGCTTGGGCCTCCTCCCAGCCAGCACCTCATCCAGGGTGCTTCTGGCCTGCCACCTGCCTCCCACAAGGCTGCCTGTCCCCTGACCCCTAACTTCCTCCGGCCTCTCCACTGATGCACTCTTCTAAATGTGGCTCAGACCTTGTTGCTCTCCCTGTATGATTTCCAGTGGCGCCCGGTGTTCACGGGAGTCCTCGATGCTTAAACTGGCTCAGGTCCTGGCCCGTGCGTCTCCCGCCATTCCAAGCACATGACACCACATGGTGCTCCAGGCGTGTGCCAGGCCTTGGGCAGTTGTTTGCCCTGCCCACCATCTAGAAGGACAGGCAGGGCCGGGCTTGAGGCTGCCCAGAGCACACCTGTGCCACCCGCTGCCCCAGTGAGTTTGCGGTCCCTCCCCCGTGACCCCTCACCCAGCCCCCCGTGGTGGCGGTGCCGTTAGAGTTGGGAGCGCCTTCCAGACGCTGAGTCCATGGAGCAGAACAAACGGGTGGCGCTGGGCTGAAGGAAGGGCCAGGCAGGGGTGCTGGCCTGTGTAAGCCCAGAGTCGGGCAGGGCTGCCTTCGGAATGGAGAAAGAAGCTTGTGCTGGTCAGAGCACGGGATGGACACTCAGCTGGGTCAGTTCTCAAGGAGGTCATTCTGGGGCCCAGGACTGGGCAGTGCAGGGGCCAAGGGGGCAAGGAATGTAGTGGATGGGTGACGGAGGGGGGTGCTCAGCGACGGCCTCGGATGCACAGGGAGTGGACATGCCGGGTCCTGCAGGTCCTCAGCCCAGCCAGACCTGTGGGCTGTCCCCAGGCTCCCCCACAGCTCCCAGGCCAGAGCAGAGGCCGCAGCTCACACTTCAGTTGATGGCCTCGGCATGTTCCCCGCACCCTCACCCTCAGTCTGATTGCCAGGGGTGTGTCACATCTGGGGTGGGGGCTGGGACCACGTATGGAGGGCTCCCTGCGTACCCCAGCCTCCAAGGGGCCCAGTATGGCCACCAGAGGGGCAGGAAGGGGTCCGGAGCAGGGCCAGGGACCTAGGGATATGCGGTTGGCCCTTGGTGGACAGTGACCGGGGCAGCAGGTGGAGAGCTGGCCCGGAGGAGCCTGGGTCCCCCCGGGGGCCTCGGTCCAACCAGAAGCATCCAAGGGTGGCAGGGAAAGGTTGGGGCCCCGCCCCTGCATGGCTCCGCCGGGTCCCTGTGTGACCCCAGCAAACTCCAGCCACTGTAGGCCTCTCCCAGGTCTTTCCTGCTCCACTGTGCCTGTGGCCCCCAGAGTCCCTCCTGAGGTGACACCCATGAACTTCTCCGATGCTCCTGCCCCTCCCCTCCCAAGTCCCCAGTTCAGTCCACAGGAAGCTACACACTGCTTCCTTTTCCCTTTTTTTTTTTTTTTTTTTTCCTGTTTTGTCTTCCCAGCCCCAGCCCTGAGTGGGCAACCGTCCAACCACCCGTCTCTTGGTCCGTCTGTCGGCCCTCATGTCCATGGGTCCCACCCTCAGGTCCCCCGTCACATGACTGTCTCCCACTCCTCCTGCAGCAGGGCAGGTGGCCGCTCCGGCGCAGAGGCCTCCTCGTCCAGCCCCGAACAGGAGCCATTGAGGAACCCATCGTCCTTGGGAGCAGCCACGGCAGGTGGTGTGGTCTGGAGGGCCGGGGCTCCCGGTTTGGTGTGGCCGGGGAGCGGGGGGTGGCCGTTGGTGGTGGCGGCGGGCAGCAGGCGGGGGCTGAGGGGCAGGCCGAGTCCCGTGCGGGGGCCTACGTTGGTCACACTCGTGTGAGACACCATCGGGCCGTAGCTGTAGCTGCTGCTTCCGCTGCGTGCCTTCCGCTTGAAGTCCAGTGCCAGTGTCCAGCGGCTCCAGGATTTCTTGATCTCAGCCTGTACCTGGGGTGGTGGGAGGAGGGCAGGACGTCAGGTAACCCCTCTGCCGCATGTGCCCCCCGGCCAGGCCCAGCCGTGCCCTCCTCCCTGCCCCTACAACACTCAGCACTGAATAGAACCGAAGGCACGGGATATCACTGGAAAATTCCAAGGCCAAGTAAAATCCCGTCATCCTCAGAACATGGTGCCTGGCTTCAGGCAGCTGACACGCCCAGAGTCTACAAGGCTCAAATGGCCCCAAGGGTGGCTGAGTTGTTCAGTCTGGATTACGGAGATTCAACTGTGGGCTTGGGAAGACACTGGCTATGCCAGAGATCGAAGAGCCCACAAATCCTAGGACGTCCCAAGCCTGAATCATCTGGAAAGACTCTGCTTTCACAAATGTTCTCGGGGATGTTCTTGGAGGAATATAGGAGGAGCCGAACAGAAGAATGGAAGGACAGGACTTGGGGGGCCCCTGGCGCTTTCCCGTTCTCCCTGCCTCGTACCAACGTCGCCCACCGCTTACCTCGCCGTTGCAGAAACAGTATATGATGGCGACAAAAAATCCCTGTGGAGAGAGGCACGTGGGGTCAGGGACCGGAGGCCACATCCAGGGAGGGTGGGAGTGGACCCTCCTCCGCTGCCCTCCCCACCTTCGGCCGGGCCTTGGGCAGGGCCTGCGCACCTGGAAGGAGTTGAAGAGCATCTCGTAGTGCATCTGGACTTGCCAGAGCGTCCCTGAGACCTCGGTGTACGGCGTGGCCATGAAGACGATGTAGTGGACGCCAAAGAGCGGCATGAGCACCAGCGTGGATTTGAGCAGCTTCCTGGGCCGGCAGGGCACGTGGGTCAGGAACAAGCCCCTTCCCCTCAGTAGGCACGGTGCTGTCCCCACCCGCCAGCCCTAGGCTCCAGGCTTCGGGAGCCACTACGGGACCTGAGGCTCGGGCCAGGGTGGAGCACAATCCAGTTAACCTGGGACAACCACCCTTCGCTGTCTTGGCAGAGTGTTAATAGGGCCCTTTGGTGCTTGCACCTGCCGGTCCCCCTACTGGCACACACTCATCTCCCCCCCCCCCCCCCCCCCCCCCCGCCACCCCTGCCTTCCTTCTTCATCCCACGGCCCATTCCTCAGGTCTTAGCTGAACCACCGCCCTCTCGAAGCCACCCACGGCCCTCAGGTCCCTCAGACTTGAACGATCAGCTCTTTAAGGAGAGGTCTGGGTTTGTCTCACCCTTGCAGACCCCAGCTCTAGGGCAGGGCCTAGCACCGAATGGCCCAGGTTGGCTCTGGGGTGAGATCCCTGGGGCCAGCCAGGGAGTCAGGAGCTGGGTTCTCCCCCTGACACAGGCTCACTCCTGGAGCCTCTGTCTTTGCTTTTTCACATGGTGCCGGGGTCTGATGACCCCTGAGCTCTGAGGAGCCGGGGTTTGCCGGGCACAGCTCACCGGTACTGCTGCCGCGTGTCGCACCGGCCGGCATTGGTCTCCCGCAGCTTGGTGGCCAGCACCCGGACGATGTTGATAAAGAGGATGAAGTTGAGCTGTGGGAGGGAGGGAGGGCTGCATCTCGAGCTGCACCCCAGCCGGGGGTGGGGGCAAGGGCCCCGGGGCACGCGGCCCTGCCCGGACTCTGCTCTGCCACTGCGTCCCCAGGTGGGCCCTTGGTTTCCCCAGCGGACTGGGGTTGGGGGCAGCTGCTTCTCAGGCCTGTGGCTCCAGTCCTGGGGTCCGGGGAAGCCTCGAGTCCCCGTCAGGGGCTGGGCACTGGGGCCTGTGACACATACCCCCACCCGGCCCTGTTGCCACCCCTGCTCACCACGATGGAGGCCAGGATGGGCACCTGGATGATCCACTTCTTGTTCCCGGAGCTCAAGTCCCAGCACCTGGGGGAGGCCGAGGCATCAGCTCCCACCCCCCTGTTCCCACCCTGAGCCTGCCCACAGAGTGGCCCCAGAGCTGGTCTGCTCTGACAGAGGACAGCCGAGTGTTGGGTGTGGCCAGGCCTAAGGCCACCCTCACACGCTTCTTTTGCAGCAGCCTCTTGTGACCCTGAGGGGGCACCTGACTCAACGCTGGATACAAAACTGAAGCGGGGCCCACTCAGGGCCAGGGTACAGGAAGCCCCCTCACATACCGCACAGAGGAAGAGGGCTCCAGGGGTATTTCTGGCCTGTGTCAGAACCCCCCCGCCCCCGCTGGCCCCCTTCTCCACCTGGACCTACCCGGTGTTGGCCAGGCTGGCTCTCACACTGACCCACACGGCCACGAAGATGGCGGGCAGACCTGTGGGTGCAGAGGGGGCAGCGTGTGAGGAACCGTAGGTGCTGCCCACGATGTCTCCCCCCTCAGCCCTCCTCGCCAGACCCCTCTCATCCTTGAGGACCCCTAGCTTACCCAGTCACCGTCCCTGACCCCCCTCACCCTGGAGCCACGGGCTGCTTGGCGACAGAGCCACAGGCTGGCATGTGCCACTCCGCTTCCCCAACAGCCTCCTCTGAAGGCTCTAGTGCCCAGCGCCCAGTTCAGCCCTCTGCCCTCATCTTGGCTCTGCGTCTCCTACCCACACATGCAGACCTGCCGGGCACAGGGTAAAATAAGGCATCGCTGACTTCCCTGTGCCCAGCCCATTCCCCCCTGCTCTCCTCTCAAGGGCAGTGATCCGCACGGGGCGCTCTTGTGGGGAGGGGGCCCAGTGCCAGCATTCTTCTGTCCCAGCACGCCCCCCTCCCCAACACCCAGCGTGAAAGGCCCTAGCCCCCACGGATGAGACTGGATGGAGTGACAACCGTCGTTCCAGGCTGAGTAAAGTCCACAGGGGAACCTTGGTGTTCCCAGGCCCGAGTCAGCTCAGAATGCACATGGTACCTCTCAGTGAGCTCTGCCTCTAGAAGGGAGCCCAGGTTCCCACCCTCCAGCCCCTCACACTTCATTCTAGGCCAGGTGAACTCTTGGGAGGGGCAGGGTGCGACCTGGGTTTATGGTGGGAAAAAGAGCTGTGACATTCTTGTGTCATGAAGCTCTGTGTGCTCCCAATCTGTGTGTTTCCTGCCCACCCTGACACCTTCTAGCCCCAGAGCCCATGTCAGTTCCTGGAACCAGGCCCAGATCTCCCCCAGCTCTGGGGCTTGCTGTGGGTGAGGACAAGGTCAGGGTGTGGCAAGGGGCTGTGGCTGTTGACCTGAGAGCTTCTGGGTGCTGAGTGCAGGGAGGAGGGCTTCAGCCACCGGGCCTACCCCTTTGCAGTCTGGCCAGTCGCCCCAGTCTGGCCAGTTGCCCCGGAGCCCAGCCAAGCTCGGGAGCTGCCAACAATAATGGACAATTATCGGTAACTCAATCCCAGAGCCCGTGGGGGAGCCGTGCAGAGCCCCAGCAACCCACTCTTCAGAGGGGCTGCTGAAGCTCAGATGATGCCGAGAGCCCGCCCTGGGGTTCTGGGTCATGGATCCTGCAGGCAGTGAGGGGGATCGGTAGGGAAACAGGGCTCAGGGTGGAGGGGGCATCCCAGATCCCAACCTTGGCCCTAGGGTGATCTCTGACCCGAGATCCCACTCTGATCCTGACCTGAATCTTAACTTGAGAGGACCCCCTCCTTCTCTTGGGCTGGACCTCAAGGCCAAGTGAACCCCAACCCCGGGCTGAGCCAATCCCAGGTGAACCCTGACCCCTGGCCAAGGCCTGTTGCCTGAATCTGGGATGGGGTCAGACTCACAGAAGGGTGGATGGGATGGCATATGCTGTGTGGGCACCTGACCCTTTGACCCTGCTGCCCATGGCCCCACCCTTGCCCCAGCCCCCGCTGTCCCCCACGCCTGCCTACCCCAGCCGAAGACCGTGAAGCCCCACAGATACTTCTTCTCTGAGAAGAAGGCCATGAAGATGAGGCTATGCAGGTACAGCCCCTCCACCAGAATCCAGTAGTAGTTGGTGGCCAGGAAGTAAAGGAAGAAGGTCACAGCTACCCTGCAGCCCGCCTAGGAGAGCAGTGGTGTTAGCCAGAAGGCAGGCCTGCATGTGCAGAAGTTGGAGATGGGCTGAGGGCTGCTCATAACATAGGACAAGTGGTGCTGGTCACGAGGGCAGGAAGGGCCAGACTCTGGTCAAGGGCAGAGCTGGGGGTGCAGGGAGAGGGGGAAAGCCGTCGCCAGGGGCAGGAGGGCACTCAGGACAGTGGCAGGGGGCAATGTGAAGAGGTGGGGTAGGTGGGCGTGCTGGGCTGAGGCAGGAGTGTTGAGGAAAGTGCCGGGTGAAGACAGTCACAAAGCCCACGGCAGCAGGGGCTGGAAGCGGGGGTCGAGGGTGCCGGGTGGCTGTGCGTGGCTCACTCCAGTGGCATGGCAGGAGGAGACGGGCAGAGGGGAGGGCCTAGCGGCAAGTGGAGGTGCCGGGCGAGGGACGGCAGGGTGGGTCTCGCGCGAAGCCAGAGGTGGGGAGGGGGGGAGGGGGGCGCGGGCCGCCGGTGAGAGGGAGGGGCACTCACGTAGCCAGCGGCGGCGGCGGCGGGCGGCGGGGGCGCCTGGGCGATGGCGCGCAGCTCTTCCTCGGTGAGGCGCTCGGCCTCATCGAGCGTGGCCCCCGAGTAGAGCACCGCGTCCTTGACGAAGATGCTCACGGCGCGAAGCATGAAGGACAGGAATAGGTGCATGTGGATGTAGTTGCGCGTGCAATGCAGCCTCCTGCGGGGCGCGCGACAACACCGTGGGTGAGGGCACGGGGACGCGCGGGGGGGGGGGTGTGGCCGGGAAGCCAGGCTGTGCGCGGCTGGCAGGGACGCCCCGCCCGGGTAAGGGGAAGGGAGGCACCGGACCTCGGCCCCACCCACGCCCACGCCCACGCCCACCGAGCGCGGCCCCGCCCATCGCCCCGCCCACCTGAAGTACGCCAAGATGAGCACAGCCACGGTGAGGGAGGCCAGGGAGACAGAGTAGCCCACGGTGTAGATCATGCCCAGGCGGTCAAACACCTCCTGTGCCGGTGGGGACACACCGTCAGAGCCCTGGGACTCAGGTGGAGGGTAAGAGGCCAGTGAAGGTTGCCGGAGGAGTCAGGCCTAGCTCAGGGGTCACCAATGGGGTAGGGTGACCTTATCCAGGTCAGGTTGGGGAGGGGGAAAGCTCGCACCCGTTCACGAGTCTCATTGGTCAGGAACTTGACACACTCGCTGTAGTTGGCCCATGTCCGGTTGTGCCCAGGGACCAGTTCCCAGCTGCCATTGCGGTCACAGCGACGGTAGGCATGGCCTGCGGGTCCATGGGGAGGGTCAGGGCAGGCAGAGAGGTCTGGAGCCCTGAGCTCCAAGTCCTGGCACCCCTGTGGTCCCCACCCTACTCCAGCCTGCCTTACCTTTGTGATTGAAGTCATAAATGTAGTCGGGACAGGGCACGGCCACCACCTCACCTGGTGCCCCCAGCGGCCAGCAAAGGATGTGGTCCCACTCGGGCAGGCAGGGGCGCCCTGTGCCCACAGAGACAGACAGACAAGGTGGGGGACACCAGTCAAGTCCATGGTTAGTGACCCAGAAGAATGAACACACCTGTGGTCGCTGGCTCCCTCAGGGACAGGTGTGCCCCAGGACTGGAGAACTCAGGCCTGGAGCATTCTGGAGAGAATGTATTGAGCCTTACTACCTACTGTGCCCTGCACCCACCTGGCCTCATAGAATTCACCCACAGCCCCTGTATGCAGGTACTGGCATGGCCCTATTTTCTAGATTGACTGGTGGAGGCCAAGAGAGACAAGTGATCTGCTGAAGTCATACAGCCTAGGGCCCTGCCCTCCTCAGGGACTCAGCCCCTGGCCGGGCCTTTCTCTTTTTCCTCTACTCTTGGTCCCACCGCCAGGTGTCCCTGGAGAAGGGGAAGTTCCCAGACTAATTCCCTCAGCTGAGAATGCTTTCCGTGTGATCGTTGCCCAGGGACCATGGACAGGAGGCAGGAGGACTAGCTTCCGGTGCCAGCTGACCTCATGCAGATGTCCACCCTCTTTGTATTCCAGCTTCTTCACCGGGTAGCTGGGACTGACCATATCAGCCTGTGCTTCCACCCCCCTCCCAGACCCACCCTGAGCACCTGCTACAAGACTCCAATGATCATTCGTAGGGAAGGTATCATCCCCCCAAATCTAAGTGCTATCTGTGGGATTCTACCCTACTTTAGGGCTCCAGCCTCACAGCAGAGCTACTAAGTGACCTTGGAGGGTCCCCGGCCTCTGAATCTTCTACTTTCCACCCCCCAGCTCCCTTCTTTCCCTCTGCAGGGCTCCAGCCACAGGACTCTCCAGCCATCCTGGAAGGCTGCCTTGATGGCTGGACCCACCCCAGCCTGGTGAAAGGCTCTCTGTCCTGGGCACCATATTCCCAGCCCCGCCTGGCTAGGCCCACAATTCCCTCTGGTCCCTGGGGAGCCACAGGGTGACCACAGCCTCCCAGATGTGGCCCATCTGGAATCTGCTGCCCACCCAGCCGGTTCAAACCGGCCCTGTGGCTGCAGCCTGGGCTCTGCGTTTGTCTCTCCTTACCTTCCTGAGGGACAACACTGCCCTGCATCTTCCTCCCTCTCTTTTCTTCTCCCCTCCTTGTCTCACTCTCTCTGGCCCCGCTCCTCCGTGGCTTCCATCCTCTCCTGCTCTGTGTCTATGGCCCAGGATACTATTTTTGATGGACCCTCCTCTGACAGAGTGCCAGTCCCAGTTTGTGCCTCCCGGTCCCCTGTCTGTCTCTCCCTGTCTTTGTATCTGGCCCTGCCCCTCTGTCTCCCAGGTTCTCTGTCATCTCTCTCCATGGGAGGGGCCACAGCCCTGGGGCCACCGCTGGGGTAATGTGGGACAAGTTCTCTGCCCAAATCTCCTGGGTGTCTGGGCCCATCCAGCTGCCGGCCCCCTCCACACCATACCTCCTGGGCTCTGTCTCCTCCCAGCCCCTCCCCTGCTTTCCTAAGGGAGGGGGCCACAGCCTCTTCTTTTCCACAGAGCTGAAGAGCATGAGCTCACTTGCCGGGGATCGAGCGGCGGGGTGGGTGGGTCCTAGGTGGTATCCCATGGATGCATGGAAGCACAGACATACCTCGGCGCCTGCTGCCAGTAGGCGCCTCCTTGTCCTCCTCGGACTCGGGGTAGAGCTTCCCAGATGCCTTGTCTTTCTTAGGCTTCCCTGATGTGGATGCAGATGCCCATCCTTTGTCTGATTCCATTATGTCAGCTGGAGAAATCAGGGCAGTCATGGCTATCGATTGTCCTACGGCAGGAGACCCAGGGCACACTCCTGCCTCAGACTCCCCCTTTGTGCAGTGTGGGTTCATCCCTGTCCTGCTGACAGCCCAGGCCATTGAAAGAGCTGAGGTAACAGGTGAGGAAGCACTTTACAAACTGTAAAGTACTTGTCAGGTGCAAAGTAAGCAGAGGGTATGGAGACTGTCAACAGGAGGTTCAAATGGGAACGAACACCACGCGGGCGTGGGATCAACTAGCTGGCAGAGCAGTAAACGTGGGCAACCCACGGGCAGAGGCGGTGTCCTCCGACCCAGGAGTCGGAGCCAGAGCCTGTGCAGGAGGACGAGGCCCCACCAGGGGGCGCAGGACAAAAGCGGACGGTAGGGGTGATGTCCACGGAGAGGTTAAACTGTGAAAACGCAGCCTGGCCAGAGCATTGTGCAGCTCAGGAAGCTGGCGGTGTGGACGACAACAGCAAGAGTGTGCAGCTGTCAAGGGTGTTCAGGCAAGGCTACCTACCCGTCCGTCCCCTGCCCTGAGATACTTGAGTTAAGGGTCCACAGGGTCCACAGAGGGACTCCAGAGACTGAGCTGGGCTGGCCTTTCTCTCCAGTAGAGAGATGTTCAAGATCTCTCTCCCTCGCTGAAAAGTCTCCCTCATTCTCTGACTTGTGTCCCTTCAGTGACAGCCTGAGCAGGGCCCCTGGCCCTCCCATGTCAGGGTCTGTGGCAGCAATGGGAAGCTGAGGGCAGACGCCCCAACTGGGATGGAATGGCTGTGCCTGATCCTTGGGGCATCAGCAGGGAGGGGGTAGCAAGATGGGGTAGAGCAGGAAGAGAGGGGCTCCATCGGGAGGGGGTGGGCTGGGGCGGGGCAAGGTGCCTCCAGGCTTCCACAACTAGGAAGAGTGCTGGGACCCAAAGAGAGGGGGCCCACCTGACCCCCAAGCCCTGAAGTCACCAGGGCAGGGAACCAAGGAGTCACCAGTGGGGCCAGTGTGGACAGGGCTGTGACCAAAGAGACCAGGTGAATCCCTGTGACTGTGAGCAAAGTCCACGTGCTACAAAGTGTGTCACTGTGTGCTTGGGTCCCCGGCAGTCTGAGAGCCAGCTCCAGACAGGAAACTGTTCTTGACAGCCAGTCGGGGGGGCGGGGGGGAGGGTGGGTCTGGGCTTCTTCCAGGTCCATGAGACTGATCAGACAGGCGGCAGAGGCCCGGATGGGTGCTAATGAGCTCCCATCTTCTCTTCCAGGAAATGGACTCAGGGCAAGATAGGGCAGGAGGCAGGAAGGAAGGTGAGTGCCCCCTCTTCACCTTAGCACAGGTCCCTGGAGAGGCCGCACTGGTGGGCAGCAGCCCTCCCTACCTCAGACCAAACACCTTCTCCCGGACAGTAACTATGACTCAGAGTCCCAGGTACCCATCCTCCCCGTCCAGCCCCATGCACCCCAATTCTCCTGACCCTGGACACTTCAGCCTCGTCTTCTGACCAGGTGGCCCTCTTCAAATATCTACTTATCTTTCTGGACCTTCCTTGGATACCTCCTCCTCCAGGAAGCTGTCCCAGCGCACCCCAGTGGGATTTGGCACCCTAGTCAGTGCCCCTGATCCTGGTGTGCTTTGCCAGATCTAAGCCTGTGGGGATGATTCGGACTGTGGCTGCCTTCATACCGCCCTAACCCTGCCACTGGAGGGAAGGCTCAGTGCATTTCAGTCTGCTGACTTTGATGACACCTGACCCACCCCACTTTGGCCTGACCTCCCCTTCCAGCACCCCCCCCCCCTTCCCTGGTGCCACTTGGTTCCGCATCCTAGGCCCTCATCTTCATTTGGACCCTCCCTCCCTCGGACCTCGCTTCCAGACCCTCCTTCTTTGGCCCCACCTCCCTCCGGCTCCACCCCCACCTGGCCTCTGCAGGACTTCTTTGAGCCGCTTCTGGCATTGGGCCTGGGCACGGTGCAGCAGGAAGATCTGCTCCTCTTTGGTCATGACGTCATCTGCATCCACCTACCAAGTTGAACGTCAGACTGCAGGCACGACTTACCAGCTCAGAGGCAGGTCCTACAACCATCCCAACCTCCCTGAGGGATTCCCACACCCCCCCCCCCCAACCCTTTCCAAAGGCCTTGAGTCTAGAATTTGGGAACTCTGCCTTACAAAGCTCCCATTTTACAGATGGGAATCTGCAGCTCCAAAGGGTAGGGCCTGTCCCACCAGCAGGATAAAAGAGGGAGGGGAATGTCCCCTGCCTGTCCGCTAGTGACCCTGTAGGCTGCAGCCACTGATACTGTCTGTGCAGTCTGTTCCCTAAGGGTACATGGGAAAGGGATGGAATGTCCCAGGATGGATCCTCACAGGATCCTGTCTGTTGGGGACCTGGTAGGGAGAGGGGGTGGATAAGGAGTGGTGAACTCTGGGGAAATAAACCAGCCCTGGATTCTTTCAAGCCCTAGTGCCCTGGGGGACCTCCGGAGTCACCAATTTCCATCCTGGCCCTCTCCCCAGTCACTGCTCTCTGCAGTGAATGGTGAGTGCCTCAGCCGCTCCCACCCTTGTGGTCCCAGAAGCTAGAGGACTGAGGAATTGCTGGCCAGTGGTCTGGTTGGGCGGACACTCCCCTGCGGGCTGTGGGTGGGAGTCACCCACATCCCACTGCTTATCTGGAGGCTCCTTCCACCCAAGCCGACCCTGTGTTTTTTTCTTTTTTTAAGTGTACTTATTTTGGGAGAGAGAGCGGGAGACAAAGAGCGAATCCCAAGCACCTCTGCTCTATCAGCGCAGAGCCCGACACGGGGCTTGAACTCACGCACCGTGAGAGCATGATCTGAGCTGAAATCTCAAGAGTCAGATGCTAAACCGACTGAGCCACCCAGGTGCCCGACTGACCCTGTATTTTGACGGTGCCAACAAGAGAGTATCAGTTCCCACTGTTTCCTCTGGAATATACTTCCTTCTTTTCCTTCCAACCTGGGCACCCTGGGCACTCGCTGCCACCCACTGGGGTTCCCTGGAATCATTTTGAGGAGGAGAACAAGATCATCACGGGCATCGGGGTGTGGTCGCACCCTGAAGCTGTGCCCCCCCCCCCCCCCGACAGGGTTGGAAGCGGGTCAGAGTAAAGGCAGCATGCTGCCCTGGGGACAGCTTAGTGTGACCAAGTCTAGCCACTTCCACGAGTGGGACCCACAGAGGTTAATACATTCCCCTCGCATCCCCCTCCCCCCCCCCCAAGTTGGAGCCGGGTCCCCTCAGACACCAGGACAGGGACATGTCTGTCCCCTTAGACCCCTCAGCCCCAAGAGCAGGGCTGTGTCCCCTCACACTCCACAGGGCAGAGCCTGGCTCCCTTAGACTCTCAACAGGCAGAGCTGCCGCCCCTCAGCCAACGCACGGCAGGGCCGGTCCCTTGTCAGAGGGGAGCTTTGCAGGGCGGAGAGCCAGGGGGAGGCAGGGGAGGAAGGAGGCGGGCTGGGGAAGGGGCGGGCTGGCCGGGCGGGGCGGGTCAGGGAGCCCGGCTGCTGGGAGAAGTTAATTGACCGCGTCTCTCGGTGGCAGCAGCAACGGCTTCCAGGGCCAAGGAGTCTCCAATTGGCTCGGCCGGACTTGGGTTCCGCTGGTTTTACTTAGCGGAGCGCGTGCGCGTCTGTGCGCGTGCGCGTGAGGGGCGGCGCGGCGTCCAGCGGCCGCGCACCCACTGCGGGCCGGCTCGCGCGCTCGTGTGCGCCCTTGTCTCTTTGCGTTCTCACGTGGGGACTGTCCCGCATGCATCTGGGACGTGAGCCTCGGGTGTCTGGGAACATGCATGTGTACATGTGTTCCCGGGCAAAGGTCCGCGTGTGCGCCCCTGCAAGTGTGTCATGCGGCGGTTCCTTACGGGGGGGGGGGGGGGGGGGGGGGACGGGGGCGTCTATCAGATGTCGGTGCTCCGTCTCTGCAGTCTGAGTTGGACCCTGAGATCTCCGCTGGATCCAGTGCCCAGGGCACCCCGGGAAGGGCTGGGGCAGATTGTCATGTGCTCCCTAGTGGCCCCCACACCTCCTGTTTCCTCCCGGCTCTACACGCTCCTCCCTGAGCTGCAGCGGAGCAGGATGGGGCTTGAGGGAGGACAACTGGGCCTGCCCTAGTTCACGGGGCTCCAAGGTTAACCAGAAGTTCTCTTTGTGCCTCTGGCATTGGGGGTCCAGGCTCCTGAGGGGTCTGATCCCTGCATAGCTGAGCTGCTCACCCCAACCCATGATAGCACCCCTTCACTACCATTTCCATCATTACAACTGGCACCTCCATCAATAAACGCCACCACCATCACCACCAACAACCATCATCACCTTGACCGACAACGCCAACACAAACCATCACCACCCCCATCACCACCGCCACCTGCACCAGCACCATTGCCACCACGAGCACTAATTATTACCAGCAGTGTGACCGCCATGACCACCATGAGCACCATCCGGACCAGTAGAGCATCATTACCATCACCGCTGTCGCAATCCCCACCAAAGGCAACATTAGCACCACCACTGCCATCACCATTATTGCCACCAGCCCCATAACCACTGCCGGTACCACCTCTACCACTGCCTTATCCTTACTCCCTCACCGCACCCCCCTCCCCACCCCTTCTTCTGCCCATCTCCATCTCTCTCAAGACAAAGAGATAATGCCCCATCTTTTTGCCAGCTGATGGAAAGCTCCTGAGTGACTGAAGCTCCTACCAGTCCCCAAAGGCTGGCACACCAGCCCTCCTAATAGACTAGCCCACTGATGTGAGCAGTCATGGGTTGAAAACTGCCCATTTGGCAAAGCGTGCTGGCTGGGTGATGACCAGGAACTAACCACACGCTCCCTCACAGGCCCAAGGCGTCCGCTCAGCCTCCACTTAACTGCTGCTGCTTTATCCTCTCTATGGCCAAGGGGAGGCACCACTCTTTTCTGGAGTCTGGCTTCCACGGTGGGGCTGGGGACACTCAGGAGAAGGGAGGCACCTCATGGCCCCCAAACTTCTCCATTTATCCACAGGGATGGTGGCCCCACCTCTGACCTCCCTGAAGTTGTAGGACCCATTGCCACTCAGGACTGCCACTGCAGCAAGAACCCACGCCAGAATCAAGGAAGCACTTTCCCAAGGAAAGGAGGACAGTTCCATGCCAAGTTCATTCCCACTGCCCTTGAGTACAGCTCCCCTGCCCGCAGTGCCCCCATTCGTCCCTCCCTCCAGCTGTGCCCTCTCCTCATCCAGGGACATTCTGCTGGCCACCACTGGACCTTGAATCCCACCTCCACCACTGATGGGCTCTGTGTCTAGGGAAGTTGCTTAACCCTTGTGCCTCAGTTTTCCACCTGTGCGAACAGGGGGATGATAGGGCTGTCGTGAGCATTCAGTGAGGTACTGCATGGACAGCCTGGACAGGGGTTGGGTCGGGGCCGAGCTGGTCGCTATAACTGCTCCCGTTAGCAGCGCCACCACCGCCAAGTCGTGGCTCTCCCACTTGCTATGGGCTCCTCTGCTGCTGGGCACTGCAGGTGGCTCCAGGCTGGGGACCTAGAATGGCAGAGGGAGACCGAGTAGATGACTAAGTCCAGGGACCCACAGTGAGGGGTGGATGGGAGGCGGGACTCCAGAAGGCGGGGGAGGAGGAAGTACAGGAGGGCCTGCTGGGTGAAGTGTGCCTGGTGAGTTTTTGGGGCGATCCAAGCTGGATTCCCAGTAAGATTGCAAGTCACTGCAAGGCCCCCCAGGCTTGGGCTTGGTGGGTAACAGGGTCCTTCATCTGCCTCTGCCCTGACTGAGGAGGCCTTACCTCCCGAGTGTGAAGGGGAAAGCGAAGGCAGATCGATTTCCCCTCCTGGCCTGTTGACTCTGTCTGCTCCTCCCTCCCCAGACCTAACCAGCCCTTCTTCTCCTTTCCCAGCAGAGTTCAGGTCTTTCTGGCCCAGCTCCTGGTGCGGGGGACTCACGCTGGCTCAGTTTAAATAAACTGAGTGGGGACTCAGTTTAGATCTAGAGTACTGGCAGATCTTGGGTGTCAGGGGTGAGGACTGAGGGACCCAGGGATGGATCATAGCCAGGGGTCACCCACCAGTGAGGGGGCCACCCAGCCCCAGCACCAGGTGCCCCAAATCCCCCCTCCCACATCCCTCTTATGGTCTGGAGTCAGGGCTGACTTCTCCTGACCTAACCGATATACGGCTCGGCTTCAGTGCCCCTTGCTGTAGCACACTCCCCATGGTGGACCCCCCCAACACAGAGCCTTCCTCTGTGCACATGTGTGCACGATGTGCAGTTTGTGAACACGCAAGGGGTGGGGTGATGCCCTGACTTCAGCCCTGAGCTGGAGGAATAGGGAGAGGGCAGCCTGGGAGCAATGAGCTGGTGTCTGTGGGGCTCCAGGCAGGGTGCAGGTGGAGGCTGGAAGCCAGTATGTTATTTACAAACATAGAAGCTGCTGTCCCAGGGAGAGACTAGTGTGTGGTCAAGAGGCCCGGATGTGTTTCTCATTTCCTGAGTTCAGAAGCCCAGACGAAGAGAAAAGGCCATCTGCTCATTACCCCTCCCCTGGGGTGGGGACGGGGTGGGGGGGAGCAGTTCCTTCTACCTGAGCTCCCAGAGAAGTCCCACTGAGGACAGTCTCCCAGTTGGGGATGAGCGTCCTCGTGTGGTGGCAGTGGGGGTGGAGGTGAGGACGGGGAGGCCAGGGGTGGTGATGGAGGTGTGACGGTGACAGCTGTGGTGGAGAGAGCCAGTTCCATGCCACTGACCAAATGAGGGCCACTCCTCTCAGCTCCTCTCCTAACTGCCAAATTCCACACATTTGCTGTCTGTGATCCCAGACATGCCTACATTCTCCTCCAGGCAAAACTAAGAAGGAAATACAAGGGCTACTTCTTCAGCTGCCGACACCCCTGCCTTTGGGAAAGGGGCTTCTTCCACTGAGTGGTGTCAGACTCGAGATGTCCTCTTGGGTCATCTCACCCATCCCTCTGCCAGGGTTCGCCCTGGTCCCGTGGGGGAAGGCGGCTGTCGGCTTCCTCATCACCTCTAGAGAAAGCAGACCTGCCTGGCATCCGTCTAGCCCCTCTGCCTATTGGCACCCACCCCGTTGCCCGTGGAGCTTTATCTGCATCTCCTTTATCTTCCACCACATCCCCATCTGACAAATGGGGACACTGAGGCCGAGAGTCACAGTTAAAAAGAAGAGGGCCAGTCTGCTTGAGGAAGCACCAGGCCCCATGGATCCTCTAGCGCAAGCCTCAATTCCGGCTTTCCAGAGTCCTTCTGGATTCTACCTCTTGCTGCACCAGGCAAGAGCCTCCCAGCAGAGGCTCCGAGGCAGAAAGGTAATTCAGGGGTGGGGGCAGACAGAGGCGACCACACGGCGATGGTGTTGGTGATGGCATCTTGTGCTCGGCTTTAATGGGACAGAGGACAGTTGTGCCCTGGTGTTTGGAGCGAGGAGAGCTGTACCTCCACAAAAGCCAGGAGGGGAAAACCTTGGCTCACAGGAGACCCCCTCGTGACCTCCTGGCCTTCCTGCACCTCTTCTCCAGGTTCCACTACTGGGACCTGTGCTGGCACCCCTCGATATCTCCCGTGCCAGCTGGCTAGGGACTGCTCCCCGCCCCTTGCTGCCCTCTGTCTGTCCGGCTGGCCCGAGCAGGCTGGGACGGGCTCCCTGCCGGGGACACTCCTGCCCCGCCACCGCTGACAAGTGCTGACTTTTCCTCCCCCTCTCCAGGCCTTCCTGAACAGGCTGCCTGTGTTCAGGGCTGGGAGGGGCTGGGGGGGGGGGGAGGCACTGTGACGCCTCTCATCCTGGCCAGCGTGGACGCCTTCAGGGCAGGAGGTGGGATGGAACCTGGGATGGCGGAGTTGGCTGCTGGACCCGGTGGATCTTCACAGGCGGCCTCTACCTGGCCCGGAGGACCAAGGCCCAGAAGGATAGTACAGCCTAACTTAAGCGTACGCCTGGTCAGCAGAATAGGATCCACCAGCTCTCACCTCCGCTCAGGCCGGTCCCAGAGTTGGGGGTCTTTAGGGTTTGGAGGTTTCTGGTGTCTTTGCGAGTCTGAGGGGGGCTTTGCACCCTCTCTCAGTCACACGGTATTTTGCAGACAATTTCAGGGGTCTGCAAAAACCCCACCCCACCCTTTCTTTTTCCTAGGGACTCTCTCTCTGAAAGAGCTGCTTTCCTGATGCGGTGGCTGGACCAGGGAGTGTCCCCAGAAGGCCCACAACAGGAATCTGGGGGAGGCCACTTGACGCCTCATTAAAACATTCCGAAGAAAACCCAAGTTCCCGGGAGGGCTCGGCTCCCCTCCTCCTGCTCTGTCCACAGGCCGTTCCCAGAGCTGGGGTGTGTGTGGTGGGGGGGGGGGGGGGGAGGTGTTTAAGGGCAGGTGATATAAAAAGCTTGAACAAATCAATACAAAAAAGACAAATGAGCTATGGAAAGAGGAGTGAGTAATGGCTCTGTGCAAGCTCTTAGAAGAGGGACAATAGACCAACGTAAAGTCCTAAAGCTTATGGGTAATTGGCAAATTAAAATGACAAGACGCACCATTTTTCACCTATCAGAATGGCAAAGGTGAAAATCCTCATGCTTCCCCCGTGAGACAGAGGGTGTTGGGGAGAGACCCTCCTGGTCCCTCCTGGTATTGTGAGTATAAACTTGCACAAGCTTTCTAGAAGCCAGTTTGGCCATGTCTATTAAGATAAAAAAACGTGAATGTTCTCAGACCCAGCGATGACAGAATCTAGAAATACCCTGTGGAGAAATGGTCACACGGGGCCACGGGAGGGCGTTTCAAGGAGCTCCTCTGCCCCCCCATCTGGAATCTCACACACACACACACACACACACACACACACACACACCCCTATGCAGAAAAGATCTAAATATACATTTCTGGGGACTGCTTAATGCATCCCAGATTTTGGAATACTATGTACCATTAAAAAATAGATTTATGTTTCCTGGCAAGAAGATCTCTAAGACATACCTTTATGCAAAAAAATGCACATGGCAGAGCTTTACCTACAAACAGACACCATTCATTTGACAACAAGCAGAAAATGACAGAACAAAACTGTCTGCTTTATATGTACACAAAAAAGTACCTTTTGGAAATATACAGGAAAAGGTCTGGGAGGACACCCACAGACCCAGACCGTTAAAAATGATCTTCTCTAGAGGGGGCCCTGGGGCTTGGGAGCCATCAAGGGTGAATTCTGTTTACTCTGTACTATGTGACTCTTTTATAAGAAAGAACATATTCAAGTATCAGTTGTTCAATAAAAAAATTTTAAAAAAGTAAAATAACAAGGATTTTATGGAAGGAAGGAAGGAAGGAAAGAGAGAGAAGGGAGGGAGGGAGGGAGGAAAGGAAAAGAAAGAAAGAAAGAAAGAAAGAAAGAAAGAAAGAAAGAAAAAGAAAGGGAGGAAGAAAGAAAAGGGAAAGAGGGAAAAAAGAAGGAAAGGAAGGAAGGAAGGAAGGAAGGAAGGAAGGAAGGAAGGAAAATTAAATAACCCACAGTGGGACATGGGGATCTTGCTTTGGAGGAAGAAGCTTGGTGCAAGAGTCTGAAGATGTGGGTTCAAGACCCACCTCTGCCACAGATTCACTGCCTGAACCTCAGGGCCCTTTCCCATAAAATGGGCTGGTGAAAGGATGGAATGAGAAAACATTTGTGACAGTTTCTAGCTCTGAATCTGAGGACAGCCATTGTTCAACACGTGGTGGTTCCTTCCTGTCTTTAAAAGAGGGTCCATGGCCACACTGGCTCTGGAGCAGGCTAGGAGGGCTCACCTGTACTCCCACCCACCACAGCCCCTCCTGGGTCTGACCCTGAGGTCGCATCACATCTCTGCACTCAAGGCCTGCCCCCCATGCTGACCTGCAGTTTCTCTTTCACATGTCCTTAGGATGAGGCATCCCCAAGGATGCCTTTGCCCCCTACTCACAATCTGTGGGTCCGTCCCTTCCTCCAAAATCCACTCCACCTGACCCCCAGCTCGCGGCTACTATTCCCCGTAAGGCACAAGATGGACCAGCTGAGTCTGGCCATAGCCGATGTCCTCACAGTGGGGCACTTTCTGGCCCCCCAAACCTGAGGTCCCTGGGAGCCCACTTCTGGGACTGGCTAGGCAGGCAGCATGCAGGTTTGGTAACGGGAACTATTCGCTGAGTTTGGCGGGCTTAGTGGGCCACAGCACAGATCTGGGTGGGAACGGTCACCCCGGGGTTCAGAAGAAGAAACTGGCAGGCTGTCAGTCTCTCGCTGGCTCCAGCTGAGCCCAGGGGGCCTACAGGGTATTGGGTGACGCTTGGGCCACATCCTCTAGACCTAAAACCTAGAAGGTCTTTGGGAAGGTCCAGTGTATACACAGTCCTAGTATCCCGCCACTGCTGTCCCGACAAGGTCTCAGGGCAGACCCAGCCAGGGCATCCCTCCTCCTGCCCTACCCTCAGAACTGCATCGGGGCTAAGCCAGGCCGATTCTCTGCATGTGCCTCCACTTCCCCAGAAAGCAGTGAGGGGCCCTGGGGACCCATTACCCCCTCCCCACAGAGACACAGGGCTTGGCACCAGGTTGGCATGCAATAAAAAATGGTCATATTGATTGCGTGATTCAGATTACTTTAAAAATGGGAACAATAACAGAACCTTTTTTAGAGGGTTGTTGGAAAGATTAAAGTAGTTAATATTGTAAAGTGCTTAGAACAGTGTCTGGCAAGAAGAGAGTGCTACAAAAGCATCTATTAAATAAAAATAAGAAACAATAGACCTGGGTGCACATGTGCTCACAAAAGCACATGCACACATATGCACAACCACGTCCCTGCAAGTGATGTGCAGACCCAGCTTCAGACACATGTGAGTTCACACGCGTTTCAGACACACACTCACGGGGACCTGGAGAACAGCATGCCCCGAGTCTGGGTCAGCCCTGCTCTGACACACAGACATGCTCTCAGGACACTTACACCCACCCTCCTGTCTACCCCATATATGTGCACACAGACCGCGGGCTGGCTCTGCACACAGCCTGGAAGGGGCCCTGGGGACCGTGAGCCTGGCCCAAGGGGGTGTGGGGAAACAGCTCTGGGCCCTTGCATTTGTCTCCGCACGAGTCTGAGCCTCGATTTCCCCCATCTGCAAGTCCTCCTATGGGGTGAGGTCTCTGGCTTTGAGGAGCCAGAGTTAAGAGGGCGCGGGCACCAGGGAATGGAACGTGCTGAGGCTCCCAGAGGAGAAGAGAGCCTCAGATCAGGGGATTCTTAGCTAAACAGTTCTTGCTGTTTTTTTACAGATGGGGAAACTGAGATGTGGAGGATGGCCAAGGTCACATGGGCATTAGGCAGCTGGAGGAATCTCAGAGCTCTTGCTTTCCCGATGAAGGTTCTGCCTGGGTAGGGAGCTGGTCAGGGGGGAGGCAGCTGCCTGCCTGCCTGCTTGTCTCTCTAGAAGGCAGATGCCCCCACCGGGGAGGTACCAGGGAGGCAGCAGGGGCCTTGAAGTGGGACACACAGGCGGACAGTCTCCTCAGCAATGAGCTAGTCTCCCGGGACAGGGCTGCTGAGGCATCTGACCGACTCCCCGGGACCTAGCACCCAGACTCTGGCCCCGGACGATGATGCTTCCCTCCTTGTCTCCGGCTCTTGGCCTCCGCCAGTGCCTGCTTTTCTGTGCTATTGTTGGTCTGTCTGCTGCTTCTGCTCTGGGGAGCCCTCATCCCCACCCCATCTGTCTCTCTTGCCCATCTCCCAGCCTGTTTCTTCTTCTCCCTCCGGTCCCCTCTTGGCCTCTGCTCTGTCCCTCACTCACCAGAGTCCCCCTCCAGCACGATTCTCCTGGAGAAGTGTTCTGTGAGGTCGGTCTCCTTCAGGGGACCTCCATCCTTCCTCCATGCCACACACACCGCCTCCCTGGGCAAGAGCGTACGCGGTGTGTGCACGCATGTGATTGTGAGAGCTGGAGGGGACCCCTAAATCCTACCCCCTGCCTGGTTGGTTCTGACCTCAGACTCACAGCCCCGTGTGCTGGATTGCAAACAACATTTGCAGAAAACAGAGGCCCTGGAACAAAGTCTGTGGGACCCTACCTTAGGGCCAAAGCCCGGGCTACAGCTAGATCACATTGTCATCTCTGAGGGAGACACAGCCACGGGAGTGGTGCTCGCAGAAGCAGAAGATAGGGGAACCCCAACCATAGATTTCCAGACTTGGGACCCCAAACCCAGCCTTCAGAAATTAGGAGACCTTAGGCATCTGACACCAGGTCCAGACACCCCAGAGACAGCAGGCACCCAGGATCTCGGGTCAGAGAGGACGCTCACCCAGAGTTCAGATTACTCAGGGAACCTAAGACTCTGCGCCCCCGTCGGACCCACCCCAGGGACCGCAGAGCAAGCCCGCAGCCTGTCCTGGAGTGCGGGTGAGGGACTTACCAGTGCGTATGCGGAGCTGAGCACCGGGCAGCAGAGCAGGAGCGCCAGGCCGGGCGCGATCCGGGCGGCCCCCATCGCCACCGCCTAGGGCCCCGTCCCTCGGGGCAGCCGCCGCCGCCGGCCCTGGTGGTGGTGGTGGTGGGGTACAGAGCTGCGTCAGGCCGGGCTGCCCCGCCCACGCCCGGGCCTAGGGGACCCCGGAGGCCCGGCGGCCCGAGGCCCCGGGGCCCGGCGCGGGGCCCATGCGCCGAGGGCTAGCAAGCGAGCGCAAAGGAGAAAGAGAGGGAGGGAGGAAGGGAGGCAGCCGGGGGCCGGGCGGGCGGCGGGCGGGCGCCGAGCGCTGCGGAGCTGCCCGTCTGCCTCGGAGCGGAGAAATCACATCCATATGGCCGGGCCCCCCGCCCCCGGCCCGCCCCCCGTCCCCCCCACCCCACCCCGCGCCGCCTTTTCTTTCTTTTTTTTTTTTTTTCTTTTGGGGAACTAGGAGCTGTGGCTTCGCCCCACGCCCAGTGGGGGAGGGGTCGGGGGAGGGGTTGGGGTCGCGGTCTGCGGGGGGCGAACAGGGCTGTTATTTTTAGCTCCGCGGGCAGCGCAAGGAGGGGAGGTGGGGCGGGGCGGGGGGCGCGTTTCGAGCCGCTCGGGGCGTGCAGCTTAGGGACGCGATCCCAACTTTGCAACCACATTGAGCCCTTCGGCGATCGGGCCGCCGGCTCCCTGCCCCTCAGCCCCCTCGGATCCCCATCCTGTCCGCCGCCGCCTCCCGTACCCTCTCCCCATCCTGGGCCGGAGCCCCGCCTGCGCCCGCGCGGCTGAAGCACGCCTGCGGCCGGGACGCTCTGCCTGTCGGCCTGTCTGTCAGTCCGTCTCTAGCTCCCCCAGCCTTGGCCTCCGTTCTTCCAGCAGCCCCGAGCTCCGTTTCGGTCACTCCCTCGCTCCCTCCCTCCCCTCCCCCTTCCCTCTCTCTACGAAAACATTTGCAAGTTTCCAAAAAAGCCACCGAGCCGAGCGGCGCGGGGCCGCCGGCTCCACCGGGCTCCGAGGAGGCGCCGCCGACTGACACCGAGACGGACCAGCCCGCCCGCCCCGGCCAGGCCCGGCGTCACCCCTACCCAACGCCGGCCCCCCTCCCCGAGGCGCCGGCCCCCGACCCCGACTTACTCCGAGCGCGCCGCCGCGGCCCGCGCCTAGCCATGGATGTCGGGGACCCCCCGACAGCCTCCCCAGGACAGCGCCCCGTCCGCGGCCCCGGGGGCACTTCATGGGGCTCTCGGGATCCCCTCTGGCCGGCCTGGCCTCCAGCGCCCCCCGCCCGGCCGCCGCTCGGAGCCGCCGCCCGCCGCGCGCGTCCCTCGCCTCGGCGTCTGCCGCTCCCCCTCCCCCCCCGCGGCCGGGCGCCTCTTCCCTCCCCCGCGCCCTCCCTGGGCCTCTCCCGCCCCCGCCCCCCCGCCCCCCCGCGCCGCCTCCGCCACGGGTGTGCGGAGCTGCCGAGCCGAGCCCGCTGCCCCTGCCCCGGGACGTCTCTCTAGAGGCCGCGCCCCGGGTCGCCAGCGGCGGGATGTGAGTGTGGAGGGGACGGGGCCAAGGGAGCCCTGACATCGGGGCCCGGGAACGTAGCCCGCGACGCTGCCGCCGCTTCATTCTCTTCTCCGGGAGGCACAGAGGTTATTTTTTCTGATCGGCCTGCCCGGGCCCGTGAACAGGGACCCTCAGCCGCGAAGCAGGACCTCTTCACGGGAGGTACCCCGCGCGCCCCCGGCCGCGGCGCTGTCTGTTCGCCCGCGGGACTCCCGCTCGGGCTGCACCGGGGTCCCTGGGGAGGCTGCCGGGCCGCCAGCCCCGAGCCTGGCTCGGCCGCCACGGCCCTCCCGCCCCGCCCTCGCCTGGACCCCCGGCCTCGGGAACTCCCTAGTGGGTAGGTCGGCTGTGCTCTAGACCCGCCCCCGCCCCTGCCCGCGTCTCGGGGCTCACGTCCCTCTCCCACCCTCCCCGGTCTCTCCCCGGGTCCGGGTCTCTCAAGAGTCTCGACCCTTCCAGACGCCGGCCCGGCCTCCACCCCTCCAGCTCCGCCCCTGACTCCACCCCGGGAGGCTCCAGGCCGCGAGACCCGGGGCTCGGCCGGGACCCCCACTCCGGAGCCCCGCGTCCCTCTCCACCCCTTCACATCTCCAAACACTCCAGGCGGGCTCTGGTCCACTGGGAACCCCCAACTTGGGGGAAGAGCGGGATGAGTCTGTGGGGGCGGGGTTACGAGCTCATGCCCGGGAGGGGACGCTGTAGCGCCGAGAGGAAGGCATCTCGGACCCCAAGCCTGCCACCTTTCAGTATCTGGCAGGGAAGCCGAGGTGCTGGGGAGGGCCTGGGACGCCTGGAGCGAATGGCTTTAGGGATGGCTTGGGGGAAGCTGCCCTGGGAAATACCTGAGTGGAGTGGCAGTCCCTGCTTACCCACTCACCTGTTGTATATCCTGCGCAGGACGACTTCCTGCTGTCTGGGCCTCAGTTGCCTCATCTGTAAACCGAGGATTTGACCAGCTGATTCAAAGGGCACTTTTAACTTTACTGTTTTCGTGCTGCAGAGGGTGGGTGGCCAGACCCATGGGGTCTGTAAGCTTCCCAGACTCAGCCTGTGGAAATGGAGCTCCTCAGAGCCCCCAAACCAGCCCTGCCCCCCCCCCCCAACATTTCAGGGATGGCCCCTCCCCCCATGTGAATGGATCTGCCAGTCTAAACCCTCAGACTACTGGAATCCAGCTGCAACCAGCCTTTCTGTCAGCCCACCCTTCTTCAGACCCAAACCCACCCATCTCCCATACTGTATGCACAGCTGTCTTCCTATGGGTCTGTGGCCACATCCTCCTCTGTATCCCACTACCCTCAAATTTCTTGTCCTGGTGATTAAGGACTATGCTGTTTGAGGCAGTTTCCTCCAGAGGTGACTTTCCCCAACAAGTACTGTCCCCTAGACTCCTGGCCTTCTCATGCTCACTCCCCAGCCCTCGGCCTTTATAGTTTACTGTGCTAGGATCATGCTATGCCTGGTGTAGAGAACATCCCTCCCTCCTTGTGACACCATCTTCTCCATTACTGGGGGGCCGGTGGGGGGAGGGGCTGTGATTTGGGAGCTGCCCCCTATGGTGTGTGGGTTACTTAGGAACAGGGACAGAGAGGCCCAGGTGCCCAGAGTGGGTACCTAAGGAACCTTTGTGCTTCTTCAGGGTGATATTTTGATAGTCTCACTTTTATGTCTCTGTTCCTAAACCATTCTATTATGTTTTATGGTTCTATGGCTGACCACCCCTGCCCTGTGATAGGAAAAGAACATTCATGGAGGGATTGCAGGAACTAGGGGCTGATGTAGGGAGGCCTTAGATCTGACACCAGAAAGCTTGAGACTGGGAAACAAACAATATTTGTACTCGGGAGGACCGGGGTGGGCTGTGGGTAGGGCTGCAGAGAGGGGTCTGACGGGCGGTGGGCCCCTTAAGGGCGTTCCTCTAGCCATAACTCCTGTGCCTCACCCCAGAAGCCCTTGCTGGATATTCCACCACTGTGGGTGAGGCTGATCCCCTAAGTCACCTCTAGGCCTCTGGTTAAAGTACCACCATGGGGATTGGGTGTCACACATTAACTGGTAGCACCCGCCTGCCTGACAGAGCCAGCCTGCCCTTTTTGATAGGCAAGCCCCAGGGCCCCAGGGTCAGTTTCTGGTCAGTTTCAGTGGTTTGAAAAGGTCTGGTTGGGGGGGGGGGGTAGGGAGCTGCCTTTAGGGATTCCTGCCTCTGATGGGGAAGAGCCAAGATGGTTACTGGAGCTCAGAACTGGAGCAGAGACTGGACTCCGGCCCAGTGACCCTAAACTGGATTCTGCTGCTGCCATTGCTGCTGTGAGTAGGGCTCTGGCCAAGCTACACAGACCCTAGGGCCACGGTGGGCACCAGACTCAGGAAGGAAAGACAGAGGCTCAGCTCTTAGCTCTTCAGCCTGGCCTCACTCCCTCAGAAAACCCCTTGTCCCATTCTGGGAGCTCTGTGGGAAAACTGGCCTGCAGACCCTCAACACTTCATCCCCCAATCCTAGCTCCAAAGTCAGCTTGAATCCCAGTCTCAACCCTGATCCCAGACTGAGCTTTATCCCCCACACGGAGTCTTTATCCCAGTCTGACCTCTGACCCCTAGCTGAACCCTGACCCCAGGCTGAGCCTCCACCAAGCCTCAGACCTCTCCCTGGTTCCAGGCCCCTCTGGAAGTTTTTCAAGGCAAGGGGCTGGTGGGGGTGGGGATGGCCAGGCCATAAGTGAACCGAGGTGCCACTTTTACAGCCATTTCGCCTGCTCATAAACACCCCCCACCCGGATGAGTCACTGGAGGCTCCCACGGCAGCTGCTCGGGCAGCCCCCTCCCCTTGCAGCAGGAAGCCTGGTTTTCTCACCTCTCAGGAAGGCGAAGGGAGGGAAGCTGGGGGCAGAGGGGCTGGGAGGCTCTGCCCCAGGCAGGGAGCACTCCTGGGGCGCCTGGAGGAGGGGGGGGCCTCCTGTCAGAGACCCCCTCCTGCAGTAACGCCAGATCCACAGACATCTCCACACAGGCACGCCTTGTCTGCCCCGCAGCACGACACAGGCACACACATGTGCACACTCACACAAACACATGCGCTAACGCAATGGGGCACAACAGCCTTGCCGCTCCCAGCTGTGCTCGGGTCCCAGGGTTGCCTTGGACCCCACTCACCTGGAGCCCACAGGGTCTTCCGGGTAGGGCCTGGAAACACAGAGCAGACTCAGGTCGGCCATGGAGAGGCCATGGATAGGTCTGAGCTGCCTCTGCTTCAGACCTAAGCAAGGATGTTGCTGCTGGGGACAGGAAAAGGCTTAAGTGAGAGCTTTCGCTTGAAAAGAAAAATTAATTATTTTTTACCAAGCCCTGCACCAGCCCAGGACTTTGTCCCAGACGCCTGGTGGGGGAGCAGAGGGAGGTCCAAGTGTACCTGTGTTCCGTGCCCTGAACTGGGCCCTCCCCCACCTCCATGGGTGTGACACAGGCCAGCCCAGCCCTTCAGGTGTGGATGTGACACGGTGGTCCTCTTCTTGCCCTTCCAAGCCTCTCTCTGGCTAACTCTTCTTCCGTCTGTTCTGGTGTCCCTGTCTGCCTCTCCTGGCCTTTTCCATGTCTCAGAAATTTTAGGCCACCGTGAGGTATGAGCAGAGCCCCTCTGAGTGACTTCGTTAAAGTCTTTGGCACCTGAAGGAATCAGATGGAGGCTACAGGTAGTTTATACCTAGCTCACAGGCAGAAAAACAGACCTGAGAAGGCCTCACCTCTCAGCACTGGGTGCTCAGTGTTCTTCAGGCAGGTGACACGTGGGGACACTCATTCCACCCAGCCCTTGTCCTAATCCTGCAGCCCCATAGCCACTCCGTATCTGACTCCTTGCCCACTGGAATGTGGGTTCTTGGCATGAAACCAGCCAGTGCCACTCAGGCTCAGGGTCTGCTTATGCTGTTACGGAGGCAGGGTTGTGGACAGGATGACCTTCCTCTGTGGTTCTGTGGAGTGAGCTGTGACGGAACCAGGGCTGGGTCCCGACACCGAGAGCGAGGACGTGGACAGATGGGGTGGAAGAGGCCATGCAAGACCCTGGAGCCTCGCTCCTGCACCTGGAGACCCTGGCTGGAGGCTGCCCTTCTGCCTGAGCCCAGCCTGAGCTGGTTTGTGTCTGGAAGTCCCAGGCCGAGCCTGACGAGGTGTAATGATTCACGTGGCTGCTGCCTCTCAGCACATTCCAGCAGTAGCCCCCAGCGCCTGGCATGTGAGGTGGCTGGCCCCAGACCAACCCCAGCAGCTGGGGCACGTTCCTGGGGCCCCCATCCTCAGGGGAGACCCTTCCCCAGGTCTTCCAGGCTCCTGGGGAGGACACCACAATTTACAGTTTCCGAGCACTTTCTAGTTCGCAGGCTGGAGAGGGAGGTAGAGAGCTTGTCCATACCTGGCCTCCGGGTGGGGGAAATGAGGCTGAGGGGGTAGACCAGGATGGCCAGGGGCCTGGAGTGAGACGATGACAAATTAGTGTTTATGGGGCTCCTGCCCCCCGGTGCTGGGCTGCTCCTAGGAGCGCAGCACCAAGAGGGATCCCTGGGTGCACAATGGGGACCAGATTTCAGCTTTGCAGGTCAGTTTTCCTCTGCCCTCTGTCAAGCTTGCTGCTTCCTGACTCTCCACTCACGGAGCCTCTCCCTCCTCTGAGCCCCACACACCCCTCTGCTCTTCCTGCTGTTCCCACTCTCTCTGGCCAGGGGAGTGGGAGGCTGGGGCCTGTTCTGCCCTGACCTGTGGGTCCCCTTCCTGCCTTGGTTTCCTGATCTGTCATTCACAGGCCAGTTCAAGGCTTGAAGGGGCTCCACAAAGTGTGCAGGCGCTCAGGGCTTGGAATCTATGAATCTGAAAACCTGAAGACCTCTCTCCCCTTGGGGGCCGCCTGGCTGTGGCTGTGCTCCTCTAGTGAGCCCCAGTCCAGGGCTCTGAGGGGCGAGTCTGGCCCTCAGCTCCGGGGACAGGAAGTTGTATTTTGGTCCTGGGTCCTCGGGAAGGAGGCAAGGGAGAATGGCAGCTCAGACCCAGTCATGTTTACTCGGGCCCGGCCCCCTCTGAGCTCAACAGGCCCATTCATCGGGAGCCCCATAAACCCTTTGGGGCTCCCTGAGGTTCAGAGCGCCTGGACGCCAGGACTGGCTACCGCCCCCGGACCTGCTGGGGGCCATGGGCAGCAGGTGGGGCGTGAGCAAGGCAGGCCTGGGGGTGGCCTCGGACAAGCCTCAGTTTCCTGACCTGTACGTTGGAGTAATGGTTCCTGCCCATGAGTGTTGCAGAGCAGTTGAGAAAATCGAGGGGGCTTTGGTGGCTGTGTCCCATCACGCCAGACTTCTGAGAGCATGTCCTCAAAGCCCATGGCCTTCAAGGCAAACCTGAGACCCCACACCTGGCCTTGGGGTGGGCGTGGGTGCACATCCTACAGCGGTGGAGGGGACCCTTGTTCTCTCCAGCACACAGGTCCTCATCTGTTCAACAGAGGGTCTCCATCAGAAGTGGAAGCGTGAGGATTGCTTGGGGCGTTAAGGAATGAGGCTCCAGGGTCCATCCACCCCCAGGTGAGGACGGGGATAGCTCATGCCTCACACTGTCTTCAGGCTTCCAACTCTGCTTTAGTCGGATGGGGTCAAATATTGTCCCCTGGTCCCTTGAAATGGAAGGGAGGCAGCAGCAGTATTTGTTAGGTGGGAAGAACTGTGGCTTGGGGGTCTAAATTCCACCCAGCTGCCGTGTGACCTTGGAATAGTCCCTTCCTCCCTCCAGGCTTACCAGCTCCCACCCCCTCCGCACCCCTGCCATCATTGGCTGGGGTTAAGCCCTTAGGGTTCCCATGCCGGGCATCTGGGTGGGGACCTGGTGATGGAAAGGGCAGGGTAGGAGCAAGCCCTCCCACCCCAGATGCCTTTCAACAGCGTCCTCACATGCCTGGGCAACCTGGCCAAACTTCTGGGACCCTGGTGGGGGAGGCGGGACTAGAATGGAGTCTCCTTTCCCAGACGCCTTCCGGGTGGGGTGTGACTTCCCACTCCAGTGGTTGTAAAATCCCCTGAAGCTTGGTGGGTCCCTGGAGAGGGGGGGGGTGTCTGTGCCTCGGAATACCCCCCTCCCAGGCGTGTTTGACACGTGTTTCCGCCTCTCCCAGCATGGGCTCCCGCTGCTGCTATTTATAACTTTTAAGAGCTCCTGCCGACTGCAAAGTTTTCTTAAACTCAAAATATCACCGAGGTCCTGGGCACGCGTTCCAGAGGCCGGCTGGGCCCTGCGGTTTGAAGGGACAGGGGGCCAGGAAGGAAGACACAGAAAGAAGGGGGTTAGCTCAGACATGGGGTCCTGGCTGGGGGTTATGGTGGGGAGATCTAGGGTTGGGGACCCCTAGGTCTTGATACTGGGCCCTGCTTGGACTGGAGGGGTGCTCTCTGTGGGTGGTCCTTGGTCAGGCTGGGCCATTTGAGGACGGCGGGGCCATCTCTCTGGGCCTCAGTTTCCTCTCCTGCCTCGGAGAACACTAGCCGGGTGAAGCAATGAGCTGGCAATGACACTGGGAACATCTTGGGCTGGGACCAGACTGTGTCTGTCCGGCCATCCAGCACCCGGCACAGAGCCTGGCCCAGAGGCGCCGTGGACGTTGGCTGAACTGGCCAGAAAGAGGAAGCACTCGGGGAAGTTTATAAAACCGTGTGTGGGAGAACGATGTCCAGAGAGGGGCAATGGCGTGCCAGAGGTCATCAAGCTCATTCAGACCAAGTACCCAGGTCTTCCCAACACCCAGGACCCCGCTGGCTGTGGGAGAGGCTGAAGCGTCCTGACTGGGGACCAGTGGGTCCCCACCTCGGAGGAGATTCCAGAGATAACAGGAGAGTGACTGTGCACACATCAGAAACTTCCCCAGAGCTGGAAGGGCTCCAGCAGCTGCTTGGACCCAGGGAGGGCTGCTCAAAGTCACATACGGAGCCCCTGCCTGCTCCGGCCCACTGCTCTATCTCTGGGGCACCTCTGCCTCTTCTGGAGGGAACAAAAAGCTCAAGCCTCACTTCCCAGGTGGAAAGCAGAGGCCTGGACCCCCACTGCACCCCTTTCCTTCCCGCCTTCCTGAGCCATATCGGGGATGCAGAGGCAGGGAGCAGGCATGCTGACCCCTGGGCCATCCAGCATGTCCTGTCCCCGCTCGAAACCCCAGGAGCCATTCCTGGCCTAGTGAGCTGAGCTGGGCCCCACGTGGAGGGAAGCCCTGCCTCTCCCACTCAGTGCTCCACACCACTGTTCTGATTCAAGCATAACCACACGGGGCTATTGAGGGGCCCAGGGGGATAAGGGAGTGATGACCTAGCAAAGAAAGAAGTTGGAGGAGAGAGAAAGGAATTGTTCTGTAAGCTCAGGCCTGATGGGGCCACTCCTCTGCTCAAATGCCTTCCTGTGGCCTCCTGGATCAGATCACTCAGTCCCCAACACTTGAGAGCTTACTGTGTGTTCGGCTGGGCCCCCAGATGTGGAGGCTTTGCTTTGCTTCCAGGAGCTACTTCCCTGTTAGCCCCCCTGGACTGGGGTTCCCGTTGCCTGAACCCTCAGTGAGCTCTCACCTTGGCCCCTGCTTCTTCCAGTCTGACTTGCCCTCCCTTTTTGGCTGGGAGGCTCTCCTATGCTCTTCTAATGTCCCTTCTTCTCCGAGGTCTTCCTGGATCTGCCCCCGCCCCCCCCACTCCCCAGCAGAATGGGACCTCACTCTCCTGATTCTTGCCATATCCTAAGAGACAGTGAGCCCATGAGGGCAGGGACTGGGTCATCTCTGTCCTGCTGCGTCCTCCGTGGTAGAAAAAACCCTCATCTTGTCCTGTATCTCTGCAGGAAGGGGTTTAGTGGCTGGAGGTTTAGACTTTGAACACTGTGCTCCTTCTTGTCCCCTCTCATCTCTCATCTGCTATGGGGAAGTCCTTCCCTTCCTGATCCTCAGTTTCCCCACGGGGAGGAAGGGAATCCCAGGATCTCAGAGGAGTCCTCCTCTGGCCTGTGGACAAGTCCCTGTCATGCAGTGTTAGAAAGTTCTCCTCCAGGGAGCCTTATGAAACTGAACCCGTCCAATGGAGAGTTCTTAGCAAATCAGGGAGCAGCCCAAGCATCAAGCTGGAGGTGACTGGAGCCCAAAACCCAAAGGGGAGACTGAAACCTGGGAGGCTGGGGGACTGCAGGGAGGGGCCACCCCAGTCCTCCAGTGCAGGCCAACCCGGCTGTCCCTGTGGCTGCTGTCCTCAGTGGGGTGATGGGGGGGGGGGAGACTGGCATGCCCTCTCTCTGGACCCCAAGGTCAGGCAAGCGGGGGCCGGAGGTGGCGAGTGCTCTTGGCAGCCGCAATCAATGAGTCTCTTCGTGGTTGTTGACCCCAGACTGCCGCAGCCAGTAGAGGCCAGGCGGGGGAGAGAGCGAGAGAGCGTGCTGATGGGGGTGGGCTGTGGGAGTGGCCTGCTTATCCCCTCTGACCAGAACTCCTGAAGGCAGAACCCCTCTTCAGAGGGGCGGGGTTTGCCAGCAGGCAAGGCTCTCTGAGGGCAGGGGGCGCAGGAAGCCCCCAGTGCCTCTCGCTTATCTGCAGCCTCGGACTAGCCCTATAGTTGTGCAGAATTCCAGCTGATTGTTCCCTTGATGACTCGGCTCTGAGCTCTAAGCTCCAGCAGAGAAGCCTCAACCTTCTGCTAGGGACTGAGACCTGTGCGGGGTGGGGGTGGGGTGGGGGGGGTGGGGGGGGGTGGGCAGAAGTTGGTGCAAGTGGGGAACGGAGGAGACTCGGGCCGAGCATGCCCCGATCTGACTATGCTGGGGACACTGCTTGCCTTTTGAGCTGACCCAAGACCCCACCCCATCCTGCCAGTGTGTACCCAGAGGTCTCTGGAGGGAAGAGGCTCCAGGAGTCAGTGATGACACCAGGAGCAGGTAACTAATCCCAGGACCAGCACCTCATCGTCTGCTTTGGATGGGGCATGATGCTTTCGTGTCCCCTAACATCCCAACCATCTCCCCAAAATAGCTTTTCCATTAGCCCTGGCTCCAAACCTCATGAAGCCCCCTGGAGCAGAGGGGCTCAAGTCCCGCCGCTGCAGAGAGCTGGGTGCCTGTCATGGCCCCTCTCCTTGTGCTCCGGCTGTGCACTTGGGCATCCCTGGGCTGGTTTGAGGGGTCACTCCACGTTCCTGGGCATCTGTGAGTGTCTGAACCTGCTGTGTTCTCCCACCCTGGCCCTCAAGGCCAGCCTGATGAGGACTTGCCTGTCCCTCGGCCATTGCTCTTTCCCTTTGCCCTCACCCCTGCCTGCTCTGGGGTCCAGGTTCTGGGAAAGGAATGGGTCGGGAGACTTCCAGAGAGTCCTTTCCCACGAGAGCCGAGCTCTGACCCCCGTGCTTATCTGGCCTGGGTTTGCCAAGAATAACACAGATGCTAAGGCCTGAGAGCCCCAAACCTGGGGACGCTGACCTCCCCAGGCCCAGCTGCTGTGCTCTGGCCTCTATTTTCCCTCTGTGAACAGGAGTGGGGGTGGGGGCCAGGGAGGAGGCAGTGAAAAGGTCCCAAACACCTGGATGTACACACACACACACACACACACACACACACACACACACACTCACTCACACTCATGTGTGCTCACATGATCTCCCAGACCTCATCAGGCAGGCCTGCTGTGGTTCCCCGATCTCCCTGATCTCTCCTCCTTCTCGCTCCTCCTAATTCCCACCCAGAACTCTTTCTGTCCCAGTGAGCTCAGAGGTGTGATGTGCTAGGTGTGCGTGTATGCGGAGGCACACGAGTGTGTGTGCATATGCGTGCGACAGGCATATGTGTGGGTGCATGTGTGCGCACAGGCAGGTACACATGTGTATAAACATTTGTGCAAACGCATCTATATGGTGTGAAGATTTATGTTTAAAGGTGTGCGCGTGGGAGCGTGGTTGCTCTTGGTGCAAGCCCCCGTGGACGGGGCGTGTGTGCGTGTGTGCACATACACGCTTCCGTGTGATTCCTGTTGGCCCTGGCGTTGGTGGAAAGGGACCAGGTGGTGTGGGGAGTGTCTAGGGCCCAGTGAGTATTTCCAGACAGACAGGGACTCACAGCAAGAGCAGGTTAGCCTGACTATGGTATTTCTGAGTGTGTGTGTGTGTGTGTGTGTGTGTGTGTATGTGTGTGAGTGAGTGTGTTGTGTTTTAGACAGGGTAGGTGGGGCGGATATATAAATATCTGCAGAGGCAGGTACCGGAATTGATCCTAACTATTCCTGGCTGGGGGCTTGGGCCATTTTTATGCAGTTCCACACCCTGGGCCACAGAGGGTGTTTGTGTGGCCACTGGAGGCACAAGGACACAGCTGGTGCTGGGTGGAGTGTGTGGGTCTGGTGGGGCCACCACGACTAGGTGGCGTGTGCAAGGGGACGGGGAGGGAGGCCCTCCCGGTCATCATCGCCTCTTCTGCCATCACCACCATCACCTCCTAGTCACCCTCCTGCCGTCACCTCCGCCACTGCCATCACTGAACCCTGCGCTGCCTACGTTCCCGCCACCACCCCCGCTGTCACTGCCGCCCGTGGCCTCGCTCTCTTCCCGCACCCTGGTCTGGGGCCCCTTTCCTGTCCACTCTGGGCTGCTCGCGGGTGAGGCCGAACCTGCCGTATCCCGGCTCCCAGCTGAGGGCCCGGTGCGCGCGCACCTCGTCTGGTGGCCCTGGGAAGCTGCTCCCACCCTGGGTTCTCTCTTTGTCTCTGGCTTGCCTCACAACCCTCCCTGCCCTGTCTCTGAATCCGTCCCCATCTCTGTCTCAGTCCCCGTGTCACGTCTCTGCTGCGGTCGGTGGGGGTCCCCGCCTCCAGTTTCCCCCCATGCCTGCATGGGCACGGAGTAGGGGGGGCCCGTTCCCCCTCCCAGCCAGCAGGGACTGTTTGCCTGAGACAGTCGGTCCATCCAGTCAAACAACCGCCCAATTCAGACTCCTCGTCTGACTGACGGGTTTTTTTTTTTTTCCCCTGCTAAATTTACTCTCATTTTTGACTGAATTGGCCATTCAACAGAGGTTGTGTCCACATGCCCCCACCCTGCCCCGTGCCAGCAGATGAACAGGCTCACAGAGGGACGCCCCCAGACACACTCATACACGCGTGTGGTCATGGCCTCTCGCGACACGCGTGAGCACACGAGATGGCACACATCTGCACACACGCGTTCACACCTCCTGCCACGGTGACAGTGTCTGTCCACCCTCCGACCTGTTCTGGGGAAGCCTTGGGGAAATGGGCCTGGGCAAAGCCCCCACCCCGCAGCCCGGGGCAGCCACGACCCCTGTCCTCCGAGGCCAGCCTCCGTGCCGGGCTCCTTCCACCCTCAGCCTGTCTAGGTGGGGCCTCTGGTCATCTGGGGCCGCCGCCGAGCCCCTGCAAGCCTCAGTACCAGTTCCCAGACCCCGATCCTAAAAGGGGACTCTTTTTTTTTCTTCCAAGGACAATAAATATTTGCTCTTTGGGAAACTGCTGGTGGGAGGGTACAGGGTTTGGCCCAGCGGCGGGAATGTCCAGGGCAGTTCAGGGAGGCCGCAGGCCATGCCGGCGAGGGACTGGGCGGCACCTGGCCCCGTTCCTTCGGACCCCTGCCTCGGGCCTTGCTTTCTCCATTCCTTGGCTCGGCTCATGGGTACCCCTCCTCCCGTCCCTTCCGTCTGAGACCCCTCTAGCCCCAAACTCACCCCCGGAGAGCCTTCCCACTCCCATTCACCCTTGTCAGCCCCTACCCCTTTCCCACACACTCAGGATGCCCGGCCCCAACTTGCAGTCTGACTCTTTGGACTAAATAAGGGGTTCGGTATTCTCAGACCCGTTTCCAATCTACCTCCTCGGACCAGCTGAGGAGGGCAAGACCGATGCCCCCCAGGCCAGGCCTCTGAGAGCAGAGCACGCCCCTCATACTGGGCCCCTAAAGTCAGGGCTCTGCCCTCCTTCTGTAACGGACCAAGCCTGGCCAACAGTCCCCCAGTCTGTCCTCCCACGAGGCGCTGGTCCCTGGAGGCTCCTGCCTGCCCACCCCTCCCTCATGCTCAATTGGGCTCCCAAATATAGCGGCCGTGGCCACAGCCGGCCAGGACACCACAGCCCCAAGCGTCAGTCCTGGGCAGGGATCAGAGGGGCAGGAGCTGATTATAGGTCCCTGGGCCAAACCCAGGGCTTGCCTGCCAGCCCGCTGGGTCCTGCCACCCCCACCCCAGAACCACAAGGTTGGAGCATCTGGTCCCCGTCAGCACAGTGGGCAGAGGGAGGGGCCTGAGGGTTGTGTTTGGCCTGCTGAGGACAGAGTTGTCTGTGTGTGGTGTGGGGGTGGTGAGGATGGACTGGGACTCTGGGGCAGTGACTGTCACCTCGCCCCACCATGGCCATTGTACAGATGGGGAAACTGAGGCCCAGAGAAGCCAGGACCAGCCTGGGTCACAAGAGCGTACAGAGTCTCCTGCTTCCCCCTTGGCCACTCCTTCCCGTCTTTCAAGGCCTGGGGCTATGCTCCGGGAAGCAGGCCACATCCTGTTGGTGGCATAGCAGCCCTGCTGGGAAGTCCTCTTTGGAGTCAGACTTTCACCCAAGGCCCCAGGGCCATGGAATGGTGCAGAAATTCCTGTCCTCCTGCTCCTCGTGTCTGCCTCGTGCCACCTCTGGCCAGAGTTGCTGGGCAGCTGCTGCCTCTCTGGGGGGGGGGGGTGCCTCAGTGCCCCCATCTGTGCAGCTGGGCAGGGACCGGGGGCCCTGCGTGGGGTCTGTGCTTATGGGCACCCAACACGTGGTGGTGGGTTCACGTCTATGTGGATACACACGGGTGCCCTGGTGGGTGAGCTGCTGCCCGTGGGCTTGCCCACGCCTGGACGGGGTCCCCAGGACCTGCTGCACGGCAACATTTGACCTACTTCTAAGGCTCTGGGTCTGGCCCAGGCCGCGTTCTCGACTCCTCCGGGAAGTGTGGGCCTGCGTCCCAGCCCAGAGGCCTCAGGCCAGGAGGGGCGGGCTGGGGCGGGCCAGGACGGCCTGTGGAGCCTGCGGCCAGGGGGACAAGAGCCCGACCCTCCTTCCCTGCCTCTGGCTCCTGAGCCTAAAGGACAGCCAGGCCTTGTCCATCCCTCCCTCCCGTCACCCTCCACCACCCTCTCCACGTGGCCACCATATTCTGAGCTCCCCGAATTGGCTCTGACAGGATGAGGGACATTCCTCATGCCCCTCTGAACATTACAGGAAGGTCTGCCAAGCACTCACCCCTGCTGTTTGCCAAGCGTTTACCCTCCCCCCTTCCCCGCCCTTGTCTACACAGAGATGTCAGCAGTGCCACTCTGGGGAGCCAGCAAGCCCCCGTCCTGGGTCCTGGGTCCCGGGTCCTGGGTCCGGGGTCTGGGTTGACAGTCCTGGGTCCTGGGTCTTGAGTCCTGGGTCTGGACTCTGGGTTGACAGTCCTGCTCCTCGGCCTGGGGTCTTGGGTCTGGAGTCTGGATTGAGGGTCTGGGTTTGGCATCCCGGGTTTTAAAGTCTGGGTCTCCGGAGTGGGGTCAGGTCCTGGGCTCTGGGTTCCAGGTTCTAGTTTTGAGGTTCAGATCCTGAGATTTGAAACCGGAGTCGGGGCTTGGGGTTCCAGGTTCCAGTTCTGGATTCTGGGTTCTGGTTCGGGATCCTGGGTCCTGGGGGTTGGCTGGTTTCTATCCCTTTTACGCCCCCTGCTGGCTGGTCTTCATGGTCAAGTCACTGCCTATAGCACGGGGTCACAGTGTTTCTTCAGGCTAGTGACAGGAGTCCCAGCCAGCGGGTGGGAGTGGCAGACGGCGCAGGCCTGGGCTGAGGTGGCCGCAGCTGCTGACTGTACTCCTGTCCTGGGGTGCCCCTTGCAGCGACCCAGGCTCCTACCAGTCTTCCGGCCAATCCCCCCTCCTCAATCTCCCCTGACACCACCCCATGGGTGGAGTTTAGCAATAGGTCCCAGTCCCCGTGTGAGGAATGGGTAAAACTGAGATGTTTTGGGACATCTGCTCATCCGACATTTATTGAGTGCCTACTGTGTACCAGGCTCTGTCGTAGACTCTGGGAATATACAGATGCGAAAGAACAAAATTTCCTCTGTGCCAGCTGACCCTCATGGGATGGGGGGGAGGGTGGGAATCCACATAAGAAACAAAACAACAAAGAAACAGGCTCGTTTTAGGGTGCACCGCGATGGGGAGTCTGAGTGAGAGACAAGGCAGAAAGAGCAGGTCCAGGGTAGTCTGAGAAGGCTTCGCAGAGGAGGTGACATATCACTGAGATCAGGGGATGACAAGGAGCAAGCCATGGCCAGGGTCCCAGACGAGGGGAGGAAACAGCCTATGCAAAAGGTATGCGGGCTGGAAATAACCTAGAAGGAGGCCAGTGTGGCCTGAGGTCTTCTGCCTCTATCCATGGGCCCCTCAGAAGTTAGGGCCCATATCTTCCCCAGCATTCCCCTTGGCTGGAGAGAGAGGGGGGCAAGGTAGTTGCCCCCCAGAAGGCTCTGGACTGTAGTACCTGTGAGTCTGCATCAGACCGGTCACCACTCAGACACCGGGGCTGGCGGCACCGGAGGGATAAGAGCCAGGCTCTCCAGACCCCACAGGCCCTGCCAGGATCTTGCCTGCAGGCTGTCCTTCCTAAGGGACACAGAGCTCAGGCTGGGAGCTGGGAGAGAGAGAGGAGAGCCACACCTTAGAGTGGCCCTCCTTACTGCTCACCTGCCTGCCCACCAGCCCACCCCCTGCCTTGCTTCTGGCCTCAACAGCCTGTCCTGCTGGCAATGGAGGAGACTGATCCCTGCAGAGCCCCTGCTGGGGGGCTGGGCATTAGCTTGAGGTTGAGACAGGTCCCGCAGGGTGAGCCCTGGGGATGCTGTGGCTCCCAGGAACCAGAGCTCAGCAGTCAAAGACCTGGCCCCTGCCTCCGTCTAAGCCCTCAGGAGGCAGTGGAAGGTGGTTCTGTGCACAATGTCCCCACTGCAGGACCGCACCTGCCCTGTGCATGAGGGAAGGGGACAGAGGCCCCCCTCCCCCCCAACGTTCTCCCAAGCAGAGGACGTGGTGCAGTATGGCTCCGGCTGGCTGCATCAGCCTGTCCCACCCCGTAGCACGGACCTGGCAGCTGCCGGTCAGGAGCCCTATGTCACTCACCTACCCCTGTTCAAGCTGGTGTCGAGTGGTTTCTGAGATATGGCAGTCATGTGTGGACGAAAGGAACGAGATCAGAAGTCTGGGTGACCCTGAGTGTGTCCTCTGCCCTGGGTCTTGGTTTCACCCATCATGAGTGAAAGGGGACTGGGTAGTGTCTCACTGGTTGTGCCTGTGGGTGGCTGGAGTCCCTGTGGGACATCCAGAGTCAGTTGTCTTGAGGGCCATCGGGCCTGGGCAGTGGGGCCGCCCAAGAGCCTCTCTCTCTGTGTGTCCTCCTCTGGCTGTCTTCTCTTGTGGTATTTCTGGCTTGTCTCTGTGGACCCTCCCCCCACCCCTTTTTTTCTCAATACTTTTGCCAAACATCTGGAAGGAAAGTGAAAAACTTGCCCCCCCCCCCCCAGCACCGGATGTTGTCAGATTTCCAGATGTGGGGTGTTCTGTCCTCCAGATGAGGGGAGGCATTTCCTGTGTTCTAGCTGGGGGGGGGGGGGACCCGGCCCCGTCTGTTCCACTGCTCTCCCCCTTTTGGTGAGGACGAGTGACAGGATCAGAGCGACCTGGGCTCAGCAGGTAGATGGTGGGGGGACCCCAGGAGGGGGAGGCCCCTGTGAATCCTCCCCCCCACCCCAGGCTCCAGCCCCAGCCCCTCTCCACACCCAGGAATCCCCCCTGGGGTCTGGATGGGTGAGGCATTGCCTCTGAAGTTTCTGTCAAAGGCTCCGGGCACTTAAAAATAACAAGGAGCACCTCCTTCCCACCCCCGGCACAGAGGGAGGAAGCCCAATGTGCTCACAAGATGTCCCCACTCTCACAGTTCTGGGCCCGGAGGGGCCTCATGCCAGCTCAGCCTTCCCACCTCCCCCGCTTTCCCAAGTGGTGGCCTGGCCAGGCTGCCCTCTGTCACTGCCCTCTGGTGAGACCTGGGCACGGGGTGGGTGCCGGGGCGGGGGTGGGGGTTGCAAATCTCGCTTGGCTCCCTGAGGTCCCTCAGAGGCATAAATAAAGTGGTCCGCAGGCAGAGGGCAGTGGGGGGAGAGGAGATGGGAAATGAGGTGAAACGGGAGCCGGCGAGGGGCCAGCCGCGCACATTCCGTTGCCACTTGGGGCCTTCCCGGAGCGCCACCCCCCCCCCCCCCGCCCCGCCCGGGGCCACAGCTGCCTGCGAGCCTTGAGCAGACACACACAGATACTTATAAACACCCAGACACAAACACACGGAAGCGACACTCACGGACACGCTCACAGAGATACACACAGACATGTGCGTACGTATAAACACCCCGACAGACCCGCAGAGCCAACACGGAGATGGGCACGGGCCGTTCCCCACGAGACACAGAGGCGCACACGAGGACCTCCCCCACCAAGCATGAAGACACCTGGACAACACACACAGATACACGCCTCCCACCATAGACAGACAGACATACACAAACAGCCACATGCGCGCGCGCGCGCGCGCACACACACACACACACACACACACACACACACATACACACACACGGGAATTCGGTGCACAGATGGGAAATTTAACTCAAGAGGTGCCCTTAGGTGATCACAACCCTTCTGCTCCTGACACAACACGCTCCGGTCCAGCCTTCGGGTCCTGTTCAGTGTATTGACTTGCCGAGGGGCATCAGGGCTGCTGTGCCTATGGGTGCGTGTGCATTTGAGGGTGAGTGGTGTGTGTTGAGCAGTGGCTTCGGTCCTCTCCTCCCCCTCCCTCTCCCCAACAGGTGATTGGGAGGAAGGGAGGGCCCTCCCTCTTCCCCACCCATTCCCGAGCCCGAACAATGCCCTCCCCAGGCCCCGAAATAGCCCCTGAGCTTAGCCAATGTCCTTTTATGGCCCTGTCCCTATTGTGCACTGTGGGGGTGGGGGGGACTGGGGTCAGGAGGTGTCCGGACAGGATAAAGGCCAGGCCTGGGAGCCTCACCTACCCTGCTCTCTGCTTTCCATCTCTCCACATCCCTCTCTGCTTACAGCTCCCATGGCCCCCAAAAAGCCAGACCCCAAGAAGGACGACGCCAAAGCAGCCAAGGCGGCTCCCGCGCCACCGCCCGCACCTGCACCGGAGCCCGAGCGCCCCAAGGAAGTGGAGTTTGATGCCTCCAAAATCAAGGTGGGTGTGGGAGCTGGGTTTCAGCAGGAAGGACGGGGCAAGTCAGTGGATCCCAGAGTGGACCTACTCAGTGGCAGGCCAGACTCTAGAAAGTGAGCACTGAGCTGACCCTGGAAGCCTCCACGCAGAGGTCAGACAGGCCCTGGGGGCTTTCAGGCATCCGGAGGGCTGCAGCAGGAGGGATGGTTGTCAGACATCAGGCAGGACTCCCCCAGTGCCGCCGAAGGGCAAGTCTTTTGCTGGCTCTGGAAACTGTCTCTTGCCCTTCTCTCTGGACCTCACATCCTTGGGGAATCCCGGAGCTGCCTGGACCCAACCCCTGTGGCCAAGTGGAGATCTTCCTTGTCTAGCAGCGGGGTCTCACGTCCACGCCAAGTCCCCCAGGGTGGCCTGGGGGGAGAGGATGAGGAAGTGAGGCCCCTGCCCAGGCTGGGTCACACTCACCTCTACCAGAGTGGCCGAGCCCCAGACTTAGTCAAGCCTCAGCTTTTAGGTAGGGAAGTTGAGGCACAGGCTGAGTAGATCATGTAGGAAATTGGTCTTGGGGCCGTGACCAGTGGAACCAGAGATTCTTTCTCAGAGTCTAAACTTGGAGGGAGAGCCATGACTCCCACCTGTGGTATTTGCATAGTGGCACATCCCCCGTGTCCTGCCTGTCCCCTGTTCGTGGCTGGCCACTGGTCACTGCCACCCTGCCCTGTGGAGCTCCCCCAGCCCTACACAGCTCCTGCCTGTCCAGCCAGACCTGTGGCCCAACTGCACAGAACCGTCTCCCGTTCGTGAGCCCTTCCCGGGGCGCCTACCTTGTCCCTCAAGACCCGGGTTCAAATCCCAACATTGTTCCCTCCTGTTCACTGCTCTGGGGCTCGGTTTCCCCAGATGTGAAATGGGGTAATAAACCTTCCTTGCAGGCTACCAGGAACTGTTCACAGAAAGTGCTCTTTGGAGTTGGCTCCCTGAGCCCCAGCCACCCCCTGTGTCCAAACTCGTGTCCCACAGGCCCCCTGCTGAGGTCCGACCACTCCAGGCCCAAGGTGGCGTTGTCCAGTCTCCCCGGATCTGCGGCGGGCACAGACTCCCCTCCGAGAGGAGGGTGTAGGGAGCCCCTCGGGCCGGCCAGTGAAGGGCAGGAGGCTTTGCCAGGAGGCCAGGCAGCCTAATGTCAGCAGGCTTCCTGGTGCCGAGAGAGCTCGCAGGGGGCCGGGAGCAACAACTTGTTCTTCCCAGCACTGGGTGGGGACAAGCACGACAAGGTGGCAGGGTTCCTCTGCGCTGATGTGTGCCGTGGAGGTGGAGGTCGGTGGGGCTCCCAGGGAGCAGCAGTGGAAGAGGTGCCAGTCACGCCCCCTCCCCCAAGCTCCTTTCCCTCCTGCGACCTTGACCTTGGGGCGAGTGACTGCCGTGATAAAAATAGACCTGGTATCGGGTGAGGAGGGGGAAACCAGGTCCCAGGAGGCCTCCTGACCTCAGGTGGCTCTGATGTGGCCTCAGCAAACACTCACCCACACCCCCCTGGCCCCATGCTCTGCTTCGGTGGGGGTGGCCTCGGGCTTATGGAAGGGGTGTGTAAGACCCCATTGTAGAGCGGGGCCATGTGAGTGACAGTGCCTAGCCTTGAGGGCCCTGTGCGGGACAGGCGCGTGTAAA
The DNA here is from genome assembly GCF_018350215.1 of Panthera leo. Taxonomy (NCBI): domain Eukaryota; kingdom Metazoa; phylum Chordata; class Mammalia; order Carnivora; family Felidae; genus Panthera; species Panthera leo. Next base: position 16,183,791 of record NC_056680.1, on the reverse strand, counting down.
CACTTGCAGATGCACACATGTGTGTGAATATACACACGTGCCTCTCTCTCACACACACGCGTGCATTCCTGTGGATATGCTCTCATGCTGACAGAAACGATCTGGCCTGTACCTTCCCCCTTCCCCCTCCTGTCACCCTCCACAAGGAGTTGAGGCCTCCTGTCTCTCTCCTGTGGATGGTCCTGCCCGTTGGGCCCCCAGGCCTGCCGGGGGTGGGGGCAAAGCCAGTCTGATCAAATCTTGTGGCTTCAGACACCTCTGTCCAGGACCAGGGGTGACAGGTAAGGCCTAGGCTGAGCTGGGGACTCAGGGCACCGGGCCAGCCTTCTCACCTCTTCCCCAGATGCGGTCCCCCGCCCCCTCCCCCCACCGCCATCAGGGTCTGAGCACATGCAGACTGAAGGCCCTCGTTCTAACAGGTCAGGAGGGGGAAGAAGGCAGGAAGGTGCCAGGGTCGATGGCAGGAGGTTGTGGGTGCTGGAACGGGGACAAGTCGGGTGGCCAAGAGGCTGAGGCCTGGGTTGTGCCCCTGGAAGTGCCTGGGAGGAGGCCTGGTCCCACCCTCTGAGCCAGGCACTCAGAATCTTTGGGGTCTCCTTTCAGATCGAGTTTACACCAGAGCAGATTGAAGGTGAGTGAGGGTCTTGAGCCCGAGGGTGGCAGGGTGGGGCCCAGGGTCCCCAGCCTGAGAGTCCTGCCAGTGCAGCGTGAGTGGGGTGGGCTGACTCTGGGCGTGTCCCCGGTTCACGCCCTCTCCTGGCAGAATTCAAGGAAGCCTTCATGCTGTTCGACCGCACACCCAAGTGTGAGATGAAGATCACATACGGGCAGTGCGGGGATGTCCTGCGGGCGCTGGGCCAGAACCCTACGCAGGCCGAGGTGCTCCGCGTCCTGGGGAGACCAAAGCAAGAAGGTTGGTATGCGTGAGTGCCAGGCCCCGGGGAGGCCGCTGGGGGGGGCGCCGTCTGTGGTGGGACAACGTGGGACCCTCCCTGCTCTGGGTTCTCCTGACATCTTCCCATTGTCTGGATGAGGACACTGAGCTGGTCTCAGGCGATGCCGACGGGGCAACAAGCAGTGAGTTTGCTGGGCCATCTGGCCCCACGCTTATTCGCCAGATAGGAAACTGACAGTGCAAATGAGCTGCCGTGGCTGGTGTGAGGGCGGGCGGGGGGGGGGGGCACCCAGCCTTGGCCACCCTCTGCTCCGTGGCCCTTCCTTGTCTCCTCCACATCTCTCTGGGGCTCCGGGCCCCAGATTCCCTCACCGTTTTTGCCAGAGAGGTTTGCCTACTTTGCCCTGAGGAAGAGTGAGACTTAAGCCCTCTCCCCAGGTTCAAAAGTCCCAGGGACGGTCTCTGATTGGCCCCACTGCTCCTGGCCAATCACAGGTTGTGGGGAGGGTGGGGTCTATTAGAAAATGACACTATCTAGGAGGGTTTCCCCAAAGGAGAGCAGAGGCTCTAGACAGAGCACTGCAGCCAACCGTCCTTGTGGACAGCAAAGGATTATGTAAACAATGCATTTCTCCGTTGACTGTGAAGTGCCTCGTGATGGTGAAGTGCTTTGTAAATGGCTAACGGGTGTAGAGAGTGCTTTGGGACCGTGTGAGGGCCACAGCCCTTCACCATAAGGCACAGTGGAAGGGTGTGCCCATCCCGCCCCTCAGAGCGTGGGACCAAGGACCATCTCTCCACAGAGCTTAACACCAAGATGATGGACTTTGACACCTTCCTGCCCATGCTCCAGCACATTTCCAAGAACAAGGACACAGGCACCTATGAGGACTTTGTGGAGGGGCTGCGGGTCTTCGACAAAGAGGGCAATGGCACTGTCATGGGTGCCGAGCTCCGCCACGTGCTGGCCACTCTAGGTGAGGGCCGCGTCCTCCTCACCCCCACTCCTCCCTCACGGGGCATCCTGGGAGAAACCACTCGTCACCAGGCGAGCCTGTGTCTCATGTCTGAAATGGAGAGAGTGACAGTCAAGAAGCCTCTATGGCAGGCGACAGCAATGTGGGGAATTTAGAGACTTAGGTAGGGAGGAAGAGAAGGTGTTGGTGCAGCTCACAGAACCCCAGGGGGCTGAGGACAGCTCTGGGGACAGGGTAGGGCAGTGTGGCGTATCCAGCAGGATCAACTCAGTCCCGGTGTTCGTTGTCTTGAGGTCACATCCCAGGGACATGGCAAGTAAGTGGCCCAGTAGGTTAGGCGCCTGCCTCTTGGACATCCAGACCCCCATCATCTGGCTGGCAGGGGCACTCCCTTCTCAAAGAAGCTTTTTTGTACAGCAAATGTTTATTGAGCACCTACTATGTCTGCTCAAAGCAGCTTTTCCCCGTACCAAACGTTGACTGAACTCCTACTGCGTGCTTAGCCCTGTGCTGGTCTCTGGGTTGTGTGTGTGGCTGGGGGTAGGAGGTCGCCCCCCACCTCAGTGAGGGAACCCACACAGCACACAAAACCCAGAGGCAGGAGCGTGGCAGACTTGTCTGGAGAACAGAGATGTTGTCTCTTGGTGTCCTCCACCATCACCCCTCAAGGGTCCTTCCTCGAGCCTCAAAAGACCGCCCTGGGGAACTGCTTCTGGGGACATGGTGGGGCTGGCCTCCTCGTGATGGGAGGACCCCCAGCAGCCCGTCGAAAAAAGAGGACAGTGCATGCTGGTGACTTGAACGCCAAGCTGGCTTTTTAAGGACAGAGCCCAGGCTTGGAGGGGGTACCAGGCCTGCACCCCAGGTTCCACCGTTTTTGACTTGTCACTGATTCCCCTGGACTCAGAAATGGGGGTGATGGCCGAGGCCTTGTGAGCTGGGATGGCCATGCCAAAGTGAGGTGTGGGAGCACTAGGGAGGCAAACCCACCACCCAGAGGGGCTCAGGGGGTCCCCGCACCCTTCGCACCTTCCGGGGGTGCTGACTCAGCCTCCCGCCCCACCAGGTGAGAGGCTGACGGAAGATGAGGTGGAGAAATTGATGGCGGGGCAGGAAGACTCCAATGGCTGCATCAACTACGAAGGTGCTGCTCAGCAGGCCAGGAGCCGGTGGGGGGTCGGGGGTGGGGACTGGGACCCTAGGCTCCCGCCCTTGGCTACCCAGTGCTTGAGCCCTGCCACTCACTCTCCCCTTCCTTCCAGCATTCGTGAAGCACATCATGGCCAGCTGAGCCTCCTATCGCAGGTGAGACCCCCCCACTTCTTTCCAAACCAGCTGGGGCCTCTGCTGAGAGCAGAGATGGCCTCACGCGCTGTCATCCGGATCCCTTATCGCCACCTCCCCATCCCCACCAACTCCAGTTCTCAGTTGGCATCCTGCTGCCTCGCTCCGCCCTGTCCTCTGTAACCAGTGACCGCCTTTGCTCTCAGGGAGCCCAGGGAGGCCATGCTGGGGACCGCTCATCCCCCACTCTCAGCGCTGACACCAGTGGCCTGGAGTTGTGGGGAGCAAGGGAGGGCATCGAGGCTCCTACACCAGCTCCCTCCGCACCGCCCTGCAGATCTCCGTGTGCCTGTCATCTCCCTCTATGAGCTGTGCCTCCCTGTCTTCACCCCAGGGGCCTCATGAATAAACGGCTTCTGTCCTTCCTTTCTTCCTCATTCATTCCTTTCTTCCTTCCCTCTCTCCCTCCTTCCTTCTTTCCCCTCTGTGGCCCTTTGGTTGACTTCTGTAATATGTATGAGCCCCACATGGTTAGCCCTGGACAAAATGAGGGGAGTCATGCCGAGATCCTGCCTCCTTTCTCCCCTTCAAACTATCCTGTCCGGTGTGCCCAAATCCCCTGCGCCTGCGTCCAGGGGCACAGGTAGGAGTAGGGCTGAGCTGGAAGAGGCCCGGGTGCCCCCCCCCCCCTTGCTCTTGTCCTCTGCTCCTCCCCCTCTCCCCTCTGGAGGTGGGAGCTGTGCTGTAGCCCCCAACACAGGGATGCCACTAGGGTGTCTGAACTGTCTCCTCCCACCACCAGTAATCGGGGACTCATGGGGCATGGGCCCAGGGCCGCCCGTGTCGCAGGTGGGGAAACCGAGGCCCAGAGCAGTCACACTGAGTCACATTGGGAATGAATGGCAGGGCAGGAGCTAACTTTGTTTCCAGGCTATCAGAATGGAAGGGGCCTTAGACCCCTGCCTGACTCAGATGGGGAAACTGAGGCACTCTGCCTGTGTTGTGGCTGTAGGCCAGAGGAAGAGGCCTTACTGGGGCAGTATCCGGGGTCCCTGGTGGGTTCCCCAGCCCTGGGCTTCTCAGCAGCAGATAAGTGTACAGTCTCTGAAATGACAGGGGGAGGTACATACACGACCTGCAAACCCCGTCCCGTTGCCCACACCTTGCTTGGGACCGGGGCTCCTCCCCTCCCCTTGGAGTTCAGTGGGGAGTGTGAGGGGAGACTTCCTGGAGGAGGTGATCCACATGGTTTTGATCGGGAGGAAAAGCAATGCCCTGCAGAGAGGCTGGGGGCCCTAGAGACCGGGGGTGTGGGGGAGATCAGGGGCTCAGAGTGAGGAGTGGGCCACACAGGGTAGGAAACAGCCCGCAGGCCAGGAGGCAGCTCCATCAAGGTGCATTTGCATGGCCTCCTGTGCATGTGAGTGCATCAGCATGTGAGGTGAGCCTGTGGCTGTGTGAGTCGCTGCGTGAGGGTGTGGTGTGGTGGGTGGGGGTCCTGTCTGCAAGTGCGCTCGGGTTGTCAGTGTAAGCGCGTGTGGGGAGTGCGCCCGCAGCGCGTGTGAGACAGTATGTATGAGGGGGTGAGTGTGCGGGAGCCCCACTCATCTTCCTTTCATTTTCTCAGAGTTTATTGAGCACCGACTGTTTGCCAGGCTCTCGCCTAGGCCCCGGGAACACCGTTGTGGACAAAGTGTCAAAACCTCTGCCCCGTGGAGCTCACAAAGTCACCAACCATAAAGTGTGTCAACACGTGATAAAGGCTGAGGAGGGACCCAAAGTGGGGAAGAGGCTTTACGGTGCGTGTGTGTGTGTGTGTGTGTGTGCACGTGCGTGCCCATGTGTAAGAGCTAGGAGGGAGTTGACATGTTAAATAATGAGGCCGGTGATGATCGGAGAAGGTAATAGTTGGACAACGACTTAAAAAAAAGAGGAGATAATACCCAGAATATATAAAGGATCTCTACAACTCAAGAGCAAAATAATTAATAACCTGCCTCAACGATGGGCAAGACTTGGGGCGCCTGGGTGGCTCAGTCGGTTGAGCGTCTGACTCTTGATTTCGGCTCAGGTCGTGATCCCAGGGTCTTGGGATGGGGCCCCAAAGGTTCTCTCTCTCCCTCTGCCTTTCTTTCCCGCACAGGCACTCTTTCTCTCTAAAATTAAAAAACAAAACAAAACAGGGCAAGACTTGAACAGACATTCCTCCAAAGAAGGTCTACAAATGTCCAATTAGCATGTGAACGGATGTTCAACATCCCTAATTAGGGAAATGCAAATCCAGACCACTATGGATACCACTTCACGCCCATTAGGATGACGATTACCCACGAAACGACAAGCGTTGGCGAGAATGTGGAGAGACTGGGACCCGTGGGTGCTGTCGGTGGGAATGTAAAATGGTGCAGCGGCTGTGGAAAACGCCACGGAGGGTCATCGCAAAATTAAACACACGTTGCCATATGATTCCTGCAATTCCATTTCTAAGTACATGCCCGAAAGGATTGAAAGCAGGGACAGAGAGATACTCGCACATCAACGTTCATAGAGCCATTATTCACCATAGCCCCAAGGTGGAAACAGCCAAGCGCCCACGGACAGATGAATGGTGTATACACACAATGGACTGTTATTCGGCCCCGAAAAAGGAAGGACATTCTGGCACGCGTTACAACATGGATGAAATTTGAGGATGTTCTGCTGAGTGAAATAGGCCAGGTATGGACAAATGCTGTGTGATGCCACTTGAATGAGGTACCTTGAGTCCTCAAATTCATAGAGACAGAAAGTAGAATGCGGTTGCAGGGGGAGAGGAGAATGGGAAGAAAGGAGAGATGGAATGTCTCAGCTGAGACAGGGGCCTGAATGCAAGTGGTCTCCCTGGGAGGTGACCCCAGGGAGCATGGGAGAGCAGCTGGAAGGAAAGGAAGTCTCTGTGGGGCGCATGGGAGCAGAGAGTGCTGCGGACAGTGGGGGCTCAGCCCCACTGGGGGCCTCCAGAAGATGGCTGGCTGTCCTACTGAGGGGATAAGGGAATCAGGCTATCCAGGTACTCCTGTCCTCGCTGGTTGAGGCAGGGCCTCCTAGGCAGGCTGGAACATTCGCGTGGGGCACGTCGGCATTTGCTCCGGGCAGCATCGAGGGAAGACATTCCCGCAGAGGGCACAAGGACTCTGAGCGGGAGCAGGCGGTGCCATGGGGGAGGTGGTGGGACCCGAGTCAGAGAGGTGACAGAGGGCCTGTGGCCACGGGATGGGCTTTGGTGGGTGCTCCGGGGAGATTTTTATCAGCATCACTCTGGCTGCCGCGCGTGGAGAATAGCCTGGGGGACACTAGCAGAAACAGAGTGATAAGGGAGGAGGGTCCAGGAGAGGAAAACAGATGAGAGGCAGCAGCTTGGCCCGGTGGAGATGAGAGGCAGTCAGACTGCAGGTCACTTCGAAACCAGTCTCAACAACATCTTGGGCAGATTTCGAGGCTTTCCGGTTCCTTTTCTTGTCTCAACGCAGTCCACCCCAGCCCCAGATCCTGTCTGGGGCGGCAGGAGAGGGACTGGGGCCTGCTCTTTTATGGCGGGGAGTCTGGCTGGCTGGTGGGGAGGCGTGCGGTGGCCTCTGTTAGTGGGGGTGTCTCCCGAGTACGTGTGACCTTGCTGGACTCTGGCTAGCCTCCCAGGACAAATGGTGGCTGAGGACCCTCACAGAAAAGCAGGGCCTCCCGCTGGTTACAATCAGGGCAGGGAGCCACGTGACTGACCGATACCCTTCTGGGCAGCCCCCACTTCCTGCCTGCCCCAGCCACCTCATTCCCGGACGCCAAGCCGGGGAACTGCTGAGCTCTCTTTCAGAAGTCTCCAGGGGCCGCATGGGACTGGGACATCCCAGCTTTTTCTTTCTGGGGATGCTCACCCTGGGCCGGAGTCCTGCAGGCAGGGATCACACCTGTCATCTCCAGGCAAGAAGCGACCCTGCCTCCAAGTTCACGTCTCTCCTGGATCCCAGGGGATACGTTGCTCTCTCAAGAATGCCTGCCCCTTCCAGAATGGTCCTGCGGGGCTCCCAGCCTTCCTTAGTTCCTGGGAGCTACCACCCCACTCGGCTTGGTCTGGCAGTGGAAGGGAGCGTCCCACGCGTTCCCCTAAGACACTCTGCAGCCCGAACCCACCGGTCTTCCTGTGTGGATGAGGGGGCAGGCTGGAGGTGGCTGGTGGGGTACAGCAGGGGCTGTTGTGTCTGATAAGCTCTGGCTGGGGAGGTTTGGTCCCACTCGTTGGGACTCCCCTCGGAATATGTCTCTATCCCAGTCATGGTCATGTTGCCCCTCTGGGCCTTTTTTGCCTCTTGTATATGGCTGTGCTGACCACGTGTGGGCTCCGGCCACCAGCTGTAGGTACAAGCGTCGCAGTGGGTGGGTGGAGGGTTCCAGGGGAGCCACTCAGCTGCAGGGGTGAGAGTTTTCCTCACTCAGCATCCCCTCTCCCCCCCGCCTCGGCTGGGTGGAATGTGTATCTCTGTGTGTCCCCGTGTGTTTGTGCATGCGTGTGCCCACAAGCGGGCCTGTGTGTTTGTGTCTGAGTGTGTCTGTGAGTGCATGAGTTGCCCGTGTGCATACCTATATATGTGTGTGCTGCTTGTCTGTGCATATGGGCACGTGTGTTTGCATGCATGTTAAAGTGCGTATGTGCTAGGGGGCTCTGCTGAGTCAGTGCTGGGCCGGGGGGACAGCACTGCCAGCCGGGTTGTGGCCTTCCCACCGTTGCATAAACACTGTCCCAGCTGTCCCCTCAAGCAGGGTGGTCTAGCCTGTGGCCCTGTGGCCGGTGGCAAGGGATGGGAGGGGACAAAGGGTTTGCCTCCTTATTGGCCTGGTCCCCTCCATGTCTCAAGTGCCTGGTCCCGTGCCCTTTAAGGTGGGGTCTGATCTGGGGTCTCTCTATGGCTCACTTACCCCATCTGGTCTGAGGCCTGATCTCTGAGGTTGTTCTTTAAAAAAATTTTTTTTAATGTTTATTTATTATTTTGAAAGAGAGAGAGAGACAGCGTGTGAGCAGGGGAGGAGCAGAGAGAGGGGGAGACACAGAATCCGAAGGAACTCTGAGCTGTCAGCACAGAGCCCAATGCAGGGCTTGAACCCACAGACAGTGAGATCATGACCTGAGCTGAAGTCGGATGCTTAACTGAGTCACCCAGGTGCCCCCTCTGAGGTCTTTCTAAGGTGGCAGGAATATTCCCCTCTGGTTTCGGTCCTGGTCCAGGCTGATCCGGAGAGTCGGTGGGGCAGCCAGGGAAAACCGGGGGCCAGGGGCAGAGTTCAGCCTCGGGACCCTAGAACCAACTGTCCCTCCTCTGCTCTGACGTCCCTGCATGGCTGCTTCCGGCTCTTGGTAGCCTGCTACGCCCTGCGGCCTCTCTCCAAACACCATCCTCAGGGATCGTGAGGTCACCACGGGGCATGGGTCAGATAGCACTAAGTGAGGGGCTGAGAAGGCCAGAATCTCAGGCCGAGGTAGAATGAAGTCGGGCAGGGTCTTGAAGACATCAAATATTACGAGAAGGAAAATCTCACGAGAAGGAAAGAAATCAGGCTGCAGGTATGAGAAAGGGGACGCTAGGGCTCAAAGCACTCAGCTGCAGAGGGGCCGACAGAAAGCTGGTGAAGACGTTAAGAGAAATCAGAGGCGGAGTAAAAGGGTCCAAGCCACAGAGTGTATGAAATCAGAGGCAGGGTGGGGGGGGATGCGGGGGAGATAGGAGGAGAGGCCAAAGAAATCAGGCGGTGGCGGGTGTGACAGGCAGCCCTCATTGCTGTGAAAGTATGTGCTGGGGGACACCAGGCTGGAGGCTCTGCTGTCCCGTCCCGAAGCTGTGGGTGGTGGGGAGTGCTGAGGGGAGGGGGCGCAGAGGAGCCTGTGGGTGCCGGCCTAGCCACACCCCAGGACTGCCGGCCCGGTCGCCTCAGAGAACAGCAGGAAAACCCCAGACCTTGAACCCGGTGACCCCCGCACAGAAGTGGCTCCCTGGGGTTCTCCCAGGTCCCTTCCACCCAGCCCCAGGCCCGCCCTCACCCAAGTTTGGGGGCTATTTGTTCCCGCTTTCCCAAAGCCGCACAATCCTGGTTTGCCCAAACACTGACAGAGCACAGCTGGAATGTGGGGAGTGTGTGAGTGTGTGTACATGAGGCTCCCTGGGGCCGACCGCCCAACATGCCCCCTCCGGTCTCAGCAGCCAGGGCCCAGGGCCCCTCCGACAGGGGAGGGCCTAGAAGGTCAGGGCTGGGAGGGGGCCCCTGCCAGCCCCCTCTTCCCCTGCCTAGCTGAGGACGCCTGGGACTCCACAGTTTTCTTCCAATCTGTGTTCCCTTCTCTGGCCTATAGGTCTGGGTACCTCACCCACCTATCCGGGGAGGTCTTGGTGGGAATGAGCATGCCAGAGCCTTTCTAGAGGATTGGGGGTGGAATGTCAGAAGACTCTGGAACTCCAGAGAAGGGAAGACAGTGGCCCTTGGGAAGTCTTAGGTCTTGGCCAACTTTCTGATTTTTATACTTTGGTCCAGCTGAATATGATGAGCTCCCCTTTTCCCCCACCAGTCCCATACCCTGGGTCTGGAGGCCTCGATCTTCCCTCCCCTCAGCATCTCTTCTACCTCACCTCATTCGTCTTCTGGTCTTTTCCCTTCCCTTCCTTCCATGGTGAGCCTAGAAGCCACTTAAAGGTGCTCCAGAATGACAGCCCCAGCTCTGGAGCTAACTGGGAGAGGTAGTGAGCACCTTGCCCCAAGGGGTGTGCAAGCACAGGGAAACCCATTCTAGTCAGGAAGGCTGCCAAAAGGGTTCTTGTGCTGGTAGAGTTTGGAAGCATTGGGGTGTCCCCAAGCCCCAGGGCCCAGCTTGTGACAATATCCAAGAACGTTTTCATGAGAAAAAAGTAAGGCCCACGTTGGTGGCCCATGGCCTTTCCATGAAGCTCAATTTATCCATCTTTAAGGCCTGCTTATCTTTCTTCCAAGATCTCATGTGGCCTCCTTTTTTTTTTTTTTTTTTTTTTTTTTGTCTTGAGAATATCCTTTTGTTTACAAAACAATGCTGATGGTAGCTGGTGGCTGTTGTTTTCATGTCTTTAGTTGGCAAAATAAGACCTTACAAGTCAATTTTTAGGTTTTGAGAAAATCTCACAGAGAAAATCTGCAATCAACATCTCCCCCAACCCCTGGAAAGAAACCCTTGAATGAGGCCTAGCCTTTCTAGGTCTAAGGCTCATTGTAATCCATCCATCCATCCATCTATCCATCCATCCATCCATCCATTCATTCATTCACTCATTCATTCATCCACCCGTCCTGTCATCATCAGATGCCTATGCTCCCTCTGTGATGGCTAGATGCGTACTGTGCTCCCTCTGTGATGGCTAACAGAGGCCTGGCCCTGCCAGTTGGAACGGAGCAGGGAGTGGAGACTTGGCAGGGGCAATGCAGCTGAGCCCTTAAGACAAAAGGGCACTGACGGGGCCGGGGCTGGGGGAGGGGGCACACAGGGTTGGCGGGGGGAAGACGCTTCCATTCCCTTCATTGCAGACTCTGGGACCCTGTGATTCGGAGTGTCCCCAAACCTTTGGATGCCTATACCTGTTCCCACCTGCAGCTGGGAGTGGGAAGCCAGTGGCCACAGCCCCTTGTCTCTAGCTGCAGCACAGGGGCGGGATGGTGGCTGCAGAGACAGGACGGCACATGTTCAATGGTTTCGAACTCGGGGAAGAGAAACAGTGCTCAGGGCTGAGGGACAGATGAGGGGGGAGGCTGAGCACATCCCAGGAGCTTCAGGGGTTTCCTCTGCACGGCCTGATCTGAGTAAAGGGGCCCAGGGCTGGGAGCCCCCAGGAGGGACACACACCCAGATCCACAGCTCCAGGTTAAGCCAGCTCCGGACTAACTAGTAGCTTCTCCGTCTCTCAGGAGCTCAGGCTCTGTGCAGTCCATGCCCCAGAGGGTGCCTTCCTTGTAGTAAGGGGGTCCCTGGGGTAGGTCTGAAGAGTAGAGCTGGGGGTGTGGGCAGGCCCTGGGCCCCTAGGCTTGGGTGGAAGGCGCAAACCCTCCAGGGCCACACCACAGAGTGACTCTGACCCTCTGAAGAATCTGAGGATCCGGTCATCAAGCCCCACACGTAGGGTGGACATGCCTGGCTCTCGGGTCAGCAGCGGCGAGACGGTATCAGGGGTGGCCTCCAGGGGCGCCTGGGGGGCTCAGTCGGTTGAGCGTCCGACTTCGGCTCAGGTCATGATCCCGCGGTTTGTGGGTTTGAGACCCGCATCGGGCTCTCTGTCATCATTGAGGAGCCTGCTTCAGATCCCCTGTCTCCTTCTCTCCGTGCTCTCTCTCTCAAAAATAAATAAACATTAAAACAGAAAAAAGAGTGGCTTCCACACTCAGTCCTCAGCACCCCCAGGGTTGCCTGCCCCGCCTAGGCTCCTGCCTCAGTTTCCCCTGAGGTCACAGTCCCTCTTTTAGGTGGAGGCCCTGAAGCCTGCAAGCTCGGGGACCAGGGCCTGGGTCAGACCCAATTTAACTCATCGGGACACAACCATCACCTGCTTGTGCTCCCAGCTCTCCCCCAGGCGCCAGGACACTGTGGTGAGGTGACAAGGAAAATGCCTTTGCCAGGTCCTGTTCTGGTCTTGGCCCCGCTCCCAAGTGTCCTGTCCTTATAGCTCGGCCTATGCTTCCAGACCCGTCTTGCCATCCCAGAGCGAGTGAGGAGGGACCTCTAATTCCATTCATCTGGAATGGGTGCCTTCCCTGTCGGCCTTGGGTTCCGACCTCAAAGTTGGGCAGGAAGGGGCCTCAGACACCTGGGCCAACCTCTTTTCTTCCAGGGCGAGTCTGATGAGCTGCTGTGTGCTTGAACACCCCCAGCAACAGGAAACTCACCCCCTGTTGAGGCGTCTCTGCTGAGTGGGCAGCTTCCTGATGTGGGGCAACAGTTTGTCCAGGGCCTCCCTAGTTCCCCAAAACTGCGTCCTTAGAACTGTTGCTCCCCGGCCTGGCCTCTAGGTGACTCTCTAGGCTGACCCCAGCCCTGCCGTCCTCTGGGCTGATCCCTTGATCCAGGATGGGCCTTGCCCTCTGTAAGGTTGCTGACCCAGCCAGAGTTCGGTTTGTTAATGCCCTGAGCAGGGCGGGGCCCCTGAGGGCTGTTCTAGCACCTCCTCCAGGCAGGAGACGCCAGGGCCGGCTCTGCATTGTAGAGGGGGCTTCTGAGGTCACCAGTGTGGAAGGTAGCCCAGAGAGGGTGAATAGAGACAGGGAAGACAGTGTTACACGAGGGTGACAGGGCAGCGGGGATCCAAGCTTGGGGGGAGGTAAGTTCAGGTGCAGACTGTGGGGGGAGGTCCCTGCAGGTTGTCCTGGAGCTCTAGCTCCGAGCCTCAGTCTCTCTCCTGTGCTGGGCTGGAGGTGTGGAAGCCTCTGCCGTTCTGAACCCTGGAGAGGCCCCTTCTGGACTCTGAGCTTCAGGCTGGGGGCGGTGGGGGGCGGCGGGAGGCGACAGCTGCTTTGAAATGTGGAGAATAATAAAGCGAGGAATGTCTGAGCTCAGGGGAAAAAAATAACCCCCACCCGCTGGGCCTCCCACCCTGCCTGGCGTAATGAATTAAGTACAGGGAGGCACGTTTCATGTGGGGGCGCAGGCTGGGGGAGGCTAGAGGGCCCCTAATGAGAAACAGGGTCCTGGTGGGGCCCCCGGGATCTGGAGCCAGGGGCCACCTGACCCGAGCCTTGGCGGTGGGTGCCCTTATTCCCCAAAACCTTCCTCTCAATCTCCCTTTGTCTGCATGTGAGAGGGGGTGGGGGCACTGTCCCATCCCGGTGCTGACCTCTGACCCTGGGCTGCACTCCAGTATTGGCTCTAAAAGTCAGAAAAGGGAGAAAGTGTAGCTGACTTGGAGGGACCATCTCTTTCTTCATTCTCACTCTTCCTGAACAGAGCACTGATTGGGTGCATCCTGAGTCCAGGATGAGGGGGCCCACGCTGCCCCCTGCTGGATCCCACCAAACCTGCAGCAGCCGCCTCTGACCAGCAAGCCCCAGGCCCCTGATTCCAGGCCACCTCCTGACTTCTAGTCTCCACAGTCCCTCCCCTTCCTCCACCAATCCCTCTGCCCAAAGCAGCCTTCCACCCTGGCCCCAGCTCACCTCTCCTTGGGACTTGGACATCAGTGCCTCCCAGTCCAGCACTACCCTTTCAGTCCACCAGTCTGGGGAATCTGGCTTTTTCACAGGTCACCTTCCCCCACCTCTGCTCTCTCCCTCCCCAGTGAACTTAATATTCCCCCAACAAAGCCCACACTCTCACGTCTCCACTCATGCTGTCCCCTCTTTCTTATCTGGTGGACCCCGCTCCATCTACCTGCAAAATGGCCTTCTAAAAGACCACCCCTTCCCAGGGGGCCCAGGGAACAGTAGGTACGTGAGCAACTTAACCATCAGCAATACGGTGAATTCTCAACAAAGGAGCTGGAGAGGGGTGGAGGCAGGTAGGGGTGTTCTTGGAGCTTCCCAAAGAGCCTGGCCTCCCAGCTTCTGCTGGCTTGGGGCAAAGCTGCCACTTTATTTTTAAGAAGTCTGGCCCAGGACTTGGAGCTCCTTGAAATATTCTCCCCCACGTCCCTTCCCTCCCCCCACCCACTTTAATTAAAACCATTGTTTGCAAGCACATGTTAATTAAAAAGCAAACATGTTTTGCTAAGTAATTTGGAAGCTCTGGTTATACAAACCAGAGTCATTCCAGTTAAAAACAACAACACCAACAACAAAAAAAAACACTCACCCAGCTTGCCCCAGTGTCTTGAGAGCTGAGCCTGTGTCCTGGGAGCTGAGGACCCCTTTGGCTATAGTAGATGCCTGTCCTTTTAGAGTTTACACTCTGCGTGGAGGCGTAGCCAGGTCAGGGCATCCTTTCGTCTCACAGGTGGAGGCCCGGAGGTGACTCAGAGGCCTGGAGCTCTTGGCCAACCCTTTGCAAACGTGTACTTTGGGCCCCAGGAGCAACAGCTGGTGAGGAAGGGGGACAGACTCCTGTGCCCCATCTTGCAGGCAGGGTCCTTGTCTCAGAGCCACTGCCCAGCTGTGGGGTGAAGGGAGGAGGATGGGAGCATAACAATGCTGCAAGCCCCGCGAGGAAGGCTGGTAGGTGCTGGGTGGCCAGGGCTACCCCCCTAAGGTCTCTAGCACAGCTGGGGCTACAGATACCCAAAGCTGGCACAGCTGATCCTTTAGGTGAGGGTCAAAGGCCGGGACCAGCCTGATGGGTCAGGGGAGCCCTGGATGCTCAGAGACATCTCCTCTAGCTCCAGCTCCCCACTCTGTGTCTGGGGATGGCCACAATGCCATGTTCCCCACCCTGGCTCCTGGCCCTGGGGGTGCTGGGGCCTTGGAGGCCCTTCAGACCCTGTGCAGTAACCCCAGGGCCCATTGCAGGGTTCAGTGACCTCCAGCCTCTCCTGCTCCCCCCTCCCCCGGCTGGCAGGGATGAGCGCATTTCCCCAAGGGACCTCTCTAGGCTGCTAACTACCTTGCAACCTGCCTGTGGGTTCTCCCACTTGGGAGCCCTGCTAACAAGAAGGAGTTTCTTATACGAAGGTCTCCTCGTGTGGTCTCTGTGTGTCACTGTTAGCCGTGACCGTGACCCCGGTGTGAAGTGGGTGTGAAGTGGTCTCTCCTCTCCTGAAGGAGGAGAGGGCCTGAGGATGCAGGGGTGGGGGCCTGGGGCAGTGACCGGGAAGGGTAAGTTTGTGTGTGGGCAGAGGGGAGGTGGACGCCGGCACTGTGGGGCACGGTGGGCGGGCTCGTTGTTCTGCGTGCGCGCGCGCGCGCGCGCACACACACACACACACACACACACACACACACGGAGAAGGGGATCAGTGGCAGGGAGCCAGGAGACCCAGCTTTGTGCGGTCCAGCCGGCCCTCTCCCCTCTCTGCACTTGGTAGAATGAAGACTGTGTGCTGGGATGCGCGTAACTTGTCACACGCGGTGTTTGCCCCACGGGAACACACACACACCCTCACAAGCCACGACACGCGGTGACATACAGCGACACACGCTGGCGGCCGGCTCCCGGGACTCAGCCCTCCCTCGGCGGCGCGCCAGCGACACACACAACACCGCCTCTCCACTCGCACCCACATTCCGGGCGGAGTCGCGCTCCCGCCGCGCTGCCCCGATCGGCCCGCGGCGCGGCGCTTCTGTTCCGTTCGCTTCCAGCGCCGGGACCGCAGCGGGCGGGCCGGGATGAGCTCACGCCGCCGCCCGCCGGCCTCCCCGGCCTAACTCGCTCCAGATGCCGGCGGCCCGGCCGGGAGCGCGGCCCTCGGGCGCCCCCTGCAGGGAGCGGCGGGCGGCTCGGGGCGCACCGCCCGCCCGGAAGGGGAGGGCCTCAGGCCCCCCGCCCGCGGTCGGAGCCGCCGCGGGTGGGGGTGGGGGGGGGCTGTCCCGCCGGCTCCCGCGTGCTTTCCCGGCCACCAGCCCACGCCCCTCCTCCCCGGTCGGCCCCGCTTTCCTGTGCTGTGTGCTTCCCCCGCCCCCCACCGCGGCCCCGGCCCACACCTCGGGGTGCGCCCCCTCCCCCTGCCCGGCTCCCCGGGACGCCCGGACCCCCGGCCAGGTAGGTGCTGCGGCTCCCGCCTCCCGCCCGCGGCGCTGGCCAGGCCCTGCCCACTCTCGTCGCTCTCGGAACAAACACCCTAGTTTCTACTGGGAAAGCAGCAGGGGCCTGACCACCGCCTGGTTTTAATAAGGAGCTGGTATTTCCCCGAAATCGCGGGCCGGTGGCTGACCTCACGGGGATGACGGCTGGCGCTGGGCCAGGGGGCGGGAGCCGGCTCCCGGGTGAGCCCCTGACGCCTGGTCTTGCGGAGAAGTCGGGCGGGGAGGAGGGGCTCCGGCTTCTAGTCCCAGCTCTGCTGCCGCTCACCCAAAAATCTGTCCATCTTTCTGTCTGCCGTCGCTTTCTGTCTGTTGTACTGCCAGAAGCCCTTTCCAGCCCTGCCCAGGGTCCTGCTTCACCCCTGCCTCCTTGTGTGGCAAAGTGCTCGACCCCTCACCTGGCATTTCCTCTCTTGTAGGACGGGGCTGTTGTGGGATTAGAGAGGGGACCGGCGAGGGAGAGCGGATGTACCCCAGCAACGAGAAATTTCCCGAGGGCAGGGGGAGGGGCTCTCAGAAGCTGGGGGGCAGGGATCAGGCCTGAGCTTCTTGGAGCAGGGTGGCCGAGGCAGGGGTAGGGCCTGGGGAATTGGCAGCCTGGGGTAGATAGGGACAAGTCAGGTGTCCTGGCAGAGTCACAGTGCTCAGTGAAGGGTCAGCAGAGAGGTGCACCGAGTCACGTGGAGACATGGGGGCCAGAATCTTTAGGCACTGAGGGGGTGGGGTGGGGGACAGAATGGAGGAGAGTGGAGCTAAGGCATCTGCGTAGTGAGTGGGGCCTCTGCCTGAGGGGCGAGGAGCCCTGGGAGCTGGTCCTGAAGTCCCCTCCGTAAACGAGGGACAAAGACCGAGAGAGCCAGAGGGGGACGCAGGATCCAGTGGAGGGACAGGGACTAGGGGCCGCAGAGGGAGCAGGGAGACAGAGAGAGGAGATGCCGCAGGCAGGTAGGCAGGACATGGCGGTGGCTGGTGGCTAGAAATTTGGTTTGTCGGCTCTGGGGCCTGCACCATCCAGATGCTTGGGCCCCTCCTGCAAGTGACAATAACGGTGACTAATACTTCTTGAGCACAGCACAAGCCAGGCACTTCTCTAAGCACTTGAGAGTTATCTACGTTCTTGCGCTAGGATTCTGTGTTTTCATTCAGACGTGTATCAAGTGCCTACCAGGTGCCAGACGTGTCCCAGGGGCTGGGACTATAGCAGTGGCAAGACGAACCTGCAGGCGGAACGTTTAGACGTGAAAGGGGAGGGCGGTTGATGTATACGTGAGTAAAATACACAGTGCAGCATAGATCATCAAAGGATAAGGGGGGAAGACTGGGTGGAGGGCACAGCTTTTGAGAGGGTATCCTGGGAGAGCCTCATCGGGGAGGTGACATTTGAGTACAGACCATATCTGGCCTGCCACCTCTGAGCTGAGAGTGGTTCTTACAGAAGAGCATTTGCAGTCAATTCCACGATCCGGAACACTTAACACAGATGGTATCCCCTTAAAAGAACTCCATTCTTTCTCCTTTGTAAACCTGTATTACCAAAAAATAAAGACAAAAAAATAGTACTCAGTGGTGATTATATATATATGTGTATATATATTTTTTTAATTTTTAAAAATTTTTTATTTTTTAAATTTTATTTATTTTATATATATATATATACATATTTTTTTTTAATGCTTATTTATTTTTGAGAGAGAGAGAGAGAGACAGAGCATGAGTGGGGGAAGGACAGAGAGGGAGACACAGAATCTGAAGCAGGTTCCAGGCTCTGAGCTGTCAGCACAGAGCCTGACATGGGGCTTGAACCCACGAACTGTGAGGTCATGACCTGAGCCGAAGTTGGACACTTAACCGACTGAGCCACCCAGGCACCCCAGTTGTGATTATATTTTGAATTTCATCAATAAATATTTTGTGGAAGTTTGTTTTCTCTGTTCTATTTAAGTATGTGTATAATCTTGATTTTGTCTCTTGGCCCACAGGGCCTAAGATATTTAGTATCTGGCCCTTTACAGAAAAAGTTTGCCAACCCTTGTATAGACCTAGGAGGTGAGGAAATGAACTCTCTGGATATCTGGGGACAGAGGGAGCAGCCAGTACAAAGGCCAGGAGGCAGGAGGTCATGAGGCCCATCAAGGAGGCCAGTGAGGCTAGAGCCCCTTTAGTGAGGAGGGGAGGGATTGGAAAGGGTCAGAGGGTCCTGGGCTAATGGTGTAATGTCAGTTCCTAGGTTTGTTTGTTTGTTTATTATTATTTTTTTAGAGAGAGAGGATACAAGTGAGTGAGGGGGAGAGAGAGAGAGAGAGAGAGAGAGAGAGAGAGAGAGAGAGAGAGAGAGAGAGGAAAGGAAAGGGAGAGAATTCTCGTGAACACCCGATGCAGGGCTTGAACTCATGAACCATGAGATCATGACCTGAGCTGAAGTCAGTTGCTTAACAACTGAGCCACTCAGATACCCCATTTCGTAGGTATTTTTAAAAATGTGCGTGGCTATCATTAGTGGAATCGCTTGTTTTCTATTATATTTTCTAATTTGTGATTGCTGCAGGATAGAAGTTATTGACTTTGTATATTGATCTTTTCTCCCAGCCCTCTTAGTCTATTTTCTTATAGTTTTATTAATTTTTCAGTTGGTTCATTTGGATTTGTTTTGGAAGGCAAGTGCCTTCTGTATCTTCCTACCTGCATATGACTCAGTTTCTTCCTTTCTTTCCCTCCTTCCACTTCTCTTCTCCTTGCCTCCCTATGCTCTCCTCACCTCCTTCCTTTCCCCTTTTACCTTCCCTCCTCTCCCCTCCCTTCCCCACTCTTCACATTTAATTCCCTCCTTCCCCTGCTTTTTCTTCTTCTCCCCACTTTCCTACTTTCCCCTCATAAAAATGAGAATTTAAATTTTCAAAAGAGACTTGATGAGAGGTATCTCCATCATGTACCTTTGATGCCCCCCCCCCCCGGGGTAGGGGCAGAAGGCTTTGTCCCCAGATGGAACCTGGATGTGGATGTGGGGACCGGGAGGGTCATACACAGACTCCAGAAGGGGAAGTCAAAAGAATGTCTGTGACAATCAGAAGAGGCTTTGTGATAGGGAACAGAACACTGATGTCATGTGGCTCTGAGTATAAAGGAGACTAGTAGATGGCTGTTCCTCAGGAGTCCAGATGTCAGATGGCTTCGGTGGGTACAGCCAGGACCTATATTTCACTCCTCTGTGCTCTGCCATCCTCAGGGTCAGAAAATGTGTCTTCCAACCTGGATTTCTTTTTCAAGATTGTTTTGGCTATTTGGGGTTCTTAAGTTTCCATATGAATTTTAGAATAGGCTTTCCTATTTCTGCAAAAAAAAGTCACTGAGATTTTGGTAAGGATTCCATTGAATCTTCAGATTGCGTTGGATAATATTATCATTTTAACAAGACTGCATTAAGTCTTCCAGTCCATGAATAGAGGATGTCATTCTGTTTACTTAAAGTCTCTAATTTCCTTAAGCAGTGTTTTATAGTTATCATTGTACAGTTGTTTCACCTCCTTGCTTAAATTTATTTATTCCTAAGTATTTGTATTCTTTTTGATGCTGTTGTAAATGGGATTGTTTTCTTTTTTTTTTTTTTTTTTCAATGTTTTTTATTTATTTTTGGGACAGAGAGAGACAGAGCATGAACGGGGGAGGGGCAGAGAGAGAGGGAGTCACAGAATCGGAAACAGGCTCCAGGCTCCGAGCCATCAGCCCAGAGCCTGACGCGGGGCTCGAACTCACGGGCCGCGAGATCGTGACCTGGCTGAAGTCGGACGCTTAACCGACTGCGCCACCCAGGCGCCCCTGGGATTGTTTTCTTAATTTCATTTTTTAAAAAAGTTTATTTATTTCGAGAGAGACAGAGTGTGAGTGGGGGAGTGTCAGAGAGAGAGGAGAGAGAGAGAGAGAGAGAGAGAGAGAGAGAGAGAGAGAATCCCAAGCAGGCTCCATGTTGCTCCAACCCACAAAGCCATCAGATCATGACCTGAGCAGAAACCAAGAGTCAGATGCTTAACCAACCGAGCCACCCAGGCGCCCCTCTTACTTTCCTTTTTGATTGTTCACTGTTCGTGTATGCATTAGAGAATAGATATTTGTGGTTGATTTTGTATCCTACAACTTTTCTGAATTTGTTTATTATTGCTAACAGGTTCTTCTTTTTTGTGAAACCTTTATGGTAAGATCATGCCATCTATGAACAGAGATAATTTTACTTCTTGCCAATTTGGGTGCCTTTATTTCTTTTTCTTGCCTAATTGCTGAGGCTAGACCTTTCAGTACTACGTTGAATAGAAGTGGTGAAAGTTGGCATCCTTGTTTTGTTCTTGATCTTCGGCGAAAGCTTTTAATCTTCCACCACTGAGTGTGATGTTCACTGTAGGTTTTCCATATATGGCCTTTATCATATTTAGGACATTTCTCTCTATTCCTAGTTTACTGAATGTTTTTATCACGAAAAGGTGTTACATTTTGTGGAATCCTTTCTTGCATCTCAATTGAGATGTCCCCTTAAGGACAATTTTTATTATCTGCCTTTTTCCCCTGTGCATTTCTTGTTTCTTTGCAGGTCTTGCAATTTTTTCACTGAAAGGCAGACAGCAGGTAATATATTGTAGCGAATCTGGACACTGGTTCTGTGCCCCCCGGCCCCACCCCGGACTTATGGTCATGTCGTTTGTTTGGTCATTTGTTTATTTGTTTAGTGACTTGGGTAAGATAATTCTGTGAAGTCTATTTCCCTTCCATTTTGCAGTCTCTGAGATATCCTCGCTCAGATTCCTGCACCCCCCCCCCCTCCTTATTTTAGGGTTGATTCCTGAATCAGCATAAGCCACTCATTGGTCAATGGTCGTGTGTAAACCCCTTTAGTCAGTTTTATTTTCGCTATTGACTGTTGAATATGTGTGTTTATCTTGGAGACTGCTTTCACAGCTTAGGGAATTTACTTTTCCCCTACATGTTCAGCCAGGGACTAGTAGCTTGGGAGTTCCTTGTCCATTCACTCCCTAGAAGACATAGTTTGTGCACAGTGGTGTGTGCATGGTCTTTCTGGCTCTCTCTAGTTTTCTTTCTAGTTTTCTGAACTAGTTTTCTCTGTTAAACTTCCAGCCGGTCTACCATTTCACTTGTCGCTGCCCGTGTTATGGAGCTATCAACCCTCTCTTACTTGCTAATCAGGAAGATCTCTCTGTTTTAAACAACTCCCTGAGGCACGAATTTCTCTACGTCTGTTCCAAATAAATTCAGTTATTTCAGACAGAGCTGCAGTGCCCTCCTTGCAGCCTGCCTGTCCCCCTGGGCAGAATGTTTGTGCTGCTGCTGCACCAGAGCCGAGGATGGGGGGGGGCAGCCTGCTTCTCCTCGAGTGAAACTCCTGATCCGTGAGTGGGCGCTGGGAAACAGATGGAATCCATGGGGCTTCTCACTGGCCCTTCCCCAGGCGGAACCTGTGTCCTGTGAGTGAGCTGGGATGGGGCACCCGAAGCCCCCGTGCTCTCAGCCTTCTGTGCCTGGGGTTGACCTTCTGCCCTGTGAGTAGGAGCAAAGTGTGGAAAGGGAGCTCCAGTCCTCCTGGGCATGCCTGTTGGAACAGGGCTTCTGCAAATGGACTTTGGGGAAGGAGAGACACGAGCTACCTCCTTCTTCTGAGGTGAAATCTTAGCTGGGGGAGAAGGAGATCCCGTTGTCTTGGCCGCTTATTCATAGCAGAGTTCCATAAAATGGAGCGAAGGAGGGGGGATGAGAGCTGGTTAGGGCTCAAATGCCATAGGCTCCTGCTGTTCTTACCAAGTTTTGTGGATTTTCTCGTATAAATATTTCTCGGTGTTTTGTATGCCCATAGGATTTTTCCAGACACCTGACATCATGGTTTTTAAAAAATAACTTTCACCAGTTAAGTAGCTTTTTCTCTAGAGGGAGAATCAACCAGATTCTTCACGAAGCCATTCTGGAAGTCCAAACTCCAAGTTTTAAAAAACTCGAAACATTTGCCAACTTTCAAGACATTTTTCTGTTATTCTAATTTCTGTTATGATCTGTATCTGCATGATGTAATTTGTATAGTCTCAGTTCTTTAAATTTATGACCACTTCTTTAATGGCCCATAATGCAGTCTGTCTTGGTGTATGTTTCACAAATACTGGGCAAAAATTGTATCCTGCTGTTGCTAGGATAGAATATCTATAAATGTCCATTAGGTCTAACTCATTGATAGTATTTTGCAGATCTTATGTATGCTTACTAGTTCTCTGTGTACTCGTTCTATCAGTTTTTTAGAAAGACATGTTGAAGTTCCAGATTCTAATTTTGGTTAGGTTGTCTTTTTCTCCTTGTTCTGTAAATTCTGAGCTCTGTTGTTTAGGTGTATTTAGGTACATACGCATTTAGAATTTTGTTTATCATCTGTAATTAATGTCTCTGCTTATCCCTGATAATATCCTTTGCTCTGAGGTTGGCTTTGGCTGTTGGTAATAGAGCCACTCCTTTGTTTAGCCAGTGTTTGCACCATATATCATAGTCCATCCTTTTCCCTATAACCTCCCTGTTTTTATATTTAAGCTGTGTTTTTATTTAAAAAAAATTTCTTTTTAATGTTTATTTATTTTTGAGACAGAGAGAGACAGAGCATGAACGGGGGAGGGACAGAGAGAGAGGGAGACACAGAATCTGAAGCAGGCTCCAGGCTCCGAGCTGTCAGCCCAGAGCCCGACGCGGGGCTCGAACTCATGGACGGTGAGATCATGACCTGAGCCGAAGTCGGACGCTTAACTGACTGAGCCACCCAGGCGCCCCAAGCTGTGTTTTTATATATTTGAGCTGTGTTTTTTAAAAAAAAACCCAGTTTGAGTGTCTTAATTCACATAATAGAAGCTTTCATTCGAGGCACCTGGGTGGCTCAGATGGTTGAATGTCCAACTCTCGATCTCAGCTCAGGTCTTGATCTCAGGGTTGTGAGTTCAAGTGCCATGTTGGGCTCCATGCTGGGTGTGGAACCTACTTTAAAAAAAAAAGAAGCATTGGGGCGCCTGGGTGGCTCAGTCGGTTAAGCGGCCGACTTCGGCTCAGGTCACGATCTCGCGGTCCGTGAGTTCGAGCCCCGCGTCGGGCTCTGGGCTGACAGCTCAGAGCCTGGAGCCTGTTTCAGATTCTGTGTCTCCCTCTCTCTCTGCCCCTCCCCCGTTCATGCTCTGTCTCTCTCTGTCTCAAAAATAAATAAACGTTAAAAAAAAAAAAGAAGCATTAATTCATTTAATAGAACATTCGCCTTTAGTGTAAGTGTTGATATTGTTGGATTAAAATCTATCATGCCAATTGCTTTCTATTTGTACCATCTCGTTTCTCTTTTTCTCTGTTCCTGCTTTCTTTTAAATTAATGGAGTATTTTTTATGATTCTATTTTGTCTTTGCTCTGGTCTTATTGATAGTTATGTAACTGTTTTTCCTGATTTCCCTAGAGTTTACAGTATATATCTTTCATTAATTGCCCTTTTCTTTCAAATAATACTATTTGCTTTTCAGGAAGTGCAAGGACCTTATAACAGTATCCTCTCTATTCTTTCTCATTCCTGTATTAGTTTTCTATTGCTGTCTATGCTATAGTCAAATCATTTGGACGATAGCTAATGTTTTTTGCATCAGAAGTTATGTCAAGCTGCTTTATACAGTTCTTGTGCTGTTCAAAGTTAAACTAAGCAAGATATGCATGCCCACACAAATTTGCAGTGAATATATTTTCTGAGCTCTCTGCTATCATTCCAGAAGCAGTTTCTGGACCTCTGCGTAAGTGCCGCAAAGGAAATTTACATATTTCAAACCCATTTAACTGTAAAGTCGAGGGGCTTGCACCTCAACTCCAGTGAAGTGATTAATTTGCAATGTAATGACATGATGAAAGGCAAGTATCAAGAGAAAAACTTAAAATAGCTCATTAAAGCCTTCCAAGGGAAGAATATGCTTGAAGCTATAGGTCCATGGATTAATATCAGCATTTGGCAACGCTGCATGAAAAGCCATTTTAAAAATTAAATGCATAAAATATTATAGATCACCATTAACAGAAATATGCAATTGATTTTGATGATAGAGAACACTAGTTTTTTTTATTTTGTTATTTTATGAGTATATTGTTAAATTGGCTTGCATACAATAACCAGTGCTCATCCCAACAAGTGCCCTCCTCAATGCCCATCTCCCATCCCTGCCCCCCCCGCCATCCACCCTCAGTTTGTTCTCTGTATTTAAGAGTTTCTTGTGGCTTGCCTCCTTCCCTCTCTGTTTATAACTATTTTTTCCCCTTCCCTTCCCCCATGGTCTTCTGGTAAGTTCCTCAAGATCCACATATGAGTGAAAACATATGATATCTGTCCTTCTCTGACCGACTTAGTTCACTCAGCATAATACCTTCCAGCTCCATCCACGATCCTGCAAACAGCATGATTTCATTCTTTCTCATTGCCAAGTAGTATCCCATTGTAGATATAAACCACATCTTCTTTATCCATTCATCAGTTAATGGGCATTTAGGCTGTTTCCATAATTTGGCTATTGTTGAAAGCACTGCTATAAACATTGGGGTACACATGCCCCTATGTATCACCACTCCTGTATCCCTTGGGGAAATTCCTAGTAGTGCTGTTTCTGGGTCATAGGATAGTTCTATTTTTAATTTTTCGGGGAACCTCCACACTGTTTTCCAGAGTGGCTGCACCAGTTTGCATTCCCACCAATGGTGCAAAAGGGTTCCCGTTTCTCTACATCCTTGCCAGGCTCTGTAGTTTCCTAATTTGTTCATTTTAGCCACTTTGATCCATGTGAGGTGGTATCTCAATGTGGCTTTGATTTGTATTCCCCTGATGAAGAGTGATGTTGAACATCTTTTCATGGGTCTATTGGCCATCTGGATGTCTTCTTTGGAAAAGTGTCTATTCATGTCTTCTGCCCATTTCTTCACTGGATTATTTGTTTCTTGGGTGTTGAGTTTGCTAAGTTCTTTGTGGATTTTGGATACTAGCCCTTTATCTGATATGTCATTTGCAAATATCTTTTCCCATTCCATTGGTTGCCTTTTAGTTTTGTTGATTATTTCCTTTGCAGTGCAGAAGCTTTTTATCTTAATGAGGTCCCAATAGTTCATTTTTGCTTTTAATTCTGTTGCCTTTGGAGATGTGTCAAATAAGAAATTGCTGTGGCTGAGCTCAAAGAGGTTGTTGCCTTCTTTCTCCTCTAGGGTTTTGATGGTTTCCTGTCTCACATTTAGGTCTTTCATCCATTTTGAGTTTATTTTTGGAGAACACTAATTTTAAACCCAGTTAGGTAAATTGTTATTCTCCCCCCAGATAATCCCATTCTTCTCACTGGTAGATTTGTATGATAAAATATTATACCCAATTACTATTATTACTACATATTTTTTTAATTAAAAAAAATTTTTTAATCTTTATTTATTTTTGAGAGAGAGACAGAGTGTGAGCAGGGGAGGAGCAGAGAGAGAGGGAGACACAGAATCCGAAGCAGGCTCCAGGCCCTGAGCTGTCGGCACAGAGCCTGACATGGGGCTCAAACTCATGAACTGTGAGATCATGACCTGAGCCCATGAACTGTGAGATCATGACCTGAGCCGAAGTCGGACCCTCAACCGACTGAGAGCCACCCAGGTGCCCCGATTATTACTATATTTTTATGGAAAAATTTTCTTCTTTTTATATAAAAGCCTACATAATATCCTCAGTTGTATCTCAAAATCCTAAAATATTTGCTCTCTGGCTCTTTATAGAAAACATTTATTGACTTCTGAATTAGAGTCTTCAAATATGTTCATCAGAGTATTTAAGATTCCCTGTGTGATAGTTCCAAACCTCACGTCATATCTGCATCTAGTTCTGTTGGTTGCTTTGTCTCTTGACACCATGTTGTTAATTTTCTTTTCATTGAGTGTCTCATCATTTTTTGTTAAAACTAGTCATTCTGTGTAGGCAAACAGAGACTTAAGTAAACACTGTTCTCAGAAATGGTCATGTCTTGGGGCACCTTGGTGGCTCGGTTGGTTAAGTGACCGACTTCAGCTCAGGTCATGATCTCAGGGTTCATGAGTTCGAGACCCGCATCGGGCTCTGTGCTGACAGCTCAGACCCTGCAGCCTGCTTCAGATTCTGTGTCTCCTTCTCTCTTTGCTCCTCCCCCCGCTCATGCTCTGTCTGTCTCTCTCCTTCAAAGATAAATAAAAATATTAAAAAGCAAAAAAAGAAATGGTCACGTCTTTTCTTTAGTAGAGAGTATCGAGACAGTCATGCCCAGTTTTGTTGTATGGTTACCCTCCGTGTGTGCCAGGCTTGAAATTCTTCTGTTATTTTTTGCTTAGAGTGGTGGTTGATTCGTTGGATTGTTTCTCGGTGTCTGTTCCACACTCGGGACAGTCTTCTCTGTGCTCATGTGTCAAAGAGGGCGTCTTTCCACGCTTTTATCCCTCCTTTAGCAGTAAACTGCGGTTACTTGTTCCTGGACACTTGCTAGTCTAGTAGGGGAGGGAGGAGGTGGGACATTCTTTGTTTTTCTGGCTCAGCGCCTCACTGTCTGGCAGGTGCTATATTCTTGGCTCTCAGAGATGAGGCCTTCTCAGTGATCTTGACTCTCTCCCGGCATAGGTGAGAGAGTCTGATCTGGCTCCTTCCTTAGGGGTAGAAGTTGTTTTATGTTCTCTTCCTCTAGCTACAGTAGGCTTTAACTTGCGCTCTGAAAGGCAGGTCACGGAGTGGAGAGAGGGCCCCGGTGGAACCCAGTGCGCGACGTTTGGCACGCCAGTGGGGCCCCCAATCCGGGAGCCTCTTGTTCCGTCGCTCGCGCGCATGCGCAGACCCGTCCACCTGCCTCCGCGAGGGGAGCCGCGAGGGGGCGCCGTACCAGCCGGCTCATGGCGTCCCCCACTGGCGGCTCCCCGGGCCTCCTACTCTGGCTCCTGCTCCTCCAGCCGCAGCTCAGTGGGGCGCGGGGCAGGTTGGCGCCATCCCCACTCTCCCCTTCGCCCTTGGGAGGCGGCCACGAGGACCCCGATGCCACCGTGTGGAGGGTTGCTGGACCGGCTACGCCCCCCGAGCCCCAAGAATCTGTCCCAGTCTCCCAGTTGGTGGGATTGATCCCAGGTGACACTTGGCGTTGGGGGCCCTGGGCAGGTGGCTGAGGCACCAGAGTGGGAACCAGCGCTCTTGGGGAGTGTGGGGGAGCCAGGGTCCCTCCACCTCCCCCCCCCCCCCCCCCCGGGGTGTGGTCTGAGGAATGCAGCACCGCTTGTGGAGTCTGAGCGGGATGCCACTCGGCCTCGCGGGTACGTGGCCTGGGGACGTCATAACACCGTCCTGGAGTCAAGGAGGCCGTGGCCTTCTCACGTGTCCAAGGGGCACCTGGGCCTTTCCTGGGAAGCCTGGGGAGCAGGGCCTGTTTCTCTGAGGTTCTTCCTCCTGCGCTGTTCTCACCCCAGGGTGTGGCCAGGTAAATGCGAAAATCTTGGGAGGACAGGAGGCTGAAGACGGGAAGTGGCCCTGGCAGGTGAGCGTGAGGATCAGAGGCAAGCACGTGTGCGGAGGTTCCCTCATCACACAGCAGTGGGTACTGACTGCAGGCCACTGTATTTTAAGGTGAGGAGTGACAAGTGGAGACTTGAGAGGTTTTGGGGTTTTTTTTAATTTTATTTTAGAAAGAGTGCACTAGGGGGGAGAGGGGCAGTTGGGGGTGGGGAGAGAATCCCAAGCAGACTCAACGCTCAGCGCAAAACCCTGGGCAGTGGGGGGGGGGGGGGGGGGGGGGGGAGGGGGGAGGGGGACAATCCCACCCCCCTTAGGATCAAGACCTGAGCCAAAATCAAGAATCGGATGCTCAACAGACCGACCCACCCAGGCACCCTGAGACTTGAGAGTTTTGAAGCCAGTCCTGCTCTCCTCAAATACCTAGTAGGTTCTGTTGCCCTGGCGAGTTGGCAGAACCCAAGCCCAACCCAACCCAGCCAAAGCATACCCACTAAAAATGGGCGGGGTCTGCGCCGGGAGTGTGGTTACCAGGAATACTAATTCCGAGAACAAAACCAATCGTTTGGATGAGCAGACCAGTTTTGAGAGTCGGTAAGGAGGGATTCCTGGTGTTGGGCCAGTGGAGAGAGTGGCGAGGGAGGTTGGGACCATACTGGGAGACATCTGCCATGTGTGGAAAAGGCACACGGGATGCTTCCTGGGGTCTCTGTGAGGGGGCACATCTTCTTCTCTCCCACAGCCGTTTCCACTATGATGTGAAAATGGGAGATCGGAGTGTCTATAAAGAAATCACAAGTGTGTTGGTCCCCGTCCGAGACATCGTTGTCCACCCTCAGCTCTCAGTAGTTGGAACCATTCAAAAGGACCTTGCCCTTCTCCAGCTCCTCTACCCTGTAAACTTCACCATGACCATCCAGCCTATATGCATCCCTCAGAAGACTTTCCGGGTGGAAGCTGGGACCACGTGCTGGGTGACCGGTTGGGGCAGAAAAGAAGAATATGGTGAGACTGTGAGGCAGGAAGCCGACTCAGGAAGAGGGAGACAGCTTTAGCCCTGCATTAGGCAAACAGGCTAAAGAGGGGGACAGGGAAGCAGACGGCCTGGCAGAGGGGTGAGGGGACAGCGGTTTAGCAGCAGCCAGGGTGATGGTTCCTGATTGGCTTGAGGACACTGATTGAGGACTTTTGTTACAACACAAATATTTCATGGTAGCCATTTAGGAAAGGCACCGGTCCCGGGAACTGGAGCTACTCTCAGGAGAAGAAATACAGGGGTGAAATCTCTTTATGGAGATTCGTGAGGGACCATGCCTGGCTGGCTTGGGTTTTTTTTTTTTTTAGGTTCCCTGGGGACTGAGCCAGATGCTATGGAATTCTATTCAGGGTGGCTTTCTGCTCAGCAGGTGAGGAGTGGTTTGCCAGCCAGAGCTGTCCCTCTCTGAAAGTATCTTGGTGGTTAGGGAGCTTCCCGTCCTTTTGAGTACAGGCAGAGCCAGAAGGTCGCTGTTGCTGAGGCTATAGGGCCCCCATCTCTGGGAAGAGTCTGGACTGGTAACCCTGGGGCACATTCGAGAGTCTGTGATCCTGCTCAAAAGTAAAGATACGTTACTGCTGCACGGAATACCTGTCACGATTACCACTGATACTCAGGGTAACAGATGCCTGATGATCATTTCTCAGGCTGGTAAGGCCTTGCCTCTTCCTGTCCAGATCGGTTCTTCTTTATCCTGTCTTGGTTTTAGTTCTTACCTCCTTTTAATCCCCGTGTCAACTTTGGGCCTCAGTTTCCTCCAGAGTCTAATGGGGACGATACCCACCGCCCTGCCTTTCACAAAGGGGATTCTAGGTGTTTAGGGGCTTACTGTCCACCTGCGCACAACCACCCACTGCTGAGTTTCTTTACTTGTAGGTGGCGACCTTATTACCTCTGTTCTCCATGAGGTCGACCAAGACATCATCCACCATGAAAAATGTAATGAGATGATTCAGAAAGCCATGAAAACAACTAGGGATGTCGTATTGGAAGGAATGCTCTGTGGCTATAAAGGTGCAGGAAAGGATTTGTGTCAGGTAAGTTCATGGACCCTTTCCTACCTCTGTATCGAGGTTGTTCCCTCCCAGTTTCCTCATTCGCAAGTGGCACGGCCTCCTCCTCCCTTGTGACTCCCCTGAGCTGGCCTGGCCTGTTTCTTCAGAGGGGAGCAGCCCTTGCTGGCCTGGGGGCACCGCCACGGTGTGGGGAAGCTGGGGCAGGTAACACTAATACCAGAAGTCCCTTTAATTGAGTTCCTCCTCTGTGGCACTTACGGTGTGAGCCAGTGTGGGTATTGACCCCCAGTAGCTCTGTGAAGCCACATCATAACCCCGCGGCATAGACATCGTAGCGATTATACAGATGAGGTGAGGTCCAAAGATGTCAGCTCCAGGTTCCCCCGTGGGTGCTTGCAGGACTCCTAGAGGATGAGTGTTTGGGTTTCTTGGAAAGAGAACAGCATTGTAGGGAGAGGGATCAGCATGTGGAGCAGCTCCGAGGTCCCAGGGAACGTGTCACGTTTAGGGAGCGTTTTCCAGGTCTGGACCAAGTGAGGTGGCAAATGTGGCCAGAGAAGGGGGTTGGAGTCAGAGTACGCGTGGCCTGGGGTGCTGGTCCAAGTTTCTAGACGCCGTCTGGGCAGGACTGTGGGCTAGACGTTTGTTTCCATCATCTAGGCGATGGTGCTGAGTCCCGAGTGGGATGTGGGGGGACGAGGGGGTGAAGGAGGTGTGTCCGACATTGAATCATGAGCTCTGGGTGACTGAGTGCCGTTGAGGGAGGGGGCTCGGGAGAGGTTAGGAGGGCTGTCTGTTTCTGTCTGAGCTGGTTGGTGCGGGGCCACCAGAGTGGGTCTGGGAAGGACGTGCGGTGGTCTGGGTGAGGTGGGGGTATACGGGATGTCTGGGAGGGGATCTTCAAATATGGAGGCAGCTGGCTATATGGGTTAGGAGTCCTAGAGAAACTGTTAGCTAGATAGATGGATTGAGGGGGCTGCCAAGAAGAGGTGATATTCCAAATGTTTTCACAGCCACTGTGGTTTGGGCAGTGACCAGTTAAAATATCCTCCTGAGGATACTAAAGTTTTCCCATTAACTTTTCTATTTTTTTCAAAAAGGTTTTTAATTTTAAGTAATCTCTACACCCAGCATGGGGCTTGAACTTACAACTCCAAGATCAAGAGTTGTATGCTCCACCGATGGAGCCATCCAGGTGTCCCTGCCCATTAACTTTTCAGTTCTTAGTTCTCATATTTGCAGAAAGCTGGGCCTGATGGGTGCCTGGGGGAAGGTCCCCATGGGCCTGAGCCCCTGGTGCCTTGCAGGGCAGTGAGCCTGCTCTGACTTGGATGGCCTTCCATGCCTGTTTGTTTCTTTCTCTTTCTACAGGGAGACTCTGGGGGCCCTTTGGTCTGTAAATTTAAGGACACATGGGTCCAGGTGGGACTCGTGAGCTGGGGCTTAGGCTGTGGTCGTGGAAATGTGCCTGGAGTTTATACAGACATTGCTGCCTACTCTAAGTGGATAGTTGAAGTGATAAACCGGGCTGCCTCTTTGTATCCAGTGGTGTTCCTCATTCCACTTCTGTGCCTGGTGCTGCCCCTGAGCATCCTCGTGGCCCCGTGATCACCCCCGCCCACTCCCCTCCTGTTTTTGACTCTCACCTGAGGCCTGTCCTCCAACCTCCCCCTCCTCCTCATTGCCCTTTCCTCCAATGCTGGTTGGGATCCACTGACCCTGTAGAGAGCTACCCAGTAGAGAGTGGCAGTAAGCCCGGAGCCCTGAAAGTGTCCCAGCCTGATGCCCCAGTCACCTGCCTCGGCCACACCCACACCTTGGCTGTGCTCTGCCTGCCGGGAAGGAGGGAGTACAGGCATCCCAGCCTGAGAGCCAGCCGACCTGCCAGCTGGAGCCCGGTGCTTCCCTGACGCCTTGGAGAGCCTCTACCAAAGAAGAGACCTCGTGAGCAGTGAGACAGCATTCAACCTGGCTGTGGTCTCAGGCTTTCACCTGAGAGTGAGCTTGGTGATTGTGCAGGCGGTGTCACCACGGCCCTGCTGAGGTCTGAGGCCTGGGGGTTCCACATCTGACCCAGGTGTCTGGGACTGGGCGAAGTTCCCCCCTACCCAGTGCGGATCCACCTGGATCCTGCTGGGGCAGCCCCGCGATGGGGCCCCCTTTCTTGAGTACCCAGTGGCCACATCCAGGCTCACCCCAAGTCGTGTGGAGGCACTGAGTGTGGAAATCTTAGATGTCAACTGAATAAATGTTTGAAGAGTTGCTTTTGTGTTCTGTACGTCTCCTGGTCTGGGCTGTGGGGGACACTGAGAAGTTATCTCACATTTAACTTAGGAGTGTGTTGATGTTGCTTTAAAACATTTCTTTAGGGGTGCCTGGATGGCTCAGTCGGTTGAATGTCCGACTTCGGCTCAGGTCATGATCTTGCAGTTTTTGAGTTCAAGCCCCACATTGGGCTCTGTGCTGACAGCTCAGAGCCTGAAGCCTGTTTCAGATTCTGTGTTTCCCTTTCTGCTCCTCCCCTGCTTGCATTCTATGTCTCTCTCTCAAAAATAAATAAACATTAAAAAAAAATTTAAAACAGGAGAGGCAGAGAGAGAGGGGGACACAGAATGCGAAGCGGGCCCCAGGCTATGAGCTGTCAGCACAGAGCCCGACGTGGGGTTGGAACTCATGGACTGCAAAATCAATACCTGAGCTGAAGTCGGATGCTCAGCCAACTGAGCCACCCAGGCGCCCACATGATGCTTTTTAAACCCTAGGGGGGGCGGGGCCCTCGACTCGAGTTTGACAGATGGTTCTAGCTCTTGGGTCCTGCTGCTGTGCCCCTCATGGCCACCAGCAGCTCTGCAGGGACCTTTGTAGTTGAATTTGCTGGCCGTTGCTTCTAGGGAGGAGGAAGTGAGAGAGAGTGGAAGCGAGAGAAAGGTCAGGGCACTGCACCCAGTCTGCAACCCTTATTTTCTGCCTGTTTGTGCTGCTTCCCCTGGAGTTATGTAGAGCCTTGAGCACCAGGTTCCCTTGGCCTGCGAAGAGTGCCGGGCTGAGACTCAGCGAGAGGACAGGTTGAGTGCTTCCTGGGTCTCTGCTGGCTCACGTCCCGCATCATCTGTGGTCCCAAGAGTGGCTCTTTGTTCTGATGCAGAGATGCAGAGCACTTCCCTGCTCCAGATTTCCTTCCCTGTTCTTGAAACTTTGAGGTTCCTTTCTTTTAGGAGGAGATTAGAGCATTTTGCATGTGAGAAGAAAGTGCCAGGTGACTATTTAGGTGGATAAAGAAGGGGACTGGGGTAAAGACTGATAACTCTCCTCTGACACCTCTCATCCCTTAATAAAGCCTGTGTTTCCAAGCCTTCCACTAAGGGAGACACTAAGTTCTGTGTGCCTAAGCTCGTGTGGCACTAAGTCCTGGCCCATAAAATATAAACAGAAGTCTTGGGTGTGATTTGTGGGAAATGTCCTTAAACGGAGGACAAGCCCCTTCTTCAGATCTCTTTGCTCTCTCCTGGCTGGAGTGTGTGCACGGTGACGGTGACGGGAGCTTGTGCGGGTGATATGGGACACAAGGGACAATGCTAAGGGCACAGAACAGGAATTTAGAAGGAACTTGGCTCCTTGGAGTTTGTAGCTCTGCCCTCACAGCTCTTTGTGCAACAGAGAAATACACTCTTTTTTTTTTTTTTTTAAATTAAGCCATTATTATCTTCAGTCTCAGTTACTCGTATCAAAACCTCATTCTAATTAATTCAGTTGGTGTCATCTGGACTTTTATTTCTGGATTTTTATGAATATAAACTTTTGAAGTCATTTATTTATTTATTTATTTATTTTAACATTTATTTATTTTTGAGACAGAGAGAGACAGAGCATGAACGGGGGAGGGGCAGAGAGAGAGGGGGACATAGAATCGGAAGCAGGCTCCAGGCTCCGAGCCATCAGCCCAAAGCCCGACGCGGGGCTCGAACTCACGGACCGCGAGATCGTGACCTGAGCTGAAGTCGGACGCTCAACCCACTGAGCCACCCAGGCGCCCCGAAGTCATTTATTTAGAAGGAATTCTTTCTAATTCCTACTTGACTATATACACCATTGCTTCCTTCTCTATTCAGTTTTTAAAATTGATAAGGTTAAAAGCTTATGTTGATGAATGACTGTTATCTCTTAATGTGCTTCCGTATTGTTATTTATTGAGATATAATTTATAGTAAAATGCACACTGCAGTATAAAATTCTATGAGTTTTTTTAATGCTTATTTTTTATATTTGAGAGAGAGAGAGGCGGGGGGGGGGGGGGTGGGGGAGGCAGAGCGTGAGTGGGGGAGGGGCAGAGAGAGCTGGAGACAGAATCTGAAGCAGGTTCCAGGCTCGGAGCTGTCAGCACAGAGCCCGACTAGGGGCTGGAACCCACGAACCGTGAGATGGTGACCTGAGCTGAAGTCGGACGCTCAACCGACTGAGCCATCCAGGCGCCCCAATTCTATGAGTTTTAAGAGAGGTATACCCCATGCCAACGTCTCCAAATCATGATTGAGAACTTTGTATTAATCCAGAATGCTCTCTCATGTGTCCCTTTCTAATCAGCCCCTCCCAGAGATAACCACCATTCTGATTATCATCAGATTATTTGCATGTCATTAGACCTCATATTGATGGAATAATATAGTCAATGCTCTTTTGTGTCTGGTTTCTTACCTTCCACGTGTTGTTTTTGAGATTCATTCATGTTGCTACATGTACCGTCAGTTCATTCCTTTTTATTGGTGAATAGCAATATTCTTGCATGAATATTCCACAGTTGGTTTATTCTCCTGTTGGTGGACATTTGGGTTGTTGCCAGTCTGGGGCTACTATGAATGAAGCTGCTAGTAAACATTCTAATATAAGACTTTTTTGTATCTATATACTTTCACTTCATTTGGGAATAAACGTAGGAGTGGAACTGCTGGCTCATAAAATCGATGTATGGTTAACGTTATTGGAAATTGCAAAGACTTTTCCAAATTGGTTGTACCGTTTTACGCTAGTCCCAGCAACAAAGGAGAGTTCAGGTTGGTCCACATCTTCATCCGTCCTCGGTGTTTCTATTTGCCCAATTCTAATGGGTATGAGGTGGTATCTCATTGGGGTTTTAATTTGTGTTTCCCTGTAACTAATGATACTCAGCACCTTTTCATGTGCTATTGGTTATCTGCGTATCTTCTTTTGTGAAGTATGTTTTCAATTCTTTTGCCCATTTTTAATTAGGATGCTTATTATTTTTTTTTTTTATTGCTCATTTATAAGTAGTCTTCTTATGTTCTGAATAGAATCCTAAGTCTGTCACTTGCTTTTTTCACTTTTTAGCTGGGGGCTGTGAAGATTTTTCTTCTATTTTTTTCTTCCCTAAGCTTTATACTTTTAGCTTTTACATTTATGTTTGTGCTCTACAAATTCATTTGGGGGCATGGTATGGGATAAGGATCCAAGTATATTTTTCCATATCTTTAATGTTTATCCACTTCCACTACCATTTGTTGAAAATACATTTATTTTCACATTGATTTGCATTGGTACTTCACCAAAAATTAATTGACAGTGTATATATGCATCTATTTATGTATTCTCTATTCAGTTCCCTATCTATTTGTTTATTCTTTTTTAAATTTATAAAAAAATTTTTATTTCGAGAGAGAGAGAGAGAGAGTGTGTGTGTGTGTGTGTGTGTGCGTGCGTGTGCAGGGGAGGGGCAGAGAAGAAGGAAGAGAGAGAGAGTCCCAGTCAGCCTCTGCACTGTCAGCATGGAGCCCTACTCAGGGCTGATCTCTTTGTGATCATGACCTGAGCCGAAATCAAGAGTCGGATGCTTAACCAACTGAGCCATCCAGGTACCCCCTTTTTGTGATTAGTATATTCTCACCCCAACTTTTCAGTGTTCTAATTACTGTAGCTTTTATAGGTAGTCATGAAATTTGGTAGCATTACACCTCCTAATTTGTTCACGTTTTTCAAGGTGGAGCTTTGTGTAGAAATTGACAAGCTGGTTCTAATCTGTGTATGGAAAAGTAAAGGATGTAGAATAACCAAAACAAAGAGCTACTGTACTTTAAGACTTACTATAAAAGTGTAATAATCAAGACAGTGTGGCATTGGCATGAGGGGGCAGACATATAAATCAGTGGAGCAGGATAGAGTCTAGAAATAGATCTCTGCATATATGGCCAATTGATTTCAACAAAACTGCCAAGGCAATTCACTGTAGGAAAGATAGTCTTTTTAATAAATGATATGGGAAAAATAGGACATTCCTATTCAAGGAAAAAAAAAAGCCTCAATCCTAACTTTGCATTATATGTAAAAATTAACTGAAAATGGATTAGAGAACTAAATGTAAAACCTACATCTAGAGAAACTTCTAGAGAAAACTTAGAAGAAAAGTCTTTGTGACCTTTGAGTTGGCAAAGATTCTTTATATAGGACACAAAAAGCATGCACTATACAAGAAAATCAATGATTGGATTTCATCAAAATGATTATATTCTGCTCTTTGAAAGACACTGAAAGACACCATTAAGAAAGTGAAAATAGAAGCCACAGAAAGAAAATAGGAAGAAAATAGAAAATAGGAGGAAAATAGCAGAAAGTCCACTCAAAGACTTATATATGAATGTTCATAGCATCTTTTATTGATAATAGCCAGAATCTGGAAACAATTCAAGTGTCTATCAACAGATAAATGCTAATCAATGAAATACTGCTTGGCAATCAAAAAGAATAAACTGCTGATAGAACTTCCATCCAAGAACATGGATGGAAATTCAAAAACATTATGTTGAGTGAAAGAAGCCAGACCCAACGAATACAGAGTTTTGATTCCATTTATATGAAGACCAAACAGGCACAACAGGTGATCGGTGGTTGCTTATGATGGATTTGAAGAGGGCCCAAATGCACCTTCCGGGGTTTTGAAATCGTATATAGCTTGATTGAGGTGGTAGTTATATGGATCTGTATATTTATTAAAACATTAGATTGTGCACTTAAGGTCTACGTATTTCACCATATGCAAATTTTTCCTCAGTTAAAAAATAGGTTAATGTGACACATTCTAGTTTGGCTCCGATGTCCATTCTCTTCCTCTTCCATAATACATGTCTTATGCAATGGCCTGATGTCTTAGGTCATTCTGGTGTTGTGCCTGCAAATATTTAACAGGCAGCTCTGTAGGGGGGAAAACCCTGATGTATAACATTTACAGATATCCACGGTGTAAATACTTCCACCATGGCTGATTTCGAGACACCAACATGACATTATTGAATCTGGAGTTGGGAAGAGATGTACACCGTTATATAGGAGTTCTACCATACAGCTCCAGTAGACCTAATCTCAAGAGCACAGGTAATAATAAAACACAGGAAAATAACTAGGAAGTAATGAATTTTGAGTATTTACTACCTCTGTTTTGAGTGTGATTTCTTTAATGACAGCTTTTATAATTAAAATTTTAATAATGACCGTGTTTGACAGCCAGCTCATAAAAGTCCCGACAATTTGCAATCGGCTTTCGTGAGCCAGCTCCAGGATTCGCTGGGTCGTTTCTCCACGAGCAGATTCCGGGACAGGGATCCATGTTCAAGTAACCTATTAAGAGAGTTATTTTCAGGAAGAACCTGTATGGACGTGAGGGAAGCCAGATAGGAAAGGCAAAGGAGTTTAATAAGAATGTGATTAGAGGTGAAGTCTAGGCTCAGCATGATCCTGGAGTCTGCGTACATTAGAGAATCCATCCAGACCTAAGGCAAGGGAGACTGGGCTTTTGTGCCCTGCAACACCATGTCATTGGCCACAGGCTGACCGGAGGGATGGGAGGTAGGGAGGTAGGGAGGTAAGAATGCAACTCCTCGTCACCTTTTGTAATGTGGCTCCATGTGCTCAAGGGCAAGCCTCCTAAGAAGCTCCTATGAATTTCTAGCAGCAGTGCCCAGAGTAGTTGGGAGACAGGTACACCAAACAGGTAAAATGGATCCCAGGCAATCTGGGTTGATACCCACTTAAAAAGTGCCTTTCTCGGCTTCCCTTGAAGCTTAGGGTGCCCATGTATTTAAGTTATGTTCCATTAGATGTAAGAAGTAGTGTGCTGTTGGGGATGCCCTTCAAAGGGACACGGGTATGCATTTTGGCCCTGTCCCTTTCTCAAGGGAAGATAGAAAGGTGGAGGTGCCATCTTGGACTCAGAGATATGAGCCCATCTTAAGGGTGGCAGACCTCGATCAGGGCTCGATTTGGACTATTAAGTAAGAAATAAACTTTTTTTTTTAAACTGCTATATTTTGAGATAGCTCTGTTAACACACTTTAGCCCGTACCCAAACAAATACAGTGAGTAAAGAAATAAGTAATTGGGGCGCCTGCGTGGCTCAGTCGGTTGAGCGTCCGACTTCAGCTCAGGTCATGATCTCGCGGTTTGTGAGTTTGAGCCCCACGTCGGGCTCTGTGCTGACAGCTCAGAGCCTGGAGCCTGCTTCAGATTCTGTGTCTCCCTCTCTCTCTGCCCCACCCCTGCTCATGCTCTGTCTCTCTGTCTCTCAATAATAAATAAACGTTAAAAAAAATAAAAAAAAAGAAACAAGTAATAACAAATACCTAAAATCATGACTGTGTAAAACAATAATAATTTCTAATTTGTGGGCTTTTTTTTTTCTTTTTTCTTTTTTAAATCAAGACAGGACTAACCCCAACAAAATGAGAGAATGTATCAAGAAGAACAATGAGGACATATCCACTGCACAAAAAATACAATTATTTGTACACGACCTGGTTGTCAATATAGGAAACCCCAAAAGAATCTACAAATTATTAAAATTGAAAATATAATTTGGTAAGATTGTTGAATAAAAGTATAATGTGGGGCACGTGGGTGGCTCAGTCGTTAAGCGTCCGACTTCCGCTCAGGTCATCATCTCTCAGTCCGTGAGTTCAGGCCCCGCATCGGGTTCTGTGCTGACAGCTCAGAGCCTGGAGCCTGCTTCGGATTCTGTGTCTCCCTCTCTCTCTGCCCCTCCTACACTCATACTCTGTCTCTCTCTGTCTCTCAAAAATGAATAATGTTAAAAAAAATTTAAATGGAAAATAAATGAAATTGAATTCCTACCTCACACTACAGATTTAAAAAAATGTGGATACAAGATGAAACATGAAAAACAAAACTTTAAAATCTTAGGGGAAAATAAAGGATGATGCCTTTAAGACCTCAGGATAGGGAAGGCTTTAAAAAAATTTTTTTTTAACATTTATTTATTTTTGAGACAGAGAGAGAGAGAGCATGAACAGGGGAGGGTCATAGGAAGAGGGAGACATAGAATCTGAAACAGGCTCCAGG
Source organism: Panthera leo (assembly GCF_018350215.1). NCBI lineage: Eukaryota > Metazoa > Chordata > Mammalia > Carnivora > Felidae > Panthera > Panthera leo. The sequence continues at coordinate 16,145,008 of NC_056680.1, read as the reverse complement.
CTCTGAGCTGTCAGCACAGAGCCCGACGCGGGGCTCGAACTCACGGACCGCGAGATCGTGACCTGAGCCGAAGTCGGTCGCCCAACCGACTGAGCCACCCAGGTGCCCTGGGAAGGCTTTTTTTTTTTTTTTTTTTTTAATTATTTTTGAGACAGAGAGAGACAGAGCATGAACAGGAGAGGGGCAGAGAGAGAGGGAGACACAGAATCTGAAACAGGCTCCAGGCTCTGAGCTGTCAGCACAGAGCCTGACGCGGGGCTCGAACTCACAGACTGAGAGATCACGACCTGAGCCGAAGTCGGATGCTTAACCGACCGAGCCACCCAGGCGCCCCCCGGGAAGACTTTTTAAAACCAGACACAAAAAACATACATGATAAAGGAAAAGATTGCTATTTCTGACTACGTTAAAATTAAGAAGTTTTGCTCTTCAAAAGATGTAATAAAAAAAGATGTAATAAAGTGAAAAGACAAATCATGATAGATGATATTTGGAACACACGTTACCCACAAAGGAGAACACGTTAAAAAAAAAAAAAAAGCTAAATGAGAAATACTTCAAAAGCAACCCAAATATAAAATTGGGTAGACGTTACAAACATTTTATAGAAAGAAAGCACAAATGGCCAGAAAAGATATGAGAATATACTCCAGGGAAATGCAAATGCAAACCATAACAAGGTATAATTTTATGCCCGCCATGTGGGAAAAGACAGAACTGTGGCAGTAGGTGTCGTGTAGAGTAACAGGAAGAGCCATAAACTGATGGTAGGAGTGTCGTTTGGTGAAATGAGTTTGAGAACTCGCATTATGAACCAAGAAATAAAAATGAATACACTTCCACACGAATCATTGACATCCAAGGTCATTGCTCATTCTGGTGACACAGCTCATTCAAAAGACACACAATGAAGCAGAGTTACTCGTCATCAAAAGTGAAAATATGCCAATCCTAGGCATGGAAAACCGGTTGTTCCGCTTTTTTGGAAAAGGAGAGTTGTTAAGAGTTAGCATTGTAGGACAGCGTAGGACTACGACCCCAGAGAGAAGGGGAACAAGGGTCCTGGCTTCCTAAGCACAGGCAGTTTTCAGAAGGCACGGGGAAGGGAACCCAAACAGAACACGATGGCACCACTAAGTTAAGAGGACAGATTGGAACTCAGGAAGGCGAGGCATCTGGAGTTTGCAGGTCACAATACCGTAGAGCAGATGTTATCATACTACGCTTCGTGGGCCAATTCCACAATAGCCGGTTTTTGTACAGGGCTAAGAATGATGTACACATTTTTAAAGAGTTGCTTTTCAAAAAGAGAACCGCTCTGTCGGTTAAGCGTTTGACTCTTGATTTCGGCTCAGGTCATGATCTCACGATTGTGAGATCAAGCCCTGCGTTGGGCTCTGCCCTGGGGGTGGAGCCTGCTTGGGATTCTCTTTCTCCCTCTGCCCCTCCCCCCCCCCCCTCTCTCTCAAGGGGAAAAAAAAACAATATGTGGCAGAGTCCACATGTGGCCTGCAAGGCCTCAAATATTTACTGTCTTTTACAGAGAAAGGTTGCTGATCCCTGCCGTATAGGATGGAGATATGCCAAGAAACAACTTCCAGAAATCTGCAGAACAACCCCTTTCAGTCTTTGGCTGAATACTAATCTACACATACACAGGTTAAATTTTCAGGAGGCTGGGCAAAGAACAACTGCCAGGGAGCTAGAAGAGGACCAACTCACAGAGTTCACACAGTGCTGGGAGGGTCAAGCTTCATCCACCCGGAGAAAGGACCTCGCTGAATACTCAGGCAATCAGGAGGTACCCCACAAGGCTCACACCTTAGTATTAAGGCTAAGGTAATCCTAGGATAAAGACTACTCTAGACTCATCCTACAAAGTTTAAAAACCAGCTTCAAACGGACCAAGGTGGGCTGAAAGTAATTTAGCTGCCTGCCAAATTTCAACATTCCTTAAAGAAGGAAAATACAATTCAAATAGTCAGCAACATAACATTAATAGCCTTCAGTGTTCATTAAAAATTACTAGACCCATGCCTGGGAGGCAGAAGGAAATATTAGTGAAATCGAAGGCACAACAGTATAAACTATTCATACTGAAGCACAGACAAAAAAAGATTGAAACAAGTTATCAGACCATGATGAGTTGACCTTTGGGATATCAACTGGTCTTATGTGAGGAAATTGGAGTACAGAAGGTGGAGGAAAACTGGGAGCAGAAATACCTGAAGAAATGCTATTCTTCAAGAAAATTTGAAAAAATAGTTGCCGAAAAATTTTCCAAATTGATTAAAAACTAGAAGTCACAGATTCAGGAAGCACAGTGGACCCCAAGCCAACGCAAAGAAAACCACACTGCCAAGCATAATAATTGAATTGCTATTCAAAACCTAGGGATAGAGTTTAAAAGCAGGGGGGAAAAGACATATTACTTACAGAGGAACAGAGATAAGAATGATTGGGGCACGTGGCTGGCCGAGTCCGTGGAGCATGTGCCTCTTGATCTCAGGGTTGTGGGTTTGAGCCCCACACTGGGCGTAGAGATTACTTAAAAATAAAATGATAAGAATGATTGCAGACCACACTTCAGAAACAATGAGAGAAGATAGTAGGGAGAGGATCATCTTCAAATGTTGAAAGTCAGTGCAGAATTCTACATCAAATGAAAGTACCTTTCAAAAATAAAATTGAAGTAAAGACTTCTCAAAACCAAAGCTGAGAGAATTCCTTCCTGGACTTCAAGAAATTCTAAGTTCTTCAGGCTGAAGGAAAATGATATCAGATGGAAACTGGTCTGTACAAAGAAATGCGTTGTCTGCCTAGAATGCCTGTTCAGCACACTGTCAGTGACTCATGGGGCGTCTGAGTTATCATCGTGGGATCCCCCCTCACGCACTGCCCCACAGAGTCTTGAAAGGGCGAACCGCTAGCCCTCCAGGGTGCAAATACATGGATATAATAATCGTGCTACCAAATAGCTGCTTGGTCTCCTTTAGGGATGTAGCAAATTTCAAGGCTGAACTTGAATTTCAAGGGTTGGCATTGACCTTTGATGCTGACAGGTTGGACATCCAGCAGCAGTAGTAGCTACCTCGGCTTTGGTAAGAGGAACCCCGTGTTGTTTTATTGGGTGGACGAATATCCTCCAATCTTGCCAACACAAATACTCTGTTATTGGACACAGTGCAAGCATGGAGGTTGACAAGGGCAAGTGTTAGCCGATCTCCAGCCGAGGCGTCATCTTATCCACTTGGCCGTTGAGTGGCTCCTTGGCAGTGGATACTCACTGGTGGGCTCAGTGGTTTCCACTGCCACAGGTGCATCCAGGTACGTCTTTCCCAAATTGTGGAGTTTTGGCCTTTCTAAGCCCCTGACCAACCAGACAAGCCATTCATCGTTGTTCAGGGGCCCATTTATATTCTTATTCGGGCCGCTTCTCCTTTTGCAGCAAGCTGATGACCAAGTGCACTATTTGAAGCCCTAGGCACAGGATTTCTCCTCATCACTGCCATTCAGGGCCACTCCTGAATGAGGTTCTAGTGCAACCGCGGTCTGTTTTCAGCTGGCACCAAGATTTTGAGCCCATCTGTGAACGAGGCCCAGGTTTTTACTCTTTCATCAGCTGGTGATAGGACACCCCTTATAAAGCTATGGGTATGAACTGAGAGAGAAGCTTTAATTCAATACAAGTAGGTGATACGAAGGTCCAGGCCATTGCTTTTGTGCAATTTACTTGTTGTCTTCAAGACCTATCATGACCCAACTCCACATATATCATGTCCATTGAACGATGAATTGCTTTGTCTGGCTGAGTTTATGACTTGGTGAGTCTGGCTAAATATCTACATTATGGGAGGAGGCATGGGACTCTCAGTCACTTCATGTCCCATGGTCTGGCCGTTAGTTTCTTTCTAGGGTGCGGTGGCGTGCCGGGAGTTGCTTTTCAAAGAATGTACAATTTCACAATTTCTTTGCTGCAGACAGTATGGTCTTGTTCCAGTACTGTGGGAGTCTATACTGTCACTCTGTAATTAGGACAGAGCAGAGACTCCTTACCTCCTTACCGCATTTTAATCTTACCAGCAAACTAGCTCGATGGGGTTTGTTGGGTCACACAGCCCAAGTGATAGGCTACTACAGCCTGACTTCGTTTCTTCATAGGAGGAACTACAGAGCATTGCGGCCGCTCTTATGTGTGCGCTCTGGGATAATCTCCCCGCTCAAGAGTTTTCATTTAATCACTGTCCTTTTGCCACGTAAGGTAACGTATTCACAGGTTCAGGGGATTAGAACACCGACATCTTTGGGTTGCCCGTATTCTGTCTATTACAGGGTTGTTTCCAGATGTTGGCTATTAAAAATAAAGCTACTAAAAACATTCCTATAGGTGTGTGTGTGTGTGTGTGTGTGTGTGTGTGTGTGTGTGTGTGTAATACAGCTTCATTTCTCTGGGGTAAGTGCCCAGGAATGCAATTACTGGGTCGTATGGTAATTGCACATTTTGTTTTATAAGAAACTGCCAGTGTCTGTTTTCCAGAGTGGCTGTAATATTTTTACATTCTTACCACAATGTCTGAGTGTACCTCTGCACCCGTGTCAAGATTTATTGACAAATCCGGGTTGTCAAGATCTGTTATTTTAGCCAGTCTGCTGGTGTGTTGTGATATCTCATCGTGGTTTGCATTTGCCCTGCGCTAACGGCTCCGTTCAGGTGGAGGTTGATTTTTAAATTTTTGTTTTAACGTTTATTTATTATGAGAGACAGAGCGAGACAGAGCATGAGCATGGGAGGGGCAGAGAGAGGAGGAGACACAGAATTTGAAGCAGGCTCCAGGCTCTGAGCTGTCAGCACAGAGCCCGACGGGCGGGGGCTCGAACCCACCAACTGTGAGATCATGACCTGAGCCGGAGTCGGACGCCCAGCCGACTGAGCCACCCAGGCGCCCCTAGGTGGAGGTTGATTTTTAAAAGGTGGCACTGCCATCTCTAAGGCGGTGGTGGGTGCCGTTGAGGGCAGCGTGTCCGTGTCCGCTGAGCAGTTCTGATCTTGACCGTGAACCGGCGGGGGAGGAGGAGCGGCGAGGCGCGCTGCACGCCGGGCGCGGGGCTGCAGGTGCATGGCTGCGGGGTCAGCGGTGGCACCCTGTGCCGGGCCCAAGGCCCGGGCACCAAGTGCCCGGGAGGCTCTCGAAGTCGGGACGAAAAGCCTCCCCGAGTCACGACTCCGCGGCCTGCGCCACCCGTCAGGCCACCCAGCGGACGCGGCGGGACCCTGATCTCCGCGGAACGCAGTTTCCCGCCAACGCGAGGGCAGGGCCGCCAGCCGCCGCGAGGGGGCGCTGCGAGAGGCGCGGCGCCGGCGGGCCCATGGCGTCCCCGAGTGGTGGCTCCCTTGGCCTCTTGCTCTGGCTCCTGCTCTTCCAGCCACGGCTTGGTGGGGCGCAGGGCGAGTCGGCGCCGTCCCCACCCTCCCCGTCCCCCTCGGGGGGCGGCCGCGAGGACCGCCGCGAGAGCGTGTCGAGGGTTGGGGGATCTTCTGCGACCCCCGTGCCCCAAGAGGCTGCCGCTTCCCCACAGGTGGCAGCGGTCACCCCCGTTGACCCTGGTTCCTACAGGGCTGCGGCCATTCCTCAGCCAGCAGCAAGGTCGCTGTTTCCTGCAGGTGATGTTTCGGGCCAGGCCCTGCTGCGGAGAACTGGCCTGGGCCCAGGGGGTTGGGACTCTGCTCTAGGGGAGGGTCTCACGCAAAGATGGTTTTTCCCAGGGGAGGAGAGGCTCTGAGTGGTCCCAACCCTGCCCTTGAGCTCGGAGGGGACATGGCCATTGTCTTGGGGGGATACAGAGCTGCTCGGGGGGATGGGGGGTTCTGAGGGGACATGACCTTGCTTTGAGGGTTCTGAGACTTCTGAGGATTATCCAGCTCTGCTGGTGGGGCTGTCATGGCTTTACTTTCAGTCCCCTCCTTTCCTTGACCTGCTCCAGGATGCGGCCACAGGTCTATGAGGATAGTTGGCGGAATACCCGCCCCAGAGAGGAAGTGGCCCTGGCAGGTGAGCCTGCAGATCAAGGATAAACACACGTGCGGAGGCTCCCTCATTGCCAGCCGGTGGGTGCTGACCGCTGCCCACTGCATATTTGGGTGAGTGTCTGGGGTTCTGGGCTTAGGCTCCTGTTCAGCAGGCTCTGTGACCTGTAGCCCGTCTTGTCCCCCTCCCTGAGCTTCCTCTTCCTCATCTGAAGAAGGGGTCATAGTCCCTGCTCTTCAGACTGCAGGCAGAGGTAAGTGATGGCAGGGCCCTCGGTAGCCTGAAAAGGCAAGACCCCAAATCAGGTTCAAAGCTTGTGCCGATTAGTCTTCAAGCCAAGTGGCAAGAAAGGGGGCAAGATGCCAGCTGAGAGGCAGTGTCTGGGCAAAGGCCGGCAAGGGGGAATACTTAAGAAGAGTGGAGTGTGGGAAACCAATTTGGCCAGATTAGTGGTCTCACGCTTTAATGAGCATGGAAACACCTGCAGAGCTTGTTAAAACACAGATTGCCTGTCCCCACTCCCTCCACCCCGCCCCCCCCCCCCAGTGTCTCTGATGCAGTAGATCAGAAGTGCGATCTGAGAATCCGCATCTCTAACAAGTTCCCAGGTGATGCTGACGCATCACCGGCGAACCCGCCTTGGAGCACCACTGGATGGGTTGGCCACGGGTCCGGGGATGGGACCCGGTTTGGAGGGAGGGAAGTGGTTTGATGGAGATAGGGCCAGGCTGGGAAGGCCCAGAAGATGCGGAAGGGGGGGGGCGTCGACCCTCCGGGATCTCTCTGCAGCCACGTGGAGTACACCGTGAAGATGGGAGACATCCACGTGAACCATACCTCCAGGATGGCCATCCAGGTGCCGGTCCGGGACATCGTTGTCCACAAATATTACAATCCTGTTGGAAGCATTGAGAATGACATTGCCCTCATCCTGCTGGAGTTCCCTGTGAATTTTTCCTCGCACATCCGGCCCGTGTGCCTCCCTGAAAAGATGTTCATGGTGGAAGCTGGTATGGAGTGCTGGGTGACCGGATGGGGAAAAAGAAAAGAAACAGGTGAGGCTGGAGCAAGACTGTAAGCTCAGGCCACAGGCAAGAGGCTGCCGGGTGCCCCGCGGTCGGCCTACGAGCTAAAGGGGGAGGCGGGGAGGCCATCTTGTAGCAAGAGGGTAAGGGAGGAGGCCGCAGAATGCCGTTAGGGAGCGATTGATGGCGTTACAGACTTCGATTAGGATCTCAGGACCTGGGGTCTTGGGTGACAAGCAAGGCGGATTCTCTCTGGGGTGGACTGTAGCCCAGGGGGTGTTGATCTGTCTGCTAATGGGAGCTGTCCCCAAGCCAGCTTGGGTGATGGTGGATGGGGGGCTTCCTGTGAGTGAAAAGAGACGCGAGAACTAATTCCTGGTGAGGCTGGTAGGGCCTCCCGTCCCTGGGGAGAGTTTGGATTCAGTACCTTTGGGGCACTCCCTGTCCAAGAGTTTATGGTCCTGGTCCAAAGGAAAGTCACTTCCCTGATGCACGGGACAACTGCCACTCTTACTAAGCATCCTGAGTGACAGACATTTGGTTTTGATTTCTCATGGCTGGTAAGGCCTCTTTCTCTCCTGATCTGTTCTTCCTCCTCCTATCTCCATTAAAAAAAAAAAATCGTTTTTAACGTTTGTTTGTTTTTGAGAGAGAGACAGAGTGTGTGTGAGCAGGGGAGAGGCAGAGAGAGAGGGAGACAACAGACTCTGAAGCAGGCTCCAGGCTTTGAGCTGTCAGCACAGGGCCCGACGAGGGGCTCAAACTCACAAACCTCGAGATCGTGACCTGAGCCGAAGTCGGCCGCTCAACCGACTGAGCCACCCAGGCGCCTCTCCTGTCTTCGTTTTGATTCTCACCTCCTCCCCTCCCCATGTCCACTTTGGGCCTCCTTTCCTCCAGTGTCAAATGGGGACAGTATTCACTGCCGGGGGGGGGTGTCTGTATGTGAACACACCGTATGGAGACCAAGAACGGACACCCGGGGCTCCGGTTTTGGTCTGCTAGGCAGATCCACCAACTCCTAAATCTTCTCTATAGATAAACCCGAAGATGCTCCGGAACAACTTCAGGAGGCCAAGCTAAACATTGTGCGTTACGAGGAGTGCAATAGGGCACTCAAGGAACAGATGGAAAGTGGTAGTGACCTAGTGAAAAAAGGGGCTGTCTGTGCTTACAGTTCCCGAGGAAAGGACACCTGCCAGGTCAGTTCACGGGCCCTCGCTATCTTAGCATCTTGTTCCTCCACAGTTTCCTCTTTCACGGGCAGTGGGGCCCGTGTTATCCACCAGCCCCTCCGGTCACCCTTCATTCAAGTCAAGGGGGTCCCAGGGGACACACTGCCAAGGCCAGGCTGGCCCGACTGGATCCTTCAGTAGGACCTGCGCTGCCTGCAGGGAGCTGGGAGAGGACGGGCGATTCAGGCAGAAAATACCAGTAATGCCAGTCACGTGTTTTGAACCCCTTCTAATGTGACAGGCAATACTTGGGTGAAGACTTCACTCGTTATGATTACCTCAGAGTGTGTCCATTTCCTTGGCTTATATTCCGTTCTTTGTACACGATTTTTTGAGTGTGTATACGCATTTTGTTTGCTCACATTTTCAGCTCTCCGATCGGATATCCCCAGAAACCTAGGGCTGGTGGAAGCCCAGGGAAACCCCATGCGTGCCCGTCTCCCCAGGCCCTGCAGTGTAATCAGCCAGTTCTGATACTGATTTGTTTCATCCCTGTGTTCTTTTTTTTTTCCTCCTCTTTCTCCAGGGAGATTCTGGGGGCCCCATGGCCTGTGAATTTAATGAAACATGGGTCCAGGTGGGGATTGTGAGCTGGGGCTTTGGCTGTGGTCGCAGAAATTTTCCCGGAGTTTATACAGAAGTTAGTTTCTACAAGGACTGGGTCATTGATCACTTGAGTCAGGCTTGCTGTTGGGACTCAGCTGACTTCTTCATACTTCTGTGCGTGGTGCTGCCCCTGGGCATCCTGGTGGCCCCGTGATCACCCCTGCCCACTCCCCTCCTGTTTCTGACTCTCACCCGAGGCCCCTCCTCCTCATTGCCCTTTCCTCCAATGCTGGTTGGGATCCACTGACCCTGTAGAGAGCTACCCAGTAGAGAGTGGCAGTAAGCCCGGAGCCCTGAAAGTGTCCCAGCCTGATGCCCCAGTCACCTGCCTCGGCCACACCCACACCTTGGCTGTGCTCTGCCTGCCGGGAAGGAGGCAGCCGACCTGCCAGGTAGAGCCCAGTGCTTCCCTGATGCCTTGGAGAGCCTCTACCAAAGAAGAGACCTCGTGAACAGTGAGACAGCATTCGACCTGGCTGTGGTCTCAGGCTTTCACCTGAGAGTGAGCTTGGTGATTGTGCAGAGAGAGCCAGGCGGTGTCACCATGGCCCCGTTGAGGTCTGAGGCCTGGGGGTTCCACATCCGACCCAGGTGTCTGGGACTGGGCAAAGGTCCCCCCTACCCAGTGCGGATCCACCTGGATCCTGCTGGGGCAGCCCCGCGATGGGGTCCCCTTTCTTGAGTACCCAGTGGCCACATCCAGGCTCACCCCAAGTCGTGCGGAGACATTAAGGAGTGTGGAGATCTTAGATGCCAATGAATAAACATTTGCAGTGCATTCTTATTTGTTCTGAAGTTCTGGTCTCCTGAACGTTGTGGGGTTGCCTAGGACATGCTCTGTAGAGAACTAGTTTCCAGTGTAGCTTGGAAAGCACTTCATGGGGTCTAGAAGATCCAGAGGTGAGGAATTCGCCTACCTTGATCTAAGTCTCATCAATGCCCTCCTATTAGAGCCATCAACATCTCTGTGCCCGGAAGTGTTGTCGTTGAGTTCAGCGGCCTCTGGGTCAGAAGCAGGGGGAGCAAGAGAACGGAGATTGGAGCTGGACACACTCACACACCCTCGTACCTCTCCGTGCTGCCCCATACCAGGCATGCCTTGAGGAGACACCAGGGGCTGGGTGTCAAGACACTTTGAGCCCAAAGAGCTGAGTTCCCACAAGGGGAGGGTGGGTGGGAGGTCCTGGCTGTGTGTGTATGTGTGTGTGTGTGTGTGTGTGTGTGTGTGTGTGTGTGTGTACAGCTTCTTTACCCAGTCACCAGACCAAGTGTCCCATAGTCCTCTGGACTGGCTGCTGATCACCCCCCAGCCTCTGTCTCTTGCCCACCGTTCCTTCCGCGGCCAGGGCTAGAGCTCCCAGTTACCATGGACCTCAGCAGGCAGTCTGTGATAGTCCCCCCTGCTGCCGGAGGGAGGCCAGGGTGGGACACTGCTTTGCAAACCCCAGCTGGTTCCAGCTAAACTCCGTTAATGCTACTACTGTCCTTTCACGGACATGCACACGCGGGCAGACCTGGGGGTCCGAGTCCTGCTACATCCCACTCTGACTTACAGCTTTCCTTCAAGCCAACTTGTCCTTTCCTGTGATGTTCCCTGCAGGGCACATCGCTCGGGCTTCGTTTCCTTCTCTCTTCCTCCTCTGTGGTTAAGACCCAGCACAGGCATTCAGTCCTCCCCAGAACCTCCCCTGTGCACTCCCCCTGGGTTGTGAAATGTGCTTTCTTCTAGGCTCCCGGCGGTCTCGTGTCCGTTCCTTACTCTTGCTTCCACTGGGGGACATTTAGGTCCCCAAGGTCAGGGGACTCTGCCCACTCATTCTCTACCTTCCACCCTCCAGTTCTAGGCCTGGAACAGAGCAAGACTTCAGGAAATACTTGGTAAATGAGTGACAGGCAGGAGTCACAGCCCTGGCTGTAGGAAAAGTCCCCAAGCTCTGGGAAGTTTGTGGTCCAGATGGGGTGTCCTGTAGCATGTGACATTAGAATGTGTTTCCTACTGGGGGCAGGGACGGAGACAGGAATTCAGTCAAGCGGCCTGGTTTCCTGAGGATGAAACTCTGGCTGCCAGAAAAGCCAGGCAGAGGCTCCCAGGCAGCAGGACATCAACTCCAAGTGATAGCCATTCTTTCCAACCAATATTTGCAGAATACGTTTTGTGGGGCAGGCACGGGGCTGCGGCTGCAGATAAGATGGGGACCGCGGGTAGGAGGGAAGAGCTGGATGGTAGGAAGACCCTTAGGTCAGGGGCGTGGTGGCCGGACCGAACCACCCTTTGAAAGAGACCCATGACACAGGCGAAGGAGGAGGTTGGCGTGCAGGCAAGTTCTCCCCAAAATATTAAACTTTAAAGGGAAAAGAAACAAAGCAAAAAACGCTGGGGTTTCCAGTCATAAGAAGCAAGTTTATTTTTGAGAGAGAGAGCATGAGCAGGGGAGGGGCAGAGAGAGAGGGAGACACAGAATCCGATGCAGGCTCCGGGCTCTGAACTGTCAGCACAGAGCCTGATGCGGCGCTCAAACTCCCGGATCACGAGATCATGACCTGAGCTGAAGTCAGATGCTTAACCGACTGAGCCGCCCAGGTGCCCCTGGAAAGGCCCAGACTTTTTGCCTCACTTGGGGACAACTTAGAAGGGCTTCTTGTAGGATCAGCTGAAACCTCAGCTGGGTATCATAGCTCAGCTCCTCCCCTTGCCCAGTTCTGCCTCCTTTGCTCCCTTAGAGCTTTATCTCCTGAGAGTGCCCCTCAACAGACCCTCGCTTTCACTTCTGTCTCGGGGAAGCCCCATCTGACACACGTGGCCTGGCTGAGACGGGACAGTCTGAGTTGCAATAAGTGTTTCGGTCCTCTGTCGCTGTGTGACCAACCACCCCCAAACCCAGTTGCTAAAAATAACCGTTTTGCTTTTGTGTTTTTGTTTTGTGTGTGTGTGTGTGTGTGTGTGTGTGTGTGTGCGGTTTTTACGTTCTGGGAAGCAGCCATGAATTAGCAAATACCGAACAACTTCTCAGAGACATACAGGAGCAGATTCCTGGGAACCTCGTTTCACAACATTTTCATCAGGTGGTCAATATATAACTTTATTTTCTGATTGTTTCTGGTTGAAGGCATCTTATTTAATATACTCCATTGATTTGTTATCATCGAACTCATGGCCAACAGAAGTGTAAATCATGCCTCCAAGAAGCTTACCTAACATCTGTTTTCTCTGCTGTGCGCCTCACAGCGTGGAGTCCTTAGCAACCCTCGGCAGCCCTAAGTGATATGTCATTTTAAACAGCAAAATCATCAGTGAAATAACACAAAATTGCAAGAAAAAATGTGGCGCTTGACAGATTGGGAACAGGACAGGTATGTACACTAGGAGCTGAAACTAGGAGGCATAGAGCCGTCTCGTTGACCTCATCCTTGCGTTATTTCTGATGAGATGTGTCACCCCTCCCTTTGTTCCTTTTACTTAATATTATCACTGGTTTTGAGCCCTTTGATTAAGTCGTACTTCTTTTTTTTTTTTTTTAATTTATTTATTTTTGAGACAGAGAGAGACAGAGCATGAATGGGGGAGGGGCAGAGAGAGAGGGAGACACAGAATCAGAAGCAGGCTCCAGGCTCCGAGCCATCAGCCCAGAGCCCTACGCGGGGCTCGAACTCGCGGACCGCGAGATCGTGACCTGAGCTGAAGTCGGACGCTCAACCGACTGAGCCACCCAGGCGCCCCTGATTAAGTCGTACTTCTGTCTAGTTTTGTTCTGGGTTTAAAAAAAAAAAAATTTTTTTTAAATTTAGTTCATTTTGAGAGAAAGAATGAGCGGGGGGAGAGGCAGAGAGAGAGGAAGAGTGAATCCCCAAAGCAGGCTCTGTGCTGTCAGTGCAGAGCCGACTCGGGGCTTGATCTCATGCACCGTGAGATCATGACCTGAGCCGAAATCAAGAGTCAGACGCTTAACTGACTGAGCCACACAGGCGCCCCTGTCCAGTTTCATTCTTGTTACTTTGGTGTTCATTGAGCTTCTTGGATCTCTAGGGTAATAGTTTTTATTAAATGTGGAAAATGTTTGGCCAGTGTTTCTTTAAATATTTTGTCTCTGCTGTCCAGCACCTTCCTTTTGGGAGTGCAATGACACATGTATTACGGCACAGCCCACATTGTTCTGTTTATTTTTATTTTTAAAAATTTTTAAAAATTTTTTAATTTTTGAGAGAGAGAGAGAGAGAGTGAGTGAGCAGGGGAGGGGCAGAGCGAGAGCAAGACTCTCAAGCAGGCTCCACTCTGTCAGCACAGAGGAGCCAGACGAGGAGCTCGATCCTATGAACCATGAGATCATGACCTGAGCCGAAAGCAAGAGTCAGATGTCCAATTGACTGAGCCACCCAGGCGTCCCTCCTAGAAATATTCTTGAGCTTTATTTGGGATGCAGTAAAATTACTTGGAAATTGATATTTTCGGGGCTTGCTTTAAAGATTTGTTAGACAGACAGTGCCTGGGTGGCTCAGTTGGTTAAGCATCTGACTTAAGTTCAGGTCATGATCTCATAGTTCGTGAGTTCGAGTCCCACTTCGGGTGAGCTTGAGCCCTGCATCTCTCTCTCTCTCTCTCTCTCTCTCTCTCTCTCTCTCTCTCTCTGCCCCTTATGGGATTCTTTCCTTCTGTCTCTGCCCCTTGCTCACTTGTGCCCTCTCTCTCTCTCAAAAAAAAATTTTTTTTTGTTAGACAGGACTGTAACATCAGTCTAGGAACTAGTATTTCCTGTTGTTGAGGCAAGACCTTCCTGAATATGCTATCCAGTGGTCTGTGAGTCCTGGGTTTTTCCCGTCTGGCTGATGGAAACAGGCACTATTTCTGTCCCCATGTGAACACCAGCCATTGTTACTTCTGATCCTTTCAAGTGGTTATTTCTCTGGCCACAGGTAGCCCCCCCCCCCCCCCCCCCCCCCCCCGCCCACATGCCCTGCTCAGTACACCAGGGAATACTCAAGCGAGGAACTCTGCAGATCTCCAGAGTTCTCTCCCCTCCCCTGCCTCAGTGCGTAGCTGCCTGGGGGTCCCCTGGCCCCCAGCTTCACTTGCTCCCCTGAGGGGGTCTGTAGAGCTCTGCCTAGGTTCCCCTTTTCTGAGCTACAGCCTGGAAACTCTCTCAAGGCTTCAAGCATTGGTCATCATAGGACTCACCCCATTTAGTTTCCATCTATCAGTCCTACCCTTTGTGGCCTGCTGTCCCGTGTCTTGAAAACTGCTGTTCCATACTTTTTGCCCATCTTTGGTTGTTTACATGGGAAGGGCAATCCCTATTAGTCTGTCTCGGCCAGAAGGACAAGTGAGCACATGTGTTTAATAATATTCTTCTATAATTAAAATAAATATCTGTCATATCTTTTTTAAAGTTTATTTATTTTGAGAGAGAGAGACAGAGCGGGCAGGGGAGGGGCAGTGCACAGCCCGATGCAGGGCTCGAACTCATGAACCACGAGATCATGACCTGAGCCAAAACCAAGAGTCAGATGCTTAACCGGCTGAGCCACCCAGGTGCCCCTATCTGTCATATCTTTAAGTTACTTTCCTTTATTCTGTATTTTTCCTTCTTTTATCTTATTCAGTCTTACTAGAATGTCTCTTCTTAAGCCTTTCAGAGAACAAAATTCTGATTGTGTTCATCTTCATAATTTTGTCTCTATTGACTTCTGCTGTTATTTCCCGTTTTTCCTTTCTTTCTCCCAAATCCTGTCTTTGATTTTTACTCCATTGATCATTTTCACTTTCTGAGTTGCATATTTAGCTCCTTTGTTATCAGTCCTCTTTATTTTATAATATGGTCAAAGCTATAAATTACTTTCTAGAACCATAGCTGGATCACATGTGATTTCGTATGTAGCACTTTCATCGGTAGTGATCTTTAAATTGTCATTACTTCTGTCATGATTTCCTTTTTTTTAAGTTTCAAGTTTTTATTTAAATTTTAGTTAGTTAACATATATGGTAAAATTGGTTTCAGGAGTAGAATTTAGTGATTCATCACTTAAGCATAACACCTAGTGCTCATTACAAGTGCCCCCCTTAATGCCCGTCACCCATCTAGCCCATCCCCCGCCCATCCCCCTCCATCAACCCTCAGTTTGTTCTCTATAGTTAAGAGTCTCTTATGGTTTGCTTCTCTCTCTCTCTTTTTTCCCCTTCCCCTATGTTCATCTGCTTTGTTTCTTAAATTCCATATATGAGTGAAATCATATGGTATCTGTCTTTCTCTGACTGACTTATTTTGCTTAGCATAATACACTCTAGCTCCATCTACGTCGTTACAAATGGCAAGATTTCTTTCTTTTTAATCACTGAGTCATACTCCATTGTGTGTGTGTATATATACATATATATGTATATTATATACATATAATATACATTATATTATATATATATATACACACCACACACCATATTTTCTTTATCCATTCACCAGTTGATGGACATTTGGGCTCTTTCCATAGTTTGGCTATTGTTGGTAATGCTGCCATAAACATTGGGTGCATATACCCCTTCAAATCAGCATTTTTGTATCCTTTGAGTGAATACCTAATAGTGCAATTGCTGGGTCGTAGGCTAATTCTGTTTTTAACTTTTTGAGGAACCTCCATACTGTTTCCAGAGGGGCTGCACCAGTTTGCATTCCCACCAACAGTGCAAGAGGGTTCCCTTTTCACCACATCATCACCACCATCATGATTTCCTTTTAAATAAGAGGATCATTTTCTAGGGTTTTGTTTTTGTTTCAGAACTATGGACTTGTTTGTAAAAGTCGATTTTAGTATTATCGACGTCTGGCTCAAGAACAGAAGCTATGACATTGATTCCTTGAATTTATCAGTCTTCTTTTGTGACCTTTCTGAACATTTTCTGTGTGCTCAGTAAGAATGAATGTTCGGGGCGCCTGGGCGCCTGGGTGGCTCAGTCAGTTGAACGTCAGACCTCAGTTTAGGTCACGATCTCGCGGTCCGTGAGTTTGAGCCCCGCGTTGGGCTCTGAAGCCTGCTTCGGATTCTGTGTCTCCTCCTCTCTCTGCCCCTCCCCTGCTCATGCTCTGTCTCTCTCTGTCAAAAATAAAATAAACATTTTAAAAAAAAAGAATGAATGTTCTTCATTGGTAGTTGTAAAAAAAAAAATCATCATACCACTATCAGGTCAATATTATCCGGTGTCACAGCTAAATATCCTATATTTTTGCTTAACTTTGCCTCTATAAGCTATCAGCTTTTTTTTTTTTTTAAACGTTTATTTATTTTTGAGACAGAGCGTGAGCAAGGGAGGGGCAGAGAGAGAGGGAGACCGAATCTGAAACAGGCTCCAGGCTCTGAGCTGTAAGCACAGAGCCCCACGCGGGGCTGGAACTCACGGACCGCGAGATCATGACCTGAGCCGAAGTCAGACACTTAACCCACCGAGCCACCCAGGCGCCCCGCTATCAGCTTCTTAAGAGGAATGTTTCGAAAACTGGTTTCCCAGGAAGTCGGTCAGCTGTTATTTTACCTAGTAAGGGCTTACTGCATATTCTTGGTTATTTCTCTGTCCCATATGTAATCTTTGCCTTAGATGTCAGGACCTGAAAAAATTGCTATCCCACCTTTCTTTTGCATCAGATTTGTCTGGTATTTCGTTTTCTATCCCTTTATTTTCAACGGATCTGTATTTCTTTGTTTTAAAGTTATGTCTTCAGATAGTACATTTCTGGAGCTCATCATTTTTTTGAGCAATGTGAAAGTTCTTCCTTGTCCGGTTTGTTGAACCGGTTCGCACTGAATTGCAAATGCTATCGAATTAGGACTCAATACTGCTCTTTGGTGTTGTATTTTCTATTTATGATGCGTAAGCCAGCAGATCTCTATTTTAAGGTCGATAAAAGCGGTGACATCTAGATTGGTTTTCGGTGAATAACCGGGAGGTGGGAATCTTGGAGGTCTAGCTGGCTGGGAGTTGTGCCCCGGTGGAGGGGGAGGGGGGTAGAGGGGGGACCCGGGTCCGGCCAACGCGAGGGCAGGGCCGCGGGCTGCCGCGAGGGGGCGCGCGACAGGCTGCGGGCACCAGGGATCCCATGGCGTCCCGCGGGGGTTTTCTGGGCCTCCAGCTCTGCCTCCTGCTCCTCCAGCCTCTGCTCGGTGGGGCCGATGGGCAGCAGGCAGCGAGCAGGCGGAGAGGGGGGCTGGGCTGCTGGCGGGGAGGGGTCGTGGTGAGGGTGCGGGGGTGGGGAAGCGTAGACGAAGGGGGAAGGGTAGGCTAGGGGTGCGCTCAGGCCAGCTCCTGTGTCACTGGTCTTCCCCAGGTAAGGATTATCGCCCCAGCCACGGTCCTGCGTTGACCTCAGGAAGCCCAGAGACGCCGTCGCCTCCAGGGCTCCTGGAATCCTCGATGCCAGTATCCACT
Source organism: Panthera leo (assembly GCF_018350215.1). Taxonomy (NCBI): domain Eukaryota; kingdom Metazoa; phylum Chordata; class Mammalia; order Carnivora; family Felidae; genus Panthera; species Panthera leo. Next base: position 16,127,712 of record NC_056680.1, on the reverse strand, counting down.
GCAACCCCTGGGCCTCCAACACTCACAGTGGGAGAGGCTGCAGAGTCCACCCAGACTACTGGATCCCAAACGTTCTCTCCTCAAGGTACTGCTTCTGTACAGGTTGGCACAGGCCTGCCTGGGAGGCCAGAAGGGAATGCTGCTTGGCTGGGTAGACCGCGGGGTCACAGTCTATCTTGGAGGGTTTGCGAGGAAACCTGGCTCTGCCCTCGGAGGCATCCGGAGGGGGTGGTAGGGGACAACGGCTGCACTTCCAGTACTTTCTCTCTCTCTCTCTCTCTTTAATGTTTATTTATTTTTGGGAGAGAGAGAGAGAGAGAGAGAGAGAGAGACAGAGCATGAGTGGGGGAGGGGCAGAGAGAGGAGGAGACACAGAATCCCAAGCAGGCTCCAGGCTCTGAGCTGTCAGCACAGAGCCCGATGTGGAGCTCGAACCCACAAACTGTGAGATCATGACCTGAGCCGAAGTTGGACACCTTAACCAACTGAGCCACCCGGGTGCCCCATCCAGTCCCTTCTCTTTAGTGAGCCAACCAGGATGCGGCCACAGGTCTATGAGGATAGTTGGGGGAGTGGCGGCCCCCAGGAGGAAGTGGCCCTGGCACGTGAGCCTGCAGATCAATAACAAACACATACGCGGAGGCTCCCTCATTGCCAGCCGGTGGGTGCTGACCGCTGCCCACTGCGTCACTGGGTGAGTGTCCGGGCCCCGCGCTTGGGGCCCCTGGTCAGGCTCTGTGACCTGGAGCCAGTCTTGTCCCCCTCCCTGAGCTTCTTCCTCTTCCTCGTCTGGAAAGGAAGTCCCAGCCCCCTACTTTTTATTCAGCCTGGAATGAGGCCCTGGGAATTAGCCTTTCCACCAAGTTCCCACACGCTGCTCTGGTAGTGCTGGGACCTCCTTTGGAGAACCACTGGAGACAGCGGTTAGGGTCTGGGGCCGGGGTGTGGTGTGCAGGCAGGCCGGTGCCTGACGGCTGGCTTAGGAGACAAGGGCCAGGCTGGGAAGAACCTGGAAGGCGTGGGAGGGGATCGACGCGAAGGGCATCTTCCCACAGCCATGAGGACTATACAGTACGGCTGGGAGACAAATCGTTATATCCTAATTCCAAAACGACACTGGTGGTTCCAGTTGAAGACATCGTTTGCCACCGCTTTTTTGACGATACAACTTTGAGGCACGACATTGCCCTCGCTCTGCTGGCCTTTGCTGTGAATTACTCCTCCTACATGCAGCCTGTGTGCCTCCCTGAGAAGTCTTTCCAAGCAGAAACTGGGACGGAGTGCTGGGTGACTGGCTGGGGCCAACCGGAAGAAGGTGAGACTGATGGGGTGGGGGGGCAGCTGAGGGGGCACCCTGGTGCCCTGGGGGTGGCCCACAAGCCAGAGGGAGGGACAGGGAGGCTGGTTCTTTCCCAGGAGGACATACTGCCGGGGTAGCATCCGAACTGCGTTAAGAATGGGTTGGAGGGGCACCTGGGTGGCTCAGTCAGTTGGGCGGCCGACTTCGGCTCAGGTCATGATCTCGCGGTCCGTGAGTTCGAGCCCCGCGTTGGGCTCTGTGCTGACAGCTCGGAGCCTGGAGCCTGTTTCAGATTCTGTGTCTCCCTCTCTCTCTGCCCCTCCCCCGCTCATGCTCTGTCTCTCTCTGTCTCAAAAATAAATAAGCGTTAAAAAAAAAATTAAAAAAAAAAAAAAAAAGAATGGGTTGGAATGTTAGCACCCGGAGGCTCCGGGGCCCGGGTACCAGAGATGGTGGGTTCTCTCCAGCACGGATTTCAACTCTAGGGGGACGAGCTGTCCCTCCGGGAAAGTACCTGCTGTGGCCATGGGACAGTACCTACTGCCCCAACGTCCTCTGAGGAGGCACTGAGTGTGAGCGCCCCGAGCCAGAGCCAGAGCGGGTTTGGGGGGCTCTCTCCGCTCCTGCAGACCCTGACTTGTCTCCTCGTAGTTTTAGCACCGATGCCAGTTCTTCTGCAGGAGACGGAGCAACACATTCTTCACCACAAGAAATGCAACTGGATATTGCAGACACAGTTAGGAACGTTTCGCAGCATGGTGAGAAAAGGGATGATCTGTGCCTATCGAGCAGAGAAGAAGGGTATCTGTAAGGTCAGTTCATGGCTCCACTGTGGCCCCTGCAGTGAGCACGTCCCCTCCCAGTTTCCTCGTTCGCAAGCGGCACGGCCTCCTCCTCCCTCGTGGCTCCCCTGAGCTGGCCTGGCCTGTTTCTTCAGAGGGGAGCAGTCCCTGCTGGCCTGGGGGCACCGCCATGGTGTGGGGAAGCTGGGGCAGGTAACGCTAATACCAGAAGTCCCTTTAATTGAGTTCCTCCTCTGTGGCACTTACGGTGTGAGCCAGTGTGGGTACTGACCCCCAGTAGCTCTGTGAAGCCACATCATAACCCCGCGGCATAGACATCGTAGCGATTATACAGATGAGGTGAGGTCCAAAGATGTCAGCTCCAGGTTCCCCCGTGGGTGCTTGCAGGACTCCTAGAGGATGAGTGTTTGGGTTTCTTGGAAAGAGAACAGCATTGTAGGGAGAGGGATCAGCATGTGGAGCAGCTCAGAGGTCCCAGGGAACGTGTCACATTTAAGGGAACGTTTTCCAGGTCTGGACCAAATGAGGTGGCAAATGTGGCCAGAGAAGAGGGTTGGAGTCAGAGTACGCGTGGCCTGGGGTGCTGGTCCAAGTTTCTAGACGCCGTCTGGGCAGGACTGTGGGCTAGACGTTTGTTTCCATCATCTAGGCGATGGTGCTGAGTCCCGAGCGGGATGTGGGAGGGTGAGGGGGTGAAGGAGGTGTGTCCGACATTGAATCATGAGCTCTGGGTGACTGAGTGCTGTTGAGGGAGGGGGCTCGGGAGAGGTTAGGAGGGCTGTCTGTTTCTGTCTGAGCTGGTTGGTGCGGGGCCACCACAGCAGATCTGGGAAGGACGTGCGGTGCTCTGGGTGAGGTGGGGGGGTATACGGGATGTCTGAGACTGTCTGGACACGGGGAAGTGATGCATGCATGGTGTTGGATATGTGGGTTTAAGGTCGGGGAATTTCAGGTTACAGGTGAGGATTATGGGATCCCCCCCACGCAGGGTCGATATGCAAAATATTTCACATCCTTTGAGGCCCGGGACCGAGCAATCAGAGTAGACACCAACCTTAGAGCTGGAGGAGGACTCTGGAGGCTGTGCCAGGAGATGCCCCTTTGGTGGCTGGGTCATGGGAGGCTTGGAGAGGATCATGGGGGTGCTCAGGGTCAGTTGAGGAATAGGGGTATTCAAAGAGAATTCAGTATATTACCAGCACTGTTGCTGTACTGGGGCCTACTGGCTGTACATCCCTGAGCACCTGGGAAGGAGGAGGATTTCTCAGAGGATGTTAAACGTTTCACTTAGCTTTCGACTCTCAAATGTTCCCAGAAGCCAAGGGCTGGTGCAGGCTCAGGGAGGTCGTGGGGAAGCCCCATGCGTGCCCATCTCCCTGGACCCTGCAGTGTAATCTTAAGCCAGTTCTGATGTTGATTCTCTTCCATCCCTGTGTTTTGTTTTGTTTTGTTTTTTCTCTTTCTCCAGGGAGATTCTGGAGGCCCCCTGGTCTGTGAATTTAATGAAACATGGGTCCAGGTGGGGATTGTGAGCTGGGGCATTGGCTGTGGTCGCAGAAATTTTCCTGCAGTTTATACAGAAGTTAGTTTCTATAGGGACTGGGTCACTGATCACTTGAGTCAGGCTTGCTCTTGGGACTCAGCAGGCTTTTTCATACTTCTGTGCCTGGTGCTGCCCCTGGGCATCCTGGTGGCCCCATGATCACCCCTGCCCACTCCCCTCCTGTTTCTGACTCTTAACACTGGGCCTGTCCTCCAACCTCCCCCTTCTCCTCATTGCCCTTTCCTCCAATGCTGGTTGGGATCCACTGACCCCGTAGAGAGCTACCCAGTAGAGAGTGGCAGTAAGCCCGGAGCCCTGAAAGTGTCCCAGCCTGAAGCCCCAGTCACCTGCCTCGGCCACACCCACACCTTGGCTGTGCTCTGCCTGCTGGGAAGGAGGCAGCCGACCTGCCACGTGGAGCCCGGTGCTTCCCTGACGCCTTGGAGAGCTTCTACCAAAGAAGAGACCTCGTGAACAGTGAGACAGCATTCGACCTGGCTGTGGCCTCAGGCTTTCACCTGAGCGTGAGCTTGGTGATTGTGCAGGCGGTGTCACCACGGCCCTGCTGAGGTCTGAGGCCTGGGGGTTCCACATCTGACCCAGGTGTCTGGGACTGGGCGAAGTTCCCCCCTACCCAGTGCGGATCCACCTGGATCCTGCTGGGGCAGCCCCGCGATGGGGCCCCCTTTCTTGAGTACCCAGTGGCCACATCCAGGCTCACCCCAAGTCGTGCGGAGACATTAAGGAGTGTGGAGATCTTGGATGTCAATGAATAAACATTTGCAATGCATTCTTATTTGTTCTGAAGTTCCGGTCTCCTGAACGTTGTGGGGTTGCCTATGACATGCTCTGTAGAGAACTAGTTTCCCACGTGGCAAAGAAACTACTCGTGGTTTTCATGGAGCCCTTGAGGGAGCCGTAAGTCCCCACCTGCTCGGGTGGGAGTCCTCTGCATGGTTTTAGCTCGCTGGGTCCTGCTCCCTGGACTCAGTATGTTTGCCCGGAGCTTCGTAGCTTAATTACCAGCCCCTGGAGCTCAGAAGAGAGGATCACAAGAGACCAAAACTGGAAGCAAGAATGAAGTTAGAACATGAGAAATATTCCTTCTCTTCTGCCTCTTCCACTTGCTGCTATCGCTGCCCATTTTATTAACAAGCATTTGTACTCTCAGAGGGAGGAAGGCAAGGGAGATTCGGTGTGGGAGGCACTGGTTCATTACCCTTATTCTCTGGTCCGGTGTCCCAGCATCTCTCTGTCTGTGTCTGGCTTCTGATCAACTCCTCCCAGTCTCCTGTCCCCTGTCCTTCTAGGGGTCAATGTTTTAGATCCCATATATCCGTGGGCTCAGAGGGCAGTCCGTGTCAATCCTATATGTTGTGGGAGGAAGGCTGGGGTTGGGACCGAGCTTATTAATAAGTATTAAACCATCGGCTTTAAGAAGCCACTGAATATAAGTGGGTTAACCCAATAAATTTAACTTCTTCCTAAGACATCCTAATCAAGTGTTCTTGGTCGGCAGGTATCTTTCCCCCCATCTTAAGGCTCCACTCAGCCCTGTGGTTCATGCTTTAACTGCATCAGATTTCCCCGGAGAGCTTGTTCAAATGCAGATCGCTGGTTCCACTCCTAGAGTTTGTAGTCGTGTAGGTGTGGGGTGGGGCCTGAGAACGACATCTCTAACAAGTTCCAAGCACTGCCTCTGCTGCTCTGGAGAACACTGCTGTCATTAACAGGAGGAGAGAAGGCAGCCTCCTCTTGACTGCCTTGACATGTAAGTGACACACATCACTTCTACTCACCTGCTAGTCATGGGAACTCATTATGTGGACCCCCTTAGATACCAGGCAGGGGAATGTGGTCCCCGGAGCTGGACCCCTCCCTGCATCCCCCAACTAGACAAGAGAAGGTGGAATCTTGGTGGTCAGGTCCCAATCTCTGTCATACCCAGCGGATGCAGAGACCATATCCTTCTGGAAAAATGCTCTGTGAAGGCCCAAGGCCCGGTATACGCCATCATCTCTTTCAAGACCATCCCCTTGGTGGTCTGTGGAAGAGGAGGCATGTATTTCCTTCTCACGACTTCCCCAAGAGTCCTTGTTCCAGTAATAGGTCCAGCTCAAACACCACTTTCCTAAAGACGCCTTCCCGGGTTGCCTAGCCTTAATGTTCCTTTCTTGTGCTTTCTGTATCTTTTCAGACTCTCAAATCAATATAAATTGTCAGCCTTTCGAACGCACCGAGCCCAGGGAGGGGACCAAGGGTGCGGTCAGAGGCTGGGCGACCAGGTGGCCTCACAGGTCCTGGGAATTTGGGCGGGCCTTCACTACCCAGACTGGGGGGGACGCTGTCACCAGCTTAAAGCAATTGGGAGTGTTTTCATGGGCTTGGCCACCCGGGGGGCAATCACAGATCAGGGGCTCCGAGGTCATTTTCGAGGAAGAGGCACGAAGTGTGCCAGCGCAGATGCCGGAAACGCGCCCGTGGGCGTCGGGGAAGGCTTGGCGCGTTGTCACGTGCTGGGGGCCCCATCACGTGACCGGACCCCCGTCACGTGCTGGGGGCGCCCTCGTGCGTCAGGGGCGCCCTCACGTGTCAGACTCGCGGCGCCGCGTGCCTGGGCCTGCAGGTGGCACCTCCCGGGCCTCATGGCCGCCTCGCCACCACCCAGCTGCGCTGGAGCCTCGGGGCCCTGGGGCCTGAGCCGCCGCCTCCTCCTGCTGCTGCTGCTGCTGCTGCCGCTGCTGAACTCGGGTGAGGCCGCGCCTCCTCCGCGGCCGTGCGTTCCGTGTGTCCGTGTGTCTTCTGCCACCTCCCCCCGCCACCCAGTCCCCGCTCTGCCCCTCCCAGCACCCCCCCCCCCGCCCTTGAGGGTGGCCCCTCGGCGTGGCCCGCTCTTTGGCTACCTGGGACTCTGTGGACCCCGCCTCCCCACGGTCACCCGCCCTCCACCGCCACCCCTCAGGATGGCGCCAGCCTCCTGCCGCCCTGGCCTCCCTCAGGTGCCACCCGCCCTGCCGCCTCCTGGGGACCTGCAGGGCGGAGGACCCCCTGCCTTTCCTCTCTCCCCATGCGCAGCCACTTCCTCCCCAGCCCACGCGGGCCTGGTGGCCGAGACCGAGCCGCCCTCCCGGGCGTGGTCGGGCCTCCCCGACCCCAGGCCGCTGCGCAGGCGCTGCAGGCCAGAGGCGCGTGGTCTCCGCGCGCTGAAACCGGGATGCCACGCCCCCTCTTCGCCCCCGGCCCACTCCTCCCGTTGGCGCCCCTCTTGTCCTCCGAAGACGCAGGCCCCCAGGTGCTGTCCTCCTTGAGTGCCTCTAGCCCCCAGGGGCCCCTCCGAACCCCACTATTCAGCACCCCCACACCCTTTCTTAATCAATCAGAGATACACCTCCTGTTCAAGGTCAGGATGCTGACCCTGCTCTGGACCGCAGGCCCTCTCCGCGCTGCGCTGCTCTGTCATTTTCTTGGAGGTCTCCAACCTCTCCCTCCCTGTCTGCCGAGCTGCCTCTCCCCGCGCCTTCCCCTCACTGCCAGGTTTCTCCAAGTAACAGTTTCCACTTGGTGCTGCCTTCACTGCTTCCTCGCTTCTCCCGTAATCCGTAGCCGTTCCGGCCATGCCTCTGTCCTTGTCCCTGACTTTTCTACCACTTCCTCCGTCCTCACTTTTTCCAGTCCCTTGGTTTCTCCAGCCATAACTCCTGATTCTTCTCTGCCTCAGGGTAACTCCCTTGCTCCCAACTCCTTGGGGTCCAAAGCTGAGGCTCTCATCTGACTACAAACTGGGTTCTCTTATTCTCTTCTCCTCAACTCGGTGGATAGGAGGCATTGTTCCCTAAAATCCGAAAGTGGGGGTTACCCAAGACCTAGCCATCTGCCCGCACCCCACATCCAGCTCACCATGCGTGTTCTCACTGCCACTTCCTCATTTAGACCGCCTCTTTTCTTGCCTGTGTCCTGCGGAGCCTCTGGTGGGATCTCACTGCCTGGTCGGTCATCTTCCTACTTTACTCTTCACAATAGAAGCCTGACCATGTCACCCTTCCTCTGGCCTCCCTCCTCCCACAGGGTCTCTTTGCTTCTCCGCCTGGCTTCTGAGCCTCCCCCCCCTCCGTGACTGACCCCGACTTTCCTGCATGGCATCATTTCTTGTCATCATAGAGCCTTGTCCTTTATCCTCTGGAGGCTCTGGCACACACCGTGGTGTTTCTTTCGCACGGAATGTCATTGTCACTTTTCCGTTTTACCTTCTTTTCATCTTTAAGACCTGGCACAATCACCCTTCTTCTCAGAAGCGTCCTCGTCCACCACTTCTTCTGGGCTCCCCTGACACCTGTGACCTGGTCCCTGCATTGATCGCACACAGGCGACTGTGTGTGTTTACTCCTGTCTCCCCTGCTGGACAGGGTGTTCCTAGAGGGCAAATACAGCCGGTATCTGTTGGCGACGCTCTGTCCCCTCCCTGGCCTCGGGCTCCAGGCTGGGAATGGAATGAGGGGGGAGAGAATATTTGGCGAATGAACAAATTAACCGATTCATGACCTCTTGCTTCGTTTCTGTTCCCCCTTTTCTCCTCCAGGTTATAAAGAAAACAATTCCATACCAGGTGGGGAGGGTGAGCCCCTGCGCCAGGAAAACCTCAGCTCCTGGGAGGGTGTGTTCTGAAGAGGGTCACACAGATAGTGTTTCTGGGTGTGTGGGAAGCAGGAATTTAGTCTGACCTGTGTGCTTTCCGAAGGGCCTTTTTCCTTAGACGGCAGGGATGGCGGGCTGGGTTGCTCCTGCTGTTCAAGGCCTTCCGTTGTCACGGGTCCTCCCTGATTTGTTACGAATTGTTCAGTTGCTGAAGTTACCTCTTCCTGCTTCTGTCCATGCCCCGCTGCCATCCTCCCCTTCCCCGTCCTTCCAGCCTTTCCTGCATGTCCAGCGCGTATCTCTGCTTGTGCGTATCCTCGTCAAAATACACATTGTGGTTTTGTGCGCATGTATTTTTAACTTACGTTAAATGGTGTTTCTCTAGCCCCCTTTCTGTTTCCTCCAACTTATGGAACACCGTACGAATACAAATAGGTCAAGGAACACACGCATCATTTTTTCAGAATCAGTTGAGGGTAACATACACCGTGACTCCTTGTCTCTAAATACGTAGGTGTGTATTTTCTAAGAATATTCCTTTACGTAGCCGTAGTATCAACTTATGAACTTATTACTTATCAACCACTTATCAACTTCACACATTTACATGGATACCATACTTTTATCTATTGTCCGTAATCTCATTTGGTCAGCCCTCTGCATTCCTATCAGCCATTTGTGAACAGACCTACTAGATGCAGCTTTTGTCTGTTTTTGCCCATCTCTAACAGATGAAAAATGGCTTCTTGATTTAATTGACATTTTTCTCATTAGTAAGGAGTTTCAGCATGCCTCAATGTGCTTTTGGCCTCTCGAGTTTCTTCTTCTAATAAATCGCCCTTACCCTTGGCATATTGTCTGTTGTTCTTTTTTTCTTGTTGATTTCCTAGAGTTCCATGTATGTTCCTAATGAAAGTCTTGTGCTGATTTTAGGTAATTGCAAATATTGCCTCCCAGTCTGTCATTAACTTGATTAATCAAAGTAATCAGTTTGATGCTTTATGGATTTTTAAAAAATGTTGATTTATTTTTGAGAGAGAGAGAGTGCGAGCCAGGGAGAGGCAGAAAGAGAAGGGAGACAGAATCTGAAGCGGGCTCTGCACTGACAGCAGAGAGCCCGACGTGGGGCTCAAACCTATGCACCGTGAGAGCATGACCTGAGCCAAAGTCGGATGCTTAACCGACTGAGCCACCCAGGCGCCCCTGTGGACTGTGTTTTGAAGTTTTGTTTAAGGAGCCTTTCCCGCCCCATGTCACACAGTTCATCATTAACTTTACATTTTCACTTTTTAGGTCTTCGAAGCTGGTAGGAAAGAATCCAGTTTTGTTTTTCTTACTTTCTTTATAGTGAGTCAGTTTTCCCAGCACTGTCTACTCAACATGCATCTTCCACCCACCGATGGTGGTGGCTCCTTTATTTCCATTAAATTCCTATGTTCCCAGAACAACCTCAGGCTCTCTGTTCTTTTCCATTGCTTCCATCTGTCAGTCCTTGTCAATACCACACTATTTTTGTTATTATGGTTTTGGTGTGTGTCTAGATATCTGCTAGGACAAGTGTCCCTTTATGTTCTACTCTCTCAGAGACTGAGCTATTCATGGACCTTTGTTTTTCTATGTCAGTTGTAGAGTGTAAAGTTTCCTAAAATCCTAACTTGGAAAATGACTTTATAGATTAACATTGGGAAGAATGACATCTGAAATGTCTAGTTGTTTATGTAAAAGCAAGGTCTGGCTCCCTTCCTGGCTTCTGACAGTATAGTGTCATTTTGTATGTGTTCCTTAATGTTATATGGTGTTTGCTGTAGGTTTGTGGCATCTAACTTTTGTTAAGGATTTTCTTTCCGTTCCTACTTTGCTAAGTAACAGGTGGTGTTTGGGTTTTTTTTTTTTTTTTTTTTTAGTCATTAGTATGTGTTGAGTTTTTCAAATGTCTTTTTCTGCGTCTACTGAGAAAAGCATGGGATCTTTCTCTTGAGAGAAAAAGAACTGTTTATGTGGAGAATGCTCTAAGGGCTCTTCCATTGTGGGACCACCCTTGCACTCCTGAGACAATCACTACATGATTGTGATGCGTTTTTTCAAAATACAGCGTTGAGTAATATTTTATTTATAATTTTTGCGTCTGTGTTCACTCATACGGTCGTACAACTTGATTGTTGGAAGGACGTGTAAACTGAGGCCGTGTAAGCTGTGAGTGGGGGCTCCGTGGGCTCCATGTGGAGGCTCTTTCTTGAATGGCCTGTGTACAGATTTCTGACACAGAAGTCAGGAGCTTTTCTTAGCTCTGAGTAGTGTGGGGGCAGAGGCCTTTTGCATCTGAGAGATACAGCAAGCTTATGGCCTTTTGGAAACATGGCCTCGGGACTTCTTCCAGATCCAAGAGAATGTATTTCTTGTCCTGGGGCATTTTCTATGCTTCTCCCTTGTTTTGAGGTTCCCAGCTAATCTCTCCCTGTTGTCTCAGTATCTCTCTCTCTCCTGTGATGTCTTTATGTCTCTGGCTTGAAGCCTTTTATCTCTGTCATTGTCATTTTTTTGTCTAGCGCAGTGCCTTTCTCTCACCCTGTCTCCCCATCTTTGAAATGAGAACAAGACCCTGAATTTACAGCTTTGTGCAAATTGTCCCGGGGTGGGGTGGGGGGGCATCTCAGTCTCGGGTATCCTCATTCTCCAATATGTGGTCACCGTGTCTCCCCGGCACACTTGTTCCTGAAGTTTGTGGCAGACCCTGGTGGTCGGAAGATTTGGACATGACCCGACATTGGCCCTGGGAGGTGAGCCTCCGGCTGGAAAATGAACACATATGTGGAGGGGCCCTCATTGATCTCAGCTGGGTGGTGACTGCTGCCCACTGCATCCAAGGGTGAGTGTGGCCCCTGTGTCCACGGCCTGGAGACCCAGGGCTGCCATGGGCCCAGCCCATCCTCCTCATTTCCTCTGTGAAACAATGTGGGAGTTGGGAGGTGAAGGGGGAGTAGGAAGGGATATCCGGAATGGGGAAGAGTCCTGCTCAAGGTCTCACAGGGCGCCAGGGGCTGAGTTGAGGCAGGAGCGCAAAGCAGCCATGACTGCATCCTGAGCAAGGTGACAGGAAAACCCAGCATACACTCCCCTGCCACCCCCCCAGTCCTCAGACACCTCCCCCCTCTCCATGCACACAAGAACATACACGTATAGCAACACTTGCACGCTTGCATACACCATACATAGATGAGGCCGGCTTGAATCAACTTGAACAGGGAATGAGGAGGCAGCAGCATCCCTGGCCCTGATGGCCTCCAGGCTGGATTAGCAAGATGGAAAGAGCAGAGCACATCGGGCAGGGCTTCTGCTGAGGGAGAGGGTCTTCGGCAGAGGTAGGAGCACTGCGTTGTTTGGAAACCTGACGTCGACTGGCTGAGGCCGTGTGTCTCCCGTAGCACCAAAGAGTACTCCGTGATTCTCGGCACCCCCAAGCTGAAGCCCGTGGACTTCCCGAAGGGCGTCTCGATCCCCGTGAAGGACATCATCATGCACCCCAAGTACTGGGGCCGGACCTTCATCATGGGTGATCTTGCCCTTCTCCAGCTTCAGACTCCCGCCATCTTCGGCAAGTACGTGCAGCCCATCTGCCTGCCAGAGGCCAGCTACAACCTGAAGGTTGGGACGCAGTGCTGGGTGACTGGCTGGGGCCAGGTGAAGCAGCGCTTCTCAGGTGAGCACGATGGGTTGAGGGTGGGGTGTGGAACCACAGAGGGCGTGCTGCCTTCCTTCTGGGGCCTCGGCTGCTAGACCCTTTCACGGTGCCTCTCAGGAAGCTTGTGGTTGCCACCTCTGGGCAGTTGTTGGATGTGTTAGGACGGTCCTCACGGTTTACACCGCTGGGCCTGCTGTCGGCACTAACGCAGGTCTAGCGACGCCTGCGCTGGGCACGATCTTTTGTGTCTTACAGAAGCTCGGAGTCAGGGAATCATAAATGTACTCACTCACTCATTCATTCACCTGACGAGCCTCGAGCGTCTGGCGCACCCCAGCCCCCTTGCGTTGGGAACACGAGCCCTACCTGCGGGGCATTGTAACTGAGTGTGGGGGTGGGGGCGCAGGCTGGCAAGGAAGGAGGCCAAGACTTGGTCAGGTGATCTCGAGATCCAGCCGGGAGGGATCTGGGAGGAGCATCTGAGAAGCCTGAAGGAAGAGCGACTATTAATCAGGTGACAGAGGGCACAGCCGATGCCAAGCTCAGAGGCTAGAGAGAAGCAGTGTGGGGTTGGGGTCTCCAGCTGTAAGTGGTTGCATTGAAACTTGGGTTGTGGCCTGCTCGGTTCAGAAGCAGCTGCTGCCCAGAGAGAGGGATCCTGAAAGCCTCCGAGGGTGAGGGGCTTGCCAGACATGGTCGGTGCTGCAGGGAGACAGACAGGTGAAGGCGGGCACGGGGGTGTGAAGGGATGTGGCTCGGCCGAGTGTCAGAAATGGCGGTGAGAGGACACTGGGGAGAGGCCAGGGCTGAGTGGAGTCAGAAGTTCTTTCTCACCCCACTGGGCTCCTCCACAGCCAACTCCACGCTGACCCCAGAGCTGCAGGAAGCCGAGGTGTTTATCATGGACACCAAGAGGTGCAGCCGGATTTACCGCAAGAAGTCCCTCATCCCCCACCTTGTCCCCCTCGTCCTGGGGAACATGATCTGTGCCACCAATTATGGAGAAAACTTGTGCTCTGTGAGTTTCGGGCGGTTCTGGCAGCTCTTCTCTTGGCAGTGACTCCCAGGGTGGGGGCAGGGGAAGTTCCCGGGGAGGGGTTTGCTGGGCTTTTCCCTCTCTGTCAGCATCACCAGGCAATGCTCTGCTCCCATCCCCTGTGACTTTGACTTTGCCTGATAACCCTGGGATGGGTCCACAACTGAGGAGCTGAAGGAGGAGGGCCCCATGTAGTGAGGACCTCAAGGAGCGAAAGAATCTTCCAGGCAGAACTCAGGGTGGGCATTCTGGGTCCTCTGGGGTCCTGGGTCCCCACGGGGCCCAGGGCTTCCATTGTTCCTCTCTCTTTGCCTAGGGGGATTCTGGGGGTCCGTTGGCTTGCGAAGTCGAGGGCAAATGGATTCTGGCTGGGGTGTTGTCCTGGGAAAAGGCTTGTGCCAAAGCGCAGAATCCTGGCGTGTACACCCGTGTCACCAAATACAGCAAATGGATCAAGCAGCAAATAAGTAATGGGGCTCTCTCAGGCCCCCAAACCTCTGCCTGCCTTCTACTCCTGTTCTGGCTGCTGCAGCCCCAGATGGGCCCCTGATCTCTCTTCTCTCTTCTCCCTGCTTTGCCTGTGCTTTATGGGTCCAGGTCAAAGTTAGACCCAGTTCCTGTGTCGGTATTCAACAAGAGTCAAGGTGGGGAGAGTGGCCCCCGGGAGGATGGGGCCCTGCTTTGGCCTCCCCATGGGGAGGGATGCGGTGGATGACTAGGCCTCGGGTGACCAGGAAAAGGGACGTGTGGCCTGGAAGAGCTCTGGAATTGCGGACCAGGATAGCCGGGATTAAATTTGTGCAAATGTGAGCTGGCTCTGTTCTTTTTTTTCTGGGCGACCCTGGGAGGTTAGGGTGGGTGGGAGGGCAGGGCCTCCGAGAATTCATTCTGCCAGCAGACTCCCCGTAGTGGAGGCAGTTGGTTTTTGCTATATCACTAGTCCAGGGCCGTAGGGAAAGGGCCTGGGCCTCAGGCCTCAGTTTCCTCATCTGTAAAGTGGGCCGGCTGGAAGGGGGCAGCCAAAGCATGCCCTGTAGGCTGACAGTAGGAAGGACCCACATAAAGTGCTCCAAATATAGCTTGCTTTCTTTTTTTAAAAATGGCACAAAAAACTGATTATAAAAATTTAGGATTAAGGTTAGGGTTAGGGTTACATGTTTTTTTTGCTTTTAAAAATTTCTTTAAAGATTGTTTACAAGTAATATCTGAATACATTCTTATTGTGATTTACTGAAAGTGTTCAGAAATACATATAAAGAATCCCTCCTCTCAGCCACCCATGCCGCTGTCTTTCCCAGGAGTAATTTCTGCTGACATCCTTCAATAAAATGTCTTTATGATTTTTAAAAAATAAATGAGATCTTATATATGTATTATTAATAGCCTACACTAAAAAATTACACACCTTAAAACACTTTCTATGTCAATACCTAGGGCTATTCATAATTTTATGTTCCTGCCTGGGTTCTGTGCGGGTGTGACATACGTTATTTAACCAGCACCGAATTTTAGGCTGTCCTGACTTGTCAGCATGATGGTGGTGCTGCCATTAACACCCTCCTGCATGTGCGTGTGCGTGTGCGTGGTGGGGGTGGGGGATGGTATGCTCTGAAACATTTCTGCAGCTGTCTTCCCGAGGGGCTCAGGGGAGGATGGTCATCAAAGGAAACACAAATTTAATAATTTTGGATGAGTACTACCAGATGTATTCCTCCCCAAAGCTGAGCCTGTTTACATTCATACCTACAGTACAGGAGGGTGAATATTTCCCCTCTTGCCAAAAATGGATGTTATTAACCTTTTAAAAATGTGCCCATCCAATGATAGAAAGTTGTATCATTGCTGCTTTTTTTATTTAAAAAAAATTTTTAAAAAGTTTATTTACTTTTGAGTGACAGAGAGAGACATGGCATGAGTGGGGGAGGGGTAGAGAGAGAGAGAGGGAGACACAGAATCCGAAGCAGGCTCCAGGCTCTGAGCTGTCAGCACGGAGCCCGACGTGGGGCTTGAACTCACGAGGTGTGAGATCATGAGCCGAAGTCGGACGCTCAGCCAACTGAGTCACCCAGGCGCCTGTATCATTGCTGTTTTAATTTGGATTTTCTTGATTGGAAAAATATCTTTTCATGTGTTTGCTCATAAAAAGATATACTTTTTCTCTAGTAAATCCTCTACTCATCTACTTGGCCTATTTTTAAGATTGGGTTGCTTTTCTTTTTCTTATGAAAGGGTTTGTCTTTTCTGAATACTGAGCCCTGCTCAGTTATTTTACAAATATTGTCTTGTCTTCTGGAAATACGTGGAGTAGATGGAATTATGGACTTTTTCCATAAAGACCTTTAAAATTATTATGGAGTCAAATCTGTCAGTCTTTACTTCTTTATGGATTTTGCACCTAGCTGAAGGTGGCCTTCTCCATCTCTAGATTGTAAGAGCGATCTTCCCATATTTCTCCTATTATTTTGATAAATTTATTTTTTTGTGTGTATAACTCTGTAATCCACTTGAAATTTCTGTTTATGTGTGGTGTGAGGTGGGGATCTGACTCAGTTTCCAACTGGAGAGCCAGTTCCATTGATACTATTTCTTGTAGAGTCTGTCTTTTCCCTGCTGATTTGAAAATCTGCATTCACAATAAGGAAGTCTTAATCTCTTCGTGGTATGTTTTTGAAACCTCTGTTATTTTCCCAGTGATCTGTTTGTCCCTAGGGTAGTGCTGTACTGTTTCAAATAGCTTTATGTTATGTTTTGTGAAATGGTAGCAAAAGCTCCCCCTTTTTTAAAAAAAAATACTGCCTAATCTACAGTTTATCTTCCGTGTGAACTTTAAGATCAGTTTGTCAATTTCCATTAGAGGTGCTGTTGGTATTTGAATCGAAATTAAACACACAGGCTAATACTGGGAGAACTATCATTTTCACAATGTTGAGTTCCTAACCAGGGATGTGGTATATGTCTCCATTCATTCAGCTCTTCTACTCCAGGATGTCTGGAAACATACTGAGTTTGGTTTTTACAAATTTTGGTTATGTTTATTGTGGGTGATATCTTTTCCCATTATATATTTTAAAAAAATATTTGAGAGAGAGAGTGAGTGAGCACACGCATGAGCAGGGGAGGGACAGAGAGAAGAAGAGAGAGACTCCCAAGCAGGCTTCTCACTGTCAGTGCAGAGCCTGATGCAAGGCTCGAACTCATGGACTGTGAAATTGTGACTTGAGCCAAAATCAAGAGCTGGAGGCTTAACTGACTGAGCCACCTAGGCGCCCTTATTTTTTTCTGACTTTATATGTTAGGTATTTTAAAGCCATTTATTTATTTACTTATTTAAAGTTTTTTGGGTTTTTTTTGAGAGAGAGAGAGAGAGAGAGAGAAAGTGGGGGAGGGGCAGAGAGAGAGGGAGATAGAATCCCAAGCAGGTTCTGCACCGATAGAATTCCAAGCAGGTTCTGCACTGTCAGCGCAGAGCCCCATGTGGGGCTCAAACTTGTGAACTGCAAAATCATGGCCTGAGCTGAAATCAAGTCAGACGCTTAATGGACTGAACCACCCAGGTGCCCCTAAAGCTGTTGATTAAAAAAAAAAAAAAATAGTGATCTTGATTCCTGGTCATCTTGCCAAACTGACTTAATTCAACACTTTGTTGATTTCTTTTGCCTTATTTTTGGCTAATCAAATTACCTAAAATGGTGACAGCTACGTCTTGTCCTTTTTGAAAATTGTACCATTTATTTCATCATCTCTGCCTGTGACCCTCAACACAGTGTGAAATAGCCACGATGTGGGGGGTGGGGGATATGTGTGTATCTCAGTCTTCGTCTGTTTCACAGATAGTTACTAGTTAGTCTGTTTCACAGAGACTTCTCTGTGTCCGGCACTGTTTGGGGCCCTGCGGATGCAGTAATGAACTATTAAGATGATTATATGGTTTCTCTTATTTAATTTGTTCTCATAATGAAATTCATTACCAGATCTTAGTAGATTTCTTAGGTAAATTCCATAACACATTTTGAATTCAATTTGCTGGAATCTTGTTTAGAAGTTCTTCCCCAATGTTGGACTGGTCTACACCTTTCCTTTCTGTTGTACTGTTTCTTCAAGTTTGGTGTCATTGCTGTGCTAGCCTCTTAAAACATGTTGAGAAGCTTTCTGGTATTTTCCTATGTCCCAGAGAAGTGTCTGTAACAGCAACATTATCTATTCCTTAGGTCTGATAAATTGTGCACATAAAACTCACTGGGCCTAATAGCTTTTTAAAGGACAAACGAATCTTTGACTCTTTAAAAACTATCTTGCATAGTTATTGGCTGAGTTGGGTTTCTCATTTCCTTTTGCATAAATTTTAGTATAATCACTTACTTTAGCTTAGATTCTTTTTTTTTTTTAAACTTAGATTCTTACATTTCAAACTGATGTATAAAATTTGAACCTATGGCTTCTTTCCCATTTCTAACATTTATATATGTACTCTTGACCTTTTCTTAATACTTAAAGATTACAATTGCCAGCTTATTGTGTTTCGTAGGTGTTTTTAGAAATCCATCTGGCATACCTTATTACTTAGCTTCATGGTATCCATCCGTCCCTCCTATTACCCCACGTCCTGGTCAGCGGCCCACCCCCTCTGCTGTGCTGCTCATGTTCTTTAGGGGAAAGCTATCACACTCCCAGCTCCCAGAAGGAGTGGCTCATTGGTCTGATCGAGTTAGCATAGTGCAGTGCCCCCGCCACCTGACCCCAGTTGGGTCACCCAGCCAGCGTAAGGCATGGTTAGAAGAGGGGCATGCACACTCTTTCTGTGAATGTGGATGACGAAGCAGAAGGATGTGGGCTGTTGACAACCATTTTTTTTTAAGTTTTAATTTAAATCGCAGTGAGTTAGCATACAGTGTAATATGAGTTTTAGGTGTGCGATATAGTGATTCAGCACTTCTGTACATCACCTGGCCAACTGTTTTTCAACAAAGGAACCAACTCAGGATGAAGCCACCTCCAATGAGGAGAGGAGACAAATTTTAAGCCTCTTAGTTGGGGACTCCTGAATGGTACACACTAACTTTGGGTTTTAGTGCTCAAATCTGCTGCCGCTTTTTATTTCATTAAAGCTCTTTTAGCTTTAGTAATTCTGTCTACTCTTGGGGGACTTTTTTACTGTCCTTTTTCTAACCTCTTGAGTGGTGTGCTTAGTCAGTTATTACAGACTTCTTTGATTTCTGATATTTTCACTTAACTGTGTGAAATCTCCTCTGACTCTCACTTTGACCATATTTCACAGGGTTTGGTAGGTACTGACCTCACTGATTGATTTCTATATTGTTTCTAATTTCACGCGACATACATTTTTAAGGAAGATTTTATCCAAACTTTATTATGTAATGTTTGTTTCATGCAGTTGTAGCATATTTCTTCTTTTATGTGGAAGTAATTCTTGGGGCACCTGGGTGGCTCATTCAGTTGAGCATCCGACTCTTGGTTTTGGCTCAGGTCATGGTCTTAGAGTTTGTGAGATCGAGCTCTGTGGCAGGCTCCGTGCTGAGCGTGGAACCCGCTTGGGAAACTCGCTGTCCCTCTCTCTCTGCACCTCCCTGCTCAAAATAAATAGATAAACTTTAAAAAGAATGATTATTTTTTGTATAGAATTTATTTCAAAATATTTTGCAACCCAGACTTTCCACCATATCCTATTAATCTGAAAAAGCGATGGTTTGTTATAATTGGGGATTACACAGGGAACAATTAGGCAAAACTTATCAGTAAATATCGTTGCTAACCCTCATGCTATACTTCTTATTTAATGCAAGGTGTACATGGAAGGGTGCTCTTTAATTTCCTGATGGATTGTTTGGGGGAGGATGGGGACTTCCTTTCTTCTCCGCTATTAAAACTTATATCACAATGTGGATTTAATTACTGTTGTGTTTTGGAACTTATTGGGGTTTTATTTGTGCCTAGTATTTGGTCAGTTTTTGGTGAGTGTTTCATGTGTGTTTGAAATGAAAGCATTGTGTCTTTTGAAACAATGTTCTAGCCGTAACTGCCTGAATCAGGTTTGTTGATCGTATTATTCAGATCTTTTCAACACTTCAGATATCTTATGTCAACAATCAGTTGATTTCTGAGAGGTTTATTACCACAAGAGTTAAGATTTCTTTAGGGGCGCCTGGGTGGCTCAGTCGGTTGAGCCTCCGACTTCGGCTCAGGTCATGATCTCGCGGTCTGTGAGCTCGAGCCCCGCGTCGGGCTCTGTGCTGACAGCTCGGAGCCCGGAGCCTGCTTCCGATTCTGTGTCTCCCTCTCTCTCTGCCCCTCCCCCGCTCATGCTCTGTCTCTCTCTCTGTCAAAAATAAATAAACATTAAAAAAAAAGACTTCTTTTTCAGTTCTAGTAATTCTTGCTTTCTCTTTCAAAGCTATGTTGCTAAGAGAGCAAAGTACATGTTCACTGTACCATTGTGGTGGCTTATACCCTATCCATATAAAATGTGCCTTTGATGGTATTTGCTTTTTCAAAGATCTGGATCACAGCATCCATTCCTAACTCTGCTGTTCTAACTGATGAGGGGATATATAATTTTATGTTTTGTATGTTTCCTAAAGGTTTTCCTTGGATTTATTTTAGACCTCTTGTAGTTTCTTGGTTTGAGCATTTAATTCACTTTCATTCTTTGTTATTCAATAATAAATACCTTTAAGATTGTGGATTTGCCTTGAACACACCCAGTAAGTTTTTAACGCATTGCTCTAATTACTAACATTTTTCTAAAGAGTTTATAGAATGTTATTTCTTCAAAATAAGTTAACGAAGTTTATTTTTAAAAACTTCAGATAAGTTGCTCACTCTTGTTACTAAATCTTTGTTTCATTGATTGCATCATGGTATAAAAGTGTGGCCCAGAGTGTTCAGCTTTTAGGGAAGTTATTGTGGTGTTCTTAGTAGCCTAGTGTGCGGTTGATTTTTATAGAAATTCCATCCCCCAAAGACGGAATTGGAGAAGGCTGTCCCCTACAGGTGAGGTTTTTCAGTTTGTCACATATCGCTGATTGACTTCGCTTTCTAGGTTTGATGCAATGTGATCAGTGGACAGAACTCTACGGTGTTACGTAGTCATTGGCATTTTCATCTTCTCCCAACACAAAGTAACTTTCTTTTTCTGTTTGAAGCTTTTGTCCTGAATCACATTTGTTTGTTTCTTTCTTTCCTTCTTTCCTTCCTCCTGCCTTTCCTCCTTTTTTAGCTTCACACCCAGTGTGGAGCCCAACGTGGGGCTTGAACTCACAACCTTGAGATCAAGACCTGAGCTGAGATCGAGAGTCAGACGCTTAACTGACTGAGCCACCCAGGCACCCCCTGAATCACATTTCTAGAGATAAACGTTGCCATTTCTATTTTCACTTGTATATACTCACTATATTTCTGCCTGTCTTTTTGCTTTCAACTGCTTCATGTCAGTATGTTTTAGGTGGGTCCCTGATAAGTAGCACATGAGTAGACTTTTTTCCTACCCATTGTAAGAATCTTTTACTTTTAAAAGTAGAGGGTTGTATTCACATTGGTAATGATGATAGATATGATGGTCTTCATTGAACTGTCTTATTTTGTTTCATTGATCCCCTCAGAGTATTATTTTCCACAAAGGCAGAAGAGTAGATAGGGTTTTTCTTCTCCGGATTTTCTTTTCTTCCTTTCTTCTTTTTTCCCCCCCTCTCCCTCCTACTCCCTGTTTCCCCCTAGGGTAAATCTGATTGTAGGGATAATCATTTCCTTGATTTTCTGCCATGTGTCTCTGTTTTTGGTTTCATACAGTATGTACCTTTTTGTGTCCGACTTCTTTCCCTCAGCAGTACGTTGATGGGATTGGCCGTGTTGCTGCGTGTGGTGGTCCACTTTCGTTTGGGTGAGTAATTGTGAGCCTCCATCCCGCCTTTTTTTTTTTTTTAATTAAAAAAATTGTTTTTGACATTTATTTATTTTTGAGAGAGCATGAGCAAGGAGGGAGGGGCGGAGAGAGAGGGAGACACAGAATGGGAAGCAGGCTCCAGGCTCTGAGCTGTCAGCACATGGGACCTGACATGGGGCTCGAACCCACGAACTGTCAGGTGCTTAACCGACTGAGCCACCCAGGCGCCCCTTCCATCCCACCTTTGGTGGCTGTTGGGTAGTTTCCGGTTGGGGCTCTATTCAGCAGCACTGCCGTGAGCCATCTCTTGGATCTTTCCTGCTGTATCTGTGCATGCCTGTTTGGAGGGCACACAAGCAGAAGGGGACGTGCAGGTTGTGGGGCACATACTTTGCTTTACTATATGATCCCGGAGTGGGGACACCAGTGGCCTGGACCATCCCCCTCCCCCAGCAGTGTTGGGAGCAGCTTTGTTACCCTGAGTCCTCGGCAGCAGTGGTGATGGGGTGCGGCAGAAGGGAGTGGTCCTAAAGGACAGTGTGAAGAGCATGGGAACACTGGGGAGGGACCTCAGTGGGGTGGTGGGAAGGGGACCCAAGTCATTTATTCTGATGACTCATGAAGACCCAGGCCTACAAGCTGCTTCCTCTTAAGAAGCCACCTTCCAAGGCCTCAAACACTGGGCCTCCCTCTACCCAGGAGCTATTTTCTTGAAAATGCAGAACCTGGGGGAAAAAGGAAAACTCCAGTTCCATTTAGCCACCCACAGCAGGAACTAGCCATCCCCTTCTCAGTGCCTCAGTTTCCACACCTCCTGGGTGCCCTGAAGAAGGTTTCATGAAGGAGATTGGACTGGGCACTGGGATCCACAGGTGCTGTCATGGGCTCAGGATTGGGCATAGAGGGGCAGCATCAAGACCAAGGCTGAGCCCGGGGGGTACTGTTGTGGGCCAGATGGCAGGTGCTGTCATGGGCTCAGGGTACCAGAAGCATCATTCCAGGGAGGTGCCTAGCAGCAGCCTCCGTTGTGGTCCCAGCGGGACCTTGCCATGACCGCACTATCTCCTTCTCAGGATCCTGCCGCTGCCTTAGCTGGGTGAGCCCCAAACCCTGGGGCAGAGACCCAGTCCCTGCTACCATGAATAAACGAACCGTGAGTTCTAGAATTCTCACACAGTAGAGATGCTCTGCCCCACCCTGCCCCCACGTCCTATTATGAGGGCCAGTGTAGGTCAGGCACCTGCTAGCCATGGCATGTGGGCCAGGAGATCTTCAGAGCCTCACATCTCCATTTTCTTCTGCCAAACTTGGAAATTCCCTCTTTTCAGAAGGTAGGGCTTTTGGGACATGGGAGAGGGGCAGGGGAGGGGGTGTCTTTGCCTGGGTTCTGTCCTCCTTTCTGAATTGGCCCATATCCTGATGGGCACATCCTCACCAGACTGCACAGTGTACCAACTTAGGGGCCCAGATAGTGTCGAAGCACTTCCAGTTGGCAAGGGTGACCATGAACACGAGGGAAGAGTCTTGTTAGAAATCGGGGAACAAGCTAACAGACGGGGATCAGATGAGCTTGTTTGGGAGGTGCAATCTAGGAGAACCAGGACTTAGGATGACAATGTGTGAGGTATGAGTGACTGTTCACCCTCTGTAAGGTCTCAACACCCTGTGAGGTGGCCTTTACCAGTGTCTCCATTTCACAACGGGAAACCAAGGCCCAGGGGACTTAGGTGGCTTGTGGAGCCAGGGTTCAATACTGGTTTTCAGTAGACTCTAGCCACTGAGTGTTCCCTGTGTGTGTGATGGTGTCTATGGCGAGGTTGATCCCCGACACCTCACACCCCCAAACAATCCATCATGGCTCCCCTCTGACTGAACCGCTGTCCTTGGTGCTGGCACCTGATGCTGGCATCTCCAGGCTGAATCCTGCAAATCCTTTGTAAGGAGGTGGGAGTCTGTGTTTTGGATGTGAGCTCTGAGGAGTGTTGTTCCCCGAGCCCGGGGAACACACTGAGGGTGTGGAGTGTAGCGGCGAAGCCCAACCCCGCCCCCTAGGACTGTCACTTTTTAGGTGGTGAGGCTCATTCTGCAGGACCTTGGCTCCATGGGGCCCTCAGCTTTGTGAGAAAGGAGAGGGCAAGCCTCTGGAACTCCTCTTCCCTCCCAAAGTGGAACAGCCC
The DNA here is from genome assembly GCF_018350215.1 of Panthera leo. Lineage (NCBI taxonomy): Eukaryota > Metazoa > Chordata > Mammalia > Carnivora > Felidae > Panthera > Panthera leo. The sequence goes on along the minus strand of NC_056680.1, from coordinate 16,104,645 downwards.
CCATCGGGGCAGGCTGTAATCCGAATCACAAGGTAGCCACGGACCTACCACAGCATGTGAGAAGAGCTGGAAATGCGGCTCCCCCTTGGGGGGAATGGAAAATAGGACAGCAAGCCATTGGATAGGGACATGGGCAAGAATGGAGCCTTGAGAAAGCAAGGCAGGACAAAACTCAGTGGAGATGTGGGGGCCCTTGGGGAAGACCCTGGCTGAGGGTAAAGGTATTTATCCGTGGAAGTCTGTGGCAAGGGAGCTGACCATCTACACCTGATGGTACCAGGAGCCCTGGGACATAGCAGAATGAGCCAAAACATCAATGATGTGTGTGGAGGGGTTTCTGTGAGGCAGGGCACACCAGATGTTTCCACTAATGTGTCGGGGTCATCATAGGCTATTAACCTTGTCTGTTTATCAGTGGACCCCTCCACCGCCGTCGTGGACCCTCCCTAGGCAAGGACAGGCCTTGGTTACTGCTGCTGAGTCCCTGATGCCCTGCTTGGCATTGCACACTGAGCTGCTGAGGGAAACAGACTTTCTGGAATCATGCCAGCTTCTGACGTCGTAAACACATGTCTAGCTTTGCCTCCATGAGGATCTGTGACTGCATGTTAGCAGCTTGTTGGCCAGTCCGACCTTGACAGCAGGCTACATACAAAAAACCCTTTTTATTTGTCTTTAATCTTGGTCTCCAACCTTTGCTGCAGAATCTCTCCCTCTCCTGTCCTCGATGTTCAGTTATTAAATACCAGTCCGAGATGGTCCAGTTCAAGATCTCAGTCTTAAACCGGTTCAGTGCAGCTCCTTCTTCTCCCACTCCTGCTGTTGGGGGTGGGGCGGGGCAAGGAGGGGGTTGACAAGCATCTCTACTCACTTTCTCATATGGTCACAGAGAGCACATCTCGGGGAGGTGACCTGCGAAGGCAGGCGCTGGAGTTGTACCAGGCGACATCACTGTCCATTGCTTTCTGACCACAGCCGTAAGCCGTCCTGCTCACTTGTGCCCCATCACTTATCCCTTGACTGGCAACTCGCTCCTCGGATGAGTCTCCTCCTTCACTGCCCTAGCCATCTGCTTGTGTAAACGAGTGGGCAGAGAGAAACCCTGGGGGTGGTGGCCGTCCAGTTCCCATTGTGTGGGGGACTGCTTTAACATGTGGGGCATCTGTTGCCTCTAGGCCTTTGTCATTTGCAGGGCTGTATGCGAAGCCCTTCCCCACGTGTGTGGTGGCCAGAATGTGGCTCTCTCTTCCTCGATAGTCTGCTGCCGTGTGCAGTGGTCTTGAGAGTCTGCACAGGCCTGGCATGGCCCCCTTTCTACTTTTTCCTTAGAGCCCTGGTTCCAGGCCTGTGGTCACACCAACATCGCCTGCAAGATGGTGAAGGGGAAGCTGGTAGAGGTAGGCAAGTGGCCATGGCAGGTGAGCATCCTGTTTCTGGGCGCGTACATCTGCAGCGGCTCCCTCATCCACCATCAGTGGGTCCTCACGGCCGCACACTGCCTAGAGAGGTCAGTCGGGGTGGCCAGCCGTTCCCGGGGGCTTTGCTTTCTGGCATGGGGGGTGGTGCCCAGTAGATCTGGGGATCTGGGAGTAGGGGTCTGGCTGGGTTACCCTGTGCTCAGTCTGTGTGTCTGCAACCACGTATGGCCTCACTGCTGGCAATCTGCCTCCTACCTATGGCCCTGTAGATCCAAGGACCCCAAAAAGTACTCCGTGAGGGTGGGAGTCCAGCAGGTCTCAGGAAACGGCACTTGGCTCCTGCTCACTCGCATCGTGATCCACGAGGATTTCCACAACCTCCTATCCCAGGACATTGCCCTCCTGAAGCTGAGGGACCCCATCTCCTGGTCCCCCCTCATCCAGCCTGTCTGCCTACCCAACACCAAATTCAAGCTCTCGCTCGGGACCATGTGCTGGGTGATCGGGTGGGGACATAAAAATGAACAAGGTGAGTAAAGGCAGGCAGAGGTCCCAAGACTGCAGCCTCTTCGGAACACAGCTCTGACGTGGGCTCGTTTGTTCATTCCCTTCTTCACTCGTTCAGTCCCTCAGCGAACATTCCCGAGCACTTACGCACGCTACACACTATCCTGACCTTTGCTGATAGGAAGAGATCCATAGTGCTCTAGTGTAAAGGACGCACATGGGCTACGTGGGCCTCAGTTCCCAGAGTTAAATCCAGTGCCAACCCCTCACCTTGCAGCATGGCAGGGAAATTAATCCTGGGCCACTAATGGGATTCCCTGTCTACAAGTGGCACATGGGCCATGATCTCGGGAAGTATTGAGGCACTGGACAGCCATCATACATACTTGTTACCTCAAGGCACCAATAATTCCTGGTTGGTGCCACCCTAGAGTCCTAGAATCGAGGAGTGTTTGTGGGATCCTGCCCTCCAGGGGATGGCACATTTTGGGCTCCTGGGTCTTGACACCTTGGCAGGTAGCCGTGGAGCAGGGTTTCACCCTTGTTGAAACCTGAACTATTGCAGTAGTCTCTCCTGGTCCTCATTCAGGGCTTAGATGCTGCTCTGAGCCCCCTGGGAGGCTTTTGCTTGGTCTTTCTAAGGAGTTTGAGTGTTTCAAAAGTCAGGCTGTGGGATGGGGCCTTTATAAATTACCATCCCGGGACAGTAGCCCTGTCTCACAACCCTAGTGAATGTGGACAACTTCAAGACGGAGATGTGTCAAATAGTTGAAGGGATGATGAGGCAGGATCTCTCTGTCTCTTCAGAAACCTCAAGTACCCCCTACAGTCTTCAGGAGGTGGCTGTCAGGATCATTAGCAACGGTATCTGCCGTCAGCAGTACCAGTTTCTCTTCTTGAAGAAAGAGAAGTTCATTGGGAAGGACATGCTGTGTGCCTCCTCAGAATTGGGCATGGACTCTTGTCAGGTGCGGGGTGTGTGGCCCACGGGAGGGAGGGGACTTTCAGGGATCACGTCTGCCTTCTCACACGGCACTGGGTGACCTGAGGAAGATCTCCTTTCCTTGGCCTTCAGTTTCCAAGTCTGTAAAATAGGGTGAAAAAACTCCTTGTGCCTGTCCACAATAATGGTAATAATGGCAATGCTCTTCAGGTCTCTTGGACATTTCTGAACATCAGTCACATGCCCAGATGTGGGCCCGGTGCTGGCAGAACTGGTTTTCATAAATGGCATCGTTCCGTAAGCGTGTGTCTGTCTCTCGCATCTCCGGTTCAACATTGTTTTTGAGATTTATCCCTATTGAAAAGTGCAGCTCTCATTCATTAATTGACATCTCGAGCTAGGATATTCTCTTGTGACCATGGCACAATTTCTACACTCTATTGTTTATAGCATTGAGGTGGTTTTCAGGGATTTTTTCATATCACAAACCGCTGCTCTGAATATTCTTACACACATCTCCCTACTTACGTGTTCCAGAATTTCTCGACAGGATGTGTCCTGCAGGGAACTGGGGGGGTCATAGGCTGTGCATGCCTTCATCTTTAATAGTTTTTGCTGGGGCGCTGGAGGGCTCAGTTGGTGGAGCATCTGACTCTTGATTCAGCTCAGATCATGATCTCATGGTTCATGAGTTCGATCCCCACATCAGGCTCTGCGCTGACAGCATGGAGCTTGCTTGGGATTCTCTCTCTCTCTCTCTCTCTCTCTGTGCCCATTCCCTGCTGTCTCTCTCTCAATAGAAAAAAAATATTAAGGGGCGCCTGAGTGGCTCAGTCGGCTGAGCGTCTGACTTCGGCTCAGGTCATGATCTCACGGCTTGTGGGTTCGAGCCCCGCGTCGGGCTCTGTGCTGACAGCTCAGAGCCTGGAGCCTGCTTCGGATTCTGTGTCTCCCTCTCTCTCTGCCCCTAACCTACTTGCATTCTGTCCCTGTCTCTCTCAAAAAAATAAATCAAACATTAAAAAAATTAAAATTGTTATTGCCAATTGTTTTCCAAAGGGATCGTGTTAATCCATATTCTTACATCAGTGTTTGAGAATTCTGTTCCATATTGTTGGCAACATTTTTGGTATTGTCAGACTATAAAACGTTTTCCATCCTGTTAGATGAGAAACAGAGCAATAGTATCCCGTTGTGGTTGCAGCGTGTGTCCCCAGTGACCAGTGCAGCTATGCGTCGCTTCCTGTGTGCATTCTCCATTCGTGATTCTTCTTCTATGAATCACTTACTCAGCTGTTCTGCACATTTTCTATTGTTTGCCTTTTTCTTTTTATTATATTTTATATTTTGGATCTTGGTTCTGTGTTCCTTGTGTATATGGCCGATATCTTGTCCCGGTTTTTAAATTTATCTTTTCATTATGTTTACACTGTCCTTTGCTGAGCAGCAGTTTAGATTTTATTGAAGTCAAGACCAGATGGACTTAATATACAGAAAAAAAATATATATGGAACATTCCATCAAAAAACAAAAGACGGCAGCATGCACTTCCTTTTCACGTGCACATACAACATTCTCCAGGAGAGCTTGATCACATGTTAGGCCACAAAGCAAGTTTCAGTGAATTCAAGAAGACTGAAACCCTATCAAGCATCTTTTCTGACCACAACAGTATGAAACTAGAGATCAGTGACAAGAAAAACAAAACAAAACCAGAACTGGAGAAAACAGAAACGCGGAGGCTAAACAACACGCCGCCAAATAAATAACAGGTCAATGAAGAAATCAAAGAGGAAATTAAAAAATACCTCGAGACAAATGAAAATGGAAATACAATGGTTCAAAATCTTTGAGATGCAGCAAAAGCAGTTTTTTAAAAAATTTATTAAGTGTTTAATTTTAATTCCAGTATGGTTAACATACAGTGTTATATTAGTTTCAGGTGTACAATATAGTGATTCAACCATTTCATACATCATGACTCAGTGCTCATTATGATAAGTGTACTCTTAATCCCCTTTATCTGTTCCACCCACCCCCCACCCACCTCCCCTCTGACATGTTTTATTTTAAATGAATACCCTCAGTTAAAGTTACCGCTTTTTTCCAACAAGAACATTTTTTCTACTTGAAGCATATTTCAGAATATATGGTTCTAAAAGATAAATATAAAACATTCCACCCAACAAAAATAGAATACACATTTTCCTCAAGTACACATAGAAGAATCCTCTGGTTAAATCCCACAAAAAGAGACATAATAAATATTACAAATTTAAGAAGACTGAAGTCATACCAAGGATAGTTTCCAACCACAGTGGTATAAAACTAAAGATCAACAACGGTAAAACGAAGCTGGAAAATCTACAATGTGTATATTAAATATTTAATATGTAAATATTAACACACTACTGCACAAGCAATGGGCCAAATAAGAAATAAAATGGCAAATTAAAATATGTCTCAAAAGAAAGGAAAATACAATATTTCAAAACCTATGGGATGCAGCAAAAGCAGATGTTAGAGTGAAATTTATGCTATAAATGCTCGTATAAAGAGGAAAAGTTCAAATAAACAACATTACACCACAAGGAACCAGAAAAAGAAGAAACAGCTGAGATTTAGTAGAGGAAGGAGATACCAAAAAAATCAGAAATAGAGACCAGAATAAACAATAACATAACACTGAAAGTAATGAGCAGTTTTTCCAAAAAAAAATAAACAAAATTGGCAATGCTTTAAAAAGCAGTTCTAAGAGGCAAGTTTATAGTAATGCAGGCCTACATCAAGAAACAAAATCTGAGATGATCTAACTTTACACCTGAAGGAACGAGAATAAGAACAAAGGAAGGAATAAGAACAAAGTAGAAGGAAATAATAAATATTGGAGTGATATAAATAAAATAGAGACTGAAGAAACAATAGAAAAGATCAATGAAACTAAGAGCTGGCTCTTTGAAAATGTAAAATTGATAAACTTTAGCTAGACTTATCAAGGAAATGAGAGAAGACTCAAAATCAGAAATGAAAGAGAAGTTCAACCAACACCACAGAAATACAAAGAAAATGGGTAAATTCCTAGAAACATACAATCTTCCAAGAATGAGTCAGGAAGAAAAAAAAAATTGGAACAGGCTGATTACTAGTAGTGAAAGTGAATCAGTAATCAAAAAACTCCCAACAAACAAAAGTCCAGAACCAGATGGCTTCACAGATGAATTCTATCAAACATTTAAAGAAGAGTTAATACCTATCTTTCTTAAAGTATTCCAAAAAATTGAGGAGGAAAGAACGGTTCCAAATTTATTCTACAAGGCCAGCACTACCCTGATACTAAAACCAGACAAAGACACTCTAAAAAAAAGAAAATTACAGACCAATAGCCCTGATGAAAATAGAAGCAAAACTCCTCAACAAAATCTTAGCAAACTGAATTCAATAATACAGGAAAAGGATCATTCACCTGATCAAGTGGATTTGTTCCAGGGATGCAAACATGTTCAGTATCTGCGAATCAATCAACATGATATACCACATTAATGAATGAAGGATAAAAATCATATGATCATCTCAACAGATGTAGAAAAAGCATTTGACAAAATTCAACATCCATTCATGGTAAAAACTCTTAGCAAAGTGTGTATAGAGGGAAGATACCTTAACATAATAGAGACCATATATGACAAACCCACAGCACATCATACTCAGTGGTGAGAAGCAGAAAGCTTTTCCTCTAAGGTCAGGAATGACAAGGATGTTCACTTGCCAATTTTATTTATTTATTTTTTATTTTTAAAAATTTCACCTGGTTTTTACTTTATCTTGCTGCTTTTATGCAACAGAGTACTGAAGATTAGCCACAGCAATCAGACAAACAAAAGAAATAAAAGGCATCCAAATTAGTAAGGAAAAAGTAAAACTGTCACTATATGCAGATGATATGATACTACATATAGAAACTCCTAACGACTCCATCAAAAAACTGTTAGAGCTAATAAAGAAATTCAGTAAAGTTACAGGATACAAAATATAAAGAAATATGTTCCATTTCTACACACTAAAAATGAAGTAGCAGAAGGAAATTAAGAGAACAGCTCCATTTATCATTGCATCAAAAAGAATAAAATACCTAGGAATAGATTTAACCAAAGGTAAAAGACTTGTACTCTGAAAACTATAAGACACTGATGAAAGAAACTGAAAATAACACAGATAAATGGAAAGATATACCATGCTCATGGACTGGGAGAATTAATCATTAAAATGTCCATACTATCCAAAGCAATCTACAGATCTGATGCAATCCCTATCAAAATACCAATAGTAATTTTTGCAGAATTAGAATAAAAAATACTAAAATTTGTATAAAACCACAAAAGATCCAGAATGGACAAAGCAGTCTTGAGAAAGAAGACAAAACTGGAGGTATCACAATCCCAGATTTCAGGCTATACTACAAAGCTAGATTAATCAAAAGAATATGGTACTGAAACAAAAATAGATACAAATCAATAGTTAATCAAAGGAGGCAAGAATATACCATGGGGAAGACTGTCCCTTCAATAAATAATGTTGGGAAAACCAAACAGCTACATGCAAAAGAATGAAACTTGACCACTTTCTTACAACATACACAAAAATGAGCCCCAAATGGATTAAAGATCTAAAGGTAAGACCCCAAGCCATAAAACTCCTAAAAGAAAACATAGGCAGTAAACTCTTGCACATCAGTCTTAGCAGTTTGTTGTTGAATCTGCCCCCTCAGGCTAAGCCAACAAAAGCAAAACAAAATTAAGGCAATTGGGACTACATCAAACTAAAAAAGCTTCTCACAGCAAAGGAAAACATCAACAAAATGATAAGGCAACCTACTGAATGTGAGAAGGTATTTGCAAATGATATTTTTGAGAAAGGGTTGGTATCCAAAATATGTAAAGAACTCCTACAACTCAACACCAAAAACCAAAACCAAAAACCCACCCAAAAAAACCCTCCAAAAAACTCAGTCTGATTTAAAAAATGAGCAGAAGACCTGAATAGACATTTTTTTCCAAAGAAGACATACAGATGGCTAACAGACACATGAAAAGATGCTCAACATCACTCATCATCAGGGAAATACAAGTCAAAACCACGATGAGATACCGCCTCACACGTGTCAGAATGGCTAAAATCAACAACATAAGAAACAACAGGTGTCGGCAAGGATGTGGAGAAAGCGGAACCCTCTTGCACCATTGGTGGGAATGCAAACTGGTGCAGCCACTGTGGAAATAAGTATGGAGTTTCCTCAAGAAGTTAAAAATAGAACTGCTCTATGATTCATTAATTCTCCTGCTGGGCATTTATCTGAAGATAGTGAAAACACTAATTTGAAAAGACATATGCCTCCCTATGTTTATTGCAGCATTATTTACAATAGCCGAGATACGGAAGCAGCCCAAGTGTCCATCCATAGATGAATAGATAAAGAAGACATCCAGTGTAGTTTTGGACTTTTTAATTTTCTTTTAAAGCTTATTTTGAGAGAAAGAGAGCACGTGTGAGTGGGGGAGGGGCAGAGAGAGAAGGAGAGAGAGAATCCCAAGCTGGCTCTGCACTGTCAGCATGGAGCCCTATGCCGGGCTCGAACTCACAGACCTTGAGACCATGACCTGAGCCAAAATTCAGAGCCTCACATTTAACTGACGGAGCCACCCAGGCGCCCCTTACTTTTTTCTTTTCTAATGAAAGCATTTAAGGCTACACATTCCCCTCTTAGTAAATGCTTTAGCCTAATGCCACATATTTTAATATGTAGCATTTTTACTGTTATCCGGCTCTAAATATTTTCTATAATTCCCATTCTTATTTCATTTTGACCCACGACTTATTTAGAAGTGTGTTTTTTTGATTTTCAAATACATGTGTACTTATTTGTTTTGTTAATGATTTCCAACCCAATTTCTGTGTGGTCATAAAATAGGCTCTATGGCGATACCAGTTATATGGAATATGTTGTAACTTGCCTGGCAGCCTGGTATGCAGTTAAGTTTTAAACATTTATTTCATTATTATCTATTTCTATTAATTTTTCTTCTGCTTCCCTTGGGCTTGATTTGGTTATCTTTTTCTGTCTTCTTGGACAAAAGGATTTACCCTTTCTAGTTTTGCATTTGAAGTATTTAAAACCATAAAATCATCTTTTTAAAAAAATTTTACTTGAGAGAGAGAGAGAGAGAGAGAGAGAGAGAGGGAGAGAGAGAGAAAGGGACAGAGAGGGAGAGAGAGAATCCCAAGTAGGCTCCACACTGCCTGTGCAGAGCCTGGCACGGGACTTGATCTTATGATCATGACCTGAGCCGAAATCGAGAGTTGGACGCTTAACTGAGCCACCCAGGTGCCCAAAACTTATCTTTTAATTAAACGTTGGTTTCATCTCTTAAATTCTGTACTGTTGTGATTCAATTATCAATTATCTTAAATAATATGTATATATTATTTAAGAATATATACATATAGTGTGATTTGAAAGGAAATGGATGCATTGCCTTTAAAAAGTAGTACATAAATGCAAAATTTAGAAAATGAGACTCTCCTATAATCAAACTCTCCAGAAATTTCCACCCTAAGTTATTTAGCTTCTATCCTTAACATTTCTTTTCTATACATATATGAAACCCTAAATAAGTTTTAGGGTTGTTTTCTAGTTTTTATTTATTTCTAACTTTTTTAATATTTATTTTTGAGAGAGACAGAGACAGAGAGCAAGCGGGGGAGGGGCAAAGACACACACACACACACACACACACACACACGCACGCACAGAATCTGAAGTAGGCTCCAGGCTCTGAGCTGTAAGCACAGAGGCCAACACTGGACTCAAACCCACAAACCGTGAGATCATGACCCGAATGAAGCTGGACGCTTAGCCAACTGAGCCACCCAGGAGCCCCTCTAGTTTTTATTTTTAATGAAAGATTGTATTATAATTTTATTCAACTTTTTTACTTTCACTTGAAATAGATCTTGGACTGTCTTGGACTATCTATATAAATGCCTTCCATTCTCGCTGAATACTGAATAGTAATTCTTTCATATTGCTGTGTCTTGATCTATTTAACCATTCTACTGATAGACATCTGAACTCATTTCAATATTTTTCTGCCATGCTAGAGTAAAAATCTTTGTTCATAGATCTTTGCACATTTGTTCAAGTATTTCTCTAAAATAAATTTTTAGAAGTGTAATTACAAGAGCAGTTGTATGCACATTTAACATTTTAAGAGATACAGACAAATTAGCCTCCTCAAATATTTTGACCCATTTACACTAATACCAACAGTATATGAGTGCCCTTTTCTCTACGTCATCATCAGCATTAGGCATTATTTTTATTTTAACTTTTGTTCCTCTGGGAGACTAAAACTTTTACTTTTGCTTTAATTTCCATGAAATCGAGCAATTTTGTAAATTGCCGGTGCAACAGGATATTAAATAGGAAGTTTCAGTGAAGTCATCAAAATACAGTATGTATCAGGGTTCAAAGATAGTTGTGTGACATTCCACTATGTGTACATACCAAAGGGTCAAGAGAGTAGAGTGGGAGGTGATTTTATGAGGAGGATTTCTCTGGAAAGAGCTGCTCCTGTGTGCTCACCCTTCTCTCTTTAAGGGATGGGGGTGGGGTGTCAGATCTCCTGGGAGGGGTTTCAACAAGATCACTCAGGGAGTGTGATATGTGCCCACTCAGGGGCGGAGTCAGCTGTCAATCTGCTCAAGACCCAGAGAGCAGGAAGTACCTGGGGGATAAGCTGGTTTTCTTGCTTCCCCACCCTCCAGCTTTAACTTCGGCAGGTTCAGGAAACAGGTTAGCAAGATGGGGTTGGAGCCGTTGCTGAAGGGAAGGAACAGGAAGGGAGGGGGGGAGAGGGGAGCGGATCTGGCTTCCTCCTTCCCAGGCGTCCAAGAGCCTTAGACAGCAGTGGGGAAAAGTTCTTACTTTAAATCAAGTCTGGCGTTGTAATTATTGTGTGGGAACGCATATTCTGATTTCTGAACTGAGATATGTTTATGTGACAGTGTCCTCATAGCGCCTATGATTACATTAATCACAGGGAGCAAAACCTTCTGGTTCTGCCCAAGTGTTTACCCAGGGTCAGAGAAAGAACTCACCTTCTAAATCAATTGTAAAATGACAAAGGGAGTCTAGATAAAGATGCTTGCTGTGTTCAGTGTACCATTTACACTTTTCCCTGCCATTGGCTCATGATTTTCTATTAAACTACTTTTGTTTTTATTGATTTGTAAACACTCTGGATATTATGTGCTGTAGTAATTATCAGGAAGGAGCATCATGTCTTTTCAACTTAATTTAAAATGGTGTATATATATGTGTGTATCTATACACACACACACACACACACACACACACACACATATACATACATATACACGTATGGGGAAAGATTATAAAACAAATATGGTACAACATGAACAATTAGTAAATCTGGGTAAAAATATTATACTTGCAACTTCTCTGTGAGTCTCAAATTATTTCAAAATAAAAAAGTTATTAAAAACTTTGGGAACTGGAAATTTTAACCGTTTATAACATGGTTCACAATATTTTGCCCTATTTGTCCATCATTTGCCTTTTTTCAGTGTGGATTTTTTTTTCCATAGAGTCATTTAAAATTTTATCATTATTTCCCTTGATGATAGTGATTTTTGTGCTAGGCCTAGAAGTACCCTTCCCACCCTAAGATAAATTATTCACTCATACGTGTTCTCAATTCTTTTCTTTAAATATTTTAATTTTGTTTCATCTGGAAGGTCGAGAGAAGGCACCCACTTTATTTTTCTCTAAACATAGCCAGTTATGTAAATTATCTTTTATTGAATGCTTTTAATGTGTTTTGGGGCAATGAATAGAAATGCCCCCTTTAGGGGAGCCTGGCAGGCTCAGAAGAGTGTGTGACTATTTTTTTTTATTTTTTTAATTTTTAATGCGTATTTATTTTTGAGAGAGAAAGGGAGACAGAGCGTGAACAGGGGACAGAGCGTGAGCAGGGAGGGGCAGAGAGAGAGGGAGACACAGAATCTGTGTCAGCACAGAGCCCAAGAGCCCGATGTGGGTCTCGAACTCACAAACCATGAGATCGTGACCTGAGCTGAAGTCAGATGCTCAACCGACTGAGCCACCCAGGTGCCCCGAGCATCCACCTCTTGATTTCAGCTCAGGGTCATGGGATTGAGCCCTGTATCCGGCCCTGCACTGAGCCCTGAGTGTGGAGCCTGCCTGGAATTCTCTTTCTCCCTCTGCCCTTCTCCCTGGCTCGCACTTGCTCTCTCTCTCTAGAATATAAAACAAAGTTCCTTTTTTAAAAAAAGCACAGTGTCTCCTGGAAGACAGACTAATTGTTCTGAAATATAGTTCTTACACTGTAGTAGACAAGAAAAATAAGAAGTACACATGTTGAAAAGAAGGAGGTAAATTGATTACTGTTTATAGATGATGGTCTCTGGACCTACAAAATTAAAGAGAATCAACTAGATCCAGAAAGGATGATTGTTACAAGGTAAATACACACACACACACACAAACACACACACACACAATATATATATATATATATATATATATATATATATATACACACACACACACACACACACACATTTGTAAATATATATATTTACCTTGTATATATACATGTATTTGTATATACATATACATATATATTGTGTATATATATATTACCTTATAATATATTTACCTTGTGTACATATATACATATATATATAGTATGTGTATACATAAATATATAGAAATATAATGTATATATATAAATATGTGTATATAAATGTATATATATTTAAGCAGAAAATATAATGAAAGAAAACATATTGCTCACAGCAGAGATACAAAACACATAAGCATATACTTAAGCAGCATCAGGCAGTAACTATATGCAGAAAGCTGTAAATCCCTCGCTCTAGACAGAAAGAAATAGAACAAAATAGTCTATTTCCCCTAAGTTAATCTATTAATTTCCACCAACATTGCCACATGATTTTCTTTTTGACATTATTCTAAAATTGTTCAGTTGGAATGAACGTGGGAGAACAGCCAGGCAAATTCTTTGAAAGGAGGATAATGAAGGAGGACTTGCCTTACCACATACAAAAGAAAAACAAGAATTCAAAAGCTACAATAATTTAAGAGTGGTGTTGGCAAAGGAATGAGACTGCAAGAGGCAGAAACAGACCAAAACAAGATGGGAATGTAGGATATAATAAAGGGGGCATTTCTTTTCTCTCTCTCTCTTTTTTTTTAAGGTTTTATTTTTTTTTATTATTTTTTTATTATTATTTTTTTTAACATTTATTTATTTTTGAGACAGAGAGACAGAGCATGAACGGGGGAGGGTCAGAGAGAGGGAGACACAGAATCTGAAACAGGCTCCAGGCTCTGAGCTGTCAGCACAGAGCCTGACGCGGGGCTTGAACTCACGGAGTGCGAGATCATGACCTGAGGTGAAGTCGGCCGCCCAACCGACTGAGCCACCCAGGCGCCCCTAAGGTTTTATTTTTTAAGTGGTCTCTATAGTCACTGTGGGGCTCCGACTCACAACCCTGAAATCAAGAGTCGCACACTCTTGGGGCACCTGGGTGGCTCAGTCAGTTAAGCATCCGACTTCGGCTCAGGTCATGATCTCACGGTTTGTGAGTTCAAGCCCCGCATCAGGCGCTCGGGCTCTGTGCTGACACAGATTCTGTGTCTCCCTCTCTCTCTGCCCCTCCCCCGTTCATGCTCCATCTCTCTCTCTCTCTTCAAAAATAAATCAACATTAAAAAAAATAAAAATAAAATAGAGTTGGATGCTCAACCGACTGAGCCACCCAGGCATCCCGTATGCCATTTTGTTTTAAGTTTGTTTCTTGTTCAACAGCATAAACCTGGATGCTGTTTTTGTTGGTACATCTGGGAGAATATCCTTTAATCCATCTACCAAAAAGAATGTTGCGTTTTGTTCCCCCACCTTGCATTTTGTGTTGATTTTGTTTTCCACTCCACCTTTCTGCTGTTGGTTTGCAATTTGTCATGTCTCAATTTCAGTCTGCTACCGGTCACCTTGCATTTTCCATGCTCATATTTAACATTTAATATTAATATATGAACACCCAGAGTTCATTGGCATCTTCAGCTTCCTCCTCAGCAGGATGAGACCTTCCTTTCATTTTCACTTTCTTCACTTCCATCCCCAGACTCATCCTCTTGTTGAAAAGGGTGAGCTGAACTCTTCTGTTCTACCTGAGAGTTTTTAGTTGACTCTCTGGGGCTTTCCAGGCCTACACTCCTATGAGCTGCCATTAGCAATGATTTTGCCTCTTTTATTTCCACGATATTTATTTTTTTCATTGCCTTGGGCACTTCTCCTCTGAACGACCTGGAATGGAGCTGTGTTTTTTCTTGTTGCCAACCTTCTTGGATGCGCTTCTCACACTTGATCATGAAGCGTGGTGCTCATCTGGCATATCGTCTTTCAGGGAGAGAGCCACTCCTTTCTGTTCCGCTATGGCATTTTTACCTCAGGAATGAATGCCCTGCTTCCTAAAATGTGTTTTCTGTAGCTGTCAGGATGACTCCATGCTCTGATGGGATGTGCTGAGTCAGCTCCATGAACAGATTCCCTCAGGTCTGTGTCCCCTGCGTGCAGGATCGCCCTCCCCCGCTCATGGTGTACTTTTTTTTCCTTCATAGGTCGGATTCAGATTTATAATGTCTTGTTTTAGAACGTGTTTCATTTGTTCCTTCATCCAACAGACACCCCGTGCTGGGCCCCGGGCCAGGCACAGGACAGTGTGGGTGCAGGGCCCAGGAAGGGTACTGACCTGGGAAGGGAGTGTCCCGTGGGGCACCATCCACACAGCACGACCCACACGGCCTTTGTGTTTTGTCTTCTTCCTCCAGTGAGGCTGGGCTCCTTTTAAAGGCGTGTTGAGAAAGGCACCCCCTGTATCAAGGCATAGAATCAAGACTACGCTTCCCTTGAAAAATATTAGTCTGTGTTCTGGAACATTTGAAACAACATAAATTACCTGCTCCTTGAATGCCGGGGAGAAGTTACCCAGGAAACCACGTGGGCCTGTTTTCCTTTGAGGGGTAGTTTCTGGACAGTATTTCAAGTTGTTTTGCCCATGGTTATTGGACTTACATGATTTGCATTTTCTTAGAAATTACTCATTTCATCCAGAATTTAAATACGTAAAGAGGAAGTTACATTCTTCAGATTCTGAGGGAGTGTATTTTCCCTGGATGCAGTTCTAGCCTCTTTTCTACTCATGCCACAAAGCATTTGCATCTCCTTCTCTTTCTGTTTTTCTTGGAAAGATTTACAAGGTGCTAATCAATTTTGTTGTTTAAAAAAATTTTTTTTAGTGTTTATTTTTTGAGAGAGAGTCAGAGCGTGGGCAGGGGAGGGGCAGAGAGAGAGGGAGACACGGAATCTGAAGCAGGCTCCAGACTCTGAGCTGTCAGCACAGAGCCCGACGCGGGGCTCGAACGCACAGACCGCAAGATCATGACCTGAGCCGAAGTCAGACGCTCAACCGACTGAGCCACCCGCCCTCCCCCTATTTTGTTGTTTTTGAAGAACGACCTCTTGATTTAACTTCTCAAGGCTCTGATTTTCTGCTTTCTAATGCATGGATGTTCTCCTTTTTGTCTTTATTAATTCCTTTTCAAGTGTCTTGAGCTGAATGTGCAGGGATACATAATTGATGATAATAATGAATAACTTAGCTTCATTCTTTCTTGTTCGGTAAAAATATTTAGACTGGGACTCTTCCGTGTGCAGTTCAGGCCCCTATCCCCCGGACTTTGCCACATGTGGTATTCTTTTTGCCCTACACAACAATCGTGGGTTTTAATTCTGTTTTTACTTGAACGTTTTTGAAAATTAACTTTTCCTTTGATGGGGTAGTTCCCATTTTGTTATGGGCTCTGGTTTTATTTCATTGTGGTAAGAGAATGTCCATTTTTGAGAATTCTCTCTCTCTCCACTATTCTGAGTTCTCTTTTTCTCTGAGCTCCCAGAGTCCAGTAAATCTCTCTCGGGGAACGGCCCTCACGTTATCATTAGCTTGATTATCAGTGTCTTGATTTTCCCCTTCATCTTTCATATTCTTGCCCTGCAAAGGCACCTACTCAAATCTCTTTCTTACAGCTCTTTAAAGATGTCTGTATCTCTGGAAAATGCATAGTGTTGCTGAATGTGTATTTTAACTTGCATAAATGATATTGTGCTACATACCCCCTCCTGCATTTGTTTGCTGAGGAGTCTCAATTTGTTAGAGAATCCACATGAAATGGTTTTATTTTTTCAAGTCACTCCCCTCCACATGTCCTATGTCAAAGCTTCTTCCCTCCCCCAAACATCATTTGGGGCAGAGTATACAGTTTTCAGTCACTTTTAGTTACTGTACACCCTGTCTGATTACAAGTCTCGATTTAAAAATCAATTTGATTTAAACCTTGCCAAGTTCGACCACATCTCCCTCCTCCAGTGCTCCTGGGGGATGAGGGGTTCCCTGCCTTGCCAAACTGTCAGGGAGCTGGCAACTGGAGTGGACACTCTTGTGTCTCCCTCAACTCTTTTTCTACCTCAGCTTTTTTTTTCAACTCTTTTTTTTTAAGTTTATTTATTTTGAGAGAGAGAGAGAGAGCATGAGAGGGCATGTGCACAAGCCGGGCAGGAGAAAGGGAGTGAGAGAATCCCAAGCAGGCTCCACACCAGCGCCGTGGAGCCTGACGTGGGGCTCAATCTCACAAACCATGAAATCATGACCTGAGCCGAAACCAAGAGTCAGACGCTCAACTGACTGAGCCACCCAGGTGCCCCATTTCCCCCCAATTCTATATGCATGATCACTGCTTCCCCATCCCCTCACTTTCAATCTGCATGCATCTTTCAATCTGAAATGAGTCTCTTGTAGGCAGTATACAGATGGCTCTTGTTTTTTTGTCTGTTCCATCACTGAATGTGACAGAGCATTTAGTCCATTTACATTCTAAGTAATTAGTGGTAGCTATGTATGTGTTGCCATTTCGTTAACTTGTTTTATGGTTTTTGTAGTTCTCTGATTTTTTTCTTACTCTCTTCTCTCACAGTTTGCTGGCTTTTAGATATGCTTGGCTTCCTTTCTTTTTGTTTTTTGCATATCTATGACCAGTTTTTGATGTGTGTTTGCCATTAGAGTTGTATGTAACATCTTCTGCATATAGCAGTCTATATGAAGTTGATGGTTACCTAAGTTTGAACCCATTCTTTCTTCTTCTCCCCGCTACCACCCCACATTTTAGGTAGATGGTGTCATACTTTACATCCTTTTATTTTGTGAGTCCCTTGACTGATTTTTATAGATATAGATTTTACTGTTTTTGTGGTTCCTACTTTTCTTACTCCCGCTTATGGTCTTTCCTTTCCACTTAAAGCATCCCCTTTAACATTTTGTATAGGGCTGGCTTGGTGGTCCACCCCCATCAACCTTCAGTTTGTTCTCTGTATTTAAGAGTCTCTGATGGTTTGCCTCCCTCTCTGTTGGTAACTATTTTTTTCTTTCCCTTCCCCCATGGTCTTCTGTTAAGTTTCTCAACTTCCACATGTGAGTGAAATCATATGATATTTGTCTTTCTCTGACTGACTTATTTCACTTAGCATAACACCCTCCAGTTCTATTCATGATGTTGCAAATGGCAAGATTTAATTCTTTTTCATTGCCTAGTGGTAGTCCATTGTATGTATATACCACATCTTCTCCTTTTTTTTTTTAATGTTTACTTATTTTTGAGAGGTATAGAGACAGTGCACGAGCAGGGAACGGGCAGAGAGAGAGGGAGACACAGAATCCGGAGGAGGCTCCAGGCTTCGAGCTGTCAGCACAGAGCCTGACATGGGGCTTGAACTCATGATCCACGTGATCATGACCTGAGACGAAGTTGGATGCTCAACTGACTGAGCCACCCAGGGGCCCCTATACCACATCATTCATTAGTTGATGGACATTTGGGCTCTTTCCATAATTTGGCTATTGTTGATAGCGCTGCTATAAACATTGGGGTGCATGTTCCCCTATGAATCAGCATTCCTGTATCCTTTGGATAGATTCCTAGTGGTGCTATCGTTGGGTTGTAGGGTAATTCTATTTTTCATTTTTTGAGGAACCTCCACACTGTTTTCCAGAGTGACTGCACCAGTTTGCATGCCCACCAACAATGCAAGAGGGTTCCATTTTCTCCACATCCTCATCACCATCTGTTGTTTCCTGAGTCGTTAACTTTAGCCACTCTGACTGGTGTGGGGTGGTATCTCAATGTGGTTTTGATTTGTATTTCCCTGATGATGAGTGATGTTGAGCATCTTTTCATGTGTCTGTTGGCCACTTGTATTTTTCTCTCTCCTGTTCAGCTTGATTGCTTTCCATAATTCTGTACTCCGGGTCACTGATCCATTCTTCTGCTTCCTCTAGTCTACTATTAATTCCCTCTAATGTATTTTTAATTTCATTTATTTGAGTTTTTTATCTCTGATGGATTCTTTTTTGTTTTCTGTCTCTTTGTTGAGGGGGTCACTGGGGTCCTCCAATCTTTTGTCAAGTCCAATGAGTATCTTTATGACCATTACTTTGAATTCTCTATCAGACATATTATCTCTATTTTGTGTAGCTCCCTTCCTGTGATTTTGTCCTCCTGTTCTTTCACTTGGGACATATTCCTCTGTTTCCTCATTTTGTCTGACTCTCTGTCTGTTTCTTTGTGTTAGGAAAGTCAGCTGTGTCTCCTGTTCTTGAAAGTAGCAAACTTATGAAGAAGAGGTCCTGTTGTGCCCTGCACTGCAATATCCCCTGTTCACCAGAACCTGGCACTTCAGGGGTGTCCCCCATGTGTGTTGTGTGCACCCGACTGTTGTGGCTGAGCCATGTTTGCCTTCAGTCCAGTCACCTGCAATGGCCCTCTTTGCCTGTTGTGGGTAGGGTTTGGTCTCTGTGTTGTTAGTGGGTCAGTCTGGGGCTGCCTTCAGCTTGAGTTGAGTCAGTCCAGGCGTTTGCAAGAACTGTGGTAGCACTGAATCGCTGGGTATTTTCCCTGTGTCATCCCCTGAAAACTTTCATCAGTGGGTGGAGCCTGCAGTCAGATCAGATGTCTGCCCTCAGTCCACTGCTGGGGCCGCTGATGGACTGGTATGTGTGGTTATCTTCCCCTCTCCCTGGGGCAGGAGTCACCTTGGAGTGGTACTGGCACCCTGCTAGGGTGTGGCACTGCTTTGGATGGTCTCCTGCCAAGGGCGTGTTGGAGGGAGTGTGTCTATAGGAGAATGTGGTGTGGGGTGCCCAATGCCGGCAAGGCCTGTGCTCGTCACTGCAGGAGGATGAGCTGTGGCTGCCTGGGAAAACTGCTGAGGCCAGCTGGGATAGAGGGGGCATGTCCATAGGACAATGCAGGGGTGAGGTGCACTGTTTGCAAACTAGGTGGAGAGTGTTCTCAATGAGCTGGTTCCCGCAGGTGTCCATATATCTAGGCTGGGGGGTAGGAGAGGCAGGCGGCACCTGCCAGCCCTTTTGTTCCTGGAGAAGTCTCCCAAAGATCCCTGCCCCTCCAGCACACACTCTGAGATTAGTAAGTACGTCTCCTTTTCGTATACCCTAGGTGTTTTTTAAGCTGCTCCTTCTCTGCTGTATCTCCCTGGCTGTTTGTTATGCCATCTCTTTAAGAGCAAAGGCTCAGTTTCCTATTACTCTCTGGCTCTCCCAGAGCTGAGCCACTGATTTTTAAAGTTCTATTAAGCTCTACCGCTTGTAAGAACCAACAAAGTTAGGCCCCTCTAGTTTTCAAAGCCAAATGTATGAGGATGATTCATTTTCCCGGTGGGGATCCCCTGTGCCTGGGGTGCCTGGTGTGGGGTCTGCTCCTCTCCCTGCCCTGCACCTGGGGCATCCCTTCCTCCCACAGACAGTATTGCAGGTCAGTTTGGCTCCTGATTGGCTGTCCACCCTTCCTACCCTCTTCAAGGTGACCTTTTCTCTGCATTTAGCTGTGGTGAGTCTGTTCTGCCAGGCTTTGGGTCATTTTCTGGTTTATTTACTCTGATGTGGGTGTTCTCTAGGTGTATCCGTGGGACGAGGTGAGCCCAGGATCCTCCTACTCCCATCACCTTCCCCAGAAATCTCCCAAGTCTCTTTCTCTGCTTGTTACTGTTCAGGGTGTCCTTACATATACTAAATATTGACCTCTAGTTGGTTTTAGACCGAATAAATGCCCTATCTTAATTCATCATCTATCTTCAATGAGCTATGGTGTCCTTCACTGAACAGTCATAAATTTGATGTACTTAAGCCCAACACATCTCCCTTCTTCAAGTTTGTAGGTTTTGAGTCTTATGTAATTTTTAAAAAATGTTTATTTTTGAGAGAGAGAGAGAGAGGGAGAGAATGAGTGGGGGAGGGGCAGAGAGAGAGGGAGACACGGAATCCGAAGCAGCTCCAGGCTCTGAGCTGTCGGCACAGAGCCCGACGTGGGGCTCGAACTCACGGACCGTGCGATCATGACCTGAGCCGAAGTCAGATGCTTAACCGACTGAGCCCCCCAGGCGCCCCGAGTTTTGTTTTAAAACATATGCTTCGGGGTGCCGGGTGGCTCGGTCGGTTAAGCGTCCGACTTTGGCTCAGGTCATGATCTCACGGTCCGTGAGTTCGAGCCCCACGTCGGGCTCTGTGCCGACAGCTCAGAGCCTGGAGCCTGCTTCGGATTCCTTGTCTCCCTCTCTCCCTGCCCCTCCCCCACTCATGCTCTGTCTCTTTCACTCTCAAAAATGAATAAATGTTAAAAAAATTTAAAAAAACCCATATGCTTCATCTTAAGTCAAAGTCATGATCCTACATGTTTTTAACGAGCTTTACCTTTTTAACTTTTCACATTGAGGGTTTTAATTCCTCTGAGGTTTTGTTATGGCAGGCAGCACCCAAGTTCATTTTTCTTCATCAGTTTCCCCACCATTACAAGAGACCACTTTTCTCAGAACTTTCTGGAACATGTGCCACATCTCCTCACATGCAGACATCAGGCTGGCTCTCCATTGCATGATTGGTCAATTTTCCTATTTTTATGCCAGTGCCACAGTTTCTGTAATCACAGCTTTGAAATATATGTAACTCTCTGCTAGGTCAAATCTACCACCAGCCGGACTTTCCAATTTGCTCTTTTTTCTCAGACCTGTCATGGAATTCATGGCCCAGTGTCCTTCCATATCAACTTTAGAATGCTTTGCACAACAAGGAGGGGGCTGGTTTGCATTTCAAACCGCTCACTCTGCAAGCAGGAGTATAGGAAAGAAGGTGGTCAAGGGCAACACCTTGGAGGCCTCCCATGAGTTAAGGGAGGACAGAGGTAGAGGACCCGGGGGTTCTGGTCAGAGAGGTCGCAGGAGAAGGGAGGGAGAGGCCAGTGTGGTCCTGAGCCGGGGCCCCGGTGCCGAGCTTTTGTGCCACAGAGCAGGCTCATAGCCATGTGACCAGGGACAGCACTTGCCTAACACAGCTCATGCTAAGCCTGTGGCCCAGGAAGGTGTGAATTTCGGCAGGGCCTGCAGCGAGGCTCTCCCCTCCTGCCGCTTCCCTCACGTCTCCCCCCTCCCCTCCACAGGCTAACTCTGGCAGCCCCCTCGTGTGTCAGGTGAACAACTCCTGGATCCAGGTGGGGGTGGTGAGCTGGAGCTTTCTCTGCAACCGGCGACGCTTCCCAAGCATCTATACCAGCACCCCCCACTTCACCTACTGGATCCAGAAGCAGATCAGTGACATGAGGTTCATCAGCAGGGCCAGCGCTGCCTTCCTGAGCCCGGTCACTGGCCACATCCTGCTGGTGTCCTTGGGCTCCATGTGGCTCCTGTGAGCGGTGTTTCCAGGGCAGGCCCGCCCGGAGGCCACTTCTTCCTCCCTCCGTCTGCCCTCAGGAGAAGTGGAGACCCAGGGGACACGTGACATCAGGGCAGAGCACCCTTGGGGGAGGGTCCAAGAGCTGCTGTGTTCAGAGTTGTTCAATGAAGATGCTCTTGAGTTTTGCGCCACAGAAATCATCATCTTTCTTCTTGACTGTGGCCAGAACCCTCCGGAGCCTCCGCAGCCCCGGGGGGCCTGTCTGTCCTCTCAAGGGGAGCCTTTCCTGAGGGGCTTACTTGTGCTTTGTGCTGGCCATGTTTCCCCCCTCGGGGCTGCGCTCTCCCCTTCTGCCAACTTTGGGGTGGGACTCTGTGACCCCAAGCCCTGCTTAATCCTGTCGCCACCTCAGCAACTCCCCGGGTCCCCATGGCCCTCCCTGGGGCCTCTGACGAGAGTTTCCCTCGGGCCTTCCTAAGAGAATTTGGCCTCTTCCCAAGAAACTCACAATGACCAGATCTGCATTTATGGACTTTGTTCCAGAACCTGTGAGCCTCTCCCAACCCTTCAGATCCCCCTAAGGGTCTACAGAAGCTGACAGGTTCCTCCTCCCTCCCTGGCAGAGGTGGATGGTGACGGGGGGAGGGGGGTTGGGTGGGGGCAAGGCAGAGTACTTGCTGGGATGAATCGTGTGAGGTGACTGCGCCCTGAGCTCCCAAGCCGCCTCAGTGACCTCCATCAACGCCCCAGGGAGCCAGAGCCCTGCCTCCGTGCGGAGGTAGGCGTGGGGTCAGCTCAGACCCGGTGGGCCTCAGGTTCAGAGCCCTTGCCCTTTGGGCTCCAAAAGCGTAGCGGGTGTGATTTGCTGTCTTCGCAGAGATTGGGGCACTGAACGGGCAGCCTGAGTGTCACCCAAGACAGCGGGTCCTGGCAAAAGTTAGAATGTCCTGACTTGCTTTCACTGTCACCTAGAATTTCCCAACAGTTTTAAGCCCCCGATAGGATTTCATCACGACACTTTTTAATTGTGTTATCTGTCTGTGTCACAGAGCCATCAAAATGTTCCCCAGGGGCGCCTGGGTGGCTTGGTCGGTTGGGCGTCTGACTTCGGCTCAGGTCATGATCTCACGGTCCAGTGAGTTCGAGCCCCGCGTCGGGCTCTGTGCTGACAGCTCTGAGCCTGGAGCCTGTTTCAGATTCTGTGTCTCCCTCTCTCTCTGCCCCTCCCTTGTTCATGCTCTGTCTCTCTCTGTCTCAAAAATAAATAAACGTTAAAAAAAAATTAAAAAAAAAAATGTTCCCCAAATTCCAACCCACCTTCAAGTGGCCTTCTGCTCCCAGAGGCTCTGCTGGTTACCATCACTCTTCCTCTGAGGAGAAACCTCACCTACCTCCTGTGCCGTCTTTCCGAAGTGGATGGATCTATAAGAGAAGAGCATTTGCTGAATGGTCGGGGGGGGGGGGGGGGGGGGGTCGCTGCTTAAAATTTTAATCTTCAAAAAATCATTCCTGAAAACCTTTCCATCTGATCAATTGCAGTGCCCCGGGGGCAAAGCCCTACAGTAGTCAGCAGGCTAAGGGGCAGGCGGGTCACTTGAAGACCCTGGAGGCCAGCCCCAGGGGCCGGGTCTCATGTCACCAGTGGAAGGGTGGAAGCAGGCCCCAGCAGGGCAAGTGGGCTGCAGGAGGGAGGAGGTGCAGGAACTGGCTGCGGGTAGCCCGAGGGAGTCCAGAAAGCGCGTGGCCCCGGGGCGCCAGAGGCAGCCCGCGCCCTGGGGCCCTGACACAGTGCGGGTGGAAGGGAGGCCAATCAGTAGGGGGCGCCCGCGGGCCGGGCGGACACGGGGAGCGCCACCGCGGGTGGCCACTGGGGGGCGCCCTCATTCCCCACGCAGCAGACGCCTGCGCGGGATGCCGACTGGGGGCGCCGTCGCGAGAGGAGCACCGCGGCGCAGAAGCGGCTACTCCCCATGGAGCCTCAGTGCAGGACGCGGGCCCGCAGGCAGGGCCCCCAGGGCCGCAGGGCCTCTGCCGTTGTGCTGCTGCTGCTGCTGGTGCTGCTGCTGCTGAGGCCCGCTGGTGAGCCCCGTCCCGCTCCCCGCCCCCCTCCCCCGGGCCCTCCCCGGGCCTCGTCTGACCCCTCTGCGTCCTTCCGCAGGCCGCCTGGCGGACCAGACTCCCGGGACACCCTCCAAGCCTGCTCTGGCCGCCCCTGGCGTCCCCTGTGCACCCACTGCCACCTGCCCCTCAGGCGGGCCTCGCCTTCCTCGCCAGGCCCCCACCGTCCTGTCGCCACCCTTGACCCTCCAGACCAGCCCTGTTTCTAAAGAAGGCATCAGCTTATTTCCCAGTGAGTACCATGGACTCCCGGGGGGGGGGGGGGGGGGAGGAGGGTGCGGGGCAGTCTTGAGGACCTCTGACCCCTAGGGACGGAGGGCGCGGAGGAGGAAGGGGCAGGGAGGAGTGGGAAGAGACGTTCCTTTTCCAAGGGTTCATTGAGCATCTACCGTGGGCCGGGCCCCCATCCTGGTGAGGTAGGAGGCCAGGAAAGTTGGCGGAGCCTGCGGCGGGCTGCATGTCCCTACGTCCCTGAACTGACCCAGGCTTCCAGCCAAGGACTTAGGGGATCTCCAGGATAGGTTTCAGGGAGCCTTGGGGTGGGAGCCTTGCAGCAGTGGCTCTCCAGCATGTTGAACAGAGACCCGCGGAATCACTCCTTATCCTGGAACTCCGTGCGCACAGTTTAGCTGCCACAGAAAGGCTCTCACACAGGACCCAGTGCGTGCAGACCTCCCCTCTCCTATGTTAGCCTTGGCCAACGCTGGTCCTGGCCCATGCACCCTCATCTCACAATCCACGAATCTCCCTGGAAAAACCCTGGAGGGGGGCTGCTGTGAGGTCGGAGATGTGCGTCTTCAGTTTGAAAACTTTTTCCAAAGTGGCTGCACGCGCTGGCACTCGCTCCAGCGGGGAGTGGGCGGTCCGGGGCGGTAATCCTCACCAATACATGGTGTCAGGGACCCTGGAGTTGGCCTGGCAGGTGGGGTGGAGCGGAACCTCACTGTGATGCAAGTCGGCGTTTCCCTGAGGACTCACAGGGCTGAACAGCTTCTGTGTTGGCTGGCTGCTGGGGTTCCCTCCTCGGGATGTGTCTGTTCATGCACGTGGCTCCTTTTTCTCTTGGGTCGTCTGGTTTGTTTTCCTCACTGAGTCACAGGAGGGGTTCCCAGAGGAGGGAGAGGGGTCTGCCTTGGCCAAAGTAGGGGGCGCCAGATGGAAACATGGATGAGTTTCTGGAGGTTCTGGCCAGAGCTCAGGGGCTTCTCGGCCAGGACAAAGGGGCCAGTGCTGCACCAGGCTGGTGGCTGGGAATGCCCTGGGGCCTGGGACCAGAGAGAGGGATTGCTTGGGGTGCACTGAGGCCCTTTGGAGACTGCAGACCTCAGTCCTCACGTGGACAGCATCATAACAGGGTGACCAGTGGGGAAAGAGAACCACCGCATGAGCGTGGGCCAGCAGCCCGAGAGGCGGGAAATCGGGCTGAGGGGAGGGGTGGGAAGGCGACTTGCGATGGGGCTGGAAGGTCCCATCCTGCATCAAACTCTCACCTTCCTCCTCAGCCTGCGGCTCCTCCTTCGAGGAAGACCCCACCCTCAGGGACCCAGAGGCCATGGCTCGACGGTGGCCGTGGATGGTCAGTGTGCGGGCCAATGGCACACATATCTGTGCAGGCACCCTCATTGCCTCCCAGTGGGTGCTGACCGTGGCCCACTGCCTGATCCGGTGAGTCGGGACCTAGGTTGGTGGGTAGAAAAGCGTCTGGAGCCACTGGGGCCCAGTCATTCCTGGCAGCTGGTCCCTCGGCAGCAACTGTGGCCTCTGCAGAACCCCACGGGCCCAGCCTCAGTCCCACTTCAGCTCTTAGCAGGTGGAGGCTGAGTCCTGCAGATTCCTTCTGGGTTCAAGCCGGGTGCTTGCTCCCCTCACCTGGCTCCCCAGTCCTGAGCCTTCATGCCACAGATAGGACGGGGGGGCTTGGAAGCCGGAGGGCAGGCCTCCTTCCTCCTGTCCACAGAAAGGAGCTCCCAATTCTTTTGTTTCACACCCTTTGCTTTACTTACTCATTCCTCCCTCTGTTCGACTCAAAGCCTTTGACGTTCCTCTGGAGCCAGGCCCCGGCCTGGGTGCTGGGGGCAGGGAGGGGACACATCACTCCTCTTGGGGTGCCAGGGAACACAGATGAGAAGACAGGGGAGTCTGGGCAGTGTGGGGACAAGAGAGGGGGCTGCACATGTTCCAGGGGGCCAAGGCAGCAGCCCGGATGCAACATCCATGCTGGCTTCGAGGGCTGACCACGGAAAAGCATGCTCCACGCCTGAAGGCCGAGGTGAAGACTTCAGGGGCATGCCGGGAAAGGAGGCTGGAGGGCGAGGCCACGGATGCTTGCCTTGATGAGTGTGTTGGGCCCCTGTCACTTCCAGGGCCCAGCACGGGCTGCCAGACAGAGAGTCCAGAGTTTGGAACCAGAGAAAAATGGTCCACATCCCAGCTCTGCCACTTCCTAACTGTGTAGCCTTGAGCTGTTTGCTGGGCTCCTCTGAGCCTCGGTTTTCCTCTCCACAAAGTCAAGGGTTGTTGTGAAAGCTGGACCACACGGTCTGTGCGCAGGGCCCTGTCCACATCTGTCGTGAGAGAAAGGCCTGGGGGGCTTGAAGCAGGTGGGTGGCCTGCCTGGGTTTGCTCAGAGTACAACAGTGGGGTGGGGGCGGGGGTGGGGTGCCTGGAGCTGATGACAGACCCCCGTCGTGGTTCTCCCAGGAATGATTTTATCTATTCAGTGCGGGCGGGGAGCCCAAGGATTGACCAGATATCTCAGACTACCGCCGACGTGCCGGCACTCCAGGTCATCGTGAACGAGAGGTACCAGTCTCATCGGTACTGGTCCTGGGTGGGCCAGGCCAACAACATTGCCCTTGTCAAGCTTGCATGGGCACTCAAGTACAACACGTACGTCTGGCCCATCTGCCTGCCTAACTTGGACTTCCAGGTGAAGGATCACTCTGTCTGCACTGTGACAGGCTGGGGACTCCCCAGGGTTGATGGTGAGTCAGAGCCTCCCCAGACTGCTTGGGTGGGGAGCGTGTGGGAGAGGACCCAGGTGCAGGCCCGAGTCTGAGACATCTTCTTGTCCGGCTCTCACCTCCTTCCCCTTGGGGGTCTCGGCAGTGAGTGCGCTGTAGCCGTTCAGGCCTTAGAGGCCCCAGAGTGCCCATGAACCCCCCGCCCCAGGCCGGGGCATGTAAACAGGACTTCCTTGAAGGCAGAGGGAGTGGAGAGTAATATCTTGCTGCCTGCACGCAGTCGTAGGACATCAGGACTTGAAGCAGGACGTCTTGAAGTGCCATGAACGAGGTTCTGTAAAAAGATCCCCCGACGCCTCACATGGTTGGTTAAGGGCAGTCCGCACCCAAAGGCTGGGAGTCACTCAGAATCCACGTGTGGCTGCCTCCTGCCCCCAGTGGGCCTCAATCCCTTTGTCACCCCAAGGGATGGAGCAAGGCCCGAAGAGCAGGCTGTCGTCCCAGGCCCCCCAGGGGGCATTTCTTTAGGAGTCTGAGGAGTGCCTAGTCCATTTAGGGAGCTCCTCTTTTTCACAAGAGAGGTGCTCTTGCCTGTGGCTTCACCGAGCCAACTTGCCTAAAAAGAGCAGCTCCACCCTGGGGGTGGGGGTGGCTGTGGCTGTTTGTCTTTCCTGCCGTGGCCTGTCTGGGGAACGGCTGGGGATGGTTGGAAGTCTGTCCCCCAGGGGCTCCTGGCTAGAGACAAAGACACACTGGTGAGAGGGAGGAGGGGGAGGAGGAGGAGAGAGAGAAGCACACAGTGCCTGGGGCCCACAGAGGGGGGTCTGGGCTAGTGAGGGCAGAAGAGGCCTTTGGGGAGGGCTTGAGCAAAGCAGGGAGTTGGACCGGAGTGGGGCCGGGCAGGCCTTGGGAGCAGAAGGGTCAGAAGCCAAGCTGCTGAGGCAGGAATGGACCCCGTGGACTGGACTCTGTAGGGGTGAGAGCAGACCCAGCAAGGACAGACTGAGGGCAGCCTGTTCCAAGCTGTCCATGGGGGGCCGTTTGAGAGGTTGGAGGAGCGGCCAGGAGCAGGGAGGAGGGCCGCCAGGCTTGCAGCAGTGAGAGCACCAAGCCTGAGCTGTGGGGGGCCTGCCCCACAGGCATGTGGCCCCAGTTCCGGACCATTCAGGAGAAGGAAGTCACCATCCTGAACAACAAAAAATGCAACCAGTTCTACCACAAGTTTTCCAAAGTCCCCTCTATGGTCCAGATCGTGGACTCCCAGATGGTTTGTGCCGAGGACTCCGACAGGGAACACTTCTGCTATGTGAGTGCTCCTCTTCGTGCTCCCTCACCTCCAAGGGTGCACGGCCAGGAGGGGTGCTGGGGTGCAGGGCAGCGGGGCTGGAAGGGGAAGGGACAGGAGCACGGAGGGAGGGGTGAGAGAGAAGCGGGGGCAGTGGGAAGACAGGGGGTCGGGACCTGGCATGAGAGAGGGGAGATGAACCCCTCTGAGGGAGGGTCTCCTGAGTCTGGATCTCGAGGGCACCCCCTGGGCAGGGTGATGGGGGGCTGTGGGAGAGATGTGCTGCGAGGTCCCTGCTTGTCCTTGAGCTGGGGCAGGTCTCCCTCCAGCCACACCTGGCCCCCCTGACCCTTTTCGTTCCGCCACCCCTCCCCACAGGAGATAAGCGGTGAGCCCCTGGTCTGTCCTGTGGACACCACGTGGTACCTGGTGGGACTGGTGAGCTGGGGCCCAGGTTGCGAAAAGAGCAAGGCCCCGCCCATCTACCTACAGGTCACCTCCTACCGTCACTGGATCTGGGAACGCGTCAATGGGCAGGCCCTGCCAGCCCCGTCCAGGGCCCTGCTCCTGGTGCTAGCGCTGCCCCTCAGCCTCCTTGTTGCCCTCTGACACCCTCGTGCCGTCCCCGGGGGGTGCCGTCCTCCCCCTCTGAGCCCAGAATGCTGCAGGTGTAGCTCTCCCAGCCCCGCAAAGTGGGGCAGAGATGAGGTGCTCAATTAAACACTTTTCTTCCACAAGCCTCCTCCTTCCTGGGTGCGCTCGAGTGGGAGGTGAGCAAGCCAGACGGGGGTTTGATGGGGGGACTCCAGACCGTCTCTATTGAAAAGCGCAGAGCCCCCCCCCCCCTCCCGGGTCTGCCTCCATCTCTAGGTTTGGGGTGGCTCTCGCAGAAGGTGGGAGTGTATAGGGACGATACTGGGGTGATGGATGGCCTAGAATGTTCTGTCCGGGCTCAAGCTGGGCTGCCAGGACGCAGAGTGAGGCTGGGGTAAAGGTGCAGCTCTGTCTGGGCCCCGCAGGCGAGTGTGTTCTTTTCTGTGATACTTTCCTTGACTTTGGTGGCTGGAACACACCCTGTCATTGCCCTGAAGCACCGTAGTGAACTCTGATTGTCCAGCCCTGCCCCCTGCCTAGAGACTGGAGCAGGTGCCCACTGGGACCAGACATTATCTGCCAGCAGCCATGCCTGTCCATAAAAGAGCAGCGGAGGCCCCGGGGCAGAGGCCAGGGAGCAGCTGGCAGGGCAGATGGAGCTCAGGCCTGGACCCCCGAGGCTTTACCAGCTGGTTCTCTGTTTGACTTCAAGTGGCCCCTGCTCCTCTGGGCCTCTGTTGCCTGGGCCACACAGGAGGGTCCTGGCCTGTATGGGTCTAATGACCTTTGCCACAACCTGAACCTGCTGTATGAGAAGCCCGTAAGGCTGGACCCTGAGGGCAGAGTCAGGGTTCCTGCCTGGCGGACTGAGCTCTCAGTGCCCACAGCAGGTCCTCTGCAATTTCTCTGCCCCCTCGCTGCTCCGTGACTCGTGTCTGCCTGTAGACTCGTGTCTTCTTGTAGAACAGTGATCCAGCTGTAGGTCAGAATCCAGATTTGACTCCTCCGTGTCCCCAGCACAAGGCTCAGGCCACGGAAGACCTACTGAAAGCCACAAAGTGGAGGGGAGGGGAGCGGAGAACGGGCGGCTTCCTCCCCCGTTTTAATGCCCAGCAGGCTGCGGCTGTCCCTCTGCCTCTCGGCCGCCACCTCTCCCTCCAGCTCATCCTAACTCAGGCTGGGAGAATAGTCAGGGGAGGGAGCTTCAGCTTGGCCCGTGCCACCCGTCACTGCCACGTCACCCTCCACATAAATGCTTCAGGGATAGGGCGTCCTGAGGGGTCATCTCAGGTCACTCGGGTACGAGAAGGCACTCAGCTTTATTTACAAGTGTCTGCAGGCTGCCGAGGCAGCGAGAGATTTTCCAGCAGCTTCCCCAGCTCAGGAGCCTCTGGTTTCCAGGCTCAGACCTGAGCGCCTCAGCGGAGGTTCGCTGCCATCTGGAAACCCCTCTGAGTGTCCTGTCCCCAAAGATTCAGTCCCTAGGTGACTTGACATCTTGACTCCCTGGATCCCCAAGATGGGGCCCAAGTACCAGCTTTCTTCCCCTCTCCCTTTGGCCTACTGGTCTCAGCCTTCTGCACCCCTGACCCAGCCCTGCAGCTCCCAGCCCTGAGCCCCCAGGCCTTCCGCTCAGGCCCCCAGCAGCCTCCACTCCATCGCAGTTGCTTGGCACAGGGTATCTGCTGGGCTGGAGCCCCTGTTTCGGGGTCTCTCTGTTCACCATCCCGGCCAGCACCCCCACGGGGCCTAGAACAGTTTTCTGGCCACCAGGGCTGCTGTCTAGCCAGGTCTGAGAGCTGAAGCTTCCCCCAGACACCCTCTGCCTCCTTGTGGCTGTTCTGGGCATGGCCTCACACTGCAGCCCATCCGGTTTGGCCATCCCCTTGGGAGAGAGGAAACTGCTTCCCGTCAACCCTGTAGAGCCACTGCTGTTCGTGACGGAAGGGACAGAGGCACGTCCGGGTGGGTGTGATCTGGATCTGCAGGGCAACAGTGGCCGGAGACCACGTTGGCTGAACAGCCACATGGGTGAGGCGACAGGAGCTGAGTCCATGCGGGAGGCAGGACACCTGAGGCAGTCCTGTCTCTGCCCCCGACAGGCCGTAACGATGGGGCCTCAGCCACCCCGTCGGAGCTGAGAAGAGGGTGTTCTGCAACCTCTGTGGTCCATGTGTGAGCTTGGAGTCCGAGATGCCTGGAGCCTGGCCTGG
Source organism: Panthera leo (assembly GCF_018350215.1). Lineage (NCBI taxonomy): Eukaryota > Metazoa > Chordata > Mammalia > Carnivora > Felidae > Panthera > Panthera leo. The sequence goes on along the minus strand of NC_056680.1, from coordinate 16,073,690 downwards.
ACTTGAGCCCCAGGGCTATCCAGCCCCAGCTGCCACCTCCAGGAAACCCTTCTCATTTTTCTCCTTTCTTCTTCTTGGCCTCATTCTTTTCATCCTCCTCTACCTTGATGGCCACTGTGTCCACGCTATCCTTCTTCTTCTTCTTCTTATCCTCTGTGGGGTAGAGGAAAGGCAGGTAGCGGGAGTGAGGCAGGGTCCTAGGGCCCCCGCCAGAGCCTCCCACATCCAGCCCTTCACTTCTTCCTTCCTACCGAACTTCTCCTGCCTGCAGAAGAGCTCCGGGTGTAACTTGCCTCTGGGTCTCTCTCACTCGGGCCCATTTCTGTGCTCTGGTCTCCAGGGACAGGTTTGGGGCAGAGGCGGGGAGCAGGGCCACTCTTGGTGGCAGGACTGAGGGTCTGGCTGGCTCGGCAGGGACAGGCGGTGGTGCGGCTGGGGGCCCCTCCCTGGTCTGCTCACCTCCGGGGATTTCTGTGAGCTCGTTGAGGGGCGGCACAGTCTCCAGTTTGTCCGTGTACATCTTGGCTGCCTTTCGCTGCAGGTACCGGGCTTCGATCTCCTTCCGGGTCCGTGGCACGCGGCAGTTGAAGACACAGCACAGAGTGATAACTGTAGGGATGACAGAGCAGGCCTGGCCGAGGCTGGAGCTCAGACGCCCCAGGAATGGTGCCCACATTGCAGACCTGCCTTCATCTACCTAAATGTGTCTCACCCAGGAGACTCTGGCAGAAGGCTCTGTGTTTGGACAGAACCCCTGTGGGCTCTGGGATTTCCGAGGTCAGCTCAGCAATTTCCAGAGCAGGACTGGCTTCACACGGGGGCCCGCTCTTGGAAGGGCCTCGCGCTCGGCTTAATGCTCTGCCGTCAATGTTCTTAGCAATTTGTGAGCAAGGGGTCTCATACTTTCGTTTTGCCCTGGACCCTAAATCGTGTCATTGGTCTCAGTTTCTGACTCGATTGAGGCCCCTGGAGGGCAGGGCAGAGGACTGCACGGTGACTCACGCTACAGCTACCTGGAGGATGTCCTGTGTTCCCACCCGGGTCTCTCGGCTCCTAGTAATTCCTAGGTTTTCCTCCCCAGGCTCCTGAGAGGACCTCAGACACTGGAGGACGTAGCTGTGTCCTCAACCCCCCTGAGGACAAGCCTGAGCTCCTCCTGGCCGTGAGAGCCCACGAGAGCCCACGAGAGGGCACAGACCCTGCCCTGGGGCGTTCACCTCCCACAGTTATTCCAGGAGCGGTTTTCCGGCTCAGGGCAGCTGTGCCCACGCGAGCTGGGCCAGGGAACGAAGCTGGACTGTCTAGTGATGGGCAGGGCAGTGCTGGGCTGCCAGGGCCCGGCTGGACTGAGTTTATTTTTCTAAGGCCCCACAGTCTGACCACCTTGGCCCCAGCCTCAGGGGAGGGGACGGGGCTGCTTCCTATTATAAATCAGATGACAAGACATAACTTCCTGGCAGACTCCTGGGGGCAGGACGGCCAAGCGGGACAAGCCAGGCCTATTTTAGGGAAGATGCATCAGACCAGTGTAGCCGGGGCTGGAGCACCCTTTGGAGTCAACTGGTGTGACTCTTTCAGCCAAATATCGTGGCCCCGCTAAGTCTCCCCCAGGTTCACAGAATGAAAAACAAGGAAGGAAGGAAGGAATGCATGCGTGCATGAGATGGCCTCAAAGCCTTTGCTGCTCAGGACAGAACTGGACTCCCGAATGGGTGGGTAGGGGGAGCTAACAGCATCCGGGCACTCTGGGGGGCTGCACGAGGCCCCAGCAGTAGGTCTGTACCTTGCTGTCCAGGGGTAAATGGCAAACCTTTCTTATCCGGAGAGCTGGGTTCTGGTCTTCTCCAGACCCTTGTGTGTAGGCCTATGGCCCTAGTCCTACCACCGGCTTGGGCGGTCTCTTCCAGCCACCCCACCAGGCACGTCCTCTGACCGTGCTTACTCAGGTTCTCCACAGAGGCTGGTCCCAGGCTCTATGAGGCCTCAGCTTTGCAGGGAGCTCAGCCATTGGCAGCTGGAGCAGGGCCCACACACCGCCCCTTGCCTGCCCCACCCAGCCTGGCCCAGTCACTTCTCTTCAACGAAGGGAAAAAAACAACGCGTTTTGGATCGAGTCCCAGGGCCCAGGCAGGGGCTTGGAATGTGAGTCCCCAGGCTGGAAGGACCTCCAGAGGCACCCCCACCCAACCCCAGCCCCTCTGCACGAGGTTCTGGGCCCAAGCAGCCAGGAAAGCAGGAAAGAGGTTTCCTCTCCAGGAGATGCCATCCCTACTCCCCAGGGCCCTGCATGGAGCCCTGCATGGAAGGTAACAAGTGGTGCCCTGCTGCTCAGAAGACTTTGGGACTCTCCCTTCCTCTCCCTTCCTCTTTCCTAGGAAGCAGGGTGAGGAGTAGGGGCTGGTGTGTGTGCTTCATGTCCAAGCCCCTCTTCGGGTCTGTCATTGCAACTTTCTTGTGTGGCCCTGGGCACCTCCACTGTCCGGGGCCCAGCAGAGTCTGGAGAGGCCGTTCTGTGTTTAGAGGCCCCTCAGTGCCTTCACCCCTGCTCCGTGGAGTGCCCCGGATCTGCTCCCTGGACACGCACCCTGCACTGCTCCTTATGGGCAGATGCTCTTGGTGCTGCGGGTTGGGGGGCACGGTTTCCTCTCTGAGCACCTGGGCTGGGGCTGTAACCACAACGGTGTCAGTAGGGCCTCCAGAGAGACGCCTGACTGATTCTCACCTTGGCTAGGAATGAAATGTAGCCCCTTGGTCAGATCCTGCTCCCACCCCAGTCATGAAGAAATGGTGGTGGGGGTGTGCGTGGAGACTTTCCCACAAGGAGGGCCTTTCTGGTGCCAGGAGAAACAGATGCAAATCAGATGTCCCTGTCTCCCTCGGAGTCCTCACATCTGGGTGGGCCCTCTGCTGTGGCGCTGCCCTCCAGGGGACCTCATCCTGAGCCAGCTCCAGCTCGAACTTATCTGACCTGGGGGGCACGCAGTAAAAGTCCTCTAGGGGTCACCTGAGACCTTGTGTGGAGGCCATTCCGTCTCTGCTCTGCCCGCACCATGCCCTCTGCCTGGAATTCTTGGGGGGGGCAGCCTACCCAGCCAAACCGCATGCGTCCCCGCACGCATCCGCAGTGGAGAGGACCCTCCTCCGTGAAGCTTGTGCAGGGCGAGGGGGTTTTCTGTCCCTTCGTTGCCCGCATCTCCCCCAAACCTCTGACGTGTAGGAACCTTCGTCAGACTCTGCTTTGCACCCTGGTGGTCTCCCTATCCACCGACATTTCTCTGCCCTCTTTCTCCAACTCCAGACCCCTGCTCTGGAAGGGCCGAAGGGGGCACGCCAAGCCCATCTCTGTTGCGAGCTGGAGTCAAGCAACTCAGTCCCAGGAGAGGAAGGGGTCCCTTGCTCTTAATGGAGGTGGGTGCGAGTCGTTCCAGGGGGACGGGATCTGACAAGGCAGGGTTTGCAGCCTGGGAGCCACATCTGCCGGGTGTCTGGGGAGCCTCCAGGCTGGGCTGCGGCCAAGGATGGCCTTGCTGGGGCTTCTGGGTGTGGGCCCTTTAAGCCTGGCCAAACTGCAGGAGAAGCATCAGGAGGCCAGCGATAGGGAAAAATGACACGTCCTCATCCTGGTTCAGTGGAGTCCCCTGTAATTACCGTAATTGCCATGTGGCTGTGTCCCAGTTGGGCAGAATACTTCAGGTCACCACCAGCCTGTCAGCCCTCCACAGGGACTTTGTGTAGATCAGGAGGTGCCAGAAACCACAGCGGGCCTCCTGCGGGCGACTGGCCTGCTTGTACTGCCCGGAATTGCTGCTCTGAGCCCCTGGGGGTGGTGCCGGGGGCGGGGTGCAGGGGGTGGCGTGGGGTGGGAGAGGGCGGGGAGCAGCTACTCACTGATGGACAACACGAAGAGCGAGAAGATGCCCACTACGTGCCAGAGGCGCATGTCCCAGAACACCACGGTCTCCTTGGTCAATGGGGGCGGCTTGGGCTTGGGCGGGGCTGTGCTGGGCTGCAGGTCAGGAGAGAGAAGAATGAGCCAGGCAGAGGCCGGGGGCTGGGGCTGGGCCGAGAGAGGCCCAGGTTTCAGCAAGGACTCAGCCCAAGTGTTTCGGAATCTCCTAGAATCTAGAGTCTTAGACATTCACAGTCAACGTCCTAGACCTTGGGAAGTTCCGGATTTAGAGCAAGGGAAGAAAGCAGCTCCAGAACCATGGAGCCAGGGACCTGGGGTACAAGGGTACTTGGGATGCTTGAGGACACCAAGGCCTGAAGGGGCAAAGGTGGATGGCTTGTCCCAATGAGGTTCAAGGCCCCTTCGGCAGCCTGCTGGTCTCCTCCTGCTCCAGTCCTGGGCCCCCGCAGGCAGATGGGGTCTCAGGACCAAGGCCAGAGACAAGGCAAGGCCTGTGCTGCCCTGGGGGACTTTGCTCTCAAGCACCCTCGGTGTGGGGTGGGTTGTGGAGCTGGACTCAGGGCCCGTGGCTCGGCTGTCTGGCCAGGACGCCCACCAGGTGACCTCAACAGTCACCTATCCTGCCAGAGTCACCTCTTCTGACCAGAAGGATAGGCCAGAGTCTCCTGGGACAGGACCAGATAAATTGTCTGCAATGAGGCAGCGACACCTAGAGGCCGAAAGCTATAAGCATGACTGAAACAAGCCTGTGCAGAGCTTAGCAGGCCACCTCCCACCTTCCCAGTGGGACACAGCCCTGCCCTGGGTGTCTAGGGACACGGCCCTGCCCTGGGGGTCTAGGGGACACGGCCCTGCCCTGGGGTACTAAGGGGACACAGCCCTGCCCTGGGGGTCTAGGGGAACAAGGCCCTGCCCTGGGGGACATAGCCCTGTCCTGGTGGTTCTAGGCAGGACCTCTCCCTGACCTAAGGGGCCGAGAGGGATATGACCCTATCTCTGTCACCAAGTTTGGCTGAGGGATGGAGGGGGAGGCGGTTAGCGCTTAGAGGGAGAGAGGACCCTGGGGCATCTGTGGAATTCATTGTCTCCTGATTAACTGAATATGGACCGACCTGAGGAGTCCTTTCTGGCTCTCTGGGAAGGAAAGGCAACTCACAACTCAACCATCCGTCCAGTCTTTCCCCTGGTACATGAGCATGGATTGGCACCTACCCCAAATTCCTCATCTAATGAACACCACCCTTCGGCATGTTTGGGGACACTCAGAGAGGATCAGCAACCTGTCCCAGGTAACGCAGGGCATCTCTGTGCTTGGGACTGATACATGATTCCTCAGCTTTTTTCTCTTAACCAGGGTAACCTGGGGTGGGAGATATCTTTCCTCTAGGCCTCAGTTTCTCCATCTGTAAGTTAAACGTGGGGTGGTTCCAAGGTTCTCTGGGAAGCTCTCTCTACCCAAGTAGAGTGGGAAAATTGACAAGAAGATAACCCTCCTCAGCATCACCCCAGGGGCCTGGATCCGTTTGCAGGGTCAGACACATGTGTGTGGGGTCAGGCACATCTGGGGGTTCAGGGCTCATGTGTGTGGGTTGGAGCGCTTAGGGTTTGGGCACATAGTTGTGGGTACAGGGCACACGTGTGGTTGGAGTACGAGCGTGTGGTCAGACATATGTCTGTAGAGTCAGGGCTGGGGTCCTAAGGCTCAGTGTGTCTGGCCTGGCTGGGCTATATGGCTGGAAGACTCTGAGGTCCAGAGAAGAGATCTTGGATTCTGAGCCCGGGGAAGCTGAGAGCCCACTTCTGACACCTTGTTCCAGCCTTGTTCTGGGTGGAATTGAGCTTACAATCTCTCCCTGATAGGGATCTCAGGTAGAGGGTAACACATAAGAGTGGGGCACCTCCTCGTGGTGGGCACTGCTGGGGGGTCTGAACTCTAAAGCTTGGGAGCTCCGGCCTCCATCAGATGGAGGATGATGGCTGCAGGGATCGTGGTGGGCGGTACCGTGGACTCAGCCCTGCCCATCTCTCTGGTGCTTCCCTGGGTCCCCTGGGCTCAGGCTGTAGGCAGATGGCAGGCAGATGGACTCCAAATGCAATTTTCCTTGATGAGCCGGGAGAAGATGTGCTCCTGGGGGCTGAGGGGAAGAGTCCTTGGCTCAGAAGTGATGCAACACCCACCCTCAGCCTTCTGCCACACCCAGGCCAGCTCAGCTCTGCACTGGAAGCCTCAGGGCAGCCACTAAGGGGCCCAGGTACACTCTGTGGGGCTCAAGCCAGCCTGGCTCCCCTTACAGGGACACTGGAGCTGACATCCGACTCCAGCCCAGCATTTTGATCACACCCCCTGGTCTGCAGCAGGGACAGGCTAGTATCGAGGTATAGGGCTCTGTCTTCATGTCTCTCGGATCCTCAGGTTCAGGGCTGTCTTCTTAGACCCTCAGGATAAGGCTCTGTCCTCCCTCTCCATCCTGTCTCCTGGCACCTGCCCCCGAGGGCTCTCCTGGGCACCTTGCTGACTCCTGCCTTTCTGTCTCTCTGGCCTCTCCTCTCTGCTTCTGCCTGCACAGGCTCTAACCCCCACTCCTCCCTGGCCCTGCCTCTTGGGCCTTCTCCCTCCGGCCTCGTGTTTCAGAATTCTGGGTCTGGTCTGCCTCTTTGGCTCCCCTTCTCAGCTCAGCAAGAATGGGGTACGGAGGGGCCAGGGAGGCTGCAGGCGGCCCCGACTCTTGCCTTCCCCGCCCTGCCTGGCCCCAGCTGAGCTCCCGAACCCCCCCGGCTGTCCTCCTTCCCTCTTGCTGGGCGGCACGGCAGCTCCCCGCAGTTCTCTCAGCCATGCGCCCTCTCCCAACTTACCCTCCGCCTTCCACACCAGGACCCATCACAACTCTCCCCTGCTCAGAGACCTTTGCCAACTCTCCATTATCACCAGGACCAAGTAAGACCCCTGAGTGAGTCCCTGGGTCCTGGCCTGCCTGCCTCTCCCCTCCAGGGCCAAGTGCTCCACATGGAGTTGAACTCAACACACGGCTGCTCTGTAAAGGGTCTCCTCCTCTTCCTGCCTCTACCCTCCAGCTTGGAAAGCCCTCGCCTGCTTCCTAAGGCTATGTCTCCCCCATTAGTCAGGGGACCCTGAAGGATCTCTGGAGGCAGAAGCTCTTTCCTCTGGCAGACCCTAGGATCAGGGACTAGATCTCCCTTATCAGACTAGATAGAGGTCACTGAAACCAAAGATCATGCCTCTCCCTACACCCCCCCACACCCCGCCCTCATTAGGGCAAAGGCAAGAGGATAAGGGCTGTGTCCCCCAGCGACTGAGCAAGGCTGTATCCCCAGTCAGACCTGGAATCCTTATGATCAGGGTGAGTCTCCCCCACCCGACTAATGTTCCTGAAGTCAGGGGCTGTGCCCTCCCATTAGACCAGGGACCCTAAGATTGGGGGCTGAGTCTCTACCCGGAGCCTGGAAGCCCTCGGGGCAGGGCTGTGTCACCCCATTAATCCAGGTCCCCTAGGGCAGGAGGAAGGGAAAAAGGCAGCTCCCAAGGCAGAAGGGCGTCCCCAGCCCTCTGCCACGCGGCCACAACCTCCCGAGCCCCTCGCGTCGGCCCGCCTCACCTCCACCAGCTGCCCGGCGACCCCCGCGAGGCAGAGCCCCAGCGCAACGCCGCCCAGAGCCCACAGGGGCCCCGCGCCTCGCCGCTGCCCGGCCATCTTCGCGCCCCGCGGCTCCGGGCGGGCGAGGCCGCAGGTGGGGGGAGCCAGCGACGCGGGGGGCCGGGCGCGGTTGGCCCGGTGACTGCCCCGCCAGGCAGCCGGCGCTGGCGGTGACGATCTGGTCGCAGGCTGCGAGTGGGCATCATTTATTCATCGTCGGTGTCTGGTTCCCTGCCGCCCGCCCCCACATCACCGCGGATGGAGGGCCCGCCCCCCTCCCGGTGGATCCGAGTCCGGGTCTCCCTCCCCTAACCCGATCCAGCCGGGCAGAGAGGAGTGAGAGTGACAGGCTGGGGGTCAGGTCCTTGAACAACAGGCCCCAGCTCCCCTGCCCGACTTGGGCCTCAGTTTCTCCATCTGGGGCAAGGGGAGGAGTTAGAATCTGCTGATCTGGGAGGCCCTTCCCAGTCTGACGTTCTGAATTTGAAAAACCCTGCTGGACCCAGGCTGGTGGGGGGGGTGGGGGTGGGGGGGGCGGGGGACGGTATGGCAGGCAGGTTGCCATAGTGACAGGCGCTCAGGGATGTCCTGGGCTTTCTGGGCTGGCTTCCTGCCCAGAAATGGCTCTGGTCACTCTGGACACCAGAGCTAGGGTGGGGGATGGGGACCAGGGGATGGTATGGTCAGAGTTGCTAGTTCCGGGTGCTATGGAAGGTTCCTGAAGAAGCCAGCACCTGCTGCCCCACGGGACTGGGACGACTCCCCCTGGAAGGGCTGGAGGACCATTTTCTGACTCTGGCCGATCTTGAGCCTCTGCCCCAGTCTGATCCCCAATTCTTACTCCAGTCTGAGCCATGATCCTGGCCTCGCACTGAACCTGGCCCACATGTACTCTGGTCCTGACCCCAGGATGAGCCTTGACAACCCAGGGATGGAGCAATGGAGGGTCTGAGAAGCTGTGGAGACCCAGAGGGCTTTGGAGGAGGACGAAAAGGAGGAGGAGGAGGAGGAGGAGGAGGAGGAGGAGGAGGAGGAGGAGGAGGAGGAGGGTGGTCTGGGGTGGGGAGACTCCTCTGGTCCATCCTTTCTCTCACTTCTCCTTCCACCCCTCCCTCCCTCCCTTCCTTCTTCCCTCCCTTCCTCCCTCTCTCCTTCCTCCCTCCCTTCCTCCCTTCCTCCCTCCCTCCCTTCCTTCCTCCCACCCTCCCTCCCTCCCTTCCTCCCTCCCTCCTTCCCTTCCTTCCTCCCTCCCTCCCTCCCTCCCTCCCTTCCTCCCTTCCTTCCTTCCTTCCTTCCTTCCTTCCTTCCTTCCTTCCTCCCACCCTTCCTTCCTTCCTTCCTTCCTTCCTTCCTTCCTTCCTTCCGGACACTGTAGATTCAGATCCTCATAGGGCTCCTGCCTGGAGGTGCAGCAGATGGGCAAGGGCCAAGGTGAGAGCTACAGCAGAGAGCAGAGGGCCAGCCATGGACACCCACAGGTGACAGGGGTGGGAGATCACAGGCGGGCAGGGAAACAAGAAAGCCACTGGCAAAGGACAGCTGGCCTGAGGGATCCTCAACAGTAAGTGGCAAAGTCTGGGGTCTCAGTGGGCTGGGCTACCCCATCCTCCCCAGGCTTGCCCCAGCCAGGCAAACAGGGATTCTATTAAAGCCCAAATGACTTGCTGAAGCTTCCGCTTCCTCATGCCTCTGTCATGGGCCAGGCTAGGGAAAGCCGCACTGACCAGCCAGGGAGGTCACCCTTGGGACACAGGGTCAGAGAGGCCTTGGCTGGACTGGGCTGAGGTTAGTGGGCCTGACAGTGGCCGTGGGCAAGCTGTTACCCCTCTCTGCTTTGAACTTCTCGTCTACGGAATGGAGAGGGCAAGACTTTCATCAAAGGGCTGTTAGGAGGATTATATTGAACTAAGGATTATGGAGTGCTGAGTTGCTAGCTTTCCCTGCTAGCAAAAATGATTTAAATTTCCTTTTTCGCTCTCTGAAGGCGGCGAAAGTTGACCGAACAAAACTGAAGTTATTATCCCCAATAGCACGAAGAAATTTTAAGAAATGAAACTTTCAAATTAGGTTTCCTATAGATATGTAGCTTTAAACTTTATAACTTCTAAAGGTACTGAAGCTTAAAACTAAGACTCCTGGGGCATGATCATATCGACAGCTTTCAGACCTCAGATTGAACCTCTCTGAGCTTCAATCCCTCATCTGTAAAATGGGTATAACTATGGTATCACAGCACCTGCGCATCACAAGCCTTCAGGAAATGCTAGTCGTTGTGATTGTTGTGGGTGTTGTCTCAATTCCCTGTTGTCAAACATTGGTGTTTTTTCCAGTTCTCCAAAAGGTGAAATACCACGGTGAGCGAAACATCCTTGAAGCTAAAGCCTTTTCCATCTTCGAAGGCTTTTCTTCCTCTCCTCTGTGGACTTATGAGGAATTGAGGGCCAGAGAGGGGTTGTGCCCTGAATAAGGTCACACAGGAACTGGGGCCTCAAACTCAGTCTGTGGCCCCTAACCCAGGCCTCTGTCCCCTGTCCAGTACTTTCTCTATTTCTTTTTTTTTTTTTAATTTTTTCATGTTTATTTATTTTTGAGAGAAAGAGAGAAGAGCGTGAGCAGGGGAAGGGCAGAGAGAGAGGGAGACACAGCATCCGAAGCAGGCTCCAGGCTCTGAGCTGTCAGCACAGAGCCCAATGCGGGGCTCGAACTCACCAACTGTGAGATCGTGACCTGAGCGGAAGTCGGATGCTCAACAGACGGAGCCACCCAGGTGCCCCGCTTTTTCTATTTCTTATGAGGTCCTTGTATTCTCCTGCACCCTACTACCAGTAAGGCCCATCAGGTCTGGGGTGGCAGAGCTCTAGGTGCCCAGATTCCCCAGCCTTGCTCCCCTGGAAGACAGTGTCCCCTCCATGCATGGTGGCATGAATGCTTGGCCTGCGGAACCCTGTTTGTCCCTCGGGTGCTATTTTTAGCTCCTGTGGGTTTCCTGTAGGGGCCTGGTCCAGTCTCTAGGACCGCTGGGTTGGAAGCCATGGGCAGTGCAGTCGACAGTGGCCAGGGGAACCTGTGGACACTTCTCTCCTGGAGCCAGAAATGCCAGGGCTCAAGGCTCAGCTCTGGGGAAGCAGAGGGTCGGGAGTAGGTATCTTCCCAGCCACGGAGCCAGGCCGGGATCCAGGACATCTTGGACTTGGCCTGGGCTGAGAGTGGGGGCTGGGCTGTCTAGGCCTGAGACACGGTAGCTGGGGCCTGCTGGGAGCTGGCAATCTCTGACCTTGTTGGCCCCACGCCTGGCCCAGAATAGCTCTGGGGCTGGGCCGGGCCTGGTGAGACCTGTGTGTACAGAAGCATGCGCTCGTGTCCCAGGCTCTCGTGTGTACAGGAGTGCATGCACACTCTGCACTCGCCTCTCTGTGTGTCTGTGAGTCTTAGTGTGTGTTCCATGGAGCAGTATGTAAGTCCGTGTCCACGTGGATGTGCACGGCGTCTGCCCGTGCCCACGTACAGGGCTGCCTCCTGGGCTGTGCAACTTGGAAGTCCTGCCAGTGTGTTCATAGTAGATGGGTGTGTGTGGCACAAGTAAATGTACACGCCGCACATTCCTGTGACCGTGGAATCACATACGTGTGCGGGGCATGCGAGAGTGGGGTGGGTGTGTGTGTGCACATCTGCGGTGGGATTGGGCAAGGGCCCTTGGCTGTGTGAGCGGGTGGACCCAGTGGAGGCTGTCCTTTGGGCACTACTAGGGGCTTAGGGATTACTTGGCCCTGGCCGAGAGAGAGAGGGAGCGAGGCCTGGCGGGTCTTGCCCCACTTGGCAGATAGTAAAACCGGGCTTGGCAATGCTGGTGAGGTCACCCACTCTGGGGGTCGGTGGGGGGGGGGGTAAGGGAAGATGTCCCCCAGCTTTCTGATTCCCCTAGATGTGGCCGAACAGGAAGGCTGGGCTGTGGGGAGGAAGCTGAGGGGGCCCTTCCCTTCCTGCTTGAGCCCAGCCAGCGCTGCCCGCCCTCAGCTGTAGGTACAGATGAGGACACTGAGGCCCGAAGAGGGGACGGGCTGCTGCTGAGACACCACTCACTGAATCTGCTTCCTCCTGCTCAGGGCTCTGTCCTGCCTGCCTTGCTCGCCACACCCTCCTGGACAACCTTGCTCTCTCTATGTGGCCATATCTACTCTCCAGCCCTTGGCCCTTCCCCCCAAGCCCCAGAAACCCCTTGCTTGACCACACCCACGTGCCAGAGGACCCACAGACCCACCAAGACCCTGCTCATCTGAGAAGGATCCCCTTGAACTGCCATGTGCCCCCTCCACTGGGGATCTTTCTTCAGCCTGGCAGGGTGGGTGGGGCATGACTTCCACCCCCTCAGATTTGAGTATGGGGTTGGTGGGGTACCCTTTCTGCCCTTCCACTGTCCGTATGGGGCCTGTTGGCCTCAGTGTTGTCAACCCTGAAAAGGGAAATGACTCCAGTCATCCTCTGGAACCCGTGTACCGCAGGAAGTGATGGGGGGGGGGGGCATAGGCATGGTGGCTGGAGGGGGACCAGGCAGCAGACAGCGGGATCCTTTGTTACAGGCTGAACCATTGTCCTCCCCGGCCCCCACCCCCCCCTCCTGGGACTAGGCTTCCGCCACCCTTTCCAAGGTCACAGGCCCTGGAGCAGACCAGCGCAGGCTGCATGCTCTACTGGGCCATGATGAGAACCAGGAGTGGGGGCAGGGGGACTTCCTCAAGGTCACACAGAAAGAAATGGTCGCTGGCCATACACATCTGGTCCAAGGGGGTGCGGGGCAGCCTCGGTTTACCCCACTTTGGTACGTTTCTCGAGCCCACCCAGCGCTGCGCTTGTGCTGGCCTCTGGGATTCGGTGCGGGTGGAGGAGGTCATGGGGTTGCACCCAGGCCCAGAGCGGTCAGAATAGGGGCGGATGCCCGGGAAGGCCCCGCCAGGACGAAGAAGCGAGGCCGCTTCCCGGACACTGCCGGGCGGTCCTGGGAGCCCTTCCTGGGAAGCTAGGCGAGCCTGGGCCTGAGTGAGTGAGTGTGTGTGTGTTTAAGGCGGCGGAGGGGTCAGGCCCCTACCTCCCTCTCCCACTGGGTCCCAGAAGCCTTCGGACCCGGAGGTCTCCAGGGAAGGCCTCAGGACTAGACCTCGGGCGGGGGTGCGGGGGTCGCGTAGATCGCTAGGCGGGTCGGTCGGCTCACGCCCCAGCTTCCTGGAGCAACAACCCGGGTGGGCGGGGCCGGCGGTGGGGGCGTGGCGAGGGGCGGGGCAGTGGGCGTGGCGGGCTCCGGGGCAGCGGGGAGGGGGCGGCGTGCGGGCGGCGGGGAGCCAGCGGCCGCGGCGACGCTCCCCGCTCCGGGCACCGGCACCGCGCAGGTAAGGGCGGGGCGGAGGTCGCGCGTCTGTGGGCGGGCTCCTGTGCTCCCGCTTGCCCCTCACTCCAGGTGGGACTTTCGCCTAGCGCCCCCTCGGGCCGCCGCGTCGCCGTCCCTCCACGGCTCCTCGGTCCCAGGCGGCGCTCACATGGGGGCCGTCTGAGTTTGTCCCAAGGCACCGTCCCCATTCCCCGCCCCGTGCCAGGGCCCTTCGGCCTTTCAGCCTCGTTCTCCCAGCCCCGCGGTTACCCGGCTCGGATTTAGGGGCAGCGCAGGGATAGCGCCCGGGGTTCGTGCACCGCGCAAGGGATCCCATCCGCCGTCCCCGGACCCCATCCAGCCTGAGAGACTGCCAGGAGGAGGTGACGCCTGCAGTGAGACCGGCATGGGCAATGCCTGGTGGCTGGGACAGGATCCCATGTTTGGGAAACTCCAGTGACTGTGCGTGTGCCAGGCAGGGAGGGGCAGGGAAGCTGTCAGAGACTGAGAAGTGTTGGGGGTGGGGGCGTATAGGACAAGAAGCTTAGGGGCATGGAGAGCCCAAGAAGGAGTGCTGGGGGGAGAAGCCAAAGTGGAGACTGAGGGGTCAGCTGTGACAGTTGAGCACCCCCACCCTGGGGCAGTTCCTCTGTCCTGTGTCTACCACTGGGCTGTTTTAGGGGACTCTGGGGCAGCCCAGGAAAAAAACGTCCAGGGCAAGCAAAACTTCCTTGCTTGTCCACACCAGGAAATACCAGAGTGGGTGCCATGACAGGGTGTGGCCCAGGGGCCTGAGGGGCCCCGGGGGTCCAGGTCTTGGAGAGGGCAAGGGAGGCCTCCGTGACCCTGCCTGAGAGCGACCAGGCGTGGAGAGAGGCCAGGAATGCAGGGGAGACAGCAGGTCTGGCGGCTGGTTAGATCGACACGGGACGGGCAGCTGACTCACCTGGGCACGCCAAGACTAGCCAGTTCTGTGCTCACCCTGCCCCACAGTGAGCACCAAGGCTGCCTGAGGAGGTAGGAGGCTGGGTCCTGCTGGGAACTTGCTGTGTGCCCTGAGGCAAGTCGCCCAGCCTTTCTGAACCACCTCACTCAGGTGACCTGGCAGGACCGGCAGCCAGAGGCCTGGGTCTGAGCCGTGCACATGCTCTACAGACATGCTCTACAGATAGTGTCTCAGCCCTCTCTTGCCTTCCTCGGCCTCAGTTTCTCCATAGGTGCTTCATGTGCAGCCTAACACCAAGGAACCTTAGAACTGGGTGGAGGGAGAGGGTATGGAGGCCATACTCGTGACCAGAGCCCGGTGGGTTAGGGGTGTGACGGGTTTGAGCAGGGGTTACTCCTGCTGGGTCCCTCTCACGTTATGGCTCAGCACCTCCCCCTACCCCCAAACACACACACTCCTGCGTGGTCTGCTCCCTGCTCTCACTCTCTTGGTTGCCTTCAGGATGAAGGCCCAAGCTCTCTAGCTGGGGAGCGGGGACCCTGGGCACCACCAGACCAGATCCCCAACCTCAGCCGCAGCCTTCCCCACCACTGCCTCGCCAGCCACGCTTAACTTCTGGCCTTTTCTCTGAACAGTGTACCTCAGTTCCTTAGAGGGAAACGTCCCTTTGGGGCCACAGATCTGGAAGGGTCCTGGAGTAAATGCCAGTCTGGGTCTGTAAGACTCATCCGGAGGGTCCCTAGGCTGCTTTGAGCAGTGAAGGAGGCTGAGGACCAGGTCTCTGCACCCAGAGCAACTCCCCACACCAGTTTATCATTTCTAAGGAGGACTCACATAGTTTGAAAGCTCTGATCTGAACGCACCCCTATTTCACAGAGGAGGTGACTGAAGCCCAGAGGGGAGCAGGGCTCTGGACAAGCATGGCCAGGACTGAGCAGTGGGTAGGGGGTTGGCAGGGGGTCCTGTGGGAGCAGCTGAGGTGAGGGCCATGGGTCCAGGGTAAGGGTAGCTGCCAGCCCCCCAGCGAAGGGTGGGGGACGCCTGAGGTGGAGAGGGGCAGAGAGCTCTATCTGGGGTGCAACGTGGCTGGGGTGGACCCCAGGTCAGTGTGAGTGTGGGGGATGCCTGGTGTTCAGGGCCTCTCGGCCTCGAGCTACTGACTGCAGGTCTCCACTCGCCCTGATCTGGTTCCTAGTCCACACCTCCTGTCCTGGCTGCACCTTCTTCCTCCACCTTTATTTAGCCAGTGTCCTCACCTCTCAGTTCACACCCCCTACTGACTGGCTGCCAACTGAGGATGGAAAGGTCACTCCCACCCCCCAAAGGGCCTTTCCCTTCTGTCAGTTTCTGGAGCTATGGGGGAGGGTCGGGGGGGGGGGGTGCCGGGCCCCACTTGCTGTACCCCTGGCCCCTCAGCTGAGCTCTGCGGGTCTGCCTGAGTTGACCTGGAGCCACCTGCCCCTCTGCCCCAGGTGGGGTGGGGGGAGGTACTGGGGCTGCCACAGGGGCCCACAGAGCAGGCCACAGCTGGGCAGCTGGCCGCTTCCCCTTCCTGCCGGTCCCTCCCAAGGCCTCGCCCTCCTGAAGCAGCAGCAGCAGGAAAGGTGGGGCAGGAATGCCGGGGCCTGGGCCCTTGGCCAGAGTTCTGAGGCACCCGCCCTGCTGCCCCAGAGCCTGTTCCCTGGGAGTTGTAGGTTTTGTCAGGGGCCTGGAAAGGGCGCTGGGGCTCCACCTGTGTCACCTGCCCATTCCGGCGACCCCGATGATATCTCCCATCCCACCTAGGTCAGCTAACGGCAGAGCCTCTGAGTGTCAGAGCCAGGGACAGGCAGTCTGAGGGTGTCAGGCTAAGAGACCCTGAGATGTGTGGTCTGGTCCTTCGGGCAGATGAAGTTTGCTCGGTGAGGGCACCCGGCTCTGGTGGGAGAACGCTGTGTCTGTTTGGAGGCTGCGGCCTGGCTGTGGGGGTGGGTTGGAGCCCAGGCCCCTTGCTGACCCTCCCTCTCGTCAGAGAGCCACATTCTCAGGGGATCCCTGCCTGCTTGGTGGGTCCGTCACTCCATGGTGGGGAGTCCAAAGACTCAAGCCCACCTGCCCGCCCCCACAACCCCTACCTCTTTCCTCTGGGCACAGCGGGGTCAGCCAGGTTGAGGGGCACGGAGGGTCTGGCTCTCACCTCTGCTGACCTCACTCTCCCACTGCTGGGCCCCGTCTCCTCTCCAGCTGTCACCACATCCATCTCCCCAAGTCTGATGTTGGGTCCTACCACGCTCCCTTGCCCTGAGATCCTCCATAACTCCTCCACTGGCCATGTTGGCCACTCTTGGTGGGCCACGCGTGGAGCCTGGGCCCTCATGCCCGTGATCCTTTGCTCTCACTGTGCCCATCTGCCTGGCCTGAGCCATGGCCTTGAGAAAAAAGCTGGGCTCCTCTGACAGTGTGTCCTTGTTTCCAGAGACTCTGTGGAGGGGGAGCTAGGTCAGAGCACCACTAGATATTACTCTGAACCTCGGGAGCCATGGTGGATGTTTGAGCAGGGGAATGAGCAGGCCAGAACTGGGCTTGAGGAGCACCTGCCTTTTTGGCTAAAAAGAGGTGTTTCCCTAGGCAGTTCTGAGCCCTGGCTGCCTCTCCATCAGGTCCCCTCTGCTGGGCCCAGGTGCAGAGCAGGGCAGGGGTCAGTGGCTGGTCCAGGCATTCCCCTCTGAGGCGGCCCCGGGCTCACCGCTCCGTTCTGTTGTGGGCAGTCCCGGGCACGTGGGCTGAGAGCGTGGCACTGACCGTGCTCTCGCTGGCGCCCTCTCTCTGGTCTGTGCCCCATTCGCAGGCCCCGAGTCCAGCATTCTGGCCATGTGCAGCCCTGAGGAGGAGGCCCTGCTGCGGCTGGAGGAGGTCTTCTCCTCCACCCTCGCCCGCATCAACAGCCTCGTCCTCCAGCCCCTGCTCACGGCTGGTGAGTCTCAGCTCTGCAGTGGGAGGGCGGGGGACGCAGGAACCATCCTGGGGCCCCAGGACCTAGCTCGTTAGACTGTCCGAGGCACGCACAGCCTGCTCAGCCTCAGACGGGAGTGGGGACACTCGGGACTGGGGCTCTGCCTCTGGTCGCCGGCTGCTCCCTTCTCAAAGGGACCCCAAGGGGCCAGGCCACGGATCCCTAGCCCAGACTCAGCTGTACATAGAGTCAAAGTCCCACCTCTTCCAGGGCACAGACCTGATGCTCTGCCTGGATTCTCAGCCTGCTCTCACCCAGGGCACGGCTGGAAAGCAGGATGCTGAGTTTTTACTTCCAGTTTGGGTCTCACTTGTGAAGTGACCTTGGTCAGGTGCCTTCCACTGAGGGGCTCTGTCCACTCATCTGTGAGAGGGAGGGGACCATAGGACCTTACAGACCCCGCATCCCGGACCCCAGGAAGTCCAGAGACTCGGGGGAGTTAGTGTACGTGCCGTCCCTGCTTAGTGGGGGGCAAACGTCAGCTTCGCATCCAGAGCCAAAGACCCCTAGGAGGATGCAGAACCCTGGCCGAGGCTCCTGGGCTGTGGGGGCCCCTCCCCTCGAGGCGGAGAGGCCCCGCCCCCTCACAGCGTGGTTGCCCCGCCCCCCCTCCTCCAGAGCCCTCGAACCCCCAGGGCAGAGAGTGCCTGCGGCTCTTGCAGCAGCTACACAAGAGCTCCCAGCAGCTCTGGGAGGTGACGGAGGAGAGCCTGCACTCGCTGAGGAGGAGGCTGTGCCACCAGGACTCCGTCGGGCTGGAATCCCTGCTGTTGTTGTGCGGCGCCGACCGCGTTCTACGGGTCCACGTAGAGTACGGCGGCGAGGAAGGCGGGGGATCGTCCTGGGCCGAGGGCTCCCCGGGTCAGATTTAGGTTTGGGTTCGGTCTGGGGTGGGTCAGCCTCAGGGCCTGGGGCCTTAGCCTGGCACAATCACAGACACCCCAGACCTGAGCCTTGGGGCCTCCCAGGGAGGAAAGACTGAGTTAGAATTATCTGGTTGGGCCAGGGCTGCGCGCACTCGGTGAGTGGGGTCCGAGGACCCCGGAAGGGCAGGGGTTTGGATCTGAGGTCGTGGGCTGGGCCTGCAGGGTGTCTCCTGTGCTGTCTGTAGGTACATCGAAGCCTACACTAGCTGCGTGGTGGTGCAGGCCTTTCAGAAGGCAGCAAAGAAGAGGAGGTGAGCACAGGGTGCTGCGGGGATGCGGGGGTGGGGGCTCTGAGTCGGTGGGGGTGTCCGGGAGGGAAGGCTGGGGAAGTCCCATGGCCACAGCGGCCCGTGTCACAGCCCATGACTCATCCTGAACACTCCTGGTTCTAACAATTCCACGCTGATCCACACCGGAAGGTGGGGGGGGGGGGAGTCTATGGAGGCTGTGAGCCAAATCCAGATATCCACCAGCCAAGGCCGACCCTGGGAAGGGGAAGGAGGGGCCGTCCTGTTCAGGGTGGGTGGTTGTCCTCGATGATCCCTTCACCCCCAGATATTGCCGTTGAATCTCCAATCTGGCGACCGTGGTCCTGTGATATGAGAGCGGTTTGGGGTCAGGGACTGCTCCTGAGATCTGGGGGCATTAGCTGGGTTTGGGCGGGGGATGGTGGCAGGGACAGAACGTAGGAGGGGGATGAAGGTGGGGTGTGGCCCTTCCTCCACTCAGCGAGTACTGGCGGGGCCAGCGGAAGGCGCTGCGGCAGCTCCTGTCGGGCGTGAGCTCAGAGGCCTCCGTGGGCACAACGCTGGTCCAGGCGCTCCGCCAGCCGCTCGCCCATCACGTGCAGCAGTACGTGCTCCTCCTGCTGAGCCTCGGGGACACCGTTGGGGAGGTAGGTAGCAGGGAGGTCGGGCGACCAGGTGCTGCTCAATAGGCCTGTCACTTGTAGGGACGCCGGGGGAGGAGAGGAAGGGTCCTGGCTCAGGGGACCCATCTGACTCAGGAACCCTGGCTTGAGAAAGACACAGCCATGCTTTTGGGGACGTGGCCCTGTTCTGGGGGGTTCGCAGGGACATGGCCTTGCCCTGGCATGTCTGAGGTACATGGCCCTGCTGTAGTGGAGCCAGCAGAGACCCGGGAAGCAGATGGAGAATCATGTACTGGGTGTGAGGACACCTGGCCCAGGTCCAGCTTTGGGGGGGGGGGGGGTGTCACCCAGTGGTCCTCTGGAAGCACCTTCATGCTGGCCTCTCCCTCAAGGAAGGGCTGGCAGGGAGAAAAGGACAAACTTTGGCTTAGATCCAGACCTTCTGACCAGCTGGGGCCAGGCCAGGGCCGGGGCAACCATCACAGGGTGGCGGAAGGTTCTGACAGGCCCCCCCCCCCACCCCCGTCCCCCACTCACCAGCTGCTCTGTGTCCCTGCAGCGTCACCCCACTCGGGAGCTGGTGGTGCACGCGGCCACCCTCTTTGGGAACCTAGAGTCCTTCATGAGGCAGGCGCTGGACCAGGCCACCGCCACGCAGGCCCTCTGGCACACCCTGAGCAGCCGGCTGAGAGTGAGTTTGAGGCCTCAGGGCGGGTCAAGAAAGGGGACTCTTATCAGGCAGGGGCCAGGTGGCTGTGAGGTCCCTCTGTCTAGCCGTCCTCAGGCACTTGCTGAGTGCCTCCTGGGCCAGGCCGTGAGCCGGCTCTGGGGAAAAGCAGTCAGAACTGACTCTGTCCTGAGACACCACCCGGCGATCACGTCCTCATGTCACCACCCACTGTGGCACGCACTGCCCCTACCGGGGTCAGTGGGGGAGCCCCCTGTGCCCTGAGAGGGTGTGGCAGGCCTGGGACCCAGTGTAGAGAATTAGGGGAACAGAGAAAGGGGACAAGAATCGCCAGCGAGAGGCAGGGACCGCAGAGCCCCGGTGAGTGTTGTGGGGGGCTCGGCGGGGGCAGTGGCTCGAGGTGGGACGGGCCTCAAAGCGAAGCTCTGAGACAAGTTTGCTGCCCCCACCCCCTCCAGACCTTGGAGCCCCACTGTCGTCACAGAGCTGGGGGCCTCCAGGAGATGGTTAGAGTGGGGGACAGGGACGCCTGAGCCCTGTGCCTCCCCGCCCTCCTCCCCAGGATGTGCTCTGCACCCCTGCTCGCAGACTCCTGCAAGACAGCCAGCACATACCGGTGACGGTCACCCCGCTACGGGCGGAGCGCGTGCTGCTCTTCGATGATGCCCTGGTCTTGCTGCAGGTGGGGCTGACCAGAGGTCCTGGGGCCGCAGCGGGGGTCAGGGGCCTGGCTGAGAAAGGAGTGGGGAGCGAGAACTTGGGGAGGTGATGGGGGCCGAGAGGCAGTCATTGCTGGGGGTGGGGGGCGGCAGGCCCCGCCATCCCTGGAGCAGGGTGAGCTATCGGGCAAGGCCGCGCGAAGTGCGTCCCAGTCCCGGCTGCCATCGCTGCTAACCATCTGTACCTCGGTTTCCTCATCTGGAAAACGGGACACTTGTGAGTGAGTTGGTCTTCAGCAGGTGCCGGACAACTCTTAGTTCTTTCTCTTCCTTACTTAGGAGGGGAGCCCCAGATGGGCGGTCAGGGGTGGCCCTTGGTGACTGAGGAGGGCTGGGTGGATCCAGGCACACATGAGGCTTCTAGAAAAAAGTACTGTGTAGAACCAGGGCCTGGGCTCTGGACGTTGCAGAAGTCAGGGGGGAGCCAGGGCTGGGGTTTGGGATTGTTTCCTGGCCTGTAGTATCCCCCACCCTTGAAGTCATATAGCCCTTGTGATAGCCATAACGCTGTCTTCTCTGTCCCCTCAGAATGCCAGGCTGGGGCTCCCCTGCAGACTGGGACGCTGAGGCCTGGGGGGAGGGGGGGCTGCTACTTGCCCTGTCTAAACCTGTATCTCCTGAAATCTGGTTCACTTTGAGCTCCTCTCCACTCCGTGCCCCAGGTACACCGATGAGATACTTCAATGCTCTGTGCCCTTTCCTACCTCTGGACCTTTGCATGTCCTGTACCAGGCCCACTCTTGTCCCTGCCTGTGTCTGGCACACTCCTCCTGCCCTTCGGGCCTGGGCCTGGTGCCTCCTCCCCCTGCGGCGGTGAGGCAGTGACCTAGGTCAGGCGGGAGGTCGCTGCATGCAATCTTGTAGAGGAAGGGGCGTTGGTCAACTCTCCGAGCAGGGATGGCGTTCCAGATAGAAGGAGCAGCACAGGGTCACGGATGGAGCCGGAGGCGGGGGAGGGGCTGCTCCAGGGTTCCCAGCCAGGCCCTTGGATGGGAAGGGAGATGGGGAGCAGGCTGGGCGAGCTGGACTGAGTAGCCTGGGCACGCCCGGCCGCATGGCAGCAGGTTGGTGCCTGGAGCACCACTGGCCCAGAGCAGGAGGGGAGCGTCTGGTCTGGGCCCTGGGTGACACCAGTGCCCCATCTCCTTCCAGGGCCACAGCGTCCACACCTTTGATCTGAAGCTGGTGTGGGTGGATCCTGGGCAGGACGGGTGAGCGGCCCCCTCCAATCACACCCCAGGCCTTCTCTCCCTCCACCCACCCGACACCGCCCGCACCCCAGGGCTTGGGCCTCCCAGAACACCCTCCGAACGGAGCTGGGGCCTACTCGTCACCTCCATCTGTCTAGGTGCACGTTTGATCTCCTCACACCTGAGGAAGAGCTCTCCTTTTGCTCCAAGGACCCCCAGGGCCGGGTGAGTGTGGGTGAGTTGTGAATCGGGGCGGGGTGGGGCCGGAGGAGTGAGGGAAGGCAGCAGGAGGGCAGGGGGAGGGCACAGGTGTACCCCCCGGAGGCTCTGGGACCATGGCCGCAGCGAGTCGGTGGTCAGCCCGGGTCGGGCCTCAGAGCGCCGTGGAGAACAGGGTACTTGGCCCCGTGAAGCCAGGATTGGGGCCTTTGCGGGTGCCTGCTCCGTGGCTCTGTCTGGTTCCCCTGGCAGGCACCGAAACTGCACACGAGGTCTGATGCAGGGCCTAGGGAGCAGCATGGAGCCGTTAGTTGGCTTTTCCCCCAGAGGACAGAACAGAGGGGGAGGGGCGTGGTGGGGGTACTATCTGGAGCTTCCTAGAGGGGCTGCCTCCACAGCAGTGACCTATCCTGTGTTTCCCCTGTCCCCACCAGATGGTCTGGCAGTGGAAGGTGACTCAGGCTGTGTGCCAGGCCCTGCGTGGGAAGAAGGACTTCCCCATACTGGGGGCGGGCCTGGAGCCCCCCGAGCCCCCCACCTGCCGCTGCCTGGCATACACCTTCCGCGCCGAGGGTCGGCTCTGCCAGGCCACCTACGAGGGCGAGTGGTGCCGGGGCAGGCCCCATGGCAAGTGAGTGACCGGAGCTCTGGGCCGAGCGAGGCAGGGGTCGTTGTGGGAGTCTGAGGACAGATGGGACCCACATGGACCTAATCACCCGAGGGCACGAACCAAAGGCTGTTACTCCGAATTAGTTGGTCAAGCCTGTTTGTCCCCCGGTCTCTCTTAAGCTCTATTGGACAGGACCTGGCCCATAGTAGGTCTGTGCCATGTAGAGTCTTGGTGAGGGTGATGACACCAGAAGGCGTGGGACAGTCTTCAGGCGGCTGGCCTGCAGGGCTGCAGTGACTGTTCTCGGGAAGCGGGGGGAGAATAGTGCTCATATTCACGTAGCACCGTCTGGTGGGGGAAATGGTTTGCGGATACCCGGCCTCCCCCAGCCCTTATAAGACCCCCCTGGGCGAGTGTCATCACCCGTTCTGGAGGCCCAGAGGCTGGCATGACTTGCCCAAGGCCTCAGGGCAGGTTATAGGGTGAGTCTGGCTTCAGTCACAGGGAGGTGGGCTTTTCAAGACCCTGTGGCTCCACCCTATGCTCCAGCTGGAAAAGCCAGGGCCCCGAAAGCAGAAGGGACTTGCCAAGGTTATGCTCATAAGCACGTTAGTTTCTGATACCTTGCCTGCTTCCAGAAAGGACTTGAGGAAGCAAATGAACAAAAAAAAAAAAAAAAACAGAAAAAACAATGCCGTGTCAGAAGAGGGGAGGAGGATGTTAGAAGCCACTGGCTAGCGTTTGACTTAAGCTTGAAGTTTAGCTCTGAGCTTCCTGTTGGTCAAGGGAAAAAGGGAACCTGGATGTTTTCAGAGCTTTCCCTGTGGGGGGTGGTGAGTGTGCCTGAGGCTGCTGGGCTAGTTGTGCCAGGAGTCGAGAAGGACTGAGAGCCCCCTGCGGGTCATGGAGCTCAGAGAGAAGGGCTGGGTGGGGGCAGAGAATCCAGTCTGGGGGGAGCTAGGGCTCTGAGAGTGTCTGTGGTGGAGGTCAGCTGGGGGCTGTGTGCGTGTTGAAGGACGGGTCGGGTGGGCCTGATGTGTGTGCCCTTCCACTGTCTTCCAGGGGCACCCTGAAGTGGCCAGATGGCCGGAATCACGTGGGGAATTTTTGCCAGGGCCTGGAGCACGGGTAAGGCTGGGGCTGATGCGGGAGAATGTGGCCGGCGGGGGAGTGGTTTTCACCCCCGCCACCGTCACCAGCCTGGCCCCATCCTAAATCCCCGAACCTCAAGCAGGAACTTAAGGCCATTTGGTCCAGCTCCCCTTATTACACTTTGGGAAACCAAAGCCCCGAGGAAGGGTGGGTCATGGAAGGAGTGGTCAGGACAAGAAGGTGCTCCCTGGATGCACAGGGGGCCGGGACAGGGGGAGGCGTCCTCAGAGTGGCCCTTGGGAAGAAAAGACGGCTGAGCACCTGGGCGATTCTCCTCATTGTCTGAGAAGGCCCCTTGGAGGTGGGGACGCTTCTGGTGGCAGGGAGGGGTGTCACGGGGTGTCCTGGTCAAGGTGGTAGCCTGGTGCTGACCGCCTCCCCCCCCCCCCCCCCCCCACGCACCCACACTGACAGCTTCGGCATCCGCCTGGTGCCTCAGGCCTCCGAGGACAAGTTTGACTGTTACAAGTGCCACTGGTGGGAAGGCAGCATGTGTGGCTACGGCATCTGTGAGTAAGTGACCCTCGGCGCCATGGCAAGGGGGGCTCTTGGGGCGGGCACGTCCCCTGGGCCGAGCTCCGGGAGGCAGGCCAGCTGTTGGTGACCCTCTGCAGGTACAGCACTGACGAGGTGTACAAAGGCTACTTCCAGGCGGGCCTGCGGCACGGATTCGGGGTCCTTGAGAGCCCCCCACAGGCCCCGCAGCCCTGCAAGTACACGGGCCACTGGGAGAGGGGCCAGAAGAGCGGCTACGGCATCGAGGAGGATGGTGACAGGTGAGCGTTCCACGGCCGCCCCCCGCAGGGTCAGGGGGCTCAGGAGACCCCCACACACCAGACTGAGCAGGGCGTGGGTCCTGTGGTCAGTGCGTCCCGTCCGTTTGCCCCCTCAGAGTCTCTCTGAAGTCACTCACTTCCTTTCCGTGGCCTTGGTTGTCGCTGAGGCTCAGGATGAGGGAGCCCTGACCTCTTTGATTAAGGAGCCTCCCAGACTGGCCCCTCCTCGCGCTGTCCAGGAGGACTTTCTGACCCCCCAGTCTAGTCCCGTGTAGGGATCACAGCCCGTCCAGGCTCTCTGGGCTGTGAGAGGAAGCCCGGGGTCCTTGGCCTTGTATTTGAGGCTTGCCTGTCTCTCTGACCTCACCCCTGCCGTGCTGCCTGCGTGCCCCCCTAGACCAGCCTTCTAGACCACTGAATGTCCCCTTGTACCTGTCGTACCTGTTGGAGGCTCCTACCTCCACGGCTCTGCATTCCATCATCCTTCCTGCCACCTCGCCCCAGGAAGCCTGCCAGGATACTCCCCCCCCCGCCCCGCCCCGCAGGCAGGCTCCCTCCCTCCCCCATTTTCTGTTTCTCTTGGAGGTCCTGACCTCACTTGCCCCATGTCTGAGTTGAGTAGATTCAGGCGATATCACTGCTCCTTATCCGGTCACCACCCTCACCCCCTGACCCCAGCCCTGCCGGCTTAAAAGTGCCCAGGAACGACCCTGATCCAACTCTGGCTCCTCCCCCAGGGGTGAGCGCTATATTGGCATGTGGCAGGCTGACCAGCGCCATGGCCCAGGGGTCATGGTCACCCAGGCGGGTGTCTGCTACCAGGGAACCTTCCAGGCGGACAAGATGGTGGTGAGTGGGGTGACCCGCGTGTATCATGAGCCACCCTTTCCCTGCACTGGGGCTGAACCCCCGGCTCTGAGGGTCCGGATGTTAAGCAGAGGCTGGGCGGTGCTGGATGGGGCGGAAGCTGGGTTCCTAGGTGCTAGAGGGAGACAGAACCTCAGCAGGATTCCAGTTCTACCAGCCACCTACCCTGGCCTTGGCCGAGTCCCTGCCCCTCCCGTCTCGGTTTCCCTGTCAGCACCTCAGGTTAACTACTTACTGTAAGCACAGTGGAATCAGCAAGAATGAGGTGCATGGTGAGGATGATGCCAGCAGTCAGTGCAACTGACATTGATAGACTCTTAACTGGACACCCAGCTCTGGGTTCAGCCTCCCAGCACGATCTCGTGGGATCCTCCCCATGGTCCCGCGGATCATGTCATCGTCCCCAGTGTATGACTGACAGATGTGAGGCTCAGAGAAGTCAGAGAACCTGCCTAGTGTCACCAGGTCTCCTGAGCCCGGGCACACCAGCCCTCGCCTCCTGCCTCACTCACACCCTGCCAGGTGCTCTGCCCCATGTCTGGCCTGGTGACTGTTACTGTTATTATGGCTTGTGCATTTGTTCATGTGGGAAGGATCGAAGGGGGACAATAAGATAAGAATGGACACAAAATAGATTCAGATAGGACACAAATTGGATCCTGTTTGGCTCTGAGCTTCCTGGCGGCCAATGCCACAAGGAAGCCTGGTTGGTTCCACTGTGCCCCCTGGGTCAGTGATAGGGAAGTGGGGATGGGTGAGGAGAAGCCCAGGACTTCTTGAGCTGTGGGTGGGGAAGGAAGGTCACCCAGGAGGCCTCCTGAGAGAGGCCACTGGAAAGGAGGAGCCAGGTCCCAGGGAGTCATTCAGGATAACCCAGGGATGAGGTCCAAGGAACGGCTGCTCAGGGCTTAGCAGGCCAAGGGCTGGCATCCCACCTAAGCACGGTCCTGGGAGGTGTGACAGGGCTCAGGACCCGGGTTGATGCCTGCCTCCTCTCCTCCTGCTGGCCCCTCCCTAGGCCCCATCTCCTGGCCCTTCCTAACTGACTGCTTTGACTCTCTCCGGCTTCCTTCCCTAGGGCCCAGGGATCCTCCTCTCTGAAGACGACTCCTTGTATGAGGGCACCTTCACCAGGGACCTGACCCTTGTGGGGAAGGTGAGGGCCACTGAGACCTATCCCCTCATGGCCAAGCCTTGGCTGGAGCCTGTAATCTCCCCACTTGGACCCAGGGCTGAGGGTGTGGGCGGTGGGTGAAGGTAGGGAGGTGCCCCTCCCATGTCCACTGCGTCCAGAAGGTGGGCACTGCCATGGAAGTGGACTTTGAACCCTGGTCAGAGTCAAGAGGGGACAGGTGGGTTTGCCTTGGTGCACAGGGTGCTGGTGGCCTGGCCGTGTCTCCCTACAGGCCCCTCGTTGGAAATCCACCCCCTCCACCAGCACTGGTGCCTTGGAGTTAGTGTCCTTCAGAATGTTCCTGCCTGGGCTGACCCAGCAGAAGGCAGTTGGGTCCCTGCTTGGGCCTTTGGGAATGTGGGGCTGTTTCAGTCTCCTGGTGACTGGAGGGCACTAAGGCATCTAATGGGTGGGCCCCGAGTGCTATGAATGGGACACTCATGAGGCAGGGACTGTCCCTCCCAGGGCCAGCAGGCCATCAGGCCTTGCCTAGGCCTCTTCCTAGTTCTGGACTTACCTCCTCCCCCCATCCCCCGCCACCAAGTCCCACAGTAGTGGCTCTCCTGCTGTGACCTGAGAGTCCCTTTCTCTCTCCCTGCCAGTCTCCCACCTGAGGTGACCCTTTGGGCCGTTGGCACGGCTCTAGGTCAGGGGCTTCTAAGGTGAGGGGATTAGGAGCCCTTCAGGGTGGGGCAGAGTGAGCGGATGGTGGGAAGGCCACCCACCAGGTGCTAGCCTCTGTGACCCAGGATGGACAAGCAGGAGGCCTGTCATGATTGGATGGGAAGGCAGCTGGACGGACAGACAGGCGTCCTTGTCTCCTTCCCTGGTTGCAGGGCAAGGTCACCTTCCCCAATGGCTTCACCCTGGAGGGCTCTTTTGGCAGCGGGCCAGGAGGAGGGCTGCATACCCAGGGCGTGCTGGACACGGCTGCCCTCCCGCCAGAACCGAGTGGCACCCGTAAGAGGTAAGAGCCTGGCCGCCCGGCCCGTGCATTCTGGAGCCTGACTGGAGTGTGTCTGTGTGTGTCTGTTTCCACCCCAAGGGCTCAGGTCTCGTCAGAGGGCCTTTTCTGTACGTTCTCTTCGTTCTTTATTCAGTTCTGAGGGCCCAGGTCACACAGCCCTCAAGTCAGAGACCCTTGGAATCAAGGGCTATGGCCTAACTTCGTACACCACAAAACCGGAGAAAAGTGTTAGGCACAGGCTTTGCTTCCGCCCTGCTTTTTTTCTGGGAAGGGTACGAGACAGTCTGTAACATAACACACATAGACAAGAATAAAATGGAAAATAAAAGTGCGAGTTGGACTTCAAGGAAAGAAACATACAGATAGGCGTCACAGTGGTTATGGCTGAGCATGAACCTGGCTCTGAGTTCCCTGGTGGCCAAGGTGAAGAAGGAAACTTGCTAAGTGGACTTCATGTCACTCTCATGGGGTATTTGAGAAGAGGATAGACTTCTTCCCATGGAGACAGAGTTCTTCCTTGGAGAACTGTAGTTCATTCAAGTGGCAACTCTCGCTGTGTCTGTCAAGGTACGGATCACAGACAGCATTTCAGATGTGGGGGCGGGGGGGAGGGAGAGGGAGAAGGGTTGATTACTAGACCCTTCCTCTTTGCTTGCTTCTTCTCCCTGACAGCAGGACCTGGGAGTAGACAGCAAACCCCGGAGGCCTGACCAAGCCTGGGTGGGGTGCAGGTGTAGGAAAATCTGTGAGCGTGATGTGGGAGTGCAGCGCTCCGCTGGGCACATGCAGCCAGACCCCCCGGGCCCGTTGGCCGAGATAAGACCAAGCTCAGGAAGGAAGCAGGTGGGGTGGGAGGGAGAGCGGGGTCTCAAGGCAGGGGGATCCTGGACTCTGGGCCCGTTAGCTCTTAGGGCCAGACCTTGCTGTCTGGACTTGGCCTCCAGCTCTTCAGATCTTTCTGTCTCCTTTCCAGGGCCCTGTGTGTCCCTTTCTCTCTTCTCCACCAGGGAGCAGATTCTTTCTGTCCCTCTCTCTGCCTCTCCTTTCTTTTCCTGGAGCCTTGGAGGTCAGCCCTCCCGGTCCGCCCCCCTGTTCCTGGGCTCCGACTCTAGGCCAGGTGGGACATCCCCTTCTCTCCGAGGGCCCGGACGGGGTCCTGCCCACCGCAGCTCCAATCCCTGCCTCCCACCCTCCGCCACCTCCATCACAGGCAGCTAGGTGTGGGCGCCTTCCCCGCGGAGAGCCGCTGGCAGGGCGTCTACGGCCCCTTCCGGGACTTCGTTAGCGCCGGCTGCCCTGGGGACTTGCAGGAGGCCCTGCTGGGCTTCCACGTGCAGAACTCGAGGGAGCTTCGCAAGTCCCAGGAGTACCTGTGCTGCGAGAGGTGAGGCGCGGGCGTGTGCGTGAGTGCAGGCACGCGTACGCCCAGCGGGGCATCCGGAGGGCCGGGGTTGGGGGTCTGTGGGACTCCCGTGTGGGCTGGGGAGGAAGGCTTCCTGGAGGGGGCAGGCCAGGACCCAGGTGTGGGTGAGAGATGTGTGTGCGCGGTGCCCCAGGACCCAGCCCGAGGACCGCGCGGGCAGAATGGAAGACGTCCTGGACGAGCTGCTGCAGCACCGGGAGCCCAGAGCCCTGCGGCAGTGCCTCAGGAAGGTGAGGGCCCTCGGGCAGGGGGGCCTGCGGGGAGGGGGGCCTCCTCACTGCCCCTGGTGCTGGCCTGAGGGGCCAGCCCGGGGACCCTTTCTGCTCAGAGGGCCTCAGTGTTCTCATCTGTGAAACGGGAGCAGTCTTGGGAGTCTTGTCGGGGCTCCAGCCCCCGGCCCCGGTCACCTCTTTGTTGCCTTTGCACCTGCCAGGCTCTGAGCAACTCGCTGCACCCCCTGGGAAAGCTGCTCCGGAGGCTGATGCTGACCTTCCAGGCCACGTATGCCGGCATCGGGGCCAATAAGCACCTGCAGGCGCTGGCCCAGGAGGAGGTGAAGCAGCATGCCCAGGAGCTCTGGGCCGCCTACAGGTGAGCTCGGTGGCCTGTTGGGGACAGCCACAGCCCTGTAGAGGTAGAGCTCTGCTCTTCCCGGATGTCAGGTGCTCTGCCTAGCCCCCTGGGCAGGAACGGTGCCTCTGGATTGAGAAAGAACCGGAGGCCGAGCAAAGGGGTTAGAAGGCAGGGAGATTATAGCACGAACTTCCTGGAGCCAGAGTCGGAGCCTAGACGGGCCCTGAGCTGACCCCTGACCCCAGGGGAGCCCCAGCCCCCTGCAGGCTGAGCCTGACTCTGGACTCAGACCCCATCTAACGTCACAGAAGGGGGCCCTAGATGCTGTAGTTCCTTCTCTTGTGAGGTTCCAGCGCTGTCAGGCTGACGCCCTGTACTCCCAGCTTCCTAACCGCAGAGGCTTGGGAGCCGGGGCTCTGGGCCTCACGCTCCACGGCTCTGGCGGCAGGGGCGGATGCAGAGCCCGCTGCCCTGTCCTTTGGGGACTCGGGTTCCGTGGGAGGTGGCAGCCCAGCTCTCCCTCTCGTTGGTTTGCAGGGGTCTGCTGCAGGTGGCCTTACAGCGCAAGGGCCAGGCTCCAGAGGAAGACGAAGATACAGAGACAAGGTGATTGCTCCCCTGGGGCTAGGTCCAGGGAAGCCTCTGGAGCCTCCTTCAGAGGATAGGGGGAGGGGGGGCTTCTGGGGAAATCTCGGGGCTCATGCTATCGACCACGCATTGTTCATTGACCACGAAGATCAGAATGACCCACGACCTCTGCTCCTTGAGCGACCTGGGAGGAGGCCCCGCCACAATGCATCAAATGCATCTTTGTTCGGGACGTGCCATCCCAGGCTCATCTCTCGGGTGTGCAGGGGGTGAGCAGCTGCCCCGGGCACCCTCCTCCCTGCACACAGATGGGGAGACAGGCCTGGCAGGGGCTGAGCCCGAGGTCGTGCAGAATGGGAGTTGCATCATTAAGCCTGTCTCCCTAGTCCCCCAAGACCACACCTTCCCGTTCCTGCCTTTAGGTTTCAGGCCGAGAGATCCCACTGCAGGATGCGTGGGAAACGGAGCTAGACGTTGGGTAGAACTTCCCCTCTGGAGTCCTAGGAAGCCTAGAAAACCAGGCGGCAGAACTGGACTAGCCTGGAATGACAGCTGAGTGCTTTGCCGCAAGTCCCTTGTCTGTCCAGGGCCCGGGTTTTGCTTTCAGTCAAATGGGGATCAAATCCCACCCCACTTGCCATTTTGGTTGTGAGTCAAATGAGAGAATCAGGAGGCCCCAGATTTCAACAGAATGAGGGAATGACCAAGAACAGACTTAGGAAGGGCTTTCTAGAGAATGGAGGGGGCGGGGACACTTTGTTGGGGGACAAGGAGCTCTGTGGGCTTTTTGAGGGGCAGCCCAAGTAGCGGTCCCTACCCCCTAGGCTCCCACCCTGCTGGCCCCAACCTGTCCTGGCCACTTTCACTCAGGGACGTGCAGGTGCATGGATTGGTGCTGCCCCTTATACTGCCCAGCTTCTACTCGGAGCTCTTCACGCTCTACCTGCTTCTCCATGAGACGGAGGACGGTCTCTACAGCCAGGGCATTGCCCACCTGAGCCTCTTCCCCGACACCAAGCTGCTTGAGTTCCTGGACGTGCAGAAGTAAGCCTTCCCTCCTTGCCATGTTTGCCAGGGCCCCCATGTACACAGGATACGAAATGCAGTTCACATTGTCTTTAGCAAAAAAGGGGGTGGTGCTAATTGGCTTGGGTGCCCATGAAGTTCTAGGATTATGCTGGTGTGGCGGGTTTCAGGTGTGGCTGGATCTAGCTATTTAACCTCATGGTGAAGGGAAACACCGTCTCTTTGGATGTATCTCTGGCTCCCATTTATGGTGAAACACAGGGTACCAGCCATTCAAGGTTTATACTCTACCAGCTCAGTCCCCGCACTGTGCCCCAGGGAGCTGGTGTCCCCTTCCCAGCTCCAGCCGGGAGCTGTCCCTCACTGGCTTGGCCGGCGTCTGGAGCCTGCCCCTAAATGCTGGCTGTGGCCCACAGTGGCCAGCCTGCCTCAATATCTGCCACTGGGGCTGGGGCAGGTGTCCTGCTGCCAGCAGTTGGACTGAGAGTGGGGGGAAGGGAGATCCTCAAGGGGAAACTGAGGACTGTTCTGGGAGCAGGTCCCTTCTACCCTCAGTGCCCCTTCTCATCCGTCGATACTATGAGTGACCGCCTGCCCAATGGGGGGCATGGGACCTCTCCTTCCACACCTGGTCTCCCTTGTCACACCGCGATGGTGTTTCCCACCCACCCCCTCCAAAACCCTGTTTCCCCTTTCATCGTGAATGTCTCCTGCATCTGACTGGTCACCAGCCCAGACACCTGGTTGCCAACCGCTTCCCAAGCTTCCCTCCTCCCCAACTCTTGCTGCTGCCTCTGTGCTGCTTCCTCCCTGCTGGCCTCCCTGCTCCATTGTTTCCCCAAGTCCCTGCCTGGTGCTGCACTGAATGGCACCCACATCCCTCCCTGTTCACCAGCCTGCACTGGCCCACCGAGCCTCCAGAACAGTCTCTTCTGCTGTCATTCTCTGTCTGGCCCAACCCCTGGGACTTCGCTCATAGGGTCCCTTGGCCCACAGCGCTGCCCCTCACCCCTATCCAAGTTTTGGGGGGGCCGTCTTCTCCAGGGATCTGTCCCAGCCTCCCTTGCCTTGGGCTCCATGCGGGTGCTCCAGGGTGCCACTGCGGACCCCTTTCCTGCGCTCAGTCCTGCTACGGGACACGGTATGTGGGGGGGTTGCCCTCTGACCTCAGACCCTGCCCCCTCCTCCTGGCAGAGGCTCCGTGTCATACTTGTTTAATTTCAGGCACCTGTGGCCCCTCAAGGACCTCACGCTGACAACCAATCAGGTGAGAAGGTGGGTCCATTAGCTGCCCCAGGTAGGGGGGAGGCCTGAACCCTGAGCTGGGCCCCCCACGGTTTGCTCAGGCCTCTTTGTGTTTCAACAAGCCCTTGGGTCCGGGGGCCACCGAAATAGGTACCCATAGGGACCCAGTGACTATCGGCTATTGGAATCATTATCTTCTCTATCCATTTTGGTCCCCCCAACCTCCTGGAGACCATTTATCCCACTTCACAGTTGAGTAGACTGAGGCTCATGGTGGAGCTGTGACTTACCCTGGGTCACTCGAGCTTCTGGGCGGGGCTGTGCTGGAGCCAGTGATGGGGAAAGGTGGGCGGCAAGAGCTCCAGCCCCGGGAGGGCCAGAGGGACGGAGCTGGGGGGCGGACCGTGGCCTCATCCAACCTGCGCTCCCTGCCCCCCCCCGCCCCCACCATGCAGAGACTCTCCCTGGTCAGGGACAAGTGCTTCCTGTCAGCCACTGAGTGTCTGCAGAAGATCATGTGAGTCTGTGCCCTGGGGAGGGTGGGGGACCGGAGGCGGGAGTGTTGGGGCCCCTGGTGGGGACTGAACCCGGGGGCCTCGATCTGGAGCCCGCTACCCTGCCGCAGCACCACGGTGGACCCCCGCGAGAAGCTGGAGGTGCTGGAGAGGACATACGGGGAAATTGAGGCCACCGTGTCGCGGGTGCTGGGCCAGGAGCACAAGCTGCCCATGGACGACCTGCTGCCGCTGCTCATCTACGTGGTGTCACGTGCCCGGTGAGGCCCGGCCAGGCCCGGCCAGGCCGGGAGCTGGGGTGGGGGGGCTGCAGGATGATCCCTTCCCACCCTGCCCGGCCCCCAGCCAGGACACAGGCTGAAGCCTTCAACATCAAGGTTTCTGAGCACAGCTTTTCTTGGTACAAAGCGGGAGGCGGAGGCCCAGAGAGGCCCGCCTCGGGTCCCGGGCGGGGAGCAGAGCGGGGACCACCGCCCAGGTGTCCAGCCACCCAGGCCGGGGCTCCTTCCCCAGCCGCGCGGTGCCTGCCCCTGATGGGCCCCTTCTCCCTCTCACTGCGGGGGTGGATGTCCTCCAGAATCCAGCACCTGGGAGCCGAGATCCACCTGATCCGTGACATGATGGACCCCATCCACACGGGAGGCCTGTATGACTTCTTACTCACGGCCCTGGAGGTGAGGGACAGAGGTGGTGGACTGGGGCCAAAATACCCTGGTCGGTGGGACAGACCCGGGCGCATGGTGGGGATGAACCCAAATTCACTGCTCGTGTGTGCTTCTGCGGGGCGGGCCTCACCGAGCCTCCGGGCCTGCCCTTGTTTGGGGAGGGGGGGGAGGCCCCGCAGTTCACCCCAGCCCCGGGGCCCCGGGACCCTGGGCATGTTCCAGGCTGCATCTCTGAGCGGACCGGGACAGGGAAGCCCCACTTCCTTGCAGACTGTGGCTGGGGGCTGAGCTGGAGACGTGGTGCTCCCGGCCCGGGAGGCGGCTGTGCTCCCTGGTGTTGGGCCGTGTTTGTGTGGGGCTGGGGGCCCGCAGGCCAGCTCCCCGCTCACCCTCGCCTCTTTCCCGCCAGTCCTGTTACGAGCACATCCAGAAGGAAGATATGAGGCTGCACCGCTTTCCCGGCCGCGGGGACTCCAGACGGCCCTGGTAGCCCGGCCGCTCCCGGGCCGACCGCAGAGCTGAGAGGGGCCGCCATGGTCCGGCCTGGCCCTCGTCGCCCACAGAGCGGAGGACAAGAGGGGCCCCTGGAGGCGGTTCCTGGAGGCGAGGGGCAGTTAGTTTCTTCCAGGGAGACGCTGCTGCTGCCTGCAGTGGGCCGAGGGCGAGTGACACGCGTGGGCCCGGAGCCGGGGGCTCCCCCTCCCCCTCGCCCTGCCTCTAGGTCGGTGTCGGATGACCTCCCTGACCTGCAGCGGCTCACCGGCCTTTTTGCTGCCCGAGCCTGGCTCCCACACGGACCTCGCGGGGCCTCGGCATCGCCGTCTGTTTACCAGCGGACTAGATGGTCTGTGACGGGCCTTCTGCCCGTCTTGCTGGATCCCGGAGTCCTTCTGGAAGTTTGACTTTTTAGACTGCCGGGCTGAGATTCTCACATCATCGCCGGTGGTGTTCCCTGTTTCCTGGTCAGAGGCTCCACGTTGCTAGTGAGGCCGCTTTTCATGAGGCCTTTTGTCCACGGGTGGCCTCCTAGGGACCTGCCTCGTTCCCGACTCTGCCCCGGGACTGAGCTGGTCTCTCTGGGCTGCGGGGCTGGACAAACCCCAGTCCACCCTGACCTGCTGGGTGGCCTCCGGCAAGGTCCTAAGAGCCACACGCCTGCAGCCCACGGGCCCGTGTGCAGGGGGACAGCAGTGGCATGGGGCCATCTGTGTTCTGTCCAGGCTCAAGACCCTGCAGGGGCAGGGGGAGGCCAGGGGGTCTCAGGGGCCTTGGGGAGAGGAGGAGTTTGTTCCCACAATAGTTTCCGTGTGGGACCGAGAGACACGGGAGCTCGGTCTTGGGGCAGCCTCACCCCTGCCTGGCCTCAGTTTCTTCTCCCCACATCGAGGGGCTTCCACCTGGTGACCTGCGGGGGCTCCCCCTGCCCGGTCACAGGAGACGTGTGACAATAGGCGGGGTGACTGATCTGAAGAAGTCCAGGGGCGAAGCACGGGGAGAGGGTGGATTTATGCAGGGATGCAGCCCTGGAGGGAGAGCTGGGCCCGGCCGCCACAGCCGCCCTGCCACCGTGCCCTGGATCGTGAGCAACTCAGGTCACCGTCCTTGGCTCCAGGTGTGCTCTCCGTAAATGAGCACTGACCTCGAGGCCCGTGAGGGAGGCTCTCGGAAAGCCCAGCCACTCCTGAGCCCCAGGCGGAAGCCCCCCCAGGAGTCTCAGGGTGGGGGGCTGGTGGTGGCTGGGGGCACCACAGACCCTGAGATGATGGAGGGCAGGAAGAGTGAGGATATCCGGATGCCCTGGGCCTTCGAGCTTACCCAGGACGGGGCCGTTGCTACTTTAATCCTCTCAACGGTGCCCAGCTCCTTCTTGTCCCTTGGCGAGTAGAACACGCTTGCCTCAAGGCGGCCCTGAGTGGCAGGACGCCTGCAGCCTCACCCCAGAGGCTGCCCCCCCCCAAGCTCCCCCCAGCCCCCCACACCACCCGGCCTCCGTCAGGATCCGGGAACTCTCACTGTAGCTCCGATTCACCAGGACCCCTCCACCCACCCTGTGGCCGGGCCTTGCCCGGTACCAGCGGAGCTGGAGCCTCTGGACAGGGACGGGAGAGGCCGAGGGCGGCCGTGCTGTGCCAGCCAAAACCCGAGACCGTGAGGACATTGCCAGCCGAGGTCAGTGCTGCATTCACAGAAGAGACGCTTGGAACCGGGCAGCCCGCCTGCCCCGTGGGCGCCTCGGGAGGCTGATGGAGACGGGTCACCTGCGGGGACCCCAGCGAGGACCTCTCCCAGCTGCTGCGGGAGCCCCTTCGGCTGCAGGGTCCTACGTCTCGGGAGGTCAGGTTGGCCACCAGGACCTCATGCTCTCCTGCGCCGGAGAGCTGCGAGCCCAAGGGGCCCGTTCCTTGACACCTGCAGGCGGCTTTCTGACAGGCTGCACGGGGCCGCACCAGCCCTGTCCCCGGGGGCCTGGGTTTGGGGCTGAGAGACACCCGAGAGATTAAATGACCTCTCAGTGAGCAGACGTGTCGGAGTCACAGCCTGACCACCCCCTCCCTTCCACGGCAGCCCTGGGCCTACATGCGGCCTCCCGTGGAGCCCCTCAACTCCTGCTTCCTGCACCCGCATTTCCCTTCCGCCCCGCCTGCTCTCCAGCTCCCGCCCCTCGTCGTTCTGTGCCCCACACGCGCCCTCCTCCGGTCCCCTGGGTCCCAGGCTGCTCTGTCCTCACAGGCCCAGCTCACGTGAGGCCCTCATGTCCCAAGGAATGAGCCCCCCGGCCCCGCTCCAGGGCCCGCCCCCTGGCCCAGTCGTGTTACTGGTGCCTGACGGCGGGTGCCTGCTCCTCCGCCGGCGATCTCCAGGCGCAGCAACGCCCTCCGCCTCTCCCTGGGCCAGCGGCGATGGCGATGAGCGTGAGGGTGGAAACAGGTGGACTTGGGAAAGGTTGGACTGTGAAGGACCCCAGCCCCGGGCCGGGTCCGCATTCATCTGTGAAAACAGAAGCCCCTCGGGTGTGACCAGCACAGGCAGGGACCCACGTGGAACGGAGGGCTGGCCACGCTCAGGCCAGGAGCAGCCGGGAAGTTGTTGCCAAACCCTCAGAGAAAGGGGGGAAAAGACAACGCCCTGTCTGTCCCAGCTCAGGTTCCTGTCCCCGGGGCACCACACCGGGCAGCAATGTGGCCAGTCCAGCAGGTTGTCTCCGGGCGCTAATCTGTCGCGGGTGTTGCGCTCCCACAGCAGGAAATGTCACGAGGCGGCCAGGTTACACCTGTTGACCAGTTGTGGCTGGTGATCGGTCAGGGCACAGAGGGGCCCCACGAAGCCCCCCGCCTCCCTCCCTCAGTCAGCGAGCCTCACCAGGGGCCTCTTGGATGCCAGCCCCGTTCCCTGCACAGGCTACAGTCTGGGACGTGGCCAACAAGGCCCCAGGTGAGAAGGGCCAGCTGTCCTCCCAGAAAGGGACCAATGGCAGGGAGTAGAAGCGGGAGAAACCGAGTCCACAGCTACTGAGAATGGGTGCTGCCAGGCATCTAGAGGGATGCCAGTTCTGACCAGGCCTCTATTCTGATCGCCCCCAAGGGTGCTGGGAGCCAGGGCACGGCCCAGACAAACCCCTTGCCCACTGCAGCCTTGGACAAGGCTGGAGGGAGAGTGTGGGGGGGCAGCCAGAGGGGCGCGGGGCTGCTGGAGAAGCCTTAGCAATGCTGAAGGGAGGCCAGCCCTCCCTGAGCGGGGACCTAAGTGAGCCTCGTGGCCTCAGCTGTCGTCTCTCCCAGAGGGATGGCCGCCCACCGTGGGACCAGTGAGGGGCAGGGACTGCCCTCCTGTGGCCACTGGGGAAGGGGTAAGTTCAGGGTTAGAGTCAAGGTCAGTGTTGGGGTTAGGGTTAAGGTCAGAAGCAAGGTCAGTGTCAGATTAGAATAAGGGTCAAGGTTGGAGTTCAAGTTAAGGTTAGAGTGAGAGGAAATGTCAGGTTCAGGTCAGTCCAGGGTCCTGGTCCAGGTCAGGACTTTACTGGTTGGCCTCGCCCAGGGTTGTGTGGACGTGAGCTCTGGCTTTGACTCTTGCTGTGGCCAGAACCAGGGGTGGGGGCCAAGCTGCCAAGGCCTTGGTGTCCCTGTGACTGTGGCCCAGTCCCTCCCCAGACTGGGTCTTGTTTGCTGTCTCTAAGAACCCTCACTGTGCAAGACCACTGTTCCGCCATCCGGGGAAGGAAGGGAAGAGTGGGCAAGAGGTGAGGCTGGGGGTCTGGCCCCGTGAAGGTGCCCGGGCAGCGACCCCTTCCAGATGTGGTGCTGGTGCCACTAGAGAGAAGGGCTCAGTTTGCAGAATGGGGCTGGAGTCACTAAGTACAGTATTCATGACCCACCCGAGGCTGGGGGCTACGGCCCGGCCCCTGCAGCGTCCTGTTGCGGTTTTAAACAGAAACATTCATTGAGCGTGGCCAGGACTCCAAACCGGTGGAAGTAAGTAAGACCCGCTGGTCCCCTGTGTTGGGGAGCGGCCGGTGTCTGGGCTCTCTCCCCCGGCGCCAGGGGCAGGGGGTGGTAAGGAGGGTTTGAAGCCTCGTATCTATCCGAAATTCGCGTCTGAGGTTTGCCAAACAGGAGATCTCTCAGCCCTGGCTCATCAGCAAATCAGAACCCGGGGGCAGAGAACAGGGAGAGGCTGTGGAGGGGAAGGGGGGTCTAAGGGAGTATTCAGCTGCCCCCCTCACCCCCGGGCCAAGCAGTCCTGTGACGCTTGCTGGGCAGTGCAGGGGTGGGGGGGACACAGAGTTAGCCAGAGCGCTTGGAGCACCCTTGGGTGAAGGCTGCTGGTGGCTGGGGACAGATGAGTCCTGCCCTGGATTTTCCCTGGGGACAGTGACCCCTTCCCTTGCTCTGCT
This sequence comes from Panthera leo, assembly GCF_018350215.1. NCBI lineage: Eukaryota > Metazoa > Chordata > Mammalia > Carnivora > Felidae > Panthera > Panthera leo. The sequence continues at coordinate 16,035,745 of NC_056680.1, read as the reverse complement.
GGCTGGAAAGGACCTGCAGAGGCTGGTCTGCCCAGGGCAGAATCGAGGCTCTTTCTCTGTGTGTCCCGAGCTGGGGCGGCTGTGCCCAGGGCGGGGAGGGGCCTGGGTCTGTGTGTGGGGAAGGGCTAGCAGTCCTGCTCGTCTTACCCAGTCCTCCAACTGTCACTTCCAGGCCTGCCTTCGGAGGCAAGCGCTCCCCTGCCACCCCCCACATCTGCAGTCCTCGGGAGACGAGTGGTGGGAGAAGAGAGAGCAGGGGACCAGCAATGCACGTGGGACCTCCCTGAGACCCAGGTCTCGGGGCCACTGCTTCATCCAAAGGGACCTTCTACACCCTGCTGGTCATACGGCCGCACCAGGCTCAGTTTCAGGAACCAAAAGAACATAAGAGGAGCCGGGTGCAAACTGTCAGTTGGTGGGGGCGCCTGGGTGGCTCAGTCGCTTGAGCATCTGACTCTTGATACGAGCTCGGGTCGTGACCCCAGGGTCATAGGACCTGAGCCCTGCGTCGGGTCCGCACTGGGTGTGGAGCCTGCTTAAGATTCTGTCTCCCTCCCTCTGCCCCTCTCCCCCACTCGCACATGCTCTCTCTCTCAAAACCCAAAAAATCCCATCAGTTGGTGCCCGCTCTGTAAATGGTGCAGACAGGCTGTTTACCGGCAGCCTCTGGTCTGTCTCTGACACCAGTGTAGGACCCTCTTAATCACGAGTTCATGCATTTCATTCGGGTGTGGCCAAGGGTCAGTCCCAGGCCCCAGGCATCCTCAGGGATAAACGCGGGTGCCAGCCTCTGAGCTGAGACCAACCCTGTGCTTGCACACTGAACCTTGCCGTTGCCTCCGAGGAAGGGGGGCATCAGTGATTGGGCGGCTCTTGGTGTCCCGTCCTGCGTGGGGTCCTGCTCGCTGCAGGAGAAGGAGCCCAGGAGGCACTCACAGTCTTCGTGGTCAGGGCAGGAAGGGAGGGCTGCCTCCTGGCAGATGGCACTGTGGAACTGGAACTCGAGGGATGAATTTGCCAGGCGGGGGGTTGGCACGCCTGGCAGAAGGAAAGGCAGGGACAGAGGCCGGGAAGTGGGGAAGGGCCCGGCTTTCCCAGAATGTGGAGAACTGGGAACCGAATCAACGAGAAGTCAGGCAAACCCAAGGTGAGAAAGCCTTGCAAAACCCGTGGGGGCCTTTTCCCACATTTCCCGATTTTCATCCTCCTACGATGTTGTCCTCTGTCCCCATGATGGTTGTCAAACACCCACCAATTCTTTCTCCCTCTTCCCATCGAGATGCGGAGGCAAAAACCCCTGCCCTTAAACCTTGGCCTTTGACGATGCAGTGGGACAGAGGCCACCAGCCTTGTGAGGCTGGGATCCAGAAGCTCACGTGGCCTCTGCCGGTTCCCCTGGACATCCGTGCTGGGAGCATTTCACCACAGAGAGATAAGACTGCCACCCTGAGCGGCCATGTGGGGAGACCGTGTGGGGACAGCAGACCGAGAGAGAGGTGGACGCCCAGTGGAGCCAGCTCATCGGGGATCTGGTTGTTTGGGTCTCCCAGCCCAGACCCTGAGCACGTGAATGAGAACACTTCTGGGGTGACTGCAGCCTTGGCCGCCCTCTGACTGGAACCTTAGGAGACCCCCCTATAAACAACAGCTGCCTGGCCTAGCCAGTGGGCCCCAGATTCATGAGCGAACCAAACAGCGCTGGTGTTTCAAGCCACGGTTTGGGGGTGTCTTTTTAATGTGACAACAGATGAACGGAACAGTCCTTTCGCCATTATCCACTATTCATCATTTAATTAAAAACACTTTTATATGCTTCATTTAAAAAAAAAGTTTTTTCTCATTGCATGAGTAGCATCTGACTTTTAAAAAAATTTTTTTATTTTAGAGAATGTGAGCAAGGGAGAGGGGCAGAAGCAGAGAGAAAGAGAGAGAGAGAGAGAGAGAGAGAGAGAGAGAGAATCTTAAGCAGGCTCCAAGCTGGGCTTGGAGCCTGATGCAGGGCTCGATCCTATCACCCTGGGATCATGATCTGAGCCGAAATCAAGGGTCGGACGGTCAACCGACGGAGCCCCCAGGAGCCTCCCTATATGCTTCTTTTTAAACACTGGAATTTATTAAGAAGGGAAGCTTCATATCCCTACGTATATGGAAGTCGATCATCAATGAGGATAAAAGGGAGGCAATTGTATAGAGCAACGCAGGAAGCAGAACTGGGTGTTTAGCATCTAGGTTGGTACCGTTGCCTTTGCCCGGGGAGGGGGCGGTGTGTGCAGCTGGGGGTTTCCCAGCACTTACAGAACGAGTTTGCCGAGCCCCCTTACGAACTCCGCCGCCAGCTGAGATGCACCCCTTTGTCAGAGTTCTGGGTTCCTGCCCCTCTCCCAGGCTTCCAAGTTTGAATATTTTTAGCCTCTTTCCTTTCCTCCTCCAGCCCTAGGGAGAGGGGCGGCTTTCTGTAATTGTTGGAGAACTCTTGTTTTGCCTTTTCAGTGCTTCAGTTGCTGGGTGTGGTGGGCAGAATAATTGTCCCCTAAAGATATCCATGACCTAATCCCCAGGGCCTTGAATAAGTCGCCTTACATGGCACAAGGGACTCTGTAGACGTGATTACGTTAAGGACTTGCGATGGGGAGACTATCCTGGGTTATCTGGGTGGGCCGCATCTTCATCACAAGGGTCCTTAAAAGCGGCAGTGGGAAACAGAAGAAAATTAGAGGGAGATGTGACGAGGGGGAGTGGCCTGAGAGATAGGGGGCGGGACCGAAAACCTGTAGAGGCTACAAGAGGCAAAGAAATGGGTTCAGCCCTATAGAGCTTCCAGAAGGGAGCACAGCCCAATGACCTCTGTGTCAGATTTCTAACCTTCGGAACTGAAAGATGATGAATGTGTGTTGTTTTTAGCCACTAAACTTGCTATAGCAGCAATAGAAAACACACACCCTGGTTACCACTTCTATGCGAAATTCTCTGTTCGTGTAACAGGTGATCATCCTCCCTGGGACCTCTTGCAGGGTGTTCTTACCAGAGCTGGGAAGAAAATAATAAGGAAGCCCTCGGGGGCAAAGAGGCAGCCTAGTAGCTCTGCGCTGGAGGCCAAGACAGAAAGGATCTCCATGGCCCCGTTGACCTTCCCCTTGGTGCTGTGATGGACGAGGAGGGAGGTGACCCAGACATTGCGGGGCACCGGCATGCTTGAACTTGGCTTCATTGACGGGGTCAGGCAGACTCCTGGCCAGGAGAGCCCCAGCGGTGCTCCCCGGGGCCACAGAGCCTAGATATCCCTGGACACCGTAGAAGACAGTGACAGAGCCCTTACTGCATCCAGGGCAGATGAAGTGTGCAGGTGCTTTTGTTGGGAGGGCAGTGAAGAATAAGGAACAGGGGAAACACAGGAAAAGGGAGGTGAGCAGGATGTAGCTGAGAGTTGGTCGTTGGCCTTGACCAAGGGAAAGTCTTGGTCCTTCACAGAGACCACAAGGACCGCAGCCAGGGGGACAGAGAAGCATAGATCTGTGGGGGCCAGAGCCGTCCCCGTGGGGTCTTGATAAACCAGGAAAGCCGCTTTCTTTGGGAGATGGTGGTCTTGATCTGGGTTTGAGTCCTGATGGGACGATATGACATTTGTCCCTGATTTTAGTTGATCAGGGACAAGCTGATCAACTAGTGATCAGTGATACTTCCTCGGCTCTCGAAGACATTCAGGGCAGCCTCAGCTCACTGGCCGGGTTGGTCTGGATGGTGGAATCTCCCTGGCCTTCTTCCTTGCAGGCTAAGACGGCGTCTGCAGTTGCTACGGGATTCTGCCAAGCCCGGATTAATACCCTCGGGCCAAGAACAGTCAATACAGAAACTTCAGGAGAGAGCCGCCTGCTTTCTTAGGCAGAAATCCCTGACGGTTGATGGGATTCGTTCCGCTGGTTGCGTCCAGGACCCTGGATGACATGGCTTCATCCTGAGGCTTGAAGTCCTGTTCACAGCTGGCGGAGTTGCATGTTGTACTAATCAAACTAAATGAATCTGGCTAGCCTCTGTCAGTCAGATGAATCGGGTCAAGAATGGATTCTTCTAACCCCTGTGGGAGAGTCTTTCCAGAAAACGAAGCCAGCTTTCTCGTCTGTGGGTTTTACCTTCCTCAGTTTCGTTCTCTCCTCTGCCTTCTTCACTATCTTTCCTTCTTCTTGTCTCGAGTTCTGTACAGACTCTGGGGATGGTAGGATCTGAATGAGGTCGCTGTCATGAAGATGGGGCACGGACGACCCATCACTGAAGCCTCTCAAGGTATAAATGTCCCGTCACGTTTATTTGTTAACTACAGGCAGAGGAGCTGCTGAACACCTGGAGGTGGGAAGGTTGTGGGAAGTTTCCAGAAACATCACACCCTTGTAACGCCCTTTACTTTAGAGGCGTTTCCAAATGGAAACATTTGGACAATTATGAAACACTGAAAGCTTCCTGGTCAGGAAGTGGTCTTGTAAAAGGGGGAAGCCTCTGAGGCTTAGCAACCAACGTTAGCCCGTTTGATGCTGACTACCTCAGACAAACTGAGCTAGCAGTCTGCTCAGAGCAGGAGGAAGTAAGCCTCGAGTGACATCAGCCCCGCTTTGAATGGGGTATTATATTTAGGAGTTTCTCCGAAAGCAGGGTGCTTGTGCTATAGGCAAACACTCCATTCATTCATCCACCGGATAAGTTTTGTGTCTCATAACATATTGTGAGTGTTGTTCCAGACCCTAGGGCTGTACCGGATGCCAAGGCAGCCCAAGTTTCTGCCTTCCCTTTTCAGGCTCTGAGCCCCGCTGAGGTGGGTCCCGGCCCCTCCCGGCCCCACGCTAACTTTATCTGCCCTTCCCCATAGCCAGACCATGTAGCTGGACCCTCCCTTCAAGGTCTTCTCCCACTGCATTTCTCAAGTTCTCCCAGAGCTGGCCTCCAGCCCAGCAGGTGCTTTAACCTGGTGGCCCTTTCCTACATCAGAGAGAGGAGACCGTGTCTGCCCACCTCCAGGGAGTCAAGTTTCCCAAAGAGCGACAATTAGGACTGTTCAGACCTCAGAGAAGACACCACGCCAATGGGACAGAACGAAGCCGATGGGCTTCAAGGGGTGAGACATCTTCTAAGGCTCTTTTTTGACCTTGAACAAAGGAATCCTGTGTTATACATCAGTTATTTTCCAGGAACTAAACCAGGTTCCAAAGAAGCATGTTTTTTTAGGGGCGCCTGGGTGGCTCAGTCAGTTAAGCGTCCGACTCTTGATTTCAGCTCAGGTCATGACCTCACAGTTCATGGGTTCAAGCCCCGAGTTAGGCTCTGCATTCACAGTGTGGGCCCTGCTTGGGATTCTTTTTTCTCTTTCTCTCTGCCCCTTCCTTGCTCATGGTTGCTCTCTCTCTCTCTAAAGTAAATAAATAAACATAAAAAAAAATGTGTTTTTTTTTTCTGGAAGAGAATTCCAGCAGAGCCTTAAAAATGACAGGTTACATCCGTGCAAGTGGACGTGAACATTTTACTTTATGTATCAGTCCTATGAGAGCAATTTCATGCTGCTTGGATTTATGCGCCTTACAAAAAAAGCATCTAAAACGTTTGTAAGCAAAACATACCAATCAATAAAAATCTCTTCAGTACAGATTCAGCCTGAGAAGAGGAGACAGCCCCCAAGGTCAGCAATTCTTGGGTATTTCAAAAGATAGATATCTCCTTTTTTTAAAATATTTTTTAATGTTTATTTATTTTTGAGAGAGAGAGAGAGACAGACAGACAGACAGAACACGAGCAGGGGAGAGGCAGAGAGAGAGGAAGACACAGAAACTGAAGCAGGCTCCAGGCTCTAAGCTGTCAGCACAGAGCCCGACGCGGAGCTCGAACTCATGAACTGTCAGATCATGACCCGAGCCGAAGTCGAACGTTTAACTGACTGAGCCACCCAGGCGCCTCTAGACGTCTCTTTTTGATACTCAGAAACAGGACTTTTACAAACAGGTTCACTTGTCAGCACACCTCAAATAAAACCCTCCCCATGGGAATGGGGTCTCCAAATCCAAAACTCCTATTTCCACACTCATCATACCCTTGGCCATGAGTTCATCGTTCTCTCTGATGGGTCACACACGTTGCACTGGAGACCAGCATGGAAGCGGCCAAGACTTGTGCCAAGTCTCCATCCCCCATTTAGAAGACCAGACAGACATCCAAACAGACAGGCTCTGAGATATCCATTTTTATAGTTTCTAAACAGTGTCCTGAGGAGGTAATGTTCTAGACTGAGCAGTGACTTGGGAATAGGATTCTTCCTCCATATTCCTCTCCATTTTATTTTATTTTATTTTATTTTATTTTATTTTATTTTATTTCATTTCACTTCATTTCATTTTATTTTTGTAATGTTTATTTTTGAGAGATAGAGAGAGAGAGAGCATGAGTGGGAGAGGGGCAGAGAGAGGGAGACACAGAATCCGAAGCAGGCTCCAGGCTCCAAGCTGTCAGCACAGAGCCTGACATGGGGCTCGAACCCACAAACAGCAAACACTCCATTTTGAAAACACTATTTCCACAAAGTTTGTTGAGTGACTGTCTATGACCCATCAGGCCAGTCCTTTGCATCTCTCCTGAGGGGCTCACGGAAATGAGGCGGTAACTGCCCGGAGAACGTGAGGACAGGGGACTCTGAGCTTCTCCGATAAATTAAGCGGCATAAAAATGATACATTTCAACTGCTTTAAAATTACTGTCACCCTTGTTCAAGGGAGTAGTGGCTCGATTCTAAACCTTGTAAACTTTAGGAGGGAGAATTGACATTTGGAAGGTACTTCTGCGGATTTGTGAGTAGTCGAGAGAGGGGAGGGCTAAGAGAAGGGAGGGAGTGGGGATGATTGGGTTTTGGCGTGAGTATCTGGGCAGGTGGGGCATCTGTTACAGAGAGAACGAGATTGGGGGTTGGTGGAAGTTGGGGGCGGGGGGTGGAGAAGCTTTCTGGAAAAACCTTCTTAGAAGAAAAAAATGCTTTGATTTTAAAAGCCTAATGTAGGGGCAACCTTCAAGTGCGCTCACTGGAAGGCCTTTGGTAACTCTGAACATTATCATTCATGGAAGCTTCGTGATCTGTTCAGTTGTTTACCCTCTCACTGTCACTGTCGGTTTGCCTAGCTTAACGTAGCATGTGTCAGGTACTGTACTTGACTCACGAGGAACTGTATCTGAAGATAAGGAAACTGACGCTCAGACCTTAGATGACTAAGGTCACCCAGCTAGCAATATGCAGGGTACATTCTTTTCCTGTGTACTTATATTATATAAAAAGTTAGCCCAATACAGAAGGTGCTTTCTGGCTTCAAAACTAACAGCAGCACTAGCTCCCTGGTCCTTGTGAAATACCTGCCATCCAGAATCTCCTGATCACCAGGTCCTTTCTCTGGGGGGTAAGCAGTACTATGTACTTGAGAGAGATGTCTTTTTAAAAAAATTTTTTTTTAATATTTATTTTTGAGAGAGGGGGAGGGGCAGAGAGAGGGAGACACAGAATCTGAAACAGGCTCCAGGCTCTGAGCTGTCAGCACAGAGCCCAACACAGGGTTCAAACTCACAAACCTCGAGATTGTGACCTGAACTGAAATTGGATGCTTAACCGACTGAGCCACCCAGGCGCCCCGAGAGAGATGTCTTTGAAAAACCTTTGGAAGCCTCTTGGGATAGATTTATGGTGACCATATTTCTTCACCAAAAATGTTGACACAGGGTCGGATATCGGTAGCACATTTGAAGTTGGGATTGCTCTGGAGAGCCCAGCTTATTTGGTTCCCTTGAGATGGAACTAGGAGGAGTATGTCTACAGAATTTAGTCCTCAGGAAGAGCAGACTCTGGGTGGTCTCCTCCCAGGAATATCCCCTCGTACCAGATGTCTCAGACCGATGTTTTCCCCTTAAGCTGTAACTTGGTGTTCTAGACCATTGTCCCAAGCCTGGGGCCTCGTGTTCCGGCTGATGTCACAGGGGATGTGGGAGGCCCTGCTTCTAAAGAACCTAAAGCCTTGACCATTGCAGGGGCGCCTGGGTGGCTCAGTTGGTTGAGTGTCAACTTCAGCTCAGGTCATGATCTCACCACTTGTGAGTTCAAGCCCTGCATCGTCAGGCTCTGTGCTGACAGCTCAAAGCCTGGAGCCTGTTTTGGATTCTGTGTCCCCCGCCTCCCCATTCCTCCCCACTTGCTCTCTCTCTCTCTCTCTCTCTCTCAAAAGTAAATAAACATTAAAAAACAACAACAACAAAGAACAGCCTTCCTTCCTGATCAACACCCTGAAATCCCCATTAATCTATATTATTTGTGATTTTGTAAGAGAAATCAACTTCAGGTAGCTTACAAGAAAGGAATTCATCCCATGAACTCAGCAGTACCTCATGGAACCCGAGGCCAGAAAGCAGCCGGACTCCTGGAAAGCACCGGAGGGGAAAGCTGCCCAGAAGCCTGGAAGGTACTGTTTCCCCTCCCTGTGCCTTTTCTCCAGGCATCTCCTTCCCTCCTGTTTCCTAGCAATTAGACTTCTCTGCTTTCCACTTTTCCACTCACAGCGGTGGTCCCTAGAGCTGTTAGATTTCCATGAACCAACAGGGTCAGGTGCCCGGAAGAGAATAGATTCTTTCTTGGTCACATTCCACCGTCTGGGGAAATGTCTGCTGAGTCTGTCCTATGCTCTGTTCTGAACCCAAGTCAGGTCCGAGCTGGGTGGTTCAAACATGGCTGCTGTGGGGGCCACGCAGCCCATGAGTTTAGTCCTGGGCAGAGTCTGCTCAGGACGATGAGGGTGGGAGTGAGACCGGGCCCCAGTAGGGAGGTCTGTTGAGGTCCTGTGGGTGCTTGCCATTTGGTCGCAGTCCCCTTGGATCTGTGGGGATTGTCATTATTTTATACTCAGTACACTTCCCACTTTTTATTTCAGAAACTGCTCCTTCTCCATTGCATGCGGGCCTGATAGAAATCATCCAGTACTTGTCCCTTTGTGATTCGCTTATTTTACTCAGCATAACGTCCTATAGGTTTATTCATGCTGTAGCAGGTGTCTGATACTCCTTCCTTTTTAAGGCTGGACAATATTCCATTGTATGGATGCTCCATGTTTTGCTTAATTCATTCATTCGTTGATGGACATTTGAGTTGACTCCACCTTTCGGCTCTTGGGAATAACGCTGCTAGGAATGTGGGTATACAAAGATCTCTTCGAGATCCTGTTTTCGATTCTTTTGGGCATATAGGCAGAGGTGGGATTGCTGGATCCTATAACAATTCTATATTTAATTCTTTTGAAGAACCACCATACTGTTTTCCATAGCAACATCATACCCCCTTTTACATCCCCTCTGACAGTGCACAAGTGTTTCAATTGCCACATCGGCACGGACACATTTTATTTCCTGTTTTGTTTTGTTTTTTTTTCTTTTTGGGGTATAGTGGCCATCCTATGAGTGAAATGGTATCTCATTTGCGGTTTTATTTTGCACTTCCCTAATGATTGGTGACGTTGAGCATTTTTACATGTACTTATTGACCATTTGTGTATCTTCTTTGGAGACTGCTATTGAATTTCCACTTGAATATGCCTATTCTCATCCATTGCCCAGTTTTGAACTGCGTTGTTTATTTTTTGTTGTTGAATTATAGGAGTTGTTTGTATATTCTGGATACTAACCCTTTATCACATGTATGATTTGCAAATGTTTTCTCCCATATTCATGGGTTGCCTTTCACTCTGTTGATTGTGTCCTTGGATGTAAAAAAAGTTTTAAAATTTGTTGTAGGGCAAATTTGTTGTGTTCTGTTGTCTGTGCTTTTACAGTAATATCTAAGAAATCATTGCCAAATCCAATGTCATAAAGCTTCCCCCCTATGTTTCCTCTAAGAGTTTTATAGGTTCAGCCCTTACGTTTAGGTCTTTGATCCATTTTGAGTTAATTTTTTTTAAGTTTATTTACTTTGAGAGAGAGAGAGAGAGTGAGCACAGGACAGAGGTGGGGGGAGAGAGAATCCCAAGCAGGCTCTGCACTGTCAGTGCAGAGCCCGATGTGGGGCGCAAACTTTCAAACCGTGAGATCGTGACCTGAGCTGAAACCAAGAGTTGGACGCTTAGCCAACTGAGCCACCCAGGCACCTCAAGCTAATTTTTGTATGTGGTGTGAGGTAAGGGTCCAACTTCATTCTTTTGTGTGAGGAGATCCAGGTCTCCCGGCATCATTTGTTGAAAAAACTGTCCTTTTCCCCATTGAATGGTCTTGGCGCTCTTGTCAAAAATCATTTGACTACATCTGTGGGAGCTTATTTCTGGGCTCTCTATCCTATTCCTTTGGCCTATATGTCTGTCTTTATGCCAGCATCACACTTTTTTGATTATTTTTGCTTTGTAAAAAGTTTTGAAGTCAGGAAGTAGGCGTCTTCCAACTTTATTCTTCTTTTTCAAGATTGTTTTGGTTATTTGAAATTCTTTGAGATGCCATATGAATTTTAGGATGGATTTTTCTATTTCTATAAAAAAATACCATTGGGATTTTTTATAGGATTGCACGGAATCTGTAGTTTGGTTTGGGTGGTACTAACATCTTAACAATACCAAGTCTTCCAGCCCATGAACACAGAATGTCTCTCCATTAATTTGTGTCTTCTTTACTTTCTTCCAGCAGTATTTTGTAGTTTTCAGTCTTTTGCCTCTGTGGTTAAGCTAGTTTTTAATTATTTTATTCTTTTTGATGCCATTGCAAATGGAATTGTTTTCATAATCTTTTTCAGACAGCTCATTGTTGGTGTACTAGAAACGTAACTGATTTTTGCTTGTTGATTTTGTTAATGTTTATTTATTTATTTTGAGAGAGAGAGAGAGAAAGAGAGAGAGAGAATCCCAAGCAGGCTCTCTGCTGGCAGAACCGTGAGATCATGACCTGAGCCAAAATCAAGAGTCGAATGCTTAACTGACTGAGCCAGCCAGGCGCCCCTGCATGTTGATTTTGTATCCTGCAACTTTTCTGATTTCCTTTATTAGTAGTTCTAACAGTTTCTTTTGTGTGTTTGTGGAATCTTTAAGTGTTTGTGGAATCTTTAAGGTTATCTATATATGAGGTCATGTCATCTGTGAACAGAGATTAAGTCTTTTATTTCTTTTTCTTGCCTAATTGCTCTGGCTAGATGTGGCACTATGTTGAATAGAAGTGGTGAAGGCAGACATCCTCTCCTTTTGGAACTCCAGTGACACAAAGTTTAGATCTTTTGTTATTGTCCCACAGGTCCTAAGACTACGTTTCTTTTTTTAAAAAGACAATTATTGGAGGGGGGGCACCTGAGTGGCTCAGTCGGTTAGTGTCTGACTTTGGCTCAGGTCATGATCTCACGGTTCGTGAGTTCGAGCACTGCATTGGGCTTTCTGCTGTCACCATGAGCCTGCTTTGGATCCTCTATCCCTCTCTCTCTCTCTCTGCCCCTCCCCCATTCACTCTCTCTCCTTGTCTCAAAAATAAATAAACATTAAATAAATTTAAAAAAAGAATGAAAATTATTGGGGCACCTCGCTGGCTCAGTCAGTTGGTAGGGCATGCAACTCTTGATGTCAGAGTGGTGAGTTCGAGCCCCATGTTGGGCATAGAGATCACTTAAAAAGAAAAAAAAAAGAAAATGATTTTCTTCTTGTTCAAATTAGATAACTTTATTAGCTATCTGCACGCTCGCTGATCCTTTCCTCTGTATTTTCCACTCTGCTTTTACGCTCAGCCAGTGTTATTTTTGTCGTTTGCTGACTTTAGTTATTGTATCTTTGACTTCTAAAATTTCCAGTTGGTTCTTCTTTGTCTTTTTCATGTCTTTGCTGAGATGTTTTTACTTTTCCCATTTGCTTAAAGAGAGCTTGTAATTGCTTGTTGGAGCATTTATATAACTGCTTCAAAATCCTCGTCAGATAATTCCAACATCTGTGTTGTCTCCGTACTGGTATTTGCGGATTATCCTTTCTCATTTGAGTATGAGATTTCCTTGGCTCTTGTTATGAGTGATTTTGGATGGTATCCTGGGCATTTGGAGGACAAGGTTATGAGTCTCCCTCCTTTTTACGTATCTATTTTAGCAGGCAGTCCGTCTGTTTATATTAGGAACGCATGTCCTGGCCCCCTTTTGTGGGCTATGTTTTAAATGTCAATTACTTTTCAAAGCCTTTGCTATGCTCTTGTGGGCGGCTGCTTGTGTGTTACCCACAGGCCGGTCTGAAACCCGGGCAGGATTCCACACCAAAGCTGAGCTCTCAAAGCTTTTGCTGTGTTGATCCCGGTCAGTTTTATAAATGGGATGTGTCCAGGACTTGATGCTCTGATTTAAAGCATCCCGTTCTGCCATGGATTTGTGGCCTCTCCTCTCCCCACCCCCACCCCCAAATTCATGTGTTGAAGCCCTAACCCTTCATGTGCTGGTATTGGGAGATGGGGCCTTTGGGAGGTGATGAGATTTGGGTGAGGTCAGGAGGGTGAGGCCCCGGTGATGGGATTGCTGTCCTCATTAAAAAGGCCCCAGAGAACGTTCCCCTTCATCCCCTGCCCATGTGAGGACACAGTGACAAGGTGGCAGTCCGCAAGGCAAGAAACAACGCTGGCCCTGAGATGATGGGCTCGCCTCCGGCACCGTGACAAGATGGCATTCCTGCTTCTCTCCCTTGGTGTAGACCTTCTCGCTTCTCAGAAGGTATCTGCAGAAGTATCTGCAGAAGTTCCTGGTGGCTTCCCCTCCCTGTCTCCCCACCTTCCGGTGCGGGGACACCCTCCAAAACCGAGGTGTTGTGGCACTCGCCTGCCGACACCCTCGGGAAAAGCTCCAGGTTTCCCAGCCAGCAAGGCCGGGTGCTGACTTCCGCACACTCAGCTCCCGCTACCCTTTCTCCTCGCTCCTAGCCTAGCTCTGCTGTCAGGACCCACCAGCCCGAACCTCACCTTCACCCGGGTGGTGTTTACTTAACTAGTTTTTTTTTTTTTTTTTTACATTTTTTTAATGTTTATTTTTTTGAGAGAGACATAGAGTTTGAGCAGGAGAGGGGCGGAGGGAGACACGGAATTCGAAACGGGCTCCAGGCTCCGAGCTGTCAGCCCAGAGCCTGACGCGGGGCTCGAACTCACGAACCGCGAGATCATGACCTGAGTCGAAGTCGGACGCTTAACGGACTGAGCCACCCAGACGCCCCTTAACTAGCCTGTTCTTAAGAAGCCTCCCCTTGGGGCACCTGCGTGGCTTAGTCCGTTAAGTGGCCAACTCTCGATTTTGGCTCAGGGCTCAATCTCGCAGTTGGTGAGTTCAAGCCCCGCGTCGGGCTCTGCACTGACAGTGTGGAGCCTGCTTGAGATTCTGCCTCTCCCCTGCTTGCTCTCTCTCTCTTTCAAAATAAATATATAAACTTTAAAAAAAAGAAATAAAAGAGGTCCTCCCTACACCAGAAGAACGGGTCGCCTAGAGAGTGGGCACCTTTGCCTGCTGTGGCTCTCAGTGCGAAAGTCCCCTGCACTCCATGGCCTTGACTTTTCTGCCATCTTGCTCAGCCTGTAGCCTCCGGGCCAGCGCTTCTGGGTTTCTCTGCGGTGTTCTGGTTGTCCAGCACAGTGCCTGACGCGTGGGAGAGGAGTCATGGAAAGAACCTTCACCTGTATTTCCTGCCTCACTCCCCTGCATTTAGCCCCACCGCAGTTCATGAAAACAGGGCTTTGCTCCCAGAGCCTCTCGCCTGCGAGCCCTGACTTCTCTTTTTCCCTCTGTGTAATTCCTGTTTTCCTCCTACCCAGTGAAAATTCCTCTTTCATCACCGTGTTCTCACATGAACCCACCTGGAATTCGTAGTTTATTCGTTGAATTGAATCCCATGTTGAATGAGACACCGTAGAGGGAGGAAGGGCTCTGAGCCCTGTTTTCTGGATCATGTGGGTAAGGGACCTGGGCAAATGTTCCCCCAGCACTTCTTTTAAAAAAAAAAAAAATTTTTTTTTTAAGTTTATTTATTTTTGAGACAGAGAGAGACAGAGCATGAACGGGGGAGGGTCAGAGAGAGAGGGAGACACAGAACCCGAAGCAGGCTCCAGGCTCCGAGCCGTCAGCCCAGAGCCCGACGCGGGGCTCGAGCTCACGGAACATGAGATCATGACCTGAGTTGAAGTCGGAAGCTTAACCGAGGCACCCCTCTCCCAGCACTTCTTAACTTCAGGTGGCTCCCATTGCCAGGATGAGCCTTCTGGGCTCCCTGGGGATGTGGATGGAAGCACTCTCTGGCACATGAGGGCCCTTAGAGGACAGAAGCACCATATCTGCTCTGTTCAGAATTGTCCCTACCTTGCCCTCGGTGTGGCACGGTAACACTGTGCCTCCAGCTTTCAGATACTTTACAACATTGTCTCTCGGAGCCCTTGCGCTGGCCGGAAACTGTTGCCAAGGCCCAGTTTCAGTCTGCACTTCTGGAAGCAGCAACGCTATACCGGGGACCTGAGATTCTGCCGGGGAGTGACTGTGCCATTTCAAAGTCCAGAATGTAAACACTTTGTTGGGTGGCCAGATATACCTCAGCCAGAGAGGTAACCAGTGCCAGTGTGTGGGATGTAAAACAAAGCCATGAGGGGCGTCCGGCTGGCTCAGTTAGAAGAGTGTGTGACTCTTGATCTTGGGGTTGTGAGTTTGTGGCCCACGTTGGGTGTAGAGATCACTTAACAACGAAATATCAAAAGATGATAATAAATAAAATAAAGCAATGAAACACAGGGCGTGCACATCCGTGGTGGCCGGGCACCAAGTTTTATTACAGTTATCCTGATCTGATCGAACGGTTCAGGAGGCCAATTAAATTCACACGCAGGAGAAATAGCCTCAGATCAATCTCTGGGCAAACCTTATCTTTACGATTATTCACAATATTGCTATTCTTGCAGATGGGTACGTGTCTCATAAAAAGAAAACAAGGGAAAGGATCACATGAAACTGTTTCTGGGAGAGATGTGGAACAGCACTGCTGGGCGATGTTTATAAAGTGTGACCAGGAAGATCAGCACCCCGCGTGGGCTTAGAATTTAAAATACGTAGACGTCAAAATCGGAAGGTAACGATACGGAAATGAAGCATGCTGCATGGAACTCTGGTATTAAATAACCTCATCTTTAGGGACACTTGGGATAATATGCCGGCCCCCACGTGGAGGGGACCGACTTGGCTGATAATTCCCAGTTGGCACCCGGGAGGACGCGCGGGTAGATCTGTCACGGGTTGGGGGCAGTGCGACATCTGTGTGGCATAGCTCAGGGACTCGGGCATTTGCATGGACTTCTCCTGGCGCAGTGACCTCAGTGCTTTGAATCCTCTTGGGTCAGCGAAGCGAGATGCTCCCGGCCAACGTTTGCCCGCTTTTTGGTCTCATCTGGGCTGTTCTGAAGTCTCAGCTTTGCTTCCAGTCTCTGCCTCCATCCTTCTCTGAGCCTGAAAATAGACACCAAACACGCAAACGGAGCAGCCATTTCCACGGCTGTTGGCTCAGGGATGCTTCCTTCCCCCCCTTTTGTTGCCCCCCTGAAGGTGTCTGTGTGTGCATTCAGGTTTTAAAAGGTATGCAGAGCACTTGCAAATTTAAATATATGCATATTTTATATTTTGTAGGTATATCTTTAGCTCTCACTTCTGTTCAGTCTCTTCTAATCTTAACCCTTCAAACTTTCCCCTTGGGGCTGCAACGTCTTTAGAGTTGTGGAGGGGGGAACCTGTCAGTCTAGAATTGTTCACTCGGCAGAGCTGTCTTTCAAACACAGAAGTGAAGTAAAGGTGTCTTCAGCCATGCAAGAGCGGGAGGAACTCGCACCAGCAGCCTGTCCCCACATGACATGTTAAAGGAAACCCGTCAAGCAGAGGGAGAATGGCCGGAAATGGAAGTCGGGATCTGCGCAATTCAGTGAAGGGCGATCGCGTGGGTGCATATTACTAATTTTGTCTCACTACTTAAATCTCCTTAGGGTGCCTGGGTGGCTCAGTCGGTTGAGCGTCCGACTTTGGCTCAGGTCAAGATCTCACGGTTCGTGAGTTCGAGCCCCACATCGGGCTCTGTGCTGACAGCTCAGAGCCTAGAGCTGCTTCGGATTCTGTGTCTCGCTCTCTCTCTGGCCCTCCCCTGCTCGCGCTCTGTCTCTGTCTCTCTCTCAAAAATAAACTTTAAAGAAAAAAATTGAAAAAAAAAAAGAAGATAGTGTCTGAAAGCAAATCTGTCAATGACGTCACGTGGGGTTTATGACGTGTGTGGAAGAGAAACTTTACTTTGCACCGTTGGAGGGGGAGCGGGGGGCTGGGCCACCGTAAGGCTCCCACACCCTCCCTACGGGAGACCAGGTGGCCCTCAAAGGCACACGGTGATGGAGGCCCTAAAGCGACCCTGAAAAGAACACAAACAGATGGCGTTAAAAAGCCGACAGAGGAGATAAAATGAAATCATAAAATACCATTTAGTTAACCCAAAAGAAGGCAGAAAAGAGATAAAGGAAAAACAGCACAGATGAGCGAACAGGAGACAAATCGCAAGCTGGCAGATTTAAACCCAATCATGCGCATTAACGTTAAAGATGTAAACCGCTGATTAAAATGAAAAGATGTTGAGCTGAATAAAAAATGATATTGAAATAGAGGCCGCCTACGGGAAAATCGCTTTTTGTTTTATTTTATTATTTTATTTTATTTTGAGAGAGAGAGAGAGAGAGAGAGTGTGTGAGCAAGTGGGAGAGGGGCAGAGAGAGGGGGAGAGAGAGAATCCCAAGCAGGCTCCATGTTCCGTGCAGAGCCTTACTTGGGGGTCGATCCCACAACCCTGGGCTCATGACCTGAGCCAAAATCAAGAACTGACTGAGCCACCCAGGCGCTTAGGAAAGTCACCTTTAATATGAAGGTGGCAATAGGTTAAAATCAAAAGGATGGGAAAATATTCTATCTTAACCCTAATCAAAGAAAGCTGGAGTGTAATATCAGACGAGGTAGATTTCACAGCCAAGAACATTACCAAAGAGAAAGAGGGTCGTTTGGCAACAAGGGGGTCAATTTATCAAGAGGACGTAACGATCTTAAACATTTGTATGAAAACAGAGCTTCAAAACACACGAGACGAAATGCGACAGAGCTGTTAGGAGATAGAGACAGATCTGCAACGACAGCTAGATTTCAATACCCACATTTCAGAACCAGAGGCAAGACATCAGTAGGGCTGTGGAACTCTGAACAACACTACCAACCGACCGCTCCCCGCTGGTGAAAGGCGGGGACTCTCCAACAGCCCTCTCCTCCTAGTGTCCGTGGGAAAAGTCATAAGGAGAAAATGAAGGCACGGGGAGATCTGCGGGCTCACCCAGAGACCACAGGGGCTGGGGCCGTTCCTCTGGCGTCTGGTCTCTGCTGTATTTAATCCTGGACTAAGTGGCCACGTGCGGGGGCCGGGGGGGGGGGGTTGGGGGTTGGGCGGGGGAGAAGGAACTGACATTATCCTGTTCCAGCCTCGGAACAGCCTAATGAACTGGGCCATCTCCTCCATTTTGTGCCGGGACAAGACGGATTAGCGGGTAAGAGCAGAGACCCTCTGGAGGAGGCCACCGGGTTCAAATGGGAAGAGGAGGAGAAGGATGAACAAATTCGAGTCTCGCCGTCCCACCAGCCAGAAAGCGTCCCCCTGCGGTCTTCCGTTAAGTTGCATAGACGGACACTGTGCATATACATTGTCATGTTTTAATTTTTTGACATTTATTCCTCTTTTGAGAAACAGCGTGAGCAGGGAGAGGGGCCGAGAGAGGGGGAGACACAGAATTCTCCGAAGCAGGCTCCAGGCGCCGAGCTGTCAGCACAGAGCCCGACGCGGGGCTCGAACCCACGGACCGCGAGATCATGACCTGAGCCGAAGTCGGCCGCTTAACTGACTGAGCCACCCAGGCGCCCCTGTCATGCTTTAACAGACTGGAGCCGGTTTGCTCATCCCTCGGCGTGCACCTCACTTTCTGCATCTTCCTTAGGCAGTTCCATCGCACCTGACGCCTTCTGCACACTCCCTGGGGCGGGAGCGGGGGGCACACGCGTGCACGGCGTGCTGAGTGGCCTGGCCTGGGGAAGGAAGGTGGCAGGGACCACAGAAATGACTGACCGCCCACCTCGGCTTCTCAGACAATCCCCGGAGGAGACGCCCTAACACGGCGCTTCAACAGCGAGGACAGCCTGCTTCCCCTTGCCCGTGGCCAGGAATGTGGCCCAGCAGCTCTCCATACGTGCAAGAGGCTGGGTTCCCCTTGGGACTCAGGAGGGCGCTTGGAAGGCAACAGCGAGTCTAAGTCGCACAGACTGGTGCGTGTCGTTGGCCCAGCAAGCACGCACTGGCAGCGTGGAGTCACGAGCCCCGCCGTCGGGCCGATCCCCCCGGCCATACACAAGCTGTGCCCTCTGCAAACAGATGGCGGCTGAGCTGTTCCATGGGGATGGAGGACCCAGATGGGCCTGTCCCCTCACTGGCTCCGAAGTGGAGGTGGCGCGTGCGGGTGGTGACCCGCCGCGGTCCCCACAGCCATGGCGGCCCCGGTCTGCTCAAGGGAGTCGCCGCTCTGCCCTGGGTGGACTGGTTTGGCTGCCGCAGGGATGCCCGGCAGAGGGGTGACCGCCCATCAGCCCCCCTCAGAGAACCTCGCAGGGTGTCCCGTGTCTTCACCCAGACGAACCCTGGGAATCGGTCACGGTCTCCTTTGCTTGATTGCTTCTCACGGGCTCATCTGCTGACCTGCTCCCCAAATTTAGGGTGACCCCCATGAACTAGAAATGGTGACAGAGGGGAGATTTTTCCATTTCTAAAGATACGGATCAAAGGGTACATTTGTTAATGTAAAAGAATTTTAAAAATCACTGCCCAAGGGCGCCTGGATGGCTCAGTAGATTGGGCGCCCGACTTTGGCTCAGGTCATGATCTCATGGTTCGTGGGTTCGAGCCCCGCATCAGGCTCTCTGCTGTCAGCGCAGAACCTGCTTCGGATCCTCTGTCTCCCTCTCTCTGCCCCTCCCCAACTCTCGCGCACGCTCTCTCTCTCTCGAAAATAAATAAACATTAAAAAAAAAAAAAAAGATGGGGCGCCTGGGTGGCGCAGCCGGTTAAGCGTCCGACTTCAGCCAGGTCACGATCTCGCGGTCCGTGAGTTCGAGCCCCGCGTCAGGCTCTGGGCTGATGGCTCGGAGCCTGGAGCCTGTTTCCGATTCTGTGTCTCCCTCTCTCTCTGCCCCTCCCCCGTTCATGCTCTGTCTCTCTCTGTCCCAAAAATAAATAAAAAATGTTGGAAAAAAAAAAATTAAAAAAAAAAAAAAAAAAAAGAAAAGCAAACATAAAAATTGCTGCCCATCAGTATAGGTGATGGCAGGAACATACGCCGGGAAAATTAAAATAATGATGTTCTCTAAGATGCCCATCTGACATTCTGGGGAAATAAATTTTGCTTTAAAAAAAATAGACAAACAAGGGCAGTAATGCTTCGCCCATGTGTGTTCATGGCGGGGATGCTGACAGCGGGGAGGTTGTGCCTGGGAGGCCGGGGATATGGGAATTCTATCTTCCACTCAGTTTTGCTGTGAACCTAAAACTGCCCTAAAGAATAAAGTCTATTTTGTTCTTAGTGGCGTCTGGGTGGCTCAGACGGTTAAGCGTCTGCCTTTGGCTCGGGTCATGATCTCACGGTCCGTGAGTTCGAGCCCCGTGTCGGGCTCTGGGCTGACGGCGCAGAGCCCGCTTCAGATCCTCCTCTGTCTTCCCCTCTCTCTGCCTCTGCCGTGCTCATGCTCTTTTCTCTCTCAAAAGTAAATAAATAAATGTCTATTCTTAAAATCGAATGAACAGTAAAAAAAAAAAATAGACAAACGAGAAACGAGCCACGTACTTTCTCAGGGCGCTTTTTCCCAGGCGATATTCCTCCGACTGTCGGTAGTAGGTCTGTTTGCCGATCTCCTGTTCCCAGAAACGCTTGAGCTCGTGGCAGGTGTTTCCGCAGAAGACTTCCCGGCGGACGTACTGATTGTTCATCCCCTTGAAAAAGAAAGTATCAGTCGAACCCCCGTGGAACACGCTCCCTCAGACTCTGGGGGGTACAGACTATTTGAATCCGGCCCCTGCCACTTATCTGAGGGGGTCCTGGCCAGCGGCAGAACCTCACGGGGGTGGGGGGTGGGGGGTGGGGTTGGCCACACGGCTTGTCGTCGGGATACAGTGGTGTGAATGCGGAAGTCCCCCCGCGGAGCGAGGCCTGGCAGAGACCTCTGCCCTTCTGTCCTCCTTCCGGAAGAGGGGCCCTTCTCAACTCTGCATCAGCAGGTGACGCGTGCCAGGCTTGGATGCATGGTCTAGTTCCTTATCGATGCCCGCAGCACCCCCGTGAGTGGGCATTACCCTCCTCATTTTATGGGGGAGACGTGTGACCAGTTACAGAACTTGCCTGTGGCCCCATGGCTGTAACTAACAGAAACAGGCTGCATACTTCTGCGTGTCTTCAAGCCCTTTACTAAAGGGCTTTGTCACACGTGACGGTCCCAGCGTCTGATACACGTGGAGCCGGCAGCTTTGAGGTGTGTGTGTGTGTGTGTGTGTGTGTGTGTGTGGGTGCACGCACTTGGGTGTGGAACGCTCCAGGTCAGACACTCAAGAACGATCGTTGTTTTACACAAAGAAACTCTGACCCACTCCCAGACCTCACTGGGTCCGGGGGACAGGTCAGAAGCAGGGACCGGAGGGGAGAGGGGTGCAGGGTGAGGAGCAGCGGGCTACTGGAAACGCCCGGAGAGACGCAATGACCGTGCGGTGGAGGCCAGGTTAATGGAAAGTGGACGGGTTCACAAGGCATCTTGGGGGGGTGGCCAACTCCACCTGCCAAATGCGGGTGAGGGGCTGTCGGTGGAGACTCTGACGCCTGTGCAAAGATGGGAAGCAGCAGAGGAGGGGTGCTCACGGGGAGGGGCCTTGAGCCATGCCGGGCAGAATCTGAGATGCCTGGGTGCTACCACCCAGGGGAAGAGAGAGACGGGCATCTGGACCTAGGGTCCGGAGCTCAGCCTGCTGGTCTGGACCACAGCTCTCTCGCAGAGACGGACTGGGGTGGTGGGGCAGGGTGGAAGGAGAGAGGGTCTGAACCCAGACATCGACCGTGGACCTGTGTTCACACCTTCTGCTTGTCAATAAATTTCTCTGGGCCTCAGTCTCTTCACCTTTAAAATTTCTCTGAAGATCAGTGGGCACCTGAGCGGCTCAGTCGGTTGAGTGTCTGACTTCGGCTCAGGTCGTAATCTCGCAGTTTGTGGGTTTGAGCCCCACATCGGGCTTTGCGCTGACAGGGTAGAGCCTGCCTCTAATTCATTGTCTCTCTCTCTCCCCCTCTCCCGCTCGCGTGCTCTCTCTCTCTCTCAAAAATAAACATTAAAAAACATTGAAAAATAAAATAATATTTCTCTGAAGATCACAATGTAATCGTGGATGTGAAACTATTTAGCACTGTATAAATTTCTGAATAAAGACAACGTTTATAGTTTGTCAACCTTAGATTGCACAGGGCATGATACTATAATTAACAGAGAGCAATAATAACTCCTCCAACTCTATAGAAAAGAAAGAATTCCACTTCTCTTTCCTTCTGGATCAGCGGCTATTGACCTTGGCTGCCCGTTGGAATCTCTTGGGGAGCTTTGCAAAGACCTGACGCCAGGGCTCTATCCCCAGGGCGTCCGATTTCAGCGGCCCGTGGTGTGGCCTGGGCATCAGGGATTTGTCAAGCTCCCGCCCTGTGATTCCAGGGTGCAGCCAAGGTGAGAACTGCCATCTTGAATCCTGTCCTCTCGTGCCGTGGTCACATCTCTGTCCGGCGCTGGGTCCAAGGAAGCCGCGGTGACGAGGGCTGGGCATAGAGGCCTAAGGAGTGTAACAGTCATAGCCATCTTGCAAAGTAGGCACTATTTTCCCATCTTGCAGGTAAGAAAACTGAGGTTCAGAGGTAGCCATCTGACTTCATCAAAGTCATTCAGATGGTCAGTGGGGCAGGTGTCCTACTCAGGGCCCAGGCTCCATCCACTGCCCCTAGCTGTTGGCCACAGAGGAGGAATGTGACTCTCTTACCCCCGGAGGTGCTCAGTGATCTCGTACTTTCCTGGAAATATAGCAGAGGGCTCACTGACTGCAGTGAGCTCCCCTGCCTCAGAGCAGAATTTTTCAGAAACAGCTCTTTCCTGTTTTATCTCAATGTCTTGAGCGCACAGCCGTGCTCAACAAATACTTGTTGAATTGACCAAATCCCCCACCCCCCACCCAGTTATCTTTAGTGATTCCTCTGCAGTGCTTTGGGCATCGAGGGGAAGTCTGCAGGGACAGTAAGAGGGACACTGTCACATCACCTTGCCTGCCCACTGGCCCTGGTGGACCTGGCCAGCGAGTGTGGCTGCAGAACATGTTTCTCAGGGAGGGCAAAGGAAAGAACCTGCTGATCCTGAGAATTGTGAGTTCATGTGAAGTTCCTGGCGTGCAGGGGAGAGTCAGTTTGGGGGAGTAAATGCTCATTAGAGTTTTTTCCCAAAGAATTTGGAGGGTTCATTTTTACTCTGAAGTTTTTTTTGTTTTTTTTGTTTTTAATGTTTAAGAAAATGGGAAGGCTCTCGGGGCGCCTGGTGGTTCAGTCGATTAGCGGTGAAGTGTCTGACTTCCGCTCAGGTCCTGATCCCAAGGTTCATGAGTTTGAGCCCCGCGTCGGGCTCTGTGCCGACAGCTCAGAGCCTGGAGGCTGCTTCCATTCTGGGTTTCCCTCTCTCTCTGCCTCTCTGCGTTTGGGCAGCCTCCAGACCCAAACACAGCGAGTGCGGCCTGGCGAGCAGTTATGAAGTGTCCCTACTGTGTGAACAGTCTGCGTCCAGCCTCAGGCTTCCATTTCTTTCTCTCTTTTTTTTTTTCTTCAGTGTTTATTTTTTTTTGAGAGAGACAGACGGAGTGTGAGCAGGGGAGGGGCAGAGAGAGAGAGAGGGAGGCACAGAATCGGAAGCAGGCTCCAGGTTCTGAGCTGTCAGCACAGAGCCCGACACGGGGCTCAAACCCACGCACTGTGAGATCGTGACCCGAGCCAAAGTCGGACGCTTAACCGACTGAGCCACCCAGTCGCCCCTCAAAACATGTTTTTTAAAAGTTTATTTACCTACTTTGAGAGAGACAGAGAAAGCCAGTGGAAGAGGGGCAGAAAGAGAGCGAGAGGGAGAATTCCCACCAGGCTCCCCACTGTCAGCGCTGAGCCCGATGCAGGGCTCGAACTCACAACCCACGAGATCATGACCTGGGCAGAAACCCAGAATCAGACGCTTAACCCACTGAGCCACCCAGGCGCCCCCTTTTGAAAATTTTTTTGAATTTTTTATCAAAACACTTTTTCCTGGACCCTGCTGGCCGCAGGAAAAAGAGGGTCTGGGCCCCACTGGGCCTGTTTGCAGCCATAAACGTAATACCCTACAGCCCGCTTTCAGATGTATTCCGGCGCTGTGCTCCAGGGCTGGCCTCCCAAACCGTCTGCAAACGCCCACCTCCGCTCCCCAGCCCTCCTCAGTGCGCCCTGCGCGCTCTAGCTCTCTTCTTTTGTTACAGAGGGACTCAGGGTGCCCCCCACCCCGGCCTCTCCCTTCCCCGAGCCACACCCTGTGCCTGGGCTGCAAAGGGCTGTCTTGGTCTGCTGCTCTTCTGTCATCCTGTCCCCGCAGCTCCCGGCGTCGGATATTCGTGAAATCTCCTCTCACATGTAGCAGGTGTGCGGGTGTACCTGCTCTGCCCGCTTAACGCACGGTGTTCCCTGCTCACTCCCGGGGCACGGACTCCCAACCCAGCAGGCGGGAGGGTAAGAGAGAGGAGGACGGGCACCCTGCAGCGGTCCCCTCAGAGCTTCGGGGTTTCCTTTATGCGTCCTGCACCTCCGTGTTGTCATCTGTGAAATGGGATTTTTGTGAAGGTTCAATCAGATCACGCTCCTGAAAATGCCGCACAGAGACGTGTGTCCAGCATCCTTCTAGGTGGCCCTCTGATTTTCTCAGGCTGTTGCCGGGCACAGGGACGTCATTAGCCACGGCGAATAGAGCATAATCGAAAACCCTAAGTTAAGTGTCACTTTTCCTTATATGTACATAATATCGAATGTTTGGCCTCTGGACTACGTACGTGGCTAGGATTCATTTGGCTTTGTTCCTGGTCTGTTGGGCTCCTATTTAGGGACACTTAGATGACAAGGCAGAAGCTTCTCAGGTTTTTAGATTAGACAACGTCCCATCTAGGGTCACGCTCAGAGGAGCATTTGGTAAAAGTTTGTGACTGGTGTCGTTCTTATGTCCTTTCACCTCTGATACACCGGAGATGAGCCTCACCACGCCCACTCATCGGGGGATGCCCACGTGTGTAAGAAGGAAGATCTGATCGTGTGTTCCCGAGGGAGAACCGAGTCCCTTCTGGGGTGAACGCTGGCATCTGTCTCCACTTTCGTCTCCACCGTGTTATTTTACAACCTAACCAGCTGTTTTTCTGGAAAACGCCGATGCCACTATGGTGCAAAGGAGCAGGCTCTCTAAGAAAAAATGCATCTTGCTGTTGGACGAGCTACCTCACCCTCTTCCTAACTTTCAGCCATCGTCCCCGGTATGACCAGCACGGTGGCGGCTGCCGTTAACCAGTTGTGTAACATCAAGGAAGCAAAATTAATGACAACTTTTAGGAAAATACACAAGTACGAGAGGAGAGAGGGAGTTAAAGACATCTGGGACTCCTAACCCCCCAACCCCAGGGACTGGTGATACTAGGATGATTCAGGGTCCCCTCAGGGGACTTCAGGTGTAACAGGGGGTGAGCTGTGACAGGAGCTGAAATGGGGGTGGGGTGGGGCACGGGAAGAGTCACCTGACCCCGTCTGAGGGGTTCAGGGGCCTGCAGGATGAGTGGGTGGGAGCAACCAGGGTGCAGGGAGGAGGCCCTGCGGAGGCCGGTGGTGAGAGCCCCCTGAAGCAGAGTGACTGAGACAGAGGGGCGTGGCCTGGGGGGGCAGGGGAGGGGAATTACTGCAAAGGGGCATGAGGGACTTTCTAGGGTTCTGGAAATGTTCTGTATCTTATTTCTAGAGAGGGTTTGCCAAAACTTATCAAATCGTACACTTGAACCGGGTGTATTTTATTCACATAGGTGATGCCTCGGTAGAAGCCGAGAAGAAATGTCTTCTGCCTT
Organism: Panthera leo; assembly: GCF_018350215.1. Lineage (NCBI taxonomy): Eukaryota > Metazoa > Chordata > Mammalia > Carnivora > Felidae > Panthera > Panthera leo. Next base: position 16,010,507 of record NC_056680.1, on the reverse strand, counting down.
TGGACTCGAGATGCATCCAAGTTCCCTGGTTCTAACCTCTCGGGAGACTCTGGCAGCACGTCAGTGTTGGGGGGTTAGCCCCTTGCTCCACGGGAAACACGTGTTCCTGTGAGCGTGTGTGTGTTTTTGTTTCCCGGCTTCCAAAACGGAGACAGCTCCTGTACCTTGAGGAAACGAGGCAAGGAAACTATGAGTAGCTGGAAAACCCTTTGGAAACAGAGGGCATTGTCCTTGATATAGAAACGGCTCAGGATGCCCGAGGGACTCAGTGGGTTAAGCCTCTGACTCTTGCTTTCGGCTCAGGTCATGATCTCTCGGTTTGTGGGATCGAGCCCCGTGTCGGGCTCGGCGTTGACAGTACGGAGCCTGCTTGGGATTCTCTCTCTCCCTCTCTCTCTCTGCCCCTCCCCTGCTTACCCTCTCTCAGACATGAATAACCTTAAAAAAAAAAAAAAAAGAAAGAAATGGCTCTGTTCTCTCCATCTCCTCCACCAAGAATACCATCACCGCTGGTCACATTATTTCCAGCCGATCGTCACCAGCTCGGAAAAGCCGTAACTTCAGGGCCAATGGCGAACTTTACGTCACAAAATCAATTCGTGCTCGAGGAGAATGACGGCACGTAACCCCTTCACAGCAACTCGGTTCCACGGATTGTACGGAACTTCTACGTCGGTGAGGCTTCTGTGCTGCACGGAAGGCCAGCTGGTGTTAGAGAGTCACCCAAAACAAAGGCGCGCTTGTCCCCTGTGAGCCCTGACACCGTGCAAACCGTTTACTATCCCAGGCCTCAGGTTCCTGGGAGGATTAAACCTAAATTGAGGAACGTGAGTCTTCTTTTTTTTTTTTTTTTAAGAATTTTGGCTTATGCTGGTCGTTCTCAGGACTCCTGGCGAGAGCAGCTCATTGCATATGGCGGACCATACGTGCCACCAAGCTACTTCTTACGCTGCCGACGCCTGATAAGAGCGGCCATTTTGTGACAATTTTCCACCACGTTTCAACAAGCTTCGTGGAGGTCATGGCTTGAAGTGGAACGGAGGGTTCCGGCCCCAGATAAATGGAGGAAGCGCTCTACCCCCGTCTATCCAGAGAATGCAGCTCCAGAGACAGTAGACGAAGACACAGGGCAGCTGATGGAAGACGCTGGAGAGGAAACGGTAGCAGGTGGGTCGGAGAAAACCAGAATTCCTATTACCGTTGAATGGCACCAAGTTTTTCCTGTGGGATCCAGGCAGGAACACAGCCAGAGAGAGCTCCCCATCCCCTGATTTTAGGGAGAAAGGACACTATGAATGCTCAGGGAAGGAGGGAAATTACGTGCTCTTCCTTTCTCTAGGCTCTTGGTCTCCAGGAGTTTCCGAGGTGTGGGAGGTGTGGCGGTGGAATGGACCACTGGCAATATCAAGACAAAACCCGGAGGGCAGCACAACTTGGTCCGCCAGGAGGGGCTGTGGTCCTCTTGGTGGAGCCACCCCTGCAGCTCTTCTCTTGGCCCCCTCTGCACTTGACCCCAGATAGAAGTGCAGCACCAGACGCACTCAGCAGACCAGGTAACTAAAGCCTAGGTTTCAGGCCAAAGGACTGAAAAGGGGAGTCCAGGGAACTGGAAATTACCGGGGATACCATGGAAGTCGGTGGACTTACAAGTTACTTCAAAGTTACTTACAGACGCCTAAGCTGGCCTCTGGGCTGCCCGCGCAGGAATCTGACCGAAACAGGGAACGAGCGGAGAGAAATTCATGCACAGATCTGGAAAAATCGAACAGCATCACCAGCCAGCTAGGTCTAAGTGTAATTTATAGATCTCTCCACCCAAGGGTGGCAGAACACAGATTCTTTTCTGGTGCACATGAAACAAACCATGGAAAAAAAAAAAATTCCTGGAACTAATTCCTAGCAAGGGTGCAAGACAGGAGATGGCGGCACAAAAATTAATACACTTCAGCAACGGACAGCTGGACACGGGAACTCAAGACACAACACCATTCACAGTAACTGCCCGAAATGAAATACTTAGGGGCACATCTAACAAAACACGTACAAAGTACGTTTGCTAACAACTGCAAAGTGCTGATGAACGAAATGTTGACGGCTCAGAGCCTTCTTTGGATTCTGTGTCCCCCCCCACCCCTGCCCCCGCCTCTCCCCTGCTTGAATTCTGTGTGTGTGTGTGTGTGTGTGTGTGTCTCAAAAATAAATAAACATTAAAAAAAATTTTTTTAATGGATCATAGGTCTGATATAAAATATAAAACTCTAAAACTCTTAGCAGAAAACATAAGAGAAGCTTTTGGGGCTTGGGGTTAGGCAGAGTTTAAAAAATTTTTTTTTTGATGTTTATTTATTTTTCAAGGAGAGAGAGACAGAGCGTGAAGGGGGAGGGGCAGAGAGAGAGGGAGACACAGAATCCTAAACAGGCTCCAGGCTCTGAGATGTCAGCACAGAGCCCGATACGGGGCTGGAACCCGTATACCAAGAGATCATGACCCGAGCCAAAGTCAGAGGCTTAACTGACTGAGCCACCCAGGAGCCCCGGGGGTTAGGCAGAGTTTTTAAGTATGACACCAAAAGGAGCCTAATCCAGAAAGGAAAAATCGCCACACTGGGGTTCATCAAAATTTAAAAACTTTGTCCAGCAAAAGACAGTTAAGGGAATGAAGCACAAGGTACAAATTGAAAAATATATATATATATATATATGCACAAATCACAGAGACGACAAAGGGTTTGTATCCAGAATATATAAAGAACTCTCAAAATTCAACACGATGAAAGCAAACGACCCATTAACAGATGGGCAGTGCACTTTAACAGACGCTTCATCAAAGAGGATGCAAACATATCGAGTAAGTCCAGTGGAAGACGTTGAACATCATTAGCCACTGGGGAAATGGCCAGTTCAAACCAGGCAGAGATACCACTGCCCCCCGCCCCCCAAAACTGGCCCAAATAAGATTCATTGACAACATGGAGTGTGAGACAGGATGGGTGTGAAGCGATTGGAAGGCTCAGACGCCGCTGCTGGGGACCTGCCACGTGGTACAAGAATCATTCTTACAAGAATTATTTCTTACAAAGCGAAACGAAGACCGCAACACCACTCCCGGGTATTGAGCCTAGAGAAATGCAAGCTTATGTTCTAGCAACAGCCTATACGCCTGTGCACAGTTCCCTTCATAACTGCCACAAAGTGGAAACAACTTAACAGTCCTTCAGTGAGTGAACGGGTAAAAACTGGCAAACATCCAGCCCCCCTCCCCCCCCCCCCCCCCCCACCCGGTGGCTCAGTCGGCGGACTCTTCCATATCGGCTCAGGTCATGATCTCACGGTTCCACGAGTTCAAGTCCCGCATCGGGCTCTGCGATGACAGCTCGGAACCTGGAGCCTGCTTCGGATTCTGGGTCTCCCTCTCTCTCTGCCCCTCCCCTGCTCATGCTCTCTCTCTCTCTCTCTCTCTCTCAAAAATAAACAGTAAAAAAATTTTTTTTAATGTATCCCGACTTTTTGCTGATTTGATAAGATTCAGCCATTGATTGTTTAAGATTATTTACTGTCCCTGAAACACCACCGAACGCTGATAACTCAATTGTCCCATGAGTCAGCAGCACGGGCATCACCTAGAAGTTGCCGCAAATGCAGAATTCATCAAGGCCAAGGTTTGAATCAAAAACTGCATTTTAACCTAATCCCCAGATGATTCACGTGCATGTTCAAGTTTCGGAAGCTCTGCCTCAGAATTACAAAGCCCCAGATTTAGTCCGTGCTCTTAAGCATCAGCCTTCTGAGAATCCCACTGTGGCTGAGCATCTCTGTTTAAATATTCCTCGAGGATATTGGTTCTGGAGGTTTCCACATCTCTTCCTCAACAGGCACTGTTTTCTTTCTAGTATTGCGTCTTGTCAGAGCCATGTTAAGTGAACACAACACTGGTACTGATTTCTGGCTTTCTCATAGAGTTTAGCTCATTTTTTTTTTAATGTTTTTATTTATTTTTGAGACAGAGAGAGACAGAGCATGAGCAGGGGAGGGGCAGAGAGAGGGGGAGACACAGAATCCGGAGCAGGCTCCAGGCTCCGAGCTGTCAGCACAGAGCCCGAAGCGGGGCCCGAACTCACGGAGTGTGAGATCATGACCTGAGCCAAAGTCGGACGCTTAACCGACTGAGCCACCCAGGAGCCCCGGGTTGAGCTCATTTTGAATGCATCATTTAAATCTATATCTTAGATATGGAAAAGCCCCGTTAGGATGTCTAAGTCATTCCCCAGCAGAGGTAAGGTAGGAGGATGGGAGGGAAAGATACATCGCAGGGGCTGAAAAAGAGGTTTTCACAGGGGGTATATCCGTTTCGCTTGCCCCAGAGAGGTGCAAGATGAACATCCAGCCTCCGGCACAATCAAGTTCAACATCGTTTACCTTTGAGATGAATCTGCGCCTGTCTTGATCCGGTGGAAAGGAGCGCAAATATTGCAGCTCTGAGGGTTACAGAGGTCACAGCCCGGTCCCGAAGCCTCAGGGTCCCTACCCTTTATAGCCGAGCAGAGGAGTTACAGCAAGGCCTCAACCTTTCAAGGTTATGTGCGCCCAATCAGTAGCAGAATCACCGAGGTCTCATTCCAGGGACACGGTGGCCTCCTTCCTGGCGAAAAATAGCCCCGATCGCCTGCTCCCCCTACCCACCCCAGGGCGAGCAAGCTTCTGCTCTGGCAGGCCCTGCAGGGACCATGACTTGGCTGGAAGCGGAGTTATTGTCCAGAACATGTTCTGGATTATCCACGAGCTCAAACCTGCTGTGCATCAGCAGGCAAAACCGCCCTCCACCCCTCGGAGGGTGAGAGAGCCCGGGACGGCGTGACAAGTCACACTTCGAGGTCACTTTACAGGACGACTTAGAGAGGCGTGTTGTCCTTTGGAGCTGCTAATCCACACGTGGCACTTGGTGACAGCCTTTTAAGGTCTGCTTGGTTCCCCACTCCCGCCCCCCCCTCCCCCCCACAACCTGGGAGAGCAGGAACTGGCCACCGGCGAGTATCTTCCAGAAAAGGGCACCAAACCGGGAAGGGCTGCCCAGCTGAAAGGGACCTTCACGCCATTTTGAGTTGTGTCCTTGGGTGAAACATCTGGAATCGTCCCCGCCTGAGAACAGTGTCAGCTCATCATTCAACCCGACTAGGTCACTATTAAGCATGCATAGGTGCATGTGACTTACTTACCAGCGTCACAGTGTCAAAGGTCAATCCTTTGCTGTGAATCTTCAGAAAGTGAAGCCCCGCTCCTCCCCCCACGAAAGAAAGAAAGAAAGAAAGAAAGAGAAGCCGGGTGGCGTCACCGACGTTGACTCTATGGGGCTGTTTCAGGAAGGCTCTTCGTACCCACGTGGATGCCCGATGGAGCAGCAGGTGGGGCTTATCCTGGGGAGGGAGGGAGGTAGGCCTGGAAGCCACTCTTCAAAGCACCCCTTCTTCACAATGAGAACACTGAAATCCCCAAAGCACACTTCAAGATAAAAGTACCCATTTTCCAGGCCGCCTGCTCAGCTGGTTAAGTGTCCGACTCTTGGTTTCCGCTCAGGTCATGATCTCACCGTTTCGTGAGTTTGAGCCCCGCGTTGGGTTCTGCGCTGGCAGCACAGAGCCTGCCTGGGATTCTCTCTCTCTTCCTCTTTCTCTCTCTCTCTCTCTGTTCCTCCTCCACTCGCTCTCTCTCTCTCTCTCTCTCTTACCGGCGTTCCTGCCGGTAAGTGTGATATGCTATTTTTTATATATACTTGATGGTCAAGTTGGCTAACATGCAGTGTATATGGTGTGCTCTTGGTTTTGGGGGGGAGATTCCCATGATTCATTGCTTCCATACAACACCCAGTGCTCATCTCAACAAGCGCCCTCCTCGATGCCCATCACCCATTTCCCCCTCTACCCTGCCCTCCCGCACCCCCTCGGTTTGTTCTCTGTATTTAAGAGTCTCTTATGGTTTGCCTCCCTCTCTGTGGATGGCATTATGCTGAGTGAAATAAGCCAGTCAGAGAAAGACAGATATCATATGTTTTCACTCATATGTGGAAATTGGGGAACTTAACAGAAGACCGTGGGGGAAGGGAAGGGGAAAAAATCATTTCTACTGCACTTATAAAAAGTACCCCTGGGCAGCTGGGTGGCTTGGTTGGTTAATCATCCGACTTGGCTCTAGTCATGATCTCATGGTTGGGGAGTTCGAGCCCCATGTCAGGCTCTGTGCTGACAGCTCAGAGCGTGGAGCCTGCTTCAGATTCTGTGTCTCCCTTCCATAGCTCACGCTCTGTCTGTCTCTCTCTCAAAAATAAACATTTAAGACATAATAATAAAAATAAAAATACCCCTTTCCTCTTTAAAAAAATCCACAGTGGAACTGAATATTTTTTAACTTGTTTTGTTTTTTATTTTTTAAAATTTACATCCAAATTAGTTAGCATCTAGTACAACAATGATTTCAGGAGTAGATTCCTTAGTGCCCCTGACCCATTTAGCCCATCCCCCCTCCCACAACCCCTCCTGTAACCCTCAGTTTGTTCTCCATATTTATGAGTCTCGTCTGTTTCGTCTCCCTCCGTGTTTTTATATTATTTTTGTTTCCCTTCCCTTATGTTCATCTGTTTTGACTCTTAAAGTCCTCATATGAGTGAAGTCATATGATTTTTGTCTTTCTCTGACTAATTTCACTCAGCATAATACCCTCCAGTTCCATCCACGCAGTTGCAAATGGCAAGATTTCATTCCTTTTGATTGCCGAGTAATACTCCATTGTATATATATACCACATCTTCTTTATCCATTCATCCATCGATGGACATTTGGGCTCTTTCCATACTTTGGCTATTGTTGCTAGTGCTGCTGTAAACATGGGGGTGCATGTGTCCCTTCGAAACAGCACACCTGTATCCCGTGGATAAATGCCTAGTCGTGCCATTGCTGGGTCGTAGGGTAGTTCTATTTTTAGGTTTTTGAGGAACCTCCATACTGTTTTCCAGAGTGGCTGCACGAGCTTGCATTCCCAGGAATTGAATATTTCATAGGTGAAAGATTATCTTGAAGGATTTTTTTTTTCCACTGCTGAGTGCTGGCAAAGCCTTTCTGGTTACATGGGGTTCCTCAAACTTTATTGAAGTCATTCACACGTCCTTTAAGAAAAAACTTACTAAGTTAAACATCTGAGTGTTGTGCCCCCTCCCCGGGCTCACAACAGTCTGAAAACCTATTCATTCCCCCAGCATGGAATTTCAAAGCATCCATAATTTGTTTATGTTGAAGGACAGACATTTGTGATTTTCCCGACCCAACCGAATTTTGAATGGACAGCCTTCTGAATTTCCAAATTTTCATTCTGTCATTCGTAATTTGTTTAATGGACAGACCTCCTCCTATTCAATCAGATTCTTCATTCTAGTGAAACCCAGCATCTTATTTAGAATGAGGGTGTGCCCAGGACCCAGGCCATATACAGACTTTCTCTGGGAGGTTTAAGAAGACTTCAGAGATAGGATGAAGCTTATCTTTGGCGGGGAGGGGGGCACTGATTCTGGCCATGTGTTCGTCTGGAGCCAAGGTCACTCAGTTGGACCTGTCATTGACGTATTTTCTCATGTTTTAGGGTTTATGGTCATGTGGGAGAAAGAGATACTTAGGGCCAGGTCCTTTCTGCTCTAATACTGGTATTATTCCTATTATAGGCTAAGAAACATTTGAAGTTGTATTTAACAAGGCTCACAAGATAAAAGGGGCCTGGAGACAACAGGGCACCACTATTTTCCCAATTTACCATGCTTCTATCTATCTGTGTGTGTGTGTGTGTGTGTGTGTGTGTGTGTTTGCAAAGTTTTGCATTTGTTTCTTTGAGGCTTAATTTCAAATTGTTCTGGTTAATTAGAGTTAGTCCCCTCCCCGCCCCCCACCCACCTTGGGCTCCTACTAACTTACAGGGAACCTACTGGAAGTGAGGGTTACAAGGAAAGAAGGGGCCAGCCTCTTGGCTCCCCGTTCCTCCTCTGCCGCCTGCACTCAGCTGGAGTGGAGCCCCCTTGTGGCTTCCTGGGCAGGGCACGTGGTTGACTTTTCCAGAACGAATTGGTATTTCTGGCTCCCCTCCCTTTTCTGGACTTGCCTGCAGCTGGGCAGAGCCACGGAGCCAGCACGAGCCAAAGGCTCGGACAAGGAGGTCTCACTTGGCCGCTTCCAGGCCAGAGCACTTGCGGGCTGGGCTGAGATTCTCCAAGCTTGCTCCTCCCAGGCTGCGAAGCCTGAAGCCTCAGGCTGAGAGGGAGATGCCAGAAGATTGCATAAGCCAGGGGTGTTGTGTTTGACCTTGGGTGGCCCTGCAAAGTTGCCTGTACCTGTGGTGGGGTTTTGGAACAAGAGATTAACCGGCTGTTCTTGTTTGTTTCAGAGATTTTGGTACTGCCTCGTTGTGGCATCACAGCCTGGCCTGTCCTGACCCAAACGTGCAGATGTCCCGTGTGATTGTCAAAGACCAGCCGCCCTGGCCAAACCCGTGGGCGGTTTGCACTGTGCCTCAGTCCTCAAACTGTTAGCTTGGCTGTTGAGAAGGAGAAGGTGCTTTGCATGGTGAGAGGAGGCCTTCTTGCCATCACGGCACAGCTGTTGATTACTGACCCGAGAGCCCCTGTCCACTTCTTCCTTGTGGCCAAACCTTGGTTTTGTGTGGGTAATTGTCTCCAGTCACTTGGGGGCTGCTCAAACAAAGTACCGTGAACAGGGGCCGGGGGTGGGGGGTGGGGTTGGCGCTTATACACAACAGAAATTTAAGTCTCACCGTTCAGGGGGCTGAAGTCCGAGATCAGGGCGCTCGCGTGGTTGGGTGGGGGCTCCCTCCTGGGTAGCGGACTGCTGACTACCTACTGAAGGATGTTTGGTTGTTTCCAGTTTTTGGCTATTACAAATAAAGCTTCGCTGAGCACCTGTGTCCGGGCTTTTTTGTGCAAACAGAAGCTTTCATTTCTCTGGGCTAAACACCCAAACACCCAAGAGTTTGATCGCTGGGTCATATTAAGTTTAAGTTGGCAGGAAACAGCCAAATGGTTTTCCAGAGTGGCTGTGCCATTTTATATTCCCCCCACCCCGGGCATGTATTTTACTCACTATCTTCTTTTTCACTTGTTATGTTTTACTTTCTTTCTAAAACTTTTTTTGTTTTGAAATAATCTCATGCTTAATAGAAACATTGTAAGAACAGCACAGAGGATTCCCCATAATCACCTCTCTACTTATTATCATCTCCTTTCTGAACTGTTTGAAAGTACACAGCAAACAGGGGCACCTGGATGGCTCAGTCAGTTAAGCATCTGACTTCAGCTCAGGTCATGATCTCGTGGTCTGCGGGTTCGAGCCCCGCGTCGGGCTCTGTGCTGACAGCTCAGAGCCTGGAACCTGCTTCAGATTCTGTGTCTCCCTCTCTCTCTATCCCTCCCCCACTCGTGCTCTGTATCTCTCTCTCACACACACAAATATATACACATGAAAAACAAATAAAAAAAAAAAAGAAAGGACATTGCAAACATAATGCCCTTCTATTTCTGAACACTTCGTATTTTGGTGAGTCTTCCCTAAGAATAAGGACACTTATGTCACCATCATCTAGTGGTCGAAATTTAGGAAACTTGACAATTATTATCTAAGATACAAATGTTTTCAAATTTTTTCCATGCGATTTATAACAATTTCCTCCCCACGGGATCTCGTCTCCGATCGCGCACGCTGCATTCACTTGTCTTGTCTCTTGAATCTCGGTTCATCTAGAACATTTCCTCAACTTTTTTGTGTGTTTGGTTCTGGTTTTGGTCTTTTGCAACACTGACGTTTTTTGACGATAGGCCTGGTTTTTTTGTACAACGCCTCACTTGCTATTTGGTTTTGTTTCATGGCTCTCTAGAGTGAGCCCCCTTCCCTCCACGAGCTCGCTCCCAGTGCTTTATACATAGCACATTACTTATGAGAAGTGTGATAACACTTCACAGAAGGCGTGTCAAATTGGTAAAAAGAGAGAAGGCTTCAATGTGGGCAGAGAAACCTGATTTTCGGCTAGAGGGGAAGGGGAACGTGAAACTGACACTTCTGCATGCTACACTGTGGAGCATTTTACCTTCGGTTCTGGTCTTCCACTGACACCCTCACACGCGGCTGCCATCCTGTTTTACGGACATGAAAAGCAAGGCTAAGGGACTGGGTGGTGAGGCCCCGGTCCCACCGCTGACGCTCAAACCTGGGTGGTCCTGACCTCAGAGCAGGGCAAACGCTCTTGAAGCTGGTGTGTCTGTATCTGCTCGAGATTGGCCCATATAACGGGCACATAAGATATAAATTGTAGATATCCACATAAAACTTGATTAACATTGTGTAATTCGAGCCACATGGGACCAAGACATGTCAACATGCCTGGTTATCATTTTAACAGGGAGGAGATAGGGGATTCAAAGGTAAACCTTTGATACTTAAATACAAAATACATACGGCCAATGTGGTCAGTTAAAAAACAGATGACCAGGGCGCCTGGGTGGCTCAGTCGGTTAGGTGTCCGACTTTGGCTCAGGTCATGATCTCACGGTTCGTGGGTTCGAGCCCCTCTCTCTCTGTCCCTCCCCTGCTCATGCTCTGTCTCTGTCTCTCAAAAATAAATGTTAAAAAGGAAAACAAAACAAAACAAAAAACAGATGACCAAGTAAATGACCAAATAGCATGGTGCTCTTGGGGCTTGATCAATAGAAAGTGAGGGCTTAGCATCTAAGACTGTGGGTTCTGGAGGCCAGTTTATTCCATATGATTCCTACAGCTCAACTGCATTAGCTGTGCAACGCAAAACAGTGCTTTATCTCAGTTGTGACGTGGCCAGGACTGAACAGGAAACCAAGAAACCCTCATGAGCGTATAGCCCAAAGACCACACCACCAAGCAGAGATGGCTAAAAAGTGCACAACAGAGGTATGATGACCTTCCCGTGTGATAGTTTGAAGACAGGCCTGACGGCAAATATTCCAACCTGTTACCCCTAAAGGATGCTGCTACTTAAAGACTTTCCTTCCTCCCTTCCTTCCTTCTTTCCTCCTTCTTTCTTTCCACCTTCCTTCCTTCCTCCTTCCTCCTTCCTTCCTTCCTCCTCCCTTCCTTCCTCCTTCCTTCCTTCCTCCCTTCTTCCTTCCTTCCTTCCTCCTTCTTCCTTCCTTCCTTCCTTCCTTCCTTCCTTCCTTCCTTCCTTCCTCCTTCCTTCTTCCTTCCTTCCTTCCTTCCTTCCTTCCTTCCTTCCTTCCTTCCTTTCTTCCTTCTTTCCTCCCTTCCTTCCTCCTTCCTTCCTTCTCTCCCTCCCCCCCCTCTTCTTCCTTCCTTCCTTCCATTTGCAAAACTTGGTCACCATAAGCAAAGAGGTCTCTGCATGGCCTGGCTGAATCTAAGGAAGTCTGGAAGCTGTGTGAAGAGTATACACAGGGTTGTATCATCCCCTGCTCTGCTCTCTCTGTCCCCTCACCGGGACCCATGGTGGTGACATGGGAAGCCGTGGAGTACCCTTCGTCTCCTCCATCTTCTCTCAACAGTTCTGTCTCCTGACCCCTTACTTCCAGGCTCCTCTTGAGCTGATGGAGGTGTCACGAGTCTGAGTCCCGACTGTGACCTTACAAAGCTAAACAGTTATTTCTGACTTTGTGGGACCCTTTTTAGTTTACAAAGCGCTTTCAACTCCATTGTCTACTTCAGTGAGTTACCAAGGGAAGGTGATAAGAAGTACAATAAAAATGATAAGAGACATAAGGCAAGCATGGGAAGTCCCTGAGGAGTGAAGGAGGAGGTAGGTGTGCGGATGGGCAGGTCCCTGAGGTCAGCACAGCCTGGGCGGAGGCAGGACAGCACGTGACAGACAGAGGTGTTGGCCCACAGCCTCTGGTTGCCAGGACCCCTGCCCACCGCACGCGCCATCCACCCGGAGCCAGGAATTGAGACTTCTCTGAGGGATGTCCTCTGTAAACTGACAGAAGCCTCCCTCCGAGGGCCTTCGTGTGGCCAGGCGTGCTGGACCACTTTGGGATGCACTACTCTGTAGGGAATTTGAAGTCTGTCCCCCTAGGGGCTTATCTTCAAGGACTTCATTTAAAATCGTGCTTTGCTGGGGCGTCTGGGTGGCTCAGTCAGTTAAGCGTCCGACTCTCGATTTAAGCTCAGGTCATGATCTCACGGTTCGTGGGTTCGAGCCCAGCATGGGGCTCTGCACTGTGCAGAGTCTGCTTAGGAGTCTCTCTCTCCCTCCCCACCCTCTTTTTAGATAAACTTGAAACGATATAAGACCATGCTTTGCAAAAGATAAAGAGTTGCGAAATTATCCGGGCCTGGGCTTGTGACTCTCTGGCCTGACCTTTCCCACTCCTTATGAATGTGATCTGTGTCCCATTACCTTCGGATAAGCTGTTTCTGCTTGACGGGGACGGTGCCAGAGAGCAAGCTTCCCTGGATTACCCTCACATTCTCACCAGCCTTCCCGGGCATTCTCTGAAGACAAGTGAGAACAGAGAAGATTCTCCAGCAGCGCCAGGGGGAAGATTATTTTGAGCAAGGACTTTCTGGGGTCTTTACAGACGCTAAGAATGAGGCGGCTGAGCCCAGTCACGCCTGGCCAAGCACGTCCTCACTGTTTCAAGGATACAGCCCGGGAAGGGCAGCGGGGGCCACAGAGCGAACGGCTCTCTGGCCAGTCCCAAGGCTGGCCTTGTGGAAGAGGGTTTGGGCTGAAGTGACAGCGTGAGGGGACTCCTTCCCACTCCTCCTCCGGGAACGCAGGTGAGTGAGTGAGAACACGGCTGCAGGACGCGGGGCCCTGACACCCTGTGTCTGGAGGACAGCTGTTGTTCTATGGGTGACACGGGCAGCGGGGGATGCCAGCGGTAGGACTGAAGGGCCACCGCTGTTTGGACAGGACCCTGTGTTCTCGAAGCTCCTCCCCGGGCCAGTAGCCTACTGGCGGTGCACCCCGGGGCTTGACCCTCTCCTGATGATCCACGTCTATGCTGGGGGCATCTGGGGGTGAGGACCGGGCAGGTGGGAGAGTCCAGAGTTAAGGTCTGGCTGGTCTCACTGCCTTGGAAACTCCTTTCGTTCTCTGGCGAAATGGGGGGCTTTCAAGGTCATCTCCAGCTTGAATACACGGTGGTTTCAGTGTCCTTAACCTTGGGTTAAGAACAGGCTTCATGGGGTCTGGAAAGCCCTGGTATGGACATTCCTACGTTCACTTCTTTCCGAATAGAGGCCATAGCTTCCTTAAAGCTGCAAAGGGCCCAGTGACAATGATACCTGCAGAGCGTGCTTTCTAGGCCAAGTACTGTTCTTGCTCTCTATCAGGCCTCACGTCAGCTCTCAGGCACACAAAGAGGGTAAGCGATTTGCCCTAGGCCACACGGTGGGCATCGGGGCTCTAAAGGCCAAGCTCTTGACCTTTATGCTGCATGTGGGTAAGGAATGACCCTTCCCAAGGGGATCCAACAAAACCCCTGGTGTGTATCCTTGTCACCATTCTAGGCATACGTACGAATAAATGTAGGCATAAGACACGTGGTTTTTTAGATACGAATGAAATGTGACACGTGCACGCTTCAGCTTCAAGTTCTTTCCACGTCTGTGCGTACAGATTGATGCTCTCCTCATAACAGGTGCACGGCAACAAGGGCAGGTCCTGCCTGCTTGTCCTGGCTCAGGATCTTACGTTCTCACCACAAACTTCTAAGAGGGCCTGCTTTTATAATTAAAAAAAATTCATTATTATTATTTTTTTAATGTTTGTTTATTCTTGAGAGAGAGGGAGACAGAGCAGGAGTAGGGGAACGTCAGAGAGAGGGAGACACAGAATCTGAAGCGGGCGCCAGGCTCTGAGCTGTCAGCCCGGAGCCCGACGCGGGGCTCGAACTCGTGAACCCTGAGATCATGACCTGAGCTGCAGTCGGACGCTTAACCGACTGAGCCACCCAGGTTCTCCATATCTGCCTATTTTCTAAAGCCATTGCTTTGGAACCAGGGCACGGGTTCAATGCCGCCTGGTGATTTGCCTGGGGTGGGGAGGGAGGCGTTTAGCCCAGACGTAGGAGAAAGGCTGTGGGAAAGTGGTTGGAAGAGGCTTATGGGGAAGAGGCTGGGATTACTGGGAAATGCGGTGCTTGGACCTTCCCTGGGCTCCCGTTCAAAACAGTTACTGGGCATCACTTCTATACCCGCACGGCTGGGAGACTGAGCTGAACAGCTCGCTCACGCCCTCATTCCACCTTCGGGCCAGGAGCGCAGGCCATTCGGAGGCTTGCTAGAACTGGGTGGGGCTGAGATTGTTTTTAGGCCGGCAGAGTCCAAACCCACTGCGCTGGGCAAAGGACCAACGTCGGGCGGGCCAGCTCTTGGCAGCTGGAGGTGTGTCTGCGTTTCCCTGCTCCCCTCTGTCTCTTTAAAGACCCTTCTTTCTTTCTACTCCTTCTCCCAGCAGAGGCCCAACCCAAGAAGGAGGGTTCTCTCCCCGAGGGCCAGGAGAGGGCTCGCTCCTTCCGTAAAAAATTGCCTGAGCTGGTGCATGGCTTCCAGGGGGAACGTACGAATGAGTGCATGTATGTGTGTATATATTGACCTGTTTATGGTTCTGAGACTTCTTTTGGCCATTTCTTCTTCTTCTTTTTTTAATGTTTTATTTATTTTTCAGAGAGAGAGAATACAAGCAGAGGAGTACAAGAGAGAGAGGGAGACTCAGAATCTGAAGCAGGCTGCAGGCTCTGAGCCGTCAGCACAGAGCCCCGATGCGGGGCCCGAACTCACAAACTGTGAGATCATGACCTGAGCCGAAGTCGGACGCTTAACCGACTGAGCCACCCAGGCGCCCCCTACTTTGGGCCATTTCTAAGTGGGTGGTTAGGACAACTCACTTCCCGTTGAGAGTACCCGCCCCAGTGAGGGGCAGAAGCCAGGGGAAGAGCCACATCCATTTCAAAGAACATCAATCAACTCCGCCCACCAGGCAGTTTCTAGGAAGGAGGCTGGCAACCGGGAACAAGGCCATCGGTGGGAGGAGGGTCAAATCAGGTCCAAATCTGCCCAGTAGGTGTGGTTCTGGGCTCTGCAGAGGGCACACGAGGCAGCTGTAGTTCCCCTCCTAAGAAGCCATGTAACGCACAGCTCGATTCAGAACTAGCTCCCAAGAGCTGCTCAGGGTGACTTTGGCCCAGAAGAGGATGAGCTTCCCCACATTTCCTGGGCTGGAGGGAAGGGCGGGGGTCAGGCAGGAAGGAGGAGGGCACAGCAGAGCTGCTCTTCTCATCTGTGGGATGCTTCCTGATGGGGCTTTTAGGAGCTCACGGAGTTGCAGATCTATTGGTCATTATTCCGCTTTGTGGACCTCCCTCCTCCTTCCCCTGCCCAGAGAGAGAGATGTCCTAGACTTTGGGCGATCGAAGCCCTTGGGGAGATTGCACCTGGGCAGACTGAGATGGGCTAGGTGGCGTTCACTGTCAGCAACTTTGAGTGGGGAGAGAAGGGAAGGTTCTCGTGGAAGGGATCTAACTGAGGCCATCTTGTGTCCTGTGGGGTGGATGTCTCTGTACAACCTGTGGTCCCTGGGCCCCATTCGGAGAGGGAAATACCTTTTACCCAAACACCTCCAAGTACTAGGGAGAAGCCAGTCTTGCGTTTCACGAAACCAAATGAGATTTGGGTTTTCTTTTCATGGCACCAGTTTTATTTTGACGGGCTAGACTGGTAAATCCAAGAAGTCAATTTGACTTTTTTGAAGATAAAAATCCTGTATTAATGATTGTCAAATTTTCTGACTGACATTGATTACATGCCGATTTATCTAGTTTGTAGTCCTTTTCTCCCTCCCTTCCTTCCTCCCTCCTTTTTTTCTTTCCTTCTTTCTTTCTTTTCCTTCCTTCCTTCTTTTCTTTCTTTTCTTTCCTTCTTTCTTTCTTTCTTTCCTTTGTTTCTTTCTTTTTCTTTCCTTCTTTCTTTTCTTTTTTCTTTCTTTCCTTTCTTTCTTTCTTTTTTCTTTTTTTCTTTGTTTCTTTCTTTCCTTCTTTATTTTCTTTCTTTCTTTCCTTCTTTCTTTTCTTTCTTTCTTTCCTTCTTTCCTTCTTTCTTTCTTTCTTTCCTTCTTTCTTTTCTTTCTTTGTTTCTTTCTTTTTCTTTCTTTCCTTCCTTCTTTATTTTCTTTCTTTCTTTCTTTCTTTCTTTCTTTCTTTCTTTCCTTCTTTCTTTTTCTTTCTTTCTTCCTTCTTTCTCTTCTTTCTTTCCTTCTTTCTTTTCTTTCTTTCTTTCTTTCTTTCTCTCCAACTAAACAAGAAACCTGAATGTTGGGATTAGGTAATTTCTCACTTTCAATTGCTAGTGTTGGTCTCCACTATGGAGAGGGTTCCTGTGAGGAGCAGAGGGCGATCCGTGCACAGTTCATTTACATCATGCACTCAGCGGAAGAAAAACCGCATCGCTTAGAGGTGCTGTATCACTTAAGAGAAGAATGTGAGCTCCCTCTTCTGTGTCCACTTCTCCATGTAGTTTTTTCTTTTTTCAGATGGGGGTTGACCTGGCGGATGAAGCTGGCCAAGTCTGCTAGGAAGCTCAGAGACTCCGGGAGGCGACCGGAACTGGAAGAAGTGCCGGGCCATGCTGAGGACGCCCTTGGCCAAATGGCACTCTGCCTTGTTCTTGCCTTCTTATCATCTTCCCTCCACGGCGGGATGGAGGAGGTGGTGTCAGGAAGTGCTAATGGTCTTATACAGAATACCTGCTAATGAGAAAGAAGAGAATGAGGAAGGCCTCCCTGCCTGCCTCCCGTTCCCTCTTCTTTTCCTCCCTCCGTCCCTCCTTTTTCTTCTCTGTCCTTCCTTACTCGGTCCGCAGCAGCTCTAGTTCCCCAGCGGTTGGCACACAGGTGCTGAGGGTGCTCAGGGACCAGTGGGGGGGTGGGCAGTAGATGTGAAAACAAATCAGCGTGATGGAGTGTTCTGGAATGTCTGAGAGGCCTGTGGTGGCAGGGGTTCAGCTCATATGTGGTCGGTCCTTTGGGGGTGGGGGTGGGGGGTGGGGGTGGGAGAGAGAGGAAAATTGGGAGGGGGTTGAGGAGCTCCAGATCCTGTCTCACCTCCCAGATGCAAGATGCTGGGATTACACAGGGCCAGCCCCTCTGCTGGGAAGGGGAGAGACTGGGGTGGAACGGGGGGGGGGGGGGGGGGTGTTGGCGTTACATTTTTAAAGTTCATGACCACTTCTGAAGGCTTATCAAAATCCATGCCAGCTTTTAGAATGTAGAATTTATTCTTGCTGGGCTCGTTGGCCAGCCCACGAGGCTGTCAGTCCTGGGATGGCCGGGGGGCGGCGGGGGTGGGGGGGTGTCCGGGACCCTTTCCTATTGTGCACCATGGGCTGCCTCTCCTGATGAAATCGGGGTTCAAATCCGTTCCCTCCTGACTTCTCTGTCACGCTTAGTATGGCTGGCACCCTTCTGGAAGCTTCCTCCACCTTGCAGTCTTCTCAGGGTTTCTCCTTCCTCCACCTGGTCTTGGATGCTCATCAGGGCTGCCCTTGGCCCTGCCCGTGGCCCTTTCCTTAGCAAAGAGTTGGTGGCCATGCCTAGCCTTGTCCTTGAACTGCTCTGCAGGGTCCTTGGCTCTAGCATTGCCCTCCCCAGGGCCTTCCCTTTCTCTCCTGTTGGCTTCTTTGATAAACAGGGTTAGTGTTCTTTCATGCTTTTTTTGTTTTTTTTTTTTTAAATCAAAGGAATCATGTGTCCAGTTTACAAAATCGGTACAGCTGAATACTCTTCCAGTGCGGGTGCAGACAACAACGTAGGGCCAAAGGATTCTGTTAGTTTTGGAAATTTTTTTAAGCGAAGCCTTGAAAAAAAAAAAAAAAAAAAAAGCAACACCTGGGTGGCTCAGTCCTTTAAGCGTCTGACCCCGGCTCAGGTCATGATCTCCCAGTTTCTGAGTTTGAGACCAGAGCCTGCTTTGGATCCTCTGTCCCATTCTGTCTCTGCCCCTCCCCGACTTACACTCTCTGTCTCTCAAAATAAACAAACAAACAAACACCTCCAAGCCCACATGAGGTCTCATGTACTTTCGTTCTAACTGTTTGAAGACAGCTGGAGGCCCCCCCCTTCCCCCCACCACTGGCCCCGAGAGGCTGTGTTCCTGCTGTCCCTTTTATAGCCTAGTGAGGAGAGGAAGGAGAACAGGCACCCTTGCCGTGGGGGCATTCAGGATGGGGGGTTCTTCTTGCAAGAAAAGTGTGGAGTCATCAGACTCCCTGAATTTCCTGTCCCCCTTTTTTCTTGTTTTGTTTTTGGTTGTTTTAGGACTTTGTTGCGGGGAGAGAGGGATCCCTAGAGGAGGATACTGGCTAATAATTGGGAGTAGCTCATGCTCCCCGATGAATGTCTAAGCTGTGAAAAGGGGTAAGGAAATTAACCATCTATTGTTGAATGATTGTTTGCTGAACATCGCCAGCGAAGTCCTGAGGTGAAATGATATGTACCTGGTTCCATAAAATAATGAGTCAGAAAGATAAATAATTATGGACCACTGGAGTTATAAATAGGGGAGAGTTGGGGTACCTGGGTGGCTCCGTCGGTTAAGTGTCCGACTTCGGCTCAAGTCATGATCTCATGGTTCGTGGGTTCGAGCCCCGCGTCGGGCTCCGTGCTGACAGCATAGAGGCTGGAGCCTGCTTCAGATTCTGTGTCTTTGTCTCTGCACTTCCTCTGCTCACACTCTGTCTGTCTCTCTCTCTCTCAAAAAATAAATAAATACTTTTAAAAATTAAGTAGGGAAGAGTCAATTATTTACAGTTACTGAAGCAGCTAGACCCACTCAGTGTTGAGTGGGTGCTTCTGGAGAAGGCGGTGGGGAGTGGGGAGGCAGGATTCCCTGGGGGATGAATGAGAAAGGAGTGCCGGCTCATAGCTGTGTCTTGTTGGGAATTGTTTTCAAAGGGAACCACCTAGAACAAGGAGATGCTTCCTCCCCAGGACAGAACACCTAACAATTGGTTGCTGTGGGGGATCCAAAGCCCAGGTGACTCACGGGGCATATCTTGGTCTTCTTTGCCCAACCAGATGGTCAGTGGGCAAATACTGCAGCCACAGGTGAGAAGGGCATGAAGGTCAGGGACACAGACTTCAGGGACGAGGGCCAAGCCCCTCCACCAGGTGAGCCACATAAAGCAGCAGCTGTGCTGGCCCAGGGCAAGCACATGGAGGAGGAAGCAGAGGGCTGCCTTAGCCAGCTGTGCACCCGAGCTTGGAGATAGCAGTCTGGTCCACTAATCCTTTTCTTAAAGTTCTCCCAGGACCAATCCGAATCCTGGGGGAAGTGGAATCAACAGCACAAGGGGCTGATGGCCACAAAAGCCTGGATTCTCTCCTCAGGACCATAAATGACACTGATTCCCCCAGAGTCTGGGCGCCTGGTCTGGAACTGCCCTCATCACATGGGCACTTTGCTTTGAAAACCCTATAAGCTTTTTGAAGGTAGAATCTAGTCATTTGTATCCCCCGGGGCACCATTCCCCAAACATGTACATCTGGTTCATGATTTTAGATGGCGTACAGGTGAACGTTATGATTCATTATTACTGCTTTTGAATTTCAAGACTTGTGTAAATCATTTAGGACCTCACAATTCCCTCCAGGGGGAATGTGTGTCATTTTCCTCGGACACTCCTGGCTACCCAAGAACAAAGGAAAGGGGTTTAAGGGCTTGCCATGGTGATGTGGGAAACTAAGGCAAACGAAAAATGAAATTCCCTCCCAATGAAAGTGACCTCCCTCTAGGAGCTCAGCTGCCTCGATGGTGACACTTTGCTAGGGGCAAAAGGGAATCTTGGCTTCACGTTATCCTGACCGCCCCCCCACCCCCGCCGCCAAGATCTTGTAAGTCTACTTTAACATATAAAAATTTCTTTGGAAACTTCCTTTATCTCAACTCCCCCAAGACATATGCTGGCAATCATACCCCAAACATATGGTCCCTCATATACATCTGAAGGGTCTCATGACTGAGGTTTTACCAAATGGTAATAAATGGCATATTCCTAACAACACCTAGCCTCAAGGTTCTGGAAACCTTGCTTCCCAAATACCTTAGAGACTGACTCTACCCCTAACCCCCCTCCCAACTTAGGGTATATGATCATTTCTCCCTCACAACCCCAATGCAGCTCTTCCTGCCCACGGGTCCTGTCCCCGTGCTTTAATAAAACCACCTTTTTGCACCAAAGACGTCTTCAAAAATTCTTTTCGGCCATTGGCTCCGGACCCCACCATCACCCCAAACCCCATCAGTGGGAACGGTTGCCTAGCAATGTGAAAGTACTGAAAAGTACCACTGAACTTTGTAGTTAATAATGGTTGAGGTGCTAACTTTTATATGATGTATATTTAAAAAATATATGTATAAAAAATTATCAAAAATCATAAAAAAATTATAAACAGAAGATGTGGCTCAAATCGAGGTGGCATGGGATACCCAAGTTTGGAAAACACTGTCCCAGCCTCACCGGGCGTGTGGTTACAGGTTATTTGCATGCAAATGGGAAAGCTTTTTCAATATTCTGAAGTTGCCTTTTTTTTTTTTTTTTTAATTTCCATTTCTGAGCAAAAACGCTCTAGTAAACAAACAGGCACAAAGCGAAGAATTGTGACGTTTGTTGAGAATTTCTGTACTAGTGCTCTGCTTTAGCTTACTTAATTCTAACACTGGTGTAGGGACTAGCCCAGGTGCACAGACTGGGACACTGGGTCCCGTAGCCAGTGCGGGGCTAGAATACCCTTCCACACCGGGCAGCCCACCCCCATGCTGAGGTCTCTGGGGTGCCCCTCACTGCTTCCTGCTGACCCCACATCATCTTCTAGCCATTGGACACTGCAAAAAAAAAAAAAAAATCCCACCCCTTTGGGATTTTGTATCTGCAAGGGCACTAAGGTGGAGAAGGAGTTGGGGACCAAGTGGTACCTGAATAATGGAAGCAAATGTTGTCCTTCACAGCACAGCACACACACCAAAGCCAGAGACAACACTGGGTCTGAGCCCTTGAGTGTGATGTAGTTAGTCTTGGCCCCCCCCACGAAAACAGACGGCACACACCCTTGCTGTGGAAAACACAAAGGTGAGAGGGGAAAAAACCCACCACCACAAAGAACCTGTCAGCACTGCCTAGAAATAAGCACACGTCACCTTCTGGTCCATAGATTTCCCATTTTTACTGGGCATACTCACACACACAATCTATTTTAAAATGGATTTTACAACACAAAGTTTTACCACCTGGTTTACAATGAAATACATGTATTGTGGACATTTTCTTTTTACAACAGTTAAAATACTTGCAAGGTATGGAGAAAACATAATTTCTTCTTCTTCTTCTTCTAATGTTTATCTACTTTTGAGAGAGAGAGACAGAGCGCAAGCAGGGGAGGGGCAGAGAGAGAAGGAGACACAGAATCGGAAGCAGGCTCCAGGCTCTGAGATGTCAGGACAGAGCCCGATGCGGGGCTTGAGCCCATGAATTGTGAGATCATGACCTGAGCCAAAGTCAGACGCTTAACTGACTGAACCACCCAGGAGCCCCTAAAGGTGAGATCTTGGTTGATTTTGGTCAACTCTACTCCTCAGTTTAGCCCCAGTTCCACATTAGGAGTAGCTTTTAATAATCTGAAGATAGAATTCAATTGTTTAAAGGAAACAGGAAGTCCTTGGTAAAGAAACATGTATCAAGAAACAGAACTTGGTCACAGTGTAGATATGGCTGACTTTTTTTTTTTTTTTTTTTTACAAAAGTTTTTTGGAGGAGAAGGCAGAGGAAAGTAGTTGGGACTTTAAGAAAGTGTTACGGACCGTGATGAAAATCCATCCGCTGTTTCAAGGCAACTAACAAATGATCATCTTCCAGTTAGGACATTAGGGTGACGGCCTTTACAGGTTATGGGGTTTGCATGGAAATACCCCATATGCCGGTGTCTGTTAACGGTAACTTTGTATAGCAAGGCAGATGCCAGCTAGAGAGAAAGTGATGCCCGAAGACGGTGCTAATTCTGGAGTCCTGGAAACCAGGAAGTGCTCATCCATCACGTGGCCATCTGAAAGGTAAGGACACTTGGTCATTAAAGGAAATCCCTCCACATGGCACATGGCATATCTACACCTGCCAAAAATCAGTTGGGACCCCACATTCGGTGAGTACAGGGTGCTCGTGGGACCAAACAGTACCGATTACGTGGAATTCAGACTCCCCTGAAAAACCATCTTTCAACACAGGTTGACATGGGTCTCCCGTTAACTTGGTTTTCCCTGGACACATGCCCTCACACCTGGAAAAGTACCCCAGCCGGTGACAATGGCAGGGATGCAGCCGAACTTGGTTAGGCGCGGATGCTAAGGAGACAGCACGTTTTGGGTCCCGAGTTCCAGGAAGAAAATATGGTCTCCACCTATCCATGCTTACCAAACACCTATCCTGGGCCTGACAGCCAGGATGTAAATGGAAAAGCCACAATCCCCGCCTGGGTCAGGGGTCCCATCTTGTACTCAAGTGAAGCATTTGCCTTCATTTCATTTCTGGACTTGACCATTTGCAGTTTCTAACATCTACACGGTCAGAATACGGGAGGCCTCTGAACTTGGGTGCACCTAGAAATCTGGCTCAGGTCAGGGTGAGGAGAGAACCCTCTCGACTCTTGTTCTCCCCCGGGTCCCTGCCCTTCTTGTTATTGTTTTCCTCAAATCAATACAAATCAGCAAGGTGACAAGGTTGAGACCATTCACCCGGGGATCCACGCGGGGGCCTTGGAGGATCCATGAGCTTCTCAAGGAGCGAGAGGGAGGTCAAGCATCTGGTGGAATTCAAGGGCGTGAGGTGAAGTTGGGTGGGCACTGAATTGTCTGCTTGGGGCTTGCCTGGATCTCCCTGCCCAAATGGAGAGCATCTCTTGGTGTTTAAGAGGCCAAGCGTTGCTTGTTTACTTTTCGCAGAAGTCCACATACGATAAAATGTCAAACAGGCTTGAAATAACTGTCTCCACCTCGAAGGCGACATTTCTGAGGCAGTGAATATAAAATAAATAGAAAGGACGCGCACGTGCCCACCCCACCTGGGGTCCTCGGTGCTTTCACAAGCACAATCTGGCTGCCAGGGTCTGGCAAGCCATGAGCTAAGAGGAGAGACCCCGTTAACCCAGTGGCCACAGGCACCTAACTTGAAAGCGTGAAAGAGGGGGCTATCCGCTTACCACACCCGGGTAGAAATGTCTGAGGAAAGCAGTGAAGCCGGCCGTGCCAGCACTTACACATGGAACATCGCCTGGGCAGCCAGGCGCCATGGGGTACAGAGTCACAGTTCCTGAAAAGGAACAGATAAGGTGACGCCTATGGGTTTTCACCCTCACCTCTTTCCCCCTCCATCCACGCCCCCACCCCCAGCCCCTGCCTTAATGGCTTGCTTACTCTTTGCGTGAATCGTGCTCACAGTTCCGGCCATAGAAGGAGGGGGGGCAGGCACAGAAGGACCCCAGCATGCAGGTTCCCCCGTTCAGACAGCAGGTTCTGTTCAGCTCCTTACCTGAAATGGAAGAAGAGGCAGCTGGGAGGGTGGGGGAACTGAAAAGCTGAGGTCCTGGAAAAGCAAAGGTTAATACAGTGCTGAAGGCTTGGTCTTCCCAGTGCTTGGAGAGGTCTAAATATTGTGAAGCTTACAAAATAGGGCTCCGCTGTTTTCTTTTTTTTAAATTTATTTTTCAGAGAGACAGAGCACAAGTGGGGGAGGGGCAGAGAGAGAGGGAGACACAGAGCCGGAAGCAGGCTCCAGGCGCTGAGCTGTCAGCACAGAGCCCGACGCGGGGCTCGAACCCACAAACCGCGAGATCATGACCTGAGCTGAAGTCAGAGGCTTAACCGACTGAGCCACCCGGGCGCCCCAGGACTCTGCTTTTTTGATGTTGCTTTGCTATCGCGCCTCTGCTTTTTTTCATGCTCAGGCCAGGGGTGGTTCCCAGAGAAGCAAGGGGGAAACCGCGTCCCAGGGAGGTGAAATGCACACTGTTGGTCTGGCCTCCAGAGCCAAGTTCAGTCCAACCATCCACCTGGCTCCAGCATCAGGTGGCCACTCAGGAGAAAGAGCATCAGAAAGACAGGAAGCCCGGGGGACCAGGACGGGGAGAGCGCGCTGCAGATCTAAGGCAGGTAGGTCTTACTGTCCTGGATTCCTAGGGACGGCACCAACTGCAAAGATCGATGGCGAATTGCAGTCTCCTCCAGGGACCGAAGGCCGTTATCTCTCCAGGCGGGGTCTCCCTGAGGGGGACGTGCAAGTTCACGGGGGTGGCCCAACCCTGAAGGACAAAATTAGCTTGGTGGGGTCAGTATTTCAGGCCACGTGAGAATTGCTACCGATCAAAATAAAAGTCCCTCACCGGCTGCGGCGGCGAATTCCGGTTCAAACGCTTTGGAAATGGCCACGATCAAAATCACACTGGGAGGAGGAAATCAAACATCCGTTAGCAAAACAAAGCAAATCAAGCTCTTCGAGTTAACACCTGGGCTTTCTCAACACGAGGACAAGACCACAGACCACTAGGGAGAAAATGTAGAACTCCACCTTTGTTTTTCTTTCCTTTCTTTTTAAATGGCTAATTCATCAAACAGCAGAAAGAATGATGAGAATAAAAGCCGCCTAAAAGCCAGTTCTTTCCAATATGTATTATGACTTCATAGGCTCTGTCCTCATATACACATAATTTTAAGTAGGCGAAAATCTCTTGGCTTCGATTTCACAAATGACGCCATAACATTCTGCGCAATTGATGAATCACATCTCACAAACTATTTCATTTAAACCAGTCACTTAGAAGACTTTAAGGTTCGGACAATCCCTTCCCCACCCCCATCGTTCTTCAGGGTTTTGCAAGTATCGAATCTGTCTGTGCCTTTCAACTTTTTAGAAGCAGATTTTTCATTTGGTTGTGACACCGAGCTTTTCCTACACAAGAGAGGAAAGCCCTAGTCATTTCATAGATGGCGCCATTACCCCCATTGAAAAAGTTCAAAGCCAACAGGCAACGCTGGATGGAACTCTTAAGTGTGAAGTTCCAGGTCTCTCGGGAAAAACAGCATCACCGCTGGCAGCCCTTTTAAGGTTCGCGCGGGATGAAGTCAAATGACAGAGAGGCGCAGACCATTATCTCTGAAGCTGGTAAGCTCTAGTGGTCAAAAGTTCACATTCAAGATGGGTTCATACCTGCAAGAGAGGCGCTCCATGCTTCTGCGGTCCATAGCTCCTAACACGCTAGGGGGGACGATGTCAGCATGGCTTTAACTCACAGCCGTTGCTAGAACACCTAAAGGAAAACATGGATTTCCTGAAGCGAAAATGGGAATCTAGAAAGAAGGGTATCCCAGATGAGAATTACACTTTGCCCAGAAGTTCTTAGGAGAAGCAGGAACCAGGATGTCTGGGGAGACTGGGGGCTCATCGCCGAGCTCGGTCCTGAGGAATGCTTTGACCTAAGCCGGGGATCAGCCTTGCTGGGGGCTCTCCTTCCTCAACGACCACGCAGGGCGCCAGGGAGGGCCCTCAGGTGGGTTCGGAGGCGGAGACCCAAGCCCATTACCATGGAAACCTCCCGGGGGCTGAGGTAGGAGGCGGTGAAGCCCTGGGACAAAGAGAGAAAAGGTGGGGTCTTATAAAGCTGGTTAACTAGCCCTTAGGTCTCTATAATTAGTTGCCATTTAAAAACAACAGATTTACTCTTAAAAAAAAAAACAAAAAACAAATCAATGATTCTGTCCAGTTGGTGATTCCAGATTGGAGGAGCGGTGGAAAGGGACTGCTTTAATCAGGAAACCCTCGACACCTCGGACGGGTCCCTCAAGGAGGTTGACATGTGTTAGGTTTTACCTGAAACTTGCTTTCATCTTTGTTTTCCCCCAAAAAAGGTGTGTTGAGCCCAGTGCTTGGCCTTGGGTGTACTTAGGCGGCCCGGTTGGGCGTGTCTCCGCCAGCGGGAGGAGAAACGCGGGGAAACTCTCAAAAGGGGAAGTTCAGGGTCGCCAGGGGTCCCTGGGGGCTCCCGACCTCCTGCGGGGAAGCGTAAATTCCAGGCGGCTCAAATTGGGGGTGGAGTCTCCTCCGGGCTCCCCATGACACTGCAATTAACCCCCTACCCCCCCAGCCGTAATTTGGTGGCTCCTCAGAGCCCCAGACCCTGCGGCCGGAGAGGCGTGTCCAGAGCCGGAGTCCCCACCTAACATCTCTGTGCCCCGGATGATGTCGTTCGTTACTAAATACATACAAAGTCATGGGTAGTTTCCAACTACCCTTTAATTCTCGTTTCCAAAGGACAAGCCTGCCGTTTGCCTAACGTTGCGAGCACACAGGTGGGAGGCTTTTCTGTGCTTCTGTTTTCACCCTTCTCTGTCCACTGAGTTCACACTTTGGCAGGAGTGGGCAGCATCGGGGCCATTTCAGCATCGGTGTCCCCCGTGCGCGCAGGCCATGGCACAGGTGCTGAGAGGCGCCCTGGTTTGCTTCCACACCTGCATCTTGGGGGAATTAAATTTGACATATTTTTTTTTTACAGGGTGGGAGGGCCCCACCAGAGCAATGGTTGGGTGCAGCCCAGTCACCTGAGGGGCTATTCAGTTCTCTCCGAGCTTCAGCTCGACGTGTGGCCTTTTGACTTGTTAAATGCTTCGGGCGACACGCTGAGTTTCCCTGCGGACGGGGGGTCTCAGCTTGAAGCTCTGGGAGCTGGATGTGGGGGGAGGGCAGCGATGAGGAGAATGCTAATCACCCAACCCCAGGAACTGCCAGGAAGCCAAGAAAGTACAGACAGGCAACACCTCCTGTTTTCACGCTTCGCTTCAGGGCGCTTTGCAGACACTACCTTTTTTTTTTTTTTTTTTAACAAATTGAAGGTTTTCGGCAACATTGCTTTGGCCAGTGGTTCCCCCCACCCCCCATCCGTCTTTCTCCCTCTCCTCGGGCCTCCCTGTTCCCTGAGACACAATATTGACTTCAGGCCAGTGAATAACCCTACCGTGGCCTCTGAGTGTTCAAGGGAAGGGAAGAGTCCCGTGTCTTTCCCTTCAAATCAAAAGCTTAGCGAAGAAGGCGCGTCCAAAGCCGACATAGGCTGAGAGCTAAGCCTCCTTTGCCCAACAGTTAGCCAAGCTGTGACTGCGACGGGAAAAAGGAAAAGTTCTTGAAGGAAAATGAAAGGTGCCCCTCCAGGGGACACACGGATGATACGAAAGCTGATAGGGAGAAAGCTTTTCCAGCCAGGAAATGCCTGGCCCTGGAATTGCCTGCTTAAAGGGTGGGCACTTCAAATCATCTTCCAGGAAGGTTGCACCAGTCTCCTCTCCCCCGCCCACCTAGGCTCCCTTCCCCTCTGTCCTCGCCAGCTGGCTGCAGAAAGCACCTTAATTTGTACCAATTCTGTGTCCGAAAATAGTATCTCGTGGTTTGCATTCACATCCTCTCCAGGTTTTATTGGATGTTGTGTTTCTTTCTCTACGAGCTGCCAGATAGTTCTTAGAACGAACTTGAACTGACCTCTTTCTTGCCATTTGCTCCGGGAAGCCCTTTCCTGAGGACAGTCCTCCCTTCCCTGGCTTCCGGTTAGGCCGGAGCCCCGACCCGGCGCCCGCTGCTGGAGTTGACCTCGTCTTAGCCACACTGTATTGTGAGCTGCTTATTTTCAGGTCTTTCACCAACCCGTCCCCCAGTGCCTTGTGCCCCAGACGAGGAGGTCCAGAGACCTGGTCAGCCCAGCATCGCAGCTTCCCCGGCCACTTGTGCAGCGTGACCTTGGGCTGCCTTCCCTCCGGCTAATTTCACTCCGCCTGCCCCATCCCCGGGGGGACAGAAATACGTCTCAGCCGTCGCTTCGGGAGGGGGTGGGGTGGGGCGAGGGCAAGGTCTTTGAGAGGCACCACCGGAGGACAACTTGCTTGCCCCATCTCGGGCCGGGAAGTCCAACAAAGCACGCCCCTCCCCCAGACAGTGAAGGGAAGAAAAGGAAATCCCAAGTTCTCCACACTCTGCTGATTCCGGGCAACTTATTCGGGACAGCTGACTGTATATAAGACAAGATAATCTCGATGCGCTTACCGGAAGTCTGATTTAGGCTTTTAGCCATGTCTACGGTTTAGAATGCTTTCCCACCAAAACTGTTCTCCTGCCAATCAAATTCAACAAATATTGACTGACCGGCTACTGTGTGCTGAGCGCAGTGGGGGAGACAGAGATCTCCGGCTCCCTAATCACCGGCTCCTTCCGTCATAAGACAAGCCCAGAAATCTACGCCAAGTGCCATTTTAGTTTCCCCCCCCCCCCCAAAAAAAAAATGCTGATGGAGAGGGAACACCGACCGAGTCATGGCTCCAGCAGAGCGGTGGGGGGTCACAAGACCTGGAGAATCTCATTTCAAAGCGCTTCTTAAGTGGATTTTGGATTTGATTGCATCCGGGCATTCTTCACAGCTCTGAATGGTTTTGAAATGGATTAAAAGCAAGTGGAAGTTGAAGGCCGAAATGCAAATCCCAAGCCGAATCAGAAATGGATTCAAGTGAGCTTTCCCCTGTGCAAATGACCCTGGGCACTCTGAAGCGTGCCCAGATCTGGAAACCGTCCGAGCCAGGCTGGACTTCTGACCTACGGTAATCGTGATCCATAATCACTGGAAGTTGTGTTAACCCAGTAAGTTTGTGAGAATTTCTTACACAGCAATATAGAAGGAAGGCAAACACTTTCAGACTTTTTTAAATTGAAGTATATCATGCATTCATCAACATGTACAAAAAAACAAGGGTTATAGGTTAATAAATGATTCCAAAGTGCCACATAACTACTACCTAGGTCAAGAATAAGACTATTGCTTGGGGCGCCTGGGTGGCTCAGTCGGATAAGCGTCCGACTTCGGCTCAGGTCATGATCTCACGGTTCATAGGTTCAAGCCCTGCGTTGGGCTCTGTGCTGACAGCTCAGAGCCCGGATCCTGCTTGGGATTCTGTGTCTACCCTTCCCCTTCTCGCACCCTGTCTCTGTCTCTCTCAAAAATAAATAAACATTGGGGCGCCTGGGTGGCGCAGTCGGTTAAGCGTCCGACTTCAGCCAGGTCACGATCTCGCGGTCCGTGAGTTCGAGCCCCGTGTCAGGCTCTGTGCTGATGGCTCGGAGCCTGGAGCCTGTTTCCGATTCTGTGTCTCCCTCTCTCTCTGCCCCTCCCCCGTTCATGCTCTGTCTCTCTCTATCCCAAAAATAAATAAAAAACGTTGAAAAAAAAAAAATAAATAAACATTAAGAAATTTTTAAAAAAATAATAAGAATATGACTAGAACCCCAGAAATCCACTTCCCAGTTCCCGAAAGCCGACTACTTTTCTCATTCCTAATCCCAAAGATTGGTTTCTCCAGGGTTTGGAACTTTATGTGATCATAAGTGAGTATGTATGTCTGCTTCTCTCTGCTCAACATCATGCAGGTGAGATCCGTCCATGCTGGGTGTAGAACTTCGCTCATATTCATTCCTGCAGAATATCCATTGCACTGAATCTACACAAAGACTCAACACCGCTTATTGAAAAGATCATTCTTACATTTCCGCTCTACAATGCCATTTTCTTTTTTAAATTTTTATTTATTTTTGAGAGAGAAAGAGCGTGAGCAGGAGAGGGGTGGAGAGAGAGGGAGACAGAATCCGAAGCAGGCTCCAGGCTCTGAGCTGTTACAGCACAGAGCCGGTTGTGGGGCTCGAACCCATGGACCGTGAGATCATGACCTGAGCTGAAGTCGGACACTTAACCGACTAAGCCACCCAGAGGCCCCTCTACAATGTTGTTTTCATCAGGAATCATTTGTTCACATGTTGTGAGGTTTCTGTTTGTTTGTTTGCTTGTTTTTTAATGTCTTATTCTGTTGCCTTATTCTGTTTGGTTAGTCTCTGTCTCTTCTTGTAGAATACACACACACACACACACACACACACACACACACACACACAATATATTATTCACCAATAACATGATTCTACATGTAGACAACCCAAAATAATCTAGAGATGAACTGTGGGGCTTGATAAGTGTTCTGAGCATAATTAAGTTGTCCCAAAATGTATATGTTGAAGTCCTAACCCGTACTAACTCAGAAATGAGTGTTGGAAACAGGGCCTTTGGTGAGGTGGTTAAGGTAAAATGATCTCACATGAATGGGCCCTAACCCAGTATGACGGGCGTCCTTATAAGAAGAGGAGATTAGGGCAGAGGTGTGTGCACACACAGAGGGAGGGTCCCGCGAGCACCCGGGGAGAAGATGCCCATCTGCAAGCCAAGAAGAGAAGCCTCAGAAGAAACCAGACCTGCCGACGCCTTGATCTTGGACCTCTAGCCTCCAGCACTGTGAGAAAAGACCTATCTGTTGTTTAAGGCACTCAGTCTGTGGTATTTGCTATGGCAGCCTGAGCAAACTTACATAATAAGTAGATTTCACAAGGGTATCGGATACAAGGTCAACAATGAGAAGTCTGCCACCTGGAACAGGGCCACCACTCAACCATGCTGGCAACTTGACCTTGGACTTCCAGCTTCCAGAGCTGTGAGAAATGGATTTCTGCTGTGTATACGCCACCCCGTCTACAGTGCTCTATTACAGCAGCCTGAACAGACGGAGACGGTATGTGAACAGACACACTGACGATAAATCTGACAGCATAAGGCCACAAGGGGACTTAATCGGAAAGACAGCACAGGACACCAAGCAGACTAGCTGGTCCAGAACTGGATCCTTCAGGGTAGAACAAGGCTATGGTGAATTCAAGATTTTAATAATAGGGGGAAAAAAGGGCATTTTCCCCATCTCGGTTTCTGAATATGTATTGACCTTTTTCCTTATCCACTCATGAAAATCACCAGATCTCAAGTCCATTGTCTTATCCAGTCTCTAGATAAGCCATTCAGGTGTTCCTGAGCGGATCCCACCCCCACCCCCCGCCTCCCCCTGGCTCTATACAGGCTCAGGTGTAGTTGGATCAAGATTGGCCATTGATGTGGACCTTGTTTATGAAGGAGTATTTGCAGATGTTCTTTTCGTCCATGTTCTAGGTCACGCTGTGCCAGACTGATGCCAACACCCAAGGCCATGCCTCTTGGAGTTTCTCAACAGATATGTTTAATGCCAGTGAAAGGAGGAAGGTGAGTGCATACATTTAACCTGCTTTGAAGAGGTTACTAAACCCCAGCTTTGTCATCCTGCATTATCCTCATAAAATTGGCATATGAACACCTGCCCCACAGAGATGCCCGACTACAGGCTTTTTATATTTTTAAGCTGTCTTTTATCTTATCTTTATCAGGTAAAACACCTACTATCAGGCCGCCTGGGTGGATCAGCCGGTTAAGGGTTAAGCATCTGACTTGATTTCGGTTCAGGTCATGATGTCATAGTCGTGGGATTGAGACCCATGTCGGGCTCTGCAGTGACAGTGCAGAGCCTGCTTGGGATTCTGTCTCTTCCTTTCTCTCTGGCCCTCCCCTGTTCGTGCTCTCTCTCTCTCTCTCTCTCTCCCTCTCTCTGCCTCCCCTCAAAATAAATAAATAAACATTAAGAAAAAAGATAAACACCTACTAGAGTTGCGGCATATGTAGGCACTTGACATATGTCACTGCCTTTCTATCTCTCTCTCCCTCCTGAGGCAGGTGGACCGATGGTCCCACATTCATTCACTCTTCACTCCTACCGTGTGCCAGGTAACGAGCGAGGCGTGATGCCTTTCAGGATTCAAACAAACGATGGTTTCCATCCTCAGGCCGTCACAGTCAAGAGGAAATGGACATGTAATTAAGCACGTTTCATCAACGTTAGGGAGTCCGTGTTAATGATGCTGCGGTGGCAGGAAGAAGTGAGGGGCCACCTTTCTAGGGGGCGGAGGAGTCGGACAGGGGAACAGGCACTTGCAGAGCGAAGGCGCAGAAGCATGATGGCCTGGCTGAAGGAGGAGGCTGGAAGGGCAGGCGGAGCTGGAGAAGTGTGATGGGGGCCGGTGACGGTGACGTTAGTGGCAGGGGGAGGCCAGCAGGGGGAGGGTCCCAGAGACCGGGTACCCCATGAATTCTGCCTTTCGATGTAGCACTATGAAGAATCAAGCAGGGTTTCTCTCTCTCTCTCTCTCTCTGCCCCTCCCCCGCTCTCTCTCCCAAATATAAATAAATAACCTTAAGAAAAAAAGAAAAAAGAGATTCGTGTATAAAATAAACACAAACAGGCTCTGGACACCATACAGTATGTCAGAAAGGTCACTGGCATTGTGCATCACAGGCCTGAGACCGGGGGCCGTGTCCACCTGAGAACAGGGAATCCTTGGGCCTTGGAGCTTGGTCAGCGAAATGAACGGAGTAGTGCTTCTCTGCCAGTGTCGTGGCCAGCATGTCACCAGAGAACAGAAAACGCTGAGGACAGCAGTACATTAAGGACAGCAGTACATTTTATCTCCTGTTTTTGGTATTTTCCAAGGTTAGATATGTTATAAAGCACCTAGAACTGTTTCTGCCACGTTAAGGACAGCAGTACATTTTGTCTCCTGTTTTGTTTTTGGTATTTTCCAAGGTTAGATATGTTATAAAGCACCTAGAACTGTGCCTGGCCTATAGTAGGCACCCAAGAGTGTGAGCAATTATTTGTGTGTGTTTTGTCGTTTTGTCTTGACTTTGTGTTTCCTCTTTTTTTTTTTTTTTTTTTTTAATTTTTGAGACAGAGAGAGACAGAGCATGAACGGGGGAGGGTCAGAGAGAGAGGGAGACACAGAATCCGAAGCAGGCTCCAGGCTCTGAGCGGTCAGCCCAGAGCCTGACACGGGGCTCGAACTCACGGACCGCGAGATCATGACCTGGGGTGAAGTCGGCCGCTTAACCGACTGAGCCACCCAGGCGCCGGCGCCCCTGGCGTTCTTGATAATTACAGATCGGCTGAGTGGGAACCACCGAAGCATCCCTGAGTTTCTAGAGAGCCGATGCATTGGCAAAGTTCTCCTCCAGGGGGCGCTGGTCAGCAACACTGACTGCCGGCGGACCACAGGGCTGTTTGTTCTCGTCCGAGGTACAGATGACAGATGACGCGACTCCCTGCGGTGGACCTGGCACAGATCTGAGTTCTGGCCTCTTGCCGTTGAATAATTGTATTTGTGAAGAGGTTTGGCCTCCTCCCAGAGGAACACTAACCCCGTGAAAGTCTTCGAGAGGGTGCCACTTTCCGATCCTGGGTTCTCAGCGCTCTCTGTGGCCCATGCTGGCGGTGAGGGGAGCGGCCGTCAGGATGGCCCGCTGGGGTCACCCGGGTCTAGGCCCTGTTCTTTGGGGCGTACAGCCCAATAGAAATGTCACGCCAGCCTCACGTGGGATTTGCACTTTTCTGGCTAGCCACCTCGGCAAAGTGCAGAGAATCGGGTAAAATTAACTTTCATGGGGAGCCTGTGTGGCTCAGTCGGTTGAGCATCCGACTCTTGATTTCAGCTCAAGCCATGCTCTCATGTTTTGTGAGATCGAGCCCCGCTGTCAGCGCAGAGCCGGCTTGGGACTCTCTCTCTCCCTCTCTTTCTGCCCCTCCCTCCCTCGCTCGTTCTCTCTCTTTCTGTCTCTCAAAATAAATAAATACACATTTAAAAAAAATTATCTTCCATAATATATTTTAATTTAGCCCAATTGATCCCAGAGAGTAGCATTTGATCACGTAGTTAGTATGATTTACTATAAGAGGAGGGCCAGGGAAGCCTTCCTCAGCCCGGGGCGCCGTGCTTGAGGCTTCTAGGGCCGGGGCAGGTGAATTGGGCCCTCACCGCACGCCCCTACATGAGTGGGAAGCATTTTGCAACGGTCGCCGAAGTAGAATGAAACAGTTTATACCATTTGGGGTTTTTCATCCTTCTATCGTTGTGTCACGAAACGGGAATGACAGGCTTGTGACACCAGAGGTTTCCTTGGAAGAAGGCTTCGCAGTACGTGTGACTCAGTGTCCCCACAGAATGGGGGTGAGGAAAGCACTTGGTCCCTGGGGGTGCCGGGGTGCGCTTGCGTGTGGGACCCCCTCACACACGAGGCAGAGATGTAGGCCTCCCCTGGAGACGCTGCGGTCTGTGGATGTCGTGAGAGGCTCCCAGGCCCCCGGGGGCTGAATTGGACGAACAAGTGTCTGGTGGCTCAGTTGGTTGAGCGTCTGACATCGGCTCAGGTCATAATCTCTTGGTTCATGGGTTCAAGCCCCGGGTCAGGCTCTGTGCTGACAGCTCAGAGCCTGGAACCTGCTTCGGATTCTGCGTGTGTGTCTCTCTCTCTGCCCCTCCCCCACTCACTCTCTCACTCTCTCTCAAATATAAATAAACATTAAAAAAAAGAAAACTTGGGGCGCCTGGGTGGCTCAGTCGGTTAAGCGTCCGACTTCGACTCAGGTCATGATCTCACGGTCCGTGAGTTCGAGCCCCACGTGGGGCTCTGTACTGACAGCTCAGAGCCTGGAGCCCGCTTCAGATTCTGTGTCTCCCTCTCTCTCTGCCCCTCCCCTGCTCATGCTCTGTCTCTGTCTCAAAAATAAATAAAAGACATTTAAAAAAAACCAAAACAAAGACCCATGCGAGAGTCAGGGACTCAGGGGGACACTGGTGGGTGAAGACCACAGGCCACAGTCTTACGTGCTGCCCCCGGGAAGCTCAGAAGCTGGAAATGCTTTCTGGACACAGCCGAGAGATGCGGCCATCTGCACACGGTGAGTGCAATACAATAATAACAATTCCTTGTATTAACAGAAGTGCACTTTGTGCTTTAAAATACTTCCTGGTTCATATCGCTACCTGTGAATGAGAGGCTCTGTGGAACATGCTGGGATATGGACCACTGGACCTCACCCCAGACTTGCCGAGTCAGAACCTCCCAGCGGGGAAGGGTCCACCCAGGCCAAGCCCCCAAGGAGCCAGTCCCAGGTGCCACTGCACCAGACTGTGCTAATTCCACGTCCTTAGGGCCACTTGTGGTGTGGTCCTCCCAGACCAGCAGCTTTGGCATCGCCTGCGGCTTATTAGAGAGACGGACTCTCGGCCCCTCTCTGGCCTCCTGCGTCAGACTCTGTGTTTCGGTAAGATCCTAGGTGGTTTGGGTGGAGGGTTGCCAGATAAAATACAGGACACCCAGTCATATTTAAATTTCAGACAAACCACAAATAATTTTTAAGTATGACTCATGCAACATTAGAAACATACTCATATGAAAAAATGACTTGTGGTGTGTCCAAAATTCAAATGTAACTTGAAAGTATTTTTATTTGCTAAATTCCTGAGTCCTAGTTGGGTGCACATTATAGACTAAGGAGCCTGGGCTAAACAGTGTCCCGCTTCTCTAACTCTGGCGTCATAAAGGAAGCCCGTTGTATTTGAATGTGTTTGGGGGTGGGGGCAATATTTTTCCCTTTAAATATGATCGAGCTTTTGAATATGTAGCCCTCTTATAAATTGAAAAAGTATTTAAGCAGTGTTTGAACTGCAACTACCTTTTTCAATTTATATTCTTTGGTTCAGGATATCATAAACAAAACAAAAAACCAAATGAAACCATTACTAACTAGGTAACTTACATTATGTGTCAAAGGAGAAAGATACCATACAAATTCTAAGTAATGAGAAGCACATCCAACACGTGATTGGTATGATTTAATATTGTCCCAAGGATTTGGGGCACCTGGGTGGCTCAGTTCGTTAAGCGTCTGACTTTGCCTTGTGTCATGATCTCGTGGTTTGTGGGTTCCAGCCCTGAACTGGGTCCTCTGCTGTCAGCCCAGAGCCCACTTTAGATCCTCTGTCTCCCTCTCTCTCTGCCCCTCCCTTGTTCACCTGCTCTCTCTCTCAAAAATAAATAAAACATTAAAAAAGTATATTGTTGCAAAGATTTATCTGATTCTCATCAACTTGGTATACAATTTAAAAGGATAACTTATTGGGGCACCTGGGTGGCTCAGTCAGTTAAGCGTCTGACTTTGGCTCAGGTCATGATCTCAGAGTTCTTAGGTTTGAGCCCCGAGACGGACTCTGCTGACAGCTCAGAGCCTGGAACCTGCTTCGGATTCTGTGTTTCCCTCCCTCTCTGCCCCTACCCCACTTGTGCTCTCTCTCTCAAAATAAATAAACATTTAAAAATTAAAAAAGAAAAGAGTACACTTATGATGAGCCCGACGCGGGGCTCAAACTCACAAACCGCGAGATCATGACCTGAACCAAAGTCCGACGCTCAACCGACTGAGCCACCCAGGCGTCCCATAAATGTCCTCATAATCCCTATCACCTATTTCACCCATCCCCTCCATGTGCCTCCCCTCTGGTTAACCATCAGTGTGTTCTCTATCGTTAAGAGTCTATTTCTTTTTTTTTTTTTTTAATTTTTTTAAAATGTTTATTTATTTTTGAGACAGAGAGAGACAGAGCATGAACGGGGGAGGGGCAGAGAGAGAGGGAGACACAG
The DNA here is from genome assembly GCF_018350215.1 of Panthera leo. Lineage (NCBI taxonomy): Eukaryota > Metazoa > Chordata > Mammalia > Carnivora > Felidae > Panthera > Panthera leo. Next base: position 15,973,979 of record NC_056680.1, on the reverse strand, counting down.
AATCGGAAGCAGGCTCGAGGCTCTGAGCCATCAGCCCAGAGCCCGACGCGGGGCTCGAACTCACGGACCGTGAGATCGTGACCTGAGCTGAAGTCGGAGGCTTAACCGACTGAGCCACCCAGGCGCCCCTCTTTTTTAAAAAATTTTATTTATTATTGCTTCTCGGCCTTTTGGCTAAGATCACGTGTAAAAATTTTATTTATTTATTTATTTATTTATTTATATTTTAATTTACATCCAAGTTAGTTAGCATATAGTGCAATAATGATTTCAGGAGTAGATTCCAGTGACAAGAGTCTGTTTCTTGGTTTCTGTCTCTCTCTCTCTCTTTTCCCTTTGCTCATTTGTTTTGTTTCTTAAATTCCACATATGAGTGAAATGATAATGCTATTTGTCTTTCTCTGGTTGACTGGTTTCTCTTTGCGTGATACTCTCTAGCTCTTTCCATGTCATTGCAAATGGCAAGATTTCATTCTTTTTTATGGCTAAATAATATTCCATTATATATATATATATATATATATATATATATACACCACTGCTTCTTTGTCTGTTCATCTCTCCAGGGATACTTGGGCTGCTTCCATAATTTGGCTATTGTAAATAATGCTGCTGTGAACATAGCAGGTGCATGTATCCCTTTGAATTCGTGTTTTTGTATTTTTTAGGGAAATACCCAGTAGTGTGATTACTGGACCGTAGGGTAGTTCTATTGTTAATGCTTTGAGGAACCTCCACGCTGTTCTCCAGAGTGGCTGCACCAGTTTGCATTCCCACCAACAGCGCATGAGGGTTCCCTTTTCTTTGCATCCTCACCAACGCTCGTTGTTTTTTTGTGTTTTAGATTTTAGCCATTAAGACAGGTGTGAGGTGGTCTCTCACTGTGGCTTTGGTTTGTATTTCCCTGATGATCAGTGATGTTGAGCATCTTTTCATGTGTCTGTTGGCCATCTGGTTGTCTTCTTTGGAAAATGTCTGTTCATGTCTTCTGCCCATTTTTAATTGGATTATTTGGTTTTTGGGGGTGTTGAGTTGTATCAGTTTTTTATATATATTTTGAATACTGACCCATTATTGGATATGTCATTTGCAAATATTTGCTCCCATTTCATAGGTTGCCTTTTAGTTTTTTGATCACTTCCTTCATGGTGTAGAAGCTTTTATTTTGATGAGATGCCGATAGTTTATTTTTGCTTTTGTTGCCCTTGCCTCCCTTGTTTCCCTTCCCTTCCTTTTCTAGAAAAATGTTGCCAGGGCTGATGTCAGAGAAATTACTGCCTGTGCTGTCCTCTAGGATTTTTATGGTTTCAGGTCTCGCATGTAGGTCTTTAACCCATTTTGAGTTGATTTTTGTATACGGTGTAGCAAGTGGTCCAGGTTCCTTCTCCTGCATGTCGCTGTCCAGTTTTCCAGCCCCACTTGTTGAAGACACTGTATTTTTCCCATTGCATATTCTTTCCTGCTTTGTCGAAGATTAATTGCCCATATAACTGGGGGCTTGTTTCTGGTCTTTCTATTCTGTTCCATTGATCTAGGTGTCTGCTTTTGTGTCAGCACCATACTGTTTCGATGAGCATAGCTTTGTACGATAACTCGAAGTCTGGAATTGTGATGCCTCCAGCTTTGCTTTTCATTGTCAAGATTGCTTTGGCTATTTGGGGTCTTTTGTGTTTCCGTACACAGTTTAAGATTGTTTGCTCTCATTCTGTGAAAAATGCTGTTGGTATTTGGATAGGGATTGCATTAATAAAATGATAATTAAAAATTGTTTAATGTTTATTTGTTTTTGAGAGAGAGACAGGGTGTGAGCAGGGGAGGGGCAGAGAGAGGGAGACACAGAATCCGAAGCAGGCTCCAGGCTCTGAGCTGTCAGCACAGAGCCTGATGAGGGGCTCAAACTCACGAACTGTGAGATCATGACCTGAGCTGAAGTCGGACCCTTAACCGACTAAGCCACCCAGGCACTCCAATAAAATGATAATTTAATTATAAATGCCAACAAATAGAAGATGTTGCACACAGAAAATAGTCCTTTCAAAACCCAACTATTTTGTAATTATCTTGTCTATAGTAGGCAAAAGGTGTTTTTCTGTTTCAGATGATAGTGTATGAGGAGTCTGTGGCCATGAAGTGGGGGTTATATGGACCTCTGGGAACAGGCAGGGGTAGGGGCTGGGCGGGGGGATGTGGGGGTGGGGGATACAGTGAAGTGAGAGCAATTCCTGATGAACTGATCGTCAAATTGTCACAGTGTTGGTTGTTAGCAAAGCATCTTTGTCCAATTAGTAAGATCACCAAAGAGAACCCAAATTCACATGTTTTAGGAAATTTATTTATTTATTTTTTTAAGTTTATTTATTTATTTTGAGAGAGAGAGAGAGAGAGAGTGCACGAGCAGGGGAGGGGCAGAGAGAGAGGGGGACAGAGAGAGAGAGAGAGAGAGAGAATCCCAAGCAGGCTCCACACCATCAACGTGGAGCCCAACACGGGGCTTGAACTCACAAATCGTACGATCGTGACCTGAGCCGAAACCAAGACTCGGGCGCTTAACCGACTGAGCCACTGAGGCACCCCTGTTTTAGGAAATTTAAAAGAAAAAAAGGGGAACTCCAGATCTCTGATATCTGTGGCTTCAAACACGGAAAACAGTTTTACCTTCCCTGGGTCCTATCCCTTTCTGATCCCCCGTTTTGTTCGGTTCTTAGCTTGGAGTGCTAAGAGCACGGGGCCCCTTCCCTGTTTCTCTGGCCTCTTGGGCTCGATGCACTCCAGGATGGCTAGCGTACAAAAGGCCGTGCGGTCTGTACGGGAGGCGCAGTAACCCTGGGTTACAGGGCTCGAATTGGCCGGCTCGTCGTTTGCTCTGGGCCAAGCCCTCCCCTCTGAACTGTGTTTTGTCTCATGCCGGGCTGAGTCACATAGAATAGATAGATAGTTTATCAGCACATGTCCTACAGATCATATTCTCGACTGACAAATATAGCCCGTTAGCGCACAGGCCGGAGGCTCCAGTGTGTGTGGCTGCTGTGGGTGTCAACAATACTCCACAGCCCGGATTTCACCTGGCAGGCAGCGGGCAGGGGCCGGGACTGCGGCGCTCTCACGGGTAGGTGGCTGTCGTGGGCGTGGGGACGTGGGGGGAAATGGGAACGAGGGGGCTTGTGCACCTGCTGGTGGGAGGCTGGGGGGCAGTGCCTCCTTGTTTATGTCTTTCCCACTGTGCCGTGCATGGCAGGACCCTGGCAAACATCCCCAGTGGAACATGGTGGGGGGGTGTGGATTAGCAATTTATCTGCATTTTAGGGCAAGAAATGGAACTGAATGGAGAAGGAGAGACTGTGGCAGAGGTGGGTGGTGCCCGGAAAGGCTGCCGCTGTGGCGGGGGGGGGGGTCCCCAAGATTCTTGCTCCTGGTTTGTGAGTCTTTCCCAGGACACTGCCCTGGTGCCCGCGGCTGAGCTCAAAATGTTCCGGTCCAAAGTGCTGTCTAGGGGGAGATAAATCAACTTTGTTTGTGTCTTCGGTGCCCTGAAAGGGATGATTGACATCTGGGGGTGGGGGGTACACTTTCCTTCTGGGGATTGGCTCCCCGCTCTCCAGAGAGAGAGGGCGAGGGTGGAAAAGGGATCGGAGACCCAGAGGAAAACCATCTGGCTTTGTGAGCAGCTCAGCTGTGCTGGCGGCTCTTCTCCACCAAATCCTCTCCGGAAACTCAGGGGCTGGGGCCGTCTCCCAGAAAACCTCCGCTGACCATGCCCTGGGCACAAGAATCCACGGGTGCTCACGGACCCCTGGTTTGTGTCTTACGTTTAATAAGGGATGATGTCCGTCTTCAACTCTTCTCTTTTTTTTCCTTTAAATCACTGACATTTTTGGAGCTTTACTGGGTGCCAAATACTCTCTTACGCACTTGACCGAAATGATCACATGTGCTCCAGTCGCCAGTCCCGTGAGCTGGGTGCCCCTGTCAACCCATGTTCAGAGAAGTACACCGGGGCGCAGAGGGGTTAGGTGACTGTCTCAGGGGCGCGAAGCCATAAATGGAGGAGGCGGGACCCAGCCCAAGCAGGCTGACTCCTCTTAATCCCATGCCCGGTGGCCTCTGCCTCCCTGCTTGGATTTTCTGGTAACAAGTTACCAGGTAAACAATGGGTGCTCCCAGGGAAACTCTGACCCTGTGACGTAAGATGTCATTTAATTCAGAATTTGGCTGAACTATCCTGACGGTACTGACCTCACTTGAGCACTTAGCCCTTCATAACCCTACTGTTTCTAGCCGAAAACTCACTCTGGGTGTCAGCTCTGGGGTCCAGGCAGTAGTCTTATGTAAGCCTAGAACGGGATTTGTGCGACGCTGAAGCCCCTTGTTGGCCACGTTACTGCCTCTTCCATGCGTTGGGGTTGCCAAGAATTCCCACTGGTTGTGGCTGTTCCCTGAGCTCTGGTGAGGCTGAGGTGGGTGTCTTTTTCGCGAGGTAGATACACTGGGAAGAATGCTGTGGAGGGTCTGGAGCTGGTCTGCCCAAGGGAAAGAGGGGGCCCGGGGGTTCTGAAGAGTAGGTCGGGGTGAGGGGCCAGGCCCCTCTCCCCATGGCTGTTCAGCTGACCTCCTGACCTCAGCTCCGTCCCTGTCTCCCCACCTCCCCGCACTTGCCGCTGTCCCTCCCCCAGCCTGGCACCCAGAATGGCTGGGCACCTGCACTGTGGGCTTTGCGGGGTCTCTTCCCCCGGGGCCTCTGCACCTTAGATTCTCAGAGATGTGAGCCCTCTACCCACCCCCTGCCCCCTCTCTGTCCAGACTGCTGTTTGACAAGAAGGGAGAGGACTAGGTGACCAGAAAGCACCCCCCTCCCACCTGGAACGCTGGCATACGTCTTCTGAGTGGGGACTCGTGCTCTGGTGCTAGGGGACGTGTTTTTTCCAGTCATGCCCTCTGGCTCGGACGGTGGGTGGTTCTGCGAAGTGATTCTCATGTGCCTGGCTTGCAGAGGGAGCGTGGACAATTACTCAAGCAAACCTGCACGGATAGTCCCCTTCCCCTTCCTCAGGGTCCCGTGGCGTTTCCCCTAGCCCCACTCTCCACGCGCGCTTGAGGGCCTCCCTCCTAACCCGCCTCCACAGCGTCTATCCAGCCGCCCTTGTCAAATCCCCACGCCGCGCTGAAATCCGTCTCTCTGAGCCTCTGTTCCCCTCTCCAGGGGGAGAGCTCTGACGCAGGGACATTCACCCTTCTGCATTTGACAAGCGTCCCCAAACGTCAGTTACTTGGGGTTCCCAGGAATCGAAGGACAGAAATGCACAGCAAAGGAACTGGCCCAATATGCAGGGTTTCTGTGTTGAGGTCAAGGAGCCGGACCCTGGCTGCACCCCCCCCCCCCCCCAGGGCTACCATCATTCACCCGGTGACCTCTCGGGGCACGCGCCTGACTCGGAACCCACCTCTGGGGCCTCTCAGGGGGCTGCTCCCATCAGCAAACCGGGGCCCTTCTCAGCGCGGTCTACGGACAAAGCGAAATTCAACCAACCAGCGGGCAATTCAACTTGCCTTGTGTGCCGTGAGGTAAACAAGCAACAGTCTGAGGGAGAAAGTAACAGGGGGCTCTGGCTTAGAGGAAGAGGCCACTCCAAGGAGAGAACACTGAGTTCAGGGTATGGGGTGCAGGGGAGCTCCGTGGACGAGGGAAGGGGTCCAGGCCGAGGCACTGAGGAGGAGAGCAGTCGAGGGTGGACATGCCAGGGCCCTGTGAGGGGCTGGGATGTCCCCTTCATCCCAAAGGGAAGTCTCTGGAACACTTGAGCCAGGTGGCCGCGTGATCTCACCCTCGTCGGAAAATGGCTCTCGCTGTTGGGTGACAAATGGATTGGACGTGGGTGAGTGGGAAGTCGGGGCGCCAGCTGTAAGGCTTTTGCACGACCGGGGCCAGCTGTGACACTAATCGGTGGTGAGAAATGCCTGCCCTCTAAGGCTTGGGTGATAGATCGGACGCGTGAATGAATGTGTGTGTTTGTGTATGAGTTCATGCCCACATGGCGGGAGGGGTGAGGACACAGAAGGCGTAAAGGAGTGACCTCCAGGTAACGGTGGAGTCAAGGTGAGGAATTAAGGCGGCCGGGGACGGATAGATTCCAAGTGAGTAACTCTGGAAAGGAGTTGTGTTTCTTCGAGAAATGTGGGAGACATCCAGGGGGATATGTCAAGGAAGCGGTGCGATCCAGGCCCTAGAGGTCGCTGTAGATTGAGACCGGTTCTTTTAAGTGGCTCTTATTTCACTGTCCGCTGTATTCATTATTTATCGCCACATAAGAAATTGCCCCGACACTTAACAGCTTAGTGCAAAAAACGGATTATCTCTCTCTCAGAGGGTCAGGAATGGCTTAGCTGAGCGGTCCTGGCTCAGGGTCTGTCGTGAAGTTGCACTTAAGATGTCTTCTGGGGCTGCTGCTATCTGATGGCTCAACTGGGGCTGGTGGGCCTGCTTTTAGACAGCTTCTGCTCACATGGTTGCTGGCAGGGGGCCTCTGCTCCTTCCCGTAGGAAGCTTCTCTATTCAGCCGCTTCAACATCCTCGTGACATGGCGGCTGACTTCCCCCAGAGCGCGTGACCCAAGAGATAGAGAGAGCAGTGCCCGGGGGGACTTAGTCTCAGAAGCTGCACGCCATCACTTTGACCACATTTTATTCATTAGAAACGAGTCACTGAATCCAACCCACGCTCGGGGGGCGGGGGGAGGAATGAAACTCTACCCCCCTTTTTAGAGAGCAAGAGGGAGTACAAGCAGGGGAGGGGCAGAGAGAGAGAGAAAGAATCCCAAGCAGGCTCCATGCTATCAGTGCAGAGCCCGATATGCGGCTTGAACTCACGAACCATGAGATCACGACCTGAGCTGAGATCAACAGTCGGATGGACTGAGCCACCCAGGGGCCCCAAGCCCTACCCTTTAAAATATTTTTTTCATGTTTATTTTTTATTTTTGAGAGAGAGACAGAGACAGAGACAGAACACAAGCAGGGGAGGGGCAGAGAGACAGGGAGACACAGAATCCGAAGCAGGCCCCAGGCTTCGAGCCGTCGGCCCAGAGCCCGATGCGGGGCTCAAACTCACAGACCTCGAGATCGTGACCTGAGCTGAAGTCGGATGCTCAACGACTGAGCCACCCAGGCGCCCCAAGCTCCACCCTTCTACAGGAAAGAATGTCAAGGAATTTGTGGGTACAATTGCAAGCCATCACATCCACAAAACAAAATACATTTTATTGTTCACCGAAGCCGGGAAGCACAAACAGGGCTGGCACACGTTTTTGTATGGCGTTCGGGCACTGCTGGAGGGGGCTGGTGCTGCGAGCCATGGAGACCGAGCTGGAGTCCCCCCACCCCTGCCCCCTGCCTCCCCCTATTCCCCTTCATTCTCAGTGCCTGTCTGCCTGGCCCGCTGTATCTCGCGTCTGCCCGAAGCCCACGCTGGTTGCCACCTACATGTTGGAGACTCTGCTGTGGTTGCAACTGCCAGGCACCAAGCAATGGAATCTCTGCTCAGGGGTTGGTGACTTAGCAAGTCCACCTAGCCTCCAGCCAGCTACCCAACCTGAGCTGACACAGAGGAGAGAAGGACAGACCAGCATCTGGGCGTCACAGGGGCCGGGAGGGAAACTGAGCACAGCAGGTCCCCGTTCCCTGTCCTTCCGCGTGCTGGCCTGCTGGGGCCTTTCCCTCTTGGGCCAGTGGCTCTTGTCCTGAGTATGTCTCCAGCAGGTGGCAACTGATCACAAAACATGGAAGCAAGCTCAAGGCTCCGGGGAGCCCACGGCCAAGTCAGCCGGGAGGGGCAGGCCAGGAGCTTTCTCTTTTGTTATGTAAGCGCCTACATAATATCTTCCATTTTGCCGGTTGGCCCGCGAAGCCTACAGCATTTACTCTCTTGCCCTTTCCTGAAAAGGTTTGCTGACCCCTAGAGCAAAGCGAAAGATTTTTCCGGGAGGAATTTTCCTTTCCACTAGGAATCCAAACTTGGAGAGTCTCTGATTGTTGACGTTTTCGCTCAGGACCCGGGACACCAAGAGAGGTACACAAATGAGACTGACGACACTCTGTCCCAGTGTCCTTTCTGTTGCCATGAGTGACATCATGGTTATCCTCTGCTCTCTTCTAGTCCCATGTGGTTTCTTGTCGGGAAGATGCCCTGTGGCTGTGGACCATGTAGCCCAAATCTAGGGATCTGTGTTCCCTTATGATTCTGCTGTAACCGTGCAAAGCCAGATCTCCAGCAGGGAACTGGGATCAGGCGTCTTCTTGGATTCGTGAATCTTTGCTGTAAAACTCAGTGAGGGCTCACGCTAAAGCCCTGCGTTTCTTATGGTGCCTCAGGACAGTCTACTCGGATGTGGAGATTTCTCTAGGAGGATATTGCTTTCTTTGAAAGGAGGGTCTCTCAGACTGGATCCTGTAGAGGTGAATTTTTGTCTGTACTCCAGTTTTGGTAGAGTTTACCATGGTGCTATTTCTATAGTTCTGGAGAAAGTTAATGCTCAGGAAATTAGATTTTACGTATTTGCAGGAAAGGTTGTGTTGACTAGAACTCATGCTACAAAGAAGAGATTAGCTTTGTCTCTCTTTCCTGAGACCGGCTCTCTTTCCTGAACCTGCTGAGTGACTGTCACCTGCATGGGTCCCTGACATCTGCCTGCTTTCTGCCCCCCCAAAGTGGCTTTGTCCCTGGATGGAGGGTCTCCTACCTGTCCTTCAATGACTCATGGGCTGTGTTGTAAAACCGATTCTTGGATCTGGCACCCATCCGTAGAGCTAGTCTCTGAAGGGTTAACTTTGAACCTGTCCGGTTGTTTAGGGAGGCCTCCGTGCAGCCCTGGCCCGCACAGGACACCAGGGGCTGGGCTGGACACGGCCTTCAGGCGTTGGTATTTCTTAGCTTCCCTGGATTTCACATTATGTGTAGACCCCTAGCGAATGTGGTCATCTCTTACTATTCTTAGAGCTTCCACATTTTGTCACACGCATTTGCAAACAGAACGTCTCACCGGCAAGATCTTGACCTAAAATCCCGGCACATTCAAAACCCTCTTAACTGAAGACTAGAACGTCCTTCACTGCTTTGCAAGACGCAGGGGAAATGGGGAACGTGGTTGGATGGCAGACAGGATATACTCTTTCCCACCAAAACACTGACACTAACACTGATTTACAACCATTTAAAAATAGAACCCAAAGGATCAAGAAGAGACCATTCCTCTAAGACGCAAATTTGAATCATATTCCTCCAAATGAATGCATGGAAACTAACGAGCAATGGTTCTTGGTTTTGTGTTTTAATGCATGGGCAATTAAGGTACAGATCTGGCTACTCCCCAAGGATTTGCTGGTCTAAGAAAATGACAGACACTCAGCAATAGAGGCCGAGTCACGGCTGGTTGATCTAGAGCACACACGCTGTCCTTCAGCTTTAAGTACCCTTGACTGCCTGGGCTGTCCACGCTGCTCAGAAAGTTCCCTTTACTTTGGTTTTTGCTTTGCTTTTAATATATTTTTTTAATGTTTTATTTTTAGTTTTGAGACAGAGACAGGGCATGAGTGGGGGAGGAGCGGAGAGAGAGGGAGACGCAGAATCTGAAGCAGGCTCCAGGCTCGGAGCTGTCAGCACAGAGCCCGACGCGGGGCTCGAACTCACAAACCATGAGATCATGACCTGAGCCGAAGTCGGACGCTCAACCAACTGAGCCACCCAGGCACCCCCTTTTTGCTTTGTTTTTCCGTGTAGACTTGGTTTATGTGTAGAGATCGCCTCAAAGCAATTAGTCTATCTGGTTCTTTCTCTCTTTTGAATTTTTCTCCGTTTCAGGAGGGGGCCTTTGCTCTCGTTTGTAGGCTGGTGCCTCGCATGTTTTAATGGAAACTTTTTTTTTTTTTTTTTTTGTCAAAAACCAAAACCTTAAGCCCTTGGTAGCTTAGGCGCTCCGGACCTGAAGATGACAGTAAAGAAACTGATAGAAGACAAATTAAATGCAGCGGTTTCTGGTTCTGGGTGAGACGGAGTTAGGCATACTCGGCTGTGTCTCTCCCACCAAAGGCAGCTCCATAAAACCCAGACGGAATACATGGAATATGAAGACTCTGAAAAGTAACTGGTTGCAAGAGGATCAGAGAAAGACACCAGAATTCCAAGTACCAGGAACCTGAGGTGTGTTTCCCATTTTCCCCTCCAGTGTTCCGCAGCCTGGACCCAAGGCAGCCTGGAGCCCAGAATTGGGCACAACGGTTCCTATTCGTGCTCCAGGAATAGAAAAGGGGACTCCCAGTGCTCAGAGAGTGGGGGCAAATCCCTGTTCTTCTTTTCCCCATCCTGTCACGTCTCAGCCCCCAAAGGATTCTGCGGTAACAGGAGGGACAGGGAAGGTTGATAGCAGAGGACCTCGGTCACCCAAAGCTTGGAGAAAGGGGATCCTTCCATTCTGATCAGAGGAGTTACAGGCCCCAGAGGGTGGAGAAAACTTTCATTGCTTTCGACAACGAAAGCGAGGTCTGAAGCCCTTCCAAGTTTTGCCCTTTCTGGGGTACTCTCCCTCTGCCCTCTGGTGTGAATGGAGAGGTAGGAAGTATCAGCAAAGACACAGAAGCTATAGAGAACCAAATGGAACCTTGAGAAATAAAATAGGCCATCACTGAAATAAAATATTCCCTGGATAGGCTCATAAACGTAATTGGAGATGATATGATATAGGGAAGAGGTGGGACGTTTGAAGATGGGTTGCTGGATAATACCAACCTGAGAAAAAAGGGGGAAAGAAATTTATAAAGAATGAACAGCCTCAAGAATCCACGAAACGATAGTGAAAGGGCTCATATTTGTGTTGCCGGAGTCTCAGAAGGAGGGGAGAAAGAGGGCAGGGCAGAAGAAAATCTTTGAAGATTTTCCCCCAGTTTGGCAACAGATCCCCCAGTTTGGGACAGATCTGAAAATCCCCCAGTTTGGCAACAGATCAAACCTCCTGACCAGAGGAGCAAGGCAAATCCCACATGGGATAAACTCAACGAAATCCATGCCCGGATTCATCATAATTAAACCGAGGAAAACCCAAGACAAGGGAAAACTCCAGAAAAGTTGTGAGAGAATGATGATGTGTCACCTTGGTGAGAATTATGGTTCCAACAACTGCACGTTTCTCCTGGGAAACCACGGAGGCCAGAAGACACAGGCACAGTGTCTATATGGTGCTGAAGAAAAAGCATTATCTCAGGGTTCCAGAGGCAGCCAACACAATCTTCAGGGTAAAGGTGAAAACGAGATATTCAGATGGGGGAGGACAGAACATTTATCAGCAGACATCCCCTGTCTGAGGGGACATGGGACCACAGGAATGTGGGAGGAACAACAGATATGGTACATATCAGGGTAGACGTGATGGGCTCGTGTCCTCCTTGTGCATTCTTTAACATAAGTTTCATGATTGGAAGCCAAAAATAGAACACTGACAGGTTCGGTGCATGGGAAAACCGCAGCACAAAGGCGAGAGAGCCTAGGGGAACCTTGGTGGGAGTCAGGTGTCTATGGCTCACTATCAGTGGTGAAATGTTGTTTCTGATAGACCGAGATAAGAAGTGAAGCCAGAGTTGATCCTCCGGAGGGCAACCATGAAAACGAAGAGGAAGGACACAGAGAAACATAGTCAAAAACACAGTAGAGAAGCTAAATTGAATACTAGAAGGCGTGAAACACAAAAGAAGGCAGCAAGGTGTAAAGAGGAAAACAAAGGAGGGGTCATGCAGAAATCGGGTAATAAACGAATGTAGACCTAAACGCAAAGTATCGGGCATTATATTAAATGTAAATTGCCCAAACACACCAATTAAAAGACACTGTTGGAGTGTGTCTAAATAAATGATCCGACAAGATTCTGTCTACAGGGGAGCCTGGCTGGCTCAGTCGGTGGAGCATGCGACTCTTGATTTCAGGGTTGTGAGTTCGAGCCCCACATTGGGTATGCAGCCTACAAACAAAAAACAAAAAACAAAAACAAAAGATTCTAGCTGCAAAATCTCACATCAGATATAACCATATACGTTCTTAGGTTAAAAGTAAAAGGACGGAATTGAGAAAGTGAAAAAACAACTCCGAACACAGGAGAAAAGTTTTGCAAATCATCTATGTGACGAAGGACCTGCGTTTAGAATATATAAAGAAGTATTTATGACAAGTCAACAATAAAAAGACAAATGGCCCAATTGAAAAATTGGCAAAGGATCTCAAGAGACATTTGTCCCAGGAAGGTATAATGAGGGCCAACAGGCACATGGAAAGGTGTTCGATCAACATCATTAGCTGGCAGGCAAATGCAGATCAAAACAACTAGATAGCACTTCCCATCCACTGGGATGGCTCTGATGGAAGAAAACAGAAGAACGAGTGTGGAGAGGATGTGAAGACCCTGGAGCCCCAAGCAAGGCTGCTGGGGCCGTAAGATGATGAAGCTGCTTTGGAAAAGAGTCCCGCGGTTCCTAAAAAGGTTAAACACACAGTTAGTTATCAGACGACCCTCCAAAAGCCGCTCCCACGTAGTTACCCAAGAGAACCGAAAACATGTCCGTACAAAGACGTGCACCGTTTGCACCTGAATCAGAAATCTCCTGTAGGTAAAAGAGTTTTAAGGGAGACCAAAGACAGTCCCAGATGCCAGAAATGAAGGGAAAGACGGAAATAAATTGGGGCCAGCATTTTCAGCTCGTTAGACGGAAATTACGGCTCCTCAGCGCTCGGCTGCACAGACGAAAGCTGCGTCCCCCCCCCCTCGGACTGGCAGGCCATTTATGGCGAGGACACAGCTGAGTCAGAAGATTAAATATTTGGTGTTGTATCCCCACTGACTGCCATTTAGAAGCATCTGGAACTGGAGCAGAGAGTATTCAACAGCCCTGCTATTGGCCAGCCGACACGCTGTGTGTGTGTGTGTGTGTGTGTTTGTGTGTGTGTGTGTGTGTGTGTGTTCTGATTAACTCACGAACTTCCCTTTGAGTATGTTCCAACCTGTGGGAAGATTAGTTGCTAGAAATTCAGTAGAAGGCAGAACCATGAGGCTTGAGGAAGGAATGCCCAGGGGGCTCTGGGAACCCACAATTCAGCTGAGAGGCAAGGGCAGAAGTGTGAACTTGTAGAAGAGATGCTTGAAGGGTGATGTTGAACTTGACTTCCCCAGAGTACGATCAGGCTTTAAGAACATTAGCAAATGCCATCCTGGAAGTAACAGGCATTTCATCATTGCTTAAGAGAATTGATTCGTTCATTAAAAAAATTTTTTTTTAATTTTAGAGAGAGTGTGTGTGTGTGAACGGGGGAGAGGGACAGAGGGAGACAAGAGAGACAGAGACAGACAGAGACAGAGAATCTCAAGCAGACTCCACATCCAATGTGGGGCTCAATCCCATGACCCTGGGATCATAACCTGGGCTGAAATCCAGAGTTGGATGCTCAACCGACAGAGCCACCCAGGCACGCCTCATGTTTCATTTTAAAGTTCATGCTACAACTGTTTTCTTCTCCGTGTGTGTACAAAGCTGACATAACGTATGTTTCTTAAATAGGTAATTTCACACGCCCGAAATGGGACACAAAGTGGTCGTATTCGACATTTCTGTCGTCAGAGCCTTGTGGGAAACTCGTGTCAAGAAGCACAAAGCCTGGCAGAAGAAGGAGGCAGAAAGGCTTGAGAAAAGCGCTTTGGAAAAGTATGTGTTTTCTGTACTTGCCTGTGGCTTCTCGGGGACACGGGGGCTTGGCAGGCAGCATAGTGGAGGGGGATGCCTTTCTTCTGGGATTTCTCAGTCAGTGACTCTTGCTCATGGGACCTCAGAGCTGTCACGCTGTTGCCTGGCTAGTGAACGTTCGATTCCTGTTAACAGTCACCCCCAGTGTCGTAAGGACCCACATACCTTCCAGGCGAGGTACTGGGCACCAGGACGACACAGGGAACTTGGTGGAAGGCTGCCAGGCTGGCCTCACTAGGCCATCTGATGCTCTCCACACCTGGGCGGCCCCTGTGACAATGCCCCAGGGCAGCTCAAGGCCACTCCCCTTCATCCATCTCAGCCCTCACCTATTGAACTGAAGGCTGCATAAGAGTCCCTGTATCAATGCATTTTTTACTCCGATTGAGATGATGTGATTGGACTAACTATTCGTGTCGACTCATGAAGTCTGAGGGAAAGAGAGTTACTTGTCTATGAAATTAAGTCGAATGCTTTGGAAAAAACTACATTTACGAAAAATATGAGCCACACAATGGACTCTGCACTGCGCAAGTCTGAGTATGACAAGCTGGAAAGATTGCATGTGGGTGGATTTGCATGTCTGTACTTTTTATTTCCTACGGAGGAACCCAAACCGGTGCTCCTGGCTGATGCGTTAAGGATGTGACTTACCTAAGAAAGGCAGAATGGGATTCCGACGGGCAGACCCATTTTCGGGGGAGGTCCATGACCCTGTCTCAAGTTGGCAGCTGGTGACCTATTTCTATGCTTGAAGCTAAAACACAAAATGCGTAAGGTGTCAATGTCTCTCTATCCTGGGCTCTCCACTTTTCTGAACTATTTGGACGCAACAAATACCTGTTCTGACCATGCTTGATAATTTCGCTGTGGCTGTAAGCCTCACCGCTGTCCCAGGGGGATATCATTATCCTCAGTCTGAAGACGAGGTGGTTGGGGCCTGAGTGACTTTGCCCGAGTTGATACAGCTGGTAAGGGGAGGATTTGGCCAAGCTCTTCCCCCTGCATCGTGCTGTAATCCCAGAGAGTTGATATGTTCTTTTCACTTGCACTCGTCTGAGGTTATCCAATATGATGTGAATCTTGAATTTAAGAACGGGAACCTCAGAGTAGGCATCAATGGGTCTGAGCCATCTACACTAGCACGAATTACCTACACTAGCACGAATTACACGAGGGGCCTGTGAGCCCAGAGTGACTCTCAGCTCTGTTCCTCTCCTCCCTCCTCCTCCCTCCTAGCATCTGGGGTTACCCTAGGGTAGGACAACTTGCTGAATGGGGACCCAAGCCCTGGGGGTTTTGGGGAAAGTGTCTGTAGCTGATGTAACCCCCCCGAGGATTCTAAGGGAGCAGGAACCATCTTCAGAGAGCTGGGGTCCACAGACTCTTCTCCCAGTTGCTTTGGAGTGGTGTTTGCCTCTTGGACTCTGTCGTTCATTGTGGTGCTAAATGCCTTCATGAACAGGTGCGCATGTCTCTTGTGCCCCAGGTAGGCCTTGAATTGGGCTTGGGGTCATTGGGCTTGTGCTGTGTCCTATCTTGTCCTAAGAACAGAAAACCTTTTAGGGATTTGTTAGGCTTTTCTAGCTCAAGATAAGAAAAAGAGCCATCCAACTGGCTGGGCAGGTGAGGGGGAAGTGGAGATGGTGGAGGGAGGAACGTAGGTGTTCAAGGAGGAAGCTTCTTGGTTTCCCAAGACCTGCAAAACAGGTGGTAAATTTACCTTTTTATGCAGGTAGCTGAGTTTCCATCATATGATTCATACTGTGATTATTAATACTATCTGAAGGTTAATCTTGAGTCTCTCAAGATCTGTTTCCTGCTGGGACATTAACACGTGGAAAAACTGATGAATGCCTTATCGTAAGAGGCAATTATCTGGTTAATTTAATTTCACGAAAACAGGCCAAACCCTGAGGCTTGCTCTGTGACCTCCCTTCATGGTACTTTATTTTGTAAGACTGAATTTGTTCCATGAAGCATGTATCAAAACTTAGAAGTTATAAGTAGAGACATAATACAGAATATCACTACCTGAATGAAATCCAATCACTGATGGAGAGAAAGAGAGGAGTCGCTGTCAGGCTCCGAGGGATGATTTCCTCATCCAACGAGGCTCCTTGCAACATTTTGTTTGCACGTGATCTATTTAATTAGTAGGACCCTAAGGGCATTGTTTTACGTGTTTGGCTCATATTTGACATTCTATTAAAATTGATTCAGGGGGAAGGTTATTCAATTATATGGGTGATAAAGTGTAAAGACAATGACAGTTTATTGATCTCATTTGATCTTTTTTCCCCATCGGATTTTTTTTTATTATTGAAGTGTAACTGGCACGCTATGTCACATTAGCTTCAGGTGTATGACATAGTGATTCGACAACTCTATACATTATGCTAGACAGCTTACTTATTTGAATTACTCTCAAGGAAGGGAATGGAATTAAAAAAGGTTTATATGTTCACCTTGACTCTCACTAAACAAGGGCTCATATTCTTATGAGGTTTTGGAGGGAATGAGACATAAAATATTTAAAAAGAAGTCCAAATGGGGCACCTGGGTGGCTCAGTCAGTTAAGTGTCCGACTTTGGGTCAGGCCATGATCTCACGGTTCGTGGGTTCGAGCCCTGCATCGGGCTCTGTGCTGACGGCTCAGAGCCTGGAGCCTGTTTTGGATTCTGTGTCTCCCTCTCTCTCTCTGCCCTTCCCCTGGTTGCATTATCTCTCTCTTTCTCTCTCAAAAATAAATAAACATTTTTAAAAAATTAAAAAAAAATAAAAAGAAATCCAAAAAAGATTTGGTATATGCTTACTTTTTAAAGTCTGTTTATTTATTCTGAGAGCGAGAGAGAGAGAGCACGCGCACAAACAGGGGAGGAACAGAGAGAGAGCAAGAGAGAGAGAGAGTCCCAAGCAGGCTCCCCACTGTCAGCACAGAGCCTGACACAGGGCTGGAACTCACAAACCATGAGATCATGACCTGAGCTGAAATCAAGAGCTGGATGCTTAACCGACTGAGCCACCCAGGTGCCCCATGGTAAATGATTATTTTTAATGAAATCTGTCTGATATCCTTTTTTCTCCTTTTTATGTTGCCTGTACCAAAATATGTGAGCTACTTACGTTGGTTTGTAACGTGTAATATAGGAAGGGTGTATTCTGTAGGGCTTAACGGGCATCATTTCATTACATTGGCAGGGCATCCCTTCAGGTTTGGTCTAAGAAATGAGGGTAGAAAAGCTGGAGGCATTAGCCTGAAAAGTGCTTGGTGAACCCAAGACCTGGCGATGGCTGTACTATTGCTCGTTGGCAATTCGGGCAATTTCTTCTATTCGTTCAGGGAGCATGTCTTAGACCCAGGGTCTGCCCCACATCCCTGACTGCTACAATCAGATCTAAATCTGTGGGCAGGTATTTGCATTTCTTTTTATCACAGGTATTAAAATATTTACATTATACAGAAGAGCTAATCATGAAAAGTAACAATCCCAAGCCAATCCCATCACTTTCCCCCAGGATTAAATTCATCTCTCTCCATGTGCGGGTATTTTTAAGTTTGTTGCTTTTATTGCATTATGTATAGACTTCTTTGTAGAACCCGAAGCCCTACCTACTTGGTTGCTGAGTGCTTATCCTCAGCTCAGCTCAGTGACTAGGACCTGGGTAGGGTGGCAGCTGGGCCAGCCAGGGCCATCGGCGAAATACTTTTCTCAAACACTCCCCTTTCTCTCAGCTTAATGGCAAGTTGGAAACTCCAATGATACCCAAAGAGGTTTTGAAAGACCAAAAAGTCTGCACAGAAACCTGGGGATCCAGCTCTGCAGAAATCCAGGAACGAATGTTCCAGGCAGACACAACAGCAATGTGAATACTGAGGCATGCGTTGGCGTGGGTGTTCAAGGGAGAGCAAGGGGGCCAGCGTGCGGGCCAGAAAAAGCAAGTGACTGTGCAGTGGCCAGACAGGCAAGGTGACGGCACAGACCTGTAGGGCCTTGTCGGTGAGGTAGGACATTGCTTTGCTTTGTGAGATGAGGAATCGGGGACATTGTGATGGGCTTACTCGAACCGCTGGGTGCATTTGGACCGTAGGGGGGACAACAGTGGTACCTGCAAGGAGATGATGGTGACATGGGCAAGAATGGAAGCAGGGAAGGCGGTGAGGCGTGTGGATTCTCGTAGAACCGATCACATCCCTTGACGGATTTGCTACGAGGTATGAAAAAAAGCACAGAGCCAATGATGAGCCCTGAGGTTTTTAGCCAGAGCCTCTGGAAGGCTTTTACGGCTTTAATGGGGCAGAGGCAGGTTTTAGGGTGAGGATCGGGAGTTTGGTTTGGAACATGTTGATTGCGGGACGCCTTTTAGACATTCAGGTGAAGTTCCAGGGGAGGCAAAGAGGCTGGATTCAGCGAGGAAGTCTTGGCTAGAGAAACAGAACTGATCATCAATAGCATACAGATATATTTAAAGCCATGAGACTGAAAGACAGCCAAAGAATGAGTGTAGAGAGAGACGAGAAGAGGCCCGAGGGTTGGGTGTTGGGCCCTTGGGGATTTGGAGGTTGGGAAGAGATGGGGGGCAGGGGGAGGCAGCTCAGTCACTGGAGAGGCAGGAGTGGAGTCAGCAGAGAGAGGGGTCCTGGGAGCCAAATGACAGGCTTCACCGGGGAGGAAGGGCTGTGTCAAATGTTGCAGATGGGTCGGCGAAGATGAGGACTGGATTTGACCGCTGGGTCTGGCAAAATGGAGGTCATGAAGACCTTGGGAATAGTTTCTAAAGAACCGTGGTGGTGAGTGAAGGGGGTTCAACAGAGAACGGGGGTGGGGTGGAGTGGGAAAGAAGGATTGTGGGTGTGAGCCAGCACAGCTCTTTCGTAGGGTTGACTGGAAGGTGGAGCAGAGAAGCGGGCCCCATGGGAGACGTGAGGTTGCGGGGGTGGAGGGGGGGTGCCCTTTAAGCGGGGAGAGGTAACCGCGTGCTCATGCGCTGATGGGAATGGTCTCCCAAAGTGAAACACTGAGGAGAGAGAGAGCCCCTGCAGAAAGTCCTTGAGTCTTGGAGGGCTGGGTTTAGCCCCGAAGGGAGTGAGGGTCGAAGCGAGGCCAGTTTGCAAGGCTGCGAATTTTCCCCCGAGCCCGAGTACCGGGTGGGCGTAGGCGCGGAGCAGGGGAGCAGCGGGTACCCCCTTGAGCTTTGTCCAAGTGCACAGTAGGGAGCAAGAGAGGGGAGAGGGGGTCGAGGAGGGATGCAGGAGGCGATTAAAACGAGGCCCATGACATTTATTTTATAAAAGCTTTATTGATGAGTATACCTGACACCCAATAAACTGTACGCATTTAAAGTAGATAATAAAATAAAAAAAAGATTATTTTGCATTTATTATATTCCATACAAATGGAATCACTGCCTATAAATGGAATCATTCCCTTTTTTGGTCTGGATTCTTTCATTCAGGCTAATCACACTGAGGGTTTTGGTTTTTTTTTAATGTTTTCATTTATTTTTGAGAGGGAGAGAAACAGAGCACAAGCTGGGGAGGGGCAGAGAGAGAGGGAGACACAGAATCCGAAGCAGGCTCCGGGCTCTGAGCTGTCAGCACAGAGCCTGACGCGGGGCTCGAACCCACAGGCAGTGAGATCATGACCTGAGCCGAAGTTGGACGCTTAACGGACTGAGCCACCCAGGCGCCCCGGGGATTACTGACATTTAATGACACACTAGACCTGCTCTGCTAACACTCCTAACATTTGACTGGAGGAAAGAGTCTGTGAAGCACCTACTAGGGTATTTCAACACATGCGATTCCTTAAAAAGCGTGGTCCCAGCCCTGAGTCAGGGCTCTTTTGCCAGTTCTGCGCCGTCGCCGCGCCTTTGCCCGTGGTTTCCCTGCTTGCTCATCCTCTCGGGTCTGCACATCGCATTTAGTCAGGAGCGGGCAGTTAGGATCGTGTGAAGTAAAGAACCAATACAGAATGCCTGGTGGGTCAAACAAAAGCCAGGCAGGACAGAAAGCGGCTGAAACTACATAAATGAGGAGGTGATCGCGACTCTCTGGGCCCTGCCGGTCCCAATCCGAGGAGGAATGAGGGGAAGAGGTCTGGGCTTCCTCTTCTCGCCTCACCGCACCCCTGCCCAGCCTTTGAAACCCCGAGCGCTCAGAGGACACCCACCTTGTGATAAAGGTTCATCTTTTAAAAAAGGTGAAGTCCTCGCGCTGCCATAGATATAAAAGGAATGTGTGTTAAAAATCCCCTTTTTCTCACGGTTGCACAAAAGGACGAGCAGTAAGGTGTTACAACCAGGTCCAAGGGGAGCCCAGAGGACACACACATTTAGGTGGCAGGAAAATTGAAACGCACCCGCGCCCGGAACAGACTGTCTCCAGAGGTGGAGGAGGGCCGTCCGTCCACCGGACAGAATCGATTTGTGTGCCCGCCGTCTTGAGAAGTATTTGTGTGGCTGTCGGTTTTCTACAAGTTCACCTTGGTCTCTACAGAGTTGTCAAAGCCTGTCAGGTATCTGGAGAACCGGGGCTGCCTGTGTCGTTCAAATCAGATGGCCTTGAAAGATCAGCATGTTCTTTTCGCCCTGCGTTAAAAAAAAACAAAACGAAAACAAAAAACTTGGGCTAGCGTCACATAATATCCAAGGAAATTGTAATTAATCAAATGCATAGGTAAACGTGGTAGAAATTTTGGGCAAGATTTCCATGCCACCCACCTTGTCTACTTTTTAAGTCAGAGTTGCTAATTCCCGTCTCTGAGGGTTTAAGGTCCCCCTATGTTCCCGCAGCAGAGGAAATGAGGGAGGAGGCTCAGCTGGGAGGGTTGAGGGTTGGGCGGGTGCTTAAGTCCCCCTAGGCTGGGGGCTGGGGGCTGGGGCCGAGGGGCCAGGGGAGGGACTGTGCCAGCTCCAGGCTGACCTGCCCGCTGCTCCAGGGAGGTGAGGGCGGTTCCCCAGGAGAGTGACTGTGGCTTCTGCTGCCCGTCTAGGATAAAGGAAGAGTGGAATTTCGTGGCCGAGTGCAGGAGGAAAGGCATCCCCCAGGCTGTGTACTGCAAGAATGGCTTCGTAGACACCAGCGTGAGGCTTCTGGAAAAGATCGAAAGGAACTCTCTCACCAGGCAGAGTTTACTTTCCAAGGAGAGAGACAAACGGAGGAGTGCGTTTGTGTTTGAACTTTCGGGGGAGCAGTGGACGGTGAGTGTAGTGAGGGGGTGCCCGGTGAGGGCTGCTGAGCTGAGCTCAGGGCACTGGCCTTGGCCTTGGCCCTGACCCAGAGAGCGCTCCTGCCTCTAAAGAGCTTTCCCCTGGATGGGGAGGAAGCTGTTGCCTGCTTCGAACCGAACCGGGTTTTCACATCCCTCCCTCTGTGTAAGACCCTGTCGTCCTGCGGGAGGGGGCAGCAGGATCCCCTTGGATCCCTCCGAGGCTGGCAGGGGCTGGGACCTGGGGGGGAGGGGAGGGGGGAGTGGGCCCTCCCTAGAATGGCGCAGCCTTTTAATGCTTAATCCTGCCGTCTCTCCCCCAGACGTTAAAATCACTTTGCCTTAAAAAAAAATTTTTTTTAATGTTTATTTATTTTTGAGAGAGAGAGAAAATGCAGGCGGAAGAGGGTCAGAGAGAGAGGGCAACACGGAATCCGAAGCAGGCTCCAGGCTCTGAGCTGTCAGCCCAGAGCCAATCTCTGGGGCTCAAACCACGAGATCACGACCTGAGTCACTGGCTTAGCCGCTTAGCCCACTGAGCCACCCAGGCGCTCCTGCCTTTTTTTGTTTCTGGTTTTTTTTTTGTTTTTTTTTTTGTTTTTTAAATGAACTGTGACTTTCACGGAACATTTCCCAGCGGGTGGTGGTGACTTTGCTGAAGTGTCAGGGTGTGCAGAG
This sequence comes from Panthera leo, assembly GCF_018350215.1. NCBI lineage: Eukaryota > Metazoa > Chordata > Mammalia > Carnivora > Felidae > Panthera > Panthera leo. The sequence goes on along the minus strand of NC_056680.1, from coordinate 15,952,326 downwards.
CAGTAAAGGAATTTCGGCAGACCCTTTAGCTGCTTTTCCTCTGAGATTCTGAGGCCAGGACAAAGATGCCCCCTTTCTTTCCTCCGGTGTTTACATTGGCTTCCTGCTCCCTCCGCCCCTGACCTGCTGCTTTGCTTGGAGAGGCACCTCCAGGGCTTGCCCTGTGATCCGAGGTTTACTCGTGGAAGCGGCACCTGCTGTGCTGTGGGCAGGTGAACCTGGGCTGTGGTCCCTTTCTGGGGGACAGGGCTCTCTGGGACCTACCCTTCATCTCTTTTTATCCCCCCAACTTCTAGCTGAATGGGCTCTGGGCCGAGAGACTAAATTTTGGGGGGTGATCCTGGGGCCGTCCTTTATTGGCCATGTGACCTGGGGCAGTTTACCCCCAGTATATATATATATATATATATATATATATATATATATATTTTATACATTTTCTCTCCCCCCCAGTAAGATGATGCTAATGCTTGTGTCGGCCCCCGCGAGGGCTGTTGTGGTGACCAAATGAGTGGATATTTTCTGTCACTGATTTCTTAGCTGCACTGCCCTCTGATGCTGGGAGAGATGATCACTGTATGGCCTCTAGTGTTCTTTCTCCTGAGCCCCCATCATTGAGATCCGTGGGTACTGGGTTCTTGTCTGGATTTCTTTTCTTTTTTTTTTTTAATGTTTATTTATTTTGTGAGAGAGACAGAGCAAGGAAGCGAGAGAGCAGGGGAGGGGCAGAGAGAGAGAGAGAGGGAAAGAGAGAATCCCAAGTAGGCTCTGCGCTGTCAGGGCTGAGCCCGATGTGGGGCTCGAACCCACGAACCGTGAGATCGTGACCTGAGCCGAAATCAAGAGTCGGACGCTTAACCGACTGAGCCACCCGGGCGCCCCTACACAGTCTTAAAAGTGGCTTCGTGAAGTGGCTGTCGAGCTGGCGAAGGTCAGGCCTGACGCTCTCCCGCGTGCTCTCTCGTCTTCTACATGGATGCCCCGATGTACGCGGCTTTGTGCACGCTGCCCCTCGGCCCCAACACGCTGAGGAACTTGTTGTGACTGACGTCGTTCATTTTGTTTCAGGAGCTCCCGGATTCGTTGAAGGAGCAGACACACCTGAAAGAATGGCACATTAGCAATACCCTGATTCAAATCATTCCTACCTATATCGAGCTGTTTCAAGCGATGAGAATTCTGGATCTGCCAAAAAACCAAATCTCCCATCTTCCGGCTGAAATTGGTATGTTCCCCAGCGGGAGCCTTCGGTGTTCTGGTCTGGGAAGCGGGCAGCATGGCCCTCCGGGAGGCTGCTTGGACGGGGCTGTTGCCTGTGTTCCCAGAGCCGCTGGCTTGCTTGCAGTGTCCCCTTGGGGCAGCGACGCCACCGTCCCGCCTGCGGAACTCGGCACAGGCAGACGTGGGCCAGTTGCGCAGAAGAAGCTAGAAGTGTCACGAGTGAGCAGTGCCGTGTTTGGGAGCTTCGTGTCTATTTTCTTTCAGTTTTAGAAGGACGAACGTGCAATGACATGTTCACTGTAAACATAAACCTCAATAGTCGGTCCCGGATATTAGTCCGTTGATGAGTTTCGTGTAGCCTGGTAGGTCATTTTGATCAACATTTGATAAATTTCCATCAGTAGCTGAAAATGAAGACCGGATGATCACTACTGCTTCTCCTTCTCTTGGGGTGTGGGAGGTGAAGGTCTGCGGCTGCCTAGTTGGATGAAGGATTAAACAGAGAATAAGCAAAAAACACTCTGATCAAGGACCAACATGCTCAGGATGAAAGACGAGCTGGCATTTAGTGAAGTGCTTAAAAAAACAAATACAAAATTATGTTTCCTGTCTCCCCCCCACCCCCCACCATTTGTACAAATGTGTTGTATCTTTGTCTTGCTTTTGCCGTTAAAAAACCATAAGGGATCTACCCCATGGATGTTCATTTGTTCTGATGACAGGTTGTTTGAAGAACCTGAGAGAACTCAATGTGAGTTTCAACCATCTGAAGAGCATCCCTCCGGAGCTGGGGGACTGCGAAAATCTCGAGAAACTGGATTGTTCCGGAAATCTGGAATTAACTGAGCTCCCCTTTGAAGTAAGAAAGCGATTACGTTTGCACTATGAGTTACTTTTATTTGACTTATGACGTGGGATGATCTATAACGTGGGGAAGATGTTTTACAAGATGAAATCCATCTTTGTTATATCACAGTTTCTTGACATGTCAATCACTATACCAGCAATTGGAAGGTCCTTTAAAGTGTTCTTACACTAGACCAGGAGCTGAATTTAAGTTCAGAAAAGCCATCAAAACAAAACAAAAACAAACACTGGGGCGCCTGGGTGGCTCGGTTGGTTAAGCGTCCGACTCTTGGTTTCGGTTCATGTTACGATCTCACGGTTTGTGGGTTTGAGCCCCACATTGGGCTCTGCACTGGCAGCGTGGAGCCTGCTGGGGTTCTCTCTCTCCCTCTCTCTCTGCCCCTCCCCTGCTCACTCTCTCTGTCTCTCTCTCAAAAATAAATAAACTTAAAAGAAACAAAACAAATAAAAAGCTACACAAAACTAGGCAAAATGTCTTATTTTCACACAGGATATTTTTATTTAATGCCTATTTAATGTAAGATTCCTGTTGTCTGTAATGCTTATCTGCAATTGTGAAATACATCAGAAATGGGAATAAAGGGGGTAAGATTTTTTTAAAGTTTATATATTCATAAAAACTTAGAGGTAACAAAAATCGTCTTACAGATAGGATTTTAAAAGTTCATTAATCGAAATCAAATGAATTAAGTTCATTACTTTTGGTCTGTATTCATTCATGATTTAACATCATATTCTGATAAAATGGAACAGCTGAAAGGGAGCAGAGTTTATTGCCAAATAAAACTCAACAGGCTTCTTATGCTGAAGGGAGATATGGATCTCATGGTAACGAACTGGTAATGAACACACCGGAAACAGTAGTGCTCATGTGGTCCTGCCAACGCCCACTGATTATAGTCCTAGATGGGGTGTTATGGTCCTTGCCTGGAAACTTCTGGGTGGGAGGAAGTAGTCGCTTCTACTGTCGCCCCAGGAAATGCCCGACAGTGGTCCGGGTGAGGGGTGCCCCCCCAAGGGCGTGACCCCCTTCATAAGACTGCTCATTCCCCAAGCCTCCTTAGTTTAGAAAATGGCTCTGGGCACCTGGGTGGCTCAGTCGATTGAGCGTCCGACTTCGGCTCAGGCCATGATCTCACGGTTTGTGAGTTCGAGCCCCGCGTCGGGCTCTGTGCTGACAGCTCAGAGCCTGGAGCCTGCTTCGGGTTCTGCGTCTTCCCCTCTGTCTCTGCCCTCTCCCCACTTGTGCTGTTGTCTCTCTCTCAAAAGTAAATAAACATTGGGGCGCCTGGGTGGCTTGGTCGGTTAAGCGTCCGACTTCGGCTCAGGTCATGATCTCACGGTCCGTGAGTTCAAGCCCCGCGTCGGGCTCTGTGCTGATAGCTCAGAGCCTGGAGCCTGCTTCCGATTCTGTGTCTCCCTCTCTCTCTGACCCTCCCCCATTCACTCTCTGTCTCCAAAATAAATAAACGTTAAAAAAAAAAAAATAAAAAAAAAAATAAACATTAAAGAAGAAAGAAAGAAAGAAAGAAAGAAAGAAAGAAAGAAAGGAAGGAAGGAAGAAAGGAAGAAAGAAAGGGACCCAGTCTTCTCTCGGTTGTCCAGGCTGGAAGCAAGCCAAGTCAACTTGACCTCTGTTGCTCCCACGCCCTGTAACCACTCTGTAAATAAGTCCTGTTGAGCATGCCCTTTAGAATATATTCTGTATCTGACCCCCACCCAGCACCTTGCCACCAACACCCTAGTCCAAGCCCGTGTTGTCCGTCACCTGACCTAGCCTCCTAGGCTTGCTTCTCTGTCCCTTCTCTTCGCCTCCCCGCTTTGTTGAAATATAATTCATACGGCCCCCAATTCAGCCATTGTAAGTGTACGATCCACCGAATTCACTTGTAGGATATTTCGATCTCGCCCTCGAAATTCTGTCTTGCCTCCTCGCACTTAATCCCCATGAGCTGGCATATCAGGCAGCACCAGGCAATCACCATTTGGGTTGTTGTTTTTCACCTGGTTCACCTAAACTATATTGACACCCGTGGGAGCAAATGGTCTCTGGATATAGATTTTTTAGGCTCTTTGCTTTGAATGGGATTCCATAAATGCACAGTATTTGTTATGCTTCCCCAGTTGGCTGCGTTCTCATAGTTCACTGATTCTTCCTATCTATAACTTCGCGAATTCAGTCCTGAATGGTTCTCAGTGGCCATCGTTTTCAACTATCTGTTCAAACTGTGGTTTATTCAAGACAGATGAAAAACCATATACCTGAAGACAGGCTGCACGGTCATGTTAAAGGGAGTGTCATCTGTGAGGGCATCTCAGCCTCACGTGTCCAACTTGTATTTACCCAATGGAAGCACACAGCACCCCAGGTTCTGATGTCTACAGACTCAGGAAACCACTGTTTGCCTGGATGCCATATCCAAATGCTAGCATTAAAAAAAAAAAATTTTATTGGTTAAAAAACTAACATTATGTTTACCATCGTGACCATTTTTATTATTTTTTAAAAATTCTCTTTCATGTTCATTTTTTACTTTTGAGAGAGAGAGAGTGAGCGAGCACAAGCAGGGGAGGGCCAGAGAGAGAGGGAGACACAGAATCCGAAGAGGCTCCAGGCTCTGAGCTGTCAGCATAGAGCCTGACGTGGGGCTGGAACCCACAAACTGTGAGATCATGACCTGAGCCAAAATCAATAGTCAGATGCTTAACCGACTGAGCCACCCAGGCGCCCCCATCGTGACCATTTTTAAGTGTATGGTTCAGTAGGGTTCAATGCCGTCACATTGTTGTGCCCTGTCTTCACGAGGATGCTTCTCTCACAAATAATTGACGTAATCCTGGATTCAAATTCAAATAGACAGCGAGTAGAATAAATGACGTATAGAAAGTTACGGGAAGGAACCGTCAGGAATTTTGAGACAAAGGTAAAGATAATGAAACTTCCGTGTAAATGCGTGTTGTATGTATTATGACTTAACGTCAGCTTTTTATCTGGACAACACTGGAATTTTCAGACAAATAGAATTACCTTTCAAAAGAGTTTGTGAGTGTTTTGCTTTGCCCTTGATGAAAGTAGCTGGTGGGCAATGGCTAGATCTGGGCCTTCCGTCTCCTTGCTAGTTGAATACCGCTGATTTTCCTTATTCTAATTTTCACAAACGTCTTACGTCATTTCCTTTAAATATCCCCAGTAATTTATTCTACAGTCCAAAAAATGCACTTTCTACATTTATCGTAAAAAGAAGAAAGACGAGAGACCGAGGAGAGTTCAGTCTTGATTTTTCTGCTATCTGATAACCCTGGCCACACAGTCAGGAAGTTCAGACTGAATCGTGGGCACCCAAAGCATCTTCTTTGACTGTCACATTCCTGTCTTCATGCTCATTTTTTTAAGGTGTTCCCCAAATCCTTTTCTGATACCTTGCACATTTTTTTTTTCGAGAGAAGGGGAGGAGGGGCAGAGAGAGAGAGAGAGAATCCCAAGCAGCCTCCGCACTGTCAGCGCAGAGCCCGATGTGGGGCTCAGACTCACGAACTGTGAGATCATGATCCGAGCTGAAATCAAGAGTTAGTCCCTCAACCAACTGAGACACCCAGGCGGCCTTTCACATTTCTTTTTATGAACTCAAAACAAGAGCAAAATTAGGATGTGCCCATTCAATAGGACCCCACTTTGGACTGTGCCTCGCTTGGGCAAATTTGGCAATATGGAATTAGGTATTATATTCAGGTAAATAGAGGCATAAACCTACTGCTTCTTTCTTCTCTACTTTTCAGTAATTCCCCCTATTGGTCCAGTTGGCTCCATATTGTGGAACCATTTTGAAAATGTATTCTGAGAGGCAGCTCAAGTTTTATTTGTGGACTCTCAGAATAAGCCAGTAAAAGGTAGCTCCTTATTATGTATTTCATAGTCACGACCTGATTTACAAAATCAAACCCAAACATGAGAGACATTTTCCTGCTTTATTCGCTGTTCATAGATTTGCATTTGAAAGGAAAAAAGTATATTTCCCAGGGTGCCTGGGTGGCTCTGTCGGTTGGGTGTCCGACTCTTGATTTCAGCTCAGGTCATGAGCTCATGGTTGTGGATTTGAATCCCGTGTTGGGCTCTGCGTGGACAGCATGGGGCTTGCTTGGGATTCTCTCTCTTTTCCTCTCTCTCTCTGCCCCTCCCCCACTCATACTTTCTCTCCCAGAATAAATAAATAAACTGAAAAAGGTATATTCCCCTACGGATTCAGTCACCATGTTAAAAACACAGATTATGGAGATAAGACATAAATAGTGGAGATCGAAATTATATTTTAAAAAAAAACCCTGAAATAGTAGAGATCTCTGATCATTTGCCTTGTCCCTTTCTGAGTCTTTTTAAGATTTGTTGGAACTCCTTTGGCTGTCTTCAAGTCATTCTATTCTTGAAAGCTTGTGCTTTTTTGTTTTCTGGGACTTTGCATAGGCTGTTCCCCACCTGGAGTTGCCTTCCCTGTCTTCCCACCTGTCGAGAAAACTCAGGACCCAGTGCAAATACTCCATTCTCCATGAAATCTTTCCTGACCCCTGACCCTTACTCCACCTTGACGTTGGCATATTAGCCACTTATGTCTGTGTTACCGAACAATGCCAGTTGAAACCTTCTTCACGTTAGTTCTTGCTACATAAAAATTGCATTGCTTATTTTGGAAAGTGTGAACTCATTGAGGGCGGCCTCTATGTGGCGTCGATCTTAGTACCCCCAGCATGGAGCACATCCGTAGGTGCTCCAAAATTCATGTTATATGGGTCTGTGTTGCATAGATTTCTAGAGGTGCCTTTGAGAAGAAACATCACCAAAAATTATTAGTCGAACTTCATTCTAGAAAAGTAATTAGAGTATACCTGTTGTTATTCCTTTCTAGTTAAGTAACTTAAAGCAAGTGACATTCGTAGATATCGCGGCAAACAAGTTTGCCAGTGTCCCGATCTGTGTCCTGAGGATGTCTAATTTGCAGTGGTTGGATATCAGCAACAATAGCCTGACCGACCTGCCCCAAGATATAGACAGGTAGCTACTCGCGTTCTGAAGGTGAGGTGTGTATGCATTAGTTACTAACGCCTTAAACACCGTTGCCGCTTTAAACATGTGTAACCCATGAATGGTCTTCAAAATCAACGCATCTTCCAAGAGTTTGTTGTTTCCGGGAGATGTGTCTGTGGGAAATAATAAGACAATTTCCAGTCTGTGTCGTACGTGTGTGTGCACATAAATGTGCATTTGAACACACCTTCTTGGTCTTGGTGAACTTTAATTTACTTCTGTCCTCAATAGAATGCTATCATTAGCTTTCTTTTATTCCACAGAAATGGAAAAGCATGCTTATTACCTATGGAATAGAAACCTATCACTCTGTGTTTTTATACATATTACCACTCTGTTTATAGTATCAGTAAGGATCATTTTTATTGGTTTCATTTATTGGTTTATTGTACCAAATCTTTCAAACGAAATTGATACGGTTAGTAAGTTTTTTCCAATTATATACTTGTATGTCATTTTTAAAAAAATAATCACACCGGGGTGCCTGGCTGGCTCAGTCAGTAGAATATGCGAGTCCTGATCTCAGGGTCGTAGTTCAAGCCCCACGTTGAGTGTAGAGCTTACTTAAAAAAAAAAAAATTACACTGGATCATGTAAGATTCATTCATTCATTCATTCATTCCACCAATAATATTAGGCTCCTGCATGGCTGGTCCAGAGTGTAACATGGTTTTAAATCCACAGTCTTCATTATAACAATATAGTAATAAGCAAGTAATACTCACTACTCTAAGTATACTTGAAGTATATAATAATAAGTAAGCTGTTATGACACAGAGGCCAAAACTGGCTCAGTTCTGAAGGTCACTCATACGACCTTTCTGTACTCTTGGCCACCTGTAATGCATCGGTGCTTCCCAGGTTGTGAGACTAAGTGGGAATTGCTCTACTTTGAAACACAAGGGGAACTCTGTGAAATATTTGTGGGATCAGTCAAGGTTTTGCAAGTGAATGCAAGAAAAAGCTGGGGGGGGGGTGTCACTGAGTTAGAATAAAATGGGAAAGAAGTGAAACACAGCTGGAGCGTAGTTTGCTCGTTTCCTGTTCATTCTGCGGGTTGCTTTTCCATTTCAAAGATAGGAAATATGACGGGGGAGGAATCCTGTGCTTTCCAGATGTGCACAAGGCAATATGTTGCCCAAATCTGTTCATTCTCAGCCCAGCTCCAGGGCGGGTCCTTTCCCACGCCCCGCTGACCCAGGGGAATGCGACGGCTCCTTGGAGGGATGACCGGGTGTCAGGCCCCCTCTCGGCCTCGTGCACGTTGTGCAGTTTGCTTATCCCGCTGCTCTCTTTGGGTCTTCGGCTGGCAATTAAGCCAGCGAAAACTTCAAATTCACGTCACCTGGCATGACTCTATTTAAATTTTGAAGTCAGCTTATTCTCGCAGGGGTCGCCTATAGGGATTTCATACCAGAATTGATGTGTCATTTGCTTTGGTTTTTCAGCTGTGACGTCAGTCCTCATATTTTATTGCCTTTTGCTCCTTCTTAGGCTAGAAGAGCTGCAGACCTTTATCTTGTATAAGAACAAGCTGACCTATCTTCCGTATGCCTTGCTTAACCTAAAGAAGCTGGCCTTGTTAGTCGTCAGTGGGGACCATTTGGTGGAGCTCCCCACGGCCCTGTGTGACTCGTCCACACCTTTAAAGTGAGTAGATCCCAGTAGAGACAGTCAGACACAAGGTAAGGAGTGCCTGGAGCCTGGAGCCTGGGCGCCCGCCTGTTTCAGGAACCAGGTTAGGTGGTTCTTGTGCTCTGAGGACCTGATCCCTGTTCACAGAGGTTCACAGGGGTTCCGATGCCTTTTTACAGGATTTTGAAGGTTTTGGCCACTGGCATGGGGAGGTAGAACTCAGAGGATTTCTGGGCAAATGCTACCGCTGTTTGAAGCGTGACAGGGCAGTTGTCCAGGGCTCCCTGGTCTGTTGTTGAGCCTGGAGGGTCAGTGGCTTTGAATGTTTCCTGGTTGCCTCGCTCTCTGGTTTCCTTAAAGGTATGTGTAAACCACCCCAAACTCAGAAAAACCATCCATGCAAATGTGACCCAAACAGATTCCAATCTGGCGTGAGACACTGAACGGTCTTTCTTACCTTGGCAGTGGACTTGAAAAGCCCCCCGCTCCACCCTCCCTTGAAGCTGACCCCAGGGCACATCCCCTCGGCTCCCGGCTGCCAGAATTTGAGACTTTGGGGGTCCCCCCATCACCTCTCTCCTGAGCCCGTTTTGACCCATTCCAGGAAGCTTTACACGAGGCCACTCCAGTGACAGCCATTTCATCACTGTGTCCAGAGTGTCCCCCTGCCTTGAGTACCAGTTGTTGGCTAAGACCATCATTCAAGGGGCTCTTTCCCAGGGGCGCCCAATTCTTCCAGTGGTAAATGCTCACTATCAGCATAAATCTTCCTCGTCTTCCAATCCTGGCAATAAGATGCATAGCAGACAGAAATAAAGAAGTTGACAACTGCAAAGAGAGAGACTACATCCATCACTGTGTAATCACAAGATGAATGGGGTATGACATCTCCCCACTGCCCCACCATACTCTTTTCACTGGAATGGGTCCTCCCCTGTCCTTGGCTGTCCCAGGAATGTCTTCTGGACCAGAAGGGGCCCCCTGGTGAGAGGGCTGGCAGGACCCACCCTTAAGCCCCTTCCACATTCAGCCAGCTGGGAGCAGGCGTGACAGCTTCTCAACCAAGGATGCACGGGAGGGAGGCTTCCGGTCAGGAGACTTCCGTTCAGGGTAAAACTGCCCTGTGTGCAGGCAACTAAAATCATGTCAAACGATAATAATTGTAGGACTCGGAAATCTCAAAGAACCGGATGGAAGCTCTTTGAATTAATAAAAGTGTAAATTTTTTTTAATGTTTATTTATTTTTGAGAGAGAGAGACAGATCACAAGTGGGGGAGGGACAGAGACAGAGAGGAAGACACAGAATCCGAAATAGGCTTCAGGCTCTGAACTGTCAGCACAGAGTCTGACAAGGGGCTTGAACCCATGAAGTGTGAGATCGTGACCTGAGCCGAAGTCGGACATTCAACCGACTGAGCCCCCCAGGCGCCCCTAAAAGTTTAATAAAAAAACCCCTAGATATAAGTTTGCATTAAGACTTCTATAAATAACCTATAGAAAAATAGTGGAAGGGAATAATGACAGTAATAGTATTAGCCAAAAATATAAAAACCTAAAAAAGAAATCTAGACAAAATGCTAGCAAAATAGCTCTTTATAAGGAATAAACTAAAAAGTGCTCCCAAAGCCTATCGAAGAGGTCTTGAATATTTGGAAAGACATACTGTCTTTTCTGGATGAAAAGACTATAAACATATGATTTCTTCCAAAAATTATACTTAAGTGTATAATATGATCCCAACCATAACTCCAGTGGAATTTCTTTTTTTGGAACTTGAAAAGCTGATGTGAAAGTACACCTAAAAGGCAAAAAGCTAAGAACAGCAATGATAACTTTGGAAAACAAGAGTGACAGGGCAGAATTTGCCTTACTGAGAATTATGATGGGTTTAAAAGGTAGAATAAAGGGGCACCTGTGTGGCTCAGTCGGGTTAAGCGTCCGACTCTTGGTTTCAGCTCAGGTCATGACCTCACGGTTTGTGAGTTCGAACCCTGCATCGGGCTCCATGCTGACAACGTAGAGTCTGCTTGGGATTCTCTCTCTCTCTCTCTCTCTCTCTCTCTCTCTCTCTGTCCCTCCCACGCTCACTCTCTCTCTCAAAATAAATAAATAAACTTAAAACAAAAAACTGGCGTGTAATAATTAAAATGAGGTCGTGTTAGGCAATGATTCGTAGGTGAATTATTAGAACAGAATAGGTAGTACTGAAATTAACCCTAGTATATGATACAGGGATTTTCATAAACCAGTGGGGAAGGTATGAGTGACTTAATACGCCATTAAGGAAGTTGGCTACTCAGGGAAAGACAAAGTCTGTTCGTCACTTTATAGCGTAAGACAGCTTACGGCACATAGCCATGTATGTGCTGTGTATCGTATACAGCATGTAGGAAGACATACAGAGAAAGCCACAGATTAAATGTAAAAAGAAAACTATAAAAGGAATACGATGTTAATGATGGTAGCTTGACCACGTATTTAACACCTATCCTTCTGGAGACCCCGCTGAGATGAGGAAAATAATAAAACCTACAATCGACAATGATCGAGAAAGCGGGAGAAGGCTTTCCCCGAATGAGAGACCATAAGACAACTTTGGGAGACAAACGGCAGACAGAACAGTGGTGACTGATAAAAATTGTATGGCAACCAAGTTTAGAAACCAAGTTTAGAAACCAAGAAACTGAGCCCATTTGCCCTGGAGAACTCCGAAGAAGCTCGAGGTCAGAAATTCCAGGCACGTGTTGGTGCCGCCTGAGACATGGTGCTAAAAATAAAGGAAAATCTCATGTAAACAGATGGCCCCCCCACCTTCCAATCTCCTCCTCGATTCCATCCGGCAGACCACTCACCCCCCGCAGTCTGGCCCCCTGGCCAAAAGCCTGAGGTTTCCTCTAGGGTGGCCCTGGGGGAAAGACCCCGGAGTTCTGTGTTTGGAGCCTCCCCAGGGAGAAGGCATCACCAAGCCTTCCCAGATAATTGTCCCAAGAATACAAATTTTTCAACTTTAGAATCAAACTTCAGGCAAGATGGAAAAGTTAAATACGGTTTTGGATCAGGATGCGGACAGCGTTGGTGTTAATGCAAAAGTAAAAGTCTGTGATGTCTGCGATGTGCTTTGAATGCATCAAAAAATAAGACGGCCTGACGAGTGGATGGAGGGAGGACGGCTGGGTGTGTGATAAGGCAAAAGCCATAAAATCTTACGTATGGAACCTAGGTGGTGGGTATGGGGGTGTTCACTGTAAAATTTTTTCGACCCTTTTGAACGTTGGAAAATTTTCATACTAGGATGTTGAAAAAGTGAAAGTATGGATCGTAAAAACTGGGAGGTGGGAGGGTCGGGCAACTGAAGGGAAGAGAAGGGATGCCTCCGCTTGATGTAACAACATTGAAGTATTTGTCCTGCGTAAAAGAGATTTCCGGCAGGTTAAGTAAAAATAATGATTCACAGATGAAAGAGCTTGCCTCTGGGATCTGAGAGACAGAGGCAGGGTGAGAGACTATGGCTTTCAATAAAAAGTATCCTTGTGCCTATCAAATTTTAAAATACATACAGGGGCGCTTGGGTGGCTCAGTCGACGAAGCATCTGACTCTTGATTGCAGCTCAGGTCGTGATCTCACAGTTCACAGGATCCAGGCCCTGTGTCGGGCTCTGAGTTGATGGCCTAGAGCCTTCTTGGGATTCCCTCTCTCTCCCTTTCTCTCTTCCTCTCTCTCTCTCTCTCTCTCTCTCTCTCTCTCTTCCCTCTGCTCTTGTTCTCTTTGTCACTCAAAATGAATAAATAAACAGCAAAAAATAAAATACAGACAGCGATTACTTGGATAAAACATTGAAGAATGATAACCTACAGGCTTTTTCTTTTTTCCTGGATAGCGAAGGGCGATAAAATTAATTCAATGAAAGAGCTTGCAAAGGAAATTACAACTTTGTTGCTCTCTCCACGTTAGACATTAAATAAAGTTAAAAGGGAAATGAACTAAGGAATATGTGTACTGAAATAGGATAGATGGGTGGCTTTATCTTCCATGTATATAGAACTCCTACAAACCAATGAGAACAGCTATCGCCCAAGCCGGCCGGACCCACAGACCAAAGACTATTTGAGGGATTTCCTTTTTTTCTTCTTTTTATTAAAAAAAATTTTGTTTTAATGTTTATTTATTTTTGAGAGAGACAGTGTGTGTGTGTGTGTGTGTGTGTGTGTGCGCAAGTGGGGGAGGGGCAGAGAGAGAGGGAGACACAGAATCCCAAGCAAGTTCCAGGCTCCCAGCTGTCAGCACAGAGCCCGACGCGGGGCTCGAACCCACGAACGGTGAGATCATGACCTGAGCCGAAGTCGGATGCTTAACCCACTGAGCCACCCAGGTGCCCTGAGGGATTTCCTATTTTGAATTGAAATAATAACATCCCCTTTCACATCAAAACATCTTTGAAAACTGTGAAGACAGATCAAATCCCATTTTCGTTTCTTTCCTTTCCATCTTTTTCGTTGTGGGGATTTTGTCTATTGAGTGTCCTCTGTAACTTAACTCACCTCGTTTTAGAGTTTGATAACACTAGTTGGGAGTCATAGCAAACATAGTAGGACATCACCCAGTTTATTATTTAAAAAAAATTTTTTTTTCAATATATGAAGTTTATTGTCAAATTGGTTTCCATACGACACCCAGTGCTCATCCCAAAAGGTGCCCTCCTCAATACCCATCGCCCACCCTCCCCTCCCTCCCACCCCCCATCAACCCTCAGTTTGTTCTCAGTTTTTAAGAGTCTCTTATGCTTTGGCTCTCTTCCACTCTAACCTCCTTTTTTTTTTTTTTTCCTTCCCCTCCCCCATGGGTTTCTGTTAAGTTTCTCAGGATCCACATAAGAGTGAAACCATATGGTATCTGTCTTTCTCTGTATAGCTTATTTCACTTAGCATCACACTCTCCAGTTCCATCCACGTTGCTACAAAGGGCCATATTTCGTGCTTTCTCATTGCCACGTAGTACTCCATTGTGTATATCAACCACAATTTCTTTATCCATTCATCAGTTGATGGACATTTAGGCTCTTTCCACAATTTGGCTATTGTTGAGAGTGCTGCTATAAACATTGGGGTACAAGTGCCCCTATGCATCAGTACTCCTGTATCCCTTGGGTAAATTCCTAGCAGTGCTATTGCTGGGTCATAGGGTAGGTCTATTTTTAATTTTTTGAGGAACCTCCACACTGTTTTCCAGAGTGGCTGCACCAATTTGCATTCCCACCAACAGTGCAAGAGGGTTCCCGTTTCTCCACATCCTCTCCAGCATCTATAGTCTCCTGATTTGTTCATTTTGGCCACTCTGACTGGTGTGAGGTGATATCTGAGTGTGGTTTTGATTTGTATTTCCCTGATGAGGAGCGACGTTGAGCATCTTTTCATGTGCCTGTTGGTCATCCGGATGTCTTCTTTAGAGAAGTGTCTATTCATGTTTTCTGCCCATTTCTTCACTGGATTATTTGTTTTTTGGGTGTGGAGTTTGGTGAACTCTTTATAGATTTTGGATACTAGCCCTTTGTCTGATATGTCATCTGCAAATATCTTTTCCCATTCTGTTGGTTGCCTTTTAGTTTTATTGGTTGTTTCCTTTGCTGTGCAGAAGCTTTTTATCTTCATAAAGTCCCAGTAGTTCATTTTTGCTTTTAATTCCCTTGCCTTTGGGGATGTGTCAAGTAAGAAATTGCTACGGCTGAGGTCAGAGAGGTCTTTTCCTGCTTTCTCCTCTAGGGTTTTGATGGTTTCCTGTCTCACATTCAGGTCCTTTATCCATTTTGAGTTTATTTTTGTGAATGGTGTGAGAAAGTGCTCTAGTTTCAACCTTCTGCATGTTGCTGTCCAGTTCTCCCAGCACCATTTGTTAAAGAGACTGTCTTTTTTCCATTGGATGTTCTTTCCTGCTTTGTCAAAGATGAGTTGGCCATACGTTTGTGGGTCTAGTTCTGGGGTTTCTATTCTATTCCATTGGACATCACCCAGTTTAAAGGGCCTGACTGTGAGCAAGGGTTAGCGTCTGTCTCAGGGCCTCCTGTCCACTGTCCTTTGCATCTAAGTAGCTCTCATTTTCCCAGCAGGCCCTGAGCAGGCAGGACTGCTCCCATAATCCTGTTAGATTTTTCCACAGGGCAGTTCCACTGGTGACGTTAATATTATGTGGCCGGCTGTGACCTTCAAGGATAACCAAGAACTTGCGATTCAGTACCACAAAACTTCACTTCATGTGAGAGGAATGTTGCGGTTAAAAATGCACAGGTGAAAATGTGATACTGTCCATATTTTCTCGAATAGATTTGTAAGCCTTATGGACAATCCTATTGATAATACCCAGTGTGAAGACGGTGTGGAAGTGATGGAAAGTGAACAAGATCGTCAACACTTTGATAAAGAATTTTTGAAAGCCTATATTGAAGATCTTAAAGAAAGAGGTACGTCAATCACCTTTAAAATTCTTTTAAATGAATATACAGGATTCTGTGCGCTCATGCGACACATTTGACACAAGTCACATCGACAACACGCTAATTGGTTATTTTTCCAGGTACCAAATATCTATAGTTTCTCTAAAATACTAACATTTTCTAGTGTACTTGTCATCAACTATTTGACAGGCCAGGGAGCATACACTTCAGACTTGGCATTACTGACTGTATATGAGTTTTTAACTAAATGACATTGACAAAAGGCTATCCTAGTTAATGGGAAGGTAAGATTCCATTTCAAAGTCCATTTAAGTTCAACTTTAGAAAAGTTGGGTCTTACATAAATCAAGGTCCACTTATATATAAAAATCACAAAAGGAAAAACGCGAGGTGGCAGACTAGTACCTAGGTTGGTTTAGCTCTGGTTTTCCCACGGGTGGTGATATTACAGAGGAGCACGGGCGGTCACAGGACCTCAGGAAAGGGCGGGAAGCCTTCCCCCCAGTGGCTGTTTTCCAAAGTGTTTTCCGGAATGTCAGAAGCCCTTCTTTCTGCCACAAGCACACAAACACAGGAAAAAGGCATAAGTCACTCTTTGTTTTTCTAATTGCCACCTGCTTCCTGGGTATGGATGCCTGAGAGTTCTCTCTTACTTTTCCAGGTCCCTTGTTTTTGTGAGTTAGGTATGGACCTGCCAGAAAGATGTCCCGCAGGTGGATTTAGGGAGGAGGTGGCCCTGGCCCCCAGAGCTTTGAAAATGTGCACCTCGGTCACCCTCAGAAAATTTGCATGTGGGCTTGCTGCCCGCCCCCCACCCCCCATTCATGGACTAAAGATGATTGATCACATGTAGCTATTCAGGGGTTTCATGACAGCACTGAAAGACACCATTTATTTGTCAAATTAAAACTTTTACCTCCGATCTATTTGGTCATCCCTAATCTTGGATGTTGAAATATTACGAGATAGGAGCGCCTGGGTGGCTTGGTCGGTTGAATGTCCAACCTCAGCTCAGGTCACGATCTCACGGTTCGTGAGTTTGAGCCCCACAATGGTCTCTCTGCTCTCAGCCCAGAGCAGACTTCGGATCCTCTGTCTCCCTCTGTCTCTGCCCCTCTCCCACTTGCTCTCTCTCTCTCTCTCTCTCAAAAATAAACACTAAAAAATCTTTGAGAAAACCAAATATTGTGAAATAAATTAGAAATTTGTGTGAAACATGAAACAAATAGAGAACCATTTATTTTGTCAAAATTTATCTTTGGATTGTATAATTTTCCTCTTGGGTAAACCTTCATTGTTATATTTTGTTGATTTGTTCATAGTTGCATTTTAGAGTTATTGTTTAAAAATGCAAGAAAGAATTAGAGAACACAGGTATTTAGCTTTGGATCTGTTGGTCAGCGATAACATAATTTGCTTTTAAAATTTAACTTTAGTGTTGATAGCTTTTTTCATTTTAATTTTTTTAATGTTTATTTATTTTTGAGAGGCAGAGTATGAGTGGGGGAGAGGCAGAGACAGAGAGAGACCTAGAATCCAAAGCAGGCTCCAGTCCTGGGCTGTCAGCACAGAGCCTGACATGGGGCTTGAACTTATGAACCCTGAGATCAGAACCTGAGCCCGAAGTCAGACGCTTAACTAGCTGAGCCACTCAGGCTCCTCTAGTGATGATAGCTTTTGAACTCACTCATTTATTTCTAAATAATTATAATAATTCTATCCTTCATATGTTTATATTGGTTCACAGGATATTGCCAATATTCAGCTGGTTTTTACCTGTAAAAATGACAATTTCTTTGTTTTAAATTTTTTTAAAGTTTATTTTTAAGAAAGAGAGAGAGAGAGAGTGCACAAGCGGGGGAGAGGCAGAGAGAGAGAGAGAGAAAGAGAGAGAGACAGAATCTGAAACAGGCTCTAGGCTCTGAGCTGTCAGCACAGAGTCCGATGTGGGGTTCAAACCCATGAACCGTGAGATCATGACCTGAGCTGAAGTTGGATGCTTAACTGTCCGAGCCACCCAGGCATCCCCAAAAATGACAATTTCTTAACAGTTCAACCTATATGTGGTTGGGCATATTTTTAAAGTTTGTTTTCTTTTCTTCATCGTGGTGTCTTCCCTCTTTTCTCTCCTTCCCTTTCACTCTAATGTCTGAGTCAGACCCAGAGTCCAAAGCTGTAAGGAAAAAAGGGTAGCTTTAGTGAGACATGTGACCCTCCAACGTCATGTGATTCAAGCACAATGAGGAAGTGAAACTCCTCACTGGTCCTCAAGCATTAGTGAACCTAAAAAAATCACCTGCAGGCCCCGCCCTCCGAGATTTTGACTCGCCAGGTCCGGGGTAGGGCTTAGAACGTGCATTTCTAACAAGTTCCCAGGTGATGTTGATGCCTTGGGTCCGGGAGCCTCACCTGGAGAGCCATTGGTCTAGACCATCCTTTGACAGAATTTGGCTGTGAAGACAGAGTGGGCAGTAACCAGTGTCAACAGCAAGACTAAGAAAAGGCATACTTCCTAAGATCCTACTTGGTTTAGGAATAGCCCCAACTTTGCTCCCAAACCATCTTCTCTTCTACCTGGTGTCCACAGTCTCAGGTCCTTGGGCTTTGATTTCTCTTTTGTCAGTCGGTATTATTTTAGGGTCATAAAGGTTCCCAGATCCTGATGCAGCCGTGTGAGTCTGTTGGAGAGATTGCAAAAGAATGAGGGTTAAGAATTCTCTTCTAGATGTAAATGTTTCTAACGCACGACTAGGATTGGTGAAGGCAAATGTCACCCTTAATGGGGACAGGAGAGTGCATTTATCTCTACCCTTAACATATGACGTAGTAACTTGTGTGGTGACCTAAGCCATGGCTTGTAGCTACAGTTGGTGATAAAATGGGGACTGGTTGAATCGACTTGTTCCTCTTGTTACAGAATCTGTTCCCAGCTATACCACCAAAGTATCTTTCAGCCTTCAGCTTTAATACCATCCATCAGAAGACTGCAGAATCTCCCTGTCCCGTGGAGCTAGCAATCTTGGTGTTGTGGAATAACGGTTTGTGCGTAAGGACAAAGTCTAGACATCACGGTCATAGTTAGGAAAAATGGTTTTCAAATTTCACATTTATGAATACTTCTCTCTGGGGGCTGGAGAGTTGATAAATGGGTTTATAGAAGTAATATGTAAGGGTTCATTTGCATATACTTATTTCTAAACAATCCACCTTTAATATTTTAGAAAATGCGTTCGTTTTAAAAATTATAACTCAAAGACCAAATTAGGAAGTTGATCGCACTGATTTTAAGAATCCAGGAATAAAGAAAGGGGTTGTAAAAAGAACATTTGTATTGGGCTAGTCAAATGAGATTTTATTTTATTTACCTTTATTTTTTTATTAAAAATTTTTTTTAACATTTTATTTATTTTTGAGAGACAGAGAGAGAGAGAGTGTGCAAATGGGGGAGGGGCAGAGAGAGGAAGAGAGACACAGAATCTGAAGCAGGCTCCAGGCTCTGAGCTGTCAGCACAGAGTCTGACATGGGGCTCGAACACACGGACCGTGAGATCATGACTTGAGCTGAAGTCGGACGCTTAACCAACCGAACCACCAGGCACCCCTATTTTGAAGGAGTTTTAATGTATGATTTCTTTTACTGAGGAGAGTTTTCCTTGGGCTTATACAAACTGCTATTTTCATATTTTTCAATGATGTTTTGTAAGTGTAGGGTCTTGGGAGAGACTTTGGGCATAATTTGGGCATTGACTGTAGAAAGAAGGGCTGGATTGTCTGCCCGTGCATTGGGCACAGGACATTCAGAGGGTGCACTGGGGGCCCTAGCAGAGGCCGTGTGGGGCCTGGCTGGTCCTAGGAAGCCTTATGTGGGCTGCATGGATGGTCCCCCTGCCCTGAGTGGGAACCTTGGGAGTCCTGAGACCCACCTTAGACCAGGGAGCAGAGGTAGTACCCTCAGGGACTCCTCTTCCAAGGTGGCTGCACAGGATAGCAGGGATGGCTAGTCCACCATGGTGAGGAGCCCCTAGCAAGGCTTCCTTGCAGATACCACAGGAGAACTCTGCCCATGGCCATAATGCTGCAGTCCGCAGGGAGCTCATGAGACTGTTTTATGGTGGCAAAGATGGGATTCATTTTAGGGCTTTGGACTCTTACAACACATCGTATGATTTGGAGAAATTGTACAAATATCTATTTTTATACCATTGTCTTGAGCTAAAATCAACAGGATTGTGAGTTGAAGATAAGCTTTAACAAGTAGCTCTCGTGACTAAGAAGGAAAAAGTGCATATTTCACATATTTATATATGAATCAACTCCTACATGGTCTAGTTCAGTGCTGTTAAGTAGGATTTTCTGCAGTGATGGAAATGTTCTATATCTGTGCTGTCCAAATGTAGT
Organism: Panthera leo; assembly: GCF_018350215.1. NCBI lineage: Eukaryota > Metazoa > Chordata > Mammalia > Carnivora > Felidae > Panthera > Panthera leo. The sequence goes on along the minus strand of NC_056680.1, from coordinate 15,932,681 downwards.
GACCCCCAGATACATGTGCTTTTTGACCACTTGAACAATGACTGGCATAACTGCAGAATTTTTAAGTAATTTAGAATTTTTAATTAAATTTAATTTTAGATTGCCACAGGTGGCTACCATATTGAACACGCACATCTAGCCAGTTGAGTTTTGGGGGAAGAAATGAAGGGTGATTTTTATTTTCTCTTATCAGAAGGGCTACTATGACCCCCCCCCCCCCCCATATTTTGTCTTGGTAGACTGAATCATAATTCCAAGTATTTTATCCTCAACAGATGCAAAACGGGTAGAGCATTCTAGAATCACATGGTAATACTTCAGCGGAGGATTGCCTCAAGTTAGAAACAAACTCTGAGAAGTAGGTTAAGAGATGAAAAGAGTAGGAAAATGAGAAATCACTTCACGTGAACAGCAAACAATTATATTTTTCTTTTTACCTCCTTAAAATCGGGACTGAAATTTATTAATTGAACTACTCGAATAAGTTTGAGACTTTGTTTCATGCCAAGGTATATGTTGTAGATAGTCAAATAGAAAATAAATCTTAAAGGGGGGCAAATGGGGCTTTCATGAACATTGTCCATGACTTATGTAAAATTTATTTCAATAAAACCAGTCTTTTGTGCAAAAACTTTGTGTTGGTGTTACATATAAGGTAAAAAGTACTGCACTGATATATAATTATCTCATGCTACATGATATCCCAAACCAAATATATTGTTTGAATATGACGTTTGTAGGACACTACTTAATCTATTCATATATGTATAAAAATGCAGCCAGATTATAGCGCAGAATATGTATTTTAGTGGAAATACCCTAGAGATTTGAAAATTTGATGTGATGCGTATGAACCGATTCATAATTTGGAAAAGGAATTTCCATTGCGGGCACAGGTATGAGCACTAAAGCTACATGAATAAAGGCATAAGATGTACTTCTTAGAAGAAAAATGCTCTGGTTCCAAAAGCTTATTAGTATACCCGTTTTCATACATTGGACGTTAAAGGGACAAAGACACTCAGGTGAAATCATTCGGTGGTGCATTTTACTTACTAGCAAGGTCCTCATCACATTTCTTGACTGGAGCTTTCTAGAATGACCGGTTGGCGTGCTTGCCAAACCCCAGTTTAGGGTAACTTCGTGATGATGGCAAACAGAAAGGTCCAGAAATCAGTTACTGTCTTTCCTTCTCTGTATCCTTTCCTTCCCACCTCAGTGTGTCTCTTGAGTCTCTCACTACTTCTGAGCAGGAAGGAAAACGTACTTCGAGGTACTGTTTTGTGGTGGGTGTAGGTTTACTCGATTCTAATTTCCCGTGTCCTAAGTCTGCTCCATTCCTGATGCACAGGGACAGCAAATAGTTTCCCCCACCCTACTTGTCAGTAGCAATATTTGGTATCAGAGTAACTTTTGATCATGTGACAACACTTCTTAGGATTTTAACGTACTTTCCAATTCCTTCTTGAAATGAAAGTTCTTGACTCTAGTCTTCAGTGAGCTTACAAATTGTTCAACATCCGCTTCCCTTAATGTCCCCATTATCTAAGTTTTCTACTGTGTTCTAGTTTGTTTTCCTTATTGACAGACACTAAATCATTCCACCCATCCCGCTTATCTTTGGATACAGTAGAGTCTTTCTGGGAGGGATATCGGCACGTGTTTCCCACCTCCCTGTATGTGCCATCTCTTTATTGTGCAAACGTGGACTCACACGCACATGCCCGTTCCAGGCTCTTCTGCAATCTGGTCACCACCGGGACTCAGGGATCCAGGACTCTCTCAAGAAGTAAAAAGTAAAATAAATCTTTATTTTTTTAAGTTGTATTTATTTTAGAGAGGGAGAGAGAGAACATGAGCAAGTGGGGGAGGGACAGCGAGAGAGGGGGACAGAGGATCTGAAGCAGGTCCTGTGCTGACAGCGGAGAGCCTGATGCGGGGCTCAAACCCACAAACCGCAAGATGGTGACCTGAGCTGAAGCTGGATGCTTAACTGACTAAGCCACCCAGGTGCCCCGAGAAGACAATTTCTAAGGCTGATTCCATCTTAAACATTTTATGACTTGCCTTCCACTAAAAATTTCAAAAAACATTTTTTTTAAGTTTATTTATTTTGAGAGAGACAGTGACAACATGATGGGGGGGGGAGAGAGAGAGAGAGAGAGAGAGAGAGAGAATCCCAAGCAGGCTCTGCACTGTCAGCACAGAGCCTGATGCAGAGCTCGAACTCACAAAACCATGAGATCATGACCTGAGCCGAAACCGAGAGTTGGATGTTTAACCAACTGAGCTACCCAGGTGCCCCAGAACCCCTTTTTATATTAACGACCCACCATGTCCTTCCTACCTCACTGGTCACTCAGCTGCCAGCTGTTTATGGGGCTACTAGGTACGCTTGTTCCTTAGACATGTGTTTGTAACTGTCTTGTCCACTATCACATTTTAAGTTTCCGGAGTTTGCTGAATAGGTATACAGACTGGGCTCAAATATTTGAAAACAAATAGCAAGCCCCAGAAGAATTTGCCTACACATTTCTTTTGTGTTCCCAATACTTCTGTCTGTGCTGAGATGTACAAATATTATTTCTGATATTGCCTTGAAAGAGTAAGCTTGCTGGGGCGCCTGGGTGGCTCAGTCGGTTAAGCGTCCAACTTCGGCTCAGGTCACGATCTCACGGTTTGTGAGTTTGAGCCCCGTGACAGGCTCTGTGCTGACAGCTCGGAGCCTGGAGCCTGCTTCGGACTCTGTGTCTCCCTCCCTCTCTGCCCTTCCCCTGTTTACACATGCTCTCTCTCTCAAAAATAAAAAATAAACATTAAAAAAAACAATAAAAAAGATCTTTGCTTAAAAAAAGAAAACTTCCATGGTAAAAAAAATTGTATTTTCTAGAAATTTAGCACACCCATTGGTATAGCTATTATAAAGAAAACAACAACCCAGAAAGTAAAGTGTTGGTGAGGATGTGGAGAAGTTGGAACCCTTGTCCCTGTTGGTGAGAGTGTAAAACGGTAGAATCGCTATGGAAAATAGCAGGGCACTTCCTCAAAAACTTAAAAATAGAATTACTGTATGTTCTACCATTTCCACTTCTGAGTGTGTATCCAAACGAGTTGAAAGGAGGGTCTCAAAGAGCTATTGATACATTTGCATTTTGGGAGGTGGGAGCCACCCGGATGTCTGCAGATGGATAAACAGAATGCGGGATATACAAACCATGGAATATAATTCAGCGTCAGAAAGGAAGGAAATCCTTCCCATGCTACAACGTGGAGGAAACAGGAGGATATTACGCTAAGTGAAATCAACCAGTGACAAGAAGACAAACGCTGTCTGAGTCTGCCTATGTAAGGTCCTCAGGGAAGTCACATTCACGGAGACAGAAAGAAGAATGGTGGTTAGCAGGGATTGAGGGAGGGAGAAAACGCGAGTTGTCGTCTAATGGGTACAGAGTTCTGAAAATGAAGAAGTCAGTGACAAGCTGAGCACGCACTCCAAGTGGGTGTGTATTTGTTTATTTACACATCGTGTCACAATACCATTCTACTCATACATCAACATACATTATAAGCCACACAACAAGAAATAGTAAAGGACAAAGAAACAAAAAATGGAGTTTGCAGGTTCTAGCCCCAACCTGGGTAGATGGTCCTACCTTGACCACACAGGTGGTGCTACCTTGGTCCCCCCTGAGCTGTGTGGACCCTGCTGTGGAGACCACTGCTTTGAGACCCAGGTTTTCAGCCTAATGAAAACCACAGCAAGTGCCTCCACAGACTGATGTCACAGGGTCTGGGCAAGCTTCTCTGGTGAGAGGACCCACGGGTCTCCTGAGATTTCCAGATGGTTCTGTGGGCTATAATGGTTTCGGTCTACAGAGAACAAGCGGGATTTCAGTGTCTTTTAAATAACATTGAATGGAGGTGAAATTAACATGAAATTAACCGTTAAAGCTCACATGAAATCAACCATTTAAAAATGAACAATTCAATGGCCTTTACCGAATTCACAGTGCTGTACAACCACCTGCTCCATCTTGAGCCAAACATTTTCATCACCACTCACCAACTCCCCCCACCCAAAAAAAGCCCCCGTACAGATTAATCCCCTTCCCCACAGCCCCTGGCAGTCACCAATCTGCTCCCTGTCTCTGTATTTACCTATTCTGGAAATTTCCCATCCTTGGGATCATACTACATGACTTTGAACTTGGCATCACCTTGAGATCCACTGAACAGTCTCTACGATAATCACCACCACGATGACTAGAACGAGGCAAAAACAGCAAACATTCCCATACCTGCACCTGGGATTCGGGGCTATGTGGGAACAGAGTCCTTCCCTCCAGCGGGAGACCTGAACTCGCCTCTCCATGTGGTGGTAGGTGTTTGCTCTCGGGCTCCAGTGGGTGGGGAGGCTGGCAGCCTGCGTGGGCCCTGCATACGAGGGTCTGGGTAAAGGCTTCCCCTTGTTGGCCTGGGTGTTCACCGCGTCCACTGTGGTGCCACTCCCTGCGGGAGAGGGCACGGGAATGATGGTCCCGAAAGTAGGTGAGCTTATGGAGGCAAGTGCTGGGGACACCGGTGCCTGCACAGCTGGACCCACCCCACTCTGAGCACAAAAGCCCTGTAGACATGCCTCACAGTTGTTACTGTCATGCGGCCCCTCAAGAGAGATTTCCTTGATCATAGGAAGCTCCTCCATTGACTTAAATCCTTCTCTGTAGCATTTCTTCAGAATTCGGAACACCAAGTTATTCAGGATCCTTGAGATGTTCTCTGTGGTGAACTCGGGAACCTCAAATGGAGACTGACAGCACTTCCGACATCTCTGGGCAAAGACCCTCATCTTCACCTGGCCCTGGGGTTCCCCCTTACTCTTGTGCATGTGGAAAAGGACCTGAACTTGGGAAGAGGCCCAACGACGAGAGCACAGGGAGCACTGGAACCTGTGGAGACAGAAGATGAGACCCTCAGTTTGGCCCAGGAAGGCTGAGTTGGGGGCTGGGCCAGAGGGAAGAAAGGGGACCCAACAACACACAGATGTGGTTTGACCGGGGCTGCGGTGAGTGGGGAAAGAACTCAGCGAGCCCCTCACTCCTGCCTCCATGGTGTTGCCCACATGCCTTGGGACCCACAGGTGTCTGTCATGAAAATGGCTAATCACAAGGTGTCTGCACTGGAGGGGATTTTCTAAGTCCAACTCGATCACGCTGGAGATGAGGCACGTGTTGGAACTAATCGTGTGCAGAGACTCAGTGGGCGTAAGAAGCAGGACTAGACCTCCAGGCTCCTGGCCCCAAACCAAGGCTTCTTCAAATGTAGACTGAAGTGGGTCAAAAAGCTACAGGTGCAACAGCAGCCATTAAATCAGCCCCCAAGAACCCTGAACTAAAATCCACCAGTGGTACAAATGGGTGTTGGTTGAAAGTTTATGCCTCCCCGCAATTCACATGCCTCCCCGCAATTCACATGCCGGAATCCTACCCTTCAAAGGTGATGGACGATGTTAGAAGGCCTTTGGGATGTGATTAGGTCATAGGGGGGAGCCCATGCGAATGGGATTAGTGCTCTTATCAAAAAGATCCCGTAGAGCTCCCCAGCTCCTCCCACCACGTGAGGATACAACAGAAGTCAACCCAGAAACAACCCAGAAGAGGGCTCTCACCTGACCAGCTAGCACCCTGACCTTGGACTTCCGGCCCCTAGAACCATGAGCAATCATGTCTGTTGCATATAAGCTGCCCAGTCTGTTTTTTCTTTTTTTAATTTTTTTAATGTTTAGTTATTTTTGAGAGACAGAGAGAGGCAGAGCGTGAGCAGGGGAGGGGCAGAGAGAGAGAGGGAGACACAGGATCTGAAGCAGGCTCCAGGCTCTGACCTGTCGGCACAGAGACTGACATGGGGCTCGAGCCCATGAACCACGAGATCATGACCTGAGCCGAAGCCAGATGCTCAACTGACTGAGCCACCCAGGAGCCTCCGTTTTGCTCTGTTCTGTTTTTTTTGTTTTTCTTTGTTTTTTTTATAGCTGCCCAAACAGACTAAGGCAATAAGTCATAGCCCCACAGATCAGGGAGGGTCTAGTGTCCTAAGAAAAACATTGTTCTGCCCTGTTGCCCAGGGTCCCTGATCTACCAGTATTACAGGGAGATCACAGTGTCCAGCTGTCTCTCCTTTTACGCCCCTCCAACCCAGTTGGGTTCTGTGTGTGCCTGGTCTCAGGGTACAAGAGAATGACACCTCGTCTCCACAGGGAAGAGGGCAATTTCCTGAGCTCAGATATTTGGACACGCACGGCAGGAGAGATGGAGAGAGGGGAAGGAGGCAGGGAAGCACATGGCTGCCCCCACGATGGGAATCATGGGAGACACAGAAGCTGCGGGGTGGCAGGGCCGTCTCATGCTGATCAGCTTGCCTGTGTGCTCTCTCCTGCTTCACAGCCCAGTTAGGTTGGGCAATGTGACCGGTTGCCCAATGGGAGGTGGGCAGTGACATGGGCTACTTCCAAATCTAGTGCAGAAGCTCTTGGAAAACGCTTCACTCTTCTTCCTCCGCCTCGGTGACCCTGGGACCATGTGTTAGGTCAAATCACCAACAGTTTGTGGTTTGGGGGGCGGGGGGGGGTGGCGCTGGGCTCTGCTCTTCTGGCTGCTGTCCCTTGTCCCTCCCTCTGGGTCATGCTACTCTGCTCATGTGCCAGCTCAGAGTTCAAGGAAAGAAAGGAAAGAAAGGAAGGAAGGAAGGAAGGAAGGAAGGAAGGAAGGAAGGAAGGAATGGAAGGAAGGAATGGAAGGAAGGAAGGAAAGGAAGGAAGGAAGGAAGGAAGGAAGGAAGGAAGGAAGGAAGAAAGAAAGGAAGGAAGGAAGAAAGAAAGAAGCTGAGATTTTGCTCAGGTGCTCCTGGCTTGGGAAGCTGTGGGCCACCAGGACAGGAGAGCTCTGTTTCCTCTGCCCAGACCCTGCCCCGGAGAGGAGGGCAGTGGGCAGGCACCGAGCCCCTGCCCCAGTCCTAGGAGAGAGTCCCAGCCTCCCACCCTCTGGCAGGTGGGCAACCCCATCCACCTGACCCTTGGAGCTCTGCTTTCCCACCCGGATAAAAGGGTGGGGCTTTGGATGGACTCCTGAGGGTCTTAGTTTAAAAGGATCCATCAGCCTGGAGCAGAAGGGACAAGATGCATATTCCTCAGCTACCCCTGTCCTCTGTCCTCTCCTGGAGGGGCTCCTCAGGCCTCTCCCTCCTAGGCTCTGTCGTGAGCCCCAGGTCCCCCGAGGCAGGGAGCGTATGCAGGGAACGTAGCTCTCTCAGTTTTCCTCACTGCTATCTCCTCCCCCGATTTCTCTGCATCAAGGCGTCTGCCTACACCAGTGCCCAGTCCTGCTACTGTGTGAGGTTCACTGTAGCAAGGAAAAAGCCTTCACCGAAGCTAAAGCTTCTTGGGTGATGGGCATCTTACTTCCTGTAGTGCTCAATTTGCAAGCACAGAATGGAATAAGAAAAGTAGCAAGTAGGGGCACCTGGGTGGCTCAGTGGGTTAAGCGTCCGACTTCGGCTCAGGTCGTGATCTAACGGGTCGTGGGTTCGAGCCCCGCGTCGGGCTCTGTGCTGACAGCTCAGAGCCTGGAGCCTGCTTCGGATTCTGTGTCTCCCGCTCTCTCTGCCCCTCCCCTGCTCTTGCTCTGTCCCTGACTCTCTCTCTCTCAAAAATAAATAAACATTAAAAAAAATAAATAAGAAAGAAAAGTAGCAAGTATACACAGCAACGAATAAACAAGAATGTTCTGGAATACGTCCCCTCCTGTTCCCCACTCACCTGGCGAAGGCCCACTGCTGGTACTGTGACCACCCTGGCTGCAGGGTGTTGGGAAGAAGGTCTTTGTCTAGTGTCAAGGTCCATTTGTGCCATGGTTTCAGCTCCTGAATTAATTCCTGGAACACCTGCTTCCATACCTCCATGTCCTCACCCATCGCCACTGCTGTGGAGAGCCGGGTACGTCAGGATCTCCTGGACTCTGACTGGACTCTCCCGGATCTGGAAGCAGGACATGAGGTTTCCAGCTTTACAGAGCAAGGGCTGGGGCCCGCTCTCCCTTTGTGGACCTGAACTGGGCCCGTGGAGCAGCTCTCTGCCTCAAGGTCAAAGGTCAGTCGAGTCTGGCTCCCAGTTCTGAGAACAGTGCTTGCCTCCACGGGGAATTTCGAAAGACACGGCGTGCATGGTTTCGGCCAACAAAATATTACCAACGGCAAGGTCGGGACCCTGGGTTGGAAGAAGTGCACTCACTCTGGCTCTGAGCGCCTGCCCCTTCATCTGGAATGGATAGAGGCTTCCCCGGGCTCTTTCTGGTTCTAGCACTTGAAAGGCCTTATCCGTTGGGCTGCTGTGCTCCCGACTGGGGAGGAGAGCCGCAAAGAAGAGGGCCGTGGCCATCGTGTCCCTCCCCGGCTCCCTGCACCCCTGCTCTGTGCTCTTTGCTTCCCGTTCATAGGACCAGATTTCACAGCCCCCAGGCTGTCCAAGGAGACTCCTGAGGCTCGACTTCCTCCCCATTAGAAAACAAAGCTGACGCAAACAAAGCTGGGTGTCCAGATGAGGCTGCAAGGTCCCCAAGGGGGTGAGAGGCCAGTGGCCACACCCGACCCCACTTCCTGGAGGAGAGGCTTGAAAAGGAAGGACAGAGGAGCAGGGGGCAGGCAACGGCCCAGGGAGGGTGGGTGAGATTCTGGGGACCACCCCCTCCTCAGCCAGCCTGGTGTTGACCTGCGTCACTTTCTCCTTTCCAAAAGAAAAGCCCCGCCTCTGGCCATCCTCCTGCGTGGCCTCGGCCTCAGCCTCTCGCGGCACAAGAGCCTCTGTCCTGGTGTCCCCCCCAGGTGCCTCTGTGCAGCTCCAGCCACTGTCCACATTGCAGCTGGGGGAGGAGTGGAAGGCCCCACGCGCACAGGGCACTTCAGCATGGCCTTTGAAGCCCTCACAGGCCACCCTTGGCCCTGCCCAGCCCATCCTCTCCCAAGCCCATATCCACCCCTACACCTTAAGCCACAGCCCCTCACTCCGTGCCACCCAGCCCCGCGTCCTGTGCTCACGTTCGCCCCACGCAGAGCACCTGCCTTCGCTGACGTGGCTCCTGCCCCGGGTCCAGTTCCAGGGCCCAACAGCGCATGGTCCGTGTTCCACGCCCCTTCCCTCGTCCCCCCGCCCCGGGTCCCGCACCAGCGTCCTAATTGCACCCGAGAAAGAAATCTCACCCATGGATAGTTGTATAAATGCAAATGCTTTTCTGCATCACAGAGGTGATTCAGAGGGAGGTGGAGACCAGAGGGTATTGAGACAATGGCCTGTCTTAACTTTTGGGTCTGGTATGAGGTCTTGTGTGAACATGTCATAGGTGGTTCTGTGTTGTTAAAACTGCCCTTGAAAGCCAGTGTGCAAGGAGACCTTGAAGATCCCCAGATGGCTCGGTGTTTCTATGTCCTGTGAAGATTACCTTTGGCGTCTTGCTCTACTAAGAATATTCTATTCATGTATTTATTTTATTTTATTAAAAAAATTTTTTTAAATGTTCTTTTTATTTATCCTGTTAGAGAGAGCGCAAGCAGGGGAAGGGCAGAGAGAGAGGGAGAGAGAGAACCCCAAGCAGAGAGCCCGATGCAGGGCTCGTGCTCCTGAATCGTGAGATCATGACCTGAACCGAAGTCAGATGCTTAACCCACTGAGCTACCCAGCGCCCCATCAATAAGAACATTCTAACTGGAAAATTCTGAATTCTTAAATGATAGAAGTATGTGAACACAGGCATTTAATGATGTGAGAAAGTTTGTCACATTTACGTTAACATAGGCTAAATGTCTTCCCTCTATCGTGAGTAACGTCATTTACCTGATCTTCCAGAGAATTCTGGGTGTCTGGGACAGGAGCGGGGTGTCAAGGCCTAGGAAGAGGCACATAAACTGAGCAGGCCTGAAGACAGCCAGAGATTCACATTCCTCGGACCAGCCCCGAAGTTCTCATTGAACTGGTCTGGGCCTCAGATTTCTAAAAACTCCTCAAGCGATTCCAAGGCCTGGTTATGGTGGAGACAAGGAGGCTGAAGGGAAAGACAACGCGGGCAGGTCCTGGCCAGCAATCGCAGACTCAGAGGCAGAGATTTTCCCCATCCCTGCGCCGCCCCCCCCCTTCCCCCCCACCCCCACCCCCCAGTGCTGTGCCCGAATCAGCCAGGCCTAAGACTGCCTAAAACTGTCCTAAGACCGCCTGGTTGCATCCACCAGCGGGGTCAGACGCTGGCAGTCTGAGCTGTGGGGAGGAGGCAGGGGTGGGGTGGGAGAGAGGAAGGGGAGGGAAGGAGGAAAAGGAAAGGTAGGAGGGGCGAGGCAGGAGGGGTTTGCTGAAGCCACTTTGGCAACCTCTTTCCTGGCCTCACTGCAGCTGGAGAGATTTATAAAGCAGGTGAGGGGACAGGGGACAGAATCGTGCTGGTGGTCAGGTCTTTGGTCTGGGGCTCCGACAGGTTGTGTGACGGTGGACAAGTCACTTTGGGCTTTTATGAGGAAGGATACTAGGCATGCCTGTGCAGAGAAGGGCCCAGAAGGCAGCCACCGCTGGTCCCTGAAGCTTTACAAAAACAATTCCCAGGACTTCGCTTGGGTCGGTGACTCTCACGGAAACCCCTCCACTCTGGAAATGGGGGTTTAAGTGTATAAACAGGAGCTCATCTCACTGCCTCTGCCTGGCAAGGGTTCTGTCCCTCCCTTCCTCGTGGGCAATGGCTGGGCGCATCCCTCCTCACACCCACCTTCTAACCCAGAGGCCGTTCTCCTCCCAAGGTCCCAAAGGTCAGGGACCTTTGCTGTCACTCTTTCTGACCATCGGCTGGGGCCTGGCTCTGCTGCTGGGAGGGGGCCGCTATGTCGGAAAGCTTGGGATGTGCCCCGCTGACCTTGAACAAGACGACACCCTGCCTTCTTGCACCAGCTCTCGTGCTGAACACAAATGTCCTTTTCGTGGTCTACTTGTGCCATGTTTTCCAGAGTTTTGTGGTTTGGGGTTGGTGGTTTCGTGGTTTGAAGTGGCCGCGAAGCGTAGTGCCCAAGCTCTGCCTGGTGCCCCTAAGTTCAAGTGCACTAAGCGCGAGCAGGCTGGGATGCGCCTCACGGAGAGAATGTGCGTGTTAGATAAGCTCCATTCGGGCACGCGTTCTCGTGCCGACGGCCGCGAATTCAGTGTCAATAAATTAACAATATTTGCTAACTAAGGTGTCTTTAGACCGAAGCCACATAAGGTTCTGTATTGAGTAGTTGAACAAAACGGTACTAGACGCTGGCAGGAACCTAAGTCTGTATTTCCCCTGGGAGCGATGGTTCAGCATTTGCTATTCCAGCGTTTTGGGCACCTTTACGGACTGTGGCCACGGCAAATCGCGAGAAAGGCTGCATTTTCTTTGTCCACCCCGTGGTTTGTCTTCCCTCCCACCCTTCTACCGGGGGGAGCTGCTTTGGGGAAACGAAATCACTTCCAAACCTTGCCCTCCCCTGGTACCCAGCTTTTGTCCAGAAAGTTTCTGACGACTCGTGCAGTTAGCTCTACTATTAGCCCCTGCCGGATCTCCAGGCCCTCTGCTGGCTCCTGTCCTGAGTCTGAGGCCCAGAGAACGACTGTATTTGGAAAAAGGGTCTTTGCAGATATAATTAGATTAAGTATCTTGAGATGAGATCTGTTTTATATGATTTAAAGTTTCTTTTGATGGTGCAACACGAGGACCTTCAGATGAAAGGCAGAATTTTTTGTGATTTACAGTTCAGAAGGTTGCCAGAGGGCTGCACCCCCCGGGGGACAAGGTAATAATAACCTGGAGCTGTAGGGGGCAGTTTGTATATGGCGAGCAGGGCGGGCTTAGCTAGGTTTCAGGGGCTCACTGTAGATTGGCCAACTTGAATAATTTCCTGGGCTCCTGGGCGTACAGGCTGTCCCTTGTTGTCTAGTATCTGTCCCCACTTGCCCCGGGCGTGTAGGTACTGCATTAGGATAGGTACAAAATGCTTTCAAGGGTGAGGCCCTTCTTTTACAGTCCCAGCTTTTTAGTCAAAGTAAGTCTCTCTTCTCTTTCAAACCTGACCACTCTGGCTTCTGCGATCTTATTCCCCAAGGAAATTGCTAAGTCAAGTTTAAAATGACTTCCACTGTTTTTCTTTGATTTTGCGCTGTCCCTGTGCTGAATGCAAGAGAGAAAATAAAACCAAAACAGACCTTTAAGAGACAATTTAGTTCCTCTAGAGATTGAGAAAACCCTCATCAGTCTCCTCATCCCTGTATTTCACTCTTGGGGCTTTTGAAAGTTCCATTTGAACCACTGGTTTTATTATTCAACAGAGAATTCATGACTTCAAGACAACAGGATGACTTCTCTGGTATAGGATAAAAGTTTCCATTCCTGATTATCTGTTCACTGACACAACTTCCCCACCCCCCTGGGTTCACAGCCCGGGGCCGGGGCTTAGGTAATGAACAGACCCGAACCAGCGTGAGACCATGTGACTTCAGAACCCTGGGCAGGGCCACAGGAATTGCTTCCTCCCCCCCACCAGGCAGAGGCCTCTCGCGCTGGAACTGCTGGACGAGAAGGTGTACAGGCTATAGCTGGGGTACAGGGGTGCTTGAGGCCGCGAGGCCTCTGACTCCGCACGGCTCCTGGCCTACGCTGGCCACAGGACAGGGACCCCCAGGGTGGGCAGTGGTCCTCGCTGCTCGGTCTCTTTGTCCCCTCCTGGAGCACCTTTGGGCTTCAAGTTTCTTATTTTTAAAATTCAAAACACACGTTTATTTCTGTTGTTAATGGCGAAAAAAGGAGCCAAACACCAATAATAATAATTATTTTTAAAATATGTTGGTAGTAACAGGCCTCACAGCAGTTCCCCGCCCTCCTCCCCCCCAGGCGCCCACAAATAGTGTAGAGACAGGGCGGCCTCAGTGGAGCACCAGGCAGGCAGCAAGGCAGCCGGCTCGCTGGGCGCTGGTCCCGCCGATCCCAAGTGGGGCTGCCAGGTGAAACACAGGGTCGTCTGGATCTGAACTTCCAATTTCAATAACAACGAATGATATTCTTAGCGAACTTTACACTAAAGTTAGTGTAATCAACTAAGAGTTGATTCGCTGCTCGTCTGAAATTGGAATTTAAGTCGGGGGTCCTGGTGCTGGCTTTGGGCTGCTAAAAGGGGCGACGGTAGTCGCGGGGCTTCGCGCCCCTCGCTGTCACCCTAGGAAAGATCCGGGTCCACCACTGGGGGTGGCAGCGGCGGCGGACGAGGGGGCGGGGCGCTCGCTAGGAGTCGCGCGAGAGGCGGAGGAGGCTGGGGGCGGGCCGGAAGTATGGAGGGGGCGCGGCCGGCGGGCCGGAAGTGTGCTGGGGCGCGCGCGGAGCGGAGGGCGGAGCGGAGGGCGGAGCGGAGGGCGGAGCGGAGGGCGGAGCGGAGGGCGGAGCGGAGGGCGGAGCGGAGGGCGGAGCGGAGGGCGGAGCGGAGGGCGGAGCGGAGGGCGGAGCGGAGGGCGGAGCGGAGGGCGGTGTGTAGTAGCTGCTGGAGCGCGCTGCTTGGCCCTCTGGGCCAAGGACCCTCATTGGGGACCGACTCAGACAAGGGGGAAAAGCCCTTCCATCTGAACTGTACGCTGATGAGTTGAGGTCCAGAATCTACATAAAGGAACAAAGCACACGTAACATTTCAGATTATTCAAGTCTTAGGGTTTGTGCCCTCTCACCCCACAAAACATATTTCAAGCCTCGCGGCGTTGGGAAGAAAAGGCAGCGTTCATGTCCCCTGCAGGGGAGGGCTGGCGGGCCTTCCCCCGCGCCACCTGCGGCCCCACCGGTTACAGATTGAAGGGACTGAAGCTCGGGATTCACACGCCCGCTTGATATTCATCCCACTCTCGCCCGAAGCGGAGCCTCTCCTGTTGCAGTAACTTGTCCTGAAGTAGAATGGACATTCTGAAGATACGCATATTCCACAAAATAACACATTTTTTTCACAGTAAAGTGTTTAAATGAAAATCAGCACTATTAGGATTAAGCAAAGAGGATTTAACCATGTTCTTGGCTGGTTGAAGAGAGAATAAAACACTGCATAGAGAATGAAAGGTATTTTGCGGTGTTTCGTCCCCAGCTAGAGAACTGGGGACTGCCCACGGCTTCACCGCCACACCCCCCAGTTCACCTGCTGTTGGCTCCTGGAAAGCCAGTCCAGTTTAATCTCTGATATATTTCATTCATCCTATTTTAAATCTTTTTGAACCCGCAAGTCGCTGTTGTTGTCCTAAATACAGCTAGAATATCCCCGTTTTGACCATATTTTAAGAAAATAGGTCTGAGTACCCATCTTTAGGCCATTCATATCTGTCCATTGTGGCTTCTAAGATCTTGACTTTTATTTTTTTCAAAAGTGTTTTATGAAATAGAAGAATGGGTAAGACACATATATGAGCGTAATGAGTAATTATAAAGCAAATACTTGTATAAATACCACCAAGTTCACAAAATAGAATATTAGGAAGTCTTACTCGAAATTGAGTTAGGAAGCCATGAAGGGAGCGCTCTCATGCACTACCACTCCTCATAGCTTACCTAGTTCCAGCAAGAGGAAGGAAGATCCTCTTTCTGCCCAGAAATGGCAAGCATAGTCAATGAGAGGCCACCAGTGAACTTTTAAAAAAATGTGTCTTTATTTTTGAGAGAGAGAGAGAGAGAGAGAGAGAGAGAGAGAGAGAACCCAGAGGAAGGGGCAGAGAGAGAGGAGAGGGAATCCCAAGCAGGTTCCAGGCTCAGGACCGAGATTGACACGGGGCTCCATCCCATGACCCTGCCATTATGACCTGAGCAGAAATCAAGAGTCACAGGCTCAACCAACTGAGCCACCCAGGGGCCCTGTTTTGCTTCTGTTAATTAAATGAGGAGGCCATTAGACTGAGGTGGCTCAGTGCTTTGGTAGCATATATTAGCAAAGTGAAACCTAAGTCAGGGTCAATGCACTGGAATCTGAGAAAGTGAAACTTCAGAATTATGTAGCACAGCCAACCAGGCTTTCCCAAATAAGGCCACTGCTTAAGCTATAGCCAATCAAATAATTCCTTTGCTTGGCTTCTCAGTCTTCTCTATAAAAACCTCCCCCCCTAGCTCCTGTGGGTGGAACATACTTGTAGCCACTTTGCATCTGTGGGCTGCCTGATTGGAATTGGTATAGGCTGAAATAAATTCTTGAAAAATGTTAGTGTACCTCAGTTTATCTTTCAATGCTTCTATTACAAAATAGTGTACTTGTGGGATTCATCCGTGCTGTTCCATTCCATTCTCAACCCTGTATATTCCATTGAATGAAAACGACAATATATTTAT
This sequence comes from Panthera leo, assembly GCF_018350215.1. Taxonomy (NCBI): domain Eukaryota; kingdom Metazoa; phylum Chordata; class Mammalia; order Carnivora; family Felidae; genus Panthera; species Panthera leo. The sequence continues at coordinate 15,917,301 of NC_056680.1, read as the reverse complement.
CCACACTACTGTTGTTGCCTGTGTGGTTTGTTTCCAGTTTTTGCTTATTATGAATAATGAGACTATCCATATATTTAGACATATCTTTTTTGTGCCTTTTTATGCCTTTTTGGTGGGTATACAACGAAGAGTGGAAATCCTTGGTTATAAAGTATGCATATGTGAACCCTCAGTAGATACGACAGTTTTGGAAAGTTTATGAATATTTCAATTGTGTCAGTACTCACCAACACTTGATATTGTTGTTATTAAAAAAGATTGTTTTTCACATTTATTTTATGAGAGACGGCGCGAGACAGAGAGTGAGTGGGGAAGGGGCAGAGAGAGAGGAGGGACACAGAATCCGAAGCAGGCTCCAGGCTCTGAGCTGTCAGCACAGAGCCCGATGCGGGGCTCAGCCTCACACATGTTGAGATCATGACCTGAGCCGAAGTTGGACGCTTAACTGACTGAGCCACCCAGGCGCCCCTGATATTGTTATTAGTTTAAAATGTGACATTTCTAGCGGTTATGGAGAAATATCTCACTATGATTTAAATTTATGTTTGCCTGATTATTGTTGAAAATCGAGTATCTTTTCATAATGTTGATGGACAATTTGGATATTCTCATTCTGAACCACTTGGTCAAGTCTTTTCTTCATTTTTTTAAATTTAGAACTCTTTTTAAACGTTTGCTTACTTTGAGAGAGAGAGAAAGGGAGCAAACAGAGAGAGAGGGAGAGAGAGAATCTCAAGCAGAGCATCTCAAGCAGGTGCTGTACCAACAGCTCTGTCTGAGGTGACAGTGCAGAGCCAGACATGGGGCTTGATTTCACCAACCATGAGATCATCACCTGAGCCGATATCAAGAATCAGGTACTTAACCAACTGAGCCACCCAGGCTCCTCTTTTATTTCATTTTGAAAACTGAGTGGTTTAACTTTATTTTGTTGGTTTGTTGGAATTTAAAAAAAAAAAAAAAAAAAAAAAAAAAAAAATATATATATATATATATATATATATATATATATATATATCTTCCATATTCGTTCTTTTTCAGCTACATGTGTGACACATATGTGTTTCAGCTTTCTACTTTGGAGATTTTGATAATATTAAACTTAAATAAAATAAATACATATTACCTAAAATAAATAAAATAAAAAGAAACAGAGGAAACAAATAGCTGGCCAAAATTATAAAACATCACAGTTAGCATTGGACTGTTTTGATAATTATTAAAGAAAGCCACCCAAACTGGGACTAGGTTGTGTGATCTACGGTTTGTTTTCTAGGTGAGTTCTATAAACCATTCAAGGAAAAGGTAATTCCAACCTTACACAATTTTTTTGACATGTATAGAAAAAGAAGTCACACTTGATAACTCATTTTATTAGTGCAGTATAATGTTGATTAAAAAACAGTCAAGAAGACAAATTGTAGGCCATGTCACCGAGAACTTAACATATATATATTTAAAAAAAACCCTATATACAATAACAAAAAAACCCAGCAAAGTCAACCTTGCAATGTATTGTAAAATGCATCTTGACCAACTTGAATTTATGCTAGAAATGCAAGAATGTCTAAGTAGAAAATTATTATTGTAATTCACCCTATTGACATATAATCTTCAAAATAGTATAAAATAAAATAATGGTATTTGGTAAAATCCAACATCCATGTAAGACAAAAAGAAAAAAAAATCTTAGCAAACTAGGAATAGAAGGGAATTGCTTTGTTTGATAGAGTATCTAATAAAACTCAACAGCAAAATCATTCTCCAAGCTGAAACAATAGAAGTTTACCCTTAAAAATCAGAAATGAGACAAGGGTACCAGCCATCATTTAACATGTGAAATTCTATTCCACATTGTAATAGAGGCCCTAGGCAGCCCAATAAGTTGTTAACAAAATGGTTATAGGGATTAGGAAGAGAGAAAGAAAACCTGCCATTATTCACAGACAGTATGATTGTTTACATAGGGAAAAAAATCCCCAAGGAATTTATAGATAAATGATAAGAATTATTAAGAGTTACACAAGGTTTCTACATATAGGATGCACAGACCCAAATTATGTGCATTTCTATAGAGGCTCTTAAAAAAAAAGATTTTTTTAAAGTGACATTTACAACAGCAGTAACAAGAAAAAATTAAGGGACCTAGGAATAAATCTAACAAAGGATGTTGAAAATTTTATGGAAAAATTCTATAATTTTATAAAAGACATTTTAGAAAGACCCAAATATTTCCCAAAGGAGAACTATGACATGTGAACAGGTCAGGTAAGTCTGCATAAAAATGTCATGATTTCCCAAATTAATCTAAAAGCTCAATGCAGTTTCAGTAAAAAAATCTAACAAGATTTTTCATAGAACTTGACAAGTTTGATTCTAAAATTTGTATAGAAGTAACTAAGACCATTTTAAAGACGATCAAGTTGGGGCAGGAATTCTCCTTATTAGGTATCAACATTTAATTAAAACACACACAACTAGTAAATCAAAACAGTGTTCACCAACTGTCTAACGAAACAGAATAGACAGCCCAGAATAGACCCACCCATATGTAGAGATGTGATATATGAGAGAGACAGCCCTAAAGATTATTAGGAAATGGTGGAGCTACCAATCCATTTATCCAGGACAATGTGCTATCCAATAAATTCAATTAGATCCCTACCTTAATTTCCTGTAGATTAAGAACCTAAATATGAAAAGGAAAATTTCAAAACTTTTTCAAGTACATGCTTAAACAAGACACAAGAAGAAGAGCTATGCATTTAACTAAGCTTTTTCCCTCATAAGACACACTTGAACATGGAAAATAGAAGCCACAGAGCCACAAACACATTTGAACTAAAAAGGGGTTAATCGATGTATGAAGAACTTTCACCAATCAATGAGAAAAATATAAACAACTCAATAGAAGAATGGGCAAAAGGTATGAACAGGCAATTTACAGAAGAGAAAGCATGAAAGGTCAATGAGCATTTGAAAAGATAGTCAACCTGACCTGTAATCCAGAAATGAAAATTAAAGTAAAAATGCCATACTATCACACACATATTTGAAAAACCTAAAACACTGATAATATACCAAGTGTTTATAAGCATGTGGCCCAGCACGTAAACATATACACTGCTGTATATGTACTTGGTATATGCTGTATACCCACCTTGGAAGGCAGTTCAGTATTAAAGATCCACATGCCCTATTCAACCATTGGCAGTTCTACTTCTATGTATGGTACCCAGAAGAACACTTATACGTGTAGTGCACAGATACAAACTAGACTGTTTGTAGAAATAGCATTTTAATATCAAACAACTGTAACTCCTCCATTCCCTGTGAATAAAGGAATGAATTTTTTAGAGTCACCCAATGGAATTTTATACAGCAGTACAAATGAATGAACTAGGGGTCAGCAAATTACTACCTGCAGCCAAATCTGACCCATCACCTGTTTTTGTACAACCCGAGAACCGAGAATGGTTTATAAAGATGAACAATTGCAATAGACAGGGAACATTAACTTTGATGTTAATCTAAAAGAATTTCAATATGTTAACTAACTTGGATTTAAATTAAATTAAAAAAATAAAATAAAGTGGCAAATTCCAATGAGGTATATAATGGATAGAAAACCAATATTTCTTTCCAGGGTAAATGCTACCGGTAATTCGGTATTAGTTTTCTACATTTTTCCAATTTGACTTGATAATATATTTTGAGAATTATTGTATTCATGTGAAGGAATATTAGTTTATAGTTTTCTCCTTAGAATTGGTGTATATGTTTTCAGGATCAGGATAACATAAAGATGTTGATATTACCTTAATACTCTTTTTAATGTTTGTAAGATTTGCAATGATGTTTTTAAGCATATGTGCATTTCTTTTGTAATCAAAGATGGAAATATATGATTATGTCAGAGCAAAAAAAAAAAAAAAAGGAAAGAGAGAGAGGACACAAATTACTCATATTAGAACTGAAAGCGGGGACATCATCGCTACAGATTTATTTTGATGGACATTAAAAGTTTAATAAAAAATACCAGGGTGCCTGGGTGGCTCAAAAAAAAAAAAAAAAAAAAAAGAGAATTTCAGTCTTCTTGTTATTAGACCCATATTACAATTTTTATTCAATTATTATTACCTTTTGAATTGCATCACGAAAAGTTTCGTAGAAATCTGGTTTCCCTTTTGTTACATCAACACATACATAATACCCTCCATTTAGCCTCTTTCATACAGCGAAAAATACCTATTACCTGGCCGTTTACTGCTGACCTCTGAACTAGAGCTACGTATATCAACGTGGACCTATCTCCCAATCGTAGTGTGGAGCAAAGAATTCAAGTTGCTGAAAATAGACACAGTATGATACCCCTTAAGGAAGAACAGAACCCACAGCAGGGTAGTCTATGTCGTGTAGGGAATCACTTGCACTAAAACATAAGGAAATTCATACAACCTAAGGGTGGGTGCCATACTTGGGCAGCTTTATTAAATTAGGATGTTTCCTCTGAGCCCAAGACCCACCTTCTCTCCCAGGGGGGATGCCCCTAGGGTAGTAGAGGAGTTGATACAGAAACATAAACTATACCACAAGACTAACCATAGGTAGAGGGCCACTCTCTATGGAGCTGCGGAGCGGGAGGAGACTTTCAAGCAAGGACATACTCGGAAGGGGTCAGGTGTCTTTGGAGAAGGTGTGGTTCACTGGGCACCAGCGGGGGCAGGAGGCCTTCTGGGTGCCTGGGCCACGTGGAGGCTTGTACAGGGGGGCTGCAGGTGAGCCTGTGACCCTTGGAGCCACAGGTCACTGCGTGCAGGCCACACGGAACTTCCTGAGGGGGGGAGCCTGGGTGCCAGCGCTCGGCAGGCCTGCGGGGCACACAAGTTCAACGGGGCTCCAAGCTCTGAGTTGCGAGGGCTGCTGGGTTAGCACCGGACCCAGGCTGTAAAGTGGCAGCCCCGAGGCCAGTCCTCACATCCGCCCTCCCTCGGCCCCCCTCCACTCTGGAGATGTCCTAAGGGTTTCTTCCTGCCGTGTCCCTCCAGCGCCCTCTACCGAGAAAGCTTACTCGAAAGGGATCGTGCTCCCTCCAAAGGACGCTGAAGGGTGTGTTCAGAGGTGGGAGACCCTTTAGGACTGACCCAAACTTTCTACAAATGCGTGACAGAACCGCCCCGAAGCCCCTGGAGGAAAAGGTGCCCATCCAACTGAGTTTGGAAAGTAGGGTTTTGCCCGGGCACGGTCGGGCTCAAGCTGAAAGGGTCTGCAGGTGTCGCATCTAATTGCTGAGTGTGGTTCCCCGAGGGGAGCATTCTGAAGTTGCTTCATAGGCGTGAGGGGTGGGGGGGGGGGGGTGCAACACACAAGTAAGTACACGGACGACAGCGGTGGGGGCCAGGTTGTTCGCACTGTAGGAGAGGGAGGCTGGAAGAAGGCTGGGTTGAATCCCGAGGGCTGGATTGGAACTGGAGACGGTCCCAGGGAGCTCAGTGTGTGCACAGATGGGTAGATGCAGAAACAGGGGACGTATGTCTATGTCCAGACTTGTGTTTGTTACCCATGCACGCATCCACCCAGCCCGGTCTGCGGAAGGTGCTGGAAGCAGCAAGCACACCCAGTGCTCACAACTTGGTTTTTAATACCATTGTCTGGTAAAAGAATGGCGGCTCCTTGGTGAGGTGGTAGGAGATGTATAATACAAGATGAGCCCGGAGCATCGTGTAGTGCCCGAAAGTAAGGAAGGGCTTAAAAACCAGAAAGATGATGCACGGTGGGGACCAACCTGACTGAGCTCCCGAAGGGCAAAGCTGGGACCATCTGAGCCACAAAGTAGCATAGTATTGGATGATAACCCAAAGTATAACATAAACATACATGAATTCACACTGATAGAAATAGATGATTGGGCGGATTAAAAATACGAGCGAAAGACCAATCTTTACAGAAGACTTCCCAGGAACATACGTAGAGATTCCCACCCCCCTCCAGGAGGTGAGATTTGGTTTGGTCCCTCCACCCCTCTTCTGGGTTGGCTGGATTTACTTCCAGGGAATAGAGCCTCGGCCCTTCTAGGGACAGAGCCCCAAGTTGTGAGTGAGGACAACGGGGGATCCCCCCTGCTGCCACGCCTCGGGCTGTGTGCCCCAGGATGTGCCACACCCCGCTGGTGGAGAGAGATGCTGAGTGAGCATGCTACGGCCCCCTGCAGGAAACCCCGTGGCAGCATGGTGGGGGGGGGGGGGGCACTAGCCTGAGGTGGCTCCCTTATACCAGCAATCCAAAGTCTGATCCTGTGAAGTCCTCAAGGTTTTGAAGTCAAAAAGATAAGGAACGGGCGCCTGGGGGGCTCAGTCAGTTGAGTGTCTGACTCTTGACTTTGGCTCAGGTCGTGATCCTGGGTCATGGGATCGAGCCCCGCATCAGGCTCCGCGCTGCTGGCCGAGCCTGCTTGGGATTCTCTCTCTCTCTCTCTCTCTCTCTCTCTCTCTCTCTCTCTCTCTCTCTCCCTCTGCTCCTCCTCTGCTTGCACGCGCTGTCTCTAAAATAAAACAAACAAACAAACAACGAAATGATAAGGACAACCATCAGAAACAGCCAACCAGACTTTCGACTACAACCACTCAAGAATTTCCTTTCTTTGCTCCCTGCTCCTGTCGCTGGAGCATTCCTAACCCCTTCTGGCTTGGCTCTGCGCGCTTGGCGAGGATTTGTGCTCAGATAAACTCTTAAAATTTTTAGTATGCCTCAGTTTATCTTTTTTTTTTAATGTTTACTTATTTTTGAGAGAGAGAGAAAGAGAGGGAGGGAGGGAGGGAGGGAGATTACGTGAGCTGGGGCGGGGCAGAGACAGAGGGAGACAGAGGATCCCAAGCAGGCTCTGCGCTGTGAGCGCAGAGCCCGGGGCAGGGCTCGAACTCACCAACTGGGAGATCAGGACCTGAGCTGAAATCAAGAGTCAGATGCTTCACCGACTGAGCTCCCCCAGGCGCCCCAGCCTTAGTTTATCTTTCAAGAGTTCCGGTCATGTTTCTGCTCTAGGATGTTGATGTCATCTGCCTCTCCCCACTTCGCTGGGCCCGGAATGTCCGCTAGAGGGAAGGGACTTTGGTTGTGTTTGAACTGGTAGGTCCTCCGCCTAGCCCAGTACTTGCTAAATGCCACTTGAGTGAGTGGATGGCAGGAGTCCCCCCCACTGTGTCTGAGCCCCAGGGAAGGAGAGCAGGTGGCCAGCCTCCCTGCTCCTCCCCTCTACCTTCAGGGAACTAGCTGAGCTGGAGAGGCCTTTCAGATTTCTATTTTTTGCTGTTAAAACCTTCCTGAATCCTGGCTGCCTGAACCTCCAGCCCCTCTGCTGAGGGCATCGGGAATAGGACTTCGGCTTGTCCTTCTAGACACAAGTTGTGGCCGCCCTTCCTGCGGGGGTCCAGGCTTCTGGGGCCTACAGCTCTCTGCCTTCTGGGAAGGGTGTCTGATCTATTTGAGAGAGAAGGGGAGAGGGAGAAGGGAGGAGGGGGAGGCTGGGGAGGAGGAGAGGGAGAAAGAGAGACGTAGCACAGTTACAGAACACTTCCGCAAAGCCGACCAGACCCCGTCCAGACCTAGTCCCTCAAGCCCTTGTCCCTCTGGGGTACCTGTGGGGCCACAACAGAGGCGAAGAAACATTTATTGAGGCTTTGAGAACTTCAAGCACTTTTGTGCTTATGGGTGATGCAGCCTGGCTCTTGCTGGGAACCTCCCCCACCCCCTGGAAAGTTCAGCAAAGTTTGCAGGCCTTTGACAGGCCCTCCGGCTGAGGTGTGGCAGGGGGAGGGCTCAGGGTGGGGAAGAGCCCTGGCCCTGGAGCCCTGGCTCAGCCTGGAACTCCCAGGGAGGCTCTGAGGAATTTAGAAGTGGAATCTGTATTGGTTGGCATTCCTAGTGTCTACCCTCCTCCCTTTCTTCCTTGTTCCCTTTCCTCCCTGCCTCCTTTCACTCATTCATTCACTCATTCGCTCACTCATCCATCCAACCATTCATTCACTCACTCATTCGTGGATTCATTGATTCATTGATTCGTTCATCACTTATTGACTGGTTGATTCATTCATTCACTGACGCATTCATCACTCGTTCATTCATTCGTTCATTGATTGATTGACTGATTCATTCATATACCCAGTGGTTGTGAAACCCTAGCAACATGTAGCTTGGGTGCCAGGCAGACGGGACAAAAAGGAAGACTGGAACCAACATTTCCTCAGTGCGCCAGACACCATGTTAAGCTTCTTATAAGTTGTCCAATCCTCACCACCACCATGGAGATTACTGTTCCCATTTTAAGGTGAGAAAACTGAGGTCCCAACTGGCAAACTGGAAATGCCACTCCTGTAGGACCGGACGCACCGATGGAAGCTGAAGGCAGCTATTCACCTTGTGGCTGGTTTACATCAATCAGGCTCTGGGTGACTGCCCCGCCTGAGATCATCCCTCCCCACCCTTGGCAACATTTCTGCCTTGGGCCTTCCTCCCGCATAGCCCACGAGGGCACTGCTGCGGGCCAGGAGGCAGGAATCCCTGGAGCTTCCTTGTTCCTACCAGGGGACCGGGGTCTGTAGTGTGGCCTGCGGGAGAGAGGGTTTCTGGGCACAGATGTGCTGTTCCTTCTTGAAACCGCGGCCTCCTTTCACTGAAGGAGCGAACACACGTGTGCTCTGTCCCGTCACTCCTGTCCTTTCTGTCTTTCCTCTCCCAGTGCTTCAGGTGCCCTCCGAAGCTTCCCGACGGTTCTCTGGGACACCTGCTCTTCTGAGCTCCTTCCTGAGCCTTTGCGTGGAGGGTGGCGGTCCCGGTGTGCGTCACGCCAGGGCCTCCCAGCTTCCTCCTCCTCCGAGAAGTGAGCCCGCAGTGTAGACCTGACACGCAGTCCCAAGGGAAGGTCTTCACCCGGTGGCCGCAGCATGCACCCTGACCCCGGCCCCGGCAACGGCGGGTCGACAGCCACCTGACCGGGCCTTTGTTTCTACTCCTAGCCAATAGTGGCCGCAGTTAATGCACCATAAATTCCCAGCGTTACCGCAACGAACTCTGACCTTTTGAGGAAGATGTTTAAATAACCGCTTTACGGGTGTGACTGCCAACACCCATGGGCATAAAGGAGGCAGCCAGCAGGAGTGGGTTCTGTAAAATCAGAGGAAGGGAGTGGCCGGAGGGCCTTCTAGGCAGTGGATACCTCCTCCGCCCTCTTCTCTAGAAGGCCCCATGACTCCCTAGGAGCTGTGTTGGGTCCTCGGAAGCCTCCTCCACCCCCACCAGCCTTGTCTGTGACCTCAGTGTCTCTGTGATTGACAGGAAGCGGGCAACGGTCCTCCACAGCCACCGGCGGCTGTCACGGGAACTGTGGGTGGACATCTTGCACCGGAGAAGCCCCTCTTTCCCACCAGGCCTCCCTCCTTGCCCCAGCACCCCATTCCTGCTCATGCCTCCTCCCCAGCAGGGAGCCCAGCGGACGGTGGGTCCGTCGGGGGCCCAGAGCACAGCTGGAGCCCGGAACCTGGGAGAAAAAAACCTGCAGCCCAGCCAGCCCGACTTGTCATCACTTTCTGGGCCATCTGCCTCGGGCTCAACCCGCCTGTACCCCTGACCTTCCTCCTTTCCTGCTCCCTGAAACTCCAGCTGGGGCCTGGACTGAGATCCGACCTGGCTCAGAATTGAATCAACAAAGAAAGGAAGAAGGCACGCTCCTCCTGGAGTTGGCTGGGCTCCTCCTGGAGTTGGCTGGGCTCGGGAGAGCTGGAGGCTGGCCTGGGAGGAAGCATGGCCCCAGGGGACAGACCCATAGGTCATGGTGGCTCTTTCCAGTCTGGAGCCCACTCAGCAGCCCCCAAGTGTGCGGAAGTCTTGTCCTCTCTGCCCTAAGGCTCAGGCTCTCGCCCTGCCCCAGGAGGTGGGCCGGGGTGGGGGTGTGAGATGGGACAGCGCGCCTTCGCCTTCGGGGATCAGCCCTGGCTGGGAACAGGTGTCAGCACCTGCTGGGAACATTTGACTCTGATTTTTCTTTCGTTTGTTTCCTTATTCCTCCTGTGTGCTCCTTTGAAGTCCCTGCTTCATCGACCACAGTTAATCTTGATCAACAATATACTGGGGGCCCCAGATCATAAAGGCTCAGTGCGAGTGTGGGAGGAGTGTGGACATTGGCAGAACATTCTGGGGCAGAACATTTCGGGCCCTTCTTGGCACTGACTTCCCAGCAGGGATGTGCAGTTTTCTAGGGGAGTAGGGGGAGGGTATGGGACCTGCGGTTGTCTGGGGGGACGTTTCAGCCTTCCCTCATTCCCAAGCCTCAACCTCCTCATCTGTGAGATGGGCAGAATGATGGCAGGATCTACCGCACAGGGGTGGCCGAGGTCCCAACGAGTAGTGTATGCACAGTGTCCAGAACAGTGCCTGGTCCTGTGCTCAGGGGCTCGCCAGGGTCTGCCAGACATCTTTGTTCTTCTCCCTCCCCCTCCCTCCCTCCCTTCCTTCCTTCCTTCCTTCCTTCCTTCCCTCTTTCCTTCCCTCCCTCCCTCCCTTCTTTTCTTCCTCCTTCCCTCCCTCCCTCCCTCCCTCCCTCCTTCCCTCCCTCCCTCTCTTCCTTCCTTCCTTCTTCCTTCCCTCCCTTCCTTCTTTCCTTCCTTCTTTCCTTCCTTCCCCAGAGCCCATGCCCCAGCTCAAGCACCCATCCCACCGTGACTTGGGCAACCATAACTTGTGTCCATCTACAAATATTCATCCCCACTCTCTCCCACCCATCCCTTCTCTCTTCAGGCACCGGCAAGGGTTGACATTTGAGGGAGGAGGTGGTTTTTCAGGAAAAGCTTTGCTTGCAGTTTCCAGAGGGCTCCTGGAGGAGCATTTCTGACACATCCTGAACATGGGCAGCACCTGTGGGGGACCAAGGAGGCCGCGGCCAGGCTTGCAGCCACGCGTATGCCTTCACGCTGGTGGCTTTTAAAAATAAGCTTTTATTGATGTATAACAAATGTCTAGAAAAGCGCATCGTTAATATTTGTACAGCTGGATGAGTTATCACGACATGAATCCCTTCATGTGATCACCACCCAAGTACCTGATGTTACCAGTACCCCAAAGCCCCACTCCTGCCCCCGTCAACCACTTTCCTGCTCTCCTACTCCCCAAAGTTACCACTCTTCTTCTTTTTTTTTAATGTTGGTTTATTTTTGAGAGAGAGAAACAGAGTGCAAGCAGGGGAGGGGCAGAGAGAGAGGGGGAGATACAGAATCCGAAGCAGGCTCCAGGCTGTGAACTGTCAGCACAGAGCCTGACGTGGGGCTCGAACCCATGAACCACGAGATCATATCCTGAGCTGAAGTGGGATGCTTACCCAACTGAGCCACCCAGGCTCCCCAAAACCTTCTTCTAAAACAAAGCTAAATGAGGGGCGCCTGGGTGGCTCAGTTGGTTAAGCATCTGACTGCAGCTCAGGTCATGATCTCACGGTCCGTGAGTTCGAGCCCCACATTAGGCTCTGTGCTGACAGCTCAGAGCCTGGAGCCTGCTTCGGATTCTGTGTCTCCCCCTCTCTCTGCCCCTTCCCCACTCACACTCTTTCTGTCTCTCAAAAATAAACATGAAAAAAGTTAAAAAATAAAATAAAATAAAGCTGAATGAAAAGATCATCCAGAGAGATTTCAAATGTTTGATATAGTATAATCAAGGGCTATGAAAATCAGCACTCACACTTGAAATATTCCCTGGAAAGCTATCTGACATGTGAAGGTCAATTTGTTTAGAGAAATCCAACTTGTTTAGTTTTTCTAGTAACTGCTACCAAATGTGTGTAACGTGCTGACCCATACCCCCCATATCCAGCACATATGTCTTCTGAATAACAGAATATCTTAGTCTCATGTCTCCGACGGAGTCTAAAGATCATCTTCGGTTGTTTGATGGTCGATACAACAGACAGGTCTTACTCTAATTTTCTTTTTTTACATTTATTTTATTTTTGAGAGACAGAGAGAGACAGAGCACAAGCGGAGGAGGGGCAGAGAGAGAGGGAGACACAGAATCCGAAGCAGGCTCCAGGCTCCGAGCCGTCGGCACAGAGCCCGACGCGGGGCTCGAACCCACAAACCGCGAGATCATGACTGAGCCGAAGCCGGACGCTTAACTGACGGAGCCCCCCAGGCCCCCCTCCCACTCTTGTATCTTGTGACATCACAGGCTGATTTGACCTGCCCTTGAGCTTTGTAGACGCAGGAAGGTGACAGTGCTCCTTTCTGTCCCCTCTCTCTTTCTCAGCTCTGTATTTGTGAGATTCAGCCATACAGTAGCAGGTAGCAGCAAGGGCCTCGTGCTCCTGGCTTAGTTTATAGTATTATTATTTACTTTGCTGATTTCTTTATCATTTATGTCTTATCAAGTCTATCACTCACAGACGTTTCGGATGGTTGGGGGAAAGCTCTGATGCACCCTCCTGTTGCGTTTTGGGTGCTCTCGCGTGCTCACGTCTATCGGGCCGAGTTCTGCGACAGGAGCTGAGCTGTGTTGGGCCCGGCCCCTCCTGGCTCGGGAGAGCCTGCTGTTAGACTGTCAAGAATTTGCAAGATTTGCCCCGTTCTCACCTTCCTTCCCTTGCACTCCCGGGGCTCCTGAGGTTGCTTACGCCTATTGTATCTGTGCCATATAAGGTGATATTACTTCTCTCTTTCCAGCCCCCTCTTCGGAGACAACCATCCACGTCGGTGGCGTGAAACCAGCCACAGGGGAGGTTTCACACCACAGCACTCGGCAAATGTTACCGGTCAAGGCTTAATAGATGCCTCGTTTGGTTGATGGTCTAGGGTCAGACTAAGGGAAGGGTGATAGAACAAATGTGGATGATGCCGATTAAGCCCTGGAGGGGGCTACCTCCACAGTGGTGACATTGTAACTGGCTCAGCAAGGCAGGATATGGCTCTCCAGTTTCGGGAAACCGTGGCCTGAGTCAGGAGAGGAGTCAGTTGCTCACATCGGTGACGAATGAGTGACGTTCCAGGCTGTCTCTCTTTCGCGTTACATTGTAACACAAACAAAACTATGAGCCCCCGAGTGTTTTTGTTGGAGCCGCACTCCCAGAAGCAGCCGTGATCAAGCGCCGATCCGCCTGGCGCTGAGCAGAGGGCGCGTTCCGCCGGGCCTGCCAAACCCGTCCCCGAGACACGGTTCTGCCCGTGTCTGTGTCTGCTGGTGGGTTTTTAACAACAAAACTCAGCTGTACTTTGTCCCCCCATCTCAGGACCAGCAGTTCCCTAGAAACTAAGGCGACGGCTGAGCAAACAAGCCGACGTGGGCTGGTTGGTGATTATTGGCAACAGATTCCATGAGCAAATACCGCTTCCGTCGGGGCCACTGTTGGAAGTGGGGGTGCAGGCGTGGCCACTCGGCTTCCTGGCGGGGGCCGCCCTCTGATGGCCCCGAGGGTTCGAATGGGCGGGGGGAGGGGCTGTCCCTGGGACAGAAGCCTGGTTTGAGGAAGCTGTTCCCTTCTCAAGCCTTCTTTTGCACGTTCACTCCTCATGTCTCGCGCATCACCGCTCAGTTCCAACCTCAATACGTTCTTTTGTGCACTGACATCCTCGGGCAACAGCGAGTGGCCTGTACCTAATGAGTAAACATTGTCCCCAAATGCACACAAGCCCCTGAGGCTTGTGAATGTGCCCGTTGTTCTTGCGGCCGGGGTGGACATTTCCTGCTCTTTCTCTCATGCGGAGGCCACGGTGGGGTCAATAATCAATCACGAACGAGTTTTAGACGTGAAACCGGAAGAGACAGGCTCTGCGTTCGACACGGGCCGTACGGAGAAAACTTCAGCCTCCTCCGGAGCTCCTGTGCAAGGAAAGAACCAACGTCCGTGACCAGTGAGATGAGCCAGAGGCCGGAACGGGAGCTTGTCTGCGCCCCACGGCCACGGGCACGGGAGGGGCGGGGGGCACGGAGGTCAGAGTGGGGCTTGAAGGAGTGGTCAGGAGAGCCGCGGAGCCCCAGACTCCCAGCCCGTGACAATGACCCACGGACAGGATGCGGAGTGTTTCGTGAGCCCTGGAGCCAGAAATGGTATTTTGCGTCGCTAGACAGCAGCATTATCCTGGGGGAGAAAAATGGACCCATGCTCCAAAATAAATTTTAAGTCAAGTGCCAGACTTCTATCTTTGACTCCTGTGGTGCCAGAGCCACTCTGGGTGGGAGTGAGTCAGGGGGCTTCTCCCATCACCCCCCGTCCAGAGGTCTGAAGGTCCGTCTTACTGACAGCGTGCAAAACGGAACTTCTGGTCTACCACTCCCCATCTGCAGTCTTCCCATTCTCAGCAATGCGAATCCGTTCTTGTAGTTCCTCTGGCCGCCCCCCACAATAGTCTGTCTGCTCCCCTCCTGCCCCTCCCTCTTAGTCTCTTCCCAGCCCCCCAAAGGCCCCTCTCTCCCCCAGGGTGAATGCAAACGTTCTTCCGGTTGCTCTCAAGGACCCCCAATTCCTGGTCCCTGTAACCTCTCCCTCGCTCACTTGCTTCTAACCAGGCCCACCTTGTGGAGGTTGCTGGAAGATGCCAGGGTGGGGGAGTGTGAGGGCTTTCCAGCCCCTTCCGGAGCTGCCCCAGTACCACTCTTGTCTGTCATCCTTGGGGGCAGGGATCAAGTCTGATGCGTGTTGATGACCTACAACACTTGACAAGGGCCTGGCCCAGAGCAAATGCTCTGTGAGGACATCTTTGGCTGAAGGGAACCCTGCCTCTCCCCGCTCTCCTCTCTCCACCTCGTGCAAGAGGTCAGGAGGCCAGAGTCCACCTCGCCCTACCCAGGCAGGTCTAGGGAGGCCACATGCCCCTTCTGTGCACAGAGGCTCCATTTTTAAAATGGTGTCAGGGGAACCAAGCAGCTCTGATAGGGTCTGATTTTTTGGTCAGCTTATTTCATGGGCGCAACGTCAAGCCAAAATATTTCCAAATATCCTGGAAATTGCTCACTTCCCTGGCTCTTTCCTCCATTTCCAAAGAGCCATCAGGTTCTGCTTCATCTACCAGGTCCCCATCTACTTTGCCAACCACTTCCTCGTTCTATAAGTCATCTGCCTTTATGTCCTCACAGTGGCCCTCTGGCATCTGTGTTGTATCCTGCCGCTGCTTTCCCATCAAGGTGTCACTTCCCTGGTGACCAGGGCACGGTGGTTGAGAACCAGCTGGGCCTGGACTCACGTGGACTTACTTGGACCCAATCCCTGGCGCTATCCATGGCCCCTGCCATCGCCTGCTGATGGGCAAAGCACGTCACCTGTCCTTAGCCACCAATACAGTGACCTTCAGCTCTCGGGGAAGAGACCAAGTGGCCTGAAGGGCTCCAGGAAAGCTTCCCCGGTAGCCCGGGGAAGCTTGCAAGTGGGAAGGAGAAGGCATCGTGGAGCAGAGGCAGGACCTGAGAGCCGAGAGGCAGGAGGCTGGGAGATAGACCAGACAGTGCCGAGGAGAGTGACTGGGGCTGTGGGGCTGAAGGAAAGGGGCAGGGGTGATGTGAGACAGACAGATGTAGCGAGAGGACAAGGCAGAGAGAAATCTGAAGATGGAGAAAGAGCTAGAAGTGATACCAGAGAGAGAATGCAGGAACAACAGAGAGTTACAGACAGATAACAGGATGGGACCAGGGATCAGAAAGACAGATGTCCTGGGTCAAGCATGGGGGACACGCTGCTTGGTTCAGCTTCAAGAGGGAGATGGTGGGAAAGCAGCTCCCACTCTGTCCTTGGTCCTACCTGCGCCCCCTCCCCTTCCCTGGCCCCTCCCTCCCCCCCTGAGTGCTTAGTCTCTAAGGGTTTGGAGATTTTCTTCTTTTTGTTACTGATTTCTAGCTTGATCTGATTTTGATCAGAGAACATATTTTGGATGATTTCGATTTCTTTATATTTGTTGAAGTTTGTTTTACGTGTCCCGGGACACGCGCAGTCTTGGTGAACGTGCCGTGGGAACTGGAGAAGAATTGTGTTCTGCTGCTGTTGGGCCGAGGGCTTCATAAATGTTGCCTACGTCCTGTTGGTTGATGGTGATGTCGGGTTCTTTTGCACCCTTGCTGATCTGCTGTCCCTTTGTTCTCTCAGTTGTTGGGAGAGGGGTTCGATGTCTCCCATTATAATTGTGGATTTGTCTATTTCTTCTTTCGGTTCTATTGGTTTTTGCTCCATGTATTTTGCAGCCCCGTTTTTTGGTGCATGCACGTTCAGGATTGCTATGATCTCTTGGTGTATTGACCCTTTTATCCTCATGCAATGTCCCTCTGTCCCCCAACAGTCTTCTT
Source organism: Panthera leo (assembly GCF_018350215.1). NCBI lineage: Eukaryota > Metazoa > Chordata > Mammalia > Carnivora > Felidae > Panthera > Panthera leo. Next base: position 15,900,999 of record NC_056680.1, on the reverse strand, counting down.
TGCTCTGAATTTAACTTTATCTGGTATCAATACAGCCACTGCTACTTTCTTTTTATTAATATTTACATGATATATGTTTTTTTTTATCCTTTTACTTTCAACCTAGCTAGGTTGTTATATTTTCTAGTGAGTTTCTTATAGACAGCTGACAGCTGGGTTATGTCTTTTTTAAAACTACTCTGCCAATCGTAGTCTTTTAATTGGAGTGTTTATTTACATCTGATATAACTATTGATATACTAGCGTTACCTCTGCGATTTTATTTTTTTGTTTCCTTTGTTTTTACGTTTTCATTGTTTTCTTTTCCTACCGTCCTGTGGGTGACTTAAACATTTTTCACAATTCCATTTTGATTTATCTGTGGTGTTTTTGAGTGTATCTCCTTGTATAGTTTACTTAGTGGTCGCTCTAGGAATTACTTTGCATACACGATTTATCATAATCCACTGGCTTGTTGGGCTGAGTAATGGTCCCCAAAGATGTCCATGTCCTAATTCCCAGAACCTACAAATATGTTACCTTATGTGGCAAAAGGGACTTTGCAGGTATGATTAAATTAAAGATCTTGAGCTGGGGAGAGTATTCTGGATTATCCAAATGGACCCAATGGGATCACAGTGCTTTTATAAGGAGGCAGGGGAGTCAGAGACAGAGGTGTCACAATGGGAACAGAATTAGGAGTAATGTGAGGCCAAGACCCAAGGAACTCAGTCAACCTCTAGAGGCTGGAAATGGTAAGAGAATGGATTCCCCTGAGAATCTCCAGAAGGAACACAGCTATGTGTTCTTTAGCTCACTGAGGGTGATCTGAACTTCTACCTTTAGAACTTTAGGATGATAAATTTGTGTTGTTTTGAGCCACAATAGCTATCCTCCCCAGGGGTTTTTGGCTGTACTTGGGGCGGGGGGGGCGGGTAGGGAGAGATGTGTCTGCTTCATCTTGATCCAGAACTGGAAGGCGGACATGCTGGTTTGAGGTGCTGCTGGGACCCCCAGGCTGACCTGCCCAGCTCATGGTTGAGCACACCTCCATCAGGGGAGACGAGAGCTCTGGGTGGGCAATGCAGTCCTGGGAGCGTTCAGCACAGAGAGGGTAGTTCAATCCAAAGGAGAAGGGGGGATGAGCTTCCTCTGGGACAGAGCCTAGGGAGAAGAGAGGAGGGGCAAGGAAAAAAGCCGTGGAACCGCTGTCAGGTCTGTGGTTTCCAGAGAGTTCCTTGGGGTCGAGAGAGGCGGGAGGGTGTCAAGAGCTGAGGCAGGAGCCCAGGACCATCTCCTGACCACAGAATGGAAAGGGACGCATGGGCACGAGAGGCAGGATGCAGGAAGGCTGGGTGCATTTGGGCAGCAGATAGCACCGAGCGAGTGAAGGAGAGGGGGAATCCGAAAACACACACAAGTATTGATCTAGAGAGATTGGGAGCCAGGCCCAGGCCTGCCAGACTGGAGGGAAGAGAAAGCTATAAGGGGGCAGGAGTGCACGGAGAAGGGGCAGGAAGGACCAGCAGAGAGAAGCTCTTTGATTGCTGAGTTTCCTTTACGAATGAGGCAACATTGGGCAACAATGTTATTGGTCAGAGCCTTGCTCCCCGTACCCCGCCCCCCCCGCCCCCCCCAGCTTCCCCCAACCCTCCCTCAAACACCACACACGCCAGGATGGGGGGTTGGTTTCAGCTCTCTCTTCAAGAGGGCCAAGCAGGCGGCTGACTTTTGTCTTTTCCCAGATGGATTTCTCTGGAAGTTGTTAATACTTTATGGAGGAAGATTTTGCTTGGGCTCAAGACCCATTTGGTGGATCCGGAAAAGGGGGCATCTTGCTCCCGGCCTCTGCCCCTCCTTTCACTCCACGTGAGCACACAGGAGGTTAAGGAGGAGCAGACAGGGTGACCCAGAGAGAACCCGGCTAGTGCTCTCTGCACCCTTGGCAGAGTGCAAGTTCAGTGATAACATCCATTTGTGGGATTGAATAGCGCACCTCACGTGCAGGCACCCCCTATAGGGACCTGGGTTAGTGCAAGCTTTACCTCTGGTTTCAGCTGAACCAAAGTAGGTGGGGGGTGGTGGGGTGGGGAGGAAGGGGACTGACTCTGGAGCTGGGAGGGAGAGGTGGGGGGACGGGAAGGGTGGGTGTCGCTGGAGAGAAGAGAGCACCGAGAAGGAGCTAGAAGGAGAGGTCATGCCAGTGGGCCTCTGGCTGCAAACCAATTCCCTAAAATAAGAGTATCTCTGGCCTGGAGAGGGGGGTGCATTAGAGCTGGGAGGGGTCTGGCCCCCCTGCCTCCGCAGTCCTTTCAGCTCATGTCTGCTATTTCCCCGGTGCTCTCCTGGTGCTCCCCCTGCCTCGTCTTTGGAAGCTGATTCAGGCTGTGGGGGAGGGGAAGAGGGCTTTCAGTAGAAGGGGGTCTTAGCCTCCCTGTAGGAGAGGGGCCGGGTGCTGGGCATGACGGAGGAATCTCTCCCCCAGCTTTTCCCATCACCCCCCTCCCCCTCACTCCCCCCCCTCCCCCCAGCTGCTGTCCTCATACTGAGGCTGCTCAGATGCTGTACAGGGCAGGCCAGGGGCAGGACTAGAATGCCCCACCTGCTGGGAGGTTTCTGCAGGGCACAGACTGGGGAGAAGGAAAGATGGGGTGGCCGCCCCCACACCTGCCGCGCTGGAGCTCAGCGCCCCGGTCACCCTCACAGGCCAGCCTTCCTACCTCGTGAGGATGAGAAGGGTGCTGTCAGACTTGTAACCGAAGGATTTGGGGGTGGGGATTTTGGCCTCTCCACCTGCCTCTTTTCACACTTACCCACTGAACGATCCCCCCCCCCACACCCCCCCCCCCCCCCCGCGAGGCTCTCCTCTGGGCCAGGCCGTGAGCGGACCTTTGTCCTTGAGGATCCAGAGATGGGTCCGCTGCGGCCCTTTCCTCCAAGAGCTGGGCATCCGGGGGCAGGTACAGGCAGGTGGGTCAGTGCTACAAGCACCTCGACAGAAGGAGGCTCAGCCGGGGTCGGCAGGGAGGAGAGGGGAAGAGGCCGGGATCAGACAGGGGCGCGGAGAAGAAGCTGGAGAGGAGGGCGGGGTAAGACCCACACTCGAGAAAATGCGGGCAGCTGAGGGCAGCCACGTGCTCTGTTAGAAGGAGGGGCATGTGGGAAAAATAACTCTGCCCTGGTCTCCGCTCCGGGGGCCACCTCCCCCTGCCCGCCTGCTCCCCCCGGACGCCCATGCCCAGCCAAAGCCCACTCATCGGGGGCTCGTGAGTGTCTGCTGAGCATTTCATAAGCATCTCAAACACCAGAGTTTAACTCTGCCCACTTCATGAGGTGGGTATCATGTTTATGCCTCTTTGACCCGCGGGGAAACTGAGGCTTAGACAGGTTACGAGACTAGCACGGGTCCAGGTGGCTATTTAGAGTGGAGCCGGTTCTCCCGTGCTTCTAACCTTGTGTCCCTGTGCCCGCCGGCCCGAGAGGCTGTCCGGTGAAGCAGTGAATGGGGGGGGGGGGTTGCGGAAGAGATGTCTACTTGGGAGTAGGTGGGGCTGGCCACTCCCGGCCTCGGGGAGCTGGGGAGGAGCAGCGCCGGCCTTGCCCAGCGGGATGGAGACCCACAGTGGCTCCTGGCTCCTCCGGGAGCCCGCTCAAGCTCCTTCTCCTTCCCGCCAGAATGCGGCCCCCTGGGACAGGGGGCTGCGGTGGCCTCAGGCTCAGGTGCTTCCTTCCCGGGGCTTTCTCTGGCAGGGACCTCATTCCTGCTGGGAAGAAATTTGCATGGTTGACGCTGGGCCAGCCCCTGCCACCTTCCAGACTGCCCTTGACTGGCACCTTCCAGGAAGACTTTCCCTGGGCCTGGCCTGCTGCGCATTCTCATCTCCGTGGATACGGTGATTAGGAGTTCGTGGAGTTGGGATTTCTGCCAGGGACATGGGGTTCTATTCTGGCTGGGAGAATGGAAATCTGCAAGTGGAAAAGCCAATTTCCACTGCCCCTCGGACCATCGGGCAGAACGGTGCAGTGGCACTCAGGAGGTCTGTGGGGTGCTGGCCCTGTGAAGGGAGGGTCCAGAGGGGCAGGGAGGGTCCCAGGAAGGGAGGGTCCTGATTACGAGGGGAGGTAGGTGAGGAGGAGAAGGAGGAAGAGTGCTGTCCAAGGAGACAGAAGCTCTTTGTCTCTGTGGGTTCTTTGTAAATTAGGCAAGCTTTGGCAACAAGACATATTAGTTAATAAAGCCACCATTTTCCTGCCCGCCACCCTTCAGCTCAGCTTCTCTCCCCATAGCAGCCCCCACCGCCCACCGACACACCTGAAGACTCTCCAGGGCCTTCGGCCACATGCAGGGGGCCGCCTTGGGGCCGAACGTTAGGGCCTTGTTCAGGAAATCATGACCATCACACTGGCCAACGAGCAGGGGGTTCTCTGTCCACCTCATCCTCAGTTTTGCTCGCTTTCTGCTCTCCCTTCAGGGTGGTCAGCAAAGGAAGGGTCGATAGCAATAGAGGATCACTGGATAAGGGTCAGGGGTCCGTGGTGGATTTCTAGATCTGACCAACTGGGTGACCGTGAGCAAGTTGCCTTGCCTGATTCCGCCCCATTTGGAAAGCAGGCCTAATGAGGCAGGTCACGGTGCTTCGATGAGGACCAAAAGCCCCGGCCGATGTGCGGAAGCATCTGGATAGCGCCTCTGCTCCACAGAAGGGGCTCAGGACCTGTGGGTTTTCCTTCCTGCCGAGATCAAGAGCTAGGGGTATCCCCGGATCTCGGCTTGTGCATCCTGAGCTCTCAGGGAGTTCTGGGCCCTTGAGGGTGACGGATTGGTTGTGGGCCTCAGGGGAGACTCAGGGTTTTGGGTTATTATGTTGTCTCTCTCCTGGGATGGCACCCCAGCCCCAGATACCCACGCTAACGTGGGCACTGCATGCCTCCAAACAGGGACAGACCCAGGCAGCGATGTGCTGTGAACTGGCTCTCCAGGAGGGAAAAATGCCCTGATGCATAGCGTTTGCTAGTTTCCATGGTGTAAATCCTCCCACCATGAATGATTTCAAGCTACTGATGGTCCAACAACCCGCCACGAAATTCCTAAATATTTAACAGGTGGCTCTCTGCCCAGCCGGTAACCTCACACATCGGCAGGGGCAGGATCCCTGGTCTGGGGTCTCTCCTGTTGGCCAGGCTGGAGCCCCCGGGTGAGTAGCTATCTCAAGAACTCCTTTTCTCTCGTCTATTCTATCTAGAGTGGGTTCTGCCCAGATCGGGGGTTCTTCCCAGAGCTCCTCTTGGGTTTGAAGCTAGAGGACTCCATAGAGGGCAAGGTGCGGGGCTTACGGCATGCCTGTGGGGAAGGGCTTACCTTGTGCCAGTCCTTGTCCCGGCCAAGGGTCCCCGTGTGAATTTCAGGGGTGGAGAGGAAGCCAGGATGCGGGAGAAGTTAGCTGACTTCCCTCGCCTGCCTGCCAAACACCAGCTCCCGCCACCGCCCAGCGGTTTGTACCACAGCCACCTGGCTTCGCACTCCTTATACTCACGCCATGCCACCGTCTCAGCATTGGGAAACCCGTCCCCTGCTTCCCTGCAGGCTGTGCACGATCTGGCCCCGCTGTTCAACGCCGGGCAAACAGGCAAATTAATGACTCCATGAACACTGGCTCTGGGGAGGCCCTGGCATAGCCAGCTCTGGGCCTCGCTGTCTTTCAGACTCGACACACTGCCAACAGGATCCCTCACCCACTTCCTGGCCTTCCTCCCCATTCATTCACTCATTCATTCAACCAGTATTGATCATCAGCTGCCCATCACACATACAGGGCTAGCTCGTCAGAGGATTTGAGGACCACTCTGAGGCTCTCTGTTTGGAGGGCTTGGTGGAGGGTGGTAGGAAATCCGAGAGAAGACACCGGGCTGGAGGGGGGGTGGATGCGTTTCGTTTCAGACGCACCGAGTTTCGGTACCTACAGGCCCTGTGAGAGGAGTGGTTCAGAGGCAGACAGACACGTGGTGTGGCGCTCAGGATAGAGGAGGTGACTTTGCTAATCCTTCTTGCGAGAAGAGTTCCCGGCCAGAAAGCCCCGAGTATTTTCCCGTTGTTCCTCGCGCTCAGCTAATTGGTCACGGCGTGCTCAAGCTCCCGAGCCTTTACTCCGCTGTTTCCTCCACCTGAATATTCTCCTTACAGAAATGCTGTCCTTTCTCCAGGTACCCGGGTCAAATGTTCTTCCTTGAACTCTTCTGGAACCCTCGTGACGGGAACTGGTCGGTCATTTCTCCTGCCATCCTCACCTTTTTTTTTTTTTTTTTTTAAGATTAAAAAAGAAATGCTTATTTATTTTAGAGAGACAGAGTGCGAGCGAGGGAGGGGCAGAGGGAGAGGGAAACACAGAATCCAAAGCAGGTTCCGGGCTCCCAGCTGTCAGCACAGAGCCTGATGGGGGGCTTGAACTCATGAACCACGAGATCATGACCTGAGCCGGGGTCGGACGCTCAACCCACTGGGCCACCCAGGTGGTCCCCACCCTCACTTTGTTTATGCTGCCTGGTCTTTTCCCAGGTGCCTGTGCCTGGCCCCCGCTCCTTGACTGTGCTGTGGGCTCCTGAGTGCAAGGACAGCCCCCTCTTCTCCGTGTCCCTCCTGGAACTCACCAGTTCTGACATGCATGAATGAATGCTGATAATACATCAGTTGAACCTCGTCGTCTTTTGGGTAGATCCCTCCCTTATTATCAGCTTCCTCTGTGGATGGAGCCCTGCTCTGCGTGTGTGCAGCTGAGCACATGCCTGGCCTGGGGCTGGGCCATTCCCTGCAGACACAGCATAAAACAGTCTGCCCTGTGGCCTAATGGATCCCAGTCCTGCCTCGAGGTCATCCCTGAAACTCAGCCTGCTGGTCGTGGCCGCAGGTTCTCTGTGTCCCTGCCAATGCTGTAGCAGACATAAGAGGGTCTAGGGGCCCCTCATCTCACAATCCACCTTTTTTTAGAATTTGCACTCAGGGACAGACACGTGGGATGTGACATTTCTTCATTCTTCTACAATCATGGAAAGGCAGAGCCGAGTTGTTGATTGAGGCACAAAGATGCTTCGGCACTCTCGAGAATTAGTCAATTGCGTGTTTCTTCACCAATTTTGAAATGGCTTATTGCAATTATTGATGAAAGCAACTTTCAAGGTTGTGACACTATGTTTCCAAACCACAGGAGACCCTGGATCTGTCACCCCCAAACCCAGGTGTTGCTTCTAGGGCTGAACCCCAGTCCCCACTCTCGTGTCCGGGCAGCAGGGTGCCCGATCAGACCTTACTCTGTGCCTGGCCAGGCTCCACACCTGGGGCAGAGGGGGCCCGCGGATTCCTTGAGGGTCTCACGGATTCGGGCCAGGTCTGCTTCTTCGTGGCCGAGAGCCTGCTGTACCCCCACCCTACACAGTGCTGCCTCCCTAGCTACTGCCCGGCGGCTCCAGGAAATCCTTGGTGCACCACGTAAGCAAACAGCCCAAAGCAACTTGCCCGGATGAGCAGATTCCAGACTAATGTATTGGCAAGATGGACCTGGCAAGAGCCAATGTCCAGGTGCCTCTGATCTCCCTCCCTCCTGCTGCCTTACTTCTTCACTTCATATCTCTGGGCGCCGAGTTCACATGGATACGTACAGGACGGCCCGAACTTTCTGAGGCTGCAGGCGTGTCCCACGGCATGCGTGGCACCACACTCGGTGACCCCCCCCCCCCCCCCCAGGCACGGACATTTAATTTGCTTCCATTTGGTTAATGACACACAGTGCTGCCCCGGAGACCCTTGTATGTGAGCCTCTGTGCATCATGGGGGTGTATTTTTACAAGGTACATTCTCAGCAGAATCCTAGCTTTAGACTTTAAAAGCATCTTTCTGAAATACGGTCCGCTGATGCATGAGGACAAAAAGGGGGATTTATCAAAAAGAGGTTCCCACGATAGCCAACTATGGAAAGGGCCCAAATGTCCATCGACGGATGAATGGATAAGATGTGGTATCCATATATGATGGAATACTACTCAGCGATCCAAAAGAATGAAATCTTGCCATTTGCAACAACGTGGATGGAACTAGAGTGTTTTATGCTAAGGGAAATAAGTCAGTCAGAGAAAGACAAATACATGATTTCACTCATCCGTCGAATTTAAGAAAAAAAGCAGGTGAACATAGGAGACGGGAAGGAAAAATAAGATGAAAACAGAGAGGGAGGCAAACCATAAGAGACTCTTAAATACAGCGAACAAACTCAGGGTTGCTGGGGAAGGGGTGGGTGGGGAATGGGCTACATGGGCGATGGGTATTAAGGAGGGTACTTGTGATGGGCACTGGGTGTTGTATGTAAGTGATGAATCACTAAATTCTACTCCTGAAACCATTACTGCCCTATATGTTAACTAACTTGGATTTAAGCGAAAAAAATAAAAATAAAAATAAAATAAAAAACGAGGTGCCCATCTCCCACCTCATGCTGCCACAAAACAAAACAAAAATAAAACAAGAGTTAGGACAGCCTTCTCACTGGCAAATGAGGGGCCAAGGGGACAGCCGGTGGGCAGTGGGTGGCGGTCACTTCCTCTGAGACTGCTGGCTCTGGTTTCTGGGAGCTGTACTGTGTTCTCCGTGGGGCCAGGAGAGACCCGGTGGGCAGCTGGGGTCGGACTCTGGGCAGCGTCTGTCACCTCCGCTAGCTGTCCCAGGCCGCTGACCCCAGGCAGCTGGGTCCTCTGCAGAGTTGTGGGCTGGCTGCTGGCCGGGGTGCTGGGGAGGGGGGGGTCCCCCTGCCTTGACCAGCTCCCCCGCGCTTTAGACCCATCTGCTAAAGGCAAGGCGAGTCCCACAGTTTTGATCACAGATGATCACAGATGACCACAGATATTCCCCTTAGGATCCCGGCTCTGTGTCCAACGGTCTAGGAGGCGCTGAGACCAGAGGAAGGAGCAGACTCAGGGGCCGCGACTCCCCAGGGCTTGCAGACTGACAGAGGGAAAGACCACCCCAGTAAGCAGGCGGGACCAGCGGCACTGGGGCGGTGGGCTGGGTTTTCTGAGCGGCTTGGCACTGGTCCTTCTCCCCACCCACCACTGTTCCCCCTCACCACTACCCCCCTCTTGGTCTTGAGGAACCAGTTGGGGGTTGAGCGGGGGAGGGCAGGGGGTGCCGATTGGGCCACAGGGCGGGCCACACCCCGTGAGATCACCCAGCCCTGGATAAAGGGGTGCAGAGACTGCTCAGGTGGCAGAGCCTTCGTTCGCCGGTCGCCTCCGGAACCCAGAATGAAGCTAGTCTTTCCTGCCCTGCTGTTCCTTGGGGCCCTTGGTGAGTGCAGGGACTTGGGGGTGCGCCCGCCGGCTGGGCGCCGCGGTCGCCATAACCCGCGAGATGGGCGCGCGTGTCCCCGCGCCCTGCGGGGTGGGCGCCCGTGTGGCCGCGTCGCACGAGATGGGCTCCTGTGTCCCTGCGCCCCGCGGGGTTGGGCGCCCGAGTCCCCGCGTCGCACGAGATGGGCTCCTGTGTCCCTGCGCCCCGCGGGATCGGTGCCCCTCTGTCCCTGCGCCCCGCCGGGTGGGCGCCCAGAGCCTGCAGCGTGGGAGGCTGCGGGGGTGCGGGGGTGCTGGGGGTCTTGGGGCCGGGCCCCGCCCACCTGCCTGGGGAGGAGCCAGAGCCGAGCTCCTCCAGGCGGATCCGGGAGTTCCCAGAGCTGCGCAAAGCGTCCCAAAGAGCCTTCTGGGACCCTGTCCCATTGCGTCCCAGCAGGACCTCTGGTAGCCATAGGACTGTTGCAGGCTTTTTGCATGGGAGGAAAATGAGACCCAGAGAGCACGAGCGACTTGCCCAAGACACACAGGAGACGGGAGTCAGAAGCCAGCGCCGGCAGGGCTGTGCGACATGGGCAAGACAGAGCCCCAGTTTCTTCAGTTAAAAAACGAGTCCAGCCACCTGCCCACACAGTTGTGAGGTGGAGGCCGGCTGCCCGCTGCTCAACGGCGGGCCAAGGTGCGCACGTTTCCCACCCCGGAAGGGCAGCGCTGGTGGCACAGACAGCCCCCCACCCCCACCCACCCCACGGCCACCGGACCCCACTGTCAGAGGGTCTACGAGAAAGATGATTGATTTCTGTTCTATTTTTAAAGTTTATTTATTTTGAAAGAGAAAGAGTGTGCGCACGAGTCGGGGAGGGGCAGAGAAGAGAGAGAGGCAGAGAGAGAGAGAGAGAGGGAGAGGGAATCCCAAGGAGGCTCCGCACTGCCAGCACGGGTCCCAATGGAGGGCTCGAACTCACAAAACGTGAGATCATCACCTGAGCCGAACTCAAGAGTCTGATGCTTAACCGACTGAGCCACCCAGGGGCACCCCCCTCGTCCTGATTTCTGGTTTTCAATGTGCCCAGACGAGAATTATTTGAAACAATTTCTGGGAGTGTACAGAGGGCACTCACCAGTTGTAGACATCAGTGATGTTAATGTGTGAGGGCGGGGCTTCCGGCAGTGGAGGGGCGGAGCTGTGAGGGGCATGAGTGCCTGGGAAGTAAGTGGGGGGTCGGGGGAGAAGGACAGGTGTCTCCCAATTCCCAGGCCCCTGCCAGCCCAGGTCAGCCTCCTCTGAGCTGGGCGCTCCCTGGGTGGAAAAGACTAATAGGGCGCACAATGACCTTATGCCCCCAAACCTAGGGACTGTGAAGCCATCCCTGTCCCCACCTCTGGTCCCCTTCTCCAAGTTCCTTCCTATGGTATTGTCATCCCTGTCTTCTCTGAGGCAGGATCGGGTCTGCCAAGACGAACTTCCCTTCTGCCCCCTGACCTGGGGCTTGCTGGGTAGCACAGCACAGGGTTGGGGCTGCTTGGGAGAGATCGAGAAGCAGGAAACCTTGCTTTCCTGGATGTGGTCACAGGTCGCAGCCACAGATCCTGGCTCAGAGTTGCACCCTTGGGTTCCACTTTCATTTGAATCTTTGGTTGCCTCGCCCCCTCCCTTCACCCCCTCCCCCCTGCTGAATCTGCAGTTTAAGTCCTACAGTCAATAGAATGGTGGCTAGCATCCTAAAGTGTCACTGAAACCCTGTCGTCCCCTGCGGAAGGAGTGGCACCTGCCCTGGGGGATTCCTGCCCTGCCCCCATGGCTGTGCTGGCTGGCAGAGGCTGGCTGGGCCGAGAAGGGTAGCTCCATCCCAGCCCCTGCCCTTTGAGGTCAGAACACCGCATGTCTGCATGGAAGCAATCACAGGATGCCTACTTTCAAGAAGTTTCCATCCAGGCTCATGGGGGCAGCATCTGAGGGGCAGATAGTTCAGATGCTAGGTTGGGGATACAGGAGGGGCCAGCCCTACACCTGCTTTGGGGAACATATCATCTTGAGGGGGGGGATGTGTGGCTTCAGAGCCGGCTGGTGAGAGCTCTTGGTGGGGGGGGGGGATGAGCTTGTGGTGCACTTGGTGCCCCTGGGGTTTGGGGGGCTGGGACTGTGGATCTTGGAAAACCCCTCAGTGGTCCTTTAGTCTCCTAGTTCAGCCAAGGGAGAAATGAGCTCTACCCGTGGGTTCCCCATTCCTGCTGCTGTTCGTGCCCTCCCCCCACCTTGAAGCATGCCCTTCTGTTTGGCTCTCCCTCTTCACCCCCAGATCCCATCCGTCACCAAGCTAATTTCTGACACCAGCTCACTATTCCTGCTCCTTCTCCATTCCCAGTGCTTTTCTGCTTGGTTCCCGGCTTTCAGTCCACTCCCTCCCCCATTCTAGGCAGAGCCCTTATCTCTACTCTCTTCATGAGCGAGCTCTACTCCCTCTGGAACCAGACCTCCCCTGACCAGCTTGGAGGGCTTTCCACGCTCTGACCCCAAATCCTTTACTCACCCCATCTCCACTGCAGCCCGCTTCTAACCTAGCCAGCCTAAATAGACTGGCTAGCCTTGTGGCAAGAACAGGGCGAGCATCCTTAGCTTATCCTTAGCTTCCTCTTTTTTGACTTTTTTTTCCTCTCCGGATGGGAGGGGAGATCTTGTCCCGTCTGCTTACATGAGACACAGTGCTGTGTATACAGACTTCCAGTAAATGTTACTGGGTCACGAGTGGCTGGATAGGACCAGGTTAATATTTGTATGGCAGGACAGTTCCCTGAGGGCCTCGGGATCGATTACATCCTTTGGGATTTCCTGGGACGACGGTCAGTGGGGAAGGAGTGTGGCAGCATATGCCCCTGAGCCCCTGCTGACTCAGCCTGGGAGCCGCTGCCCTCCTCCCCTCACCCTCCCAGGGAGCCTCAAATACCTTGGCGGGTCTGACTGCGCAGGGGATGGTTCATGAACAGGAGGTAGCAGAGGGCTGCATGTTCCACTCTAAAGCGTATCCAAGTGGGAAAGGGGCTTTTGCAATCACGTGTGTGCACGTGTGTGTGAGAGAGAGAGAGAGATAGTTTTATCGAGCTATATTTTACATATCATAAGATTCACCTACTTCGAGTGTACAATTCAATGCTTTTTTTTTTAAATTTTTTTTTAATGTTTTTATTTATTTTTGAGACAGAGAGAGACAGAGCATGAATGGGGGAGGGTCAGAACGAGAGGGAGACACAGAATCTGAAGCAGGCTCCAGGCTCTGAGCTGTCAGCCCAGAGCCCGACGCGGGGCTCGAACTCACGGACCGCGAGATCGTGACCTGAGCCGAAGTCGGGCGCTTAACCGACTGAGCCACCCAGGCGCCCCTACAATTCAATGCTTTTTAGGAATTTTACGAAGAGGCACAACCATCACTGTAAAATCTTTTTAGTACATCTCCGCCCCGCTGATAAGATTCTTCATGTCCATTTAGAGTTACTCTCCTTTCCCACCCCAGCAGCCGGCCAATCGCTAGTTACGTTCTGTTTCATCAATTTGCCTTTTAGGACCTTTCACATACAAACGGAGTCATACAGCAGGTGGTGTCGTGTGTCTGGTTTCTTCCATTTAGCGTGAATGAGGCTCATTCATGTTGTAGTGCATACTGCTGGTTCTTTCCTTTTTACTGCCAAATCATACTCTGTTGTGTGCATGCACCGCATTTTGTCTAGCCATTCACCCGTGGCTGGACTTTCAGGCTGTCTCCACTTTTTGGCTTTCCTGAATAATGCCGCTGTGAATATTCATACAGGAGTCTTTATGCAGACATATGCTTTTATTTCTTTTGGGTACATATCTAGAAGTGGAATTCCTGGGTCAAAATGTTTAACATTTTGAGAAGCTGCCAATTTGTTTCCCAAAGTGGCTTCAACTGACTGAGCACCCCCCCGCCCCCCCAGGCACCTCTGTGTTTGTATTTTCTTAACTGACTTTTGAAACACAGAAGTTTTGGATTTTGAGAGGTCACTTTATCAAGTTTTTTCATTTATGGACTGTGCTGTTGGTGCCATGGCTGATTAAACTTTGCCTATCCCAAGCTTGCAAAGTTTTTCCCTGTGTTTCTTTCTAAAAGTTTAATTGTTTTATCTCTTATACTAAATTCTATGATCCACTTTCTGTGTATGGTGTGAGGTAGGGCTCTAAGTTAATCGTTTTTGTATGTGGATATATGTTATGCTAGGACCCTTTGTTAACAGACTGCCCTTCTGCCAATGAATTGCCTTAGTGCCTTTGTCTAAAATCAATTGAATGTACATATAAGCATTCTATTTCATTGATCTATATGTCTGTCTTTATGCTAATATCACACCCTTTTGATAACTTTGGCTTTATGGCATGTTTTGAAATTAGGAAGTAAAATTTCTCGAGGTTTGTTCTTTTTCAAAATTGTTTCACCATTATATATAAATTATACAAAAATAAATTGTAAATATAAATTATACAGAATTATTTTGGCTAGTTTGCATCAATTTATTTATCTTATATAAATTATAGAATCTGCTTGTCAACTTCTGCAAACCTCCCCCTCCTCCTAGCCTGCTGGAATTGTGATAGGGTTTGTGTTGATTCTCTATCTCAGTTTAAGGAGAATTACCATCCTAACAATATTGAATTCATAAAGCGTGCACATAAACGTTTCTCCATTTATTTAGATCTTTAATTTCTCTCAGCAAAGTTTTAATTTTCAGTGTAAGTTTTGTTATTTTTTGGTTAAATATTTCCCTAAGTATTTAACTCTTTTTGATGTTTTTGCGAATAGAATTATTTTCTTAATTTTATTTTTGGAGCATCCAGGGCTTATCTGCAAAAATATAATTGCTCTTTGTATATTGACCTTGAATCCTGTGACCTTGTTATATTTGTGTATTCGTTCTAATAGCATTCTGTGCACTCCTTAGGATTTTCTAGAGGATCGTGTCATCTGCAAATAAAGACAGTTTTACTCCTTCCTTTCTGGTCTGGATGACTTCTATTGCATTTTCTTATTATTATGGCTAGAATCTCCAGTATTTTGTTGCACAGGAAACCTGAGAGTGGAGACTTGATCTTCCGGGGGCAAGCCTTCAGTCTTTCACCATTTTAATTTAATGGTGAAAAACTGTAAGTTTTTCATAGATGCCATTTATCAGGCAACCATGTGTTGGTTAAGAGCTGTGAGCAAATCTGGTCCAGGCTCCTTCCTAATTGCATCGACCCTATCAGCAAGGTAGGAGAGCCAGTCTTTCTGATACAGAGGCGAATGGTGGTAACTCGGGCACATTGACCCATTTGGTACACGACTCGGTGTAGCTACTGACAAGGAGTCTGGTGCGGTTAAGTTGCCTCGGCATCAGCGGGGGGCGGTTCTTGCAGTTACAACCGTCTAGAGACACCTGGATTCTTGGCTAGATTTTGCCACTGTTGAGCCGTCAGTCCCTCAGCCTCCTCAAAAGCCAGATTCCACATTAACAAAACAGGAGCAAGAATCCCTTTCCTGCCTACCTCCCAGCTTCAAGTGGGACAAAGCTCCACCAACTGAGGCAAAGGAGCATCACCAGTTCTTAGAGGTAGGAAATGTGTCAGTTACAGGAAGGAAGATAACCCAGAGTCTCTGACTGTCTCCTTGAATTTGCGGAGAATCAGAGCCCTCTGGCCGGCAGAGAACGCTTGTTAGACAGTCAAGACACTTCCACTTGAGGAGACTGGCCTGACCTAGTGGCCGAATGGGGCAGAAGGAGGAGGAGCAGAGAGATGAAGGAGTCTGGATAAGTCTGGCAGGGGGCGAGGTGGCCTCTCCCATGGGCAGTGGTTGAGCCCTTACTCCTGGGTTTCTTTCTCCCAGGACTGTGTCTGGGCACCTTTAGGAGAAGTGTTCGGTGGTGCACCATATCACAAGCAGAGGAAGCAAAATGCACCAAATTCCAACAGAATATGAGAGGAGTGGGTGGCCCCAATGTCTTCTGCACAAGGAAAAACTCTCGCCAAGAATGTATCCAGGCCATCAAGGTAAGTCAGTACCATGTGTTGGTTGGAACCAAATTGAATGGAAGGGAAGGGAAGGGAATAAAGTAAAAAATGTATTTCCCCCTTCTTCTGCTTTTCTTCCTGGGCACCGATGGGTTGGGAGTGCTCCTTCCTCACAGGACACAAGACTATTTGGAAAGCAGATACTAACATTCTAAAGCGGAAACACCACGTGTGGGGAAACTGTGGTTGCAACACAATTTTTTCTCTTTTTTTTATTGTTTATTTATTTATTTTGAGAGACAGAGGCAGGGAGGAACACAAGCAGGGAAGGGGCAGAGGGGGAGAGAGAGAGAGAGAGAGAGAGAGAGAGAGAGAGAGAGAGAGAATCCCAAGCAGGCTCCATGCTGCCAGCTGCAGAGCCCAACATGGGACTCAAACACCTGAACTGTGAAATCATGACCTGAGCCGAAACTGAGTTGAACGCTTAACGGACTCAGCCACGCAGGCGCCCCGGAACTTGCATTTTCTAAAGTAATGGCAATAAAATGAATCCTACCTTGCTGGTGATTTTATAAATAAAACGAAAGCCTACCTTGCTGGTGATTTTATAGTGAAACTGATCTTCGTGGTTGGTGGCCTTCCAAATTGGCATTACAAATCTTCTGGAAAGTGGAATAACAAGAACAGCCAGGGCCACGAAGATAAACAAGGTCACTGTCTGAGCGAGTCCACGCTTAGTTGCCCATCCCAAGGTGACAGGCCATCGGAAGGAAAAAATTCTACGAGGACAAAGCTACCCATGAGAGCATAGATTTCATAGCAAAAAGAAAGTGCTGAACATCTGAGGGGTTATTTGACAAACTATGGAACAACCACATTATGATAAAATGTTATGAAGTCAATAAAGGCCCTGCAGAAGTATGAAAATGCATGCATTTTAGAAGAAGAAAGCAGTCCACAACTATTATCTGTACCAGAGAGGGGCAGAGAGGAGAGAGAGAGAGAATCCCAAGCAGTCTCCACGTTCAGCTTGGAGCCTGATATGGGGCTCGATCCCATGACTCTGATCATGACCCGAGCCAAAATCAGGAGTTGGACACTCAACCGACTGGGCCACCCCGGTGCCCCTAGAATAAACAACTGTAAGTATAAATGACCGTGAAGGGCAGGAACGATGAGACGATACAGGCGGGGACGCTTATAAGAAAGAGACAATATGCCAACGTCCGTAGTTAAAGCTATTGCCCTCAAAAGAGGGAACTTTGACTCGTGCCACCAAGTGAACATGAGTGAGTATGCCCCAAAGGAGACCCTTTTGAAGATCCTTCTAGATCTTTCTGACCTCCTGAAATCCAGTTGCCTGGGTTGCCTGGGCTCTCTCCTGAAGCTGGCCTGGCCTCTTTGCTTTCAGGCGAACAAGGCAGATGCTGTGACCCTTGATGGTGGTCTGGTGTACGAGGCAGGCCTGGACCCCAATAAACTGCGACCTGTAGCGGCTGAGGTCTATGGGACCCAAGCGGGTGAGTTCTCCCTGGAGACCCGGAAGCTGGGGTGACCCTGGCCTTGGCCCCGGGCTCTGTGCAGGGTGGATGAGATCTAGAGGTGGGCTCACGGACGGCATCCCACTTGCAGGGAACTGAGTCCCTGGGCTCTTTGGGCCCGATGCTGACCCGCTGGGGGAGGACACGTGTGTGCTCCCTGGGGAAACAGAGCAGGTCCCAGGAAAAGCTAGCATATGGCTTCCTTTTCCACCAGGGCAAGGTCACGTTGGGCTGTTTTTCTCCCTCTGGTCTGGGCTAAGAGCTTTCAATTCTCTCTGTCCCTTTGCAGAGCCACAAACCCACTATTATGCTGTGGCCATAGCAAAGAAGGGAACCAACTTCCAGCTGAACCAGCTACAAGGCAGGAAGTCCTGCCACACAGGCCTTGGCAGGTCCGCCGGATGGAACATCCCTATGGGGTTGCTTCGTCCATTCTTAAACTGGGCAGGGCCGCCTGAGCCCCTGGAGAAGGGTAAGATGACTGGAGGACTGTGGGCAGTCTCTGGGCGGGGGGAGGGGGGTCTCCACGCTGGCTGCACACGCAGGCCACTTTGTAAACGTGGGATGAACCCCAGTGGGCCCACCGCACCAGCGGCCCTTTGGGAGGCGGCAGCAGAGTCTCAGGCGGCTCTGAGAGCCCAGCCTCACGTAAGAGGCTGTCCCACAGGGGTGGAGGAAGGGGCTCTGTCTCCACCCCCCTCCCCTCCCGCCCCTCCCCAGTTCGTGCCCGTCCCTGGGAGATGTGATGAACTGCTGGCTCACACATCTGTGGCCTATTTCTCTGTGTTCAACAGCTGCGGCCAACTTCTTCTCTGCCAGCTGTGTGCCCTGCGTGGATGGGAAAGAGTACCCCAACCTGTGTAGCCTGTGTGCGGGGACAGGGGAGAACAAATGTGCCTGCTCCTCCCAGGAACCATACTTTGGCTACGCCGGTGCCTTCAGGTGAGTGAGAAGGCCCTCTTCTCCCCAGCGGCCTGAGCACCCTGTGTCCTCAGGCCGGGAGTCCTTTTCTCTGGCCCCAGTCACAGCTCAGCCTGCCAGCAGGGACCGCAGAGCAGGTGTCGTTCTCCTGAGTCCAAAGAGGGCACTGGCTTTGCCCAGTGCACGTGCCCCTCCAGCCCCCTCCCCGCCAGACCCCCCTCTACGGGCCCCTTACCTCTACCCCAGCCTCGTGAGCCGTCACCCCGACAGGGGTCGTTCCTTGTCCCCATAGACGAGGCTGTGGCTTTGTTTGCGCTGGGATGTCCTGTGTTTCCCTGCTGACTTCCGCCCTCTCCCTAGCCACAGAGGGACTGAAGGGGTCTTGTCATGAGACAACCAGTCCCTCGCTCCCGGAAGGACAGCTGGAGCGTCCAGGCTGATGTGGTCTGCCCCGCGCGGGCTTCTCCTCCAGCCGGGAGACAGCGAGCTCTGCCCGACTGCCCCCTGCACCCCCTGCCCCCCCATGCCCCGTGCTGAGGCGGATGCTGCTTCTCTCCCCACATCTGCCTCCTGAGCTCAGGCATTTTTGCAGACGGAGGCCTCCCCGCTTGGCCGCAGCACATTTGCCCACTCGGTCCTGGGAGAAGGGACCACATACTCAGGCATATAGAGGCTTCAGATCCTTTTATATAGAAAGACCCGTTTTGCCCTTTCAGGCCCTAACGCAGGAGGTGGGGGGCTCTGGCCAACCCCTAAGCCGTCCTTCCTCACAATCTATCTGGAGGTGGCCGCCTTCCCAGACAGGTGCGCTCCAAAGCCTCAGAGGAGGGGAGCCCGGGGCCCTGCTCCCCTGGGAGGCCCGAGGAAGAAGCTGGGGACAGCCGGCTCTGTGCTGACCCTTCTGCGACTTTCTCATTTCACAGGTGTCTGCATGAAGGAGGTGGAGATGTGGCTTTTGTCAGGCACACTACAGTGTTTGGTAAGAAGTGGGAGGAAAGCTAGGGTACAGCCTCCTTTTCTTTTATTTTCCCATAATTCTGAGCACTGAGCAAATTGGACTCTTCACTTCCTGGCACGCTATTATCAAGGTTCTCTACGGGGCAGGCCTCTTGTTTGATATTATTTCCTGTTTTACTTTTCTTTAAAAAAATGTTTTACTGTCTATTTGTTTTTGAGAGAGAGAGACAGAGCACCAGCGGGGGAGGGGCAGAGAGAGAGGGAGACACAGAATCTGAAACAGGGTCCAGGCTCCGAGCCGTCAGCACAGAGCCCGACGCGGGGCTCGAACTCACAGACCGTGAGATCGTGACCTGAGCCGAAGTCGGACGCTTAACCGACTGAGCCACCCAGGCGCCCCCCCCTTATTTCCCATTTTAAGCCATCGGTTTTCTCTAAATCCCCCAATACCCACTGCCTTTCTTTTCCTCAGAGACACCCCCACCTCTGTCCCCAACACAGGTTTTTGGGTTCTGAGACCACAAAAGTTTCGGCATTAGAAACCATGCTGCTGCCAGGATTTTCCATTCAGCATCTTGTTTTGGAGATTTATCTGTGTTGTATGTCTAGTTCAGTGTTTCTGACAGCTGAGGAATGCTCATCGGGTCTACTTATCTGTCACCCTAGGTCACCTTGCCCTTCCCTCTCCCACAAACAGCTCCATGACTCACGTTCTCCTGTGTGTCCTCTTACTGTTGTGCAGGAGAAGATTCCTGAAATACCACATGCTGATGCACCCTGCTGGGTGTGCACGGGCTGAACACATGCTTACCAGGACCACCAGAGACAGACCCACCCCACTGACCCGAGACCTCCGGAGATAGGCTTACATTGATCATCTCAATATATTTGCTAGTCATTTTCTAATCTTGACTATTTTCCTATTGAGTTTAATGCCTGTTTCTTCATGATGTTGATTCAAGGAGAGGCATTCTTTCTTTAGTTTATTTTGAAAGAGACAGAGAGAGTGCTCGCTTCGGCAGCACATATACTAAAATTGAAGGAGACAGAGAGCGAGCCAGCAGGGGAGGGGCAGAAAGAGAGGGAGAGAATCCCAAGCAGGCTCTGCAGTGGGAGTGCAGAGCCTAACGTGGGTTGGTGGAGAGAGATCTCACCCTACACTTGGCTGTTCGTTTTCAAATCTCGTTGAACTAAAAGTGTAGAATTCTTTTGCTGGATTTCTAAAAACGTCATCCTTTAATTTTAATTAGAATTGTTTTGAGTTTAAATTGGTCCATGGGGAACTATATTTAATGTTAAGTTGTCCAATCCCTGATCACGATGAGTTTTCCTCCTTTGATCACACCTCTTCTATGTCCTTTAACAGAACGTACAAAGTTTCTCTTTGTTGGTCTTATTGTGCGAGGTTAGTTACTAGCTCTTTCATGGTTTGGGTTGCCATTACAGTCTGATATTCTAGGTTAGCTTCTGCTTGGTTGTTGCTAATGAGGATAATACTTGGCTTTGGAAGTTCTACCCTGCTGGATACCGTTATTGGTTTTATTCCTTCTTCCTTGGTTTTGTTGGCTTTTCTATGTAGATGACCACATCATCTTTATTTTTTTATTTTCGGTTTTTGAGGCGGGGGGTGGGGGGGAAGGGCACAGGGGGGGCGAGAGAGAGAATCCCAAGCAGCCTCCACACCTAGCGGGGAGCTCAGTCTCACAACCATTGAGATCATGAGCTGAGCGGAAGTCAAGAGTCAGACGCTCGACAGACGGAGCCACCCAGGCACCCCCGTGGATCGCATCATCTTTAAATAGAGTTTGCCTTCTTCCTTCTGGCGTTCCATCTCGTTTCTTTTGTCAGTTGCGTCCGGCACTGTGTTGGCAATATGACAGCTGACATTTTTGCTTTGTTCCTGATTTTGAAGCGAATGCTTGCATTTTCTCCTGCTAGTATGATTTTGCTGCAGCCATTTTGATGAAAGGCATTTCTCAAGTTCAAGAACTTTACCGAATTCTCCATATTACTAGTTTCCTGAAACAAACAAACAAAAAACCCAACCACAACTAGATGTTGAACACACACCTGCTTTTTCTGCATCTGTTGAGATTATCTCATGGTGCTTATTAATGACGTGGAGTACTCTGGCTTTTTAGATGATTGACCGTTCTTTGTTAATGAAATAAGCTGACAAACCTTAACCCTGATCTATTAGTTTTTAAAATACTCTGTTAGGTTGAGTTAGCTAATGTATATCTGAGATTTTTGCACGTATGCTCATAAGGAAAATAGGCCTGTAATTCTTCTCTCCTGTACTGCTCTCTCTGATTTTGAGCTCAAGGTTGTACTACTCTCCTAAAAGGACTTGGGCAGGTTCCTGTCACTTTACATATTGTCACTATACATGCTCATATATGGGATACATTGGCAGTTCCAAATTGGGCTGAACTCACTCATAAAAACAGACTTTCCCCTTCTTTTGGTAACACCTCATGTTGGGAAGTGATTCAACTGTACATCCTGCCTTAAAAATGTTTGTAACTTTTTATTCTTTCTAGAGAGGTGGGTAAGGCAGCGCCCCCTGGCTGGTGCGCTGGGATTGCCTCTACCCTGGGACCCTTTTCTAGGAGGGGTTGCCATGGAAACAGATGGGGTCTGGTTCAGCCTCCTTGGCTGGCCAGGCAGAAGGTGCAACAATCCCAGAGCAGCCTGTATGATCCAGAGGAACACTGGGCTAGCCCCCAGGGCTTTCTGGTTACTATCTTTACTTTTTTTGAGTGTTCCGGAGCAATCCACTGCCTTTCTGACACCACCACCCCCCCCCCCACCCCCCACCAGTTTTGTAGAATACCTATGATGTCTCCTCTAGCTCACGATGTGGGAGAAGGGGACCTCCAGCTCACGGTTAATGCCTACAGTGGGCTCATCCGGGCTCCCCTCCACCTCCACCTTTCCTCCAGAGACCCTGCCAGACAAGGCCGACCAGGACAAGTACGAGCTGCTCTGCTTAAACAACACTCGGAAGCCAGTGGACGCGTTCAAGGAGTGTCACCTGGCCCGGATCCCTTCTCACGCTGTCGTGGCCCGAAGTGTGGACGGCAAGGAGGACTTGATCTGGAAGCTTCTCAACAAGGCGCAGGTGTCTACCTCCTCCACCCCTCTCCCACCCCCCCACCCCCACCCCCGCTCCCAAGGTCCTCCCCGCCTGCCTGGATTTGCCGCGGGGAGCTTCCTTCCTTCCCGAATGTCCTGCTGCTTTACAAGTCTTTCTGCGGCCTCTCTGCGTAAAGGCTAACAGATTCAATGGGCTCTGGACAGCAGAAACAATAGAGGTCTCTCCAGCATTACTGATGAACGGTGTCTCAGGGGCTGGAGCAGCAACAGGGGGACGATGAGGCAGTATTCTCAGGACTCTAAGGTGCCTGGGCCCTAGCGGCTCTTGAAGCCACAGCTGAATGAGCCACGGGGCCAGTCCCTCCACACGAGGAAGTGAACCAAGGTCCCCAACGCTCAGAATCATCCCCAAGCTCCGGGCGCTGTGGTTCAACATTGTGCTTTTCTTTCCTGTCTATTTCCCACTGACGCTGTAATTCCATTTTTCCTTAATCAGGAAAAGTTTGGAAAAGACAAGTCACCTGCGTTCCAGCTCTTTGGCTCCCCTAACAAAGAGAAGGATCTGCTGTTCAAAGACTCTGCCCTTGGGTTTTTGAGGGTCCCCTCGAAGGTCGATTCTGGGCTATACCTTGGCTTCAACTACCTCACTGCCATCCAGGGCCTGAGGGAAAGTGAGTGAGGCCCGGGCAGGCCCTGCGGGCAGGCTGGTGGGGGTGCTAAGCCAAGGGGCAGGCCTTCCAGAAAGTACTCTCCCTTCTCCGGCAGCAGAGCTCTGCTCTGGAGCGGCCCTTGTCCATTCGAGGCAGATGCCAGTGTGCTGTGAAGCAAGGCAGGGCATTTTAACATGCGGGAGAGTCTCCAGACTAATGTGACAGACACCCAGTTAATGCGGTTGTATGTCCCCGGCTCCCCGGCCTGGACAGAACAATCAACTTGCCTCTTTATGAAGTAAGAACTACGCACATGAACCGAGAGAGCCAGGGCCCCTCCTGGGATGAATCTGGAGGCCTGGTGAACGCAGTTCTGGACTGGGGCCCTGGACTTGGCCGGGATACCACAGGGGGCCAGCTCAGCCATGGCTCCTCCTCTCCTGGGGGGCTGAGATGGAGTCAGCCTGAGCGAGGACGCTGCACTGCAGTTAATGGTGGTGCCTGACTGAGGGGAGGTCAGTCCCCTAGGCCATCTCTTGGGGCTGCCGCTGTCTGTGTCCTGGAGCTTTAATCCCGTGGGACCCCGATACTGGGCAAGTCACCGCACTAAGGCTTGAAGGGTGGGTTAGAAGCCAGGGAAGCCTCCAAAGGAACCGAAATAGGAGGCCCGGGGTTACGCGCGCCTGGCGAAGGGGTTGGGCCCCGGAGAGTGGAGGGGGAGAGCGGCAGGGGGCAGCGAGCGCAGGGCTCCCGGGCGGTGGGCGGCGCCTGGGTGTCCCCGCCAGGCACTGGGCCCCACGACCGCTGTGTCCCTGTGTGTCCCTGTGCGCAGCGGCTGCCGAAGTGGCGGAGAGGCAAGCGCGCGTCGCTTGGTGCGCGGTGGGCGGAGCGGAGGAGCGCAAGTGCCAGCAGTGGAGTCGCGCGAGCCTCGGGAAAGTGACCTGTGTCTCGGCGCCCACCGGTGAAGACTGCATCGCCCTGGTCCTGGTAGGGGCGCGGGCTCCGCCGGGGGTGGGGGGGGGGGCGATCGGGACCGGGAGACACCGTGCAGGCGGGGCACAGGCCCAGAATGCTTGTGGCCTTTCCACTCTCCTGCTTCGAGGAACAGTCGTGATTGTTGCAGGGCGCTGGGAGGACATAGAAAGGTAGCTCGTAGAAAAACAAACAGCAGAGATACACCACGGCTAAAGTCCTGATAATTTCCTAGCCCCGGATTTCTCCGGACACGTGTGCGCGTGCCCCCAACCGTCCTGGATCGTGCCAGTTCGGTTGGTTTTGAGTCCTTGACACTTAACGGTACATCGTGGCCATTCTCCCACGTGAATATCTCTTCCCTGAAAACACTGAAAAATGATTTGAGGATGTCTTTCCCGTGGCTGTGGCTGTTCAGCCACGAACCTATTCCGCTTTGGCCCGTTATTTTGTTACTACCATTAGACCCCCCACCCTGCCCCCCGTGCTGCATCCCTGAATAGAAATTTTCATCCATATCTTCATATCTCCAGTTTTTAAAAAAATTTTTAAAGTTTATTTATTTTGAGAGAGAGAGAGAGAAAGAGAGAGAGAGAGAGAGAGAGAGAGAGAGAGTGTGTGTGTGTGTGTGTGTGTGTGTGCAAGTGGGGGAGGGGCAGAGAAAGAGGGAGAGAGAATCCCAAGCAGGCTCCACACTGTCAGCACAGAGCCTGATGTGGGGCTCGAATGCTCAAACTGGTGAAATCATGACTTGAGCCCAGATCAAGAGTCAGAGGCTTCACCGGCTGAGCCACCCAGGTGCCCCTCCAGTTTGTTTTTTAAAATTTTTAACGTTTATTTATTTTTGAGAGAGAGAGAGTGGGGAAGGCACAGAGAAAGAGGGAGACATAGAATCCGAAGCAGGCTCTGAGCTGGCAGCACAGAGCCCAATGTGGGGCTCGAACTCACAAACTCATGTGGGATCGTGACCTGAGGTGAAGTCGGACGCTTAACTGACTGAACCACCCAGGCGCCCCCCAGCTTTTTTTTTTTTTTTTAATAGAGTTGTAAGAAAATTATTACTGAGCCGAAGAGCGAGTTTGCAGTCTTGATGAATCCATAGTCGAATGTTGGGGTGCGGGTGCGTTCATTCCCCTGGCGAGGCAGCTCAGTCGTTTCTGCTTATTTGTTGAACAACTTCTGTGTCGAACTTGAGCATAACGCCAAGGGGCTGAGACCAGACAAGGCGGCTTGTTCGATCCGTCTCCTCACTGAGTGAGGCTGGTCCAGGAGGGCGTCCCAAGAGCGTTTGGGGGACAGAGGGTCAATGCAACCTGTGCCTGGTCTGTCCATTGGGAGCGACCGCACGAAAGGTGCGAGGGGCTGATAATCGAGAGTGTGCCAAGTGTTTCCTTGGGTGCTCAGTTCAAACAGGCCCTGTCTCTTTCTGCTACCTCGTCAGAGCACCTGACATTCTCTGACCTAAAGCCATTCTCTCAGACAGCCTAGAAACAGGCGAGACGGGAAAGCGCCTCTCTGTATGGTGCCGACGATTTGCTTTGGTTTTACAGAAAGGAGAAGCCGACGCCCTGAGCCTGGATGGAGGACTGATCTATGTCGCGGGCAAGTGTGGTTTGGTGCCTGTCCTGGCAGAGAACCAAAGTAAGTCGGTGTTGAGGGGGGGCGGGGGTGTCCTCTCTGGTTTCTTCCGTCTGGCCCATGGGAGCAGTAACCCCACTTGGTGGGTCCAGGGGCAGATGCTGAGATGGACGGATGCGTTCAAACAGGAGAATCGGGGAGGGTGGGGGGCAAGAACGGATGAAAGGGGCCTTTACCCACACGGCCTGTGTGTTGAGAAGTGACAAAGCACAGATTGGTTTCCTCTTCTTCATGTAAAACAGGATTTTAGTCAAGTACAATATACATACAGAAAAGTGCCCGTAAGTGCAACTCAGTGACGTGTCACAAACTGGTGGGTCCCCATGCCCTAGTGCCCCGATCACGGCAAGTTCCAGATGGCCCCGGCGCCCTCCTGCCACCAGCTGCCTTACTCAAGCGAGGGCAGTAACCCCTGACTTCAAACGGCACAGATCAATTCTGCCTGTTGAAAAAAAAATTTTTTTTTTAATTTTTATTCATTTTTTGAGAGAGAGATGGAGACAGAGCGTGAGCAGGGGAGGGGCAGAGAGAGAAGGAGACACAGAATCCGAAGCAGGTTCCAGGGTCTGGGCTGTCAGCACAGAGCCCGTCGCGGGGCTTGAACTCACGAGCTGCGAGATCATGACCTGAGCCGAAGTCGGACGCTTAACCGACTGAGCCGCCCAGGCGCCCCAATATCTGCCTGTTTTTAAACCTTCCGTGCGAGACACGTGCTTTGTACGTCTGTTGCTCAGTGTTATGTCCGTGAGATTCATCCAAAGAGTATTGAATCTCGCTGCTGTATGATATTCTGTCCATCTATGGGGGAGAGGCGTTCGGGTCATTTCCAGTTGGTGGCTGTTGTTTGGGTCATTTCCAGTCGGTGGCATCTGTGTCTGTGTCTTCTGCTGAACACACACATCTATGCCTCTCTGCTGCATGGGATTGCTGGACGGTCTCTTCGGATTTGATCCCGCATCGCTGAGATTTAACAGTTTGTGGCTTCTCAGTAAAGCTGAGTGTTTAATGACATTTTGCTTGTTTTTGCTCCTTTCAGAATCACAGACCCCTAATAATGAATCTTGTGAGGATAGACGAGTGGAAGGTGAGTTGGAATCTGCTAATTTCAGGGTCATGGGTAAGTTCTCATTGCTGGAGGAGGAGGAGGAAGCGGCCGGGAACTTAAAAGAAAAAAAAAAAACCTCACAGAAAGAGATACAGCCACAGAAGCCGTAAGTTCTTTTGAAGAGGCAAATAATTCATAGACGAGTAATTGTAATTAATGTTGTATTGACCTTCACACTTGGCAGAGAACTGTCAGAGTTCTTCACTGTTCTCACAGCCATGGACGGTACTGCGGCAGATCCTGGCCTTGAACCGGGTCTCCCGGGCTAGATCCCGTGCTCTGAGCGTTACCCCCACCCTCCCGCTGGAGCCTGGGCTTGCTCAGCGCCAGAGGAGCTCTGCACTTGTCCACGGCTGGAATCCGTCAGTGACGCACCGTCAGGAGAGGGATTGCCACCATGTGGACCCTCTCACGGTGCAGGGCTGGTTTGGACTCAGCATGGGGGGGTCCTTGCAGACACGCTCCCTGCACCTACACAGCACTTAGTCTGGTGGCCATCGTGGCTGTGGCCCAGTGTCTGTTGCAGCTGGTGATTTATGCACTATTGGGGTCACGCTTGTTCAGTGGTTTTTTTTTTTTTTGCCTTAGTGGCTCACGTCTAATTTAGTAGCTCACAATGTGTGCCTGGCCAAGGACAGTCCCTAGCAATCACTTAAAGGATCCGCTTTTCCTGGGGCGCCTGGGTGGGTCAGTCGGTTAAGTGTCCGACTTTGGCTGAGGTCATGATCTCCCAAGTTTGTGGGTTCAAGCCCTGCCTTGGGCTCTGTGCTGACGGCTCAGAGCCTGGAGCCCGCTTCGGATTCTGTGTCTCCCTCTCTACCCCTCCCCTGTTCATGCTTTGTCTCTTTCTTTCTCAAAAATAAATGAACATGAAGGATCAGCTTTTCTTATTATTTCGTTTCATAGCCTAGATCGTTCTCACCTTCCCAAAGAACAGCAGCCGAAGCTTCAGGCAGTGGCCGGATACCTGGGGGCATCATCGCCTGGCGATGCTTCTTGACTTATTTTGGCTTGGGTTGCAGAGGGATGCGCTAGAGTCCCATGCCAGGCACCCTGGAGGTTAAGTCCTGCTCTTCTGTTGCTCAAGGGTACCTGGCCGTGGCAGTTGTCAGGAAATCAGATGCGGATATCACCTGGAATTCTCTGAGAGGCAGGAAGTCTTGCCACACCGCCGTGGGCAGGACTGCCGGCTGGAACATCCCCATGGGCCTGCTGTTCAACCAGACAGGCTCCTGCAAATTTGGTGAGGCCTGAGGGCGTCGTGGGTGGGCCACCCTGGGCGGTAGGCACATTGAGCTGTGGAACCTCAGGGAAGGGCAGGGGCGGGGATGTGCAGGCTGACTGCGGCCCGCGGGCCCCTTTTGGGGTAAGCGTGTTCTCTGTGTGGCTGAGGAGGGTCTCTGAGTGGGTCTCTACCCAACACGTCCCATGCCCCAGCCACCCCAGCCCAAGATAAAAATTCTGGAGTATCAGTCGTTTCTCTGCACCCTAAGAACGGAGGCAGGTTCTGAGAAGTACGGATGTTATTATTATTATTATTATTTTTAATCTCTTGGAGCTCTGGATCTGAATTTCTCTTAGGTGCCGGCTTCCTAACTTGGGGAAAGGCACCTGCCTGCCTCATGAAGCTGACTTCTTCCTCCACATGGCAAGGAAACCAAATTAGACCTCCAGGGTTCTGGCTCACCTGCTTCCGGGGCCTTCTGTCCCGGCCGTACCCCAGGCTCACACCCCGTGCCCTACCTGCTGTGGGCCTGGTGACGTGGAAGTATGTGACATGTTCCCGCCGGGGCTCACCTCTCATGCAGGGGTCTCCTCGAGTGGGGCCCTCCTGCATTTTGGATGGGTTAGGGACCCTGGTTCAGGCAGCTTTCCACGTGGCTCTGCTCCTCACCGCGAGCACTCGCTGTGGTTGCTCTGCACAAGCCCCGCGGCCTCCTCCGAGCTGGGGGGAAGCCGCCAGGACCCTAGCGGGGTGCTCCCCAGCCTCCTCCGGAGGTTGGCATGCGGGGTGGCTCTTCCGGGGGCGGGGGCTGCACACGTCTCAAAACGGGCTCTAGCTGCTCATCGAGGCGGGGCTTTCTTGTCCGCATCGTGTTCTCTCTCCTCAACCCACATTAATCCATGTTGGCTCCCTAACGCGGGTTAAATCACACGATGGGCTAGTGCAGATTACGTTTAAGCTGCTGGGAGAGAAAACCCGGACTGGCAGAGGCTTATTTCCCTCTCGTGCAAGTGCGATCCAGAGGTGGATTGTCCACAGCTACTGGGACAGCAGCACAGTGTCAGCAACCCGGGCTCTGACAAGGTGGCTTCCATGCTCAAGGTCACCTCATGGCCCGTGGAGGTCTAGTTCCCGCTTCTGCTTTCCATGTGCAGAATGAAGGAGGGGAGGGAGAAGAAGAGGCAAAAGGCAGGTGCCAACTGTCTTTTAAGGGTGTTTCCAGGACGCTGGCACACAGCGCTCCTGCTTGATGCTCACTGGCACGTCCCTAGCCACATGGCTCTACTGGGCACGGGGTGGCGGGGGAGGCCAGTCTTTATTCTAAGGGACCAGGAGCCCGGGTCAAAAGCTGGCTTTCTATTTCGGAGGCAAAGGAAAATCAGGTCCTGCAGGGTGCCACCAAGTTCATCAGCTGAGTCCCCAGCTCGAGGCTGTCATCGTGGGACCCTCTGTCCAGTGACAGACTCTTTTCTCTGGCCTCGGTCAGGTTTCCCGTCGGTGCCTACAGGGAGAAGCTTCTCCGATTTCCGGCGGGCCCTCGGTGGGTGGGTCCGTGTTGCCGTTCGCGACGGTGAGCGTGTTCTGTCTGTCCTGGGCCGTGTAATGAACCCAGACCCAGTGGCATCGCCTGCTGGGCGAAGGCCTCTTACGTCGACACGGGCAGGAAGAGCTGACTCCCGGTGTTCCTTCCCCGCAGATGAATTCTTTAGTGAGAGCTGTGCCCCTGGGTCCGACCCGAACTCCAATCTCTGTGCGCTGTGCATTGGCGACGAAAAGGGTGAGAACAAGTGTGTGCCCAACAGCAATGAGAGATACTTTGGCTACACTGGGGCTTTCAGGTGAGTGCCGCGGCCGAGCCTCCCCAGGACAGGGACTTGTCCTTCGTCCGTCATCCTCTGGCATCTTGGCAGTGCATTTCTAAGGGGTCAGATATGGCCTGTCACGGCAGAGGCAGGGAGCAGCCTGGAGGTCCACTGATGGACTGTTCCTCCCCCACATAAGCCACTGCAGACAGTGGAGGCTGACAGGGTGCCGTCTGACCTCAGCTCAGCCGGGCGCCTTCCTGTGGCCTGGGGCTGGCGTCGGCCTCAGTGGGCCTCAGGGTCCTCATCCTCAGAATCAAATGGGGAGAGTACGTGGCCCCTTAAGTCCCGTCTATAATTCAATTTTAGGGGGAAGACTTCTCTCTCCTGTAGCCGCCACCCTCTAGGCCAACACCAGGAGTCGGCCAGTTAACCGACTGAGCCAGCCAGGTGTCCCTGAGCTTTTCAGTATATAAAATTCAGTAGCCAGGGGCGCCTGGGTGGCTCAGTCGGTTAAGCGTCCGACTTCAGCTCAGGTCACGATCTCACGGTCCGTGAGTTCGAGCCCCGCGTCGGGCCCTGGGCTGACGGCCCAGAGCCTGGAGCCTGCTTCCGATTCTGTGTCTCCCTCTTTCTCTGCCCCTCCCCCGTTCACGCTCTGTCTCTCTCTGTCTCAAAAATAAATAAAACATTAAACAAATAAATAAATAAATAAAATAAAATTCAGTAGCCTTTTCTCCAGTGATGGGAGGATACAGAAGTAGCTTTTACTCTCGTCTCAGTGGCCCATAAAAGTATTTTGCAGACAGACAAGAATATCTTTAAGGGTTTGCAAATGGAAGAGTTGTGATGTGATTCCGCTCAGAAACATTGAGTAGACACGTTTCTGATAAAAACCCAAAGGAATCATGTGGTTTTCTCTCTTAAACCTGTGGGAAGGTAATATTTCACTGGAAACACTTACACCTTGGTATTCCTGTTTATACTGGAAGGGAATGGTTTGTCTTTTGTTCACACTGAGAGCTGGGACCAGAAGTCCTGTTACCACTGTATTTCTAACCAACGTCCTTATATTGCTGGTTCTTAATTTTCAACCATCAGCTATTTTCCGCGGACTTTCTATTCTGGGAGAAGAGGTTCTAGCCTCTCCTGTGCCTGTTCCGCTCACAACCACAAACTTCACCTGCTTTTGGCCTCCCACAAGTTTATGTCACGTTCAGTGCTTACATGACCATGGATATGTAAATATTATTCTCCTATTAAATATGTGGTATAATAAGGTTGTACTTCCCTTATTGTACAAAGTTCCTGTTTACTGTAGAGTTAACCGGTGTCTCATTTTTTATTTGCTTAATTTTCTGTGCTTAAAAAGAAAAATCACTAATTCATCTCAAAACCCCTAGCCAGGAGCGTAAACCTCCTAACAATACATACCCAGAGTGAGTGCTGGCCGGGCTTCATCAGGTGATGGGGAATATTGCTCCTGCCCAGTCTGGACTGGTTTCCTCTAGGCCCCCTGGATGTCTGTGGTCCTGGGATCCCCCTTGATGGTCCTTCTGGGATTTCCTTTTGTTGTACTTCGTGTTAAATTGCCCACTTCCCGGATCCCGTATCTTTCACTTTCTTGGTTTTGTTGGCACAGAACACATCTTTTTGAGAAGGGGTGGCTTGGATTTGCTGTGTTTTGAGTATTGCATGTCTGGAAACGTCTTTCTTCTATCTTTGAAATGATTTCTAGTTTGGCTGGATAACTAAGTGGAGGTTGAAAAACATTCTCCCTAAGGATTTTGACAGGATTTCCATGTCTGGGAAATGGCAGTGTTAGCTGTTTTGACTGATTCTCTCACTAAAAACAAGCAGAAATGCTGGATTAGTGCACATGTGCGCGTGTGCGCACACACACACACACACACACACGTTCTTTTTTAAAAAACATTTTTAAGAAATATTTTTATTTATTTTTGAGAGAGAGAGAGACAGAGCACCAGCAGGGGAGGGGCAGAGAGAGAGAGAGAGAGACACACACACACACACACACACACACGCAGAATCCGAAGCAGGTTCCAGGCTCTGAGCTGTCAGCATAGAGCCTGACACGGGGTTTGAACCCACAAACGGTGAGATCATGACCTGAGCTGAAGTTGGACACTTAACTGACTGAGCCACCCAGCTGTACCTTCACACGTGTGTTCTTAAGAGTATTGAATAACTGACAAAGTAGTAAAGGATTATTAGACTAAAATCTAAGGGAGACTAGGAATTCAGAGAGAGCTAAGTGCCCACTTTTTCCTCAGGACATTTATCTTCATGACAGACATGAACCTGGAGGTTACCTACACCTTTAAGGTAGGAATGAACCAGAAGTAACTTCCACTCCTACAGGGCATCAAGTTGCTGGATGCCGAGGAGAACAGGGAGGGAGAATGCATACCACCCCCCTGAGAACCTGAAACCATGAGCCAGCTTCTGCATGGATTTGTAGCTCAAACTTGTATCCCCTAGGATGGTCCAGAAATTCTCGACTCACAAATATCTTTAAAAATGATCCCAGGGCACCTGGTGGCTCAGTCGGTTAAGTGTCCAACTATTGGCTCAGGTCACGATCTTGTGGTTTGCAAGTTTGAGCCCCGCGTCGGGCTTTGTGCCAACAGCTCAGAGCCAGGGGCCTGCTTCAGATTCTGTGTCCCCCTCTCTTTCTGCCCCTCCACCGCTCGTGCTCTGTCTCTCTCTCTGTCTCTCTCTCTTTCAAAAAATAAAAATAAACAAATACACATTAAAAAAGAAAAGATCCCAGACTAGTGGTCCCTCTAGAAACATGCCTGGAAGACAGCACTTTCATGGTGGGCCTCCAAAGACTGAAATCCAGCAGAAAAAACAAGGTAGTATTTCTTTTAATAGAAGAATAAACAGAACTTCTGGAAAGGGAAAAAACACAGCAGTTGAAATTAGCCATGCAATTGACCAGATTAACAGCATAGACACAGTAAAAGGAGAATGAAGGAAGATTTGTGAAAAACCTATCCAGAATTTAGCAGAAAGACAGAATATACAGCAAGCTCAAAAAATTAAATGCGTTGATCCATTGTCTTCTAAGTCTAGAGTTTCTGTTGAGAAATCGGATACCACTTTGGACTTCTGATTCTTTGTATATGACACTTTCATCTTGAAAACACTCTATTTTTGAATTTGGAATACTTTATGTATAATTTCCCGAGAGAATAAGCTTTAGAAGGCTTAGAAAGCATCCTGGACACACAAGTCTATGCAAAGGATATTTTGTGAAGAGTGAAGAAATCAGACACCTAACACATCTCTCTTATATGTGTATTTCTCTCTAAATTTACAGAGATTTAGCAGTAATGAAAAATACGTTTAGGAAAAATTCATCTGGGGTTTTATCCAATGTAACATGTTTCGAAAACGAGTTTCTTACAAAGTTTCTGAGTTTTTAAAAACATGATTTCTTTTAATCTCCAGTATTCTGAAACTTCACACTAATATTTCTGTACGTGGGTCTCCTTTTCATCCTTTGGGATTGGGCCATTGGTGGGCGCATTTCATCTGGAAGCTCAAGGTGTTCCGTTCTGGGAAATTTTACTTCATTATTTTTTGACGATTCCTACGCTGTTTTCTCTGGTTTCTCTTTAAACTTTGATTCGTAAATTACAGACTCCTGGGTTAGCATCTCATTTTCTTCTTCTTTATTTTTTCATAATTGCTTTTCTTTATCTTCCAGTTTCTGGGATATTTGCTCAGCTTAACCTTCTAATTGTTCTATCGTTTTTAAGAATTTTTATGATGATGATTTTTTCTTTTTTTACTTTCTAAGAACTCTTTGTTCCGACTGCTCCTTTTTTAGACTTTGCATTCTTGTTTCATGAATGCTGCCCCTTCTCTCATCCCTTTAAAGACATTCATTGTCGTTTTTTTAAAAATAGTGTTATTCTCTCTCCCATATTGTCTCTGTATTTTCTGAGTATTACTTTGGTCTCCATTTATTTTTTCTGGTATTTCTTCAACTATCCAGCGGTTTCTGGCCCTTTGTCCCTATTTAAGAAGGAAATAATGACGCTGTCACAGTTCTGCATCAGTTACCACATCTTGGCAAGTAGGGGCCTCACCTGTGGTGCAGTTGGTTTGTGTCATTTCACTGTGGGGCATCAAATATCAGAATCGATAGGCGTTTTTCTTGGGTTGATCAGCTTCTCCAGAGAACGAATCACCCTGTATGCTTCTCGGGAGTCTGAGTAGGGGAAAGGGGCTATGATTTAATCTTCCAGAATAGAGATTTTCAATCCCCTTTCTTTTCTTTTTTTTTTTTTAAATGTTTTATTTATTTTTTGAGAGTGAGAGACAGAGTGTGAGCAGGGGAGGGGCAGAGAGAGAGGGAGACACAGAATTCGAAGCAGGCTCCAGGCTCCGAGCTGTCAGCACAGAGCCCAACGCGGGGCTCGAACCCACAGGCAGTGAGATCATAACCTGAGCTGAAGTTGGATGCTTAACCGAGGAGCCACCCAGGCGCCCCTTTCAATCCCCTTTCCGATTTTAGTTTTGGGCCTCAGGCCTCTGCGGTGCTTGGCTGTCTGTCTGTAGTGTTGTTCAGGTTCAAGTTCCTGTGAACAAACCTTCAATCTTCTGCTGGGTGGGGGGAGGGGGAGTGCTCTCCCGGGTGCATGGGATAGGAGGGTACCTGCCCAGTCCTCCTGTGTCAGCCACTCTCAGGTGTGCCTGGTCCTTCTAACTGATGAGTCTTTCTGGAGTTCTGCTGTGCACATCCGTTTTCTTCTGGGCTTCCTACACTTCCGGCTTATGGTACCGCTGTTCTCTGCTCTGCTGGGGAAATCACTGCTCATCGATTTGCTCTCCACCTTCCAAACATGGTCATATTATCTTCTCTCCCTCCTGCCCTCCTCTTGCTCATGGTTTATGGCTTACAAAAAAAAAAAAAAAAACTCACTACTGTAAAAAAAAAAAATCTCACCAATGGTATTTTATTGGGATCTTAGAAGCAGGGAAGGTTCACATGTGTGTTCAAGCTACCATTTTATTTATTTATTTAAAAAAAAATTTTTTTTAACGTTTATTTTTGAGACGGAGAGAGACAGAGCATGAACGGGGGAGGGGCAGAGAGAGGGAGACACAGAAGTGGAAACAGGCTCCAGGCTCTGAGCCGTCATCAGCCCAGAGCCGGATGTGGGGCTCGAACTCACGGACCGCGAGATCGTGACCTGAGCCGAAGTCGGACGCTTAACCGACTGACTGTCCAGGCGCCCCTCAAGCTACCATTTTAAATCCTAAGTTCCAGGAATATTTGTTTTCGTCTGTGCCACACATATGACAAATATTTATGAAAACCCTAATAGTTTTTCCTCTCGGGCAATGTGTTTCTTTTCTGGAACATTTTAGGTGCCTGGCTGAGAAGGCTGGAGACGTCGCCTTTGTGAAAGACTCCACTGTCCTGCAGAACACGAATGGTGGGTGAATACATCCCAGTATTCAGATGTGCAGTCGGGAAGCTATTATAGAACCTTTTCCAGGCTTTGGATCAAGTTCATTCCAAAATCCTTTACCTCATATGCAACATGGTGCATCTGTGAGTGTCACGTTGACTTTGAAACCAAGTTCCCTCTGTCTCACTCTCTCTCGGACACACACACATGCACACAAACACGCACCAGCCGTGCTCAGTAACAAATGTCTCCCTGGCGTTGTCTAGTCACCCACGAAGCACACCATCTGCCTGTTCCTACATGGACAACTGAATGTGGATGCTACCAAAAAAAAAAAAAAAAAAAAAAGGAAGAAAGAAAAATTGATATGCGCAAATACAATGAATACAATTTCCTTTTTTTAAATGTTTATTTATTTTTGAGAGACGGAGACAGAGTGTGAGTAGGGGAGGGGCAGAGAGGGAGACACAGAATCTGAAGCAGGCTCCGGGCTCCGAGCTGTCAGCGCAGAGCCCGACGCGGGGCTCGAACTCTCGAGCTGCGAGATCTTGACCTGAGCCGATGTCGGACGCTTCACCGACTGAACCCCCAGGTGCCCCAAACTTCCCTTTTTAAAAAAGGAAGTAAGGGCCTTCATTGGGACCTCATGGGAGCCCTCAGTCTGGAAACTCCTTGGGAGTCACTGGAGACAAAGTCACAGGCAGATAGAGATAATGGAAGATGAATGGTGACAATTGCCAACTTCCGCACCCCTACATCCGGCTGCCTTCCGAACTGCAGCCCCACTCGGCCCCCACGGCCCCCAGCAGATAACTTGCCACTTCATCCCCTGAGGAAGAGCCACCTGGACTTCCTGCCTCTGTCCTTCAAACATCGGCACTCACAGCCGCTCTTCCCTCCTCCTGCCCCTCTCCATGTCTCTTGGGAGATGGACTGAGGACAGCCATATAAATTTGGAATGATCTCAGTATCAAATAGACAAAGCCAAGAGAATGGATGAAGTGTTTTAAAAATTTTTTTTTTTTAAATTAGACAGAGAGAGAGAGAGCATGCAAGCTGGGGAGAGGGGCAGAGAGAGAAAGAGAGAGAGAGGGCCTCATAAGCAGGCTACATACTCAGCACAGAGACTGACGCAGGGCTCGATCCCATGACCCTGGGATCATGACCCGAGCCAAAATCAGGAGTCCCATGCTCAACTGACTGAGTCACCCAGGCGCCCCTTTTTTTGAGGGGAGAGAGCGGAAAGAGAGACGCAGGGGTCTGAGCAATGAACCTGTATTTGCACACACTCAGACGTGCATACAATTACATTTTGAACTTGTGAACCGTCACTCTAAGTGATGTCCAAGGATCAGATTGATGTCAGCTTTTTTTTTTTTTTATACTGAAGGATAATTAACATCCAGTGTGATAACAGTTTCAGATACACAGTATAGGGATTCAACACTTCTGTATACTTCTCAGTGCTCTTCCCAATCAGGGGACTCTTGATCCCCTAGAGTGATGTCAGATTTAATTGTCTGTAAATTTCTTTGGGATTTCACAACGGCGTTTTATTGGAATTGACTGAATGTTTGAGAAATGTATAGAGGTTCCTCACCTTTTCTTAGTGACAGTAAGACCATCCGAACACGAAAGGAAGGAGAAAGCAATTTCTTCTTGGACATCAACCAGATGGTTCTTTTTCTGGAGCTCACTAGAAAATATGGCATAGATGGAAGGTTTTCTTTTTAAAAAATCAACAGCTCTATTGAGAGATAATTCATGCCATGAAATCTGTCCGTTCAAAGTGTGCGATTCAGTGGTCTCCAGCACATTCATGGAGCTGCGTGACCCACCCACACAGTCCGATTCTAGAATACTCACACAAACCCGTAAAGTGACCCTGTGCCCTTCCCCTCTCCTCCGGAGCTGGCAACCTTCAGCTTGTTTTCTGTCTCTGTAGATTGGCCTGCTCTGGACATTTCACACAAATGGAACCATGTGGCCTTCTGAGACTGGCTTCTTTCACTTGGCATCGTGTTTTCAAGGCCCATCCACGTTGTAGAACGTGTCAATGATTCCCTCTCTTTGGTTGTTGACTCCTAATTCCCTTGAATGGAAGCAGCACTAACGTTTGATATGTTGGAAGTTCGTATCGTTGGTGCCGACAAAGCTTCCTTCCCTCTCTCTCGCGTCACTGAGACCCGCCTGTGCGCGTTTCAAGAGGCCGGTGGACTCGTCCAGCCCACCCAGGGCAGACCTTTGACTAAGCTGGACAGCCGTGGCTGATGCCGCCTCTTTTTCTCTCCCCAGGAGGGAGCTCTGAGGCATGGGCTAAGGATTTGAAGCTGGAGGACTTTGAGCTGCTGTGCCTGGACGGCACCCGGAAGCCTGTGAAGGAGGCGGAGAGGTGCCACCTGGCCAGGGCTCCGAACCACGGCGTGGTGTCTCGGGAAGATAAGGCCCAATACCTGGAGCAGGTGCTGCTCCAACAGCAGGTGCGGATCCCCAGGGCCTCTGGCCCTTTCTTAACTGGCCGGGCTCTTGGGGGGCGGGGCGGTTGTAGGTAAAGCCGCCTACCCACGGCCCTTCTGTCTTGTCCCTCTGCCTGGCGCCGGTGGCTTCATGTGTTGGCTTCATGCTGAGGAGCTGCCCGGAGTCTCCGTGAGAACAGCAGAGGCATCCGCCTTTATAATCTCGAAGGACAACAACAGACCCAGAACTCCCATAGATTGAAGGCTGTCTGTGGAAAGTGGTTTGAAGCAAACTGTGCAATTTCCTTAAAGTCTGGGATTCTCTTTTGTTTTTTTAAAAGTATTTTGTAATGTTTATTTATTTTGGAGAGAGAGAGACAGAGACAGAGCATGAGCGGGGGAGGGGCAGAGAGAGAGGGAGACACAGAATCTGAAACAGGCTCCAGGCTCTGAGCTGTCAGCACAGAGCCCGACGCGGGGCTCGAACTCACGGACCGTGAGATCGTGACCTGAGCCGAAGTCGGACGCTTAACCGACTGAGCCACTCAGGCGCCCCTGATAAGAGGTCTTTAATCATCGAGGTGTTTTGCTCTGATTCCTGGGCATAGAGGAGGATCTATGGCCACGGGAGGCTGAGTGGCCCGCCCAAGGCAATGACCTGCTCAGTGGCAGAGAAGATTTCCGATGCAGACAGTTTCTCTAGGAGAGCTGGCCTGTGGGAATGCCGTAGGTGATCTCGGAAATCCTCAGCTGTCACCTGGCCACCCAGAGGTTCTAAGGGAAGAGACCACAGATTAACAAGGAGGGGACGATGGTGGGAGGTGGGTCAGAGGTAGTGGGGGGGCCCAGGCCCTGCCCGGTGGGTCGGCCACCCGGGGCACAGGCTGTGGGATGACACGGGGGTGGCAGGAGGCTCAGCTGAGGCAGTTGAAGGACTCCAGAACTCAGCTCCAAAACTCAGGGCTGAGCCTGGCTGGAAGGAATGTCCTTGGCCTCTCCTGGTCCACACGTTCTCCTGTTTCCCTCGGCGACTCGCTTACTTGTCTGCCCTTTTGGTACAGACTCGGTTTGGGACAAACGGAGACAGATGCCCGAGTGAGTTTTGCCTGTTCCAGTCCGAAACCAAAAACCTCCTGTTCAATGACAACACCGAGTGCCTCGCCAAACTCCAAGGCAAAACGACGTATGAAGAATATTTGGGATCGGCATATGTCACGGCCGTTGGTAATCTGAGACAGTGCTCAACCTCCCGTAAGTAGGACGTCCCGGAGACACCACCGTGCGTGAAGGGCAAGGTTGGAGGGCCAAACAGCATTCCAGGAGGGAAGGTGGGAATAAAAATGTGAAGGCAATTCGATATCCCCCGACCTCGGGAAGTTACAGCCTCACTGATGGGGTGGAAACACTCAGGAAAAGTAAAGCAGTAGATAATATGCTAAGTTTTTATAATCCTGATTGTAAGTGCCTGTCAGGGAGGTTTTAGACACTGAGAATTCATTGTATTCAGTAGAATGAAGCGTGTGTATATCTATATGTAAGTATACACACCTGCACACACATATATATATGTGTATACGTGTATGTATTCAGAAAGGACAAACCCCGGTCTCTAGACAATTACCATAAATGCCAACTGTCGAGGCTGCAAATTCTCAGAAAGTATCTTAGCCAGGAAAACATATTGACAAATAACTTGGCCCTCCAAAAACATTTCTAAGACATCGCAGAGCGTTGTAAGGCTCCAGGCGGTGATTCTAAAATTTCAACGGGCACTGCCTCCCCTGTGCCGGGGGAGGCTGGGTGGGGAATCACCCAAAGTCTTATTTCTGGCACCTCGTCCAGACAGCTGGAGGCATCGGGTGGTGGTGGTCCGGGGTGGGGCGGGGCCAAGAATCTCTGTATCAGCTGTTCCCAACCAGGCACAGTTCCCCTCCCCCGCACCGAGGGGACATCTGGCAACGCTTGGAGGTATTTTTGATTCTTACAACTTAGGGGGGTGCTGCTGGTGTCTGGGGGGCAGAAGCCAAGGATACTACCAAAGCACGGGACGGCCTTCTCGATGAAGAATTGCCCGGGCCCAAACGTCAATAGCGTCACTGTCCTTTACCACCCGGCGTCCCGGGATCGTGGTCGGGTGGTCCTAGCACTGACGACATTTTGAGAAAGAGGCTGTAGGGCTATTCTTGGGAGCAGCCAGCTCAGGATTGCACAGACTGCCTGCCCCTTGAGGGCGGGGCCTGTGTGTCCCTGCCGAGCCCCCAGCACTTAGCGCAGTGACTCACGCAAAGCAGGCCCCCGCGAGTATTTGTGAAGGGCTGGGCGAACACTAGTGGAGACAGATTTGCACAAAGACGAGGGCGTGGGTTGCCCACATTTCAGAAGTGAGAGGACCATCGTGTCACGTGAACTTGAGGGTGACAGTTGGTTCCGTTAGAGACAAATGGGGTGGGGGCGGCGTCCGTCGGGCCAGGGCGGGACATCACCCGGGTTAGCGAGGGCCCGAGCGGCTGGGCTGGCGTGAGGAGGAAGGCACAGGGAGACAAGTGAGCCGGCACTGCCGAAGGCAGGGGAGGGTCTGTTTCTTAGTGCCCTCCTTGATTGATCTATTGATTAAAAGAAATCAGTTACTGACTCTTCTGCTTTGGTGTGTCCCACAGCGCTTCTGGAAGCCTGCGCCTTCCTGAGGAGGTAAACCCACCCGCAGACTCCGTGGCCTCCCCTCCTGCGGCATCCCAGGCCTGCCCCGCTCTCAGCCCCGCCTGGGGCGCTGGGCTGTCCCCCTTCCCAGCCAGTCACCTGCTTTCGCGGCCCTCAGCGGTCATCCCAGCAATAAAGGAAATGAGAAAGGCTGTCGGTTTTCATTCCTTAGAAGGCATCCTTTTATCTTCTCTAGAATTTTATACTGAAATCCTGTGTCTGATCGAATATGAGCACAGCTGGGCCTGTCCTTGCGTGTTTTCCAGGTTTAGCGCCTGGAGTTTTGGGTTCGGGGCCTGCTG
This sequence comes from Panthera leo, assembly GCF_018350215.1. Taxonomy (NCBI): domain Eukaryota; kingdom Metazoa; phylum Chordata; class Mammalia; order Carnivora; family Felidae; genus Panthera; species Panthera leo. Next base: position 15,860,880 of record NC_056680.1, on the reverse strand, counting down.
GTCTGGAGCCAAAGGACAGGCCCGGCAGCTGGCTTTCTCAGGGGCATCTGGCTGGTCGTTCACATGATCGGTGCCATGTGTGTGCGTGTGCTCGTGTATGCGTGTGTGCATGTGTCTGTGTGTGCACTTGTACCTGTGTGTGGGTGTGCGTTTGCGTGTGCATGTGTTTCTAGGGCAGAGCGAGGGAATAGGGAGTAGGACTGGTGAGAAAAACTGGGTGTCACAAAGATTTTTGAGTACTTGGTATTTTAAATAAATTGCATCAGGTATAGTGAATGGACAACTACAAGGGTCATAGGGAAAGGTGAAAACCTCTAAGACATTTTAAAAAAATATTTATTTTTGAGAGAGGGAGAGCGCAAGCACAGGAGAGAGAGGGGGACAGAAGATCCAAAGCAGGCTGCAGGCTCTGAACTGACGGCAGTGAGCCCGATGCAGGGCTCGAACTCGCAAACCTCGAGATTGTGACCTGAGCCGAAAGCAAGAGTTGGGCACTCAACCAACTGAGCCATCCAGGTGCCCCTGTTTTGATTTTTAGATTCTACCTATGAGTGAGGTCCTATAACATTTGTGTTGAGTCTGACTTATTTCACTTAGCATAACACTTTCTAGGTCCTTCTCTATCTTTGACTTAACTTTGATAGCACATGGCAAGTATATAAAGTGTCTTGACGTTTCTTGTGATTCAAACATTAGTTGTCAAGTGACTTTACTACAGTGTATGCTTCATATGGAAGTGCTATTTTGCCTCGTAACGTCAGGTTGCGTTTATTAAGAACCATAATGAATTCGGCAAGAGAAATTTAGTTTTCAAAGCCATTCCGTGTTCTATAAAGTAGATACGGACCATCCTTCTTGTTCAGAAAAATTTCCGTCGTGGCCCTGAACGCAATCTGCCACTGCTAAGCCACAAAACTGCTGCGTGGTAGGGTGAGTCACGATATGAAATTTTTATTTCTGAAAAAAAAAAAAAATCCACAGAATTAAGGATAGGTAAGCCCATGGCAGCCAATGAACCTCACTGTTGAGACTGCTGGTTTAATTCACATTGTAAATTCCAATTCTTTCCCACAAAGATCCGGTAGCGAATGACCATTGACTTTACCATTTTTACAGATTTTGTAAATTTGGCCAACTGAGCCTTTTCCTGCTCAACACAGACTTGAACTCCCATCGCTTATAACACGTATTGGCAGATCGCACTTCAGATTGTACTGAATTAGTGTTCTCTCAACTTCCTTGAAAATATTCTTGCCTGTAGTTACTTTGTGCAGGCTATTCACGTAGCAAGAAAACCTAGTGAATTCCACAGATCAGGTCGCTTTTACCTCTTTACCCATAGTTCAGCTGGCCAGTTCTTTTAATTACCTGCAAGAAAATGTGCCTGAACAATTGCTTCTATATGAACAGGTTGCTTCTAATTTGGAATGTGGTCTGGTTTTAAGAGTACATATTTGGGGCGCCTGGGTGGCTCAGTCGGTTAAGCGTCCGACTTCAGCTCAGGTCACGATCTCGCGGTCCGCGAGTTCGAGCCCCGCGTCGGGCTCTGGGCTGATGGCCCAGAGCCTGGAGCCTGCTTCCGATTCTGTGTCTCCCTCTCTCTCTGCCCCTCCCCTGTTCATGCTTTGTCTCTCTCTGTCTCAAAAATAAATAAACGTTAAAAAAAAAAAAAAGAGTACATATTTATTTCATGCGTTTTCTTGCCTGGTGTTTGGAAGTTTGGGGTGCTGGACAAAGCATAGATTCTGCAATGAGTGGCAGTCATATTTGGGTCCCAGCCTTGCCACTTTCTAGCTGTGTGAGCCTAGACCAATTTCTGAGCCTTAGTTTCCTCCTTGGCGAAATGAGATAAATGCCGTCTACACCCACGGACAAGCACTGAGCCGCAGAGGAGCTCACGTTTGCCAAGGGCCTGCCTCGCACGACACCTAAGACAAATTCAGTGCTCCCCACTTGTCTTCTCATATCTTATTTTTAAAAATATTTTTAAGTTTATTTTTTATTTATTTTGAGAGAGAGCGAGGGAGAGAGCACACGGGAGGGGCAGAGAGAGAAGGAGAGAGAGAGGATCCCAGGCAGGTCTGGCACTGGCAGGGCAGAGCCCGATGAGGGGCTTGAACCCACGAACCATGAGCTCATGCCCTGAGCTCAAGAATCTGACGCTTAACCGACTGAGCCACCCAGGCGCCCCTCTTCTCGTATCCTATTTTGTACACAGATGTGTAAAAATAAATACACACACGATGCAGCAATACAAAACCCGATGTTTATTTATCCCGCCGTTGACGGAAGCCTGTTTACACTCTGGTGGAATCGTCATGTTCTTCCACTGACGCGTCTTGTGCGGAGCCCTCCGCGCCCCGAAGCAGACTGTCACCCCGCAGACGGCACAGGCGGCAGAGGTGTCTTCGGAACGTGGTGTCGAGGACCGCGTGGAGCACGGGGTTGACGCAGCAGTGGGTGGCGGCGACGATCCTCACGATCTGAACGCTTCTGTCCAGGTGGTAGTTGCTCTGACAGTCGTGCAGGGAGAAATGTTCTCTGAACGCGGACAGGAAAAGTGCGATATTGTAGGGGCCCCACATCAGAAGGAAAACAACCACTATGGCAAACACGAGCTTGTGAGGGTCATACCTCCTCCCCCTAAAGCTCAGCGTTTTTCGCAAACGTGTGTAGCAAAACGTGAGAGCGCACAGTGGGAAAAGAAGGCCCAGGATGTTCATCTTCAGGGTCAGAAAATGCTTCCAGAAAGTCTCATCAGCTGGCAGGAAGGGAGGGCTGCTAACAAAGCACTCGTATTTCTGGCTCTCCATCTGAGGTTTGTAAAACACGGATTCAGGCAAAATGACCAGCGTGGCCAGGCCCCACGCCAGAACAGTCGAGGCGATGTTCCAGTGCATCGTCCTGGTCCAGGGAAACCTTCTCGTGTTGCAAGACACCAGGTACCTTTGCACGGTCAGAAGGACATTGAAAAGAGCCTCACTGTACAGGCCTATAGAGGAAAATACGACGAGAGTTTTACACACGGGGCTGCCCAGAACCCCCCCATGGGACGCGGTGTAGGCCCAGAGAGGCAAGGAGAGCGAGAAACACAAATTCGAAACTGCCAGGTTTAGGAAATAGACATTTTCCGTGCGCCTGAGTCCTTTGTGCTTCGCCAGGATGAGCACAGTCAAGATATTGCCCAGCAGTCCAGCCAGGAGCACAGGGATGAAGAGCTTGGGGACCACCCCACTCAAGAGAACCTTGGCGTCGTACGGGTGGCACGTTTCTATTTCGTGGTCATTCAGGTCCCCCTCTATGAGGACGTCATAGTTATCCTCCGGGGCCAACGTGTAATTAGCCATCATCAGCCTGCCCTGTGGAGAAGTGAAGGATTATCTTCCCTTCATACAGCTGGGTGGTCCTGCAGGGGGAAAAAAAAATTGGATTAGCATCCACACAGCCATACTTACCCTCTCCCGGTGCTTCCTTGTACCCAGAGTAGGTCTGCATCTCAGGAGACTGAAACCAAACAGAGTGTGCTGACACCCCCGGGGGAATAAAAGGAAGCCTTCCACGTCTTGAGAGAACTTCAGCTCTCCTGGTGGAAACAAGACTTGCCTGTCCGAAGACACCATCTGAGAAAACAGAGCTCTAAAGAGAGCCGAGAACTGTGGTCTAGTTTCCTCGAAGTCGGTCCCGGTCCTAATTTCTACGTGTGCAAAAAGCCTGCTCACCCTGTGAAGGAGCTTCCTGTGACGGGCTAGCTGATGACTGAGTCTTTCTCTCCAAGGAGAGAAACAAAAGGTTTGCAAAAGTGAAACCGTCCCCAAGCACCAACAGGAACGTCACTGGATGACTTACCACTTGACCGAGTTCCAGGGGGGCAGGGCACAGCCTCTTGACCCACCATCCGAGCTGCTGTGGGAATGGCCTGGGGGCAGCTGGGAGACCGGCTTTCTTCTGAGCAGAAGGTCCTGACCTTGAGGGGCAAGAGAAGCCACTTTTAGCCCTTGGTAGGTCTGTGTCTACACCACAAGTGTCCGGTCTCGGGGAGTAACCCAAATAAAGCAGCTCGAAAGCTCCTCCAGACCCCTAGAGTGTTTCTCAAGCCTTTGAGCCAAACCAGGAAGTTGTTTTCTCCTCCCGGTTCCCCCCCGACCCCGCCTTTGATTTCCCTGTGGCCTTTAGACAGGCGTCCGGCTGGCTGCCCTAGATAAGGGAACTGAGTTGTCACTGCTCCCCAGTGATACTAGGTGGGGTGGCAGGAGGGCTCTTCTGAGCAGGTAACAGCCAGCAGCGGAGGAGAAAGGGTCCTGTGGTAGCTCTATGTCCGGACCCCAGGGCCCGGCGCTCCCCTGCAGCGGCTCATCCACAGCAGCAGAAACCACTGGGCATCTAGAACGCTTGGGGAGAACCACAGTGAGTGGCATGTGCTTGGATTCTCCTTGTCATTGTTGAGAGACACTGAGCTGTGGCTGAAGGGGGGGGGGTCCCGAGGGAGAACTTGGGGGACAAAGGAAGCCACGGAGGGGTGTCACTTGGGACAGGGAAGGGCGTTTCTGCCGAGATGCTCAGTACCGGTGGGTGTGGGGCCGCTGTGGGGATTTGAGGAAAACTGACAGTGGGGAAAACCCGGAGTTAGGCAAGCCATGAGGTGCTGACCCTGCTCTGAGAAGATGCCAGGAAGTTCCACAGAAGCAATGCCAAGTCTGGGCTACAGAGGCGGCGAGGGATCGTGCTACCCCCTGACTGAGGCAGGGGTGGGGTGAGAGGTCTGAGGCCAGAGAGGAAGGAGGCCGGGAAGATTCCAGATTTGGGAGAGTGGGAGGAATTAGCGGGCGGGGGGCTGCACGGGGGTGGCTTGGAAGAAAGGTGGATGGAGAGGAGGAACGTGAACCAGTTGGGAAGTCTGTATGAACTTCCTCCGGATCAAGTCCCTGTACCTGTGAGTGACCTAATCTGGGGACCAGACCTACACCGTGGTTTAGCATTCACAGAGTTGGTTAAATGACATCCCTGTCAACGAATGCCAGAAACGTGTCCGAGGTGAGCATTCACTACAGAGCGTGGACCTGTGGAGGTGGAAATAGAAATGAGCACACTATTAAAAGAAAAAGAAAACAAAGATAAAAGAGCTCAGACGAACATGTGGTCGAGCATTAAATTTGCCTCGAAGATGATGTTCCTCTGCATGGAGGGGTTTGGTGCCACTGGGAACCCCTCTGTGAGCACTTCCCAAGCAAGGCTTGCCCCACTCACTCCCCCCCCCCATCCCCCAGGCTTCTGTGAGTGAGTGGGAGTTGCCCACCCCCGGAAGCCTTGCCCCCTGGGCACAGCTCTGGGACCAGCAGACACGCCTGGGCTATTTGGAGCCACACCAGCCCTACGACCCCAGGACCTTGGTGCCTTACTGTCTGATGCTCACTGATCCATCCGGGGTGAGGCAGCAAGTAGTCAAGTCAACTCTGAAACCTAAAAAAGCCCCGTGGATACACACACACACACACACACACACACACACACACACTACATGATTAATGATTATTTCCTCTATTTAAAGGAAAATAGCAGCCAGCAGGACCGCACGTATGTCACAGAATTACTTGAAATTTGAATTTCCCCAGGAAAAACACTAGAAATTCAGGCTCACCCTAACTTCCTGATATTAGTACAGGCTTCGCTTTCAGTATTATTTTCTTTTGGCTTGACTCCCAACATTCTGCTTATTCACACTCAGGCCAGGGAGCTCTTCCCTTTTTTTTTTTTTTTTTTAAATTGAGATATAATAGACATATACCATTGTGTAAGTTGAGGGTGTACAGCGTATTGATTTGATATGTTTATATTGCAAAAGGATTGCCGTTGCAAGGTTAGCCAACACCTCTGTTCCCATCACGCGACCATCATTTCTTCTACTAGGAGTGGGAACAATTCAGATCTACTCTGCCAGCAAGTTCGAGGTTTATTGTACAATTTTGTTGCCTCTAATCACTGTACTGTGTGTTAGATCTCCAAGGCCATGGGATTCCAGAAACTTCTAAATTGGTAGGAAGGAATGGTTTGGAGGTCTGAAGCGGAGGCAAGAGGAGAGTTTCGTTACCATTCCACTGGCTGGAACCATAATAGGGTCTCTTCGCTATTTGTGAAACCTCACCACATTCTGTGGCTTTGGCATGTGGCTCACAAACCTTACTTGAGTTCTTTATCGCTGTCATTTAACCCCGATTTCAGTCTAAGAGAGTAACAAACTAGAACTCTTGTTTTCCTATACACGCAGATCACTCATCTATTCAATTCGTCTTTTCCGCAAATATGTATATGGAGTGCCTGGCGTGTGCCCAGCGCCATCCTGGGTGAACAAGGTGAACATCAATGAACGAGGTAGGCAAACATCCTGAATTTCACGGAGCTTACGTGCTACAGACAAAAGCAGAATACGTAAGTAAATTGTAGGGTAGTGGCAGAGACGTGCTATAGGGAAAAAGCAGGAAAGAGGGTAGCAAGGGCCAGGGGGGTGCAAGAGTTCACATTTTACACAGGATGGTTCAGAGAAAGCTTGGCAACAGGTGTGCACAGGAGTGGCACATGATGGGGCCCGGTAACTAATGCTCGCGATCTCATTTTTCCCTCGTTACTAAGGGACGTTGGAAAGCACATGATTCAGTCGGTTGCAGTCATACCACCTCGAATCTCAGCTCTGAATCTCAGCCTTGGGAGGGAAGGCACCTTCCAAGGGTGTTCCTTCTGGGAACTAAACTGAACTAAAAAATGTAAGCAAGTGTCTTTACTACGGGACTTCTCAGAACTCTTAATACGCTGATAAGTATAGCGATCCTCCCTGAGGAAGAGAGGGTCTGCGGTGTTTCCCAAAGTGGTTTGATCGCGGAACCCCCTTTGATGTTCGCAAACAGGTCCTTACGGGCCAACGGTTCTGTAGAACACAATTTGAGAAGTGTTGCCTTTGACATACACACACTACTGTGTCGTGGGGCGGCCATGGGGACGGGCCTCCGCCACTCTGAAGGGGGTGTAACTGAGGGTCCCTGCTGCCTCACCCTGGAACACATCCTCGCGCGCCCTCCAAAGGCCATGCTTACCGGGGGCTGCTCCGGCCAGTGACCCTTTTAGGGACACCGGAGCAGGCCCAGTCCTGGGAGGTCGGCTCCTCTGACGGTGACTTTGGCCGGTGCTTCCCCTCACCCCCAAGCCTTGACCCTCCTTCTCTCCTTTACTTGAGGCTCAGATCTGCTTTGTGACCTGGGGCTTTCCCAGCTTCTTCCGGCTCCCTACGATCTCTCAGAGACATTTCCTCTAATGCATTTCTTCTATGCCACATCATCCCACCTCGAAGGAGCCAAGCTAACACAACCTCAGAAGGGCGGCATCCGTCTCTAGGGGCTTGAGCCCTTGGCTTGCTGGAGAAGAATAATGCTTTGCAACACTTCTTTCCTCTCTGACCATCTTGCCCACCCCCATCTACCTGTGGCCTGCCAGGCTCGAGCTCTCTGGAACACATGAGACCAGGGATTGCCATCATGGCCCATCCTGCTCAACTCCTCAGGTCATGTGCCTTCTCTGGTTCTCATCACCATCTCCCTCGTGCCCTCTTTGCCTTCAGCTCACTTCTCCGTGCTCCCTTTCCCCCCCACGCTCTTCCTCTGTGCCCTCTGGAACCTGAATTCCGTGATAGACACTCCTGCTGACCTCCTTAACGTATCCCAGAATATTCCTAACGTTTCTCATCCCTTGGGGGTACCCCTTCCCTCTCACACCTATCTTGGGGGTCAGGAGGTGACATCCCTGGCCCCGGTGCAACTTGCCGACCCTTGTTCCCAGGTATGCTTCCGGTCCCCAGTCCTGTAACTGTATCACCATCTGCTCCCCTGCATCCCTGCCACCGCCTGCCTGCCTGCTCCCTCCCCCACCCCACTTTTTAAAAATTAAAGCCATGGATAATGAACTTCGGTCCATTCCAATTTCCTCCATGTCCCTGGCGACTTAACCACCTGTGTTGACCCTCGTCCTGTACCAGCTCGTAACTTCCATTAACTCACGAATTCGACTTCCTTCAGGTCCGTAGACGCTGATTCACCACCGAAGCCTTGCAGCACATTTGCTCACTTTCCTGATTACAGCTTCCACTGCTTTGACCCCCTCCCCCTGTTCACTTTCTGCTCCTGCCCGTGCTCCTTCCTCGAGCCCCCCAGCCTCTGCCCGCGAGCCCCTCGGGTGGTCACATCCCTCCTGTCTCGCTGGGATCCAAGTCTATCACTTAGCCACTCTCTCTGGTCAATACCCGGCCCTCCCTTGAAGCCCTGGCCTTAGATCGACCCTCCCCACCTGCTTCTCCTTTTCACTCCTTCTCTGAGTACGTGAGTCTGAGGGTAGCTGGTTGAAACCACCTAAGCCACAAAGAGAAGACCTATCACTAATTTGTGGTCTCCCATCTCAGCTAGCTTCCAGAAACTTCTCTAGTCTCCCTAGTCACTCTTCTGAGTGTCCCAAATTGTCCCCTTCTCCTATTTTCCATCAGCTGTTCCAAGCACCCGAAACCTCTTCCTGTGCCTTCGAACGCCCACCGCCACCGCCCACACTTACGCTCAGGAGGCGACCCCATCTCTGTTTTTGTCCACCCCCTGGGCTCCGGCTTCAAATGCATGGTGGCATCTCCATTCTTCCCTCCTCCATAGAAAGAGTTGTTCCTCTGATAGTAAAGGTTCATTTCTCCTCCTGCACTCTGATCGCCAGCAGCCGGAATCTATTAGATTCTTCGCGATATTGAAATGCTCTGGTGTCTCCCTTAAAGGTTTTTTTTTTAATGTTTATTTATTTTTGAGACACAGAGAGAGACAGAGCGTGAGCGGGGAAGGGGCAGGGAGAGAGAGAAAGACACAGAATCCGAAGAGGCTCCGGGCTCTGAGCTGTCAGCACAGAGCCCGACGCGGGGCTCGAACTCACGGACCGTGAGATCACGACCTGAGCCGAAGTCAGACACTTAACCGACTGAGCCACCCAGGCGCCCCTGGTGTCTCCCTTAAATAAAGACTGTAAACCCATCTTTCCCAATGTTTACAACAGCAGTGTCAACAATAGCCAAATTATGGAAAGAGCCTAAATGTCCATCGGCTGATGAGTGGATAAAGAAGATGTGGTTTATATCTACAATGGAATACTACTTGGCAATGAGAAAGAATGAAATCATGCTGTTTGCAGCAATGTGGATGTTACTGGAGGGCATTATGCTGAGTGAACTAAGTCGGTCAGAGAAAGACAGGTGTCATGTTTTCACTCATATGTGGATCTTGAGAAACTTAGCAGAAGACCATGGGAGGAGGGAAGGGAAAAAAATAGTTACAATCAGAGAAGGAGGGAGGCAAACCATAAGAGACTCTTGAATACAGAGAACAAACTGAGGGTTGACGGGGAGGGAGGGGTAACTGGGTGATGGGCATCGAGGCGGGCACCTGTTGGGATGAGCACTGGGTGTTGTATGGAAGCGATGAATCATGGGAATCTACCCCCAAAACCAAGAGCACACTGTATATACCGTAGGTTAGCCAACTTGATAATAAATTATATTAAAAAACAAAAATTTAAAATAAAAAAAAAAAACAGAAAAAAAATAAACCCATCCTTAACCCCACACCCCGCTCTAACGACATACCCTCCCTCTTCTTGGGGAGCCTTCATTCGTCGTCCAATCCTACTCTTCCTACATTATCATGGTTCACTCCCCACTCAGTCCCCTCCAGCCTGGCGTCTGTCTCCACCATTCCCCTGAGATCGGCCTCCCCAGGGTCACCAACAGCCTCCCGTGGAGAAATGTCATCCACTGCTCTGTGAAGCTGGGGCAGCTGACGCATCGCGTGCCGGTGAGTGGGAGGTGTCCACTCTCCCCCTACTCGCGATACGGTGGACAACACGTAGGCACCGTTACCTCCTGGGCTGCCCCAGCTGAAGCCACGCTTGGAGTTTCTGAAACCCTCACGCAATCTAAAAAGACATCCGCACAGGCCTTTCCAGTAAAGGTGGCAGAGGGAAGCAGGGTCACGGCCTCTCCCCCCATCGGTACCTTATAAAATGACCACACGACAGCTTCACCAGCAAAAATTCTCAAAATCTGCCAGTAGCAACCGAACACGAAATAAGGTACAACCTTGTTTCAAAACTTTGAGCGGTGGGCATTACAGTTATGCCTAAACCTAATCCTAATACAGGCACAGCATTGAAGAAAAAGGGAAAATCAGTGAATCCTGAGAGTTATCCTAATCCTAACACTCTCCCGTTGGGAGACAAGTGGGTAGAAGGGGAATGTGTATCCCTAGGAAAAGACAGGAAAAACACCTACTGAGTAAAAGCCCTCCTGTTCCAGAAGGGTTTCTTGGGCTTCTCACATTCTGGGGCAGTGTGTTGAGCGAGGGCCAGAGGACACATTGCACAAGAATCACATACACCCTTGTACACACTGAGTGGCTCCTGGTAATGATATTCCGGTTTGTTTTTGTTTTTAGGATCTGGATTCCTTATAAAAATGTTTTTTTGCGGGGGGGGGGGGGGCGGCTCCTGGGAAGCTCGGTCGGTTGAGCGTTTGACTCTTGGTTTTGGCTCGGGTCACGATCTCATGGTTTCTGGGGTTTGAGCCCCACGTCGAGCTCTGCGTTGGCAGCGTGGAGCCTGCTTGGGATTCTCTCTCTCCCTCCGTCTCGGCCCCCTCCCCGCTCACACTGTCTCTGTCTCTCTCAAATAAATAAATACACTTAGGGGAAAAAAAGGTTTAAAAATACTTAAAAACATTTTTTAATGTTTATTTTCGAGAGACAGAGAGAGACAGAGCATGAGTAGGGGAGGGGCAGAGAGAGAGAGAGAGAGAGAAGGAGACACAGAATCTGAGGCAGGCTCCAGGCTCCGAGCTGTCAGCACAGAGCCCGATGCGGGGCTCGAACTCACAAACCGTGAGATCGCGACCTGTGCTGAAGTCAGACGCTCAACCGACTGAGCCACCCAGGCGCCCCTGAAAATACTTTTTTAAAAGTTTATTTATTTGTTTATAAAAGACAGAAAGCACAAGTAGGGGAGGGGGAGAGAGAGAGCAAGAGAGAGAGAATCCCAAGGCTCTGCACTATCAGCTGGAAGCCCGATGTGGGGCTCGAACTCATGATCCGTGGGATCATGACCTGAGCCAAAGCTGGACGTTCAACCAACGGAGCCACCCAGGCGCCCCTATAAAAATACCTTTAATCTACGAGTGACTTATTGAAGACTTTCAGGGTTCTAATCCGAGGGGCCGTTAGGCCTGCCCACTCATGGTGACTCATCTTCTCGTGTGTTTTGTAGTGCCCGTGTGAGTTCCTATTTATTGGGGGTTTCCTGGCCCCGCAGCAACGGTCTGTGGCCCTGCAGTGGAAACAGTCCCCTCTGGAGCACTGTTGCCTTTGTTTCTTCTGGGAGCACGAGGGGGCATCTGTGGCCTGAGCTGAATCTTAGTTTGGGGGTCTCCCATTTTGAGGGTATTATAAAATTGAACTTCATGTTTGCATGAGACACAGCTTTTGGGGTCTCAGAGATGGTCCCTCTACCATTTCGAGTCCAGGCAAAACCAGACGAGCCTCCTTATTGTCCCCGCCTGTGGGTGCATTTCCTCCAACCCCCTCCTCCCCGGCTGCTAGCTTTCTGTGGGGACCTCTCGGCACCGGGTCCCCGTTACTTGTGGCCTGAGGCCTTGCTGTCTGCTCCCGTGTCAGAATGAACGCTCCGTGGCCTTTTTTCAACGTGTGTGCCTTTCGTTTACATCAGACAGTGATCAAAACACTAAATACCCATGGAGCGAAGGCGCAGTGAGTTATTTGTTGAGAGGTGTTATTTGTTCATTTCACAGACATTTCACGTCTGCTGTCTGGGAAATCGCTCCTCTTTGCCCTTCTGTATGGACTCTCCACCGCCTTCCGACCCGCTTTGGGTCCTGGAGGCTCATCTCCTTAACAGCAGGCTCCTCTGCCTTCTGAGTCCAAGGCGGGTTTGGCCAGTGGGGGCTTTGGGCGGGAGGTGAGAGACTGAGGTCAAGGGGTTTAGCTCCCCGGCTCCTTCCCGGTGGGGCTGGTGTGTCCCTTGACCTTGACCTAATGCAGCTCTTGTTACAGAGAGCCCCTCCCCGATCCTTGACTCCTTAATCTTAGCGGTGGGGATGGCGGCCTGTTCTCTCCCTCACCAGGGACTACGCTATGCACTACGCTTTCCCTGCACCGTGGGGAGGAGTCCTCTCACCGATCTTCCTCAGTGGCCTTACTTGAGTGTGCCGTCGGTTTCTTGCCAAGACTCTGCAGGACACATGTCCCGGGTTCCAGGAACTTTGCCAGGCCCCCGGAGAAGGTGGTGAGCAAAGAGTCCCGTCCTCTGCCCTCCCGGCATCGACGTCCTAACGGGAGCCGGTCAGGTGCATAAGTGATTATAATCCGGGGAGTCTCGTGCTGTCCCGGGGGAAGCACACGGGAGCTGGGGAGCCGTCAGCAAGGGTGCCTGGCCCGGTCCAGAGGGACCGGGGAAGGTGTCCGGCTGGAGGGGCCATCTAAGCAGAAAGCCTGGGTGGGAGTTAGCCAGGTGGGGTGGCCATGGCCTCTCCTTGCCTCCCTTCTCCTCCTAACGTCTTCTTTAGTCCCAACCTCAGAGATGGGGCCAGGGGGACACATTTTCTTACTTATCGGCGTCTGGGGCTGAGCTTCTGTGGAAGAGGAAGTTGAAACCAGGAACCAGACCATTTTAGATGCATTTTTTAAGAAGTTTATTTATTTATTTTGAGAGAGAGTGAGCGAGAGCGAGTGAGCACACAGGTAGGGGAGGAACAGAGAGAGAGGGAAAGAGAGAATCCCAGGCAGGCTCTACACTGTCAGCACAGAGCCCCCATGTGGGGCTCGAACTCACGAACCGTGAGATCATGACCTGAGCTGAAATCGAGAGTCAGGCTCTTCATTGACTGAGCCACCCAGACGCCACCTCCCTTTTTAAAAAAATGCATTAAAAAATTTTTGCTTATTTATTTTGAGACAGAGAGACAGAGAGTGCAAGTGGGGGAGGAACAGAGACAGACTATTTTAGATCTAATTCCCGGGAGTCCAGAGCTCAGCGGGACAGCTGCAGGGAGAGAGGCCTTGTTGGGGAGGGCTTCCAGGAGGCATCCCTGTCAGGGAGTAGGCGAGGCAGGACCGGACACAGGGTGAAGCGGACCCCGAAGCCCCAGCTGACCCTGCGAGGGGCTCTGGGCCTGGGATGTCCCCGCAGTGCTGTCCCACGAGGAAGGAAGGAGGCCGGGCCTTCCCAATCACACACCAGACAGCTGCTGGCCTCAGTTGTCTCCAGGAGGGGAAGGTCCCAGTGGCTGAAGGTGGTCCCCGTCCCCAGCAGCCGGGAGGGTGAGTGCACTGACCCTGAAAGGGACATCCGGGCAGAGCCCCATGGCACCCACTGCAGGGGCGGGGTGGGCAGGCCCTGGGTTTCCCACAGATTTCATTTACCCTGCATAACAAGAACCAGAAACTAAGATTTCTGAAACCTCCGTGTCATAAGACCACAAGCCCCCTGTGTGCACAGGAGGGGGAGTCACGTGTCCCGCGAGGGCACAGGGCCCACTCACTCTGCGTGACCATCCTGGTGTAACTCACCCGTTGTTGTCTGAGAGTGAAGAGTCGAAGAGGAACTTGACCTTGCCATCCCCTGCCCCTGGCCCCATCCTCCACCTTTTTCTTTCCTCTTTCTTCTTCCCCACCTACGTGGCCACACTCCTGTTTCCATAGGGTCAGGCGGGTTGGACAGTCACTCGTCTGAGAGCAGCCATATTTAAAATAGATTTTTAAAAATCTCTTTTTGTGAATAGAAGCAAAAGGTAATAAACCAAGGGGCATTCTCCTTTTATTTTATTTTTTAATATTTTATTTATTTTTGGGAGGGAGTGCAAGCGAGGGAAGGGCAGAGAGAGAGAGAGAGAGAGAGAGAGAGAGAGGGAGACAGAGGATCTGAAGCGGGCTCCATGCTGATGGCAGAGACCCTGATGCGGGGCTCGAACTCAAGAACCGTGAGATTAAGACCTGAGCTGAAGCTGGATGCTTAACCGACTGAGCCCCCCAGCGCCCCCCCTTTTTAACAAAATTAAATCATGACAGATTTTATGTGCATAGGACAGTGTTCTCCCTGGTGGTTGTCGGGGGACCCTTGTAGGGCCTAGGCCCCTGTGAGCCCCTGTGGTTGGACTGAAGGTCTGCCGCCTCCCAGCCCAGTGCTCCCCCAGGGACGGGATGGCCCCTGGGTCTCCTATCTCCGCACCAGAGTTCAGAGCCCCCATCACCTTCCTGTCCCAAAGGATTCAGCCACACCCTCTGGAGGAGGTGGTTGAAAGGGACCCCTAACCAGCTGACCGGGACCTTCAAACCACATAGGCTGGTGCTGTCCCTTCTGGAGGGTCTAGAACTTGGGCACAAAGTGCGCGATTTTCCACGGGGAGCGAGGAAATACGATTCGGCGTCATTGGCCGTGAGTCGGCACAGGAAGAGACGAGGCAGGGGCCATCAAGTGATTCTGCCTTTCTGATTGCATCACGGAGTCAGTGGATGTTTTTTCCGCCCTCACCTTGCTTCATATCTCTGCAGCCCTTGCCGCTGCGGACACTTCCTGTCCCTCCCAAGGTGGCCTCCTCTCTGCACGGCCCTGCCTTTCCCGGCATCCCTTCTCCTCTTTGCTGCCCTTCCTCCTCTGGGTTCTGTCTGGAGCCATTTGTCCTCCCCCATGTCCGCTGCCTGTGACTGTGGGTCTCCTCAGCGCATGTGCTCTGCTGGGCCCAAGGCAGCTTCTCCTGACACTGCCCCTGGGTGTCCCCCGGGATTTCTACCTCAACCTGCCCTGAAAATTGCACCTGAAGCCGGCACTTCCCATCTGCCTGGGCTGCAGCCCAGGCCCTGGCCTCCCCCCTCCCTTCCACCCTCAATCCAAGTCCTGATGAGTCCTTGTCCCTGGGAGCTTTTGGATCCATTCGCTTGTCTACACCCAGAGCTTTGTACCTTGGCGGGGGCCTCTGCTGTGTCCCAGAAGGAGCACAGCCAAACCTCTGCCTGGGGTCTCTGACTCCATCCCTGCCTTCCTCTAGTACATTCTCTGCAAGGCGAGGCCAATCAGATGTCTTGAGCACCCTGGCTTCAAACCGCTCCTCCCACCCCCCACCCGGCCACGAGCCGCACTCCTCGGCACCCTGTGTGAGCCTCGGCCTCATTTGCCCTCTGCAGTCCTGTCTCTTCCCGCTTTCTTCTCTCCTTCTGCTCTCACAAAACCATTGACGGTTCCCTGCATTTCCTCTGTGTTTCTCATACACTGTTTCCACTGAAATTTCCTCCCACATATACACACTTGTCCTTGTACTTCCTCCTTGTATGACCACCCCCCACCCACACACACAAGCTGGGTCACTGAGAAAAATGCCTGCCATGGCTATGTTCCAAGGGCACCTTGCCGGGGAGACAGGGGACACACGCTCACAAATGTGGGGTCAGAGGGCATTGTATGCTGCCCCCAGTGGGACTCAATGTGGGTGTGTGGGTTCAGAACAAGGAAAAGTTCGCGGGCGCCTGGGGGGCTCAGTTGGTTAAAGCACCTGACCTTGGCTCAGGTCATGGTCACGTGGTTCGTGGGTTGGAGCCACACATTGGGGTCTGGGCTGACGGCCTGGAGCCTGGACCCTGCTTCGGATTCTGTGTCTCCCTCTCTCTCTCTGCCCCTCCCCTGCTCACATGCGTGCTCTTTCTCTCTCTCAAATATAAATAAACATTAAAAAAAATAAAAAAAAAAGAACAAGGGAAAGTCGGTTGGGCTCTAGACTAGTTTCGTTTGTGCCTCTGTGTACGGGCCTGATGTAAATAACCCTGAGACATTGGGTGGCTCCTTCTTGTTCACAGGCTGCAGCCAGGAAGCCAGTTCTGATAGGGCAGCACTGGGCGGGGTGTGTGTGGGGGGAGGGGTAGAATGATGGGGGGTGGAGGCAGGGTCAGGACAAAGACACCTCCTCGGTGGGGTAGGGGGGGTGCGGAGGGTGCCCCTCCCCTCCCTCCTTCCCTCACTCTCCCTGGGACTGTCCGGTTGGCTCGCTGGCTCCTGGCTCTAGATTCCCTCATTCCTTGATCACAGGACTCAGCCCACGTTGTGCCCTAGCAGCATGGGCAGCTTCTCACTAAACATTAGGTAAATAACTGAATGATTTAAAATGCAAGTCCCGAATTCGTGACCCTTTCCACTGTCATCTGTGAGTTAACTCTGTGCCGGGTGAAGGGGGGAGAGGAGCAAAGACGAGGGGTACCGTGGGGGGTGGGGGCAGTACTTTGAGAGGGGTGAAAGGGCTCGTCTTCCAAAAGCCATAGTCTAGTGTAGTTAACATAAGGTCCCCTAAGAAAGCGATTTCCTAAAGGACGCACACCTCGTAGAAGAGAGGGCTGGTGTCGCAGCTTCGGCTCCCACAGACCGGGGGGTCTGAAAGAACAGAAGCGCTCCTCACGCTCCTGGAGGCTGGAAGTCCAAGATCAAGTTGCCAGGCCATGCGGTGTCCGGTGGGAGCCCACTTCCTGGTTTGCAGATGGCCGTGTTCTCACTTTATCCTCACAGGGGAAGGGCAGAGAGGGGCAGGCTCTCGCGTCCCTTCGTACAAGGGCACCGATCCCGTTTGTGAGGTTCCACCCTCACGACCGAATCGCCTCCCAAAGCTCCCCCCGCAGCACCGTCACATCGGGGGGCGGGATTTCCACATAGGAATTTTGGGGTGTCGCAAACTCTCAGTCTACGACAGCTGGCAAACAATCTGTGCATGAAAACCCATCAAGTCGTCTGGAAAAAGAAAAGGGCAGCTAAAAAATATGGAGTGGAAAACCTTGTTGAGTGTGGGAGAAGCGGGGACTTTATGCCTGCACTAGGGAGGGCTCAGGCTCCCCTAGCAGTGATGGGGACAGCCGGGACACCCCCGGGGTTGATCACAGGAGAGAAGGAATTGCGAGGTGTCTTCTCTTGGGAAAGACGGGGCCCCAGGTGATGGGGTTTCAGGGTGATGGTGGGTTTCGGAGCCGAAGGCCAAGAAGGAATTCTTGAAGACATCTTTGGTGCACGTAGGTGATTTTATTAAAGCACGGGGACAGGACCGTGGGCAGAAAGAGCTGCACCGGGGTTGTGACAGGTAACTGATTACATACCTTCAGGCTAGGAGGGGGTTAGAGACAGCCTAAGGGTCTAAGGAATTTTCGAAGCTGGGGTTTCCAGGACCCTGAGGGCCTCAGTGTTGTTAGGAAAGCGTCATTTATTACCGTTCAGTAAAACCTCAGTCATGAGACCATTCAGATGTATATCAGGGGCCATATGCTTGGAGTATGATTGCCAGCATATATCTTGGGGGAGTTGAGATAAAGGAAGTTTCCAAAGGACTTTTTATATGTTAAAGGAGACTTATAGGATGGGGGGGGGGGGGTCAGGATAATGTGAAGCCAAGATTCCTTTTTGCCCCCAGCAAAGTGTCATCACTGAGGCAGCTGAGCTCCTGGAGGGAGGTCACGCTGGCTGCCTGTTTCAAGGACTCGCCAACGGGCTGCAGGCAGTAAGGGAATTTCATTTTTCATTTGCCTTAGTTTCCCACATCACCATGGCAAGCACTGAAACCCCTTTCCTTGGCTCTTGGGTAGCCGGGAGTGTCCGAGGAAAATCACACAGATTCCCCTCCCCGCTGGGGGCGGGGGCTGTGCTGTTAGCCCGGACTTTGCCCGCAGCTTACCCCAAGGTCCCTCATCACCAGGAAGCTCTGCATTGGGGCATCGCCCCCGGCGGTCTCCAGTCCCCCCTCCGGGGCACTGCCGGCCACTCTGGGGTGCATTCGTGGTCATCGCTTTTAGGAGCAAGAATGTGATTGGCTCGCCTCGGGCAGCACACGGCACACACCTGGACTTTGTGGGACCAGGCATCCGCTCTAATTTGTGACCACTGCAATGACAAGATCACCAGTCCGGGGTGGGGGGGACTCTGACTCCCTGGCTCCACTGGTCAATGTTCACATCACGGAAACGGTGGCCGTGTGCCCTGTATGGGGCACCAGAAGGACTCGCCCCACGCATTGAGGGGCCTCCCCGAGGAGCAAAGCACCTGAAATGATGCTTGGGCACGTAGTCATTTAACTGGAAATACAGAAATAGGGCCAACCCTGGGGGCAGGAGAGAAAATATTATAAAAACGGCATTTAGGGGGCGCCTGGTGGCTCAGTTGGTTAAGCATCTGACTGCGGCTCAGGTCATGATCCCACAGTTGGTGGGTTCGAGCCCCGCATCGGGCTCTGTGCTGACAGCTCGGAGCCTGGAGCCTGCTTCGGATTCTGTGTCTCCCTCTCTCTCTCTGCCCCTCTCCCCACTCTCTCTCAAAAATAAGTAAATAAAATGTAGCTTAGAGAAGACATATGAGTCTCAGAACGGGAAACGGGGAAAGCATCATTTCCACTCTAAAAAAAAATGGCATTTTAAGTTAGTAGGAAAATAATTTAATAAACCATCTTGGGAGGATGGGGTGCCATCCGGGGCAAAAACCTTGGATCCCCGCTTTACTCCACGCTGCAGGATGAATTCCAGGATACAAATTGTAAAAGATGAAGCCATAACAGCTTTAGAAATAAAAACGGGAGAGTTTTGCAATCTCAGCATGGGGAAGGCTTTCCTAACCATGTCATAAAACCCAGAAATCAAAGAAAAAGTTGATAAGTTCCTTTGTGGGGCGCCTCGGTGCCTCCGTCGGGTAAGGTCTGACTCTTGATTTAGGCTCAGGTCATGATCGCACGGTTCGTGGGTTCCAGCCCAACATTGGGCTGTGGTGACGGTGCAGAGCCCGCCTGGGGTTCTCCCTCCCCCTCTCTCTACTCCTCTCTGCTTGCGTGTGTGCGCACGCATGCTCCCTCGCGCGCAAAATAAATAAATAGACATTACGAAAAATAAGTTCACTTGCATGAAAATAAAATCTGCCTGGCAAACCATACGAAATACTAATAGCCAAAATTCACTGGGTGGTTGTCATGTGCCAATTAGCCTATTAACTCATCTCCTCCTTGGAACAATCAGTGAGGTTGGTATCATTATCCCCATTCCACAGACGGGCAAAATGAGGCACGGAGCGCTTAAGAAGTCTGCCCAAGATCGTAAAGTGGAAAAAACCAAGGTGCGGTAAAGAATACTACGAGCATTTGTGATTTGTGGAAACACAGGAGATAAGGGGATAGATGTGATTTTGGTTAGATGCGCAGGAAGTACCTCCCAAAAGATAAGAGACTGGTAATTATTGCCTCCAGGGCAGACGACCTAGCAGGCAGAAGCAGGGGTGGGAAGGAGACGTTCCACTTATTTCCTGTGGTACAAACAAACTGAAAGCAAACACGGAGACAGGGAAACTACAAAACCAGCCCCAGGAACCCAAGGAGGCTGGTGTCTCGGTGTGTAGACAGGTCCTCTCCCCACCCCTCGATGACCACCCCCCCCCAAAGGGCAGCGGGTGCCGGGACAATCAGAGACAAGAACATTCTGTTCAGCATAAGCTATTTAAGGAGGCACGGAACCGAGAGACAATTGTAGCCAGGCTTTCTTTACGGAATGGTCAGAGGACGCACTGACTGTCCGTCTGTCTGTCTCACTCACAAGGCTGTGCCGTTTTAGGCACCTGGATGGTGCCTTGCCCCGTTTTGCCTCTTTTCGCTGGCATAGTTGTGCCTTCTCGTAGCCTCTACCTACGGTGCTTCTATGCAGCTCTCACTCAACCACACAGTGCCTCCACTTACCCCATGGGCAAGCTCCCTTACCCCATGCCCCGTGTCTTGCACAGGCCCTCCACGAATGTTCACTGAATGAATGAATGAATGAATGGGCTGCCCACAGTCAATGCACATGAGAACTGTGTTCCCACCTTGCTGCCTCTGTCGGAATCCCAGAGAGAGGGGGTGGGGAGTTGGCCTGCCTCCCTCATTTCCCAGTTTGCTTAGAGCTGCAGGGCCGACATCCGGCCAGAATTACGTTCTCAGGTTAATCCCCCCCACCCCCCACCCCCACCCAAAGCCTTTCCAAACGCACTACACAAGTTCGGACGTGTTGAACACGACGCCACCAAGTTGGGAGACCCTTTCCATCCATTGCCGTAAATCCACGGTGTTTGAATTCACGCCCGAGAGCCCCCTCGGGTCCGCGGGGGGTTCCATTCCGCTGCAGAAAGTGAGCTGGGTTGCCCACCACGCTGAGGAGCCTTCTTTCAGGGAGCGCAATTCCAATTTGAAGAAGAAATAGCCACTATTAGGAAAGTAGCTAACGGTTCCAAGAACTTCCGCGTGCCAGGCACTGCCTTAAACCAATGTGCGATTTCTCATTAAATCCTCCGTACCAACGTATGAGGTAGTAGGTATTGTTATCGGCCCCATATCACAGATGAGGAAACGGAGGCTAGAAGCATTACAACTTGCCTAGGAATCCCTGATCCCAGAATCCAAGATGTTTCTTGGATACTTACTGTATGCCAGACTTAGCCTTGTCCGTTCATAGATGCATTGAATGTTTTAAAATGAAATGAAAGGAAAAATCCAGTCCCGTAGTCACATTAGGCACATTTTGCACCAGTCTGGAGTCATCTCCGTCGTTACAGAGCGTCCTTCTGGTCAGGGCTGGTCTAGATACTATATACCGATATAACTTTCAGATGTTAATAGACGTGAATAGCATCCAGAATGACAGGAAAGGACTCTGAGGTCCACAGAGGGACTCTGAGTCACCTCCCCAAGCTCCTACAGCCTCAAGGCTGGACCTCAAATCAGTCTGACTTTGAACTCCCCACTCTTTTGTCCACCAGGCTCCACTTTCCACCCTTTGGAAGGAGTGAGATAATCAATCAACAGAGAGTCCCGATTTGATGATCTGTTGGAAAAAAAATCATAATTGTCTGGGGCAGCTGGGTGGCTCAGTCGGTTGAGTGTCTGAGTTTGGCTCAAGTCATGATCTTGTGGTGTGTGAGTTCGAGCCCCCACGCAAGTCTCACTGCTGTCAGACTGTCAGCCCGTTTTGGATCCTCTGGCCCCCTCTCTCTGCCCCTCCCCCACTGATGCTCTTCCAAATAGAAATAAATATTTTTAAAAAATCATAATTTTCTTAAAAGGGGTTTTTGAGGAATATTAGCTAGTGGAAATAAACCAAAGCACAGGAATTCTAGGGTGAATATAGGCCGTTGCTGTTTTGAGGCTGACTTGTTGCTTTCTCTGCAGGATTATCGTCGCCTTACCCAGGGCTCACACAGACTTCCAGAGTTTTCCAGGTCTTCAGGGATAATGCTTTACTGGACACAGTTGAAGGGATGGCTCCCGGAGGGACAAGGAAATGGGGTGGGGAGGGGTGGGGGGAGAACTCTTTTGCCAACATAAGCAATACCAATATTCATTTGTAACACATCGCAAACAGACCTTTTCTACCCGAGAGACTTCTTCTGTCTTGAATTTGAAGCCACCAAGCTCCGCGTGGGCAACAGACACCCCATCTTTATTTACTCTTCACTTGGAAGGGACGGGTTAAAACATAATCCGAAAGCAGATATACGTTTAGATATTTTATGTTGCCAACTAAAGCTAGATGCATATGCTTTAAAGACCAGCTTGTGGGAAGACGCAGTTAATGTTCTGCTGGGACGATCGAGGAGTCGAATCCGGACCCTTCCTGGCCTGTGTGCCACCCACTTCTAGGCCGGCAGGATTCTTCCTCAGACAGCAGCCCGCATCCAGCAGGCTCGGTTTGATGGGCTGTAAGCAGTGGTTTCCGAAGTTGGCTGCGCTTAGAGCTTCCTAGAACTCCGAGCTTCTGCAGACCCATCAAATCGGAGTGCTGCGGGTGGGGCTGGGTATCACTATTTGTCCAACTCCCCCTGGTAACTCCAAGGAGCAGCTAAGATTAAGCCAGCGGCCGTAAGCATGGTCCCCACGAATTCCGGATCCCGCTCTCCCTCATCGACGTGGGTGCCGGCTGTCAGGGGAGTTAGAACGGCTCCCACCTGCTCTCCTCAATGGCGCATCGCTGGCTGGCAGGTGCAATGGGGGGAGCCTGTGAAAACTGAGGCCAGGCCTGTTATGTCACACACCTATTGTGTCAGTGCGTCTGGCACTGGGGGCAGGCTCCGCTCTTCTTCCATAAAGTGAGGGGTCGGGCTGACTGGTCCTCAGCAACCTTCCTGTTTTCAGACGATGCGATACCATTAAGAGGAATCGAAGTGAGGGGAACACAGTAATAGAGAAAGGGAAGTGTGAATAAAGAAGAAATCCACCCACACCGCAACCGTATTGGATCGCTTTGAATACTAGGTACCCGCAGCCATTGCTGGATACACATGGGAGTCACGCGAGACGGGCTCGTGGCATTGGATGGCGAAAAACGCTTTGTCACAAAACAGTTTGTGACTTTGTGGCAAGGCTGTGGGTTCAGGGATCCGCAGAGTTTGGCCCGAGAGAGCTGGGACCTTCAGTTCACCGCAGGCATCGACTTGTGTCCTCCACTGGCGCTCCTTTTCCTGGTCAGTGAGTCAAGCATTATCTACCCTGAGCTGCTGTG
Source organism: Panthera leo (assembly GCF_018350215.1). Classification (NCBI taxonomy): domain Eukaryota; kingdom Metazoa; phylum Chordata; class Mammalia; order Carnivora; family Felidae; genus Panthera; species Panthera leo. The sequence continues at coordinate 15,838,288 of NC_056680.1, read as the reverse complement.
GAACCACCTCTCATCCACAACAGGAATGGTAGCAGCAGAGACCAACATGAACCAGCCGAATGTATAACCACCGGAGTCAAGGCTGGCTGCGGGACGCCCTTGTTGGATACCAAGGTGACCACAGGGAGGCAGTATAGCCCAAGATTCTCAATGGCCTGGAAGGCCTTTCCGTTGGTTCATTTGAAAAGACTTTCAAGCGTTTAAAACACGAGTTACCATCGTAAGAAAAAGAAACTCAACCAAGTTCCTGAAACATGACGGAACCACAATGCCACAGAACTTATGATCAAATTAAAGTAGTGACAATATGAAGCCAAAAATAAGTAAGCCTTGGAAAAAACGCTTGTAGAAAAAAACCTAAGGCACGGCGCGCCCGGCTGGCTCAAGTCAGTTGAGCGTCTGACTCATGATTTCAGCTCAAGTCATGATCCCAGGGTCGTGGGATCAAGCCCCAGCGTTGAGCTCTGCACTGGGCATAGAGCCTGCTTAAGATCCTCTCTCCCTCTGCCCCTCCCCATATGTGCTCACTCTCGCTGTCTCTCTATCTAAAAAGAAAAAGAAAAGAAAAGAAAATATGGCACCGTCGCAACATCTATCTACAGAAATATTCAAGTTTGACTGTGTTTCAGGAAAATACCAAGCAAGACTTTCATAGTGAGTTTTACTTAAAAGCAAAAGAACTCTGTTTCCTCCCGGGAGCGGCAGCATCTCAGGGTGTGGGAGCTCTCCACGCCCTCAGGTTAAGCAGGGGGGTGCGAACAAGCTATGAAGGAGAGCAGTCTGGTAGTTCACGGCCACGCCCCTTGCTCACATCTCCACATCTCCCGTGCCTTCATCAGAAAGTCAACAATGAAACTCCGATGTTCCTGTTGAGGAGTCTGTCCTTCCCTTGGATAGGAAAGCAGTGACCTGATTTAATCACAACAGTGGCGAGACTGGTAGCCTTTTAGCTGGAGGTATTTGGAACCTTGGGATGCACGTGTGAATGGAATCCTAATGTCTGAATTTGCACATTTTCCCTCCTCGCTCCGGGCGTTCACTTTACTTGGACTTTATCCGTGGCCCATACGTAACTCCCTCCATGACAGACACCCCTGGGCCGGGGAGCAGGTGTCTTCACCCAGGATGTGATGAGTGGAGTCAGAACCTGAACGTCACGATGAGTTCAAGCCTGTTTGTCAATCTAAGGACTGGGGCAGAGGAGGGGTGGGCCCAGGAGGGCCCACAAAGTGAGGGGCGTGGGGTGGATGGAACTGTGCCCCGGACCCTTCCTCTACTCCGACTCAGTCCCCTCCTTCCCTTCCTTGGGTCACGCCTCCTGTTGAAGGAGGTGGAAGGCAGTCTTTCCGGTTGTTAAGGAAAAGCTGTCCTAAAACTGGCTCCAGCTGCCCTTGCCGTCTGCTCATTCCCCGGATGTCCAAGTGGGACCGTGACCTACCTGGTCTCAAGACCAGCCTGCCCCAGGCTGTAAATGCCACCTGGACCAGTCGCCTCTTCCCGGAGCACCTGTTCTCTCTGGGGATAAGAGACACGTGCACAGAAAGCCAAACGTCAAGGACAAATCCATGGTCATCACTGAAATTACAGGCAAGTTTTTAGAAGGGATTTGAAATGAAAGAAAAGCGACCTTTATAGCAGCCAGGTCCTCGCGTGTCATGTGTCTGCAGTTTGGGATTACAGAGCAAGGACCAGACTGTGACATCGTATGTCTTCTTCATTTTCTTGTTGTAATTTTTTTTTTTTTGAGTTTAGTTATTTTAAGAGAGAGAGAGAGAGCATGCACATGTGCACATGTGAGCAGGGGAGGGGCAGAGAGAGAGAAGAGAGAGAGAGAGAGAGAGAGAGAATCCCCAGCAGGCTCCGCACCATCAGCACAGGACCCGACTCAGGGCTTGAACCCATGAACCACGAGATCATAACCTGAGCCAAAATCAAGGGTCAGATACTTAACCGACTGAGCCACCCAGGAGCCACTAGGCCTTCCTCATTTTCAAACATAGACAACTGGCGTGGGCTTACACATACATCGATTTTCTTTTTTTCTTTTTTAAATGTGTCAATTCTTTTGCTCCAGTAGTAGAATTAGATTAGAAACTGGAAAGTTTTCAGTGTCTGTTGCTCAGAAATGCCACCCTTAAAGGCAGCATCTTCAGACAAAGTATTCTGGCAATTTGACCCAGGAAGGGGGGCAACTTTTAAAAAATATTTCAAGAGGAGTATAGCTCTCTGTGCGTGTATGTACGGAGTTTTCCAAAACAGTGACTTAACAAAATCCTTTCCCGGTTTTGTTTTGCTTTGTTTGTTTGTTTGTTTGTTTTTTAAATTTTTTTTTCAACGTTTTTTATTTATTTTTGGGACAGAGAGAGACAGAGCATGAACAGGGGAGGGGCAGAGAGAGAGGGAGACACAGAATCGGAAACAGGCTCCAGGCTCCGAGCCATCAGCCCAGAGCCCGACGCGGGGCTCGAACTCACGGACCGCGAGATCGTGACCTGGTTGAAGTTGGACGCTCAACCGACTGCGCCACCCAGGCGCCCCTGTTTTTTAAATTTTTAAAAATGTTTATTGAATTTTGAGAGAGAGACTGAGCAGGAGTGGGGGAGGGGCAGAGAGAGAGAGAAGGAGACACAGAATCCGGAAGCAGGCTCCAGGCTTTGAGCTGCCAGCACAGAGCCCGGTGTGGGGCTCAAACCCACGAACTGCGAGATCATGACCTGAGCCGAAGTTGGACACTTAACCGACGGAGCCACCCAGGCGCCCGGCTTTCGCAGTTTTGAACGCTATTCTCTAAATGTGCGCTTGACGGAAAGAATAGGAATCAAGTCAGTTATTTTACAGGGCGATTTTTTTACTGGGCAAGGGTTTTCTTCCAAGCGATTTGTAACTTTCTATATACATGAGCCATATCACATCATACATGATACATATACTACACCCAAAGATATCAGAGTGCCTTTGAGTTGACCCAGAGGCTAGGTCATAGGATACTTGTGCCCTTGAAACGACCTCGAGAGCACTTCCGGTTGCTCCCCGTCGACACCCGCGCTCTCAAGGTCATATTTCAGAGCTGAGAAACATCAGTAGCACCTCTTACTATTCAGATACCTTCATCCTGTGAGGGGGTCTCACTGCTTTGATGTTGCCTCACCTAATCTCTCCCAAACGGTCTTAGCTCCTCCCGGGTTCCGAACCATCTCGGGCAGGTACAAAAAAGTACAAGGAGCAACGGCCAAACACGAAATCATGACCCTCTCTTTGAGAGGAAAAGATCCCTTAGTGTTCGGGGGTGTGTCGGGAGAAGGCGTCTGGAAGGAGAGTCTCAAGCCACCACACTCAGCCTGAAACACCGAGTTCCGTAAAATGGTGCTTCTCAGAGCTGAGTCTGCTGGAGGCGGCCTGTTTCCAAATGAATCTGTCCCTTCTCCCCTCTGCCCACTGCGAGTTAACTCCGGAAGACAACGCTTAGGGAGGCAGTGGTGTGTCCTGGGCGGGCAGAAACTTAGTCATCCCGGCTTCCCTCCCCCCCTCTGGGGCTTCTTTGCTTAATGCTTATAAAAGTCCTGGATGTTCATTAACTACACAGTCGGCCCCTGGATGTCATAGCTGACGTAAACGTGTTCCCAGGCCTCAGACTCCCCGCATTTCCTAAACCTAGTGTTTCCAAGCTCCCTGGAGACGCCCCCTGGTTGGAGCTGGGTTGGGAAGGACAATTCCAAAGGCAGGAGCGGCCACCGCTAGGGAGCCCAGGTTCTGTCTACGGAAGGCTGTGTTCAAGCTGGCAAAACCAGAGGCTTCCTCTTCCACCGGCCCCTCCTGGTTTCGATGCAAGCCTTGGCCCCTTTCCATGCCTGAGGTTTCCTTAAGGGCATCTCCAGTCCTCATGCGTGAAGCCTAGAGGTTCCCTCTGCCTCCCCACGGCCCCTCACCTCCAACCCCAATCCACCCCAAGTTCTGTTGACTCTCACCCTGCATGCTGCGAGGGTGTCACCATCCCTGGTGCCTGGACCTACATGGAAAGCCTCCTTGCCTCACCCGACCTAAAGGCTCACCTTTCTAGGCCATCGTTCGGCCGCGCAACGAGCTTTCGGCGACAGTGGCCGGGGATCCCCCCCCCCCCCCCCCGCTCTGCTCTGGTTTTGACAAGCGGTGCTGTGCACGCTCCCTATGGTCCGGGCTCGCCTTGCCTTTCCCCAGCCAGTGCCGACCCCCCACCGCAGAGCCGCCCCGCGCATGTGCGGGGCCTGCAGGCCTGGAGTTAACCTTCTTCCCCTCTCCCCTTCTCCCTGAAGAAGCCTTCGCAGCTCTCACCCGGTCCTGATCGCCCGTGGAACTTACCAACCACACCCTGGAGGGGAGATCGCTCTTGGAAGAGCTCGTTTCTTAACAGATCACCCACAAGCACCTGCTTTCAGCGCACTTACAACCTGCACCTGTTGCCTCGAGCAGATCAGAAACCGTACAATATGCATCTTGATTGGTTTTGTTATTCCTGTCTGGGTCACCAAACTCAAGAATTAGCAGTTCTCGGGATTTTTTTTTTTATAACGAAATTTTTGCAGCAAAGGAAGAGTTTGCCAATAAGTTGTTGTGTGTGGAGGGGAGGTGAGGGGGTTTGCTATGTCATCAACATATATTGATTCGGCTTTCCAGACATGACGGGCTTAAATGGTGGGATAGATGCCAGGTGCACGGATGACTCTTAGGCCCTCTATGACAGTAACTTCCCTTTTAAAAGGGTCACTCCCGCCCCTAGGCTGTGTACAAACACCTGGTCCAGGTCACAAGCCGACAGAGATTTCCTGCTCTCCGGTGGATCGGGTGTAAACGGAGCTCGCTCTGTCGGGGGCCTTTCCCCGGAAGACAGGACAATGTTTGCAGAAGCGCCTGGCGATGTGCTTTTGGAAAAACACCAAGAGGTGGCTTCTGAACTTCTCCCCGATGAAGGCGTAGATGATGGGGTTGATGCAACAGTGCGTCATTCCCAGGGTCTCCGTCACCTGCATGGCTTGGTCCAGTCTGTTGGAGCTACTGCAGTTATTGAGGCCAAAGGATTCCGGGAAGGTGCTCAGCAGGAGGACGATGTTGTTGGGGGCCCAGAAGAGAAAGTAACCGATCATGATCACGAAAATGAGCTTCACGGCCCTGTGCTTCTTCTTCTCGTTCCGACACCGGAACAGGGTCCTGAGGATGGCGGAGTAGCAGATGATCATGACGAGCAGGGGCAGGACCAGGCCCAAGATGGTCATCTTCAGTGTCTGGAAGTTCTTCCAGAAATGATACTGATTGGATGGAAAATGAGGGCTGCACGTAAAACGAGAACCCTCTTTTTGGGATCTGCTGAAGATACACCCCGGCAGAGAGGCGACCACGGCCACCGTCCAGGTGACCGCGCTTGTCACCGCCCCAAAGGTGACCGTCCTGGCCTTTAAAGCGAACACAGCGTGGACGATAGCCAGGTACCTATCGACGGTCAGGAGGATGATGAAGAAGTTTCCGCCAAAGTAACCGACGTGATAGAGCCCGGTGACCGTCTTACACATCACATCCCCGAAGACCCACCCGTTGGCGGCATAGTGGGCCCAGAAGGGGAGGGTGAAAAGGAAGAGCAGGTCGGAGATGGCCAGGTTGAGCAGGTAGACGTCAGTCATGCCCGTCAGCTTTTTGCAGTTGATGAGGATGAGGACGACCAGCAGGTTGCCCACGAAGCCGCAAATGAACACGAGTGAGTAGAGCGGAGGCAGGAGCCTGGCTGCGATTTGCCTCACGTCGGTTTTCTGGCAGGGCTCCGACAGCTCATATTCAATGTCATAGTAGGGGCTCGTTGCTTGGTAATCCATTTTGCTCGACGCTGTGAATAAAGAAAAAGTGATCGTCTATGATACCCCAGAATGTACTTGGTGGTGGTCCGCCATGGGTGCAAACCATCTTATCCATGAACAGGCTTTTCAACATTGGTACATAGGTTTCTACATTTAACGGAGCTCCCTTGTTTGGCCGAAAGAAAGAAAGAAAGAAAGAAAGAAAGAAAGAAAGAAAGAAAGGAAGGAAAGGAAAGGAAAAAGAAAGAACTTTTTCAGGAAAAGGAAGGATCGCTATCACCTCTGCTCACTGGACAGAGACCGTGACTCTTGGGGGGGGGGGTCGGTTCACAAAAGCATCGTCTGACCCAATAAAACCTGGCGCTCTGTAGCCACGTGGGACGAATGAAGCTTAACAACGTCAAGAAACTGACTCAGGCGCTGTCTAACACTGTCTTACCGTCTCTGCTGCAGCTGCCTTCCCTGGGGTGAGCTTATACAGAGCGTCCCCCGGAGTGTGTGTTGCTAACCATGGACGGTTCCCAAGGGCACCCTGTGGGCCAACAACTTCACACCCATTCATTCAGTTAATCCTCACGGTCACCCTATGAGTCAGGTCATGTTATCGTCCCCATTTTGCAGATTAGAACTCAAGGCACAGAGAGGATGAGTAACTTGCCCAACCACACACAGCTAGAAAGCAGCTGATTTTGAAGGCAGGCAGCCTGCACTCTCATCCAGCAGCTACCTAGTCTCTCGCTTCTTGGTGAGGGAAGTGGAGTGTGGTATCGTCAGCCTGGCACCTCGATGCGGTCCGGATGAAACGGGCCGCTGCCCAAGTCCCCCGAGAGGGTCATAGCAGCCAGTAGCCAGCTATAAAGTCCAGGCTGCCATTCTCACGTGTAGTCTCAAGTTCATGTTTACAGTTCCCGAATTGCTATGATTAAGAGCTCCCGCACATACCCAAGCAATCCAGGTAGAAAACATCTCAGGTGCCACCATGCATATTCTGGGTTTGCTCAGCCCCTCCATGACCCGCTGGCTAGCCTGGTCTATTTTGGTTCCACTTCCTGGTAGAAGTTTCTTTAACAAATCCTCGTGGGTTTCATGCTTCCTGTCCCTCGGGTTAGGTAGCAAGGAGACACATACAGAAAATTTCACCTTAAATTCTGAGCCAGAGCAAGAACCATACATTAAAGGACACGAAATGCGCTGTAGAGCTGGTATAGTAAAGGGAAAGTTTATTCGATATTTGTAGTCCAATATGAACTCGGACAATTTTTACCCTTCCCTCTTTTCTGAGAAAAACAAACAAACGAAAAACTGGACTTAGATACAACTCGTCTTGGACATACATTCACAGGGCATCCTGCCTGGTCAGTTTCAGTTCTTACCAGAAGATCATTCTGCCAAGAATTTGGCCAAGAATCATCTGTCTGAAAAGATTTCTTTTGAAAGGTGAAGTTTCTTCCTTCCTTCCTTCCTTCCTTCCTTCCTTCCTTCCTTCCTTCCTTCCTTCTTTTCTTTCTTTTTCCTTCCTTCCCCTTTCTTTCTTTCTTTCTTTCTTTCTTTCTTTCTTTCTTTCTTTCTTTCTCTCTTTCTTTCTTTCTTTCTTTCTTTCTTTCTTTCTTTCTTTCAAATATTGCTCCCTTTACAACAATCTTTCATTCACAATCATGTTTTGTATCTTCGATGTTATCACAGTCTGAAACTGATTCTAAATTCTAACTCTTTTTTCCTCTCGAAGATTATGTTTTAAGATAGCTCTATGAGCATCTGGTGTGTGTCCAGTCTTCTAGGGTTTCCTGTAAAGCTTTTTACTCATCACAGAAGCCGAGCTAACTAACAGACAGAGTGGCTGAGGGATGACTTACCAGGAGGGTTCTTGTAGGGGAACGGATGTCTCAGCTGCTCTGGCTAGCTGAGTTGTGCAAATCAAACATATAGGCAGCATAAAAGTAGGAAATGCATGGTTTCTACTGAAAGGGGAAGGCGGAGTTTTAATGAATAAGTACATTTCAGGGCCAAAAAAAAAAAAAAAAAATCAAACAGTTCTTCTTCTTCTTTCCTTTTCTTTTTAATTGAACTTAAAATAGGTCAGAGACTAGATTTCTGGCCTGAAAGTTTATTTGTGGGCTTCCCTGACGACACTATTTTCTTTTGTTTTCTGCTCATGCAACTACACAGAGTCTATTAGAAAATAGAAGGACTGAGGGATATTAGCGCTAGAAAAACATTCACATTTATCGGGTCAAACCTCCTCATTCTGCCCAAAGAAATTGCTGCTTCAGAGGCCAATGATTTATTTGTATAAGACCACAGGGCTTATCAATGGTGAGGCTGAACAGTTGAGATTCTGATTCTCTTAAGACTTGCCTGCAATGAAAGCCACGGAAACCAACTTGAAATTGATAGGGGATGCTTCACGTGAAGCCCATGGTCCCCTTTAGCCACTGTCCCCCCCCATCCCCTGCGCCCAGCCCAGCCCACACCCATACCTCAGGCCCCAGTACTATTTTTCTCTGCAGACAAAAACAATTGGTCAGAGCACAAGCGGGGAGGGGCAGAGAGAGAAGGAGACACAGAATCCGAAGCAGGCTCCAGGCTCTGAGCTATCAGCTCAGAGCCTGACGCGGGGCTTGAACTCATGAACTGCGAGATCATGACCTGAGCTGAAGTCGGACGCTTAACCGACTGAGGCACCCAGGTGCCCCTAAAGGGCTTTAACTGTAGGCTGTCATGTGAGCAAAACACATTGCCCATCTTCCTTGGGGTCGGATATATCGTGGGGCACGTCGTTACGAATTTCCTCTACCCGGTCGCTATTTTGCAGCCCTCCAAACCGGCTGGTGTTCGTGAGCACCTGCACCATGCCAGATACACAGGCAGCAGAGATCCTCTCTCCAAACAAAGTCTATCTGTAGTGATGAGAAATTTCCCACATAAAGTGAGCAGGAACTGACCAAAGAATAGGGTCAGGTTCAGGATTCTAGGACAATACCACCTGTAGGCACATGGAGCTTTCTTCGTGGTTGGTTACTTACCTAAAAACCTCAACTGTTGATGGCAGAGCTGAAAACACCGAGGGGGAGCCAGCCTGAGCCTCAAGAGCGCCCTCTGGGGTCTTCCGTTTTTGTCCACGACAGAATCAGAAGCGTTGGCTTGTGTGGTCTGAGAAAAGGCGGAGGAGACCCCAAACCTGGGGGGCGCAGCATAATGCAGGGCTAAGCAGGTGGCCTCCGCTGCCAGCCTGCCTGAGCTTGAAGCCCGGCCCAACCCTCAGCTTTCTCTTCTGTGGGATGGGCTGAATAATGGGTTGCCTCATGGGTTTGTGGGGAGGGGCTCATGAGGCACCCGCATCCAGAATTTGGCACATAATATACACTCGATAAACATCAACCCCCTAGCTACTCATTCCGTGATCCTTTCCTAGGGAGAGTTTATTTTGTAAACGGTTAACAAAATTGGTTCCCTGGGGTCCTTGTCTAGAGGAGGGTAGTATCAGCAAACTGGAAGCTGAAAGAGAGAAGTTAATGACTGGCAGTTGGAGAACAGGAGGAAATGATGGCTGGGGGGAGGCAGAAAAGCTACAGAAATAGCCCAGCAGCAACCAACCACCCATCCAGGGCGTACGCTTGTGTTACAACAGAGCCCAGCACTGGTCATCATAACCGGGAGAGCAAATCGGGAACAAAATCTCCGAGTTCATCCCGTGCGCGTAACTCAAGAGGGAACGCGTAGGACCTGGACCCTGCAGACCTGCTCCAGGGTTACGTCCCGGCATCAGCCTTTAACTACTTGCCTCTGAACAAGTTTCTGAAACTCCTCCAAGCCTTGGTTTTCGTATCCTTAAACACGGGGCAACACACGCACACACACACACACACACACACACACACCAACCAACCCAACACACAAATCTATTCGATAGGTCTGTGGTCAAGATCAAAGGATATAACAAGGGCAGAGTGTTTCCCAGATATCAGCCCTCTGTGGGCTACTTACGTGTGCTGTATACTTTGCAAAAATGTGGGTTCACAAAACGGGTAGCAAATGAATGGATATACAATTTCGCAGAAAACGGGGAGCATAGTTTTGGGTCTTCTGAGACCAGCTTTGTCTTCGCTGGTGCTGTGTGGACGCGTGGAGCTCTCAGATGCTGCCGAACGATGTTACATTTCTGCATGTGCCCGTGGCTGGCTTTCATTTTCACCACCAGGGCTGGGGCTTTGCCCTGTGTTCTGCGTGTCCAGCGTCAGGGCGGCTGAGGATGTGACTGCAGGCTTGCCCCCAGGGGGCAGTGTGGAGCAAGTTTGGAGTCCCAGACTGCGCTGCCTTTAGCAAGAGATTCCCCTCTGCCCTTCCACTTCCTCATCTGTCAAGTGATGCCCTCGATCCCCGATCCCCGGGGGTTCCGAAGGCAGCTCCCCCCTTCGGTACTCTAGATGACCGTGTGGCCATGCCGGTTTGGACAACACGCACTGGAGGGGAAGCGGGGTGATGATGCATATATGGGCTGAGACAAGGAGGCACAGCTTAGTAGGTGTCTTGTTTATGCCTCTCGGGTTTCTGGGTCCAGGGGTGGATTCTGGCCATCTCTCAGAATGGAGTTCATCCCAGGGAGTCACAAGCAAGTGAGGACCCCTGGGCACTTCTGCAGTGTAGAACCAAGGGAACATTTCAGTCTGTCTAATGTATGAAGTTAGGGTAAACAGAACAACGGAAAGTAAGGGAAAAAATCAGACATAGGCTTACGATCTCAAAAGAGTCCTTTTTTTTTTTTTTAATGTTCATTTTTGACACAGACAGAGGTCACGTGGAGAGGTGGCAGAGAGAGAGGGGGCCACAGAATCCAAAGCAGGCTCCAGGCTCTGAGATGTCAGCACAGAGCCCCATGCGGGGCTTGAACTCACGAACCCTGAGATCCTGACCTGACTCAGAGCCAGATGGTTAGCTAACTGAGCCACCCAGGTGCCCCTCAACACAATCCTTTTAAACATGGGATGTGTCTCAATCCAGACTTTTTCCCACGTATACCTTTTGGTTCATTTTCCCACACATATACCAGTTGTACATGCTTCTCTCTCTGTTTTCTTTCTTTCTCTTCTCTTCTTTTCTTTTTTCTTTTTTTGCTAGAGATCACAGTATAGGCCTTTCATCGGGTTATTAAAAAAAAACGCTCCCTCTATGTGACTCTTCCATTGTTATTTTTATGGTGGATTTATTTATTTATTAATTACTCGTTTGTTTTTATGGCAGTATAATTTAGATGCAGCAAAGTGTACCGATCCTAGGTGCACAGCTTGGGGAAGTTTTGATATGCACACGCCCACATAACCACCTTCCCCCTCGCCGATCGAGGTGATAGGGAATTGTCCCATCGCCCCAGAAGGTCGCCTTGCGCCGTGCCCAGAGGTAAGGGCCACTCTGACTTCTGTCACCGGGGATCCTCATGTGCCTCTCCTTTAAGTCCATATAAGTGGAATCGTAGACGCTACCCTCTGTCACGTCTGGCTTCTCTTGTTCGACGGAATGCCATAACCAGACTCGCCAGAGCCTTGCTGTCAGACGTTCCGGCTCCTTCCGTCGGCCCGCACTACAACAGCCCGTTTCCAGTGTCTGCTGTCAGTGCTCTGTGACTCCCACCAAGGAGGACACTCCCAGTGTCCCCAAAGCCACCTTCCCTAAGAAATCCAGAGAATCCCCGTGGTCCTCAAAGAAACAGGAAGAATCCCTCCTTACTGACATTTTGTCACCTGTGTGCCTTAGCAACGATGCCTTAGCAATGGCCCGTGGCTCCCAGCACCGCTTCACCTTCTGCCTCAGACACACGACGCGGTGAGTGGGGCTGGGGGTCATCACGCTGTCCTCTCTAGCCTAACGTCTCTGTGGTCCAGGCCCTTCCCGGGATGGCGGGGGCGGGGGGGGGGGGGGGTGGCGGTGAATGCAGAGCAATGCACCGATTAAGGGCTGTGAGAGGCCCAGGGTGACTTTGGCGGATCGGATGACACCTGAACCTCTGTGTTGAGGTCTACGCAAAACAGGATATCATGTAGGACTTTTCCTGTTGCCCTAGAACAGGCGGTTGCAGCCTGAGGCTGAGGGCAGGGAGGTGTTACCTACCCTCCAGTTCTAAGGAAACCACTGACGCCCGGGTTACCCGTCTCCCTCGGGGGCTCGCAACTGTGCCCCCAGTTGTCGTGTCAACTCCTCCCACCCCAGTCCTATGAGGAGACACATCTGGGCAGGAAAGGCTTGTAGAAAAGGGTGGGATTGGTGGGGAGGTGAGAGGGGGGCTCCTGTCCTCAAAGCCAAGGGTGTGTGGGGGTCTGAGAGAATCGTGCGAGGAATGGGGGGCCAGCACCTCCTTTCTGGGTGGGGCATCCCCCGGGCAGCCGGCCAGCCGGGCAGGTGAGGAGGGGACTGGAGAGCCGAGGTGGGACACAGGGCAGTGAGGCAGCAAGGAGGGCTCGAGGATGTGAGACGCCCCTGGGTCAAGTTCCAAACATAGTGCCGAAGTGACCACGTCCAAAGAGTTCGCCGACTGCAATCACTCACCGTACCCAGGGCCAGCCCTCCCCCGATTCACGGGAGGTCCGCTCACCAGCCTGGATGCCTCTTCCCTCACGACAAGCTGCTTCTTGGTGACCTCTGGTGGCCTTTGTGCTGCTGGCTAATCTTCCCTGAAGCTTCCCTGAAGCCCTGGCAAATCTTCCATTTGTTAGGGAAACCCGGATAATGAGAAAAAGGCAAAGTGGAAGGAGGGGGTCCGGGTGGCTCACTCCCAGGAGGCGGCAGGGCCAGCTGCTTTGAGCGTCGCGCATCGCGGATGACAGCAGGGGGGAGGAGGGGCTCTGCCAAGCCCCCATCTCCACCAGAAGTCTTAAGACACCCATCCCTGGGAATGATGATCTTCCCTGACGTCTGCTTGACTCAAACCGCCCACTCAAGTGTTCTCCTCGGGATAAAGACAGGGTTTCCGCTTCTAGAATGGAGAGGGTTGACAGCTTTTACGTGGCACTTTCCCTGGTGGCACTAAAATCCCACTGTAGCTATTACCGCTATGATGTAGGGCTTTCATCGAGTTAGCTACCCTCTCCTCTGGGCTCTCGGATGATTTCACATCGACCTCTATCTCCGTACTCTGCACTGTGCCTGCTGATTTGCAAACACTCCATCCTCCACCCCTCCACGCCCCCACCCCCCACCCCGCGTCTCTGCACTTGGAGGTCTGAGTACGTGGGAATTGACACATCGTCCTTATGGACCTGCCCCAGACCGGCGCGTGACGGATCCCCAGGCATGCTTGTCACCCTGAATTCCAGGATGGAACCACAAACAGATACTTTTCCAAATTTTATTTAGAAAGCCACCATGTACCGTATGTACTAATTCGCTTTTGTGCTTCTTGGCAAACAGCCCCCGCGGCCCGGTGGCTTCAAACAGCGAGCACGGACCGCTTGCTCCTGTGACGCGTGGCTGCCGTGTGCCTGGGCTCTGGCCGTGTTCTCTGTGTCTTCCTGCTGGCTCGCCACAGTGCCTGGTGTGGCCCGGGACGCACCTTCCGGTGGCTGAGCAGGGGGAGTCAGGGGCTCGGCCCAACCACTCTACCCCTCTGTGTGGCTGAAGCAGATGTCCCTCCCCTCACTCTTCGGCGGCCGAGCCTCCTGGGGAGGGGAGGGGGGGACACCTGCAGGGCACACTGTCAGTCACACGGTGAGGACGAGAATGTGTAATCGCACAGGGGAAGGAGTGAAAAGTGAAAAATAAGACAATCTAAGGTTTATCATTATTATTATTGTGGTTAGAACACTTCACACGCCTTCTACCCCCCCTGCCAGATTTTTAAGTGTATCATACATCATTCTATCTACAGGGAGAATGTTGGAAAGCAGATGTTTGGAATTTGACACCTTGTATAACTGAAATTTGGGACACTTTGGTAGACGTATAGAGAAAATGCGTCATATACATGCAGTAGAATATTCCTCAACCTTACAGAGAAGGATGTCCTGCCTTGTGCGGCAACATGGGTGAACCTTGGGGACGTTATGCTGGGTGAAAGAAGCCAGTCGTAGGAGGATGAATGTTCCACGATTCTCCTTCTACGGGGTGTCTAAAATGGTCGGAATCGTGGATGGGGTGGTTGCTAGAGGCTGGGGAGAGGAGAAAATGGGGGGTCGCTAATCAGATTTTTAAAAAAATTTTTTTAAATGTTTATTTATTTTTGAGAGAGAGAGAGAGAAAGAGAGTGAGCAGGGGAGGGGCAGAGAGAGAGAGGGAGACACAGAATCAGAAGCAGGCTCCAGGCTCCGTGCTGTCAGCCCAGAGACCTATGGGGGGGGGGGGGGGCAAACACGAATCTTGAAATCATGACCTGAGTCAAATTCAGACACTTAGCCAACTGAGCCAACCAGACGCCCCCCCCCCAGATATATATATATTTTTAAAAAACAATATAGTGCGAGCATTGATTCATTTTCCAAATCATAGCTTTAAAAACCCCAATATTTCCATCTCATCACCAAAACAAAATTTCATGCATTCATTCAGATGATACAAATACCTGAAGGCGAAGCAGGCACTCCCCTCTCCAAACACACGCGCTTCCTTCCGGAGCCTTCTCTGGCTGTGAAGCAGGCAAGTAGAAACAGAGCAACTTCCAGCTCCCGGGTTGCCAGGTTCCAGAAGCCCCGTGTTTCCTGCTTGCACCAGATCCGAAATGCACTGGGTACCTGCATGGCTATTTTTCACTTGGCTCCGCCGAGATAAAAGTCTTTGCTTCCTTAAGTGACCCAACGCCCCTCCTTTACAAATTGGGTTTCAACGTTCGATTAGGGCTCCGTGCGATATAGGAGCTCCCAATCCAAACCGGACAGTCTGAGCCTCAATAAGGATACCTACAAAGCACCGAAGCATCCAAACAGCATCAAACCCCTGACGTCCTGGGCTGCGCGAGGACACAAAAGAGATGTGTGGCAGTGAGTCCGGGAGAATAAAGACACAGCTGGGAAGGCAGTTGTGGAGTAGGTGCTGTGATCCCCATGATACTAGTTAGACACCAATCACTAGGCAGCCCGTGGATCACAGACCCGACTCCCCGATCGACACTATTTATGCTGCACTGGTAGTGTTCCCAGCAGCCCGCGCTCCGACATTTTAAGCTCAAAGCCAGATTTCGGTGACTAATACGGTATTTTCAGACTTGACCTAAGAGCAACTCTTCAAATGACGCTTTGCCCCATTTACAAGTTGTAGTTTTAGGTTTACTTCTATTTTTACTCGAGGGTGATGATGACGACGATGAGTTTTATTTATTTTTTTTACGTATCTGAACTCTACGCCTGTATCCAAAAATGAGGCGCTGGAAGGTAGTTTGCAAAAACGCTTTTCCCCAGCCCTTCTAGAGTCTTCCACCCTGCCTGGTGGGTTAGACCCTGACGTTCACAGGCCGCCTGTGACGTCCAAGGCAGGGCCTCTGCCACGTCTGCCAGGCCCCTTCTCTGTCCCGGCGACACACCCCGGGGCCCACACCTGTCGCTCCCTATCTCGCGGGCCCACTGAGGAGTTCTGGGTGCACCGTTTTCTACTCCCCACGGCTAACTCTCCTGGGGGCCGGGCAATCCTCTGGGCACCAGTGATGCGATGAGGCCTAGGGGAGGGCGGCAGAAGGGGCTAGGGCAGCAGGAAGCAGGGACAGGCAGCAAGATCCAAAGACATGAGGCCTCTATGGGTTCTGATGCCTCTTTCCTGGCCTTCCTGCTCTCCGATTCTGGAAAACACTGCTGGGGCAGTGGCCTCACACACCCTCCTGAGCTCCTGATGCAGGAACTAAGCCTTCACTCCTTCCTATCATCACTACCTGCTCCCCCCTCCCCCACCGCCCGCCTTTCCCTGGTTACGACCCGACGAGGGCTCTTATTTTTTCATCTCATTATAGATTACGTGTATTTTATTAACCAAGAACGTTCTTACATTTTTACATCGGGGGAGGTGGCACGTGAGACGCGTGTGAACAACGGGGCATGGGGTTTGCTAGATTTCAGGTGTAGGGTGCGTGGTTATCGCAGATAAATCACAAGGAAGCAAAAATGTGTCCCGTGCTTGCACCGGAGAGGATGATTGGACCCAAAGTAAGCTCTCCGAGAGTTGTTATGGTTCCCAGGCTCTGGGACCCGGGGGTGGGGGTGGGGGGGCTTCCAGGCGGGGCTGGGGACAGTGCTGCTGAAACCTTCCTCCTCACCCAGGCTCAGCCATGCCCGCAGCTCCCTCCTCCTGGCACGGCCGGGACCCCACACGCCATCCCCCTGTGCCTGCTCAGCCCCCTCCCTGCCTCCAGCTGGGCCCCTGACCAGAGAGAGAGCACTGCGGGGCGAGTGAGGCGCAGGTGAAGGCTGGGAGAGGGGCATAGGCATTCTCCAGATGTGGCGTTTCCCAGGAACTGGGGAGGAGCTCTTTGGAGAGTCACGGTCTGCACCCGCAGTTGTTCTGGAACATTCCATGAGCGCCCGTTGGCCGCACAGGGAGGGACGAAGTCTGTCTTGGTGCGTCTGATCCTGAGCTTCCCGTGGGCACTTGCCTGAGAGGCTCACGGGCCTCCCTTCTCCAATGGACCCCCGAAGCCTTTTATCACATGCAGTTTTCCGTCCCCCCCCCCACCCTTGACGGTCGGAGGCAAACTGTTACTCGTTTACAAGCCCGCGGACACCTCCTGCTCGCCTGTGGAAGGCGTGTATGTGGAACTCACTCGATCCGCGGTCTCCCCGTAGAAGACCGGGCACTGTTTGCAGAGATGCTTGGCGATGTGCTTTCGGAAGAACAGGGACAGATGCCTTCTGAACTTCTCCCCGACGAAGGCGTAGATGATGGGGTTGATGCAACAGTGGGTCATTCCCAGGGTCTCCGTCACCTGCATGGCTTGGTCCAGCTGACTGGTGCTCTGGCAGTCACTCACGTTAAAGGATTCCGGGAAGGTGCTCAGCAGGAGGACGATGTTGTTGGGGGCCCAGAAGAGAAAGTAAACGATCATGATCACGAAAATGAGCTTCACGGCCCTGTGCTTCTTCTTCTCGTTCCGACACCGGAACAGGGTCCTGAGGATGGCGGAGTAGCAGATGATCATGACGAGCAGGGGCAGGACCAGGCCCAAGACGCTCCTCGTGACCGCGTGGAAAGTCTTCCATCCTGGTGAGAAAGAAGGGCGGCAGGAGTAAAAAGAGTCTTCCCACTGCAATTTGTTAAAGACGCACCCCGGCAGAGAGGCGACCACGGCCGCCGCCCAGGTGACCGCGCTTGTCACCGCCCCAAAGGTGACCGTCCTGGCCTTTAAAGCGAACACAGCGTGGACGATAGCCAGGTACCTATCGACGGTCAGGAGGATGATGAAGAAGTTTCCGCCAAAGTAACCGACGTGATAGAGCCCGGTGACCGTCTTACACATCACATCCCCGAAGACCCACCCGTTGGCGGCATAGTGGGCCCAGAAGGGGAGGGTGAAAAGGAAGAGCAGGTCGGAGATGGCCAGGTTGAGCAGGTAGACGTCAGTCATGCCCCTCAGCTTTTTGCAGTTGATCAGGATGAGGACGACCAGTAGGTTGCCCACGAAGCCGGAAATGAACACGAGTGAGTAGAGCGGAGGCAGGAGCCGGACCGCGTTCTGCCTCACGTCGGTTTTCTGGCACGGTGCGCTGTAATCATAGTCGTAATTGGTGGTGGGCTCCTCGTTGCCCCCCTGGTTGCTGGTGGTGAACAGAGACTGGGGTGTGGACAGCATGGGGTAGCTGAACAGGGCAAGCGTGTCGTTGTCGCCCATCTTCCTCCGCCCTGTAATCAGAGGACGAAATGATCACACACCGCGTATCGGCCGCCGTCCCCGATATTAAAAATGTCCCCGCTCCCCTTCAGCCCCGGGCCCAGCGTTCGCCTTCCTTGCACGGCCATCTCCTTGAAAGCTCGCACGCGCCCGTCGATCACTTCCCTTTACTCCTTCCAGCAGATACCGCTTGTCGACCCTCCGGCCGTTTCTCAACACCCCGGGCCTTCCCAGAAAGCCCGACTCTTATTACAAAGTTCCCCTCGCTGCATACTTGCTTTTTTTCCTACCTCCTCTGCCGGGCCGCGCAGGCCCGTGACCCACTCCTGGATGGCACTGTGGAAGGGGACCCTGCCAGGGGTCCCTGGTAATGCTCTCCTCTGACGGGAGAGAAGCAGCAGAAGCCCTGGCCCCCCTGGCCCCTTCTGCCTCTGCAGCTTGTCTTGTGAGGGCCTGGTGCTTGGGACCCTGAACAAAAGACTCAGAGGATGGAGCAAAACGAGGCAGAATCCCAGCATCACCAAGTCGTAAGCCCTGGCCTTGAACAGCCCATCCTCTGAAAAAAATAAATAAAGCCTTGTTTGTAAGCTACGGTGCGTTCCATGTTATGTGGCTGGAAAGCCGAGAGCTTTCTCGCTGACACCCCTGTCCACCCTCTGCCTCCGTCACCCTGCCAAAGCTTCTCCTGCAAGATTGCAGTGACAATCCCACTGCTCAATGCCTGGCTCTCCTTCAGCTTTATCCTCGTTGAGCATCGGACCCGTCTGTTAGGTTCTTCCATTTAAAACTCATTTTGGGGGCTCCTGGGGGGCTCAGCCGGTTGAGCATCTTACTGTTGACTTCAGCTCAGGTCGTGATCTCGGTTTGTGAGGTCGAGCCCCGCCTCGAGCTCTGTGCTGATGGCACAGAGCCTGCTTGGGATTCTCTCTCTCTCTCTCTCTCTCTCCCTGCCCCTCCCTCCCTCTCTCAAAATTACTAAACATTTGGGAAAAAAACACAAACTCGCCTGGCTTCCGGGAGGTTAGTGCCTGTCTCGCACCTTCTTATTCATTTTCTTCTTTGGTGTCTCCTTCCCCCGTCTACACTGCGAGAATCCCCGGGCACGATCCTTGGCTGCCGCCTCGTTACCCATTCTCTTTATTCTCACCCCAAAGTTCTTGCTGACTCGTGTGGTGTAATTACAAGGTTTTAGGCCCCCCGAATGCCAATGCGCTGGCTTCTGGTCTCAACTTTCAACCCCTACCTCTCAGAGTTGAGTTTCCTACTGCCTCCTGCATGTAAGAACTCACTCATTTGACCAGCATTTATTGAGCACCTACTGTGAGCCATGCTGCATTCTAGGTAGTGGAGATACAGCAGTGAGCAAAGTGGGCATCACACAGGTACCTCACATTCAACCCACCCCGAACCCAACACCCCCGGAAGCGTCCTTCAGCTGGTGGGCTCCTTATCTTGGCTACTATCCTTGACTGTCCAGGAAGCGGGAGTGGGCATTGTCCCGGGTCCCTCGTCTTCAGAAGCCTGGGAGCAGGCCTCAGGAACCAACAGACCCAGGTTCAAATCCTGCCTCCAACGACTTACGAGTTGTGGTATTTGGGGCTAACTACTTCCTCAATTCGCAGTTTCTTAATGTATAAAACGCTAGCTCTGCTGAGTGGCCGCAGAGGTGAGCGAAGAGGAGGACCGAGCGCAGCGCCCGGAGCAGGGACGGGCTCTGTGCGACCTCTGTCGCGTCTAGTGACCTTCACCTCGTAAACACCGCCGGGTCTGGCCCCCCTGCCAGCCCCTACCGCCTGGCCTCGGACGCTGCTCGCCTCATCGTTGCCGTCGTCTCGCCTTGCACGCGGCTTGCTCCTGACCACGCTCCGTTTCCACCTGTCTTGCCCAGCACCGCGCTGGGAGATCGGGCGCTCCTCTGCTGAAAACCGCCAGCAGCCCCACGATTTGTATGTGGCGGGACCTCAAAGGCAATGTCCTAGCCTAGAGTCGTGAACTCCCAGCCATCCGCCAGCTGCTCCGATTCCCCTTCTCTGTGAAGCCAAACCCGCCTCCCCTCTCAATCACTCGAGAGCGTCTCATAAAACCGTGCTTGCCTCTCGACAGGCCCTTATCACACCATCTTCCATCGTGTGCTCCCTGAGGTCCAGCTCATGTTCCTGTCCCCAGCTCTTAGGGTAGCCTCTGGCTACAGGAGGCAGCGTGAAAGTCTTTATACTGAGTCTGACATCTAACATCAATAGTCTCAAGAAAGTCGATTCTTTTTCCTGGTAGTGGCTGGGAATTGGTTTTTCTCTTTGTGCACGCCCTTATTCTTCAGTTTCTCTTGTGATCGATACTTCTCCTAGGTTTTGCATTTCACCAAGCCAGATTCTTGGAAATCTGCAGCAACTAAATAAAACCTTTAATCCAGCTTGGGAAGAAAAACAACGTATCCACCACAAGGAGGACACCTGGGATCGTTAAACTGAGGGCTCCTGGAGCTCCAGGTGCTGTGCTACGTGCTTTGCCCGCGTTAATTAATTTACTCTTGGCAATAATTTTGTGAGCACGTGTTCACACATCTTTACAGTGCAGAAATTCGAAATTTGGGCACGGATGAGTTAAACGACTTCCCCAGATTCACAGGACAAGTGATAGCTGAACTGGATGTTGAACGCGGGGCTCTTCAGTTACAAAAAGACCCCAGGAGCTTCTATTCCCAGGCTGGGAGCGCAGAGACGGATGCAGAACCGGTAACAATTTTCTAGGTATCCTTGCATGCCTTGAATAGAACTTCTATGGCATTTGGATTTAAAGCCCACACACTCACCCACACGAGCATGCCCCACTCATGCGCGTACGCATGCACACACACACACACACACACACACACACACACACTTTACTAGAAAATAAACACCATGAGGGCTTAGGGATTCGCCTTGCAAAGACAGATCTTGGTGCCCCAGAGCCTGAGCTGGCACCCAGAGGCTGCTGAAGAAATACCATTTCGGTAAATGAATGACAGAAAACTAGCAGGCTGCAAGCTACCGAGAAACGCGATGCCCCACTGTGGACTAGCCTCCCAGGTAATGCAGCGGGAGACTTGATAGGGGGGTCCTTGCACACAGCCCCTTAACTGCAACACACCCTCTGGGCTATTCTGTAACCAACCACAGGGTTAGCCTCCTCATCTGGGTAGGAAAGTGTGCAGTAGACCCATGGTTCTCAAAGGCTGGGCTTCAGCAGCACACAGGAAATCTGTAGTCAGAAATGCACAACCCAGACCCTCTGGTGGTTCAGAACGGGGGTTGGTGGGGGGAGAGGATGGAGCGCGAGGAAGTCGGTTGCTCTGACCGCTTCCACCTTGCCTCCCCTCCGCTTTGTTTACCTGCACTGGCTTCTCAACTACCAGCCGCCTCTTCCCACACTGCTTCTCCCCAGTCACTCCAACACACCTAGCTCCTAGCACAGCAGACACTTAGCAAGGTGCCGCTTTCAAGTGGCAAGACACATCCTGAATCAGTAAAAAGCCGCCTCTCAGAAAAAGAGGTTCCTCACTTCAGCCTCCGTGGCTGTCCTGAATTGAGGCAAGGGGCCCATTGTGGTTCAGGGCCTGGACCATCACATATATGGAATATGGGGGCGGGTAGTATTTGGGATAGAAAGTTCCAGTTCTTTCAAGCCCTTGGAGGCTGGGGAGGGCAGAGTGAGGGGCAGTAGCCTGAGCATCCTTACTCTCCTGTCTTCTTCAGCGTGCTGTCCTCTCACCTGAGCCCCGTTTGGGGGGGGGGGGTCTCAGCCTACTCTGAACTTGTTCACTGCTATCAGAGCCTCTCCAATGATCCTGGTGCATACACCACCCTCCACCCTTTCCTCCATGAAGACGATCCCCCAGGAGCCTGGGCTATGCAGCCCTCAGGGTGCTCCCATCCCTACATCTCCAGCATCGGGATGCTTTCAGCCTGTGACTCATAAAATAATGGAAAAAAAAAAAAAAGCACCCACAACTCACCAGTGGATGGCTTCTCCCAAGTGGCCCTGGAGCGTCAGGCTTCCCAGCAACTGAACCAAAGAGAGCTGGAGGTAGAAACTTGGTGTGCAGAAGAAGGAAATAATGTTTCCTGCAAAAAAGAAGGCGGAGATACACGGGCAAGTAAGGTTAAAAATTTTAAGAAAAAAAAAACAAAACCCACACACAACAGTGATACAGTTCTTCTTTTCCAGCCAGGAACTCTATACCCTAGGTTGAGGACTTCAGAGTAATATTAATTTTGAAATCTTACTTATGCAACCTTGAGTATGAGTCAAGCACGCCCTGTACATCTGCTCCTGTGTCTAACGACTCTGGGGTTATCTTGTGGGTCTCTCTATCTGGAAATCTTCCTCCTCTCTTCTGCCGGTGATAATTTGCATGAAATGAGCACAACAGAACTTCATTCTTCCGAGGATAAATGCCAACAGGGGGGCTGTGGGTGATGGTGGAGACAATATAAAGAGTTTCGTGTGACCATCCACAATGGATTTGGGATCAGATTGGAAATTTTATCTAGGTACAGATTTTTAATGAAAAGGGAATGCAAAATTGTCTCTTGTATTAGAGATGTCCTTAGCAAGAAGGGCCTCAATTAGTGTAGGTTCCACTCTCCAGAAAGAAGTTTTTATAAAAGAAAACACCACTGAGAGTCTGGGAAGAGAGTAGCATGGAAAGCACTAGAAATCTCTCTCCCTATCCAGGCAACAATTGTACCGACAGAATCTGTCTGACCTAACTATTCCAGAACTCTGGAGTCTACTGAAGGCCCTGCAATGGTCAGGGGAAGGCTTGGATGATCAATTGCAGTTAACTTTGGTCATTTTTAGCTCTTGGCACAGTAGCAGCTATCCGTGCCCCACCCACTCCCCTTGGCACATATGCATAAAGATGTAATTCTGTGACACTAGCCACCAAATGGGGTGAGGACAGAGCCGTAAAAGAGCGGGGTTTTGTGTGTTGTTGATGTCGAACTGGTATAAATTTAAACTAGAATGAGGGCACCTGGGTGGCTCAGTCGGTTAAGCGTCCGACTTCGGCTCAGGTCATGATCTCGCGGTTCGTGAGTTCAAGCCCTGCGTCGGGCTCTGTGCTGACAGTTCAGAGCCTGGAGCCTGCTTCGGATTCTGTGTCTCCCTCTCTCTCTGCCCCTCCCCTGCTCATGCTCTGTCTCTCTTTGTCTCTCAATAATAAATAAATGTTAAAAAAAATTTTAAACTAGAATGTTATAACCTTGGGATATTATATGTGATCTCTGTGGTAACCACAAAGAAAATAGCTTTAGAACATACATGAAAAGAAATACAAGGGAATTTAAATATTTTGCTACAAAGAAATCAACCAAATACAAAATAAGACAGTAGGGTAGGAAAAAAGGGACAAAAAAAACTGTAAGTGTGCACATAGGAAAAAATGCCAAAATGACAGAACTAAGTCCTTCCTTATCAGTAATTACTTTAAATGTAAATGGATTAAATTCTCCAATCAAAAGATAGAGAGATGGTAGAACGAATAACAAAACAAAACAAAACCTGATCTAACTATATGTTGTCAACATGAGACTCGTTTTTGGTCTAAACACACAAATATATTGAAAGTGAAAGGATGGAGAAAAATATTAACTAAAAGATATTAAACAAAAGAGAGCAGGGATGACTATACCAATGTCAGACAAAATAGCTTTTATTTATTATAATAATAATAATTATTATCATTATTATTATTATTTTAAGCAGGCTTCACACTCAGCACAGAGCCCAACGTGGGACTCAAACTCACGACCCTGAGATCAAGACCTGAGATGAGATCAAGAGTCAGACCCTTAACCGAGCCACCCAGGAGGCCCTGACAAAATAGACTTTACATCAAAAAAAGCTTACAGAAGATAAAGACAGATGTTGTATATTACAGGGTTCAGTACAGTCAGAAGACATAACAATTATGAGTATCTATACCTAATGACAGGTCATCAAAATATATGAAGCAAAAACTGACAGGACTGAAGGGAGAAAAAGATAGTTGCACAATAATAGTTGGAGATTTCAATACCCTGTTCTTGATAATGAATAGAACAGCCAGATGGAAGATAAGTAAGAAAGCACAGGACTTGAACACACAATAAGCCGACTGGATCTAACAGACAGACATACATGGAGTACTCTATCCAAGAATAATAGCATTATGTATTCTTCTCAAAGGCACTTGGGACATTTTTTTCAGGAGAAGCTGTATTGAAACTAGACAGAGAACTTGTAAAACTCAACAACTAAACAGCAACTCAATTCAAAACTGGGCAAAGGACTTGAATAGACATTTCTTCAAAGAAGATATACCAATGGCCAGGAAGCACGTGCTATGCTCAATACCACTGATCATCAGGGAAATAGAAATCAAAGCTACAATGAGACACCACTTCACAGCCATCAGGATGGCCACTATCCAAACAACAGAAAATAACAAGTGTTGGGGAGGGTGTGGACAGACAGAAACCTTTGCTTACTATTATGGGGATGTAAAAATGGTACCGCTGTTGTAGGAAACGGTGTGGTGGTTCCCCCAAAATGTAAAAGTAGAATTACTATGTGATCTGACAATTCCACTTCTGGTTATGTACTCAAAAGAACTGAAAGCAGGGTCTTGAAGAGATATTTATATGCCCATGTTGATAGACATATTATTCACGAGAGCTTCAACGTGGATGAATGGACGAGCAAAATGCGGCATACGCATACTATGGCATATTATTCGGTCTTCAAAAAGAAGAAAATCCTGACATAGCCTACACCACGGAAGAACCTTGAAGACATTATGCCGAGTGAAATAAGCCAGTCACAAAAAAGACCAGGTGAGTCCACTTACATGAGACATGAGATACTTAGTCAAAACCGTCGAGACAGAGAGTAGGACGGTGGGTGCCAGGGGCTTGGGTGAGGGATGAATGGGGAGCTCATGTTTCATGGGTACAGAGTTTTGGTTTTACGAAATGAAACGAGTTCTGGGGATGGTTGATGGTGACGGCTGCACAACGTCACAAGCGTGTTTAACGCCACTGAACTATACACTCAATAGCGGTTAAAATCGTAAGAGTTTATGTGACGCAAACATAAGGTGTTACATTTGTTTTGTCACAATAACAAAAGAAAAGACAAAGAGACATCGTAAGAGTTTATGTGACGCAAACATAAGGTGTTATGTTTGTTTTGTCACAATAAAAAAAGAAAAGACAAAGAGACATCGTAAGAGTTGATGTGACGCAAACATAATGTGTTACGTTTGTTTTGTCACAATAAAAAAAGAAAAGACAAAGACAGGGCGAATTCTGCGATTTAGGCAATTGTGCTGAGGAATATTCCTCAGGTCCCAGAGGGAACATTGGGTCACCTGAGTTGGCTCCACACACTTTCTGGAATTCAGCAGATCTGAGGTCAGGATCTTACGCTGGTGCCTTGGCGAATCTCTAAGCTTTGACTTCTCCAACTATAAACTAGGAATAACAAGGCCTCTGGGGTCGGTGGGGCTTCAATGGATACAAAGCAACTAGTATAGTGTCTGGTATGAAGTAGGCACTCAACAGAATAGTGGCTAACGACAACAATAAAACACTCCGTGAAATCTGGGGGGCCCTTCCGGATTTCCATTTGTTGTAACCATGTATCCTGCATACGACCTGGTTTTTGTGCGAAGAAAGAAGGGCCTCAGGTCTTTCCTTAGAAGACAGCTCCTGGCTTGGTCAGGAACATGAAAAGTTCTCCACTTGGTCCCTAATGTGGTCTCTGAGCGGGGGTCAGAAGGGTCTTTCTGAGATTTCAATGGTAAAACAGATCGTACTCATCCGGTGATGCTGGGTCTGTGCCCACTTTATGGAATGCCCTCACTGGGGCCTCTTGCTGCTGGTTCCTTTGAGTCAGTCTGCGATGGGGAAGGTCAAGACCCCAGAATTTTGCCCTTGTTGATTTCTGACTTCGCACTAGACATCACCGACTCCAGCCTTGCTTTATAAATAGAGAGAGGCAGAGAGGTAGGGGGGTGGCAGAGCCAGAATCTGAATCTTTGTCTTATGTCTAGCACAGAGAACGGAAGGCACATTCAGACGACAATTTGAAGACACAGCGTAAGGCTGAGCGAACGTATGGAAGGGTGGGCAGTGTGAAGAGAACCAATAGGTGGCGAGAAGTCCAAAGACTAGTGGGAACTCTTACCCTATGCTTGAAGGGCCAAACGAATAAATATCGCCCAATCCCCGTTGCGAGTTGACAGCTGCTGCTAGAACTTCCACAGGGCAGAAGGAGAGCAGGAACAGAAGTCCTCTGACCTCCTGCCAGTGCCTGAACCCGACAAGAAGAGGGAGAAGCTGGAGTCCAGCTGACGTAGCCAACAGGTGTCAGCTTCCTGGTAAATCAGACTGGATCTGGGGGAGCATGGTTAATAATCACTCAGCTATTAAGTCAATTAAGTCAAACTTCTTTTTTTTTTTGTCACTAGGTTCTCACTTGGTCCATGCGGATAGTCAGAAAATTGGGAGTTGGGATAAGTACACCTTAGAATTCTTTATACACATGGAGAGAGTTAGAGCGATGATTTTCCAGCAGTTTGAGAGCCTCACGTCTACCCGTTGGCACTGGGTTCATGGGCTCTGAAATGCTCAGTGTGGAAGAGGGGGTATGGCCTTTTAAGCAGACTTGCAGGAAAGTGTGTCGCCAGCCTCTTGTCTCAAGGTGACCTGAGGCAGGGATGAGGGGACTCTTAGTTCTGCAAACCAATGAAATAAAAATAGGTCATGTTCCCTGAGTGAAGAAAGAAGAACCAGATCCACATCGGCCAAGGTTAAGATTCTTGTGGACTGTTCTCTGAAGGCCTGCACCTGAGTTAGGGATTAGACCATCGAAGCTGAACGTTAGATTTGTTCTAAGAACCTCTCTTCCCTTGCATGGATGGCAATATTCAGTTCAATGAAAACATGGGGAAAAGTGTGGCTGGATCAGTTGACACCCTTAGGAGATAAATTCTTGCCCTTTTTTCAACACAGATGTTTTGGTTGATTGTGGTTTCTACGGTTTGCATGCTTCCTGTGACCTACTAAAATAGATCAGTGAGTTCTAGGATTTTACATGTTCAGTATGGGTTAAAAACAGTGATCTCGACCAATGTGATACCCATGGAAAAAGCACCGTTATACATTCCTACATGCTCTGCTCATATTTCTAGGGTAAAAATAGCACAAATGATTTCCACTGCTTTTGACTCAAGTCACAAAGTAACATGACAGCAAGAAAGCCTGGAAACTGCAAATGGCTTTTGGAAAGCCACAGTGTCAGGTAAGAGAAGCCAGGCACGAATGTTTCCCTCCTCCTTTTCCAAGTTCACCACCATTTCCAAGTGAACCAAGAATAGACAAGGGTATGTGATGAAAAGAAAGAAAGAGAGAAAGAAGGAAAGAAAGAGGGAAAGAGAAAGAAAGAAAGAAAGAAAGAAAGAAAGAAAGAAAGGAAGGAAGGAAGAAAGAAAAAGAAAAAGAAAGAAAGACATCATAAAAAAGTGTAAAGGTAGCAGATTGGATGTTTTCCATACCTTAAGGCCAAATAAACTTTGGAAAATAGAAGTGAAGTCAAAATCTTTAGTACATCCAGCTGCTGAAAAGCCCTCTCAAGTGACTTAAGAGGATGTCATTTGAACCTGAGGTAGGGAGGAAGGGAGATAATCTTGTATTCTACAGCCCAGTGTTTTAAACTACTCTGCGACTAGACTCAGATCTTGGTCTCGGAGGTGGCCTGCTCTGGGGAGAAAGCTATGGCTGAGGATGGGTCAGGACACAGTACTTGGAAGGCATTTTTAGAGACCCCAGGACATTGCAACAGTGTGGGATGGGTGCTCGTTCTGGGAAACCAGAAGCTAGAATTCACTGTCGCCGCCATCACCTGCCCTCCCCCCAAGGCGTGGTGAGTAAGAGGAGGATGGGTGAATACCTACAGGATGAGGTTTCATACATGGCAGTAGAAGCCATAACTACTCCTCTCCCACCTCTGACAGCTACCATTTGAGTGTGGTTTCTGAGGTGTCCCAGGGAGGGGCATGATGTTGTAGCCATCCGAAAACAGCTCACATAGTGCTCTTTGCAGGTGCTGGTGGCATGAGAAGAAACCCGCAAATCTGGATGTGGCAGAGATTCTGATTGGAGGACGTGACTGAGGCCTCCCTCTGGATGGGCAGTGGGTGATGGAAGATAGAAAGACCCTTCCCAAGTATGGCTAGTTGAAGATGTGCCCAACCGCTGCTGGCTTTATAAGAACCATAAATAACACTTGGTGGTGAGGAAAGAACAAGTGTGGAGAGGACAACTCATTTGTAATGCAGTGCAGGTATACATCCATATAAAGATATAGTATGTGTTATATATATAATATATTATATATCTATTTAAAGTAATGCATGCTTAAAGCAAATGTTAGTTCTTTGAAAAGATAACAAAGTTGACAAAACCCTAGCTGTACGAAGAAAAAAAGAAAACACATAAATAACTAAAATCAGATGAAAGTGGGGATATTACTTGTGAATTTATAGAAATAAAAAAGATGGTAAGAGAATATCATATACGATGTCTATTAAGTAACACGGACAAATGAAATGAAACGGAAAAATCCCTAGAAAAACATAAACTGCCAAAAACTGCCTCAAGAACAAATAGAAAATCTGAAAAGATCTGTATAAAATAAAGAGATTAAACCAGAAATCAAAAATCTCCCAACAGATAAATGCCCAGGACTGAGTGGCTTCATTGGTGAGTTTTACCAAACCTTTAAAGAAAAACTAACATCAGTCTTTCTCAAACTGTTCCTAAAAATAGAAAAAGGGGGATATTTCCTAATTCATTCTATGAAATCAGAATTGACGTGCTGGCAAAACCAGACAAAGACACCACAAGAAAACTGCAGACCAATATCCTTTTTGGATGTAGATGTGAATATATTTTTTCTTCACTCTGTTAATATCAGGTATGATATTGGTTGATTTTCCTATGTTGAATCACCCTTGCTTTCTTTGGATAAATTCTATATGGTCATGGAGTATAATTCTTTTAATGTGCCATTAGATTCAGCTTGCCAGTATTTTGCTGAGAGTTTTGCCTCTTTGCAAAAAAACAACCTTGGAGGATTCCAGCTTCCCGATTTCAAAATGTACTACAAAGCTACATTAACTGGCATAAGGATAGACCTATAGATCAGTGGAATGTAATTGAGAGCCCAGAAATAGACTCCTACGTCTATTGATTTTCAGCAAGGTTGCCAAGACCACCTACTGGAGAAAGAACATTCTCTTCAACAAATGGTGCTGAGACAACTGAATATCCACATGCGAGAGAATGGAGTTGGATCCCTTCCTCACATCATATATAAAAATGAACTCAAAGTGGATCAATGATGTAAATATAAGAGCCAAAACAATATAATTCTTAGACGAAAATATAGAAGTGAATCTTTATGACCTCTGATTTTGAACGAATTCTTAGATACGACACCAAGAACATGAGTGGCAACAACCAAATAGGTAAATTGGACTTCAACAATGATGAAGCATGCAGCCTTCCTGAGATTCTCTCTCTCTCTCTCTCTCTCTGTCTCTTTCTCTCTCTTTCTCTCCCTCTGTCCCTCTCCCCTGCTTGCTGATGACACACACTCTCTCTCTAAAAAAAAAAAAGTAGTATTTTAACTGACCTCAAAAATATGGAGGGTGAATAAGAGTTGACCAAAGAGATTTCATCATAATGGTGATATTGATGATGATGATGGCAATGGAAGACATTATTAAATGCTTATAGGCACTGTTCTAGTGCTCTCTGTCTAGTGGCCGCATTTAATCCTTATGACAACCCTCTGAGCTCAATGCTATTATTATACTCAATGTTCAGGAGAAAAACTGAGGCAATGAATTTAAGAATCTCTCCTTAAGTCAACTCAGCACTGGGATTCAAGTCCAAGCGGTGTGCCTCAACACCCCTGCTCTTTTTTTTTTAAGTTTATTTATTTATTGGGGCATCTGGGTGGCTCAGTCAATTAAGCACCCGACTTCAGCTCAGGTCATGATCTCACGATTCATGGGTTCGAGCCCTGAATCGGGGTCTGTGCTGACAGCTTCTTCAGATTCTGTCTCCCTCTCTCTCTGCTCCTCCCCCGCTCTCTCTCTGTCTCTCTCTCTCAAAAATAAACAAAAGTTTATTTATTTACTTTTTGAGAGAGAGAGAGAGAGCAGGGGAGGGACAGAGAGAGAGGGAGACAGAGAATCCCAAGCAGGCTCTGCACTGTCATTGCAGAGCCTGATGGGGGGCTTGAACTCACGAATGGTGAGATCATGAACTGAGCCGAAATCAAGAGTTGGACGCTTAACTGACTGAGCCACCCAGGTGCCCCTTAATACCCCTGCTGTTAACCACTGTGTGAAGACTCCAGGTAGAGGGACCTATACAAGTGAAGGCCAGGAAGCAGAAAACAGCCAGTTAAAAAAAATTACATGTTGCATTTTTGTTTTCAAAATGGAAAATTTAAATATACAGAAAAATTTTTTAGCTTATTTATTTATTTTTGAGAGAGACAGAGAGGGCAAGTAGGGGAAAGACACAGAGAGAGAGAGAGAGAGAGAATCCCAAGAGGCTCCGCACTGTCATCGCAGTGCCTGATATGGGGTTTGAACTCTCGAACCGTGAGATCATGACCTGAGCCGAGATCAAGAGTCAGATACTGAACCGACTGAGCCACCCAGGTGCCTCAAAATATACAGAAGTATTTTTTAAGATGACAGAGTGGCTGTGAACCTACTGCCCCACATTTCACAAATCTTATTTTGCTTTATTCTGTTCTGAAAAGGTAAAAATTTAGAGCTACAACTGAAATTACCTTGTATACCTGCCCCTAGTCCTCATTTGTCTTTCTCTCCCTTTCTCCTCTCGGTTAACAACACTGTTCTGAGTCGTGTGCATATCGTTCTCATGCATGATTTACTTCTTTTTACTATGGATACAAGGGTTGTTTTAAAGCTTAAGAAATACTGCTTGCATCATCTGCACCCTTATGATTTTTAAGATTTCTCTTACTAGTATAATTGCCTTTTGGGGGAAAATTAGTAAAAGTAGGAGCACTAGATCAAAGAATATGTCCCCGTAAATGTTTACGCATGAAAGAGAAGCCTAGTAATCAGACCGTGTTTGGAATGGTCCCAGCGCGGGGAAAGGTTATACAGGTGCACAACATAGTTACTGGACAGCTTATATGTCCTACGGGGCTCACCACACGTGCAGCTGCCATCTGTCACCGTACAACGCCGTGACAATATCATTGCCTACATTCCCTATGCTGTGCCTTTTCTTCCCTCGACTTACTCATGCCATGACCGGAAGCCTGCATCTCCCACTGCCCTGCCCTGCCCCCATCTTGCCCATCCCCCACCCCTCCCCGCTGGCAATTATCAGCTTGTTCTCTGTATTTATAGGTCTCTTTCTGCTTTTTGTTTGCTTATTCATTTGTGTGTTTTTTTCTTTAGCTTCCACATATAAGCGAAACCATATGGTATCTATCTTTCTCATCAGACTTGAATATATTTGCCTGTCTGATGGTTAGCAGCATTTGACTGTGGTTTTAATTTTTTTTTTTTAAGTTTTATTTTTCAAATTTGTGAGGGAGACAGAGACAGAGCCCGAGCAGGGGAGGGGCAGAGAGATGGAGACAGAATCAGAGGCGGGCTCCAGGCTCTGAGCTGTCAGCACAGAGCCCGACGGGGGCTCGAACTCAGGAGCCGTGAGATCATGACCTGAGCCACCCAGGGGGCCCCTTGACTGTGGTTTTAATTTGCATTGCCTGATTACTAATGAAGTTTGTTGGAGCTGTTTATAAATTCTGGACACTAATCTTTGTTTAAGAAATACTGTTGGCAAATATATTCTCACTGTGATTTATTTTAACTTTATTCCTGGATTTCTTTTGATGGACCCAATTTTTTTTTTTTTTGAGAGAGAGAGAGCGAATGCAAATGGGGGAGACAGTCAGAGGGAGAGAGAGAGGGAGAGAGAGAGAGAGAATCTTAATCTTAAGCACAACCCTGGGATCATGACCTGAGCCGAAATCAAGAGTCAGACGCTTAACCAACGAGCCACCCAGGCACCCCAGAAACTTTCCTTTTAATTCAACTTAGTAAAATATTTCTTGACGACTAGTGTTTTCTATATCTTATTTAAAGAATCCCTCTCTATCTTACAGTCATGAAGATTGTGTTCTAAACACATTAAATGTTTGCTTGTCGTACTTAGGCACCTGATTCATCTAGAATTTATTTTTGTGCGTAGAGTGAGGTAAGGGTCTATTTTTTTCTAAATGCTAACTAATTGTGTCATTATTGAGTAGTTTATCCTTTCCCTGATTTTTAACAGTTTTATTGAGATATTACGCACAAACCACAAAACTCACCAATCGAAAATGTAAAATTCACTTTTTTTTTTTTTTTTTTTTAGTATACTCACAGAGTTGTCCAGCTATCACCACAAGCTAATTTTAAAATATTTTCATCATCCCAAAAAGAAACCCTGGAGTCATTATCCATCACTCTCCATTATCTCTCCCACTCCCTGTCTCTTCACCCCGCCAGCACCAGGAAAACCCTCATCTACCTTCTGTCTGTGTTGATTTGTCTATTCTGGACACTTCACAGAAATGCAATCATACAATATATGGTCTTCCATGAGTGGCCTTCTTTCACTTGGCACAATTTTTCCACACTTCATCCATGTTGTAGCGTGTATCAGAACTTTACTCCTTTTATGGCCAAATCATATTTTATAGACATACCACATTTTATTTATCCACTCATTAGTTGATGGATATTTGGTTTGTTTCCATTTTGGGGCTATTATATTTATTCATTGCTACTATAATATTGCTAATGTTATAATTAATATAATGTCATATATTATTTGAACTACATTATATTTTATAATATCAGAGTATCATTAATATAACATTGTAGATTATATTGTTTATATTATACTCGCATAATGTTCTATTTGATGCACTAATATATTATTAATATATAATTATAATAATGTGCAATATATCTTAATATATGAATTTATATTATATATATAATATTGTCCAATATAATATATTACATTGATATAGTGTACTATTGCTAATATACACTTTTGTATACTAGTTGTTTTTTTTTTTTATGTAGAATATTGCCAAGGTGATCTGGCAGAAAAGCTTTTTTTTAAATTTTTACTTTTAATTTTATTTTTTAAATTTACATCCAAATTAGTTAGCATATAGTGCAACAATGATTTCAGGAGTAGATTTCTTAATGCCCCTTACCCATTTAGCCCATCCCCCCTCCCACAACCCCTCCCGTCACCCTCAGTTGGTTCTCCATATTTATGAGTCTCTCCTGTTTTGTCCCCCTCCCTGTTTTTGTATTATTTTTGTTTCCCTTCCCTTATGTTCATCTGTTGTGTCCCTTAAAGTCCTCATATGAGTGAAGTCATATGATTTTTGTCTTTCTCTGACTAATTTCACTCAGCATAATACCCTCCAGTTCCATCCACGTAGTTGCAAATGGCAAGATTTCATTATTTTTTTTGATTGCCGAGTAATACTCCACTGTATATATATACCACATCTTCTTTATCCATTCATCCATCGATGGACATTTGGGTTCTTTCCATACTTTGGCTATTGGTGAAAGTGCTGCTATAAACACGGGGGTGCATGTGTCCCTTCGAAACAGCACACCTGTATCCCTTGGATAAATGCCTAGTAGTGCAATTGCTGGGTCGTAGGGTAGTTCTATTTTTAGTTTTTTGAGGAACCACCATACTGTTTTCCAGAGTGGCTGCACCAGCTTGCATTCCCAGGTATACTAGTTTTTATGCGGATATAGGACTTCATTTCTCTTGGATGTATACCTAGAAGTGAATCGCTGGCTCCAACAGTACCCAAGGCTTCACTTATTGAGGAACTACCACACTGTTTGTCAAAGCACCTGCTATACAATTTATATTCCTATCAGCAATGTATGAGGGTTGTAATTTCTCCACATCCTTGCCAACAGCAGTTGTTATCTGTGTTTTTAATTATAAACATCTGGGTAAATGTGAGTTGGGATCTCATTGTGGTTTCGACTTGCATTTCCCTAAGAGATAATGATGTTGAACATCTTTTCATGTGTTTATCGGCCCTTTTTGCATATTCTTTGGAGCCTGATCCATGCGTGCCTGTTCGCATCGTTTTTTAAGTTGGGCTACTTATCTTTTTGGTATTTGGTTGTAGGCATTCTTTAGGTATTCTGGGTACATGTCTCTTACTAGGTATATTATATCCAAATATTTTCTCCCATTCTGTGGGTTTCTTGAAAGCAAGTCTTTTTGCTTTCTTGATGGTGTCCTTGGTAGCACAGAAATCTTTTTAATTTTGATCAAGTTCAATTCATCCATTCTCTTTTTATTCTTGGTGCTTTTGGTGCCATATCTAAGAAAACGTTGCCTAACCCAAAGTTTACAGTAAGTATTGAAATCAGTAAGCGTGAGTCTTCAACTTTGGTTATTCTTCTTTTCAAGATTGTTCTGACGGTCCTGGGTCCTTGCGTTTCCATATCGACTTTGTGATCAGTGTGTCAATTTCTGCAAGAATGTCAGCAGGAATTTAATGGAGGTTGAGCTGAATCTGTAGTTCAGTTTGGGAAATCCTGCCATCTTAAAAATACTGAGGGTTATTATCACTTCTCCTTTTTCTACCCCACCATTCTGACACAAAGTTTCTGTCCCCGGGATCACTGGGTGGTCTCAGATGTGCCCAGCCACAGTGTCCACATTCAAACAACAGGAAAGAGCAAGTGAGGAAGAAAAAAAAAAAAGGCAACCTCTGCCTTCATTTTAAGGAGAATCCGCAGAAGTTCTACATAACTCTTCTGTTCACTTCTCATTGTCCAGACTTAGTAATACCTAGTAGCAAGGGAAGCCGGGAAAAAGTCCTCTTTTGCCTGGATATCGTTGCCTGGCCCAGGATTTTGTTACTAAACAAGATGGGGCTCCTAAGGAAGGAGAATCTCTAGAAGGTGCACAGTAGTCTCTGTTAGAGTCAGACATTTGTGAATTTCTATCCCTCCATCCCAACCTTCTATCAGGAGTGCTAGAACCTCACTCGCCTCTGACTGTGAGCTATAAGCCTTAGCTCGGATATTCACTTGTAATCTCATTTTGAATAAAAGAATATTTGGTCTTCTCCTTTTTATG
The DNA here is from genome assembly GCF_018350215.1 of Panthera leo. Classification (NCBI taxonomy): domain Eukaryota; kingdom Metazoa; phylum Chordata; class Mammalia; order Carnivora; family Felidae; genus Panthera; species Panthera leo. The sequence goes on along the minus strand of NC_056680.1, from coordinate 15,803,402 downwards.
CTTGTCTTTCCTTGTCCAGCTGCTTTGTGGTGTTCTCCGTCTAGTCCCTCAGGCCGGAACCAGGCTTTGTGTGGGGATGCTGAGCACTGGCCCTGAGGAGATATTGGGGGTATAGCAGCAGGTGGCCTGCTTCAGTGCCTGGATTCCAGGTGACATCTGGTCCTCCTGTGTCCTTAGGCCTATTGCTTGGTACAAGCTGTGGCCCGGGGAAAGTGTGGACAACAGCTGGCAGCCTTCTTTCAGGAGTTACCCACCTTGGACTTTCAGGCTCCCCATCTCAAGCACACACTTTTAGTACCCATTACCTCTCAGAAACCACACCCTGGCTGCCATCAGCTACTTCTGGATCTGGGCCCAGCAAGCTTATGGTTTAGCACCAGTCGCCACATTGGTTTCGTGCTCCACTTCTGGCTCCCAGAGATGCTTGTTTTAGAACCTAGATTTGTCTTTTTGGAGGTATATTATGTGTGTGTGTATATATGTACATATATCTCTCTCTCTCCAAATACATGTATGTATATGTGTGTGTGCATTTAAACCACTGCCATATCATCATAGCAGAAAGGATACAGTCAAAGAGTGAAGTTTCTAAGCCATCTGGATCAGAAATCACCATTTTTCAAGGAACCAAAAGAAGGCCAGTGTGCCCAGAGCACAGAGTGTAATCTGAAGGTCTGTGGGGCTCGAAGGGGCTGCATTGTATAACACCTTGTTGAGGAGTTTAAGAACAACACATCATTGTACAGGCTTTTGATCAGGAGCATGTAGAAGGCGAGCAAGAGACTACATTTCCCAGAATTCCCCTCCTTGTGTGGTTTTTATATGGCTTCCCTTTTCTTTGTGGTTAGAGGTGGCCAATTTGTGATCTGGGAGGCAGCAAGGAGGAAAGGCCATTGTTTTCAAACGTGGTGGCAGCCAGAGATAAGGGTTCTTCAGACTTCTCTCTCAGCTCTTGCTTCACTGTCAAGAGAATCAGGAATTTTACTGTTCATAAAGTATTGCTGTAGGATCTTATTTATTACCTGGGGCCCAAGGGGATTTGGGACTAGCTGGGCGCTTTTCATTATATTTTACTATCTTTTCCTCTTTGACTCATGAAGTTGGCCAGTATTTAGCCGGCTTTAAAGTCGGGTGGATGGGTATTGCGATAGGTACTAATTAGCCTGTAGAGTTTTTTGATGAATCGCCCTCTATGCTTGTTCATGACTTTGCAGTGACCTTCATGATTCTTTAGGGGAATTCATATCAGGGGAAATAAATGGCTCACTTGCAACATATGCAAATATGACTGGAAACAGAATATATGCACTCATTCATCAAATGCTAGCTGAACACCTAAAGTATTTTGGTGCCGTGCTAATGAGATACAAAGACGCGTAAGACGTGATAAGGTTCTGTCTCTTAGGGAATGAAAATGTGGCAAGCTGGGGAGGTTTTACTCCAAGGCATCGTAAGATAATGGCCACAAATGAAGAACTCTGCATTTTGTAAAGCTCAGAGGAAGGAGCACCTCCTGATGGGGGTTTTCGTGAAAGACTTCATGAGAAAAGGGCATTTGAAATGAGCTCCAGAGAATTTAAATCTGGGACGATGGGGAGGGAGGACATTTCTGGTAAATGGCATGAACAAAGTTGCAGGTAGGGAACGAGTCATAGCATACAGCATGTGGTGTAGACACTGGGGATAAGGCTAAGATGTTAAATTGACTTGTGGATGTCACAGAAGACCTTGAATGAAAAGCTCGGGAGTTTTCGGCAAGGAGGGGGAACAGATTTGTTGTCCCAGGACTGCCTTCAATAAATTGGTGTTTTGATGAGGAGAACCTGATGGAGGTGGGCAGAATGGATTGAGGCCAAACACACCTACGGGCTTGAGGCGCTAGGAGGCCACTGTAAGAGTTACCTGGGGTGAGGTAACTGGAGAGAAGGCAATGGAGGGGGAAGGAGGGTGGGACGTGGATGAGAAGCTAAAGGGGAAATGGCTGGGCTTGTGTGTATGTTATTGATTAAGGGAGGCAATGGAGATACCGGACGAAGAGCTTTAGTTCTTACTCGTCTGTCGCATCAGCCTGATCCGTCTTCAAGTTAGAGTCGAGGGCGTCACTACTCAAAGTGTGGTCCGTGGCCGGCAGCATCGGCATCGCCAGGGAGCATGTGGGTCTAGTGCTGTCCCCTCGTGATCTGGATGCCCCAGGATGCTCTAGGCAGCCTCCCCGGAGAAGCAGCCTCGGGAGGCAGACAGCCTACAATTCGGATCCCCAGCTTTTCCAGGCCCACCTGGTGAGCCCGAGAAGGCAACTTTATTTCTCTGAGACGCAGCTTCCTACCCGGCAGGGTCATACGTAAGTCCTCAGAAAACGGGAGCTCTTTGTATTACCATTTCCTCTTCTGTACAAGGACACAATTGACCCTGCATCATATGCTTCTAAGAATGCTCTGAGAGGTAACCCTCGCTGATAACTCTTTGATCTAGAAGCAGTAAGTCTTTTCCGGGAGTGCCTTGGGGTAACTATGTAAGCCAGTTGCGGTTTTGACCTTGCCCTCTCTAGGGCTGCCATCCCAGCAATCAGTTCCCCTCCCCGGACTCCATCTTTGAGGTCATAAAGCCGGTATATCTGTACTGGACTTTCTACTCTCACAGATGTTTTAAGAGCGCCACCACTCTCCACCGTCAAATGACAAAGAAGGCGGGTTAAAAGCTCATTTGTAAATTGTGAAATACATGCTAATTATTGCTTTTGCTTTTCTATTGAGCAAAAGGAATTGTTAATTCTTGCACCGGGGGTTCTCAAACCTTAGTGCGTCAGAACTCACCAATGGGTTTGTTAACACCTGAACCCCAGAGTTTCAGGTTCCATGGGCCTGGGGTGGGGCTGAGAATGTGGATTTCTGACAAGTTTCCAGGTGCTGCTGAGGGGGGGACCTCACTCTGAGAACCATGGTCTTCGAGGTAAACCTGGCACTGGGGAAAGCTCAGGGGACAGATGACAACTCAATGGAATGAGCACAACATGTTGATATGGCGGTCCGATGAAAAAAAACACAGGACAGGTGTCCGAAAGTGACTTTCCAGCCCGTCTCTGACCCTTATTAGCTCTGCGGCCCTTCTCTGAGGTGGGAGGGATGGACATTTTCAAGACAAGCCCTTTTAGCTCTAACAGCCCAGCTCTTCAGGCCAGGTTGCTTGAATTCTCAACTGGACTGGTGCAGAGCTGTTTTCTCAGAGCTGTTTCCCATTGACTATTTTTTCCCCTTTTTTGGCGGAGTAGTCAGGGAAAAGGGGGAAGTTTCTGGAAATCTCCATTCCTCTTTTCATTTACCTTCCTCTTTTTGTTTCTGGCTCTTAAACCCTGCCTTCTCTGAAATGTTTCAGTTCCTTCTCTTATTTTTAGACCAACTTTCCTTCTTTCAACAGATGTAGCAAGGGTGCATTTTGCATAGCTCTTGAGGGGCCAGGACCCTAGAGGGAGACTCATTCTGGAATAGACATGGGCTGGGTCCCCCAAGGCCTTCTTCTTTCTTCTAAGATTTCTGGTTTTAGACGCTGGGTTTTTGTTGGTGGTGTTATTGCTGTAGCTTAAAATCAAGTCTGGAGTCTCCTTGGGAACTCATTCATTGGGGTGAAGGCAAAGCCACTTCATTCAGTGACAGTCAACTTCGATTAAGACTTTTGGCCTCTCTTTAGTACCTTTTGCTCTATATTTCATTCTTTTGTGATGTATTTCACACCTAAGGGAAACTATATGCACCACACTCAATGCATTATACCCGCCAGGTGCTTTCCTTCCCTCTCTTTCTTTTCTGATCTCTTTGTACCCCTGTTGATTAGGTTGCTAAAATGGCCTCTTCCTTCGCAAAGTTCTGATGTTCTTTAACCCCGAGAATAGATTAAAAAGTCTTTCAGGCCATAAAAAACTGAGAGCTTTTTCTGTAAGTTTACAAAAAGACAGGATGCCTGATTTCACCATTTTTCTTCAACATAATACTGAGGGTCTTGGCCAGATCAGTTAGGCGAGAAAAAGAAGGAAAAGGCAGCAAAACCAACAAGAAAGAAGCAAAATTACCTGTTTCCAGATGATAGGATTGTATATATAGAAAACCCTAAAGAGTCCACAAAAATACCTGTTAGAACTAATAAACAAATCCAGCACAGTTGCAAGATACAAAGTCAATACCCAAAAAACCCAATGCATTTTCATATAACAACAAGGAACAAACCGAGAAGGAAATTAAGAAAACAATTTAGCTTATAAAAGCATCAAAAAGAATCAAATAGTTGCACACTGAAACTACAAAACCCTGCTGAAAGGAACTCAAGAAGACAAAAATAAACATCCCATGATCCTAGATTAGAAGACTTAATATCGCTAAGATGTGAATACTAACTAAGACGTTCTACAGATTTAGCGCAACCCCCATCAAAATCCCAACAGTATATTTTTTTTCAGAAGTAGAAAAATCCACTCTAAATGTTATTTTCTTTTAATGTTTATTCATTTTTTGAAAGATAGAGAGAGAAAGCACAAGCAAGGGTGGGGCAGAGAGAGAGGGGGACACAGAATCCAAAGCAGGCTCCAGGCTCTGAGCTGTCAGCACAGAGCCTGATGTGGGGCTCGAACCCATGAACCGTGAGATCACGACTGAGTCGAAGTCGGATGCTCAACTGACTGAACCACCCAGGCGCCCCAGAAAAATCCACTCTAAAATTCGCATGGAATTTTAACGGACCCTAAATAGCCAACACAACAAAATTGGAGTTCTTACATTTCCTGATTTCAAACTTATACAAAGTTACAATAATTAAAACAGTGGTAGTAGCATAAAGACAGATATAAAGGTCAATGGAATAGAATATAATATGCAGCTATGGTCAAATAACTTTTGACAAGGGTACCAAGACCATTCAGTATAGAAAGGTCAGTATTTTCAACATGGTGTTGGGAAAACTGGATCTCCACATGCAAAAGAATAAATTGGGACCTTTGTCTTACACCATATACAAAAATTAACTCAAAATGGATCAAAGACTTAAGTGTAAGAGCTAAAATCATAAAACTGTTAGAAGAAAACATGGGGGAAAAACTTCATGACATTGGACTTGGCAGTGACTTCTTGGATCTGACACAAAGCAAAAATAGACAAATTTGACTTCATCAAAATGAAAATCTTTGTTCCTCAAAGGACACCATGAACACAATGAAAAGGCAACCCCCTAAGTGGGAGAAAATTTGTAAGTTGTATACCTGATAAGAGATTAATATCCAAAATATATGAAGAACTCCTATAATTCAACAACAAAACCCAAACAACCCAATTCAAAACGAGGCAGAGGACTTGAAAAGACATTTCTCCAGAAAAGAAAAGGTCCAGTAAGTACCTGAAAAGATGTTCCACGTCACTAATAACTAGGGAAATGCAAATCAAAACCACAATGAGATACCACTCTATACCCATTAGGATGGTTTCATCAAAAAAAAAGCCAAACAAACAAACAAAAAAACCAGAAAAGAGCACCTGGGTGGCTCCGTAGGTGAAGCGTCTGACTCTTGATTTCCGCTCAGGTCACGATCTCACAGTTCATGGGTTCGAGCCCTGCATTGAGCTCTGCGCTAACAGTGAAGAGCCTACTTAGGATTCTCTCTCTCCCTCTCTCTCTCTGCCGCTCCCTTGCTTGTGCTCTCTCTCTCACTCAAAATAAATAAATAAAACATTAAAAAAAAAAACCCAGAAAATAGCTTGCGTTGATAAAGATGTAGAGAAATTGGAATCCTCGTGCACTGCTGTTGGGAATGTAAAATGCTCCAACCATTGCAGAAAACAATATGGTGGCTCCTTAAAAAGTTGAATATAGAATTACCATATGATCCAGCAATTCCACGTCTAGGTGTATACTCAAAAGAATTGAGAGTAGAACTCGCCCAAACAGATGTTTTACACCCATGTTCATAGCAGCGTCATTCACAGTAGCCAAGGGTGAGCAACCAAAGTGTTCATCGGTAGATGAATGGATGAGCAAAATGCGGTACATACATAGAATGGAATATCATTCGGTCTTAATAAGGAAGGAAATTCCGGGGCGCCTGCGTGGCTCAGTCGGGGAAGCATCTGACTCTTGGTTTTGGCTCAGGTCATGATCTCGAGGTTTTGTGAGTTCAAGCCTTGTGTCGGGCTCTGTGCTGGCAGTGTGGAGCCTGCTTGGGATTCTCTCCCTCCCTCTCTCTCTGCCCCTGCCCCGCTCACACTGTCTCTGTATCTCTCAAAGTAAATAAACGAAATTTTTAAAAAAAAAAAAAGGAAGGAAATTCTATAACATGGATGCTATGAGATGGATGAATCTTGGAGTCTTTATATTATGCAATAAGCCCGTTACAAAAGGACAAATACTACATGATTCCACTTCATATGAGTTACCCAGAGTAGTCAAATTCCTAGAGACAGGAAGTAGAAAGGTGGGTGCCAGGGGGGCAGGAGAAGCAGGGAATGGGGACGCGGTGCCTCGTGGGGACAGACTGTCAGTTTGGGAAGATGAGAAAGTTCTGGAGATGGGTGGTGGGGGTGGCTATACAGCAGCGTGAATGTACTTGTGCCCCTGAACTGTGCACTTAGAAATGGCTAACATAGTAAATTTTACAGTATGTCTATTTTACCACACACACACACACACACACACACACACAAATGTCTCTCAGACTGAATTTCACCACATTGTGGCCCAGGAGAGCTGGGAGTGACCTCTCCGGTCCCATGATGTAACCCGCCGGGTTACAGCGAAAGAGACCGAGGTCCTGAGACATGGCACCGCTAGATCCAGGCTATGGAGCCACTGGTGACAGAGCCAGGTCGTGATGGCTTTCCTTCTGTTACACTGCGCTGAACTCCCATGTGACTTCTCCAACTAGCCTCCTTGCACTTGACTCCCCTCTTACCTCACGTCCTCTGCAAAACCTCCAGGCGGCTCCTTTGATACCAGAGTTCAGATCCAAATTCCCCAGATTAAAATCTTCTCATCCTCCCATGCCCTCCCAGGCCCTCCCAGGCCCTCCCAGGCCCTCCCATGCCCTCCCATGCTCTATTATGTGTTTAAAATCAAATTCTCCAGTGTGGCGTAGCAGACCTTCTGAGATCAGGCCCCCTGCCTCCCCACCCTCTCTTCTTGCCGCTACACGACATGCGCCCCGGCCACACCAAATCCATTCTAGGTCCCTGAAGCGATTATGCAGCCTCGCACTGTGTCTCCTGCCTGAGTGTTTTCCGCCCCTCATCTACCCACAAAACACCATTGCAGGTGTCCTCTCCTCCAGGAGGCTGCCCTGGTTCAGCCCCACCCAGGCTGATGTCAACACTGTGCTGAGTGACACGTCCCCCACCTTCCTGTATCTCTGCTGGGCCACGAGGATCCAAAAGACAGGGGTCAAGTCTCTGATCTTGTGAACAAGGGACACAGATGGTTGGTGTGGGGTGATATGTGCTATGAACTTGGAGGTTAAGAAGCTGCAGGCAGAGGGTTGAGTGAGGATCCGGAACGTTGTTTCACATGTGTATTTCTGGAGCCTAGTGTACGTTTTTGCTTGGTACAGAATAGGCACTCAATGAATGAGTGAATGAACGAACCAAAGTCATGGTAGCAGGAAGGGAGCAGAAAGTTTTGTCCCGGGTGTCATCTCAACGGCAGACAGTGTGCTTTAGGGTCAGTGTGACATTTTCTTCAGCATCTTTTAGAAGTTTGACTTTTTTAAAACATCCAAGACTGTTCTCCTTACACTCTGGCTCAACGGTGCCCTGACGGAAAAGGAACATGCACATATGCGCACGCGCACACACACACACACACACACACACACACACACACAAAACAGTGATTGTAGCTGACCTCAGCAGATTTCTACCCCACCACCCCTGCTTCTCTGAGTCAACTACAGGGAGAGAGAGTCATGCCTTTTCCTGGACACACATACGTTTCGTGTAGGGCAGAGAGGATTGGAGTTTCGAGGTTAAGGGTGTTAAAACGAGTGCTTCTCCATCTTGGATGTGCACATGAATCATCAAGAGATGTGGTCGGAATGCGGGTTCCGCTTCAGCGAGCCTGGGGGAGAGCCCGAGATTCACATTTGTAACAAGCTCTTGGCTGAAGCTGCTGGTCCCCAACCACTGCTTGAGTATCAAGGTCTATGATGGTACCTTCATACCATCATAGGAAAAGGTAGGAAAAGGTACCTTTTCCTTCATGGAAAAGGTCGAGAAGCATTGCACAAAAGCATTGGTTCTCCACTGCGGGTAGGTACTAGAATAACCTGCGGAACTTGGTAAGACTACAATGGCCCAGGCCCTATCCTGCTTCAAAGAACCTGGGCCTCTAGATGATTCTGATAGACACCAAAGTTTGAGAGCCACTGCGCTAATAGATGACTTTAGATGCTCCAGGGGTTGAGCTCTGGCCCTGCTAAGAAGATAGCAAAACAACTATCTACTGGTTAGAAATAAGGTGGCTCATTACCCCCACCCCAGCTTTATTGAGGTATAATTGACAAAATTTAGGGAAGCTCATTATTGTTCATTGGTTCACTCATGCTTCCAGTCAGTCAACAAACACATACTGAGTACTTACCATGTATCAGGCATGATCTTGAATACAAGGAGCATGGGGGTACATAGATTCTGCTCTCAAGAAGTTCATAGTTTAGTGGGGGAGACAGATGCTAAACAGGTCCTTGGAATATTGTTAACAGTACCTGGAGCTCATACTGTGGAAGAAATGAGGTAAGACATGCATGTTTATAATTCACCAAACCTTCAGGGAACAGCTATTCTGAATCACGTGTTTAGTTGACAAAGCTGAGTAGGACCGACTCCTGCCCTCTAGAAACTCCCAGGCTATTGGCAAAAAAAAAGGAATATGAAAACGTTAGCCTGTGGGGTCCCCTGGGGTCCCCGCGGATAACTCAGAGAAGACAAGAACTCGTCTGGCCCATGGATTGTTGGAATCAATGCCTAGGGGGTTACCGTGGAAATAGGATAGGTTTTCATTCAAAGAAGCTAGCTCTCACAGATAATTCGAAATGTCTACTTAATAACAGTTTCTCCAGCTCCGTCCCAGTTATGGCCATCTATGACCATAATCCACATCCCACAGGGAACTGGAGGAGGGGAGGGTTTTGATGTTTAATCTTAGCAGGGTTTCACTTTCTTGTGACATTCCACGGCCAACGATGCCACCAGTATTGTCCCCAAGTACTCCAGCTCCAATGCTTGATTATGGATTTCAAATCCTTACAGATCCTAAGTCCTAAGTTAAATTGACTCTACACACCAGAGCAGGGAGATGTGCATTTTGCTTTTCCTCTTTAGAAGGTTGAAACTCACTTCAAGCAGAAATGAATCACTTCCTGTGGCTCCCCTCTGCTTTGGGGTTAAGGACCTGAACCACATGGTCAAAGTCAAGGTTGTGAGCAAAGTTCTGGTGGTAGGACTCTGGTGTCTTCAGCTGTGTCTCTCATGTGACGGGCCCAGTTGTAAGCTCACACACCTGAAATAGCACGTGTTTCAATCTCAGTCTTTGATTGTTTCACCAAACATAACCGAATGGAAAGAGGAAGTCATCATCTCCAACCTCAGGGATGAGGAACCAGTGTATGTTACACATTGAATACAGATTTAATACCAAGCACTGGAATAGTTGTCATTTTTAAAAGAGAATGAACTCATTTTTATATGTGAGATACCAAGGACACCATTTTACACATTCTTTCTTTTCATACTATCATTTTCCCTTGGCCCTATCTGTACAAAGCCTGCAAGAATGCCCTCCCTCTTCTCCCGTAAAAATTTTTTTTCCTCTTCTTACTTTTTCTCTAACATAATTCATGAAATTATTCTACGTTGTATCTATGTAGCGATGGGTCGGCAAGTGCTGAGGACTGAGGGAGAAGCAGTGGGGAGAGACATATTGAAGTCCTGTGTCCTCAAGAAGAATGTCTTCTAATGAAAGAGGCAGGACTTAACATACCTGGAAGGGTATCCAACAATGTTGGCTTGCTTGCATTTCGTAGAAGAGTAAAGTCCCAAACTATGCATGGTGCTAGCTCGTTTTTTTATTTACACTCATGCAAAAATATTAATGGGCCATTTTCTTTTGCTATCTCTGTATGAGTTTGGTCTCAGAGTAATGTTAGTCTCGTAGAATGAATTGGGATGTATTGCTTCCTCTTCAGTTTTATGGAGGAGTTTATTAAGAATTGTTATTATTTTTTTCTTTAATTGTCTAGTAGATTTGAAGCCATCTGGGTCCAGAGTTTTCTTTTCTTTTTTTTTTTTTAATGTTTATTTATTTTTGAGAGAGAGAGAGAGAGAGAGAGAGCATGAGCAGGGAAGGGGCAGAGAGAGAGAGGGAGGCACAGAATCCGAAGCAAGCTCCGGGCTCTGAGCTCTCAGCACAGAGCCCGATGAGGGGCTTGAACCCATGAGCCGTGAGATCGTGACCTGATCCGAAGCTGGGTGCTTAACCGACCGAGTCCCAGGTGCCCCTGGGTCTAGAGTTTTCTTTATTGGGTGGGGATTAACTACAGTTTCAATTCCTTTCATAGTTATGGGGTTATTCAGTCTATCTGTTTCTTTTGGATGATCTCCAATTGTCTGTGTCTTTCAAGCAATTTTTTCATTTAATTTGTTTAATTTACTGCCGTAAAATTGTTCATAATATTCCCTTATTATCTGTGGGATCTGTGGTGATATTGCCTCTCTCATTCTAGATATTGGTAATTTGTGTCTTCTTTCTTTTTTTCTTAATCAGTCTGGCTAGTTTTATTAATCTTGTTGATCTTCTCAAAGAACTAGATTTTCATTGATTTTTTGGTTTTCTAGTACAATGATTTATGTTCTTATCTTTATTTTCTTTCTTATGTTTACTTTGGGTTTAGCTTGTTCAACTTTTTGTAGTTTCTTAAGGTGTAGGGTGAGGTCATTGATTGTAGTCCTTTCTTCTTTTCTATTCTTTTTTTAAAGTTTATTTTGAGAGAGAGAGAGAGAAAGAGAGAGAGAGAGAGAGGGAATAGACCTGCATGAGTGGGGGAGGGGCAGAGAGAGAGGGAAAGAGAGAATCCCAAGCAGGCTCTGTGCTGTCAGTGCAGAGCCCAATGTGGGGCTTGATCTCAAGGAACCATGAGATCGTGACCTGAGCTGAAATCAAGAGTTGGACACTGAACTGACTGAGCCATCCAGGTGCCCCTTTTTTCTTTTCTAATGTGAGAGTTTCATGCTATCAATTTCCCTCTAAGCACTACTTTAGCTGCATCCCACAGATAGAGTACAATGTAGAATAAGACCAACACTAAACAAAAGTGAAGAAATGTTATCTTTGAAAATCCTCGGGAAGACTAAAAGAAAAATTGTTTTGCCTGTACCCTGCTCACAACACTTCATATAAAGGAAAACCTTATTTCCTCTTCCCACAGAATACTTTTCACACCAAATGTGTGGGAGTTTTCCCCACACCAGCCAATTCTCCAGTCCTCTCCAGACACCAGTCCGGTGTCCTACAATCCAATTCTGACACTATCTACCTGGAGTGAGCACAGACCCCACAGGTGAAGTGCTCAGTCTATTGGATTGCTCCCGCTTCAAGCACCAACTGCAAATTGGGTTCAATAATTTGCTAGAACAGCTCACAAAACTTTGGAAAATGAATTAGTTACTAGATTACTGGTTCATTATAAAAGGATACAACTCGGGGACAGCCAGATGGAAGAGACGCATGGGGCAAGGTAGGGGGAAAGGGTGTGGAGATGCCACGCCCTCTTGGGGCGCGCCGTCCTCCGGGCGACTCAACGTATTCACCAGTGGAAGCTCTCCGAACCCCTTTGGTTAGGGTTTTTATGGAGTCTGTCTTACACAGGCATGATTCACTAGATTGTTGGCTCTTGGTGATTGAACTCAATCTCCAGCCCGTCTCCTTCCAAAAGTTGAAATGTGAAGAACAGAGAGGTACGGGTCGTGGAAGGTTGGGCAAAAAGTTCCAACCTTCTGATCCAGGGAATCATCGTTGGTTCCCTGGCAACCATCACCCCACCCTCAGAGGCTTTCCAAAAGTCACCTCATTACCATAAACTCAGGTGTGGGCAAAAGGGGTTTGTTATGAATAACGAAAGACGCTCCTTTCAGCTTTATCCTGCCTGTGCTATTTCAGAACTTGCGAACAAAAACCCAATGTTATAGCAAAAGGTACTTTCTTCAGTCTTATCACTTAGGAAATTACAAGGGTTTTAGGAGCCGTGGCCAGAAGTCGGGAGGAAGACCAAATATCTATATTCTTATTATGTCACAGTATCGCAGAAGACAAACAGAACAATTTGTTGGTAAATACAACGTCGTCGTTCAGGACCTTCGAGGATGGTTGTGTGGCCGTGGTGCTACTGGATGGATGCTGAGATACAGCCCGAACTCTGCTCATCGAACGCAATGCCAACCATGGCTCCTTAGAAGAAATACGTTTTTCTAACTGGCCGGAAGTTGCCCTAAGGATGCTCCATCAATGTTTTCCTTTTCCTTCGCTATTGGAACAGATTTTTTTTTTTTTTAATTTTGCTTAAAACTTGCTTTAATTTTGCAAAATTTGCTTTAATTTTGCGAAGTAATTGGCTTGCTCTGAGTAGTCATGTGGGACAAAATTAAAGAGGCATCTTTATGCTGACGTGTTCTTATCATATGAGGCTGGATAAGAGTCTTCGGTCTGTTAAGTATAAATATTTCCTTCTGCTCTGTTGCCTTTTAAATTGGTTTATTGTGTCTGACTGTCTTCCTTTATTGCTATGATTTTATGTTTTACCTACTAGGGCTCTCCCTCCTCCAAAGGAATAAAAACATTCTTCTATGTTTTTCCTAGTGTTTGTAGAGTTTTATTTTATACATTTAGATATTTAAGCCACCTGGAATTTGTTTCTTATGTATGGTATGGATAGTTGAACTTTATTTCTTTCCGAGGTATAACCAACTTTCCCAGCACCATTTGTTGAATAACCTATCCTTTCTCAACTGATTCGAAATACCGCTTTTATTATGTATAAATCCCTATACGCACATGAGTTTGTTTAGACTCTTTCGTTTCATTCATTTGCCTACTTCTGCACCTGTATCCCATCTTAAATAAAATCATTTCCATCTCATTTGCCGCGAGCGCACTATAAAGGCACGTACCCGAGTTGTGTCTTTCCACATCGTCAGCTTTATTCAGTCATGAAACAAGGTTATTAACATAATTGTCAAGCAGGTTCACGATTCCAAACTCAATGACATTTCACTGCGCATTTACCTTGGCTTCCTACACGTCACGCAAAACAAAGCACAAGACAAAGTCACACAACGAACAAGATACAACAATGAGGGGTAAAGAGTTAACCAACAAACGCAAAGTCAGTTGGTGAACGCGCCCTTATGATGAGGCCTCGTTCGTGCCTGCAGCTTATTACTTTCAAGCAGTGCAAGACCTCTGTTATGTTTAGAGATTAGTCACGCAGAGGCCTCATGGCAGTTGCCGTCTTCTTCTTCTTCTTCTTCTTCTTCTTCTTCTTCTTCTCCTCCTCCTCCTCCTCCTTCTTCTTTTTTTTAAGTAGGCTTTGCGCCCAGCGCAGGATCCCGAGATCAAGACCTAAGCTGAGATCAAGAGTTGGTCGCTTAACTGACTGAGCCACCCAGGTGCCCCATGCGAGTGACCTTTTTAGGTGGTCAGGCCTGGGAGTGTCAGTGGCTGACGAGTCTGACAGTTGGCTCCAAAATCCTTCCTTTTTATTTACTTTTTTAATTATTTTTTAAATGCTTGTTTATTTTTGAAAGAGAGAGAGAGAGAGCGAGTGGGGGAGGGGCAGAGAGAGAGGGAGGCACAGAATCGGATACAGGGTCCGGGCTCTGAGCTGTCAGCACAGATCCTAGTGCGGGGCTCGAACTCCTGAACTGCAAGATCATGACCTGAGCCAAAGTTGGACTCTTAACTGACTGAGCCAGCCAGGCGCCCCCAAATCCTTCCTTTTTAAAGTGGTTTAACCAGTCTTCGGACTTAACAGGACCCCTTTGGTTCTAGTGATTATCAGCTCCTGGTTTTCCCAGGTTCACATGGCCTTGCTGATGATCAGTTCTTAGCATTGCCAGTCTGTGCCGGTTTGGGTGATATCTGGTCTTGGCTGCAATGCCCTTGGCTGCTGGCGTCACTGCTTGACGTGAGTGACTCTGTCTTGCTCTGTACCCTGTTGCTTCCGTGTATGTTTTGATCTCCGGAAGGGTGAGACTTGATTCTTCTGTTTCAAATATAGTTTGGTGTGTCATATTTTATTTTCTATGGGAACTTGGGATCATTTTCTCCAGTTAAAATAAAATTACGGGGCGCCTGGGTGGCTCAGTCCGTTGAGCATCTGACTTCAGCTCCGGTCACGATCTCACGGTTTGTGAGTTCGAGCCCCGCGTCGGGCTCTGTGCTGACAGCTCAGAGCTGGGAGCCTGCTTTGGATTCCATGTCTCCCTCTCTCTCTGCCCCACCCCTGCTTGTGCTCTGTCTCTCAAAGAATGAATAAACATTAAAAAAAATTCAAATGCCACTATTACGAATACTGTATTGATTTATAGTTCAACTTGAGGAGAATGGGCATCTTAACAACAGTAGTCTCTTTATCCAGAAACATGGTAGGGATGTACATTTATTTAGGTCCTATATTCTGTCCTTCATATAATAAGCATTTCAGATAAATTGTGACATTTTGACTTTTTGCAACAACCCCCTGAGGTGAGTGATGCTATTCTCATTTTAAATACGAGGAACCAAAGGCTCAGATAGTTTTTGTAATTTTTCTGAGGCCACATACTACCAGAAGCAAGCTCTATCAGAACCTTTTCCACCGTTTATCTGTTTACTGTTTATCCACTGTACCTTTTCCACTTGTTATCAGCCATTCGTCCTTCGCATTACAAATATTAATCAGACACTTTCCTGAATATTGATTTTGACCTGGGGAGAAAGAAGAGAACGTGACCTCGTTTGAGACTTGGGGAGAAAAGAAGATATATAATTGATGGGGTCAAAAGAACATTTATTATTACGGCTTCCTCTTTCCCTTTTCAGAAATAACTCAGATCCCACTCGGGAAGCCAAAGCGGGGAGAAATGTCGTCCTCTTACTTTCCGACACCTTGTGGATGAGCATGTCATCTAGGCTGAACCATAGGCTGCCATCTGGATGCTTCCATCTGCAGGCAGTGGGGGTTGGGTGGCGCTCACTGAGGAGCCGGTGCTGGGCAGCAGTAGAAATAGAGTATTCATGTCCCCAGGCTAA
This sequence comes from Panthera leo, assembly GCF_018350215.1. Lineage (NCBI taxonomy): Eukaryota > Metazoa > Chordata > Mammalia > Carnivora > Felidae > Panthera > Panthera leo. The sequence goes on along the minus strand of NC_056680.1, from coordinate 15,788,096 downwards.
TGGGTGAGCCCTGGCTACTGCCCAAGTCTGGATCCCCAGTCTCCTCATATTATGGCAGCCGCTGTTAGCCTTTCAGTGACATTCCTCGTCCCTATGTCAATTACCGTTGTTCCTGTTGCTTGCGACTAAGAGCCTTGACTAGTATAGACATTGGTGTCTGGAAAGGCACGGGCCGCAGACCCTCAGGGCAATGGGGAGACTGGGATTGGTTGGTTTCCTGGCCTGGCTGGGGCCAAAGCTGGTGAGAAGCCAGCTGGCGGTAAGGGATGGGTGTCTGAAACAGCTAATGAAAGTATCCCCTGTGGTCACTGGTAATAAAATGCTGTGATGTCATCTGGAATTCACTTCATAACACTTTGGCTTTAAGACATATAATACAGAGGCGTGTGATTTCGTTTTAAGCCCCGGTATCCTGGGGGCATCAGCTAACTTTTGAAATACCCCAACCAGAAATGCACCCTCCTGGGGTTAGTTAACTTTGGAAGAATTTAGTGAAGAGCCTTACTCCAAAAAATTCTGCGCTTTCCCTCCACTGATTTCCAAGGCCACACTTACCAGGTAGTAAATGACTTTATTTTTGTGCATCTGTTACAATCCTTTGTATTTTATTTCATTGGTGTATTCATTTACTTTTGTACCAATACTACAGTTCTGTTTTTGTTTTTTTTAATTTTTTTTAAAAATTTTTTTAACTTTTATTTATTTTTGAGACAGAGAGAGACAGAGCATGAACGGGGGAGGGTCAGAGAGAGGGAGACACAGAATGTGAAACAGGCTACAGGCTCTGAGCGGTCAGCACAGAGCCCGACGCGGGGCTCGAACTCACGGACCGCGAGATCATGACCTGAGCCGAAGTCAGCCGCTTAACCGACTGAGCCACCCAGGCGCCCCTTTGTTTTTTTTTTAAATGACTAGTGTTTTGATATATAGTAGGAGAATACCCTTGTATTGTTTTAATTTGGGATGGACTGAACTGGTTCTGGCAGTCAGATTCTGGTTGCAGAGTGGGCAGAAGGGAGAAACCACATGTCTTACAGAGTGTCATCAAGGGTCAGCCCTGCAGAGATGTGCTGCATTTGATGATGGCCCCTAGAGTCGCATACAGTGTTCTACACATGACCAAGGCAAAGTAGGAAACTTTTTACCTTATTTGCTTCGGGCTCTCTTTGCATAGAAGTCTATCAGAGTAATTCCTATCTTTAGGGATCGACTCTTCTTCCAACCAAACATGCACTTTGCAGCCAATGAAGGGTGTTGGGTATTTCACAAGCATAAACGGATGCAAGGTTAGATCTCCCCCATCTTGCCTTGTGCAGTTAAAAATCGTTAATTCCAGGGCGCGTGGGTGGCTCAGTCGGTTGAGCGTCCGACTTCCGCTCAGGTCATGATCTCGAGGTCTGTGAGTTCAAGATCCACGTCGGGCTCTGTGCTGACAGCTCGGAGCCTGTTTTGCATTCTGCGTCTCCCTCTCTCTTTGACCCTTCCCCGTTCATGCTCTCTCTTTGTCTCAAAAATAAACACGTTAAAAAAAATTTTTTTTTAAATCGTTAATTTATACTTTACTGTAATAATAGGTATTAGGCAAGAAAAATCACACAATATTCTAACAGGGAGATTTCTGTCATTTTTCTGTTTTTGTGCAATTCTCGTTTGTAATTCCTGTTCAAAATATACATAAGCACGTCTAACTTTACGATTGTACTCAGACTAGGAAACAATTAATTTTATGTTTTTATCTCATACTGTGAGATCTTTTTCTCTTACTATGTTGTCTTTAGAATAACACCAAATTTCCTCCCTTTTTAAAAGCTGCGTAAGGGGCGCCTGGGTGGCTCAGTCGGTTAAGCGTCCGACTTCCGCTCAGGTCACAATCTCACAGTCCGTGAGTTCGAGCCCCGCATCGGGCTCTGGGCTGATGGCTCAGAGCCTGGAGCCTGCTTCCGATTCTGTGTCTCCCTCTCTCTCTGCCCCTCCCCCATTCATGCTCTGTCTCTCTCTGTCTCAAAAATAAATAAAAACGTTAAAAAAAAATTAAAAGCTGCGTAATGTAGTTGATACATATATCAAACTACTAAATATTATCACTATTGTTATTGCTTTGTCTCCAGATTTTTGCTATTATAAACAGTGCTCTCGTGAGCCTCTTTTTGCATTTGGCATTTGTCCCTTTTTGGTTTTTTTTTCCCCCAGAATAAACCATAGGAATGGAATTACTATGTCAAAGAGGAAAAATCGTTTGTGACTGTTGAAACATTTGTCCATTAGCTTTCTAGCAGTGTTATGCCAATTTATGAAATACCAATGGGTCATGTTCACTACAAACTTATAAACATTAGCTATTATCATCACTGAACATTTTTGAGAGATTAGTTCTTTTTTAAAATATTTATTTATTTTGAAAGAGAGAGAGTGTGTGTGAGCGAGGGAGGGGGAGAGAGACTTCCAAGCGGGCTCAGCGCTCTCACTGCAGAGCTTGATCTCACGAACTGTGATATCATGACCTGAGCCAAAATCGAGAGTTGGACCCTTAACCAACTGAGCCACTCAGGTGCCCTGAGAGGTTAGTTCTTATGCCTCTAAAACAAGATTTTATATTTATTTCTATTAAATTTTATCCTCTTATCCTGAAATAACTAGGTTAGCTATTTCAGTCTGTCAAGATGTTTTTGAAATCTGGTTCTGTTATTTATTTTTTTTAAAAATGTTTTAAAATGTTTATTTTTGAGAGAGAGAGAGAGAGAGTTGGGGAGGAGCAGCGAGTGAGAGAGAGACACAGAATACGAAGCAGGCTCCAGGCCCCGAGCTGTCTGCACGGAGCCCAACGCGGGGCTCGAACTCACAAACCACGAGATCGTGACCTGAGCCGAAGTCGGACGCTTAACCGACTGAGCTCCCCAGGCGCCCCAGAAATATGATTCTGTTATTTAACTCATTAGCTGTCATTCCCAACTTTGTGCCAATTACTTCTCCAAATAAGACACAGCTTCAGGGTTCTCATTCAAGGAACTAACAAATCACTAACTAGAAAATAGTTCAATATGATGCATTTTAACTTACTCCTAAACACCTTCTTCGACAGTAAGGTTAGCCTATTAATCACCTATTGTTAGATACTGGTGTTGACCCAGTCAGTCTTCATTTCTCCTTTAACCTATTCCATAGCCTCTACTCAACCCAATCCAATTAAATTTATTTCTCGGGGCACCTGGGTGGCTCAGTCGGTTGAACATCCGACTTCGGCTCGGGTCACGATCTCGCGGTCCGTGGGTTCGAGCCCCGCGTCGGGCTCTGGGCTGACGGCTCGGAGCCTGGAGCCTGCTTCGGATTCTGTGTCTCCCTCTCTCTCTGTCCCTCCCCGCTCACGCCCTGTCTCTCTCTGTCTCAAAAATAAAATAAAACATTAAAAAAAAATTTTTTTTTAAATGATTTCTCGTGAGCCTCCAGATGCCAAGATACGTAGTCGGCAGCAGAAAGTTTACCAGATACCTTGTTGTCATGGAGGTTCATCAGGCATTCCTGGATTTAACAATTGAGTAACTTCGCTAAAAAGGGAAATGGGGTTGGTGTGGCGTGAATTGTTGTTAGTGGATTTACATCGTCTTGTAGTGGAACAGCTGGCTGCTCTGCCAGAGGAGGGGGGTGGCGATGGGCCAAGGGATTAAGCAACAACAAAACCAGGGGTGGGCAAGTGGGGTGGAACTGAGAAGTTATTGCCTAAGCATGCACAAGAGGGGCTAAACCAGAAGTTCATAAGCACGGTGGACTCATTGCAGGGAAATTAGGTCAGAGGGTAGGGGCAGAAATGAAAAAGTCTACAAAAACTTACAGTCTAGCCTTACAGTCTAGCTGTGGGAAAGAGGCATAAAAGTAAACAAACAGAAAGTTCCAAGGAGATGAAGAAAAAGTATTTTTCCCTGTTCCTCCCACTAAGTACGAGTAAAACCCCAATGGTCATATATTAAACAAGCATAGGGAAACTCTGAAAGGTGGAGAGAAGACAGCGGGCCAGCCTGAGACCTTCGAACTTGCAAGGAATAATACAGTGGAGACTTCTCTGGCTTTTCTTTGTGTCTCCTATGTCCTCGGGTGCTGAGGAAGCTAGAAACCTGGAAATGACAACAGATGCAGACAAAAAATAGCTCCAACAAAGGCTGGCTCTCTCGAGCCAAAGGACTAGAAAGACAAAAAACGTTTAGACGTTTAAATGCTCTACTCCAGCCAAACAGCACAGAAAAAGCTGTGGTCTCAACCCCAGCCATACCCTCCAAGGCCAGTGGGGACCATACACTTTCACCCTCCACAGGTTGTAACAAGACTGGCCAAACCTCTCGCCTCTTCCCATAGCGGTATGGTGACAGAGAAGGTCAGGTAGAAAGCAGGGAGTTTCACCACCACCACGTGGTAATGAAGTTCACCCCGTCCTCCCTGCAGTGTCAATGGAGACTAGGTGAAAAGCCTGGACTTCAGCTCCCCCCCAGCAGTAAAAAAGCACACCTCCCCCTCCCCACTGGGGTGGTGTCAGAGGAAAGCTAGTGGGAAGACGGTACGTTTACCACCATCCATCACTAACAAGGTCCAGCGATAATGTGATGTCAGTGGCAGAACAGTAATGAGGCACACCCACCCCTCCCATCTAGAATAGTATTAGCAGAAACCCAGTAGGAACTCCCAGTTCCACCTAGCAGTACGAGAGTCCCCCTTCCCCCTTGCGTGTCAATGGAGACCAAGCGGAAAATTTAGATTTCTACCCCTCCATGTCAGTAACAAGGCAGCCCTCTTTCCTACCAGAGCAGTGTCAAAGGAAGACAGCGAACACACACGGTTGAAATAAGATTCAGCGTCTGATATTATGCGACTTAAAATGTCCAGCTTTCAATAGGCAGAACTTTGTACCGCAAAGCGGTAAAATCTCGGCTTGAATGAAAAGAAGATAGTCAATAGCTTCCAACACCAAAATGGCAGTGATGTTAGAAATACAAATATTTACAAGCAGCCATCATATAAAGGCTTCAATAAGCAATGATGAACACACGTGAAGCGTATGAATAAACCAAATAACTCAGGAAAGAAACAGAAGATATAGAGAAGAACCACAAGGAAATTTTAGAACCGAGAAACACAGCAACAACGAAATCTTGCTGGGAGGGCTCAACAGCATAATGGAAGGAACAAGGCAGGTCGGGGGTAGGGGGATCAGTGAATCTGAAGAATTAACAATAGAAATAACCTATACTGAACAACAAAAAGAAAAAAATATTTAGAAAAAAAGAAAAAAGAACCAAGCTTCGGGAACCTGTGGGGCAAAAAAAAAAAAAAAAAAAAAAAAAAAGAAAAAAGAAAAGAAAAGAAAAGAAAATCTAACATTCATGTCATCAGAGTCCCAAAAGGAGAGGACAAAGAGGATGAGGCTGAAAAAGTACTCAAAGACATAACGGGTGAAAGCTTTATAAACTTGGCAAGAGGCCTAGTTTGAAACCCACAGATTCAGGAAGCTGAGAAAATTGCAAACAAGATAAACTCCCCCAAGTCCACACTAAACCACATTATTGTCAAACTTCTGAAAACTACAGACAACAAAAATATCTTGAAAACAGCTGTGAGACTTATTAACCTATAAGAGGCAAACAATTAGAATGATAGTGAAGTTTTCATCAGAAATCAGAAAAGCCCAAGTTAGTGGCACGACATTTTCAAGTGCTAAACACACATGCCCACACACACACCACCACCACCACCACCACCACCAACAACAACAACAACAACTGTTACTCCAGAATTCTATACCCAGTGGAAATAGCCTTCAGGAGTGAAGGAAAAATCAAGATATTATCAGATGAGAGTAAAGAGAGATTCTGTTACCAGCAAACCACCTAAACAGAAAGGAAATAATAAAATCTTAGAATGTCAAAAAGGGCAAGAACAATGAAGAGTCAAAATATGGGTAAAAGAAATACATTTTCCTTTCGATCTTGAGTTTCCTAAATGTTTGATGCTTGCAGCAGAAATTGTACCACTGTTTGATGTGGCTTGAAATAATATGGAGAGGAAATATTTAAGACAATTTAAATATAAATGGGGAAGGATAAAGGGAAGTAGAAGGAAGTTTCTACATGTCATTTAAATTGCTGAAATGTCAGTACCAGTAAACTCTGCTGTTATGCATATAACGGGTAATAACTAGAATGACTACCAAAAAAAAAAAAAAGAAACTATACAAAAAGAGATCTCTTCGGGGCACCTGGGTGGCTCAGTCAGTTGGGCGTCCGACTTCAGCTCAGGTCATGATTTTACGGTTTGTGGGTTTGAGTCCCACGTCAGGCTCTGTGCTGACAGCTCAGAGCCTGGAGCCTGCTTCAAATTCTGTATCTGCCTCTCTCTGCCCCACCCCCACTTGCACTCTGTCTCTCTGTCTCTCAAAAATGAATAAACGTTAAAAAAAAAAGAGATCTCATCAGAAACGCTATGGCTAAATCAAAATGGAATTCTAAAAAAAAAAAAATGTACAAATGTCTCACAGAAAGGCAGATTAAAAAATAGAGAAATGACAAAGAGGAAAATCCAGAAAATAAAAATAAATGGTAGATGTAACACGTTAATAATTACATTAAATGTAAATGGTGTAAACACACCTATTAAAACACAACGATAGGCATGTTTTAAAAAAATATGATCCAACTATCTGCTCTCATAAGAATCTCACTTTAAATACAACAATACATGTATATTGAAAGTAAAAGGATGGAAATGTATATGTGGTGCAAACATTAGTCAAAAGAAACAATAATGGCTATCTTAATATCAGTCAAAACAGAGTTCAGAGAAAGAAAATTAACCAGGACAGAGGAGGACGTTAACAGACCAAGAGGGACAGAGAGGACAGAATGATAAACCAAGAAGACACCAATCATTAGAAATATTGGTCCATAGTTGGTGTAGACACCAAACTTCTTGGTGTCTACACCAAGAAGACACAGAAGTCCTAAATGTGTATGTGCTAAATCAGAGCCACAAAATAAGTGAAGCAAAGACTGATAGAACTGAAAGGAGAAATAGGTCAATTCACAGTTATAGGTGGAGATTTCAACGTCCTTCTTTCAACACTTGATAGAGCAACCAGACAGAAAATCAGCAAGTTTATGGAAGAACTTAATAACACTACTCACTACTAGGAGATAATTGACATTTAGAGAACTGATGGGATACAATTTTTTTAAAGCATTGACACGACACATATGAAGGTAGACTATGTCCTAGGCTGTAAAACAAACCTCGACAAATTTAAAAGAGTTGAAATAACGTAGAATGTGTTTTTCAGACCACAGTGGAATCAAAACAGGAAGATAACAGGAAAATCAACAAATATTTGGAAACTAAGCAATGCACTTCTACAAAATCCATGCATCAAAAAGGAAGTCTCAAGGAAAATAAAAAATATACTAAGCTCAATGAAAAAGAAACACAACATATCAAAATCTGTGGGACACTGCTAAAGGAGGGTCGAGAGAGAAATCTACAGCACTAAATGCTTATCTTAGAAAAGAGGAGAAATCTCATATCACTTGTCTAAGCTTCCACTACAGGAAGCTAGAAAAAGAAGAGCTAAGTAAACCCAAAGCAAGAAAAAACAAGAAAATAGTCAAAATAAAAGTAGAAATCAGAGAAATTGAAAAGAGAAACACAATAAAGAAAATCATTGAGACAAAAGCTAGTTCTTCTAAAAGATCAATAACATTGACAGCCTCCAGTAAGACTAACAAAAAGCAAAAATAGCACGGAAGATTCTACAAACATCAATTTCATAGCTTAAATAAAATGGACTAGTTCTTTCAAAAGCACAAACTATGACAACTCACCCAGGGTGAACGTGATAATTTGAATTTCCCTATAACTATTAAGGAAATTGAATGAATAATTTTAAAACTTCCCCAGAAAAGAAACTTCTGGGTCCATATGACTTCAGTGGAGAATTAAAACCAATTCTATGCATTCTCTGTCAAAAAAATAGAAAGGGAGGGAACACCTATAATCTTATATTGCTAGAATTACCTTTATACCCAAACCGGGGAAAAGTCAATACAATAAAAGATAACTATGGACCAATATCTCTAATGGTTATAGACGTAAAAAATCCTTAACAAAATATTAACAAATAGAATTCAGCAATGTTTAAAAACAATTCTACGTCAGGACTAAGTGGGGTTTATTCCAGGGATGCAAGGCTGGCTTAATCTTTGAAAATCAATCAGTGCAATCCACTATGTTAACAGGTTAGAAAAAGAAAAAGCACATGACCCTATCAATAGATTCACAAGAGCATTTAACAAAATTCAACACGCATATGTGGAAAAAAATCTCAGAAAACCAGGAATAGGGTAAAACTTTCTCAACTAATGAAGGGCTGCTACAAAAAACCTATAGTTCGCATCATACTTAATGGTGGATAGCTTAATGCTTTTCCAATAAAGTCGGGAACAAAAGGCATTCTTGAGAATGCCCACTCACAACACTCCTACTCAGCATTGCACTGTATCTTTTTACCCAGTGCAATAAAGCAAGAAAAGGAAATAAAAAACATACAGATCCAAAAGTAAGAAATAAACTGTCCCTATTTGCCGACGATTTGATCGTCTACTAGGAAATCTCAAGGAACCTGTTAAAGAAACTCCTGGAAGTCATGAGCGAGTTCAGCAAGGTTGCAGGATACCAGATAAGCAAATAAATTTCAGTTGTGTTTCTATATACTAACCATGAACATGTGGCCACAAAACTTAAAAGCACCATACCGTTTTATAATTGTTCAAAAGTGAGATGTTTAGGTAGAAGTAACCAAACGTGTACAGGATGTATATGCTGAAAACAAGAAGATGCTGATGAGAGAGATCAAAAAAAGATCTTTATAAATGAAGAGACTCAACTGGGTTCATGGATTAGAAGATTCAACGTAGTAATGACCTCAATCAGCCCCCAAATGACTTACAGGGTTAATGCAATTCCTTTCGACATCCCAGTCCGGTTATTTATAGATATAAACAAGATTATCCTATACTTTATAGGAAAAGATTAAAGGCCTGGACTAACTGGGATGCTTTTGAAAATGAAAAATAAAGAGGGAGGAATCAGTCTCCTAGATTCAAGGCTCGTTATACAGCTACAGTATCAATGCCGTATGGAATTAGCAGAAATATAGTCACATAGATCAATGACACAACAGAGAATCCAGGAATAGACCCCATAAATATGACCAACTAATTGTTGACAAAGGCATGAGAGCAATTCAATGGAGGAAGAACAAACTTTTCAAGAAATAATGCTCAAAAAGCCCAAAAATAAATAAATAAAAGACCTTCCTGCCTTATGCAAAAATCAACTCAAAATGGATCATAGACTTAAATGTTAAACATAAAATAATGCAGCTTCTATTAAACACATGTTTGGGATCTAGGGTTAGGCAGAGTTCTTAGACTTGACACTGAAAGCATAATCCATAGAAGAAGAAAAACTTGGTAAATTGAACTGTATTGAAATTAAAAACTTTTGGTCTGCAAAAGACACTCTTAAGAGGATGAAAAGTCAAGTTACAGGGTGGAGAAAATATCTGCACTCACGTACCTGACAAAGGACTAGCATCTAGAATATGCAAAGAATTCTCAAAAGTCAGTGGTAGAAAACCAAACAATCCAATTTAAAAAAGAACAGAAGTTGGGGCGCCTGGGTGGCTCAGTCCGTTGGGCATCTGACCTCAGCTCAGGTCATGATCTCACAGCCCGTGAGTTCGAGCCCCGTGTCAGGCTCTGTGCTGACAGCGCAGAGCCTGGAGCCTGCTTCGGATTCTGTGTCTCCCTCTCTCTCTATGCCCCTCCCCTGCCCACCCTCTGTCTCTCTCTCTCAAAAAAATAATTAAAAAAATTAAAAAAAAAATGAAAGCAAAATGTTTACAACGATGCAAACTTTTGCAACAGCTGAAATTATACCTGAGGAATCTAGTCGTTCTTTGGCTTTCGTTAACAAATGTCATGTTGACATTTCTTGTCATACTGAGATACACACAACTGTGAAAGGCAGCCAGATGCTTTATACTACGAGTTTAAAACCTGGTGCAGCTCTGCTTTACGAATCATGCATTCGTTGTCAGAACAGTCACCCCTGCAGCCGGTTCGGATGCCGGTAAAGAGCATGGGAGGCACAAATAAGCAGATGGAGCCTGCCTGGCCCCCGACCTCTACCAACCAGAGGCCTTGGCTGTTCCCCATATCCTGGGCACCTGGACCATGAACAAGCTGTCCTGTAATTCCACAGACCCCCATGCCCTTGATGGGGAGCCAGGAGCTCTGCAGCTGGCTGGAGTCGTGGATGGCCCCCAGAGATGTCTCCTGTCGGAGGCCCAGCCCATGACGACAGAATGCAAAGGCTGCGTGGAGGTCGTGTTCTTGCTGCCCATGGGGGTTACCAGGCGAGCTTCCTGGATGAGGGGCTGTCTGCCAGGAACCCCAGGGGAGATTGCTCATGATAAGGCCCCACCCATCTGTGTCGAGCACTGAAGAAACCCACGTGTTGAGACACATACACAGCCCATTCATGGTTCACCGGCTGGGGAGCTCTGAAGCTGAGAATATAATGGGGAACTTTGATAAAAGTTGACCACGTACAAGTTCATAATAGAGTTATTAGCAAATATGAACAAAAGGGTATCGCACAGACCGCATTCCCTGACTGCAGTTTATTAAATTAAAAACCATGTTGGGGCACCTGGGTGGCTAAGTCAGTTAAGCGTCCGACTTCGGCTCAGATCTCATGGTTCGTGAGTTCAAGTCCCGCCTCGGGCTCTGTGCTGACAACTCAGAGCCTGGAGTCTGCTTTAGATTCTGTGTCTCCCTCTCTCTCTGCCCCTCTCCCCTGCCTCTCTCTCTCAAAAATAAACAAACATTTAAAAAAAAAAATTTAAAGGGGGCACCTGGGTGGTTCAGTAGATTAAGTGTCTGACTCTCGATTTTGGCTCAGGTCATGATCTCACGGTTCATGAGTTCAAGCCCCACATCGGGCTCTGTGCTGACAGTGCAGAGCCTGCTTGGGATTCTCTCTCTCTCTCTCTCTCTCTCTCTCTCTCTCTCCTTCTCTGCCCCTCCTGCACTCTCTCTCTCTCTCTCTCAAATAAATACACTTAAAACATTTTTTTAATCTTTATATAAATTCAAAAAACACAAAAAAGCATGTTTTTGGAAACCTTAAAATACGTTTCTAAATGTACCATGAGTTAAAAATAAAAGCAGAACAAAAATCACCAAGTAATAAGAGTTGCATGAAAATGAAAGCAACCGTGAAGTCTCCAATTCTGAAATCCAAAAGATTCTGAAAACCGAAACTTGAGTTCATAACTCATTTGGTGGCAAATCTGACCTGAGGCTATTTGGTTTTAATTTTCCAACCTCTAGCAAGATAATGAAGCGGGGTGGGGTGGGGGAGAAGAAAAGGCACAAATTAGCAATATTAGCAACCACCACAAAATATATACCTACATAGAACAGAGAAAAACCATCATAAGACAATAACCTGGAGTGCCTTTATGCCAATACATTTGGAAATATGGACAAAACGGATGGTTTCCTAGAAAACCATACATTGCCAGAATTAACTCCTGAAAAATATAAAAACAGAATAAACTTTTTAAGAAACGGAATTATTAAAATATCCCCTCTACCCAGTGGATTTCCAGACTGATATGTAAATGGTCAATAAACATGCAACTATGCTAAGTGTCCATCATAATCAAGAAAATATAAACTGAAACAGTATTGGGCTAACATTTCCCACCCATCTGATTAGTAAAGATTAAAAATCCTCTTAAAAATTTTTTTTAGTTTATTTGTTTTTTGAGAGAGAGAGAGAGGGGGAGAGAGGGAGAGAGAGAACCCCAAGCGGAGTCCGTGCTGCCAGTGCAGAGCCCGATGTGGGGATCAAACCCACAAACTGTGAAATCATGACCTGAGCCAAAGTCACACGTCTAACTAACTGAGCCACCCAGGCGCCTCGGGACTGACATTTTAATGGGGTCACTCTGGCAGCCGCATTGGGCATAGCCTGTTAAGGCACACAGAAGTGGAGAGACAAGTTAGGGGAAAGTAGCAAGGGAGGTGGGTGAAGGGGTCAAATCCCGGATATAGCCGCAGGCCACATGACTGATATTAACTAAGCAGATATTAACTAAGCAGCTGATATTAACTGATATTAACTAACTAAGCCCTGGCCTCACCCCCACGCACTGCCAATGGGGTAGGTGAGAGATTTTCCAACAGCAAACAAGTCGCCTCCCTTCAGTGTGTACTTGTGGGAAACCAACTTCTCCCGGGGCCAGCAGCCTTCCTTTCCTGTCCCTTGTGGAAGTGAGGAGGCCACTTTTTCTGTTTGCTTAATATTTTTTTTTAATGTTTGTATTTATTTTTTTTTAATTTTTTTTTTTTAACGTTTATTTATTTTTGAGGCAGAGAGAGACAGAGCACGAACGGGGGAGGGTCAGAGAGAGAGGGAGACACAGAATCTGAAACAGGCTCCAGGCTCTGAGCAGTCAGCACAGAGCCCGACGCGGGGCTCGAACTCACGGACCGCGAGATCGTGACCTGAGCCGAAGTCGGACGCTTAACCGACTGAGCCACCCAGGCGCCCCTGTATTTATTTTTGAGAGAGAGAGAGAGAGACACAGAGCACAAGCGAGGGAGGGGCACAGAGAGAGGGAGACACAGAATCCTAAACAGGTTCCAGGCTCTGAGCTGTCAGCACAGAGCCCGACTCGGGGCTCGAAATCACGGACCATGAGATCATGACCTGAGCTGAAGTTGGACACTTAACCGGCTGAGCCACCCAGGGGCCCCTGAGAAGGATTTCTAAGAGTGAAGTGGTCTGACCATTCCGCATCATGTAGAGCTTGGAGGTATCTTGGAATGAGGTAAAAAAAAAAAAAAAGCAAATCCAGAGATCTTGAGAATATTAGTTGCAGAAATAAATAAGATGAAATTTAAAAATATCTTTTTTATTAATGCCTATTTATTTTTGAGAGACAGAGAGAGACACAGAGAGAGAGAGAGAGAGACAGAGTGCAAGCAGGGGTGGGGCACAGAGGGAGACACAGAATCTGAAGCAGGCTCCAGGCTCAGAGCTGTCAACACAAAGCCTGATGTGGGACTCAAACTCATGAACTGTGAGATCATGACCCGAGCCAAAGTCGGACACTTAACCAACGGAGCCACCCAGGCACCCCAACAAAATGAAATTTTTAAAAATCATAGTAATAGTAAGGAGAGTTTTGACTCCAGCTCCAGAAGTAGAAAAATGCTGCTGTATAGTTGGTACCTCTTCCTGAGAGCAGATCTGGTCACTCACAATGTTCTATCACTGTCCTGGCAGCAAGATAGTGAGTCTAAATGGTTGGTTGTATCTCCTAAGTTAAGGACTTTATATAAAGAAAATACAGGAATTATTTGGAAAGAACCCAAGTCATTTTTTTTTAAATAAATGAGGTGCCAGGTAGTTACTATAAACATATACATCAAGTTCCAGCATTGCTCGGGGCACAACCTGTGCAACTGTCCTTGCCCACCCCTTTTCCTGTCCTCTGCTAAAACCCAGAGCTGAGAGCAGCCAAAGATGTCTTTGCTTCGGTTCAGTCTGCTTCCTCTTTTATCCTTGTTAGACTTTTTTGTTTGTTTTTTGTCTGTTCACCTCTTTCTGTACCCCACACAGGCCACAATGAGCCACCCTAATTCAAGCTTGACTTGCTATTTCCTTTTACTGAGGCTGACACATTAACTGCTGAGAATATTTTTCTTTCTGCAGTTTCACAAAGGTCAGCCTTTAAAGCAGATCATTTTCACATCTCTCTCTGCAGTGTTTTAGCTATTTTCCTCTGTTGGATATTTTACAGATCCATTTAAATCGAAAAACTTCGGGGCTGCAGTTTTCTTTGGCTGTGGCTCTGCAAAATGCCTCCTTCTCTCCTTCCCTTTCCCAGAAAAGCCTTATGAATATTCTAATCTTGAGGTCGCCATGGGTTTAGGCTCGCCCGTTGGTCTTGTGCATGAAAAGCCCTTAATAATTATAATGGTGGGATCTAAGGCTTGAGAGTGGATGTCGGTTGACAATTCTGGTCTGACAATTATGTGTCATTATTCCACATAATGACACGGCAGACACAACCCTCACGCTAACGCCACTGGCTGCTTCTGTATCGCTCTCTATTCTTCGCACAGGCCTCGCGGGGCTGGCTTCTTCTGATCTACCTTCTCAGTGACTTCTCTCATCGACCGAGAAAAGTTCCATTTTTCACCATGAGAAGTTGAAGCCCGGAGGCCTGAGCTTCGGCCCTGCCTCTGTCAATGAATGCGAGACATCGGCCATGGCATGTGACCCCTGGGGACCTCGGTTTCCCCGAAAGTGCAGAGGAAAGATCAGGCTCTGTCCCAGCCCTGCTGGTCGGAGGGTGGAATTGGGAAGTCGGCTCGTGCTTTGCACACGGCGTTAAGGCGAGAAAAGTAAAGGGGGAGTCACCACCCGGGATGTTTTTTCTTCTGGTTTCTCTTCTGCCAATTTCGTTATGACTCTAAGGAAGTGGGGTGAAAGATGGACAAGGTTATAGAAATGATTCGTCTCTCTCATCCACGGGGGTTTTTGCACCTTTTCTGAGCCCGCTCTGACAGCGGTTCTCTGACTTGTCTTTGCTGTAAGGCACAACCTGGCAGGCCCACTGGAGAGTTTCTGGTTCCGTGGGTCTGGGGTGGGGCCGGGGGGGAGGCCCAGACTGGTTTTCTAACAGCATGTGGCTGATACCCCTGCTCGGTAGCACTGGGCACAAAGCCTGTAACTCCTAAATTTCCCTCCCTCGCCTTGACCTCTTCCCCATGCACCTGCCTGGCATTCGCAGCACCGGAGACCCTGTGGACTCACACTTACTCCCATCCACTTGGGTGGGGGGTGGGGAGTGGGGAAGGGGCACTGCGCTCGGATCAAGTGCCTCAGTCGGGGAGGTGTTTCCAGAGTGACCTGGAACCCCAGGCTAAGCGTTGAGCTTCTTTCGGCCTGGCCGCTCTGTGTGGCAGAAACCCTCAGCCGGTGGAAGGAGACACACAGGATCCTCCTTTGCAGCTACAGGAGGAGTGGAGTGGAGGGTAAGAGGAGAGCGGAGGTGCCTGTTGCCCTGGGCTCCCGTCTTGGCTACCCGTTTTATTTTAAGTTTATCTTGAGAGAGACAGAGAGAGCGTGAGTGGGGGAGGAGCAGAGAGAGAGGGAGAGAGAGAATCCAAAGCTCGATGTGGGGCTTGAACCCACGAACCGAGAGATCATGACCTGAGTGGAAATCAAGTGTCGGACGCCTAACCGGCTGGGCCACCCAGGCGCCCTTTCGAGGTCCTGTTTTACCTCTGCCCTCGGATCCCCCGAAGGGCCCCCCATATCCTTAAAATCTATTCCTCTGTTGGCTCAAACCAGCAGGTTTCAAGTTCTGAGCGCACCTCAGTTTCCCCGGAGGGCTGATTAAAATACACTACGGGTGCTGCCTCTAAAATTTCTGACTCAGTAGGTTTGGGGTGGGAGCCCGAGAATCTGCATCTCTGAACAAGCCCCCTGTTATCAGGGGGCTGCTGCTGTGGGAACCTAACTTTGAGAACCACTGGCTTAAATGGCCACGTCCTCAGTATTTCTGCTTGTATGATCATCAGTGAGGCCAATGCTGTTCCAGGCATCTATGCACTGCTCTACAGATTATAACTACTCGATCCCCACAAGAACCCCTTGGGGACAAGGGGACACGCCGGAGACCGGCTCCAGCAACCAGGGGTTCCCGAAGGAAGAACGGCGTCGGTGAAAATAAAACAAAAGTAAAATAAAAAAACTACAAGTCAAAAACTAAAATAAAAAACCAAAACTAAAATAGAAATGAACACAGACCACAGCAGTGTGTTGACCTGGCTGATTTCTCGTAGCGAACGTGGCATTATATTTGCCAGTGATTTCCTCGTCGCATACGTCATCTATGTTTTTCTAACATTACCCGATTTTAAGAATGTTCCTATGGGGAATCAACCTTTAAGAAGTAACATGGCGATTTACTCCTAATGTTCCCGCATGCCCTTTGATTATTGATTAATTTCTCTCATTATTCCATTATGCATCTGCGTGTATCTGTAATTATCTATAGTCTATAAAGCATTTGCTTTGCTGTTCGCATGAAAGGCCCTCCATTTCTCAGGTCAGTTACAGGGACATGACCTCCTAACCACATGAGGCCAGAAGAACAATGTGTTTGCCTCGGTCCGAGGTGCCAGGAAGGGGCCGAGAAAGCCTTAGAAACCCATGCCTCATACATTCTCAGAGAGACAATGCACCTAGGAATTAATGAACCATTCTGTACCTTAACCGACTAGGTTCGGTCATCATCTGGAATGCCTCCCGGGGGGGCCAGGTGGGTCTAGGGGTTGAAGTCACCTGTGCCCAGAGATACACTCCTTGGTTGCCAGAGTGAACCAGCAGAGGAATGTCCATAGGGGATGGCAAGGGCTAAACGTAAGGCCGCACAATTTCTTGCGGAACCTTATTTTCTTTCCTAATGGTTCTTCTCCCAGGGGGCCCGTCGAGGGCAATTCCCCAACAGACAATACCCCCAGGTAGTTTTAAGGCCAAATTACCTAAAAGGGGGAGTACAAGAAGCTTCACTGTCGGCGGACCGCCCTGCAGTCACCAGTCCGTCCACAGCCCGGGCCTTGCCGTCAGGCTGGGATGGCTCGGCTTCCAGCAGGGACGTGTCCTTGCTATTTTACAGATGACAGAGTCGTGGTGGTCAGAAGTAAGTAACCCTCCCCATGTCCCTCTCTCAGAGGCCGCAGAGCTGGGAGGCGAGCCCCCCGGCCGTCTGACTCAGAAGCTCGTGTTCTTAACTGGTGCTCAATTTCACTTCCCGCTCTGGCCCAACTGGATCTGTCGCCACCCTCCGGGCACAGCCCTGTCTGGAGTGCTGTTCTGCCCTGTCTTCCTCCGATGCCGTTTCCAAGGCTCCCTCCCCCGTGAAGCACCTCCCGATTTCCTAATCCCTGTCCCTGCACAGTCCACACTGGCGATAACACCTTCCCCAGAGCGTCCGCTGGACCTTATGTTTGTCCTACGGTGTTTTGTGTGGTATCTTTCCCGCATGTTTTCGCAGCCCCTTTGCATGAGCCTGAGCCTGTGGGCTCCTTGAGTGGGAAGACGGGGTGGTGCCACTTGGTGTTTGTATCCGCCCACCCCCTGCACTCCCAGCACCAGCTCGGGGCCTCAGAAATGTGCCCTGACTTCAGCAGAGAGGGCTGTTAGGTTGAACGAAAAGGAAAGACGTGGCTTGTTCCTGGTTCAGGCTGTGCCTCCCCTCCCGCTCCCCAGGGCTAACCTGGGGGGAAGGAAGGGCAGGAAGCAGGACTGGGAGGAGGGAGAGCCCGGGATGCCCGAGGGGTCTCAGAAACACCCCTGAAGAGCAAAGGCAGTGGATGAGCTCAGTCCTGGGAAGGGGGCGTGACTCTTTACGGCCAAGGAGATGTGCCAAGAAGTCTGACAGCTGAGGCTGTGTCGGCGGGACTCCCAGCACCAGGGGGCTCTGCCTAACCCTTGGGCTCTGCCACCCTCTGGGCCCTGCTGCTCCCCTTCCTGTCCGTCCACCTGCTTTCTGCATCTTGGACTCATCTCGGGCATTAGAGGCGGTCCCTGATACGGCAGACCTCCCACCCCAGCTGACTGCCCAAACCCACCGTCCTTCCTGGCTAACAACCGTGATTCTGGTCAGGACGCGGCCATAACCAGTCAAGCCGCCCCTTGTGGCTGGGATTCTGTCGTGTACAGGTGGGAGGGACTCAGGTGGAGCAGAGTGGGGTGCTTCGTCCTGTTGTGGCCGGTGTCTGGCCCCCAACGTTCAGGGCATTGTTCCGGTACATCTTGGTTATCTAGAAACACAAGGCCTGGAGCTGTGAGTCACAGATTATGGGTCCCGGACTTGCGGTGCTGTTGTTTTCTGGTGCGTGTTTTGTTTGCAAAAAGATTTAAGGTGATCTGCGGATCACAGAGGGTATTTGCGGGCCACAGAGGGTGTGTGCTCTGAGGTTCCACACCCTTGCTAGCGGTGCTCTGACAGTTTGGCTCCCGGTCCTGCAGCCAAGAAAAACGAGCGAAATGCATCTAGTTTCAGATTCTCAGGACTCACCAAATCAGGCAAGGTCGTACCGGATTCAAGGCGAGAGATGTCTCCACGGGTTTTCTTTGAGAAGATGTGGGCATGGGGAAGTAGGTTTTGAAGTACTTTACAGAAGAACATCTTTACAAAAAATGAGGCTAAGTAAGCTTGGGAAGCCCCGTCGACCAGCCCTCCTCCTCGGAGAGTCCCCCATCAACGTACTGAAGGCTCCGTTAAATCTCACGGCAAACACACTGGCTTCCAGAACTTCTAGGGTACCGGAGAGTCCCTTTGTCTTCCTCCTGTTCTGCTTTTCTTGCAGCACCTGTTAACTAGTGCCTCATGGCGCCCACCACAGCAGCTACTGGGGCAATGTCAATGTCATCAACCTCCTCAAACAAAATCTACGGAGTACCTAACGGCCGTGAGCCGGAAGGAGCCATTCTGGAATGAAACACTCCTCCGCGTAGGTTGGCCATGCCACATGGACGCACAATTCAGGACTGGGTGTTCCGAGTGGGGGAGGTGGGGAAGGAGGGCAGCACCCACCTCACCTGCCTCGTTCCATGTGTGCAGATTAATCTCCCCTTTCTGGACCCAGAGGACCGTCCCCTGCTAAGGGAGTAGGGCCGTTCTTAGTGTATGTGTGGAAGGGAACTTCTTTCAGAATTACATGAGCTGAAATTTGTCTTTTAGGAGTTTTCTAAAAGCAAAAGTAACAGTCTGGGACACCTTTGCAGAGAGGAAGTATATCACTTACAACCACACTCACCAATTTCCCTGATAGGAAGGTCACGTGAGTAGGAGAAAGAGAGGCCTGGTGCGGCGAGGTCATTCCTATGGCCTCTTGGAGAAACCCTGGGCATGCATCTGGAATGTGGATGGCTAGCACAGGATGGCAGTCTGAAGCCTTGACCTTGGCAGCTCAGGCCAGTTTCTGTGTGTGTGTGGGGGGGGGGGGTGGGTGGGGGTGGGTCAGTTCTGTAGTTTCTATAGAAACAAGAGGCTGCCTCTCAAAGTCACCCCCACTTTCCAGCTCGTTGTCTTTCTGAGCTTGAGCCATGGCTCTCCTTCCATCCCCGGAGGGTGAGGCTGGGGTGGAAGTCATGTGACCCTGAGGTGGGAGAGGAGCCGGGCAGGTGTCTCCTGGGGGCTCAGTGACATGTCCCGTCCAAGGAATGAATGGAAGATTTAAAAGACAGTAATGTCTGCAAGTATGAAATTCCTGGGGCTCCTGATAAAAACTCGGATGGAAGGCCACACACCAAACCTCTCTGAATCTGAATTTTCAGGGGAAGATTTCGGGAATCTGTATTTTAGTAAGTCTTGGGTGATTGATTTCTTGTGACTGGGCAGGGCTGGGGGCTTCATATCCTGCCCCTTATCTGTTCTGTGAAGATGGCTCCCCAGTATTGCTTCACGTCTGATAACCAGAGCCGTTTCCTGCCTTCAAATCTCTCAGAGAAGTTCGCAGGGTGTGTGTGTGGCTGGGGGTGAGGGGTGCGGGGGGAGGGCAGGCCGGACGGAGCTGTCCCCCTGGGTTCAAACGTGTGAAGCGTTCAAACGGGCCTTGAGGGCTGCCTCCACTCTCTCAGTCCAGCACTACTCAGTTTATCCGACCTCCAGATCCGAGGTTCGCCCACCCAGTTTGCCCACGGAGCTTTCGGTGGGACCTCAACCCCAGGCACTCTGCCTTAGCGCCTATCCGTGTTTCTCGAACCTTAACGTGCCTGCCTGCCGTCTGGGGATCTTGCTAAAGTGCAGATTCCGATTCAGTAGGTCTGGGGCGGCCCTTGATATTCAGCCTTTCCGAGAAGCTCCCAGGGGACGTGGATGGTGCTGGGCCGCCGACCTCACGCTGAAGAGTGAGGCCCTGGCCAGTTAGCACTGTTGTTTATTGCTTTCTGATGGTTTCACGTGGGAGAGTAGCTCTTTTCCCCAGTGCATCTCATAATGCGTGGCTCAGCGGACATCGCTTGCTGATGTCTGGTGGGCACCAGGAGAGCTATCAGAAAACCATAAAACCAGCCCAGTGGATCTTCAGGGTCTCACGGCCTGGAGCCGGGAGCAAGGGCGCTTCGAAGAAAGCATCTTTGCCCCAGGCGGCCTCAGTTTCAATTCCTGTGTCTAAATCCCCTCACCCCGCTTGGTCTTCGCCTTTCTGTCTTATCCTCCATAGAACGATTGAAACTAACAACCTTTGATTTTAAGCGCTTGAAGTCGTTTCCTTCTTGCAGGTTTTGAATGATCTCTGTGACTCATCTCCCTCCCTGCTGTCTGAAAGTCTACTTCTCCCTGTCCCCTGTCAGTCTCCATGCCCACTCACTCCCAGGATATGTCACCTGGCTTGGTCAGTTTTCCTGAGAGACTCCCCACCTTCCTTTGTCATGGCACCCCCCTCTCCAGGGCACAGAGGCTGCTCATGCCTTCCCCATCCCCCCTCTTGTTAACCCCCTTCCGTTGTTACCACACCTGGCCTCTGCCGTCCCTCTTGTCACTTTCTGGGCTTTCTGCGGAAGACCCACCCAGCCTCCAGGAGGAAGGGGACTGGTCATGGAGGTTCTCCACATGGGCTGGGACCGGGACACAGCTTAAAAACTCACGGATTCTTACCCTTTCACTTCACCCCATGTCAACAGGCAGTGTCCAGGTTGCCCCAGTTGGCATATGTGGATCAACCCATAATGGCAGGAAGCGGGGACTGGCCTGGAGCAGGGGCCCCTGAGCTGCACCTGAAGCAATGTCACGTGGGGCATTTCACGCAGTGTCCGCGAGGATGTCCTGACCCAGGTTCCGATTCCACCCAAATGGCTGGTGGCCAAGGTTACTGACACCACCTAAATGTGTATCCCAAATCCAGATGATCTGTCCTTTGGGGCCACACCAAAGGATTGTGAGTATCAAGAAAGCTGGGGACACCCAGGGCAAGGTGGGGGGAGCGTCCTCCATGGCTCAGCAGGATCGCAGGGCCCCATGTGGATGAACTGGAATTCACAGGGGGTGTTATCAAGCCAGAGCCAGAAAACATTGCTCCAGAGACCTAACGGGTGGTCACCAGAGTTTCTCATTTTCCTTCACAGTGAAGACAGACTGGTGCAAGATAGGAGAGCGGCATCGGGGGGCATCTCATTTCGGGTGGTGCGGGTGGGGTTTAAAGGAGGTACATACACTTTCCCCTTTCTGTTGTTATTTTCGATATTATTTCTTTACTATTTATTGTGATATCACATTAGTGTTTTTTAAAACGCGTTGAAAGCAGAGTTGTAATCTAAGAGATGATCTAGCACAGTTGCTTTGCTAGAAGCCACCATTTGGTGGGGGTGGGGAGCACCTGCTGACTGTGGTATAAAGACTAATTCCTTATCTCATCAAGGTGTGACTTTTAACACATGTTTTTGTGGGTTGTTTATCTTTCTTTTACAAATTTTTTAGAACGCTCTACAGTGTCGATTTTTATGCTTTATTGGCCATGTCGGTGCAAATATAACGTCTTTCCAAACAATTATTTTGACATTGACTTTGCTGTGGCCTACTTTGTTCTACAAAAATTTGAAAGACTTCTGTAATCAAATAGGCTTATCTTTCTCTTATAGCTTCTGAATTCCTGGGCCACTATGACTAGCATAAAGAAAAGCTATTGGTTTTCGTGTGTTCTAGAAGTTTTGTTTTTTTTTTTTTTCTCTTGGGTTTTCTGGGTATTTGAACATGCAAAGGGTTACCCATGTTTTTTTCTTGTTGTACTTATTGTATTTGTTAGACCCTCTAAGATAATACTAAATTATTTTATTTATTTATTAAAATTTTTTTCATTTTATTTATCTTAGAGAAAGAGCAGAGGAGAGGGGCAGAAGGAAAGAGAGAGAGAATCTCAAGCAGGCTCCACACTCAGCATGGAGCCTGATGCAGGGCTCGATCCCATGATGCTGGGATCATGACCTGAGCTGAAATTAAGAGTCAGACACTCAACTGACTGAGCCACCCAGGCCCCCAAGATAATGTTAAATTATAACGATAGTGGCAGACATCTATATGTGGTTCTTGAACCTTATTGGTTTAGTTTTAATATTTTACCATTTGGGATGTGGGATGATATATATATAATCTGTCATCAAATTGGCTAACATACAGAGTGTAAAGTGTGCTCTTGGTTTTTGGGGTAGATTCCCCTGGTTTATTGCTTACATACAATACCCAATGCTCATCCCAATAAGTGCCCTCCTCAATGCCCATCACCCGTTTTCCCCTCTCCCCCACTCCCCCATCAACCCTCAGTTTGTTCTCTGTTTTCACGAGTCTCTTGTGGTTTGCCTCCTTCCCTCTCTGTTTGTAACCATTTTTTCCCCCTTCCCTCCCCCCATGGTCTTCTATTAAGTGTCTCAAGATCCACATGTGAGTGAAAACATAGCCATCTGTCTTTCTCTGACTGACTTATTTCACCTAGCATAGTACCCTCCAGTCCCATCCATGTGGTTGCAAATGGCCAGATTTCATTCTTTCTCATTGCCAAGTAGTATCCCATTGTATATATAAACCACATCTTCTTTATCCATTCATCAGTTGATGGACAGAAATGGGCAGAAGACATGAATAGACACTTTTCCAAAGAAGACATCCAGATGGCCAACCGACGCAGGAAAAGATGCTCAATATCACTCATCATCAGGGAAAGACAGATCAAAACCACAATGAGATACCACCTCACACCGGTCAGAGTGACTCACATTAACAACTCAGGCAACAACAGATGTTGGAGAGGATGCGGAGAGAGAGGATCTCTTGCATTGCTGGTGGGAATGCAAACTGGTGCAGCCGCTCTGGAAAACAGTGTGGAGGTTCCTCAAAAAATAGAATTACCCTATGACCCAGCAATAGCACTACTAGGAATTTATCCAGAGGACACAGGAGTGCTGATTCATAGGGGCACACGTGCCCCAGTGTTTATAGCATTACTTCCAGCAATAGCCAAATTTGGTAAGTTTTTATTTATATACTCATTTAAGTAATCTCCACACCCAGGGTGGGGGCTTGAACTCATGCCCCTGAGGTCAAGAGCTACACACTCCGCCACCTGAGCCAGCCAGGGGCCCCTGGTTTTTGTTCTTTAGTTTGCCAATCGAATGCATTAAGAGAAGAGGGGTCCTAATTTGGGCCACCTTTTCATGTTCACATAACATCACTGTTATTATTATTCTTTTTCTGCACTGCTGAATTTTCTTTAGTCACGTTTGGGACCATTACGAACTTGTAAGTGACACTCATACATAGTTGACCCCATCTTTATAACAGGCGGACTTCACAAAATTAATTAGGAAGTTTCCCATCTATTTCTGTGAGCTGCAAAAATGGAAATATCATAAAAAATCTATTCTTTAAAGGTTAGGCAAAAACCTAGCTGTGAAAACATTGGGTTCCTTTTTTTTTCTTTAAGTAGATATTACTTTCCCTTTTTAATTTTCTATTCATTGATCTGTTTGTATCTCCCTCTTCTTGGCTGAGTTTTCATAATTTAAAACTTTCCGGGTTTCCAATTTAAAACTTTTCTCCTACTTCCTCAAAGTTTTCGAATGCTCTGCCTTGGTGCTACATGCAGAATTCACCTGTAACTGTGCAATCCCTTCCACATTTGGGAGTATGTCTCCTTTCTTATCCCTAACGAATGGGCAGTTCACAGAGGGGCAAATCCAAATGGCTAAACAATACACAAACGTGCACACACACACAAATGACATTAAAAGGGAAATACCACTTTATGCCCATCCGACTAACCACTTTGGGGAGGGTGGGGATGCGTGGGTAAGGAGCTGGTGAGGGGGAGGCAGGTGTGAGGGATTTCCTCAGACACAGTCTGTGGAAAAGTAAATTGCTGTCATTGTTTCAGAGAACAATGGGGCAGGGTCTGTCCAACTGGGAGCGTATTTCCTGGGTTGTCCCCCACCCCAACCCCACTCCTGGGGATGGATGCCGTAGAAATAAAAGTTCCAGTGACTGGTGTGTGAGGATGTTTAAGTAGGGGGGAAAAGCCTGGAGGGGCGCCTGGGTGGCTCAGTCGGTTAAAGCGTCTGACTCCTGATTCCGGCTCAGGTCATGATGTCCCTGTTCGTGAGTTCGAGCCCCACATTGGGCTCTGCGCTGACAGTGTGGAGCCTGCTTGGGATTCTCTCTCCCTCTCTCTCTGTTCCTCCCCTACTCGTGCTCTGTCTCTCTCTCTTTCTCTCTCAAAATGAATTAAAACACACACACACACACACACACACACACACACCTCGAAAGTGATTAATTCTAAATACTAGAAAGCTT
The DNA here is from genome assembly GCF_018350215.1 of Panthera leo. Lineage (NCBI taxonomy): Eukaryota > Metazoa > Chordata > Mammalia > Carnivora > Felidae > Panthera > Panthera leo. The sequence goes on along the minus strand of NC_056680.1, from coordinate 15,763,624 downwards.
TAATAAATTATGGCCTGCCCACACCCTAGAATTACTAGCATGCCATTAAAAGGAGGGAACTGGAACCAAACCAGCTGAACTGGGAAAATTTAGGTACTGTTGGACGAGGAAGCCAGTTGCAAAGAGCTAGGTGTTATGTGTTGCACACAATGACAAAACCAGACCAAGAGAAAGCACCCAACCTTGTGCACGGATGCGGCGTATCGGGACGGAGAACGTGGTCATCCGTGAGACCTGGGGACTCTAGGCAGGAAGACCAGGCATGGAGAGACTGGTAGGAAAAAGAGAGAAACAAAAACTATATGAAAAAGAAAAACCTACCTTCACCCATGCAAGTATACCATGACCATAAATGTAAAATTACATGTGCAAATGTGTACTTTTGCATAAAGAAACTAGAAGAAAGATGGAGGGAGCTGAGTATCTGTTCAATGGGGGGATGCCGGTAATTTACAATAAAGTGCAAAATTAGCAGGTTGAAGAGAAATGAGTGTCTATCATCCGATGATCTCTCTGTGCGAGCAGGCAAAGGAAACTCTGCATGTGCGGATGTGCTCGTGTTTCTTTTTGTGTGAGGAAGGGGAAGGCGGAAGGAGAGATGATCACCTGGCTTTTACACATCTGTATATCTAAAGATGTCCCTCGCTACAACATGTATGTATTGTTTTTGTAATCTGAAAACCATCAAAAATGGAAAAGAAAAGCCCACACACAAAAGAGAAAGAGACACCAACATGTAATGATTATTAACATTTTAAAATATATGTTTCCGGTCTTTTCTCCGTAAAAGGCTTTCAGATACTAATTTTTTTTTATGTTTCTTTACTTTGAGAGAGAGAGACAGGGACAGAGAGAGAGAGAGAGAGAGACAGGGGCCGGGGGAGAGAGAGACAGAGAGAGAGAGGGAGGGAGCCCAAGACAGGGTTCAGATCATGACCTGAGTGGATATCAAGAGTTGGATGCTTAACCACTTAACCGACTGAACCACCCAGGCTTCCCTCAGATACTCATCGATAGGAGCAGATAGTCCCTCCTCTCGTGATGTTAGCAGCCACGGATGATCGTTGCCTGCACGTACGGATTCATTGCGGGTTACAGAGTGGAGATGTTATCATTCTACTGTTTCTTCTCTATTTATTAGCCGGGCTCCTTCTATAAAGAGACGTATCCTCTCATCTACTATTTGATTGCAGTCGCGATTTTAAGGAGTCTACTGGTTAGATAATCTTGCTGCTGCAGAAGTCAGTGTTCACACGCGCGCGCGTGCACACACACACACACACGCATGCACCCCACTCAACACTCCTTCCTCAGAACATATACATCCGGAAATCACTCCGGTCTGAGAACCATGTTTGTTTCTTCTCCCATGATAATTCTTCATACTTTTCTCTGAATACACTGTCTCCAGTACAACTCGGTGTCCTCTGGTACCAGATCGATCTTCCTAAAATAACCCATGTTTCATGTCCACGTCAGTTAAGCTTCTTTGGAAAACTACCGACACTGACCCTTCCATTCCCGATGGATTTGCTGGAAGGAGGCATGGCAAGCTTACGGAATGGAAGCATGAGCTGGGCGGCCCGGCAGTGAAAACTCTGGGGGCCTCGGCAGCAGGGGTTCATGGACATGCCCTCTGGGGCCTTGAGATAACTCACTTCTACCCACCATTGGCCCCAGAATGGTTTCATTTACATGTTCAAAATTATTTTGTTTGACATTTTCCAAACGTGATCATGCAGCATGAGTCAGCACCCCTGCCAGGGAGCAGAGTGGGTGGCACAGCCATGGTCACTGCGGGAATTTCTGTGAGCTCACTGACACCTTTCTGGAAGTTTCTAAGGGTGCACCCATTGGCCACATGCAAACACACACCTGACCTTTCTTCCTGATTATCCAAAGGTTACCCTGGATATAGTCAGTCAACTGCAAAAGCACTCAGCTCCTCATGGGGGTGGGGAGCAGCCCAAAGGTGTTACCCACGACCGTACCTGGAAACACGTTCTTGAGTTCACTGTCCCGCTCTCCCGGAAATGTCCATTTCTACCGGACTTTCACTGTGAGCCTGTCGATAATCTGCAGCCCTGGAACCAAATGTTAAATTTAACCATGACCGGGGCGCCTGGGTGGCTCAGTCGGTTAAGCGTCCGACTTCGGCTCAGGTCATGATCTTGCAGTTCGTGGGTTCGAGCCCCACATCGGGGCTCTGTGCTGACAGCTCAGAGCCTGGAGCCTGCTTCGGATTCTGTGTCTCCCTCTCTGTCTGCTCCTCCCCTGCTCATGCTCTGTCTCTCTCTCTCTCTCTCTCTCTCAAAAATAAATAAAGATTAAATTTAACCATGACCAACATATCTGATACACAATACTGTGAGAAGTCAAGAGGAACAGAAGGATAGGCAGAAACAAGACTTATTTTTGCAACTGGTGTTTAAGACCCTCCTCCATGACTGTTTCATGTTCCCCTTTCCTCTGGCCACCACCTCCGTGCGTGGAGTCCTTTGCAGTGGCCCAATCTGTCATTTCTCAGTCATCTGAGACATCCGTAGACCTGTCTGTATAGGACATTTGGGGGTATAATTAATATAAGATGCATAAAACGTTCCCCCAGATTTCACATATGTAATCTTCCAGAATATATATCTTTGGCAGAGAGGGGCATTTCTCTAATTGTACAAGGAAATGACAACGAGGTCAGGTGGCATTCTCAGTTTCCAATGAGGGGACCTTTTTTGGGTCACTTGAGCACTAACACCCTGGAGGTATGGGGACAGGAAGTCATATTTATGAGTGGATCATTAGGTAAAAACATGAGCTGTGTCACTATCTCCCACTTCTCTCCACCTGTCACCACTTTGTGGTTCCTGGACCCATACGGTCTGGCTCTGCTTCAGAAGCTAGATCATCTCAGTCTTCGAGATAGTGTCTCAGCTGCTTACCTTAGCTGAATGTTTATAGAAGTTAAAAAAAAATCTGATTTTTCAGGCACAGTAGGAAAAAGAAAAGCATTCTACCAATGCATCTTTAGGCTTCTTTTAAGACTGGGGTGCCCGGGTGGCTCAAGTTTTCTAAGCATCCGACTCGGGCTTGGGTCATGATCTCACGGTTTGTGAATTTGAGCCCCACATTGAGCTCTGTGCTAACAGCTCAGAGCCTGGAGCCTGCTTCCGATTCTGTGTCTCCCTCTCTCTCTGCCCCTTCCCCGTTCGCGCTCTGTCTCTCTCTCTCTAAAAAACAAATAAACATTAAAAAAAAAAAAGACTTCCCGATACATCTATAGTTCTTGAAATAACTACACAGGTGTTGTTCTCCTTTTTTCTATTTTAACCCCTTATGAGTCACAAGAAACAAAACAGCACACAGAGATTTTGGCACGTACCCAGTATGGACATAGTGTATTCGAGAATTCAGTGCCATTCAAAAATGTGGTTGAGGTAGTATGGGATGGGTAAAGAGCATGGTTAAAAGAATCTAATTTTGGCTTGAGCTTTGACCTTAGGCACTAGAAGGGCGAAAGTCGAAATGCCGGTGTCATTTGGGGATTTGTGAATTTATGGCTGCTCAGCGGTCATGGGATCATGCCAGGCCCCCCCTGGAGAAATGCATGCGACAGAAGCACAAATTCATTGTAAATAGTCAGATATTCACTTCCAACGTAGGGAAGCATTTCAGGGTCACTGAGAGTGAAACCACTCCTTACCTGCTTCATGTGTCGAAGTCCTATCAACCAGTTGAAATATAAATGAACGTCGACTGGGGCGCCCGGGTGGCTCAGTCAGTTGAGCGTCCGACTTCGGCTCAGGTCATGATCTCACAGCTTGTGAGTTCGAGCCCCGTGGCAGGCTCTGTGCTGACAGCTCAGAGCCTGGAGCCTGCTTTGGATTCTGTCTCCCTCTTTCTCTGCCCCTCCTCTCCTCATGCTCTGTCTCTCTCTCTCTCAAAAATAAATAAACATTAAAAAAATTATAAATGTACGTTGACTATGGCAAGAGGGAAATGTGGCAAAAACTAAAGACGATACCAGCTGTCAACTTAAGGTGTGAAAAGTAAGATGTTTCAAATGGTTAAACGGATAGAACAAATAAAAGGAAGTTAAAAGCAGTAATAAGAGAGAGTGTGTGTTATCTGGACGATATGCAAAATACACTGTGTCGGCGTTGCGCAGAGAGATGTTTATAAGCATACAAATAACTTTAAAAGGCAGACAAGAGGGGCGCCTGGGTGGCTCAGTCGGTTGAGCGTCCGACTTGGGCTCAGGTCACGATCTCGCGGTCCGTGAGTTCGAGCCCCGCGTCGGGCTCTGGGCTGATGGCTCAGAGCCTCGAGCCTGATTCCGATTCTGTGTCACCCTCTCTCTCTGCCCCTCCCCCGTTCATGCTCTGTCTCTCTCTGTCTCAAAAATAAATAAATGTTAAAAAAAAAAATTTAAAAAAAAGGCAGACAAGAAAGGATGGAGATCATGGAGATTCAGTGGGATAACACTGAACTCTATTATGCTTTTACTTCACTTGCCTGTCAAGAGATTTCTGGGTTTTGTATACAGATCACAAAAAGCAAATCTTAAGGGGAAAAAATATGTATTTAGTGGAAGACCTTTCTTGGTGCCAAGGTTGTGTAACTGTCATTGAAAACAGAAAACATGTGGCAGGGCTCTGAGTGATTTAGGGATCACAGACATGCAAAGTTGTGCTCACACCTTTCAGAAAGTGCCTACAGCACAGCATCATGCGGCAGAATTGCTGGCCAGAAGCGGGAAGGTAGATGGCCACTCGGATTATTCCGTGGTCAGCCGAGGGTAAGCTGTACGGGCATCTCCAACACGGTGGAGCCGCCTTGGTACGTGTTTATTCCAAGCACTGAAACAAATGCCATAGCCTCCATGATGTGTTAGGAAGGCTGACTGATCAGAAGAAAGCGTAATTATACACTTTACAGATAATGATACTGGCGTAGTACAACTTGCTACCAACCAACAGCTGTTTGTGGAAAAATAGCTGATTTACTGGAAGCCACCAAAGAAGTCATCTTGAAAGCACAAGTATTTTGGACTCGATTTGCTTGTAAGGTCCTGCTATCCCTTTGCCTCTGGAGCTGCGTGTGCGCAATGAGAGCTGAGATACGGATGGAATGTGAGACAGATTTTTACAAAATGTTGAATGCCGGTCACGTCGCTTCGTGGCATTTTATTAGACTCAAGTGTTAAGCACCAAGTTTTCTCAAGTGCTCGTACGGAGCCCCGAGCGCATGGGAAAATGGTAGAAACGTAAAGATGAAAGGGAAGGCGAGGCTCGTAGTCCTGTGACTTCGCTCGGGTTCTCCGGAAGGCGGAGCCCAAGGTCCAGGCTTTTGTGCCGGAACTTCAGCATGGTATGTGACCTCGGGTCGCAGAGGCGAGAGGTGGGGTGGGAAAGCAGGCACAGAGCGAGTCGTACAAGGCTGTGCTGTGACTACTGCCACTCAGGTGGAAGCTGAGATGCTTCTCAGGATTGGGAAATAGAGGCAGACACAGTTCTCCACCAGCTCCTCTCTCCCATTGGTCAAAGCTCTGCCCTGCTGGACCTTGAGTCCTATGTACTTCCAGCTGGCACATATTCGGTGCCTTGTGTGACGAGGCGTCCTGGGATAGGGGTAAGAGGCATGGCCCTAGCCCCGACCAGGTGCCACCAGGCCGCACGTGTCGTGAGACAGACCGGGGCCCCCAGCAGAAAAAGCTCAGAAGATTGGACTTGACTCTTCGGGGGTTTTCAGAGAGTCGGCTTCTGAGAAGACCGTTCTGAAGGCCTTCTCTTCAAACTGCACGATGAAATTGCATTATCACCGGCGATGGTATCTTTAATTCCAGGAGTTGAGGAAGAGACAAACCTCGGTTGATGACCACGGGAGATAAAGAAGGGAAAGCTTAGTAATTCGGTGACGATTGCCCGTCCACAAGCCCTCCCCCAAACTGGCAAACGGAGAACCTTGTTCCTCCACCAACCTCGGTTGGGAGGCTGAAGTCTGTATTGTCTCACATGTGCCACGTTAGTGACCACAGGAGCCACCGAATGCTGACGGGGCGGAGGAGTGATCGATCATCTCTGCACCAGGATGTCAAACGTTAAGATTTAGAGCACTCCCTCTGAAGAATACAACTGTAGTTTTAATCACACATTTCAGTTTGTTCTTAAATCCCAGAAAAGTCTTTTTCTAGGGCTGTGATCATCCTCTCGGGCCTTAGACGTGGCCAGGTATTGAGCCCTCCCAAACACTGGACCGTTCAGCATTTCCCTAAAATGTGTAGTTGGTCGGCCTCTGGTTTCGTAGTATTCCGATAATCCAATAACATTTGAGTGGCCAATGTCGGGCACTGTGTGCTCTGTGTTCGGCTAAGAAGCTCATGGTCAAGTTTGTGTTCATCTCTTTCAACGGTCATGGCCTTAGAGCGTCCAATCAGAAATTCTGCTGTGGTTTACTCTCACCCTTCTATTTTTATTCTCTTTTTGCCATTCTTTCCTCATCTGAGAACAGCAGAGCGTTTCAAGAAACGCTTCTTGAAAGTTAAGGCAGCCGTGGTTGAGAAATCCCTCTCCCGACCCCTGCACACCCCTCCAAGGCGACCGCCGCCATTCCTCCTGGCCATTTCTCCTGGTGCGTCTACTTGTTATATCATGGTGTATCGATTTTAGACATTTGTGATGGATTTCCTGTTCTTGTAGCGGAGGGTTTCGCTCCCTCACACTTCCTTCCCCCCCCCCCCCCCGCATCTTCTCAGTGGGGTTATTTTCCAGTTTCTGGTTGAGTCGACACTTAGCATTCATGTTATTATGACTACAGTAACATCATCCACTGTGGAGTCAACGTGCTGTGTTCCTGGCACCGAGAGAGGATTCTTCCCCACGCCTTTCCCCATCCTCTTAGGGTTTTTTTTTTGTTTTTTTTTTAACATTTATTTATTTTTGAGACAGAGAGACAGCGCATGAACAGGGGAGGGTCAGAGAGAGAGAGGGAGACACAGAATCTGAAACAGGCTCCAGGCTCTGAGCTGTCAGCACAGAGCCCGACGCGGGGCTCGAACTCACGAACCGCGAGATCATGACCTGAGCCGAAGTCGGACGCTTAGCCGACTGAGCCACCCAGGTGCCGCCGCTTAGGGTTTGTTTAATACCTATCACCAGTTCCCCCAAAATATTCTAATTTGACCCATCAGTTATTGCCTAGCAAAAATTTTTCAAAAGGCTCAAACCTCACAAACTCTATGTTCTTTCTCAAGACTGGTCCGGGCTGACCGCTCTGGGGAGGAGGTGCGGGGGTCCTGAAGTTCCCTTGGCTGCTCTTCTGTGTTGAACCCCATTTCCAGGATCCTAGGAACCCCTCTTTCTTGCTTACTCCCTCATTTTGTGGAAGTGTGAATGCCGTCTCTTCTTGAGAAGGGGTAAGTTGGAGGCAAATGTTAAAGTCCTTACATGTCTAAAAGTATCCATACTGTCCCTGCATACTGGGTCCACACGTTGACTCCAAGTACATTTTCAGGTTGTGTCTTCCATCAGTCAGCGTTGTTGAGGGTCTGGTCCATTTTGGTTCCTTTTTGTTGACCATTTTTTTCTTCTTGTCCCTCCCTGCTGTTCTAGAAGTTCATAACAGTGTGCTTTGTAGAGAGTCTGTGTCCAATTACTGAGCTGAACCCCTGTACCCCTTCATGCGAGAGAGTGATGTACTTCCGTTCTGGAAACTTCTGGATCACTACCGCTGCTATTACGTGATAATACCCTTTCCAACATCTCCCCCCTAGTCTGTTCTAAAGCCCTTTGGTCAAATTTTGGACACCGTCCTACACGCCACTCCCCTTCTTTCCTCCGACCAGACTCTGATTTTTCTCTTCTCTCTCCCATCGCACAGTGGCTAAGCCACAGTGTGGTTTCTAAAGCCAGGTCCTGGTTTTGATGATTACTATTGTCTGTTGACAGTTCGTTTTTCTACTCAGCTTCGTCTTTCAAACCTTCTGTTAACTTTTCTTATACAGTTTCTGATATCGTATTTTTAATTTCCAAGAATGTTTTCCAATTTCTACCTATGTGCCTACCTATTTATCGCTCTCTCTCTCTCTCTCTCTCCCCCTTTTCTCTTTGCTTCAGAGATCCACACGCTTCTTTCGTTTGTCTGAGAATGTATATGTGGTTGTTGTTTTTGTGTTTAGTTTTTTTATGCCCTCATCTTTCTCTTTTCTGAGTTCCTTTTCTCCCAGATGTTATTCCAGTCACGACCTTCCACATAGATAGTTGTCCTCAAATGTTTGGCAATCCTTGGCATTCCATTTATATTTAATAGGACACACCACAGCTGATTGGAAGCACTGAGTGGGCGGGGCTTGTCCCCATGGCGGTCTTTGCCATAGGTGATAGGGTGCTGGTCTTTATGCTGGGGGACCCCTTAAACATCAGTACCTGTAGGTGTTTTTTCCTTCCTTCCTTCCTTCCTCCCTCCCTCCCTCTCTCTCTCCCTTTCTTTCTTCTTTCTTTCTTTCTTTCTTTATCCAAGTTAGTTAACATATAGTGTAATAATGACTTCAGGAGTAGAATTTAGTGATTCATCACCTACATATAACCCAGTGCTCATCCCAACAAGTGCCCTCCTTAGTACCCATCATCCATTTAGCCCATCCCCTCCCCCCAGCTCCCCTCTAGCAACCCTCAGTTTGTTTTCTGTAGTTAAGAATCTCTTATGGTTTGGGGCGCCTGGGTGGCGCAGTCGGTTAAGCGTCCGACTTCAGCCAGGTCACGATCTCACGGTCCGTGAGTTCGAGCCCCGCGTCAGGCTCTGGGCTGATGGCTCGGAGCCTGGAGCCTGTTTCCGATTCTGTGTCTCCCTCTCTCTCTCTGCCCCTCCCCCGTTCATGCTCTGTCTCTCTCTGTCCCAAAAATAAAATAAAAAACGTTGAAAAAAAAAAAAAATCTCTTATGGTTTGCCTCCTTCTCTGTTTTTATTTTATTTTATTTTTTTGCTTCCCTGCCCCTATGTTCATCTGTTGTGTTTCCTAAATTCCACATGAGTGAAACCGTATGATATTTGTCTTTGACTTATTTCGCTTAGCATAAGATAATCTAGTTCCATCCCCATTGTTGTTGTGTGTGTTTTTCTCTGGGGTCATCTGTTTCTGCAGAGAAGAATCATCCGATCTCCTGCCTGGGAGACTACTGCCTGACTACAGAGTGTTTGAAGCTGGGGCTGAGGAAGGGTGCTGACGTTCTCGGTATTTGGCACAAGGTTCATTTGGAAAGTCTGGGGCTGTGTGACAATATTGTAAAGTTCTTCCTCAAAGATGTGTGGCTTCAAGAGGCCCTGGTTTTATAAAATGACTCACTTCTGAGAATTTGGAGAGAGGCCATATTGTCTCCTAAAGCAACTCAAGATTGGTCTGGTTGGTTTTGTTGTTGTTGTTTTGTTTTGTTTTGTTTTGTTTACCAGACCTGAAAATTTCTTATGTAAGACAGGAGTCAATTTCTGGAGTTCCCATAATGAATGAACACAAAGGTCTCTGGGTGTCAGATCACCCCTTGAGTTCTGATTATCATCCTTCTTCAAAAGGCTTTTCTACTGGCCACACCCATTGTTTCTGGCAGGTAACAAGGCATGCTTAGTGTGCCCTCTCCCTCGTCAAGGTCAAAAGTCATATTTCAAGTATAACCCCTCCCACTACCATTCCAGGTGCATTCCTTCTCTTATCTTGTATTCCTCGCTCTAGAGGGAAAGAGTGAAGTAGATTGGCCAGAACCCACATGGCAGAGGGAATATAATGTTCCAGCCTCCTTCCAGATTATTCCAATGGATCCCTGACCTTTCACCTAGCGTCGACCAGCATTTGGTCCACATCTGTCTTAGTCCAATCAGCAAACTCTTCGAATCTTCGCCACTGAGTTCAATATTGCTGACGAGCACGCGTATCCGGAAATTTAGCCCAAGCCAAAACGCCGTTCTGCCTACTTTTATCACTCCCAAAACCCAAACCCAGATCTTTGATAACTGCACAATTAAATGCAACAATTTCTGTCATTTCTTCTGGAATTTTCCTCCCTACTCTGACTCTGCATTTTATCTTCTGGCCCATGTGAAATTAAACTCCTACTTACTAGGTGCACAACCGTGAGGAGGGGGCCGTGAGGCGAACGGTTAGCTCTCTCATGTTCAGGAAAAACAGCTTCCTGCGGGGAGAGAGGCGCAGGAGGCAGCGTGCCAGAAGGTGATGGAAGATGGGGCGTTCCCGGGTCCTCTACATCCTACCAGATAGCCCCGTTCCTGCACGTTCTCAGTCTGTCCCGGTTCATGCTCTAATATTCACATGTGCTTTTTGGCCAGTGTGTGCATTCGACTCACGTTATAATTAAGACACCTGCCGGTTTAGGCTCTGATTGGTTTCCAACAGCTTTAACTCGGCAGCTGTCAAGCAATAAAGAGGATTTTTTTTTTCCCAACATGGTCACAGAAAGGCTCTAAGTTTTACTCTGACTTGAAGATGAAAATTTCAGTATTTGGGTTCCTCCCCCCTCCCCCCCCGCCTTGATTTAAGTTGCTTGGCACCTTCAGAGGCATCCGTCCCACCCTCTGGGTCTGCCAGGCCTCCCCCTCTGTAGACTGGTGAATAACAGCATCTTCCTGCCACCCACCATCCACTGCTGGCCAGGCTCTGCTGTCACCAGTGGACGACGAATTGTTTCATCACCGGGTCACCTGGGCTACCACCTTCCCACTCGGGAACGTGAGGTCTGAGCCTCACCCCCGTGGGAGTCTGACGCCTGCAACCTGCTCTCACTTCCACATCAGTTAATCTTGGTTTATAAACAACCCCAGCTTCAGCTAAGACTGGCTGCGTGGGCGTGGTCTGGACAGCGCCTGGAATGGAAGAAGGAAGGGCCACCCAAGCTCAGGAGGTCATGCAGCCTCTCTCTAGGCCACGGCCATTACAGGGTCGACACCTTACACCCATCTCTGTGTGTCTTCATTTGAGTTTTCAAATTCCAAGGGGCCTAGCTCTGGGCAGGCTAAGGTCAGTCGCCCTTGGCTCAAACAAGTCAAGGGGACCTGGGAGGGGCCTGGTGATGGTCACTGGTGGGGATCATCATGAGCCAGGCAGCCCCACGCCCCACCCCGCATCGTGTCTGGAGCAGTGTCACTCCCCATTGCCGACAGGGCACGTTCAAACCTGTGGCTTTAAGGTTCTTAATTCAGGTCTCAAAGTGTCCTTGCTTCCAGACCCTTCACTTCTAATCTTCCCAATTTCTCCATTCTACACCTAATGCTAGTCTCTGCTCCCCGAACATTCTCCCCCATCCCAAGGCTGCCCTGCATAGCCCCTTTCCACAGCTCTCCTCAGAGGTATAGCTTCCTGCCTTTAAGACCCGGCCTCCTGCCTCCTTCTCCAGGAAGTCTTCCCGGAATGCTTACTTAACATCCCATTTTTGTCTTTTTTTTGGCCAGCTTCTTTTCCTGTGCTATATATCGTCTCCTTGTGTCACTCGGGGTCCCTACGGGAAATAACTGACACACTCAAATTGGGCACTTTGAGGCGAGTTTAATAAAGGGGCCAACCAAGGTGAGAGCAGGATGAAGGGGCACAGCAGCCCCCTGATGCGTAGCAGCTGGGTTTGTTAGCGGCCCTGAAGGGGTGAGGGGTGGGCGAAGCAGAGTGGAGAGGCCCACCGCAGTCGGGGTGCTCCCGGCCCCCGGTGCTGCCTCAGGAAGGGCTGGGGGAATACACACTGATCCTACTCTCCCCCTTTCTTCCAACCTCCTCCAGGAGCTCCCCACGGGCTCCATCCCGAGAGCAAGAGAGAATCCTGGCGGCATCCGTGCAGGGCAGCTGTTCAGGGGCAGGGCAGGGTAGAGAAGGGCAGGGAGCGGATCCGAGCGCCTTGGCCAGGATGTCCTAGATATACACTCTTTGATTAGATCAAGTGTCACCTTGTGGCCAGCAACCAAGGTTTGGTTTTACCTTTCCCTTCGCTGCCCCTCCCCCCCGCCAACCCTCATAAGGACCAGGACGGTTGTAACTGTTAAGTCATCAGCAAGTGTGACCAGCTGGGGTTTGACAGATGAACAGCCTCCCGATTGCGTAACACAGGACAGGCTCATTCGCACTTGGTCTGGGTCAGAGGAGTTCTCGTTCCGATTGCCAGGCTTCCGAGTCTGGATGGGGTCACACACACTGGCAGCCGGGGCGTCTGTATGTTAAAAGGTCCCCCGCGGGCACTAAGGAGTCTGTCTATTTCCACCACCCGACCCCACGCCCACCTCCCCACCCCAAGCAGCTGTATGTTGAATCAGGGTGTGCCTCACAAGGGCCCGGCCCCGTGATCTTGTTTTCCTCTGTTCTCCTTTATTCACGCGTGTTTTCAGACCCCCCCCCCCCGCCCATTGCTTTGGGCTTGGGCATGGGCCTCTGGAATAAGATTTGAATTTTGGTTTAGGAGGAGGTCGTGGAATTTCATAGGCCTTGAGCTATAACCGGTTTACCAAAATCCCACATCACCGAACTAGGAATTGGCCCAGATGATAATAAATCCAACCTGTGTTTCCCGCCTTCCATTGCTCCTTCTTGGGCACGGCGTCGCAGGATCCCTGGGGATAAAAATGGCATCCCCTCAAGTTTTGCAACACAGCCGGACCACACCGGATACAGGCAAGCTTGAGTGTCTTGCTGTGACCTCAAAACCTCCCCTCCCAGCTACCACGTGGGCTGGCTGCCTGAGGGACCCCTGGGCCCTGGTGTGGGCGAGTGCCCTCTAGCGTCCACGTTTCACGTTGCAACTGTGACCGAAGCCGGTGTCCGCAGGTCAGGCATGAGCTTCCGCCTGTTGGGGTCAATTTTCCAGGACCTCAAACTAAGCCAGGAAAAATCTCGCCCCGTCTGAAAATGGAGAGGCTTCGCTCAGGGCCAAAAGTCTAGACCGCAAGAGGAAGCTCTTCTTCTGATGGCACAGGACAGTGGCCAGCGGACTAGCTCCCCCTTGGCCGATCAGAGCCTGCGCGCAACGCCTCTTTAACCGGGGCGACTCGTATCGAGCTCCCAGGGGAGGCCAGTGGCATCGTTCTCGCCAGGCTTGAGGTGAGAGACAAGCGCCCACCTGCCATTTCCTTCCCGCCCAGGGCACATGGCACCCGCAGTTTTCTACAAAGGACCCCTTTTCAAATACCTCCCTCTTTTCATCAATGCACTCATGTTCCCAATATAGATGAGGTGGTCTCCAGAGTCAGAAAACCTGTTTTTAAAGTTTTAAACTTCCTGTGGAAGTTCTGCTTATAGTCTACTTTGGAATACAGAACCTATGGGCTTGACCACAGACTTACGGTCTGTGCTTATTGTTCATAAGCAAAAGAGCTCAGCTGCGTTCCAGTGAAACTTTATTTGTAGACTGGGCCATGGGCCGTTTTCGGCTCGTGGGTCCTAATTCCCAGATCCCTAGAAGAGATCAGTAGATGGAGAAAGATGACCGTAACCATACTGGGGATTTAAACTGGGCAGGAGTGGAAGAAAACCCGAATGAAGTTGCTGAAAGCCCACGGCTATGAAAGACGGGAACCGGGTTTGTTAAGAACCAGACTTTAGAATTTTCATTCTGGAATTTGAAGAAACCCTCAGAAACTCAAGCTGGGAAAGGATCATCTTTATTATTATTTTTTTAATTTTTTGATTTATTTTTGAGAGAGAGAGAGAGAGACAGAGCATGATCGGGGGAGGGGCAGAGAGAGAGGGAGACACAGAATCCGAAGCAGGGTCCGGGCTCCGTGCTGTCAGCACAGAGCTCAATGCGGGGCTCGAACCCGTGAACCGTGAGATCGTGACCTGGGCTGAAGTCAGATGCTTAACCGACTGAGCCACCCAGGCACCCCAAGGATCATCTTTTTTAAACTAGCAGAGTGTGGGGCACCTGGGTGGTTCAGTCGGTTAAGCATCCCACTCTTGGTTTCGACTCAGGTCGAACTCAAGGTTTGTGAGTTCAAGCCCCGCATCGGGCACGATGCTGAAATTGAGGAGGCTGCCTGGGATTCTTTCTCTCTCTGCCCTTCCCCTGATCCTGCTTTCTCTCTGTCTCAAAATACACAAATAAACTTAAAAAAAAAAAACTAGCAGACTGTGATGCTCAACGGAGAGAAGGAGGAGCAGGGAGTCAAAGCTGAGGCCTGTTCAAGGCCACCTGCCATTGTCTGGGCGACTCCTAGGCTTGCCACAGCGGGCTCTCTGTAGTGCCCTTTTGTGCCTTTGTGCCTTCTGACACATTGACCCACCTGCCTGGACACCGCTCTCACGTCCACCCTTGGCTTCACCAGAAAGTTGTTCACAAACATGTTCAAATATGCGGCCGATACGTTATCCCCGAAGCCTTAACTGAGTGTGCCCGGCTGGCTTCCAACATCCAGCATCTACATCGTGTTGCCTGGGAGCTCTCCCCCCAGCTGGAAAAAAGCATCTGCCAGAGCCAGTCAGGCCGGAAGTGCTGGGGAATTAACATCCCCTGGGAGCAGCCATCAGCCAGTGACTGACAGGGCAGAATATAAATACCCCAACTCCCCCCTCCAGCGGGATAGCCGAGTAGGAGTTACCCTGTGGCCACGGGTCTTCCAGTGGTTTGGCGCTCCAGTCACCCCCCCCCCCAGCAGAAGGTACTTCAAAATGAACCCTCTGCTAGCACCCTCCCCTTCCTGTCTTCCTTCCCCGCTCCCCACCAGAGTTCCCAGCACTTTCCAAATAAACTCTTTGCTCTCAAATCATCGCTCAGGAACTGCTCTTGGGGGAACCCCACCGAAGCAGAAGGTGACTTTCCGTGCACACTTGGCTTCATGTCACCCTTCCGCTTTCTGTTACAGGAGAAATACCCATCATGTTCCATTATCACCATTGGATTCAGATGGGTGTCTTCCACTGAACGGTGAGTGAGTTTCCTAGAAGTGGGTCTTATTCGTCTTTACAGCCCCTGGTATTTTCCCTGATCTGTCACACAGTGTTGAAGATGAGTGTTAGCCGGCTCCCGGAAGCTTGATGTGTAAGTGGAATAGATACAAAGAGACAAGGTGGCAGGGGTGAAAAATTCAGGGATTCCTGGTTGTCTCAGTTGATTAAGCATCCAACTTCGGCTCAGGTCACGATCTCATGGTTTGTGGGTTCGAGCCCCACGTCAGTCTCTCTGCTGTCGGCATGGAGCCTGCTTTGGGTCCTCTGTACCCCTCTCTCTCTGTCCTCCCCTTCCCTCTCTGTCTCTCTCTGTCTCTCAAAAGTAAATAAACCTTAACAAATTAAAAATTCAGTATTTCAAAGACTGGTGGCCCTATTGGGCAACGCAGGTTGAGAACGTTTCTATCACCGTAGTTAGTTCTGCTGGACAGTGTTGGGGCTGGGGGGCCACATGGAGCATGCTGGGCCCATGATTTGGTTATGTGCAGTCCCATGTAGGTCACAGGGCTCCTAAAAGCTCTCAGGGGTCTGGGGATATGAACCAACACCTATATTCCGCACCTGTGCTTACCTAAGGACAGATGTCACTTCACAATGCGAGAGGAAACCCTGTGATGTGTAGTTAAGTCTTCACATGATTGCTCTTTATAGTACATTCTGGCTGAACCACAAAAGAGATCAAAGCTACTTCAAAGTTCCCAATGCCCTCGTGGCTGGTGGAATGGATACCACATCTGAAGAGCAGCCTAGCTTTTCTTCTTCTTCTTCTTCTTCTTCTTCTTCTTCTTCTTCTTCTAAATATATAATTCTAAAGGTTTGTGTCTATCTTTCATTGGTAATGTGGTTCCACAGTCCACAAGCCAAAAGGCACAAGCGGTTTCGGAGGAAAGTCACGCTTGTGTTCTGCACTCACATTTCTTCCCAAAGACACCCAAGGCTACCCCTGCTTCCTTTCCTATCCTTTAAGAGATGGGCAGCCCACCCGAGCCCAACAAATAATCCGCATGTGTCTCTCCTTCTTTCTTTCTCTCTTTCTTTCTTTCTTTCTTTGTCTTTCCTTTTTGACATATGATACATTCTGTTTGGTCTTTGCTTTCTTGTTTTCAATCAGTCTTCTATTGCTCTTGGTGCTTTGACTCTTCTGTCATGGTGCCTCTTGGCCAAATTCCTCTCTGGGTTCTTCTGGCCCCTCTCTTATTAGCCATTGATCTCGCTTTGCCTCACACGTACCCTTGTCTTCTCACCCACGTCCCTGCATGGTTCTGGGGTCTTTACTCCATCCTGTATCATTGGATTTATCTTCCTAATGCGCCACGAGGATTGTTCTTCTCCCCTGCTCTAAACCCTTCAGTAGCTCCCTTTGTCTTCCCAGAAAAGCCCAAGATGCTTTGCCTGAAATCCATGGCCCCTTGCCACCTTCCCACCCTGCCCTACAGTCCACGTGAGTTTGTGCCCTCCCCCCTCACCTTTGTATTGGGCATTCTGTTGGCTTCGGCTATCTCCCCCATATCCCCTCCCTTTCCAAATCCTGTCCTTTTTTCAAAGACCTGCTCAAAAGCCACTTCCCCTGTGAAGTCTTTCTGCCTCAGATTCCAGCTAGAAATGGTCTCTCCCTCCCCGGCCCAGGCAGAGCCCTGAGTGTGTTCCTCTTCGTTCTGGAGTCATCTGTCTCTGTCTCACACCCCTTACCAGATGGAAGAGTTCACAGGTCAGGGATTGTTTGTCTCACACACTTTTTTCATCCTTCACTTAACCGAAAGCAATGTTAGTGCATCCTGTCCACATCACCTTAAGCACAGTTGTTGGACGAACGGTGAGCTTGGTGTTTAAGAGGACAGTGTCTGCGCATTGCAGGGCTCTGAGAAGTTTCTACCAGCAGGGCCTTTATTCTCTACACTGAACATATCAAATCACAATTCTTCTGTTGAGTCGCTCATGGGAAATTTGGTCATTCGGTGTACCCAGGAAATCCATTCACTATTAAGAATACTCAGGGCAGGAGTGGAGGGGCGCCTGGCTGGCTCAGTCGGTAGAACGTGCGACTGGATCTCAGGGTTGTGAGTGCAAATCCCGCGTTAGGTGTGGAGATTACTTAAAAATAAAATCTTAAAAAAAAAAATAAAAAGAGGGAAGAAGGCTATCTGGGTGACTCAGTCGGTTAAGTTTCTGACTCTTGGTTTTGGCTCAAGCCGTGATCTCATGGTTCGTGAGTTTGAGCCCCGCGTTGGGCTCTGTGCTGCCAGTGAGGAGCCTGCGTCGGAGTTTCTCTCTCTTAAAATAAATAAATAAACTTCAAAGAAAAAAGAATACTCGGAACAAAGGTGACGTGCCATTATGCTGCCGGAGAATACATATACATAAGCTAAAAAAAGAAGGAAAAGCCTTTTCATCAAGCAAGGAGAGAGCTAGGCACATTAAAAGTGTTGCGACTGATTTATTGTATTTTGTGAAATACGTTTCATTTATGCAACAGCTGGCTAAAGTTAAGGTTTAAACTATAAAATGATTTACCTGCTCATAGCTGCATATAGTGACTAGCTAACACTTGGGTACATCACACTGGATGTAACTCTTCCGAGAACCGAGCAAACTTCTGTGTGGACGGCAAATGAACTAACTAGTGACCCCCGTTAGTGCCCGGGGCACACGGGTCTGCTGACCCCATTGTGTATACACTTTAATGTCTTTATAAGTTTTGGCATCGAGCTAGAAGTTCAAAGGGCTGGCGTTAAGGTCAACGCGATGGACTTAATGTGTTTCCTTCATCTGCCCGGTGCCTCCGCTTTAGGTAATTTTCCGCATCTGGCCTAAAAGACAAACGAGAGCTCCTGTTCCCCCGTTGATGGGGAGCCACAGCTGGCTCGGTCTGATTTCTCGCTGGGAAGGAACGGGATGTATTTGCCCAGGTTGGTGGCCACATGCCTGCGGAAGAAGTGTCTGAGGTGCTCCCGGAACCTCTCCCCGACGAAAGCGTAGATGACGGGGTTAACGCAGCAGTGCGTGTAGGCGATCACCTCTGTCACCTGCATGGCCACGTCGAGCCATTTGCTCTGCTCACAACTGACCTCAAAGAAGATCGTTTGGAAAGCAGAGAGAAGGAGGACCAGGTTGTAGGGGGTCCAGAACATGAAAAAGACCACCATGATGACAAAAATGAGCCGGATGGCCTTGTACTTGGTTTTATTGGGGCATCTCAGCAGTGTCCTAACAATTCCCGCGTAGCAGACGGCCATGATGAGCAGAGGCAGGGCCAGACTGAGGATGTTCATGCTCAGAGCATGGAAACGCTTCCAGTTATCCTCTTGGCCTCCTGGATAAAGAGGCAAACAGATGTACTGTTCAGCATCATTTTGGGACTGATGGAAGACAAATTCAGGGAGGGCTGCTATCCCTGCCAGGCCCCAGGTGAGGACGCTCATGATGATACCAAAAGTGACGGTCCGGGTCCGCAGGGCGAACACGGCGTGGACGACGGCCAGGTACCGGTCTATGGTCAGCAGGATGATGAAGAAAATCTCGCTGTACAAGCCCATGTAATAAAGCCCGGAGAGGAGCTTACACATGAAGTGGCCGAACACCCACTCGTTCCACCTGCTGTAGTGAATCCAGAACAGCAGAGTGAACAGGAAGAGCAAGTCAGAAATGGCCAAGTTGAGCAGGAAGATGTTGGTCATGATCCGGAGCCTCCTGTATTTTGTGAGGATCACCACCACCATCGCGTTGCCCAGCAGACCAACCACGAACACCAGGGAATACAGTGGGGGCAAGAGGCGGGACCCCAGCTCCTTGACGTTGATTTTTTCACATGGCAGCGAGAACTCATAGTCGAACAGTGTGGTCCTGACAGACGCATCCGCTGTCACCGTCTCAGTTCCGGCCATCAAAGCCTCCATTGTCCCTATGATAGAAAGACAACAACGACGACGACGACGACGACGACGACAAACAAAAACAAAAACAAAAAACAACCCCACAATTAGGTACGGTCACCCTTGGCGAGCCACGCCCATTGATTTCTCCATTTACCCACAAAACCACATATGATTAAACAACCTAGATACAACCTAGATGCTTCAATGATCTTTAGCGCATGTTTAGAAGTATGTCCGGGATGCTGTGCGGGGAGGCGTCAGGCACGAAAGATGTGAAGTTTTGGAAGTCAGCGCGATTCACAAAGGGAAAAGAAACAGAAAGGTGGTGGATGGGGTGAAGAAAGAAAGCATTCATTTCTGCAAGCGTTTGAAGAAACACAAAACAGGAAAAAGCAGGCTGGAGAGTGATAATAATAATATTATACTGATTATTGTTGCCATATCTTTTCAGGCATTTTGAATTTTATGTTTTACAGTTTATATACGACTTTTGAAATCATCTCGCCTGTTTCAAAACCAAATGGTTGCAATCATAGTGATTGTTATTATTACAAATAACTACCCCTCTCTGTGGCCCCTTCACAATGCGCCGTTCATCAGAGCTGATGGGGAAACTCTCAACCTCGAAGCAGTTTCATAATTCCTCTAACAAGTAAATATAAAAGTTCAGGCTAGATTTTCAGTTTCATTGTCCAGTTTTCTCCTCACTAGATTCAAAAACAAAAAAATCACTAAGTTTAACTTTTGGGGCACCTGGGTGACTCAGTTGGCTGGGCGTCCGACTTTGACTTAGGTCACGATCTCGCGGTCCATGAGTTCGAGCCCCGCGTTGGGCTCTGTGCTGACAGCTCAGAGTCTGGAACCTGCTTCGGGTTCTGTGTGCCCTCTCTCTGCCCCTCCCCTGCTCATGCTCTGTCTCTCAATAATATATAAGTGTCAAAAAGTTTTTTTAATAAAAAATAAAATAAAATAAATACACATTAAAAAAACCTGTTTAACTTTGAAAGACTTCACCATTGTAGTTATTACCAACTATTATAGTGATTACGGTTATAAGCAATAAACAAAGGCTGCTTCCCTTTTCCTGCTTCTCATAATGCTGAGATAATCCAGTCATATGCCAACAGCAGACCCCCTAGAGTCCCTGCTTCATAAAGTCCCTGCCGAGTAGGAGGGTGGTCCTGGGTAGTCAAAGCGAGATTGGACACGGGCAGGAGGCATCCCTGGCCGTTCCTGCCACCAGCTGTAGGACTTGGGGGCGAGAGCTGAACTTCAAGCCTCATTGACTCATCCCACACATAAGAATCATGATACCACTTGAAGTCATGTTCAGGATCAAGTAAGATCAAAAAAGCTGTAAACTTGGTGGAAGCAGAACCAAAAGAAAGGCAATGAGAAGATGTTTCATATCAACATAGGAAGAAATAGGGTCTCTTAGGTAGAACTTAATCTATTTTCATGGCTCTGTCCTAGGGCAGCACACTGATAAGTAACACACTCAGGCTTTTAGGTGGAAAACGGCACTGAAAAACAGCTGATTATATGATCTTTTCAGCATTCTTACCCCTAATGGCACAATCCACAGCCTCTGAGGAAAAAAAATACCCATTATTTTGTCCATCACGCATTTATAATCATAGAGAGCATGCCTGTAAACTTTAATGCCTAAAAAGAGCAAAAAATAAACAGAGTCACTTGCTCCCAAGAGCAAAAATATAGGAGCCTCTGCTTAATATTTCTATTATCTTTCCTTTTCTCTGAGGCTGATCTAAAAACAAGTCAAATTAAAAACAAAAAAATTCACTGGGGTTTTGTTCAACTCGATGATTGTAACTTTAATTTGTGTGTCACTTTCAACATGACCACGATCAGACTGTAGAATCTTTTGGGGGTTCTGGGGTGCAAGGCACAGGGAAGAATGCAGGTTCTCTGGAGTCAGAAGCCAAGTCCTTTGACGACTAATTACATGGGGTCAGAGATATGAAAACTGAAATGGTTTTCATCTGTCTCCATCGTCCAGAGCAAAATGAATATTTAGGTCTGACATCGTCAAGAGGTTGGAATTAGGCTTTCAAAAATGTCTTTTTGGGGGCACCTGGGTGGCTCAGTCGGTTGAGCATCCGACTCTTGATTTCAGCTCAGGTCATGATCTCAGGGTCGTGGGATCGAGCCCCATGTCCGGCTCAACGCTGGGTGTGGATCTTACTTAAGGTTCTCCCTCTCTCCCTTTCCCTCTGCCCCTCCCCTGCTTGCGCTCTGTCTCTCAAAATAAATAAAGAAAGAAACATTTTTTAAAAAAGGTCTTTTTGCATTTTGGGGAAGGATGATACGGTAACAGCCAACAGGCAGCAAAACGGTAAAGAAAAGCAAAAACACAAAAGTAAAAACCACCCCAGATTTCACCACTATGAGCATTTCTTGATGCAGACATGCACGCATGGGTGCAAGTTTTACCAAAAACTGCATTCTTGCTACCTTAGCTGGTTCTCTAAAACTGCTCACAGGGCACCTCAGCCACGCAACGCAAATGAAGTTCCTTCAGTCTCCAAAAACGATTTGGATCTTACCAGTTTTCCCCTGGGCAGCAGGAAAAAGGATTCACAAATTGCAGTCCAGAGTGGTTTAAACTTAGCCTGACCCATTCATTTGAAGGACGGCTTTAGTTTTTCTCATCCTGTTTACGTTGCCAGCTTATTAATTTTGGTTTCTCATCTCCTCTCATTGGGCCTTTCGAAGATGGCAGTGGAGATATGGGGGAGGGGCCTGCATGGGGGGAGTGGGAAGAAGGTGCCCTGGTCTTCTGTCAGTCCTAGTCACGTGGCTGGTGTCTGCTGAGGAAGGGCCACCTGGTCCCGACCTTGAACTTTCTGCTGGCACCTGCTGTTTTGTGGCTCATGGCCTCACGATCCATTCATTCTCAATCATCCCTGGGCATAGTGACCTCTGCAGCCCTGGCTGGAGTGGGGGGCCCTCTGTGGCTGCCACATCATCAGGCTTCTGGCACCTTCTCCTGAACTGACAGGCACTGAGCAGACACACTGCTCCTTGACTCCGTGTCCGTGCCATGGACAAACCCAGGGACACTCGAGGGTACAGACGAAATGATTTTTCCCCCTGACCACCAGTTTAACTGTGCCGGCCACCCATGTGAATAAGAAAGCGACGTGCAGAGAGGAGGCTCTGTGAGGGCCCCCTCCCCAATTTATCAAATAGCCCTTCACACCCTCTAACTCTGGTCAAAGCCTGGATGGGGGAGATAGGAACCCCCGAGCGCGACTGCTTCCTTCGGTGACCTTGGACTCTTCCTCTCGCAATTCCTGGAGTCAGAAGGAGAGGAGCCCTCCCCCTGCCCCCCTCATCTAGAATTAGAGACTCTTCTTTAGAAAATATACTGAAGTTTGGAATGTCAAAAAAAAAAAAAAAAAGTAGGGGCACCTGGGTGGCTCAGTCAGTTGAGCCTCCCACTTCAGCCCGAGTCATGATCTCGCTGTTTGTGAGTTCGAGCCCCACATCAGGCTCTCTGCTGTCAGCTCCGTGCTTTGGAACCTCTGTTCCCCTTTCTCTCTGCCCCTCCCTCGCTTGCGCTCTCTCTCAAAAATAAATAAACATAAAAAAAAAAAAAGTAAATGATGTCACTCCAACAATGCTGGTGAGGTTGGGGCAAGCCGAGAACAATAAGACATCGCTGATGTAATGTAACTTGGTTCAGTAAGTTTTTGAAATGTTATAAACAACGAGAATCAACAAGGTACACGTGGCTTTGAGCCAGCGGTTCTACTCGGAGGAATTTACCCCAAGGGGAAGAAATCCAACAAATCAAATCACAAGGTACAGATGTTCGTTGTGGCCTCGTTTCGTAACAGAAAGAAACAAGAGAAATGGAAACTGTTGAAAGGTTTGACACATGAAGGAGATTTTGAACAGATCGTAGTCCACTGATGCAATAGATTATTCTACAGTCACTAAAACTAGTTCTGGAGACCAGGTGGAATCACCAACAAGCGGTCGTGGGAAACGAAGAGAATATAAAGTGCGTGTAGTAAGACCACGACATCGTGAAACTGTATGCATATAAAAAGCAATGAGCAAATAATGAAAATAGTTGTAGAAGGGGGGGGGGAACGGTAATTTTTAAAAACTTTTTAAATGCTCATTTATTTTTGAGAGAGAGACAGAGCACGAACAGTGGAGGGGCAGAGAGAGAGGGAGACACAGAATCCGAAGCAGGCTCCGGGTTCCGAGCTGTCAGCGCAGAGCCCGACACGGGGCTCGAACTCACCTTAAGATCGTGACCTGAACCGAAGTCGGATGCTTAACCGACTGAGCCACCCAGGCGTCCCAGGTAAGTTTTAAAGTTGTAAGATGTGGAAGTGTCTAAATTCCCTTTTCAATTACACTGTCACTAATGGCGGATGCCTTCTTCTAGCAAGGACAGCTGGAAGATTTGGCAAACACGCTTTCTCAAGGTAAGTGGGTTGAAAACGTGGGCAAATTATAAGCTGAAGCACGTACTCATCAGCACCTGAAACTACAACCTGAGATCTAAGAAACTTGACGTGGAAGTCACATGAGGTAGAGTATTTGAATTTTGTTTTAAAGATCTTAATGTTTGGTTTTCCTCTTTGAGCTTGGGTGGAGTTAACCTACAACCACCAGACTGGGGGGAAGGGAGATTTTTCTTAGAAATTTCTTTAGGGGCTACCCGGGTGGCTTAGACGGTTGAGCAGCCGACTCTTGATTTCAGATCAGGTCATGATCTCCCGGCTCGTGAGTTGGAGCCCTGCATCAGGCTCTCTGCTGTCAGCCAGGAGCCTGCTTGGGATCCTTTTTCTCTCTCTCCCTCTCTTTCTCTCTCTGTCCCTCCTCCACTCTCTCTCTCTCTCAAAAATAAATAAACATTAAAAAAAAAAGTCTATGATAATTGAACCTTCCTTAGGCCAAACATTTCACATAGTTTGCTTGATCTCACAACTTTGCAAGGTAGGTTTTCCCATCCCCACTTTATCGATGAGCAAACAGAGGCTTGGCAAAGCTTGGTCAGTTGCCTGAGGCTATTCTGTGCACAGCAGAACTGGGACTTGATCCTGTGCCCTTTTGCTCTAAAACCCACGCTATTATCGCATTGGGGTTCCATTCAGTGAGGACATCCACATCCCAGATGTCATGAATGTTTGTATATATCTTAGTATCTTTGCGGTTCAACATTTCATACATACGCATCTGTAACCCACTGCGAATTTAGTCTGATATGTGGCACGAAGTGCCATCTATTTTCCTTCTCTGTAAATGGGTGAATAACCACCCTCGCCTCCTCAGGCTTCAAACATCACATTTGTCACATATTCTTCAATATTCCTGATTCCATTTGCATGCATTCCACTAAACCATCGGACCTAAGCCGGAAAAAGATAAAAACAGGAGACTTTCTGAATACGTGTGGTCTTGAAGGGATAAGAAAATGAACATTTCGGGGCGCCTGGGTGGCTCAGTCGGTTAAGCGTCCGACTTCGGCTCAGGTCACGATCTCACGGTTCTGTGGGTTCGAGCCCCGCGTCGGGCTCTGCGCTGACAGCTCAGAGCCCGGAGCCTGCTTCGGATTCCATGTCTCCCTCTCAGAGAAATTCCCTAATTTACGATCACACAGAGAGCAAACGGCTAAGTTGGGACTTGATCCCCAGTGTTCTTGACTCAAAGAAACCTGGGCTCTCTATAGCGTCACCTGCCCGTCAGCATTCTGCCCACAGGACGGGGACCTTTGGCGTGATGGCGGACTCCTTTCTCTGTTTGGGCATCACCTCCTCACTGTGGGTGTCTACTGTATGTGGACGTCATGACTCTCCACAATATTAGAGCTACAGTCTATGGCAGCCAAAGCCAGAGATATACCCTGAGCTAATCGTTTGCAATGTTTCTCGGACTTGTCTGAATGCTTTTTTTGCTTTTAAGATTTATTTATTTTGGAGAGAGAGAGAGCGCAAGCAGGGAAGGGGCGGGGGGCGGGGGGGAGACAGAAGATCCGAAGCAGGCTCTGCGCTGACAGCACAGAGCCCGATGCGGGGCTCGGACTCGCAAGCTGTGAGATCATGACCTGAGCCCAAGTCAGACGCTCAACCGAACTGAGCCCCCCCAGGCACCCCCTGAATGCTTTTAGAAGTAAAGGCCAACGAGTTCTTGTCGGCTGGGTGAAAAAAGATACGGCTAATTTAAGACCCGTTTTGTAGGGGCGCCTGGGTGGCTCAGTTGGTTAAACATCCGGCTTTTGATTTTGGCTCAGGTGAGATCGAGCCTGCCTCGGGCTCTGCACGGGCAGCGTGGAGCCGGCTGGGGATTCTCTTCTCTCTCCCTCTCCCTCTGCCCCTCCCCACCCCACGCACGCCCGCGTACGCTCCTCTGTCTCAAAATAAATAAATACACATTTTTTGAAAAAAATCCATTTTGGAGGTGCCTGGGTGGCTCAGTCTGTTAAGCGTCCGACTTCAGCTCAGGTCACGATCTCGCAGTCCGTGAGTTCGAGCCCCACGTCGGGCTCTGGGCTGACGGCTGGGAGCCTGGAGCCTGCTTCCGATTCTGTGTCTCCCTCTCTCTCTGCCCCTCCCCCGTTCATGCTCTGTCTCTCTCTGTCTCAAAAATAAATAAGCGTTAAAAAAAAAACATTTTTTTTTTTTTAATCCATTTTGTAATGAAACTTCACTGCAGGGGAAATCTGCTATGCCTACTGATGAAGAGTGCCGATCCTTGACAGCAGGGGGAGTTTGCTTAAAACCAGGAACGGCCGGTAGAAGGCCGTAGGCCGAATGATTACGTCAGTTTAGTAAAGTCACCACTCTGGCTTGTGGGTGTGTAAGTGCTTTGTCTCTTTAGCTCTCTCTCAAAAAAAAAAAAAAAAAAAATCAGAGTTCAGAAGAACAAGGAGGACGCAGCACAAGAGACTCAGAAGGAGTGGACGGTGAGATAGGAGCCAAACCAGGAAAGCTGGTGTCCCAGAAGCCAAGCAAAGAATGTATTCCGTGGACTGAGGAGTGAGGTGAGGATTATCTGAACTAACACATTCGAGAGCATCTAGAACACTGGCCCAGCGTGTATATTAATACACGCCTAGAACTGTATATGAACTCTCCTCCCCTCCCCCCGTTGACCTTTGTTTTTCAAGTTCTTGGGCCCTTCCAAAATGTCTAAGATCTTGTCCAAGGTAGTAAAATATGACTTCAGAAGAGCAAATATTTCTTCCATCTGAACAGAAATGCTTCTCTTTCCACAAATATCCGATCTGTGGTCCATTACCCAAGGTTCTAGAAAACTTACAATGATTGGTATCCAATGGTTTCAACCAGACATTTCAGCCTTCGTTAACATCTTTAGTTATACTAAATGAGGACTTTGAATTTCTATGAATAAGTTTGGACCTCAACCAAATTAAATAACCTAACGGGAACGCCGGATTATATTAATCCATTTACTTACTGACAGAGAGGTATCAGAGGTCAGATTATCTCTCACAAAGGTGACAGGTAGGGGATAGAGACAGAGACCGATGATAGATAGATAGATAGATAGATAGAAAATAGATTAATTCCTGGCAAATTATGGAACCAGGAATCAGGAGAGTTCTACTGGGCACTTAATTCTGCCCACCTTGGGGATGCCAAGAAATCATCACTTCCCATAATCTGCAGACAATTTCCATTAACTTAATCTAAATTTACATGACAAAAGTTGTTTTTTTTTACAAGAGTAACATTTTTATTTCAAATGTCATGATATTTATGACTGAGTAGGTAATAGACACAATCATATGGTTCAAAACCTAACACTATGAGAAGATACACAACAAAAAGTCTTGGGCGCCTGGGTGGCTCAGTCGGTTAAGCATCCGACTTCAGCTCAGGACACGATCTCGCGGTCTGTGAGTTCGAGCCCCACGTCGGGCTCTGGGCTGATGGCCCAGAGCCTGGAGCCTGCTTCCGACTCTGTGTCTCCCTCTCTCTCTCTGCCCCTCCCCCGTTCATGCTCTGTCTCTCTCTGTCTCAAAAATAAGTAAATGTTAAAAAAAATTTAAAAAAAAAAAGTCTCATCCTACAGCACATCCCCATGTGTCTCTTCCCCGTCAAGAACTGTGAAGGGTCTAAGATCTTACCCTACCTGTAGGCTAACAAGTAAGCCTGCCACTTCCTCGAGGATACCAGCAGAAGGCACGTGCCCATTAGATAAAGGACACAGGATGTATTGCTCGTGGCACAGCAGACACGTGAACTTGAAGTTCACGGTTCTCCCTGCCCCCAAGTCGCACGGGGGCCACGTACAGCAGATTTGCCTCACAGCCGAGGAATCTGAGTCCAGGAACCTCCAATCGTTCATATGGGGCTGACAACAAGCCTGCCCAGTCTTTGCCCAGGAGGGAAACATTATTTGAATTTCACCAGATAGCAAACAAAACTCTTTGTCTGCCCTGGCGAGAGATGTTCTGTCTTCCGAGGCCGTTTCTACAAAACATCCTTGAAAAGGTAATCTACAACAAACACTGCCGGGCCTCGGCTCCGAAGACACGCAGCAAATTGCCCCCCAACACCCCCCGCTCAACCGTGTGGGTAACTGCTCTTCCTTCCCAGGGCTTCCATACACAAGTGTAAGCAGGTAGATATTTTCTAATCTTACCCTGTTGGCTGCATAAAAGCAGAACACTACATTCATCATCACGCACCTCGCTTTTTTCACTTAGCAGTGGAAGGTTTTCTTTGTTCCTGCTGCAGAGAATCCATTGCGTGGATATACCAGTTTATTTAGCCAGTATCCTATCAACAGAGACGCTTTGCTGTTTCAAACAAGGCTGCCTGTTGCTGATCTTAGGCAGGAAGTTTTGGGTTTGGTTTTGTTTTCAAAGCCCATCACATGCTAACCTTATGGTCAGCTAGAATGACAGGTTAGCACGTGATGGGATTTTAAAGTGGTCTGAGACTACATCCAGAGCCCTGTGCTAGGTCCCAGGCAAGACACTGAATGTGAACACTGCCCAAACTGGAATGCAGTGGAGAAGAAACCCTACCTGGTAAAGATGAGTTGAAGGAGTCAGAGGTATCCATCCACCTAGGAGAAAAGACACTTTGGGTAGGAAAGAGAGCGAGATACTGGTGTGTAGATAAGAACCTAAATGTGATTCACCATCAACCACAGGAGGTCGTTCCAAGAGGCAAAGTCAAACACCACATAAGAAAGAGCTTGAGGGGCGCCCGGGTGGCTCAGTTGGTCAAGTGTCCAACTTCGGCTCACGTCGTGATCTCACAGGCCATGTGTTCAAGCCCCGAGTCGGCTCTGTGCTGACAGCTCAGAGCCTGGAGCCTGCTTCGGGTTCTGTGTCCCCCTCTCTCTCTCTGCCCTTCCCCTGCTCACGCTCTCTCTCTCTCTCTCTCTTTCTCTCTCTTTCAAAAAAATAAACATCCAAAAAATGTTTAAAAAAAGAAACAAAGAGCTTGAGTGGGATCATCCCAAATGACATGTGAGGTACTGAGCAAACTTTAACTAGAGACACCTAAGCAGAGGGTGGGGGGCTGCCTGATAGGGACATTACGGGAGGGGATTTCCACAGAGAGAAGAAGTTGGCTACGGCAATTGTTCTCAGCCCTGGCTGCTCTTGGCAAACGCTGGGGAGATTTTGCAATCCCAATGCCAGGCTGTACCCCTGAATAGTTAAATCAGAATTTCTGGAGGTAGGACCCAGACCACAGTGATTCCTTTTTCTTTTCTTTTTTTTACGTAGGTTTCACATTCAGTGCGGAGCCCAAAGCGGGGCTTGAACTCGAGAACCCTGAGATCAAGACCTGAGCCAAGATCAAGAGTCAGACACTTAACTGACTGAGCCACGCAGACGCTCCTGGGCCACCCTGATTCTTACGGCTCCTTTACTCTTAGGGGACATGAAATCTCTCCTGAATTTTATGAACCTGTTTTCTGTCCCTGAGTTACATACCCTCCAACCTCCTCGAGCTGAGGCAAGAAGCAAAATAAAGAATGTCAACGCTGTGACACAGCGACCCTGAGAGCAAACCCAATTTTAGTCTGTATTAATAGATCACCCAGAAGAAAGGAAATCCACATACCTGATTCTCCATCGACGTCTCTACCCAGCTGCCCCTTCATTTATTCGTCCAATTACCTCTCCAACTAGCTACTTGGATCGCTTCCCACTATACAGTGAAGCCAGGCCTCCCAACCTTTCACTTTTTTTTTTTTTTTAATTTTTTACAGAGAACCTGGAATAGTCAAAAGAATTATCTGGTGCGGTGCTACCCAACAGAACTCTTCTGCAATGATGGACATGTTCTGGGTCTGTGTTGTCCAATGAGGCACCCCTCGCCCAATGGCTGTTGAGCGCTCGAAATGTGGCTGACCTTTTCATTTTATTTAAATTTTTTTTTTTAACGTTTATTTATTTTTGAGACAGAGAGAGACAGAGCATGAACGGGGGAGGGTCAGAGAGAGGGAGACACAGAATCGGAAGCAGGCTCCAGGCTCTGAGCTGTCAGCACAGAGCCCGACGCGGGGCTCGAACTCATGGACCGTGAGATCGCGAGATCGTGACCTGAGCTGAAGTCGGACGCTCAACCGACTGAGCCACCCAGGTGCCCCTTCATTTTATTTAAATTTAGTGAATTTAAATTGAAGTCACCGCATGTGCAAGTCGTCACCAGAGTGGACAGTGCAGAACTAGCGACTGGTCACTGTGCCCGTAGAACTCCTGACAAGTGACAGCTGCTTACTGAACACTTCCGGACTGAATCGAATAATTTTCACCCTGCCTCTCACTGTTCAGACTACACATTTGAAATATGATGTTCTGTCGCAGGTACCCCATGTTAACCCCATTAACCAAGAGGGTTAATGTCAATCTGGAGTACAGGACAGGCTAGGGTGAGAAAGCTCCAGAAACATCAGCCGTGGCTCACAGAACTCAGAATGCTTTGTATGAAAAATAAGAGGCTTCAAATCCTCAGATTAATTTTAGTTTTTGTTTCTTTGTTTGTTGTTTGTTTTTGTTTTTGTTTTTGCCATTATTTGTCTTTGGTCTGGACCCAAGTTTTCTAATCTTTTTTTTTTAAGATTCTTTTTAAGTTTATTTATTTTGAGAGAGATTGAGAGAGAGAGAGAGAGAGAGAATCCCAAGCAGGTTCCACACTGTCAGCACAGAGCCCAAGGTCGGCTTGAATGCACAAAGCATGAGATCATGACCTGAGCAAAACCAAGAGTGAGAAGCTCAACGGACTGAACCCCCCCAGGCGTCCCTCTAATCTTTTTTACGAAAGGCTTGGATTAGGCAATGTTTTAGGTCCCTTTGAGATGGACTGACGTGATAGCTTTTCCTGCAGAAGAGGGAGTAGACTCCCAGAGCACAGAAACTTGATGGCATTGGAGGAGACTACACTCAGGCCCAGCTGGGGAAGGACATGTGGGAACTACCAGGTTGTGTGGGAACAGAACGGGCTGCCTGGTGAGCCAGGAAGCTCCCTCCCCGGAAACACACACAAGAACCTCTCAGCGCTGTATTTTAGGGCAGCACAAGGACTTCCCCAACTGCTGATCACTATCATTAGTTACTAGAGCAAAGGCTACACTCCGTGCTGGAGTGTGGTCAGTTCATTTTCAGTGACTTGGTTTTATCCACCTGCCAAGTGATTTGGGATATTCTTTTTTATTTAATTTTTTTTTTTTTACATTTATTGATTTTTGAGAGAGAGCACAAGCAGGGGAGGGGCAGAGAGAGAAGGAGACAGGATCCGAAGCAGGCTCCAGGCGCCGAGCCGTCAGCACCGAGCCGGATGCGGGGCTCGAACTCACAGACCACGAGATCGTGACCCGAGCCGAAGTCGGACGCTTAATCGACCGAGCCACCCGGGTGCCCCAGTGATTTTTGGATATTCTTACCGACTTTCTTGCCCAAAGATTAGATTGACTCTTTATATTTCAACATGGGGTGTTTCAAGTGTGGTTGAATTTTAATTGCACTGCAGGTTGATCTGTCATTTAGTTGAAAGAGATGATTGTGAGGGGTATGTTTTCATAAGGAAGGCATGACTGTGTAGTCAAAGTAGCATGGTTGGGGTAAAACCACGTAAAACGGAGAAAGAACCTCTGCCCCAGATCTCCTTTCTAGGTACCATATCACACTTTTGTATAGTTTCTGTATTCTGATATTTTTTTTTAACATTTCTTCAATTTTGAGAGACCGGGAGAGACAGAGTGTGAGTGGGGGAGGGGTAGCGAGAGGGGGAGACACGAAATGTGAGGCAGGCTCCAGGCTCGTGAGCTGTCCACACGGAGCCCGTCGCAGGGCTTGAACTCATGAGCCACGAGATTGCGACCTGAGCCAACGTCAACCGCTCAACCGACTGAGCCACCCAGGTGACCCTCTGTATTCTGACATTTTAAATGTTATATCTTGCACCCTGTTCCATGTAGCTAGTAATTATTTGAAAATATAATTTGTAGGGGCCCCTGGGTGGCTCAGTCGGTTAAGCGTCCGACTTCAGCTCAGATCATGGTCTCATGGTTCGTAAGCTTGAGCCCCACATCGGGCTCTCTGCCATCAGCGTGGAGCCCGCTTCAGATCCTCTGCCTCCCTCTCTCTCTCTCTCTGTCCCTCACCTGCTTGTCCTCTCTCTCTCTCTCAAAAATAAATAAACATTAAAAAATTTTTTAAATAAAGGAAATATAACTTGAAAAGACACCAACATATTGTATAGATATTCATGGCTATTTAATCATTGTCTTATTGGTGTGCGATTAAGTTGTTCCAGATTTACACTTTTATAAATAATACTGTAATAAACGTCTTTGTATTTTTTAAAATTATTTCCCTAGAGTAGGTTTCCCAAAGCACAATTTCTACCTGTTTTCTAAGTCTCTTGATGCGTTTTGTCAAATTGCTTCCAGAAAGTGTTCAGCGATGTATATATTCTGGGCAGTAGTAGGTGATGGCTCTAGTCTCAGCAAGCATCCATCAACACCAAGAAGACAGAAAAGAAAAAAAAAATTGGCCACGTATATGGGCAAAAGAGACGTCGTTATTGTGTAACTAATATTGGTTTAATTACTGAGCATTTTTTAAAACTGTAATTGGTAATCATCCATATTTCCTTTTCTGTGGATTATCTGGCGGTGCCCTTTACCCATTTTATGCTGGGTACGTCTGCTTTTTTCTTGTCGAGTCATACAATTCTTGCCCCAAGAGAAATAACTCAGCCTACCTGGTTCAATGTAATCATCACCACCGTCTGAAAAGAGCTACAAATACCCCTATCACTTCCGTGTACCAAAGTCCCCATACTCCCATCACCCTCCCTCTAAACACCGGTCAAACAACTGTTAACTTCCACCCTCATGAATCCAAGGTTTCCCAAAAGATTAGGAGGGATTTCTACCTCTATCTTCTAGGACAGGTCTAGGAAAAACAAACAGTCGACCTTGTAGATCCAGACACGAAGACCAAATCATTCGATTCACTGATTCATCATCATAGCCTGACTTAGGGTGGATTTACAATGAACACTTAAAATACACATGTATGTATACAACTGCACTATGTAGATGTATGTACACACATATATGCAAGTTCTGTTTTCACGGACTGTTTCTTACGAAGTCAACATCGATACACGCAAAATGGCTAACTTGGAGCGGTCATGTCCTCAGTAGTTGAGAATTTATGAAGGCACGGAGAACACACGATGGGCCCAGCCGTGGGCATGCTGACTGATGAGGTACAAAAGGCCAAGTGTGGATGACTGGGAGAGGCAAGGGTATCACAGCATGGGTGGGGGAAAGAAGGAAAGTGGGAGAAAGCAAGAAGAAAATGGACATGTGTCACAACAAACCCTCCTACTTTGGCCCCATACCACCTACTAAATCACCCTCTCCTCTGCCTCCGCAATCCCAGAGCGCTCTGGAGAGGCACTGCTTGCCCTGCCTGGACCCCTCTCTCCATCTCCTTGTTCCTGGAAACCTGACGGTCTACCCGGAAATCACTTTTAAGCGAGCGACTTCTATCGCAATGTAGTAAGTTCTTGCCCGGAAGAGAACAGAAAGAAGGCAAATGGTACCTGTTACTTTAGCAAAGTCCTTTATGCCCCCGGGGACAGCTTAGGTCTTGCCACGCACGAAATGGAGAAGCCGTCTGATCAGAGGCATTGGGAAGGTAGGACACAAGACGGCTTCCCCTTTTAAACAGGCTCGCTGCTCTGCAAGTTTTCAGAAAGTTATCAAGTTCAGTACAGTTCTTCTTTTCTGCTGCTGGAATTACATACTAAACCCTCAGTTGAGTAATCTTTGAGATGAACACTGCTGATGTTCAGCAGCCGTTTCGGGGTTCTGCATTCTCTTGGCATTGTCCTGTCTCTCTCTCTCTCTCTCTCTTTCTCTTTTTGGAGGGGGGCAGATAATTCTTGAATAAACATTGCTTTGACCCGGGGGAGGGGACAGGGCAAAAAGCAAAATCGAGTGACAGACGGTAACTACGTTTATCGTGGTGAGCATGAAATAAGGTAGGGAATGTAGTTCGAATCACTAGGCTGTGCCCCCGCAACAGATATAACGTTGTATGTCAATTATGCTTCAATACCAAAGGGAGTTTTTAAATTAAATCAGAACTTTCCCGCGAAGGCAAGATGGGCACCGCGGGATAACCTAGTTATTCCCCAGAGCTCTAGAGGAGACCTTGATGGGTCGAGGTGGAGCGCAGGGTTAGACGTCCCCAGAAGACCCGAGAAGTGCCTTTCCGTGTGACTGAAGGGCTCCATAACCTTCATCAGCAGATCGTGCTGGACCTCGGCCTTCTCACCTGTAAATCATCAGGTTGCCATGGAATCGACTAAGATAAATACGGAAGAAAGACCCTGTAGGATATACAGGGCTGAACAAACATAAGCCATGGCTAGGCTACCACCGTGACACGTGTGCGGGCTCTATGTGCTGATGGGTCCGGGGCGCCTGTCGTGACGCTGGGCACCGCGCAGGCATCACCCAACATTTGTGGGAAGAGCGCTGGCCTTAGAGGCGTGACCTTTGACAAACTGGCCACGTGGACGACGTCAAAGCAGTTCGCCAAGCGTCTATCAAACATCTCTTATGTACGAGGGACTGTGACACACACTGCCGATGGCAAAGACAAGATGGGGGGGGGGGGAAGGAAGGAGTCTGTCGGGAGGGCTCATGGACATCCCGGAGGCTCGAGTTTGAGCCAGCTTGGTAGCCAGGCTTCAGTGTCAGGGGGGTCAGCAGAAGCCTTGCCAGAGAAGAGTTAGAGAAACCGGAAACGTCTGGTAGGAAGAAAGAGATAGGAAGTTGTGCTACATTATGATAGAGTCGGCCTTTCCCTTGGGCTCTGTGGGGCATCCCCGGGTGGGGAGAGGCTGCCACGAGGCAGATTTCTGCCCCAGAGAACAAGAAGTCTCTGCAACGTGTCCCACAAGGGGGACCATCCTGGGAGCCCCCTGATGGAGCTGGGGACGCATGGCCTGAGTGGCCTTCGTATTCAGCCCTGCGAGGGCAGCTCCCGGGGGCCAGGGACCATGGCCACAGGGACCAGAGAATAAGGAAAACTCTCTCCACAGGTGAGAGGCGGGGTTAGAAAATGCCAGAGGCCTTGCCTAACTCCAAGGCTTCCTGCTGCGTTTCTGGGGACCCTCTTTCTGCCCCAAGTCTCCCATTCAAGCCTCACGGGGGACTCACTGGTCCAGACACGCCTCGGGCAGTCTCACCCTCTCCCCTCTCTGCTGGTCTGCACCCCGTCCGCAGTGAAGGCCCAGCTTCCCCGTGAGGACATCCTTTTCTGCTTAGAAAGACTGGACTCCTGGGTCCAGGCAGTTGGAACGGTGCTTGGCTTCCTCATCTGCAAACGGAGGTGAGAACAGCACCTCCATCTATGGGAGGGTCAGGTGAGGTGGCCCATGAAACCCGCCTGCTTGTGGGAAAGGCCCAACCACGGCCCCACCAATATGACGGTGTCTTAACGTAGCAGGTGCTTGGAACTGCCCGCCCCTCCTCTAAACTTCCGTGGCATTTCTGGCCGACCTCAGTTTTCTGGTGCTCAGCATCATCGGAAGAGAAAAAAGCACCCCTGCCCTCCCCACCTGTCCCCTTTCCTCTCTGGTTCTGAGGATGTCAAGAAATTAAGGGGCCACACGTGACCCCGTTCACTAAACCACAGAACTGGATGCTTTATCTACGGAGGCAAAGGCAACCCCAAGGGCCGCGGGCAGCTCCCTTTCCTGGCGAAGAGGACAGGGCTGAGCCAAGCCTTCCCCGCTGTCCTTTCCAAACTCCCCAAGTTCAAAAGTCACCGCACCTCCAGCAGCGGGGAGGGTGGAAGCCTGGTGTGGACACTGAGTGTCTTTCATGAGAAGGAGGGTGGCCGGCAGGGACGGGGCTGGGGCTTCTGTCTGATAAGTGGCCACCCGCGCCTGAGCTCAGTCTCCACCCCCTCGCTGGGGACTTAGAATTCTCCCAGAGTGATTTCAGCAACCGAAGAATTTCTTTACCTTGTGGAACACGCCAGCCGTTGGCAATGGCGATAGAGGAAAGTCAACACGGAGAGGCCTAAAAAGGTGACGGTTCCGGAATCACCTCGGGGTACGTCGACGGGGAGTGTGGAACTCAGCAGAGGCTTGGATCTTCCCGGGAGGGACCCCAGAGCGTTCTCCACGTGCAAGCAATGAACCATGGGAGCCCTTCCTGGGTGCTCTGGTCAGGGCAACGTCTTCCTACCAATTGAGAGATTAAGCTTTAGAGAAGCTTACGATGGGGGCTGATTTATGTGAGGGTAAACACAACCATCTATGATTCTTCTTCCTTTTTTTTAAGTTTTTTTTAATGTTTATTTATTTTTGAGAGAGAGAGAGAGAGAGACAGAGCATAAGCAGGGGAGGGGCAGAGAGAGAGGAAGACAGAATCTGCAGCGGGCTCCAGGCTCTGAGCTGTCTGCCCAGAGCCCTACGTGGAGCTCGAACTCGCGAACTATGAGTTCATGACCTGAGCCGAAGTCAAACGCTTAACCGACTGAACCACCCGGGCGCCCCTCCCAATCCTATTTTTAACGTAGAAAAAAGAAATGTGTTCTTTCAAATAGCACCTGTTAACATTCTTTAAGACCAGGATTCCTTAGAACTCTGGGAGATGCCGGTCTGATGACTGCAGTTGCAAACTGCTTTCTGGCCCATTCTATCATCTATCTATCGCGCAGCCCGCGAGGTCAGCAGGGATGCTCACATCGCAGACGACAAAATGGAGAGTCCGCGAGGGACTTGGCAAAAGCCACAGAGAGGGTGAAGGGCAGGGCTGCTCTCCACCCCCGAGTGTAGACGATCCACTGAGTTCCTCTTTTCTCCTGCACTATCCACCAGCTGAGGGACCCTTGCCTGCCGAGCTTCAGCTGATGATGAGGACGCCCTTGGGGCCAAATGTACAGGCAGAGCCCAAAGAGGTTTCCCCGAGGTCCCGAGCGGCTTGTTCAGCCTTGGGAGGGCCAGGAGATTTGGGGTGCTTTTTCCCTGCTCCTCGAGGCACTAAGCTCACAGGAAAACCTGACCCCAAACACCAATACCCTGTGACCAGATTCTCAAGGTCCCATACACAAATGCAGAAACATTTCAGAGGAACAGCCACAAACCAAATTGAACAGAAGGCAGCTTGGGAATATAGGGGCATCGGCAGGAGAAACAAACACAGAACCTTCAGAAGCTCCGGGGTGGGGGGGGGGGGGTGGCCAGAAGGTTCTTGCAGGAGAGCTCAGGTCAACCTCAGCCTTGCATGTGTGAAAGGAAGTGATTGCAGAGCAGTAGAGCGTCCGAGCTTCCTTGAGGGTCACCCATCTTCCGGTC
Source organism: Panthera leo (assembly GCF_018350215.1). Lineage (NCBI taxonomy): Eukaryota > Metazoa > Chordata > Mammalia > Carnivora > Felidae > Panthera > Panthera leo. The sequence continues at coordinate 15,726,974 of NC_056680.1, read as the reverse complement.
ACCAGCTCCTGGGCCCCGGGTCTCGGGGCCCAGCCGGGGCGCAGAGACTGAGCTCGGACCACACGCTTCCACTCACCCACATTTTCCCAGGGGGGTCGTGGGAGGGCTTCTGCAGCCGGCACGGCCTGCTTCCGGCTCGCTGGGGGTCCAGGGTGTTTCTAGGTTCCCTCTGTCCACTGCACACTGCCCTCCTGTGAAGCCCAAAGGCCTACAGAAACAATGGGGCACCTGGCTGGCTCAGTCGGTTAAGCGTCGACTTCAGCGCAGGTCGTGATCTCGCTGTTTGTGGGTTCGAGCCCCGGGTCGGGCTCTGTGCTGACAGCCCGGAGCCCGGAGCCTGCTTCGGATTCTGTGTCTCCCTCTCGCTCTGCCCCTCCCCTGCTCGCACTCTGTCTCTCTCAAAAACAAATAGACATTAACAAAAATAGACAAGAGAGACAGGAAATAGAAGGGATGGCAAATAACAGATCTTTAAGCTCATTTCTCCTTCCCCCAAATAGCAGCCAGAAATGTTTCTCCCCCGAGAGAAAATTTCATTTCTGCTTTGTTCACGACTCAGGAGCATGGCGTTTGGGAGGCTTCTGCGACCCCCAGTAGCTGGAAGGACACCCAGAAGTGTGACATTGGGGTGGACAGGCCTGAAGGTTCATTGTCACAGAGGAAGATTAATCGGGATACGTTTTGTCTATTGTTTTTAAGTTATTTATTTATTTTGAGAGAGAGAGAGAGAGAGAGAGAGAGCAAGAGGGGCAGAGAGAGAGAGAGAATCCCGAGCAGGCTCCTCACTGCCAGCGCAGAACTCAACGCGGGGCTTGAACTCACAAACCACGACATCATGACCTGAGCCGAAATCAACAGCGGGAGGCTTAACCCACTGAGCCGCCCAGGCGCCCCAGTCTGGATACTTTTTAAACGTGTCAAGCCTCTGTCTGTGTTGCACAGCACGAATCCTGAACGAATCACAAAATGTGCCTAAGTCTCCACTGTGGAAAAGATCAAAGAGCCGTCAGCCCCCAGTACGAGGGGACAGAAAGGACTCGGACGGTTGCAGGAGTGACAGGGGGTGGGGGCTGCCTCCGCGGTGCGGAAGTTGCAGGAGGAGACGAGGGGCAGAGAAATGACTGTTTAATAATCAAAACAGCTTTTCCTGAGCACTTTTATCACAGCAGGGCCTCTGCTAAAGGCTTTCCGTGTTTCGTGCGGAGTAAACCTCTCTCGGCGAGTCTGCGAGGTAAGTGCACTTGTGTTTTACCATCTCTCGGAGGAGGAACTGAGGCAAGTTGGTTAAGCAATGAGTCCAAGATCACATCACCAGAACGCGGTGGGGCTGGGCCGGGATCCCCCTTCTGCCTGATTCTAGCCCCACTGTGCGGCCACCTCCCTACAGGTCTGGATGTGACTCACGGCTGGGCTGGGGGCCCCCTCGTCCCTCTCCAGCAGCCCATACTCAAAGCCCAGCAGCCGACTTTTAGATCAGGACACCTGTGCTTTGATGCTACATTTCTTTTTTTTTTTTTTTTAAATGTTTTATTTATTTTTGAGACGGAGAGAGACAGAGCATGAACAGGGGAGGAGCAGAGAGAGAGGGAGACACAGAATCTGAAGCGGGCTCCAGGCTCTGAGCGGTCAGCCCAGAGCCTGACGCGGGGCTCGAACTCACGAACTGCGAGATCATGACCTGAGCCCCCCAGGCGCCCCTGCATTTCTTAAAACAACCTGAAGAAAATGTGCACATGATGCCTCCTTATAACAAGGAGCAAGTCGGGGCAGAGGGGGGACTTCGCCTGAGGTCACAGTCCTGCTGGATTCCTCCCTCCCTGTCCTGCTGACTCACCCCCTTGCTTGCTGGTTTCTCCTGAGAGTGCTCAATGAATCCTCCCCCACCCCAGGGTCTGGGAACCCGATATTAGACGGGGAGTTTACCAGAGATGACAGCTGCTTTTTCGCATCAGCTTATTAAGATACAGGTTCTGGACGATAAATTGCATCTGTTTAATGCTACAATTGGATGGATTTTGGCACTCGTATGTATCCGGGGAAACAACGGCCGCAGTCACGGTATAAACGTTTCCATCACCCCAAAGAGATTCTTTGTGCCCCTTCGCTGGCCACCCCTCCCGCTGCCCCCAACGCCAGAAACCACGTCTTCACGGTTCTTCAGATCAGTCTCTTTGCCCACTGCCTGAACATTAAGCCGAAACTATGGTTTTTGTATGGCACCACTTCAAGGTACCAACTTTTACAACAGTTAAGAAGATGCTAGCATTTTCTACCTGGGTGCCTGGGTGGCTCGGTCGATTAAGTGGCGGACTCTTGATTTTGGCTCAAGTCACGATCTCACGGTTCATGGGTCTGAGCCCCACATCGGGCTCGGCACTGACAGTGCATGAGCCTGCTTCTGATTCTCTCTCTCTCTCTCTCTCTCTGCCCCTCCCCTGCTCGCATTTGCACTCTCTCAAAATAAATAAGTAAACTTAAAAAAAAAATTTTTTTTTAAAGAAAATGCTATCTACCAACAAACAAATTTCAAAATGCATGATGAACTTAAACATGCATTTCTGGATCATGCATAGCTAATCAGGGTCACTAATTAGCGGCCGTCTGCCTCCCATCCTTAATTTAGGGAGCAAGGCACCCTGCATATCGTTGAGTCTGGTATCACTAAAGTCGGCCCCGTGATCAAAATATATAAAGTCGTATCGCCCAAGAGGTGGGGCAAAGGGCACGAAAGGGTTTTGTGAGCAGGCCTAGAGATTGCTCACATCACGTTCGGCCAGTTCCATGGGCTAGAACTCACTGATCCAACCACACGTAAATGCAAGAGAGGCTCAACAGACCACTGTCAGTGTGCCCAGGAATTACTCATGCTCTCAGGTATGCAAGCAGCTCTCTGAGTGGAAGAGGAAAGCTAGGAAGAGGGAGAAGCAAGGGATACCGACATGCGATGTCATAGCAACAACGTAACAACGAAGCAGCACACGATGAGAAGGACTGTCATCTTTTGAACAGTCTCATGCCCAGCGTTCATCATGGTGTATCAGGTGATTCTCACGATTTTGTAGGCGTCCAAGTTACAGGTAAGGATTAAAGCAGTGTGAGATTACATGACACAACACGGTTGCGCGGCCGTCCGGTGGCAGAGAATAGATTTGTATCCTGATCCTTCTTGACTCCCTCGTGTCTGAGGTTAGTATCAGGAAGAACAAATCAACAAGAGCATGTTCCCTACTCCCATGAGAGAGCTATGGAATATTGGCAGCAGGTTTCAAAATAACCCAGGGCATCAAGAATACCAAGATTCTGCTGTTGTCGTCCAAGGAGTCTAGAAGGATTATAGACTCTAGAATACACTTCCCACAACTTAGATCTCAGAACAGATGCTGAAGAAGACATGTGCACCATCGATCCGAGGGTGGGGTCAGCTCAGCCCCAGGAAGTGGAGAGAGTTATCTGCTACTTATAGTCCCCTCTGCATTCTAAGAAGGATGGATCACAAAGAAGGTTCTTAATGAGACGATGGGGGTGAGGAGGAGGGCACACATTTTTTAATTTGAGAGAGGGAAATTTTCCGTAGGTAAGAAAAGAATTGATTGTCATGGGGAGTGGGTGTGATGTGAGGTCTGGGAACAAAGATAAGGTAGGCACCAGGGGGACTGACAAGGTCGTGAGGGGCCAAAAGGGAAGACACTCAGCAATGCGGCAGCCGATGAGAAAGAGTTTGGGAACAGACAGAAAGTGCGGAAGGAATTTCAGGATGGATTGCTGTGCGGTGCGGGATGGAACTGTCCTGTATCACTCAGGGTTTGGTCATGAAAAAGGCTTCTCCAAGTATCTTTCGCCAGGAAGGGAATTAATATAGGATTTCAATCCCTTCACAACTAGTGAATATTTTCGAGTTCTCATGGAACTCTCACCAAGATAAAGCACATCCAGGGCTTCAAAAATATTTTTAAAAAATTGAAATGACACAGAATATGTTCTCAGACCAAAATGGAATCAACTAAAAATCACAGAGAGATGACAGGAATGTTTGCAAACACTTGAAAATTTAAAAACACGCTTCTAAATCATCCATGGGTCAAAGAGGAAGTCTCAAAGGAAATAGAAAATACATAGAACTAGATGAAAACAAAAACATAATGAGTCAAGGTCGGTGGGGGTGTAACTAAGGCAGGTCTAATAGGACAACGTGCAACACTAAATGCTTAGTTAGAAAGGAACGGTCTCACATAAGTAATCTAAATTTCTTTCTCAAGAAACTAGAAAAAGGGCAAAATAAACCTAATAAGCAGAAAGAAGGAAAAAAACAAATCAACAAAATGAAAACAAAAGCAACACACAAAATCAATGAAATGAAAAGCTGGTTTTTCCAAAAAATCATCAAAAATGGTAAACCTCTAGCAAGACATGAGAGAGAGAGAGAGAGAGAGAGAGAGAGAGAGAGAACACCAATTAATGTCAGGATTGAAACAGGGGACATCACTACAGACCCTTCAGTAAAAAAAAGGATAACAAAAGAATACTAGGAACATATGATCCTAAGTGCAAAATCTTACAAGAAATGGAGCCATTTATCAAATAGTGACAGAGAAAAGCATTTGACAAAACCGTTCACCCATTCATAACAAACATTCTCAGTGAACTATGAATGTAAACTTCCTCAAAGTGATAAACAACAACTACAGAGAGCCACTGACCCCATCACACTGATGAAAGTCAGGGCTTTGCTCCACAATCAGGAACGAGGCAAGATGTCCATTATTTCTTCCTTACCACTCCTACCACAGAGCTTAACCAGTGGCAAGGAAGAAAAAGAAATAAAAGGCATACAAATTGGAACAGAGGAAGTAAAATTTAGTGCCTATTTGAGGAAGACATGGTCACCTGCAGAGAAAATCCCAAAGAATCTACTAAAAAACTCAGAACCAATAACTGAGTTTAGCTAGGTTGCAGGGAGGAGAAAACCCAAAAAACAAAAAGCAACCACATTATTATGTATTAATGAACCCAAAACTAAAAACACAATACCATTTACAATTGCTCCAAAAAGCTTTTAGATTATACTTCTGTACCACTTTACCAACACATTTGCAGGACTTGATGCTAGGACTTGCAAAATGCTGGTGAAGGAAGTCAAAGACCTAAATAAATGTAGACAGACAGCCTACGTACATGGGTTGCAAGACTCAACATAGGAAAGATATCAGTTTATTCCCCAATTGATCAACAGGTTTAAAACAATTTAGATTAAAATCCCATCAAAGGTCTTTTTGTACAAAAAAACATAGACAAGCTGATTATTCTTACATTTATATGGAAAGTCATAGGACTTTGAATTGCTAAAACTTTTTTTTTAATGTTTATTTAATTTTGAGAGATAGACAGACAGAGAAGGAGCAGGGAGAGAGAGGGAGACACAGAACCCAAAGCAGGCTCCAGGTTCTGAGCTGTCAGCACAGAGCCCAACACAGGCTTGAACTCATGAACTGTAAGATCATGACCCGAGCCAAAGTCAGCCACTTAACTGACTGAACCACCCGGGAGCCCCTGCTAGAACAATTTTGAAAATGAGGAATAAAGCCAGAGGAATCACTTCATCTGATTTCAGGACATCATCTACAGTAATCCAGGCAGTGTGGTTTTGGCAGAGGGATAGACAGATCAATGGGACAAAACAGAAGATGTAGAACTAGATTCTCGAAGACGCCCGCCTGGGGGCGCTTGGGTGGCTCAGTCGGTTAAGCGGCCGACTTCAGCTCAGGTCACGATCTCGCGGTCTGTGAGTTCGAGCCCCGCGTCGGGCTCTGGGCTGATGGCTCAGAGCCTGGAGCCTGCTTCCAATTCTGTGTCTCCCGCTCTCTCTGCCCCTCCCCCGTTCATGCTCTGTCTCTCTCTGTCTCAAAAATAAAAATAAAAAAACGTTAAAAAAAAAATTAAAAAAAAAAAAAAAGACGCCCACCTGCCTTTTGACAAAGAGGCCATGACAGCCTTTTCAACGAACGGTGCTGAAGCAAGTAGATAGCCACAGGCGGGAAGAAACTAACAGCCGTCAGCCTCAACCTCACATCTCACACAAAAATTAACTCAAATCGATCACAGCCTTAATTATAAAATGTCAAATGCAAGACCCCAGAAGATGACAAAGCAGAGATCTTTGGTCTCTGCGTCAAGGCCACGTGTTCCTAGACTTGAGGCCAAAAGCGCCATCCATAAAAAGAAAAATTGCTAAATTAACCTTCTTCGAAACATAAACCTTTCCTCTTCGAAATCCTCTGCTCAGCTGACGAAAACACAAGCTACGGACTCAGCAAATATTTGTAAGCAACATCTCCAGCAAAACATTTGTATCTAAAATGGACAGCACTCTTCAAACTCAAAAGCAAAAAATCCAGTTAGAAAATGGGCAAAGACATGGGGCATCTGGGTGGTTCAGTTTGTTAAGCGTCCGACATTGGCTCAGGTCATGATCTCGCGGTCCTCGAGTTCGAGCCCCGCGTCGGGCTCTGTGCTGACAGCTCGGAGCCTGGAGCCTGCTTCGGATTCTGTGTCTCCCTCTCTCTCCCTTCCCCTCCCTTGCTCATGCTCTGTCTCTCTTTCTGTCTCAAAAATAAAGATTCTTTTTTTTTTTAATTAAAAAAAGAAAGAAAATGGGCAAAGACATACACGGACATCTCCCCGAAGGAGACATACTAATGGCAGCCACGCGCATGAACACATCTTCAATATCATTAGTCATTAGAAAATGTAAGTAGAAACTACCACGACCTACCACCACGCACCTATCAGAATGCCCGAAATACAAAACACAGCGACAAAACCAAATGCTGGTGACAATGGGGAGAAACGGGATCCCTTGCACATTGCCGTCATGGATAGAAAATAATACAGCTACTCTGGAAAAGAGTACGGCTGTTTCTTCCAAAACTAAACCATGTCCTTACAGTACAACTCGGCAGTCACATATCTGGGCGATTTATCTTAAAAAAAAAAAAATTAAGATTTTTAAATTGAGATGCAGCCTGAAGTACACTCATCTTAAGGTTTCGCATATGTATACACCCGTGTAACCGCTAGTCAGGACGTTGCCAGAAGCCAGAACATTCCCTGACCGGGTACTTCCCAGTCCGTACCCACGGGGTAACTGCTGTTTTGTTTCCATTTCCATGCGTTAGTTTTGACCGTTCTTGAGCTCAATAGAAATGGACTAATGTAGTATATAGTAGCAGCTGATTATCCTTTTATGCTGTTGTGTAGTATTTCATCATATGGACATCCCGCAATTTACCCATTTTATTGTTGATAGGAATTTGGGATTTTCAGTTTGGGACTATTCCGAATAAAGTTACTAGCACCACTCTTGCGCATGTCTCTTGGGTCCACCTGTACCTCTCTGTCTTGAGCGTAGAGATTGCAGTAGCATTTCCGGGTCAAAGAGAAGGCATACGTTTCACTTTACATTTTGCTTAGCGGTCTTCTAAGTGGTTGTACCAATTTATACTTTTCGCCGGTGCGTGAGAGTTCTGGTTGATCCACATTTTCGCCAACACTTGGTATTGACTATTGTTAGGAATCTTTCTTTCTTCCTCCCTCCCTCCCTCCCTCCCTTCTTTCTTTCTTTCCTTCCTCCCTCCCTCCTTTCTTTCTTTCTTTCTTTCTTTCTTTCTTTCTTTCTTTCTTTCTTTCTTCCCTCCCTCCCTTCCTTCCTCCCTTCTTGCTTGCTTTCTTGCTGTCTTGTTTTCTTTCTTGCTTTCTTTCTCTTTTTTCTTTCTTTCTCTTTTTTCTTCCTTCCCTCCTTCCTTCCCTCCTTCCTTCCTTCCTTCCTTCCTTCCTTCCTTCTTTCCTCACTCAGCCATCCCGGTGGGTATGTGCTGCTATCTCTACCTATCTAAAACTGTGGTTTCCATTTGCATTTCTCCAATGATTAGTGTGATATTGAGTACTTTTTCATGTATGTGTTGGTTCATTGGATGTCCTCTTTTATGAAGTCTTTTGCCTATCTAAAAGAAAATTAGGTTGTCGTTTCCATATTGACTTCCTGGGGTGGGGGGCGGTTTAATCTATTCTGTATATAAGCCCTTCATCCGAGAGACGTATCTTGACCTGTTTCTGGCTACGGGCATTCCTGCCCTTTTCTACTCAGCTCCTAGAATCCCCGGTCACCCCTGACACTGATTCTGGTCGCAACCATGCCCAGGCTGTAGCTTCTGGACCCCACTGGAGAGACCAGCCATCCCCCAATACCACCGCCAGGATCTCGGCCTCATGCCAGCCCCTGCCCGGCCAGATTCTGGACCAGCCACGGGACACAGGTCTCTACCATTTGTCCCTTCTCCCCTCACCTCTTTCTCAGGAGCAGGAAGATTTCGCACTCAGGTGCCTGACAACGTCGCTCTGAACAAAAGATGTCACACGTCACCCTCACTTGTGGTCGCACGCACACCTCAGTGCAGAGGTGGGGACCCCCAGCACCTTGCGTTCGTGTAGCTCTGTGCAGGGTGCTGTGGAAACCGTGCACGAGATGGTGGGGCCCGGGTCCAGCTGCTGAGAAGCTTCCAGTCAAGTTGGAGAGAAAAGAGGTAACACAGGTTCCATGATATCCCGGAACAGCGTGTGGTGGTCAGCACGTAAATAGGGCACCTCCTTGAGATAGTCTCTCCTTGCCTTTTCAGCGCGGAGGTGGGGGGTGGGGGTCCTTGGATAGCTTCTTGGACACCTTTTTTGTTTTTTGCACGCAGGAGGCACTTTTGCCACACATTTGCCACTTTGATGGAGGCTTGGGCGGAAGAAATAGACTGCCACTTGGTTCCCACCTGCCGGCTGCCAGGCACGTGGGGAATCACATTTAATTCTTGCCACAAGCCAGAGAAAGAAAGGTTATTATCCCGGTTTTACAGGTGGGGAAACTGAAGCTCGAGGCAAGTGGTGGAGAAAATTGCCCGAGACTGCACATCGCATGGTGGGCGTCCGAGGGAACCGTAATTGGGACCCAAGCGTGACAGGCCGGTGCCCTGGACAGTAAGGCGGCAGCGGGAGAGGAGCGAACGACACAAGAGAGAGCGGCACAGCCAGGCTGTCAGCCCCTCTCCCTGAAACGTCCCCAGCCTGGAAAGCGGGATCCCTCACGCACCCAACTGCTCTTGAAGCCCGTGGGTCCCCGGGAAGCCTCCGTGCCTCCCCCCACCTTGCCCACCCACGAATGCCCGAGGCCACACCCTGGGGCTGCGGGCAGTGGGCGGACCGCTTGTTGATGGGATCCCTAGTGGCGGCTGGTGGCCTGGCCCTTGGTCCTGCGTCCTCTGGCCTCGCTGTGCTGAAACGGGAATTCTACCGCCCAGACAGCAGGAGGACCTTCGACATCAGGCCCTGGATGACGGCTCTGCCACGGTCCAAGAGTGCCCTCTAAAGGACCGGGTCGTGGTGAGCGCGGGAGGTCACGGCCTTCGAGCCACAGCCATTGTCCTCTCTACTCTTGGGAGCAGGCCCTGGGAGGGGCGGTCCACCGACTCTGTCTCTGTCCCCCAGTGGTAATTGGTTTAGACCCCTGTGGGCCATACTGCCAGACCTCCCTCCTTGAGCGCCAGGAGGAAGGATGGGGGGTCTTGGTCTCTTCTCCCAGGGACAGTCCCTCCCCGGTGCTCTGTGTAACTAAGGCCACTGAAAATGCAAGCCCGGGGCAGGGAGGCCCAACTGGCCTCAGGTTCGCCCGACCTGGGGAGGCCCCCCCCCAACAGCCATCTTTGGAAAGGCCTTTGAAGGGACTCTGGGTCCTCTTTACAGAGACGTCATGAAACAGGCATGATTGGAAGCATCACAAAGAGGATAGGAGGCTCAAAATGGGAACTCAAGATGAGAAAGTAGCATTGTGTGGACAGCAGTGAAGCGGCGTTGGGGGGGAGGTCCTGGAGCAGGGGGAGGGGGGCTCCCTGGGGGGGAGGGGGGCCCTGGAGCAGGGGGAGGGGGGCTCCCTGGGGGGAGGGGGGCGGCCCTGGAGCAGGGGGAGGGGGGCTCCCTGGGGGAGAGGGGGGGCCCTGGAGCAGGGGGAGGGGGGCTCCCTGGGGGAGAGGGGGGGCCCTGGAGCAGGGGGAGGGGGGCTCCCTGGGGGGAGGGGGGCCCTGGAGCAGGGGGAGGGGGGCTCCCTTGGGGAGAGGGGAGGCCCTGGAGCAGGGGGAGGGGGGCTCCCTTGGGGAGAGGGGAGGCCCTGGAGCAGGGGGAGGGGGGCACGCTGGGGGCAATTTAGGGAAGGAAATGCTGGTGCAGGACAAAGGGAGTTGGAAGAAATTTCTGTTCCTAGACCTTCCTCTCCAGCCCGGTCTGTAGGAGGTGAAAGAGCACAAGATTATCAGATGAAAACTTTGAACAGGATCTTCAGCGACAGGCACGCGGCCAGCTGGTGCTTGGGGGGTGGGGGCAAACACCAAAAATGAAGGCCAGTAAACAGAACTAAATACCCCCTCCCCTCCTCCTCACGCCCCAGTGAAAATCCACAGAAAGAAAAGGAAGACGGCAGGGAGACCAGAAAGTCCAGAAAAAGGGAAGGACGAAGTGGCTCCGAGACGCCTGGACCGAAGGCACGAACCCGAAGGTGCAGACCCCTGGCTAGAGCCCGTGTTTGGGTGCCCTGAACCTGAGCCCCACCCGCCCCCACCCAGGGCAGCGGGCAAGGCCTGGGCCTCGCTCGGTGGAGAGAACTGGGCTGAGCCGCCGCGGACTTGTGAGCGGGCGCCCCTCCGGCGTGAGGGGATCCCCCTGAAATCAGGCAGCTGGGCCCCCGGCTAGTTGTGCAAAGGGCAGGCACTCAAATAAAAGCTAGTTTCTGCGCAGACCCGAGGTTCGTATACACTGAGAGGCAAACTTTCTCATTAGGTCCCTTTGGCCACACAGATTTTTTTTTTTAACTTTTTTTTTTTTTTTTTAATGTTTATTTATTTTTGAGACAGAGACAGAGCATGAACAGGGAAGGGTCAGAGAGAGAGGAGGCACAGAATCGGAAACAGGCTCCAGGCTCCGAGCTGTCAGCACAGAGCCCGACGCAGGGCTCGAACCCACGGACCGTGAGATCATGACCTGAGCCGAAGTCGGCCGCTCAACCGACTGAGCCACCCAGGCGCCCCGAGGCCACACAGATTTAACACTGAGGCCCTGTGCCCTCACGGCCTGCGGTCGCCCGGCAGCGTGAGCTGGCAAAGGATCCATATCAGCTCTCCGGGAGGAAAGAACGAAAAAGGCATCAACGCGTGGCATTTGCTGATCCCCCGGGGCCGGGAAGGCTCTTCCCGTGGCCAAGTTCCGGCTACCGACTTAATGTCACTGACGGTGTAGTTGGGTCGCCTGAGTCTGCCGTAGGGGTTAGGGAGCCATAATAACACTAACTCTACGTACTAAAGGTCTTAGGCGCATCCCTTCCTTAAGGCTCACAGAAGGGAAAAGTGAGGCTCAGGAAAATAGCGAGCTTGCCCTGGGTCACCAGCTACTATTCGGTGGAACCGGGTGTTTGCAAGAATGTAGCTATATCAGTCTGCCCCGAACCAACAGTTCTCAAGATTCAGTCTCAGGAATGTGTATGTCTACTGTACCGTTGCAGATACCAATGAGCCTTTGTTTATGTGGATTATTAATATTTACTGTGGCAGAGTCGGTTACGTGTCCGACTTCGGCTCGGGTCACGATCTCACGGTCCATGAGTTCAAGCCCCGCGTCCGGCGCTGTGCTGACAGCTCGGAGCCTGGAGCCTGCTTCGGATTCTGGGTCTCCCCCTCTCTCTGCCCTTTCCCCACTAGCGCTCACACACACGCTCTCTCGCTGTCTCTCAAAAATAAACATTAAAAAAATTAAAAAAAAAAAAATACGTACCGTAGCAGGAACTAAAACTGAGCCCTGAACCCAAATTCAGCGATTCCCTTAAAGTAACAGGAATGAAACTGTTACATCATAACATAAGTAACACTTTCGGGAAAATAATTTTGTTTTCCCCGGATGCAAACAATGTCAGTGCAAAGAGTGGCGGGATCCCCAAAGCTGCTTCTGCCCCACCGCCCGCCCCGCACCCCCTCCTCCCCCACCCACCGCCCCGTCTGTTGTGATCGTTTTGGCTGAAGTCTGCGAAGGAAAACCAGCCGCACACAGGGACGTAGCTGGAAAAGGGAAGACCTCAGGGACCCCTGGCATGGGTGTGGGAGACCCCTAGGGGTCCTTGGACCCCATTTTGAAAACCGCCAGGCGACTGAGAACAAACTGAGGGTTGATGGGGGGTGGGAGGGACGGGAGGGTGGGTGATGGGTATTGAGGAGGGCACCTTTTGGGATGAGCACTGGGTGTCGTATGGAAACCAATTTGACAATAAATTTCACATATTGAAAAAAAAAAAAAAAAAGGAAAGAAAACCACCAGGCGGATAACAGTTGTACTTGGTACAAAAGCCAAGCGGTACAAAGTAACAGACAGTGAAAACTCGGGCTTGGTGTCTCCCCCAGGCGCACCTGTTTCCCTCCCCAGGGACCAGGAATATTAGCCATTCATCCTGCTTCCTTCCAGAGACATTGTACCTTCCCCACCAGGGCCTTCCTGCTGGCGGCATCCAGGGCACACGGCCTTTGCTCCGTCCGTCCAGCCTGGGGCGCGGCAGACATGGCCAAAGAGCCCTCCGGGGAGGGGGACCGGATTTCTACCCCCACCGGCGACGGGTAGGCGCGACTCTCCCTGAGCCTCGCTAATACAGCGTAGGGACCAGATGCGAGGTCAGGCCCCAGGACGTCCCCGCTGAGCCTCAGCGGGGGCCCGGGAAGTGGAACCTATCTGGGCAGCCCGGCGAGGGTGCTCCTTCTGTGCGACAACCAGTCACCCAAGGCTTCCTGAGCGTCTACGCCCTGGGACGCGTCCGTCGGCCACCTCCAGCCCCCGGGCCCGTGACAGATCCCTGGGGGGCCCGGTGAAAACGCAGTTTCTCTTTCAGGGGGCCCGTGGTGAGGTCCCAGGGCCTGCCGTTTGGGACGAGCGCCCGGGTCTTGGTGTCACACGCTAATCAGCAAGTGTCTAGACAGGATCCTCAAACTCCAAAAGTGCTCAAGAGGCACCAGAGGGCTTGCCCCAAACACAGCTTCTGGGTCCGACACCCGCCCCCAGGGATTCTGATTCTGCAGGTCCGGGGTGAGGCCCTGAGAACCTTTCTTCTCAACAAGCTCCCACGTGATGCGGGTGCGGCCAGCCCCCAGACCACCCCTGGAGTTCGCGCTGGTTCCGGGCCCTGCCTAGCTCCTCTGAGCCCCGTAACTGCCCGGTGTGCGACCGAGATCGGGGGCACTTCATGGACGTGTGGTGAATGCGGTGGGAGGGAAGAGCCAGCGCGAGCCAGTGCCCGGATTCGGCTCTCGGACTAGAAGGAGGAAGGGAGAGGTCCGCACGCCTAACTGTCCACGGCTCAGATCTGAGGTCTGAAGGGTTGTTATCGCCTCTTCATTCCTCCCCGCCTTCTCAGTTCTCGCAGGACGCCTGCAGGGTTCCCTCCAGCCGCATTCAACTTTGTGGGTGCGGGCGTGGGGCTGGCTGTGCCCGAGGCCGGATTTTGCTGGGTGGACACCACGAGGTCAGAAAAGAGCCTGACAGCTGAGGGTGGAGGTAAGGGGGTGGGGGACGGAGACGGGAGCAATGGCCCGTGGGCTCAGGCTGGTGGGCAGTATAAGGAGGCTGACGGTCTGTACAAAATTGACATACCCACAGCCCCACTGAGGTCAAGGACCTGTTGGTGCCCAATGACAGGAGGGAGGAGAGGTGGGAGTGGGGTCAGAGGCTGGGGTGCCGGGAGCCAAGGTATGAGGGGCCACAGATGCCCTGACGGCGAGATCCGGGAGTTAGGGTCACGGGCGCGAGTGGCCGAGGAGCACGGAAGACATGGCCATGGCGGAGAGGGTTCAAGGAAGCCCTTGGCCAGAGACTGGAGGAGACCTGTACTTCGGTGGAGGGTAAAATACAGTTTCAAGGCCTCCCCCCCGCCACCCCATCCTGGGCCACACGGCCTTCCACAGCGTGACTGCACCACTCCAACTAAACCAACGTGTCCTATCTCCCGACTCCTTGGCTGTGGCTGGGCTCGGTGACGTGCTTCGACCCTCACAACGCAGCAGAGGTGACACGAGGTGACTTCTGAGGCCAGGCCTTAAGACGCTCCACAGCTTTTGCTCACGCCCGAGCCCCACCCCTGCAAAACACAAAACAAGGCAAAACAAACAAACAAAAAACCCATCAGCCCCTCAGAGCCCCCACACCTGCCTCTCCCGGATGATTTCTGGCTGTAGAGAGTGGAGTGGGAAGGGCTGCAGGGAGGAGGTGGCCTCTTGGGTGATCCAGGCAGGGTGGCTTCTCGTGTGTCCTGGGTCATGGTCGTGCCCAACATCCTCATTCACGGTGGCACATGACCCAGCACAAGAGGGCAGCTGGGCAGAATGCAGGGGACAGATTACTGGACCTACTTCCTCTGGTTTGCCAGGCTGGGTTGGCAGCACGTTGTGGGGCAAGACAGCCTGGGAGCTACCAGGCGTGAGACCAGAGGTGGAGAATAAGGAGGAGAAAAGACTGCCTGGGGAAGAAGGGGTGGTGGAGAGAGAGGCTAGGGAAGGAGATTAGACAAGGTGGGGATAAAAGGCAGTGGTGTGGAGGGGGCAAGGGTAGGCTACTGCCTAGGGGCCACCAGTGTCCCCCAAAGGCCCTCGTGTCCCTCTGTGAGACGCCCGTCAATCCGTCTTTGGTGTCCCCAGAGGGGCCCGGGGTCGGAAGCAATCTCTTCTGCCAAGTAGGCAGACAGCGTGGCCCGGGACTGGGTGGCAGAGAGAGCACCGCCAGCCCCTCCCCTCCCCCGGAAATTCACCTACAGGTGTAGCACTGGACCCTGAAAGGCGTACCTCAATGACACGCAGGCTCCACGCAGGCAAGGAGCCTGGCCTTACCGCGTCCCGGTCAAACAGAACATAAGATTTCGGGATGTTGAGGTTGAGACAGGAAAGGAGAAGTGGGAACGGCTGTGTCAGCATCAGATGTCGTGGATGAGACCCAGAAAGGCAGCATGGGACATGAAGGAGGGGGGTCAGCAGGCCAGATCGGGGGTTGATGCTGCAGGGGGCGCCCCATCAAGGAAACAGAGGCCGAGGCAAAGTCAAGGTTAGAAGACCGTGGTGTGCACCTTACGGACACTCCTGTCTGTTCCCACTACATCTAGGGCCACGGCCACTGCCTAAATGCCCAGCCCTGTGCTCTGGTGGAGAAGAATCTCCCGGGGATGATATCCAGGGACAAAAGCCAGAGAGAAGCGGCCCTCAGCCAGTGGCGGGGAAGGCAGAGATGTGATGATACGTGCCCGGTTTCCTCAACCCTCTGGCCCCACAGTTGGGGTGACTCTGAGGGGCTCCCTGGGTTCCCCAGGGGGCCTGGGTGCCACTTACCTTCTGCAGGAGTGGCTCTATAATGCTCCCTTTCCTGGCCCCCTTTCCCCTCCCCTGCAGTGTCTCCTGGGATCCGCTGCAAATACATTACTTGCATCTGCGTCCCGTTCCAGGGTTTGCACCTAAAAGGGAAACCCAAATTAAGGCGGGCGTTGCTAATGCTTGCCGAGCTCAGCACCAAATCATTCATTCATATGCATGTATTCATTTAACCTTCTATAAAGTGGGAATTATTAGCCTCGTTTTACAGAAGAGGAAAGAGACAATCGAACGCATACATAATACACCCAAAGTCACCTCTTTGTCAGCTTAGTTGTCTTTTGCCTCCCTCTTCCCCCATCTGTCTGTGGACGGGCTGCCAGAGAGGGGAGGCCTGACCCCAGAAGACTCCTGGAGTGTTCCTTTGAAGGGCACACGGGGCACCTTGTCTAAAGTCTTCATTCTACGGATGAAGAAACAGAGCCTTGAAGGGACAAGTGACATTTGCAAATCACATTCGCATTCATTTCTGAAATGGTGCTTTGCAGCAATCCTGTGAAGGCCACTAGAGTCCCATTTTACAGAAAAGGAGTGGAGCCCAGAGTGGCGGGCAGGGGGGAAGCCAGCACAGTGGCAGAGCAGGTGCTGGTGGCTGTGGGGAGAGTCGTGGGAAGCATCCTTCGTCACTCTTCCTTAGGCCAGGTGCTCTGTGACACTTTTCACCTCCAAGCTGACCTTGTGCATCCTGCGGCAAGCAAGAGTGCTTGGCGATCTCATGAGATGGAGTGGGAGCCAAGACTCGTCAAGGCGTGGTTACCCGCCCTTGTGTCAGGGGAGAGCTGGGATTTGGCCGCAGCCTCGGTTGGACCATCGCATTAGACAGGAACCTGCGATCAGAAAGAAATGGCTGAAACTCAGCCTACAGACCTGTACTCACTTCGGGCCGGAGGTTCCTTGAGATGAAACTGTTCAGTGGGGTCTGCAGGGGTGGAGACCGGGAGCAGAAAGGGACAGCAAACAGAGGTGGAGGACACAGGGGGCGCCAAAGAGGACCTGTCACGTCTCTCGCGCTATCAGCCGGTTCATTTGGAGAACCAGGATCCAGCGTTGGGGTTTAAATCCTTCCATTTGCAAACTCTAAAAAAAAAAAAAAAAAAAGGCTAGTCACTGACCACAAACCCTCTATGCCCTGCCCTCCCTCACCACCCCTCAATACACACACACACACACACACACACACACACACACACTATCTCAGCCTTTGATTGCTTCACAAATTCTGGGAACAGCTCATACTACCTCTCCCCACTCAACTCCACCCAACCCTACCCTACCCAATCCCCTTAAGGCAGAGCTCCCTAGAGAGAAGCACAGCCGAGTGAGCAGAGAAAATCCTTAGAGTGAGCCCAGCCTTGAGGAACCGGCCACTAGCGCGTGTCGCGGCCACTCATGGACACCCGACCATACAAAAAGAAGAACTCTGTCCCCTTCTCGTCATTCTGAAAGACTGTGAACCCTGGAGTCCTAAATCATCACACAGGAAGCTGAGGACTTCCTGTTCAATCAGGACGTTGAGCCTTGAGTTCATCAAAATTCGAAAAGCTCCAGAAACAAAGACTTCGTGGACAAAACCCCTGAGACCAGAGTAAGTGGTACTTGTTTTTTTTTTTTTTCTGTCTTGCCAGTTACCACTGAGGGCAATCTTGTTAGAAGACATATATGCAGCCAGGACTGTCGTCCTCGCACTGTAGGACATTCCTGAAAGGTGAGGAATTCTTCGAGGGTCAAGCAAATGTCTAATTAGCCCATAGATGCATCTACAAGGCAATGAATTATATGGCAATACTGACAAGGGGTGAATTTATGAGACTGTGTGCTCAGATGTAAAGCAGGGGTTTTCTTGCTAAAAAAGGAAAGCTTTCTTGAATGATTGGTTGTTGGTAACCGATTGAGAAAATCAGCCTTTCTAAAGTCTGTTAAGAAACAAGAGGCTCTCTGCGGAAAAACTATTCAGGAGGAAATCACTTGCCAAATTTCCCTATGTAAACAAAACCCAAACATGGTATATGAAGAAGTTGTAGCAAAAGGGAAATATTAATTACAAAAAACACTGCAGATGCCAGCAACCAATTTCTTGAGAAGACTAGAACCAAGGAGCCTCACAGTCAGGACTGTTGATTTGTCTCTGGAGGAGGTAGGATTTTACCCTCCCGAAGACAGGGAGATGTCCTCTTGGGATGCATCCATTCCGTTCTACTAACAAAGAGGCAGGTCAGACTGTGTTCCGAAGGTGGAGGGGCACGGGAGGGGTGGGGTGAGGGCTACTTGGAGGTATCTATTTCAACTGTTCCTTCATAGAAGAATCTGGAGTGCCCCGATTTTCCGAGTTAGAAGCTCTCAGAAGTTTGCATAGCTTGTCAACCAGGCGGTCTATTATTCACTGATGCTTGAGTCCCCACTCCGACTAGGGGGACAGCTCTAGACTATTCAGCCTGTGGGCAGTGAAGGGCCGGGAAAGGTTTAGCCACTGGCCCTCATGGGAAAAAAAGAGCCCTGATTTCTAGTGTTTGTGGATTTCTGTGGCATCGATATCCCCACTGTGGTTGATTTCAAAGCTACCAAACCCCTGAATGCCGAGCTGGGGAGAGGTGGGCACAATCGGTTTTTACGAACCAGTGTAAGCCAGCCCCAGCATGCTACCAGGCTTGGGCGTCTTAGCCCCACAGACTGTCCTTTCTCTACTCAAAGCCCTCACCAGCTCCCAGGCTAGAGGATCCTGCTGATCACCTCGGGGCTGACTTTGCAGCAGCCTCTTGCAGGCCTCAGTTGCACCACGGGCCTTCTGTCTCCCTGCAAGGCCCCTTCCTCCCCACCCCCACCCCATCCCTCTCCCGGACTTGCTTGCGGATTGTTGCCTGGCGCCTGGCAAGTTGGGAAAATAGCCAACGAAGTTGGAGGGGGTGGTGGTGAAGGCGGGTCTCTGTTCAAATGGCCCGGGGGCAATGCTGACTCGGTTTGCCCTCATCTTCGTCCAAATTCCCCAGGACCCCTGGGCTCATGGGCTCAGGCTTGCAGCAGCGGCTCCTTGCGCTGCCAAGCTTCTGGTTGCTTCCGCCGTAAATCTGCCGGCCTACCCAAAAGTGCTGTCTGCCAAGCCCACCTGCCCGTACTGGCAGTGGCAGCAGAAGTCAGAAATTGCCCACACAGCCTGGTTAGTGACTGCCAGCCTGGGTCCCTCCAGAAGGAGAGCTGGTGGGGTATAGGCAAGTCCAGAGCTGGACGAGTGAGCCACAGGGACGGATTTGACGGGAAATGACAGCTCCCCAGCCAGGATGCCGGACAGCCCCCTGCCCTGTCCCGTGTGCCTTATTTTCCAACGGCCGCTGCAGAAATGTGAATTTTGTAAGCTGGAAACATTCGCTAAGCAATTTAGAAGACTAGAGACTCCAGATTCAGGATGGGAGTGATGATGTGGGTACCGGCTACTTTAGTGAGGCCAGCCTGGGACTGGCCTCAGAGAGGGGCCGGTGCAGGGAAGGAGGAACCCTAATATCTACCGAGGGCCCGAAAAATACCGAGGTGTCGCTTTTCTCATACATGCATTACCTTACAGCAGCCCTGCAAGGTAGGTGCTACTTTCCCACAGTACAGAGGAGAACCTAAGGCTCAGAGAGGTAGATTAACTTATCCCAAGTCACACAGCCGGTAGGTTACACCAAAGCCCATCCATGCTCCCTTCGGGGAAGTGTCTTCAGGAAGTGATTGGAACAGACTGAAAGAGCCTGCTGACCATCAGGAACTGGGGGAAGTCCCACGAAGGCAAGCGATCCAGTGGCTGTTCTGTGTTTTTGTTTGTTTCAAGACAACCCTGGGTGCAAATATCCAAGAGCCAGACTGTACTTTCCTCTGAATCTTCCTCACGGCTCTCACAGGTTGTCTACGAAGTTGCCTGTAGACCCACCTGTGCCACATCTGGGCTGTATGACATGAGCCAGGCTGACCCACTCTGCGTCCTCAGCGTCCTCATCCACTAAGGGATGGAGCTGGCCTTCTAGAATTTCACTATGGCAGCGCTGTGGGTAGGATAATTTTTGCGTGGCAGGACATCCTTGGCCCTGCCTAACGAATGGCCAGACAGCAGCATCCCTCGTCCCCGGGGCACCACCCCCTCCCTCCGGAAAAAAAAAAAAAGGCCACACATTTTCATGTGTCCCCGGGGCGCTATGTCACCCCTGACTAAGAACCTTTTAGGCCCCCGGAGCCATGAAAATCCTTCTGTAAGTTTTGGACTCTCAGCATCCTTCTGGGGACCCCATGGCGCAAAATCATTGCTCTGAGATTGGAGGCAGGAGCCCCAGTGATTTCAGGAATGGGCGTGAGAGCCACTCACGCCCGAGTTTGAACTCCACCGTTCGTTCTTCATAAATACGTGTCCTTCCCACTTTGAACGTCTGCATCATCACCTCCAGACAGGGGGACAATAGCGACACCTGCTTGGGGGCGAGGGGTTGCCTAGCACTGAGTCCACTGCCAAGACCGCGGGAAGCACCGGTTAGGAGCAGTGGGGCGAGACCTCCCTCCGTCTGCGCTCTGTCTCCAGCCACCAGACTTTTCCTGCACGACACTTACCGTCAAAGCGATGGAATGAACCACTCGCGCGCTCATTTATTTACTGCCTACCCCCCACCCCCCGCCCCGACCCCGCCGCCGCCCCGTTAGGCTCCAGGTTCCACCAGGGCAGAGTCGACCCGGGTCCCCCTTGCTCCGTGCTGTGTCCCGGGGTCTGGTACACAGTAGGCACTCAGTAAAACAGCTGTCAGGTGGTTGAAGGCTTCTAATCATCCCTGCCTCGTCTTTGTTGTCCAGGGCCCGCCGCCCTCTGACGGCAAAGAAAACAGAGACTCGCTCCAGGATGACAGAGGCCAGCACGGAAATCACAGTCCCTACAGAGACCTTTGACGTGACGACAGAATATGACTATGGGGGCATAACCCCGTGCCAGAAGGGGGAGGAGAGGGCCTTCGGGGCCCAGCTGCTGCCCCCCTTGTACTCGCTGGTGTTCGTCATCGGCCTGGTGGGCAACATCCTGGTGCTGTTGGTCCTGATGCAGTACAAGAGGCTCAAGAGTATGACCAGCATCTACCTCCTCAACCTGGCCATCTCTGACCTGCTTTTCCTCTTCACGCTGCCCTTCTGGATTGACTACAAGCTGAAGGACAACTGGATTTTCAGCGACGGCACCTGCAAGCTGCTCTCGGGGCTTTATTACATAGGCTTGTACAGCGAGATCTTTTTCATCATCCTGCTGACGGTGGACAGGTACCTGGCCATCGTCCACGCCGTGTTCGCCCTGCGGGTTCGCACGGTCCTCTTCGGCGTCCTCAGCAGCGCCGCGGCCTGGAGCCTGGCCATCTCGGCCTCCGTCCCGGGCTTTTACTTTTCCAAGACCCAGCGGGAGTTCTCCCATATCACCTGCAGCCTCCACTTCCCTCACGAAAACCTAAAAGCCTGGAAACGGTTCCAGGCTCTGAAGCTGAACACGTTGGGGCTGGCGTTGCCTCTGCTGGTCATGATCGTCTGCTACACCGAGATCGTAAGGATTCTGCTCAGGCGACCCAACGAGAAGAAGGCCAAAGCCGTCCGCCTGATCTTCGTCATCATGATCGTCTTCTTTCTCTTCTGGACCCCTTACAACCTGGCCATGCTGGTCTCTGCTTTCCAAGACACCCTTTTCACCGACGAGTGTCGGCAGAGCAAGCAGCTGGACGTGGCCATGCAGGTGGCGGAGGTGATCGCCTACACGCACTGCTGCGTCAACCCCGTCATCTACGCCTTCGTGGGAGAGAGGTTCCGCAGGTACCTGCGCCAGCTGTTCCACGGGGTCCTGGCCACGCGCCTGGCCAAATGGCTCCCCTTCCTCTCCGCGGAGAGGCTGGAGAGGACCAGCTCAATGTCGCCCTCCACGGCGGAGCAAGAACTCTCTGCGGGGTTCTGACTCGGGCCCCTGGGGGCCGATGCGGGACCCAGCCGGGGTGACCTGCCAGGCGCGCCGACCCGAGCCGAGCCAGGTTGGGTCTCGTGGCCAGATCCGGACACGTGACCACCACGGAATGTGCAGCCACGTGGGGGTGAGCGAGTTTAAAGGCGGTGCGGGCTGAGTTCCCTCCGGGCCATGAACCTTCTCCAAGAACTTCTCCCTGGTGGGAAGGAGACGAATGAGCCCAATGGGACATTCCAGAAGACCGGGACCGAGTTTACCTGTGAAGGCCTTGGGCCCAGACAGGATTTCAGATTCGTGAGCATTAGCATTTGTAAACAGAGCCCCTTGACCCCAGGCAGCCCCTGCCCCTGCTCCCACCACCAGTGAACTTGGAAGCAGTGATTTCCACTGCTGACTTCGCTTCGAGTGGAGAGCCAATCAGCAGCCAGCAGCCCCTCCCCACCTTCCCCTCCCCTCCTCTCCCCTCCCCTCCCCTCCTGACCGCTGCAGGGCTTAGGTGCTTGGAAACCCTGAGGAACAGAGAACTCAGGGTGGGACAGCCAGAACCCTGGCGGGGAAATAGGATTGGGGAACTGCTGTTGGCAGTAGAACTGAGATCTCTGCCCTTCCCCTGCTCAGGCTCTGTCTCTCAAAAATAATAAATAAAAAAAAAATTTTTAAATTGCTTAAAAACACAAAGGGAAAAAGGAAATACCAAAATCACCCATAATCTCACCACCCAAAGACAACTACTGTGCATTTTTCGATGTATTTTCTCTTAGTTTGCTTTTTTTCCCCCCGTATGTATTTATGATGGTGACAAAGGTAGACTTCAGCTGTTTTCCTGTCGTTGTTGTTGTTTCCCAGGTGAATAGATCAGTTTAAAGCATTGTTTCTGATGGCTGCACTGAACCCCACAGCAGGGATACGCCCCAATTTACTCCACGCGTTTCCCCAGATTTGCTTGCGGGAATCAATTCAATCCAGCAGTGGTGACTGAGGACGTGCTTTTTTCAAAGCGGGTTCTCTGAGCTCTGGGAGGCACACAGGCACAGGGGTGCCCTGGAGCCCGTGGTGCTTGGGCAGCAAAGGGGAGGAAGGCATCCACCAGTCAGAAAACATCCTAAGGTGGCGGGGGGGGGGGGACGGCAGTGGGGAGCACCTGGGTGGCTCAGTCAGCTAAGCATCTGACGTCAGCTCAGGTCATGATCTCACAGTTCGTGGGTTCAAGCTCCACGTCGGGCTTTGCGCTGACAGCACAGAGCCTGCTTGGATTCTCCGTCTCCCTCTCTCTCTGCCCCCCCCTTGCTTGCGCTCTCTCTCAAAAATAAACATTAGAAAATAAAAATAAAAGACAGCACCCTGAGTAAATGGGTGTCCCACCTGGCGACACAGTGACGCCATCGGGCTGGCCACTCTTTTTTTGGACCCTAGTGTTGTCCCTTCAATCAGGGACCTACTCTGTGCACACGCTTCCTTTATGCAAAGCGACTGGTATCATGGAGGTTTGGAAAATGTTTGTCTGGGGAGGAGGAGGTCACCCTGCCCTGGGCTTACGTTTCCACACAGAAAATATGGCGAATTCCAGGCTTTGAGAGTCAAGGGAGGAGTCAGCTTTCCACTTGTACACCTGCCGGTTCCTCTCTGCAGTGTGGAGAGAAGGAGGCGGAACGGAATTAAGAAACATTTGTCTGCCACTTTGGTAAAATGACACTGCATCGAAAACCGTACCTGATCGCAACAATATCACAGTGAGAAATGCTGTCATTCCAACATCCTCCAGTTCCATCTTTGAAATAAGACTTGTTTTTCTGACGTGTCACCAAGGCAGTGATGTGCACTGCAGAAAACTGGAAACATCTAGAAAGGCCAAAGAAGAAAACGGAAGCACTTGGACCCACTGCCTACAGACAGCCTCTCTTAGCACATTAATGTTGAAGTGCATCTCCTTCCTGGATTGTTTCCTAAATGTACACACACGCGCGCAATCACGCTTAACATTTTTTCGTGCAGCCGCGGTAAAATTGGACCATAGCAAGCACTCAGTAAATGCTGGTTGAATGGATGAATCTTTGAAACCCCCATTTCTGTATAAAGTGAGGATAAGCCTAGTGTCTACCCCCACGGGGCTGTTTGGAGGATTAAATGAAACAAAGCAAGGAAAGCAGGTTGATCTCTTTTTTTCCTTTAAGTTTTTATTTTAAGGGCGCCTGGGTGGCTCAGTTGGTTAAGCGTCCAACTTCGGCTCGTGATCTCGCGGTTTATGGGTTTGAGCCCCGCGTCGGGCACTGGGCTGACAGCTCAGAACCTGGAGCCTGCTTCGGATTCTGTGTCTCCCTCTCTCTCTCTGCCCCTCCCCTGCTCGCGCGCTCTCTCTGTCTCTCAAAACTAAACATTAAAGAAAAATTTTTTTTAAGTTTTTACGTTAATTCCAGTTAGTTGACATACAGTGTAATATTAGATTCTGGAGTACGATGGCGTCATTCGGCACTGCCTTACATCACGTGTTACTCATCACGACAAGTGCCCTCCTTCATCCCCATCACCTATTTCACCCATCCCCTCCCCCCACCGCCACCTGCCCTCCGGTCACCATCAGCTTGTTCTCTCTGGTCAGGAGTCCGTTTCTTGGGTGATCTTTCTCCAAATCTCAGATAAGAAATCTAACACCCCCTGATGGTGCCCCTCCTCAGTTACTCACGGCACCTCCAGCCCTTCCTGTCCCTTGTCTTCCTGTCCCCCCCCCCCCACCCTTCCCTCCTTGCTCCTGTGCGTGCCGGTCACGCCCCACCTCCATGTTATTGCTGTTTCTATCATTTCATCCTTCGGAAAGGTGGCCAGAATAGCACAAAGAACTCCCACATTCCTCATCCAGATTCCCCAGCTGTCGGCATTTTACCACATTTGTTTTAATTCGTCATTCCCTCTCTCCCTCTCTCTCTCTCTCTCTCTCTCTCTCAACAGATAGACAGGCGGATCGATGTATATAAACGTACTATTTCTCAGGACCATTTGAGGGCAGGTTGCAAATATGATGCCTTGTCAGCTTTTCGTCCCTCAGAATGATTTTACCAGTGACAAGGATGCTCTCCCACATCATCAAAACAGGAAGCTCACCTGACTCACACAATATCATCATGGCAGCTGTAACCCTCTTTCTGATTTTGCCCGCTTTGCAAATATTGTCCTTCAGAGTCCCAGGGTCTAGAATCACTGTTTCCTTAGCGGTGATGGCTTTCTACCCGTTCGTCACACCTTTCTTGTCTTTACTGACCACAGCATTTTGAACGCTACAGTCACCCGGCAGATGGTTCCTTGTTGTGGGTTTCCTGATGTTTCCTGATGATTCGATTCGGGTTATGCCACTGGAGCAGGAATCTCCCAGAAGTGAGACGTGAGATAACGTGTCCTTGGGGCATCGTATCGGAAGTCACGTGGTGCCACCCTGCCCCCTCACCGAGGATGTTGAACTTCACCACTTGATTTAGAAAGCTTCCACCAGGTTTCTCCACTGTGAAGTATATGGTACTTATTTATCAATAAATGTCTATTATTAGTTGGCATTTCACTATATAGAAAAGGCATCTTTTCTCCTCCACTTACGTATTTATTCATTTCTTTATTTATATCATCATGACCTCACGGATTCCTTTTTTGTTCAGTGGGATACAATCTGATATTACCTTTCTTGTTTTGCTATACAAATCGTCCCAGATCTATCCAGTGGGAGCCCGTCAAGCTCGATCCGATGTCTTTTGCTTCTCTTCCCATCAGTCTTTGAGCCCTTTCTTACTTTTTTGGCCCATAAGGTGTCAGATTCTGCACAGTCTAAGCAACCATCGACAAAGGAAAAAGGCAATCTATGGGATAGGAGAAAATATTTGTAAGCCACCTATCCATAAGGGGTTCACATCCAACACATACGAGGAACTTGTACAACCCAACAGCCAAAATAACAAATAATCCGGTTTAAAAAGAAGCAAAAGACCTGCATAGACATTTTTCCAAAGAAGATACACAAATAGCCAACAGACATGTGACAAGGTGCTCAACATCACTCCTCATCGGGGAAATGGCAACTGAAACCACAGTGAAATATCACCTCACACCTGTTAGAATGTCTATTATCAAAAAGACAACGGGCGCCTGGGTGGCTCAGTCGGTTAAGCGGCCGACTTCGGCTCAGGTCACGATCTCGCGGTCTGTGAGTTCGAGCCCCGCGTCGGGCTCTGTGCTGATACCTCAGAGCCTGGATCCTGTTTCAGATTCTGTGTCTCCCTCTCTCTCTGCCCCTCCCCTGTTCATGCTCTGGCTCTCTCTGTCTCAAAAATAAAATAAAAACGTTAAAAAAAAATTTAAAAAAAGACAACAGAACAAATTCTGGCAATAACATGGGGGATAGGGAACCCTGTACTCCCGTGGTGGGAACGTCAGCTCAGTGGGTTGAGCGTCCGACTTCGGCTCAGGTCATGATGTGACAGTTGGTGAGTTCGAGCCCCACATCGGGCTCTGTGTTGACGGCTCGGAGCCTGGAGCCTGCTTCGGATCCCGTGTCTCCCTCTCTCTCTGCCCCTCCCCCGCTTGTGTGTGCGTGCACGCGCACTCTCTCTCAGAAATAATAAATGAATCTTTTATTTAAAAAAAAAAAAGGAGGTTCCTCAAGAAACTAAAGATAGAGCTTCCATTTGATCCAGCAATTTGACTTCGGGGTACATATCCAAAGGAAATAAAATCATTATCTCAAAGAGATGTCTGTATTCGCATGATCACTGCAGCACTTTCCACAATAGCCGAGGCATAGAAACATCATAAGTCGCCACCAACAGATGAGTGAAAACAAAATGGAATGACCAAAAGAGGCACCTGGGTGGCTCAGTCGGCTAAGCATCTTACTCTTGATCTCAGCTCAGGTCATGATCTCACGGTCTGTGGGCTTGAGCCCTGCATCGGGGCTCTGTGCTGACAGTGTGGAGCCTGCCTGGGATTCTTGCCCTCCCCCTCTCTCAGCCCCTCCCCTCCTCTCTAAATAAATAAATAAATAAATAAATAAACATTAAAAAAATGGAGTGACCAAAAGCAGAAGCCCTATTCTAAGGATTTCCCCCAGTCAACATATAATCACTCTACATGTTTAAGGCATACAGCATGCTGCTTTGATTTACGTATATTGGGAGATGATTACCACCATAGGTTCAGCTAACATCTGCCTCCTCATTTACAATTAAAAAAGAAGAAGAAGAAAAGAGGAAAAAGTTTTTCTCCTCGTGATGAGAACTCCTCTCTTAACACCTTTCCTATATATCACACGGCAGCGTTGTCTGTGGTCATCAGGTCACACATCACGTCCCTAGGACTTACTAATCCTTTGCAAGTTTGTACCTTCTGACCCCTTTCCTCCAATTCTCTCTCCTCCACCCTCTGCCTCTGGTGACTACAGATCTTGTCTCATTTTCTGTGAGTTTGTTGTTGCTGTTGTGTTTTTAGATCCCACATACAGATGAGATCACGGAGTATTTGTCTTTCTCTGACTTATTTCACTTGGCATAATGCCCTCAAAGTCCATCCATGTTGGCACACATGGTAGGATTTCCTTGTTTGTTTGTTTGTTTTTTTAATTTTTTTTTTAACGTTTATTTATTTTTAAGACAGAGAGAGACAGAGCATGAATGGGGGAGGGTCAGAGAGAGAGGGAGACACAGAATCGGAAGCAGGCTCCAGGCTCTGAGCTGTCAGCACAGAGCCCGACGCGGGGCTCGAACCCACGGACCGCGAGATCGTGACCTGAGCCGAAGTCGGACGCTTAACCGACCGAGCCACCCAGGCGCCCCAAGATTTCCTTGTTTTAAATGGCTGAATAATATCCCATTGTGTATATATATATTCTTTATCCATTCATCCACCGATGGACACTTAACGTGGTTTCCATGCTGTGGCTATTATAAATAACGCTGCTCTGAACATGGAGGTGCAGATATCTTTTCAAGTGAGTGCTCTCATTTCCTTTGGACATATTCTGAGGAGCGGAATTGCTGGATCAGGGGATAGTTCTATTTTCAGTTCTTTGAGGAAACCCCATACTGTTTTCTATAATGGCTCTTCCCATTTACAGTCTCAACAGTGCACAAGTGTTCTCTTTGTCCACATCCACACCGGCATTTGTTACCTCTTTGTCTTTTCGAGGACGGTCTTTAAAACAGGTGTGAGGTGATACCTCATAGTGACGTGAATTTGCATCTCCCTGATGACAAGTGATGACAAGTGAGCATCTTTTCATATACCTGTTGACCTTGCGTCCATCTTCTTTGGAGAAATACCCATTCAGGTACTTTGCCCATTTTTTATTTGGGTACTTGTTTGTTGTTTTTGTTTGTTTGTTTCATCTTGTTTTTTTGTTTTGTTTTGTTTTGTTTTGTTTTGTTTGTGATTGAGTTCCACGAGTTATTTACCTATTTGGGATATTAACCCCTTATCAGACATATGGTTGGCAAATTTTTTTTTCCATTCCAAAGCTTGTCTTTTCACTTTGTTGATAGTTTTTTCCGCTGTGCAGAATCTTTTTAGTTTGATGTGGACTCACTTGATTATTTTTTATTTTGTTGCCTATGCTTAAGGTATCACACTCAAAAAAAAAAATCATTATCGAGACCCATGTCAAGGAGCTCTAGTCCAGTGTTTTCCTCTAGGAGTTTCATGTTTCAGGTCTAATATTGAAGTCTTTAATCCATTTTGAGTTAATTTTTGCGAGTGGTATAAGATACGGGTTCAGTTTCATCCTTTTATGTGTAATATCCAATAAGTTCTGGTATGTTGTTTTCATTTTTGTTTGTCCCGGGGAACTTTTGTATCTCCCCCTTTCATTTCTTCTTTGATTCATCAAATGTTCAGAAGAGTGTTGTTTAATTTCCCTATGTTTGTGATTTGTGTAGCTTTCTTCTTGTTGCTGACTTCTTGTTTCATGCCATTGTGGTCTGAGAAGATACTTGGTATGATTTCAGTCTTGTCGCATTTGCTAAGACTTGTTTTGTGGCCTAACATACGGTCTGTCCTGGGGAATGTTCACGTATCCTTAAGGGGATTATGTATTCCGCTCTTGTCAGATGGGATCATTATTAAAAAGGTGATTCTAATAACCAAAGCTTGAGAAACGCCGACCAGACGGAATGGATTTTGATTTTTCCACATGTAGTGGACTCTATATCGGCAGGGGTGAATAGACACCCTGATATTGGCTGACTTCTACGTTTCCTTCCCTGTCACACTCATTCCTCCTCTCAGTCCGGCACTCTGAACTCAGTGCCATCACGAGCACCTTCTACCGTGACATTTTCTGGGTAAAATTTTGAAGAAAGAAAAGTGATTTTTAAGTCCGTAGCTGTCACTCTGTTCAGACGTGGTTCGGTGCAGTCGAATCTCCGTGTTGTGCAAGAATTTGGACGTAGTAGGGTTTTCCTGCTCTGAAGTTGTCCGATATTTATTCTGGTCCTTCATTTCCCATTCCTTCTTTCCATGGCAGGAGTTCAAGAACGGTGTAAAGACTGATACCTGGATGGCAGTAAAGGAACAAGGGTCATGTCTAAGGAGAGCTGGTAGGGCTCTCATTCTGTCTCCACCCCTGGGCTCTGTGCCTCCTGGAAGCAGGACAGGGTTAGTCAGGTTACCTCCATCCCCCTGCCATGCCCCATGGTAGGGAGCACTTGCTTAACTAGAGTTTCCCTCCAGATTTAGCCTCACACCTGTTACCCTGCCCCCACCCCCCTGGAGCATCTCCATCGTCCCGCTGCCATGGGTGGGTGGGCTTGCTTGCCTTGGGCCAAGGCTTTGGGATCACTTAAAGCACAGGGACCCTGGAAGCCTGGAGCTATGAGATGTTCTGAAGCCGTCAGCATAAGTTTCAGACACAACTAAATTATAGAAACCCTGTAAGTCTCTTTTGCTACCTGGCCTTGTAGGAAAGCAAGGGGAAACAGTCCTTGGGACAGGGCACTGAAAGGGGAAAAGTAGGGTTGCTAGTAAATTTCATTTATTCGTTTATGTGTTTATTCATCCCAAACGTCACTACCCACTCACCCATTCATCCATCCCTTCATTCAGGACAAGCTCCTTGAGCCAGAGACCTGGGGTATGTGGACCACTGGGAGAAACACTTGCCACGCCCATGGGCACTGGAGCCTTCCATGTGCCAGGATGGGGCAGGAGCCACATAAGGTGGTCAGTTCAATGGGGGGAAATACGCCCAATGAATTGATTTTGAGCACAGACTTGGAAGGCCAGCACCAAATTACTTTGCAGCTTTTGTTCAACCTCCAGAGCATTTTGTCTCGGCCCTTAATTCAACAAATCTAAAACTCACTTGGAGAAACCAGGTGAGACATTCTAAGCAAATTTCAAAAAAAGAAAAGAATTCTACTAAGGGGAAATGCGCCCGCGTTGTATATCAACACCCATTACAAAGTGGGCAATACAAAGATGTTATGCCAAATAACAACAACAACAACACAAACCCACTAAAACTACAAATTAAGACAAAGTGGCCAAAAGTCAAAGCCTGTAATACACAAGGCAATCTTAGAAATCAATAGGAAAACCTTCGGGATTTTCCTATCGCACAGCTGTTCCCTACGCTCAACTATTTTATCAAATGAACGGAAGTGTAACAATAGTCATTAACATACTAATCACAATGGTAATAAGAGAAACACTAACGGAAACGAGATAGTTCTTTGGCTTGATGAGAGGGTGGAGAGACTTGTATTCCATTAATGAAAATGCCCACTGCAGCTAAGCACTTGGCAAACAATGTTTAACAACTATGAAAGGCGTCCCCTCCCAGGGCGAACCCCTCAGTTTATTAGCACTTCCTTCAAGTTTGCCTCGAAGGAAGCTTTGGTGCATTTTGTCTGAAACGGTGTCACACTCCAGCGATTTCCTCCCACTACTTTGACAGCCCAGATACCTTCAGGAAGCTGACACATTGTAACGTTTACACTTGACCTCACCCCGGGTGCTTGTCCACACAGCTATTTTGCCCTGCGGCATTTGTTTAACTCAATATTTGGTTCCCAAGAGGAAGACTAAAAAGGAGAAGTCACTCCCGTAATTTGAATTTTGACTGCGTGTCTTTGTAAAACTGCAGAAGTTCAAGCAGCTATGTACTTCTCCTGTTTGGTCAAAACTCAATTTGCTGCATCGTCTCCAGGAAGCAAGGCTGCGCTGTCCAGAAAGTAAGTAACGATGGGCATCACTAAATGTGACCACGGAAAGGCTGCAAGGACGTTGTCCACAGCCCTGCTCATGAGGAGGGAGAACTAGAAAGGCCCTGGAGGGCCAGCATTCATTTAAAGCAGTGGATAAAATAGACAGCTTCTTCCTGCTTTGAGGACACACCTTTTGTACACTGAGGACAAACAGAGGGGCAAACAAACAACGACAACAACAACAACAAAATGACCAGTCAGATGCTACAGCCAGCTTGTAACAGTCTCCAAAAACCAACTGTGTGATCTCCCAATTCCATGATGAGTTATGTAACATTGGTACCTTGAAATTGGAGGTGGTCCGGAATATTTGCACCAGGGAAATTGGCGAACGCTACAAATCGGGGCTTGTTCTGAAGGACAGTTGTAAACACTTAACCAGAATCCCAGGGTTGATAGTACGTTTGTGAAATGGAATATTAAGCAGACATCAATATTAATGTAGGAAAAAAAGTTTCATCATAAAACCGTATGTGCCTGCAAAAAAAAAAAAAAAAAAGAACTTAGACCCTCATCTCACACCAAGAAAAGATTAATTCAAATGAATCACAGACTTAAAAAAATAGTTACAAACAGAGAGGGAGGGAGGCAAACCCTA
The DNA here is from genome assembly GCF_018350215.1 of Panthera leo. NCBI lineage: Eukaryota > Metazoa > Chordata > Mammalia > Carnivora > Felidae > Panthera > Panthera leo. The sequence goes on along the minus strand of NC_056680.1, from coordinate 15,695,735 downwards.
AGAGACTCTTAAATACAGAGAACAAACTGAGGGTTGATGGGGGGGGGGTGGGGGAGAGGGGAAAGTGGGTGATGGGTATTGAGGAGGGCACCTGTTGGGATGAGCACTGGGTGTTGTATGGAAGCCAATTTGACAATAAATTATATTAAAAAATAAAAAAGTGGGACTTAAAAAAAATGAAACATAGACTTAGATGTACGAGCTAAAACAGTAAACTTGTAGAAGAAAACACAGAAGGAAGTCTTCAGACTTTGGGCTAGGTCAAGAAAACAATCCCATTTATACAATGGCATCAAAAAAGAATGAAATACCTCGGAATAAATTTAACCAAGGGGGTGAAAGATCTGTACTTTGAAAATAACAAGAAATTGAAGACACAAATAAATGGAAAGGGACCCTGTGTTCGCGGATCAGAAGACTTTAACATTGTCAAAAACGTTCATTCCACCCAAAGTCATCTGCAGATTGGTCAAATCCACCCCTATCCAAATCCCAATGGCACCGTTCACAGAAACAGAAAAGCAAAAGTTTCTTTGTAATTTGTGTGGAACCATAAAAATCCCCGAATCGCCAATGCGATCCCGAGAAAGCAGACTAAAGCTGGAGGCATCACAATTCCCGATTTCAAACTTCATGACAGAGCCAGTGATCAGAACGGTACAGGAACGGCACAAAAACAGACGCGCACAGACCAACAGAACAGAACCCAGAAATAAGCCCACACACACGCCATCAACTCATATTTGACAAAGGAGCTAAGAGTAGCCTGTACTCAGCACTTCAGTAAGCAGAGCTGGGGAAACTGGATATTCACACGCAAAAGAGGGAAACCGGACCCCTGCCTGACACCACTCACAAAAGCCAACTTGAAATGGAGTATAGACTTAAACATGAGACCTGACACTGTGAAACTGCTAGAAGAAAACAGAGGGAACAGCGCCCTGACGTTAGTGTTGGCAACGATGTTTCAGATGAGGTGAAAAGCACAAGCAAGGAGGCAAAAATCAACAAGGAAGGAACTACATCAAACTCAGCGAGTTCGGCACCGCAAAAGAAACAGTCAGCAGAATGAAAAGGCATCCTGCTGAATGGGAGAAAATATTCGCAAGTCATGTAACCATGACTTTTATGTTTATTTGTTTTTGAGAGAGAGAGAGACAGAGCGTGAGCCAGGGAGGGGAAGAGAGAGACGGAGACACAGAGTCTGAAGCACGCTCCAGGCTCCGAGCTGTCAGCACAGAGCCCAACTCGGGGCTCAAACTCACCAACCGTGAGATCATGACTCGAGCCCAAGTCGGTCGCTCAACAGACTGAGCCACCCAGGCTCCCCTTGCTGTCTTCCTTTCTGAGAAGAAAGCATCCTGTCTGTGCGGTCCAGGGACGGCTGGGCCAAAGGGTCTGAGCTGGTGGTCCTAGCGTCCCCTTCCTCCCTTGACTGAGTTGGATTTACCCACATCAACTTTCATGCCTCTGCCTCCCCTCCTCCCTGAGTTGATCTCTCTGCAAAAGACCTTAGAGTTGCAGAAGCTTCTCCTCGCCCTCACTCTACAGGACCTGAAAAACCACACAGACTCCTTTCCCAAGAATATCATGTATCAGAACACGAGGACACAGCAGGTAAAATTACCATTGTGGGCGATGAGCCGATAAACAAAATGTAAATGTGGTTATGTCCATACAAAGCCGTATTATTCAGCAATAAAAAAAAAAAATGAAGCACCGGGAGTGCCTGGGTGGCTCAGTGGGTTAAGCGCCGGACTTCGGCTCAGGTCATGATCTCACGGTTTGTTGAGTTCGAGCCCCGCGTCGGCTCTCTGCTGTCGGCACAGAGCCCACCTTGGATCCTCTGTCTCCCTCTCGCTCTCTCTGCCCCTCCCCCACCCTCTTTCAAAAATAAACATTTTAAAAATTATAGAGAAAAAAGGGATTACTGGTACACGAGACCTTGAAATGTGCTAAGTGAAAGCAGCCAGTCACAAACAAACCACCTATCCTGGGATTCCCTCCATGCTCAATGCCTGGAACAGGCCAATCTATAGGGATAGAAAATAAGACGAGGGGTTGCCTAAGGCTAGGGCAGTGGTGCAGGGTTGTTGGTGAGAAAGGAGGAGTGGCCACTTAGAGGTACAGGGCTGGACGGGGTCCAGCAGGGACCTGACCACCAGAAGCCTTGGAGATCAACTGAAGGTTAGGATCTTACCCAACAGCAAACGTGTCTTAAGCTTGGGAGTGCCTTGACCGGATTTGCGATTTGCGTTTGAGAAAGATCATCTTGGCCAGAGCAAGGATTAGGAGAAGGTAAGACAGGAGCTGGGGACTATTTATTGGGAGGAGGTTCTCAAGGGGTGACGGGATGGTGGTCCGACACAGGGCGGTGGCACGGAGGACAGAGCCAGGTGGATAGGAATTCAGGAAGAAGGATGGGCCGCACTGTGCTGACGATGTGGGGGTGAAGGGCAAGGATTCCCAGCTGTCTGTCTCTAGTGGAGGGTGTTACCGTTTGCTGAGTGTGTGAACTCAGCTTGGGCGGGGGGAGGGGCGTGATGACGACTTGGGTTCTGGGTGGACACGTTTCCAGTGACTACAAGATGCCCAGGGGGTACCTGGAGACAGGCGCTCCCAGAAGATCTTCTAAACGTCAGCATTTAGGAACCAAGAAATCTCAAACAGAATCTGGATTTCTGGCCAGAACATCTAGCCGCTCTGGACGTGGCATTCACTCTTTCCCAGGGATCAGCAAACTGCAATCTGCACATGAGATCTGACCCTTGGCTTGTGTTTGTATGACCCCTAGAGCTAAGAACTTTTTTACATTCTTCCAGGGTTCTTGAAACAAAGAAGAGTAAGTGACAGAGGTGACATGTGGCCCACAAGGCCTACAGTACTCGTGGCCGCTGGCCCTTTAGAAAAACGTTTGCCGCCCCTGCCCTTGGCAGTCACCTGCTCCTGCTGAGTTGTGGCCGCCACCTTTCTGAAGCTCTCTCGTTCCCTGGGTGCCCCAGTCCCCACCGCTCCCTATCACCCCCACCCAGCCTGCCTCACCTGTGTGTGGTTTCTCCCTGGCCCCCAGCTGGACCCTGCCTCCGGAAGTGTGACGAATGAGAATAGGGGAGAAGCCAAAGCAAACAACCTCCCAGAAACAGGCAGGGAGAAGCCTGCAAGGAACGAAGAACACTAGGAGGGTCATTTTGTAGGTCAGAAGACGGAGCATTCCAGGAAACCAGTGCCGGACAGGGTGTCTGGCCGGCTAAGTAGCTGGGGTAGGGTGGGGGTGGGGGGGTTTGCCGAGGGAGTGTGGGGGCCGTGAGCGTCCGCGGAACAGGGAACACAGGCATCAGATTGGAGTAGGTTGGGGACAGGTGGCTTGAAGTTTGGCTGTGAAGAGGAGGGGGCGAAACAGAGCAGTGGCTGGAGGGATCCAGGGAAAGACTTCATCAAACGGGAGAGGGAGAGGTGGAAGCCGATGGGGCGGTGTCTGCGGAGGGGACAGGGCGGGGCCGGACTCACCTTCACCGTGTGTCCCTTGAGGACAAGGCTGGGAGGGGTGAAGGTGTAGGCGAAACGCAAGGGTTTCTAGCAAGAGTGAAGACTGTTTCGTCCTGATGGCTTCTGTTTTCTTGGCGAAATTGCCTTGGTGACATTTTCTTGGGGCCACCTGCTGAGGAGGGCAGGGGGACAGCTGGGAGAATTCTAGAGTGAGGTTTGAAACACGTGTGGCGCAGAGTGGGGGGAAACTCAGAACTGTCGTCAGGTGGCCCCGAGAAGCCCACCAAGCCTGGCGGCTGTGGCTCGTGGGGACTCCTGCTGTTCCAGGCTTCGCGATGTCCCCTGAGCCCAGGTTGCAGGCTGGGCATGCTGGACCCGAGCCTGTGAGTCGCGAAGGGGGACCTGTCTCCGCCTCCCTCGCTGCCTCCAGGAACACTGTTTAACTGGCCGCAAGTTAACACTTGGCAAACACAAAAACATCCCAATCCATGCCCTCCAACCGGAATTTTCAGCCGAGCAGGAAAGATGTGTCTCTTTGTGTGAAATGTGCTACGTTTACAATTTAAAGCCCAAAGAGGGGCGCCGGGTGGCTCAGTCGGTTAGGCCTCGGAGTCTTGGTTTCACGATCTCGAGGTACATGGGTTCAAGCCCCGCGCTGGGCTCTGCGCTGACAGCACAGAGCCTCCTTGGGATTCTCTCTCTCTCCCTCTCTCTCTCTCTGCCCCTCCCCTGCTCATGCTCTCTCTCTCTCTCTCTCACTCAAAATAAACTTAAAAAAAAATTTTTTTTTAACGCAGAAGAAAAGAAAAGCAGAAGGAGCCCTTCCTTAAAAATCTTGCCTTCAAAACCGATGCAGCTAAACACGAGTCACCACTTAGCATCTGCCTGGTAGCCCGGCAGACTCACCTTGGGGCTGGGAGAAAAGACACAGACCCAAGGGTTCTGCATTTTGCTGCGACTTCTTTCCAGCCAGGAACATGTGATTCTGCTAACACCATGCTTGTTCCCTTTTTTCTTTTTTTTTTTTGTTTACTTTAACCGCACTGGGTGGTAAAAGCAATGAGCTGGTCATGATGAAGGAAACTTCCTGAAAAGGAAAGAGAACCTAATCCTCTTTTACGAACCTGTTTATTTATTTATTCATTTATTTATTTATTTATGTATTCATTTTATTTTATGTATTTATTTTTTTGCATGTGCCACTCTCGTCATGCATTTTATAGAGCTGGTCACTAGGCCTTTTTTTCCTTTTTTTCTTTCTTTTGTCGTCTGTTTTCTCACATTTTCTAAAAGGCGTATTGTTCCCTGTTAACTCCCCTTGGCACTCAGGCGAAGGGGCAGACACGACCCAGGGGGCTTGCGAGGGCCCTTCCGCTGCTCCTGTGGCCGCTGACCCGCGGCGCCCGCTGGGGAATGTCCCTCCGGTGACCCGAGCATCGCCTCCCAGCAGCGATTATTCCGTTCGGCTACCATGCAGCTGGATGTACTGCACGCCCGCCTCGCACCCGGGGCTGTGGGTTCCAGGCCCCGCGCCCACAGAGGTGCTGGGAGCGAACGAGGCAGGTGTGAGGTCCGGTGCCAGCATCGCCCAGATTTCACTCCCCGGCGCTCTTTGGGGGCGCCTGGGGGGGCTCAGTCGGTTGAGCGTCCGGCCTCGGCTCGGGTCATGATCTTGTGGCTCGTGGGTTCGAGCCCCGCGGCCGGCTCTGCGCTGACGGCTCAGAGCCTGGCGCCTGCTTCGGATTCTCTGTCTCCCTCTCTCTCTGCTCCCACTCATGCTCGGCCTGTCTCTCCCTCCAAAATAAATAAACGTTAAAAAATTTAAAAAATGCCCCTCTTTCGAGAATCTCCGTCTGCTCTGCCTCCCTCCTGGCCCCCTATCATTCCCACCGCTTTCCACCCCCGCCCCTCTTCACCCTTTGTCTGATGGATTTCTTCTGGATTCTCAGTGGGGTTTACATCGGACAAAGACTCTCCCTCTCTCTCTTTCTCTCTCTCCCTCTCCGCTTGACCCAATTTTTTGTCAGACTCTTGAACCTTCTCCTGGGCCCATCAGCCCCCTTCCCTCGAAGATCCAGTTTTAGCAAGAACTACAAAGTCATTTGAGTAAAGACCTCCACCCTCCACATCTGATAGAGCCCCCCTGCCCCATCCCTCCCCGGGAGGCATCCGATCACCCTGAACTGCCCCAGGGAGATCCCCCCTTCACCTCCATGTTTCCTGTTTGTCGCTTCCCACCCACGCACCCCTGCCCCTCCACTCCCACTTGCCCGTGCTGTTTGGACTTGAGACATCTTTCTCCCTCACTGCAGAATCCCATCCCGTGTATCTGGGTAGCCTCCCCTCGAATAAAGCCTGCCTCACAGTGCTTGAACAAGAGTCACCGAACGTTCTCTATCCCCTCGAACCATGCCCACCTCTCCCAGTGAACAGCTGTGTCACCCCGGGCAAGCGACTTCTTACCCTCCACTCTTGAACTTCTTGACCTCAAATCCTTTGCCCCCCCCCCACCCCTGCCCCCACCCCCAAGCTCTTAGACCTTGTCACCTCTGGGATCTGCCTTACCAAGAAATCTTTAACTTACCTTCTCCTCCTCTAACCACAACGTCCTACAGTTCCTGTTCTGTCACCCCGGTACTCGTATGCTTCCATCTCGTTTCCGCACCCCCCCCCCCCCGGCCTCTGGGACCCGCCATCTTTCCTGATTCTTATTACCCCCTGGCTGCCTCGACTTAATTCTTGACCCAGGACACACGGTCACTGCCCCAGTCCATGTCTCGCCGATACCCTCTGCACACTGCCCTTCTGACCCAGCCTGGATTCCATCCAGCAGTTAGCCTTCTGTTTTTACCCCCAGCCCTCCTAGAGAGGTATTCACCCAGCTGTGAGGACACCACAGATTCACGGTCTCTAAGTTCAGCTGGGCCCTTGGCACCCAAGACGGCTCGATCATTAGAAACCATGCGGTCAGGTCCTAGTTCCACGACGTCAAGGCCATGAAATGCTTGTTGCTTCGTGCCCGTGAGGCTTGGTTTCCTCACTGCGAACTGGGAAGCCCCCGAACCCTGTCCTCTCTGCAGAGCCTCTGGGAGGACCAGGGCTGGGCACACGGCCCACCTTCGGTAATGCCAGCATCACCCGTTGTGACTGATCGCTGTGGCGGGCCAGCCTGTGACCGGTGACCAAGCAGAGGTCTCCTTGAAACTACTCCCTGCCGTTCTAAGCCTCTGCCCCTCCTCCCTCGGCCCCCCACCCTGCCCCGCCTCTTGCTTAACCCTCTGCCACCAGCGTCGGCCTTCCTAGAGGAGACAGAGTCACCAGGGCCGGGTTTGGCATTCCGCCTCGTTCCCATTTCTCCGCACCCGCTGCCCATTCTCCCTTCCCGGGGCCTACGGATCCCACCAGCCCCTCCCCCCCGACCCCACACCGGCTCCAGCAGCAGACCCCCACCCTCCTACCCCTTCAACCTCTCCTTCTAGCACACAGAGAAGGCTCAAGCTTCTCCTGACAAAAGGCAAACCCCCAAAGAGACTCTCGCGTGTATAAAGACGGAGTCAATACACTTTTTCCTACTCTCTTCTCGAAGTACAACTGACAGCCCAGGGCGTCGTATCCCAGACAGACATAAGACTCTGAAAGTTGAAAGACAAGAGGGCAGACTGACCCGGGGTCCCAGGACTACAGGAATGACATAGTAGTGAGTCCCTGGGGTTTCCTTTTTTTTTTTTTTTTTTTTTAATTTAAGTTCAAGTTAGTTAACATACAGTGTAGTTTTGTCTTCAGGAGTAGAACCCGGTGATTCATTTCTTACAGATGACACCCAGGGCTCATCCCTAATGCCCATCACCCACTTAACCCATCCCCCCACCCGCCTCCCCTCCAGCAGCCCTCAGTTTGTTCCCTGTGTTTAAGAGTCTCTTTTTCACTCATGTACCCCAGAATTAAAGCTGAAGAAGCTGGCAACCAGGAGACTCCAACAGGCAAGGGGGGAAAAAAAGCCTTGGCCAAAGTCTGCTCTCCCGAACTCCCCTGCAGGGGTGGTGTCAGTGGAAGCCGAGCAGGGAGCAGGGACTCTCACTACCACTGGACTGTAATGAGATCCGCCCCCCCCCCCCATCCCAACTCCCTTAGACGTCAGTAGTGGAGACCGTATGGGGAGCCTGGACTTCGACCCCATCGACAGGAACCAGGTGGCCCTCCCCCTCCCCACCACCCTGACAAAGGGGCGAGGTTCTTCTGGAGAGTCAGGACTTTCGCCATTGTCTTGGGGTAAGGAGGCTCCTGCCCCATCCCCCATGTGGTCAGAGGAGGCCACACGGGAGGCAAGAAGGAGGCACTTCTACTCCTCTGGGCCAGGGGCATCGATGGAGACCTCGTAGGGAGCTGGGACTCCCACCTCTGCCCCGGGATGAGAAGCCTCATCCCTTCCGGGATCAACGCACGCCTCATGGGGAACCGAGCTTCTGCACTCACTTGGTGGAACCCAGGCGATGCCCTCCCTTCCCCTGCCAAAGTCAGCTCACACAGAAGGTTCAAGTCCCAAGGTCTCGTAACACAACGCTCCAAGTTTTTAGGTTTTAGAAACTACTTAACCATTTTCATGTGTTTAGTTCGGTGGCATTGAGTACTTTCTCGTGCCTCTACAATCATCACCACCGTCCGTCCCCAGCACTTGTCCATCTTCCGGAACTAAACTCTGTACCCGCTAAACACTAATGAGTAAGGCATTAAAAGTCTCCATCACCACCCCCTGGCAACCACCGTTCTATACTTTCTGTTTCTATGGAAATGACTATTCGAGGCACCTCACGTAAGTGGAATCATAGAGTATTCGTTTTTGGGGGTCTGACTGATGTCACTCAGCGCAATGTTTTCAAAGTTCATCTGTGCTGTAGGCTGTGTCACGATTTTCCTCCTTGTTCTTTAAGGCCGAATGATACTCCATAGTCTGTATATACCCCAGTGTGTTGATCTATTCATCCATCCGCGGACGTTTGGGTTTTTTCCATTTTCCGGCCGTTGTGAGTTAAGTGTCTTTTGCTTCCTTAGTTAATCCCTGAGTATTTTATGCTTCTTGCTACTATTGTTAATGCAGTCGGGTTCTTAGTTTGCTTTTCAGGTTATTCATGGTGAGTGTGGAGAAGTGCAACTAATTTGGGGGTGTCAGTTTTGTGACCTGCAACTTTGCGGAATTCAGTTATTAGTTCTTACAGTTTTTGCGTGTGGGGGGGGGGAGGGGATCTCTAGAGATCATGTCATCTGTGAACAGAGATAATTTTAATTATTCTCCAATTTGGACGACTTTTCTTTTTTTTTAAATTTTTTTTTAACGTTTATTTATTTTTGAGACAGAGAGAGACAGAGCATGAACGGGGGAGGGTCAGAGAAAGAGGGAGACACAGAATCTGAAGCAGGCTCCAGGCTCCGAGCTGTCAGCACAGAGCCTGACGCGGGGCTCGAACTCACAGACCGCGAAATCATGACCTGAGCCGAAGTCGGACGCCTAAACGACCGAGCCACCCAGGCGCCCCAAGGACGACTTTTCTTTCTTTCTTTGTCTTGCCCATTTGCTCTGGCCCGGCCTTCCAGGACAATGTTAAACTAAAGAGACAAAAGCAAGCATCCTTGTCTTGTTCCTGGTCTTTAATAAAAAAAAAAAAAAAAATTTGTATTTTTTTCACCATTGAGTCTGATATTAGCTGTGAATTTTTCATACGTGGACTTCGTTATGTTGAGGTACTTCTATGTCTAGTCCCTTGGGTATTTCTAGAACGAAAAGGTGTGGGTTTTGTCAAATGCTTGCTCTGTGCCCCTTGAGATGATCGTGTGGGGTTTTTCCCTTCATTCTGTTAATGTGATGTATTATGTTGAGTTTTGCGCCCTGAACCGTCAATGCATTCCAGGAATAAATCCCACTTGGTCATGGCATACGATTTTTTTTTAATACGCCGCTGAATTCAGTTTGCTAGCGTGTTGCTGAAGATTTTCACAGCATAGATGCACAGAGATATTGGTCTGTAATATTCTTGTCTATTCTCGCTTTGGTATTGGGATGATGCTGGGCTCATCGATATGAGTGGGGAACGCTTCTTTCCTCTTCAATTTTTTTGGAACAGTTCAAGAGGGATTGGTTTCACTTCTTTAAATGTTTGGCAGAATTAACCAGTTTAAGCCATCTAGTCCAGGGCTTTTCTTTGTTGAGAAGGTTTTGATGGCTGGTTCACTTTCCTTCCTAGTTACAGGTCTATTCAGATCTTCTATTTGTTCATGATTAGTTTGTGTGTCTTTAGGAATGTATCCATTTCACCTTAGGTTACCCAATTTTCTGGCATGCGGTTGTTTATCGCGCTTTCTTATAATCCTTTTATTTCTGTAAAATCAGTAATAATGTCCCCGCTTTCATTTCTGATTTTAGTTATTGGAGCTGTGTCTCTTTCTTCTTGTCAATGTGGATTTGTCAAGTTTGTGGATCTTTTTTTTTCTGAAGAACTAAATGCTGGTCTTGTTGATATTCTCTACTGTTTTTCTATTCTCTTTTTAAAAAATTTATCTCTACCTTAATCTTTATTATTTCCTTCCTTCTGCTAGCTTTAGGTTTAGTTTGCTCTTTTTGTTCCCCTAGTTCCGTAAGGTATAAAGTTAGATTGTTGATCTGAGAACCTTCATCTATTTTAATGTAAGCATTTATGGCTATCAAAATTTCTAGGTTTTGATTTAAAAAAATCACTCATCTTACCAAGGATCAGGAAGATCTGAAACTGAAGTTTTAAAGAGAGACTCAATAGGTGCCACACCAAGAGATTTTACAATTATTCGACAAGAACTTCAAGCAGCTATCATAAAACTGCTTCAGCAAGCAACTATGAGCACCCCGGAAAAGAAGAAAAATAGAAAGTCTCAGCAAAGAAGTGGAAGAGATAAGAACCATGTGGAAATTTTAGAACTGAAAATACAATAACTAAAATTAAAAAACAAAACAAAACAAAAAACGAAAACAACACCTCAGAGGATGAATTCAGCAGGAGCTTGTAACTGTTGTCTAATATCAGGCAAAGCAGCCCCTGGATGTATCAATGAACTAGGAGGACATTGACAGATTTCTAGGAAGTTCATACAATTTATAAAATATTTATATTAATAATATTTTATCCATACAAATATAACCTAATGAAGATCGAAGATTTCTTCTTATTTGATAGTGCTTCCCATGCACTCGAAGAAGCCAATTTATTTTTAATATCTCTCTTTTTACAAAAGTGAAAGAACGAATTCTTTTCGATTTTCCAGGGACCCTCTAAGAAATCTCAAGGTCGATTTGAATCAAGGTTTCATTTAGGATTTGATTTGGGGCGGTGTCTGGGTGGCTCGGTTGGTTAAGCATCTGACTCTTGATTTCAGCTCAGGTCATGGTCTCACAGGATCGAGCCCCATGTCGCCTGGGACTCTGTGCTGACAGCACGGAGCTGCTTGGGGTTCTCTCTCCCTCTCTGTCTGCCTCTCCCTCACACATGTGCACTCTCTCTCAAAAATAAACAAACATTAAAAAAAAAAACACCAAAAAACATGATTTGATTTGGGAAGGCAAAATATCAAAAGTTGTCAAAAATATAAAAAAGTTTGAATACTTGGAAAATGGGATCATGGGTCACTAAAAAAATGCTTGGCCACCTATTTAACCAGTGATAATAAAAACAATTCAACATTTGATAAAGTTCAACATTCATTCATGATAAAAATTCCCAGGAAAAACAGGAAAATAGAGAAACTTCCTCAACTTGATTAAGAGCATTCACAAAAACCTACACTTAACATTATACTTAATGATGAGAGACTGACTGCTTTTTCCCTCTAAGTTTCAGAAAAAGGCAAAAATGTCCACTCTTACCACTTTTAGCTGACATATACAGGAAATTCTACCTGTGCACTAAGCTAAGCAAAGGAAATAAAATGCACGTATGACGGAAATAAAATTATCTCTATTTGCGGATGACATGATTGTCTATGCAGAATATTCCCAAGGAATCTACCAAAAGAAACAAAAAAAACCTCTAGAACTAATAAGTGACTTCAGCAATGTCACAGAATACAAGACAAATATACATAATTAAGTTCTCTTTGTGCATAGTAGCAATGGGCAATGAACACCAATATTAAATACAATTTATAAGCACTCAAAAACAATAACAACACCAACAACAACCCAGCAAATACTTAGGTGTAAATCTAACAAAGCCTGTATAGGATGAGTATACTGAACACTACAAAATATCGAGGAAAGAAATCAAAGATCTGAATAAATGGAGAGACTTACCATGTTCATGGATTGGAAGACTCAACATAGTAAAGGTGTCAATTCCCCCCAAGTTGATATATAAGTTTAACATTCAAAGTTCCTTTCAAAATCCTGGAGAGATTTCTATAGAGATAGACAAGATTGTTCTACAATTTCTATGGAAGGCAAAGGAGCCAGAACAGCTAAAACATTTTTGAAAAAGAATAACAAAATGGGAGGAATCACTCTACCCTATTTCAGGACTTATTATACAGGTATAATACTCAAGATTGTGTGGTTCTGGCAGAAGGAGAGACACATAGGATAACATAAGAGAAGAGAGAACCCAGAAAGAACCCACCCAAATATAGCAAACTGATTTTGACAGATGTCAAAGAAATCATTAGAAGGATTGTCTTTTCAACAAACTGTGGTTGAGTAATTGTACATCTACAGGCAGAAATAAAGAAATAACCCCAACCTAACCTCGCATTTATTTAAAAAGTAACTCAAAATGGATCTCAGATTTAATGTAAAACATAAAACTATGACACTTTTAGAAAACAACATGAAAGAAAATCTTTCGAACCTATGACTTGTGAAGAGTTCCCAGACATGACACCAAAGCATAATCCATAAAATGAAAAATTGAAAGGCTGGGCTTCATCCAAGGGGGGGAAAAAAAAAAACTTTTACACTGTAAAAAACTCTCTTATGAGGGGGCGCCTGGGAGGCTCAGTCGGTTAAGCGTCTGACTTCGGCTCAGGTCACGATCTCACGGTCTGTGAGTTCGAGCCCCGCGTCGGGCTCTGTGCTGACAGCTCAGAGCCTGGAACCTGTTTCAGATTCTGTGTCTCCCTCTCTCTCTCTGACCCTCCCCCGTTCGTGCTCTGTCTCTCTCTTACTCAAAAATAAATAAACATTAAAAAAAAATTTAAAAAAACTCTCTTATGAGGATGAAAAATCAAGCTACAGACTGGGAGAAAATTTGCAAACCACATATCTGATAAAACTCCTATCTCCAATATATAAAGTTCTCTCGAAACTCACCATTGAAAAAAATCCAGTTAGAAAATGGGCAAAGACAGGAGGAAACAGTTCACTGAAGAAGATATACAGATAGCAAACAAGCACATGAGAAGATATCCAACGTCACTAGCCATTAGGGAAATACAAATTAAGACCACGAGGAAATATCCCCATCCCTCCTGCAAGCCAGGATTCAGAGAGGCTGGATCACTCACATACTGCCAGTGAGAACGGCAATGTTGCGGCCACCCTGGAAAAGAGTGTGTTCGTTTCTTTAAAAACTAAATATGCAACTACCATATGGTAAAGCAACGGAAATACTTGGCATTTATCCCAGAGATATAAGAACTTAGGTCCACACAAAAACCTGTACACGATTGTTAACAGCGGTTTTATTGGTCGTAGCCCCAAGGTGGAAAACAACCAAAATGGCGGGCTTAACGGGTGAACCGGTTAAACTGTGGTACATCCGCCCCATGGGGTGCTACTTACCAGTTACTAGGAATGGACCACTGTGTGTACCCACAACAGCTTGGATATGGATCTCAAGGGCGCTATGCTGAAGGGGAACAAAGGTCCAAACACGGTATGTTCAATGATCGTATTTGTATAACATTTTTGAAATGAAAAACTTGTAGAGACAGAAAACGAATTCATGGTTGCCAGGGGTTAGGTTAAGGGGAAAGGGGGGAACGGAGGGGGTTCCGTGTGATTACCAAGGAGTAGCCTTTTTGTAGTCTGTGGGGATGGAACAATTCTGTATCTTGACCGTGACGGTGATCGCATGTACCCACACATACAATGAAAACGACATAAAAACGTTACATAATCCAAAAAATGCCCGTGGCGTTGCCCCAGAATCGGATCCTTGTTATTTATATTAGACTACGTGTATGGACTACGTCACCATTGGAGAAACTGAGTGAAGGGTCTTTGGGACTTCTCGGTACTTACTATTCACAACCTGGGAATCTATAATTATCTTGAAATAAGGCTTTTTAACCTTTGAAAATTTTTTTTTTTTTCAACATTTATTTATTTTTGGGACAGAGAGAGACAGAGCATGAACGGGGGAGGGGCAGAGAGAGAGGGAGACACAGAATCGGAAACAGGCTCCAGGCTCCGAGCCATCAGCCCAGAGCCCGACGCGGGGCTCGAACTCACGGACTGCGAGATCGTGACCTGGCTGAAGTCGGACGCCCAACCGACTGCGCCACCCAGGTGCCCCAACCTTTGAAAAAGAATAAGAGCTTTGGAATTGGGTAGACCTCATTGTTTTTTTAATCACCTTCCTTTTCCCCCTAAGTCGTGGCCCAAACTTGGCCTTCTTCTTCACATTCGATGTTCCGGAAAGAGTTGCCCACATTCTGCCTCCACGTCCCACCCCACTCACTCTTCTCCCCTCCCCCGCCTCTCCACTCTACACTTCACTGGCAACTTCCTCGTTGCAAAACGGGACTGAAACTGCTCAGTACTTGCTGCGCCCAAAAGGTGCAGGAAGAGAAAAGAAGAAGCAAGCCAGAGAGAGCCGTCTATACTGCAAATCTGACTGTTGCTCTCCAAATGAAAATCTCTTTGGTGGCTTCACGTCATCTTTGACAAAATTCATCCTTCTGTCCTCTGAATGTTTCTGATACCCCTGCTATGCATCAGACAGTGTTCTAGGCCCAGGGGCTAGACTACTCAGTAGCTTTTACTTGGCTGAACGAGGAAAAAGCAAAGTCCGTATCCTCACGGGGCTCCCGTTCTACTAGATGCTGGCGTGGGAGACAGAGAAGAAACAGAAGAAAAATAAAGCAGGGTAGGTGGCCAGAGTGGCATGCTATATGATAGCTTATCAGAGGAAGTGTCTCTGCTTAGACGATGACATTTGGAGCAGAGGCCTGAGGGAAGTGAGGAAGAAAGCCTGCATCTATCTGAGGGAAGAGCATTCCGGGCAGAGAGAGAGGCAAATGCAGAGGTTAGGACTGAAGCGCGCTGGCAGAACAGCAAAGACTCTAACGGGGCTGGAGCAGGGCGGGGTGGTGGGGTGGAGGGGGTGGAGGAGGGGTGGGCTCAGAAAGGTGGTGGGGCCAGATGGTAGGACCTCGTAAAGGCTATAGGGCCAGCCCTAGGAAGCTTCTCATGACCCGCCCCTTCTGCCACACTCTCCACCTTCCTCCCTGTAGTTACCTCGAACACCTGTTCCCCTCTCAGCCTGGCCAAGCCCTACTTATTCAAAGATCCGTCTGGACGCGCACTCTTCCGGAAGGCTGTCCCTGACCCCCCCAGGCTACATGGGGCACTCGTTCCCCTGCTTTCTTGGTTTCTGCAGCTGGGCCTTAGAGAGCTCTTATCTCTACGACTGGGAATTTTCTCTCTAGGCTGGTCACTCTTGGGTGCCCAGCCTCTGGTGCAGCGGTGGCTAAGACCAGACACAGAGATGTTTGAATGAGTGACCGCCTGGGCCCTCTGGCCTCTCCCCGAGCAGAGAGGCAGAAGCCCCCGTGTGCTCCTCTTTGGCCCTGAGCAACGGCCCAGTCGGAATCCGTCCTGTGTCCCTGGCTCCTGGTTCAGGCTTCGGGGAGCAGGGTGTGGCCCAAGGCAGGGGAGGCCTCTGGGTACTGGTGCGATGATATTTTCTGTCGAGTGAATTTAAGAGGAGGAACTGAAGGTACTGAGTTAATAGATCAGGTGCTTCTTCCCAGTTTTCTGTTCTCACCAGCGTGCGACCTTGTTCTGACTCGGTGAATCATCCGAGATTGGATTCTTCATTTACTTCAGCGAGAACATTCGGATGAAGCGTGGGGTTGGATGGCTCTCCTCCTGCAGAGCTGGTGGAGGGGGTGGGGACCCGCGCTCTCTCTGTAGAGAGTGTCTTTCTCGAACTGCACTTTGGATCTGAAAATTGTTTTCTTTTTTTCATTTAATTTATTTTATTTTATTTTATTTTATTTTATTTTATTTTTTTAATTTTTTTTTTTTAACGTTTATTTATTTTTGAGACAGAGAGAGACAGAGCATGAACGGGGGAGGGTCAGAGAGAGAGGGAGACACAGAATCTGAAATAGGCTCCAGGCTCTGAGCTGTCAGCACAGAGCCCGACGCGGGGCTCGAACTCACGGACTGCGAGATCGTGACCTGAGCCGAAGTCGGACGCTTAACCGACTGAGCCACCCAGGCGCCCCTAAATTTTTATTTTTTTTTTTAATTTACATCCAGATTAGTTAGCATCTAGTGCAACAATGATTTGGGGAGTAGATTCCTTAGTGCCCCTTCCCCATTTAGCCCCTCCCCCCTCCCACAACCCCTCCAGGAACCCTCAGTTTGTTCTCCATATTCAAGAGTCTCTTCCGTTTCGTCCCCCTCCCTGTTTTTATATTACGTTTGCTTCCCCTTCCCTTATGTTCATCTGTTTGGTCTCTTCAAGTCTTCAAATGAGTGAAGTCATATGATATTTGTCTTTCTCATCCCTTCTGTCCCCACAACTTCATTTCTAGACATGATCCTGAAGAGCTGGTCAGAAATATTTGCACAAGAATATTCAGCACGGAGGGCGCCCCGACGGGGGGGGGGGGGCTCGCTCGGTGGAGCGTCTGGCTCTTGATTTCGGCTCAGGTCATGGTCTCAGACCGTGGGATCAAGTCCCGTCACGGGCTCTGCACGGACAGTGAGGAGCCCGCTTGGGATTCAGTGTCTCTCCCTCGCTCTCTGCCTCTCCCCCACTTGTGCATACGCACGCGCTGTCTGTCTCTCTCTCTCTCCTCCTCCCTGACTCACACACATGCACATGTGCTCTCTCTCTCTCTCTCAAAATAAATAAACTTTAAAAAAAAAAAAAAAAAACCTCTTAAAAAAAAGCAAGAATATCCAGTGCTGTACTAGCATTCGTATTGAAAAACGGGAGGTGGCCCATGCCTCACGCGTGTGCCTGGTGAAGTAAAAATGGTGTGGCCCTGCGACAAACTACATGCGATCCTTCGAGATTACCTTGGATAATTTGGCTATAGGGAAATAAGTGCGATGCTAAGTGAGAAAAATGGAAAACTGTTTGATACAAACTCTACCCCTCCTCCTTCACAATGTCGTAAGTGGCCATAGCTGAGTTGTGAAATCTTGTTTTTATTTTTGTTGTAAGTCTTTTTAAAGTCTTTTTTAAAAATTTGTTTAATGTTTACGTATTTTTGAGAGAGAGAGAGAGAGCGGGGGAGGGGTAGAGACAGAGGGAGACACAGAATCCGAAGCAGGCTCCAGGCTCTGAGCTGTCGGCACGGAGCCCGACACGGGGCTCGAACTCACAGACCGTGAGATCATGACCTGAGCCACCCAGGCACCCCTACGGTCATTTTTAAAAAGAAAATATGTATTGCTTCTTGGCTTTTTGGCTAAGATCAAGTGTGAAAGGACATATATAATTGCTAAAAAAGGTTTACAACGGGGCGCCTGGGTGGCTCAGTCGGTTAATCGTCTGACTTCGGCTCAGGTCACGATCTCATGGTTCGAGGGTTCAAGCCCCACATCAGGCTCTGCTGACAGCTCAGAGACAGGAGCCTGCTTCGGATTCTGTGTCTCCCTCTCTGCCCCTCCCCTGCTCTCGCTCTCTCTCTCTCCCCCTCTCCCTCAAAAAATAAACATTAAAAATTATTTTAAAAAATAAAAAAATAAAAATGACTACAGCATTCATTATGAAATATTTCAAATATGAAAAAATTCAGAAAAAAATTGAATGAGCAGAAATGCCTTAGGTCTCTACCTCCCACAAGAAACACTTAATTGCAGATCGATTATGGCACATAAATATGGAAAACAAAATAGAGAAACCTTGAGAACACAGAAAGATAGATGCTTTAGGACTTCAAGATAGCGAGGGCTCTCTAATAAGACCTGTACTATTTAAATATTGCTGCCTAACCAACCAGCCCAACATTTAGGGCTGGGATTCTCTCGAAGTAACAGCTAATTTTTCATTGTTGGTGATTCTACAGGTCAGCAGTTTAGGCTAGGCTGAGCTGGGCAGTTCTCACGGTCTTTGCTGGGCTCGCTCAGGCAACCATGGCCAGCTGCCAGGTTAGCTGAGCCGGCTGTGGGCTGAGGCCACTGGGGTGACGGGGCCACATCCTTCATCATCCAGTAGGCTAGCGTGGTTCATTTACACGGCAGCAGGCAGAGCTCCCGAAGTCCTCTGCGCTCAGAATAGCCACAGCATCACTTCCACCGTCTTCCCTTGGCCGAAGCAAGTACAGAGACTCCAGAAGGATAGAGAAAGAACAGCACCTCCTAACAGGTCGAGGTGCTACAAAGACACGTTGCAGAGGCATGAACACCTATGGCGAAGATATTGCAGCCGTTTATGCATTTAAGGAGAAAATAAAATACACACACCATAAAGGGAAAGGTTGATACAGTCAAAAACATTAACATTTAAAACTCCTGGGGCGCCTGTGTGGCTCTGTCAGTTAAGCGTCTGACTCTTGATTTTGGCTCAGGTGGTGATCTCATGGTTCATAGGACCGAGCCCTTACTAGGCAGCTCAGAGCTTGCTTGGGATCCTCTCTCTGCCCCTGCCCTGCTCTCTCTCTCTCTCTCAAAATAAATAAAATAAACTTAAAAATAAAATAAAATTGGGGCACCTGGGTGGCTCAGTCATTTCAGCGGCCAACTTCAGCTCAGGTCATGATCTCACGGTTCGTGAGTTCGAGCCCCGCATCCGGCTCTGTGCTGATGCCTCAGAGCCTGGAGCCTGCTTCGGATTCTGTGTCTCCCTCTCTCTGCCCCACCCCTTGCTTGCTCCCTGTCTGTCTCTCTCTCAAAAATAAACATACATTTAAAAAATTAAAAAAATAAAATAAATTTAAAACCCTTGAATAAAAACTGATATCTTGAATATGTGTTCCTTTTATCATCTTAAAGTTAAAACAAAGATTTCAGGATGCTGTACCAGACCACATATTTTTTTTTTAAAGGCATTGAAGAAACCATCTATGTAAAAAATCTGAGCTTCAAATTGAGGAGATGATGGGATACACATTCTCATTATGCCTGGACGCTTTCTCCTCAAACAGCGTATTATAAGACTGAGCTGAATAGTAAAGTCCACTTTCCACATTTGAAAAAGAATTCCTTCCATGGAAATTATCATGCTAGGGCACACCTACTATGCCGAATAAGGCAAATAAGGCCTATTTGAAATTGTGTGTCTTTACCTTAATTCCTCTCATTTCAGAACGATTATTGAACCAATCACCGGAATCCTGGGAGGAGGTTCTCTTCTTAGAGAAGCAGGACAATTGAGGGAGTTGATCTTTGCTGTCCCCGGGAGAGAGAAGAGAAAGGAGCGGAGTCCAGGAACAGACAGAGCGAGCCACGATATTTTTTCCAGAACCAGCGTTCAGAAGTCTGCCCTCACCCTTTGGTATGACTCGGGATTTGCCCCCAGCGCCAGCCCCCTGTGGCCACTCTGAGGCCAAGTAGGAACATTTTGGGGTCAGACCACGCAATGACTCATCCTCGCGGCGTGTGCCCGTCAATGGCGCAAGGAGAGGGGGAGGGGGCTTCTCAAGGACGCCAACCCACCTCTGCGGGCAGCAAGGAGCTGCTGGGTGTGTCCAAACGACTAGAAGCCAAGCTTCCAGCTAAGAAAAGCAGACCTGGTTTCTATCCCCACAGGAGAAAAAAGAGAAAAAAAAAAAAAACAAAACAGACTAAGAGGAGGGGGCACAGAATCTTCCAGATGCCTGTCTCATCCATCCTCCCTTCGTAATTACCCACAGCAGCAGCCGGCATCCTGGAAAGAGCCAGGTTTGGACTCCGAGACCTACGTAAAGGGCCCTTGGGGTCGTGAGTCACCTCTGACTCTGACGGCTCAACAAAGGTGACAGCTGAGAGCGATGTGGTCTCTTTTACCCAGCCGTGCACGGCCCCTTCCCGCCAAAGTGGGGTGTGACACATATCTCCCCCCTCGCTACCTGCAAGCCCAGCTCTCCTTGGGTGGGGGAAGGGGGTGGGCGGGATGGTTCCTCGTTTGTATGCATCAGGGCCCTGTTTGCATGGATCCCCGGCAGCACCGGGGCTCTAGGACAGCCGGCCCAGACCCGAGGGACCTCGAAGCCTCGTGGGGAAGGCCCGCAAAACAAAAGAGGGCCTGGTCCCTCACCCGGACACAGAGAGCCGCTCCCAGCCCTGTCTAGGCACGGGCCACACGGTCTGGTCACTGAGGGCCGGGAAGCGGGGACCCAAGGCTGACCCGGTGCGGGGGGCAGGGGAGTGGGCAGAGAAGGCAGGCGGGGAGACTGGCGTGCCGGACAACCGTCCTCAGATGGGCACTGTGAGTACCAGGCCAAGGACGGCCTCCGCGCCCAGTGAAGAAGCTGGTGGCCGTGGGTGTTGGGGGCAAGGAACATCCTTCCATCCCAGTTTGCTCCACAACGGTGAGAAGAGGAAGAAAACAGTTTTATTATCGCATAAGCGTGGAAGCCGACTGCAGCGCGCCCACACGCGAGGCTCCGTGGAGATGACACAGCCGGAAAGACAGTCTGCCATTTTTTGTGCCACCGAACAGCCACAATCCATTGTGAACAGGTGCCCAAGACTAAGGGTAGCCCGTCGTCCCACAGGAGGGCCTGGCCGCGCCATCTGCGGTCTCCACGCGGTTACCCGAGTTCACCCACCGGCTCCGGGAGCTGGTTGTGCCGGTGAATTTGCCTTTGCCTCTAGGACAGGCCGGCTGTCACAGCCTGGAGCGTGGTGACAGGCGCGGTGGGACCGCAGAGGTTGATGTTTGCATTTCAAAGAGATAATGAGGACCGTTAAGCCGTTACAGAACATGCCTGGGCTTTAAAGCTGGCGAGAAGTGTACAGATAATTCACACTTGGATTCCTACCTATTCCTACGCGGATTGTATACACGAATTCCGACGTGTCAAAGGGACAGAGGACGAATTCACGAGCACTGGGTTTCTCCTGGGAATGCTCTACAAAAGGGAAGACTCTCTTCCCCTTTTCGGCCACTAGACGAGTTCAGCTTTAAATCTGCCTTACATGGGGGACGGCAGGGCGCTAAGACATGGGTGGGGCCTGGGCCTCCTTCCCCAAGTTCTGGGACATTCCAAAGCCGGCTTCCTTACACATTTCCAGGAGGAAATGACTGGGAAGCATGTGATGGCCTACAGCTGACACGAGGGGAATTTTTCCAGGACCTGGGAGGTGGGAACTGCTTTCCTGCCGGAGAGACACATGCCTCTGGCTTGGTTAGAGGTGACGTTTTGTTCGAGGGACTTGCCAGATACAGTCGGTGTCATCTCTGCGAACGATGCCTAAAGTCCTCTGTGGGGTCCAGAGTCGCTGAGATGCTCTCGTGGGAACTTTGTGCACCGGACGTGCTTGGCCAGGTGTGAAACCGACTCTCATCACAGGGCCAGCCTCGGAAGGACCAGTCCATGGGCCCCTGGTGGGGGGAGTCTCTTTCTGTGGGCTGAGTCCCGGGGGCGGGGGGGCGCTTTCTGACATTTAAGCCATCCCACCTCTGCGTGGAGTGCAGTCATTTCCAGGAACAGAAAATGGCAGACGTTTCTAGAGCGGCTTCTGCAAACCACAGGTGTCGTCCCCCGTAGCCCAAGCCACTACCTTGAACCACGGGTGTCACGGAGACCACTGTGACCTGAGCAGGAGGAAACATTCTCTCTCGAGGACCAGGGTAGCCAACCCCCCACCCCACTCCCCTGCCAGGTAATTGTGGAAATCACTCTATTGCATCCTGGAAGCCCCTTCCCAAGAGAAATAATGCAGATCTGGCCACACAGACACGCAAAGATTCCAGGGGGAGAATATGGTGCTAGGACTCCAGAAGAAAGGGGATGTGTTCAGAAGCCGCAGAAAACCATCACGATGTCCTCATTTTCTTCCGTGTTAATTTCAGACCATGGCAAGGCCTGATTCAAACACCCCCTCCTCCCTGCAGTCTTCCTGCTTTCCTCCCATCTCCCCATCCCCCCTAGCCCAGAGCCCACGTTTGCCTTCACCCACAGCACCCTCCTATCCACCGAATGAATAAAAGACTCTGATACCCTGAAGTTTTCTGACTTCAAGAGATGGTCATTGTAGAACATCTGGAAAAGCGCAAAGAAAATTAAAATCACAAATAATCCCCCCCCATCTGGATGGATATTTTCCCATTCTTCGTCCTGTGAACTTTATGTATCCTACAACGAAAAAAAAATAAGAACCAGACTGAAGGTGTTGCTTTGTAAGCTGTTTTTGTCCTCTTAATCTTACCACGCGTTCTTCTACAGTGTCATCTTGTCGCTTATGGACCACAGTTTATTTGAGCAAAGCAAGTAAAAGCGTGTGCTCTGGGGGCACCTGGGTGGCTGAGCTGGTTAAGAATCCGACTTCATTTCCGCTCAGGTCACAATCTCACAGTAGCGGGACTGAGTCCCAGGTCAGGCTCCTCGCTGAACATGGAGCCTGCTCGGGATTCCCTCTCTCTCTCTCTCTCTCTCTCTCTTCCTTTGACCCTCCTCCATTTGTGTGTGCATGCACTCTCTCTCTCTCTCTCCCTCAAAATAAATACACATTAAAAAAAAAAAAGTGTGGGCTCTGGGGTGTAATTGCCTGAATTGAAATCGTGGCTCAGTGACCTTGAGCAAATCACTTAACTTCTTCGAGCCTCAGTTTCCTTATCTGTAAAATAGGGATATCCCTCACAGCAAGTTCAAAGAAGAAAACCAGCATTGCTTACAATCTCCTACACAATACAAATTACAATTAAAAAAAAATGTGCATTTTACTGGCTTATTAACCTCTGCTTTCATAACAACATGAGAGTCTTCTCTATCAAAATCTACAAGGGAAGGCTAAGAGAGAGGTATATCTCTGGAAAACCACAGGTAGGAGACAAAGTGGTTTATTGCTGAGTTATTTATAATATTGAAAAACTGGGGAAAACATCCAGCAAGAAGGACATAAGTAAATTACGGTATAGTCAGCCAATACTACATAGTTCTCAAAAATGATGTTTGTGGATAAGTTCTGATGACATGGGACAATTTTTATGATGGGATACACAGTGAAAAAAAAGGTTACAAAATCGTACGTCGCACATGATTTGGGTGATGGAAAATAACACATGATAACATGTTAGTGTTATCAGTGAGGGAAGAGAGTGTAGGCGATGGCTGATTCTTCGCATTTGCTGGGAGTTTATTTTTATCCTTGCTATGCTGGCAGGAAGGGTTTCTGCTCTAGAACCTGCCCTTCTCCATCTGCTGCCTCACAACCAGGGATTTCAGTAAGCCTTTTCAGAATTTGTGCACTCAGCTTTCAGTCCGCAGCCTCCTGCTCGCCCCACCCCCCACTTCCATCCACACCATTTCTGGGGAAAGCCACTTGATGAGGACGAGGGTTTTCCAGCTCTGCTTTTGACAGCTCCTTGCAAAGCAGCACATATCGTGGTGTGTGTGCTCCTTCAATGGCTTGAGAGCTGCAAGAGTACTTCTGCCTGTTCATAAAACGAGATTGAAAAACTTTGGGGTTTGGCAGGTTTGTAGGAGAGGGAGAATTTCAGATCTGTTTCAATTCCCACCCCTCATATAATTAACATCGGGAAGCACAGACCATCTCGTTTCTGTCTCTTAGTGAAAAGAAGCCCTTTTTATTTGGGCTTTATTCTGTTTGGTTCTCTTTGTGTGTAATAGCTGCTCACACACGTGTACTAGCCGGAATGGGGTCTCGATCTGACCTAGAGTAGTGAAAGACCGGTATATGGGCAGGACACACACCAGCTTTCTCTTGATTATGACAGGACATGGTAGGGCAGCCTAGAGGGTCAAGCCTTTGCTCTGGGTTGGAAAGATGACCCAGTCCAGGGCAGGAGTAGCATCAATGGTTGATGCTGGTTGAAGCGGTCGCCTGGAGACCTGAGTTCTAGTTCTGTGTCACCTACTTATCAAGTGTGCAATGGGAAGAAGGGGGGGGGGGTCATAGCCTCAGTTTCTTCATCTGTAAAATAAGTAGGTTGGCTCCGATGATCCCTTGGATCTCTTTCAGGTTCTAAAACCTCATGATTCTTTCTCAAGCAGGGGAGTAAGGGAGCAGGTATGGGGTGGGAGAGGGTGTGAAGGGAAAGCATTTGAAGGCCTTAATTTCTTTAGGATGGTCTCTTAATAATGGAAATAACAATTGCCATTGGTGAGAACCATTGGTTTCTGGATCAGAAACAATCCCTACTCTGGGAGTTACTGCTACCAAAGGAATAGTTTTTCCTGGAAAATGGACAGGGAGTTCAAACCAGAAGCATAGACAAGGGGATCCCAGATTACAGGACACCATTGTGATATTTTTCTATAAATATAAACTATGATTAAATATGTTAATAAGGCGTGTTCTGATTAGCTATGGCTCATGTGTAACAAACCACCCCAAATGGTGCTTTAAGCAAAACCAAACTGGAGTTGACTGGGCTAAGCAAGGTGGTTCTTGCTTTGTCTGTCATGTGGTTGCAGAAAGACAGAGGCTGGACCAAGGTCATCCTGAAGGGTTCTTCACTCAGATGTCTAGAGCCCAGGAAGACTGAAATAGCCGGGTATTCAATCTATTCATCAAGCCACGGATGGATCTATCCAGCCACCCATGGATCTATCTATCCATTTCTGGGTCTAACTATCTACCCACCTACCAACCTTCCTGCCTGCCTATCTACCTATCTGTTGGTCTCTCTGTGTGGTATGTCCCCAAAAAGGCTTCAGCATAGCTAGACCTCTTATGTGGCAGCTGGAGCCCTGGAGTCAGTGTCCCAAAGAAACACTGGTAGAAGCTGCATGACCTTTTCTGATCTGGCTTCAAAGTCGCACAGCCCCATTTCTGCCCCATTCTATTCACTGAAGCGGCCATAAGAGCTTGCCCAGGTTCAAGAGGAGAGGTCACAGACCCTACTCCTTACTGTGAGGAGTGTCAAAGAATTACAAGCACGTTTCAAAACCACCACCAGGAGCAAGGATGAATTAATCAGTATCAACTAATGTAATATCGATATTACATATTTACAAAACGAAACCTACAAAGTCTGGCCAGCATGTCGCGATTATGTCAAAGGTGAGGCTGGAAAAACAATTTTTTAAAAATAAACAAAAGCTGGCCCGAGGGGCCAGGGCTTACAGCATGGTGGGGGCTGGGAGGAGGCGTGGTGGGAATGGATCCTGGAGTAGGGTGGGGAGGGCTGGAGGCTGCAAGCTTCTTCCCATTCTCCAGCTTACTCTGAAGCCCGAAGGTGAATACCCCTTCCACAGCTGGAGAGCTTACAATCAACCTTTTCACTCAGAGAAGAGGAAACGCTCCCCAATTACCCAAATTACACCACCCAGCCTGGCATACATAAGTAGTAATGGGCAGCCCCAAATGACCATTCACACAGGAAAATAAAAGACCAAGATGAGTAAACAGAATACATAAACCTAGAGGAAGAAGAACTCAGTAAAAACAAACCCCAAATTCTAATTATCCTCATGCAGAGTCAAGATGATGCACCCACAACACAAAAAGTCTATTTATTTTAAAAAAAATTTTTTTAATGCTTATTTATTTTGGAGAGAGAGAGGGAGAGAGAGAGACAGCAAGCAGGGGAGGGGCAGAGACAGGGAAACACAGGATCTGAAGCAGGCTCCAGGCTCTGAACTGTCAGCACAGAACTCGATGCAGGGCTCGAACCCACAAACTGTGAGATCATGACCTGAGCCGAAGTCAGATGCTCAACCAGCTGAGCCATCCAGATGCCCCCAAAACAGTGTATTTAAAAGGAGCCCTTGGAAACAAAGAGCCTGTTTTAAATCCCTTTTGAAATGTACTTTTAAATTATTATAATAAATAATTTTTATGTTTTGTTAAATAACTTATTATAATTTGTTTTAAGCCTTTTAAATAAATTTAAATAATTTTGATTAGATACAATAACTTATTAATTATTATAATAAATATACGACATACAATTTAAAAAAACTCAAAGAAAGAAAGATGACACCAAAAAGTCCAGAAGACCTTGCAGATTAGACAGTAAAATGACAAAAGGTGGGTAATTTGAGAAAAAGAGACAGGAAGTGTCCAATGAGGTGAGCCGAAATTTATGCCATAGGGACTTCAGAGAAGGAGAAAAGTAAAAATGGAGAGGGGGGAATTATTAAGGAAATAATTGAAGAAAATCTCCCAGAGTGGAAAGAAGGCAAAGTTGTATTGCAGCTCAAAAGACCCCAGGAACTCAGCACAGTGAACAGACCGTGATCCACAGAAAAAACCTCATGGAATTTCAGAGCACGGATACTAAAGAAGATCTGGACAACCAATGAAAGAGAAAGACCAAGGTTGGCATTATTCTCATCAGCACCACTCAATGCTGGAAGACAGTGGAGGAATTGCCTTCAAAGTCCAAAGAAATAATTTTGTACCTAGAATTTGATATCTTGCCAAACTATCCATCCAGAGTGGAGGAGAAGTAAAGGCTTATTAGACATGCAAGAATTCAGAGAATGAATTCCCATAAGTTCTTTGTGGAAATAAAATTGATGATGTGCTACCTGAGAAAGAGGAAGACAAGAGAACTAAAAAAAAAAAAAAAAAAAAAAAAAAAAAGGAAATTAAACCAGCCTAGAAATACAATTAAAAGAAACTCACACTTCAGTTCAGATGTGCAGTCGGCTTAGCCAAAAGTCTACACATTTTGGAGCACAGAATAAATGATATAATTAAAGAAGTGGAAGGTATTTGTGATATTATGAAGAAGGAATATGTTTCTGTTGTCAATCAACCAAAAATCAGAAAACAGTAAGTTGTGGAAATATACATAGTATATATTTTTTATTTATAATATATAAACACACTTATACATAGTATATTATACATATATATTATAATAAAATATGTACACATATATCGTGGCCCAAATACAAAAGCAACCAAATAAAAAATGATTTTGTGTAGCTGATGGAGTCTAGGAAAAGAAGACCCACTTGACCTTGACATTGGTCATCCAATTGGACCTTGACCAATCCATTGTATAGATCTCAACCCAACACCCAATTCTTAGAGAATAATAGTTACAGCATCTTTGTACCTTATATACGGTTTGTTCCCTGGCTTTCCATGATCAGAATTCAATTAGTGACAAAGCACGGAAGATAAATTCACCAGAGAGAATGCCCGTGCTATAAATTTGACAAGGGGAGAGAAGTGGTATAGTTGAGAGAAGGTGGGCAGCAGAAAAGAGAGAAGTGGAAGGAAGGAAGGGGTGTTAGTTTCCTGTCTTATATGGTGGGGAACCGAGAAGTACTACCTACAGTTAGAGTGTCAGTAAACAGAGATGGAGGGATATATAAAATCATAAGGTTAACCATCAGAAGATATGAAAATACACCCCCCCCAATGATTTGGAGGTGGGAGAAGGGAGTGATAAGTGAATAAGTCACTCACCTGTCACAGCTGAAAGTCTGTAGATAGTGCCTAAAACTGCTAAACAAAGACCTAGACGGAGTATGTTATCTAGCCGTATCAGTCAAGGTCAATACCTGAGAAAAAGAGAAACAATCGAAAGAAGGTACCAATCAGGAGGAAAGCAAGCAAAGGAGTGGGAAAGGCTTACTATTTATGGCTTTCCAGGCTGTTGGCATTTTTATTTCCAGGCACCTATATGTTAATAATTAAAAAGCAAAATAAGAAAAATACCAAAGGATTTGAAAGTAATAGATAGGCGTCCAGTCAAAAAGAGATTGTGCGGGTGATTTATTTACTTCTGTTTTCCAATTAGGTTGTAACATAGTTGTTGTTATTTCCATAATGGAAAAACTCATAAAGAAATGGTTAACACATTATTATTTTTTTTTAATCAAAAAAAAAATGGAGGAAATGGAGTTGACTAAGCGAAGAAATCCACCTGAAATATTTGCGGGGTGATTCTAAATGACCACGAAGGCCAGGCCAGCTGGCCTTCTACGGACTTCGGTTTCCACCTCCGAAACATAGAGAAGTTGGCTTTAGAAGTCCTCAGATCCTGCTCAGCTCCCATAGCTTATGAGTCTCTGAATTCCTAGCAACTCTGAGGATAGCCACTGAAATTATGTGACCCAGACAACCTCGACTACAGAAAGGACTGGGTTCTACTTTCCGTCGTCGTTGAGGGGCTGAGCGAGATTTCCACTTGAAATCTGCTGCTGTGAGGTGCTGCTAAGCTCAAGTTCCTCTAGCAGTATTGCGATCCTTCGCTCCAATAGAAAGTAAAGTCCGTGCGAATCTTAATTCTGCTGTTCAAATAGAAAAAAGCCAAAGGCTTCACACACTGAGGACCACGGATGTGCCCCCGTCCCCCGGCCCAGGCCCTCTGCTCAAGCTCTTGAGGAAACCTGTAATCATCTGGGCTTTGGCCTCCAAGCGAGGGGTAAAGCAGCCTTTGTTTTGCGAGAAGAGCAGGAAGTGTGTTGAAAGGCATAACCACAGCAAAATTGCCACATCAAACTGAGAGGTCTCTGAAACATGAGGAAATCATGCACCACAAGAAACCCGGAGGGAACCAAATCCCGCTGTCGCCTCTACCTGTCTCGCCAGGATGTAGACACTTTATCCCAGATGAAGTTCTACCTTTAGTAGGTTATGAACCCCAGAACAGAAATCTTGTGACAGGGTCATGTAACAAGTGATCGCCCTTTGCTTTTTGGAATGATGGTGTCTTTGAACATCTGAGGAGCCAAGACTAAAGAGTATCCACAAGTTGCCAGTCGAGAGTCCCCAATCCTGCCATACGTGCCTTACGTGGTGGGGTTGCCAGCAGCACCGGGAAGCTTAGGCCCCGCACCAGACCGCCAAATCAAGCTGCCTTCTACCAAAATCTCCGGGTGGTGCGTTGGGGCATTCCCATTTGACAGGCACAGGTGTACAAGATGAGGTCACACACCTGCCCATGTCAAGGACTGAGGATTTAATGACGCACACGGTCCAGCACCTGAACCCACAGAAGCCCCTCCAAAGAAGACGCTGTTGTGTTATACTGGTTATTACTCCGTATACAGATGAGGACACCCAGGCCCGGGTTGGCAGGACTGGAGAGAAGGCTTAGGGAAATCAGAGACCTGTCCAAGGTCAGACAGTAGCAAAGGGCGCAACCGGGGCTTCAAACCAGATCTCCTTGAATCAGAGACTCGTGCTTTTAACCATTACTTCCAGTTCCCCCACTCCAGTTGGATGTTTTCAAGTGATTCATTTGAACGGCTGCATCCAGTTGGGAGCGTGTCAAGAACCACTTTCTGGAACGTCATCCTCAGGAGCTCCCTTTCCACCACCACCCCCGCCCCCCCCCCCATCCATCTGGGCAGATATGGATGAGCAGGGAGGGACCCTTCAGAGCTCCGTACCAGAGGGTGTGGCCCTCCTCGGCAATCAAGCCTGAGTCACAGAGGGGCTGAGTGTGACAGCAGCCCCAGAAACACAGCCTAGAAACGCCTGTGTTTAGAAACAGTAGGCCGAGGCTTCCGGGAAAGATGATCTATTTTGTGATGCCTTAAGGTTTCAGAATGACTGTGGGCCCCTTCACCTACCTCCTCTGAGCTAATGTCATCATCTGTCCTCTGAAACCCTTGGGTCTGGAGACAGAGGAGGCTGGGGTGCAGGTAATTGCAGCTGACAAGAACCTTGCTTTTCAAGAACTTGAGCCCCAGGACAATGCTGGTCAGGGCTCCCCAAACCCCTCGTGGTATGATGTGGGGAAATGGGGGTTTTCTAGAAAGTCATGCATGCTCTTCCTGGAAGCAGGGAAGGGAGATGTGGGAGAACACACTGGTGAGCTTCCCAGAAGCCTCATTTTCTTGGTGACCCTGCACCACAATTATCTTCTCTATCCGCAAGGACGAGATTCAGCTACAAACATCAGGATAAACGATAATAGTGGCTTCAACCAGTGCTTCCCAAACCACCGTGGGCACAACATGACACCTGTGGACCTCGTGAAGAGGCAGAGTCGAATTCGAAAGGTCCGGGGCGGGCCCTGAGGTTCAGCGTTCCTAGCAAGCTCCTGAAGGATGCCCACGCTGCTGGTCCACAAAGCACACCGAGTAGTGAGGGCTTCCACAGGGCAGAAGTTCCTTCCTCCCTTAGGTACCAAAAACCTGGAGGTTGATTCCCCAGCTATGTGGGACCCATAGCAGCATCAGAGAGTCTGACTCTGACCTCTCTGTTCCTCCCTCTTCAGGGGTGGCTTCTATCCATAAGATCACCTTGTGATCCAAGATGGCTGCCGGCGATGAAGGATCTGTGCTCCAAGCCAGCAACAGGGAAGAAGCAAGAGAGAGAAAAAGAGTGGTTCTTCCGGCCAAGCCAGCTTCTCCAAAATATTTTTCTTGCAGGCCATTGCTGCTTGGCCACCCCCGAGCTGTAGAGAGGCTAAAATTGGGTTTCTTTTCCTAAGAAAGGAGACAATGGGTGGCTGGTGGGCAATTACAATGTCGGTTCCATCTCTCCAGTCACTCACCACCATTGTGAAACCCTAATGCAGAGAAGCATGACCTTGATAGCCTCTTTTTTCCAGCGGTTATTCTGAGGAGGAAGAGGTCGGGCTCCACTGTGCATCGTCTGGGTGGCTGGTGAGCCATGGCGAGAACAAATTTTAAAAAGTTCTGACGGCAGGGAAAGAAGGAAGAAGAATCGGGCAGAGTGGATTGGATTCTTATACAGTGCTGGAATCTGGAATCTGGTCTATGGTCTGGAATCTGACTATAGTCATGCTTCTGAGGCATGAGATCTATCTTGTTCCCCAAGAAGTGGGCCTCCTCCCGGGGCCCTGACAGCCTCCTCAGGCGCCCGGAACAGATTTCCTCGCTGCGATGTTTTAGCTACAATATTTCGTCCTCTCTCGCTGCTCACTGCAGTGCATGCTCCAGCCCCAGCTTCGCCCCTGGCTCATGCCCCTGGCACCTGGCCTCACCCGTTCCTGGGTCCCTTCTCTTGCTCTGAAGAGAACCTGCCTGGCGCTTAAATCTGCCAGAATCACCGGACGTGGCCGCTGACAATTCCTTGATGCTTTGGGTATTTTTCTTCACGCCCAATGTCCCCTCTAACTGAAATTACGTGGCCTATAGCCCCACCCACCCACCTAGGGAAAGCAGTTCTGGGGTGATGCTTAGACAGGGGTGCCCGCCGAGGGGACCGGGAGTGGACACCCCACCATAAACGCTTAGTGGCTCATGACGCGACCTGATGCAAGGGGAACCGACCAAACCAAGGTGAGAGCATTTGCTATGCCAGTCAGAGTCTCTCACCAGGGGATCTGACGTGGAGTCACAGGACAGAAAGAGGCACACGCGTGGCCTCTTATTAACGATGCCACCAACTCCTGTGGCTGACGTCCCCAGCTGCCAGCGCCACGGGGCCGGCATTTTGGGATGTCCAACCTGATGGGGTCCCATCCCGCTGGCCATCTGGGAACTCCGGCTCGAAGGCGATACCGCTTTTCTAAATGTAACCGTGGCTCAGCTGCCGAAACCAAATCCCAACGACACGGCTGAAATAAATGTAGGTCTAAGCTGGCGTGGCCGCTCCAGTCCGCAAAGGTGTCAGGGGCCCAGGCTCTTTCTATCCTGTCGCTCTGCCCACTGTGGCCCCGTCCCCACCTGCACTGTGCTGGGGGGCTCACAGCGTTTCCACCTTCTGCCAGGCGGGAAAGGGCAAAGGACCCGGATGACGCGCCTCTTCCTTTTAAAAGCACAGCCTGGAAGCCACACAGAGAACTTGCACTTGTATGAATCACTGGCCCGAACGCGGTCACGTGGCCACCCGCAGGTGCAAGGAAGGCTGGGACATGTTGGCCCTAGTCTAGGCAGGGAGGTGTCGGGCGAGAAACCCAGGATTGTGTCCCCCGAGAGATAATGAAGAGTAGGGGACGTCTCCGGGTTCTGCTGGGCAGACCGGCTCCCTCTGGAACGCGGGGCTGGAGGGACCACAGATGATTTTCTCCCCGGGAGTGAGAGAAGAGAGAGAGCGACATGTGGAAAGATAGCAGCCGTGAGGCCACGAGAGAAGTCAAGAGCCCACGTGGGCCCCAAAGTGCCTGTCACGCCAGACATCACTGCCCTCTCAGGAAACCCCCTTCTCTCAAGGGCCCTGACGCTCTCAGGAGTCTCTCCTCTGCACGTCCAGGGTACTCAGTCCCATTGGAGGTGAGGTGCAAAGCAATGTTTGACTAGTGGGTCCGGTGTACAGATGAGCAAACTAAAGTCTACACCCTTCACCCGCTGCCCTGGGACCCCTGGCCCCGATCGATAAAAGAAGGGAAGATACAGCAGAATCTCTTGCTTTTAGGCTCTCGATCAGCGAGATGGAAACAAACCACCAACACGTGATGCTATCTGGCTTCCTCCGCGTGGAAAGTGCAGCCAGAGATCGAGAGGGCCCTGCCCGCCAAGCCCACAGCTCGGGGTGAGTCACCCGTGACGTGAGGCCGGGGTGTTCGCATGGGCACGGGGCACCGGACACGTGGGCCTCGCTGAGCATCCACAGTATGAGGCCTCCCTTGGAGATCACAGTTGACTGAGCCACGCTGCACACGCTGGGGCCTGGGGACACATAGGAAAGGAGAGTAGGCCGGCGCTGAGGGGACAGGATGAGCCTCAGGTCCTGGGGGAGGACGTCGTTCCCAGGAGGCAGAAAGGGTGCCTGAAGAGGATGACAGTGTGATACCTCGCCTGGACACATAACTTTTGAAAACACGAAAGCAAAATCCCTAATCGGGACTTCCCGGATCTACAGTGTGTGTGAATTAGCCGCGGGCAAGCCCAGAGGCGAGCACCCCTTGCTAACCCCAAGAACGGACGTCTACCGGACGTGCCGGCCACGAGCCAACCGCGCTGCAGTGCTGGGGTCTCTGTTTCGGCCCAGGTGGCCCTCAGGTTAGGATGGGGACATGCGGAGCCGCCTCAGGAGGACAGGGTGGGGGACTGGTCCGGAGCGACAAGCGCCGGAAGGCCAGCAGCACGGGGCTCCTGGGAGGAGTGAAAGCAGCTGTCAAGCGGCTACTGGCTGCTGATGGTGGAAAAATTCATTAGAAACTTCAGTTTAAACCAGCGTGAGCGAAAAAGGGAATCTGTGGGCTGCACAGCCAAACCGCACGCGCACAGAGGTACAGCTGGACCCAGGGAGGACTGGATTTAGAGATTCAACAGTCGTGAGGACTTCCTCTCTCCATGCACAAAACCCCACAGACGGGGCGGTCTGGACAGCGGGCATTTGTGCCCTGCAGGTGGGCAAGCCCAAGGCCAAGGCACCTACACACTCACTCTCGAGGAGGGTCTGCCTCCGGGCTTGCAGGCGGCCGCCTCCTCGCCCGCCCTCCCATGGGCTCTGCTCTGCCTGAGCGCTCGTGGGCGCAGAGAAGGGCAGGCCCCCGAAGGGCACTCATCCCGTCCTGGGGGGCCTCACCCTCAGGACGTCATCCAAACCTCCTTACCTCCTAATACCGTCCCCTTGGGGATCAGGACTTCAACACGTGAATTTGGTGGGGAGGCCACGTTCAGGCCGTCGTGACCCAGGCCTCTGATTCGCCCCGACCGTCAGATTCATGCTCGCGATGGAGCTGTCCCCGCCAGGCCGAGGTCACCAGAGCAAACAGCGGTGAAACAGCCAGAATCCCAGCCTCCCCTCCCAGCGCTGGGCTGAGAGAACCAGGAGGCCTCCTGCTTGGCTTTGCCAGGCCACGTGCACTTCCCTGGCCAGCCACTTTGGCCGAAAGGAGGAGGCCACTATGATTGGCCTGGGCAGATCACATGCTCATGCGGTCACGTGGCCGCCAGGAAAGCTGGCGTGGGGAGGAAGCCTCCAGGGCGCCATCGTATGTAAGCACCTCGCGCGACGCATGCCTGCTGCAAAGCGACCCGGAAGCGGAAGCAGATGCCGTGGGGCTGTGCGGAGCCCTCGCTGGCGGGAGACTCCTTGGTGGACAGGCTGGAGATTATTCAGGGCGCTTACTCTGCAAGGGGTGGAAAGCTGTGCGATGGCGTCTTGTAAACCAGAAATGCTGTTTGTTACTATTAGGATAGAGGCGGGGTGCCCCGGTGCTGGGATAAATGGTGGGGTGCAATTTACTTTAAAATGCTTAAGCGCCAAAAGAGCGATCCGAATGTGAGTCTGTACCGCTTCGTCTACACTCTCAGGGAGGCCAGTTGCCCCCAGGAGGGCAACTCCAGGGGGTGGTAATTAGAGTTTAATCAGAAGGCCATAGCCCAGAGGGGCTCCCACAGTGCTTCCGCTGTCTCTCTGATGGATACCAGAGGTGGCGTTAGCTGGCGTCATGAATGGAGGGATGGGTCCTCGTTGGTGAAGCACCGAGAAACCCCACGAACACGTGGGCGGGGTGTTAGAATCTACGGAGTCTTTCCTCCCTCCCACTTAGGAGTGTTGACCACCCACCGCCTGCGTGTCCAGCGGCTGATTCCGGAGGATGGGGGCCAACCCGAGTCTCTCCAGCTGGGTCTCCAATCCCGCTGCGAGAGTACTGTCACATCGGCTTCAGGTGAGACCTTCTATGGTGCGCCATGTTGGGGGAGCGCCCTGAGCAACGGAGAGTTTAGACTTCATCAAGCCCTCAGGAGACGGTGTGACTGATAGGTGCCCACTCGATAGGCAGTGTGTGGGGGAGGAATTCGGTCAGAGACATGTAGCGGGAGTCACCCAACATGTAGGTGGGTGAGAACGGGAGTTACTCTTGTAACCAATGGCAGCTGCTCATATTAACCAAAGGAACGCCGTGGTTGTACGTGACCAAACTGGGAGGCGGGGGTGCGCCTGGGTGGTTCAGTTGGCTTAAGGTCCGACTCTTGATTTTGGCTCAGGTCAGGATCTCACGGTTCGTGAGTTTGAGCCCTGCGTGGGGCTCCATGCCGACAGCGGGGAGCCTGCTTGGGATCTCCTCCCTCCCTCTCTCTGTCTCTGTCTCTGTCTCTCTCTTTCAAAAAAAATAAAATAAACAACAAAAAAACGGGAGGTGGGAGGTGCCCTTGCGAGCTCAGGGGCCCTTCAGGTTTCATCAGAAATATCTGGTATCCATCAACTCTCAGGGTCCCAGCTGGGCTGGAGGCTGGGACAGGAATCCAACCCCCAAAGACATGGGAAAGGGTGTTGGGTGAAAGGCAGGGCCCATTCACACTGAGACTGGGGGATGAACAAGCTTCATGAGGGAGAGAGAAGTCCCAAGGGACGAGGCAAAGACCCTGCAGCCAGAACTGGAGCCCAGCTGGAACCAGAGCTCATAAGAGGCTCCACGGATTCAAGCCTCAGAGTCTGGACTGCAGCCTCCTGAGAGACCTGGCAGAAGGGGACACGGGGGTGATGCCACCTGTGTCACCTGCAGAAAGGAGGCGGCCTCAGAGCCTGGAAACCAAGCCTGCCAGCCTTCCATCCATAGCTGACACGCCGGAACCACTACCAGGAAATTCAGAGAGATTAGAACTCATGACACCTTCGTCTTTATCAAGAACATTGAATCATCACCCTCTGTTTTCACTGATCAGCACTCTCAAGGTCATTGCAAAGAC
Organism: Panthera leo; assembly: GCF_018350215.1. Lineage (NCBI taxonomy): Eukaryota > Metazoa > Chordata > Mammalia > Carnivora > Felidae > Panthera > Panthera leo. Next base: position 15,660,422 of record NC_056680.1, on the reverse strand, counting down.
TACGAAGCTGGCGTGAAAGTTGCCTCGAGAAGTTCACTACTCAAACTGGCAGCTCAATTTTTCTGCAGAGGGAAGGAGTTTTTCCAGAACGTGAAAGAGGAAGAAGGCGGAGTGGGGCTGGGTGCTGTGGGCAAAAGGGCAGGGAAGAGGAGGGGACATGCCACGGCAGCCCAGAGGAAGATTTCCAGGGACTTGCTGGACACATACATGTGAGGTGGTTTCCCTGGTCCCTCCTCCACCTGGCAGAAATCCTTAGCAAGTTCCCCACTGCTCATAAATGCATGTGTTAACTCCTACTTCCAGCGTTAGAACTGACCTAAGCCAGTTAAGTCAGGGGTAACCGTGCGGTTCCTTTGGTTAATACCAACAGCGGTCATTATTTAAAGGAGTTGAAAGTCCCCTACTCCCCTGTAACCTTGCTCCGAGGTTACCATAAAAGCAAGTCTCAGAATGAGTTCTGCCCTGAAAATAGACTTCTTCTTGGCAAGCAGGCAATACTTTCAAGTGCAAGGGGATCATCCGGGGCCACAAAGGATGTAAACAGAGACCTCAAACAAAGCATATCTTAGTGAGAGCTGATATAAATGGATTTTCTTGTTTTGCTTTCAAAGTTCCCCCATGTGGCCTGACTCCCCAACCGGAAGGGAAAGAGACAGTATGATAAAACATGAGCCTCGTGCACTGTGAAAGATTTGCAGGCGCAAATATGAGATGCTGTACGGCCCAAAAGAAGCATTTCCCCCTCAAGAGCGTCTGCCAGGAAGATCTACGAGGAGACTGCCTCATGAAGGCACAAAGGGAATTGTGAGAGGGGCAGGCTTTATCTGCTGCAGGTGCAGGGAGGAAGTCCAGTCCAGGAGGGTAGGACTGGGTGTCTAGACTGTGCACGGTACAACAGTCCTAAGCCGAGTAAGCATCCGATACTGGGGTCCAGTCAGTCATGTGCCATTGGGGGCAGAACTCAGCATTCAGCACAGGGGTCCCAACAGTGGTGATCCTCCAAAATCCAGGAAGATGGGTGACAGGTAGGAGGGCACCTTGGACAACTGTGGGTTATAGCACCGTAGCCACTGGGGTGACATTTTGGAAGACCAGAGGACCCCAGCCCTGAGCAGGAACTGAAAATGACAGAGGCTCAAGAGTGGGTTCTGGAGGGACTGAGTCACTTCCAGGTAGAGACTGGGTTCAGAGAGTGAGAGAAAATCCCAGTTATCGGAGACCGTCTGAACCAAGTTCAGGGCCACATACACTGGCCATAACTGAAGCTTAAGCCCAGAGTGTTGAGCTACATCTCCTTACCTGCCCCTTCTAAGGTCGGGACTAATCCCCCCAACGGAAGGGTTTTACCTGGGATGCATTCAGCTGCAAGTAACCAGGAACTGAACCGTAAGTGGCTTCAACAATAAGGAGATTGTTGACTCACAAAATGGAAAGATTAATACAGCAGGCTTGCGGCTGACCTCATCCAGCAACAGCAGCAGCAGTTCGCTTTCCAGCGACTTTCTAGACTCTGTTTCTAGACTCTGCCTTTCTCGGGATGGTGGCTTCATTTGCAGGCTGGTAGCAAAATGGCTCCTGCCATGCTGACCTTGGGTGTGAACGGCACAACACCACAGGGTGAGCTCCCTTTGAGGCTCATAAGCCTTGTGGGCAGGATAGATTCCCTGAGCAAAACCCTCGTCCCCTTAGGAAGAAGGACGAGGAACGATACCAGCCACAACCAGAGTTTGCCAAGGGCAGGATGGAGCACAGGTGGATAGGAGACTGGGATTCCCAGGGCTGTTGCCCCTCTGCTCAGCTGCTGCATCCGGGGCGAGCCACTTCAGCTCTTCGGTCCCCAATGTTTTTCATCTGAAGATAAAGTGATCGAACTAGAGAATCTTTAAGACTCTACTCAGCTCTAAATAGTCTTTGACTCCGTGAAATGGGTCGTTCGTGGATTACTCTCTACAAAGCCTCCGAGTATGGGAAACGATTGTCATCCTTTGTGGAAGGTTACACTTTCTAAAGATGGCCACAGCGACTCGTCCCACCCCACAGGCCCATGGCCACTCTGCCATCGGGAAGTGGAGTCTAATTCTCATCCCCTTAAGTCTGTGCTGACCTCATAACTCGCTTGCTATCCCAGGGGACCATGGGAGCGTGTAACTACGGTGGGAGAAATTACCCTGACGGCCTTCCCAAAAGGCTATGCAGGTTCCAGTTCTCTCTAGCTGCCGAAGAATCTAGCACCATAGAAGAAACCCCACTAGGCTGAGCCCGCCATGCTGGAGGGGCTCTGGATAGGCATTCACGCGGACCACCCGGCTGAACTTCCAGCCCGCGGCCAGCCTCACCTGCCGGCTCTGTGCATGTGCCATGTCGGCCATCCAGCCCCCGCAGACCTTCAGATGACTGAGGCCTCAGGTGACATCATACCGTGAGCCGCATGAGAGATCCCACAGGTGAAGAGTCCAGCGGAGCCTTTTCGGAATTCCTAACCCCCGCCCCCCCAAACCATGAGCAAAATAAAATGGTTGCTGTTCTACACCCCTGTGTTTTGAAGCAATTTATTATACAGCAGGAGTAACCAGAATATCCACGCGGAAAAGTGGGCGTCAACGAGCCGGGAAAGATTTAGGGTCAACTTTGAGCAGTGGTTTCCGATCGTTGCAAAACCCTGAAGACATCTAATTTCTCGTTGTGGCTGTTTAAGAAATTGGGTGGAGAGATGCTTTGAGGAACGATCTGGCAGGGTCTTGCCCGGAGGGAATGACAACGGACCTTCACATTTATGCGGCCCGCTGTAGTTGGTGAAAAGCGTACTAACTCAGCTGAATGTCACAGCTAAGGGCTAAGGCACAAATCAGCCTCCCTCCTGGACTTCCTGAGACTGTGACCCACCTGTTTTCCGTGGAGAGAACACGAGTGGATGAGCAAAGCCTCCCTGTGGTGAGCGCCCATATGCATTGGGTACATTGCCGCTCAGTCCCGATTGTCTCCACGTTGCGCCCTCATACGGGACAACAAGGCGGGCTGGAGTCCTCTGAGCTACCCAGTTTCCCAGCCGGGTCCCCCTCGTGCTCCTCGCGGAGCCTCCTCTGATGGCCTCAGGGTCCCGCCCCCTTTTACAGCTGTTTTTAGCAGCCTCTGCCTTGACTCTTAGTAGATGCATCCTCTGGTTATTAGTTTTCCTTGCAGCGGGTGTGCAAACAAAACCTCACGACGATGGCCCCGCGAGATGGGCAGGGCAGATACAACTGTTATTGCAGCAGCCGGCCTTCAAGGTGACCCCCGGGGGGTCTGCACCTTCTGACGTTCACATCCTCGAACAGGGTTGCCTTGGGTAACAAATAGGACAGTGCAGAGGTGACAGGGCTTGACTTCAGAGGCCAGAACATCCAAGATAGGGTGGCTTCTGTCCTTCTGTCTCCGATTTGCTCACTCTGGGCGGAGCCAGCTCTCCCATTCAAAACTCAAGTGGCAAGAAACCAAGGGCTCCTGCCAGCAGCCGCGTGAAAGAGCCGTCTGGAAAGCAGGTCCCCCAGGCCCAGTCAAGCCTTCAGATGACGAGAGCCCCAGTGGACATCTGGCCCTCCTGCCATGAAAGGTCGGGAGCCCAGACTCCCCAGCCGAGTTGCTCCCAAATTCCTGAGCCTCAGAAACAACGTGAGATGATCAGTGCCTAAGACACTACGTTTTGAAGGAGGTTTTTTTTTTTTTTTTAAGTGATAGATAATGAAGAGAAACATCCTCTGAGACACAGAGCCTCAGAGACGGACAGTGACTGGCCCAGAGATGCACAGCTAGAGCTGCGGCGGAACAGGGAAGAGAGCCCTCACCGTGTGACCTGCTGATCTGTGACGGGCCTCATGATTCAGCTAGTCCCCACTTTGGCCCCAGAGAAGGGAGAGATGAGGTTGTGGGCATGACACAGCAAGCTGACTGAGCGGGCCCGGCCGGGCTCGGAGCCTAGACCCGCAAGGCAACTCGACTGGGAATCCAGGCGAGGGAGACTGGCTGGGACCCACTGTTCCCCCTCACGCAGGGCCCCCATGATGAGAAACAAGCCAGCGACGGGGACGTCTTCTCACCCGGGCGGACACACACACACACACACGCACGCACACACGCACACACACACTTCACACACACTTCACACACGCCTTCTGGACGCCAGCCCCTACCACAAATGAGACTACCATGACCTGCGATGCTGTGATTCTGCTGGGCTGTGGTGAAGAAGGTTTGCGGTGCTGGGGCTGAGCGTGGAAGGTCCCGGACTACGACTCAGGGTCAGCCTTGCCTCCCAGTGTCCCTGCTGCTGATTCATGTGTCCACTTTAGAGAAGTCACCCCAGCAAGGGGTGCTTTCGGTTCCCACGTGAATCACTGGCCGTGTGATCGCTGGTCACCCGTCCGCAGGCTGGGCTGTGGGCTCCATGAGCCTCCCGTAGTGACCAGCGTGGTGGTCATGGGTCAGCAGGTAGCCAACCTACGTGGCCGTTTTCTCATCCTTCCAGCTGGATCGGACTTATTCCAGCAAGAGCTACTGTGGCCCCTGGGTAGGAGTAGGATCGGGCAAGTCAAGAGGGTAGGCAAGATAAAAAGATGGGGAGGGCTGAGCAGTCCTGGCTCGTGTTCCTGGTCCCCAGTCAGGCTGTCAACAGTGTGGAGGGAGCCGCCGGGTAGAGCCATAGAGCACGGACCGCGGTTCCCAGCGGGAAGCAGAAAAATGCCCGAGCCGCAGAGGGCAGCCCCTTGGCATACAGCAGACCCGCAGATGGGAGCTAGGGAGAGAACCTGAGGTGGTGACATATCACGATCAAGGACCTCAGCGACCCGGCAGAGGGCCCTGTGCCTGATTCCCCATGCGACATTCGAGGACATCCACAACGGAGAGGAAAAAATCATAGAGTCAGGGTGCCTGGGTTCGAATCTAAACCCCAGATCCCATCACTTGGAGAATCTTGGAGAAGTTGTTAGTCAATCCGGGCCTCAGTTTCCTCAAGAGTAAAGTCAAGCGAATGGTTTTCAAACTGGGCTCCTTAGAGCCCTAGGGTTTTGCAGACCCGCCTAGAGTCTGCCATTGGGAGGGAGCCTTTAAGCCAAGACTGTCCAATCAAAGTGTAAAGTGAGTCACATATGCCATTTAAAATGTTTTAGCAGCCACGTTTTTAAAAATCTAAAACTCAATGGGTGGTGTTAATTTTCATTCAGTATATCTAAGAGATTATTTCATGTGGTCAGTTTATTACATTTGCTAATAGGATATTTTACGTTCTCTTTCTTGTACTAAATCTCCAGCGTCTAGTGTGCAACGTGCACTTAAGCACATCTCAGTTCACTCATATCCACATACCCTGCGCTCAATAGCCACGGTTGTGTACTTGGCTGGTGAAGAGGGAGGCAGGGGGGCCTGTAAAGGGAGAAGACTGCCTCCTGGTGGACAAAACAGGGGAGTGTGTGGGGAAAACCCCCGAGAAGCCATGTGTGTTTGGGGCTTCATCCAGCCAAGGGCGTGAAGGTAGGGGAAGGAGCGTGACAGCAGAGGTCGTGAATTCATCTGGCCTTTCCTGCACCGTGAGATGTTCGTGACAGCTAGCCAAGGTCTCAGTTGCTCTGAAAATGCCTTTGCGTTGTGAACTGTCACGTGCATTACCTCGGTTTGAGGCTGGCCTTGTATAGGATTATGATCCAAGGGAATGGGTGGCCATTTGGGGAGAGCACACGCAAATTAGGGAAGCAGGGCGACGCGGGACTCCTGAGGAATTTGGGCGTGAGAACGCATGGCAACCCCAACACTGGGGAGAGTGGCTGTGGGCTCTTCCCTCAAGGAATTTTGCTGTGAAGGAGCGGGGCAGACCAGGGGGTGGAGCACAGACCCGAGGGTGTTTTGAGTGGGGGGAAAATACTGGGACAACGATACAGCTGCCGAACAATTGTCATGAGAAGATCAAAGGAATCAGAGTCATTCATTCGAGAGGCAGGAGAGCAGAGCTGGTTAGGAGTAGACTCCGGAACCAGCTTTGCTGGCTCCCGGAGGGGGTGTGACTTTCCGCAGGTTACCCCGTCTCTCTGTGCCTCAGTTCCCCCGTCTATACAACGTAGATAATAATAGTCCCTGCCTCTGCGTGTGCAGTGTGATGAGTTGTGTTTGACGTGAGGATAAACATATGCCGAATGCTTAGAACAGACGTAAGGAGGGGTCATGTATTAGCTGCTATGATTATAGGAGTTCCTTTAAGGGGCAGTATTTTCTGTGAGTGCTCACACAGGGGTCAGCCCCTTCCTCAGTGAGTTGAAGTTCAAGGGGAATTACGTGGCAAGTCTGAGTATCCTCTATTCAGAAGTGACAGTGTTATTTCAATAGAGGGCAGTGGCCCACAGTAAGTTCTCTAACATCTTCAACTTGTGACTGCCAAGAAAGCCAGCTTCCTGACCCGGTTGGGGACACTTGGCACCGGGGAGGTCCAGCCCCCTGTTTTACCAATATCGAAGCTTCCCTCAGGGCGCCTGGATGGCTCAGTTAGTCAAGCGTCTGACTCTTCCTCTCGGCTCAGGTCACGATCTCGCGGTTGGTGAGTTCAAGTCCCGCATGCATCGGGCTCTGCGCTCCCGGCGTGGAGCCTGCTTGAGATTCTGTCTCTCCTTCTCTCTGCTCCTCCCCTGCTTTCGCTCTCTCTCTCTCAATAAGTAAATAAACATTTAAAAAGTTTTTTGTTTTTTGTTTTTTTTTTTTTTTTTGTAAGAAGCTTCCCTCCTTCCCAGGGAAGTAGCTGAACTTACCAGGATTCACAATTCTACCTTTCAACTTTGATGTTGATGATTTCAATAATCTATTTTTTTTTTTTTTTCAAAATAATGCCTACCGTTTGTTGAGCCACTGAATGGCCACCAATGACCAACATCACGTCTAGCCCATCAATTCTGCAAGGGGAGTATCTTTTCCGTGTTATAGCTGTGCCTCCCAGTCTTGCTTAAATTACAGGACTCTCCTGAGCAGTCGTTTTACTTACCAAATCTAAGCCCCTGGGCCACCTCGATCTTGGCCACACTTGGGAGGGAGGGGGGGACGTGACTTAAAAAAAAAAAAAAAAAGGAAAATCCTGGTGGTCCAGATCCGCGCTCTAGGCCAATTAACCGGAAATCTCTGGCTGTGAGACGTCAGCATCTTCAGACTCCCCTGCGGATTCAGTGTAGCCCAGATCAAAAACCACGGGCTCTGAAGACGCGATTTTGGTTCTGGACCCGAGCCGTCCTCAAAATCGTGCCTGGAGCGTTTTTGCAGTCTGCCTGGGCGCACAGAACCCCAGTGTGCATGCGTTTAGTTGACCTGAATGACACTGTGCCACAAACACGGTCCGGAATACTTCTTTCTACTCGACATCATGTTTTTGAGCTGCAGCCACGGAGACCCATTTCTGGCTGCTGCTTTGTGTCACTATGTGTGCACGTATCAACACTGTATATGTTCATCCCCTAGTGACAGACTATTTTATTTTATTTCATTTTATTTCTTTGCCATCAAACACGACGCTGCGGTGAGCGTCTCCCCAACTCCCTGCTGAGGCCTGTGCGGAGTGTCTCTGGATGAGGACCCCCCCCCCCCGCCCCCCAGAGTGAAGCTTTCTCCCTTCTCATCAGCCTTTGATACTATGAGTTTCCGATTTTCACTCGGGTAAAAAGAAACGATGTCCGTAGCTTACATCTGCGTATGCCTGATTGCTGTGCAAGTCCCATATTCCCAGAGCCGTTCGGCACCTGAATTCAAAGGGCTGCACAGAGGGAAGTCTCCATCCAAGAACCAGTAGAAATTCCTGAGCGATGACCAGGGCTCGGCCGGGTCTGTACCACGAAGTAGACACGGCCCAGGAGGAAACGGGGACTCGGAGGTCATCATGACCGACCCGTGGGTCATCAAGGCAGTTCCTATGAGAACCGGCATCAGGATCTAGGTGTTCTGACCCCTCACCAAGGCTCTTCCTACTAGATGGGGTGGTACCTGGAGCCCATCAACAAGAGAAGTTTCCCTGCCAAGCCCGGGGTTCAGACTTTTGTGGGACAGCTGGGGGTTCTCTTTGTTTTTCTGTTTTGTTTATTTAAAAATTTTTTTATTTGGTTTTATTTTGTTTCACTTTATTTTATTTTAATTTAATTTTATATGTTGAGAGAGAGAGAGAGAGAGCATACATGTAAGCAGGGGAGAGGGGTAGAGGGAGAGAGAGGGAATCTTAAGCGGGCTCCGCGCTCGGCGGGGAGCCAGACACGGGGCTCGACCCCCTGGCCCCGGGATCATGACCGGAGCCGAAATCGAGAGTCGGAAGCTCAGTCTGACTCTTTGTTTCTTGAATCAGCTTCACGGAGATGGGTAATTCACATTCGATGAAAAGTACCCCCGTTAAACGGGCATTCCCACAAGTCTACACCAGTGTGACCACCACCAGTCAAGATAGAAAACATTCCTGACACCCCCAAAAGTGCCCTTGCAATCACCCACCTTCCTAGACAAATCACCCACCCCAGGCAGCCAGCGATTTGCTGTCAGTGTGGTTTAGATTCGTCTTTCCCAGAGTTTCTACCACTGCAGATTAGATTTATCCTTCCCCGAGTTTCCCAAGTTCCATTCAGTTCTGAATCAACTCGTGGGTGTTACTCAGCATGCTGTGTGTGACAGCCTTCCGCGCTGTTGCACGTAATAGTAGCCTGTTCCTTTCCATCGCTGACTTCTCTCCCGTCGGATGACTATACCACAATCTGGCGGTCCGTTCACTTGTTGATGGACCTTCGGTTGTTTCCAGTTTGGGGCTATAGCGAATAAAGCTGCTGCAAACCTGTTTTGTCCAAGGCCTTGTGGGGAGAGCAGGGCCGGGACCGGGCGGAGGCGTCCAAGGTGCAAAACTGAAGGACAGTCCCCCCCCAGCTCCAGGAAGGAGCCAGCTCAGCACCCGCCTGCACCTGAGAGTGAGCGCCTCCTTAAACACCACCCCCCCGGCGTCTCGCTTGCCTCACCCTGGTCCTGGGACGGGCGAGCAGAGGTTTTTGTTGTGCGGCAGGATATTCACGGTCCACTTAGAGCCCAGGAACAGAGCCAGAGTCTGAGTTTCTCAGCGTGTGAGCTGAAAGACCCCTCGCGCGGCCTGGTTACCTGCTGAGCTCATTGGACTTGGGGATCCCTGCCCCCTCCCCGCCACCTTCCCGCATCAGGATTTCTGGGCCAAGCGCCTGGAGATCGTGTTTGGTACAACATAAGGGACACGCCAGTACTCTGCAGTTGTAAACCCACGGCCGTGGGCAGTCAACAGCCGTTGAAGCTTTTAAAGCCGAGCAGTAGGAGGACCAAAGCTTGTTTGTCTGGGATCAACGCCCAAGAGTCTTCGCCAGTGTGTGTTCAGGGGTGGCCAGACGCTGCCGAGCTCTTTGCCAGGGGGGCTGTGTCTTTTTGCTTTTCCGGCAGCGACGCAGGGGGACATCTAGTTTGTCCACATCCTCGCCGGGATCTGGTGTTGTTACTGTGTTTGATTTTCTCTCGTATAGGTATGTGGTGGTATTTCCTCACAGCTTCCGTTCATACTTCCCTCACGGCTGGCGACGTGAAATGTCCTTTCGTGCGCTTGTCGGCCGTTTGTCTATCCTCTTCGGTGAAATGTCCCTTCAAGTCCTTTGCCAACTTTTAACTGAATTGTTTCTTTGTTTGTTTGTTTTACTACTGAAGGTCAAGGATCCTCTGCATATCCCGAATGTGTATATGCAGAATCCTTTGTCTGCTATGTGGTTCGCAAGTATTCTCCCCCAGTCTGTGGCTGGTCTTACAGGGTCACTTGCAGAGCAAACGTGTTTCATTTTGCTGGAGTGTGATCTATCTGTCTTAGGCTTGTGACACTCTGATGTTATGTCTGAGAACCCTTCACCAAGCTGTAGGTCCCCCAAGTCATCTCTTACGTTTTTCTAATTTTACATATGCGAGTATGTCCATGATGCATGTTGAGTTAAGTTGTGTGAAAAGTCCAACATTCAGATCGAGGTTCTCCTTCCTTCCTTCTTTTCTTCCTATTCCTTGCCTTGCCTTCCTGTGTTAGCCATTTACGTCCTTTACTTTCCACATCGGTTTTAGAATAAGCCTGTGCATGCCTACAAAAAAAATCTTAAGAGATTTTGACAGAATTGCATTGTAACTACGTATCGTTTTGGAGAGAAATGACACTTTTACTGTGATGAATCTTCCACCCTGTGAACATGGTGTGTCGCTCCATTTATTTAGATCTCCTTTGATTTCATCAACATTTTGTAATTTTCAGCATCCATGTTCTATACACTTTTTGGTGATGTATGCACAAATATTTCTTTTCTGAGAGATTGTAAATGGTACTGTACTTTAATTTTGCTTTCCATGTGTTTATGGTTAGCATAAACAAATACAATTGCTTTTTATATGTTGATCTTTTTTTAATTTTACTTTTTTAAATTTACATCCAAGTTAGTTAGCATCTAGTGCAACAATGATTTCAGGAGTAGATTCCTTAGTGCCCTTTCCCCATTTAGCCCATCCCCCCTCCCACAACCCCTCCAGTAACCCTCAGTTTGTTCTCCATATTTATGAGTCTCTTCTGTTTTGTCCCTTCCCTGTTTTCATATTATTTTTGTTTCCCTTCCCTTATGTTCACCTGTTTTGTGTCTTAAAGTCCTCATATGAGTGAAGTCATATGATATTTGTCTTTCTCTGACTAATTTCACTCAGCATAATACCCTCCAGTTCCATCCACGTAGTTGCAAATGGCAAGATTTCATTCTTTTTGATTGCCGAGTATTACTCCATTGTATATATATACCACATCTTCTTTATCCATTCATCCATCGATGGACATTTGGGCTCTTTCCATACTTTGGGTATTGTTGATAGTGCTGCTATAAACATGGGGGTGCATGTGTCCCTTCGAAACTGCACACCTGTATCCCGTGGATAAATGCCTAGTCGTGCCATTGCTGGGTCGTAGGGTAGTTCTATTTTTAGTTTTTTGAGGAACCTCCATACTGTTTTCCAGAGTGGCTGCACCAGCTTGCATTCCCATATGTGTTGATCTTATATTCAACTTTGCTAAACTCTTTTACTGGCTTAGGAATTGTTACAGTCTTGTTTTGTTTTTGGATATTCTTGGTATTTTCTATGCAGATTATTATGCCACCTGCAAACAGGTACAGTTTTATTTCTTGCTTCCCATTCTGTGTGCCTTTTATTTCCTTTTCTTGCCTTACTATACTGAATAAGAGTGTTAAAAGCATGTGTCTTTGTCTTGTTCCCAGTCTTACCAGGAAACATTCAGTCTTTCACCAACTCGTGTGAGGTTAGCTGCTGGTCATTGTTACACATGTTCTTTATCAAGTTAAGAAAGTTCCCCCATCCCCGGTTCTTGAGAGTTTGATCATGAATGGGTGTTGAATTTTGTCAAATGCTTTTACTGTATTCGTTGCTATGTATCTTTTGTACTATTTTTTGTCTCGTGTGGGTATAGGGTAATACTGACCTCACAACGTGAGTTGAGAAATGTTCTCCTCTATTTTCCTGAAGGGATTATGTAAAATTAGCATTTACTCTTCTTTGCACATTTGGAAGAATTCCCCATCCAAATTATTTGGACCTGGGGATTTTTTTTTTCAGGAGTTTTTGTAAATTGTTTTTAACGTTTTATTTATTTTTGAGAGAGCGCAAGTTGGGGAGGGGCAGAGAGAGAGGGAGACAGAGGGAGACACGAGATCATGACCTGAGCTGAAGTCGGACGCTCAACCGACTGAGCCACCCAGGCTCCCCTCTCAGGAGTTTTAAAATTATGACATCAGGGACACCTGGGTGGCTCAGTCGGTTAAGCGTCCGACTTCGGCTCAGGTCATTCACGCGGTTCCTGAGTTCGAGCCCCACCTCAGGCTCTGTGCTGACAGTTCAGAGCCTGGGCCTGCTTCTGATTCTGTGTCTTTCTCTCTCCGTCCCTCCCCTGCTGGTGCGCTCTCTCTCTCTCTCTCAGAAATAAACATAAAAAAATTTTTAGATTAAATTATGACTTCAATTTCCTTAAAAGTCACAAGGCCATTGAGGTTAATTTATTTCATTTTGGGGGAGCTGTGGTAGCCTGTGTAATCAGTTTGCTTCATCCAAGTTGTAGAGTTGTCTGTAGGATTTGACTACTCTCCTGTGATGTCTGCAAGGTCTGTAGTGACATCTGTTTCGTTCCTGATATTAGCAATTTGTGCCTTTCTCTCTCTCTCGTTTTTTCTGTCAGTCTTTCTAGAGATGTATCACTTTTATCCCATCTTCTCAAAGAACAAACTCTTGTTTCATTTTTCTGTTGTCTTTGTTTTCAATTTTATTATTCTGCTCTTTATTTTTCTTCCTTCTACTTACTTTGAGTTTATTTTTGCTTTTCTTGTTCCGGGCTCTTAAGATTGGGGCTTAGATTATTTCTGTGAGCGAGTTTCTCTTTTCTGATGCAAGCAATTGGCAATGAATTTCCCTCTCAGTGCTCCCTTTCTGACTCATTTTTATTCCATTCTGTGTGCTTTTTTTATTATTATTATTATTCCCCTTGAGACTTCTTTGATCTTTGGGTTATTTTAAAGTCTGCTGTTTCTTTTCCAATAACTTCCTCGGTGAAGATTTTCAGGAGCAGGAAGTTGCTTTACTATTTTTACATATTCGATTTTATTATATTCTTCGCAGCTGTTAATTTCACAGTAAGGATGTGCTGGAGGCCAAGTTCGTCTTTGTTATCGAAGGAGCCCAGAGCTTTGTCCGCTAACTTGCCTTGACAAGGAAATAGAGGTGAACCCTCCCCAGCCCCCGACCCCTGCACACATGGATACACACGCATGCCCGTGATCCACTGACACCCACACCGAATCAGCAGGGCTCATTTTCCAAAACAAGGCTAAGGGGCAGCCGCCACGGTAAACAAGAAACAGGAAAAGGAAGGTGTTTAGGAAAAAGGTATCAAGTCAGAACTAGGTCAAACCAGAAACCCCCAGCGGAAGTATCAGAAACATTTCAGGGTCTGGGTTGACGGTAGACAAGGTGCATTTCTGGTACATTGGTAACACCTGCCTTCAAAATCCTCCCCCCCTCCTCCACTCCCCACCATCACTGCCCCTATGGTGGCGGGTCAGTCATTCCGCTTTGAAGAGGAAACAAAGACACAACTCTGGAACAGAAATTCCAGGAACTAACAATGTATCAGAGTGAAAGAAAGCTGTGTCCTGCAAAGCAGTTCATCACCCGCGACAGATAATAATGCCCTTCTCGAACGCTATGTGCTGAGGCTCATAGATACACTGTGTTTATGATGATATGCAACACATATATAAACATATAAGTAAGTCTTTACCCATCCGTCTGATAACTATTTCTGTTTCCTGTTTTTTCTGCTGTTACTTCTTACATTTCAATCTATCTGGAACCCCCTATGGTTGTAGCTTGATAACACATTGACAGATCTGGCAGTGTCTAGGGTTCCTCAGCAACCCAGCCATGAAAGAAGATCTTTGGGCTCTACACTTCAAATGCACAGGGAGGGGAGGCAACTTCACCTCCCCTTATAAGCCAAAGGCACCCAGCCAGCTTAGACCAGGGTTTCTCAACCTTGGTGCTGTTGCCACTTGGATAATTTTCTTTCCTGGGAGTCTATTCTGTTGGGCAGTGTCCCTGGCCTCTATCTGCTAGATATCAACGGCTTCCTCCCAGTTGTGATAACCCCAAATGCCCCCCCGGACATTGCAAAATTCCTCCGAATGAGAGTGACTTGTTCACACGTATGCCTCCTTATCCCCTGCTCCGGAGGCTGTACCAAGCCATGATGCCTGGTGCCACAGCAGCCATTTTGTGATCATGAGGAATGGTTCTACAGAGGTGCTGAGGCTGGTACGTGAGACAGAAAGGGCCCTAGTTCTTGATGACATTGCTGAGTTACTGCACCCACCCTAGCATCATCTTCCTCTGGGAAATTAACAGCCTGCCGTTACTTAAGCCACTTTAGTTATCACTCGCAGCCAAGAGCATCCTCTCTGCTTAAAACCTTTCACTTCTCCATTCAGGATGAATTTCCTTAGCTTCGCCTCCCTTTCCTGCCTCATCTCCCATGGCTCCTGCCAGGACACACTTTCTCCTCTTGGGCTGTAATTAGAGTCCTTTGAACCAGTCCCAGGGCTTCCTGTCTCCTGATTTCTACATTTGTGGTCCCCAGATGCCACATTCTCCCTCCTCTTCTCTCTCTGTTCACTCCTACTCACCTTTCCAGACTTAGCCTGTGTCATTACCTCCTGGACATCCTCCCTGAGTCTCCATGTGGTGGTTTTGAAATGAGGACCCCAAATTATTTAACACTCCTCCATTTGAAGGGGGTCACACATTTCCTCAAGGCAGGGATTTGGACCTTTGTGACTTTTCATTCTCTGAGCACCAAAACAGTGTGCTGGTTGACTCACCCAGGTGGAGTGTTATTCGATGACACACAAGGTGACTTTTTTAAAAGAAGTTTTTGGGGCGCCTGGGTGGCTCAGTCGGTTGAGCATCCAACTTTGGCTCAGGTCATGATCTCATGGTCTGTGAGTTCGAGCCCCGCGTCGGGCTCTGCGCTGACAGCTCGGAGCCCGGAACCTGCTTCGGATTCTGCGTCTCCCTCTCTCTCTGCCCCTCCCCCGCTCATGCTCTGTCTCTCTCTGTCAAAAATAAATAAACATTAAACAAAATTAAAAAAAATAAAAAAGTTTTTATTTAGGTTCCAGGTAGTTAACATAACAGGGTAATATTAGTTTCAGGTGCAGAGTATAGTGATTGGACACTTCCATACACGGCCCGGGGCTCATCACAAGTGCCCTCCTTAATCCCCATCCCCTCCATTCATCTCCCTTCTGGTAACCCTCAGTTTGTTTGAGCAAAGGCGAGAAAGAGACAGAGAGAGAGAGAGAGAGAGAGAGGAGAGAGACAAGGTGACTTTTGTGGTCAGGATGCACAGTGTGTGAGATGAGCTAGCCAGAATTGAAGACGCTGGGCGAGCCAACTCAACCCGACCAGCAGAACCTGCTCGTCTTTCAAGCCACAAACCCCAACAGCACTGCCTCTTATGCACAACCCCCCCCCACCCCCCTCCGAATCACGGGATGGTCCAGAATATGCACTACTGCCTAAGCGTCCCTACACCCGGCATCCAGCCCTCTTTTCCCTGGACAACCTCCCCTCATCCCCCAGATCTCCCTTTGACATCACCTCCTCTAGGAAGCCTTCCTCGCCTCTCCAAGGCTGCCGTGTCTAGAGTCTCTCCCTCACATCACACTGAGCACACCGCCTCCGAAGGTCCTTTTCCGCGTCAGTGAGCCCGCGGGCCTCTCGAGGGCAGGGAACGGTTTGTTCCTTTTTGAACACCCAGCACCTGGAGTAATGCCAGCCGGGGCTGGCTGCGAAAATGAAGGCTCACGGCGTAATTCTGCCCGTGGTGCGGCTGCGTGTTTTTTGCTCTTGTCCTCCATTCAAACGTGTACCCAGATCTGACCGTGTTCCGAAGGTACAGCTTCCTGCCTTGCGTTTCACTTTCCCCATCCAGGTACCCGGAGCTGGCAGCTACGGGGCACTCGCCTGGCATTGTTCTGAGGGCCTCACTCATTTCCTTGATTTAATCCCCGTGACAAGTCAGTGAGGCTGATGCTGTGATTACCTGTGGTGTGCATAGGGAAACTGAGGCACCGAAATTACGCGGCCCCTGTGTCCCGCGGTCTGAGTTTGAGCCCTCCAGGCGGACCCCAGAGCCCATGATATGCATCCCCACACCTGCCTTCTTCTGTCCCACCTAGCCACCTGCTCAAAATGCAGAGGCCAGACTCCCCCTGAAGAGCTTGTTTCTGTAGGACTGAGGAGGGCCTCGGGGGTTGCATTCATCGTGAGCCGTACATAGTGCAGTTTCCACACGGATCTCCCGCTCAGAAAGGAGGGCCGAGCCCTGGGACCATCAGGGAGCGGCCAAGACGTTACGAGGTCTGGAACCTGCCGTGCCCTTCTGGCTGCATCACAAACGCTGCCTGGGCTTCCCCTTCTCCAAACTCTTGTGACCTCTGCCAGGCATGCTGTCACCCCCACCCACCCGCCCACCCACGTGTGTTTGAAGAACCATGAGGGGGTGAGAAGAGGGTAGACGTCCTGCTCAGAATGAGCTGGCAAATGCCGCGAGCACCACCAGGGACGCCCCCACGCGGCCCCTTCCAGAGGCCCTGGAGAGGCCAAGAGCCCTCCAGCTTCTTAAATGACTGTCGAGTCCTCGCTACTTCCAGAAAGCTTCAGAGGCTCCATCCGGAACTGTTCATGCTGTCGCAGCACACCCACCGGGCTCCAGTCCCCTCGTGGCAGCCTGTGGCCGCCCTCCCAAGCGCCGCCCGGACAAATATCCGGGGACTCCAGCAAGGCTTCGCTCTGCCTGGGACAGGTGTGACCGGGGAGCGGGACAACAGCAGAACCAGGGGCGGCCCCAGCCGGCTACCTGTGTTTCCCCGACTCTCAGTGTGAAACTGTCTAACCAGGTTCATGGGTGGTCGGATGGGCACAGCAGGCTTCAGAGGAAAAGGGCCTCTACCCGGGAGCCGGTGATTTCAAGCCCCCAAGCTTGGAGGGGGCTGCATGATGATGCGGCAGGTGGCCCGGGACAACGCGGCCATTGGAGCTTTGCCAAAGAGCAGGCGGGGCTGCATTTGGGGGATTTCCAGGCGGTGTTGCCAATGGAAGCTAACTAGAAAAGGTACCTCTCAGCGAGCCACATCAAAGGCAAGTTTCTGGAGAGTTTGCAGGACTCCTGGTGGTGACAGTCTTCGAGGGGAACCCAAGAGTGTGGGATGGGAGAGGTGACATGGAAAATCAGGCTGGGGACTTCCCCCTAACCGATATCGTGTCCTCTGACCGTTGCTGTGTGATAAAGCCCCCCATAGAGAGAGGCCCCAAGTAAGAGCCCTTTAATTATAGCTCATAATTTTGTGGCTCAAGAGCCTGAGCAGGGTTTCTTTTCTTTTTCGAATTAAATTTTTTTTTTGACGTTTATTTATTTATTTCGAGAGGGGCGGGGGAGAGAGAGAATCCCCAGCAGGCTCCACGCTGTCAGCACAGAGCCCGATGCGGGGCTCAAACTCACGAACCGTGAGATCACGACCTGGGCCAAAATCCAGAGTCGGACGCTTCGCCGACTGAGACGCGGGCGCCCCGTGAGCAGGGTTTCTTTTTCATGTGGCCTCAACAGAGACCCCTTGGTGCTGTTGGGCTGGTAGATGGGCCACTCTGAGGCAGCTTCACTCCCATGTCTGGTCCTCAGCAGAAAAGGCTTGATCGTTGAGCTCAGTTGGAACCACCAGACGTTACACATACAGCCTCACCAGCCTGGCGGCCGCGTGCAGTTGAGCTTTGTAAGTAACGGTTCAGGGTTCGCAACGAGCATGTTCCAAGGGACCCAGCTGGAGGCAGCAAGGCTTCTTACAACCTAAAACCCCCAGAATGTCACTTCCGGCACATTCTGTCGGTCAAGCAAGTCACCGAGACCGGCCCACGTTCAGGGAGGTGCATTAGACTTCACCTCCCGATGGAAAGAGCAGTAAAACGTTTTCAAGCCATATTTCATCTCCCATATTGCAAAAGCGTTAGGAAACACTTGCCGGGCTCACAGTGGGGATTTTTACTCCACACATGTGTGTCGAGCTCCTCGTATGTTCCAGGCACTGTCCTAGGCCCGAGAGAGATGGAGACACGAACAATGCAGAGCATGGTCCCCGCCCTCATGGAGGCTATAGCCTAGAATAAAGTCTAACATAGTTACACGGTGCCTGGCATGTGGTTAAGTGCCCAGGAATGTTGGCTCCTAGTATTATGACTAGCAAACAAGTCACCATTGGATAAAAATGTTGCCATACGTTGGATAAAAATGTTGGATAAAAATGTTGCCACCGTTGGATAAAAATGTTGCCAAACGGTGCCAAACAAGTCACCGTTGGATAAAAATGTTGGGACCAGAGCAAACAATCAACAAAGAGCCTGGCATGTTCAAAAGGGTGACGTCTGAGCCAAGGAGGGGTGGTAATGAACCGGGAGGGGGGAAAGCAAGAGAGTCTTCGTGCAAATGGAAACAGCATGTGTGGCGAGTGCAAACCTCACCCAAGGAGGCTGGACTGGGATGGATTGCCCGAGGCTCGGAACGGGGACTCTCACGCTCGTCCCTCCAGGTCTGCCTTCTGCCGTCCACCTGCCTGGGCTTCATCAACAGCTCCTCTTGCCTCCTTGCTGGCAGCAGCGGAAGGCTCCAGCAGGAGTTTGGTGGTGTGGGAGGGGAGGAGAAAGAGGCCGGTGTATTTATTCCTCTGGCTCCCTCCCTGCTGGGCAAGGAGTGGAAATGACTACTTCCGCAGCCGCTGGCCACATCCCGCGTCAAGCAGCCAGCCCTCTCCTAGGGCTCCGGGTCTCTCCAGGGCCTTCAGTGATGCTTCCTCCTGTGCCTTCCCTCCTGCGATCGATCGGCGGTAGCTGCCCCCTATTGCTAGATCAGGAATACTTCACCCCTGCTGTTTGACTTCCTTACACCCTGCCCACACCTCTGGGGAAAGTCCTTTCCTTGAATTGTCCTCACTCACCCTGTCGAGAGGGCCATCTGTCTCTTACCGGCATCCTGAACGCTAGCCCTATACCACCTAGGATAGCAACCCGGGGGGACTCTCTCTCGGGAACAGTCCCAAGACAGGGATAACCTTCCATGCAGCGGTGTGCTGGTAAATTTGAACAACATGCCCTCCAGAGGAAAGAGCCCTGATTTGTAGCGTTTGTCAAATTCTGAGGTGTAAATACTTTCACCAGGGCTGATTTCAAGCTAGCCTCATGACAGCAGCCAGCTCGCAAAATTCCTACGAGTGCAGCACACGCTGGTGGGAACCAGCTCGAAGGGAGAAGAGATCCCCAGATGGCCCGTGAGCTCCTGCTCTCTTGGAATTTCAAAAGCAGACACCAAGTAAGGATTAGACGTCCAAGAGGTTTATTGGGGGGGAACTCCTGAAAGGCTAAAGGGGGAGGGAGCAGGGGTGGGAGAGCCCTGAGGCCATGCTGCACACACTTCCACCAGAGGACACAACAGCGATCCCACTGGCCCGGAAGTTGAGGCGACCACCTGGCCGCTTTGGGATCCTCTTGCCTCTGACTCAACAGGCAAAGAAGGGAGTCACTGTGCTGGCTGGGTGATTGGTCCTGGCCACCAAGAGGAAACCGATCGGCTACTACACATGAGAAGAAGTAACGACTGTGTCTGGAGTACAGGAGATCCCTTAGGCTGTCTCTTGCCACGTATGACCACGTCCTGTGATTCAAGTCAGCGGGAAACCACAACAACCCAATTCAAGCAGGAATGCTAATGGTCCAGGTTCCAGGTATGAAGGTGTGGGTCACCCCCCAGGCAAAGACCCGTGACCCCGTGAGGTGCTCACTGAGGGCAAGGGGAATATGAAACAGGGAGTGGAAGAAGGCAGTTGTAAATAACCAGGTGACAAGATACAGAAGTGAGAACTATCATTATTATATTTCTTCCCTATTTTGTTATGAATATGTTTGTATACACACGTATGAAGCAAGTATTTGTGTTTTCTTCCTTCTCTTATTCTCTTTCAACCCAAGATGTATTAACGATAATTAACCATACATCGCATTTTCAAGTGTATCAAGGAAAAGAGTGAATATCACCCAAAGACTTTGCAACCTGCGTGGGGAAAGGGTTAGCATAGTGGCAGCTGTATGCAAGACGGTCGTATCATGTCAGGTGGCAATATGACTCTATTATTATAAATGCATGCACGTCTGCTATTATAAACACATATGTTAGTAAATGTACAATATAGCTTACACATACCTCGATATTAAAAGTTGGATCAAAGGAAAAAAACAACCTTGGGCGGGGAGGGGGGGTTGGCTTTGGCCATGGGTATTCAGGCCTCAGCCAAGTGGAAGTGAAAAATGGCCAAGCAACCTTTCTTCTTTTTGGTAGTAATAGGAAATGTAACCTGTAAACTCATGTTCCATAGAAGTGACAGTGAGAATCCTTACTTCTCTTCCCTGAATTCAGAAGTCAGGGAAGGAAGATTTTCTTTCTGAAATCAACTAGCAAATTTGCTGTGTACAGGATGAGGTCCATGGCCCTGAAATCAGGGGCTATCTATAAATAGCAGGACTGGGTGTCTGGGTACCCGTTTCTCCTTCCAAGCAAAATGAACAGCCAGGTGCAATGCTCAAAATGCTGCTCACCGAGAGGATTTCGCTTCATCCCTGTCACTCAGGAATGCCCCAGAGAAGGATGCCACCATTTGTGGGTGGTACCTGCATGTCAAAGAATAACCAAAGAAGACTCAGGAGAATTTAGGGTTCTATACCTTCAGCTTCCTTGAGATCTTCCTGTATATCCCTATTCCAGTTTTCGGAATCCCATTCCTTCCCAACCAATGCCCTCCTGTAACAGAAGACACCTTGCGATACTGTGGACTTGATTTACATTGTAATTCAGCCACTGGCAGGTGGAGAATTGGTTTAGTGTTCAGAAATCTTAGCCCTGTGGCTATAAGAAATAGGGTTTAAGGACAGATAATAGAAATTTTCAGGTTATTTACGCACAACTTGAGCCGGCAACTGGAAACCCCGAGTTCATCCTTTTCTTTGTCCCCTTTCTCATTATACACCTTAGTTTGGCTAAAATGTCCTAAGATATCAAATACATGAACACCCAGAACTTTACCTGTGTAAGTATTTGATTAAGAGTCTACGTTAGTGGGGCGCCTGGGTGGCTCAGTTGCTTGGGTGTCCGACTTCAGCTCAGGTCGTGATCTCACTGCTTGTGAGTTTGAGCCCCGCGTCGGGCTCTGTGCTGACAGCTCGGAGCCTGAGGCCTCCTTCGGATTCTGTGTCTCCCTCTCTCTGCCCTTCCCCTGCTCACGTTCTGTCTCTTTCTCTCAAAAATAAGTAAACGTTAAAAAATAAAAAAAAAAAGAAAGGATTTCGTAGGAAAAGAAAAATTGGTGTCGAAATCTCATAATGCTGGTCTGGCACATATAACGAGGGCTGTGCCTGCAGCAGCATTTCTGACAGTGGCTGGAGGGTGAATAGACGGGGACCGTCCACCCCAGCCTGCGGAACCAGGTACTGCATCACGGTCCCAAGCCCGACCTTGGACAGCGGTGTGGCTCACCTTAAACCAAGCCATCCCCCCCCTCCCCCCACCGCCCTGCAACCTGATACCTTGGAGCCACACAAGCTGGGATAAAGCCCACTCAGCTACTGTTTTCTTGCTCTTTGGCTGTGGGTGAGTGACTTAACATCTGGGCACCTCTGCTGTGCCCTCCTCGGGGCACCGATATTGTGTCCTCCTCAGGATATCGTATCTGGAGGCACGTGACGTCCACCCGCCCCTTATTGGGGATGTTAAATGTGATCATTTGGTCAAGGTTGTCTGATTTCTCTGCTGTATAATTGCTGTCGTTTCCTTTATAACTAATAAGTAGTCTGTGTGGAGACACTTTAGAACTATGCAAATGAGGGTGCCTGGGTGGCTCAGTCGGTTGAGCATCTGACCCTTGATTTCGGCTCAGGTCGTGATCTGACGGTTCATGAGTTCAAGCCCCATATCTGCTTCTGCACTCTCTCTCTCTCTCTCTCTCAAAATTAAATAAATAAACATTAAAAAAAAATAACATTATTTAAAAAAAGAACCATGCAAATATACTGCCCCTCATCAAAAATCCCCGCCCCGAGAGTTAGCACCTGTTGGAGGTTCTTGTTCTTCTCTGTGATGGTTGCACAGCAATTTTCCAACCCCAGATCTGCCTCCACATTTACCTACTGGCTTTTCCCCTCAAGCAGAGCCCTACCCGCTCACCGATTTACTTATTATTGATACGGAATTGTGAATTCCTGTTTTCTTCTTTCAATGTGTATCTTTGATTTTGATCTATGATCTACATGGACCCCTGTGACTCCATTACCCATTCAATAATAATAATATAATAAAAATAATATTTGAGGACCTAGTGTACAGTGACTCCCTGTGACCCCCATGGAGTCATGCTTTCCTGTAACCCTTGGAGCTAAGATGATTTAATTTCCTCCTGTAGATCTAACTCTGCCCTAGACTCTGGCACAACTAGAGAGACCCCAAGCTCTCCAGCCTAAGTTTCAAATAAAAGCATGTTAACCTCGAAGTCCCGATTATGATGGCCCTAGCACGCGCTCCCCACTGACAGAACCTTGGCGCTTGTCCATCCCGTCCCCGAAGCCTACGTCAGTTGATGATGAGGTGCCTGAAGCGGTGTCTTGTGTGGTCATCCACAGACTGTGGTGTTCTTCCCTTGTAACCCCTCCGTGAGATCCTTGGTCTCTGGGACTCCTCACTTCCATGACTGAAGATGTCCCCTGGGAACGGGCCACCCAGTGAGGCCAATGTGTATCTCTCCAAGGACTCCCGAAGCTGCAAGACCCTTGACGTACACCTGCTCGTGGCTGGTCTCGTGTCGATGGGCTCAGACAGAGCCATACAGTCCAATGAGGCTGTGAGACCCAGGAGATCTAGAATCAGCAGTGCCTATTACAGCAATTAATTCCTGTCCCACTCGATGTTGATGCCTCTGGTGCTAGCTAGTCTCTGCCCTGAATCCCACTTCCCCACGCGTGGGTCCGGACCCGAACTGTGGTTACCAGGCCCCCATCTGCATGGTGCTGTACTTACGACTGGACTTCCCCTTCTGCATGTCGAATCTGCATGAGGCTGGAACTCAGTTCCACCTTTGTCCAGCCTGACCAGTGTTTCAGGACTTTGTGTTTAAGGCGTGACCACGGGTTCTTTTTCACACTGAAATCAAACATGAGGAAATGCGAAAACCTGAGTTTCAAATTGTGTCTTCATGTTTAAGGAATAAACACTTGTTGAACACTTCCGAGCCCTCGCAATCGTTACCTACCTTGGCAAAGAACAATCACACACACACACACACACACACACACACACACACACACACACTGATGTTCCCTGTATCACTGTGGTCATTTGAAAATTTGGAAGCAAATTGGGTGTCCATTTGGACACCTCTCCTGTTTCTTTGGACAGGGAAATACGTAAAGTATGACACCACAGTGCAGCAGCTAAAAAGAGTAAAATAGGCTTGGAAAGATGTTCATGGCATTTTGTTTAAAGGAAAAAGGATAAATGTGATCCCATTTTTGGAGAGAAACTCAACAAAACTAAAGCTGGTTC
Source organism: Panthera leo (assembly GCF_018350215.1). NCBI lineage: Eukaryota > Metazoa > Chordata > Mammalia > Carnivora > Felidae > Panthera > Panthera leo. Next base: position 15,637,168 of record NC_056680.1, on the reverse strand, counting down.
TTTAAACATTTGACAAAATCAATAAGCTTCTAATCAGACTAAGAAAAAGATAGAGGATTCAAATTACTAATCCCAGAAATGAAAGATGAGACATCACTACAAACTCCATCAACATGAAAAGAAAACTAGGGGAATATTCGGAACAATACTAGGCCCACAAATTTGATAACCTACGGACCAATTCCTTCAAACACACAATCTGTCAAACCTCACACAAGAAGAAACAGACAACGTGAACAGGTTTATATCTAATAAGAAACTGAATCCATAATTAATAACTTTCCAAAACAGAAATCCCCAGGCCCAGATGGGTCCATGGGTGAATTCTACCAAACCTTTAGAGAAGAAATTGTATCAATTCTCTACATCTCATTCAGAAGTTAGAAGCAGAAGGAATATTCTTAACTCATTCTGGGAAGCCAGTATTAACCTAATATAATTGATCGCAAGAATAAAAAATGTATACGTAAATTTGGTTTCATCAAAATTAAAAACTTTCGTGTGTCAAAGGACACTATCAACACATTTAAAAAGTACTCACAAAATGGGAAAAGTTATTTGCAAATCATATATCTGATAAGACTCTAGTATCCAGAATATTTAAATAATGCTTGCAATTTAATAATTAAAAGCCAAATAACCCAAATTTTAAAACCATTCTCATATTTCTGGGATAAACACCACTTGGTCATGATGTATTATCCTTTTAAAATACAAAGGTTCGAGGGCACCTGGGGGCTCAGTTGGTTAAGTGTCCGACTCTTGGTTTCGGCTCAGGTCATGATCTCACGGTTCATGGGATCGAGCCCGGAGTCAGGCTCTGTGCTGCCAGCATGGAGCCTGCTTAGGATTCTCTCTCTCCCTCTCTCTCTCTCTCTCTCTCTCTCTCTCTCTCTGCCCTTCCCCACTCACGCATGTCCACGCTTTCTCTCTCAAAATAAATAAATATTTTTTTAAGGCAAAGGTCCTGTTTTTTAATGTTTATTTATTTATTTTTGACAGAGATAGAAAGAAAGAGAGTGCACACACAAGCAGGGGAGGGGCAGAGAGAGACACAGACAGAGAATCCGAAGCAGGCTGCGGGCTCTGAGCTGTCAGCACACAGCCAGACACAGGGCTCGAACTCACGAACTGCGAGATCATGACCTGAGCCGCAGTCGAATGTTCAACTGACTGAGCCACCCAGGCGCCCCCCAAAAGGCAAAAGTTCTGAATGGATACTTCTCGACGAGACACCCACCTGACCAATGAGCTCACGAAAAGATACTTAACCTTGTTACCCATTTCGGAAACATAAATCAAAATCATAGTGAGCTACCATGTCATACCGTATAATTAAAAAATAGAAAACTCGCCAGTGTCGGTGAAGATATGGAGAAACTGGTACCCTCACGCATTACTGGTGGGACAGTAAAATGGTGCAGCTCTGTGGAAAACAGGCCGGCAGGTCCTCAAAAAGTTAAACATAGGAGTCACCCTACAACCCATCAATTCCACTCTTGGGTAGAAACCCGAGAGAGCTGAAAATATATGTCCACGCAAAAAACCTGTGCGTGACTGTTCAGAGCGACATTGTTCATCATAGCCAAAAAGTGGAAACAACCCAAATGTCCTCCAGCTGATGGATGGGCCAAGGAAATGTGGTTTATCCACACAAGGGGATAGTATTCAACCATGAAATTGAGTGAAGTAGTGATACATGCCACGATGTGGATGAACCTTCAAAACATTATACTAAGTGGAAGAGGTCAGTCACCAAAGGTCACATATTGTATGATTCCACTTAGACAAAACGTCCAGAACAGACAAAACCATAAAGACAGAAAGTAGATCAGTGGTTTGCCAGGGGATGGAGAGACATGGGGAACCGGACTGACCTCTAACAAGTGTGAGATTTCTTTTGAGGGCACTGAAAATGTTCCCGAATTGGAGAGCAATGATGGCTCATAAATATTGTGAAATATGCCGGAAACGACTGAATCCTGCCATTTAAAATGGCAAATCTTGGGGCGCCTGGGTGGCTTGGTCGGTTAAGCGTCCGACTTCGGCTCAGGTCATGATCTCACGGTCTGTGAGTTCGAGCCCCGCGTCGGGCTCTGTGCTGACAGCCCAGAGCCTGGAGCCTGTTTCAGATTCTGTGTCTCCCTCTCTCTGCTCCTCCCCTGTTCATGCTCTGTCTCTCTCTGCCTCAAAAATAAATAAACGTTAAAAAAAAATTAAAATAAAATAAAATAAAATGGCAAATCTTATGTTACGTGAATTTCACCTCAACTTAAAATCATCATCGTCGTCATCATACGTAACTGGTACATTAATAAAATGTAATTTCAGCTAACATACAAATGCAGCTTTTTAAAAACGTACCCTTTAGGATCCCTTCCCACTCCAAAATTACCTGACTCTATTCTCAGTGGGATCCGGGGGCTCAGGTGACTCCTGCATTGTCGACCCCACCTGCCTTTGGAGACACGCTGGGTGACCAGTGATGGGGCCAGGTTGTGACGTGAGGTCTTGGGTGGGGATAGGGAAGTTGGGGGTGGGTCAAGCGGGAAGCCAGGAGGTGGGAGAGGAGGGATTAGTCAAGGCTCCCTGTCTCCCTCTGAGACAGCGTACTACAGTTTTCTCCGACCTTCCTCTAGCTTCTGGCTGTTTCAGTTTCTTGGAGCACAACGTGCAACAGGGAAACATCATTTCTGCCTCAAGACACACAGGAGGTGTAGATATAGGTGAGTTCCTTTATGTGTGTAACTTGTGTTTTCCTCTAATGTTAATAGCTTGTACCATGGGTTCTTCAACTCCCTGTGGGCATCAGAACCAACTGGAGAGCTGGTAAATATGGAGAGTCCCAAGCCCTCATGGGGATTCCCCCAAATCTGCATCGCTAAGGTCAGGCATTGTTATTATTAGTCGTTGGATAATTTAAATCTGGGTTTCTCGATCCAGGTTATATGGCGGACAGGAAAAGCTACATTTGCTCTCTTGGAGCTGAGGTGGGCAAGCAGAGACAGGGAGGGAGAGCAGTGACAGGCAAAAGGGAATCGGGCTCCTAGAAAGGAATTCGGAGAGTTACTTGGTGTCATTCTCCCTTGTGTCCCCAAGACCTCCCAAGCCCAGCCCAGAAGCTTTTGAGTAAATGAATGAATAACCAACAGAAAAGTGGAATCGCTTTTATAGACGTCCAATACCCCTTTAATTTCTGATTTGGTGAGAGTTGGCATCATGAGTGGGTATTGAGCTTTGTCAAATACTTTTCTGCGTTGATCAAACAGTGTCATGTGGTCTTTGTCTTTATTCTGTTAATGCAAGGATTTAAATGGCTTGGTTCTTCAAACATTAAGCCATTCTCATATTTCTGGGGTAAACACCGCTTGGTCACGACGTATCGTCCTTTTAAATTATTGCCGATTTGATGTGCTAATACTTGGATAAGGATTTTTGTGTCTGCGTTCATGAGGGATATGGGTCTGTAGTTTTTTTTATTGTGCTGGTTTTGTCTGGTTTTGGTATCAGGGTGACGGTGGCCTCATGAAACGATCTGAGCGATATTCCATCCTGTATCTCACTCAGGTCGTTTGTCTAGGATTGGTGTTATCTCTTCCTTAAATGTTTGACAGAACGTATGAGAAAAAATCATGTAGTTCTGGAGTTTTCTTTCTGGGAAGGTTTTTTTTTTTAATAGTTAATGAACTTTGTCTCATAAAGGTAGGACTTTTCAGATTTGCCGTATCACTTCATGCCAGCTTTGGTAGGTGGAATTTTTAAAGAAATGTGTCCATTTTATGTAACTTGTTGAATCTGGCATAAAATTGATCATAATAGTTCTTTGTCATTTATTCTTTTTGTTTTTTTTTCTTTGTTAGTCATTTAAAGTTGGTAAGATCTGTCTGTACAGCAATAATCTGCAGCAATAACCATTCTTTCAAATCTGCTATTCAGAATTTGTGTCCTCTTTCTTTCTGCTCTCAATGTAGCTAGAATTTTATTATATTTCAAAAAAAAATTTTCAAGCAACCACCTTTGGTTTTGCACATTTTCTCTCTTCTTACTCTCTATTTCTTTATTTCTTCTTTTATCTTTATTTCCTTTCTTCTACTTTCTTTGGGTTTTAATTTGCTCTTTTTTTCCGCCCCGCTTCTGAATCATTGATTTCAGAGCCTTAATTTTAAGCCTCTTTTCTTTCTACCCTAAGCTTTGAAAGGTATAAATTTGTCTCCAAGTATGCTTCAGTTGTGTGCCATGAGTTTTAACATGTGCCATTTATTCTTATTATTCAGTTCCAAATATTTCACAGTTTGCCTGTGAATTCTTCTTTGACTCAGACTCTTTAGAAGCATATTGCTTTAGGGGGCACCTGGGTGTCTCCGTCCTTTAAGCGTCTGACTTCAGCTCAGGTCATGATCTCACGGTTCATGAGTTTGAGCCGCACGTCAGCCTCTGTGCTGACAGCTCAAAGCCTGGAGCCTGCTTCGCATCCTGTGTCTCCCTCTCTCTCTCTTCCCTCCCCCTGCCCCGTCTCCTTATCTCAAAAATAAATAAAAACATTAAAACAATTTAAAAAAAAAGAAGTATGTTGTTTTACTTCCAAATTATTTTGGCTCTTCCAGATATCTTATGGTTATTGGTTTCTACTTCCTTTTGGTTCTTTCATAGATTTTTTTTTTTCTCCTTCTCTGCTGGGATTTACCTGTCCATTCATTAGGGATATATTTCCCTGTAGTCTGGGGCACAGTGAAAAGAGTTGCATTCCCATGCATATCTGTAGATTCTAATATCTGGGGCATCTCAGGGTCAGTTTCTTATCTTTTTTTTATACATTTATTTTCTTTTGGGGAGAGCGCAAACAGGGGAGGGACACAGAGAGGGGGACAGAGGATCCGAAGCGGGCTCTACGCTGACAGCAGCGAGCCTGATGCGGGGTTTGAACCCACAAACCGCGAGATCATGACCTGAGCTGAAGTCAAATGCTCAACCGACTGAGCCACCGAGGCGCCATGTTTTTGAGGAGGGGCCACGTTCTGCTTTTGCTCCCTATGCTGCACAGGTGGTATTGTAGCCTCATCATCGTGGACGTTATGCTGTGCAGACCGGATTCTGTTTCATTCTTCTGAAACGTTTTGATTGTTTTATATGTTGTTGGTTTCCGCACGTAATCAACGTGGCCGGCTCACATTCTAAACTCGGCCTCCCCCGACGTGGGCAGTCAGTCCATTTCAGTTCGGTGCCTCCGGTTTTCCCAGGGGACATTCCTGGTTCAGAGGTCAGCTAGAGAGTGAGGACAGCCTCTCTGTGATGTCCCCTCACCTCCTCTCCAGTGGCTGCGGTTGTCCTAAACTCAGCCCTCCGGTTTTTCAAGACCAAAAAATGGTGACTTTGCTACTGGAATTTCAGCTGCCCCTCATGACCGGGTCCTGCCCCGAGGCCAGAGCCATAAAAGTAGGACTCCCACCATTCAGCCGTTCTCCTTTTTCAGATGCCCAGTCCCTTCCAATATTTACCATCTTTTGGTAGCTCAGCAGTGCCCGCAGGCAGGTTTCTGGGTTCGGTTTTCGTTTTTGTTCCAGGGTTTGTACCTAGTTCACCGGAGCTTACTCAGCCTTTACCGAGAAGTGAAACCCCCTTAGCGTTATTTTCTCCATAGCAAATAATTCAGTACTTGGTAACCCGGCAGAACAGGAACTGGAAAGTTCTCTTACCAACCCACTCAAGCTGCACTACTCAGGACCACAGACCAGGAAAAGACTAGGTGAGGCGGGAGATATCGACATCGAGTACTTTGGTCACCGGCTTCCTGTCATCCCAGACCAGCCCGAGGACTTCTTTTATTCCGGAGAGTTGAGCAGAAAATGCGAACTCCACTACAAGGAGAGACGTGTGACTATTCTGCTCCGGTGATTCCACGCAAATCATCAGCGCAGGAAGCCACCCCATCTCTCCGGTGCTTTCTTCGGTGGTCACAAGAGATGTGACAACACCGAGAGTGTGTAAAGCCACTTGTGTTTACTAAATTAAAAGAGGGACAAGGTACCTGCGTCCTTTGTCGGGAGAAGCCATTTCATTTTGAGAAATTTCCAACCATGCAGCTGGGGCGCTGATGTTAAGAAGATGGGTCGGCCTCCACTGGGACTGGGTCAGGGGAAGACAAGAGCCAAGCAGCAGACTTGGGGATCCCCTATACGACGTAAGGGGTGCGTACAAGGCTCCCGTCCCAAACTACCTGCACGTCCAACTAGTCACACGACAGGAGGTCCCAGACCTTTGTACGATTTCTAATGTCATTCTGAACTAGAAGCCTCTTGCAGACAGAGACTATTTATTAGTCGTGTTTCCACCCAAGAATCCAGCATCTGTCACAGGGTCTGCCTTATGTCACAGGTCATCAGGTACTGTTGTATTGAATCAGATGTAAGCTCCTACTTTCTAAATGTCAAAAAAATGCAAAGACCCGGACAGAATGAAAAGCTAAAAAGCACAGTGGGTTGGGGCGCCTGGGTGGCTCTGTTGGTTAGGCTTCCAACTCTCGATTTCGGTCCAGGTCGTGATCTCACCATTCGTGAGACTGAGCCCCACATCGGGCTCTGCACTGACAGGGTGGAGCCTGCTTGGGATTCTCTCTCTCCCTCTCTCTCTTTCTCTTTCTCTCTCTCAAAATAAATAAACTTTATTTTTCTACTTTTAGTGTTTATTTATGTGTCAGAGAGCACAAGCTGGGAAGGGGCAGAGAGAGAGGGGGGACGCAGGATCCGAAGCGGGCTCTGAGCTGCCAGCACAGAGACTGACGTGGGGCTCAAACTCACAACCCACGAGATCGCGACCTGAGCTGACGTCAGACAATCAACCCACTGAGTCACCCAGGCCCCCCTAAATAAATAAACTTCAAAGCAAAAGCGAAAAAGAAAAGGCACCATGGGTTGACAAGACTAAGAAGTGCTCTTAAAATCCGTAAGAAAACAGTATTAAAAATAGGACACGTTCGGGGCGCCTGGGTGGCTCAGTCGGTTAAGCGTCCGACTTCGCTCAGGTCACGATCTCACAGTCTGTGAGTTCGAGCCCCGTGTCGGGCTCTGGGCTGATGGCTCAGAGCCTGGAGCCTGCTTCCGATTCTGTGTCTCCCTCTCTCTCTGCCCCTCCCCCGTTCATGCTCTGTCTCTCTCTGTCTCAAAAATAAATAAACGTTAAAAAAAAAAAAAAAAAAAGTCTTTGTCAGACAATTCCAACATCTGTGTCATATCAGTGTTGACATCTATAAAAAAAAAAAAAAAAAATAGGACACGTTGGAGACCCCCTTTGTTATTCCTCCCGCCCCTAACTAGGTAAGTGAGACACTTGGGCTACCTTTCCAATTCTCCTTCTCCAAATACAAGGCAGGAGAGCCTAGGTCTGGCTCCCGGCTTGGCCCTCCTCCCTGCTCCCTGGCTCTATTAACACTGGGAAGGCCATTTCACCAGTCGGAGCCTCAGTGTCTCTGACGGCCTTGCAGACAGTCACGGCACGGAGGGAGCAGACGAGTAGCCTGTGACAGCGCGGTGCCTGGCACCTAGTAGGTGACGAGGGGGCCCCTACGTGGCGCAGGCAGCCGCTTCACCAAGTCTCCCGTCTTCCTCCCCAAAGCTTCACTCACCTCTTTCAACGAGAGTTCTGGCGCTTCCGTCACGTTCCCTTTCCTCTCCTCGGCCTTCTAGTCTCCCCGTTTCCAAAACCTCACCAGCGCCGAGGATTGAATCAACGTGACTCCGTGCGGTTTTCTTAGCGACTTCCCTCCTACCGGATACTTAGGTTGCTTCCGCTTGTTTGCCTCTGTAGGAAGTTCTGTAAACCAGACTCCTGCGTGAGGCGGCTTTCTGCTCTGAGAGTTAATCCTCCGCGTCCGCCAGCCTGACGCCGCCATCTTGGACAAAGCCACCACGGTGACCACTCCGTGACCTGGAGCCTTCTTGAGCACAGTCCCCCCCCCCCCCAAGCCCCCCCCCACACACCCCCACCACCACCATTCTTTCTTTTTTGGTCCAACCACGGGCATGATAAAGAACCCGTAAGTACACACTTGGGGCATGGCGGCCTTGACCTGCTCTGGAGACAAGACTGTGACACACAGCTACTCTCAAACATTTCCTCCTGAGAGTCTCCCAGGATGTACTCCCCAGCCTCTAGGGCTATAAGATCAGGTCTTATGGGAGATGGGGTGCAGAGATCTATTTGACTCGCAGCCATCCAAGACAGACTTCTATCCATAAGATCCTTTACTAAACCATTTCTTGGCAAATTGGACCAGTCAGCTTTTTTTTTTTTTTTTTTTTTTTTTGCCTCATGGCTCCTTTGGTCCTCGGAGGTCACTCTGCATATATTTCTTCCACAGAACATCTGTGTTAGTGACGATTTGGTCTCCCAGAGTCTCAGTGTTCATCGTAGTCTTGAGATTATTTCCTACCTGAGTTCACATGGGAGATGTTTGCTCCTTTCTTTTTGGACCTGTTCCAAGAGAAAGCAAGCTTCCTGAAACAATCCTGCCGTCAGGATTTATGGAAGGAAGGAGAGGAGGGGGAAGAAAGAAAGAAAGAAAGAAAGAAAGAAAGAAAGAAAGAAAGAGGGAGAGAGGGAGGGAGGGAGGGAGGGATAGGGGGAGAGACAGAGTGAGGAAGGCAGGCAGGCAGAGTCAATGCTCACTTAGACACTTGGTAAATAGACGAAGGAACAATGTGGGGATCCTTAGCCCTGTTTTATAGATGAGGACCTTAGGGTCAGGAAGGTTAGACAGCTTGCCCAGAAATACAGTAATGGGGCCCAAATTTGAATCTGGTTCCGCTGCTCTTTCTCATACACGTACTGGGAGACTGGTCTAGCTTAGTGCTACTCCAATGCCAGGCTTCAAGAGAAAGTGGGCTTGTGACAGAGTAAATGAACGTGAATGAATGCACCACTTCCCCCATCAAGAGAGCCTGGCTAAGAAAAAAAATGCCCACCAAACTATCCAGTTTGCTTAGTGGCTTCATGTTTCGGCAAAAGTTCTTAGTCTCATTACAAATAGTTCATGACGGGCGGCTGGACCATGGACCACACTTTTTCTTTTTTATGTTTTATTTATTTTTGAGAGAGAGAGAGAGAGAGAGACAGAGCATGAGGGGGGGAGGAGCAGAGAGAGAGGGAGACACAGAATCCGAAGCAGGCTCCAGGCTCCGAGCTGTCAGCACAGAGCCCGACGTGGGGCTCAAACTCGTGAACCAGGAGATCATCACCCGAGCTGAAGTCAGAGGCTCAATTGACTGAGCCACCCAGGCGCCCCTGGACCACACTTTCTTATAACGTGGGTCCTATCGATCCTCGCCTAACCGTGTGGCTTGAAACTCCCCATCTCTTTCATTTCAGATGCTCTCCATGTCTAGATGGAGCCCTCAGGCATCCCAGAGTCCACCACTCCTTTTGACTATGACGATCAGAGCTTTCTGTGTGAGAGCAAGAACTTCGCCTTTGCCACCCTCAGCACCACCATCCTGTACTTCCTGGTGTTTCTCCTCAGCCTGGTGGGCAACAGCCTGGTGTTGTGGGTCCTGGTGAAGTTCGAGAGCCTGGAGTCCCTCACCAACGTCTTTATCCTCAACCTGTGCCTCTCAGACGTGGCCTTCTCCTGCTTGTTGCCGGTGTGGATCCTGGGGTACCACTGGGGCTGGGTGCTGGGGGACTTCCTCTGCAAGCTCCTCAACATGATCTTCTCCATCAGCCTCTACAGCAGCATCTTCTTCTTGACCATCATGACCATCCACCGCTACGTGTCGGTGGTGAGGCCCCTCTCGTCCATGCGCGTCCACACCCTCCAGTGCCGCGTGCTGGTGACCGCGGCCGTGTGGGCGACCAGCATCCTGTCCTCAATCATCGATGCCATCTTCCACAAGGTGTTTCCTCCGGACTGCAACTATTCGGAAGTCAGATGGTTCATAGCCTCGGTCTACCAGCACAACATCATCTTCCTGCTCTCCGTCGGGATCATCCTGTTCTGCTACGTGGAGATTCTCAGGACCCTGTTCCGCTCGCGGTCCAAACGGCACCACCGGACGGTCCGGCTCATCTTCACCATCGTGGTGGTGTACTTCCTCAGCTGGGCTCCCTACAACCTGATCCTGTTTCTACAGACACTGCTGAAACTCAGGGTCATCCAGAGCTGCGAGTTCATCCAGCAGCTGGATTACGCCTTGCTCATCTGCCGCAACGTCGCCTTCTCCCACTGCTGCTTCAACCCGGTGCTCTACGTCTTTGTCGGGGTCAAGTTCCGCAGGCATCTCAAAAGTCTGCTCCGGCACTTCTGGCTCTGTCGGCAGCAGGCGTCCAGCATCCCCCCTCACACCCTGGGCACCTTCAACTATGAGGGCGCCTCCTTCTTTTGAAAGGGAGTTCGGTGGTGCAGGAAGGAGCACCGTGGAGGGCACCGTGGGGAATGCCAAGGCCATGGGGTTGGGGCCAAAGCAGTACCTTTCCACCAGCAGGTCCCACTTGTCGCCCCTTCTGCAGAAAGTGGCTCCCAGCTGGAAATGTTATACTGCCATCCACAAAAACAAGCCTTGAATTCTGACTTCATCACTCTTGCTTTTATTAATTCATTCGCTTAGACATCGCTTCGTTCAGAAGGCTCTGAGACTTGGAAGGAGTCCCAGAAAGGAGGATCTTCCAAGACTTCATGAGGGTCCGAGACTCAGTCCTTTCCAGCAGGTGCTACTGGCCTAATTCTTAAAACTGGACCTTCAGTCTTCCCCAGCCAAGTAAAACGCCTCCAAGCCTGGCCACCCAAGTGCAAATACGTCATGGAACCTGTAGCCAGAGGTGAAGAGGAGAAGGCTTCACATGCTCTCTAAGCTCCAGCCGAGGGCTGTTATTAGTAGCTACTTTATTCAACAAGCATATATTCCGTGCTTCCCGTGCACAAAGTCCCACTCTGGGGACTGTGGAAGACTCTGGAATTCAAGGAGTTACAGCTGAATGTACCTAACTGGGGTGCACGTGAGAATCACCTGGGGAGCTTTTCCAAAGGCCCCGCTCCAGAACTAAATCAGGTTCACAGATCGGGACCAGGTTTGTTGTATGGAAAGGTTAGAAGGTGGCTTTCATGTACGTCCTTGGGATGTGAAGCTATGGGACAGTGTAGGAGGCAGGCATGTGTGCTGCTAACCAAAAAGCAAGGTCAAGTGACAGCCATTGCCACAGAGACGAATAAGCGTGGTGCTCTGAGAGTGTAGACTAGGGAAGAAAGGTTAATATCTGTAAACTAGCTTCCTGGGGCAAGAGGCACGTGCCCCCCAGGCATGGCCCCCCAAAATACATACATTGGAAGAATAGTGACACCTGTCATTCTTTGCTCCCACTCATACACAGTGATGGAACACCAGGGCCCATGCCTAGCAGGTCGGAAGACCAGGGTCCTGCCCGCAGGAAGCTTGGGAAAGTTCCTTGGTGCCAACTTGCAGGGGCCCGGAAAGACTCGCTGAGGTGTCGGGGCTCTATCTGCAAGAGATGAGGAGCCGCTGAGGGTCTTGAAGCACCCCGGTGTCCATTCAGAGCACACTGGGTGGGGAAAGAGATGCACCGCAGAAGGATGCTGAGGAAGCGAGGTCATCTGGGGGTGGAACCACGGACACGCAGCCACTGTGGGCAAGAACGACTCTGAGGGAATGGGGAAAAGGCAGAGTCAGCAGGACTGGGCCGTGGGGGTGGAGGGAGGGGAAGCACAAGACTCAAAGATGACTCAGTTTTGGAACGGGCGTGGCCAGGGAAAGTGGGTGCCACCCACCAGGCAGGTGGAGAACATTCCCGGTGACAGTGATGAATCTGAAGGGTCAGCTCAATATCCATCCTGAGAGCAGGAGGTGTTGCAGGAATCTTCACCCTGGGTGCCTTGGCCAAGGTGGGTGTTTGCTTATCTGGACCTTTGGAGCTGGGCTCTTGGCATTCGGAGGGAGGCAGTGGTATCTCGTCATCTTTATATCCTGCAAGTAAATGCTTCATGCAGAAGGTGGCACTTACTCCATTCGTTCCTTCCCGCAAAGAATCATGGGCCGAATATGCAGGGGCCAGCTCATGTGAAAGGAGCTGGAGCTATGATATGCAACACGTCTCCCATCTAGCTGCGGGTTTTCAGCATCCAGATTGCACTCTGACTATGCTTATTTTAGGATGTGCTCACGTTGGCCCTGCAGACGGTCTCACCCGGCAGTCACCGAGGACTGAGCAGAGCCAACCCCTCCAAAACCAGCCGGCACAGCCGTCCGGTCAGGCAGGGGCCAGACCGTCTCACCAGCAGCCCGCCTCTGCACAGTTATCAAACGCATTGAGTCTCAGACCCTCATGAAGGGATAAAGCTCTCATGGACTTGCCAGCCAATAGGTGGGGACATCACTCACCACGGACAGAAGAAACAGCAAAAGGAAAGAGGCAATGAGGTAGTCGTGGCTCAGAGTTAAGCCTTCAGGCTTCTGATCTGGGTAGTCGTTCAGCACCCCCTTCAAACTAATATTACTAAAGTTTTGTTTGACTTTTATTCAGAGGGCAGGCTGAGCCCTGGGAGGAGAAGGGGAGACGATTCCAGCTCGCAACCCCCAAAACCAACGCAGTGTGGTCTTAACGCCACTCTTCCTGGAAGGCAGGTTGGGAGGGGGGTCGTCACTACAGAGGCTCGCCTCGTTTGCTCCTCACCCATCCCATCCCTTCACCTCCAAAGATGTTCATCTAAGCATTTCTTCCGACACATTCAGCCGTACCCCTGAGAGCACTTCGCTAAGTGGGAAGACGCCCTATCAGAAAAGGACCCGACAGGCAGCACTGCTGAAAAAAATCAGCCAGAGCACTGCACACTAGTGGCCACCTTGACCACACACTGTGTTGACCACAACCTCCTGCTGTCCCCTCCCTCCGCCCACTGAACCACAGCTGCACTCTTGTGGGCCTGTCCCACGAGAGTCAATAAAAGTTGCCCTGGACACAGGGCTGCGGACCTTCTGCTGCTCCGGGAACACAAAAAATCCACGGTAGTTCCTAGGGAAGATGTCTTCACAGCATTCCCACCACCCCACTCTCTTGGACAAAACCCGGAAGGGAGGAGCCTTGCTGGTCTCTGAATAGGAACTCCAAGCCCAGGGCAGCCCCAGACCTCAGATGACCCCAGCCAGAATGGAAGTTCCTCAAGGGCACAAGCCACGTGTGGCCGATCTAGAACCTCCCTCAACGCCCGGCAATGTTTGTGGTTGGTTGAGTAAGTGAATAGGAGACCATCTTTCTGGCTTTTTCCTACTTCTGTTTTTTCTTTCCACACTTGCTTACATTATACCTTCTGGTCAACACCAGGCACTGCCCAATGGCGTCCCATGAACTCTCCCCTATGGCCCATCAGCCCACACACCGCCTGGTTTGCTGAACTCCTGACAGCTTTCATTTGTAAAGCCTCCCTGTGACGGGACAAAGAGGCCCATGAGTCTGGAAAATCCAGGAGAACAGATCCCAAAGTAGATTGTCTGAGAAGGCCCTTGGGATGTGAGCCTTGGACCCAAACCCCAAATCTAAGGTCCTTTACTGAATCACTGTGACCATGGGCCTCCCAGACTCTCCGCGTCCTCATCTGTAAAACTGTATAAATGCCAAAAGCACAAAGACAGACTCTATTCACACAATGAAGATACACATGAGATCATGTGTGTAAAAGTACTTGCTTTGCCAGTGATTCAGCCCCAAATAGGAATTATGACTGTAATAATCTCATAAAGACAGAAAGCATCATTGTATCATACGCACAAATAAAAGAGTAGCGTGTATGGACTCATCCCTGGCTGTGTTCCCCTCATTCCTACCTAGGTCTTTATATAAGATTCCTAAAAGTCCTCTGCTTGCGGGGGATCTGGGTTAGGATTCAGGGTGGAGGGAGGGATACAGGAAGAGGATGGGGCATAGAGTGTGGAACAAGCCTTGTGTGGGTCAGGATGGTGGGAAATTTGCTCCATTTAGGCCTTAGGCAAAATTATCCAGGAGGCCGATGTGTCTCGAGTGCTCTGTGGCTCTCGAGTTTTCTGTCCCTGTCTCTCCCCTGGGCTGTCTTCAAGTCCAAGGTTTCCCCCCCCCCCCCCTATTTCATGACCCACTGTGTTGGAACAAGGACTTTTCAGAGATCAGCCCTCTCTAATCAGAAGGAATGCTATGCTTCCTCCCGGGAATTTGGGGCATCCTGAAAACTTGGTGGGAGATACTTTGCAGGTTTGGGGGAAGTTTGGGAAGGGGAAGAAGGATTATCCTGAACTATGCTCTCCACTTTGGGGCCAGCCCAGATTTTAGGTGTGGGTGGTTGTAACCGCCCCCGCCCCCCACCCCACCCCCACCCTGCTAGACACACACTCCCAGCTCCTCCACAAGAGAAAGTGTGGCCAGAGGGCCCAAAGGAGGACAATGGAAGCCTGGTTCCTTGACTTCGACCATTTCAGAAAATCAGAGGTGAGCATCACTCATGGTTAGAGAGAAGATATGGGCAATGGATGGGCATGGAGAACTGGGCGGTTACAAAGATTAGAGGTGGGCCCGGGGATAAGAGGGGGCATGTGGACTTGCAGGATGTTCCTGGCCACGTGTGTACAGGCCTGCTCTGTGTGAAGGCAGAGGGAAGCCCATGTTAGGGGGCGTAAGATTGCAAAGAAGGATTAGCACCACTCTCAAGTTGGTCAGCCTCTGGTCATTCTTATTTGGAGAAAGATTTCTATAGGATTACTCTAGTCCCAAGGAATTGGTGGTCCTTCTTCCAGATGACTTAACCTTGACTCAGAGAAAAGTATATGACTCGATTGTCCACACAACTGGGAATGCACGCCTTAAACACGTCACCTTAAACGTGTCATTAAAACTATTATTCCAAGGCACCTTGCAATGAACTATGGGAGTTTGGGGAAGGAAGTACCCACTTGTATCTGTCCCCCCACTTTGGTTACAATTGGTTCAACAATCTGGCTCTGGTTTTTTTCCAAAAATAAGGATAATGTGAGTTAAAACAACAACAACAACAACAACAACAACAACAACACTGAACATTACTAACTTTTCAAAACATCTTGTTTATTTAATTTTTTTCAATGTTTATTTATTTTTGAGACATAGACACAGTGTGAGCAGGGGAGGGGCAGAGAGGAGAGGGAGACCTAGAATCCGAAGCAAGCTCCAGGCTCTGAGCTTTCAGCACAGAGCCCGACGTGGGGCTCAAACCCACAAATCATGAGATCATGACCTGAGCCGAAGCTGGACGCTTAACCAACTGAGCCACCCAGGGGCCCCTCAAAGCATCTTGTTTATTTAAAAGTTAGAGGAAACCCACAAATATTGGCCTCAATAGCAAATCACATCCCCCGTTCTGACTGGATCCTTAGCAAGCCACTTCCTCTCCTTATCTATTCAACTCAACTGGAGAGGTTTAAACTCTAAGATCCCTCCCCGTGATTAAAAAATGAAGTCTATGAGTCTATAATTTCATGAGTTGCATTTCCATGACGTTCTTCAGGGGATACAAATCTGTAGCTCCGTGCACGTTATCGGTTGAACTGTGTCCTCCTCCTACTCCCCAAGAAACTCTTGTGTTCATGTCCTAATTCCCGGTACCTCTGAATGTGACCTTGTCTGGAAAGAGGGTCACTGCATATGTAATTAGTTAAAATGAGGTCACAGGGGTGAGGGCAGGCCTGTAATCCAATATGACCGGTGTCCCTATAAAAATGGGAAATTTGGACAGAGACCCAGACCAAGGGAGAATGCCAGGTGAAGGCTGGACTTAACGCTATCACAAGTCAAGAACACCAGAGATTGCCAGCAACCACCAGAAGTTAAGAGAAAGGCATGGGATGGGTGTTCCCTCACAGCCACAGAAGGAGCCAACCCGGCAGACACCCTGATCGTAGACGTCTAGCCTGGAGACCTGTTTAAGCCACCTAGCTGGTGGGACTTTGTTACGGCAGCATGAGCAGACCAACACGGGGCGCCATTTCAGTGGGTGTGAAGGGAATCCTAGTGCATCTCAGAGCCCCTCGTGGGCTTTTAGTGTCTACCCTGACCACACAGAACACGACTCCTGACTGAAGACACCCACAGGAGACTGGAAACTGACTTTTACTGAGATCTGCTCTGTGCCAGGCCCATATATGTGCACATCTCACAGCCACCCTGTGACATTTCTGTTTCCCACTTTGACCCAGGAGGGCATCAGAGCTCAGAGAGGTCCACTCTAACATTCACAGCCCCGAACACGTGGGATCGCTGCCTGAGGCAAGACGTCATAGCTCCAAGGATGTGGGGTCACGGCCTCCAGCGCCGTGGGCCACGGCTCAGAGGACACAGGGTGATGCACCTGAGCACAAGGTGTCACAGCCCTGAGGACGTGAGCTCACAGTCCTGATCAAGTAGGGGCATGGCTGCAAGCCTGTAAGGTCATGACCCCAGGGACATGGGGGCAAGGCCTCTGGCACATGGGGTCATGACCCATTCATTGGAGCCATAGCTCTCAACATGTGGGGTCACAGCCCCAGTCACGTGGGGTCACAGTCCTGAGGACGTGAGCTCATAGTCCTGAGAAAGTGGCACTAAAATCCGACATTAAAATCTCTCCCACCCTCAGTATCTCACAAAACCACTCAGACTGTGGTTGGCACAACGATTTTCCCTTTGCCATCGTCCCCCTGTTCCCTCTTCCTTTCATAGTTTTCAACAGGAAGAATGGAAATCACTTCCCCACACCCCCCCACGGATTGACTGTTCCATCCATCTCATCACTGATTTGTCTGTCCCTCATTAATTTATAAAAGATGGCTGATGACATGCCATACCCCAACCTTAAGTAGGAAATCTATTTCCTTTCCCGTATTATGCCACCCAGCCAATGGCTGGGGCCGTGGCGCTTGGCTGGACGCCAGTAGCTAAGTCCTGCGACGTAAAACGGTGTTTCTCGATTAAGTGGTGGGAGCTAGGGCAGAGGAAAGGATGCTGCAGCCAGAGCTAAGGAATGGCAGAGCCCGGGCTTCCGTCACAGGCTGAAGTACCCCGGGTGCGGTTGCTCTCCTGCCTTGGATCCATAGTAGACATCATGAATGAATGCACTCTCTTGGGTCCAGCCTCAGAATGCCTTGCAACTTAGAAACAGAGAATACAACTTACAAATAGAAATCGGGCCGAGAGTGGGGCAGAAGTCAGGAGTGGTAGTTCATTCATTAACACATAGTTTTTGAGCACTGAGTTCAAATAGGTCCCTGGGTTTAGAAGTGAGGGGGATCCGGGAAGCCCAGCGACACATGCTTTTCATTTAGTCCGCCCAACCTACCAAAAATATTATCTTTTCAACATGCAATCAGTATAAAAGTAGTAAGAAGCTACTTCACGGTATTTTCATACGAAGTCTCTGGAAGTCAGGTATATTTTGCACTTACAGCCCGTGTACTGTTCAGCTCAAACTAGCCACACTGCAAGTTCTCAAAAGCCACACGGTGACGGCGCTGCTTTCAAGGTGCCACACCGATGACTCGGGGACACACCGAGCCTGCGGGGACTGAGAGGCTTAGCCCAGGGCGGGTGGCACAGCGGCGCAAGGAGACGCAAACCTCAGCGCGCGCCGCAACCCTGAGTCCTAGTCCACGCCCCTCTGCCGTGGGGTCCGACGGGACTTGTAGGCGTTGGCCTGCGGAGCGTGCCGGGAGTTGTAGTCCGCGCCCGCCTGCGGCGGCTCTGCGTATCATGGCGGGCTGCGCCGCGCTACCGCACTCTTCCGCTGGGCCCCAGAAAGTTTCGCTTCTGCCAAACAGTGGACCCACGAGCGCGTAAGTGCCGCGGGGGGCCGGCCGGACCTCGGGGGCGCCTGGGCCGCTGTCGGCCTCGGAGCGGAGAACTTCCCTCCCGACGCGGCTTGTCACCTGTTGCCCTCACCGTCCCCGCCCATCCCGGATCTCCCCCTGACCCGGTCCGAGCCCTTGCCCTTGGCCAGAGGGCCGGGGAGGCACCTCTCGGTCCGCTGCTGAAACTGACCTGGAACCCTGGCTGGCTCTGGTGGTCAGTTGGAAAGACAGATCCCCAAACACCGGTTCCAGGACCCCCGAAAAGGAGCCCACCATATAGGAGTCTCAGAACAGCCCTTGGATCATTTAGGCACAGGAGGACAGGTCGAGGAGTTTTTGCCAGGATTGTCCGAGAGGCCACTGACTATAAGAAGCGAAGTTCCGGGCTCAGCCGGGCGGGGATAGCCCAGACCTTGTTTCTCCCTCCCTCCCGTAAGGGGACAGTTTGTTCATCCCGGGCCATCTTCGGGCCACGGCCCCTTCTCTTTACCTTGTGTTCAGGTGCAGGGGCTCAAAATAGTCCCCCCCCCCCCCCCCCCCGTGATCTTTCCTGAAACACCTGTGGATTTGGGATTGTCTGTGGTGTGGCTGCTTGGGACTTGCGCTAAAGAGTCCATGCTATTCGGAACCTCGGCTGGGGGATGTTCTAGGGGGAGGCCTGGATTTTATTTTTGTGTAAGGAAAGCGTGTGTGTGTGTGTGTGTGTGTGTGTGTGTGTGGTTGACACATTAACCACACGGCTCCCTGTTCTGTGCACATGTATCTTCTGATGCCCCTTGTCACTCTTCACAACTCCCACTGGCTGCCCCCTCCAGAAAAAAAAAAGCATTTACTGAAGCTGCTTGTGTCGGCCACAGCCTCTGCTCCTCTGCTTGTCTTTACCACGCCAGTTTCCTTTCCCACAGAGAAATGGGTCAGGGGCTCTTTGAGGGCAGAGGATCAGGCTGTAATCAGCTCACTGCCCTCCTGCCCCTGCAAGCCTTGTGGTCTCTGTAGCAAGCTTTACTCCCCTGCCATCTGCCTAATGCGGCTTCCCCTGCGTGTTGGTGCTAATAAAGAGCGGTCTCACTGAGGTTTTCTGCTTTCAGTGGCTCCCACCTTCCAAAGTGTGCCCATATCAAGTGGGCTCCACTGGACTTTCCCTTCTGTGACAGCTGCTATTCATAAATTACTGAATTCCCTGTACCAGTTGTGGGCCATTGTTCTTATCACCCTGGAAGCCAAAGTTAATTGTCTCAGTGATGGGAGTCGGCCTTCTTTGATTAAAGGGATCTGAGAAGCCTCTTTGCTTTAGGAAACAGGTTTTCTGCTTCTCTTACAAGTGTTCATCTCTGGGTTGTGCTTCCTTTAGTTTTTAAGTTGTTTTTGGCATTTTATTAGGAAAATAGTGAAGCATAATCATTGAAAGGATTGTATAGTGAACATTGGCTCGCCTGTTAGAATCTACCAATAGTAACCAATAGTAAACCAATAGTTTACTTCAGTTATTTTTGTAGTTGTTTTAGTGTCAGTCCTCTGGCTGTTCCTTGGATGGTCTTTGCTCCGTGTGGCTGGTTTTGGGGCAAAAGCAGGAGATCAAGAGCCACACTTTAAACCACACTAGTCCTTTGGGGGCAGGAAGACACTTCCCGCCCCCCAGATGTTTGTGGTGAGAGAAACTACCCAAAAGAGACAAGATCAGAACATCTGGTGACTTTGACCTGTGCTGGTCACTGAGGCTGTGGGCTGCTGCCTCCAGAACGCATAGTAGGCACTCAAGAAATGGCAGTCCCTCCCTTCCCTTGAGGGGAGAAGTTTGGCTGATGGGTAACCTGTGTTTTCTGGTGATTCCAAGGACAACTTGGGTGACTCCAGACTGGAATGTCCTTAAACACGAGGCAGAGGAAACGTGTTGTCTAGCTGTGGTCTCATGGTGAAAATCACTGATAGGAGCTCAGTGTCTGGGGCCACATTCCCTGGAGCAGCCTCAGGACACACAGCAGGTGAGGGTCAAAAACTGGTGCCTTGTGACCAGCCAGAGGCCTCCCGTGAGCAGAGATGAGGGGGGTCCAGCTGGTCAGCATCTGCTCACCTGGGCCTCAAAGTCATTGTGTTGCTCCAGAGATAAGCAAGACTCTCTATTTGTGATCTCATTGTCAGTTTGGGGATTTTTGCTTGTTTTTGTTTTTAAAGCTCTTGATTGGTATAAGGGCCTCTGAGCAACGAAATGGATCAGTAGTGTGGGTACTGAAATGTTTCCTTGGGTCTATATTATCCTCTTGCTGCTTGTAGACATATTGTTTGTCACCGTAACGTCCCTGTAATAAGAGCTTCAGCCTCAGAGCACGTGGGCTCATGGCTTTTATGAGATGAGGGTGATTGAGCGGAGCTTCGTGGGGCAGGGGGGCATTTCCCCTTTTTCCACACATTGCAGCCGGTCAGCCTGATGGTTTTCGTGACCACCAATGGTCTTCCACATTCACAAAGGCCTTTGTGGCATTTGAAAGACACCGAGCGCCTGTTTCTAGTTTGGCCAGATCCTGTTTCCAGGGATGAGGACACGTACATCAGTGTGGTTCTGAGGGGATCTGTGGTCTGGTTATAGTACGTCACCCTGCGGCTGTTCTGGGGCCCACGGGCAGGTCTGGCTAACCACCTCAGGAGCCTGGGGTACTGCATCCTTGACCTGGGGCAGAAAACCGAGCCTGTGGGATCCAGAAGAAAAACCTGAGCTGAAAAAGCAACCCAAGCAAGCTGTTGGTCTGCAGGGGGATAGGCCAGGAGGAGAATCCCTGTAGGAGGACTGGGGTGGGCTGGACAGCTGAACCAGACGTGGTGGTTTCACAAGGAGCCAGAAGGAATTTCCTCAAGCTGAACCTGCAGCCCCTTGGGCTTCTTCCAGGGCCGTCTGCAGCCTTGGTCAAGAGCAGGGAGGGGGCACTTGGAAGCCTCAACCAAAGTTAGCCACTGGGAACGTCTGCTCTTCTCCTCCCCTCCCTCCTCCTTGAGGAAGGTAAAGGGTAACCTCCCCACACTGCACACGGGGAAAAAAGCCCAAACAAACAAACAGAAAACCAGGAAAAAGTAAAAAACCACAAACACCACACACAAGGTAGGAAAAGGTCAAATAACTTCCCCAGGACAGACAGATTTGCTAAAATTGCCTGAAAAGAGTTTGGTGAGCTAAACATAGCACAGTATCACCAACTGGGGAATGATCTTTATCGCATAATCCGTTGCACGTTAGGGAATGGAAATCTCACATTGACTAGTCCGATTCCAGAATCTGAATAGGGTCCACATTGGCAAGGCTCCATTACAATTGGTAAAAGAGAAGACAGTTTTCTTGCCCAGCGCCAAGCCCCAGCCTCAGAGCCATCCTGGGTCTTGCTTGCCCTTCCTGTCTGCTAGCATGGCCCCACCCCCGAGCCCGTGTGCACCCGGGATGTTCCACTTTTCATCCAAACACGGCTGTGCTCAGGCCCATCCATACTTCCCCTCTACCCTGGGAGTGTTCTGGTTGACGGTTCCAGATCAAAGTCCCAGGGATGCAGAGAGGAGAGGGCCTTGCGTGGGCTGGGTGAGTCGGGGAGGTGGCTGTAACGGCTGTGGCCATCCTTGACCAGATAGAGTGAAGGAGGCTTCTGGATAAGGCTGCCTCAGGCCAGAGCTGTGGGGCACACTTTCTCCCGTGGACACGCTTAATCCAGCCAGTTCCTAAATTACATTATTCCCTTTCTTCTTGGGATAGTAATGCTGTAATATTTCCACAGTAATGACGGTATAATGTCTATAATTACAAAGTACAAAAGTAATTTATGTCCAGTAAAGGAAACTTGAGAAATCAGAGAAATCGAATGTTTTGAAAATTTACCCACGTTTTCCCGCCATGGAAGGATAATTCTCATCATTTACATGTTGGTGCCTTTCTATGCCTAAAGTTTTTAGTTAGATCTGCGGAGTAAGAGACTACGGGTCCGGTTTTGTCTAACTGGTTCATTCATTCCCCAAGTAAGGTATTGAGGGCTCTCTAGGGGTCAGGACTGCACTCTGTGCTGGGGAGATGGTGAGTAGCAGTGGAGCTTACGGACTCATGGAGAAAACAGATTAAACGAGAAATGACCGTACGGGCGAATGGCCACAAACGTGGAAGAAAGGCAGTGGTGGCTTAGGATCCCGAGCAGCATAGAACCTGGGGTCCCACGTGTTCTGTTCATCGAAGAACTTCTCAGGCCTCCGGTGACCTCTTTTTGGTCTATAAGCTTAGGAGGAGCTTTGCCCCTCTGGACGGGGGTTCCTTGAAGGCCAGTGCCCACTGGCCTTGTTCACGGCTGCGGCCCCTGCTCCTGGGTCAGGCCCGCCTCTTACCAGTGGTGCCCAACAAACCGCCCGGCAGGCGGTTTGTTGACACGTACGGGTTACAGTTGGCTTCTTCAAGGCTGCGTTTTTTGGCTACAGCATATTCCGGCAGAGATTCCGTTCATAATTCGTCATTGGCTGTGCTCGCCCCCTTGATACTCTGGTCAGGATTGTCCCCGCCCTGAGCATGGGATCTTGGAGCTCTGTGACGTTCTCCATGTGCACGGGGTTAGTGCTGTTCGGGGGCAGGAATACATAGATGCCCCAGATGGTGTCTCATGTTCGTGCAGCTGTTCCAGAGGCTGCCCAGAGCTTCCCACGTGCCGTCACCACCTCCCGGGCATTTCCTCTGGGCTCTCCGGTGACAAGGCCTCCGCCCTGCCGCCCCAGGTATGGGGGTGCGGCTCCTGCCAGAGCGGCCTGCCTTCCACCTTCCTGAAAGAGGTGGTTCGGTTTCCCCAGGCCCAGACCTCACACCCACGGGTCTCTCCGTCCTGCCTTCCTGGGCCAGTGGACGGGAACGGGGGGGCCAGTTTTGTGTGTGTCCCGGAGGCAGTGACCAAGAAACCCAGGATGGTTGCCGTTGGTGGGAGCGCGAGGGCCAAGAGAAAGTTCAAACGGTGATGGGCAACTCTCAAGCCCCCCTTCCCTTTAAGAAAGAAGAGGGTAAGCGAGAAGGAGTGTTTGGGGAAGGTGACCCAGGCCTGCAGTTGGTCAACACTTCAATTAGGTCCGAGGGGTTGGGCCGCCTCGTGAGGCTTTGTTCACGAGTGCTGTGACGTCTGCCCCCGAGCCGGCCTGTGACAAGCTTCTGAGCGTCGTCCTCGGCACCCTCTCGAAGCTCTGCTGAGGGCAGCCTGCTCCCCGACCCTTTTGTGTGGAGCCAGCAGGACCGCCGGGCCTTCGGAGCCCCAGGTACCGGCCAAGTGCCCCCCTTTCCAGGGGTGGCCACTACATGGATGCTGGTGGCTGTGCTCAACCAGACCGAGGCGATGGACTCTTCCAGAAAGGCTTTCTGCTTTCGGCCCGTCTGAACCGTCCTTGCCAACGTGCTTTCCTGGTCGGGGTGGAATTCACAACTCATGCTCCACCTCATCTGGGAGTGGGGGCCTCTATCTGGGTCCCTTCTCAGCTAGCGGGTGAGGAGCAAGCACAGGACGTTCTGAAGACCAGGCAGGGTTGTCTTCCACGCCCCAAGCCTGCTCCCCCTCGGATCCTTCTTTCCTAATGTGACTAGTCAGTTTGCTGTAATTGCTCCTGCCAGAGCCAGTTTCTGGGCAACGTTAAGAGTATTAGTCATTTGCACCATAGCGTAAATAAGTTTATGTGAGCCGTTTGGTGTCTTTCTTTCTTAATCTGGGACTAGACTTCTGTCTCTATTGTTACGGCATCTGGGCAGACATAGGAGGAGTTTGGAGGTCGGGGAAGAGTTTTACCTCTACTATAATACCTAAGCCATGACTAGGAACTCAGGCAATAGTCCCGGGTGCATTTAGTCCCTTTTTCCACTTTACCAGGATATTGGATGCTTGCAGACATGCTGGATAAGCGTAAACATAATTTTGAGCTGTTGGCACGAGATTTCAATGTCCCCCCAAATTTTATAAAGTGAATTTCTCTGCCATTTGAAAGAGCTTGCCAGAGACAAGCGAGGGAGGTTTTTACAAGCCAGGCAGCAAGGGCCCTGGGTTCATGGAGGCATGGGATACGCTCTTTGGGGCTCTCGCGAGGCGTGGGAGTCCTGGAGTCGTTCCCCTGGTGCTGAAGCAGCCGAGGCCAAGGCGGTGCAGACCGAAGCTCTCCGTGTCTCCTGAGTTAGGAGAGCAGCTGGCTGATGGCCTGTCGGGATCCTGCTGCTTCAGGCCATCTCTGCGATACCACAAGAAACAGATAGTCTGTGGTTGTCCCAGGTTCCAGGCACACAGCTTCTGGAACCCTAGGAATTTCCTGAGCGATAGGAGTGTCTTTTTGTTCTGTGTGCCTCTTTTCAGCCACGCCTGAGTTTATGCTAGTAGGATGGCCCTCCTCAGCCCCTGGGATGGCTTCAGGGTGGGGGCTGGTTGCCTGAAGAGGCAACCATGTGATTAGAGGGTTGGAACTTTCAGCCCCACCCCAGACCTCAGGGGATTGGGCTGAAGAAGGAGTTAATCACCCAAGTCTGCCGAATGAGGCCTCCATGAAACCCCAAAGTGAGGGGGTCCTGCGAGGTGCTACTGGGTGGGGAGCCCTGGGTGCATAGAAGCTTTGCAAACCTCAAACCAGCCCCCCGCCCCCCAACTTTGCGCCTCTCGTCTCTTCCGCCTGGCTGTTCCCAGATTGTATCTCTTAAGATAAACCAGTCATCTTAATGTTTTTCCAAATCTTGAGAGCTGTTCTAGCAAATTATGGAAGCTAAGGAGGGGATCGTGGGAATCCCCAATTTAGAGCCGGTTGGTCAGAAGTACAGGTAGCAGCCTGGGACTTGGGACCAGCGTCTGACAGCCAGGGCCGTCCTGTGGACAGAGCCCTTGACCTGTGGGGTCTGCACTGACTCCAGGTCACCAGTGTCAGAACTGAACCGAACTGGAGAACCCCCAGTCGGTGTCAGAACTGGTTATTGGTGTGGAAAAAAAGCCACATGACTGTGGTGTGGAGAGAGTGCCGCATTCTGTGTCTTCCGGTGGTTAATAATGACCTCAGACCAGGGAAGAGGGAGGGCAGACTGCTAAGAGCCGTCACCCCAAAGTTCAGGAAAAGAACATTCCTATAGGAACCATGATCTTCCAAGGAAGCTCTGATTAACTGCCTGAAACCCTGTGAGGTGGGGGCACCTGGGTGGCTCAGTCGGTTGAACGTCTGACTTCAGCTCAGGTGGTGATCTCATGGTTCGTGGGTTCGAGCCCCAGGTCGGGCTCTGTGCTGACAGCTCGGAGCCTGGAGTCTGCTTCGGATTCTGTGTGTCCCTCTCTCTCTGCCCTTCCCCCTCTGGTACGGTGTCTCTCTCTGTCTCAAAAATAAATAAATGTTAAGAAAAACAAAAGAAACCCCTGTGAGGCGGGACCCCCATCCGCGGTGGGGAAGCCCACCGCGACCTTCAGGTCCAGCAGCCGGTTCTCTTGGGGCACATTACCTGGGTGGTGACTCAGGCTTTCCGGAAAAGCAGCTTGTGTAATCAGCAGCTGGGCACAGCTCACCCCGTGACCCGGGAACTTGGCATCAGCTGAGCGCGCTCCGAGGGTCAGGCGGAGGCGGCCTCGCCCGGCCGTGCGGACACAGGGCCGTCTCCCCAGAGTCCCCGCACGTCTCGAAGGAGCACGTTTCTGTCGAGGCTCATGACGCCAGGCCTCAGAGACAGCTGGTCCCCAGTGTCCGGGTGTCTACCCGGTCGGAGCCTGCATTAAACCCCAAAGTGAGGGGGTCCTGCGAGGTGCTGCTGGGTGGGAAGCCCTGAGGGCGTAGAAGCTTCGCAAACCTCGAACCAGCTGCCACCCCCCCCCCCAACTCTGCGCCTCTTGTCTCTTCCTCCTGGCTGTTCCCAGATTGTATCTTTTAAGATAAACCAGTCATCTTAATGTTTTTCCAAATCTTGAGAGCTGTTCTAGCAAATTATGGAGCCTAACTCAGAATCTGCCCTCTTCCACGAGTCGGGTCTCGGCCTGGTCTGAAGCGTGCACACAGGCCCAGGGCCTTTGAGGACTTGGGTGTCTGTCATTTTCCTCTGAGCGTCTTTCTCCCAGGAACGACAAGGCTGTCCGTTGACAACAGCCAAATGAGAGGAATTTCGGGAGAGAAGCAGCCTCCATGCTCACTGACCCCCTTCCCCCCCTCCCCCCCCCCCCCCCATCCCGGTGCCCTTTCCTCCTTGGGTCTCTTCAAAAGACCTCATCCTCATTTTTCAGGCCTGGCACACCTCGGTTGCCCCCGCCTCTCACCCTCTCCCTCCCCCAAGTGGAATTAATTTTCCCTTCCTGAGGCCCCACGGCATCTTCCTAAATTCGTCACAGTGCGGCCTTTTTTGTTGAGATACAATCTGCAGTCTGTGAGTTTTGACAAACGTATGTTTGTCAGATACGTACGGTCACATAACCACCACCACGGGCAAGACACGGAACAGAACTGCCGCCCCCCCCCCCCCAATTTCTGCCGACTCTTGTAGTCATGCCCCCCCTTCACCGCCACCCCCTCCCGCCCAGGCCCTGGCAGCCACCGCTGTGACCTCTCCTCCACGTTTTGCCTTTGCGAGAATATCATGCAAATGGAATCATAAAAGACGTAGCCTTTTCCGTCTGGCTGTTTTCGCTCAGCAGGAAGCATCTGTTGTACATGTCCATGGCCCAACCCTTTCATCGCTGAGTACCCGTCGCTTTTTATTCCCATCTCTGCATGGAGCTCTTCTGCCGTGTCCAGATAGCGGGATATTTTTCTGTCTGTCTGCTTGGTGCACAGCCGAGCTCCACCAGGGTTAGACCGTGCCTCACGTGCGTACGTGTCCCCAGCCTGCGCATGGAAGGAACTTGACACAGCATGGTGTCGGGGCAGCTGTGCATCGACAGTGCGGACCCCGGACTCTCTCTACCTCTCCGGGAGGGGCAGCGTGCCCACTGAGGCATCAGAGCCCCTGCAGAAGCCCGGCTGAGCCTGGGTTCTGGCTCTCCTCAGGGCCCTGGCTGGCCCCTGCTCAGGCTCTGTGCTCAGCAGGTGGCCCGGAGAGCCGCCTAGGGATGGGCAGGCTGCCTTCTCGAAACCCACTCCCACCCTCGGTGTAGTGTCTGTGGCGGACAGGGGGGTATCTAATACCTCTTAAGGGGCTTTGGAGGGCTCTCTGTGGACCCCCTGCCTCTCTTGGGCTCCATGTCAGGAATCGCTGGGAGTGTGGTTTTGGTGTGTGCCCGTCTCATTCCTCCGAGGCCAGAGAAGCCCTCTTTGGGCCTTGTTTGCACTGAGTCCCAGCTGTGCCAGCTTGTTAGTTAAAAATAGGCCAAGGCATATCCGCCCTGTGACAGGCCCTTCTTGCTTCCGGCTCACGCTGGAATGCTTATGTAAATATTTGGAGGAACTTGAAACCTGGGACTGTTTCTATTCCAGAGTCATATTGCCTGGACTCTTGGAGCGGGAAGGGGACTAGGGCTGGGGGAAAGGGAGGGCCAGCACGTGTGAGAAACACTCAGGGTGGCAGCACGTTATTTGGGAGACGCTGGAGTTCAGGGCGGTTCCTAGAAGCCCGCGGAAGGGGTTGGCCATTTGCAGTAGGGACGATGCTGAGCTGAAGATCCACAGGGTTTGAATCAGACTGACCAGGGCCCAGACAGACCACGATTCGCCCCTTATTGGCCCACGGCCTTAGGCGAGTTACGTGGCTTCTCCAGCTGGTGTTCTCTACCCCACTAAGGCGGTTGTGGGATGAAAATGATCACGCGTGTAAAGCCCCTATCAGGACCCAGTGCGTAGCACACAGTAGGCCCTCACTCAGTGGTGGCTGCTCTGGCTTCCTCTAGTCTCGCCACCTGCTTTTGCCAACAAGCATGACACAACCTGGTGTTGGACGTCTACGAATTGGAGATGCCCAATTCTTTTTTTTTAAATTGTTTTTAATGTTTATTTATTTTTGAGAGAGAGAGAGAGAGAGAGAGTGGGCGCGTGCATGTGTGAGCAAGCTGGGGAGGAGCAGAGAGAGAGGGAGACACGGAATCCGAAGCAGGCTCCAGGCTCCGAGCTGTCAGCACAGAACCCAACGCGGGACTCAAACTCACAAACCTCGAGATCATGACCTGAGCCGAAGTCGTATGTTTAACTGACTGAGCCACTCAGGCGCCCCTAGAGACGTCCATTTCTGACGTTCCTTCTGTAGAAGGGACACTGGAGCGTCCCCGTGCATACCCACACTTGTCTCCAGTGCCACTCGTGTGTCCTCACCTCTGCTGGTCTTCAGCCACTACCGTGTCCTTAAATCACTTTAGCAGCTGCCCGAGCAGGGCTGGTAACTCAGGACTCACCAGCTGCAAGAGGACTGTAACCAAGCTTAAAATAGAGCCGTGTCCCTTGACTGGACCGAGGGTTGCCCGGGCCCCCGATGCAAGCCAGGCGGCGTCTACACAGCCAGGCCGAGCTGGGTTCTGGGCAGCTGGAGCTGCTGAGCCCCCACGAGCGAGCTGCTTCCCCCACAAGGCAAGCCTGGCTTTCTTTGGTCCCGAAGCCCCAGGGCTCCTCAGCCTCTCGCCTCCGCCGCCACCGGCCAGACGCCAGACGTTACTAACTGTTGGTCAGAGGAAGCCAGCCTGGGGAGGACAGGGGGCCGGGCGTGGGGGAGACAGGGGTCTGGTGGTGGCCGGCACCATCAGCTTAGCAGGCCGTCTGAATGTGGGTTGGGCTGGGTCTGGCCTCCCCAGGGTGACGGGAGCCCCTGGGAGGCATTTCTCAAGGTGGAAGGAGGGTGAGGCAGTCGTGCCTAAGAGCGGAGAAGAGGAGAGACGCTCAGTGAATCATGCTGTTTGGTTGAACCTATCGCCTTTTAAGCCCCAACCCAGGTCATTGTGTCTGAAAAGAAGTGTGTCAGAAGCCAGCCAGGGAATGCCCACCGGGCAAGGCCCACACAGAAAGGTCAAGCCCTTTCCGCTGAGGGAAGACACCCAGATGGGGCGACTTTGGGCCCCGGGGCATGCCCCTCTCGTCCTGTCTTCATGTTGTGTCTGTCACTGAGCCCTCCACGGCCTCCCTCTCCCTCTCCAGGTGTCACCATGGAGTCTGACCTCTGCTGAGCGGACCCAGGCGGGAGGCGCACAGCCGAGAGAGGCGGCCCGCAGCCAGTGGCCATGGCCTCCCCCATCGCAGAGAGCCAGCTGCAGAGAATCATCCGCGATTTGCAAGGTGCCGTTGGGGAGGGGACACGCCAGGCTTGGCTGTGGGGGAGCTGGGCCGTGCTCCTGCCGCCCTCTCATCCTCGTCACACGGGGTGTAACTGGAGCCCTCGGGACACGTCGCGTGGAGGTGTTTGGGGCTTGGGTGTCCGCCCTGTGTCAGGCGGGGGCGGCTGGCCCGGGCCTCCTCTCAGGGCCCTGGGCAGCCAGTTTGTCAACAAAATCCAATACCGTTTTCTTTCTTCTTCTTTTTTAAAAAAAAAATTTTTTTTTTTTTTAATGTTTGTTTATTTCTGAGACAGAGACAGAGCATGAGCGGGGGAGGGGCAGAGAGAAAAGGAGACACAGAATCGGAAGCCGGCTCCAGGCTCCGAGCTGTCAGCACAGAGCCCGACGCGGGGCTCGAACCCACAAACCGTGAGATCGTGACCTGAGCCGAAGTCGGTCGCTCAACCGACCGAGCCACCCAGGCGCCCCAAGCCAATACCCTTTCCTGGGCCGGGGTCTGCTTTCAGTTCGTGTGGGCGTGAGTGCTACAAGCCCCCTGTTCGTTCTGGCGGAATCTCGGGCCTCCGGGCCGCGATGGAGTTGGCCCATTTGGGGAGGCCGCGTTCTCCCTGCCTCAGCAGGATGGTCAGACACCCGTCTCTCTTGTTTTGTTGTCCTACCCAGTCCTGGCGGGCGGACAGCCTGTCTCCTGTGACGCACTGCAGTTCTGGGCCTGCTGCCTCCCGGACGCCCCTGAGCTCAGCGCAGGGACGAGACTCGCAGCTCCCGTGTCCCTGGAGAAGGGCCCGGGGACGGTGCACGCGGAGTGAGGCAGGCTCAGGGGAGGAGCCAACCGCTTTCTCTCCCGGCTGCAGGGTCTAGGGACCGAGCTCACCCTTTTAGGTGATGTGCCGAGGGTCAGGAGTTGGGCAAGCTTCCCGCCCGCCTGAGCTCACCGGGGCTGGTCCGGACGGGTCTTCGGAGCTCCCGTGCGGTTGCTACAGACGGTCTGAAGCTGACCGCTTCTAACATGTCACGGAGATGACGGCGACGCCGTCCTGAGTCAGGTTCCTACCTGCGAGCACAGTGATGAGCAGCCGCGGTCTGTCACACCCAGGGCCGCTGGGCTAGTGGTGGCCGCAGCACGCTTCTCACCCTGCTGGTCAAAGGTCGGTGAGAGAAAAGTCGGTCAGGCTTGCCTCCCATTGGTGTAGCACTTCGGGCCTCGAATAAGCCGAGACTCACGTGGCGTTCCACACGTGCCAGGCCTTACGTTAGTAGCCCGTTATGTCCTCACGTTTGGTCTGTGAGGTAGGAACCATTATCCCCATTCTACAGATGCAGAGAGGGGCACAGAGAGGTTAAGTGACTTGCCTAAGGTCACACATCCAGTCGGGCAGAGCCTGGGTTTGCATACACACCAGGTGTCAGAGTGTACACTCTTAACCACACCAGCCTACTTCCAGCTAAAACGGTAGATGGTTTTTCTCCTTCAGCCTAAACACACACACATACACACACACGCGCAGAGAAAGCGAAATGACAGGCCCTGCAAATCTGAGTTCACCACTGGCCTTGAGAAGTTTCTCCACAAAGGAGGCCACCTTTTCTGCGTGTCAGTCTCTGGTTCTCCAGCATCACTTTGGGACCCAGGAGTCTTTATTGGGAGGGAAGAGAGGACCCCTGCTAGAGCCTCTGGTCCAGGGAGGGGGCCAGACATTGGCACTTGTTCACGTACCCTTTCCCACCCTTGTCCCGACTGTTCTGGTCATCTCTGGCATCCCAAGGCCATCTGACCCGCCCGCTGAGCACTTGGAAACACCACTTTCTCAAGACCCTTCCCTTGCATCTGTTGGTAACTGTCTTCATCGACACACGACAGATCTTCAGCATCTAGCATGGGAGTGGAACGTCCCCAGGCGAGGGGTCCTTGGGCAGTGCACAGCCTTCGTGCCTGCACAGGGCAGCCCACTCGTCCTCCTGGGGACAGCACTGACGAGGGCTTTGGGGTCAGCTCCTGGCTCTGCCTTTTAACCCTGGAAGATGTGGGATGAGTCCCGTCACCTTTCCGAGGTCCCGTTGCTTTCTTTGTGCGCGAGGTCAGCTCGACGGTAACACCCACTTCTCAAGATTGTTGGCAGACACAGATGTATAATTCACATAAAACTAAGATTATCCCTAAGTAATGCATTTGGATTATCAGAGATTAGAGCGGCAAACTTCGTATTTCATACCCAAGCGTCCTTCTTTCAAAATTTCAGGAGTTCCCAGATAAGTTGTAAGCGTTAATCCAGGCTGAGTGGTGGAGGGGGGAAAGGCTTGTGCCTTCCCTGGTCCCCGGCCCTCCCCGGCTCTCAAAGCCACCCGCGGCCAACACTTCTAGAGGGTGCCACTGGACGGCAGTCACTTGTGACAATTAGTCCCAAGAGCCTGTCTTTGCCCTTTGCTGACCTCTGCCTGAGGGGTCGGTAGCGATTGCATTTTAGCGGCTCGGGCTCAGCTTCAGTGCCGGGCAGGCCTGCTTTCCAGCCGTGGTGCCTGGGAGCTCCTGTTCCTTATGAAGAAGGAAGGTCCCAGGGGAAGGTCGTTTTGTCCAGCGGGCCCCAGCCATCTAGCTGGGGGCGCTTTGCCCAGTGTCTACACCAAACACAGCTTCTCACAGTCTCTCTGTCCCACAGCAGAGGCCGTAAATGAGAGTCAAGGTGGTTTTCCTTTCTTTGTGCACAGGGAGGTCAGTTCTCTCAGAGGTGGAGGGGCGAGCCCCGGAGTCAGAAAGCCCTTGAGAAGACCAGGGTGCTCATTCCAGCTCTGCTGTTCTTTGGCGAGTGCTCTGACTTCCCCAGGGGCTCCTTATCCGCCAACAGGGATGATGATATCAGCCTTCATCAGTCTTTTTTTTTTTTTTTATTAAAAAAAATGTTTGTTTATTTTGAGAGAGAGAGGGAGGGAAAGAACAGGAGTGGGGAGGGACAGAGAGTGAGAGAGAAAGGGAATCCCGAGCAGGCTCCGTGCTGTCAGCACAGAGCCCGACGTGAGGCTCGATCTCACGGACCGTGAGATCATGACTGGAGCCGAAATCAAGAGTCAGACGCTTCACCGATGTAACCACCCAGGCGCCCCATCAGCCTTCATCATTCTTTAAGGTTTTTTGTTTTTGTTTTTTCACATTTTAACAGTCTGGAAATTGGGATCACTTTAAGACCAGTTGCGTGTTGGGTTTGTCAAAACAAAACAACCCTGCCCCTCAGTGCCGTATTCAGTGAGAAGGCCGGGCAAAGGCCTGGCCCCTGAGGGGCCCTCAGCTCCCAGAAGCAGGTGTCGTCGTCGTTCTTGGGATTGTTGTCTTATTTGCACATTCTGGGGCTTCTTGAAGCCGGGACTTATCCTGTACTGAGCAGTAGGGTTCTGGGGAAGAACGACAAGGAACGTGACCGGAATGAAGGGCAAAGCTTCCTGGAAGTCACCGGCAGGGGCCTGCTGAGTGACCCGTGCACATAGCAAACGTGTGTTGCATGCATATTACAGGCCTACGTGGTGGAGGCCTACAGGGATGGCCGAGAAGTGTGCCCCATCAGGGAGCTGTTCTAGAATACCTACCTGGGGGCTCTCAGGCCACCCGGACGCCTTCAGGCCGGGCATTACATCCGTCCAGCGTTTCATATCGCTTTTTGTTTCCGAGGTGCTCTGCCATCATCGACCACTTGCTTCTCGCGCGTCCTGGGGTTATTCTGTTTCTCCCTCCGAGGTCAGTTACGCGTTCCTGTTTGTTGTCTTAAAGATGCCGTGACAGAGCTAAGCAAAGAATTTAAGGAAGCAGGGGAGCCCATCACGGATGACAGCACCAGCTTACACAAGTTTTCTTACAAACTCGAGTATCTCCTTCAAGTAAGTGACTCCCTTACCATGTTGATTTCTGCTCTGTTCTGTTTCTCTCTTGCGTGACTCATCAGCCTTCAGGATGTGGGTTAGACAGCTCTGTGGAGCCATCAAGCCCTGCTGGTTAGACTGAAAGTCCGTGCAGTCCCCGGCGAGAGCTTGAGCCTCCCAAGTGCAAGCCTCTGAAAAGGCAGAATGTTGCCCCTTAGGATGATTGTAGGAATCAAGAACATTCTTTAGAGATTTAGGTCATCTTAAGGCAGGTCATGAGGTCACTGGATAGCAGGGATCTTCACTTTAGGGCAGTCACAGACCCCTTTGAGAGTCTAGTTAAAAGCTGTGGAATCTGTCCCCAGGCAGACGTGCGTTGCATGCACACCCAGTCACACGTTCTCCACACTGAAGATGATCCAGAAGCCCCCGTTTTAGATCCTTGTTGCTCAAAGTGTGGCCCACAGACCAGCAGCAGCAGCATCACCTGGGAGCAGGTTAGAAATGTATTCTCAGTTCCCGCCCTGACCTGCTGAATCGGGATCTCTGAGGTCAACCCAGGAAGTTTTGTTTGAACTTGCTCACAGTGTGATGCTTCTGTCCGCTTGGTTCAAGAAACGCAGATCTACAGGGGCGCCTGGGTGGCTCAGTTGGTTAAGCGTCCAACTTTGGCCCAGGTTAAGATGTCAGAATTTTTGTGAGTTCAAGCCCTGCGTCGGGCTCTGTGCTGACAGCTTGGAGCCTGGAGGCTGCTTCAGATTCTGTGTCTCCTCCTCTCTCTGCCCCCCCCCCCCATGCGCTGTCTCTCAAAAATAAACAAAACATTAAAAGAAAAAAAAAACACAACCACACAGATCTAGAGAACTCTGCAGATGTGGAAAACCACAGGCAATCACAGAGGGCAGGAAGGAAGTGGACCAAAATGTTAACAGAAGTTCTCCGAGGGACAGGGCATTGGGCATTATAGTTTTTCTTTTTCTTTTTTTTTAGTTTTATCCGGATTTTCTAACGATTTATCGGTCTTACTTCCATAACCAGAAAAACTACTACAAAATGCTATGTTATAGAAAGACGCACCTTTATCATTCCGAACACCCTAAGTTTGCAACGTCACATCCCACCAGAGCCTGTGTAAGGGATGAGAGCCTGCTGGGGCCTGGGGAGAGAGGCCCCAGCGTGCTAGAAGAGTTTACCTTTCGCCTGCCTTTTCAACTGGTTCTGGTTCACGTTGGGAAATGATTTACGGACCTTCTTTGTTTTCAGTTAGGTTTTAGTTTTGGATTTGAAATGACTCAGAGCCAGCATCAATTTGAACTTAACTGCACGCATATTAAAACAGTGTTGGAACTTGAGTAACTGGGATGAGATGTCACCAACCCATTTCCCTGCGTTGAGACCAAGTTGACCCTCATGTGTTGCCCTGAAGACTTTCCACTTGTATTTCTTCATCCTGTGTTACTAAGCCCCCTTCGGTGGTCTTCCTCCCCACAAGGTGCACAGAGGGGTTACCTTTTTGGGGGGGGGGGGGGCTGTTATTCCTAAATCTCACCAGTTGTGTGGACTTGAGCCGGCCACCTAACCTCTCCTAGCCTCTGTTTCCTCATCCATAAATTGGAGATTAAAACACCCTCCTTTGCCAATGAAGGGCCTTGCCCAGCACCGGGTAACTAAGAAGGTTTTGCTGTTCTTTATCGTTTAAATGGTGGGATGAACAGCAGTGGGCATGGCCCTCCTCTCTCTGTCCCTTCCTCTACGCAGTTCGATCAGAAGGAGAAGGCCACCCTTCTGGGCAACAGGAAGGACTACTGGGATTACTTCTGTGCCTGCCTGGCCAAGGTGAAAGGAGCCAATGACGGGATCCGATTCGTCAAGTCGATTCCGGAGGTAAGCGCATGGCTGAGGATCCCACATCTCTCTCTGCCCCCGCCTGAAGCATCTCTCACCTGGACCCCCGCAGCAGACGGCCCAGTGAGGATGTGGGGGTGGGGGGTGGACGGCTGGTAAAGAAGTAAGGAAATTGGTGCCCGGTGCGGGCTCTGGGAAGCCACCCAAGCGAGTGCTTACCAAGCCCCGGGGGTGGCTCGGCCCTGACCCTGTTCCCTAGACCACAAGTGGTCTGCCTGCTTGGAGGCTGTTTGCAGGACCATGAGGGAGGAGGGGTTGCACGCAGCACGGGACGCCTCCGCCTTTTAAAAAACATTAGTTCCTTAGATAAAATTCTTAGAGTTTACTAGGTGCTTTCCCTATAATTTGCCCAATAAACTTGTTTTTGTAATGAAGAGAGTGATGTGAGACCTCAGGAGACGTTTCTTAAAACGCTGGTTATGCTAAGCAGCTTCCCTGGAGAGCAGAAAGCCAGGGCTTTGCTGTCTTAGAAAACTCTGGAACAGCACATTCTCCCTCTCTCTCTCTTCTCTCTCTCCCTCCCTCCCCCCCTCCCTCCCTCCCTCTCGCCCGTCTCTCCCTCCCCCCTCCCTCTTCTCTCTCTGCCTCCATCCCTCTCTCTTCTCTCTCTCCCCCTCTTCTCTCTCTCCCCCTCCCTCCCCTTCCTCCCTCCCTGCCACTCTCTCTTTCTCTCCCCTCTCTCTCTTTCCCCCTCTCTCCCCCCTCCCTCTCTCCTCCCTTTCTCTATTCCTCACTCTCTCCTCCCCCCTCTCTCTCTCCGTCCCCCTCTCTCCCCCCGTCCCCCTCTCTCCCCTGTCTCTCCCTCTCTCTCTGTCTTCAGCCTAGTCCCTCTGGGAGTGAAGAACTTTGCAGGTTCAGGAGCAACTAAACCCCTAGATGTGGGGCGGGAGGCCTAAAGGGTTTCTACCTTTCAGCTTCCTTTTCAGTGCCTCCTTAGTACAGTTCAAGTCCCGGTAAAGCCGGCAGCTGTGCCCCCTGGTGGCCCTCCCAGGGGCTCTGAGGTAGCCCTCAGAGGGTGCTCTGAGATCTCTTCCCGCCGCCTGCCAGCTGGAGCCCGAGGGGTTTCTTCTTACAGAGAATGACAGCATTAGATACGTTAGATACGTTGACACTGAGGGTCGAGCGTTTTCCACCCTCTGACATCTGGGAAAAGGAGGAAAGACGTTGGCTGTCAGGCGTCTGTTCCTTGGATTTCCATAACGTCCATGCAGCGCCACGGTCTTGAGCATTTTAATGCGTCACCCACCCAGAGAGGGTCTCATTGCCTTCTCTCCGAAAGTCTGGAAGAAGTTCTCGGTGTCGCTGTCCGGCCTTCCACTCCTCAGAGCACCGGAGGCCTTTGACTTTACGGCTTCAGACAGTTGAAGTCTGCCAATAAGTTTAGCTTAGTCCTCACGGCCCTGGGTTACAAAATGCTGAAATCTACCTCTTGCATAGCACACAGACTTTTAGATGATCCAAGGCCAGGGAAGCTGACTTCTCAAGCAAAAAGCGTTCCCTGCTTGCACGGACATTGTCGGTTTCCTGAAGGCTGTGTAGACCGTGCTCCCCGCAGGCACCCTTGGTGGGGATTCCCGGGAATGGCACCAGGCCACAGGGCTGCCGGGTGTTCGGGTTAACCGTACCGATGGAGTGTTGCCCAAAGCCGACAAGCCAGAAGGTAAAAGTTGATGGGTAAGGAGCATAGCTGGGCCCACCTCAGGCCCCCTCGGGGTGGGAATCAGCCCTTTAGGCTAAACTCATCCAAGGCTGTAATCAGCCACTTCCAGGGGTTCCGAATAAGCTCAACCTGGCCTACGCGTCTTTCCCTGAGACGGACAGGCTCCCTTCCGGGGTGCAGCGCGCCGTTGGGGTGTCAGCACAGTGGCCTGGCAGGAAACCGAATCTGCTCTGGAGTCCCTTGCGGACTTCCTGCCCTCTCCAGCTGTGGTAGAGCTTCTCGATACAGTGCGGCGAAGTTTGGACTAGGTGCTAAGCATTTAAGGAGATAGGTAAGGAAAATGAACCCATGACCTCAGAACACTAAAAAATAAAAAAAGCTGTGCACTGTTTTCACTCGGAGTACAAAGGATGTTGCAAGATACCTCTTTAAATAAATCACTCCACATATATGTAACATATATAATCAATTTGGGGGGCACCTGCGTGGCTCAGTCGGTTAAGCGTCCGACTTCGGCTCAGGTCATGATCTCACGGTTTGTGGGTTCGAGGCCCCCATCGGGCTCTGTGCTGACAGCTCGGAGCCTGGAACCTGCTTCGGATTCTGTGTCTTCCCTCTCTCTCTGCTCCTCCCCCACTAGCGCGCTCGCCCTCTCTCTCTCTCTCTCTCTCTCTCTCTCTTAAAATAAGAGGCTCACAGCCTCTCCTGTTCTTGATGCTTCACACCTTTTTATTTTTTTTAAGGCTACTTCATATTGTGGTATCGTTTTCTTGAGTCAGCAATCCAAAAACCCCCAGCTCTGAGCTGCAGGGGTGCTGCGTACCGGAATGTTTACCTCATCGATTCGAAAAGGCCGTACTTGAGGCTGTACCACAGATTTCCTGTCTCAAGCCCGTGCCACGGTTGGCGTCCTGATGGCGTGGGGTGTCAGGACCTTCTTTTGGTTGGAACGGGGCTGCCCCTGTCCCCCGCCAGCAGGTTAAACATTTCTCACCTCTGACGGGGTGAGGAGGGTATGGGGTCTGTACTTACCCCGCTCAGACCCCCGAGCCTGACAGGGCAGGGTACACATGGCAGCTTGAGGGGGCCCCGGATTCCTTCCCACTCACGTGGAGCTGCTGGGGGCGAAACATCGAGAATGAATCCCGTTACGCAAACCGGCCGCCTGTGCCCACAACTGGCAGAGCCCTGCTTTGGCCGCCTCACAGCAGAGTCTCTGGCCGGCACGCCCACCTCCCTCCCGATAAGCTTCCGGAAACCTCTCGAGAAGCCACGTTCGGGCACCGTGGGGTGAGGTTTCCAAGGCGGGCCCGCAGCTGGACCCTCCCGCGCTGTCCGTTTCAGACTTCCTGAAATGGAGCCACACGCGATGCTTTTCTTTGTTACCCCAGTGTGACCGGGCTGCCTCGAGAGAGCCCAGCTCTCTCTTACCCCCTGGGTACCTTCTGACCAAGTGCAGAGCTGGCCTATCTTAAATCCGACCGGGACGGCGTCGACACGTCCCGATTTTACTGATGGTTTCGTGAGAACACCGAGTGGGCCATCACACATCCATCCGAACTTCTTATAAGTCCCCCCTACGCACCCCTGCCTTTCCCTTCCTCTCTCTTCCCCTCCCACGGGGGCTCCAGCCGGCCTCCTGGCCTCTTCCCCTGCACCTCAAAACTAAGCCGGACATGAGGCAAACCGAGATGGCCCCTTCCTCGAGCTCGCTTCATATTGGTGTGAGGGGCCCCTCCTCTACCTGCCACATTTTCTCCTAAGTGTCCCCAGTGAGCTCCCACGGTGTCCCATCTGACGCCAAACCCAGGGCTCCGGGTGGAGCCGGGGCGGGAGAATGACACGTGCGTCCTGAAAGCGATGTCCCAGAGCCTCCCGTGAACGCGTCTTCCTTGCCGTGTTCCCCGGAGTCTGCGGGTCCTTCTCCCCTGAAGGACGCCAAGGGGTCTGGCTGCTTCAGGCCTCGCCCTCCGGGCGACTGGAGGTCAGGCTCCCGGCTCCTCATGGCCACGTGCTCTCCTCGTTTCCAGCTCCGGACATCTCTGGGAAGAGGAAGGGCGTTCGTTCGCTACTCCCTGGTGCACCAGCGGTTGGCAGATACCTTACAGCAGTGCTTCATGAACACCAAAGTGACCAGGTAAACGCACGGCCGCGCTGGGCTGCACGCCGCGAGCTGAGGTCCCCTCGTTCGGGACAGTGAGCCCACAGCAGACGCGCCTGCCGGGGTGGCCCCCCGGCCCTCCCACCCACGCGGTCCTCTCCCACCTGCCCGACAGCAGCACCGCCTGGTCCCAGGTGAGGACCTGAAGCCCCGAGAGGCCGAGGGCCTTTCTCCGGGCCCCACTGACGCTGAGTCCTGACGCAAGAGCTCGGATGCGGATCTCTGAGCTCGTAAGGCCGGGGAGTTTGCCCCCATGGCTGGCGTGTCCTGGGGCCTGACCCTGATGAATGGACGGGCCCCGCTGGCCACCCTGAACCACCGGGCCGCAGCCTTGGCCTCTCGGCAGATTCAGCTATGGGATTTTTAACCCCACCGAGCCCGGGGCCTCGCCCGAGACCCCGAGTCGACACCTGCTGGCTGTGTCTAGGCTCTCTGGACGTTGAAGTAGGTGGCCAGGTCGAGAGCCCGGGTTGTCCAGGGGGTCGGTCTTTGTGGCGCTGGTGCTGAAGCCTGGGCCGCGGGGGAGGGAGGGAGGGGACTGAGCGTGTCACCGGCGTGTGGAAAGAGGAGCTACAGGTCCGGCACCTATCAGCAGAACCTGCCGATTTCCCAGCAGCCTTTCCCAGCCCCCCCTCCCCCCTCCCTAGGGAGGGTTCTTCCACTCAATCAAAGAAATCACTTGTGGATTAAAAAAAAAAAAGGTTGGGGGAAAATACTGTGTTTCATTTGTCGTCTTTAAGATTGATTTGCATAAAGATGTATGTCTCATGCATGTGACGGGCTTTGTGAATTCAGGTGCGTTAAGAATCTTCTCACGTTTGGTTTGAAGATTATTTTGTTCCAGGTGTGTGGTAAGAACTGTCACAAGCAGCTTGGCTTCCAATGTGTCCCATTTCACAGGCGTCTTTGCACTCATCAGCGTGGCCTTTTTATTTATTTACTTTAAACTTTTTAGTGTGTGTTTATTTTTGAGAGGGATAGATTGAGAGCACAAGCAGGGGAGAGGCGGAGAGAAGGAAAGACAGAATCCCAAGCAGGCTCCGCACCGTCAGCGCACAGCCCGACGCGGGGCTCAAACTCACAAACCGCAAGATCGTGACCTGAGCCAAGATCAAGACTCGACCGCTTAGCCCGCTAAGCCACCCAGGCGGCCCTCAGTGTGGCCTTTTTAAATTAAAAAAAAAAAAAATTTTTTTTTTAATGTTTACTTATTATTGAGAGAGAGAGAGAGAGAGACAGACAGACAGACAGACAAAGTGTGAGCAGGGGAGGGGCAGAGGGAGAGGGAGACACAGAATCCGAAGCAGGCTCCAGGCTCCGAGCTATCAGCACAGAGCCCAAGGTGGGGCTTGAACTCACAAGCTGTGAGATCATGACCCGAGCTGAAGTAAGATGCTTAACCGACTGAGCCACCCAGGAGCCCCACAGTATGGCCTTTTTAAATTCTTCTTGCTCCAGGTGAAGCGAAACAACCAGCACCTCCAAGTGCAGATGTTTTGTTTCTTGGCTTTAACATTGGCATCTGGACAGAAGTTAGCCGT
The DNA here is from genome assembly GCF_018350215.1 of Panthera leo. Classification (NCBI taxonomy): domain Eukaryota; kingdom Metazoa; phylum Chordata; class Mammalia; order Carnivora; family Felidae; genus Panthera; species Panthera leo. Next base: position 15,597,056 of record NC_056680.1, on the reverse strand, counting down.
GAGCTCACCGTTCTGTTGTTGATTTCTCTACAAGGAATAGAAGATGAGGTTACATTTCAAAAAAGAAGAGTTCTTTCCCCAATAGCTGTCCCTTTCCGGGCAAATAATTGAGATTTAAGTTTTCTCATATCCTTTTTGGGGAAATAGGATGTAAACAATAAGTGAATATGCATCTAGTTCATTCCAGCAATTTCCTTGAAGAGCAAGCTCATTCGAAAGAAAATCAAATTGGTGTGTGTGTGTGTGTGTCTGTCTGAATTTAACTCATTAGTCACCGGAGTTAGAATTTGTTAAGGCAGAGCCGTATCAGGTTCAGTCTTTCCTTACCCTTTATTGCTCTTGCGATCAGTCCCTATCTGTGCTTCCCTGCAGTGACTGGTATTATGCACGGAGCCCCTTTCTGAAACCGAAGCTGAGCTCCGACATCGTGGGCCAGCTCTACGAGCTCACTGAGGTTCAGTTTGACCTGGCATCCAGGGGCTACGATTTGGACGCCGCCTGGCCGACGTTTGCCAGGTACTTTGACGAATCACTTGGTTGAAAAGACGGGGAAAAGAGATGCTTGAAGTTCTCCAGATTGCCCCCAGTGTCCTGCCAGCAGTTGGGTCCCTCGGTAAATTACATAAATAAAGGTTTGGCAGCTCTCTCAGGCCCTCCTGATCGAACAGACGTTGTTGTGTCTGTGATTAACGATGATAACATCGGAAGGCTCCAACCTGAAACTCTCCCCATCAGCCAGGTGGCAAATGAGTCAGTGGAGACACATATGCAAAACCTGAGGTTTCTTCAGTGTAAGGAACTCGGGGGCGGCCTGCGGGGAGCCGGTGGGTTTTTTCCTGGTTGTGTCCTTGCAGAGTTGCAGGCCGCAGGAGAGGGAGGTACAGCTCACCCATGCAGGGGTTGCTGGAAAAGCTGCAGGATTTTCACTTCTTACCAGTGTGGCACTCCCGTGCCACTCCAGGAGGGAGATGGGAGGGGACAGGCTCAGACAACAGGGGGACCTGCCCAAGGTCAGGGATGAGGTGCCAGACTCGAGCTCACCTCCAGTCCAGCATTCTTTGTTTTGCTTTCTGTTGATACAGATTTTTTCTTAATGTAAATTTTTATATTTTACATTAGGAGTATTTTCTATGTAGAGAAAAGTACTGGACGTGACGATGCCCATGGGCCAACCTCCGAGATCAAATAGCTAACCGTTTGCCGTATTTGCTGCACATGTCCTTTTTAAAACTTTTTAATTTTCAAAATCAATTCATAATTACCAGCAGAGTTGCCCCCGAAATGCCACAGAGCGTTCATCTGGCTGTTACCTCGATTTCCCTAATTACCAGTGTTTTACTACAACTGTTTCTATCATTCTTTCTCTTTATCGGTACATGCTGGTGTATTTCCTAGGCCATTTGAGAGTAAGTTACAGAGTCGATTCCCCTCTCTCTATTCCTAGGTACCTCATGGTGTATTTCCTAAAGTCAAGGGCACCCTCTTATGTATAACCTCAGGGTGGTTATTAAGATTGGGAAATGAATATTGATACAATGCTACTGATTTATAGGCCAGATTTTAGGAATTATCCCAATAATGTCTTTTATAAACCAAAAGCCAGCCCAGAAACACATGCTGCAATTAATGCCAGGTCTCTCTGATCTCTTTGAACTTGGAACAGTTTCCCTGTCTTTGTCTTTGATAGTGTAGACATTTTGGAAAAGCACAAGCCAATTATTTTGTAAAATGTTCCTTTGTTTGTGTTTGCCTAGGCTATTCCTCATTGTGAGGTGCAGGGTAAGTATTTCCAGAGGGAGTACCCCAGATGTTGTGTCCTCCTCAGCCTATCGTCTGGAGACACATGATGTTGATTTGTTTCATTACCAGGGTGGTTAACCGTGACTATTAAGTCATCTGGTGTTTCCAAGATCTCCCTAAAGTTACTGTATCTCCCTTTGTAATCAGTGTGTTTCTTTTTATTTTTTTTAATGTTTATTTATTTTTGAGAGAGACAGAGTGTGAGTGGGGGAAGGGGCAGAGAGAGAGAGGGTGACACAGAATCCCAAGCAGGCTTCAGGCTCTGAGCTGTCAGAACAGAGCCTGACAGGGGGCTCAAAATCTCGAACTGTGAGATCATGACCTGAGCCGAAGTCGGACACTTAACCGACTGAGCCACCCAGGCACCCCAAGTAAGCGGTGTGTTTCTTAGGGGAAGATATTTTACAATGAGGTTGTTACCCCATTTTTTGTTTCTAAATCTGCCACCTGTTAGTTTCAGCATCCGTTGGTAATTCTTGCCTGAGTCCGTCATGATTTTTCTGACTCCATTCCTCCTTCTACATTAGTAGCTAGCACCCTATCATAAGAAAGATCTTTTCCTTCTTCCTCATTCATGTATTGATTGATTGATAGCAGTGTTGACTCGTGGGTTATTTTATTCAGTGGGTTATAGTCTGTCACTGTAATCTTTCATTTTGAAGCTTAAATCATTCCGTATTTGCCCAGTGAGAGCCCCATCAAGCTGGGATTTTGGGGGTTTGGGGTTGTTTTTGTTTTTGGGGGGTATTTTTTTTTTTTTTTTGGTTGTTGTCATGTCTGATACTATCTTTGTAGGAAATAAAATCTGCCAGCTCCAAATAAAGCCCCACCCACCGTCAGGCTTTTCTCTTCAATTCCTGCCTAGAAGTAATCACAGCCCTGTAGTCGATGCAGGTCATTCCCAAGTATTCTTGTGTTTCACTGTGTGTGTATCCGTAGATATCTTATATACGTATGGTTTTGTTTTGTATTTATTTTTAAATTTTGCACACACCGAACCGTGAGATAGCCATCCGTTTGCAACTTGCTTTTGTTCATTTCACACGGTTTTAGACACACGGAGTTCTGTAGCTGTAGAGTGGGGTCAACAGGCCACAGCCCACACGGCTTGCCACACTCATTTCCGTGTTGTCCACGGCTGCTCTCCTGCAACAGTGGCAGAGTCGAGTTGTTGTGACGGAGACCATAAGGCTTGCAAGTGTGAAATGCGTTCTATGTGGTTCTTCACTAAAAAAGAGATCTCTGACCCATGGTATAGAGTATTCTCTTGTGCAAGTAAACCAGTTTATTTATTTATTTATTTATTTTTTTAAGTTTATTCTAAGAGGGAGAGCACATGCATGAGCGGGGAAGGGGCAGAGAGAGAGGAGGGGGAAAATCCCAAGCAGGCTCTGCACTGTCAGCACAGAGCCCGACGCAGGGATTAAACCCACCAACCGTGAGATCATGACCTGAGCCGAGATCAAGAGTTGGACGCTTAACCGACTGCACCACCTGGGCGCCCCGCAACTAAACCAGTTTATCTGCTTCCCTAGGGATACAGACTTAGGCTAGTTGTACTTTTGTTTTTTTCCTTTTTTAAATTTTTTTTAACGTTTATTTATTTTTGAGACAGAGAGAGACAGAGCATGAACGGGGGAGGGTCAGAGAGAGGGAGACACAGAATCCAAAACAGGCTCCAGGCTCTGAGCTGTCAGCACAGAGCCCGACGCGGGGCTCGAACTCACGGACCGCGAGATCACGACCCGAGCCGAAGTCGGACGCCCAACCGACTGAGCCACCCAGGCGCCCCAGGCTAGTTGTACTATTATGACCACTGCAAGGCTGCCTCCAAACACCATGTCACCTTTATTTCTCAGATTGATTGCCACTTTTCCCTCACGAGCAGACTATGACAGGAACAGAGATGTAAGGAAAATTTAAAGCAAAAATTGGGAAGTAATATGTTCATTTCGTTCTTTTTGGGCAGCGGGTGGAGAGGCCTTACATTGAAACTCAGCAGTGGAGTGCATCCGCTGTAGACCCACGTAAATCTGCCCTTTGGCAGAAGCTGATGGATTTTGCCTTGTTACGCTCTATCTGGGAGGGCACTGCCCCCTCCCACCACTGGGTGCCTTGTGATAACCAAGGCCCCCGGGTGCATGTACGCGCGTGTGTATTTCCTGCTCTGACCCAGGCCTGTCTGCTCTGTGGCCCCACAGGAGGACGCTGGCCGCTGGCTCCTCTGCCTACCTGTGGAGACCCCCCAGCCGAAGCTCCAGCATGAGCAGCTTGGTGAGCAACTACCTGCAGGTAATGCCAGAAAGGCTGGGGATTTCCTCCCTACCGTGTCAGCCAGCGTATGTCCTTGCTGCTTACAATGGGGGGGGGGGGGGGGGGGCTGTTCTCAGACACCTTTTGTTCCAGCCAGAGCAACGTAAACCCTCAGTTATACCCTGTGCTTCCTACAGTCCAGGTTTTTATAACCCAAGAGAATTTAGGCCTTTTGGAGGTTAGATTTTGTTAGAAGCTTTTAAAGTATCTTTTTTTTTTTTTTAATATTTATTTATTTATTTTTGGAAGAGCATGAGCTGGGGAGGGGCAGAGAGAGAGGGAGACAGAATCCGAAGCAGGCTCCAGGCTCCGAGCTGTCAGCACAGAGCCCGACGTAGGGCTCGAACCCACGAACCGTGACATGATAACCTGAGCCGAAGTCGGACGCTTAAACCGACTGAGCCACCCAAGGTGCCCCGAAGCAGTTTGGCACTTGGGTTAAAAGCAGCTGACTGTCCCCCGTGAGTTGTGTGACCCTGGGCAGACCACTCACCCTCTTGAAACCTCAGCTGTCTCATCTAGAAAATGGGGGCATGAAAGTCATCGTAGCTCACGAGGTGATGTTGCGGACTGAGTGACGGAGTGCACGCACAGTGCTTCCGGGCTGGACATAGACCAGTGAGGGCTCAGTCGGTGTTCGTGGGCAGGGTGAATTTTGTTAACTGTGTTAGAAAGTGAATGTATCATAGCTGCATGTAGTTCTATAGGAAAGAGCAGTGCAGTTAAGAACAAGATGTAAAAATAGGAAAAGCATTAAGACTGGCGAATAAATGGAGCTTTAACTGTTTTGTGGTTGAATCACAACAGGAGTTGTAGGTCTGGAGCAGTGGTGGACAATAATTTGAATGTAACTTAACGAATCTAAGCACCAGTGTCCATTACGCTCCCAAAGCTACAGGAGGCTGGATGGGACACGCGGGTTCCGAGGCCCCGGGCGGAGCTCACGTGTGTGGGTTGTGCCTTTAGGATGCGCCCTGACCTCCTGCAGCTCATGCTTCCAGCCCTTTGGCTAGCTCGATAGACCAGCCTTACGTCCCGTGATTGCTGTATTTTGGTCTCTGTTCTCATCAAACTCGAGCCCTTTTCCCAGGAGCCGCGTAGCTTCCGTGCCAAAGCCACTTGTGTTCTCTTTCTCCTCCCCAGACTCAGGAGACGGCCTCCAGCTTTGACCTGAGCGGCCCCTTACACAACGAGGCGCTGGAGGGCTTCGACGAGATGCGCCTGGAGCTGGACCAGCTGGAGGTGCGGGAGAAGCAGCTGCAGGAGCAGGTGCACCAGCTGGACACAGAGAACCAGGAGCTGAGGGCGACCGTCAGCCTGCAGGGGGAGCAGCTGCAGACGGAGAGGGAGAGGGGCCGTGCCGCGGCTGAGGACAACGCCCGCCTCACTCGCCTGGTGGCCGAGCTCCAGAAGCAGTGGGAGGTCACCCAGGCCACACAGAGCGCCGTGAAGGAGCTTCAGGAGTGCCTGCGGGCCCTGGAGCGGGGAGTGGCGGAGAAGGAGGAGGATTCCCACTCGGCCCTGCGGCGGCTGGAGTCCGTGCTGCAGCCTCTGGCCCGGGAGCTCGAGGCCGCGTGGGGCTCGCCGGACAGGAAGAACCCGCGGTCGGCAGAGCGGGAGGCAGATTCGGTGCCTGCTCCGGTGCCGGACACGCCGGGGCGGCGGAAGCCCCTCCCCGGGGACCCGGCGCCGGAGACCCAGGAGCTGGGGGAGAAGCTTCGGGCCCTGGAGAGAGAGCACGCCAAGGTCCAGGAGCTCAGCAGGCAGCAGAGCGCCCAGCTGGGGCAGCTGGCCGAGGAGCTGCGGCTGAAGGAGGAGGCCCGGGCCGGCCTGGAGCACCGGCTGGAGGAGCTGGCCGGGAAGGGGCAGGAGGCCACCCGGCTGCGGCGACAGCTGCACGAGGCCCTCGCCCACCTGAGCTCCCTGGAGGAGGAGCTGGCAGAGGTGAGGCAGGAGGAGCGGCAGCGGCGACAGGAGAAGGAGTTGCTGGAGCAGGAGGCCGGGGCTCTGGCGCGGCAGCTGCGGGTCCTGGAGGCCCAGCTGGCGCAGCTGAGCCAGCACGTGGGTGACCTGGAGGAGCAGAGGCAGCAGCTCGCCCGGGACAGAGACCACCTGAGCCAGAAGGTGGGGGCGCTGGAGCGGCTGGCCGAGCAGCCGGGGCCCCCGGGCGCCACCCCGCGGCAGGCCTCCGGGGGGCCGGAGGAGGGGCAGCGCAGCCCACAGGAGGGCCAGACAGGTGGCCCCGAGACGCCAGGGGGCGGACGGGAGGAGAGGCTCCAGCAGGCCGACGGGGAGCTGAAGAAGGAGCTGCAGAAAGCACTGGAGCGCAACCAGCTCCTCGAGGGCAAGCTGCAGGCCCTGCAGGCCGACTACCAGGCGCTGCAGCAGCGGGAGGCGGCCATCCGGAGCTCCCTGGCCTCCCTGGAGTCTGAGCAGGCCAGCATCCGGCACATGGGAGACCAGATGGAGGCGAGCCTCCTGGCCGTGAGGAAGGCCAAGGAGACCATGAGGGCCCACGCGGCGGAGAAGGAGGCCGCCCTGCGGAGCAAGGAGGCCGAGTGCCAGCAGCTGCAGGAGGCAGTGGGGCAGTGCCGGCAGCGGGCAGAGGCCCAGGAAAGGGAGCTCAAGGCTCTTGAGAGCCAGTGCCAGCGGCAGACCCAGCTGATCGAGACCCTCCGTGCAGAGAAAGGCCAGCAGGGGCTCGGCCCCCCCGAAGGCACCGCCCCCCGGGAGCCGGGGGCCCGGCTGGCCCCGAGTCAGGCAGAGCCAGAGGCCCGGCAGGGGGAGGCGGGGGTGCCAGACCTTCAGGCCGAGCTCCAGGCAGCCCTGGGTGACCGGGAGAAGGCCCAGAGCCAGCTGAGTGTGGCCGAGGCCGCTCTGAGGGAGCACAGGGCCCTCGTGCAGCAGCTGCAGGAGCAGAACGAGGCCCTCAAGAAGGCCCGCGGTCGGGAGCCGCCGCAGGGCTCGGGGCACGAAGGGGCGCCGCGGGAGGACAGGGCCGAGGAGGAGCAGTCCCAGGCAGGACACGGCTCCCGGGAAGCCCCGCTGGGACAGGCCGAGCCGCGGGAGCAGCTGCCCGGGGCCAGCGCAGACACAGCCGAGCCCCACGGCCACCGCTGCACTCAGCTCGTGGAGAAACAGCAGGCGGAGGAGGCCCTGGCCCGCGCCGTCCAGGAGCTCCGTGACGCCAGAGAGGCGGCCTCAAGGGAGCGGGAGGGCCTGGAGCACCGAGTGGCTGGGCTGCAGCGAGAGAAGGACAGCTTGCAGGAGAGGCTGAAGGTGGCCGAGGAGGCGGCCCGCTCCTTGCCCGGCCTGCAGGCCCAGCTGGCCCAGGCCGAGCAGCGGGCGCAGAGCCTCCAGGAGGCCGCACGCGAGGAGCTCAGCGCTCTCAAGTTCCAGCTGAGCACCGAGATCATGGACCACCAGAGCAGACTGAAGGTAGTCCCGGCCTCGACCCCCGCTGCGGCGGGGCCCGACGGGCCCACGAGAGGATAGGACGCGTCTGCAGCCATGTGGCACGTGACGGCCTAAGAATGTACCGGGCAGCCGGGCAGACATGGCTAGGCCACAGCACCCTTCCCCCGCCCCCCCGCACTGACACTTTAGGGCACGTGTCCAGAGCAACGCCCCAGCCCAGAAGTCTAAACCCAAGGTGGTTGCAGACGGGTTTGGCTCATACGGAGTGGCTTTTTAAAATTAGTAGCCAGCATTTAAAGAGCCAGATGTTTACAAATTCAGTCTGGGGGCTTCCTTTGAAATCTCAGAAGATCTCAGAGACTGTGCCCTCCTTGCCACCCGGCAGCAGTCGCCAGGAGCTGGGTGGTGGCTGCCCCCTTTCAAGGACACACGCACCCTTTGGTGTTTTCCTTACACTCGTTTAGGTACTTGCCCAGCCCCTCTGGGCCTGTGAGTTTGAGACCCTTGCCCTAGCCTCTAGAACCTACTGCAGGCACCAGCACTTCCCGCCTGCGAGCCCTGTCCCTGGGTTTTCTGGCCCTTCACGTGCCATCCTGATGACAGGCGCCGTGGTAAGAAACTGGCTCAGTTAGTTTGTCACAAAGCCCTTGGGATAGACAGCGGGCTCCCACGTGCCTTCGGGACTGCACAGAGAAAAAGGGTTAAGAGTGGCTACGACCCAGGACACGAGCAGGATGGCCGTGGGGTTTGGGCTTCCAGACTTGCTCGTTTGCACCGAGGTCTGTGCTCACTCCCAGACACAGATGTGCCTCCCGCGCTGTGTCACCCATCCTGTGCTGCTCCGTGTGGCTCATGGGGCACTTTTTTCCTTGCAGAAATTAAACCCTAAGTTTGAGGACCAAACTCAGTTTCTTAGTAAGCTTGAAAGGATGTTGTCACCAGTGAAGCCCAAAGCTTACTGAGTTTGGTGCAGAAGAGAGGGGTAGCTTGTTTTTACCCATTCGGGGGAATGGGGCTGCGGGGGGGGGATGTCTCCGTATGTCAGGACCCCACTTTGACGACCCCTCTCTCATCATCTCCAGGCTGCCAGTGAAGACTGCGGGAGCCTCAGGGCCCAGCTTGAGGAGCGAGGCCGGCAGCTGCAGGCCGCCGAGGAGGCTGCGGAGAGGCTGAAGGTAGGCCCCGGGGAGTGTGCTGACCAGCGGCCCGGGAGCCTGGGGTGCCCACCTCTGCCCGGTCGTTCCCACCCCAGTGTGTGCGCCTGTCAGGGAACAGGGCCCGGCATGCTTTCCACTGGACCCGTTAGGAGGGCCGCCCGCAAGGCTCCCAGTTCCCGAGCCGGAGCTCCCATCCGTACGGCCCTGTAGGCATCCTGGGTGTGCACCGCAGCCTTCTACCTCCTGGACCCCTGGCTGGGGCTGCCAGCTGTGGTTTCCAGCCAGCCGTATGGAAAGGAAACAGACTGTGCTCCTCAGCCGTCTCTGCAGGCGTCTCTTGAGCCGGTGGTTCTGAACCCAGGGGGAGCCCTGCCCCAGCCACCCCTCCGAGATTCGGATTCCTGCGGCCCCCCCCAAGCACCCCAACGCCTTGCAATTAATACTCGGGGGCTAGAATTACAAACAGGAGTGTGTCACGCCCCGCCAGCGCAGACCAAAGGTTCTTGGCCTCTTGAACTTAAAACCCCCTCCAGTTAAAAGAGACCCAACCAGATGGGGCGGAGAGCCAGGTCCCTTCCCGGCCTGCCGCGAGGGCTCTTGTTAAGACACTCTTGCTAAGCGTCTTCTCCTCGATGTCCTGTGCCAGGCCACCCGGGCAGAGCTGGGAGAGAAGCTGAACTGCACCAGCAAGCGTCTCGCAGAGTGCCAGGCCGCCCTGCGGAAGAAGGACGAGGAGGGGGCTGTCCTGCGCGAGAGCTTGGACAGGTTAGTTACACGGTCCGCCCGCACAGCCAGCGGTGGGGGCTTCGGGGAAGGAGGGCTTTGGTGCAGTCACGTAGAAGCGCGGCCGCTCGCATCGGGTGAAAGAAGACCTTTTCCAAGAAAAGCCACAGGCTCGGAAGGGGCTTTGCCAGAAGCGTACCCCGGAGGGCCGGCGGCGTCCGACAGCACGTAGGTGATGGCGACAGGAGCGCAGGCCAGACCAGACCGTTTGGCTCGAGTCTGTTTCCCTGACAACTGCCCCACCAAAGTACTCGGACAGATAGCTCTGCGTCTGGTCTCGTGTTAGGGTACTGGCGTGTGTGTGTGTGTGCGTGTGTGCATGCTTCCCCACTACGAGCTGTGACTCGAGCTCTTCCTCGTTTCTTTTGTGAAATGAGAGTCTGCAGGTTGGGGGTTGGGGAAGCCTTCCGGGCACCTGCCAAGGGTGAGTGAGTGTGCCCGGCACCAGGCCGGCTTTTCTTCCTGCAGACTCTTGCCGCTGCGTCTGTGTCTGTCCATGGTGCTGCCACCCTCCATCATGACTGTTCTAACCTTGGAGGGTGGCCCTACTTGTGCAGCCCCGAGGCCGCCCCGAGCCTCCTCACTTTCAGGCGATGGGGGGCGGGGGGGCTGGGGTTGGGCATCATTTGGTGATGAGGCCAAGCCAGTCCTGCCAGGGATGCTGGGTCCCAGTTACCCGGGTGCCCCCAGCGAAGACTGGCACCCCGCACTGTCCTGAGGCTTTCCATTCCCTGCCCGTCCCTCATCGCCTCCCACCGCCCGGCTTCTGAGGTGGGCCCAGGCCCAGCGTGAGATCTAGAGCACGCTGGGTGTTCAGTAACCCGGATGTACATCTCTTCCCATCTGACTCCTCCAGAGTTCAGACTCCGTAGGGCTCCTGCTGCCCAGTCGTGTTCACGCGGTAATAAAAGTAGCAAGAACCTCCTAAGTTGGTGGCATTAAAAAAAAAAAAAAAAATGCATGTTTGTAAGATCTCAGAGTAGTTGTTTTAGCTGCTCAATGTCGCATAATCTGCCTGCCCAGGATTGGATTTTACTTTACTCATCGGGTGCACGCCCACGGGGTCATTTTGGTGGACGGTGTCTAGTAAACCACTTCCCGACAGCTTTATACTGGGCGTGGGAAGACTGGATTAGATAGAGATTAATTAGTCTCTGCAGAGCCCTCTGTCTCGTGGAGCTTCTGTGAATGCCTTGCCAGGCCTGGGGGTTTGTAGCACATCCCTGGGAAACCACTGCCCTCGGGGCCAGGTGAGCCGCGGGTGGTGCGGGCAGGGCCAGGAGGACCATGATCTGGCACCACGGAGACGAGGGGACAGAGCTCCTGAGGCCTCCGGGCCGTCGGGTCAGCACCTGGCATTGCCCGTTGAGTGCCCACTGTGTGCCCAGCACCGGCCCCGTGCACAGAGCCCCAAAGACACCTGGGAGACGGGTCCTCGTCCGCGTGGTCACCTCCAGGGAGCTACTCCTGTGTTCTTTCTGTCCCGACTCTGTTTTCCTCTTGCAAACCTCCCCAGCCCCAGCCCATGAACCATACCCGTGGGGCTTCTCTCATAACCTCAGTGCGGCCTGAAAACCAATTGGGTGGAGTTAACTCAGCTGAGGTGCTCCCAGCAGCCTGAGGTCACCTGCCCTCCCCGAATGTCCACTGTATTGGCTGCAGGGGCTCGTGTGTGAAGAGTCTGGGTGTGCGAGGGGGGTTTTGAAGGCCAGGAGGGTACGTAACCTGCGAGCGGGTGGTACCAAGGGGCGCCCCCACCGTGAGGGGGAAAGGCTGGGAGGATGGCGGGAGCCTTCGTTAGAGGGCTGGGTTAGCCCAGAGGCCTGGGGGAAGCCGGAAGTAGGAGCCACTCAGTAAACTCCCCACCCCTCCACCAGGACCCAGAAGGAACTCGAAAAGGCCACGACAAAAATCCAGGAGTATTACAACAGACTCTGCCAGGAGGTGACGAACCGGGAGAAGAATGACCAGAAGATGCTCGCGGACCTGGATGACCTGAATAGAACCAAGCAGTACCTGGAGGAGAGGCTGATCGAGCTGCTCAGGTGAGAGCGTGGGGCGAGCAGCCGTCTGCCCCTCCCTCCCCCGCCCCGAGCTGGGTTTCTCTGTAAAGAAAGGTAGCTGTTCTTGAAAGGTCTGTTCGCGGGAAGGGGGCCCGTGTCCGTCTGTGCTGTGTTGTTAAGGCCTCCCACACGGACAGGGGCTGCTTGGGCCCTCGGCAGCCTCGTACGAGTGGATTTCACCGTTCCCACCAGGGCTCAGCTGAGTCTGTGTTGTCACACTGCCGGGGAATCATTTTTCAAGTCTCTGTGTGCGTAGCCACGAGAGTGACGGCAAGTGCCGTCTCGTATCCTGAGGAATCTCTCCATCCCCTTGCCCCTCTTTCACGAGCCGTTTTCCCCTTCTCCTCCGTCCCACCTTTCCCCAGTGCCGGGCCTCCCAAACCCGTACACCTGCAGGTGGCATCGCAAGTGTGTGAGCCGGGCCGGCTGGGCCCTCGGAACCCGGAGGACACACGTGCTCTGCTCCTGCCGCTTGGTGCCACACAGGCATTGGGCCCGGCTTGCCACATCGCCTCCCCTCTGAAGAAAAGGTGCAAGTCCGGACTTTCAAGTGAAACTGGCCTGACTTTTCAAGTTGGAGAGAGTGGTTCAAAACCGTTTTTTTTCTTGTTTATATTTTTCTGTTTTCTTAAGTTTATTTACTTATGTTGAGAGACAGAAAGGGAGAGACCGCACGAGCTGGGGAGGGGCAGAGAGAGGGAGAGAGAATCTCAAGCAGGCCCCACGCTATCAGCGCAGAGCCCGACGGGGGGCCTGATCTCACGAACCACGAGATCATGACCTGAGCCGAAACCAAGAGTCAGAAGACGCTCAACCAACTGGGACACCCAGGCGCCCCTAAAGTCTTAACTTTCTCATATGGAAATTTGCAGATGTACAGCAACAGGCCAGCACAGTGCACTTCAAGTACCTGCCCCCCGCTTCAGCGTCCTTCACCTCGCGGCCAGTCTTGTTTCATCCAGAGACCCGCCGTGTCCCTCACCCCCCCCAGATTATTTTGATGCAGATTCCAGATTTATTATTTCATCTCCAAATGTTTCAGTATGTGCTTCTCTTAAGACAAGGACTCTCCATTTTGTGCCACCACGGTGTCATCGCCGTGCTTAAAAATTAACCGTGGTTCCCAATATCATTAAGCATCTGGTCAGTTTCGTGTTTTTCCTATTGTTTTTTCCTTACATTTTTTTCTAATGAGGATCTGGATCCATACGTTGCATGGCAAGATGTTAGATCTCTCTTACTTAGTCTGATTTGGCCACTGTGTCTCTAACTTTTTCTTCACAATTTACTTTTGAGGAAGCTAGGTCTTTCGTCCGGTAGAGTTTCCCACAGCCTGGATTTTGCCAGTTGTGTCTCCATGGCACCACGTAACATGTTCTCCCAATCTTTGTTATTTCTTGTGAATTGTTAGCTGAAACCAGAGCCGTGATTCTCTACCCTACGTGCACATTACAGTCCCTAGGGGAGCTGTTAAAATGATACCCACGTCCAGACCCTACCCAGTCCAACCAAACTGGAATTTCTGGGAGCAGGGCCCAGGGATCAGTGAGCCAGAGTGGAGAACCGCTGCTCTACTAGAGGCTGGCTCAGACCCAGATTCAAAATGTTCTCAAGAACGCCTCATAGAATTGGTTTATAGTTTGGGTCTTTCCTTCAGGAGCCCACGTAAGATCTGATTAGCCCATTCTTTGCGATGTTCGCAGCCTAAAAGCACTGCCTAAATCTGCCAATTCATTTGGGGTTGCAAAATGGTGACACTAAATTCCACCTGATCTGGAAGTGTAAAACCTCTGCCCACGTATCATCGATTTGCAGATTTGGGACTCAGGGTACTTACGACCTGTGAGCTCAGACATGTTCTTGAGGCGTGTGATGGAGAAGCCCGAGTCCTGACTGCGTTCCCGCATTTCAGGGAGTGGGTCCCTGGCCTCCTGGGGACAGAAGGGATGGGCTGCGGACCTGCGGGGAGGGTGATGCCGGTCCAGGGCATGAGTCTTCCTGCTTCCTGACTACAGCAGGCACCTGAAGAACCTGTCAGTTGCATGCCCTGGCTTTTGTATTTAAGGGGAGAGTCTGTGGCCTTGGAGTCCATTTCTGGTGGTGGCATCAGTTTGTCACCAGACCTCGGTGGCTCTAGTGTTACTCTTTGGGACTCAGGTGTTGTCAGGGCTGCCTTGACCTTGGGATGGTGGCCGGGGTTCCATCTAGGAAAGAATGAAACCTTCCCAGGTCAGAAGCTGTAATAGCAGCAACACGGAAACCTCTGTGCGCATCTGCCCTGTGTGTCAGGCATGTTCTGACACCTGCCAGACCTTTCTGGAAAGCCTCCCTGTGCTTCCGGTCTTGCTTCCCGGAGCGCATAGCATCTCCCTGAGGAGTAAGGGAAAGTAACATCCATCAGGCTTTCCGGCGAGGATGCCTTTCATCTCCAACGATTACTTGTTACTTGAGCAGACCATAAACACATAAGGGTTTCTGAATACATGTATGATTCGTGTGGGCAGTACATTCGAGGTCCTTGGGCTCGGAGCACGCCGTGTGTCCTATAATTATGACAGCCTGTTACACCTTAAACTCCAGGTGACCGTGTACAGCATCGTTTAGATCCCTGAGCAGTGTGTGGCCCGTGCGGGTGCTGGCAGCTCTTTGCGGCCGCCGGCACCCCGTACGTGCATCACGGTCCCCTCTGCCCGCACATACGTGCCGTCAGCTGAGTCTGGGACCGATGCAGGGGACAGACGAGTGTTTCCAAGTGGAGTGAATCTTCCTTCCACGTCTTGGGAAATTTGCACTCGGTCTTCGGACGTGATTCCGGGATCACCCTGCTGTTGTCATGGATTCCTCTCTGATTCCGATGTGGCTCTGTCCCAGGGACAAGGATGCTCTCTGGCAAAAGTCGGACGCCCTGGAGTTCCAGCAGAAGCTCAGCGCTGAGGAGAGGTGGCTCGGGGACGCGGAGGCCAGCCACTGTCACGGCTGCAAGCGGGAGTTCAGCTGGATGGTGCGGAGGCACCACTGCAGGTCAGCGGGCGGGGCGCAGGCGCCGCCGTGTGTCTGGGAGGAGCACGTGGCCATCCGGTCTTCGGGGAGCCAGGCGCGGGTCCTGGCGGGCTGCGCAGGGATCCCTGAAGGGGGCGCAGGTCGGGCGCAGGGGTGCGGGCAGAGTCAAGGGGACCCACCCGGCTGTGGAGCAGCCAGAGAGCGGCAGCCGTCGGCCTCCCTCAGGCTGCGGGGACCAGAGGGAAGGCGGCGTTCCCGGAGCCCAGGGAGAGCGGGGGCTGAGGCTTTGCTGGGAGAACCCAGACGGCAAAGACCCTCCTAGGGCCCGAGGAAGGGTGGGCAGAGTTATTCCTATAAATCTCAGTGGGGGCCAAGGCAGATAGAAAGTCATCAGCACGGCCCCGGGTGGGTCTGTGGCCCCTCAGAGCCTCTCAACCCCCACGTCAGTGTGTCCCAGAAGGCGGGCTCGACCACGTACCCTACCCCCTGCCTCCCGGCACCTGGGGAAATAAAACGTCGCCTCCCAGTGGGCTTGTCAGGATGGCTTCAGCCGGCATCTCACCAAACTGACCGCGAGGCCACGTTCCTGAGTGGGGGCGGAGCCCCGCCCGAGGAGCCGTGTGGCCTCCAGAGCCCGGTTCTGGTGCCGGGCAGACCGCAAGGCCCGTGGTGCGGCGTCCTCACGGCCCGTGCTTGTTTCACCCCAGGATCTGTGGCCGCATCTTCTGTTACTACTGCTGCAACAACTACGTCCTGACCAAGCACGGCGGCAAGAAGGAGCGCTGCTGCAGGGCCTGCTTCCGCAAGTTCAGTGACGGCCCCGGCTCCCCCGACAGCGCCAGCTCGGGCACCAGCCAGGGAGAGCCCAGCCCTGCGCTGTCGCCGGCCCCAGGCCGAGCCGGGCCCCAGGCCGCCGGAGGCCAAGGTCAGGCTCCCGCCCCTGCCCTCCCCGCCCCCGTGTGCTTAGGTGCCACCCCCCCCCCCCGTGGCTGGTCAGCTTAATTCAGTGTTTTCCGGACTCGGGCGTTAGAGAGGCACCAAAAATGTATTGCGCCAATTTGAGACTTTCCGTTTTTATGTAGTTAGGATAGAAAGAGAATTGAAAGGTGAATAACTTTCTCCTGATACGATTCAGCGCTACTTAATGCGAGGTCCGTGTACTTCGTAACTCAGTGCGCTACCAGTGGGACGTCCCCCACACCGTGGATAATACTGCCTTCGGAGCCTCAGCCCCAAGAACCCCGCCCTCCCAGCGGAGCAGCCACGGGCCCGGAGCTGCGTGGAAATGACCACATCCTTCACCTTCTTCCTGTGGCTCGAGCCACGGCAGGCCGAGGAGGACGCGTTCTCCTGCGCCCTCTCACTGCGCTCGGGGAGAGGAAGTGGGATCCGGTTCCCTCTGCCCCTGCTCCCAGCACAGCCCCGCCGGGCGGGCCAGGCTGCCCTCTCGGCACTGCCCTGGGGATACAGACTAGCAACGAGGCAGGCCTGACACGGCAGGGGCAGGAGCGAGGCTGGGCCCGGCTCAGGCAGCACCGTCTCCCGCGGCTGGTCCCTCTGGGCTCCTCCTTGGCCTCTGCCTGGGCGCAGGTCAGCCAGCCTTCCGAGATCCCGTGAGTTCCCCTCTTGTTTAACTGGACCATCAAGGAGGTTGGCAGGCCCCGTTCTGTATATTGGGTACGAAGAACCGCGTCGAGTTGGCAGGATGCACTGTGAACACAGCCTTCCTCAAACAGTATCTTTCTCAAACGCGTTTTTCATTCTTTTTTATCAAGTTTTGGGAGTCCTGTATAGATTCTGGGTAGAACTTATTTAATAGATCTGTTTCACGGATACCTTTTTCCCAACCAGAAACCCGTCTTTTCACCTTTCAAAGAGCGGAAACGTTTTCCAAAACACGGAAGGTTGGAATTCTCATGAAGTCCGATCCATCAATTTTTTTTTTGCCTTATGGATCAATTTTTTTCTTATCTTTTGGGATCATATCTATCTTTGCTTACCCTAAGGACACAAAGATCTCCCGGTTTGTTTGTTTTTCCTAGAAATTTCACGGTTTTAGGTCTGTGATCCATTCTGAATTGATTTTTGTGTATGCTACAAGCCACATGTAGAGATTCATTTTTTTGCATACGGCTGTCCAGTGTTTCCACCACCATTGGTTAACAAGTCCATTCTCATAGAACTGCCTTTGCACCATTTTCTAAAATCAATTGCTCTTATGTATGTGGGTCTGTATCCAGACTTTCTGACTCATCCCATGTATCCATGTGCCTTCTCTTTCACCAATACCACACTGTCGAGATCACCATGGTGTTCTAATGAGTCTTCAAAGCAGGTAGAGCGGGTCCCCTCTAGTTTTGTTCTTTATCAGAGTGTTGGCTATCCTAGGTGTTTTGCATATCCATGTAAATTTTATTTTATTTCTTTTTAACTTAAACTCCAGTTAGCTGACTAGACGTATAGGCTAGCATTGGTTTCAGGAATAGAATTTAGTGATTCATCAGTTACATATAACACCCAGTGCTCATCCCAACAGGTGCCCTCCTTAATGCCCACCACATCCCGCCCCCCCACCTCCCCTCCAGCAACCCTCAGTCTTTCTCTGTCTATAAGAGTCTCTTATGGTCTGCCTCCCTCTGTGTTTTTATTTTTCCTAAGTTCATCTGTTTTGTTTCTTAAATTCCACGGATGAGTGAAATCGTATGATACTTGTCTTTCACTGACTGACTTACTTTGCTTAGCATAACGCACTCGAGTTCCTCCGTGTTGTTGCAGATGGCAAGGTATCATTCTTTTCGATCGCCGAGTAATACCCCGTCGTATGTGTGTATACACACACGTACACACACACACACGCATCTTCCCTATCCGTTCAGCAGTCGATGGACACTTGGGCTCTTTCCGTAACGTGGCCGTTGTTGGTGGCACTGCTATAAACAGTGGGGTAGATGTGCCCCTTCAAGTCGGCACTCCTATAACCTTTGGATAAATGCCCAGTAGTGTAATTGCCGAGTCATAGGGTAGTTCTGTTTTCAGTTTCTTGAGGAACCTCCATCCTGCAGAGCGGCTGCACCAGCTTGCGTTCCCACCAACAGTGCCAGAGGCTTCCCCTTTCTCCGCGTCCTCACCAACAGCTGTCGTTTCCTGAGTTAAGTTTAGCCATTCTGACAGGTGTGAGGTGGCATCTGTCTCATTGTGATTTTGATTTGTATTTTCCTGACGGCGAGTGATGGTGAGCATGTTTTCATGTGTCTGTGAAACTATCTGGATGTCTTCTCTGGCAAAGTGTTTCTTCATGCCTTCTGCCCGTTTCTTCACTGGATTATTTGCTTTTTGGGTGTTGAGTTTGACAAGTTCTTTATAGGTTTTGGATACTCCCCCTTTAGGAGATAGGTCGCTTGCAGATATCTTCTCCCATTCATTCCATCGGTTGCCTCGTTTTGTTGGTTGTTTCCCTCACTGTAGAGAAGCTTTTTATCTTGATGAGGCCTCAATAGTTCATTTTTTGCTTTTGTTTTCCTTGCCGCTGGAGACATGTCTAGTAAGAAGTTGCTGAGGCTGAGGTCAAAGAGGTTGCTGTCTGTTTTGTCCTGTGGGATTTTGATGGTTTCGTGTACCCGTGTAAATTTTAGAATTTAGTTTGTCAGCTTCTACAAGAAATCCTGCTGAAATTTTGACTGAGATGTGCTTTCTAGATCACGTCGAAGAGAATTGACATGTTAACAAAATTGAGTCTTCCAGTAAGTGAACATGTATAGCTCTCCACTTGTTTAAGTCTCCTTTGATTGCTCTCAGTGAATCTCCCTCGTTTGGGGCACCTGGTGCTCATTGTCCCTTCCTTTGTCATCCTCCTTCCTTCTCTCTACCAGCCTCAGAAGGTAGATTCAGAAGTGTGACTGGGTCTATGGAAGGAAACCAGTCTCTGGTCTCCTTCTTCAGCCTGTGTCTCAAGCCCCACGTCCTGCTGCTCTTCCTAGAGCATGGCCTGTCCCACTAGCCCTGTGGTGGAACCGGCTGGAAACTTGGAGCTCTCGTGAACTGTTCTTGCTAAACAGTCCAGGAGTCTCCCCTGCCCTGACTCACAGGCAGGTGTTCCAGTGATGACAGAGGGTGGCACCGTGCCAGAGTCCCGAGGTCACTTGTTTTGATTTCTGACATTTCCTGTCTCCTTGTCTATCTGCATTTCTTTCTGTCTTTCCTTTTTTTCTATCTTCCCTTCTGTCTGCCTTTCTTTCGCCTCAGGCCTGCTGTCACATTTTCCATGCTGTATCCAGGAGCGTGCGTGTGGGTAGGTGGCTGGCACAGGAATGTCCATACGGCGTCCCTCCTACTGAGTGACCTGCAAAGTCAGACACAAGTCCCCCAGTCGGAAGCAAAGCGGTCACTGCCACCTCGGGCAGAGGGAGGGTCTTTCCCATCCCCCAGTGGATGGAGATGGAAAGACAGGATCCAGACAGAATCTTGGTTTCAAAGGAGGCATAAACAAGTCGTGTCTGTGTCTTCGGGAGCAAGGACTCAGCAGCAGAGAAGTGTGTTTACTTTTCTGTTAGGTTCTTTCCTGATGAGGTTTTGACAGGTTTTTTGTTTGTTTGTTTCTGAATAAGAGGCCTCAGAGAATATGTAAGGGCTTGAATCTCTTTAAGACCCGACTGAGGAACTTCAGAGCAATCTCTTAATTCATGTGTTCAGCTTCCCTGTAGGCCCCACCGCTTTCTGGAATGTCTCAGCAGCCATTTCTCTCCCATCCAGACAGAGTAGCTGTGGGTTGAGCGGGCACTTAGAGCGTGTCCCGGTGGCCCATCCCGCACAGGTACAGCCCCTCGCCTCCCGGCGTCCCCTCCCCATCCTGTGCGTAACTGCATGTGTCTCTTCTCTCCCCACCCGCCTCTGTGGCCCAGGTGTAGACGCGGACTGCAGGCCGCCGGACGATGCCGCGTTTGACATCATCACCGATGAGGAGCTGTGCCAGATTCAGGAGTCGGGCTCCTCGCCTGAGACACCCACCGAAACTGACTCCCTCGACCCTAACATGCCCGAACAGTGAGTAGACCTCACCTTTACTTCCTGTGTGCTCACTGGGTGTCGGGCCCTTGTGCCTCCTGATTAAAGGACCAGGAAAGTGAGACTCTGGAAGCAGGATTGGCTGTCTTTGCTTAAGGGAAGGTGCCTCAGAACAGTGCTCGGGACAGTTCTGGAGACTGGAAGTTCCAGGTGAGGGTCCTGGGCTTGCGGACGGCCACCCACCCACTGCCTCTTCACCCGGTTGCCCCGCCGTGCACCCCTCGTGTCTCTCTGTGTCCTGCTGGTCCGTTGGTACTTACTCTCCACCAGTCTTCCCGTTTTTCCAGGCCAGCTGTTTTCCAACCAGGTTTGCGAGGAGAGTTTTGCAAAGGCCAATTTTTAAATAATATGAGGTAACCTCACGAAGTGCCACCATGTTTCCGTGTCAAGAGTTTATGCCAAGGGGACCCACAGGAAAAGGTCAAGCCCCCCACCCCCCACGGCAGCCCTGCTCAGCGTCTCTCAGCCCCTGGTATCGGGCTTAAATGCGGTTTCTACAACAAAGCACAGACTGCTCAAAAACCAAGAAAGAATTTACATGGCCCCCCCTGGGTCCAGGCATTTCTCGACCCACTTTCCCTCCAGTTAGGGAGTTTCGTGATGCACCTGGCCAATACCCACATTCACATCTCTGCCCCTCTCTTCCTGCCCAGGACTCAGAGGAGGGCTAGGATTAATCAGCCAGGATTTCTGCCGTGCAGGAGATGTATTGAATCCTCACGGAGCACTCAGTGCAAGAAATTTTAGGCTTACGTGTATCCCTCCGCACTCCCCTGTTCTCTGACTGGAGGGTGACCAAACGCTCGTGTTGTAGCCTCATGGAGAGAGCCCACAGGATCACCCAGCCCATCAGCCCCTGTGCAGTGCTGCTTCCGCGGTTTTGGGCCTTGCCTTTCCCTTCCTGGAACCCCCGCCTCCTGAAGTGCCCCTGACCCCATAGCCTGCAGTGTTCTCCCAAGGGCACTGAGCCACGGAGCCGCCATCACCTGGCAACTGTACTCCCCGCCAGGTGGGTAGGTGGTGAGGTGAGCAGGACTGGGGCCTCCAGACCTGGGAGGACGGCCTTTGGCTGTCGCCTGCAGGAGAGAGTGACCCCCCGCAGCTCCCTCTTTCCCTCGCCCCTCACCTTCTCCTTTGCCAGTAAGAACAGAAACAGAAGGCGCTCTGACCGCTGACAAATACCTGTGTTTCGGTCCCGGGAAATCGGGAAGTGTCCCAGGGAAAGGAAACCACCAGTGCGCTGGCCCGCGGCCCCTAGGGTGGATCTGGGCCTGGCAGTCGGGAGCCTGCGGTCCCTGCGGCCTCTGCTACTCAGCTAAGGGCCTGCACCCTCACACGCCATCTCTGTGCATCAGAGAAGACCCAAGTGTCTCTGGTAGCTTTGTCGTACGTTCTTTTTCTTCCTAAGACCGATCAGAAACGCCAGGACCCTGAAAAAGTGCGGGCGGTAAGCCTGGATTTGCGTAAGCCTCCCTGATGGGAAACTTCGAGAAAGAAATCGGCAAGTCCAAAGTAAGGAGTGATCCGGAAGGGATTGAACACCGGGTGTGTCCAAATCCACAGAGGAAAGAAGGCTGCTTGGAAGCCGTGTTGTCGAAAGCCACTCTGCCGGGCACCTTCCTGTGCCGGCCGCCTCTGTGCGTGGCCTCGCTCGGTCCCTGCCCAGCCCTCTGAGGCTTAGGGATTACGGTCCTCATTTTACAGGTAAAGCTGCTGAAGCCTCGGGAGGCCAGATAAGCCACTCCAGGGCACGGGGTTGTAAGTGTCAGCACTAGGCTTTGAGCCCAGAACCCCTCCCTCCGTCCACAGGCTTGAGGTTCATTCCAAAGAGTTCATTTCTCTTCTCAGGGCCCCACTTCCCCATGTACACATCAGAAGCCTGTGCTCTGCCTCCCGCCCTGCAACGTATACACATTCTGCGGGCAATGAAGTTGTCTGCCTCGCCCTTCCTGGCAGTGAGGGGACAGGCAGAGGTCCCCACACCCCTGAGCAGCCTCCCACTGGCCCCACTGATGAGAAACAGAAGCACAACCCCTTCCCTGGGGAGAAAAGATGGCGTTCTTCAGAGCCCTCCAGACGAGCCTATCCGCACCCGCTCCCCACGCTCAGCCGAGCTCCCCCTCGGCCTTCTCCAGGGACCAGGTGTCCTTCTGTGCTC
Source organism: Panthera leo (assembly GCF_018350215.1). Lineage (NCBI taxonomy): Eukaryota > Metazoa > Chordata > Mammalia > Carnivora > Felidae > Panthera > Panthera leo. The sequence goes on along the minus strand of NC_056680.1, from coordinate 15,575,304 downwards.
GGCACCGAGGGGCAGGTGGAGATGGAGAGAAAGCTCTCATCAGCCCGTCGCAGGGCTGGGCCTTGGGTCTCTCGGCCTCCGCTCTGCCTCCACCCCGGCCTGGCCTCCCCTTCTGGTCACGAGACGAACAGGCCATACGGCCGTGAAGAGCTTGATCTCCAGAATCCGACACCTGGTCGGAGCGTAAGCTGCCACCTCCAGGTTCCGTGGACTGGGGTACCGCAGCCTCCCGAACTCAGTGCCCTCCCCTAGGAGAGATGGGGACCGTCCCCCTCTGGGACCGGCAGGAAGATTCGATGAGAAGGGTGCGTGTAAAGCGCCGAGCCTGGTGCCTGGCGCCTGGGAGGCCTCCCATGGAGGCGCCTCGTTTCTGTGATGTCCCGCGTGCGTTGTGATGCCAGGCGCTGAGCCGGGCCCGTCTCCTGCTTGCGCCTGGTACCCCAGTATTTCTCCAAGGAAAACCTCTCCCAGTGCCCAGTGACACTGAGCTAAACTCGTCGAGACTGTCCCTGACCCTCGGGACACCTTTGCCAGTAATTGCTTTGTAACTAACTGGTACTTCCCGGTCAGAGTGCTTTGCTGGGGGGCTGGGGTCGGTTGATCACTGGCCAGGAGATGGGACGCCTGTATCTCAGACACAAAATGAGAACAGGATACGGTAGTGACCGTGAAGGCAAAAAGCCACCTTGTGCTCGGGTTAGCCCAGCGTTCTCCCCCTTCGTGAGGAGGACGGAGCTGGCCAGTACCTTGAGCGCATCCGCTGCAGGAAACCTCTGTTGGCCAACACTTGGGGGCAGAGAAAGGGGCTGTTCACCGGAGTCCTAGCCCTGGCTGTGCCGGGTGAGCTTTGGTGGGTCTTAATCTCTCTGAACTAGTTTACTCACCTGAAGCATGGGGACGAGCGCGCCAGGCCTCGCGCGGCTCGGAGTTGGGAGTCCCCACGGACCGTGGAGGACCGGGCGCAGGAAAGAGGCACCGCCTGGGGGGCCCCTTGGGGGAGGAGGTGAGAGCGACCACTCCCTCCACTCCTGGACCCCGCCAGCAGGGGAGGCTTCAGCCGTTCTCTCCCGCAGCACCAATCCCTCCGTCCGGAATGCTCACTGAGATCACCTGGGCTTCTGGCTCCCGGGCGGCCCCTGGAATCGGGGTCACCCCATGTTCACCACCTGTCTGTGCGGCCACGCGGGACCGCTAACGGCCCTGAAGTGTCGGGGACATGGCGAGGGAGTAGCTTGCCCGCGGACCCCGAGGCCGCGCTCGAGGCAGACTGGCCCACCCTTCTACAGCCCCCGCTCCCACCTGCGCCCCATCGCGTGCTGCTGCGTGTGAGCAGTCAGGGGAGGAGCAGAGCAGGACCGAGGCCGGGAACTTGCGCCCCGTGGGGCTGTTGTGTGGACAGAACGAAGTCACGTCGCCAAAGGCCTCCGCTCCCGACGCGGGCTGTGCCGGCCTCTGTTGCCAGCACTGCCCTGTACCCAGGGAAGGGCTGAGGAGAGTCCCGACTCTCAGGCGTAGCAGATGAGAGTCCAGAGGAGTATAGGGCCAGTGAGTGAGAACACACAGAAGGTAAAGGAAGATTCTGCTGCTGTGCCATTCCTGGGTTTTCCTAAGCCTTAGAAGGACGCACGCAGCCTTTTTGCGGGGAGCCTGGAGAGAGGGCATATAACCCAGGCCTGGGGCGGGGCGCGGCCCGACGGGTGCCTGGTCTGGTTTGCCTCAGCCCAGCAGGCACCTGGTTGGGGAGAGCCCAGCGGCCCCGTTGCCTCGGCCAGGCAGCCCCCAGCTTGGCCCCCACGGTGCGCCGTCCGGGCCTCACGGGCACTCCTGGAGGGAGGGCCGCCCTCAGCCAATGGTGCAGATGGTGAACTGGGCCCTAGGAGGCCGAGCACCTCATCCCGGGACGCACAGGGCCGGAGCCCTGCTCTGCCCGTCACGCCGCACGGCTGCGGGGCCCCCGGTTATGGCTTCTTCACGTCCTCCTTTCCAGGCAGGGCCTCCATCTCTCGTTCTGGGGAAGTGAGGGGCCGGGGGCCCCTCCATCAGAAGTGCTAACCCTTGAGATGAACGCACAAAGGAGGCGGGCATGTGAAACTCCCGCTTTTAAGCCAGTTTGTACTTTTTATTTTTTTTCCTGCTGCTTTTTTTTTTTTTTTTTTTTTGTATTTGAAGCCAATTTAAAGAAGATAAAAGTCAGGCTTGTCACCATAGAAAGGGCAGAGTTTGCCGTGCAAGGAAGCGCTCAGTCCACAGGGCCTGTGTCCCGTGAGGCTGCCGCCCTCCAGGGTGCATTTAGGCACGAGTGTGAGACGGTACGGGGGTCACGTGGGCCTGCGAGGCCCCGCCTGTGCGCAGCTGGACCAGGGTGGCGTGTGACATGCCAGGCGCCCTTCCCGCGCCCTGCCAACCTGCACGGGACAGACCTGCGGCCTCCGTGTGTCACTAGGTCTTGAGCTGTCACTGCCGTCTTTGGGGCCCTCCCACCCCCGAGTGCCCCCTGTGCTAACGGTTCTGTATGCACTGTCCCAAGTCCCCCCCCCCCCCCCACAGCCCCCAGAGGCGGGGGCTGTTATGGCCCGTGTCTCACCAAAACAAAAGAGGCTAAGAGATTGCCAGCTGGTCATGCTCACCAGTGAGCACCGGAGCTAGGGCTCCACGCCAGCCCCGTAGCCGACCGTTCAGCGGGGTCGGACCCACCGCCCTGCCTGTGCGCTCGCTCGCTCGCTCGCTCTCTCACCGTAGGTGATTGGTCCTCTCCAGTTTGGTGAGTGGTTTTGCGAAGCATGAGCCAGAAAGGCAACTTTAAGCCGATAGAGCAGATGACTACAAGGATCTAATCTAAAAACCACACACAAGCGTCTGCCATTTAGAACTGCTTCATCGTGTGACCATGTCACAGAGGTGACACGAGCGTACGTCACATTTTGGGCGGGAGGTTGAAAGCCACGGTGAAAGCATTATCACTGGTGTGTTCCATTTCCTTGATCGGGCCGTGCCCTCAAAGTTCACAATTTTAACTGCTTTCCCAATGCTCTGAGCCCACAAGTAATCACCTCCAGTATGTGCCAAGCATACGGTAAAGTAAAACGTGCCTGGGGATAAACATAGCTTGGAGACTTTAAAAGGGTTTTATTTCGTAGCCACGAAAGACATATGCCATTTGATATGCATGTGTTTGTATCCTACATACACTGATACATGATTTATCTGCGTGTGAGCATGTCGGGCGTTGGACAGCTTAGTTTTTAAATGAGCAAACCCACCCAAGAATCCGATTCAGAACTGCTGCTTAGATCCATGATGGTCGTAAACTCTGCTTTGCACGTTCTCCTAGCATCCTGTGGACCGCTGGGACCTCAGCTGAGTAATTTGTTTGGGCCCGTTCATGTCCCCTGGTGTTCCTCCTTCCGAGATTAATTGAAGAGAACATAATCATCTCTCTATATAAAGGCTTAACCCGAAGGTGAGGCAGAACCTGATCTCATTTCTGTCAGGTACCTGGCGATTGAGGTCTGAGCCAGATGGACGAGCCCTCGTTTTCATGGCTGCTCTCGTCTCCCCGCTTCCCAGTGGCCAGAAGAACCTTCTGTACCGGAGAGCCTGGAGTGTCACCTGCCCTCAGCAGTTTTGTGGCCATGCTCCCCCTTCAGCATCTGGTCCCAGCCCCCACGGAGGAGGGCCTAAGGTCTTAAGGGTCGCACTTCATTCCCTTGGAGCCAGCATTCTTGGGGATGGAGGAAGGAAAGCCCTTCCGGGTTTTAGAGCCCTTCCCCCAACCCTGAGCTTTAGGCCTGAGGGTTTGAGAAGAGAGCAGATTGCGTTCATGCCCGAGAAGCAGGCTCCCACACCGGCTGCCGCATGCCTTCTCCGTGAGAATGCGTAAGTCCTAAACAAAGCCTTCCTCGTGGCGTCCAGAGCGCACAGCCATGCTCCTATAAGCTCCTGAGCGGCTCTCCAAGCCCGGCCGAGGCCTACAGCTGGAACATGCTGGTGGCCTCCACGTGATGCGAGGCAGAACAGGTCTTGGAGGCATCGTCGGAAGACTTCCATTGACCTGAGACCCCCAGGTAAGGGAGGCAGCCGAGGTCTTTCACGAGTTTCCAGAAGTTCCTCCGAAACTTCAAGCCAACAAAGGCATAGAGCACGGGGTTAAGGCAGGCCCGCAGGTAGGCGATGGCCTCCGTCACGATGATGGCATAGTGGAAGCTGGTCATGGTGTAGTGCTCCCAGTTCGTGCTGCGGATTAGCTTCACGAGGTTGAAGGGCGTCTGGGTCAGCAGGAACGCGGCCACCACCAGGAAGATGACCTTCAGAGACTTGTGCTTCTTGAAGCCTCGGGCGCGAAGCAGAGTCTTGATTATGACCGAGTAGCAGACGATCATGGCGACCAGGGGCAGGAAGAACCCCAGTGTCATCTGGGTGGCGAGAACCACAGTGGAAATCTCCTCGTCGTGATAACCACAGACGAGCTTGTCGAGATAGAGGACGTGGCCGTAGATTATCTGCGGCAGCGAAAGCAGCAGGGAGGCCCCCCAGATGAACAGACAGATGGCCTTGCCCCAGGCCATCCGCCTCGCCTGCTGGTTGTAGGCCTTGGTGGCCCGAGCCACCGCGACGAAGCGGTCAATGGTGACGCAGGCGAGGATGAGCATGGATGTGTAGAAGTTCAAGGTGTAGATGCCCAGCAGGGTCTTGCACAGGACGTCGCCGAAGACCCACTCGTGGATGCTCGCGTAGGCCCAGAAGGGCAGGGTGCAGACGAACACCAGGTCGGCCAAGGGCAGGTTCACCAGGAACACGTCCGTCAGGCTCTTCAGCTTCTGGTAGAAGACGTAGATGACCAGCACCAGCGCGTTCCCTGCCAGGCCACAGATGAACACCCCCAGGTACATGCAGGGCAGAAAGACCTTGCGGAACTCCAAGAAGCGTTCGTGCCCCCGGCTGCCGTCGCTGGAGGTGTTGAAGAAGCCGGGGTCCACGTAGTCATACTCAGCCATGGCGTGCGTTCTGATGAGCACCTGGGAGGCAGACACGGGAACTCCAGTCAGGGCCGAGGGGGACACCTCCTGTCCTCCCACAGTCCTGTTGCCCCACTTTTAGGGGGCGCGTAGCCATCTCCTGAACCCACCCACCTGAGTTCCGGTCAGTGGCAGCACATTCCAGTACCCTGGAGACAGCCAGAGCTGAGGGGCGATTGCCTGGGCGGGATGAGGGACCCTGAATTGGCCCTAAGATTCTAAGGCTGTCACCCGCCTCACAGACAACACATAACTGACCCCCATGCACAGTCCATAAAATCCTGTGCCAGCTGGCCTTGAAGCCAAAGGTCACCGTGTGGTGGAGTGTGGGCATTGCCCTCCTGGAAGGGTAGAACTGCTTTTTTTTTTTTTTTTAAACCTATTTTCATTTAATATTTATTTTTGAGAGAGAGCGCACGCGCACCAGCTGGGGAGGGGCAGAGAGAGAGAGGGAGACACGGAATCTGAAGCAGGCTGCGGGCTCCGAGATGTCAGCACAGAGCCCGACGCGGGGCTTGAACTCATAAACCGCGAGATCGTGACCTGAGCCGAAGTCGGAAGCTTAACCGACTGAGCCACCCCAGGCGCCCCAAGAACTGCTCTCTCATGGTCAGGCCTGCCTTCGTCCGCCCATCCTGTGCCTCATTTTCTGTTGAATGAGAGCCCTGAGCTGCTAACTGCGGAAGCTAAGCCAAGTAGCCCCCCTCCCCGGGGGCTCCACCATTGAGGAGACTTCTGCAGACCAACAGGGGCTCTCGGGCTGACCCTCTCCCACCAGGGTAGACGGTCCGTTCTGTCTTTTCTTGCCCTTAGCTGCCTAGATTTAGGAGGTGGGGAGACAGGCATGGGAAGCCCCAGCTGCCCAGCACTGTGGCTGAGCTGGTCACGGCCGGGGAAGCGGGCAGCTGCCCTCCCAGCCCAGCCCCAGCCCAGCCGGCCCCTCACCGCCCGTCACACGACCCTCCTCCACCGGAGCCTGGTTTCCTGAAGACTTCTTGATCCCCAGGACCCTCTTAAACGGAGCATCTCCCCAGAAGGGAACATCACTTTAGCTTTCGAGACTAGCAGTTTATGCCCAAGGGGTCTCCTTGAACAAATGGAAGGCCCGCCAGCGGGGGGCCAGCCTTGCAGTGAGGCAGGAAGCAGCCACCACAGCCGCCTTTCTTGCCCGGGGCTCCCGGCCTTTCAGGGCCGTCACTTCCCTCTGCCCTGTGACCCTGACGAGGAGCAGGGACAGGACGCGAGGGTGATGTACTCGGGCATGAGAGCAGAGGCGGCTACGGCAGCACCGGCCCTGGGGTGCCAGGTCACTGACCTGCAGAGAGCCGGCACGCAGCGGCTCATTTCCGGTGACCCAGGGCCATACCTCGCTAGCACCTCAAGAAGGCGTTTTGAGAAGAATAGGCATTTGGTGTAGCAAAGGCAGAATGTCAGCCAGCCAGACAAGGGCATGTACAAGGAGAGATCACGTCTTCCTTTCTGATCGACTTGAGGACTCCTTGTCCTGACTGGAGACAGTATCAGCCCTGCCGGTCCTCCTGGGAACAGAGTGCCCTTTCTCTGCAAGGAGGAAGCTCGCCTTGGGGTAAGACGCCTCCGTGAAAAGCCCCTGCCCCTCAACCACAAGATGTGAGATCAGTAAGGGTGAGAGACGAGCTGTAATAACGCCACCCCGCCAGCCGTTCGGACTCCTGGGTTAAGTAGGTCAGATGATGTGTGTGTGTTCCTGCCTCACGCGGGGACAGAAACATCTTTTTCAGCCCTTAGCACGTGCACAGGTGGCTCTGCTCTCCTTAAGAGTAACATCACATCTCCATGATTGCCTGCCTCCCTCTTGCCTTTTTACAAGAAAATCCTCCTGGCGCTGGCGTTACACGTTTCCTCAAAGGGCCCGTGCAAACTCGCTTGTGATAATTGGCAAACTTGGGTGCTGTGCCGACGGACTGGAACCGCCCAGCTCTGTGCAGATTGAGTAACTGAGAATGAGTTTCCCTTCCAGAAAGGTTAAGATCATTCATTTCTTTGTCTTGAGTAGCCAAAGCCCTGTGTTGATCTATGCAACTTTTTTTTTTTTTTCAAGTAACACAGTATTCAGCTTTGGAAGCAGTGTAAATGTCTGATACGAAACAAATCAGCAAGTTACAATCCAGACAGAAAATAGAATATAGCGCAAACTATGTTTAGGTTTAGGAAGTGCTTTTGGTGAGTCGGGAGAAAGCAGTACGCTTAAATTTCTCACAACAGAGTAAGTCTGCACTATTAGCATTGGCTGTTAAGTATTCCAATGAATGGGTGTCCAAAAGGATGTAAAAATTGGTCGTGATTCTGAACTTCCTTTGATCATAAACCCCTTTGAGAATCTCCTAAAAGCCACAGACCTTTTCCTCAGATGTGCATATATCTTAAGGAGGCTCCACATCCAACGTGGGGCTTGAACTCACAACCCCGAGATGGAGAGTCGCACGCTCCACGACTCAACCAGCCAGGCACCCCAGTTTTGACTATATGTTCTAAAACAGTAAAAAAAAAAAAAAAAAAAGCCCAGAATTGATCAGCAGCTTGCGTCTGGCTGTGGAGTCGGGGCTGACTTCTTTCCCTTCCCCCTAAGTCTCGCCTTCTCTGAAGTCTCTGCAGTGGTATATTGACTTACCTTGAGAAAAGAAACTAGACAGCCACCTGAGAGAGCAGCCAGTGTTGCAAATTATATAATGAAGAAGAAATGAAAATGGAGACGGAGAGATTATTCTGTGAACAGATGTGGACAGTGGCCAGCCTGTCCTGGTCTCCCGGGCAGGGCACCCCCAGTGCCGTCAGCTTATGAGCACGGACTGTGTGCCCCGAACCACGCTAAGTCATCTCCACAATTCTCTAGTCGTGGGGCAAAGGCAGAATTCAGACCGAGAGCCGTCGGGCTCTAAAGTCCGGGCATTTACACGGTACTGCACCACGGGCAGGGATCAGAGGACCCCAGCAAGCCGGGGTTAGCACCTGCCTTTTAACTCTAAAGAAGACGGATGACTCACCAGTGGAGAGGCGCTGTCGACGTGTTGCAGAGATGAGTGTTCACGGCACAAGGTCTGCCTCTACCTGTCTGTGATGTGGTCCGTGTTTCCGTTGAATAGCTTCTGAGAGCCCTTGGTTGGTGATCATAAGAGACCCGGCCCTACCCCTGCCTCGTACATCAGAATCCACATGACCCGCCTGCACGCGCGTAATTTGGGAGATCAGAGATAGGGAGCAGTGGCTCCGATGCGCTACCCTCCCTGCCGCCTGGCTGTGGACGCAGTCGTCTGTCAGGACCTGAGAGGGCTTCTGTTTATAAACCGAAGGGGAGCAGTAAGTAGGTCTGGCCCAGGCAGCCCACTGACGATGGTGGCATTTGTACCGTAAGATTACTTCACTCGCTAGTCCTGTCCCTTTGGAACCGTTGGGGTCTGGACCACTGCAAAGTGCATGCTGTGGCCTGGGTTCTGGATATGCTTGATAGCCACTGACCCCCAGTCCAAAAAACAGCAGCCCTGCAAAGTCAGTGTTATCCCCATTTTATAGATGGAAACACTGAGGACCCCAGCCAAAATAACAGCCCTGCGTGTACACAGCTAAAAACTGGCGCTTCCAGGATACAAACCCAGGTCTCTGGAGGTGTGGACTCCATTTCTGCTTTCCCAGCAGCAGACTCGCGCTGAGCCACCAGGCCTCCCCCCCCCCCCCCCCCCGACCCTGCACCGCGTTCAGCCCGGTCCCCACCGTGGCCGGTGCACGTCTGCTGGTCACACGGGCTCCTGTGGCTCTTCCTAAGGGCAGGGTGTCAGGCACTGGGAGCAGGGGCCAGGCACGGCCTAGGACCTAGGGACTAGCACTCAGCTCCACTAGGAGCCAGGCTCCGCTCTGGGTGCTTCTCACCTAGCCGTCCAGCCCTCGTCCTTCACAGATGAGTAAGCAGAAGGGTCGAGAGAGGAGCTCGCTTGCCCTTGACACTCCTGTCCCCCGGAGCCGCCAGGTCACGAGGGTCCGTGTGAGCGTGGAGCTATCCGGGGGGTCTCAGCAGAGGCTTGGGAGACCGCTAGTGGATGTTCAAGGCCTTTTGAACGAACTAGTTCAAACGCTCCCGCCACACTGGTACACACGAACGAGATGTTCCCCTGAGGGCAGGAGCCGGGAGGCTATGCGGGGTGTCTGCCTCTGGGCGGACGGTGGGGGGACACGGGCCAGTGGACGGTGAACGAGCTGAACCAAACACCGCAGGCGAGCGGGGCCAAAGCACCCCTCCTCTGAAAGAGGACTTTTACGGCAGACATCCCTTAAGAGTGAGCCAGCCTTTCATCTTGGAACCTTCGGAGCTCGGAGAGAGGAGCTTTTTTCCCCGGGGACAGGCCAGCTGTGTCGTTTGGGACCAGTCCACAGAACAGAGAACAGCCTGAGCCTTGTCAAGCACCCTCAACGCGGCCATGCCCTGCTGTCTCGGACGTGCAAGCGTCTGCACCCCGTGGGAAGAGACGGGGCTCACCCCGGTGCCCCCCACCACCGTGCGCACGCTTGCGGGGGGGGCAGGTATTTGAGAGGGCACGTCGTCACCCTTCACTAGGGGAAAGCTCTCCAGCGAAAGACGTGCAACTGAGCTGGAGGAGGGAGCCGCTCACAGCGTCGGAGTCGGGGCGGGGTGGGGGGGGCGGCACAGAACCTTATTTCAACCACTTTACAAAACGCCCGCTTGCAACTTCTTGTCTGCCGATTTGGAGTGCTCTTTGTTTTGAAGACCTTACTTTTCTCTGAAACCAAGCTCTAAGCATTCTTACGGGCAGACACCCAGGCATAGGTCCTAGACTTCCCCCTGGAATACTGAAACGTTTTCTAAGCAGAACTGGGGGAAGAACAGACGGAAAGCAGCGGCCGCGCCTGCTGCGGATCTGTCCTGGAAGTCAGCGCCGACCTGCTCGCTTTTCCCGGGCACCTGACGTTCCCAACCCAGAGCCCGGGGTGAGTGTCCATCCCAGGAGCCCGGAGTGAGGCGTTCACTGCTGCTGGCAGAAGTCTAGCTGCAAAGCACTGGCGGATGACGGGGGCCGTGGAGGATGAGTTAGGACCGGAAGCCTCAGAGAAATAGCCCAAGCAGTGAGCTGGGAGTGGCGTGCCCAGTGATGCCTGGCTCTTGGTTCTGAGGCTAGGCATGCGGCTTTGGGTGTCGCAGTCAGACCGCGGTTACTAAGTAATTAGAAATAAAATACCAACAAGTGTTCTTCATCGCTTGGTACTTGGGTAAAAAAGGAAGCCACTGACTAAAAGGAAAACTACTGGGAATTTACTTTGAATAGTAAAATGTGGAAATGCCCCCGGGTCCCACACTGCGGTTCCCCGCGCAGCTCAGCCCTGTGCTGCAAGCCGGTGCTGTTCACGAGCATTGTCTGCGAGGACGGATGTGTCCTCCGTCCGCGCTGCCCCCACACAGTGGCCGTGGGGCACCTGAAGTGTGGCCACTGCAACCAAGGAGCCAAATTGTTGGCGTTTTAAAATTTTTGATGAGTTTGAGTTCAAATGGCCCCTTGAGGCTGGTGGCGGCTGAATTGGGCAGCACGTCGTAAGCAGAGAGCCGTCTCCTGACCACAGATAGAAGCTGTTCTGGGGACTGTGGACCCTGGGTAATCGGGCACAGTGAAAAGGGCTGCTTAGCGAGGCTAGGAAGGATGTCAGCAAGAGACTTAGGCCACGGGGGGCTTTTCGGGCACCCTTTCCTTCCTCAGCCAGTCCCAACAGCCAGAGGACCTGCTTCCCCAGGCAGCTTGCAGGATTGAAATAATACAGTAATTAAATGAAAAGGCAGGCATTTTGATTTGTGAGCAGAAACTATTGTAGAGAACCAAGCCGGGGGGACCTCACCTGTGACCCCTCACCCAAGCAGGCATGGACCCCTGGACTGCATTGCCAGGGATTTCCTCACTGTCCGCTGGTCCCCTTTATTCTTAACTTGGTTCTAAAGTAGAACCTTGGTCATGTCCTCTGTTGGGGACATTTGGGACAGAAACCAGCTTACCCAGGGCACGCAATCTAGACATTTATTGAGCATAGACTGGCGGGGCAGGACCCCCGAGGGACGCCAAGGTGACCAGCCCCAGAGGGTGGAACAAGTTGACAAACAGGTGTGCGTGCCTCAAGCCAAGTTCAGCTCTCCCGACCACAGGCTCTGGATGGAAACTCAGCGGGAGAGGGTGACACGTCGTCAGCGGTCACCATAGCTAGCAGTGGGCTCCTGTGGCCAGAGCAAGGAGAGGAGGAAGGGCCTGTGGGCAGTGAACTTGTCTCTGAGAAAAACACCGCAGTGGCAACAGAAGGAAATTGTTCTGGTAGGAGTTAGGGTGCCCCCTAGTGGCCTTGCTTTTGTTCCCCGGCATTCTCAAGCTTGTTTGTAATCCTCTGATTTAATTTTAAATTTTGTTTTAATCCTAATCTAGAAAAGTCACTTTTCTACCGCATCCCACAGTAAGAGACACGTTTTACAGGACCACCCAAGGGGTTGCGTGCATGCACAGAAAGGCAAAGCAAGACCCTCGTGAAACAGTACTAACCCTTTCAACGTGCAGTATACTGTTGCATTGGTACTTTTTTTTAAAATTTTTTTTAATGTTTATTTTTGAGGAAGAGAGAGAGACAGAGAGCACGAGTGGGGGAGGGGCAGATAGAGAGGGAGACACGGAATCCGAAGCAGGTTCCAGGCTCCAAGCTGTCAGCACAGAGCCCGAGGCGGGGCTCGAACCCACGAACCGTGAGATCACGACTTGAGCTGAAGTCAGACGCTCAACCGACTGAGCCACCCAGGTGCCCCATATTGGTACTTTCCGTTCACTTTCTTCCAACGTTGGTCATAACTTACTAAATTGATTCATGACCCACTAAACGGGTCGCGAGCCACAGTTTGAAAAGCCCTTGAGAAGAAACCTCTATGCCCCTAATCGTTACCCTCGAGAGGGCATCACCCACGCATGCCTGCCTTGCTCAGCTCCCTCACGCAGGGTCTCAGCCTGGGCCGGCAGGGGCTGGGGACCTACCCTGGGAAGCATGTACCCACAGGTCATCAGGGCTTGTTGTGGTCGGAGATGGGGAGCTGGAGGAAGAGGAATGACAGGTTAGGACATCTTTTATCCTTGATGCTGGAAAACCAAGAGAACCAACTACAACGTCGGAGTTTATTCCATCCCTGCTTACTTGTTTCTCTCGCACGGTGTCTGCACTTTGGACGAGGATGAAAGCAATGGCCTGAGCAGCCTTGGGCCCTTTCTGCTCCTCAGGAGCCCCATGTCCGTGGGCGTCAGGTGGGGGTTGTATAGTCAGTCCCTTGAACACCCTCTTGCACTGACTGACCTTCTGTGATTCTGGATCTGGAAGCCAGTGGCTGCCAGAGCAACAGAAGGAGGCGGGCACGGAGGAGGTCAGACTGGGACAGCGAGGGACCAGGCTTGCCCTCAGTAGCAGCAGGCATGTTCTCGCCGTGCCTTCCCTGGCAAGAGTGGAGAAGGCCGTGGATGGTCCTTTGAAACACCTTGCCTCCTCAAGCCAGCACCGCCTGGAGCCCATCTGGTTCTGCCCCCTTCGCCCGCGTGGAGAAGGGACAACAGACCTCGGAGGAGGGAAGGGCACCAGAGTCACAGCCATAAAGCCAAGGCTGGAACCACCTCGGAGTGACGACCCCACCTGGAGCCACACGGCCTCTCCTGCCTCTGGAGTGCCCACTTGCTCAGGGCTCGCCACGCTCCGCCCCTGCAGGGCAGGGTGTCTGAAGACGGGCTGTGCTGCTTACGGCCGGCTGGCCGACCGACGGGGACTGTGTGCGGACAGCCCTGGCCGGGCAGCTGGGTGCTAGTGGGTGCCTGGTTATCTAGGCAGCTCCCCGTGCTGGCCCCGACACCACCCACTCGCGGCGGTGCCTGACAGCCATCTCACCCTCCGGCAGCCGACAGAGCTAAATGCCAGAGGGGCTGCTGAGCCCGGTGGCAAGTGGGCGTGACGTCTTGAAGCTCCGTCTCGTGCCAGAGGCTTCCCGGGAGGCCAGAGGCCTCTCCCTGGGCAGCACCGGCTCTCCCCTGGACAGAGGGGCCTTGTAAGTCAGCAGTGGGCGCCCTGCGAACCCAGCATCTGCCACACCATGCGTGACCCGGTCTCCAGCCCTCCGGGACCTGTCCTCGGTTCTTCTCTTTGTCAGCATTTCTCCGCCCTCTTCTGAATTTCCACGCGAGCAGTTTGCACCCCTACGTCTGTCGCTTAGCGAGCGGCGAGCGCACCGCGTGGTTCCCGCAGACGGCAGCGGCCGCCCCGTGTGCGCCGGGCCTACTTCCAAAGGGCCCTCAGCCTAGGGAGAGAGAGGACCCAGAGAAGAGAAGGAAGGCCCGGGGTGACCAGGGCCGTGGTAGACAGGGTGCAGGGAGGAGTGGGAAGGAGGGCTCGCGGGTGGGAGCAGGCTGCATCTGCCTGTGTATCTGCCCCCGGGGAAGCTGCCTGTCGCATCCCCCAGACTGTGCACACCGTGCCGTCCGTGCAGGTGCACCACCACGTGTGCCGACGCCGCGGCCCCATAGGCGAATGACAGCCGGGACAGGCTTCGCGGAGACCTGCTGGGTGTCATCTGCTCTAAACCACCCCTTTCTGCCCCCACGCGGAGAGCCCCTGGCTGCTCAGGGGGACCTTCAGGTAGGCCATCTGCAGCTGCTCCCCACGGGCACATCTTGCATCCCGACCTGTCCGTGTCGGTGCCTCTCCCTGTGGAAGGATGAATGTCCCGCCCCCGTGGTCGTGGTCGTGGGCTTGGCCGTGGGACTCGCCTGGCAGTGAAATGTCAGCAGCGGCGGGCGGAGAATCCCCTGCAGGCAGAGGTGGTGGCTGCCGCCTCCAGGCGGAAGCTCTGGGCCTCAGCCGCTATGCTCTCTTGAATTCCTGGTGTCCCAGGGACGGTATCAGGTCAGGTCCTGAGCTCAGCTGAGCGCGAGGATCCCCAGGCATGGCTGAGGGCCGCCCGCCGTGCCGCCCAGACTGCGCCGTCGGCCGTGCACACCGGTTTTCCAGCACAAATCACAGCTGCGCTCCGGGTGGAGCCATGAACTTGGTGCCCAGGTGGGTGTGAAGCTGGTGGACGGAGGGCTGTCTGAGCACGTGGTCCGGACGCTTGCTGCCAGTCACTGACCTCGCACGTGCCACTGTGTATGCTGAGACCCCCCCCTTCTTCCAGCAGGATGCTTCCAGCTGTGTGTGTGAGTGTGTGTGTGTGTGTGTGTGTGTGTGTGTGTGTGTGCGCGCGCGCAAGTCTGCCTCAGACGGAGAGCGTTTGCGGGATGCGGCCTGTGCCCGAGTCAGTGTCCTGTGCGGTGCCCACCCCACCACGGACCTGGGCTGACCTCTCCAGGCACTTCAGCAGTAGACGGGGTGGGGTGGGGTGGGATGGGGCAGGACTGAGTTCACTCAAGTTCCTTCAGGGCCTCAGAGGTCGAGTGAGTGTCCCCCAGGGGCCAGGCTGGTGAGAACGCAAGGGTACCTGTTGGCGGTGGGAGGGGGGCGGTTTGGGGCGCACTGACCTCACCCCAGAGACCTCTGGGGAGAGCCCTCCGGGCAGTTGAGAAGGGGGTTATTGTGACATTTGGGGAAGAAGCTGTGCCGGGTGGGAGATCTTCCATATTGACACCTGCCCACGGGGCAAATGGCTCTTCTTTTCTGGATCTAAGTTCTCTCTAAGCAGAACCGTGCACTCAAGCTGGTTGGGTCTGACGCCCCTCTCGGCCATTGGCTGAGCGGACACTGGGGCCTGGCAGGGTGAGCAGGGAGCCAGAGTCGGGGCGTGGGGCTCAGGCCCGCGTCTCAGGAGCTGCCTGTGCCTCTGTGGCCCCGTCAGTGAGGAGGAGGCCTGCAGTCTGCACTCCCAGAGCAGGGGGTTCAGGAAGGGCTTAAAATGTCCCACCATCAGGGCGCCTGGGTAGCTCAGTCGGTTAAACATCTGATTCTTGGTTTCGGCTCAGGTCATATCTCACAGTTCGTTAGTTCGAGCCCCGAGTCAGGCTCTGTGCTGGCAGGGCAGAGCCTGCATGGGTTTCTCGCTCTCTGCCCCTCCCCGCGCTTGCTCACTCTCTCGCAAAATAAATACACATAAAAAACTTAAAAAAAAAAAAATCAAATGTCCCACGATCAAATAAATGCAGGAACACTAGCTTTAAATCCAGGAGATGACTTTGCTGCAGGGTTCCTAGAACCTCGAACTTACTGTGTAAATACGCGGGGACTCTACGAGAGGGCGTGTGCTGCCCTCCGCCTCTGGCCCCGGCGTCCCACAGGGCACTGTGCGGAAAGCACGGTGTGTCTTCATTGGCAGCTGGCACCCTCCGCCGGCTCTCAGTGCAGCCGATAGTGGGCTGTGAGGGAAAGAGGCGATGTGGACGTGGCTTAGGTCCACTCTCTGCCCATGGCCGTGCCCCTCGGCTCCCTCCTGGCCCGCACCATTCCCTGGGTGTCTGTCCTTGTTGCCCCCAAGATGGGCCAGAGCAGGCTTGGCTGTCATGCGTCCCCAGGCGGGACCCACGGTGCTGCCCACTGCTCCGCTGGCTGGCGCGGGGTCGGACGGTGGTCCTTTGTGTTGCGGGCGGCCCCTCCCTATGCCCACCAGAACCCCAGCAGGGAAACCACTGAGGCCTCGTGGTCTTCTCCCCATCCTGCCCGCGTGGCCCCAGCCCCTCGCCCCTGCCTGGAGAGCCTGCCACAGCCCCTGTCGTGGCCTCTGTGACTGAAGGATCCCAGGCATTCTGAGCTTGGCCACGTGACTCCAAGGCTGTGGGACCCCCAGGTGCCGATGGCTAAAATGGCTGTGTTCTCGTGTGTGACGTTTCAGGGACGCCGTGTCAAGCTCGCTAACCCCTGAGGACACCGAAGACATGCCGTTGGGGCAGGATGCTGAGGTCTGCTTGCTGAAGTCTGGAGAATTGATGTGAGTGACTGAGCCCCGAGCAGGGGCTTCCCAGGGGGTATGGGGGGCAGGAGCACCACAGGGGGAGCCCTGGCCTCCAGTGCCAGAGCCGGGGGCACCCCACAGGCTGACTCGGCACCCATGATGGCTTGCAGTCTGTGCTTTTATTTATTTATGTTTTTAACTTTTTGTAATGTTTGTTTTTGAGAGAGTGAGCAGGGGAGGGGAAGAGGGAGAGGGAGACACAGAATCCAAAGCAGGCTCCAGGCTCCGAGCTGTCAGCACAGGGCCCGATGTGGGGCTTGAACTCAGGAACTGTGAGATCACGACCTGAGCCAAAGTCGGAAGCTTAACCGACTGAGCCACCCAGGCGCTCCAGTCTGTGCTTTTTTCTTAAGGTACAATCTGTGGACAGTAAACTTCCCCCTTTATGTGTACAGTGCTTAGACTTTGACAATTAATACACTGTAGTCAATCATCCCGCCAGGCTCCATGCCGGGCGCGGCCAGTGGCTTCTGTGATCTCAGGGGCCTCCGATCCCACCCGGCTCCGTGGCCCGGTTCTGCCGAAGAGGGAACATAGGTCCAGAAAAGAACAGTGATTCAGCCCCGTGTGACCACAGTGAAGACGGAGAGCGGTCCCCTCCCCGTCAGAAGTTCCCCCGTGTCCCCTTAGCGTCATCCCGTTCTCACACCCGTGGCCCTGTGTTCTTCTTTTTTGAAAATAACTTTTTTGTTTTCTCACTGTAAGAGCAATACGTTTTCATTGTAGAAAAATAGGAAAATAGAGACAAGGAAACCACTTCGGCGGATAGCCTTCCGGTTTTTTTAAATACCTAGGTACCTCATTTTTCAACGGCGTGAGTATTTTCACGTATCGTATTCTTCTGTGTCGCGTCCAACGGCTGCATGAGTCACTGCATCGAGTCCCGTACTCATGCACTCACTCACACGTATTTATTCAGCACCTACTAGGTGCCAGGTATGTTCTAGGTCCTTGGAGTACATCACTGAGCAAAACAGAGCCCCCCTGTTGAGCTTATATTCCAGCAGGGGTTGGCAGACATTAAACAGAAATACACAAGTAAATTACATACTGTGTCACAGGGTGGTGCTGGCCGTGGAACAGAAACAAAGTAGGGTGTTTATTTATTTTTGAGAGAGACAGTGCAAGTGGGGGAGGGGCAGAGAGAAAGGGAGACAGAATCCCAAGCAGGCTCCACGCGGTCGGCACAGTGCCTGTCATGGGCTCGAACTCACGGAACCACGAGACCATGACCTGAGGCTCAACCAAGAGTCAGACGCTTAACCGACTAAGCCACCCAGGTGCCCCACATTCTGGGTTTTTTAATCCTTGATTCCTCTTCTCATTAGCATAGCTTGGGGAGGGGGGGAGTATTTCCATCCGTCTCCACACCTCTGAAGGCAGATAGAACTCTCAGCCCCGTGACTTACTTGCTGTGCAGTCTTGGGCGAGCTACCTAACCTCTCTGAGCTTCGGTTTCCACCGCCGCGTCTCGAAGGGGACAGTAACGTATTTTCGCCACGGAAGGCAGTTTGGTGGAGCGGACAGGTAATGGCTTCCTATCAGACCTGTGTGGGCCTGGACCAAGTTTCTTCATCTGTGTGATTCTTGGCTTCCTCATGTGCGAGGGGGAGCACCCTGCTTCCTCACGTGGCCGTGGTGATAGCACATGAAGCCTGCGAGCAGAGGGCCCCGCACGTAGTGGCCGCCACCTTCTCACTTCACAGTCGAGGGGATGCGACTCGCCCGAGGCCACACCGCCCCTGAGGTGGCAGCTCAGCACTGGAGGCCCTGTCCTGGCGTCTGGTGCTCACATGCGGGCTCCCGACTTGCACGGTCCAGGAGGGGGCGCCACCGAGTCGGAAAACAGGCAGCCTCAGGGAGCAGTCCCCCCTCCGCCAAGTCCATGCTCTGATGTATGCCTCACACCCGTCAGCGGGCAGGCCTGGTTGTCCTCGTTGGCAGATGAGGAAACCGAGGCTCAGGAGGAGGGAAGGAAAGCAAAGCAGGTACCGGAACCCGGGTCCCTCTGGCTCCCCACTCGGGGCCCCGTATAGGACCCCGGGAACAGAGGAGCTCACTGTCACTAAACCTTTAAACTTACGGAAGCGGCTGTTGTCCAGCTGGCGAGCGTTAGGACCGGGGACACGGTCCCCGAGAAGCCTGCGTCCCCGAGGCCATCACCCTGCCCCACCGCCCCTGCCGTATAAAGAATCTGGGACGGCTGCGTTTAAGAAAATCAGGGTGCCCCCTAGCAGTCTTACAGCAGGCCCCAGATTTCCAGAGGGCGAGAAGTTTCTAATGACGTGCGTGCTTCCTGCTGATGCTAATGACATGAAGGGCGGCAGGGAGTTGGAGAGGGGACCTGTGCTGGGCAGCAGGGCAGCTCCGGGAAAGCTGCAGAAAGCCGAGGCCTCCGCACCCGCTTCCCGTTCGCGGCGCGTGGATCGCCTCAGGCCGTTCTCCTCTCCGACAGGCTTGCAGGGACATGCCAGCCCCACGCAGCCGGGACTGTCACCTGCGTGCTTTACACGCGTCCCCGGTGCCTCGACCCACACTGCGCACCCAGGTTTCTCGCATAGTTAAGCGTGTTGGTCAAGGGTACCCAGGCCTTGTCCTCCCAAGAGCCTCCAGGGCTTCCGGCCACCTCTGAGCCGCAGACGAGCTGGCCAGGGGACTCAGACACTTTGCCCGTTTGATCCGGGCCCTCTCCGCCCTTGGGTTTTAGGATAAAATTACCGCTGACGGTGGAAGAGATCGCCAACTTCGGGGAGAGCAACAGGGAGCTGTTCGTGAGGTCCAGTACCTACAGCGTCATCCCCATCACCGTGGCTGAGGCGGGCCTCACCATCAGCTGGGTCTTCTCCTCCGACCCCAAGAGCATCTCCTTCAGCGTGGTCTTCCAGGAGGCCGAGGACACACCGCTGGACCAGTGTAAGGTAAGGCCGGCCCTCCGCCAGCGGGGTGCTTGGGCAGACCCTCCCTGGTGCGGGGCCGTGGCCGTCCAGCCTTCTGCTGGGCAGGCCTCCCCTGGAGTGTTTGGGCCTCGGCCGTGAGAGGAACGTGGAGAGAAAGCAGGAGGACGGGCCCTCCGGGCTGCGTCCCACGGAGCAGGCAACGCTCCTGTTCTTGGCCGGCTTGGGAAAGGAAAGACCTTGGAGGCTCCAGAACACTGTCCTCAGGCGACTGAAGGTTGCTCCTGTGTCAGACATCTCCGGTCTGACCTCGGGACAGGTCAGTGGGTGAAATTGCGAAGAATACAGACATGTGGCCCGGTTTAAGGATCCTCTTTTAGCCCGGCTGTGCAGAGCAAGAGGAGGGCACCGTGGACGAGGTTAGGGGGCATTGGGTCCCAGAGACCTTGCCAGAGACACCTGGCCATTGTGTCCCTTGGGTGGTGGGTGGGGCTTGAAATCTCGGTGGCAGATGCAAGCTCATAAAGTCCTAAGACATTCTCAGCGTGGCATGCTGATGATGGCCTGGACCACGGGTCTCAGTGTTGTCTGCACGTTAGAAACACCCACTCCTGAGGCCACCGCCACACCACTCGGTCAGAATCCAGGCAGCGGGTAGCAGAGTGTGGACACACAGGCATCCCCAGGTGCGTCCGGTGAGCCTAGCTCCAGGGGCTTGGGAGCCAGAATAGAAAGGATGGGTGGGATCCAGAGCCCGGGACAGGAGGTTGAACAGGACTCCGTGGGTGGCTGACTGACTCGGCAGAGGGGAGAGGAGCTGGTTTGGGCGGAAATTCCTGTCCCGTTTGACACACTGTAGGTGGGAGGACCGGTGAGGACGGCCAGGCTGGCCTAGAGCTCAGAGCGGCCCTTAGTGGCTATACCGTGCGGAAACTTCCAGGTGCCAGCAATGGCGAGAAGAAGGGTGGGGGAGAGCAGTTTGAAATCGCCTGAAAGGAGCCTCCTGTGACGTCTGTGTGAGAAAATCCCTGAGTCCCCCCCACCCCCCGTCTGTGGGGCGCTGGCTGTGGGGGGCCCTCGGCGAGAGGCGGGGTGCGGGCCCCGAGCTGAAGGAGAGCAGGCTCGCCCCGTGCGCCCCGTGCCTGTCTGGCTCGCCGTCCTGTCCCCTGCCCTGTTGGTACCGGCTCGTTGCAGAGACGACTCTGTCATTCCCGCCCTCTCCAAATTCACTCCTACGACTTAATTCCAGCCTCCTTGAGTTGGCCTTGTTCTGTGGAGCCTCTCATTCACGCTCTGCCCCCCCCTTTCCCTTCGGGGGGCCCCTGGCCGTGTTCCGAGCTCGGAGCCCTTACTCCCTGGGGTTCCGAGGCTGCCCCCAGGCGGTCCTGGGGCTTGCGGGCCGGGAGCGGGCACAGACTCCGCCCTGCAGATGGCGTGCAGGGCTCACGTTGGCAGATGAGGTCACTAAGAGGCAGAGTGGCTTGCCAGGGCCAGCGCCACGCTCAGCAGGAACTTGCCTCCGGTAGCCGGGCCGTTCGCCCCCACAGCCCCAACACCTACCAGGGACCAGCACCACGTCGTCCCGCATCAGACACCGGTGGCTGTTTGTGGCAGGGACAGGGGAAGGGACTCAATCGGGTGTCCAGGCCTTTGCTGTTCCACCTGTCCACGCGTGGCCGAGCTGTGGGCCTCTCCCCTTGTTCAGTCGCTCACCTGCCAAACCCTCACGGCCCTGGGAGATCTGTGTGGTTCTTGCGGGCTTGGGGACCCGGAGGAAGCTTCCTCATCTCTGGCGCCCAGGTGACCTCCAGGGGTCAGGACTACCCGTGTGTTTCTCAGAGTGGACGCCAGGGGGCAGAAGGAGCCCGTACACGGGGCAAGCCAGAAGGGCTTTCGGGCGCTGTCTGCCTTCAGGAGCCCAGCATCCCCAGCCTGCCGTGGGGCTGCTGTTATTTCTCCCCGAGGTCCCCTGAACAGACATCAGCCTGGGAACCTGTTTCCAGGTGCACGTCCTCAGCGGCCGTCTAAGGGACTCCCCCTAGGATCCCCTGACTGACCTGGGCCTTACAGGAAACCCCGGGGTCCAGAGCAAATTGCAGCACCCAGAGTGTGGTTATGGAGGTACAGACATGAGGGACTCGGGGTCTGCTCACAGCCACTTCCTGAGTTTCTGCTGAACCCCGGGCTCTGTTGCGCCTATCAGAGCTAGAGAGAGAGAAGGGACAACGTGAGATCTGCCCTTCAGGAGAGAGACCCTAGTGAACAGACAACCATGATTCCAGGTAACGTGTCATGGTGGGGACGGCGGGCACCTGGGGCGCAGTGGTCAGGGGAGGAGGCCTTGGGCCACACCAGGAGACGTGCCCTGGTGGAGGGAGCCACACGGCACAAGGCCAGGCCCATCTCTGGCAGCCCGCAGCAGACACTGCCCCGTCCCCGGGCCCCCTCCTCTCCAGAGCGTTTCCACGGGGACAAGGTCGTTCCTCAGCACTGAGATCAAAGGCTGTGAATTTGGGAAGACGCTTGACCAGAGAAACAGTAAATCAAGGACTTGAGGCTGCCTGTGTGCCGACCGCTGTCTTAAAGCCTGGGGACAGAACAGGAAACGGGACCCAGGCCCTGCCCTCTCTCTGGGCGGGGACCCATGTTTGGCCAGAGAAACTCAACAGCCTGTCTGGGGTCACAGAGACTCAGGGGAGGGACCAGCACCGGCAGCAAGGACGCTTGACATTGTATTTTTGAGACAGCTTTATTGAGATACAGTTCATATACCAAATAATCGACCCATTAAAATACAGTGTATTGCAGCTTATGTAACCATTGCCACTCTAATCATCCCCAAAAGAAACATCATGGCCAGTCACTCCCAAACCTCCGCCCCCCCCAGCAACCACCACCGTGGCCTCTTGTGGCCTCTTGTGACTCACTTCTTCCATGTAGCATAGAACCCTCACTTTGCACGGGAGCCCCAGGCCACAGGAACCCATCCAAATATAAATGAAACCAACTCGTGCTGTCTCGCAGACACATGGTGTAAATCAGGGCACGGCCACCCAGGCGCTGGCGCTGGTGGGAGGCCAGAGCTCACACAGCGGAGACCTGCCTCGGGTTTATTCCAGAGACCACTCCCTGCCCCCCCCCCCCCGCCCCATCATCTTCCTATCACTGCAGCTGCATGAGCCTTGGCCAGAGAAAATCTCATAGATTTTGCCCCCCGGTGGGAAAACAGGAATCAAGACGCGTGAAAAGTCTACAGAATAGAAACTTCTAATGCCCAACGAGCTCCCGGTGGTTGCTTTGCAATCAAGGCCGTAAATGCTGAGGTTGAGGTGTGGGGCGCCCAGTGGCCCCTGTGTCAACAGCAAGCCTTCCTGTCCAGCGGCTCCTTCCTGCCTGCGCTTGCTGGAATGTCCAGGCTCAGAATTGGTAGGTTACGGGCCACAGAAGCAGACCCAACCTCTCAACCTCTCAGAATTCGCAGTGCCCGATGGAAATAAGAATGCGAGAGACCGTTAATGGAACTTGAGGAGGCCATGTGCAGAAGTGGCCGCCCCAGAGCCTACACACAGTAGGTCCTCATTCACCTTGATCCCACCCAGGCCTGTCTTGGGCTCTACCTACTCCCTCTCCACCAGCAGCTCCCAGCCAGAGCAAATGTACTGTGGCATCCGGAACGTGCCGTGCACAATTCTCTCCCATGCTTTTGGGATCTCCCACTTGATTTTTTTTATTTCTCTTTGGCCCACGGGTTATCTAAAAGTGTGATAATTAGTTTATAAATATTTTGGTATTTTTTTTTTAATTGTTTAATGTTTATTTCTGAGAGAAAGAGAGACAGAGAGAGAGCATGAGCAGGGAAGGGGCAGAGACAGGTGGAGACACAGAATCTGAAACAGGCTCCAGGCTCCGAGCTGTCAGCACAAAGCCCGATGCGGGGCTTGAACGCACGAGCCGTGAGATCATGCATGACCTGAGCTGAAGTCGGGGGTTTAACCGACTGAGCCACCCAGATGCCCCAACATTTTGGTATTTTCTAGAGATCTATTCACTTTTTTTTTAAATTTCTTTTCTAACGTTTAGTTTTGGGAGACAGAGAGATAGAGCGTGAGCAGGGGAGGGGCAGAGAGAGGGAGACACAGAATCCGAAGCAGGGTCCAGACTCCGAGCTGTCAGCACGGAGCCCGACGCGGGGCTCAAACTCATGAACTGCGAGATCATGACCTGAGCTGAAGTCGGCCGCTTAACCAACGGAGCCACACAGGTGCCCCGGAGATCTATTCACTTCTAATTTAAATCCATTGCAGGCAGAAAACCGACTTTGTATAACTTGAATCCTTTTAAATATGAGTGTTGCTTTTTTTTTTTTTTAATGGCCTAGAAGATGGCCTACTGTGTATTATCCCAAGCGCACTCGAAAAAGACGGTTTGTTCTGCCATGGTCAGGTGGAGTGTTCCATAAGCGGCGGTTGGATTGAGTTAGTTGATGCTGTTCTTTGAGTCTTCATTTCCCTACTGAGCTCCTGTCTTTTATTCCATCCCTGATTGAAATATACAACCATAATTGTGAATTCACCTATTTCGCCTTGCAATTCTACCACTTTTTGCTTCGTGTGTTTTGAAGCTCAGTCATTAGGGGCATCAGTGTCAGGACTGGCCCGTCCTCTTCATGCACTAACATCTTTATCATTAGGAAATTATCCCTGGCCACATCCCTTGATATAAAATGTATTTCGTCTGATATTAAGGCAGTCAATTCACCCTTCTTTTGACTCATGCTACCACAATATATCTTTTTACATCCCTTGATTTTCAACCTATTTGTATCTTTACCTTTAAATGGTCTTTTCTTATAGGCATGATGGGGTTGGGTCAGCCTGACAATCTTTGCCTTTTAATTGGGATGTTTAGACTCTTTACATTTAGTGGGCTTATTGATCAGGTAATGTTTGAGTCTGTCATCGTACTCTCTGTTTTCCATTTGTCCCATCTGGCTGTTGCTCCCTTCTCTCCAAGTGGAGACCTGGGGCAATTGTGGGGCTCACCTGACCCCAGGTCAGCCCTCGGTCCAATCGGAGCCAGGCAGACTTATGGACTTCACCTCGAATAAGTCCCAGCTTCCTGAATCCATAAAATGAGTGGTCCTCCACATGTGGAACATTCTGGCACTGGCCATGGTCAGAGAGGCTGGGGCCACTCCTTTGGGGCGCTGACTAGTTCACGATGCCGGGTGAAACTCATGCTCACAGCCTCTTCCCTAACACAGGTTATCAACAAATGCAGGGCATGTGGAAGACCCCTCCCCGCTCCTGGGGCCGACCACAGCCCCAGCCTTGCCCCGCTGCAACCTCAGACAGGGCGCCTAGCCTCCCTGGGCCTAGTTCCCTCCCCAAAATAAAGGCTCTGCCCAGAAGACCTTTAGGCCCTCTCGGCTTCCCTGACACTTTTTCTGATCTGCTTTTCCTCCCAGGTCCTCATCCCCACGACCCGATGCAGCTCCCACAAGGAGAACATCCAAGGCCAGCTCAAGGTCCGCACACCAGGCATCTACATGCTCATCTTCGACAACACCTTTTCCAGGTAGGGATGCTCGCTCATTAACATCCAGAACAACTCACCTGCCTCCTGGCCCCAAGAACAGAGGTGGACATTTAAAAGAGACTATTCAATTGTCAGTAACTTATTATTTTGTTTTTTACCTTAGACCCCTATACGGTGGTGGTTTAGGGTCTGTTACAGATTTTATAAAACACGGGCCGGTACTTACAGAGTCTTAGCTCGTGTCAGGTGGTTCTCGGCCCTCCACCCTTACGGACTCACTGACGCCCGGCAACACCCCCGTGTCGGAGCGACCACCGTTCTCCTCACGGTGCTGCTATAGGGGACTGAGGACCAGGTGCGTAACAGAGTGACACTCCAGGTCACACAGCTGGCGGTGGTGGAGCCAGCTGGGAACCCAGAGGGCCTGCCTCCAGGCTCTGGACTCGACCGTATGCCCTCCTGCCTCTCGCGAGTGTCCAAGCTCCCACTGCCCAGCCCAGAGAAGGGGCTCAGTAGAAACAGTGGATGGTTGGATGGATGGATGGATGGATGGACGGATGGACGGATGGACGGACGGACAGGCAAGAGGGAAGTGAAGGGCAGGGCTAGAGCTTGGAGGAGGAGCCCCTGGGCCTTCTCAGCATGGCAGCGGGAGCAGCGTGTGCCGTCTCTGGGAAGCACTACATCAAAGCACCAGATATGGGTCAGCAGCGAAGGGCTGGAGGGCAGGACGTTGGGAATGTAGGGACACGAGCTGGAGGGGCAGCCGAGGAAGGAAGTGGAGGAGAAGAGCACACTGGTTGGGCGTGTGCCATGCGCCAGGGCCCCACGTCCTGGAGACAGGAGACGGGGGTGGTTAAGGTTGCTGGCACACATCCCTTTTGTGTCTTCTGGCTTTGGCATAAGCCCTCGTCGGGGCCACCTTTTTTAGGAGACCTGCCTGACCAGCACCAGCCACATCCTCTGTGAGTGGGGCCCTGAGCTGGTGGCCACATCCCCCCCACGGGGCACCCTTCCCAGCCCACTTGGCTTTTAGCAGAATGACTAGATAGCATATTCTAGAAGAGAGCCATACCACCCCTCACCACCTTCAGGCCCTGAACTCCAGGGCTTGTGGCCAAGGGCGTCCACACACGAGAGGCTAAGAGCATGAACTTTCCCCCCTCGCCCCCCTCCTTCCCCTCTCCTGCCCCTCCCCTGCCCCATGAACACACACGCACCTTGAATTAGCAGGACTCAGGGGCACAGGCCCAGCATTTCCAGAGAACGGCCTCCGGAGCTCCAAGTGACCTTGAGCCCCAGCCCCCTGCAGGGCAGCGGGATGGGGCAGCGGTCAGGCGAGTGGGTGCGGGTCCGCCAGGCGCACGGGCCCTGCCCTTCCCTCTGTGGGCCTTAGCTGAGCCCCGTCTCCTGTGCGGTGGCCGTGAGCACAGATGCCACCTCGTGAGGATTCCCTGCGGGTTGTGGGCGCGGCGGAGGAGAGGCACACTGAGGGCGGAACGCAGTCCTGTGCCCCAGGCAGGCTCCTAGTTACCGCTGGAGGCGGCCGTGCTGCTGTGACAAACCCTGGCCTGGTGCCCTTGCAGAGAGTTCTGAACCGTGGACGGCAGAACACGCTCAGGTGGCCGGGGGGGGGGCTGAAACCCATGCTCCCCCAGAGACTTCTTCTCAGTGTCTGCTCTCTCCGCCCAACCCCTCCCCATGCAGCCCCCCGCCACCCCCAACGGCTGCAGAGCAGCAACCCTGCGGCTTTTCTGCACCCACGCCCCAGGGCAGTCGGTGCTGACGTCCCAGGACCCCCCCGGACCCTTTGCCCGGGGAGAAGTCTGCCGGACGAACGGGGTGAGGGGCCCAGGCCTCCCTGCGGGGCCCCTCCCCACCCAGCCAGGTCACCGCAGCCCCCCGCGGAGGCCCCAGCGGCAGCCGCTGCCCTCGGGCTTCTGCGTCTGCGTGACACCCTCCTTTTCCACTTCTGTTTCCTCAGGTTTGTCTCCAAGAAAGTGTTTTATCACTTGACGGTTGACAGGCCTGTGATCTACGATGGAAGCGATTTCCCGTAGGCTCAAGCACCTGGTTTCACTTTATCCACAGGAAACACTACTCTTGCTCACCTGTCACATAAAGCACTAAAAAAAAAAAAAAAAAAAAAAAAAAAAAAAAAAAAAAAAGGCAGCGGCTCCAAAGCTGACGGGCCACCCCTCAGAGCTGCTCTGTCTGGAGCACCTTGTACTCAGAACTTCGCACCGTCACTCTGAGCCTCCATGGCTTTTAAGGGCTCAAGCACCGTTTCCCGTGATTAGGGACCCGACTGTCCTCACACCCAAAGGGACACTCACTCTGCCAAAGGTTTAAACCCTCAGGAGACCATCGGCCTCTCCCGGAGCCACAGCTGGCTCCAGGCCGCCCCCGTGGAGAGTTGCACAGGCCAGAGGCCATGATCCCAACTCGTGCCCGGGGAGAGAAAGGCCCCACTCTGCCCAGCAGGGGCCAGGCGTCCTGGGCGACCATGAGCCGGGATGTCCTGGCCAGACCCTGTTGAGTCCTCAGGCCGTGAGGCCCTTGGTCCTCCCAGGAAAAGGAGGCCACGGGGCCATCCTGAGAGGGCGCCTGGGGGGCCCCTCCGGCGACTCCCTCCAGCCTCTTCCCGTCATGCCTCTGTCCCTTCCTGCCCCAGTAAATTTGGGGCTGCTTCAAACTCAACAGTTTTGGAGGGGCCTCGAGCTCCACTTTCTTCCTGGCTCTTCTGTCTGCAAAGTCCTGTCCTCGCGCAAAGCCCTTCACTCAGGCAGGCCCCTCAGCCACCCCCCTGAGGACGCGCACTGCGGCGCTGTCTCTGCACGGGCGGCTGAAGCCCCGAAGCCGGCTAACCCTGACAGCCTGACCGACAGGCAGCATCGCGCCTTGGCCCTTAGGACGCACTGTTCAGCTGATGGGCTCTTTGTATAAATAAGAGCTTCTGCCCCACCTTCAGACGTGTTTAGTAACGATCATAATCTGGGTAAGAACCACTTTCAAAACTCGGGGCCTTCTTAACAAAAGTCTTTGGTAACCCAAGCGTAACAGGCATCACTCACGAATCTGCTTTGACTTCACTCCTCGGCCCCCACTTGCCACCCGCCTGCTCCCCAGCACCCCGTTTGCCCACTTCCCGTGGCTCAGCCTACACTTGACCCCCGGGAGCCATCTCCCCTTGGGGCCGAGGAATCCTGTGTCCTTTTCCTGGAAGGACATAGCCTTCCCGCTGTCCGCGGCCCTCCTCTTCTCCCGCCGTACAGAGCTCACCTTCGATGGCCTCTTTGTGCCTGGTTCACAGAGGCCAGAGCCCGAAGTCGGAGCTCAGACACTTCCACAGGTGAGCGGGGCATCTGGAGCGGCCCCCTTCGGACAGGTCAGGGACCCCAGGCCACGTCCAGCACGGACCCCTAAGCTACCAGCCAGCAGAGAGGACTCGTGGGGCAGGGGTGGGGGAAGTAACCTCCATGATAGACTTGGAGCTGTGGCTTAACTGGGGACGTGGCTGCTTGCAGTCAGGTTGGGCAGGGCAAGGGGGTTGGTGAACAGAACCTTCCGGAGACATCAACCCAGAGAAAAGCCGAGCCTCTCGTGCTCTTTCCTTGGAGCGGCCGCCCACGGCAGAAAGCCACCGGGGTCTCTAGCATCTCCCAGTGGCCCAGGCCTTGACCGTGCTCACCGCCAAGGCAAGATGCGGCCGGGCTCCCAGAGACTCTCCCGAGCCCCACGCCTGCCCTCCCCGGTGTGCCACACGGCCTGAGGATGGTTCCAGAGTAAACCATGCCGCCTTTGAGCCCACCCTCTCCCCTGGAAAGGGTAATCAGAATTAGTGGCTGCCCGTAATAACAAAACCCACAAAAGAGAAGCCAGAGCGGTCTGGAGTCTTGTTCTGAGTGCTTTCCCAGGATGCCATGCTGACTGGCCAGCTGATGGTGCCCCCACCATCCTGTGCAGCTAATGGCTCCTGTGTTTCCTGAGAAAGGCCTGGAACATTCCATCCAAGCCCCCTCGTGAACCTCTGTCAGTCAGCCCGGCAGGGGCCCAACAACACGCGTAGCGCGCCCGGCTCTTGGGAAGCCAGCCCAGAGCCGCTGCTCCAGGAGCACAGGGGCCCCTGGTGGCGTGCAGTGCCCCCGCTCCGGAACGCTGACCCTGACCGCAGTTGTTCAGAGGGTCGCCCGATCCCCCGGCGGTCACGTCCCGGCTCCATATCCTATTTATTGTTTGTGCTGGACAGACTCTTCTCCCTCGTTACTTTGCAGCGTGAGCTCGAGTTTGCTGTGCGTTACGCAACTAGAGAGAACACGTTGGCCTGTTTCAGTGTGGCTTGTACGAATAGCTTTATTCTCATTTTAAACAGGTTCTCGACTTTTCTGAGGTTTGGGGGTGGGGGGAGTTTTCCGAAACCGCAGATGACAATGCAGAACAACCATTGAAGGTGGTAGCCCCAGCCAGGAGACTGAATGACACTAGAAATCATCAGGAGGAGACCTCCTTGGGACCCCAGATCACTATGCAAAACAAAACGAAACGCAACAAGAACCCAGAAGCCCCTGGATGGCCGGCTCTCTGAATAACAGTCGCTCACCCTGTAGCACTCCTGCCGGCTGCCTGGTCCACCTCTGGCTCAGAAGCCGCTTCCCCGCCAACCTTCCCCAAGGACACAGCCTCTAAGGCACGCCCGCCCATAGCAAGGAAGGGTGTCGGGATAAAGCGTGGCCTCTGCAGAGCCCTCGTGGCTGGATCCCGCTGGCCTCCCGGTCACCTGGATCACGAGCAGGCAAAGAAATGCCCCAGAAGGAATCTGGAACTGAAACACCCCACCAGGCTTGAAAAGTAGAAAGGGGAAAAGCCACACGCTGCACCTGAAGAAGAAAGGGAATGGTTTTCCTGAACGCTTCCAGTTATCCCCTCGCCTAGGGTGGGGAAGTCATCCTAGACTCAGCGGAAAGGAAATCCCCATTTGGGAGTGAGATCTCAGCGCCTGCGTTTTACGCGAAACTGGTTAGGTGTCCGCTGAGTTTTAAAGTGTCTTTAGGAGTTTCATTTTTTAAGGCCCACCTTGGTACCCACACGTGAGAATCCCACCCTTGGCTCGGAGGTGTTGAGAATTAAGGCAGAGAGAAGCCATCCGTGATTCCAAGAACCAGGAGTCTTGCAGCAGAAACGAGCCAGCCAGCCAGGTTCGCAAAAACACTTAACCCCGAAAGGCACTTTTTAGTGGCGCCTTGGGTAAGTCTTTTCGTTGCGTTGTGATTCTTCCGAGGAAACGGGAATCATGCCTCTTCCCTTGTAATGGCTCTTGAAAAAATAGTGAAGTCAATCTTTAAATTTCGGGAGACATCGCTTCCTTAGACACAGGCTTCCTTAGAACCTTAGGATGAGTGTTATCCAGAGATGCCCCTGCCTCTGGGGGCTGCACAGCGACGCCCAGGCCTTGGCTGGGCAGCTTCCAAATCAGAATTGCACTTTAATTGACTAACCCTCCATTCTCGAGGCCTTACGGGATAGTGGGTCTGGGGACCCATTGCGTTCTTACCTGCCAAAGAACTACCCAGGAGCACATCAAATTGCCAACACCCCACCTGCATGGCGGGGGAGGGGGGGAGGTGAGAAACTTTTGTACCCCAAACATACTTCTTTATAGCATCTGCGGCACTGTTTGGAACTGTTTTCTTTTTAACCTCAGGATTGAAATAAAGCAAACACTATGACACAGGGAGTAGCGTCGTCTTTCTTTGCACCAGGACCCGAGGCGAGTGATGAAGTTACCCAAACCGGACCGGGGGTGTGGAGTCACCCTGCTGGGACATAGAGCATCGGCTTGTACCCCGGCTTTTTAGAAGGGCTCGAGCCACCAGATGCTCCGAGAGGTTTGCCGTGTGGCCTGGCATCTGGGTACTCCCACCCCCGCCAACCGTGAGGTTGAGGTCGGCGTTCAGGCCTGCTGGAGTCAAGGCATCCTTCCAACCCGGCTGCTCTCCACCAGATGAGCAGAGAACACAATGGTGACCTACCAGGACGGTGTGGGGGAGGGGGGGAAGGTCACAGATGCCCTAAAACCATGCTCAGTTGGCCTGTGGTACAAAGCTGGGCAAAACCACAGGGCCACGGCAGCTGGCGGAGGAAGGAGTCACGTTCCCACCGTAACTTAACGCCTACTCCTGCTGAATCAGCAGAGACCTGACACAGACCCAGAAGGGGCGGGACCCCGTCACCCCTGGACTGGTCAGATGGAGCACACGCACCCCACACCCCGCATCTGAGGATCACAGCCCCCCTTCCCTCCCTCTCCCTTCCTCCTCCAACCCTCCCCCGGCGCCCAGATTCTCATGTGGCCTCTTCTCTGATCAGTTACACAGGAATAAGTTCTATTTTCTGTAACCGTAACCATGTTCTCCCTTGAGGGCAGGCACCGTGTTTCCTTCATCTCCTTCCTTTCAGCCCCACAGCGTCAAGCATCATGCCAGACACAGAAGCGCTCAGCAGTTACCGAGTCAATGAGGCCACCAGCCGGTCCCCATGCTTGGTCAGCTCTGAGGCCATCGCCAATCCCATTGGCCAACTTGGCCAGGGACAGGAGCCCCTGTAGCCCCCATGGCACCGAAGGGCAAGCCTCCAGGAGGGGGTGTGGGGAGAATGGAGGTGAGCTGGTCTCTCGATCCTGCCCCCCCCACCCCCTCTTGTGTTAGCGATGCCCTCAAGTCAAGCCTCTTACTGTCCCGCGAGCAGGTTGAAGGAATGGAAGATTGGTTTATCCAAATGCCCAAAACAATGCAGCGGGAGTTCTTGGGTACCAATCCCTCCAGAGACTTGGTGACCACATGGGCCTGGGGGCTGAAAGAGAACCAGCTGAGACACACGTAGCTGTGTCCCTGCCCCTGAGGCTGGGATCCGGGAGCCTCCATATCAAAATCCCCATTGCGCCGGGGCGCCTGGGTGGCTCAGTCGGTTGAGCGTCCGACTTCAGCTCAGGTCACGATCTCGCGGTCCGTGAGTTCGAGCCCCGCGTCAGGCTCTGGGCTGATGGCTCAGAGCCTGGAGCCTGCTTCCCATTCTGTGTCTCCCTCTCTCTTTGCCCCTCCCCCATTCATGCTCTGTCTCTCTCTGTCTCAAAAATAAAAAAAAATGTTAAAAAAAAAAAAAAAAAAAAAAAAAAATCCCCATTGCGCCTAAACCACGGAGCAGCCCAAGATGACCAGAGTCTGCCCCAGATTCTCCAAGGCCCACATTCCATTCCAGGGATCTCGGCCTAGCTCAGGTCCCACAGGCTCCGTGGCACCTGCTGCTGCCTTGTCCCTTCTGGCCATGTTGCCCTGTGGCGCCCAGGTTCCCCAGGGGACTCAAAAGGAAACTCTCGGCAGGTCTGCCCTTTCGGTTTGAAGATGCGTGGGAAAAATCTGGCGAGGGGAGTTTGCCACCCACACAGATCGGTGAAACCTGTCACCCCAGATGAGAAAATGGACTTTTTTTTTGTTTGTTTGAGAGAGAGCAGTTGAGCCGAAGCCATTAGAAGCCAGGCGGAGAGCACAGCTATCATGAAAGCCGTTCAAAGTGGGTTAGGGTTGACAGAAAGGTCAGCCTTCTGTGTTCCCCACACGGTGGTTTCTGGAGGAGGGTGAACCCGAGCACAAGTGTGATCGCCGGCCTCTGGGGTTTGATACCTGTACCTCCGTCCCTCCCCAGCCCCCCCCCCGCCCCCCCCCCCCCCCCCCCCGGCGCTCTGCGGGAGGACGGGGCCCTGGTGTGGTTTCCTCACACCTTCGGGCATGTATGGACTGCGGTTGTCTCAGATGCAGCAGCCCCATCTGAAGCCTGGAATGAACTGTCTTCTTTGCTAAAAAAGAAAAAAAAAAAAAGAACAAAGTCAGGCATCAGCAAACCCGGTGCACGTGAGCGTCCTTACCAAAAGGAAGGCCTCGGACCCAGACCAGGTGGGGCTTGCGGGCCTGTGGCTCCCTAGAATCACCAAAGGGAAGGCAATTTCAAGTCAGGAGGGCCTCCCTCGCTTTCTGCCTCAGAGGAAGCCTCCGGCTGAGCCACGAGGAGAGAAGGAAGTTTCCAGCAAGGGCCTGGATACCTGTCGGCCAGGTCGGTGGAACAGGTACTGTCTTCTTCCCAAGAGGAAGGAAGGGGTGAGGGGAGGGGAGACGGGGGGAGGTGGTGAGGAAAGAGAGGTACATGGGAGGGGCCTCCCAGAGGCCTCGGGGAGGGCCGGGCTGGAGTCTGGGTTAGCAGAACCCACCTTTCTCATCGGAGAAAATGGCAGCGTACGTGTGGCCAAGGCCAACCACCACATCCAGCGGAGGCAACATTTAAATAGAAGGAAGACCTGGACGGTTTGCCAAAAAGACACGGAAGGCAGTGGCTGGAGACACGGGAAAGGTAGTCGGGTTTGTTCCTGTGTCTCTGGGCTTGGCTTCAGGGCTTCCTATGCTCTCACAGAAAGGCCCCGAGGAGGGACGGCAGCCAGAGTCCTCCCCCCGCCGCCAGGCCTTTGCACAAGGGATGGGGTCCGTGTGTGGGACCAGAGGTCTTGGCAGGGACCGCCCTTCTCCACCAGCAAGGACCCCCATGGAACCGTTGGGTGTTCTCAGAACGAGGACCACACGCTCACGGCCATGCCAACTCTGGTTCATCAGGCTGAGCCACCCAGAAGCCTGCTAGTGGATCAGCGCAGGTGACCCGCTGGGCCACCCCGAGGTCCTTGAGGGTCACTGCCGTGTCACCACTGCGGTCAGAGCTTCAGGAAAGGGGTGAAACGAACTCATGGATCTGTCCTCGAATTTCACTCCGCCAGTGACCCCTGAACCTTGGAACGGGGACTTCTCCAACCTCAGCCCGTTGGCCCAAGCGCGGGGACACAGGGGCAGCGACTTCCTTCTTGGAGAGGAAGCTACTTCCAAACAAACCACCGGGGAGGAAACTGTTCTACGGGCAAAAGTTTTCACAGCCGCCATTTCTTCCACGGCTCGTGTTTGCCTTCAAGGACATGTCGCTCACTGACAGATCGTTCCTCAATGGGGAAACATCCCCTGCCCCAAATCCAAAGTGGCTCCATCCATGTCCAAAATTTCAGAGTTCCAGGAAGAAACGGGAGTTCAGTGCCGACGGATACGTGACGGGGGAGGTCGGGTCAAACATGGGCTCCTCACCCGGTCCATACGCAGAACTCAGAAGGTCCGGGAACTTGGATAGGGGGAAAATGGCCTCTTTCCCCTGACTCTGCACTAAAATGTAGATCTTCCCCCGACCCTGAATGTAAACAACGTGTCACACTAGCACATGTCAGCAAGGGCTGTGATTTCGTCGCCAGTGGAAATGACAGATGTTTTCATATTTAACAGACTCTCAAAATCTCATCTCCGCTCTACAACAAAGGTTGTCATCACACCCGCTGGTCGATTTTACTTAATGCATTAATAATGAAAAAAAAAAAAGGCACAGATGTTACTGGTTCGTAAATTTGTTCTGATTTTTAGAGGATTGTATTTCAACAGAGGGTTTGTTTTTTTTTTTTGGAATCCTATGTATTTTATTTTATTCATTTTAAAACATTCTAAGAAGAGGGCAGAAGGCTTTATAGGATTGCCAGAGGAGAACATGAGACCAAAAAAAAAAAAAAGGTTAAGGAACTTTGGCTTCTGCCAGGTCTTTATGCAAAAGATCAGATCAGCTCCCTGCTTTGCAGGTTCATGAATACAGTAGTAGCAAATATAACCAATCTAACAGGCTCTTGCCATAAGTCGGCCCAAGACCCAGGGGAGCTGTTAAGTCTGAACCATTTATGGGCTTGTTTCTACTACTGCACCATGCCGAGGTGGCTGTGGGATGGTTTTCTCTAAACTGTTTTCATTTTACTGGAATGTAGACATTCCAGTGATTTAAAACAAAACAAAACAAAACAAAACAGACAAACTCCTTCATTAACCAGGATTTGCTACGGCAGCCCTTGACCTTCAAACCGTGTATCGTCCTCCACGGGAAGGGCCGTATCGGTTATTTATGATCACGATAACATTGCAAAACAAGCAACCTCAAAACCAGCGGCTTAAACCCTCAGCATGTATTTAGCCCCCAGACCCGCAGGTGGACGTGGGCGTTCTCGTGAACTGACGCATGCTGGTCACTGAGGCGCCCGCCCTGGCTGGCCACATGTCACCTGAGCGCTCTCGCGTCTGCCGGTAGGCTGGCTGTCAGCTGGTGGCGGCTGGGCTCACCCCCACGCCTGCGGTCAGCTGCTTGGTCAAAGGCGGGGCTGGCCTGTCTACGATGGCCTTGGCCAGGTGACAGCCCTGCTCCTCGGCGTCTCCCACCCCCAGCAGGACAGCCAGGCTCGTTCAGCGGAGTGCTGGGGAGGTTTCCAGGACAGCGAAGGCAAGCACAGCCTCTCCCAGAACTTGGCACGACATCACTCTGGCCGTATTCTGTGGGCCCAGAGCCAGTGTCAAGGTCAGCCCGTGTTTGAGGTGTGGGAAGAGAGACCGTTCTGGACGGGAGCACTGCCAGGTGGCTCTGTAAAGGGCACGGGGCCAACAGGGGTGGAGACCACCCAGGTCACCATCTCCCGTTCTCGCACTTTCCCTTTCGCCCTAGTCTCTCCTCCTTCGGGAAAACGCTTGCCATCTTCTCCAGACACGCCCGTCCAGGCACATGAGGGCACACACGAGACTCTCCAAGGACTCATCGTCTGTGACAGCAAAGCAAGGAAGACCACGTCAGAGGGGGTGGCTGGAAGGAGCGCACACCCACACCGCAGAAGACACGTGTTTCTGGATGAGGGCGCTAGACGCTCCACAGCGGCTTCCCCTGGAAATGGGGCTGGGCGGGAGGTGGGGCGGTGGGGGGGCGGGGAGGGTCTGTCCAGGCTTGGAGGTGGTGCTGGGGGAGGCACAATTTTGCTTTTCTCGTTATACCCTTCTATACCACAGACTTATTTTTGTTACACACCAGTCTAACTTCAAAATTTTTTAAACAAATTTCTTTTTTTTTTTTTTTAAGTTTATTTATTTGGAGAGAGAGAGAGCAGGGGAGGGGCAGAGAGAAAAGGAGAGAGGGAATCCCAAGCAGGCTCCACGCTGTCCACGCAGAGCCCAACTCGGGGCTCGTGCTCGCAAACCTGAGGTCATGACCTGGGCCGACGTCAAGAGTCGGACACTTAACCGACGGGGCCACCCAGGCGCCCCTGAAAACTAATTCCCAAAAAGAACAAATTCACATCAGCTCATGACTGCACTCAATTTCCCAGTAAACAACCTACAAGCTCGAGTCATAATGAAGTTAACGTCTCTACATTCACCCAAAGGGTCACCTACTCAACAGCGAGCGTGACCACATGAAGCCAGGAAGGGAGAGCCTGGGAGGAAGCCGAAGCCTGGGCAGGATTCCTGCTCCCCTGCCCGGGGACCAGCCCGTCTAGGGCCACCCCACCCTCCTGACTCAGGGCCTGTGCGGGAACAGAGCCATGCCTGGATTCCACGGTGTGAATGGACCACCGGAACTAAATGTGCTTGAACTCCGGGGCACCTGGATGGCTCCGTCGGTTAAGCATCTGACTTCGGCTCAGGTCATGATCTCACAGTTCATGAGTTTGACCCGCACCGGGCTCTGTGCTGACAGCTCAGAGCCTGGAGCCTGCTTCGGATTCTGTGTCTCCCTCTCTCTCTGCTCCTCTGCTGATCGCTCTCCCTCTCCCTCCCTCTCTCTCTCTCTCTCAAGAATAAATAAATGTTAACAAAAATTTAAATGTACTTGAACTCCAATGGAGGAGAAAGTGCAACAGAGCATCTCAGAGGTCAGATTCTAGTATCAGAAAAACATGCCTGGATTCCTGGTGCCACTACCTACTATCTATGGCTTGAGGCAAGTGACCGAGTCACTCTGTGCCTCAGTTTCTCCACCTGTTGAATGGGAGACCTGACAGCAGCTGCTTCAGAAGGATGTTGTGGAGACCGCATAAGATCGGAAAAGGGCCTTGCTGGGGCACCTGGCTGGCTCAGTCAGTGGAGTGTGCACCTCTTGATCTTGGGGTTGTGGGTTCGAGCCCCACAATGGGTGTAGAGATCACTTACAAAACAAAGGTCCTTGCGTAGCGGTTCCCATAAGAATCACTCAAAAATGTGACAGCTGTTCTTGAGAAAGTTGCCTACATTTACCTCCTCCTCTCCTAGGCTCTTTTGTCCCTGGGTACTGGTCAGCTAGGCAGTTGGGGGATTGAGTGACTGGGGTCGTTGAAAGACAACTTACAGAGTAGTTTGTGGTGGTTTTAACACATGACCCCAAAGTTATATGGCACTCTTCCCATAAGAGGTGGGGGCCTGTGGCTGCTCCCCAGGACTCTGGGCCAGCCTGGCACCGTTCTGACCAGTGGGGAACAGCCAGAGCCAGGTCAGAAAAAGACAGACAACTTCCCCTGGTGCTCTTGGATCCTTGCCCAGGGGAAACAAAGGGCCGTGGAAACCAAGTACCATGACCCCCATGCTGAAGAGGCCATCTGTGGGTGCCCCACTTGCAGCCCACATACAGATGGAAAGATGGAGAGCTCTTGGGCAAGCTTTCAGGTGACCGCAACCCCAGCCAATGTCTGACTGCAACCACATGACAGATGCCACGCCCCAGATGCCCAGTCGTTTTGGGGAACGCAATTAAGTGATTACTGCTTTAGATCACTAAGTTTCGTGGCAGCTGTAACAAGACCACAGCTGAATGGAGCACATTCAGCTCCATTTGTAAAATCACTTCTCTTCACAGACTTGTGAGTGAGCCAAAGAGAATTTTATGCCAAAGAAATATTAGGAAATCATGGGGCACCTGGGTGGCCCGGTCGGTTAAGCGCCCAACTCTTGGCTTCGGCTCAGGTCACGATCTCACGGTTGGTGAGTTCGAGCCCCACACGAGGAGCCTGCTTGGGATTCTCTCTCTCCCTCTCTGCCCCCTTCCCTCACTCATGTTGTCTCTGTCTCTCTCAAAATAGATAAATAAACTTAAAAAGATTTTAAAGATTACAAAATCAATTACCCCAAAACTCAATGGCTTAAGAAAATGGTAACGATTTTATTACATCCCAGGATTCTGTGGATCAGGAGTGTGAGCAGGGCTCAGCTGGGTGATTCCCCCGTTCCATGTGGTCTTGAAGGAGGCCGCTCAGTGGTATTCAGGGGGCAGATGGACAGGTCGATTTGGGAGGAAGTAGTCAGGAAAGCTGGGGTCAGGGGAGGGAGGACAAGCCACCACCAGGTGCTCTGTGTTCCAGGTGTCTGCCCGGGCTTGGGTACAGTGCTCTTGCACCTATGTGCACACACACACTCACACACACACACACACACACACACACACACACCCCTCCGGCAGAGTTTGAGGGTCCACAGCTGTATGTGTTTGGGGTGGAGCCTGAAGAGAGGGAGCAGGTGGGAACCTTTTTCGATTCTGTGAGGCTGATGACATTGTCTGTTGCTGGTTCGCCCCCCGGCCCATGTTTTGAGGGAGGTGTCAGCTGGGCCTCGGCGGTCACACGGCATCAGTTAGAGATTGCGTGCGATGGTATCTGTCCATCTGTCCTTGTGCTCCCTGGAACTCGGCCTGGTATTTTCGGCCAAGTGTTGGTCAACGCTCCAAAGCAATGGCTGGTTTGTCTGACCATGGCAGGCAAGGCAGGATGGCAACAGGGGGCAGAAGCCAAGGCTTGAGAGCCTGGCATACCCTGTCGTGAACTGCGTGACCTTGGGCGAGTTACTAACACATCTGAGACGCAGTCCCTTCGTCTGTAAAATGAGGTTAATCACAGTACCTACCAGGCCTGGAGAGAGCGAGCAGGGGACAGTGGCTGAAAGGTCCTGGGCTGGGGGGAGACCGTGTCTGGCCTGCACACCGAGACCCTGACCTGCCGTCGGTGCACAAGATCTCTGACGACTCAATTAAGATCAGGCACAGCCTGAGCCCCCAGCCTTCTGAGATGGGTTCTGTGACGGGTGCTCACCGCCCGTTGCTCTCAGACACCCCGTGCTCTGCACCCATCAGGTCTTAGATGGGCTCTCAGGATGGGTAGCCCCCGGTGAAAGATTGTTACGGGCTGACTTCTCTAGAAGCAGACACTGAGCTGGAGTTCAAGGTGCAAGATGTTGACCAGGGATCAACACCCACGGAAGGAGGTGGGAAGAGACGGGATTGAGCAGAAGGAGGCTCAACGGCGATGCGAGGCTGACGATCCTCCGCCAGCGGGCCAGGCAGGCAGGGAGCTCTGGAGCAGCTGCGCCTATCAGAGCGCCTGGCAGCCTGACGCCCTCTATCCCCCGCCTCTCAGGCATTGGCTGCAGTGGCCTGGGGTGACACGGCTCTGGCCAGAGCTGCTCTCTGCAGCACAGGTGAGCACAGGCGGACCCTGGAGGAGCTTCCAGCTGGCGATTATGTGCGGACCACATTCGCTGCAAGCCCTTGAGGGGAAATTCAGTTGATGGGGAACCTCCACCCACCCAGAGGGACTTCTTACTTGGCCCCTGGTACCACAATCGAGTGTAACAAGTAAGCACGTTAAGGGCGGAAGAGAGCTCATCGAGAGTCTAATGTTGGAGAGATACATCTGCATATCTTTTGTAGGTTTTAATGATATAAAAGCAAAGAAAGACATGGAATGGGACATTGGCTCTTGGGGCACCTGTACCCATAAAATAGACCTGATTAGAGAAACAGTCCCGGTTCCGGGAGGATGCAGGCTCAGACCTCACTCAACTGCAACGGGAGGGGCCGACGGGATGGGGGAGAAAGGATGGTATGGCACAAGCACCGTTGCCTCTTGGTTGTGATGGCAACCGCACTCTACAGCCACGGTGCTTACTGATCATGCACCGCAAACAACTTGAATAAAGAGAGATTTCTCTTGAGCATCTAACGTGCATAAGGTTGGGGCACCCGGGTGGCTCAGCCACTTGAGCATCTGACTCTTGATTTCAGCTCAGGTCATGATCTCTCATGGCTCATGGGATCAAGCCCTGCATCAGACTCCGTGCTGGGCTTGGAGTCTGCTTGGGATTCTCTCCCTCTCCCTCTGCCCCTCTGTTGCTCGTGACCTCTCTGAATAAATAAATAAATAAATAAATAAATAAATAAATAAATAAGGTGAGTGTGCTGGAGCCCCTTGACCAGAGTGTAGGAAAAGGAGGAGACGCTCCAATGGAGAGAGGTCAAGTCCAGTGCGGGACAGAAATCCTCAGGCACCGAGCCAGGGGAGGTGGGGGATACTTTTGCCCTTCCTTTGCCCTGGACCCCATGGGAAGCTCCAACTTATGAGGCCAAATCAGAATTAGAGAACCAAGCACAGCATTCAAAGATTATAAACACAAAAGGGCCATGTGGACACGTGTGACAGCTTTTCATTTCTTGGAGCCAAAAGTCGATGATGTCCAAAGGTTTCATGCTTCGTGACAGCCTTTACTGGGTATTTAAGCCCATCGTGGAGCCACTACCCATCACCACCACACTGCAGTGGTGATGGCCTCCAGAGAAGGGGGACCAGATCCAGGGAAGGAGCCCACTGGAGCTGGTTGCTTCCTTGAGCAGGACTATTTGTAACAACTGCCATGGGCAAATGGAAGACATTATAACCGCACACCTGTCTTGCAAAAGCCAACAGGCAGCAACCCAGGCCACTCACCAGGCCGTGGGAAAGCACTGTGTCCAGTCCTGCTCAGCCCGCCCACCCTTGACCACTGGCTCCTCTCAGGCTGCCCGTAGACAACAGGACTGCATCACTGCCCTAAGGACATAACATCCCATTGCTCAAGGTTGCCAATCTTTACTCTTAAAAAGTTTCCTGATGGCTGAGTTCGGACACACGAAATACACATTTGAGAAACGACCAGTTTTACATTTTAACGAATTTATTACTTCAACATAGTGTATCTTCTACATACAAGGCATTATGTGCGGGGTGAGGGCGTTGGGCACATACACCAGATCAGGAACACACATGAAGATCCTTGTTGCTCTTTGGCAACCTGACGAGGTCGCCATATGCAACTTGTCCTGGGAACTATCTACACACCAGTCTTTAAGCCATACAAAGACACCTCATGTTTGTCAGCCAAGGGATATCACCTGATAGAGCCTTCCATACTATCTTCCATGTTGGAGGCCACATGGCGCTTGGCTTTTCCACACTGCTAGAGTGTAAGCATCTTGAGGGAAAGCATATTGTAACCCTGTTGGGTGAGTAGAGAGGGTCTGGCTCCTAGTATAGACACAAATGTTTGCTGAGTGACTTAGCATTCTGCAGGCCTGAAAGGCAGCCCAAGACACCAAATCTCCAGTCATCCAA
This sequence comes from Panthera leo, assembly GCF_018350215.1. Taxonomy (NCBI): domain Eukaryota; kingdom Metazoa; phylum Chordata; class Mammalia; order Carnivora; family Felidae; genus Panthera; species Panthera leo. Next base: position 15,534,561 of record NC_056680.1, on the reverse strand, counting down.
GTCGACTACATCAAAACAACAACCCCACTTGGATGTACATGTTGTGATGTATGGACTTAAAATTAGTTTTCTTAAAAAAAATTTTGGTAAAAAAGACAATCTCTCTTTTGGCAATGAAAACACATCACATTTCGTTCAGTTTCTTGGTTGTTCTCCTTTATAAAGTTCTAGTCAAACGTAATCATATATGATAACCCTCTTTTATCTTTATTTCAAAAGGTACTCACAGTGCGTATTCTCTCGAAATGTTGAGTGGCTTAAATCTGCTACCAACACCTAGATTAGTTTGAATGTAAAATGGTCCTATTTATGCAATCATTTAAAAATGAAAACAGTTTGCCACAAAACATACTTTCAGTCTTTGCCATATGATTCAATCGCAGCCTGTCTTTAATCCTCCTTTGGAGCTGTTAGGTCCGGGATGATGCAATAGTGACAGTCATGTCCTAAAGGAAACCCTTGGAACTAAGCATGACCGCCGTGTGTCCGAGTGCGACCCAGGGTTTGACATTCTCATGGTGTCCCACATCCCCCTCCTTAAAAATCAGAGAGGGGAAAAGTATAGTCCCCGGCATTTTTTTCCAACTCATGGGCATTGGCCAAATGTGCATTATGTCTCAACTCTCACTAAATCTCCATTACAGTGTCTCTTAGGTAAATCTGAGCCAGCGTAGACCCAGCAAGCACATCATGGCTCACCCCTTTCTCCCTCCATCTCTCCCCACTTCCTCAGCTCCACCAGGGCCCCCGTGACACATATCAGAAGCACAGTATCAGAAGCGCGCTGAATGGCAAAGCCAAACTAGGTCGTGTTCTTTCCACCTAACTGCGCAATGTTATTTAGGTTTGGCCCATACTTGTTGCTTATTCTCCTGGGTTCCTTCAAAGCCGCCTGGGTCTCCTGGAAATGGTAGCCGAGCGATGGCTCTGTCCATACAGTGGCCTTGGGGACATCACCCTCCCCCCTACTGTAAGTGGTGTTTCTTGCACTGGGGCCCACGTCGTTGGGCTGGTCCCAGACCAATGCTTGTTTACCTCCAGCCTCCTGCACACAGGGTAGGTTAGCAAGGTCTTTGTGTCACTGCCCATGTTCTGCTCCCTTCATTTCTCACTGACGCACACTTGAGACATGGACTGGGAGGGGGAAGATGAGGTGGCAGAGTCCAGGCTTCGGTGCCACCTTTGGAAGCCATGGTCTTGGGACTGAAACCACAGTAATTCATAGCACACCTAGAAAATCAGATGCTTCCTCTAGAGCAAGTAGCAAAGCCAGGGTGATTCGTGGGCTGCTCGAATAGCCTCCCCTTGGAAATCCCACTTGGCTAACTGGGACAAGCCTGGGAAATAAGTTTGACCAGAGGAGAGAGGAAGACCAGGCAGCCAAGATGGCTTGAAAGTATTTTGAAGATTTTATTTCCTTATCCCACCCTTGTTCCTCACCCTCTAACATGGCTTTTGGATCTTCAGTTGGACACATTTAAAATACAGAGACAGTGAAGAAAGTGACAAGTATGGGTATTTTTGTAATGATCATTAAAAAACACTTTTCTAATATACAAATTTTTTTTAATTTTTACTTATTTTTGACAGAGAGAGAGCAAAAACAGGAAAGAGAAGGAGACACAGAATCCAAAGCAGGCTCCAAGCTCCGAGCTGTCAGCACAGAGCCCTATGAAGGGCTCGAACCCACAAACTGTGAGATCGTGACCTGAGCTGAAGTCGGATGCTCAACAGACTGAGCCACCCAGGGGCCCCTATAAAATGTTTTCAAAAGTGCTAGCCAAATAGTTAAAAGAAACAAAGCAAAAGTGAATTCTATTACTTTTTTCCAGCCTAATCTCTAAATCGAAAGCTTTTGAACACGTGAGCGCTATCCATTAAGAAAAGGAGCGGCGTGGACGCAGGTCTCCTTCCAGCCGCCTGAGAAACAAGAGGGTCCGTGAAACCAACCCATTTTATGGGAAGTGGAGAAGTGGACCATCACAAAAGCTACCTGGAAGACTGAGCCCACAACAGAGCCAGGGCGCTCGGGTTCTCAGAGTCCCCGCACAGGCTGACCGCCCCCGTGACACGAGTGGACACGCGGAGTCCTTGTGCAGACTCTGTGGAGTCACAGAACCCCCCGGCAGGACCCAGAAATGGACACGGGAGCACCGAGAGAATAGGGATGACGTTCGGATATGGCTACTAGTCCAGGGGCTCGCTGGCCAGTCAAGTAGGTAGTTCAAAAGAGGCTCAGGGTCCCTCCCTGGCCCAGAACAGATTAAGGAGACCAGAGGAGACGATCTGAGGTTGTTTGAAAAGATTCCAATCAAGAATCTAGAAGACCTGGCATGGGCACCAGGCCCCAAAGTCACGGTAGAAAATCCCCCCACCAAGATGGAAGTTTTCAGGAAACTTTGTGCTTTTGTGGACTCCTGGTGGCAGCGGCCAGTGGGTCCGTGTCTCCTGTTGGAAGGGGTGGCTTCAGAACCGAAGCCACAGCCATCCGCAGTATACTGGGAAAATCGAACACCTTTTCCAGTTGCATTAATGCTCAGACGAGGGACGAAGCCAGGGTGGTCCAAAGAGCTGTCGGTCCTTCTCCGAAAATTGTACACATTGCAGCCAAGAGCCAGTCCATGGTCTCACGGGATGGCCAGTCCATGTGGAAAACTCTGACTTGGAAATTCTAACTAAAGTAATTGTCCAAATTCATCCCTTTCTGGGCTTTTTCTCCCCCCACCCCCCACTTCCTTTTTCTTTTTCTTCATTGGTTTCCCTCTGGTCCCATCAGTGGAGAAGCTGTACTTGTATTTCTCCTTACTTCCGAGAGGGCCATCCACGTCGGAGCCAAGACCCCTCAGTAGGAGAGCGCTCCCGAGGTCGTCTCCAGCAGCATGGACGACAGCTTCACGCTTCCCTCTCTCCTCGTGAACGAGACCCACTGCGCCTGGCTGATGCAACCCAAGTTCTTCAGGGTCTTCATAAGATCCCGGCGGAATCTCTCGCCCACAAAAACATAGAGCACGGGGTTCAGGCAACTGTGGAAGAAGGCGATGGTTTGAGTGACCTGGAAGCAGATGTCAATGTTGGTGGAAATGGCACAGTTGGAAATGAACATGGCGTAGGCATCGATGGTCTGCACCAACAGAATGCAGTTGTAGGGGAACTGAGATAGGAAGAAGACAGTAAGGACGGTGACGGTCACCTTCAGGGCCTTGTGCTTGGATGACTTCTTGGCTTGTAACAGAGTGTGGATGATGATAGTGTAGCAGCAGGCCATGACCACGAAAGGAAGGAAAAAGCCCAGGACGACCTTCAAGGTTAAGACCACCGACTTCACTTTGGTGCTCTCGTCACTAGGGTAAACCATGGTGCATATGGTAATGCCGGATTCCTTCTTGAGTTGACTATACAGGATTTCGGGGATGCAGAGCATGGCCGCCAGCACCCAGACAGCAAAGCAGACCATTTTGCTGTACACGAGCCTCTTCTGCCTCCAGGTCTGCGCTTTCATGGCCTGAGCGATGGCAATGTACCTGTCCACGCTGATGCACATGATCAGCAGCACGCAGCTGTAGAAGTTCATCTTGTACATGCTGTTGACCACTTTGCACAGGAAGGTGTGGAATCTCCACTGGTCCGCAGTGGCAATGGCCCAGAAAGGAAGCGTGGCGAGAAAGAGGAGGTCAGCAATTGCCAAATTCAGGAGGAACATGTCGGTCATGGTCTTCACTCTCGTGCAGTACCAGTAGACAAGGACGACCAGACTGTTGCCCAAGGCGCCCGCGATGAACACGAGCCAGTACAAGGGCGGGAGGAAGTAGCTCGCAAACTGCCGGACGTTGTTTTTCTTACAGTAAAGTTCAGGGAGGTTTAGGTAGTCATCCAGAGGAGATGTGGGATGGTAGCTGTAATCGTCAGACATGTTAGAGACAAGACCCTGCAAGGAGACACCAGACACCATCAGGTCAAGGACGATCCTTCGGAGGATCTCAGAACGGCAGGGGCCCGGACCCCGTGACCCTCCCAGCCCCCAAAATCTGCGACGAGACAGAGAAATGCATGCAGGGCAAGCAGGAATTTCTGAGGGCATCTGCCCACATCACAACAGACTTATACAGTCCATGACTATCTCTCGCACGCCTATTCCGTGTCAGGTACCGCGTGCATGCCAAAAACACAGTAGTGGGTAAGTCAGATGTGGTTCCAGCTCTCGTGGAACCCACCTGCTGGTGGAGGGCACACATGAACAGTTACAGGACACATGACAAGTGATCGGATGTGGTAGGACCCCCTTGGGACCAATGATGGGCACAAACCTGTATTGAACTTCTTCCTTCTCCTCTCTATTCCATTTTTTTTTAAAGTTTTTAAAACATTTTTTTTAATGTTTATTTTTGAGAGAGGGAGAGACAGAGTGCGAGCTGGGGAGGGGCAGAGAGAGAAAGGGAGACACAGAATCCAAAGCAGTTTCCAGGCTCCAAGCTGTCTGCACAGAGCCCGACTCGGGGCTTGAACTCACAAGCCGTGAGATCATGACCTGAGCCGAAGTCGGACATTCAACTGACTGAGCCACCCAGGCGCCCCTAAGTTTTTTTTATATTTATTTATTTTTAAGAGAGACAGAGTGTGATCAGGGAGGGGCAGAGAGAGAGGGAGACACAGAATCCAAAGCAGGTTCTAGGCTCCGAGCTGTCCGCACAGATCCCGACGTGGGGCTCGAACTCACAAGCTGTGAGATCATGACCTGAGCCGAAGTCGGACGCTTAACTGACTGAGCCACCCAGGCACCCCTCTCCTCTCTATTCCATTCTTCCATAAAGGTCCTCAGAGGCTCCTAAACTTTTCTGGGTCCAGATTCTTCTGAGCCTTCTGCAAACTATGTATCCTCTGCTCCTGAAACAGCAACACACACACACACACACACACACACACTCACATGCACACACTCATTCATACCCTTTCACATACATGCACAAGCACTGGGACAGGTTACATAGCTTTCAGGATCCCTTATTCAAATTTTGTTAAGAATTCTATGGGGCGCCTGGGTGGCTCAGTCGGTTAAGCATCCGACTTCAGCTCAGGTCATGATCTCATGGTTTGTGAATTCGAGCCCCGCGTCGGGCTCTGTGCTGACAGCTCAGAGCCTGGAGCCTGCTTCAGATTCTGTGTCTCCCTCTCTCTCTGCCCCTCCCCTGCTCATAGTCTGTCTCTCTCCCTCTCAAAAATAAATAAACATCAAAAAAAATTTTTTTAATAAAAAAAATAAAGATTTCCCTCCAGCTTCAGCCATTACCCAGAAACCCAGTGTCTTGGGAGGACAGATTCCCTGGGAGACACATATTTTCGTGAGGATGCCGGGAGACTTCTCCCAAAGCCGAACCTGGCAGCCTGGCATCGTCGTGGCCCCCCAGGGAGGTTGTCCCCTGAGAGGTGGGGCTTGAGTAGACTTGGAGCAAAAAGAACTTTTAGGGCGGGAAGGAAGAATATGAAGAACACAGAGACCCCAAGATGGGGATCAGTGTAGCTTTAATGGGTCGGCAAGGTGACATTTTGGGGAAAAGTCATCTGCTCGTGCAGATGAGCAGGTGTTAACTGTGAATCCACACAATGAGTAAGCGTGAAACTACTTTTGTAGGGGTTCTTTTCTTTTCTCTTCTTTTTTTTTCTTTTCTTTTTTTTTCTTTTCTTCCCTTCCCTTCCCTTTCCTCTTTTTCCTTCCTTCCTTCCTTCCTTCCTTCCTTCCTTTATTTCTTTTTTACGTTTTTTGGGGGTGATCAAATACTTCTAATAGACTGTCACATGCACATGGCCCCAAGCTATAAATCCGGGAGGGAAACAGCATCCCCATCCACAGATACAGCCCCAGGGGGTGGTAGGGGGAAGGGGGGGACCTCAGCGTTTCCAGTGCCCCAGGAGACCCAACCTTCTCCACTGCCCAGTAAGCGGGCACGACCCCCACTCCCCAGCGCTGACCCCCAGAATGTGTCCCGCTTGAAGCCCAAGGCGTGTGTTCTCCGGTTGGCTGAGGGTGGAGGGCCCGGTGGTCCAGCATAGAACTATATTTAGTTAGGGACTCCCCCCCCCCGCCCCCGCAGGCGTATTTTAAAAGTGGTTTGACTCACACACACAAAAATCCTAGATTTGTATACGTGTTGTCAAGGCCACATTTGTTGTGAAGACCAAGGTAGGCCTACATCATCCGTACAAGATGAAAGGTTTGGCTGCCTTTATGAGGAAAAGCCCACCTCCCAGGCTAGGGGAGTCCTGGGCAAACGTGTCCCCCCACCATGCTGGGACTCGCGCGTCTAGCTCTGCACATGCGCGATGGGTATATATCCTTTAGATGTTAGACACGGTATCCTTCGAAAACTTCCCAGCAGACGTAAACGGCACTATTTACCAACGTATTTTATTCGCCATAGCTGGGGTGCCTAGTGCATGCCAGACCCAGTGCCGAGGCCGTGACATGCGTGTGTGACGTAATCCTCACATTTCCAGGGCAGGAAGACCTCTCTCAGATGAGGGCTCAGGCTTCCATGAGGACTCTGAGATAATGAATTCCTTCCTTCCAGCTCGCCTGCTCTCTGAGCGGTCCTAGAGACCCTGTTCTTGCTGGAGAAGCTACCTAGGCAGGCTGCTCTCAGAGCCTTGCACAGCAGGAAGAGATCCCAGGAGAGAATCGGTGAAATGACAGGCTAATCTGCATGTTTCCAGTCTATTTCCCACCCAGGAGCCCATGCCAGAACCTTCTAGTTTGGGCAATGCCTAGAACAACTTCCCACATTCTCCCGGGCACCCTTCCTAAAGTCTACATCAAGGTGGTGTCTAAGGAGCCCTCGTGGGGTCCACGCTCTCCCTGAGAGCAGGGCCTCCAGGGGCTGCTTCATAGACATCTGTGTCCTACTCACTAAGACCTACCCAAGACGTTAGGCCTTTAAATACAAAGGAGATGTGAAGAAAGGCTTTCGTATCTCTTGAAGAATAGGGAAGGGTCTCTTTTTCCCTCATGAACCATATCAGGGCCCCTTTTTAATTGGGAAGCTCGGCCAAGCTTCTAGCCCAATTACAGTCACCAGACAAGACCCCTTAGGCCAGCTCTGCACAGTAGAAACATACAGAAACCCCAGGCTAAGCTTGGTTAAAGAAGCAAAAAGAGGGACACCTGGGTGGCTCGGTCAGTTAAGCGTCCAACTTCGGCTCAGGTCATGATCTCACGGTTCATGAGTTCAAGCCCCACATCGGGGCTGTGCTCACAGCTCAGAGCCTGGAGCCTGCTTCTGATTCTGGGTCTCCCTCTCTCTCTGCCCCTCCCCTGCTTGCACTCTGTCTCTCAACAATAAATAAATGTTAAAAAAAAATTAAAAAAAAAAAAAGAAGAAGAAGCAGCGGGGCCAAGCATCAAGGGCTAAGCATCTTCTGGGGCAGGAAGAAGGCCTCCGGATTTTCAGGAGCCTCCTGCATTGACTCAGGTTATCTCCGGAAGGCTGGAAGGCTTCTATCAGCCCCAGGCCCGTCGCCTGCACCTCTAGGCAGAGAACAGGGCCAAGGGCAAAGCCCATGTCCTGTGAGGCCACATCCCTTACTGCTTCTCAGCACCAAAGTGGGCACCTGCGTGGGGGAAGGGGTGCGGGAGGGAAGACGGAGGGAGGTAGGGAGGGAGGGATGTGAGCTGGTCAGGAGGAGCGGGAACGGCCGCCCTCTGTCTCTAGGGCGCCCTGTCCCCACACTTGAGGAAGTAAGACTTCCAAACGGTAAGACCTGGATCTCAGCGCCTTTGACAGTTGTTTACAGGGAGCACCCCGGGGATGCTGTGGGCACTGAGAGCATTCTGCGGGTCTCCTCCTCCAATTCGCCATGACCCTGACCCCTCCCCCACCCTCCCAGCCTCGGTTTCCTCATCCACAAACATGGCTCTGCCTTCACCGTGAGGTCGAAGGAAGGCGGCGTCCTGGGTACTGACCGGCGCACAGCCCTTCCTCGGAACAGTGGCCACTGGGATGTCATGGGCTGTTTGCCAATAGCCATAAGAGCCCCATCTTTTCCCCATTTAGGTGCTGCTGGGCACCTCTTGACCATAGGAGGTCATCATCGGGGTGTATTTTTCTTCCTCTCTGGGCCTGCCTTGCAGAGTCTAGATAGCTTCCGAGATCCCAGACGACAAAACCGAATCGGGCTGAGACACAGCCCCGGCTCGGCTGCCCCAACCTAGCTGTTTCCACCGCATCCGGGATGAAAGGCAAATTCTAACTACAGGAGAAACGAAGGGTCTGATTCTGGTCAGAAAGGTAGACTTACCTCGTTTACTTCAGCAGATCCAAGTTAATCGTCTCTTTTCTTGTTAGGTATATGCAACAATACACATGCAATACTAAACATCATTAGCGTTGCATCGCCGACTTGTCTAAGGTCAACAATTGCGACCACCGAGCTCCGTGGACCTTGGAACTCATAGACCAGTGTACCTTGAAGGGCAGTCTGTTAGCCCCACTAAGAAGGCTTGATTTCAACCACCGACTTGTAAAACCCAGACTTTCTCTTTGAGAAAGGCACAATTAAACCAGTTAGATATTTCTGGGAGGCGTTTATGAGGACGGCAAAAAACGGAGCAATCTGATGTGATTCTGTCCTTGATTACATTTGGCTACAAAATCCCAAATGACTCTCTGGATGATGGCTTTACCCAGTATTTTCGTTAGCCTCTTTGTCTCGTTTAGAGAAATATAGGCTCTTATGTGGTTTTTGAAAAGCCTATGTCCTGTTGCGTAAGAGACAGAACTGATGTGCTCACCACGGGTTTATTCAAAACAAATGATGAGGGCACCTGGGTGGCTCAGTCGGTTAAGCGTCCGACTCTTGATCTTGGCCTCAGGTCATGATCTCACGGTTTGTGAGTTCAAGCCCCATGTCGACAGCAAGGAGCCTGCCTGGGATTCTCTCTCTCCCTCTCCCTTTCTCTCTCTCTCTCTGCCCCTTCCCTACTCATGCTCTCTCTCAAAAATAAATAAATAAACATTTAAAAAACCCCACAAATTCAGGGTTGTCCCATATCCTCCTTTGTCTTAGTTTCCAAACAGACACATCCAATCATAAAAACTCTTACCTGTTAATGAGATCTAAAATAGTGTGTTCCTCTCACTTCACCACAAACCCTGAGGCTCTTCCGGTTTTTCATGTTTGTAAAGCCCTCTGTGCTGGCGTTGGCCGCCCATATGGGGCACTGCTCGGCAGAGACCTTACCCCTGGGAACCCACACAGAGAAATGTCTCCTCCACAGCAGGTTCCTTCCCACACCGCCCCCCCCCCAAAAAACAGGCAAGATGACAGTGCATTTCCACAAAAAAAAGGGTGGGGGGAAACTATTCCATGCTCATTGATTACAAGAACAAATATTGTTAAAATGTCGATACTACCCAAAGCAATCTACACATTCAGTGCAATCCCTATCAAAATAACGCCACCATTCTTCACAGAGCTAGAACAAATAAGCCTACAATTTGTATGGAACCAGAAAAGACCCCGAATAGCCAAAGCAATCTTGAAAAAGAAAACCAAAGCAGGAGGCATCACAATCCCGGACCTCCAGCTATACTACAAAGTTGTAATCATCAAGACAGTATGGTATTGGCACAAAAACAGACACTCAGATCCGTGGAACAGAATAAGGAACCCAGACATGGACCCACAAACGTATGGCCAACTCCTCTCTGACAAAGCAGGAAAGAATATCCAATGGAATCAAGACAGTCTCTTCAGCAAGTGGTGCTGGGAAAACTGGACGGAGACATGCAGAAGAATGAACCTGGACCACTTTCTGACAGTGCATTTCGAGGAGCTTGAGGAACATGGCGATACTCACTGTGAGTTCTGTGGGCACCATGATGGGTCGGATGCAAGCTTGCTTCTAGGAAGAGAAGGCAAAAATCAAAAAGAGGTCTGTCTTATAAATGAACAGTAATAAACGCCTAACGATGGAGACTGGAGGCTATATCTGTTTGTCCTTGTGCAAAAAATATAAAAATCCCAGGCGAGAGTTACAGACCATGTTACATCGACACCAAGCCAAATAGTCTAGATTCCAAAATGATCTTGGTTGTCAACATAGAAACGAGAGAAACCTCTCCCCTAAGAGCCCCTTTGGGGACTTCATATTTTCCCAGCGTTCTTTTTACCTGAGTTCATTTGCTCTCGACTCCACTTCTCAGTCAGGGTCTGTTTTGCTAAATGCCCCCCTCCTTATTTTACCAACCAGGGGGCTCCTGAAGATCACAGGACAGAGGTTGGCTTGAGACCTCTCTGGGCCCCAACACCTACCTACTCCAAGCTGACTTCCATAAATCTCGGCTGTTGTGCGTATGTGTTTTGAATCTCTGTAAACCCACCCCTGTATGACTAAGGGAACAATAGCTTGCTTCACTCGAGGACGTGTCTCCGCCTGAGCCAGGCATTTCTTTTTATATTTTTAGCAAGGAAAAGTTCCCAAGAAACACGTCTAGCACCACACCCCAAGTTTTCAGAATAAAACAATTCTCCTTCATAGATTCAACCCTCACCTGTTGGTTTCCTTTCTACAACACAACATCGTGACTCATCCTCCTTTTCTGAGAGTGTGGTGGTTTTCAGCACCTAACGGTGGTACAACCACTTTGGAAAACCGTTTGTCAGTTTCTTAAAAAGTTAAACATAAGGGCGCCTGGGTGGCTCAGTCGGGTAAGCGTCCGACTTCAGCTCGTGTCATGAGGTCAGAGTTCGTGAGTTCAGGCCCCATGTCAGGCTCTGTGCTGATAGCTCAGAGCTTGGAGCCTGCTTGGGATTCTGTGCCTCCCTCTCTCTCTGCCCCTCCCTTGCTTGTGTTCTCTCTCTCTCTCAAAAATAAGTAAATAAACATTAAAAAAAAAAGTTATACATACACCCAGCACGTGACCTAACCATCGCCCTGCGATGTCCTTCCCTAAGAAAAATGCAAGCATGTGTCCACACAAAGACTGATGCAGGAATGTTCGTAGCTGCTCTATTGCAACAGCAATTACTGGAAATAACCCAAATACTGGATACCCTATCCATTATCAGGAAGGGATACATGGACCGTGGGCATAGCCACACAATGGAATCAGAATGAACAACTGATACTCACAGTCGTACGAATGAATCTCAAAATAATTATGCTACATAAAGAAGCCAGACCAAAGCACGCATACAGCGTGATTCCACTTACATAAAATTCTAGAAAATGCAAACGAATCTAGCGTGAGAGAACACAGACCAGTGATTTCCTGGTGAGAGAGGGAGAAGAGGCGGGGGAGGGTGTGAGGTGAGCGAGGGCACAAAGGCTCACAAGGAAGCCTTTGGGGGTGACACATATACTCATGATACTCATTACGTGAAAGTTTCACGGGTATACGTATGTCAGAGCTTGTAGTCTGCACTATAAATGTAATCCTTTGTAGTTGGACCTCAGTAAAATGATTCGAGTAAAGAAAAGAAAGTGAGTGAGAGCTAATGGAAATTTTCTGGCTTACTTCCCTCCTCAGAGTCCTATCTGGCCTTTAGCAGGTGGGGAGGAAGGCAGCCAGAACTTCTTCCTTGAAACCTTCTTGCCAGCTGCTTCTTGAAAATGCCTTGGAGTGCCTTGTGCCATTCTCACGGAACTGAGGGCTCAAGATGAACTCGGGTTTTCAAGCTTAGATTAGAGAGATAGACAGATAGATAGATAGATGATAGACACATAGATGATAGATAGATAGATAGATAGATAGATAATAGACAGACAGATAAATGATTGATAGATGATAGATGAGATAGATAGATAGATAGATAGATAGATAGATAATAGATAGATAATAGACATATTATAGACAGATACATAGATTGGTTGATTGATAGATTGATAGATGGCAGATACATAGATAGATGATAGATAGATAGATAGATAGATAGATAATAGGTGGATAGATAGATAATAGATTAGAGATAGATAAATAAATAGAATGATAAATTGATAGATGATAGACACATAGATGATTGATAGATAGATAATAGATTGATGATTGATAGATAGATGATAGATGAGATAGATAGATGATAGATGAGATAGGTAGATAGATAGATAATAGATAATAGATTGTAGACAGATAGATTGATAGATTTATAGATGACAGATACATAGATGATAGATAAATAGATAGATAATAGGTAGAGAGATAGATAATAGACAGATTAGAGATAGATAAATAGACTGATAGATTGATAGATGATAGATGGATAGATAGATGATAGATGATAGATGAGATAGATATACAGATAGATAATAGATAATAGACATATTATAGACAGATACATTGATTGATTGATTGATTGGTAGATTGATAGATGACAGATAGATAGATAGATAATAGGTGGATAGATAGATAATAGACAGATTAGAGATAAATAAATAGACAGATTGATAGATGATAGATGATAGAGACAGATAATTTATGTGTATATGCACATGTATTTGTGTTTCACACACATTTCCTGGCACTGTCCCCCAAGGGCTCCAAAACAATGACCCAGCAGACAAGCACCTAGTGCCCTGATCTTGGTCTCTAAATACCTTCTTCCACCAAAAGGAAGCAGGACTCTGGAGAAATGTCTGATTCCACAGCTAGGGCAATTGCAAGACGCACCCAGAACTGATTTTTTGCATCAGCAAGCAAGCAGGTGTTCAAAGGACCATGAGGACCCGTCAAAAGGACATAGCTGCCAACTTGATGGGGCTCCCGCCAGCCAAATCAGAGGCAACTCGGGCACCAAATTAAATAACGATGGCCATCCTCGTAGCACGTCCAACTACGTGAGGATCCAGGAGTCCGTACTAATGAAAATAAATGAAAACATGAACAAAGAGGTGAAAAACCTCTTCTTGCAGTGCCAGCTAATACATATATAAAGGGGTCCTGGGATTAGAAACTCGCCAATGGCTGCTGAAATTAGCGGGGGGATGTTTGATGAGGAAAGGGTGTTTACCTCCTCTCAGAGGGCGACTCCCCAAATTACATACGGTCCCATTGACTTTACCATCCTCTTTTTTTTCCTCCCTGAATCATGCTCTGAACCAATAAATCATTTTTTGAAATGCCCGGTTAAATTTGGGTCTTCCTCACTCAGCTCGTTTAATTTTATTACAGCTTGGCGAACAGAGAGATTGGTTTTCGAGACATTAATTAGCCAGAAAATACCACATGTATTTCTAGTAGCTGCATAAAAAGACTTGAATATTCGGGAGCCTGGGGGGCTCAGTCGGTTGAGCACCCAACTTCGGCTCAGGTCATGATCTCACTGTTCATGGGTTTGAGCCCCGCGTCCGGGCTCTGTGCTGACCGCTCAGAGCCCGGAGCCTGCTTCCGATTCTGTGTCTCCCTCTTTCTCTGCCCCTCCCCTGCTCATACTCTGTCTCTCGGTCTCTCAAAAATGAATAAACGTTAAAAAAGAAATTTAAATAAAGACTTGAATATTCATCGGATGACATCAACGAAAACAAGCTCCCAAGGAAAGAAGCCACATAAAGAAGAAAGAGTGGCTTTGGTTATGGTTCATTATAGCTAGTTAGTTTTAGGTTGAAAATAAAGACTGCGGATGATGATATTGGTAAGGGTTTGGGGAAGAGACCTCCACATTGCTGTGGGGAGTATAAATTGCGTGTCCCCGTGCTCTCCAGCCTTCAAGGGCCAGCAAAAAAAAAAAAAAAAAAAAAGTCACCTCCTTAATGAAGCCCTCCTGGGTTTCCCCGATGCTGGAGACGGGATGGTTGATATTTGCACCTCTCCTGCCCTCTTGCCCTGTGCAACCTTCTCGGAGTATTAAGCTACATCTGTCAAATTTACAAAGCACAACAGCCCTGGCTCAGCACTTCATCTGCTGGGAACATGTTCTATTGCTGTTTCCACAAAACAGCCTAAATAAAGATACGTATATGGAGATGTATGTGGCAATTTTTTCGCAGAACAAAAAAAACCAGAAACAACCTAAGTACCCAACAATTGGCAATATTCTGATACAGCTTTCAGTAAAACACAAGGAGCCCGGGGGCACCTGGGGGGCTCTGTCAGTTAAACGTCGGACTCTCGATCTCAGCTCAGGTCATGATCTCTCGGCTCATGAGTTCCAGCCCCACCTCGAGCTCTGTGCTGACAGTGCGGAGCCTCCTTGGGATTTTCTCTCTCTCCCTCTCTCTCTGCTTCTCCCCTACTCACTCACTCTCTCGCAAACTAAATAAGTGAACACTAAAAAAAAAAACCTACAGAAGTCACCCATAAATGGAATAAAATAGACCTCACGCTGATATAAGGAGGTCCCCAAGAGTATTAGGTAGAAAGGCAAGGTAGAAGACTGTGTTGCACGGTCTTTAAGAAAAAAAAAAATGTAAAAGTTACACACTTCACTGCTCATCAGTACTGAAACATTTTCTGCAAGGAGCTTGAACAATTATGACCCGTGGAAAGTGAGACTTTCGTTTTTTTTCCTTTAGGTTATGAAAACTATTTAAATATGTTCCTTTGTGCGTGAAATTTTATTTTAAGAACTATCATAAAAATAACTCGTCAACCTTTTTTTTTTTTTTTAAGAAGCCCCAGTTCTCTTCCCTTCCGTACACCTGTTTGCAGATCTCATCCCCAGGAGGTACCCACAGCTGCCCCAGTGAAGGGTCTGGAAGGCAGTCAGGGCTAGTAATCAAATTCTCGGCAGCTTCGGTTTGCAACTTTGAGAGCCTACATCAGCTTTCCGTGAAGGTTTCTTTTTCTGCTATGATAAATGTGTTTCTGGCTCACAGAGACACTACTAATAGGGGCCCCTGGGTGGCTCAGTCGGTCAAGCGTCTGACTTCAGCTCAAGTCATGATCTCGTAGTTCGTGGGTTCAAACCCCGCGTCGAGCTCTGTGCTGACAGCTCGGAGCCTGGAGCCTGCCTCAGATTCTGTGTCTCCCTCTCTCTCTGCCCCTCCCTGGCTTGTGCTCTGTCTTTCTCTCTCTCTCTCTCAAGAATAAATGGATATTAAAAAAAAATTTTTTTTTAAAAGAAAGACGCTGCTGACGGCTCTCCACGTATCCCCTCTCTCCTCCATCAGACTACTTTCCAAAGATTTCATTGCACCAGTTGCAAAGTCTCCAAGCTCGCTTTCATTTTCTCTTCGGCCCTGAGAAGGAGGCAAACACCCACAAACAACAAAGCGTCCTGAAAGCAGACCCCTCTCCGGTCTGCTGGGAGCGCTCTCTGGCGTCTGGCTCAGTGCGGCCCCAGTCTCTCCCCGGTGGTGCTCCCGGTGGCCCCATTGCGGTTCTGCAACCGCTGGGATCTGCGAAGCCTGCCCCTGTGCCGTAGCATAATGGGCTGAGGTGGGGGGAACACGATGGACCCCCGTTTGAAAGCCCCCGTCTGTCCCTTGGTGCAGCCCTTTCTGCCTGGGAGACCAGCCCTCACCGCGCCTAGTTTCCTCAGCTGTAAAATGGAGGTGAGAGCCCAGCCTCCTGCAGGACCCCGTGGCAAAGGTCAAGTGCCATGCTCTTTGCGGAATGCAGAGAGCTCTGTGGGAAGGAGAGGGAACATGCTTCATCCCCCCCCCCCCCCCCCCGCTCACCCCTGCAATGTGTCTTGACACCTGAAACACCTGCTTGGCTTGAACTCTGTATGAGACATGATCCAAGTCGTCCAGAAGCTCACGTTCAAGGGTAATGAGCTCGTCATCGCTGCAAAATACCAGCAAGGCTAAATGCTACGAGTCGCTTTGGGAATTAGGAGGCAGAAGTCATGACCCCAGTGCAACTCGGGAGGGCTTCCCTGAGGAGGTGACATTTTTGCTGACCCCTTGAAGGCTGGAGAGCATGGAGACATGCAAAGAGGGGAGGGAACCCTGCTCGAGGACAGGGAAACGTATCAACAAAGGCATGAAGGCCAGAAAACAGGAAGCGTGTACAGAAACCTTGGTGGGGTGGGGGAGCGGGGGGAAGGGAGCGCTGCTAATTCAATTTTTTTTAAAAAAAAAGGACCTAGGAGAAAAGTTAGGCTGACATCCATTACTGCCCCCGGCCATGCGTTTTTGCTCCCTGCGGTCCTTAGGTAATCACCACGAAGATCATCACGGAGGGGCACCTCGCTGGCTCCGTGGGTTGAGCCTCCGACTCTGGTTCGGGTCATGATCTCACAGTTCATGAGTTTGAGCCCCGCATCGGGCTCACTGCTGTCAGCCTGTCAGCGCAGAGCCCGCTTTGGATCCTCTGTCTCTCTCTCTCTCTCTCTCTCTCTCTGCCCCTCCCCTGCTCGCTCCCTCTCCGTAAGTGAATCAATAAATAAAACAAAACCATCGCGGAGCGTCTGCGGCTGCAGCATTTTCCCGTCCCTGCTCCCCGTAGCCAGTGAATTGGATACAGATACTGACGGGAGTCAGGAATTCAGGTCTCACGTCCACGTTTGTCCGACTCGCTACACTGAGATTGAATCATCTATTTGTTAGTAGCTCTGCCCGCCACCCCACCCCGCCCCCCACCCCCGGCACAAAAGTGGGGTCTCTGAGCCGTCTCTCGGGCCGGCTGCTCGCCAAGCCTGGGTCGGGCGCCCGCCTCCCTGCCCCCCAGTAGACGCTGCAGCCTGTGAGTGGGGAGTCCTTGAACTTGGCCGGGAGGGGTGGGAGGGGGCGGGGGGGGGAGGTGGAGGAAGCCTTCAGAGCAGATAGACGGATATGGAGAAAAGAAGCATCGAGCTCCAGGGGCTGAAAGGGCAGATGGGCTTGGGCCTGTTCAGCAGGGGGAGGAGGAGACGGGCCCTGGGGGGCTGGTGGTTGCCCCGCGTTTCCAGCTCTGGGCTCCTCAGTGGCCCTTCCGGCAGGTGCAGGGCAATAGCGAACAGAGAACTGGAGAGGGTTGGGGTGTTTGGAAGGACACAGCCGTAGTCACGGATGGGTCACTGAAAACGAAGCAGCTTTGCTTTTCTTCCGATTATAAAGGAGATTTTGCACGTTTTGTAATGTACCAGAAAAACAACAACAACAACAACAAAAAACCCAAAGCAAATGTATACGGGGAAGAAAATAAACACCGCTCAAACACCCCTTGCTTGGGTCAGCCTCTGTTCACTTTCTTTACACTTTTTCCCACACATGCACCCTTAGTGGGAAGGGAATCGGACCACACAACCCATTTTCTATCTTGCGTTCTCATTACCCCTCTTTCTGGTGCACGTTTCACACCAGTGACCGCGGGGCTGTCATCGGACTGGATGGCTGGGGGGTGTTCTGTTGTCTGGCGATGCCACACTTCACTTAACCAGTCACCGCTTAGAGCGGAGTTTGCTTGTTTCCGATTTTTCCCTGCTACGGAGAAGGCTGCCCCAAACATCTGTCCCGCGGGGCTGCCTCTCGGACCCGAGGACCTCCTGGGGGCTTCGCTTTCCCAGTCCTGACCCCCTTCTTGTCACCTGCCCCGAGCACCTGCTTCTCCCTCCTGTAAGTCACAAATCACAGAACTCACTGCCTCGAACCTTTACTTCACACGTGTGGGTGGGAGGGAGTCTTCTGACTCATCCCTGGAAACCTGGGCAGGCCACTACCGGACTCGCCTTTGCCTTCTTGGAAGCTTCTAGCAAAGTGCCTGGGGCTCACGACCACTGAACAAATGAGTGAGAGCCTGGGTTTTAGAAGCCATCGAGGAAACACAAGAGTGGGGGGGCACAGGAGACACCGAGAAGGGTGATACTCACTGTGGAGGGCAGCGGGAGATGCTCCGCGAGAAGGTGGGTCCCACCAGCTCCGTCGGGGGGCAAGGGCTGGCCTGCTCTCTGCCTGGGATGAGGGGCAAGGCTTCTACGAGTGTTGTGCAGGCAATATCGGTAAAAACACCAGAGAGGAAGTCAGGCCACCCCTACCTGCGTTGTCACTGGTGGGGTGGCCTGGGAGGGTGGGGAGCAGGGAGTCACCAGCTGCAACCTCAGCAATCAGCAGAATCGATGATTTGCAACCAGAAGTGAAAAGCCAAGACGTCCTGGGCTAAGGGAAACCATCTTCTCTGAAGACACACACGCAGACCGATGGTCTACAAAAACATCTTTTCCTAGACAGCACAGCCACTCCAGGGAAAAGGGGAAAGGAGGGGCTGTGGAAAAACAAGCCTTGCCAGGCTACCGGGGTGTGTGTGCGAGGTTTCCTCGGGCGGCGTTGCCTGGACAGGCCGACGTGGGACCGTCACCCCCAGCTCCATCTACCACCACGTAACCCCCTTTTGGCCTTGACAGGTGGACCTAAACCCACAGAGCTGGGCCAGGCGATGCGGTAGCTACTGGCCACGTGTGCCTTTTTCAGTTCAAACTAATTAAAATGAAACTAGTCCCCTAGTCGCACCAACCACATTATAAGATCTGGATAGCCACCCGTAGCTGGCGGCTTCCGTGGCAGGCAGCACAGATGTCTAAAAATCCTATTGAATGGTGGCCCTCCTTTAGAAAATCATGGATGTGATACACACCCAGGAACACGGGGAATGCTGGGGGGTCACAAACACCTTAAAACTGGGGTCAGATACGGTAAGATTTTATTGTCACGTAACTACCATACGTCAGGTACGTAGACCCTGACAACACGTTTCATCTGATTAAGGTTGGGTGTTTCGATGACATTTTTTTAAAAAACCTACGCATACACAGGGGCAGCCGGGTGGCTCGGTCGGTTGAGCGTCCGACTGCAGCTCAAGTCATGATCTCACGGTTCGTGAGTTCGAGCCCCGCGTCAGGCTCTGTGCGGATGGCTCGGAGCCCGGAGCCTGCTTCGGATTCCGTGTCTCCCTCTTGCTCTGCCCCTCCCCCACTTGCACCTTGTCTCTCTCTCTCAAAGATAAAATAAAAACATTAAAAAAAGCATTAAAAAAAAAGCCTAAGCATACATGAAGTTATATTCTTAATGAAGCTCACAGGTGAAGTTTTCCAGCCCACAGCTATGGTAGGGCCCTCCGTCACAACACGGTCACACCCTCTTCTGGGCCCCAGGGTCAGGTGCCGTGCCTGGTAGTTGAAGGGTGTTTAGGGGATGATCATGGCCTAGAAGCCGCAGCCCGTAACTTCTACTGTCTGTAACGGAGAAAAGACCCCAGTCCGTTCCTTGTCGTTATTGCAACAGAGGCCTCTCTCTCATTTTTGTCGCGGGGTGCAATCACGAGTGAAGACCGATTTCCTCTTTGCGGTACTTTTGTCGTCCTGCGGACCCACCGGTGCCCTCTGGCAGAGTGGGTCTCCCCAGACGCGTGGCCCCTCAATCACCGTCCATTCATACAGAATAAAGTGACGCCTTCGATGCATCTGGACTGATTATCTAAATGGGAAAGGCCAATGAACAGCACATCCGAAAGTTACAGACCATGAGCTGTAAGAACGAAAGCAATGGGTGATTCAGCAGCCTCGAGGGAGCCGTGAGTTCCCTGCTCTTGGCCCATATTCATTGAACGTCGTGTCTAAAAGGGTACACCAGCCAAGGGCTCTGGCTCTCTCACTTCTACATTGGCAATTGTTGATGGAAAAGGAAGGGGCGATGGAGAGGGGAAAATGCTCCCTGAGCTGATCTTTGGCTGTCTTCGGGCAGGCGGAGCAGGGCACTTGCTTGTCCCCGGGGTGGGACCGGGGCCTGGGGGAGTCCCAGGAGGCTGAGACACTGCTATAGATGCAAGGGCCCCCCGGGGCGAAGAAGATGCCGTGTTTCCACGTCCTCCCGACTCAAGCTGTTTCTTCGCCAGGTAAGGGCATCCCAGGTAGACACGGCCGGCCACCGGGCAGATGGGTGGGGTGAGGCTGGCGAGAGGAAGGGAAGTCGGGGAGGGGGTTCAGGGAAGAAGGGAGGGCTAAACGTGCTGTCGTGGGGAGACATCCTCCTCTGTGTGGACCCTCGTGGTCCAGGTGAGGTAGGGAGGCTCGGGCAGCACCAAGGCGCGGCCGAGAGGAGGCCCGAGGCTGGGAAGGCAGGGAGGCGTGAAGAAGGAGAAGAGACAGCCGACTTCTCAAAGGAGCCAAGACCAACGTGATTCTTTTGGCCGCCACCCAGCCTGGGTGTATTCCTTGCAGGGAGCACCCCTGACTTTTCTGTTCCCTCTCCCTGTTTCGCCACGTGCAGCTAGAATTCAGAGCTGGGTGCTTCTGAGGTTGCCGACTCCCTTTCACGGCGGGCATTTCTCTCTTTGTCTGCTAACTCCGCGAGGACGGGGCCCGTGGCGTCTTGCCCGTGGTGCATCTAGGGGCTTACTAATCATCTTTTGACTACATTAATGGAAAAGACAAACCTCACGGAAGTGCTGGGGGTGTCGAACAGTGGCATCCAATGATCGAGCTTTTCCACGGTGGCGGGAACGTTCTAGATCTCTACCGTTCAGTGGGCAGCCGCCAGCCACAGGTGGCTGATGTGGGTCTAAACGGCAGTCAGCGTGCCTAAGAAACTGATATGTTGCATTGCACTGTATTTATTTTATTGCCGTGGGTTTAAATTTAAATTCAAATAACTCCACGGGGCTAGTGGCCACCATAGTGGCCAGGACAGGACAGGTCGACGCTGCAGCTAATATCTGTACCTTGCGATGGCTCAGTCTGATACAAGCCGGGGGCAGCCGGCCCAGGGCAGACCACTCTCCTCTCCTAGAGCACAGAGGGGCTTGAAGGGGAGTCCCTTCTGCCCCAGCAGCCTTAAATCCAGCACAGGCTTTCACTCCATTGGTTTTGCAGGACACCTGTAGATTCTTTAAATTGCTCATGTTTGGAGAGAGAGACACAGAGAGAGAGATGAAGGAAGGGAGAGAGGGAGTGGGGGGGAGAAGGTGTGGGGTCCACGCCACACAGCAGCAGAAGGACTGAGAGGGAGGGAGAGACATGTGACCCACAGGAGCTGGCGAACGATGGGATGTTGCAGGGGTGGGGGAGCAAGGTCATGGGGAGGCCCTGGAAACACCCAGATGCCTCTGATGGAGAGGGCACGGGACCGGAAACGTGGGTTTGAGCAGACAGCGACACACATGACACGGGGTGTAAAACGGCAGAAATGCGGGAGTGGTGAGGGGTGATGAGGTAGGGCTCACTAAGGAGGCGACATTTAAGACCCGAATCCCAGGGCATTCCCATGAAGGTGGAGATTGGGTTGGCCATTCCCAGCGGGGGGGGGAACAGGTGGCAGGAAGTGCCTGCAGCCAGAGAAACAGGAAGGGCCCGATCTTGTGGGGACTGGAGGCCAAGAGGCCGTAGTTTTGATCTGATGCCCGGGGTGATGGAAAGTCCCCGAAGGGATTCATGTAGGCAACAACGCGACCCAAGTTCCACTTCTAACAGATCACAGGCTGTTGTGTGGGAAACCTCAGGAGAAACGGCGAGACCAGGTTTGTGTGTGGGCCATCGGCTGAGCACCCCCGGCCAGAGGCATCACAGCTTCCCCTTAGCTGGGCCACTGCAGGAGCCAGAACCCCCCGGCCCTGCCACCACTGTCCCTCCACCGACTTCCGCCTCCGGGGAGGCATCTGGGTGAATTCAGAGTCCTCACCTCCTCCCTCCCTCCCCACACCCCAGATGCAGGGAGGGCCGATCTGTGCAATAAACGATGACAACTTCTACAGCCAGATGTGCTGGAGGCGATTTTTCTTTTTTATAAAAAGACTATTTTTTACAGCACTTTTCAGTTCACGGCAAAATCGAACGGAAGGTACAGAGAGTCCCCACATATCCCGTCTTCCACAGAGGAGCCCCAGAGGGTACATTTACTGCAGTTAATGAACCCACATGGACATATCATGATCATTCTACATCTGTCGTTTACTTTAGGGTCCCCCTGGTGTTGCACACTCTATGGGTTTGGACAAACGAACCCTGTGATGACACGTAAGCGCCTTTACGGTATCGTCCAGAACAGTCTCACTGCCCTAAAAATCCTCTGTGCTCCCCCTGTTCATCCCTCCCTCCCCACGAGCCCTGGCAAACACTGATCCTTTCGTGGTCTCCCTAATGTGCCCTTTCCACAGTGTCCTACAGTTGGAAGCCTCCCTCGTGTCGCCTTTTCAGATTGGCTTCTTTCGCTGAGTAAAATATATTTAAGTTCCCCACCCGTCTTTTCAAGGCTTCCCGGCTCCTTTCTTTTTAGCACTGAAAAATACTCCACCATCTGGATGGACCGCAGCTCGTTTACCCGTTCACCTACACCAAAGGACACCGTGGTTCCTTCCACGTTTGGGCAGTTACGAGCAAAGCGGTCGTAAGCGTCCGTGCACTGGGTTCTGGGTGGGCACAGTCTTCAGCTCCTCTGGGTAAATACCAAAGAGCTCGATGGCCGGAGGAGACGTTAAGAACACGTTTGGCTTTTTAAGAAACCCCCAAACTGTCTTCCAAAGCGGCTGTACCCATCTTGCATTCCCGGCAGCCACGAGCAAGCGTTCCTGTCGCCGCGTGGTAATGCCACGTCGTTTTAATTGACACTTTGCCGACGACCCATGATTATTTGCTATTTGACTGTACTTATGGGGGTCTAATCACCGGGCTCTCTACTGTGTTCTGTTGATCTATTCATTTATTCTTCCCCCCAATACCACACGGTCTGGATTACTGACAGGCTTTATAAACTTGAGGGCTTTTGGGTGACCCTAAAAAAAATCAGACCATTAAACTTTTAACTTGTTTTCCTTATAAGCAATGTAAATAAAAGTGGCCCCCCCCCCATCCCACAGCTTCATCCTGTCCCCTGTTTTCTCCATGATGTCGACTCTCGCCCTGTCCCTGACCCCGTGATGCACTGATACGTGATACATTTTTGAACGTTCAAAATGGCTGGTGTTTTTTAAAAGTCAGAAAATTTCCAGGGCATTAAAATAGCTGTGTCAAAATGTCCTCAGTTTCAAAATGGCCACATCAAAACAACCACATGAAAAGATCAGGTCCCTACAACAGAGCCCAAAGTAGAGCTTCTTGGGGGTGGGGGTTGGGGGGGCCGCTGGCCTGAGGCCTCCGGGCCCCTGTTTCCCTCTCAGCATCACACCTGTCAAGCATGCAGTCCCTCATTGAGCCTCCGGCGGGGAACCACGAATTAAGTCGCCATCCTGGGCCTCAGATTATTTGCAGGGTTCCATCTAAGAAACAGTCATCCAGTTTTTGCTGCGAACCACATTTCGAAAAAGTATGTCCCAGAACAGCCTATCGGAGTCCCACGGCCCAGAGTGTGGGTAGGTGCTCAGCAAAATGTGAAACGGTTTGCAAAACAGGCAAAGCAGCATTTTGAAGGTTCTGAGGGGCCCTGCAGAAAAGAAACCTGCTTGACAGTGTTTAAACTCGGAACTTGTTTTTCAGTAG
The DNA here is from genome assembly GCF_018350215.1 of Panthera leo. Taxonomy (NCBI): domain Eukaryota; kingdom Metazoa; phylum Chordata; class Mammalia; order Carnivora; family Felidae; genus Panthera; species Panthera leo. The sequence continues at coordinate 15,511,251 of NC_056680.1, read as the reverse complement.
TGTTGAGTGGTTTCTTCAGCGTGTCTCATGCTGTAGGACTTTGGGACCCCTAGTCTCGTCTCCCTCTCTGACGTGTATTGATGAAGCCTTTTCCCCTGTACGCCAGACGACACGAGAGGGAGACGTCTGCTGTCCACCAACCAGGGAGCTCCGAGGAGAGGCTGGGGGACAGGTCCCCTTCTCCTCCTCTGTCCTGCCGCTACCACTGAGACGACCCGTTCTTCCTTCCTGCTGCCTTCAAAGACTTTGCTCATTTCTCGTTCCTTTCTAAGGCTCCTACTGCCTACCTGGTTTCTCGAACCAACCCCCAACCTTCCCCCAGATGGCCCAGAAAGAGAGTGAAAGGTCCACGCTTAGCAGAGCAGTGCTGGGCGACGGCCGTGGACCGTGTGTCCCGGGAAGTACTTTCCTTATCTGTAAAATGTGGGACTAGCAGCCCCTGGGAGGGTTGCCGTCAGGGCAAAAAGAGCTAACTCGGGCAAGAGCCCAGCCGGGGCCCCTGGCCCATGCTCCGTGAGCGGTAACTGCTGCTGAACAGTGTCATCACAGCGTTACCGTTATATCTGGGTCTGTCCCATGCTGCGCTTACTCAGAGCGTGTTCTTTGTCTCAGAGCCACAGTTTACTCTTTTGTAAAACAGGACATTGGTATCTATGCCCCAGGATTGCTATAGGGGGCTCCTGGCATTCTGCAGGTGCCAAAACAATAGTGCTGGCCATTTTTCTGTTAAGAGACTTCATTTCTAAACACTACAGAGAAATCCCATAAATGACAATACAGGAACATCACTCAAATTCAATGGAATCAGCAGGCCTTGGGCTCCCCTTTCTCCCCCCCCCCCCCCCCCCCCGCCCAGCTCTCTTTCACCCATCATGTCCAACCCCCCACCCCCTTCCTTCCGGCAACCATCACCTTTCTCTGTACTTATGGGCCTCTTTCTGCTTTTTGTTTGTTTGTCTGGCCTCCCCTCTCCAACAACCTTTCTTCCTGTGGCTCCAAGGTCTCTCGGGCTTTCTTGGGGCTTTCTCTCCTGTTCTTGGGGGAGAACGGCTCAGGCTTCCTCTTGCCTGTGATCTCGGCTCTTTTCCAGGGAAAGAGAAAATAAACAAATGTCCTGGGCACCTAGTTTGTGCAGGAGCTTTACAAACATCATCCCATGGAATCCCATAACAATTCTACAAGAAAGAGTGCGTCCTTTTTAAAGATGAGGACGCAGAGTCTTTGAGCAGCTAGCTGAATTTCCTGAGGAGTGCTCTAAAGGAAATAAACAAGGTGTATCAGTTGGTTATTGCTGAATAACAAACCACTCCGCAGTTTAGGGGCTTACCACAATGTTTATTATTTAGCTCTTGATTCTGTAAGTTACAATTTAAACCTGGGCTCAGCTGGACAGTTCTGGTCTCAACCACCCTCAACTGACCAAAGCCAGGACGGCTCATATGTCTGTGTCCACTAACAAGCTGACCAGGGCTGGCTGTACAGGATGGCCTGAGGTCTCATCCACGTGGTCCCCCATCCTGCGGCCGGCCAGCCTGGGTCTGTCCACACGCTGATGATGAGGTCCTAAGAGAAAGAGTTAGACGTGCACAAGGCCTCTCAAGGTCTGGGTTCAGAACTGGCCACTGTCACCTCTGTCCCATCCTAATGGCCAAAGTCACAAGTTTAGCCCAGATTCAAGTAGTGAGGAAGGAGACTCTACCTCTGGATGCAGAGAGCTGCAAAGTCCATTCCAAAGGGCAGGTAGGCATAAAGAGACACTACTGATTGGGGACATCAATGAAATTAACCTACCACACAGGCTGATGTGCGAGAGTGTGGCTGGCTGGTGGGAAAGGGAGAGGATAGGGCTACTTTGGGATAGAGGGCAGGACAGAGAAGCCTTCTCCAAGGTGATGATATTTATGCTGAAGTATGAAAACAAGAGCCATTCTAAGATTCAGGGACGGGGCACCTGGGTGGCTCAGTCGGTTAAGCGTCCGACTTCAGCTCAGGTCACGATCTCGCGGTCTGTGAGTTCGAGCCCCGTGTCGGGCTCTGGGCTGATGGCTCAGAGCCTGGAGCCTGCTTCCGATTCTGTGTCTCCCTCTCCCTCTGTCCCTCCCCAGTTCATGCTCTGTCTCTCTCTGCCTCAAAAATAAATAAACGTTAAAAAATTTTTTTAAAAAAATAAGATGCAGGGAGGACCTTCCTCTAAGAAGTTATTATGAAAGATACAATCCCTACAGCCAAATGTCCGTATCCTGCACACAGATCTACTGGGAAGACATATACTAGATGAAGGACCGAACAGCAGGCTCGCAGGTGAGCAGCAAAAAAAGTGCCTTCATGAAGAATGCAGACAGGGGAGAATGATAACAAGAAAGGGGGAAGAGCCAGAAGGAGAAGGGTAGAAACAACCCTGACATGCAGTAAGCCGTTGGTAGATTCTTGAAGAATCCATGAATGGATGGGGTCACTGTCTACTGCGTGAGAAAAAGCAGATGCCAAATAATTAACCTAAGACAGAATAGGAAACCATCATGAGGTATGCACATATATGTGTACACACATGTATGTATGCAAATATACTTGTGTGTGTGCCTAAGCACATACACACGCAGATGCACAATGGAGGAATAAGGGAGATAAAGAAAAGCACAGAGACACATTTCTACTGATAGGGGTAAAAAAGTTAAATGGCTTTGGAAGATTGTGTTACGATTGAGCAATGAGTTGCACATGGGAGACTGTAGGCAGGGGGATGATTTTCTAGGAGGCATGAATGACTTGAGGACTGCTCAGAGGTAGGAAGGATTTGTTTTTGAGTTTGGGGAAGAATTAAAGTGAGTGGAGGTAGGGACGTCTTCAAGAGAAAAGCAGACTTCATAGAGTGTCTGTTACTGTGAGCTTTTGGAAGAGAAACAGAGGATGATTATGAGCAAGATGTTGTATGACAAAAAGAAAGACAATCCAAAACTCTGGGCAAAACAAAAGGCTTTTTAAGAAACGAAATGGGGGCATCTGGGTGGTTCAGTCAGTTAAATGTCTGACTTCGGCTCAGATCATGATCTCACAGTTTGTGAGTTCAAGCCCCTTGTCGGGCTCTGTGCTGACACTCAGAGCCTGGAACCTGCTTCGGATTCTGTGTCTCCCTCTCTCTCTGCCTCTCCTCCCCTATCAAAAAAAAATGAATAACCATTAAAAAAAATTAATAAATACCTGGGTAGAATGTGGTCTCTTTCTCACTAATATTTATTCTCCATCCCGGCTTAATCTAATCCTTGCCCTGGGCTTCACCTAGGGTGATCCTTCTAAGGCATCACAGCCCCACAGCCGGTACCACCAAGGACTTGAACCTCACTTGCCTTTAGAAGCTTGTCAGGCAGACGCAGTCCCTCACCCACCACCTGCAGACTTTGCCATAGAGCATTTGTTTCCGTTGATCTTTCTCCTCTGACTCCCCTCCCCCAGCAGCCTAAGGAGAGACCACAGACGCAACTGTCTAAAGCACCTCCTGGCATCTGTTTTCTCCCTGTTTAAAGGGCAACTTCTCTCTTGCCCAGCGGTTGTCAAAGTGTGTTCCCCGGATCAGCAGCGGCGCCCAGACATTCGTTATAGCTGTGGGGCACGTCACACCCGCCGGGTCAGAAACTGTGGGGCCTGGTGGGGCCATCTGTGTTTCAGTAGGCTGTCCAGGGGATCCTGCTGCCCGCAAGCTGCCCCCGCTTCCATGTCTGTTCGCTGCACACGTTGCCTGGGGTTCCCAGCGATGGTTTTGTTTCACGAGTCACTTTCACAGAGGCTGGAAGCATTGCCACCCCCAAGCCTGTTTTTTGTAAAATGTCTGGAACCTCCCCCGATTGACTCTTTTTGGAGGCTGTATAAAATGGGCAGGTTAGAGGGGTTGTGTCACACCTATCCAGATCTCTACTCCACACCTCCCCCATCTTTGGAGATGATCTTTAAATCTGCTCCTTGGCTTCATCCACACACATACCAGAACCGCCTACAGAAAGGACGGATCTCCTGCCCCCTCCCTCCCCAGCCCCTTTGCGCCCCATAAGTGCCCTGCTTTCTCAAGACTTCAGCTCTCACCCAGGAAGATGCCCTCTGGAGATAAGTTCCCTTGCGGTTGAGGGTAAGTCAAGAAACTTGGGCTGCTAACTCCTTGTTATCTATCACCTGGCGCTCCTCTGTCACGACCAGGAGCGATGAGCCCCTCAGATAACCCAGACAGGGGCCACGGGCTTACATCACTTCCTCAGATGGGCAACCGATGAGTGCAAGCCCAAATCCCAAGCCGCCGCTAGAGAAAAGATGTCTACGGGAAAGAGCTGGCCCCGGGATTGCAAACCCAGCCTTCTGCAGAACGTGAAAGCCATATTTCAGCTGTTAACTGGAAACTGCCCTTCTCGTTAGTAAGCGTCTGGTAGGGACTACCTTACTTTTCTTTGTTTTTCATCTTTGCCGCTGCAATCTTTTGGGGCTTCACCCCGTTTACCAAAGGTGTGTGGGTGTTAAAGCCACGCTATGGAAAAAAACATGCACAGACACACCACAGGCTTTTTTTTTTCCCTCCGTTTCTACACAAGCAGATGCTTTTATGACTTTCCGAAAGAAAGAAACTGTCTGCTACTACTTGCTTTTTGCAATACCTCTTAGAAAAGAAGCATCGCTTCTACAAACCCAAATGAAAAAGACAAATAACCCCAATTTTCAAATGCGCACAAATATGCAGAGGCTTTTCCCAACCGAGGGAAGAAAAACATCTGAAAAGATGCTCTAACTCATAACCGAGAAAGTGCACATTAAACGGCAGTATTTTCACTCTTCAAAAGGCCAGAGCTCTACAAGTTGAATACTGAGCATGGGGGAGGGGCACCAGGCGCTCTCACACTCCCAGCGTGTGTGAATTGGTTCAGCCATTGCAAGGAGATGATGGGAGGGTGTGTTAACATACAAAGTTTGCATCCCTGTGTCTCAGCCATTCCCGGATGGTGGCCTCTTCAGAGAACATCCACGCATGCCCTCGAGGATGAATCACAACAAAGGTACTTGTGTTGGTGAAAATGGAAAACAACCTCCGTGTCCATCAATAAGACATTGATTGCGTAAAGGATGCTCTATTCATTCTCTGGAATTCGATGCAAAGGTTATAATAGAATCGGGTGGATCGAGGGGCGCCTGGGTGGCTCAGTCGGTGCTGGGTGGCTCAGTCGGTGGAGTGTCCGACTTCAGCTCACGTCATGATCTCGCGGTCTGTGGGTTCAAGCCCCACGTTTGGCCCCGTGCTGACCGCTCAGAGCCTGGAGCCTGCTTCCTATTCTGTGCCTCCCTCTCTCTCTCTGCCCCTCCCCTGCTTGCGCTCTGTGCTCTCTCTCTCTCTCAAAAAAAAAAAAAAATCTGGTGTATATATACATATTAGCATGGAGAGATCTCCAGGTTGTTGAGATCTCTGAAGGGACAGAGCAAATCGTAGATGATAGATTCAATGTGATGGTATTGCTGTTGGGAACAAAACAAAACACCAAAATGACTCTCTGTCTAGGAGCATAGACATGTTTTATCACTGCAAGGAAAAGACTTTCATGCCCAAATGATCACACTGCTTACCTCCGGAAAGAAGTTACGGGGTGGGGGGTGGGGGGGCCAAGAAAGAGTTTAGCTTTGTCTATAATCACTGAATATTTTCCAATGACGGTGTATTTAGGAACAGACTGCATAATGATGTAATTAACATTAAACATTTTAGTATTCTAATAAGTGTTCCCATCTGTTGGGGGGCCCAAAACCTCTGTAGCTTGTCTTGAATGTGGACTTCGAATTGGTGCAAATATATGATTAGTTCTCTGCAGAAAGTTATTACCAAACTATTCCATTTGTCAGCATCTCCCTTCGCTCAGCTGGGAGTTAAGAACAGAGGTTGGTTCTCTGGGTCCAACCACAAACACACACACACACACACACACACACACACACACCCTGGGCACAGCAATTTCCACCCTTATGCCACATTGGGCTAACTTTCAGGATACCTAAAACCACATCCAAGCAGATTTCTCTGATTAGCTGATAACTTTGTTTACAGATTTCCGGGCCACCTGACTGGCAGCTCGTAATTTCTGAGCTGCGAACTGAAGAGACGCCCGGCTTGGTGCCTAAGTTTGTGGGTGTAGCCTGACAGCAGGCACCTGGTTTCCTGACCCCAAACCACATGACTCCCCACATGGCCTCGCGAGCATCCTTGTAACATTCTAGCCCATCCCTCCCAACAGCCTGGGCTTCAGAAGGGGCACTGGGGTGATAACAGAAGTCCTACGGGGTCACTGGTCTGGCAGAAGTCATCCAGAAATATCCTCATTTCAACACTCCAATTTATACCCCATTTCAGAAGGCAGTTGTATATTTGGGGGCAAATGTCTAAGACCAGAGGTCACACAAACTTGAGTACTTTTGTGGGCGGAACCGCACTCCACGGGCAGACCCGCTGGAGAAGCCAAAAGAGAAGCCTTGAAGAAATGGTTTAAGAGGTAAAGAAGAGGGGGCGCCTGGGTGGCTCGGTGTGTTGAGCTTCCCACTTCGGCTCGGGTCATGATCTCGCGGTCCGTGAGTTCAAGCCCCGCGGCGGGCTCTGTGCTCAGCTCAGAGCCCGGAGCCTGTTTCAGATTCTGTGTCTCCCTCTTTCTCTCTCCTCCCCCGCTCATGCTGTCTCTCTCTTCTCAAAAGTAAATAAACTTTAAGAAAATTTTAGAATAAAAAACAGGTAAGAAGAGGACTTCAGTGTCATCTTGGGATCTATGAGACTTTGGGATGACCTCCCCTCTCTGGATCTGACATATCCAAATTTTTTTTTTGTTTCGAGGAGATGGGGATTTTAGGGTACCAAAAAGAGACCCGTCAAAGCTTTCTTGGGATCTTCATTTTTTTCTACCAGTGCAGTGGCCAAACCACCTCCAGACATTCCCCACGCTGCCTCCCGCCACCTGCCCCCAAGGAGGAGATCATCGATGATAGGAGCAAATCGTAAGCTCGGAGTTGGACACATTCCCTTAAAAAGGAGAGGCAAGCCACGGGAGGTACGCTCCCTCTTGTGGCTGTGCCCTTACCACAGGCAGGGCGCAAGGGGATATCTGACACTCACGTCACTGGAGACATTGGCAGTATTCTCCAAGAGAGACATAAAAGAGGAAAGAAACGTGATTGGTAAGCAAAGAGGAACTTATCTGGCAGGCACGGCATCTTCTTTGCACACATGCTTTCTTCAGCTTTTCGACCAGCGTCACCCAAGACCGGCTGGCCTGGGGGACCCTCTGTCTCCATGACTCTGTGTGTCTCTGCTCTGATCAGGACGCATAGCTTCGATGGCTCTCTTGATGAGAGGGCTTTGCCAGCGGTCGCGTGCCTACAAGTCACCTGGGGATCTTGTTAAAATGCAGATTCTGACTTGGCAGGTCTGGAGGGAGCTGAGAGCCTGCATTTCTTCTAAGCTTCCAGGCGATGTCCATGCGGCTGGGCCAGGACCACGCTTGGCATGGCACGAAGTCAGAGAACTCTCTTACTTCTTCTCATTTCTACATTTGGAGCAAGACACGCTGCCTCTCGGTAGCCACCTGGCAGAGAACAGTGTCAGGGTCCAAACAGTGTTCCTAAAGGGGTTTGCAAACTGTGGTGGGCAAGGAAAATGTTGACTGCTATTGCTTTCTGCTATATAAATTACTCGCTTACCCTGGCTTCAGAGAGAGCTGGATTTAGTCTTCTGGCCACTTACTAAGTAGCAGTTCGAGCAAGCCACACCATTTCGTTAAGCCTCAGTTTCATTAGCTATAAAATGGGAGGGTATTGTTTCAGTAAAGACACAGTCATAGATAGTCTGAGTCAATATATAGTTATATATTCATCTTCTCTGTGTTTATCTGTGTGTGTGTTTAACTCACTAAAGGTTTCTGCTAAATGCGGGGGAGCTGGAACCAGAGGTTGACTAAAAATCCACTCCAAAACTGTGAAATCCAACAGCTCTGTTAAGAGTCATCTGGTTTTCTAAGGTTTACAGAGCCTGAGAAACCCAGACTGATTTACAGGTGGCCACCACAACCTGACGAAGCTACTGGTTTCAGTCCGGAGTCACTTAGCCCTGAAATTCAGCAGAAAGCTGGGGAAATCCACTCGAAAGAAAATTGCTTCACCGAACCCTTCCCATCACCAGAGTTCTCTGGAACTTGGAATCCATTCCACTGGGGCCAATGTTCATCTAAAGAGGTGCTAAATGGTAACAATGCAAACTGCAGGGCTTAGTACTTAATTCCAACCTCTCCAAAGGGCTCTTCCAGCCAGGCTGACAGGTGCTTTTCAACTGGCAGATCCCAAGAAAAAGAACTTGCATAGAGGGAACTGAGCAGGAACCATGGACAGCGCCGGCGGCCCAAGAATGCCAGTATGTGCCAGCCCTAAACTGTGCTGTGCCGGCATTGTCTTGGGTGCCCGGGTCGCACCCTTGCCTTGAATCCTCAGTCACCTGGACAGGTGGAGACGATTAGACTTCCATTTTATAGAAGAGCAAACTGAGGAAAGGAGAAGTTAATCGACAAGCACATTTAAAAGGTAGAAAACTTAACTGCCTTACTTGTATCTGTGTGATGTAAATTTTTTTTTAAAGTTTATTTATTTTTGAAAGAGAGACAGAGCCTGAGCAGGGGAGGGACAGAGAGAAAGGGAGACATAGAATCAGAAGCAGGCTCCAGGCTCCGAGCTGTCAGCACGGAGCCCAACACGGGGCTTGAATTCATGAACCTCAAGATCACGACCTGAGCCTAAGTTGGACGTTAACTAATTGAGCCACCCAGGTGCCCCCACGCGCGATGTAAATTAAGCTGTTAGCCTGTTTTTTTTTTTTTGTTTTTTTTTTTAATTTTTTTTTTCAACATTTTTTTTTTTTTTATTTATTTTTGGGACAGAGAGAGACAGAGCATGAACGGGGGAGGGGCAGAGAGAGAGGGAGACACAGAATCGGAAACAGGTTCCAGGCTCCGAGCCATCAGCCCAGAGCCTGACGCGGGGCTCGAACTCACGGACCGCGAGATCGTGAGAGCCTGTTTAATTGGGTCCGTTCGTTGTTTGGGAGTTGTCCGTGCTATAGAGAAGCCACAAATACATTTTCAAAGACTTTTTAAGTGACATGAAGAAGCTCTAATGAGAGGATTTGAAATAGAGCAAGTTATTTACCTGTTCACTTAGTTACTCACAATAGTTGTCGAACATTTGCTTTGCCAGGACCGTGCTGGGAATACAGCCAGTGGATCGGGCGGACCTGACCTTGAGGGGCTAACAGTCTGGTATGAAAATTGCTGGGAAGGAAAAGCCCCCTCCTGTCAGTCGTTGTCTTCTCATGGGAGTAAGGGTGCTATTTAGTTTTCTTCTTCACTCTTAGGTTATTTCCAAATTTTCTATATTAAACATGTGCAGCTTTTTTTTAAAACAGATTCATTGAGGTGTAATTGGCACACTATTAACTGTACCTATTTAGAGTGTGCAGTTGGGGGCCCCCTGCGTGGCTCAGTCGGTTAAGCATCCGACTTTCACTCAGGTCATGATCTCATGGTTCGTGGGTTTGAGCCCCACACCGGGCTGTGTGCTGACAGCTCAGAGCCTGGAGCCTGCTTCGGATTCTGTGTCTCCTTCTCTCTCTGCCCCTCTCCCACTCATGCCCTGTCTTTCTCTCTGTCTCAAAAATAAATAAACATTAAAAAAATAATAATAAAGTGTACATTTGGATAAATTTTGGTACCATATACAGCAGTGAGACCATCAGCCCAGTGCAGGGTGCGGTCACATCCATCACTCTCGAAACTTTCTTTGTGATCCTTCGTGATTAATTCCCTCCTCTATTCCCGCCCTGCCTCTCTTCCCCAATCAACCATCAATCTGCTTTCTGTCACCCTAGTTTGGTCTGCATTTCTAGAATTTTGGATACAAAATTGGCACGTATTCTTTTTTGTCTGGCTTCTTGGACTGAGCGTCACTATTTTGAGATTCATCCAAGGGGCTACGTTGTTGTTTCTTATTCTTGCTGAACCATTTTCAACGATGCGGATAACAGTCTTGTCCACTTAGCAGTGGGTGGACATTTGATCAAGATCATATGTTCTTCCGACTGAGCCAGGCAGACACCCCCCCACCTTTTTTTTAAGTACATAAGAAATAAGTAAGTATCTACTGCTCTAAAGAGAAAAAAATTTGGGGGCGCCTGGGTGGCTCAGTCAGTTAAGCGTCCGACTTCGGCTCAGGTCACGATCTCGCGGTCCGCGGGTTCGAGCCCCGCGTCAGGCTCTGGGCTGATGGCTCAGAGCCTGGAGCCTGCTTCCGATTCTGTTTCCCTCTCTCTCTGCCCCTCCCCCGTTCATGCTGTGTCTCTCTGTGTCTGAAAAATAAATAAACGTTAAAAAAATTTAAAAAAAAAGAGAAAAAAATTTTAATTCAGAAATATATAGAGGAAGAAAAAGTAAATTTCTCTTTTATTCCCTTCCTTTCCTAGTTCTTCATACATATTTATTATTAAAAATTTGGCGTGCATTCACTGAGAGGCTTTTCTTTGCATGTGCATTTGGGTGTGTAAGTGGGATTCTGTGAGATCTGCCACTCTGGTTCTGGGGTCACCCAATGCACAGTGAAGCCTAGAGATCTTTCCTTAATGCACATAGCTCTACCTCAATCTTTTGAATCGTTGCTAAGAATCCTACTTCAATAATTAGGATTATTTAACATGGGGTTGTTTAACACGGTTAGGCTTTTTTTTTTTTTTTTTTTAAGTAGGTTTCATGCCCAGTGTGGAGTCCAACGCAGGGCTTGAACTCATGACCATGAGATCAAGATCTGAGCTGAGACCAACAGTTGGACGCTTAACCCACTGAGCCAGACTTTTATACGTGCATCCCATGAGAGAAGCAGGTCTCCTCAAAATTCTAAATGAATGTGACACTCGGTGAATTTCCTTTTTTTTCCCCACCCAGAAAGGATTCCATTTCTTCTGGTTGATCCTGGTGGCACCATCGGCTTGCCCACCCTCCTGCAGAGTGAGAGAATGTTCACTGACAACGCGATGATGGCTTGGCCACACGTCTAAACAGCTCTGCCGTGTGCCGTGTGCATGGCACATGCTTCTCCCGTGTTTGTCAGACCAGAATTGCCTTATCCAGTCCACCATCCGGTCCTGTGCCTGGTGGCAAGGAGGCTTTCTTGAGTTTAGTTGTTCTGAAGAGCAAAAGGGCTTCACCTCTTCAACTCTCAGTTTTGGAGATGAGTAAAATTAGGGGTTTCTTTTTCTCATGTCAGGAAATTTACCACATCTGTCCAATGTGGTGAGAGATGCTTTCTTGTTCGAAACAGACAACGATGTAACCCGTGCCTGGTGAGCATTACAGTTTTGTCCTGTCTCCTCTGAGGGCTTTTTTTTCCCCCCTCTTTTTCTTGTGACGGTCACAATGTTACTGGGACCACATGAGATGCCACCTCTTTATCCTCTTTTAGCAATTACGTGGGGCTCAATCATTTACACTTCCATAAAATCATGACTCCTTTGAGATATAGTCATATCTCCTGCACTTGATGTTGTATCGTAAACATGTTCATGTTATTAAATATTAATCCAAGAGTTAAATCCAAATCTTAACTGGTGATGACTTCGCAATATTTCCGATACAGACATGCCCTAGTTTATCTAACCATTCCGTTAATGACTGACGGATTTTTACTAGTAGGTGAACATTTTGAGCAGCTAAGTGAATAAAAGTTATTTTAAAAAAAATCATTAATTGCAACCAGGGGAAATTAGGTTTTAGTGGCAACACTAAAATTAAGTTAGTTATTGGGTCTTCATTTTCTTTTTTTACTTACCTTCTTTTATTTTTTAAAGGTTGTCGTTTTAAGTCATCTCTACAGCCAACGTGGGGCTCGAACTCACAACCCCGAGATCAAGAGTCACCCTCTGAGCCAGTCAGGCGCCCCTTTACTTATCTTCTTAGGATAATGCCTTCCTCATTATTTTGAATAAATATTCACCCTAGCCATTTTCACATGACTCACTTTAAAGACTTTGATCTTCAGAAAATGTTGTAAAATCTCTTCCTCATTATTTGATAACAACTTACAATGACCCGTTACTTGCCGATCTCTGACAAGTGTGGGGGGTTAAAAGTCCGTGTATGTTCAGCCATTCCATGGGGCACCTGTGGGTCACAGTTTCACACAGAGTGTCCCGCTGTGTAGGACAAACAGTGTGTGTGTGAAGAATAAATCAGAGACATCATGACATAACCCCCTAAGTATTTCAAAATGCATTTCTAATAAATTAGTAATGTTTGCCCATGTCACAAAAAACAATACACCTAAAATTAGCAATCATACTCTTACATCACCTAATAGCCAATATACCTTCAAATTCCCCAAATGTCCCTCCAAGTATCCTTCATAGCCTTTCGCTTCATACCAGAAACCAGTCTCAAACTACATTATTGCATCTGGTTGTTACGTGCACTTATTGTCCTTTTTTTTTTTTTTAATATTTATTTATTTTGAGAAAGACAAAAGACGAGCAGGGGAGGGACAGAGAGAGGGAGAGAGAGAATCCCAAGCAGGCTCCATGCTGTCAGCGCAGAGCCTGACGCGGGGATCGGTCCCACGAAATGATCTGAGCCGAAATCGAGAGTCGGACGCTTGACCGACTGAGCCATGCAGGCGCTCCCCTCACTGTCATTTAACCGAGGCACTAGTCTCTTCCATTATGGGATCTTCGTACTGCAGCCGGTGGACCAGATTAGAGACCCCCCCCCCCCCCCCGCCATACACACATACCTGCTTGCTTAACCCTGCTGGAAAGAGGTGAAACGTGCTTCCCCTTAGTTACATAGTTTCCAAATAAGGAGTCGGTACCGGCTGCCTCAGATGATTGGCTGCCTCAGATGATTTCTTTTGGCTTTCTCTCGAGGATCACTATGGATTCGCAAATTTTCATGTATTCACTGGGCGTGTTTTTAGTGAGCTATTCTTGGCCACCAGGAGAAGACTATTCTCATCAGAACCCAGCCCAGCCTAAACTAAGTTCAATTTAAGACAAAGCTTCAAAACAAGCGTGGGTCCAAATATAACCTTCACACATTCTGGAAAGAGGAAGCGCTACTTTCTAAGAGACCAGTGGCGAGATAACCTAATACATTATCGTTATCATTTTTACTCGTATTTATGTTCTCGCCTCCTCTCCAAGATGCGGGAGAATCCAAATGTGCGCCTGAAGGGAGGCTGCACACTTGTGTCACGTGCCTGACGGTCGGCGACTTAGGCGTGAGCTGTGACCAGTGTAGCTCAGACACCCTCCTATTCAAGACGATCGACTGAGCCGTACTTTAAGATGCTTCCAAGCCACAAGAGCCACTAATGTTTTCTTCACCTGCACCCAGGCTAGGTTCTTTTCTTTCTCGTGTAACACATGGTAGAAACAACAGGTTCAGAGCCCATCCTCACCACGTCCCGGTCTCCCCACCAGGGTTTGTGGAAGAAACAAGGAGGGGACGCGACGTCGTGGTTTTTGTTGCAAGAACCGCCGGGGAGGGGGTATCGTGGAACCCTCTCTCCTCGACAGCCAGCATGACCTCGCCGGTCTGCCTTTTCATGTTGTCCTGGGTCACCGCCAGTCCCTTCCCTGGGGAGCAGATCCACCTGGCGAAGAGAAGCCGTGCATCCCAGCCTCCCCGCCTCGTGCGACACGGCGTTAAGACCCGCTATGCCCCCCAAGAGCAGAGAGCGCGTCTGTTTTCCTTACTGTTGGGACCCCACAACCTAAGGTGCGCCCGACATACATGCTGAGTTTCAGTACACACTTGATGAACACCTCGATGAACTTGGCGTCCAAAAGTCCACAGCCGGCCGTGTATCATTTTTGCCTTCTCACGACAAATGAGCTCCTGAAAACAGTGATGATCGTAAAAACCACCGAGTGGGGAATAAACCGTCTGGCCGTGACGGGGCCCCTTAGGCAAGTCGTGGGGCTGTCTCAGCCCTCCGCCGTCCCCCAAGACAGGTGCGTAATAAATGACATGAATGTGCCTCATGGTTTCCAGCTTCTGGAAGGAGAGGTCTCGCTTAGGAAGGGGTGAGGAAAGGCTTCCAGTCCGTTACACCGAGAGGGATGACTGGGGAAGCCTAAGAAAGTGATGGACCTCAAATCGGTTATATGCTTTAGCTTGTGTTAGGCTGTGGTCTTGCCCAGGATCTTACTCATCTGTGATTCTGTTCCTGTGTCGACAAATAAACAGACATCACACACACACACACATACACACACACTTCTGTACAGGTTGAAGCTGTACAGTAAATGGTTTTCATCCGAGGCTAGCAGCCACTTAGAAAAAAACCTTTTAGGAATCAGGCAGATATGTTGGGCTAGCTTCTGGCTCAGAAAAAACAAACACTTAGCAAACCAAACGGCACTTTGGGGCTTTTCTGAGCTTTCACATTTTTATCAGTGTTCTCGAATTCACTCACCATCCATCTTCCCTTTTAACATTAAAAATAAATCCCCCCCCCACCCCGCCTTGAACTTTTGCCCTCTGTAGGTTTGATCTCTGGAGGGTGTTTTTTTTTTTCTTTCTGCTCCTCTGCATTCTTTCAAAATAACTATAATACCCACAGGTGGTATCTGTACCGAGATTAAGCGGTTTGTAAGAAATACTCCTCTTGGGCCCTCTCTCTGGTTTCCCAGAAATGATGCCTGCCTCTCCAGCCCCAGCGCACTCCTGCAAGGCCAGCGTGCTTGGACCCTGTGCTCAACAGGGTCCAAAGATAATCCCCAATAAAAGACCCAGAAGAGGGGCGCCCGGGTGGCTCCGTCAGTGAAGCGTCCCACTTTGGCTCAGGTCATGATCTCACGGTTCGTGAGTTCGAGCCCCGCGTCGGGCTTGGGCTCTGTCTCTTCTCCTCCCCTGCTTGTGCTCTGTCTCTCTCCCTCAAAAATAAACACTTTAAAAACAGACCCAGAAGAAATATGCCCAAAGGAAAGATGAGCAAAAAACCAAAACCAAAACAACAACGACGACAACAACAACGGTTGGCAATGGATTGGTCCAGAAATCAGCGGAGAGGTTGAAGCAGTGGTTACTAACAGGAAGGTGGGAAAAGACGAACCCGGTTCGCGTGTTGCTAACCAGTCCCCCTGCTCCATATTTAGTGTGTAAACCCCGTGAGCCGAGGCCCCTGATGAGACCAGCCTTCCCTGTGCCCCACTCCCCCCACCCCGGCCCCAGGAGCCCCTCCTCACATGGCTCGTGTGCTCCCCGTGCTTAGAAAGGCGCAGGGTGGTTTTTTTTTACAGAAGAATATGAGCCTGGCCTGGCTACACTGCCAACATCTAAAACTATAAAAGATTAATTTCAGGCAAAGAAAGGTTTCGCCTGCCAGAGAGAAGAACCCCATGACTCTATCACCAGATAAGTAGATTCATCACAGTTGGTGATGCACTTATACTCCCGCCCCACAAAAAGCACGTATTAACGTAAGTTTGTAATAAATGCTCATCCCCCGTCTGATTTATTTTAGGGCCCCAGAGTCCTTTCCTCTTCTTTTCTGCTCTTCCCCGCTGACACACACGTACACACACCCCCATACACTCATGCACACGCATACACACATTCACACAAGCGCCCGTAACACACACGCCTGTATGCAACACACACGCACACCCCCCCCACACAACATACCCCACACACAGCACACACACACACATGCGTGCACACACTCACACACACTTAGACGCACCCACACAACACATACACACACATGCGTGCACGCACACACACTCAGGGACACACACTCTTCTTTCGTTCTCCTGGTATAACTTCTTGAATAAAGTACTACCCATAGGTGCAAAGTTTTAAGTCCACATTAATGTTCATTTTCTCCCTCTAAAACAACAGTCTCTGTTTCTCATGCCACGATCCTTAAAGACCATTAGCACCATATTCCATGATTAATATACAATTAATACGGCACTCCCTTTCGAGCTTCCCAAATTCTTGTTTTCTCTTTTTTCCAGTTTTTAGTTAAATTCCAGTTAGTCGGTGGGGTGCCTGGGTGGCTCAGGCAGTTAAGCGTCCAACTCCTGATTTCAGCTCAGATCACGATCTCAACGGTTTGTGAGTTCAAGTCCCGAGTCCGGCTCCACGCTGACGGTATGTCTGGCTGCTTGGGATTCTCTCTCTCTCCCTCTCTCTGTCCCTCCCCTGCTCACGCTCTCTCTCTCTCTCTCTCTCTGCCCTTCCCCTGCTCATGCTCTCTCTCTTTCTCTCAAAATAAGTACATAAAACTTTTAAAAAATAAAAAAATAAGTTCCAGTTAGTTAACATACTGTGTAATATATTAGTTTCAGGACTAGCATTTAGTGATTCATCACTTACATACGACACCCAGGGCTCATCACAGCAAGTGTCCTCCTTCATGCCCATCACCCATTTGGCCCATCTCTCCCCCCACCCCGCCTCCCCTCCAGGAACCCTTAGTTTGTTCTCTGCCATTAAGAGTCTGTTTCCTGGTTTGCCTCTCTTCCCCACCCCCAACTACGTTCATCTGCTTTGTATCTTAAATTCCACACATGATTGAAATCATATGGTATTTGTCTTTCCTGGACTGACTTACTTTGCTCCGCAAAATACTCTCTAGCTGCATCCACATCGTTGTAAATGGCAAGATTTCGTTCTTTCCTTACTTATCAAAAAAGAAGTGAACTTTATTTCAATCCTTTACACTTTTTAGTGAGCATTTCATGTAAGGTTCTGTGAAAGATCCACATTCCTTCATTTATTAACTTCTCCCACTTGAAAATGAAAACTCAGTCCAGTGGTGTCTTTTGTCAGTGAAAGATACAAGTGTCAGCATAAACCGGGGACCCAGGTCACAGGTCCTTCTGATAGGTATGGTGTGAGCAGAGTAAAACAATTCGATCAGGCGTGCAGGTTAATTACAAGATGAACGATTACTTCTGCACAGCAAACTCTTCTAAAATACAGGCACACACCCGAAACTAAGATCACACTGTATGTTAACTAACTGAAATTTAAATAAAACCAGAAAAATATAGAAAATAAAATACAGGAAGAGATCAGTTCCCATTTCTGACCTGTAGGCTGAATTGTCAACTTCTACTGTCCAATGAAGCAAGATCCTGCATTTTGGGTTTGTGGGGGGTTTTTCCTGCATCTTGTTTTTCAGTTCGACTGTCAGAGCCCTGTTTATTTTCACCTGGAAATAATTTTTACGGGGAACAAAATTTCCACCTCTGTCCCTACTTCTCAGAGAGCTTCCCGAGGCTCATTGTCTATAGTCGGTGGGCTCATCTCAGCGATGATGAAGTGAATCAACCCTCTCTGAGAACCACAATTTATAACGTGAAGGGAGCAAACACCGATCTCTGAAGTCAACATCCCATTTAAAACATGCAACCTCAAGGTGCAGATCAACAATTCTTAGAACTATTTTTTTAATGATAGCATTACGAGAAAAATCCTCACTCTT
Organism: Panthera leo; assembly: GCF_018350215.1. NCBI lineage: Eukaryota > Metazoa > Chordata > Mammalia > Carnivora > Felidae > Panthera > Panthera leo. Next base: position 15,493,722 of record NC_056680.1, on the reverse strand, counting down.
TTAGTAGAGACTGACTCAACCTTTTGATGATGAGACAAAAGAGGAATCCAAATTGAACACAATTCCCTTTTCCTTTGGATCTGAACAAAGGCCCTTGCAGAGAAGTAGCACCTACACCTCCTCATTCTCTCAAGGTTTCTATTTCTTTTTAGTTGAGGCGGCTTGTGTGTGTGTGTGTGTGTGTGTGTGTGTTTCTATAGCCTATATAGCAGACATGTTGAGTTTACAAAATATGAGGTGTGAGAGGCGCCTGGGTGGCTCAGTCACTTGAGCCTCTGCCTCTTGATTTTGGCTCAGGTCAGGATCTCACGGTTTGTGGGTTCGAGCCCGGCGTCAGGCTCTGTGCTCAGAGAGCTTGCTTGGGATTCTCTCTCTCCCTCTCTCTCTCTCTCTGCCCCCTCCCCTGCTCAAGCGCTCTCTCTCGAAAATAAATAAAAAGATAAACTTTAGTAAGCCACAACGACAACAGAAACGAAATACGCCATGGGATTGCCACTTTAACAAAGGATAGAAACGATAGTTAGGGATAGAAATTAGTTACCTCCGTGACCCGAGGTAAAAGTGTCAAAGCAGGTGTATCATGTCGTTCACAGATCACACTCCGGGGGACAGAAGCCCCTATATGACACGCGGAACCCCGAGCGTAAGTGGAGTGACACGGACCAGGAAGGCACCGTGGGCACACAGAGCCGCTGAGGACAGACTTCCAAGGGACCCCGTTGTGAGAGGTGAGCAGAGGGGGACCCAACCCTGAGGGCGAGGCGGAACAGAAAGGAGAGAGCAGTGGAAGCCAAGGGAAGTGTAAAGAAGGAGGTGGTTCAACTCGGAAAGGCTGTGGAGGCACCAGACGTCAGATTCAGCCATGAGGAGATCATTCAATGATCACATGATCACTCGGGCGGGGGGGTGGGGCTTGGGAGAAATCTGTGTCAGGGGAGGCGAGGGAGACTGACTGGGGGACAGGCGAGGGGGACTGACTGTCAGGGGGCCAGGCTGCGGGTGACCGACAGGTGAGGTGTGAACAGCCACCGGGGAGCTTCTTTCCAGGGGTTCAGCAATAAACAGAAGGAACAGGCGAGGGCAGCCAGTGATAGGAAACGTTTGAACACAGGGAGGGTGGGCTTGGGGTTAATGTTTGTCGTTGTTTTGGTTCATTTTTTTAAAGTTTATTTATTTACTTTGAGAGGGAAGGAGAGAGAGAGAGAGCTAGGGAGAGGTAGAGGGAGACTCCCAAGCAGGCTCCACATTGTCAGCACGGAGCCCGATGCGGGCCTCGAACCCACGAACCATGCGATCACGACCTGAGCCGAAACTAAGAGTCAGAGTCTTAACCAACTGAGCCACCCAGGCACCCCTGTTTCGGACCATTTTTATCGTGCAGGAAAACATGAGCATGATTTTAAACTGAGGAAGAGTCAAAGAGAGAGGAAGAAAATGACAGCATAGGAACTTTCACACACAAAAAATCTTTAAGGATAATTGGTGGAGTTGAGTCCCTGCAGAAGCAGAAGGGCTCGAAAGGGGCCAGAAGCGGATCACAGCCCTGGACGGGAGTCCCTCTGAGAATCAGTGAGGCAAGGAGAAGTACATGGGTGTTCTAGAAGATTGGATGAGAGTCTGGATTCTCTGGGTAGCCCCTGTGATACTTGCCATACATCGAATAATTGTGTCTTCTATTTCTGGAAAAAGACTGACAATAATGGGGCGCCTGGGTGGCTCACTCGGTTAAGAGTCTGACTTCGGCTCAGGTCACGATCTCATGGTTTGTGAATTCGAGCCCCACGTCTGCTCTGCGCTGACAGTGCAGAGACTGCTTGGGATTTTTGTCTCTCCCTCTCTCTCTCTCTCTACCCCTTCCCCACTTGTGTTGTCTCTCTCTCTCTTTCTCACTCTCTCTCTCAAAGAATAAATAAATAGGGGTGCCTGGGTGGCTCAGTCGGTTAAGTGTCCGACTTCAGCTCAGGTCATGGTCTCGCGGTTTGTGAGTTCGAGCCCCACCCTGGGCTCTGTGCTGACAGCTCAGAGCCTGGAGCCTGCTTCGGATTCTGTGTCTCCCTCTCTCTCTGCCCCCTCCCCCGCTCATGCTCTGTCTCTCTCTCTCTCTCTTTCTCAAAAATAAATAAACACTAATAAATGAATAAATAAATAAACTTTTTAAAAAAATAAATAAGCAATAATAAATCATGATTGGTAATCATTGTTCTCAAAGTAAGTCACACCAAAATTGAAATACACTTTTCCCATCAAAGACATTCCCCATAAGGCAGTAAAGAAAATGACCCTAATGCTTGTACTGTTCACATAAGGTATAGCTTTGTATCCAAAGACGTATGCCAGCTTCCTGTTTGATTCTGATTTTGCTATAAGATATCTGAATGGGGAAGCACCCGGTGAACCCAATTCAAATCGGACAGAAATTTGACGTTCCTCCTCAGAGAGGCCGTGAACAAGGTTATGAAACAATCAGTCCAGGGCAGGTGGAGCCCTCCCGTTGGCTCTCCCCCCCACCCCGACCCCCCCACCAGACCAGCGTGGGAGGCCTGGGTCTGCGAAGCCATCTGGAGAAAAAGGAAAAAAGCAGACAGCAGAGGGCTCCAACCAAAGCGAAAACATCTAAAACATTAGCAATAGCATTTGGAGTGAAGAATTAAAAAAAAAAAAAAAAAAAAAAAAAAAAAAAAAGATGTGGTTCTTCGGGTGGTCTCTACCCTGAAAGCTCTGACCTGAAGTTGCTTCTTTAAAGGGAACAGAAATGAGGCCTGGCCCCTAGGAAGGCACCTGGACCGTGGTGAGCGCATGAACACAACGGCGGCTGTGACAAAGGGTGTTTTTGCACCGGCTTGAGATTTTATTCTCTCTTTACATCATCGAATGACATAAGGAATGCCCACGTAATAACACGATTCAAATACAGCAGAGGCCAACCATCCCCCCGCCCCCCACGCCTGTCCCCAGTCTATCAGCCAGCCCAGATTGGAGCGTAGTTACTTTTTGGCTTTCCCTCTCCGAATGCGTGTGTGCATGAATAACCAAGTAAGCGAGACCTCCCCGTGACCACCGGTCCCCAGCGTGACAGTTTTCGTCTTGTCGTGTATTACAGACACCTTTCCCCAGCAGCTCACGTGGACTCTTCCTCATACTTTTGTGACAGCGGCGGAAGATTCCACTTCTCTGCAGCATGCTTTAGGCATCCCCCCAAAAGAGAAACACTCACACCCCCTCGAGATCGTAACCACATCAAAACCACAGTAAACATCTCCGTACACACATCTCTGCACGCTTGTTTTTTCTTAAGCGCTTAGACGTGAAGGCAAATCTCTGGGTCAAAGGGCGTGTGCATTTTCAGTTTTGATACAAAGTTCCAGTTTGCCCCCCACCCCCCCAAAGGAAGCCATATTAGTTTATCCTCCTGTCAATTTTTTTTTTTTCAATGTTTGTTTGGTTTTCTTTTTTTTTTTTTCCTCATGCCCCAGGCCATACTGAGCCTTCATGATCCGGAAGTATTTCCACCCTTGTTGATGAGGGAACTCACTTTGAATGGAAATGCAGGTTCATCAAGGAAGCTTACCCTTCCAGAAACGCAGAAGGGGAATCGTCCGTTGGGAGTGAAGAGGGAGAGACAGAAGGATATTTGAGGACCAGGAAAACTTCAAGAGACAGCCCTGTGGGTGAAGCGGGACAGGAGTCAACCCAAAATGTCTTAAGCAGCTGAAAGACCCACAGAACACTGGGGACAGGGAGGGGGGAGGCCAAAAAATATTTATGAAGCCAATACAGTGGGTTATGGGCCGACACGAATTTAAAGCTGGAATTGCTCAGGTTGGGGTTATTAACAGTGACTCATCTGGTGAGAAACAGAAACTTCTTGTGCTCGGGTGATGACACGGCCCTTCCGAGCCGGGACCCAGAGAAGCGAGTCAAGGGGAAAGGAGGACAGAGAAGAAGAAAAGCGAAGGTTGAAACGACCGGGCGGGGGAGGAGGGCTGGAGGGCAGTGACAGAACGGAGCAGCGCTCAGATGGCCACTGAGGACCCCAGAGGGACGTGTCTGAGTTCAAGCCTTGAGCACCGCGCTGGGACAGGTGTCGGTGCCGAGGGGGTGCGGGAGCAGAGCGGGTGCTAACGTGACGCAGGGCTGCAGCTCGCAGAGCCCGGAAGAGGCAGTACCAGGGACGGCAGGACAGGCTGGGGCCAGATGTCACAGGTCACCAGGAGTGTGTGCGAGCCAATGAACGATCCGGGGGGTGGTGGAAGGCGGTGGACGGAAGACAGGTGGCAGTGGGGTCCCTGGAGACAAAAGCCGGTTGAGGGAAGCTCAGTTCGAGGGTCTGTAAGTGACCGCAAAGGAGGCACAGACCACCCGTCCTGCCCTGGAGATGTGACTTGAGGGGAGGAGCCGTGGGAAGAAGGAAGCCCCCCCTCTTGGACGAGGAGCATCTGAGGAAAAAGCTGGGGCTCTTAGGGCACCAAGAAACGGAAAGCGTATTCTAGAAGGCACAGAGCCTGCTGGGGAAGGCAAGTGTTGATGAGGATAGGTAACAAGCAAGTTAGGGGCCCTGAAATGCTTGACTGTGGATCAAACGTGGATCAAAGAGGTTTGGGAATCAGAGTATCAGAAAAGGGATGGAAGGAAGGAATAGTCCACGTGGTGCTTCCGGGAGAAGGTGTCCTGGTGCCCCGCTGTGGCCGTGCCGTCGGGAGGTGTGACAGTGACACGTCCTGGAGGGGCTGGGAGACCGTGCTCCTGGCTGCTGTCCTCCACAGATCCATCCATGTCCCAGCCTGGCCGTCAACTAGCCGCTCAACCCCGCAAAAATTACCTATGCTCACTCAGCCTCGATTTTGTCCCTTCGAGAAGGAGAGGAATCATGGTATCTATCTCATGGAGTTATTCTGAGGATTCCATTAAATACTGCATTTAAGGGGTGCCTGGGTGGCTCAGTCAGTTAAGCATCCAACTCTTGATTCTGGCTCAGGTCACGATCTCACAATTTTGTGGGTTCGAGCCCCGCGTCAGGCTCTGGGCACTGACTGCTCTCAGAGCCTGCTTGGGAGTCTCTCTCTCTCTGCCCCTCTCCCGCTCGTGCTCTCTCTGTCTCTCTCCAAATAAAGAAATAAACTTAAAAAAATACTGCGTTTTAGATAGGAAGCGCTTGTCACTGGGACACAGTAAGTATGCACCAAATGACAGCTACGATTCCCCTCGCAGAGGGCCTATATATATATATATATATATATATATATGTCCATTTTAAAGAAGCAAATATTCACAATATTATAAGTTCTGAGTCTTTACAAGACACATTGAGCATACGGACAGTCTCTCAACACACAGACAGAAGAACCTGCTTATTGGATACAAGCAGAGACCCTAGTGAAAAACGAACTCCGTGATCTCCACAGTGTGTCGCACAAAATCACACGTAGAAATTCATACTTTAAGTTTCTTAACATGCACACGTGTTTCTATACGGGGCAGACAGATACTAAAGTTTGCGCTGTCTTTCGGTTTACGCGCACATCTCACTGTTGTTAAGAAAAGACCAAATTTTATCAGCTGAGGGCAATTCGAGACCATTTATCTCCAATCTAACCATAAGGGCGTCCATCCCGTGTGTTCCATGTTCAAAGTCATCCGCCCTGCGCCCCCCCCCCCCCACACACAGGTTGGTTTGTAGAGGATTTTATAAACGGCCCCCACCGCATTCCCCAGCCCACCCAGACCTGAAAGGGACAAACTCCCTCTGGCTTACTGTTCCCTTCCCCACAATGCATTTCACGGTCTTCCACGGACAATTGCGGGAGGTGACCACCACCTTTGCTTAAATGACCTTAAGTGACCTCAACTGCTTTGAGGTGAGCCTGGAGATCTAACGCAAACAGGTACGTGCATGCGGGGCTGTGGAATAAGGATTAGGGGGATGCCCCCAGGTTTACAACCAATGTCTCTTGGACTTCCCGAGAAGGCATTCTCCACAACCAATTCCTAACATTTTCTTTGGGTAGGCTTTACTTGTTTGATGGTTTGGGTGTTTGTTTCCTGTGGGGTGTTTCAGTACGTGGAGGTAATCGCTGAAAGAAATCTATCCTTTGGGCTAAGAAATTGCTGTCATCTACATAATCTTAAAGCGAGTTGTAGTATTTTATGGTGAACCACTTCCTTGCCTGACCTCTTTTAATGCATGTGATAGTGATTTCACCGGTCGAATTTGTCAGTGTCCTCCACTCCTCGGCCAGTCACTAGAGCACTCTGAAACCAACCCACTGAGGGAGTAAACAAGCGGAAGAACTGAAAAATAATCTCTCGCCCGCAAGAGACCCATGCAGAGGCCATAAGTCCCGTAAAGTCTCTTTCAATCCTGGCTTCTTCCCTTCTTCAAAGTCTTGGGTACTTTCTCAGCCGTAACTGGGTCACGTTGGGGAAACCGGAGAGGACCGGTTACGTACAAGAAGCCCTCTTCCAAAGACTCTGCCTTATTCAAGAGAATCCCCCACAACGATTTTCCCCTAACCACTCCTCACCCGCTACCAGGTCGGTGTCTCTCTGACTTTCCCCTTCCCCGCATCACCTTAAGATTTTTGCCTTTTCTGTGTCCCACCTGTATCATGTTTCACTAAATCCTTTTTTCTACTATTTGGTCTCGCCCTCCCCATCCCGAGCTTCAGCAAAAATCTACAGAGGAGGGAAAGCTGGGGCCCCCTGAATCCCCCATTCCTCCCCTCCCATCCTCACCATCACAACCTCAGAATTTTGCACCCATGAGGGCAGGGAGCTCTGTAAATAGTGGCAGAATCAGTGAGTCTGTCAACACCCTTAAGAAGCCCACCATTATCTTCCCAGCCCTCCTTTTCCTAGTCTGGGTTGCAAATGCCCCGAAATTGGTGGTGCCAGCGTGTTGGGTTGGTAACCTGCGAACTCACAAAGGGTCTCATTTTCTAATAATCCAAAAAGACAGAGCTGATCTTCATTTTATTTATGTTGAACTCTGCTGAAAAGTATATAATGACCTCGTTTGGATGCCTCCTATCTACTCCTTCCAGATTCACACACACACACACACACACACACGCACACACACACTTTTTAAATGGTCACAGCAATGAAAAAAAAAATAGGGTGAGGCTAAGAAGTTCGCTATCAAAGTAGGGTGGAGTTCTTCTCCCCCGCAGCTCGAATTGTTTGCTCTGGTAATCAACCCAAGCTCGTAAACAACAAGCTCAGCCTCTTCGTGAGCCAAATTCATCAAGTTAAGGCCAAAAACGCATGTTCACATTTGCTGACACTGTTTGGACAGCTTATGTAACAACGATCAACCCCAGCTGGGTAGATGGGCTAACCGTGATCGTTGTAACATCCTCGGTGCCGAAGATTTTAGATTCAGATGGAATTTTCGGTTGAAACGACTACCTGATGCAGCTTCGCAGAACAACTTGAAAAATCCCCAAGCCGCAAAACATACTCACAAGTGACACGTGTGCATTATCTACCCACTCTTTCAGTCCCCCAGCGTTAACGAGCATTTAGCGAACACAGGAGAGCGCATGAAAACACGCTTCGGTTTCCTTAGATATGTCCGGTGATGAACACCTTTACTTAAATGTCATAAAAGTGGTTATGAAATCCATTCTTTATCTCGCCTCCACAGCACCCAGCAAAGTGACCTTCCCCGTGTGTGAACTCCTGAATGTCTACGGTAGCAAGAAAGAGCCAAAGACGTGAGGAAGAACTATTGGACCGGAGTACGCCTAGCCCGTAGTTGGCACTAAAAAATGGACCCCATTGTCAAATTCAACAAACACTCACTCAACGGGAATGGGAGAGATGGCCTGATACAGGGGACGTTGAACGGAGTTTGGAGGGGGTCACGCTGCCGTGGGTGGGTGTTGAGAACCTGCCCTTACGGGCCTTGCAGGGAGACTGAGATCGTGTCCGTGTCCAGACGCCCCTAGGAGGCCATGGTGAGGCGGGGCAGCCAAGCTGGTGCCTCCAGAACATTCCTCCGTGCCTGGGAGTGCTCCGGGTTATACACAGGGGCGCCCTGCCAGCTGTTCTTCTTGTCCCTCAGGTTCACGGTCCTTCCATGGTCAACTGCATGCACATCATCCCTTGACCGTGTGCTTGAAGGGCCCCTGGCCGCTCACCAAGGCTTTGCCAAGGATCCTCCAAACTGGAAAACCACACCTTCTTCCACTGCTTTTCAACAGCCATGGGACACTCAGAAGCTCCCCTAAATAGAGGGTGAGGAAACTTCCAGTCACAGGCGTGGGGATAAAGTTGCGAGAGAAAGCCCTGGCGCCTATATTTGGGTGGGTCAAAGTGGTTGAGAAACTCTCACCACTCTGCTCATGAGATTTGGATTCCAGTCCCAGCTCTGCTGCCTCTGCTCCTGGGCAAAACCCTTTACTTCTCTGAGCTGTCTTTCCTCATCTGAAAATGCTGTTTCCTCCTAACTCTTGTTTTGCCTGACTTGAAACTCACCCACTCAGGTCATTGCCACTTCGCCGTATTGGCCACTTAGCTTGATAAATGTGTGTTCACTGCCCTGCCTCTCTTTCTCAAGCTCACATCCCTTTGTAAATCCTACAGAATCTATCCGCCACCACTCTGTTCTAGCAACGGAAGTTTCAAGTTTATTTTTAAAAGCACTGAGCTCCCTCCTCGGGACAACCAAGCCTCGTGCATACTGTGGTACGTGCTGTATTTTGAATTAAATGAATGTGGCAAGAGATGAAAAGAAAAATGAAGTTCTCAAAACCAGAATATGATTTAACACCTCCCGGACCAGACTAGTTCACACCTGCTCTCTGGTTTTTCTCCTGAAAACATATTTGTATTAGCTTTATCACAGACTCCCACTTCAGACGCCTCCACCTAGCCCTCTGAGGACTTGGACGCGTGGCCCTTGCTCTCCATCTCTGTATCCATAAATTAAGCAGATAGAAGCAGGAGTGTAAAATCCTTTCTGGACTCTCCTCTGTTTTAAGTCTCCCAGATTCTCAGGAAGGTCCCCGCTCTGTTCTCCTTCTTCTTCAGGGTCTACCAGGCTAAGCTGGCTTTTTAGCTTGTTCGTTCCCTCCTTAGTGTATCTGGTTCACGCTTCTGGCTTCTGAGCCTGCTGAAACGCCCACTCGGTGGCCTGTGCCCACTCAACTGTCTTCACCCACCCAGCCCCAAGCGCCTGGTATCCGTAATAATCTGTTTCACCTTGCAACTTTGCCTCTCCTAAGATTTCTTCCCTCCCTCCCGCCCTTTCTTCCTTCCTTCTCTCTTTCTTTCCTTTCTTTCTCTTCCTTTCTCCCTTTCTTTCTCTTTCTTTCAGCTTTTCTAAGGTAAAATTGACAAAGAAAATTCTAATATATTTAGTGTGCAATTTGATAATCTGTTATACACATGCATTGCAAAAGGATTCCCTTCTTTGAATTAACCAAGGCCACCCCCTCGTCACCTCACACATTTACTTTATTTTTCTTTCTTTTCTTCTTCTTCCTCTTTCTCTTCTTCTCTTTCTTCTTGGTGAGAACACGTAAGCTCCACTCTAGCAAATTCCAATGATCCAATGCAGTGTTATCAACTATAGTCCCCATGTTACCGTGTTATACATTAGATCCTCGGAACTTACTCGTTTTATAAATGAAAGTTTGTACCCTTTTGCCAGCACCTCCTTATTTTCCCCCACCTCCCAGCCCCCGCCAAGCACTTTTCTACTCTGTTTCTAGGAGTTTGACTTTTTCTCCCCAGTTCTCCATGTAAGTAATCCTACGCATTATGTCTTTCTCTTGTGGTTTATTTCACTTAGCATACCTAATACCCTGTCGGTCCATCCATGTTGTCCCAAATGGCAAAATCTTGTCATTTTTTATGGTTGCATAATATTCCAGTGTGCATATGTATGTGTGTGCCATATTATCTTTATCCACTCATCTGTTGGCGGACACTGGGTTGCTTCTATGTCTTGGCTATTGTAAATAATGCTGCAGTAAACACAGGAGTGCATATATCTTTTGGAATTAATGTTTTGGCTTTCTCTGGGTAATACTCAACGGTGGAATCACTGGCTCATAGGATATTTGTCTTTAATTTTTGAGTAACCCCCATACTGTTTTTCACAGGGCACCGTGTACCAATTTACGCTCCCACCAACAGTGCAGGAGGGTTTCTTTTTCTCCACATCCTGGCCAACGCTTGGTATTTTTCACTGGACTAGCCACTCGGACACATGTGACGTGTTACCTCCTTGCGGTTTTGATTTGCATTTCCTTGATGATTTAGGACAGCGTTTCTTTTTTTTTTGTTTCTTTTTTTTTTTTTTTAACGTTTATTTATTTTTTGAGACAGAGAGAGACAGAGCATGAACGGGGGAGGGTCAGAGAGAGGGAGACACAGAATCTGAAACAGGCTCCAGGCTCCGAGCTGTCAGCACAGAGCCCGACGCGGGGCTTGAACTCACGGACATTGAGATCGTGACCTGAGCCGAAGTCGGCCGCTTAACCGACTGAGCCACCCAGGCGCCCCAGGACAGCGTTTCTTAAAGCGTGGTGCCCGACCACTCCTATGTGATAAAAACTGCAGATTCCAAGCACCCAAGCTAGACTTCCTGACTCCCACTTTCTGGCGGTGAGACCTGGGAAGCATTTGTTCAGCAAGCTTCCCTGGTGATTCTAGGCATAACAGTTTGAAATTTGCTGCTCTGTCATCAATCTTTTTGCGCGTATTTGTTAACGATAAAGGTGCTATTAGTTTTACCAGGACTGGGGGGAGGGGGGGGAGATGAGCGTGGCGGGGAGACGACCGTTCAAAGCTCTATCCTGGCACCTGGCAGCGCTCGGGCTGCCGGCCTATCCCAGCCACGCAGGGTCCCCTGGAGAGAAAAGAAGTCAGTCCTGGGCGCCCACGCCAGGCCCCCTGAGACCACTGAAAGGTGGGGAGTCAGACGTCCAAGCCACCGCCCTCGGCATCACCAAGCCCGGGAAGAGCGCGCCAGCCCTTCCCTGCAACCCGAGGCTCCGTGGCTGGGGGTCTGGGAGGACCGGGGGGTGCGCGCCAGACGTCGGGGGTCCCGGCGGCCTCTCCGCTCCCGTTACCATTGGCAACGGCACAGGCCGCCAGAGTCAGCGTGGCGCGAGTAGGTGGGACTTCCCGGCTCTGGAAGCCAATGCGCATGCGGCAGTCGGCGGGTCCCGCGGCACTTCCTGTCGCGTGATCTCGAGGACCAATAAAAGTGCATCACTCGGGGTCACGTGTCTCCGTTCCCATTAGCAACCGGAGGCTTCCAAACAAGCGGTCCGCCCTCCGCATCTTCTGCGGCCCAGCCACCCTCGGCGATCCCCGGGCTTGACGGGGCTCCGCCTGGCCTCTCCCGCTCCTCCGGGCTGCGACTCCCGCCGCCGCCATGGTGAGTAGCCGGCCGGGCGCCGCCGCCCCGCGCGGAGGAGACGCCGAGCCGGGGCCGAGGGAGGGCGTGGCTGCCGCGGGGCCCAGTCCGGCCCCTGGGCCTCCCGGCCGCCGAGGCTCCGTTAACCAAGGCCCAAGCCCCTTCGGCGTACCGGCCGCCTCTCTCCCCCGCGTCGGGTCAGGCCTCACCCCTACCAGGGCGGGCCCGGCCCAGCCACATCTCCAAGGTCGGGGGAGCTGCAGGGAACGGCTGCCAGCCCACGGCGAGGGCGGGATTCTCGCTCCGGTCCTAAAACTCCCAAGTTTTCACACGCACAGCCCTTTGACGGCATGAACAGCAGTGTACTGCAACGAGTTGAGGAGCGAGAGCGTGATTGAATCCAGCTTTCGGTTGCGAGAGTGACTTTAACAGCCCAAGCCCGGGGCGCCTGGGTGGCTCAGTCGGTTGAGCGTCCGACTTCAGCTCAGGTCATGATCTCACTGTCTGTGAGTTCGAGTCCCGCGTCGGGCTCTGTGCTGACAGCTCAGAGCCTGGAGCCTGTTTCGGATTCTGTGTCTCCCTCTCTCTCTGACTCTCCCCCATTCATGCTCTGTCTCTGTCTCAAAAATAAATAAACATAAAAAAAAAAAAAAAAAAAAAGAGTCCAAGCCCTCCATTGTACAGCTGAAGGAACTTGGGTGGTGTAACTTCTTTTGTTTTGACTTGTTCCGAAGAGGCCAGGCCTGTATGCAGAAACAGATCCATTCCTCTTTCCAGCGGATAGGGCATGGCAGCCGTACTTAGAACAGTGCACAGTCCTAAAGTTAGGTTCGGAAGAAAGGATGATGCCAGAGTTGGGGGGCACCATTGCCATGGGCCACTGAAATACCTCGGCAGTGAAACGAGTGTAACATTGTGTGTCAGCTGTACTCAAATTAAAAAAAAAAATTTTTTTAATGTTTTATTTATTTTTGAGAGACAGAATCTCTCTTGGGGAGGGGCAGGGAGGGAGGGAGACACAGAATCTGAAGGAGGCTCCAGGCCCCGAGCTGTCAGCACAGAGCCCACCGTGGGACGATGTCGGATGCTTAACCGACTGAGCCACCTAGGCGCCCCAAATTTAAAAAGTTTTCTAAATAAATAAATAAATAAAAGCCCCCGGTAATTCTAAAAAAGAAAGGAAGGAAGGAAGGAAGGAAGGAAGGAAGGAAGGAAGGAGAAAGAAAGAAAGAAAGAAAGAAAGAAAGAAAGAAAGAAAAGAAAAGAAAGAAAGAAAAAAAGAAAAAAAAGTTGCTGGTGAGCTTTACAAAAGCAATTTGAGCAGGTATGGGTTTAAGGGCTAGGTGATGGCATAGCAAGGGTAGTTAAAGGGAATCTCAGGGTTGAGGGGTTTTGTGTGGTTTTGAATAAGGTTTATATGTATAGTCTTCCCTGTAGTCTGAAGCGGGGAAGAAACCCATGGAATGTTGAGACGGGAGAATAATTGGTTAAATAAAGTCCTCCAGGAGTTTGAAAGAACCGATTAAGGCCCGGTGAAGAAGTGACCTTCAAAAGGAGGAAAGCTCTTTAAGTTCATTTGTTGCCACCTGTCTGTTGCTTGTGAGGCCCTGTGCTTAGTACCGGGGATGGTGGTACCTTAGGGAACCAGGTGGGCAAGGTCCTGACCTTCAGAGACCCTCGTCCTAAGAAAGTTGAGACTGCAGAGGGGAGCCGTGTGGATGCAGAAAAGCCACCGTGAGGGACTGGGGGCTGAAGGAGATCATGCCCGATGGCCTTGCTGTTTGCTTCCAACACTGTGAAGAGGGTGACAAGTCTGAGACAGAGGCTCGGAAGTTAGACCTTAGTCTCCCACAGGAAGGCCATGGTAGATCATTGTTCTTAAAATAAAGATCGTTCCTGACTCATAGAGTCCCTACGTTAGATATTCAATTGTGCAGTATCCTTTTCTTTTCAGCGTAGCTATAAACTGAAAAAAAAAAAAAAAAATTCACTAATTTCTAGCTCATAGTTGTCCAGCTCTCAGCTGGTTTAAAATAAAGACCACTTCATGACTATTTCAAAAACCCAGTACATTTCTTAAAGCTGCATTAGCCAGGGTAAGGTTAAGTCACTGTCATATATATCAAAACAAACAAACAAACAAACAAAAACAGTGGCTTCAAGAACACCTAAGTGTGTTTCTCACTTAGCAGCCGTTTCCCTGCTCATCTAGGTCTGTAGGTCAGTGCTGCTCCACAACATCGGGTCGGGGTAAGGGTCCCTTTCATCGTGCTGTCCGCCCAACCCCCAGAGCACTGTGAGGTTCAGCTGAGCCACCACCACCCCCCCCCCACCCCCGCTCCAGGTCTCAGGGAAATAGGTGCGGCAAAGACCCAACCCTGTCGGAAGGCCCATGCTCTGGAGTAGGCTTCACCTCTTCCGCTCACATCCAGTACTGAGCAGCAATCGAGTGGCCGCAGGAAGGGCTGGGAAGCGTCCTCCAGTTGGGCAGCCATTTCCCCGGGAGGAAGGGGAGAATGGAATTTGGTGGACACGTAGCGGTCCCTTCTGTATCTTCATCGTTGGTTCCTTCATCACACCTCCAGGACTAACATCTGCTTTTCTCTCTTTTAGGCAGAGCTGGGCCTAAATGAACACCATCAAAACGCAGTTATTAACTACATGCGTTTTGCTCGTTCCAGAAGAGGCTTGAGACTCAAAACTGTCGATTCCTGCTTCCAAGACCTCAAGGAGAGCAGGTATCAGAGGACTCAAAGGGAACCCCAGGGGAAACCTGGATCCTCTCCGGTAGCCGGTGTGGGGATATGGCTGCGGAGGCTGTACGAACCATTGCCGGGATTATCATGATCGGGTCCCCCCTGAGAGTGCCTCCACCAAGCCCCGTGGATAGGTGAAATTCGGGAAAGCGGGTTGTGGTGGGAGCAATCTGTTACCAAACGTACACATAGGATAATGATGAGATTGCAAAGTTTCGAAAGGGCCGTCGGGAAATGGCGAAGTGCTTGTAGGTTAATGATTGCCTTGCTGTATTAAAGATCCCAGAACTTGGATTACCTGAGCTATTAATGAAAGGATTCGAGCCATAAGGCGTGGCAGTTAGCAAGAAGACACCTACGCCGTTCATACTGAAGAACTGGGAGGGGGGAAAACAGCAGGAAACCACAGAAAGCTTGCGCTGGTACCGACACTGTTCGTGGGTATACGGCAAGAGATGATCATTAGTTTGGTTGAGGCTGTCGTGGGATGTAATTAAAGTCCGTGGAAAATTCATGTTTGATCTGGAGAAACATAGGGAAGCCAATGAAAGGAAAGGACTAAGTAGTAAAGAGACCCCAGATTACTCGGGGATCAGACTTTGGCACGGTTAAATGTCAGATGAGATGGAAATGAGAAAGGCCTCCGCGTGAGCGACACGTGTCGCAAAGCCACGCGCGGCACACGATAGGGGACGCCACCAGCTGTAGACCGTTACGTGTTCGACCCACCGATGTAACCTGGTCAGCTGGTCTCCTGACCCCCAGCAGATGAAAGCAACGATTGCAACGTGGCTGTGAGCCACGGAAGATACTTCATCACTCACTTTATACAGCGGGTGCCTTAATTGCTGTTCATAACCATGAACTTGGGTTGCCAAAAAAAAAAAAAAAAAAAAAGTGGAAGCAGATTTGGTTTGTTCTACTAAAGAATAGAGGAAGATGGTTGATGTATTGAATAAGGGTGTTCCCCCAAAATAGTTGAAGTTGTGGTTTTTTTAGACTGGCTCATTCTGGCTAAATGAAACATTGAAGAATGGTAACAAATACTACTAACTTGAGTATAACTCTGGTCAAACTGATGGGCTCCTTAATTCTGTCCTTTTGGAAGTGAGGAGTGATGGGGCCATCACTCCTGTCCCCTGAGCGGCTGAGGGTTGGGGCCAGGAGGGGAGAGACGGTCTTACTGTCAAACTGTCCTTTAAATTAGGAGCTTTTTCGGGATTCGGCTGTTGGGCGTGTTGCTGAGACTCCCGGAAATGATTGTGGGCTTGAGTCACCGCCACCGTGGGACCCCCACCATGTCACCCCTGCCCTCTGAGCCTGCATCCCCCGCCCCCATCTGGAACGCCAGGGGGTTGAAGAAAATGGCTCTGAGGTCCCTCCCAACCTAAACCTGCCCCGTGGGAGAGTGGGTTTTAATGCTGTTGTTGATGATGACTTCCTTTTTAGGGAATGGTCAGTGCTCAGAGGAGCTGCACCTAAGATAAGTTAGTTGTTTTTTGTTGTTTTTTCATTTGGGCCTCAAGAATGCCAAGAGAAAGGGGCGCCTGGGTGGCTCAGTCAGCTAAGCGTCCAACTCTCGGCTTCGGCTCAGGTCATGATCTCGAGGTCTCGTGAGTTGAAGCCCCGTGTCGGAGGCTGCGCTGACAGTGCGGAGCCTGCTTGGGATTCTCTCTGCCTCTCTCTCTGCCCCTCCCCTGCTCACACTGTCTCTGCCTCTCTCTCTCTGCCCCTCCCCTGCCCACACTGTCTCCGCCTCTCTCAAAATAAATAAATAAACTTAAAAAAAAAAGGAATGCCAAGAGAAGCAGCACATAACTATTTTCTTATAATCATTTGCTACCATTGGAGTAGTTCATACAATTATTGAAATGCTAGACAAAGGGAAAGGAAAGGAAAGGAAAAACACTACCTTCTAGGGGACTCTTGAAACTGCTAAATGTGAGAAGACTGATTTTAGCGGAGATTAAAATAAAAAAATGTTTAAACCGAGAACGTAAAGAAAAAAGTAAACGCTTGGGGGAATGTTTCTGAGCACCTACTTTGTATTAGAGGGCACGTACACCCGCAATTGGGTCATTCAGACAGACCCCAAAAGTGAACTGAGCTTCAGGTATCTTCAGTACGGTTTATTCATAAAGAAGATCGTTCCCGAAGAGATTTTCCCAGTAACCCCGTCACCCCTCGGTCGACCCGAATGTGGGTCTCTTAGTCTTGTTTTATTTCGTAAACGGTTTGGGTCGTTCATCCGGAAGTCTGGGACTGTGGTTGTTCCGCAGGCTAGTGGAGGAGACCTTCACCGTGGACGAGGTGTCCGAGGTCCTGAGCGGGCTGCAGGCCGTGGTCTACAGCGAGGTGGAGTCTGAGCTCATCAACACGGCGCACACCAACGTGTTACTCCTGCGGCAGCTCTTCTCCCAAGCCGAGAAGTGGTACCTCAAGCTGCAGACGGACATCTCGGAACTTGAAAACAGGTGACACGTCCGTCTCTGCGGTTAGGACGGTAGAGGCCCCAGCACGGTCTCAGAAGTTAGCGAACGTCTGCGCCGCTTCTGCTGTCGGGGCCGGGGCCTGAGGAAGCGTGGGGTGGGCAGCAGGACGGCCTCTGGGTACCCACCGAGTGATCTCTTAGGTGCCGCTCGGTGTCCCCTTCAGAATTCTGTTTCTCCGAATCCCGGCTGTTACAGAGGCGTTTGAGATTCATGGAATTGCTTTTCGGGCTGTTACTAATGATCCCTGCCCATTTCTTTGTTGGTCGGATTGTATTATAATGAGTCTTTAGACATGATAGGTCGATGAGGGGATGCAGATTATGAAACAAATGAAAGATGAATTCAAATACCGTCAATTCAGACCGGGGGGATTGCAGTTTTTTCTATAATTACATTTTAAGTTATACACTTACTTTAAAATAGGAAATGTAAACAAAAAACAAAACTGTTTTGTAATCTCGAAGGTATCAAAGAGCTCATTAATTTAAACAAGGTAAAATGAGGGATGCCTGGGTGACTCAGTCGGTCAAGCATCCGACTCTTGTTTTCAGCTCAGTCATGATCTCACAATTCACGGGTTCGAGCCCCACATCAGGCTCTGCACTGACAAGAATCTGCTTGGGATTCTCTGTCTTTCTCTGTCTCTCTCTTTGTCTCTCTCTCTCTTTCTCTCTCTCTCTCTCTCTCTCTCTCTCTCTCTGTCGTGTGTCTCTCTCTCCCTCTCTGCCCCTACCCACCTCCCCACTCACACATGCACACCCTCATTCTCTTTCTCTCTTAAAATAAATAAATAAACATTAACAACAACAACAAATAAAGTAGGGGGTGCCTGGGTGGCTCAGTCGGTTAAGCATCCGACTTCTGCTCAGGTCATGATCTCATGGTTCATGGGTTCAAGCCCCGCGTCGGGCTCTGTGCTGACAGCTCGGAGCCTGGAGCCTGCTTCGGATTCTGTGTCTCCCTCTCTTTCTGCCCCTTCCTCTCTTGCTCTGTCTCTGTCTCTCAAAAATGGATAAACATGAAAAAAAAATTCAAAACTAGAAAAAAAAAAAAAAAGTAAAATGAAATTCAAACTTAGTCTAAGAGAAGCCGGGCCAGAAATGAGGAAAGACTGACCGCCCCCAGGCACGGCGGCAGAGACTGGTGAACCACCCTGGGATGGCCTTCCTGAACCGGGGAGGAAAACCGGTTCAGTCCACTGGCTGCCAGGGAGAGCTGCTGAGAAAACTTGGAGAAAGCACCACAGTAAGCTTGGGAGAGTGGTTACCACGTCCCCTCCCAGGCGCCCGCGTGGGCCACCCCCGGGATCCAGACTGAGACCACACCGGGGCAGGGAAAGGGAACAGTCAGGTGGTTGGTTCATTCCCGAACCAGCTTTCTTCCTCAGAGGTACAGCATATTCCTTCCCAGTAGGGGTGATACTCTTTTTTCAGTAGGTATCACAGAACTAATCCCATGCCTCCGAGGCTACTTACTCTATGAGAGCCAGTCTGTGTTTCTTGAACATTCACTAGCTGACGATCGATGTAAATCATGTCTGAGAGCAGTCTCCCTCTAGCACCTCAGAAACTCGGAATTGAGGACAAGTTGTACCAGATTTGAACTCACACTGTAGTTTCATTCTGGCGATTACAGCGTATGCTCAGTAGGCACACGATCCTAGGTGCCGTGGAATATTCAAATCCGGTCCCTGGGTTGGGCTCTGGGCCACTGGTAACTAGGAATCATTTTCGACAGGGTGCTCTGTTCTCTCCGGCGTGTTGTGGGAGATCGGTGCCAGTGATTTTATTCTTTGTCTGGGATGCAAATCTATTTTAAATGATTTTTTTTTCACATTTCTATCTTCCAGAGAATTATTAGAACAAGTTGCAGAATTCGAAAAAGCAGAATTTACGTCTTCGAATAAAAAGGTAACTTGGCATCGTCCTAAGCCCACACCCTAGTGGCCGGCGTTTAGTATCCTTGAGGTGCTCAGAGCAGTTCAGAGGTGCGGGTGCAAACCCTCAAGGGAACGCGTTTAATTCAAGAGCAGAATTCAAACATTCCTGTTTTCAGGCAAAAGAAGGAGAGCTTTGGAAAAAGTAACTGTGAACACTTGCTTCTGTCTCCCCCCCACCCACACACACACACACATAGTCACACACACACATTCACACACTCACACACAGAATCCCTGCTGTCCACCCCGCTCCCTGCCATATAGGCTCTTCGCCCAGATGGTGCAGAGCACGGGCATTCGTCCCGGCTCTGGCTCTCTCGCCGAGTGACCTTGAGCGGGTTGCCAGAGGCAGCCGGGCCCTGTTGTGCTCCTCTGTCCAGTGGAGACAACCCTAGTAGTGACCAGTGACCTACTTCTCTTTTCACTCATTCTCGGTATTTGCAACGAGCCCTTAACCAGCCGCACCCCGAACGCTCCCTGGCGCCTGATACAAGGATACTGCTGAGCTGAATCCACAGACATACGCCATACCCTTCCTTACAAAACAATTTGCCACTTATTCCTCCGGAGCGCGTTTCCGGGTCAGAGGGCGTGGATTCACTTGTCGTTAACGCGCATCGCCAAACTGCCAGGGTACTTGGGCCAAGTTCTCCTTCGCCTGTGGGGTAGCTGCACTCGTGCACTTTTCCCAGACCCGGGCTCCTGCGCACATCTGTTTCAACTCCCTGAAACAGGTGAAAATTCCTGTCCGCAGAGGCCGGGACCTCTGTCCGCTCTGGCTTCGAGCACCTTCCCTTCTTCCTTCCTTCCCGCCTTTCCCTTCCGTCTGTAGCTCTTTAAAGGATTTGGGGAGGGTGGGTTTCATGTGCATTTCTGATGTTTGGGCGCTGTGGGCCAGGCACTGTCGTAGTCTCGGGATGTAGCAGAGAACCAAACCAACAGAGACCCCCACCCACCCTGTGGAGCCGACATCCAGTGGATACGTTTACACGGTGTTTTCCACTTAGAAAGTGCAAATGTCGAGGGGCGCCTGGGTGGCTCAGTCAGTTGAGCGTCCAACTTTGGCTCAGGTCATGGTCTCGTGGTTCATGAGTTTGAGCCCCACCTCAGGCTCGGTGTTGATGCTGTGGAGCCTACTTGGGATCCTCTCCCTCTCTCTCTCTCTCATTCTCTCTCTCTCTCTCTCTCTCTCTCTCTCTCTCTCTCAAAAATAAATAAATAAACTTAAAACTTTTTTTAAAAAGAAAGAAAGTGCAAATGTCGAGCGATTACATGTGATTTCTTCTGTGGTGACTTTGGTTTGGTTTCTTTGTTTTGTGTCAGCCCATCCTGGATACCCTGAAGCCAAAGCTTGCTCCACTAAATGAGGGCGGAACGGAACTCCTGAACAAGGTAACGCCGCCCTCGCTTGGAGAAAGGCAAACCCTCTCGTTTGGTGCCTGCACAACTGTAGGGGGGAGACTCTGAGGGAGGGGGGTTTGACCGGGGCTCGGGTCCATGGAGGATACTCAGTCCACTGTAGTCACTTTATTTCATGGTTCCAGTGGGCCAGGAGAGGGCACTCACCTTCCAGAAAGTCTGAAGCAGCTCTTAATTGTGTCTTTTGATGGCGAAGCGAAGGGCATGGCGTTTTGGACAGTGTTTATTGAAGGACATTTGAAGTTTACAGTCTGCAAGAACAACGATGGGATTTTTTTATTAGGAAGGTTAATAAAAATCAATTACTAATCTACGAACAATTTTCACGGCTCCCGTGTTCCCAACGTTATGCTGGATGCTGTTAGATAAAAAGCAGTGTATTCCCTAGTCTCTTGCCCTCCAAAACCGTGTGGTCTCATCGAGAAGGGAGAATTAACAGTCTAGAAACAGATAGGAGAATGCTAACGTCTGTGCCTCAGGGTGGCAGAGAAGACCGTTCCGGATCCAAGTGGTTGAGGACAGATTTGGGGAAGGTGGTTCCTGAGCTGGGCTGAAGGTTAAAGGCAGATTAAATTGTCTGTGGGAGAAAAGGGGGCGTGGGCAGCAGTGAGGGCCGGAAGGGGAGCCGGAGTGATTAGGCACGGAGTGCGGTGCCCTCGGGCCCGATGCATGTGTTGAGCGTAGGGACTGGCCTCCCTGCCGACCCTCGGATGGAGCTGCTTGGAGCCAAGGCCTCTGGCCAAGTTCAGTCAGAAGCGCCTAGCGGCTTGGGTGTAGAGCGTTGCACTGATAAAGACTGTGTTTTTAGGGGGTGTCTGGGGGGGCTCAGTCGGTTAAGCGTCCGACTCTTGATTTCGGCTCAGGTCATGATCTTACCGTTTGTGAGACTGACCCCGCATCAGGCTCTCTGCTGACAGCGTGGAGCCTGCTTGGGATTCTCTCTCCCTCTCTCTCTGCTCCTCCCCTCCGTCTCTCTCTCAAAATAAATAAAATTTTAAAACTTAAAAAAAAAAAAAAAAAAAAAAAAGGCTGTGTTTCTAGGATAAGTGCAGGTGTTGGCCGTGAAAAGTCCCAAGAGTTGCAGGATCAGCTAGGTGAGAGGTGACAGGAGAGGGAGACTTTGGAAGAAGGCTGAGAATGGAGGCCTGAAGGGAGCCTGAGAGACTGTGAAAGAGGCTTAGAGACCGCAAGTGACACACAAGTGTGGAGGCCAATGGGCTGGTGGGACTGGATGTCACCAGGAACCAGGGCACGCAGATGTTTGAGCTGACAGATAATTAAATTTAGTTTTGAAATTAAACTTTGAAGCGAAACAACTTCAAGGATTGAAAAGACCGTAGCTAAAATAATAAACCTTGAATTTACTCACAAAGGAAATTGAACGACTTCAAGAAGAGAATGAGAAATTGAAGTCGAGGCTGAAGACCATTGAAATACAGGTAACCGAGAAATACTTCGCCAAAATTCTTGAAAGAGCTGCTTACAGAATAAATACTGAGGGTGTTTTGTTTAAATCTGATTACAGGCAACACAGGCATTAGATGAGAAGTCAAAACTGGAAAGAGCACTGCAGGACTTACAGCTTGACCAAGGAAATCAAAAGGTGAAAGTCGTTTGAAATGCAGTCGATGACACTGTAATGATCTTGTGACAGTTGGTAACCACGCTTATCACGAGGATCACTTTGAGCGGTACAGAAATCTCGGATCAATACGATGTCTGCCTGAGGCTGATAGGATATTACACGTCAGTTACCCTTCCATTTTTTAAAGAGGCGGAACAAGTTTTAGCTATCTTTGTCGTGGTTTTCTAATAGAATAAATAGACTAAAAGTGCAACCTTAACGTGAAGCCTTAGTTACTGTTCGTTCTGCCCCTCCTCTGCCACTCCCTGAGAGGGATGCCACCACGGTCCTGCAGGGGGACATCCCTGTCCAGGGAAGGCCGGGAGAGGGCCGAAGGGGCAGGCCCGCCACTCACCCACCTCACGGTCCCCAGAGCCCGCCAGCATAAAAGATATTCTCAAGTTTATTTTTTTTTTTTTAGCTCTTCTCCCTTTTACCTTGACCTTCCAACTACAATGGGGGGAAAGGAAATGACGAAAGGAGGGGTTTTTAGTTCATTGGATTGGTATTTGGCGTTATTATATAGAACTTCTGATTAAGTCGGCCTTTGGCGAATGTGACAGAATAGGGTGAATTTACTCGGTCTGCGTCTTCAAACCCACCTCCGTCTGGTGGCACTCGTGTAACGCACCCAAATCCGGTGGTGGCTCTCCAGGCCCGTCCGAGGGGCGTGACCGAGGATGGCTCTGCCCGCGGGAGGTTCTCGAGTGCACAGGTGGCCTTGCCGTGGACGCTAGACGCTGCCACAGACTTCCTGTCAAGCGGGGCCGCTGGAGGGAGTTTTCAGCGTAGCTCCGGCTTTTCTAGTGGTTGTACCGTCATCGCTGATGTCCGCCAAACAGTCCCCGACTTGCTTCGTTGCACTTCTATGGTTTCCTTATGGAAAACTTCAAACTCATACGGAAGTAGAGGGTACGGTGTCATGCACCCCGGTGCCCGTCACTCGGCTTCCCGGTCCCCTGGGGTTGGCCAGGCTGCCTTCCCGCTTCCTCCCCGTCGCCCCTCCCTTCACGTTTCTTTGAGGCAAAACTCAGCCATGACGTCATTTCATCTGGAGATGTTTTTAAAATAGGATAATCCTGGGGCACCTGGGTGGCAGTCGGTTAAGCGTCCGATTTCGGCTCAGGTCATGATCTCATGATTCATGAGTTCGAGCCCCTGGTGGGGCTGTGTGCTGACAGCTCGGAGCCTGGAGCCTGCTTCGGATTCTGTGTCTCTGCCCCTCCACGCCCCTCGTGCTCTGTCTCTCTCAAAAATAAACATTTACAAAATGATAAAAAAATAATAAGTAAAAATAAAATAGGATAATTCTTAGATGGCTAAAAAAATAACAAAGGAGAGATCTATGATTTTCAATCCTGTATCAAGGACTGTAGATTTAGAAAACAGAGCTAAACACTCCAGAGCAGCTTCATAATTTCTCAAAACAATTGCAAACGTTTGTGGATGAAGAATTTCTCTTAAAATTACTTTTAAGATCTGGGCAAAAGAAGATATGTGCACGCTTTCACTAGCTGCGCAGAAATAAAACCTTCATAAGGACCAGACTTCAAACGTGAGTGAGGAGTTTGTCGTTGGTAGTTCTGATCCGTCTTCATATTTAGCAATTATCGACCATTTTCCCGGCCTGGTAATACAGCTTTTTCCGTTATAAGTTTATCCAGTCAAAAACAAGATCCAGCTGCTTTTGTTGTGCCGACAGGGTGTGCAAACATGCATCTTGCTTTAAAAAACAAAAACTTAAGATCTTCTAAATTTAGCAAACCATATAATCAGTAAGCATTAATTAGGCTCTCATAATATTTTAATGTAAATAATGACTAAGACCTACGTCTACTAAATTTTTGATTCAAAGTTTTTGTATTAAGTTGATTATTTTACCATCTGTGTTGCTCAGCATTCTTCAGGATGTTTTCTAAGTTGACTTTTCAAAACGGAAACCCGTCCGCCCTCCCTCCCCCGGGGCACACACAACCTTGTCAGATTTGAGAGCTCACCTCTCTCCTGTCCCTCTGTGGAGTTCCAGCAACGCATACATGACAATTCGCAGATTTGGAGATCAGCGGCCACTGAGCGTCTGCCGTGTGCAGGACAGCGTGCTCTAGGGCCGAGGGTGACTGGGCGCGCCGGCGACCCTCAGGGATCTGGAGCTTACCCAGGCTGGCGGGGGAGGCCGACGTGCATGCCCAAAACATTTGCTCTCATGTCACGAGGTCGAATGAGTGTCGTAGAACAGTTGCCGGTTCGGATGTCAACACGAAATTATGTCCGTGCATGTGTTTTCCGTAGGATTTTATAAAGGCCCAAGACTTGAACGACCTGGAAAACACAGTTGCTGCTTTAAAGAGTGAGTTTCAGAAGACGCTTAACGACAAGACAGAAAACCAGAAGTCCCTGGAGGAGAATCTCGCGACAGCCAAGCACGACCTACTCAGGGTCCAGGAGCAGCTGAGCATGGCTGAAAAGGTCAGACTTGTCCGCGTGTGTCTGCCCAAGTGGGGAGGAGGGGGAGCTGAGGGAGATGCTGGAGGACAGCTGCGGATTTACCTTGTCTTTTCTCACGGTGTCAGCCAGTGCGTGTTAGAGATCAATCATTTCTGGGCATTGAGAGAGTCTTCTGTCTTTGGCACTAAACTATCTGTGGTAATAAAAAAATGTCCACTCCTTCCTCTGGTTTGGTAAAATACTCCTGCACGGACGGCTTACGTGTGCTGCCCTGTGCCCTGCGATGCCCATCCCCACGTTGCCTGGCAAAGGGATAGGTGACTTCTCTTTAAAGGATTCTATGCCTCGGGGCACCTGGGGGCTCATTTGGTGAAGCGTCCGACTCTCCTCAGGTCACGATCTCACGGTTTGTGAGTTCGAGCCCCGCGTCAGGCTCCGTGCTGACAGTGCAGAGCCTGCTTGGGATTCTCTCTCTCCTCTCTGCCCCTCCCTTGCTTGCTCTGTCTCTGTCTCTGTCTCTGTCTCTCTCTCTCTCTCTCTCCCCAAAAACAAACAAACTTTAAAGGATACTATGCCTTGCTCTTAACTTACATGAAATGCGTAGAAAACTGTGCTGTTCACTTTAGGGATGAGACTCTTAAGCATGCAGGGGCTAAAATGTAACTGAATGAAAAATCTTCCTCCCAGAATACTGACACTACTTGGGGATTTGGGGAAAAGCTCATGCTTATTTCACCTGAGAATGAGTTTACCGTCTCAAACAGACGTCCCACGTCCAGGGCACAGTATGCTTCAGTCCTACGCTAACATTGTACACGGTTACGGGTTGACAGTGTTGCCCTTTGACTTCTCACTTGAAGGAATGTATTTTTAAGTTCGAACGGTCTTATTGTTACGTAAGGAAATTTTAAAAAGAAATCAGAAAATAACATAAGCAGAATATTAGTAAAAATAAAGCCAAAATACACGTTTTTATCAGGTGTGTTCTTTCTCTCCTTCGCCGTTTCTCAGTAACGGGCTGACCTTTTTCACTGCACAGGAATTAGACAAGAAATTCCAACAGACAGCAGCTTATCGAAACATGAAAGAGATTCTCACCAGGAAGAATGACCAGATCAAAGACCTGAGGAGAAGACTGGCCAAGTAAGCCTTGCTGATCCCGCGCGGCTCTCGGGTTTGCGTCACTGCCGGGTTGATGTTTGTTCTTCGTGAAATCTCAGCCTGTGTCCGGAGAGGTCAGGCCAGTGGGTAGTTAGCTGCTCTGTCATTTGGTCCAGAAGCCTGCGTCTGAGGAAAGCGTTGTCCGTACCGCCCGCCGGGGCTGGAACTTCAGACACACGGCTACGATAGGCCGCTCTTGGCAACGGTCATTTAAGCAGGATATCAGAAAGGAAACCCAGCCAGCTTACGGGCGGCCTTGGCGTTTCTCCTCAGGAGTGTTCTCACAGGAGCCTGAGGCCCGGCCACACTGTGCCCTCCGTGACAGTTGAGGTGCCAGAGAAGGCGGTCCCCGCAGATGGGCGCCGTAGCCGGCGTGGCCTAGGAGTTCCTGTTCCGCGCGACACCCGGGGAGGGCCGTGTCCGGTTCCGGGAGCTCACCGCGTGGGGGGACGCCTGCAGCCGTGGCCCCCGCCACGCGGTCACGGTGCACCCACAGCCGTCCCGGTCCGGATGTGGTCTGCTCTTCAGGCTCATTTCTGTCCTCGGCGGGTTCACCTGGAAACTCAGCTGACACGTTACCTGGATTCCAGGGGAACAGAGCCGGGAAGTAAATCCAAGATCTAGTTCTTTAGAGAAGGGGGCTGGTTAACCTTCTCGCGTGGTCGTATCGGCACCCTGCGTCCATCTGACAGTTCGGGTGGTTACTGAGTTTCTGCTGCGCTAAGCTGCCGTGGGTCTAAGCGCCAGCTGTAGAGACTTAGAGTCCAGAAGCGTCTTCACACTCGGTCGCCCCTTTGTCCCACCTGCTGCCAGAGCCGCCTCCGCGTCACCGTCACACTGCCTTGACCGGGCCCGGCTCCCACCGGAGCAGTGACTTCGAGTGAAAAACGCAACGCTGCTGGTTCGGTCACCAGAGATGTTTCGCGTAAACTCATCTGGTAACGACAACGACAAAAAGTATCATGACGTTATGGTCTGCCCTGAATTTTCTTATCTCTTTCCAGATACGAACCCGAAGATTAAAACCCGAAGAAGATTTCTTCTGGAAGCTGCCACAGCATAAAAGTACAAGCTGTTTCTCACCTCAGACACGTATTTTGAAGCAGTTTGTTATGTTCCCTCTCTTTATTTTTCTAATATATAGACTTTGCTTCTACTATTTAGAACTAGACTCCCTATTGCAGCTACCTGATTGAGCAGAGGGGAGCCTGCTGCCTGATCCCGGCCGGCCGGCCCAGACCCCTCTGCGAGCATTCCGGGGCCTCCGTTCCGATGCAGTGAGAACTCTTTGTGGTAAAGAAGAGATTTTAGAGCGGGAAGAAGAGCCTTCTCCTTCCGCATTAGCACAAAGCATATACCATTTCAGTAAATGTTAAAAATAAAAACAGTTATTAAAGATAGTTACTACAAATAAACCTTATTTTTCAAAATCTAATTCATTTTCGCTGTTTCATCATAAAAAAAAAGATACAAATGCCCTGAAAACGTGACCATCAACTTTTATAGGCAGTATTTTTACCAGTTAAAAGGAAAATGAACAGCAAACATGAGGATTCGATTCACTTCCGTCTCTCGAGCTAAACGCTGTGTTTATCAGAGGAGGGCAGACATTTTTTGCAACCCAATTTACCATTGGATTACTGGGTTACTGATGGAGCAGTCAGATCCATCCCGTGCCGCCCAGTTAAAGTATCGGGGCTCACTGGGGCGCCGGGGGGGCTCAGTCAGTTGAGCATCCAACATCAGCTCAGGTCGTGATCTCATAGTTCGTGAGTTCGAGCCCCACATCGGGCTCTGTGCTGACAGCTCGGAGCCTGGAGCCTGCTTCGGATTCTGTGTCTTCCTCTCTCTCTCTGCCCCTCCGCTGCTCATGCTCTGTCTCTCAAAAATAAGTAAATGTAAAAAAAAAAAAACGAGTGAGAGAAGGGAGGGACAAATCCGACAGGCCAGCCTCCATAGTGCATTCCTTCCACACCTACCTCTCACCATGGATGTCACTCAATCTCTGTTCCTTCTAGAACTTTCAGTGAGGATTCCAGTGTCACCACATATTTCTTTAGCCCAGAATTGACACTCTTTCCGAAAATCTATTCCGTTACTTAAGGACCGGGATATTTGGAAACAGAACTTGCTAGTCTATTGGTCAGAAGGCATTTAATCATGTTCTCCCTGCATCTTCCTTAGTTTGATGCCCACAGGGAAGGAAGAGGTGTTGAGAATCCTGTATCACTGAGTAAGATTTCAACTTGGTTTTCGGTAGCGACTTTGAAATATCCTGTGTAGTGTGTTCCAGATCAATAATAAAGTCAAAAGCATTGCCGAAACCTTGAAACCTTAAAACCTAACCGTCCCACGTGAAAATAAAT
This sequence comes from Panthera leo, assembly GCF_018350215.1. Taxonomy (NCBI): domain Eukaryota; kingdom Metazoa; phylum Chordata; class Mammalia; order Carnivora; family Felidae; genus Panthera; species Panthera leo. The sequence continues at coordinate 15,466,149 of NC_056680.1, read as the reverse complement.
AAATACATTCTTTGACATAAACCAACATGACGACTCTTCCACATGCAAATACCTCGTGCTCTGGTTTTGCTACTTTTTGCGTGTCTGTTTAACTCCTGCCTTTAGCAAAATGAAGTGTTAAATGTTTATTTTTTGCACATTTACCTAGTTTTGAGGTTTCCCTCATTTGACCGAGAAAGCAAGCCTCTTTGGTCTATATATTCCGGGTTCCTAAGAATGTTGGCTCAAGCCTTGACTGAACTTTCGATGTGCTGAGCTGTCTAGATGGTGCATTCCTGGCTGTCAGGACACAGCTTTGGCTCAACTTAAACATTCAAGGCTCCTGCTCAATTATGGCTCAGACCTTTTGATGACAAAAGAAGCATAAAGGGATTTTGTTACCAATTTCTTCTGTTCAACATTTAAGGGCTTGTTTTTTCTCAGTGTGCAGTACATTCTGAGTCTATAGTGAGTAATCCTATTTGATAGAAACTTTGCTATTTGTTATGTCCGTTCTTATGAACTGAAACGATCCGTAGAGATGCTTACATTTTTAAATGGCATGCACACATCGGACATTAATGATTCTTTCGCTGATGTAGAAATGCTTATATTCTAAAGCTTTTCCGTTAGAAGTTCAAGGCCTAATTCCTCTCATGTAAGCAAGTCTTTTAAAAGTAAAAGGCAATAGCTGGGTGTTGTATGGAAACCAATTTGACAATAAATTATATTTAAAAAAAAAAAAAAGTAAAAGACGATAAGAGGGCGCCCGGGTGGCTCAGTCGGTTAAGCGTCCGACTTCGGCTCAGGTCTTGATCTTGCGGTTCATGGGTTCAAGCCCCACGTCAGGCTGTGTGTGAATCAGAAGTCCTGGGAAGCCGGTGTAAGCAGCGTCCCCTGCGTGCTCTGGCCAGCAGAGGACAGCGGCCCACCCGGCTCCTCGCCAGGACTAACGTTGCCGCCCTCGCTGTTCCAGGAGGGGGGCTCGCCCACCTGTTATCCGTCCCAGGAGGGAGAGGCCCTCCCTCCGAGGCTTCGTGTCCCACTTCAGTGCGCCACGGTCTCCAGCCTCCCGGGAACCACTCAGCAGTGCCTTAGGACTGGATTCACGGGTCCTTGCCCAGGTGCCGAACACCGAGTCCCAGAGGAGAAGCCCTCTGTCAATAGCTCTCCTTAGCCGGCCTCTGTTCCATCGCCCACTGGGCCAGCATCCTCGAGTTCCGTGCCCGTACATGCCCTTCCGGCCCCTGGCGGTCCCCCCTAGCCAGCTGCTTCAGCACTTTGGGGGAATGATTCACTTTCTTTCCAAGCAGGACAGTGATTCTCTCCACAGGCCATGCTGATACTCGCCCCTGTGGTCTGATCGAGGAGCACTGAGTGCAAGTGACGGCAGATCTTGGGGGGACAGAGGTTATCTGGCCGCTCTTCTCTTCGAGAGAGGCCTCCAAACGATTTCCAGGTCAGGGAGCTGCCCTCTACGACGGCCACGAGCCACTTGCTAAGACCCAAGCATTCAGGGGGGTCTGGGGTGTCAAGGCTCCTGAGGGCATCCGCCCAGACGGGCCCATGTCCCATCCAGAGTCCCCTGCCTTCCTAATCAGGGCGTGGCTTGAGCCAAGGGGACTTTGCAGGCCTCTGAATATGGTCCACTTCCTGATCATGCCAACCGGGATCCCACCTTGGCCTGAGTCTCGGCCTGTTCTGCATGTGCCATAGGGCATCCTCATTGTCACGGCACCTCCAGTGGCGGAAGCTGGTCGACCAGAGCCTGCTGCTGTCTTCCTCACCCTAGTCCTGCCCCGGTTGGAGTTCGGTGACTGGCCCAGCAGCGTGCTGGAGTCTTACCACCCCACTCAACGTCAGCCCTGGGATCCCGTGGTCCTCTGGCTGGCATCCAGGTCCAGTAGTTGGCTTTCCCTAAGACAAGAGTTTGGGTTCAGGCAATTCACCTGGGAGGGGACCCCAGGAAGCACGGTGAGGGCGTGGGGGCACGAGGCGGGAAAGGGCGTGCTCACGTGCAGGGTGCCACGGTGCTCCGCCAAGCCCCATCCCTCTCCGGAGTGGGGGGCCAGGGCGTCACCCACCAGCTGCCTGCTTCTCGGGTTGCGCCTTGCTCCCGGGGCATCAACCCCCGGCACTTCTCGTGCCTGGGTTGAGCAGGCTCCGGTGTCCAAGAAAGGCCTCCAGGTGAAGAGACACAAAGAACCTTCCGCCGGTCACCTCCTGGCGAGGAGAAGTGGATGTGTGTGGGGCATTGATAGCATGTGGTCCCACGATGAACTGAGGAGACCGAAGGGTAGACGCCATGGATGTTCTATGCTGTCAGTCCTTCCTTATCAGAGAGCAAACTCACACCCTGCTCGGCCTCTTCAGCCCAGTGCGCTCACGTGGCCGGGCCACAGCTGCCTTTAAATAGTAACAGCTCTTGAGAGAAAGGATATCCCCGGACTGAGCACCAGACCGGACCTCCCCATTGGGACTCAAGCGTGAGGGCCCCTTATACGAGCTCAATCCCAATGTTTGTGAGACTGAACCTCCTACTTTCTGCACAAGCATTGCTTAAGCCATGGAAACCCTTGGGTAGACTGTTCAAGATATTAGATGTTACCTATAAGTTTTCTAATACCAAAACTTCCCCCATACCGGTGACCAAACTTGTTGAAAACTCAGCCACGAGAAAAATCTTTCATACGGAGCATAATTCCCGTCCTTGTTAGGTGGGGAGACAAAACCACAATTTTATCTTTTCCTGATGGCAGGAAGTCACTATTACAAGTATCAGTGACTGTCCTATACGGCAGTGGCCTCAGGCTGCCTCAGCGTAGAGTGCTGTTTGCCCCAGTAATAAGTGGTTTGCGAGCACCGTGCTTTTTGAACTTGTATCGTTTTTTATGGTTTACCCATGTCCACTCCTGCCCTTTCCTATCACGCTGGTAGCTCACATTCGGATTTTTGAGCCACGTGCCGGTCTCTGTTGCTGTTTCTAAGTGGTGTGGGCTTGCAAGACAAAAAGAGACGCTTATTAGAATTCTATATATCCCCAGAGTGAGGGCCCAAGGGACTCCTCTTCTGTGAGCCAAGTGCATAGACTTTGTGGCATCCTGGAAACTCCAAGATTGTTTTTTAGATGCTTTTTATAAGAGAATGCTAACCTGCCAGGTTTGTTTCAAATAGTTGCAGTCTGCAGGTAAATAAGCCTGGATAAGTAGGAAATTATGTCTCTTATTTATTTCTCTTGCCTTATTGCACTGGCCGGGACCTCTAGTACAATGTTGAATAGAAGGCAACAGAGGCCATGCTTGCCTCGTTCCCCGCCTCCGGGGCAACGCTCTAAATAACTTCATGAATAAGAACAACGTTTGCCATATTCCGTATTAGATTAGAGACATTCTTTTCTATTCCCAGTTTGCTAAAAGCATTGATACAAATTACAAATGGGTATTGAAGTTGGCCAGATGTCTTTTCTGCGTCTATTGAGGTGATGGACTTTCTCTCTCTCTCTCCCTCTCTCCCTCTCTCTCTCTCTCTCTCTCTCTTCTGTTAATACTGCAAAGTACAGCACTTAATTTTCTGGTGTTCAACTGTCCTCAGAGTCCTGCAACCATGTCACCTGGTCACTGACGGGTGCTGTAGGCACACTGGCACAGCAGCCCCTCGGGCCAAGTTTGAACCACATCTCATCTGAGTCCTAGCAGGACGTCTTTCGATTCTCCCAGTTGATGAGGGGAGAGGGGGTGCGAGGCTAGTGAGGAACTACTCTAAAGCCACCTCCCCCTCGCCTGCCCACCTCCCCTGGGAGGGTTCGGACGAGCTCAGGATAGACCCACAAGATGAACTCAGTCTAGCAACGTGGCGTCCCCCAGCTCGTGTGGCGGCCATCCTGCCCCTTCGGACCCGAGGGAGAAGGACCCAGGGAGCCGGCACCTTTGCGTTGCTCTCTTCCTTTCACTGTCTACACTGCCTGAATCTAAATTGTATCTTCACTCTCTGACTCGGCCCCACCTTGGCTGCTGCTGCGTGCTTTGTAATCCCCTTCAGGATAAAGAAAGGACCATGACCCCAGCTGCTGGCAATATCACTGGTCCTCAGCTGTCCGCCCTTTGCAAACTGCCCAACTAAAGGGAACCACCTGGCCTGGGTTTACACACCCGACAGGGCGACAGCATCCGACAGTGGTCAGTGCAAAAGCATAAAGGCCAGGCCCTCCCGCCCCCTTCAGAACACCCCCTCCCTGGGTCAAGAGCCTTTCCACCGGGCCTGCCCGGGACCCTCCCCAACTGGGGTCCTGCACACCGACCTCTGTCTCAGTCTGCTTCCCGAGGGGCCCAGCCCGCAGCGGTCACAAGGCACTATCCTTTCATATCTTACTGGTTCCTATTAGTTGACATCCTATTTGGGGGTTTTGCATCCATATTCCCGTCAGAGACGGGTGTGGGATTTTCCTTCCTTGTAAAACAGCTGTTGTTGGAAAGCCACCAACGGCGTTGGTTCGTATTCAACAAAACCTTTGAACCCTTTGACCTGCACTTATCTCACTTTGTAACTAAAATCAGTGATCTGTTATCGGAGTTGAGCCCCGCCCCCCAAGGAGAGAACAGATAGAGAAGGAAGTGGGCGGGGTTGATAAGCCCCCCCCCCACCCCCCCCACCCCCCCGCCAGGGTCCCCCAGGACAGCTGCCCTGCTAACTCAGTAAAGGTCTTCCGGCCTGGCTGTGGCTGCCGACACGGTCCAGAGTCTTGAAGCGGCAGGTGCGAGGCTGGAGGCGCGTGGTCTGAAACGTGGGCTCTGCCGGGGGTGCCGTCGCGCAGGCGCGTCCTGGGTCGGGCTCCAAACAGCCAGCGCCGTCTGTTTTTCAGTCCCTTCGGTTTTATATTTTCTGCCTCCTGGCACTGTACATTCTTGGCACACGTTTTGAGATTCTAAAATCACATCTTTAGACCTGCCTCAGGGTCCACGGTGGGTATTGGCTTTAGATAATTATTATGTTTTTTTCTAGACAAAGCAACCACCTCCTTCTGCCCCCTTTTGGAGATAGAATTTACATACAAGAGCATGCCCCCGTATTAAGGGCGCGGCTCGACGCGTCTGGACAAACGCGGGGACCCGTGTAGGCACCACCACAGCCAAGACATAGGCCATTCTCATCGACCCCCAAAAGTTGCTCGGCTTCCCGTACGGGGACTCTCCTGGGCCCTGGGCTCTGGGCCCCCCACGGATCCGCTGTCTCTCGTGATAGCTCAGATGATATCGTACCATATGCTCTCTCTTATACCTGGCTCCTTCCGCTCTGCAACTCTTGCTGGTAGACCCATCACCTCTATCTCTGCCCCTGTCTTCACATCCCCTTGGACACTTGTCATCGGGGTTAATGTCCTCCCTAACCAGGACGCTCTCATCTCCAAACATCTAATTACACCTGCAAAGGCTCTTTTCCAAGTGAGGTCACAGCCCTGGGTTCTGGGTGGACATTTTGGGGCGGGAGAGGGGGGACGGCCATTCAGACCATGCGGTGTGTTGGAAAAGAAGGTGCTAGGGTAAAGGAACGACAGTAGAGTCGAATAAGGAAGAAAAAGAGAGCTGGGGGTGTCGAACGCAAGCTGAGTAGGCCGGCTCCCTCCTCGAGGGGTCGGTCCTGGCCGACGAGCACCCCCAGGCCGAGGGAAGAGTAGGACAAGGGCCTTGGACAGGAGGGGCCCGACCTGTGGAAGGGCGGCAAGGAGCCACGGGGCTGGGTCATGCCGGCCTTGCGGGCGACAGGGAAGATCTGAGACTTTCCTCGGAAGGAAACGTGGCACAGGTGAGGCTTGGAAGGAGAAAACCCGACCGGCCTGTGGCTGCGTTGAGAGCGGACATCCTCGGTCAAGACTGGGAGCAGGGGACAGCTTAGGAGTCATCCAGGTGAGAGCCCGGGGCTTCGATCGAGAGAGGAGCGGTGGACGCGGGAAGAGCGGTTGAGTCTGGGTGTTTTGAATCAAAGGCAAACTGGGAGCAAAGGTGCACGGATCCTAGTGTCCGGCTCAGGGCGCGTCCGTGGGGGAAACGCTTGGTTTAACCGGCACCCAGATGAAGGCTCGCCCATTCTCTGCCCCGAGAGGCCTCCCGTGCCCCCCGCCTCCGCCGTGGCCCCGTCTCTGCCCAGAGGCAGCCACTCTCCTGACTTCCAGCACCCAAGGTTCCCGTGGCTGCTCTTGAACTTCACGTACACGGAGTCACCCCGGGTACACCGTGCGTGTGTCACCCACACACCTGGAGCGTGGACGGTCCTTGTCACCCCAGCTGGTGTTTGCTCACGTGAACCTTCCACGGCTCACTCACCACCTGGCAGGTGCCGGGGAGGTGAAGTGCAGGACGCCTGTCTGTGCCTCGCAGACATCCCGATGAGGACGATGGAGAGACGGCAGACATCCGTCTAGACAGACGTCTGAGGCCCGACGGGGGCCGGAGAGACAGCGTGGGAGTCACAAGTGTGTAGATGGCTTGAAGCCACGAGATTGCTGCGCGGAAGAGGCGAGTGTGGGTGAGAAGCCGGGGCGCTGCGAGATTGCAAGATCACGGAGAACAGAAAGACTCAGCAGAGGAGACCAGCAGCCACGGCAGGGGCCGTCCAGGAGGCCTCCGGGGAGATGCGCCCCAGGGAGCAGTCATCACCCCGGGCAGACACGGCAGAGAGGGCAAGAAGGGGACGCTGAGAGCCCACCTTCGCCTGAGCCACAAGGGGTCACGGGTGACCTTGACAAGACAGTTCCGTTAGACTGGGGGAGGTAGGCCCGGTGCAGGCGACAGTGCGGTGCGTCCGGGGAGGAGAGAAACCTGCAGTATCGATGCCTCTTGAGGAGTCTTGCTGTCGAAGAGCCAATATGAAAACAAGAACAAACAGGGCAGAAGCCGGAGGGGGAAGCGGTAACAAGCAAAGGGACTGTGTGAGGAGCCCGGTGTGGTTGGTCTTCTCCCCAGCAGAGCGCACGCCCGACGTCGTTTTGTCGACTCTGAATGTATTTTAGCGAAAGTTGAAAAGGTGGGGAAAAGAGGGCAGAAGGGGATCATTCACAGAGGAGCGCTCGGAATGGCGGGAAAAGGAAAACGGAGGGGGAATCTGTGTTGAAAACAACTTTTTTTTTAAACATTTATTCATTTTTGAGAGAGAGACCGAGTGTGAGCGGGGGAGGAGCAGAGAGGGAGGGAGACACAGAATCCGAGGCAGGCTCCGGGCTCTGAGCTGTTCGGCGCAGAGCCCGACGTGGGGCTCGAACTCATGAATCATGAGATCATGACCCGGGCCAAAGTCAGATGCTCAACCAGGGGAGCCACCCAGGCGCCCCAGGGGGTATCTGTGCTTTAAAGCTCCACAGATGGGGCACTGGGGTGGCTCAGTCGGCTGAGCATCTGACTCTTGAATTCGGCGCAGGTCATGATCCCAGGGTCGTGGAATCGAATCCCGAGTCGGGCTCTGCATTTAGCATGGAGGCTGCTTGAGATTCATTCTCTCTCTCTCTCTCCCCTGCCCCCCCGACCCCCGCTTGCTCACGCACTCTCTCTCTAAAAAAAATATTTTTTTAATTAAAAAAAAAAAGCTCCACAAATGATCCTGATGGGCAGCTAGGTTTAAGAACCAATGTGCTCTGGAGACTTTGACGTGCCCACGTCCCCCGCCCCAGGGGTCCCACGAGAGCATGTGGGTTTTGACTTAAGAGCCCTGGGGAGGGACCCACGGGTCTGCCTTTCTCACAGGCTCCCCGGTGGTGCCCCTGCTCGTCCACAGACCACGTTCTGAGTATCAACAGACCAAAGAAATCCAATATAACCTGAACTATTGAGCTTGTGAAATGAAGCATGTGTGTTTCCTGGCAGAGTGAGATTCGTAAGGCCTCTCCTGCTATGAAAGGAAAGCACAAGCACAAAACAACACAGCGGGACACAGGACAGGTCCTCAAGGGGTCACGGATCGGGACAGTGTGGCCCCGGGTCTGTTCTGGCCCTGGAAAATATTTTCACAATGCCCCGTCTGTTCTTCCTCAGCAGATCACGCCTTCTTGCTGGTCTCGGTTGTTTGTTCCCGGCACAAATATGTGGGGCGAAGAGATAACCTTGGCCAACACCAACAGAAAGGACGGAGGGGCCTCTCCACCGCTCCCCGGGGCCCGGTGTTTACAGAGCACGCGGCCGCCTCTCCCAACGGGTGACCAGCTGAGTCGTCGTGGGGAGAGGCCGTAATGTGTTCCCATAAACTCGTTTCCGCATCTGTTTTCTCTGGCCTGAAAAATCCTGTCGGTTCTACTCAGGCCTTTCCTAAAGGACGCCCACTTGGTGGTGTTCACGCAAATTAGCTACTCTAGACACGGAAAGTCAGCAATTAATTTACGGACGATCCCTCCGGGTTACTCTGTTGAAGGCCCTGTCCTTTGGAAGTGGTCATACGGACAAAGGGACCCCCGGGTGCTAAATTCCTTGTTTCCTCTAACCTTGCTCCGCGTCCCTCCAGGCTCTGCGTTTTCAACAGTATACGCTCTAAAGTGTACGAATTCACACCGTTCACTTCGGCATTTCCCTACGTCACTGCTAGGCGGGGAGGGGGAGAAAACAACAGTCTTGAATGACCCCCAGTGAAACAATGTGACAAATCCTGAGCGCAGGCCGTTCTGCAATTAGAACGATTGGCCCAGTCTCTCCGGAAAGTATGTGTCATGAAAATAAAAAGGTGGGGAGGCCGTCCTAAAAGCAGCTGTATGCGTAACAACTAAACGCGATGTCTGAACCCTGACCGGCTCCTGGGTGGCTAAAAACTGGCATTTGGGGTCAACTCCCTGAAATTGTCACTTTGCATGCTTCGACCAAGTCTGAAGTTACATCCTTAGCACATTTCAACTCTTGTCGCGCCAAGCTGCCGGCCCAGGATTTAACTTTTACCTTTTTACTTTTGCAAAATCCCATGAAGTAAACATTCCTCTGCAGTGAGATCTTTGGCGTGGACTCAGGGCTCACCATGATGTCCTGGCATCATGATGCATCTTGACATACGTTTTTCTTTTTTTTAACCCCTACACAGGATTCGTTAGGCTGTGTGAATCTGTAGTGGGAAATGCTGAGCTCTTAGTCCTTTAAATACTGCTCTGCCTCAATTTCTCCCTCTCCTTCTTCTAGAATACTAAGGAGGCATAGGTTACTACTTCATTGTTCTACATATCTTAGCCTTTTTCGTTGTCTTTTGACCTCTTTGTCTCTCTGAGCAGGGCTCCAGAAAATTCTTTCTGACATACCTTCGAGTTCATCGAATCTCTCCCCGATTGCGTCTCACCCACTTTTAAACCCATCCACCGAGTTTCGGGTGTCTCATTTTTATGGCATTTTTCGTTTCAGAAGTTCCACTTGGTTTTTCTTCCAATGATCTGTATCATTTTCCATTCTCTGCTCCTCACTTTTTACTTTCCGCTTTGACAATCCATCATGGACAGACAACGGCAGAAATCTCTCTCCTGATGGTAGACCTGTCACTTTCTCCCTGTGGCCCTACCAAGTTTTGCTTCCAGTGTTTTGAAGCTAGTTGACTCATTGTATTCAACTTTGAAAATGTCACATGTTGCTAGTGATAGATGTCCTCTCTGTCACTCATAACACTTTTTGGTTTCGAGTCTGTTTTGTCTGACGCAACACAGCTCTCCGTGACTTTCTTTTGAATAATGTTTTCCTGGTATCTCCCCTTCACCCATTTACTATAAATTCTTCTGTTATGTGTAGTGTGTGTCTTATAAATGAACTTTTTACTCCCGTCTTTCACCCGGTCCATTTACCCCATTTCTATTTACGATAATTACGGACACAGAACCGGAGTAGGATTCACGCCCGGGGCGTAAAACCAAACAGGAAAGCAAGACGGTGTCAGCACGGGGTCACTTCTGCAGGGAGGGCGCGGGTGCGACGCGCAGGGTCGGTGAAGGGACCGCTGGGGCGCTGGCCATCCCTTTCGTGTCCTGGGTGAGACGGTCATTTCTGAGCCGTGTATCTTCGCATGCAGTTGTCTGAATGGGTATTATATTTCGCTATGAAAAGAGGGGAAAAAAAGGAATATCGTTCATCAGTAGCTTTTTTCTTTTTTAATGTTTATTTATTATTGAGACAGAGAGAGACAGAGCATGAATGGGGGAGGGTCAGAGAGAGAGGGAGACACAGAATCTGAGTCAGGCTCCAGGCTCTGAGCTGTCAGCACAGAGCCCGACGTGGGGCTCGAACTCACGGACCGCGAGATCATGACCTGAGCCGAAGTCGGACGCTCAACCGACCGAGCCACCCAGGCGCCCCAGTAGCTCTTTTTTCTACTCACCATCATTTCCCAAACCTCCGCTTTCCACTGCCACGGTGAGATCCTTTCACTGAGTCGTCTAGTCTTCAAAGTTGCTGTATCCTCGGTGTGGGTCTGGGCACGCGAGGTCACGGGGGAGCTGGGCGCGCACACAGCCCTGGCGCTGGAGGGGGCTTAGCGAGGAGGAGGGGTCTCCATCATCACAGGGGGAAACCGGAAAGGATGGAGCCGGCGGGCTCAGTATACTTTAGGTGGCACATCACTCCCTTGTAAGAGGTGAAGGAGAAAAGCTATCTGCCACGTTGGGCAGCCCGGCTCCGGACCCCTCCTCTAAAACAGAGGCTTGGGCTTGGGGGGCGCCTGGGGGGCTCGGTCAGTTCAGCGTCCAACTCTTGATTTCGGCTCAGGTCTTGATCTCATGGCTTCTGGGATCGAGCCCCGCATCGGGCTGAGCGTCAAACCTGCTTGGGATTGTCTCTCTCTCTCCCCGCCTCTCTCTGCTCCTCCCCGCCTCGTGCTCGCTCGCTCGCTCTCAAAATCAGTAGACGTTACACAAAACATTATTTAAAAATAAAAAAACAGTGTTTTAAAGGCATGGGCTTGGCAGTGGGGCTCTAGCACTTTCTTTGGACCTTAACTCTTTTGCCAGAGTTCTCCACGGACACCCAATATATAGAAACATCATGGCGGGGCGGCTCCATTCGGGGTCCCACTCCTGCTTCCCAAGCCCTGGACACATGTCCTCAGTGTTCTGGGGCTGTGTGGGCACAGAGTATGGGCAAGGTCTGTGGCGCCCCCACCCCCCCACCCCGCCACCATGGCACACATAGCATTGGGAAGACACGAAGACTTTTACAACCTTAATTATCAGCTTCTGTCAAAATGAGTGAGGAAAGCACCTGCTTTACCTGTAGGGAAATGATATAAAGCTTCATTTAAAAAAAAATTTTTTAAATGTTTATTTACTTTTGGGACAGACAGAGACAGAATGCGAGTGGGTTAGGGGCAGAGAGGGAGGGAGACATGGAATCCGAAGCAGGCTCCAGGCTCCGAGCTGTCAGCCCAGAGCCCGACGCGGGGCTCGAACTCATGGACCGTGAGATCATGACCTGAGCTGAAGTCGGACACTCAGCCGACTGAGCCACCCAGGCGCCCCAAGACCTGCATTTTAACGATAACCCAGGGCATCTGTGGGCACATGGGTGCTTGCAGAGCACGGTCGAAGGGGCTGGCTGCGCTGAGAGTCCAGGGGTCGAGCCCAGGAGCTCCCTCTGCAGCCAGGAAAGGCTCAGGTCTCATGGGAATTCCTGCCTCTTCAACACGACGTGCACACACACAAGCACACACACAAGCACACACACGCACTCCCCCACACACATAGAGGCATGTGCACACACATACACATGCATGCACACGCTCAGCCCAGAGACAGGGGCTCCCCCAGATCTCGAGGTGCATGTCTCTGTGCCGCCCCAGGGACAACGAGCAGGTACCTTGGGCAGCAGGGAGGGGGCGCCGTCCCATCCAGAGCCGTGCCTCCAGTCCCCAAGCCGAGCGGGCTCCTGGCACGTCATAGGTGAGCCATAAAAGCTCGAATGTCTGAAGAAACTTCCTGAAATGTGGGTGCCCGGGCTGTCGATGTTTGAGAACGATAATGATGGACTGACACCGAAGTGCCCAGATTCTGTGGCAGCCTTTTCACCTATCAGCGAACCTTTACTGAGACTCAAGCACGCACCTGGGCTGGGGAGAAAACGGTGGGTAAGACGTGACCCAGCCACGGAGCAGAGGGGACACATATCTTGCGTTCTTCGTGACAGGGCCACGCGGAGAGCATTAGAAACTAGATGTGCGCCCCAGGCTGGGAGCAGGAAAGAGAGAGCAACAGAGTCTGGCCAGGGCTGGGGTGCTGGGCTTCCCAGAAACGGTAGTGTTCCATCTGGGTCAGGAAGCAGGGGGAGGCTTTTCCCAGGTCAAGAAGGGAGAAGGTGTTCCTGGACGAGGGAACTGCCCACGGTATAAAAAAGCACATTATATTCCAGAAGGTGAAAAGTCTAGTTTCTCTGGAACCTAGGTGAGCAAGGATCAAATTCCTCTTGGCCCCATTAAAAAATAAATTCCTCAGGGCCTTACAGAACAGGCTGAGGAGTTTGGACTTTATCTCGTGGGGAACCGGGGACTGGTGGGGGTAAGTAACAGCATTATCGCTGGGGTGAGCACATGATTGAAAGTGGCCTGGCTGCGATCGGTGGGGTAAGAATCTGGAATCCTGGAATCTGTGACCACACCTATGCAACTGAGTCAGGACCGCCCCTTCCTTCTCCACCCTCTTCCCTGAACCAGATAATTCTGGTAGGCTGGCCTTCTATCCTTCTGAAGCCGTGTCCTCATTGACACGTGGCAGGCTAAGACGGGACAGGTCCTCTGGTCAGAGGGGAAGATTTCTTCCATTCTGGCAGGGAGCACTGGGGAGCACTCAGGGCAGGGCTTCACCAAGCCTAGAACCTTGTTGCCCTTGGGCACTTGAACTCGCTCTCCGTGACACAGAGGTTGCCCCCCCCCCAGCCCCAAGGCCCTATGGGGTGCTGGAGCCAGGTCCCACGGGCTTGCGAGTGCCAGCTGGTACCTTTTCCAGAATTTTACGAGCTGATTTTTTTTTTTTTAAGTTTACTTATTTTTGAGAGAGACAGAGACAGAGTGCGAGCAGGGGAGGGGCAGAGAGAGAGAGAGAGGGAGACACAGAATCCGAAGCAGGCTCCAGGCCCGGAGCTGTCAGCACAGAGCCCGACCCGGGGCTCGAACCCGCGGACTGCGAGACCGTGAGCTGATTGCCAAACAGAACCCTTGTCGGGGTGCCTGGGTGGCTCAGTTGGTTAAGCATCTGACTCTTGATCTTGGCTCAGGTCATGATCTCACGGTTCGTGGGTTCGAGCCCCACGTCGGGCTCTGCACTGAAGCCAGGGAGCCTGCTTGGGCCTCTCTCTCTGTCTCTTTCTCCAAATAAATAAATAAACATTAAAAAAAAAAAAGCACAGAGCCATTATTAAAACTTAAGTTATATAAACTACAGTTAAGTGATCTAAAACAGAAATAACAAATACTCAACCTCCCCCCGCTTCCTAATGATCTACTGCCCCTCCATCATGCCGTTGAGGCCATGTGCACCGCGTGTGGAGAATAGAGAGCCCTCCAACAGTGCGCTCCTACACGTCCCCGCGAAGCGCCACGTTCAGCGGCCCCCCCGTGGGAAGCCTGGAATCGGCCCCGGTGGGAGTATTGACAACAGCGAGATCGGCGAGGGCCGCAAGCCAGGGTTCGCAGAGAGCTGGGTGTGAAGCATCTGCCATCACTACACCACTAACCTCCACCCCCCCCCCCTTCGCTGGCTCCCACGAAAGCACACCCCGCCCCCCTCAGGCCTGTTCTTCACCCTTCTAGCAACACAACTACTCTTGGCAGATTAGCTCGCAGGTGGGTGTCAGGAAGGTGTGGGGACCCTGGCAGGAGTCCTGAGCGTCCGCCCCTGAAGAGTCACTCAGTCCTGCTGTGGGGCATCTCCCCGTGCTTCCCACAAACCCCACCCAGGACCTCACACCCCGGATGGCCTCCCGGGGCGTCTGGCAGTGTGAGTGCCCGAGCCCTGGAAGCGGGAAATGGCAGAGGGGCCTTGCCTGGTCAAGCCAACAACCCGCAAACAGCACAGCCTCACATTCTAGGTGGCAGGCGACCGTGCTGGGCGTCCCTCCAGGGTGCCCGGTTCCTGAATGCCACCGTGCGGCCGGGCACCCTCCAGGGAAAACTCCTTTCCAAGGACAAGACCGCGCCAAGCAGACAGCTGGAGGCGGCAACGTGCCTTCTGTCTAAACCAGTCAGCAACACTAAAAAGGCGGCCCCGTCTACAGACTGCCGAGACTCCTCTTGCCACAGATTTAAATTCTCAGGAATACCTTCGTGACCTTGGAGTTGCTAAGGGAGACATGTCTCAAACAGGACATTTGTTTAAAACAAAACAAAAGAAAACCCAAACCAAAAAACGAACAGAGAACACCGAAAGGGGAGGCTTGGCCATTGGCACTTTGTTAAATTCAAGGACGTCTGTTCATCAGAAGACGCCACCGATGGAAGAAACAGGCAGCTCGCAGACGGAGGGAAGAAATCTGTCCTGCATAAAACTGACAGGGGGCTCATATCCAGAATGTGCAGGGAACCCTGGGTCAGAAGGAAAAGACAGACAAGCGAATTGCAAAGCAGCAAAGGCACATGTGCTTCGCGAAAGAGGTTCTCCAGATGACCCAGTTCGCCTATGGAAAGGTATGCAGCCTCATTAGTATCCGGGAAGTGACAATTAAAAGGCACGGTGAACTATCACCACACGTCCACAAAGCCGGGTAGCACTTTGAGAACAGAATGACAGACGTTGGTGAGGACCCAGGACAACCGAAACTCTCGTGGGAGTATAAACTGGTACTACCTCTCTAGAAAAGAGTTTGGCAACACCTGCCAAGGCCGCACACACACACTTGCCGTCCGGCCCGAAAGTTCCCAGCGTTGCGTGTATTCGCCTGCCCGAGGGCAAGTACTAGAATGTTCCTCACTGCTTTATTCACAGCAGCCCCAAACGTCCTGCGGTCATGGACTAGGGTATGTTCACCGCACAGAATACTACGTAGCCGTGAGAAAGAACAGCCTTAGAACCGCACGCTGCCGCGGACTGAATCCCACAAGGAAGCCAGGCACCATAGAGCGCATGCCGCACGAGTCCACGTGCGTGATGTAGTTCACGTGCAAAAGCAGCGGAAACTAGCCTGGGCTGGTGGGTCCCTCTGGGGGGGAGGCCAGTTGTAGAAAAAACGCTCACCAGAATCCAAAGTTTAAAAATCAAAATGGTGCCCTGCCCCTTGCTGCATTGTGGACTTTTCCTGCTCTGCCTTTTGGAGACAGAATTTCAAGGACGGGTAGGACGTCCAAGAAGCCCCTACCTTCCTGACCACACTGCCCTTTGTCAGCCACCGGCCGGGCAGGAGCGCTGGGGACACCAGAGTAATGATTTCATTTTGGCTTCAAGGAAGATTTCCACTGGCGACTCCACCTTTCATCTCTTTTTAATTTTAATTATATATCAAGAATTTTCATAGCTCTCACTGTGTACCAGGCACTGTTCAAAGTATAATATTAATGAACTGATTTAGCGCGTTACGCATTCATTCATCCAGACCCCTGGGGACTTATAACAGTGGCCCCTGTATCGAGCACTTACTATAATGCCACTTAGTAAGCTATCAATGAATTCTCACATGGGCCCTTGGGAGGGGGAGAGGTTTGTTTCAATTGTTTCAATGAGGCAACAGTGGTTCAGAGAGGTTAAGTGACTTGTCCAAGGTCACACAGCTAAGTCAGTGACAGAAGCATTTCTCCAAAGCATCATGCTTAGACACGTCTAGTGACCACCCTGAACCAAATAACCTTTCCAGACTGGTCTCTTAGGCCTCAATGCCAGTGTCATGAATCAGAATCACAGAGGTTGTTCAAAACCGGATTCCTGGCCCCACCCTGCATCACAGAGCCGGACTCCCCGCCCTGCACACAGTAGGCAAGTAGGGCCTGTCTGCAGATGGAGGGAAACCTGGCCGCCTGGATGGCTCTTCTTCCAAGAAGTGTGTGTCTGTGGACGGTGGAGGAGGGTGGAAAGTGCCTGCGTCCCTTGCTCCCTTCCTCCCAGTTTCTGGGCAATGTTACATCTCCTACTCTGGGAAGCCCTCCCTGACCACCCCAGCCTATACCCCAGTACTGCTCACCCTTTTTCTTTGCCTTAGTTGTCTTCTTCGTGCCTCAGGCTTTTATATGGACTAAAATGAACCATATGAAATTGTCCTTTCAATTTCAACGGTAGTTGAAAATGGGACATTTTATCCTGTCCAATGAATGTAAGCCTTTCCCTGCGGGGAATGCCCCAACGCCGGGTCCCGGAGGGAGGGTCGGGGATGTTTGTTGTTCACAGCCTCATCCGCAGCCCAAGCCCAGCAGGCACCCAGGAAACGACGGGTAGGTGGGCTGGGAGAACCCGACGGCTCCCAAGAGCCGCCGCGCAGCAACACACCCCGGGCGCCGCCCCCGTGCCGCGCAATCCCGGGCACCTTCCCGGCCGCGGCGGCCCCGGGCGGGGTGGGGCCCGCCGTCATCCATTTACCAGCCTCGCCCCTCGGCGGGCGCGCGTTAATGAGATTAGCAATTAAAAAGCGAGCGAGCCTGTGGCGGCGGCGGCGGCGGCGGCGGCGGGGCAACCACAGGGCCGAGCGGGCGGGACGCGCGCGGCAGCAGCGCTCCGAAGCAGCCCCGCGCCGAGCCCGCGGCCATGGAGAAGGCGCGGCCGCTGTGGGCCAACCCGCTGCAGTTCGTCTTTGCCTGCATCTCGTACGCCGTGGGCCTGGGCAACGTGTGGCGCTTCCCCTACCTGTGCCAGATGTACGGCGGAGGTGAGTGCGCCGGAGGGGGTGCGCGCCAGCCGGCGCTGGGCCCGTGCTCCCGGCCGGTAAACTGAGGCGCGCCGCTGCCCAGCTCTTCCCCCAGAGCCGCCCTCGTGGCGGGGGGGATGCTCTCTGCAACCCCCCAATCCCATCCCAGGGGCGGCCCAGCGCCTCACACCCTTGCTGAGAGCCCTAGGAGGGTCGGGAGCGTTTTCTCCCTGGGGCAGTAGTCTGAGCAAGCCTTCGCTTTACCTGGGAACAGTGAGCAGGAAATTGGCTTGCTCGACAGAAACTCCTGACACCAGTTTTCAAGTCAGAAGCATATTCCCAGCAGCGCGATTTGAAACTCCGGGTCAAAGGGTCTTGAGCCAGCTGTTTAAATCTTTTTGTTAAAGCATTGGTTTGGGTTTGGAACCGCAGGTGACAGGACAGGCCAAGTCATTGCAATTCTGTTGTTTCGGGTTTGGTTTGATTTTACAAGTGCTTCCTCTGACGCATCATGCACACTCACCAGCTAGACCAACACACGCACCTCATTTTCCCTTAACGTTACAGAGAGCCGGGGACACCTCCGTGACATGCCACAGAGCCTCTGTGCGTGCGGTTGTCGCTTTGGAAGGCAGTGTGGCAAGAGGGGTTCAAGCCTCAGCATTGAACAGTTTTTCCTCCTCGGTTCCATTCCTAGAATTCTACCTGAAGGAAATGATCAGAGTTCTGACCGAGGGTGGAAGGATGGTCTCGATCTTTTTTTTTTTTTTTTTTTTTTTTTACATTTTATTTATTTTTGAGAGAGAGACAGAGACAGAGCACAAGTCGGGGAGGGGCAGAGAGAGAGGAAGACACAGAATCCGAAGCAGGCTCCAGGCTCCGAGCTGTCAGCACAGAGCCCGATGCTGGGCCCGAACCCATGAATCGCAAGGTCGTGACCTGAGCCGAGGTCAGTTGCTTAACCGACTGAGCCACCCACGTGCCCCTGGTCTCCATCTTTTAATAAGAGTAAAATGTTGGAAACTTCCTAAGCCCTTGGGGCACCTGGGTGGCTCAGTCGGTTAAGCGGCCAACTTCAGCTCAGGTCAGGATCTCACAGTTTGTGGGTTTGAGCCCTGCATCGGGCTCTGTGCTGACAGCTCAGAGCCTGCTTGGGATTCTCTCTTTCTCTCTCTCACTCAAAAATAAATAAACTTAAAAAAAGAAGAAGAAGAAGAAAAAAAGAAACTTCCTGAGCTGTCAACTAAAGGGGTTGGTTCAGTAAATTATGGAACATCCATGCAATGGTGTTCTTTGCAGCCACTAAGAAGGAGTTTTCAGAACTTTCGTGTAAGTTTTCTCCTGTCATATTCAGTGGAAGGAGAGGAAGTCAGAATCAATATTGTGTAAAAGGGATGATCTCAATTATGTTTAAAAATATGCCAAGAAAAGAGACGAGGAAAAAAACACTCCAAAATATTAATAATAGTTATCTCAGAGTGATTTTTCTCTGCTTTGTACTGTGTGTGTGCATGTGAGTGTGTGTGTGTGTGTGTGTGTGTGTGTGTGTGCGTGTGTGTGATGCCTTCTATAATCAGAAATGTTTTTCACCATGAAGGACAATAAGAGATGTTAGACCAAAGGATTCACAAAACGTAACCCATGTAAGAAGGACCAAGACGTAAAACACTGCTCCCCCTCCCCTTTCCCCACCAGTTCAAAAACAAAACAAAAACAAAAACCCAAAACTTGACAAAAGTCAATCCATGGAGTTGTTGTTTTGTTTTTTTTTTTTTTACATAGCGAATCTTAACTCTCTGATTCCTTTTTAAAAATTTTTTAATGTTTACTTATTTATTTATTTTTAATTAAAACAATTTTTAAAACATTTTTAACGTTTACTTTTTATTTTTGAGAGAGAGAGGGAGACAGAGTGTGAACAGGGGAGGGTCAGAGAGAGACGGAGACACAGAATCCGAAGCAGGCTCCAGGCTCTGAGCCGTCAGCACAGAGCCCGACGCGGGGGCTCGAACTCACAGACCGCGAGATCGTGACCTGAGCCGAAGTCGGCCGCTCAAATGACTGAGCCACCCAGGTGCCCTTCTCTGATTCCTTTATTCATTTGAAGGCCATAAATACATTAAAATTTTTCGAAGGGCCTCTGTTGCCATATGTTGGAACAGCCTCATAACTAACTTTTCAAAGAATTGTCAGCATGAGGTTTCCTCGTCCTGCTGTGCTCGGCACACCCAGCCATGATACCTCTTTCCTGGCTGCGTGTTTTCCAGCCATCGGCCCAGGTGAGCCTTGCTGTCACATGACTGTTTAATTCCTTGTTAATAACAACACCGTCCCCTGAATCGTCTGCAGGTGACACAGGTAGGCTGGAGTCGTTCTGGAACAGAATATATGGAGGGAGTTGCTGGGGACACCTCAAGCCCTCCGGGACCCAGAAAAGGAAAGAAGAAGAAACCCTGGGGGTGCCTGGGTGGCCCAGTCGGTTGAGCCTCTGACTCTTGATTTCGGCTCAGGTCATGATCTCACGGTTCATGGGTTCGAGCCCCGTGTCGGGCTCTGTGCTAACAGTGCAGAGCAGAGCCTACTTGGGATTCTCTGCGTGTCCCTCTCCCTCTCTGCCCCTCTCTCGCTCGCTCTCTCTTTCTTTCAAAATAAATGAATAAATTAAAAACAAAAAAAAGGGAAGAAGAAATCCTGGGTCTGGTACAAAGTGTACTTGGGCTGGATGGGTGGACGGATAAATGCCGGCTGATGGATGGGCGGGCACGGAGGAGAGGACGGGTGGGTGGCCGGCTGGAGGCGTCCGAGGTGGGCAGGTACAGGCTGGGCCGGTGGCACCCCCTTAAGCATAAGTGTCTACAGAATAAAAGACGAAACAGCTTATCCAGGCGCAGTAAGGACTTCGTTACCCGACACCGGCCCCTATTTCCACCCCATCGTCTGCCATCCATTCATTTTCTACTCCCGCCAACTATTCTGGACCACTTCTCTGTCCAGAGAATGGGTATTCCCTGCCTCTACACTTTGCACGAGGTTATTTCCCCCCCCCCCCCCGGGAAGCCGCCGTTAGCCTGGAGCCCCCTTTCCCGGTCTCCCCCCAGCCCCACGCTGTGAAGCAGCCGGGTCAGAAGAGGCGCTGGTGAGTATTTGTTGGACAGATGAGCAAGCTCTGTTGGGAAAAGCGCAGGAGACGCGAGGTGGGGTTGCCGGTGGTTTTCCCCAAGCCTTGCCCTGCCCAGCAGTGTCACCTGCTGATAGGTGATATATGTGGCCCCAAATCCAGGCCGTTTGCAGACCCACTGTCTTCCCTAAAGCTAAAAGGGAAGCCGAGCACCTCATGAGAGGCTCCAGAGGAGCGTTTAACCTCCTTCTAAATGACCCACCGCCTCCCGCCAACAAAGAGCTTGTTTATGAACTACAGAGCCAGGCTGTGCCGAAATACTTCGCAGAATAAAACGGATTAGGGGTCCGTGCGCCCTTCCACGGGGCTGTGCCTGTGACCCGGAGGCTTGTTCCCGTCCTGCCCTTCCGAGCCAGGCCCAGCACGAGGAATGTTAATTCAGAAGATTACATTCCGGGTACCAACCCCCGCCGTTCAGCGCGCCGGCGCTTGGCAGACGTAAAAGACAGCACAAAACCCCACCTCGAGCGAGTCCCCTGGTCTCGGCGACCGTGTCAGGGTGGGAGACCGCGTGGTTCCAGAACGGAGCCGGGACACGAACGCGCTGCGCACACCCGTGGGGAAACTAGATACCCCGGCGCCTGATTTGTACGTAAAGGCGCTCGAGTCGCGGAAGAAACGGGGACGCCTGAGAACAGTGGTGTGGCTGGTGGCAACGTGGACGTTTTTCCCCTAAGTCTTCTCTCTATTATATTTGAACCGTGAAGAGGAAGAAATCGGAGGACACCTGCCTGTGTTGTGGTTGGATGACACCCAGACTGGATGTCCCACGTCCCCCCGATGCCCCCCCTGCACCTCCCTTCCCTCCTCTCTGGTCCTTAGAGCTGTGCGTCTCCAACTGTAGCCTCCCTGGGGAGCCCCATAAACTGCAGGTCTGTGGCCCCTGCTCCCTGAGACCCTGACTCAGACCTGCGGTGAGGCAGGGACGGGATCTGCCTTTCTAACCAGCGCCTAAGGGGTACGGATGCTGTGGGGCCACGGAGCACAACTTGGACGAAGGTCAGGGTTGCTCCTGTGCCCCCCAGGGCCACCAGCGGCTGGGAGCCAGGTAGTGGGGTGCTGGGAAATGTTGATCAGCTGCCGGGGACGGGGGGGGGGGGGGGGGGAGGGGAGGGGAGGAAGTAAGACCTCAAGTGTAGCATTTGATGATAATCGCAGTGCAAACGCTCCCTCCAGGGCCGATTTCACACTGTGATGTCCCCACGTAAGGTCCCAGCAGGTGGCGGTGGCAGAGATGTGGGCAGCTGGCTCTCGTGCGTGAGCTGGCCCCAGCGGCCCCGCGTGCCCCTGCCGCCGCAGCCCTCCAGGCCACGCCCGGCCTGGGACCGAGCCACACGTATGTGCGTGCATGTGGGTGCCCGCGTGGGGCGGGAAGCTGAGTTTCAGGGCTTTGTCGTCTGTCGAACACATGAAGGTTCCAAGGTCGGCTCCTGAGGCTGGGTTCCGGCAGTGAGGCAGTGTGGTCAGCGAGTCCCTTGAGGATCCACGTCTGGTGCCCGGGCTGGGGTTTCGGGACTCGGTGCCCCGGGAGACAGCAGCGTGCGAAGCGTTTCCGGCGGTCGGTGCTGTCACCCCCACTTAGAGGTGGGGGACAAGTCCAGAGAAGAAAAGGGGGCTCCTGGAGGTGTAGCTGGGGCTCAGGCCACTCCTGCGTCCGAGCCAGGGCTCTCTCTAGGCCCCCCACGTCGGGGTCTCATCTTCTGATCCGAGCAGGCCAGGAGTGACGGCGGTAGATGGGAGTCCCAGGCCCGGACTCGCCGTGACTCAGGGCACTTTACTTTCCTGCACGGTCTGCTGTGACGCTCAACCACGGAGGGGGCCTGGCCCAGCACCTGCTGTCTGCAGTGTCCCCAGGGGAAGCCCTCCTATGGCTGTCAGGCCAACCCCCTCTGCGCCTCTGCCCTCCCCCCAAATGTCTGGTGCCCTCCCTCTGCTGGGCGTACCCTGTACTCCTCATCCTGTCCAGGAGACCTCCTCCTCCCTCAGTTAAAAGGGACTCTAAAGCCATGTCTTACCGTGCACAGCACCGTGGGCTCAGACACGGCTCACCCCCGTCCCCCACGGTGGGGAGGAACAGCCAAGATACAGTGCCCACCTGCCCGTGGAGAAGCCTCAAGCCCGTCTACACGTTAGCATCACCCGGGAGCTGTGAAACACGCCGACGTCTGTCCCTCCCCAGAGCCTGATTGAGCCGGTCTCATGTGTGGCCTGAACATTAGTTTTAAAGCTCCCCAGGGGATCCTACTGTGCACGGGGATGAGAACCGCCATCGTCTATACTGTTCCAAACAGGAAGGAGAATAGAGAAGTACGCACTCAGCGATATAAACGTCCTAGGAATTAATTTCAGTCCTTCAACAAGTATTGAGTATCTGCTGCAAGCCAGGGACAAAGGTGGTCATCGCCCTTAAGGGGGCGGCACCCCCTTAATGGAAATGGCCCTTCCACACGGGGCGGGGGGGGCAGCAAGAGCTTCCGCAGACGGTTCTTTGGGAGGCTTCGCTGAAATGACTCGAGGAAGGACTCACTGCCCGAGAGAACTCAGGAAGTCTCCCAGCCGTGGTGGCATTTCATCTAGGCCTTGACAGAGGAGTCCGAAAGCATCAGGTAGCTTGAGGGACAAAAACCTTCCAGGCAGAAGAAACCCCCGTGTGCCAAAGACACAGAAGGGTATGCATCCGAGGGGAATGGCTGGAAACTCTACGTGGCCCAGACGTATGGGGTGGGCGCCGGGGCAAAGGCGGGAGGGGAGAGGAGGAAGGCGAGGAAGGTTCCAGCATGAACCCAAAACCAAAGAACCCTCAATAGCTTCGCTGGGAAGTTAGAACTTCCCTTGGGGAGCAGAACCAGGATCTCAGGTGGGGAGCGGTACCCTCAGAGCCATAGTTTACAGAGACGGGGCCAGGGGCCGGGGCCATGCTGGCACAGGGGGTGGGCAAGGAGGGGTGGGGGCAGACGAGCAAGTTTTAGACCAAGGCGTCAGGCAGGGTAAGGGCGGGGGAGGGGGGTGGGTACTTTTCATTTTTCTTACTTGTGTCTTCCTTCTCCGTTTCCCAAAAGTTGACTGGTGTCGACTCCAAATAACAGACTTTTGGGGGAAAGCCAAGATGGAAGGGGTCAATGAGGAGGAGGAGAAGGCCTTGGGGTGGAGGGGCGCAGAGGAGAGGACAGCGCTCCTCAAAGTGTGGTCCCCACGCCAGCAGCTTCAGCATCCCCTGGGGATGTGTGATCCGTGCCCCTTAAACTGAACACGTACACACCCCAAGAAGAAAAAAAAAAATCAGGTTAAAAAGTCCTCGTGTGGTTTGGTAGAGACCAAGGTGTGTAAATAGGAAAAGAGCATGCGTCTGAGCAAACCGTCCCCTGAAAGTGGCTGCATCTGCTTGTTGGGGTCTTTGTTGGTCTCAAAGGCCAGAGCGAGATTCGCGGACATAAATGTCCTACAGAGAGAGGATTTTCTCTTGTCGTGAGCCTCTTGGGAGCAGCAAACAGATATGGTGCTGGCTGTGATAATTAGAAAAATAAGCAGCAACGTGTTCTAGAAGGACATACGCGCGTGTGTGTGTGTTGGGGGGGGGGGGGTCCCAAATGTGATACGTGTTCATGGTAGAACATTTGGAAAATTAGAGAAATATACAAAGAAAGAAAATACAAAACCATCCCCAATTCCAGTACCCAAAGGTCATGCCATTACTTTGTTTTTTCTTAAAAAAAAAATTAAGAGCATGTTTTGTATGTAATTTAGTGTCTTGCTATTTTTTTTTAAATTTTTTTTTAACGTTTATTTTTGCGACAGAGAGAGACAGAGCATGAATGGGGGAGGGTCAGAGAGAGAGGGAGACACAGAATCTGAAACAGGCTCCAGGGTCTGAGCTGTCAGCCCAGAGCCCGAGGCGGGGCTCGAACTCACGGACCGCGAGATCGTGACCTGAGCCGAAGTCGGACGCTCAACCGACTGAGCCACCCAGGCGCCCCTAGTGTCTTGCTATTTTTTACTTCACCTCTGACCATCATTTCCAAAACCGTTCGATACTCTTTGAAGCTATGAACTTAAAACGGCTCCGTGCGGGTCCGTGGACATACGGAGCAGCTTATGTACCCATTCTCCAGTGTGGAACTTCATCTCGCACAACTTGCAAGCCGTATGTCTAGGTGGGAAATACACTTGCATCAGTGGTGCCTCGGGACCGTATGGCTCCTAGCACAAAGGGGGAGAGGGCCAGCTAGAGACCCTCCCCCATGTCCTCTGCTGATTACAAATGTCTTGAGCCTGCTCTTGATCCCCCGGAGGGTGCACCAGAGGTCTTTCTGGGAAGTAAGTACTTTTTGTAGATATCAGCCAACTTGTCCTTGCGAATGGCCGCTGGGGCTGCCCGACGCGGTGAAACCCTCACCCCAGGGGGGTGGGCTTCCCTGGCGAGAGGGACAGGCGTCCACCCTGCTAGAAAGGGCTGCTCTGTCCCCCGGGGTGCCCTTCTCCTCTCAGGGTGCCTCTCTCCTCCCCCTGCCCGATTTTCCCTCGGATTCTGGGAGATGGGCATAAACTTCCCACAGTTGGCCACGCTGTCAGGTCTAACTTCTCAGCTGCAGGTGGGGCTGAACGGCCGTCGTGTTCCGTGGAGCAAATCTTCCAGGCTGGAACACTCAGACCTGTGTCTCCGGACCTCCAGACAGCCCACCGTTTTTGCCCGCTGGTGCATAGGACACGAGAGCTCACAAAACTTAATTTTTTTTTTTTTTTTTTTAACCTGGGACTAGTGGGGCCTTTCAGGAATGCAGCCAGAGAAGCGTCTGGTAGAATTTGTTACTGTTCCGGATGCTGTCTTGGCAGCCTTCTGTCCTGCTTGGTTCTCCCTAGAGACACAGGAAGTGCTTGGGCTTGCGGTCCGTGCCTCATTGCCTGTCCTTTCCACTTTCTCCTTTCTCCTTGAGCTGCAGGGTAATTTCTAAAGGTTGTGGGGTTTTTTGTTGTTGTTGTTTGTTGGGTTTTTTTGTTTTGTTTTTGCTTGTTTTTTGTTTGTTTCTGCTTATTGCCTCCATTGGCTTTGAATTCACCTGCCGTATGTTTTTCGTCTTCAGACATTTCTTCTTCTTCTTAGATTATCCTTCATCATCGTCCAATGCTGTTCCATAAACACGGGGTCCTCTTGGCTCTCCTAAGAGAAGGTACTAGAAATTTGCTAACACATTTCTTCTGTTTCTCATGGCAAATCAATTTCAGAGGAAGACAATTGCTCTGATGCCTTAGAGTGGCCCTTTTTTTTTGATCTACGTTGTATTATCGTAGGTGCAAAGGCTTCCTTCTGAGGGCTCAGCCTTTTCTGAGGGAGGTGCAGGCCAATATAGACTTGCCCAAGGTCTATATTAACACAGCCACAAAATAAAGCGAGAGTTCAGAGGAATCTTGGATGAAATTTTAGCAACATGATGAACTGTACCAGGCCTGTCAACTCTCTCTGGTAATAGCTTCCCATATTGCCCACCCAAGTAGAACCACCATCAGAGAGCCACTTACCATCGAGCAGTCACTCAGCAAACACTTACTGACCCCCCTACTCCATATCCGGCCCTGTTAGGGGCTGGAGATTCAACTGTGAGCCAGGCAGACCCCGTCTCTGTACTTGGAAGCTGTTTAGGGAAGTAGGGGTGGAGAGAGCAGTAGACAGTGAGCAGGGACTGTGAGGGGGGCACCCCACTTACCTTTGGGTGACCTGCAAAGGTTTCTGGAGAAAGTGATGTGCGTGGAAGGTCTGGTGAGGCCTGAAGGATTCTGTCCTGCCTCCAACAAATATTCCCGGTGCTCTGCTCTCTGCCCAGCGCCACTCTGTTCTGCACAGACCAGGGAGCAAGAACATCCGTGCTAAGGGGAGACAGACACCAAGTAGTCAAAGTCACAGCAGAATTTCACGTGGGTAACTGCTCAGAAGGAAGGTCCAGCGGGGTGAGGGGTTGAAGGCTCACTCTGGCGTGGGGACTGTTGTCACTGAGGCAGACCGGGAAGTCCCCTCTGAGGAAGGCAGGCTCGGCAGAGAAATGAGAGAAGGGAGAGAGCGGTCCAGGCTGAGGGAACAGCCAGGGCGAGCGTGCAGAGGCCGGCCCCACAGGAAGGGCCCCGTGGCTGCAGCGGCGTGAGGGAGGCCACCAGCCCTGTGCCGCAGAGGCCGGGGGCAGGAGTGCGGGTGTTATTCTAGGTGTGAGGAGAAGCCAAAGACGGTTTGCCCAAGTGGGAGGGCAGGGGCTCATCTGACAATAAGCTGTCGCGGGCAGCTGTAGAGCGGACGCGAGAAAACCACCAAGAGGACTGCGGCCGAGACATCGTGGCGGGTGCTGGGGAGTTGGCCGTGAGCAAGAGTTCTCCAGGCTCAGAACTGTCTTTATATCCTCGGAATATGTGTCCTCAGTGACTGTAAACATCCACCTCACCCAGAGTAATGCAGACGCACACGGGGCCGGGCCACCCGCTTGTCGTGACCCATCTCGGCTCAACAGGCCACCCTAGAACTTAAGGACTTAGAAGGAAGGGTGGAATTAGAAAGTCGCCGAGCAGCAACCAACAACGTGGGACTGTTGTTCCCGGCAAGATTCCAGCGAAATCTAGAGGGCACAGGTCTGGTGGGCAATGGGATGGCTACCTCATCTCAGAATATCTCCCGGCAAGACACAGAATTGTTTCTAAGGGGCACACAGGAACTTTCCCCAGACATACCTGGCAGACCCCACCTTGGCCAAGTGAGCAAAGTTAACCTGGCCGGGAATGGGGCGAAGCAGCATCACGTGCCTCTGGACAAAGACCCAGATCGCTTCAGGGTTCCTGCCAAAACCCAAAGCGAGGGAACGTTCCACAAAATAACTGGCTAGTACCGTCCAACGGGTCAAGGTCATGAGAGACAAAGAGAGCCTGGGAGGCCGTCCCGTCGAAGCTGACAGACGAGATGTGACCTTAGGTGCCATGCGTGGTGGTGAGACCGGAGGGAGGGCAGGGGTGGGGTCGTTGGTCAAATTCCAATAAAGTCTGTAGATTAAATTAATCGTGTTGCTTCCACGTTGCCCTCCTTGTTCTGTTCCTTGCCCTGGGATCACGCAAGAGAATGTCCTTGTTTTTAGGAGCTTCGCGATGAAGTATGGAGAGGTTAAAAAGGGGGGGGGGGGGGGTGCCTGGGAAGTTCTCTGCCGGCCTCATCAGGCCTGGCTCTCATGGTGGCATCCACTGGCAGCTGGAAAGCCCTCACACGTGCACGCTTGGTGCTGAGTTGGATGGGCCCTCGGTTCTCCTCCAGTGGGGCTTTTCATCCCCAGGTCCCCTGGACCGGCTTCCAAACGTGTCAGCCTCAGGGCACGCACTCCAAGAGGTGGTGGTGAGGCTGTAAGGCGTCCTGAGGCCCAGGCTCTGGAACCATCATGGCGTCCTTTCCCCCACCTCCTGCTGGACAGAGCTGGTCCCAAGAGCAGCCCAGATTCACAGGCGGGGGAGACAGGAATCCGTTCACAGGAGCAGCTTCAGGGAATGTGTGCGGCCATATTGAATCTCTCACAACGTGCCCCCCATCCAGACACACGGGAGTGAAGGCCTTTGCCTCTCCCTGATGATAGGGTCTCCTCATGCTAAGGCAGTGTCAGAGGTTTTATTTTATAATTTAATTTAATTTAATTTAATCTAATCTAATTTAATTTAGTAAGCTTCACACCCAGTGCAGAGCCCAACACAGGGCTTGAACTCACAACCCCGAGATCAAGAGTCGGACGCTTAACCGACTGAGCCACCCAGGTGCCCCTCAGAGGTTTTACATCAAAGGAGCATGGGGAGCACTCCAGTGGGAAGAGGGTTGGTTAGTGGGCTCGTTTTCAAACCGATCACAAAACTGATTTTTCTCTTAGCGAGATATATTTACGTGCGGAAAAATACGCTTTTGTTGGTGTAGTTTTATGAATTTTGATGAACGTATGGTTGTATTCCCACCACCAAGTAACACCCCTTACTGTCAGCCCTCCCATTCCCAACGGCCTGCGGCCACAGGTCTGTTTTCTGTCCCCACAGGCTTGCCTTTTCCAGAATGTCACATAAATGGAGTCGTACAGTCTGTAGCCTTTTTTTTCTTTTTTTAACATTTATTTATTTTTGAGACAGAGACAGAGCATGAACGGGGGAGGGTCAGAGAGAGAGGGAGACACAGAATCCGAAACAGGCTCCAGGCTCTGAGCCATCAGCACAGAGCCCAACACGGGGCTCGAACTCACGGACCGTGAGATCGTGACCTGAGCTGAAGTCGGCCGCTTAACCCAGGCGCCCCAGTCTGTAGCCTGTTGAATCTGACGTCTTTAACTCGGCATAATGCTTCTCCGAGTCTCCGATGTTGTTGCGGGAATTAGTAGTCTGTTCCTTCGTACTGGCTGAGTAGTATTTCATCGTGTGGATGTCCCAGAATTTACTTATCCACTGGCCCACTGGATGCCAATTAAGTTGTTTCCGGTTTCCGACAACTCTGAAGGGAGCTGCTGTAAACGCTCACATACAGGTTTTTGTGTGAGCGTACGTTGTCATTTTTCTAGAGTAAACACGCTGGAGTCAACTTGCTGAGCTGTACGGTCGGTGAGTGAGTGCTTAGCTTTCCAAGAAACTGCCAAACCGCTTCCCAGAGTGTCTACACCATTTTGCATTCCACTAGCGATGCGCGGGTGTGTTCCCCCCCGGGGCCTTGCCAGCACTGTGTGCTTTCAGCCTTTCTTACTGTAGCCATTTCATCCCAAGAGGTATGTGGTGGCGTCTCATTTGGTTGACATTTGCTCGTTTTCAGAATAAAAGCTGGTGTTGAGCATCTTTTCGTGGGCTAATTTGCCATGCGTGTATTTTTTTTGTACCTTTTTTGAACGGGTTTCTTCTTTTCTTTTTCATCATTGTTGAGTTTTGAGAGTCCTTTATAAATTCTAGACACCAAGTCTTTTCCAGACACGTGTTTTGCAGAAGTCCCTCCCAGCCTTTTAGCTTGCCTTTTTCACTTTCTTAACCGTGCCTTTCACGGAACACAGTTTTAAAATGAGATCTAACTCATCAATACTTTGCTTTCATAGACGGTGCTTTCGACGTGGTATCCGAGAGATCTTTGCCTCACCTTACGGTCACAGGGATGTTCTCCTGGGCTATCTTCGAGAAGCTTTATAGTTTTGAGCTGTGCACATAGGTCTGTGATCCATTTTGAGATTTGGGGGAGGAGGTATAAAATGGGAGATGGGGGTGGAGATCTGTTTTTTTCTGCGTGTGGATGTTCAGTTGTTCTGACATCACTCGTTAAGAAAATAGTGGCTGAGCAAATTCGCTGGCTACTGTGTTTGGCTACTCAGAGGATGGATAATGGAAATGACCGATGGGCAGGCCTCAAGAGCCCCCATGCTACCACCTGGGCACGGGCCTTGGATTTCCAGCTTCCCGTGGGCACTGGGCCATCAGCCCGGCCCTGTCAAAGACCTTGCCAGGCCTCCTGTGGTTACTGTTTAATGCCTTGGGGGAAAATGAGCTTTTTCTTAGAACCACTGAGGGTTTGAATGTTGCTGGGTTTGTAGGTGGCAGCCCCCTTCCAGTCCAAGAGCAGCCGGCCTCTTGGACTCTCTGCTGCTGAGAGGCACCTGGTAAGACGTCCAAACACGTTTCCCTGGGGCAGGAAGGGGGCGGGGCCTGGCAGAGTCATCAGAGCAGAGTCCAGAAGTGAGAGGGTAGCGCTTGTCGTAGGCCCCCGTGGGAGCAGGGAGGACAAGGCCCGGTGGTCCCACGCGCACGGCCGTGGCTTTCTCTCCACGGTGGGAGCTGACTCTGCCTGATCTCTGCGTGGCCCTGGTGCCAGCCACTCTCCTTCTGGGATCTCTATCCCGAGGAGAGAACCGAACACGTGAACCAAGCTCGGTCCCACTGCTCTGTTGAGGATGGCAGGGACCCGGGGCACCTGGGTGGCTCAGTCGGTTAAGCGACCGATTTCAGCTCAGGTCATGATCTCACGGTTCATGAGTTCAAGCCCCTCGTCGGGCTCTGTGCCGACAGCTCGGAGCCTGGAACCTGCTTCGGATTCTGTGTCTCCCTCTCTCTCTGGTCTTTCCCCGCTCATGCTCTGTCTCTCTCTCCTTCAAAAATAAATAAAAACATTTAAAACAATTTTTTTTTTACATGATAGCAGGGACCTAGCTACAGCCCAGTGTCCGAGGACCAATGAAATGAATCTGGGTGTGTTTTCCAAGTGGGATGACGTACAGCTACACGAGGGTGACACAAATGGTCGTGTTGTGGTCGGGGGAGGAAAGCAGGCCCCGGGGCAGCACGTAAGCGCGACGGAGGCATTTTCGTAAATATTCGATGTTCACGGAAACATACGTATTTCATTCTTTACCTATACGCTTTTGGAACCAGTTCCTTCTGTAACCTGCCCTTAATCCCTGCAGCTGTAATGTCAGGGTTTTATTTTAATCAGGAGTCCTGCCCTCTTCTCCTCTGGGACCTTTTCCCGGGTTCTCTGCCAAGTTGCTGGGAGCAGGGGGGAGGGATGAGCAGGACTTCAGGGAAGGAGGGGCGGGGCTCACAGGAGAAGCTTTGGGCAGGGCTGTGCAGGGCAGGGGTGTGGGGAGCCCCCAGCAGGCTGCCCGCCTCTGTCCAGGTGCCAGCAGTGGGGAGGGCTTCCATAGTCCATCCACACCCCCTGGCTCCGTACTATCACCACAGGCTCTTATCTGCAGACGGCCCCGAGGAACCGGTGGGTTTTAAATTTGCGTTAGCCATAGTACTCTTTATTAAAACAAAATGTTAAGCTGAGGGCCACTGTATAAAACAGACACACATACAATGGAGGTGCTCTGTAAAAGGAGATGGTGGCCTAGGCTCTGTCTGTTGAGGACCGCTTGTCTCCCCATACATAGACACCAAGCCCCTGCTTCTGCCATTGGTTACTGCCACAGAAGATGGAATAGGGTTTCTGGCAGAGGGGCTGGGGCAGCTGAGGCATTGAGGGAGGCACTCAAGGGGCTTGGGACAATGGCAGTTTACCACCCAGGATGGAAGTATTTAAACTTTTTAACTGACAAGTCTGCATGTTATCACAGATAGATGGATGAACGGCTGGATGGAGAAAGAGAAAGATAGAAAGGATAGAAGGATGGATGGATGGGTGGATGGGTGGGTAGATGGATGGATGGATGGTTGGATGGTGGGTGGATGGTTGAATGGGCGGGTGGGTGGGTGGGTGGATGGATGGTTGGGTGGTGGATGGATGCTTGGATGGGTGGATGGATGGGTGGGTGGGTGGGTGGGTGGGTGGATTGGTGAATGGGTAGATAGATGGGTGGGTAAGTGGATGGGTGGATGGATACTTGGATAGCTGGATGGATGGTTGGATGGTGGGTGGGTGGTTGAATGGGTTCGTGGGTGGGAGGATGGATGGATGGTTGGTTGGCTGGATAGATGGGTGGCTGGGTGGATGGATGGATGGATGGTTGGATGGTGGGTGGATGGGTGGGTGGGTAGATGGATGCTTGGATGGGTGGATGGTTGGATGGGTGGGTGGGTGGATGGATGGATGGATGGATGGTTGGTTGGATGGATGGGTGGCTGGGTGGATGATGGATGGATGGATGGTGGGTGGGTGGTTGAATGGGTGGGTGGATGGATGGATGGTTGGTTGGATGGATGAGTGGCTGGGTGGATGGATGGATGGTTGGATGGTGGGTGGGTGGTTGAATGGGTTCGTGGGTGGGTGGATGGATGGATGGTTGGTTGGCTGGATAGATGGGTGGCTGGGTGGATGGATGGATGGATGGTTGGATGGTGGGTGGATGGGTGGGTGGATGGATGGATGCTTGGATGGGTGGCTGAATGGATGGATGCTTGGATGGGTGGATGGATGAATAGAAGAAAATGGATACGTGACCTACGAGCGAGGGGAATGAAAGAACAGTGGGTTGTGGGAAAGGTGGGAGAGAGTGCGGGCAGAAGGATGGAGGATGAGTGGAGATGTGGGAGGATGGGTGGGTGGAAAGGTAGAAAGATGAATGGACAAGTGGAAAGCCGGAAGGGAGGGAGGGAGGGTGGATGTGCATGGAGGTCAGGTGGGCTCCGGAGTTAAACTCATCGGTGACGGCCTGGTGTTGGCTCTGGACACCCGCAGGTAGTTTCCTGGTGCCCTACATCATCATGCTTGTTGTAGAGGGCATGCCCCTCCTGTACCTGGAGCTGGCAGTGGGCCAGCGCATGCGGCAGGGCAGCATCGGTGCCTGGAGGACCATCAGCCCCTACCTTGGTGGTGTTGGTAAGTGGGCACTCTCCTGGATCCTGGACAGCAGGGGGTGTGGGTGGGAGCCCGTTGGCTGGCAGGGCAGGCAGAGCAAGGGGCGAGCGCAAGGCCCAAGAGAGAGCCCGGGAGGGGGTGCCGCGGGATGTCGGCCGAGGGGGGCTCGATCCCTTACCCGCAGGTCAGTGAAGAAGGGGGGGCGGCACACCCTCTGGGGGGCCGATACCACACTGCCTCTCTTCCGTGAGCCTCAGCTGGCTCTTCTGTAAAAGGAAATAGCTGCCCAGCCAAGGAGCTGCAACTCAGTCTCCCAGCAGCTACCGCTCTGGGAGCTCTAACTGCTCCTTGCTAATGATTAATAATGGCTCCTTCTCGTGAGCACCTACTACGTGCCGGGTGTCAGCCTGTATGATACATGCACACGAGCTCGTGTTATCTTTGTTGCACCACCGAGGGCCCGTTAATGTCTCCGGTGCGGGGAAGCAGAGGGGCACACGGGTGGCGCGCTGGGCGCGCTGTGCATCCCGTGTCCCCTGAGTTCCTCCGAGCTGGTGCGTCCCCGGCGCCTCTCGGCGATGGTTAGTTAACCCGCCCTGCACAACCCTCACGTTCCAGGGCTGCCTGTGGGCGGGAGGAACTTTGGCCAGCCCTTGGCCACGGTCTCTTCTGCTCAGCCCTCCCGCCTCCAGCCAGGTAGGCAGGGAAGCAGAGCAGTGTTTCAGGAGCAAGGAGGGTGTATGCTTGGCGTGGCATGTAGTCTCGGAGGCAGAAGAAGTGTGTCCACGGCCTCAGGCATCATCTCTGAACCCGAACTGCCTCCTCATCGCGAAGGGCTGTTAATTTTTAACAAGGAGGTGTGTGGTTTTACGATCTGCCCGAGTAATCAATCACAGAGGGCTTCTCAGAGGTGGCATTTGCTGCCTAAATAGGAAAGATACCGGATGTGTGTGCCAAGCAGGGGCGCTGGTGAATGTTTAACGGCCAGCTCTCGGGGTGGGGGGGGAGGGGAGGCCTGTTTTCGGCATTCCCTGATACCCGTGGTGTAAAGACTTCCGCCACGGCCGATTTCAGACGGCCAACGGGATGTCCCTGAGGGTGGGGGTGGGCGGAGATGCGCACGGTGGCTCTGGGTTGGCGGGGGGGGGGGGGGGGGGCCCGGTGTGGTCTCCGGGCCCCTCCACTCCAGACACCCCTCCACGTACCCCCGTCCCTGGCCACCGCGAGGCAGGGTTTGGCACAAGTGACTCGGCGTCAGGGAAGTCAAGGGGGGAGCACCTGTGACGTCTAGCATCAGGGTGGCACTTGTCAATGACAGCCTGCCTCTCATGCTAAGTTTGCTTTTTTAATGCTTTTTTATTATGTATTTTTGAGAGAGAGAGAGAGAGAGACACAGAGACAGAGGGCAAGGCGGGGAGGGGCGGAGAGAGAGGCGGACGCGGGAGTCCTCAGCGCGCGTCTGCCCCCCCCCAGGCCTCGCCAGCGTGGTGGTATCTTTCTTCCTCTCCATGTACTACAATATCATCAACGCCTGGGCCTTCTGGTACCTCTTCCACTCCTTCCAGGTGAGCGAGCCCGTGCCAGAGCGGGCGCGGGGAGCGGGGCAGGGAGAGGAGAGCAAGGCCACGCCCCGAGGCGGGGGTGGGGCGGGGTGGGGGGGGACAGGGGTGAGGATGGGGGGGGGGCGGCGGCCTCAGGGGCTGGGGGAGGCTGAGCAGCCCACGCGAGCGGAGGGCTCCCGAGCCAGGCATCCACGGGACCCTGCCATTGTGTGTGTGTGCGCGCGTGTGCGCGTGTGTGCGTTTCTGGGGAGCGGGTTTCTGGCTTACGTCACGTTCTGAAAGATGTGACCTCCCCCCCCCCCCCAAAGTATGAAGCACCACCAGATGCTCCAGGGGAGAATGTGTGGATGGAGAGAGCCACCAACCCAGTAAGAGCAGGAGGACTTCCCCTGCCACGCCCCTCACCCCCACTCATGCCCCCTTCCCCTCCTCCTCCCCCTTCCGGCTCTGGTCGCTTGTCCTCCCAGCCTCCTGGCTCCAGGCGGAGCCCCCACATTTCCCTGCAGACCAAAGTTCTTCTAGAACGACCGTCGGCACCCCTGTAACACAGCAGGGGCTACTCCCAAAGATGAACACTTTAAACCTGTATTTCTGATTTACGGCCATAGCTGACGCTCGTGGCAGAAAATGGGAAGGGGCCGAACATCCTAGAGAAGCGAGAACCCTAACTCCTCACTGAGAGGTGCTCTTTGTATCCAAGCCGAGAGGAGTCTTCCCTTCTGCCGCCCGTGCTTACGGCTCTTCCTCGGCACCTGCCTTTCACTCTCGGGGACCCCCTCCCCGCTGCCCCCGGCTTGCCTTCCAGCAGCCTCCTCCGTCTCGGACAGAAGCTCCCCGGGCAGACGCCACGCCCTTTGCCACTGAACCCGGCCTTTGCAGGACAGACGCTGTCCCCAGGGTCCAAAAGCAAGGCGGGGCCGACCAGGGACTGTGGATTAACCCCAACTTGTGGGGCCACGCTCTGGAGCACTTGGGCACAGCCGTGAGCCTTTGGTGCCCCGAGGAATGCCCGGGTGAATGACTTCAGTAGTCAGAACGTGGCATCTACACTCGGAAGATGCTACATCCACGCCCCGCTCTGGCCACCCGGTCAACCCTACCCGGGTCGCCCCATGGGGAAATGCCTCGTGTGCATCCCTGACAGGAAGGGCTCTCTGCTCTGAGCTTAATTGCAGCCCCCATCTTCTCCCTGAGTCCATGAAGACTGGCCACAGCCCTGCCTCTCCTCTACCTTCTGGGTGGAAACAGCTCCTCTGACTCTCCCCCCCTGGTGGCCACTCCTCCTCCTCTGTGCAGAGCTATCATGTACAGTTGGGAGGGTGGTGCACTGCACAATGGAACTCCAACTGAAGAGTTGCCATATGCATTGCCCGCATTATGCCTCTGTATACTTACAGAAACAGTTTTCCAAAGGTAGGAGCAACATGTCCTGTTCTAACAAAATCAGGAATATTTGACCATCTTCCCAAGGTGAAAATAAGGTTGTCTCAAGAAATGAGACACGTTTTCCTAACTCTCAGAAGTGCAAGGACCAGCAACTCCTGAAAATCACTCGACTGTCCATTCGGTCTGTCCTTCCCAGGCCCCTGGACTTCTCCTTTATTTCCCCCACTCTGGAGCCCTCCTCCGTGGTCACGTAATGATAGTAACTGAAGCAGCGGTCGCTCCCTCAAAGCCAGCTCAGGGCCCCGCACAGTTGCAAGCACTTTAGAGGTAATCACCCAGGAACCGTCAGCACAGCCCTGCGATGTGGGGTGCCCCGCATCAGCGGAGGGGAACTGAGTAGCTGTGAGACTGGACGCCAGCAGCCTGGCCTCAGGGGCTGAAGCCTGTCCATCCCCCTACCAGGCTTCCCAGCCTCCTGTCTAGGACCTTGCCCACAAGGAGCACCGGGGGCTGTTAGAAAACCAGATACAAAATGCGAGCCTGACCCACTGATTCCGAGGAGGGGAGGCTGGCTGCTGGGAAATGGTCAGTTTCGTAAGTCCTTGCACTCGCTTAAATTCCTCCCCCTGGGGGAGCTTTCAAAACTCCGAGGCCCGGGCCCCACCCAGACCGATGCAGTCAGAGTCACTGGGGGTGCAGCCTGGGCACCGTATTTTTTTTTTAAAGCCTCCCTTCTCCCCGGGATTCAGTCATGTAGCCGAGGCTGGGAACCAGGCCAGCCCAGGCTGGCTCAGCAATGGTCCAGTGGACGGACCAGTGGCCCAAGGGGCTGTGGGCTGGGTAGCTCCACCAGACTCCCAGCCCACGAGGGACCCTCCCACCTGCCTGGGGTATGGCACTGGTTTGCCGCCGAGCATCTCAGTTGGCTCTATGTGGCCATTCTCTCCATGAGTCTCTGTTGCCCAGCGGTATGGCCAAAGGTCTTTACACATCAGCTGGTTTCCAGGAGCGTGACAATGAGGGCTGCGAGGCCCCAGGAAGCCCCGGCTGGGAAGGGGCACTGCGTCACGTCACTGCATTCTGTCACAGGCCAGCCCAGATTCACGGGGAGGGGCCGTAAATGCCGCCTTTCAATGGAAGGAACTGCTGGGGACCGTCTTCAGAACTATTCTGGTCAAAGCTAGAAACGGATTCGAATTTCAACAGGCCAGGGGTCCACCCCCGACCCCTGCACAGGTCCCGAGCATTTTCCAGGTGGACAAAGCTGGGCTCCAGCTGCTCTTCGGTAGAGTGGCCCTGGCCCATGAGGTGACGTCTGTTTCCCCTGAAACGCACAGATGGAACCCAGTGGGCCAGGACCTGCTTCTGTCGGTGGAGAACTTTTGTCTAATGACATCTGAGCTTACGGGACCCAGAAACAAGCAAAAGTGATGGATGTGGGGCTTGGCAGAGCAGAGGTGGGACTCCTAATCCCTGTCCCCTGCCCCCTGCCCCCAGAGCCAGAATTAAATCCACTGCCTGCCCTTCCTCAGCTCCCACTTCTATCCTGTTCATCGTGCACACATCTCTAGGCTCTTTTGTTCCTAAGTGACAGACAACCCAGTTCAAACTGGCTGAAGCAGAAGAGGCTCTTACTGACTCTATCTACAAAGTCCAGGAGGGGAACTGCTTCAGGTATAGCTTGACTCAGGCTCCACTGAAGTCAGCAGTGCTGGATTCTCCCTGTCTTAGGCACACAAGGTGGCTGCAGGGAGGCTGAACCTCACCCCTGCCTGACTTCTAAACCCAGCGTCTGTCCTGGGAGAAGCAAGTCCCCACCGCCTGTTAGTGAGGGAAGGACCTGAGTCTCATTCAAGCCGGGACTTGCTAGGAATGTGTGAAAATAAGCCAAGTCCGCCCAAATGAGAACAGACTGAAGCAATTTATCCAGAGCTTGCGATCGTTGCCTTCGGCAGAGACCCCAGGGCAGGCAGAGGAATGGGGAAGGTGTGTCAGTGGGAAAAAAGGCACGGCTTCCGGTGTGCCCGGACTGGGGTAGGGGGGGCTATCTGTGCGGTGAGGGGAGCAGATCGGGCTTTCTCCAGTTGGTCTGGGGTCGGGGAGCACGTGAGTTAGGGACACTGGCTGTCACTGCCCAGGTCCTGCCCACCCCACTCCAGGCCACTCCCTGCAAGATGCTGTGGCTGGAGTCCATGGGCTCATTGCTGCAGAGGTTGTGGGTTCTATTCTCGTAGACGGTCTGGCCGTCGTCTGTCTGGTCCAGTGTCTCGGACCCACGGCAGAGCCAGATGATCCTCAACAAACTCCTGTGGGGTTGCACGGTGCGCGAAGCCCTCTCCCCGCCTCTCTCCTCCCCCCAAGCCCGTCTGTGCCCCCGACCGGCCCTCCTGGTCCCTGTCTGCCTTCGGATGCTCCTGTCCTTTGGGGACCAGGCACCCTTCCCGTCAGGACCATTCCCGTCCTTCCCCGCTCTGCCCTTCATCCCCAGCCCTCACCTGGCCGTGTGCTTGTTCTGATCCCCAAGGATCCCCTGCCGTGGTCCGTGTGCCCGCTGAACGGCAACCGCACAGGCTACGACGAGGAGTGCGAGAAGGCGACCTCGACACAGTACTTCTGGTACCGGAAGACCCTCAACATCTCGCCGTCCATCCAGGACAGCGGGGGCGTGCAGTGGGAGCAGGGGCTCTGCCTCCTCCTGGCCTGGCTGGTGGTGTACCTCTGCATCCTGCGGGGCACCGAGTCCACCGGCAAGGTGGGTCCGCACAGCGCCCCCCGCCCGGGACCTGGGCGGTGCTCGCGAGGGCGCAGAAGCCGTGCTGGGTGGGGCGGGGGGGGGGGGAGGGAGGGCAGCGGTGATGTCACCGGCACGAATCCCCTGCGAGGCGACCGTGAACGTGGCCGGAGGTGCTTGAAGTTGCGGTCTTGAAGTGGGGGCGTTCCCGGTCCCTACACGGATGAGCATGTCTGTGCCAGGCAGCTGTCCCCAAAGCCACACCACCCGAGCGGCACCGAGCACCTCGACAATGAGTCTTCCCTTCTTTAAAAGCCTTAAGTCACTGCGCACGTCCCCCAGACACCCTGGCCGCTGGCTCTCAAACTGGACGGCACATCCGGGTCACCTGGAGAGCTTCTAGAACTCTGGTATCTCAGGTCCTCCCCCAAGAGGCCCTGGAGTGATCAGGGCGGGGAGGGACTTGAGCCTCGGGATGTTAAAAGCTTCCCCCGGGAGGGTTCTAATCTGCAGCTGAGTCTGAGAACCTTTGCTCTGAGCTGCTGTCAGGCCTGATTTCCAAACCTTCTCTCCTTGGTGCACCCCCAGCTTTATACTCCTTCCGGGGGCATGGGAGGGGGCTGAGATGCTCTTGAACTCTAACCTGCCCCAGGTGGAAAGTTTCTCCTGCAGTGTTTCCAGCACCTGCCATCTTTCTCAAGCTTCGGCAGGCGCCCGGGACCCCCGGTGACACCCGCCTCATACCCATTCACTCCTAGCCAGTCCCCTGCGGGCTGGGCGTGCGCCTTGCCTCAGTCTTGCAAAAGCCCTTCGGAGTGGATTTCATTATCCCACTCACCCGAGGTGTGGAGGGGCAAAGGAGCCCGCCCCGGGGCACCAACCAGTGAGGGCAGAGCTGGGACACACCCAGCTTTGTCCCTAAGACTCCCCATCCTCTTGTCCAGTGAATCGCCTCCTGTTTGCTCTCTCCATACCTTTTGTGACTTGATCCATCCCAACTTTTCCCTTCAGAAGTTCCTAAGAGGCCACCTGCCCTCACCGTCCTGACCACCTGCGTCGCCTCCTCCAGCCCCACCGTGTTTCTCTTGAGGCAGCAGGACCAGAATGACCCATAGTATCTTAGGTACCCCGTGACGAGCCCAGTACTGTGCCTGGCGTCTTCTGTTGGTCTCCAAGACTCCGTGACGGCCAGCATCGAAGCCCCAACAGCGCCCCGTCCCATGGCCAAGCTAAAAGACTAGTGAACCTTCTCTGGAAGAACTTAGAGCCCGCAGCTACTCCCTCTGTCCCATCTCGAAGCTTGGCTAGTATTTTATGCTCATAAAAACATGGGTTTTGCAATTTGTCTCCGCCAGATGATTATGAGCATGATACAGAAGATCCGAGGGCAGTATCTGTCAACTCTTTTCCAGATCATTTATACAAGTGCCGTATGAGGTCATGCCATGCCACGAACACTTATCCCATTGCCTCTGCTCAAGCCGCACCCCGTCTCCACGACAGAGCGCCCCCACAGCTTTATTTATGGGGATTAATTCTGTTAAAAACGGTGTACCATTTCCTGGCCTCTTCTCTTGGAATCTCCTTTTCTTCCCCTCCAATGAATTGTTGCAGCCTGGTCAGAAATGGTTTCTTCCAGTGGTGTAGGCTGGGCCACATGCCCAGCTTCCCTGATGAGGGAGGAGGGAGCCCGGAGAGCCCCTCCCCCGCCCCCCAGGACACTCGTTTACCTGAGGGGAAGGAGGGAAGTTCCAGGCACCTGCCTTCCGTGTCCTCAAAGCGTCCCCCGGCTGTGGACATCGGTCACCCCTCCTCTCTTGCCCTTGATGTCCTTCAGCGCGCTGGCCGATGCCCTGGCCCTCATCTGTCTCCGCCCCATACCCGTCATCCCAGCTGGGTTGATGACTTCTCAAGTCACGATGACCTCAGTGAGGGATCAGTGGTAAAAGACACGCCCCACCTCTGCTTGCCGTCCCCTGGGGTGAGGGGGCACAGACTGTTCCTCTGGTGGCCTCGGGAGTGGCCGGGAAGGTGGCGCCAATGCCTCAGCGGGAGGGGAGGGCCCAGTGCCATCCGGGCCCATCTGGACATGGGCCCCCAGGCACATTTCGCACCGGAGGACCCACACCTTAAGCAAAAACCGCCTTCGCAAGATTCTTTTTGCAAAGTACTTCTGGGCTTTAAGTAAAGGGGCTCTGGGGCGCATACGCAGTCGATAGGGAGGAAAAGCGCCAGTTCCCGGACGGGCATCCGGGCACCGGCAGATCCCCGTTCGAAGCCGTGTAAGAGTCAGCAGGACCAGAGCGTGAGGCGGTCGCCCAAACCACCACGAACACCACCGGACTCGTGATACGTGTCGTGTCAGCAGGAACACGATTTGGTCGACCAGAAAGGCCATTCGCGTCCAGCGTTCAACCCCGCGACAGCGAAGCCGCTCATAAAATATCAGCTCATCGAGTTTGTGTCATATTCCTGATAGGGACACGCTCCCCACGCCCACGTCATCACGTTTCCCTTACAAGCTCCTCTCAGGGCCAAGTTTCTCTCGGGGCTCCGTTCTGGAGAGACGTGCCTTGCTCCCAGCCCCTGGGTTTTTTGGGGGTTTCTCTTGGTTTTGTTTTTTCTTTTAAAGACAAGGTAAAGCAGGGCGCCTCAGTCGGTTAAGCGTCTGACTTAGGTCGGCTTAGGTCATGATCTCCTGGTTCGTGAGTTCGAGCCCCGGGGAGAGCTCTGTGCTGACTGTGGAGCCTGCTTGGGACTCTCTCTCTGTCTCTCTGTCTCTCACTCTCTGCCCCTCCCCTCGCTCTCTCTCAAAATAAATAAATAAACTTAAAAAAAATAACATTTTTTTAATGTTAATGTGCTAGGTATATTTTTGTGGGCTGTCTCAAATCCTTTTCTTTCCTGTTTTAACTTTTTATGTTTATTTGGAGAGAGAGAGAGAATG
Source organism: Panthera leo (assembly GCF_018350215.1). Lineage (NCBI taxonomy): Eukaryota > Metazoa > Chordata > Mammalia > Carnivora > Felidae > Panthera > Panthera leo. Next base: position 15,425,362 of record NC_056680.1, on the reverse strand, counting down.
AGTGGGGGAGGAGCAGAGAGAGAGGGAGACACAGAATCCGAAGCAGGCTCCAGGCTCCGAGCTGTCAGCCCAGAGCCCGGCGCGGGGCTCGAACTCACGGACCGTGAGATCATGACCCGAGCCGAAGTCGGACGCTTAACTGACCGAACCACGCAGGCGCCCCGGCCTCAAATCCTTTCTGGAATGAGGTCCGGTTGAAGGGAGAGTGGCAGGCAGAGGTCTCCTGTTTCTCCTGAAGCAGATTGCCCGGCAGTTACGGAGGTGGGCAAATGCATCCCACGTCCCCACTTTCTCCTCCGGCCCAAACTCAAACCCAGCCCCCCTGCACTTGCCAGCTGCCAGCTGGACGTGTGATCGTGTGGTGCTTCGTGAGGCCTTCAGGTCTGTCGCAGGGACAAGAGGGGCACTGTGGGCACCGTGTCTCCAGGACGCTGACTCTGCCCTCTGGCGCCCGCAGGTGGTGTATTTTACCGCGCTGCTGCCCTACTGTGTGCTCATCATCTACCTGGTCAGGGGCCTCACGCTCCACGGAGCCACCAACGGCCTGGCGTACATGTTCACGCCCAAGGTACGGGCTGGAGGGAAGGGGACCTTCGATCTTCCGGGATGGGTGGAAAGAGGGGAAGACCCAGGGAGGTGGGTGGGGGCGGTGTGGATTACCTACGGGCACTGGGTCACCTCCTCAGCCAGGCCGTCCCCAAGCCCTGTTCATTCTGGGACACTGAGTCTTTGGTCCGCCCGCCCTCCTCCTCCTCAGTGCCCCCCCCCACCCCGAGTGACTGCTACCCCAGCCCCGCATCTGGCCTCCCGGCCCCCACTCTCACCCCACACCCTCCTGGCAGTCTACGGATTTACCACCCAGCCACCTCTCTCCCTCCCACACACCTGCCCGCACCCCTTCCCTTACAGAGGTGAATCCACACCCCACAGGGTTTTCTGTGATCCCTCCTTAGACCCCGCTCCCCGACGCCCCACAGCCAACGCTCATCAGTCGCCAGAGGGTGTGGGGGGGGGGGGGCACTATCGCCTTTGGGACAAAACAAGTTCATTTGGCAAATCTGGCGCCTGGAAACAAGATGGCTGTGGTAGCCCCCCCGCCCCCGCAAATGCCCCCCACATTCCAAATGACCCCCCACCGTCATCCCAGACCTAGAGCTCCAGCCCCAGCCCACACCGCCTCCATCTCGTGGGGGACCGGGCCCGCACAGTGCCTGGTCATGGATCAGGGGCTCCTTTTACATATCACTCCCCCTCCCTGGGACTCCCCCTCCCTGGGCCTCCCGCCCTCTGCCGGTCGGTGGGTTACGGGGCGGGGGAGTGCCACCCGGCCGGCCGGGTCCCCCACCCCCGTCCCTGCCGGCTTTGCAGTTGGAGCAGCTCGCCAACCCCAAGGCCTGGATCAACGCGGCCACCCAGATCTTCTTCTCCCTCGGCCTGGGCTTCGGCAGCCTGATTGCCTTTGCCAGCTACAACCAGCCCTCCACCAACTGCCAGAAGCACGCCATCATCGTGTCCCTCATCAACAGCTCGACCTCCATCTTTGCCAGCGTCGTGACCTTCTCCATCTACGGCTTCAAGGCCACCTTCAACTACGAGAGCTGCTTGAACAAGTAAGCCGCCCAGGCCGCCCCGTGAGCCCCGGGGCCTCGGGTTGGGGGTGCGTCCCGCCGTCCCCCAAGCTCTGAGAGCCGCCTGGGAAGAGATGCCACAGGGAAGTCAAGGGGCGTGGGACAAAGGACGCCGGCTTTGCGGTTCTCCACCCGGGCCCAACCCCGGGCACCCCGCCTGAGGGCTGAGGGCAGCTTCGTACGTCCAAAGCTCTTAGCACAGGGAGGCACTGAACAGCCAAACCTCGGTTTCTTCTGCCCCGTCTCCCTGACCTTGGAAGTAACCCAGAGCCCTCTGGGTGAGCCAGGGCCATTACAGAATCTCCTGTCTGCCCCCCACCCACCCCCACCCCCACCCGCCTTATCCAACGTATAATAAACATCATCCAGACTAGGCTGTCCCATACGGCAGTCACTAGCCCCAAGGGGCCACCTACAGATTTAAATGTGGACTGGTTTAATTAATGTTAGTTACAAACAATCAGTTCGTTGCACTTCTGTTTAAGCCGGTTTCCATCGAAATGTAAATGAATTTAAGTCGGTCTCTCAGTCACACCCGTCGCATTCAAGGCTTCAGCCGCCACATGGGACGGCACAGACGTGGAATGTTCCCATCATCGCAAAATTTCTGTCGGACAATGCGGGCCCAGAGGTTTAAGTGGCCTAGCTGTGTGGGTTGGTTTCTCATCTCTGGTCCTCTTTCAGGCTCCCTCAAAGCCATTCAAGGTCACCCCGGACTTTAAAAGGTCACCAGCCGGGGTGTCTGGGTGACTCAGTCAGGCGTCCGACTCTTGATTTCGGCTCGCGGTTTGTGGATGGAGCCCTGCGTCAGGCTCTGTGCTGACAGCGCGAGCCTGCTTGGGATTCTCTGTCTCTCTCTCTCTCTCTCCCTCTCTGCCCCTCCCCTGCTTGCTTGCTCTCTTCTTCTCAAGACTAAATAAACTTTTTTAAAACATCAAAAAATTAAAAAAAAGAAAAAAAGGTCACCAATCAACAGATTCCTTTTGTTGGAGAGACCTTGCCCAATCCGAGGGGAGGGAACCCCAGCACCCCGGCTTCCGAGAGAGGGGTTGGCGACCGCAGCCTTTCTACTCAGTGAAGGTCAACCTGGCATTCCGCTCTGCAGGGTGATTCTGCTGCTGACCAACTCCTTTGACCTTGAAGATGGCTTTCTGACAGCCAGCAATCTGGAGCAGGTGAAGGGCTACCTAGCCTCGGCCTTCCCCGGCAAATACAGCGAGGTGCTCCCACAAATTAGGAACTGCAGCTTGGAATCAGAGCTGGCCACGGTAAGGCAAGATCTCGGCCCGCTTCTCTCCTCTGAGAGAAGCCAAGGAGGATTCTCCGGTCAGCCTTTGGTGTCAGACCTGTGCGTTACCTCCCAGATGCCCCCTGTTCGATTCTGCAGCCACTCCCCCCGGGGGGCGGGGGCGAGGACCTACTGGTTCTGACCCAGCGAGAGGCCTTTGTTACTAACTTTCCTCCCCCCGCCAAGTCCATCCATGGGGGCCCTGTTTGAGGATCCCGGGCCTAGAGTGGTTTCTATGGCCTTCACGCCGGGATCATGCACATTCTTCTCTTAAGACGTGGCTCACGATGTCTGGTTCCTCAACCAAAGATGTCGCTAAAGAGCTTAAAGAACAACAGCTCGTCATGAGGCCCCCAGAGCTACTTTTCTACGGCTCAGGAGCTTCAAAGGCCAGTCCCCACCGCACCTGCATTTGGTGGCTTGTCCACTGGCACCAACTTCCCGGGGAACGTTGGCTCTGGTTCTGGAATCCGGCTTGCATCACGTTCGCTTATCAGGTCATTTCACGGGTGGGGCCACGCTTAGTCTTTCCCGACTCCCTGCTCACACTGGCCTGTGGCCTGACCCCCTCCTGGGCGGGTGTCACAGCCCCAGCCCTCAAGCCGCAGCCCTCAAGGCCTTGATCGGTTCCGTGGGCTTCGGTTCCTGTTCCGTGAACTCATTTCAAATTTCCTTTTTGTTTTGGACATTTGGGGGGTTTCCTGACTTACTTTTAAGCTTGGCTCAGCATCCAAGAATTACGTGGTTATTCCTTTATTCAACCTGGGCTTTTTTCCCCCCCATTGTGTTTGTTCTTGTTCGTCTCTCCCCCTCGTTCCACTTGATTCTCTACTGTTTGGAATGGACACAGTGTATTTCTCCTTCCTAATTTTTCCTGTGCGTATTTAACTTAACAAAATCTGAAATTCAACGATATCGTGACTTGCCACCCAAACAGAGCAAGGATTTTTAGAACGCTTTCACCTTGTCCACCTAATTTTATTTTTTAATAAATAAAATACACTTTTTAAAATGTGTGTTTGAGAGACAGAGAGCAAGCAAGGGAGGGGCAGAGGGAGAGAGGGAGAGAGAGAATTCCAAGCAGCCCCTTAAAATGCCTTCCTTTAGGGGCACCTGGGTGGCTCAGTCGTTAAGCATCTGACTTTGGCTCAGGTCATGATCTCACCATTCGTGGGTTCGAGCCCCATGTTGGGCTCTGTGCTGACAGTTCAGAGCCTGGAGCCTTCTTCGGATTTGGCGTCTCCCTCCCTCTCTGCCCCTCCCCGCTCATGCTCGCTCTCTCTGTCTCTCTGTCAAAATACATAAACTTTTTTTTTTTTGCTTTTAATTTTAATCTCAGTATAATTAACATACAGTGTTATATTAGTTCCAGGTGTACAGCTCTTTTCTCTTGACACATTGGAGATCTTTGCCTTGTGATTCTGGCTTCCATCGCTGCTCTTCGAAAGTCCTTCTTCAAAGGGCCCGGCTTCGCTCCGATTTCTCTGTCATCTTCTCTTGGACTCTGGCCTCTGCGATCCAAACGTGGATGCATTTTTATTTATCCAGCGTGGGCTTGGGTGACGTTGGGCTTCCTGGATACACGGACCTGTGTATCTTACCAGTTCTGGAACATTCATACCTATGTCCTCGTAATCATCGCCTTGACTTCCGCCTGTCTTCCCCGTTCGGAATTCCAGCTGGACCTTCTCATCCCACCCTGCAAGGCCACTCTTTGATGTTTTCCCACCTTCTTATCTTTTTTTTTTTTCTTCATTATGGATTCCTCCCTGGGATATATTTCCAAGTCCACTAATTTTCTCCTCAGGTGCAAGCAGTCCTTAGCTGTCAGTGGGGTCTTTTCATCCAGTATGTTTTTAGATGCTATTTACTCTCAAATTTGCTTTTCATTCCAATGGTTTCTTGTCATACATTTATCTTGGTCATTATATCTTCTGTTTCTTTAAAAATGTCATGCATAGGGGTGCCCGGGCGGGTCAGTCCGTTGAGCGCCCAACTCTTGATTTCGGCTCAGGTCACGATCTCAAGATTTGTGGGACGGGGCCCTAGGGCGGGCCCCGCACTAACAGCGCGGAGCCTGCTGGGGATTCTCTCGCGCTCCTTGTCTCTCTGCCCCTTCCCTGCTCTTTCTCTGTCTCTCTCCGAGAAAAATACGTCATACATCGCTGATCCACTGGTGGCCTTGGACAGGAGAGTGGAAGGCAGTCTGTCCTCAAGGGGAGGAATGTTTGATCACTGTTGAGAATGCGTTGGCTCATAGTAATGATAAAAAGCCAACCTGAGTAATTTCGTTACCGTTTGTAAATTCCCTACGAGCGATCACCCCCTCTCGTCTGCACCCAGCGCTGGCAAATCCCACTGCGCTCACTGGTTTGCCATGGAGCTGACCTATGTTCTGAATCTGCCCCCCAGCGTCTGCCGTTCTTGGGGAAGGGTGTTCTAAACCTTAGTCCCGCTGACTCTTTACTTATGGTGGCTTGTCTTCTCGTGGGTTTACAGATCGGTTTGCAAGCTCGCCACTTGATCATCTCTGGTGGTCCTGCGGGTCTAAATTGGGGGAGCTGTCCCCCAGAGAGGGTTTGCTTCTGCTGCCGGTAGCCAGGTGGCACCCCCCAGCTCATGACCTCTTTTGACCGCTTCTGGGGTTTGTCTTTAAGCAGGGAGCTCTAGGTTCTGTCTCCGCGGTTCAGTATCCCCACAACGGTGTTGTCGCGGCTGGGATCTGGCCACGGGACAACTGCCCTCCGGGTTGCCTGCTGGCCAGGCCAGCACCCCACCTTACGGGCTCCTCTTGCTCTGGCCCCCCCCTCCCACCTCAGCTCCCAGCCACCGAGGCCTCGGAGCACCTAGTCAGTCATGATACCGGGAGCAGAAATTATCTTTGTTGTATTTCATCCCGAACAGACGTGCTCCTCGCGCTTTGCAAATACGGACCCAGTGCTCCTCGCGCTTTGCAAATACGGACTCCCGACGACTCACGTTTCTATCCAGCCCAGCTAAGCCCGAGGGGCTGGTCTGCAGACGGAAAACCCAGCCTCAGCATGTGGCTTCTCGTGGCCAGTCCCCAGGTCCCCACAGGATGCTTAGCACTGGGCGTGCTCAAGGAGCCGTAAGTCCACTGGGGTGTCTAACTGGTGTCTTCTCACACGGGCAGGCGGTCCAGGGCACTGGCCTGTCCTTCATCGTCTACACCGAGGCCATTAAGAACATGGCGGCATCCCAGCTGTGGTCGGTCCTCTATTTCTTCATGTTGTTGATGCTGGGCATCGGGAGCATGCTGGGGAACACGGCGGCCATCCTCACGCCCCTGACCGACAGCAAGGTCATCTCCAGCCACCTGCCCAAGGAGGCCATCTCCGGTGAGTGGGCCAATCCACGGAGGACATGGGGGTCGGGAGGGCGGGGCGTGGGGCGCAAGCAGACGGACAAGCTGCCGCGGGGACCGTGTGCTGGTGGAGGTGGCGACCTCCTAGCGGTCCTGCCGTGGCTCTCGCCGCCTCTCGGGCAGTCGGGACCTGGCACGTGTGCGTCTCACCCGCGCATCTGGTTCTCCCTCACGAGGCAGCGCAGTGGCCGCCCCAGCGCCGGGAAAAGCCGGACTCACCGACCTGGCGCTCAGAACTCTCCAGGCCAGGAGAGAACCTGCTTCTGCCTTTGTTCCCACTGCTGTGTTAACAGAACGTGTACATTTCTTAAACACAAACTCAATCATTTTCACACGTTCCCGCTCAAGTAACCACCGCCTAGGTCGAGACAGAGCATTTCCAGCCCCCGCCCCTGCCCCGAGAGCCCCTTCCCACCCCTTCCCGTCAGTACGTGTCCGCCCCCCCTCCCCCCTACCGCCTAGGCCCCCACCCTACCCACGATGGCGCCATCCCACCGCATCCGGGACATCCCCTCTCCCAGCCCAAATCCAATCCAGCTCCCACCCCATCGCCTTAAAGCCCTGACCGCCTGGGCCGAGCTGCCCACCCTTCGTCGGAACCTTCTAGCACTTAGCATCTCCCCTTGCACCTGGTCTCTGTAGCAGCACCCTGTGTGCCGTTAGCTCCCGGCCAACACGTAGCCCCTTCTCCTTGTGTGTCCCCTCAAGATGGCACTGGGGTTTGGTGAGTGACGGCACATGGTATGATGGCGGGACGGGCAGGTGGGAGGTGGGAACTTGCGAGTCAGGTACTTTGTGGAGTGCCCGAGGGAGTCAGCCAAAGGAGACCGGGACAAGGGCCCGGGTTCTGGAGGCAGAAGGGCCAGTGTCTGAGCCCAGACTCCGTCGCTGACCTGCTGTGGGATGTTGGGAAATTTACTCCGTATCTCTGAGCCCTTGGCTTCCCCATCTGTAAAGGGGGCTCCTGAGGCTTTTGGATCCAATGCCTGACAGGTGCCTGGGGTGCACGTAGTGGGAGCTGGGTAAACATTCCCGTCTGCCCCTCCTCTCCCTCCTCCCTCTTCCCGCCACACAGGAGTCCTCGGGATGCCCTGCAGGGCAAACCCTCTGCCCCGACTCACCTCCCAGGAGCTCAGGGGCTGAGTTGGGATAAACAGAATCACCAGACCCACAGGCTGGGTGCCCCCCCCGCCCCCAGATAGCCGTGCCCACAACTTTCTTTCCCCCTCGAGTTTGAGGGCCCCCCTGCAGGACAGCGCCGAGAATTAACATCAGTGACGTCTGGCACACATTCCCCGGGACACCTTTGCTGTCCCCCACCCCTCCCGGAACACACACGCCCGTGGCAAACACGCAGAGAGGCCGGTCCCCGGCAGAGTCCCCTCAGGGTCGGCGGCTCTGCGGCCACACAGGAAACTGGATGAGCGGGGGGGCGTGGCAGGCAGGTGAGCGTGCCGTCTCGTGGCCCCAGGTCTGGTGTGCCTCGTCAACTGCGTCATCGGCTTGGTGTTCACCATGGAGGCCGGCAACTACTGGTTCGACATATTCAACGACTACGCTGCCACGCTGCCCCTGCTGCTCATAGTCCTGGTGGAGATCGTCGCCGTGTGTTACGTGTTCGGGCTGAGGCGGTGAGGAGGCCCCGCCCCCAACACCTGCAGGGGGTGGGGATGCCCCGAAGGCCACGCCCCACCGGGAAAGCAGCCCCTTCCCACGTGCGCTTGGCCTTCCCCTTTCTACTCGGCATCGCTTTTCCCTCTGCCCTCATCTCTCAGCTCATTCTCGGCCTCGTTCGACCTGCCGCCAACACCTCCTCTCCCCATTTCCCGTGGTTTTACTTTTTATTATAGGACGTTCGCCTGTTGATCGTGCCGGGCCCCGGCGGCTTAGTGGGGCAGGGATCCGTTACCTCCAGGCACCACATACTCTGACCCTCGGTGAACATCAGTATTTTTCGGGCACGCTGACCAAAGTCCAGTTGATAACTTAAAACCAAAAAAATGTGGCCGATTCAGGATGTCAGGCTCTCGATCCCGGAGCACGGCCGGGCACTGGAATGTTGTAGATCCCCCCCTGGGTGACGGGCTGTGCCGCTGGGCTGAGGCCACTGGTTTAGACAGACTTGCTCCTCCGCGTGGGCCCAGGGGGGAGCCTCACCGTACATGCGGGACCTCGGGCCCACCCAGGCCCGGTGAGTCAGATCCTACACGTTCACACGGGAGGGGTCCACATGAGCATTTGGGAAGCACTGCTCAGATATGAGCCGATCAGACAGGTGAGCCAAGTTGTGCCCCCCCATCCTCAGTCTTTTCCCACCCTCCACGTTGGTTTGGAGGGGGGTGGGGGTAGGGAGCAGCACCAGCCATGACATTCTAGAAACCAGACCCCTTTGAGCCACGTTTCCCACTGTGTCTGTCCCCAGAAGCACTGGGGTCCCGTGCCATGCTGAGGGACGTCCATGATCAAATAACTTGCAAGACATAAGTTAAACAGAGTCAGAATTTCTTTCCTCTAGGACTTCCTGGAGCCATGAAGACGATTGGGAATCTCAAAGAGGGGGTATAAATGGTAGCCTTGCCAAAACCGTTTTGGTCAAGGAAGCCTTTTTTCAGCCTACCTCCCATTTGCTACCTACTGGGGACATTCGAGCTAGAGTGACCCACTCTACTTTCCCAGGACCGAGGGCTTTCCCAGGGTGCGGGCTGTCCAGGGCTAACACTGGGGAAGTCCTGGGTAAACTGGGACAAGTTGGTCACCCAGGAAATGCCAGTCTAGAGGGAGAAGCAGATGGGTCACCTGAGAGGGTAGGTGTTTCCCAGGAAGGGAGAAGGCGGAGGAAAGAGGAACAGAACCCAGGGCCCACTGGAGGTGCTGGAGAAAGGGCACAAGTCCATGCAAAGGGGTGGTGCTAAGTGGTGAGGCTGGAGGGAGGGAGAACCAAAAAGGCGTCTCCTATAGAGTGTGGAAGTGGCAGGATCCGGGAGTGACGGGGAGGGAGACAGCGCCATCTAGTGAACATCTAGCAACAGCGCCATGTCAGGTGGGAGCTCAGGACACGCCCCAGGCCCCAGTGCGACAGGTGGCTGTGGTTGCAGCTGGTGACGGTCTCACCCCACCCCACCCCCGCCCCTCTTCAGGGCCACTTCTGCTTTGGGTGCGGTTTCAAGGCCCTGGACGGGAGACAGCAGGCCAAGCCGGGTCTGGGCCTGGGTCTGCCGCTACCCGGGTGCCCTTGGGCAAGTGACCTCACGGCCCGGGCCTCGGTGCCTGCTGCCGTTAAATGGGGGTGACGATGGCTGGGTCAGTATTTCCCAAAGTGCTGAAGACACTTTCCATACTTACTTGAGTCTGTGTTAGGAAACGTGATTAGTTCTTTAAAAGGCAGGGGTGGGGGGAGACGTAGTGTGCAGACACGATCGATCGAAATCCCAGAGCAGCCACCTTTGGGGGGCACTGCTCTGGGTTCTCTTACGCCCGCTCCGGTGGGTCTTGGCCAGAGTGCTGCGTTCCCAGGTTTGGCTCTCCCTCTGTCCCAGAACCTGCTGTGGCTCCAGGGTACAAAAGAGATTCCTCTCTTAGGGGCGTTTTCATTCGCTGATACCAGGATGGGAGGGGTGGGGGCAGAGCTGCCCCCCGGGGTCCCCGAGCGTGGAGGTCTGGCTTGATAAGTGACCCTCCAGGCTGTTGGCTTCTGCTGTCTCCGGGAACTGCCCTCTGATCCACACCGGCAGCCTTCATCTGGAGGTGGCCCCGGGTAGATTATCTCCTGACGTGCACCTGACTCTGGGGGGACTGCTCTGCTCCCCTGCTCTGTGGTGGCCTCGGCTCCTCCCCCTGCCCCACCCACACCCCCTCTGCCCAGGAGGGGTCAGAGAGACACCCCGGAGGGGTCGTGCCCAAGGCTCAGTGGTGCTCAGAACAGAATCTTCCTAAACAAACAGGGATGTGGACGCTGGAGCCCCCGCCCCCCCCCGCCCCGACGGCGTGCATAATCCAGACTTTCTCCCCGTTTCCCAAATAGATTTGAAAGTGACCTCAAGGCCATGACTGGCCGCACCCTGAACTGGTACTGGAAGGCCATGTGGGCCGGCGTGAGCCCGCTCCTCATCATCAGCCTCTTTGTCTTCTACCTGAGTGACTACATCCTCACGGGGACGCTGCAATACCAAGCCTGGGACGCTTCCCAGGTACCCCCTGTCTCGCGGGGCCCCCGGGCTCACTCTCCAGCAGCGGCTTTAAGTTTCCTGAAACCAAAGATCCGCTTCCGCGGTGTGGGCAGGTTATTTGTCGCGGCCTGGAAACACCACCCGGGTATTTAAAAACAGCCCAGGAGAGCAGACCTGGGCTTTGAGTTTTGCGATGTGCGCTCCTGTAAAGAGTAAGATTCCTTCTAGAACTTCCCAGGGGGCCTTTCCCGGGGGTTGGGAGAAAGCCCCCTGCAGAGGCGCTGGTTCCTGCCCCCGGGCTGCGCCCTCCTCCCTCCTCCTCAGCCTCAGGCCCTCCGACCTCTGTCCGCTTAGCCTCCTGGGGAAAGGCAGAGCCAGCCTCCGGGGCATGGGCCCTGAGCCCCGGCAGGCGCCCGAGAGGACCCGTCTTAGCGCTCGAGTCACCGCATCCCGGGAGGGTCTGGCTCTGGGTGTGTGTGTGGCTGGGACGCAACAGGCTCACTCAGGCCACAGGCAACTGCTGTTCACCGACCAGAAGCGCCGTGTGTCAGCATTTTGACAAACAGGGCGGCTGTGTCAATGCACTTGGCCTGAGGGCCAGCCTTGGCTGCCCTTACATACAGGCAGACTCTCACAGCGAACATTTACGCCGGGAGGAAAGTAATCCTGCAGGCCAGTTGGCATTTGCTTTCCTATGGGTAGAAGATGCTGTCCCTTAGCACCCAGCGTGCATGGTGGCTCTGAAGGACGCCACTCCAAGTGAGCAGGTGACTGATGGCGGCTGCGAGGCGCCCCCGCACCTGCCTCCCGGCAGGAGAAGGACCGGGGTGTCTTCTCCAACCCAGAGCAGACTGACGCTTTTGTCAAAAGCAGTAGCAGTGAATCCCTTGAAAAGGGAGAATGTATACAGAAAACCACGTATGGACTACAAGCTCCCATTATTTCTTGTATCAACAGATACGAGACGAAGCTGTCACATTGCTAAAACAGCTTCTAAACGCTTCCCCCGGTTTCTGTACTGGTCAGTACAGAACAACAACAGCAACAAAAAGTCATAGGACGAGTAACAGGAAGTTTGTGGGCTGGTTCCCACACCACACTCCGAGCGCGTTTTGGTTTACAAGCCACGCGCGGTTGGCCTGTGATCCCTCGGCCGTAGCTGTTCTGCGGCCCCCTCGTGGAAAGGTGGCATTTATTGGCTTTTTGGCCTCCTTTCTCGTCAGCTTTAATGGATCTGCATTCAGGGAAGCATCCCCCAACTCAATCCAGACGTCCGCCAAGCCTTCTCCCAAGACTAGGGCTGTGCCGTCCAAGATGGCGGCCAACCACCACAGGTGGTGATTAATATTTCAATTCGTGAATATTCAGTACAATGTAAAGTTCCGTGCTTCGCGCCCACTGGCCACATTACAAGGGCTCAGTAGCCCCCTGTGTCTGTTGGCTACCATGTTGGACAGCACGGGGCTAAGGTGAAGCCCCCTCCATTTAGGTGGCCCAGATGGCACCTCAAATGGAAGGTCCTTGATTACTCCTGTGCCTGCTCTTTACGGGTAGCTCTGAACAGTTGCCGTAAGCACGCTGGTTGAGGTTTGTGAAAGAGAAAGAAGACAAGGGCAACTAGTCTACCCCGCATGCTTGCTAGGAAGCTGCAGAGCCGGGTGGCCCCGGATGGAAGGATACCCAGCCCCAGATGCTCTCTGCCAAGCGGGGCTCTGCCTGTGGTGGCTCTTCCTGCTGACCCTCGGCTTCTCCTTTCAGGGTCAGCTTGTGACCAAGGATTACCCCCTCTACGCACTGGCCATCATCGGCCTGCTCGTGGCCTCTTCCACCATGTGTATCCCCCTGGTGGCCCTGGGGACCTTCATCGTGCGCTGCCTCAAGAGGGGAGACACGCCCCCCGTGGCCTGAGGACTGGGCTTCCCAGAGACTCCGGTTGGCCGCTCGCTGTTCTGCGGCTGTATTTATAGGTGGAATCTCCCTGGCTGCCTTTAAACATATTTACTCCAGAAATACTCAACCCGTCATCTTCCTGAGCCCATCAAGAAGAATTAGGAGGGTGTGGAGGAAGGGCCCTCGGGAGGACCCACACCCACCCACGGAGCGGCCCCTGCTCCCCTCTGCCTGCCCCCACGGTCGCACCGAGCTGGCTCCTTTCCGCCAAAGACACGGGCTTTTCAAGGCCAGTCTTGAAGACCATTGCTTTCTCGATTCTAGGGAAGCCCCAGAATCCGGGCACACCATGGGCTGAAATTCGACTATAATTTTTATGGGATAAAATTTAAGCAATTTTTTTCCCCCTGAAGAAATCCCAACATAACAGAGGGCAGGTGCTTTTAGATCAGGGTGAAGAGAGGTTTTTTAAGTGCCCTGAGATGAGCCATCTGAATGTCACTGGTGCAAAATCAGTTCTCTTTTTTCAGTCATACTGAATACGCCAAGACTGTGTTTCTCACTGAGAGGACTGGCTGGCCACGAAGAAGGGAGGCCTTTGTTTGGGGTCGCTCCTGTGATCTGAGGTCTCTCACAGCGGGTCGAGGACCCGTCACCCCAACCACAGGATGCGACCCCAAAGCCCCGGGCGTGGTCCCGTGAGCAGTCCGTGCAGCCGGCCCCTGCCCCAGTGCCTTACGCGTTAGGAAAGGTGCCAGAGCCACTTTGAGGGTGAAAGTAAATCTAACGTTCCCACAGATGACGTTATACCTGGACACGGTGGCCAACTCTTTATAGCAAAGACCACGAGCATCACTTACAATCGATTCGAAAATATTTGTACATTTTTTAAAGTTTATCCATTTATTTTGAGAGAGAGAGAAAGAGAGAGAGAGAACATGAGCAGGGGAGGGGCAGAGAGAGAGGGAGAGAAAGAATCCCAAGCAGCCTCCACACTGTCAGTGCAGAGACCGATGCGGGGCCCGAGCCCTCGGAACCGTGGGATCATGACCTGAGTCAGATGCTTAACCGACTGAGCCACCCAGACGCCCCTGTACGGAAGTTTTCTAAAGCGTATATGTAACTCAAACAGAGCATCTTGTAACTGAAGGCACTGTATTTATGATGCAGCATTAGTCTACGAGGCTAGTGTCTCCTGTCTTTTTTCACGGCAATCAGCAGGTCAAGGTTATTCCTGAGGGGGGAGGGGCCCCCCCAAACCTTCTGTGTTTCACCGACATACAGAATTCACGAGTTTCTTTGGGTACGATTTGTACAGACATCTTCGAAGACGCTGAAACACGCCCCTGGGACGTCGGCTGGAGTGTTTTGTTCTGTTTTGACTTCTTTTTCGTGTATTTATAAATGCCCAAATAACAGAAATAGGCATCCGAAAGGTCTTCTGCTTTTACAAGCCGTCTTGTCACTGCTTCCCCGTTTCACCCGATGGCCACTTATGACGAGGTCATCACTAGCCTTCAAAATGCACCAGCATTTATCAAGCACAAGTACTCAGCCTTCGGACTTCTCAGCAGAGGGTCTAGCGTTGAAAAACTGTAGATGTCAAGGCTTGAAGAGTAGGTGCACTCAGTGGCAAACACACAGCCCTCCGTTCCCGAATCCTTGTGGAGCGGGTCCCCCTCGGGCCCCAGTCATGGTCACAGTCTTACAACATGGGCCGCCCCTCCTGGGGTCCGTCATCAGCAGGGTGTCTCAGCCCCAACTGCCAAGTATCCTCAGGACCGTGGAGACAAATGTCCTAAATCATTCCTTTATTCTGTGTTTCCACACCTCGCCTCCCATTCGAACAGCCTGTGAGCATGTAAAACTCCCAACGCCCCACCCGGGCCACACCCGGAGGACCAGGGCTCCATAGTGTGTCACACATGTAGGAACATTTACGTCCAAAGTGACCTTCAGGGGCGCCTGCGTGGCTCAGTCGGTTAAGCGTCTGACTTCACCTCAGGTCACGATCTCACAGTTCGTGAGTTCAAGCCCCGCGTTGGGCTCTGGGCGCTGACGGCTCAGAGCGTGGAGCCTGCTTCGGATTCTGTGTCTCCCTCTCTCTCCGCCCCTCCCCCACTCACACTCTTTCTCTCTCAACAATAAGTAAATGTTAACAAAAAATTTTTTAAGTGACCTTTAAACGTTTGAAAGCATTTTTGTGTACTTCCAATTGCATGGAAAAGCCACTTCTACAGAATAATGCTTGCTCACGGAAGTCGGATGGATGAGGTCACGGTGTTCTAGAACAATGTGCTCCAGGTGAAAATGCCTCAGGTTTCCCATTCAGTTTTATTCTGGTTTCTGTGAACTTCACGAAGAACAGAGCATTCTTCAGTAATCCTCTTGAACCAGGAATGAGTCGGGTCTCAAAAAAATTCTTTGTTGACTGTTTTCTCGGTGCTGCACAAAAGTGGTCATCTGACACCTGTCCACCTTCCTCCATTAGGCTGGAGAGAGAAAGGGATGTGCCACCCCCATCCACGTAACAGTCACCGTGACGTCGTGGCCAGATCACGGACTCCAGAGAGTTTTCTATTTATGCTGGAGACGTAACGGTCCTTGACTTAGCTCTAAGAAATCAGGGAGGGAGATGGTTGGGTGCTCAGCAATTGTTGTCATAGATAAAACCCTTGACAAGTGTCTCTGTAGGTTTGTCACGTACTGGCTGCAGTTTTGAGCCCCCTCTCTTAACACGAGCTATGCCCACATTATGTAAGTAGATGAGCTAATTTTGAAAACATGGCAAATAAAAGAGAACCCACCCAGTGTCTCGTTTCTGTCACCTTCCCCACGTTTCCCTCCTCAGGCAGCCAGAGAAGCCACACTGACGCAGTGTGACCCTCACGGGAGGTGATGGTTAGAGTCCGTAAGAAAAATCAGAAAAGGGCGCCTGGGTGGCTCAGTCAGTTAAGCGCCTGACTCTTGGTTTCGGCTCAGGTCATGACCTCGCGGTTCCTGAGTTCAAGCCCCACACTGGGCTCTTCGCTGACAGTGTAGAGCCTGCTTGGGATTCTCTCTCTCCCCAACCCCCCAACCCCGCCTCTCAAAAAATAAACTATAAAAAAAAATTAAGAAAAAAAAAAGAAAAATCATAAAGGTCTAATTCTATGGGTTTAAAACAGGGTATGAGCCCTTCTAAATTGCTGCAGAAAAAAAACATCACTGACGAATGGGAAATTCTTTTTTTTTTTTTTTTTAAGTTTGAGAGAAAGCTCGTGAGTGGGGAGGGGCAGAGAGAGGGAGAGAGAGAATCCCACGCAGGCTCCGCACTGTCGGCTCAGAGTCCCTCGTGGGCCTCAAGCCTGTGGACCGTGAGATCATGGCCTGAGCCGAAATCAAGAGTTGAATGCTAACTGACTGAGCTGCCCAGGTGCCCCGACAAATAGGAAATTCTTAACCAGAATGTCTCGACCGGCCTCTGACATGGGAATCACTTCTCTTCTATTGCCCACGTGGACAGGATCAGCCTTTATTGAGATCTTACAAGTCAGTCCGGAGGCAGGTGCTGGGGACAGTGCTGAACAGGACAGACACGGTCCCTGGACTTTATGGCACTTACATTCTGGGGGGTGGGGGTGGGGAGAGTCACAGTGAAGGTAACAAACGAGATGACTACAGATGGTGACCGTTTCTAAGAAGCCAATACATGGGTCAAGTGGTGGCGTGGCAGGGACAGTGCATCAGTCCGGTGGTTGAGGAGCTTTGCGGACCGAATGTCTGTCCAGGAGGAGGCAACAGCATGTGCAAAGGCCCGGAGGTGGGAAAGGGCAGGAAGGAGGCCTGCGGTTGTGATGGGGAGAGTGATCGGGGGTGGGAGTGAGCAGGGTCTGGTCAGTAAGACCTTGTGGGCCAGGCAAGGAGCTTAGATGGTCTTCAAAGAGCACCAGAACGCCACTGGGGGGTGAACACGGGGGCCCTCCCTGCATGAGCTGCTGGGAGAAGACGTAAGTGTGTAGCACGTAAAACCCAACAAAGAACTACTCTCTAGAATATAAAGAACGTCCACAAATCAGTAAGGACAAACAACCTAACAGCAGCCGGCAAGAGACCCCAACAAGGCGCAGAACAGGAACAGCAACGACCCAACAAAGAATTATGAAAAGATGCTCCCGTCTCACCAGTGATCGGAGAGATGCCGGAATGGGATGCCGTTTTATACCCGGTGGATTAAAAAGTCAGAAGTCCGGCTTCCCGAGCATTGGTAGTCACGGGGAGCCACTAGGCCTCTAAATGGCACAGCCAGTTTAGAGAACAATTCCGTGTTATCTGGTACCTTCACGGCTCGTGATTCTCCTACTGGCAGAGGGAAGGCGGACGGGAGCTATGGGGAGCAGGGACGACGGGGACATCTTTGCACCCTCCTCCCTCCCCTCCTGCTTCCACCTCCTAGCTCCCCTCTCCCCTCCCCTCCTCCCAGGTGAGAGCCAGCTGCACACCCCAGGGGCTACCCAGCAGGGTCTTGTGAGCAAAGCCCATGTCACCCGGGTGCTGTGCCACTCAGGGCGCTGGTCTGCTCTGCAGAACGAGCTTGCCAGAACTGCTGGGTGCGAGCACAGGCTCCACCGCCCGCAGGAGTCCAGCTGATTCTCTCTGGAACTAACTCGGAGTCTCACCTTTGGAATTTTCTCCCCTCAGTGGCTGCGGTAGCAGACGTCTACGATGGCCCCGGAGACGCCCACCTCCGGGCACTCATGCCCCCGTGTAATCCCTCCCCTCCCCTCCAGTGAGCTGGACCCAGTGGCGTACTTCTAACGCAGGGAATACGGCAGACATGACGTCCGAGATTAGGTCACGGAAGGCTGGCACTTCGGTCTTGCTGGCTTTGATGAGCCAGGCTGCCATGTCAGGAGAGCCTCCCGAGGCAGGGAGCAGATTTTAAAAACCTACCATAACTTATCTGTATTAGGAGGCTTTCTTCTGACATCAGGACCCTTGGATGATAAAACCCCAAGACCCTAATTTGTTTAAGTCGCTTCCCCAGGCCGCCTGGGTGGCTCAGTCCGTTGAGCCTCTGACTTCGGCTTGGGTCACGATCTCCTGGTTCGTGGGTTCGAGACCCGCGTCAGGCTCTGTGCTGACAGCTCAGAGCCTGGAGCCTGCTTTGGATTCTGTGTGTCTCTCTCTCAAAAATAAACATTTTTTTAAAAGGCTATTAAGCCACCCCTCTGTACACACCCCCCTACATTCTTCTCGCCCTCTTATCCAGGCTCTGGGTTTGGCACACCTCCAATTCCAATCTTGATACCAAAAGTAAATCCCATTCCATCAGGACTGAGGAATCTGCATCACATAACTTTGGGGATCTTCCCCGCCTCTCCCCACCCCCACCCGGGGTCCCTGAATCCCGAATGGGACAAAGCTTGTCATTCTGTAGCTACAAATAAGACAGAGCACAGATTCCTTGGGTAACACACTACGAAATCTCTCGTACTGAAGTACAATCAGAAGCATACCCTTTTTCTTCGCCCCATGGAAGGAAGGAGCTAGAGATTACCGGGCACGAAACACCGGCTGGGGTATCAGGGAAGGACAGAAGGTCACAGGGAACAGGTGGGAGAGATTCTTGAAAGCCCCTTTGCAGGAAGCCACAGGGACAGCTGTCTTCACCCGTACGTGCGGGGAAGGGGCCGCAGTAGCCCACGCAGAGAGCCGACCCCAGGGACGGCCTGGCACAGCCTGAGGCAGCTCTGCTCGGTTCAGAGGGGGACGGTGTACCCACACACCATCTCCAGGGACTCCTGCCTCGCTCCCGTGCGCAAGGGCCTCCTAGGCGCCAAGGTGTTTCCTGCCTCATTCAGACACATCCCCAGCCCCAGAGACTACTTTCTAATAAGCACCACAGTCCTACTTCCCAGCCGAGACCTGTATCATTTTGAAAAACAGACCACAACTCAAGAGGTGGGGGGGCGGGCAGGGAACACCTTTTTACGGACATCATACGTTACTAAATTATTTCCCTGTTTTTTTTTTTTTAACATTTATTCATTTTTGAGAGACAGAGCACAAGCGGGGGAGGTGTAGAGAGAGGAAGAGACACAGAATCCCAAGCAGGCTCCAGGCGCCGAGCTGTCAGCACAGAGCCCGATGTGGGGCTCGAACTCACCAGCCACGGGTTCATAACCTGAGCCCAGATCAGACGCTCGACTGACTGAACCACCCGGGTGCCCCAATGTTTCCCTGTTTTTATCTGTAACTAAAAAATAAGGAGGAGCACAATTTCTCAAGCGATCACTGAAAAGCCAGATTTCAGAAGCCATTAATTTTCTTGCTCACTTGCATTGTCCCGATTTTCTATGAAACCCAAGCACACGCTGCCTGGCATGATTTAAAAATTCTCCGGTAGGGGCGCCTGGGTGGCTGTCGGTTGGGCGTCTGACTTCAGCTCAGGTCACGATCTCGCGGTCCGTGAGGTCGAGCCCCACGTCGGGCTCTGGGCTGATGGCTCAGAGCCTGGAGCCTGCTTCCGATTCTGTGTCTCCCTCTCTCTCTGCCCCTCCCCCGTTCATGCCCTGTCTCTCTCTCTCTGTCTCAAAAATAAATAAACGTTAAAAAAAAAAAATTAAAAAAAAAAAAATTCTCCGGTAAAAAAGAACACCCCTTTCAAGACCAAGTGTGGGAACGACAGCAACGGTGGCTAGAAAAGAATAGGACGTTTATTTTCACGCATGGGTGCACAGTACACGAATTTAGAAACGCAATCGCCGCAGGGTTCTGGAACACGGACGCCTTCAGATCGGACGCGCCAGCATCAGTCCGTGGGCACCGGCGGCTCTCAGGTGGTCTCTGCTATGGTCGTGGGAGGAAGTCCTTCCCGTGAAATGCCCGGTAGCACTCGAGTCATGGAGCACAGTAGACACGAACCAAGTTTCACACATTCCATCTTTGGAACAGATTACACTTATGTACATGTCAGGAATAGGTAGTTCTAAGAATCACTTGCCCTACTGTGAATTTTCGTGACGGAGTTTTAAGCTACAGAGGGTGTCCAGCTATTATCTCTTTTGGAGTTTCTAGAAGCCAACGTCTCTTATTCACGTTTATAAAAGATAACGGGGGGCAAAAAAAGTCGTGTTGAAATCAAGGCGCTTTGAGAGATATTTAAGGACAACATAAGGTATTACTATTGAAATAAACTGTACATATTTTCAAGCACAACACAAATACCGTAGCCGTATTTAATTGAACTGCCTTAAAATAGTGGGGATTATACTACCCTACATACTTTTCTAATATTTAAACCTCATAATTACAGTTTGAATACACAGTCCGACTTATAATTAGAACTATGCACAGCTTCTAAAGCAGATTTTTCAGGTTTGTTTTTGCACAAAAATTAACACTGAAGTTGGTCCTTGATTTGGAGAACGCTAACTTAACTACCGGAAGCGCAAAACTGCAGACACACTTATTGGGAGCTAACAAAACCTTGACGGAGAGGAGAGCGCGGGTGGTGCCATGCGCGGGAAGCAGCTGCGGCCTCCAAGGGCAACCCCAAGTCCAGCACGAGCGCCTCTCGGAGGCCTGCGTGTCTCGACGAACGACCCCCAAAGAAACCAGCATGCCCGGGAGGTCCCGGGAGGGACCGCTGGCCGGTCGAGGGGTATCCTCCACACGGAGGCAAATCCTGAAAACAGAGGCGGCTTTGGACCTTTAGCGTTAAGACACAGGCTTTTACATTCTTTGATTTCATTTACACCTTTAACAAAAGATAAAGTACTATCTGGACTTCTTCTTCATACGCAAGTTCAAGCTGAACTCAGAGGACAGCCCAACCGAAACTTCAGAAGAACGCCAGACCCGACTCCTTGAAGTCTCGTGGCGAAGTCTGCTTGCTAACAGCGACGGCCTCTACAACGACCATAAGGAAACTGAGCTAGAAAAATAATTTTACCATTTTAAATAACGAAAGAAGCTAGATTTCTTAAATATATTACTTATCCTGCAAAAGTTGATCGAATCGACAAGGAATAGATTCCTTCCATTCCAGGAGCTGAATTCGGGTCACCCTTTAATTACAGAAGAGCTTCGAATTATAAACAGAGCCATCCCAGTAGTGAAGAGGTCGCCGAGGCAGGAACGTCAGGCTGATTCTAGGTCACCCCCCCTCCCCCCACACGGAGCACAAGCTGTGCTTCTGGAGAGAGGCTTTAAAAGGACCTCGGGGTGATGTGGAAAGCGGGTCAGTAAAGACTCCAGTTCTGCATGATGGAATCTTCTAAGCCGAGCCGCTTTCCACAGACACAAATTCAGTCCATCTTTTCTTTCTGGACCAATCTGGGAGCATCGACAAAATCTTTGCCGTTATAAAGAATAATAAAAAATGTTCCAATGCTTGCGACTCCCCAGAAGAGCACATAGGCCAGTGTTTCTGTCCAAGTGTCACCTGTTGATATAAACAAACAGAGAGTTGATAAATAAAAGCCATGTAACTGATCCCACATCTAGTTTCAGCTCTTTAGCAACATTTAAGTCTGATGCTTAAACATTAAAAGTTTAGTCTCGACAACATTAAAGTTTATGAGCACATCTACAGGAAAAATACACGAACCTCTCAACTAAGGTTTGAACCGGCAGTTCTCGAACTCTGGCTGGCATCCGAGTCCCGGCCGGGGCCCCGTAAGGCATCGGCTGCTGGGCGCAACCGCGATTCCGACTCAGCAGGTCTGGGCCAGGGCCCAAGAATCTGCATTTCTAACAAGTTCCCAGATAACACCGATGCCCCTGGTCCAGGAGCCACACCTTGAGAAGAAGCACCTGACTAAACTATTCCACGTTACATCACGCAAATAATTATCCCTTTTAGATTATATACTTTATATCACAAGAAGCCATTACTAATACATTCGCTACAATCAAAACACCTGCACAAAAAGTAACCTCACAAACACATACACGCTTCAGAAAACGAAAACGTGTCAAAGCGTATAAAGCAAAACTCCGCAATATCACGTTAAGGACGTATTTCACACAACTCTCCTGGTACAACGCATAGAGTTCACGAAGGTTGGCAGCAGTGGGAAAAGACCTACTGTGTGTTCTCCAACTTGACCTGAACCTGGTGTCGTTTCTCCCCTGCAATAGGACTGTCGGCACCTGCGGGCGGGGAGGCGCAGGCGCAGGCCGAGGGACGGGGAGAGGGCGCCAGGGAAGAAACGCAGGCTCCTAGTGAGCGGTCAGGGGTCCCGCTGCACTTACTTCCCATTCATGGGCTAGAAACCAGACACCATCCTACCTAGACACAATGCCCACGATTTTTTTTTTTTTTAACGTTTATTTTTGAGACAGAGAGAGACAGAGCATGAACGCGGGAGGGTCAGAGAGAGGGAGACACAGAATCCGAAACAGGCTCCAGGCTCTGAGCTGTCAGCACAGAGCCCGACGCAGGGCTCGAACTCCTGGACCGCGAGATCGTGACCTGAGCCGAAGTCGGCCGCTTAACCGACTGAGCCACCCAGGCGCCCCAACCCACGATTTTATAGCGATGAACTGCCGGGAGTCGTTGCCATCCGTAGCGGCAGTCTCTTTTTTACTCAAAAACACGCGTAAACTGATACACTTGCTAATCTTCACCCCTCTGAGTTTGAACATTCTTCTTGGACAAAGAAGAAAGGCAGGTCCTCCCAAGCCTGCCTCGGGACATTCCCCAAAGGACCTGTCCGTCTGTGCAGGCCGAGCTCCCTGAGGTTCTACGGGGACACGCGGGTGTAGAGGCAAGAAGACACAGAACAGATCAAAGCCACAAAACGAATTCAACAGCGGACTGACTGGCTCCCGGAAAAGGGCATCCGCGAGGCGGTGCATTAAAGCCAGCGCGTAGGGAGTGAAGAGGGTGGGCGTCTGAGGACTTGTGGGACGCACGTGCTGGCTGGCCCCGGCCTCGTCCTTCCTTGCCCCCGAACCGGACACGGGAGCCAAGTTATGCCGCACGGCACTCCCTGCGCTCTGGAGCCCGCAGCCCATTTTCGTGCCGTGAACAAGAACGTTTTTTACATTTTTAAAGAGTGGTAACACGCGACGTGCCCCAGAGACCCCATGTAGTTTGGGAAGTCTAAACTATGCACTATCTTGCTCTTTACAGAACAACGCTTGCTAACCCCTGCCCTAGAGTAACAAGAGGGGCTCCCTCCCCTCGAACACCGAGGGGATTACAGGGACCACACCAGCAAGAAGGTGTGCACGTGCGTGTAAGGGGGCTGGCGGTTAAGGGCCCTCAGCTCACAGACTTTTGCCGTGATCTGAGACGGCGGTGAGGAGGGGACGTCCAGGCGGCGTCCCGACAAGCCGGCCCGCAGACCCGGACGGAGGGGGAAGGCCGGAGGAGGCCCGCCTCCAGAGCCGCCGAGGCTGCCCCTCAGAGCCCAGTGCAACCGAGTCCCGGCCTCCAACTGCCACAGCACCGCACCACACTCGACGGAGACACTTTAGTCCCAAGTGCTCATCAGCTTCAGTGACACAGGAAAATGATGAGAAAAGAGAAAAACAGCAAAGATGCCTAAGCACAAGTTCTTGGGCAATTCTGCTCACAATGTGATAAAATTTAGTGATAGTGTATTAACTTATTAACATTTGTCTACTAATAGGTGGTTGTTTAAATGAACTACATACCCATAAACGGGTTTCTTTTCCTTCCTTCCTCCCTCCCCTTTTGTTTTAATTTTAGGCAGAGACAGAGTGCGAGCAGGGAGAGAACCTTACACAGGCTCCACGCCCCGTGCTGAGCCCAACGTGGGGCTCGATCCCATGACGCTGGGATTACGACCTGAGCCAAAATTAAGAGTCAGACGCTCAACCGGCTGAGCCACCAGGGCGCCCTCATAAATGGATTTTAATGCGGCCGTTAAAAATAAAGAACGCAGGGAAATGTTTACATTGCTCAGTGAAAAAAAAAAAAAGGTTACAAAAAATGTATAATATTTCACTTGTGAAAAAAAATCACACACAGTTATGAAGATTAAAACATCAGGGGCACCCGGGTGGATCAGTCAATCAAGCGTCCAACTTGAGCTCAGGTCATGATCTCACAGTTTGTGAGTTCGAGCCCTGCATCTGGCTCTGTGCTGATGCTCAAAGCCTGGAGCCTGCTTCGGATTCTCTCTCCCTCTCTCTGCCCCTCCCCTGCTCGCACGTACACGTGTGTGCACTTGCTCACTCTCTCTCTCAAAATAAATAAACTTAAAAAAAAAAAGAAAAATATTTTAAAATCTTAAATAAATCACCACTAATTATCAGTAAAAGGGAGTATGTGTTTTTCTTCCGTCACATGTAAGGACTGTCACAGCTGCTCGCTCGGCTCACTGAACCCTGCAGGGGACATCAAGGGCTGAGCAGACTCACAATCTCAAGATGCCGTACAAGGAAGCCCCGTGTTCTCAGAAGTTAGTGCAAGAATGTGAAATAAGGGCAGACTCACCAGCCATCAGCAAACAGATAATGCACATCGAGAAGGCAACAACCATGATAATAGGCAACTGGAAAGGCAAACGGAGAGAGAGAGAGACCATCAGGCGAGAATTCTGCTCGACCGGCGGGGGTCTTCGCTTGAAAAAGGGTAAGTAAGACTCTTCTGCAATCTAACACACAAAGTATCTTTTTCTAGCAAAACATCATTACTTAGGCGGTGGGACCCCAACTGCCCAAGTCGCCAGACTGTCAGGTCACAAGAGCTGAAGAAGCGTGGCGATGGCCCTGACAGGTGAGGGAGGCGCCAGCCCCCTCCATTCCGGGACCCTCTGCCCGCTGGAGGAGACCCCAGAGAAGCCCCAGCTAAGTCTGGTGAACAGAGGAGTCACAAAGGGGACAAGCGTCAAAAACATACCCTGCCTTCCACATGTCAGGTGTGCCTCCCGCAACCCCCCAGCGTTAAGGGGAGTAGAATCTTCCTGGAACGAGAGACTCTCCACCCTCCCTCGGGCTCGTGTGCTCTCAGGAAGGCAGTCGAGTGTGCAGGAACACAGACACCAAAGTTATTTTACTCCTCTCCCTCATCTTCTCCTCAGGGAAACCGAGTATTTCCAGTCCCTTTAGGACCACACATTAGGTTTCAAATCAAGGGGAGACACCACTGTCTGTACCTTCAGATACAGTGTTTTTACAAACTTGAAAAACAGAAAGGTTTCTTACAGCCAGGAATTTCAAATCCCGTGGAACACTTAAAGGACTATGAGATTCTAATTCGTCCACTGAGTAGTTCCCAAGAAATAAGTCTATGGAATCCTAGAACAGAAAAAAGGAGATTAAAAACTCCCCACTTGGATGTAGTTACATTACTCAGGGACAGTACAAAGACGCAGCGGCCGAATGAGCAAAGACGAGCAGCAAATACAGACTTACCTGCCTGAAGCCATCGGAGAAGTTGTTCTTGTAATAGCGTATTAGCGAGTTCCAGCCGTCCATGACCAGTCCCAGCTGAGTTCTCTTCCCGGTTCTGGTCAAAAGAGGTGAATCTCAAATTACAGATTTGTATATTACATTCTTCCCCAGTTTTATGGCTGGAAAGTATGTGGTACGGGCGTAAAGTGAATTACAGAGATTTTAAAAATCCTGGGGCGCCTGGGTGGTTCAGCGGTTAAGCGTCCGACTTCGGCTCAGGTCATGATCTCGCAGTCTGGGGGTTCGAGCCACACGTCAGGCTCTGTGCTGACAGCTCAGAGCCTGGAGCCTGCTTCAAAATTCTATGTCTCCCTCTCTCTTTGCTCCTCCCCCACTCATGCTCTCTCTCTCCTTCAAAAATAAAAACATTAAAGAAAAAAAAATCATCCCTGGTGGCTCAGTGCGTTAAGTGTCCGACTCTTGATTTCAGCTCAGGTCATGATCTCAGGGTTCGTGAGACAGAGTCCCGTGTCGGGCTCCGTGCTGACAGCGCAGAGCCTGCTTGGGGTTCTGTGTCTCCCTGTCTCTCTGCCCCTCCCCCGCTCATGCTCTCTTTCAAAATAAACATTAAAGAAGAAAAAAAAAAGAAAAAAAAATGAGATGAGAGGCCCAGGTGAGGTGGTTAGAACAGCAGAGTCTAGGAATCTTCACTTGTTCCCAGAGAATCCGTCTGGCAGAAAACCAAACTCACCAGGTCTTAACCTCTCACTGGCAGCGTGGCCCTTGAACGTGGCATCGGCATCCCCGGCCGCTTCCCTGAGGCACAGAACCTCAGGCCCCGCCCCGCCCCGCCCCTGCCGAGTCAGACCCCACTGACCCAGGGGCTCCGCAGGGCTCGGGAAGGGCCGAGGGGCCGCCGTTCGCTCTCCGCGCAGCAGAACCACAGGCAGGCCGGGAAGCCACCGGCGCCTGGGCCTCACCCCCCACCGAGCCCGACTTGACTGCTGTGAACCGAGGCCCCGGGGGCTGGGCTTTGGCCACTGTCCCACAGCTGCCGGGTGATCCTAACGTGTTCACCAGACGCGAGAGCCGCGGGTCTGAAGTGGTAGCTGAAAAGCACGGCTTGCCTGGTGAAGTCCGTCTTCAAGGCGCCAGTGCCCGCGTACTGCTTGGCACACGCATTTGCGTTGTCGGCCCAGGCTGTGAGAACAAGGAAAAATCAACTGACGATGACGAACGTGGGAGCCAGAGTCTCTAAATCCAAATTATTAATCTATTTCACAACGCGAGTAACCCGGCCCCTATGAAAGAAGTTACCTACCGTTTTTGTAAATCTTCTCAAAATCGTGTTGTTCTTCAAGCTTCTGTCCCACGTGCAACACTCCCAGTCTCTGGAATAAGAAGCACACCGTGCTCAAGCGTAACGGGTTTCGCACACACAGCTCGGGAAGAAGAGCAGACAGTCCCGGCTGGTAGCATGCGGTTCCCAGCTGCAGGTAGAGATGCTGTCCTTGCACACAGGGGGCGCCCCAGTTCCCCACGTCCCCCCGCCCGTGCCCCAGGCCAGGCCACAGAGCCTCTGAGGGCTCCTTGTCCCGCGGCCCCCACTCACCCCGGGCCCCAGCACTCCCCTGGCCCTGCAGGAAGAGGGGCAGAGGGAAAGGGGGAGGGAAAGGGAAGGCAGCGGCAGCATCCCAGCCATCACCTCGTCCTTCCCTGCCAACCCCCACCTCCCACCGCCTGCACCCTCTAGCCTCCCTGCTGTTCCCGTCACCTCCAGCCTTCCCTTTCCTCCCCACAGACTCAGAGGATCTCAGAGGATTCCCTGGCATCCCGAATCCTGCTGTGGAACCCCTTCAGGGGTCACTGACCACAGATCAGGATCCCCTGCCCTGGTCTTTGTCTTGGACCTCAGCCCTCTCAGAACCCCCATCTTCACTGTTCACCTGAGACCACATCTCCCCATTTCTACCCCAGAATGGCCTTTCCACCTGCCCTCCATGACCTTTAGCTGGTGGTGGCGGGAGCGGGTGGTGGGGGGGGGGGGGGAGGTATGCCTGGAGTCCCCACCATAGCCGAACTGATGCGTAGAGTCTTGGAAACGTGGCTTAGGTTGTTCAGTACTGCATTTAGCATGTGAAATAGTTAAGTACCGATTATAGAACCTATTAAATAGGTTTTTGTTTATCGGACTTGGAAACAACCGCTGTTACTATTGTTTCCTTTTCTTTCCTTGCTACCATTGTTTCCATCAAAAAATACACTCTGAAGTAAATCCATCAGATTAAGGAGGACAAGGTACAACACAAACTAGAGCATGCTCCAACAGGGAAACCGCTCCTCTGGCCTGTGTTACCTACTAGGAGTCAAGGACCATTCATTTTAAAGGAGGTGTTTTGCTTCCACAATTCCTGGTATCATAAAATTACCATAAACGAAGTTGGACTGTCATAAACAAAGCTAACCATCTGGGGCAGGAAGCCATTTGGCATGCATTCTGTTTGCCCCCTCATAATAAATGCCAATGTTGGGGCGTCTGGGTGGCTCAGTCGGTTAAGCGGCCGACTTCGGCTCGGGTCATGATCTCGCGGTCCGTGGGTTCGAGCCCCGTGTCGGGCTCTGTGCTGACCGCTCAGAGTCTGGAGCCTGTTTCAGATTCTGTGTCTCCCTCTCTCTGACCCTCCCCCGTTCATGCTCTGTCTCTTTGTCTCAAAAATAAATAAACGTTAAAAAATTAAAAAAAAAAAAATGCCAATGTTATCTGGAACTCTGGGCTTCAGTAATAAAAGAGATGCAAACGAAAACTTAACCTTGAGGCACCACTCTATTAAAATAGAAAAGTTTTAAATAAGAACACGTAAGGCCGGCAAGAGTTCAATGAACCGGATTCACCAACCATGCTGACCAGTTTACCAGTGTCTCACTGGTACCAGTGTAACCTGGCATGACCCTCTCGGAGAGCGTATTCTCTTTGACGCAGCAAATTCTACTTCTAGGAATGAACCCCAAGGGAAGCATTCAAGCTAAAAACAACACACCAAGATATATTCTCTGCAGTGTTACTTATAAGCCAAAAATGCAACAACCTAGTAAGTGCAACTCTTAAAAATGATCGCTGTGTGTAACGCTGGAGGAAAAGGAAATATCAGAAACTGTACGGGGCGCCTGGCTGGCTCAGCAGGTGGAGCCTGCGACTCTTGATCTCCGGGCTGTGGGTTCGAGCCCCATGTTGGGTGTAGAGCTGACTTTAAAATCTGAACGAACAAACGACACCACGTACGCACACACCGACCGCAGGTACAGAAATGTGCACGCCCACAGGTGGAAAGACACAAAACCGAAAACAGGTGGTTTAGGGTGGGGAGCAAGGTGAAATGTTTTCTGTTGTTTGTTTTGGCTGGTAACGATTTCGTCAATGTAGCTTCGCTACTTCGGGGCTGCACTGTTGACTTAACAGAAGGAAAAAAGCGTTTGCACCTGGAGCTGGGCCTGGAGCGAGCGGCGGGCCAGCAGGCTCTGGATCACGTTGGTCCTGTCCAGACAGTCCATGCAGTTGCTGCGGAACACGCCCTCCTGGCTTGCCACCACCATGCCGGCGGAGTCCACTAGAAAATAACTACAACATATTTGTATAAACACCCTCATAGCAAAGGCAGTCCGACGCACGAGCGCCCTGCTGCTGATGGTCTGCAACATTGTGGACAACTGGCAAATGAGAAGTTCGGAAGGGCAACGTGTGGCCCGGGGGGCGGGGGGGAGGGGGGTATTTGATTAGTACAGAGCAAAAAAAAAAAAGATGTCTGAAAAGCCGAGGCGAGACAGCCCCTGTCCAAACACGCACTGCGGCGCTGGAGGTCAGCTCGCGGAGACACGAACCCGGCAGGGCCGAGGGGCGTCCCCGAGGCCAGAGCAGACCCCCTCCGACACAGCTGTTCATCTACGTCCTGTAGATCAGACTTCTCGAAGCACGGTCCCTACACCGTCTGTATCGGAATTCCCTGAGCTGTTTTTTTTTTTTTTAAACCGAACGCACTTGGCCTCGAGATGAACTCAAGTCAGCATCTCTCAAGCAAAGGCTGGAAACTGTGCGTTAAGAATCCTGGGTTAAATATGCAAAAGGACGGAGTTTATAAAGTTCAATACGGTGTTACTTGAAAAATGAGGTTCCCTTTCTCCCCTTCACCACCCACATGTCCACCCCGGAGCCAATCACGGTTCTCAGTTCCTGTGTCTCATTCATTTTTAACAATTTCCTCAGATAATGCTCTGAACTCAAACTCTGGACAACGGGCAGCGTAGCGGGGAAGAGCGTGGACTCTGGCAGTGAGCCACGAGCTCCCCTTAGGCCACTCACTGGCTGTGTAACTTCAAGTCATTGCCCTGGTCTCTCAGAACCAAAGTTCTCACCCACAGGGTGGAGGGGACGGCACCCCTCCGGTCCCGACGGGATTGCATAACACACGCAGCGCTGAACGGAGCGTGTGGGACCGAGCAAACGATGAACACCACGAAGTGATCTCGTTGTAATTACTCCCCCAAACCGAAATGGAGCAGGGAAACGCAACAGACTCACCACAGGCCAAATCCAAATTATGACCTTAAAAATAAGGGCCTAAAAGAATGCGTTTAGGCTAAAAATCTACACGAGATTCACGCAGACTTGGTGAGGTTCGTTTAGAGCTGGTGTATATACACAGGTGTGCATGAGTGCACGTGGGTGTTAGCATGCTGTTAGTACTTACAGAGTATGTCCTGGGTATTTGATAAATACCATTTCTTAAACTACACACTAAGTCTATGAGGTAGGTATTATTATCTGCACTTTACAAACGGAGAAACCAAGGTTTGAAGACAACTGTCTTGGTCACATGGCTGATAAGAAGCAAACATTTCAAAACGAGACAGGTCACACCCCAAAGCCCAGATTCTTTCCACCTTCCCCAAAACCCCAGGAGAAAGTGTCCAGAGAGGCCCTGTGCAGGGCACTGGGGAAAGTTCCACTGTCCCTGTGGAACACAGAGCGCGGTGGGGGACAGACTCTGGCGTCTGTGTTTTCTCACACTCTTGTGGGGCAGTGATTCATGGGCGAGCCCCAGGAGCCACCTCCTCCGACAGCGTCCCAGGTCCGGCCAGTGTCACTGCAGCCCAATAATGGTGCACGTCAACTGCCCTTCACTAGCTGCTCATGACAAAACCGCATAGAAAACGAGCAGATTTAACTAACCGTCGCCGACTACTTAACAGGCATACGAAACATTTTTAAAAACTGAGAAATGCCTACACGACAGGTTTTACTGTGTTACTGTGGAACTGACACGAAAAAATGCATGGGGGTTGCCGGGGTCAGAAATATGCCCAGATGGAACAAAACGACAGAGCAGTCGACTTCGAGATCCCTTCTTCTGTCTTTAGAATCAGTAAAGATTGACCTATGCTTAGAGGACAGTAAACCCGTAGGCCGACACGGCAAATAACTTGCCAAACACGTTCGGAAAGTACCATGAAGTTATTCGGACCCTTTGAACTATTAGCCCTGCTCTCAAGACTTTATTTTAGGGAATCACCGAACAGAAGTGAGAATAGACACGCCCAGAGTGATTCGCTGCAGCACATGTTTTGTGGGGGGGAAGAGACAAGGAAACAAGCCAGGATGCCTAGGATGAAAAAGAACACTTAGCTGAGCCTGTAGGGTGACACGGGGGAGTACAGAAAAGCCGTCAAACACCATCATGACGAAGACCAGGTAGGGTAACGACGAAATATCAAAGTATCCGTGATGGAATGTTTAGTCAAAACAACGGAATATAAAATAGTGGTACGGTAGCTCCAATTAGGGAAACTCCGTAAATGTGGAAGCAGATTCATAAAAATGTGAAAATACCTGGCCTTGGGTTGTTTTTAAGAACCTAAAAAATAGGGGCGCCTGGGTGGCTCAGTCGGTGAAGCGGCCGACTTTGGCTCAGGTCATGATCTCACGGTCCGTGAGTTCGAGCCCCGCGTCGGGCTCTGTGCTGACAGCGCGGAGCCTGGAGCCTGCGTCCGATTCAGTGTCTCCCTCTCTCTCTCTGCCCCTCCCCTGCTCCTGCTCTGCCTCTCTCTGTCTCAAAAATAAATAAAAACATTAAAAAAAAAAAAAAAAAAAAAGAACCTAAAAATATTTTTAAGCCGCTAAGTCTCATCTTTCCAACAACAAAGGGACTAAAAACTAAGAGTCCAAACCAGCGTGGTCAACCCAGCACGCTGTGTTCGTAAGTCCACCAGACAATGTGTGCTAACCATGCTCCATCTACACGCGGACCTCCTCCCTCGACCTCCACGGGAAAAGATACAGCTTACCTTAGCTCATCCTGCATTTCTGCTACCTGGTCCATCAGAATACTCAGTCGGTCCCATCTCATATTTTTACATTCTTTATGGAAGTCGAAGGCAATGTATCTGCCGAAAGAAAAGATCCGCAGGTAATGAGCAAAGAGGAGTCATTTTTTCCTTCCGCCGTTACTATGTTCATAAGCTGACTTTCCTCTCTCTGTCTGAGCAGAGTGCTCCTCCTTCTCTCTCTCTCTCTCTCACACACACACACACACACACACACACACACACACGTATCTTCACATGTTCTTCTAGGGGCCCTCCGACAGGAGTATAGAAGTCCTGCAAATGCAGAAGTGAGCTCAGGCACAGCATCGGGTATATAGTATAAGGGAGCCTTGTCCAAATGAGTATGGAATACCCAGTGTATATTTATTCTCTACCCCGATGTACAAAGAATAGGGTCCTTTTTTTTTTTATCATTTTTCAAACAGATGAAAATGTTCAAAATGGTCCAGCTCAATTCCGTCCAAGGAGGATCAGACTGAGCGTCGGACTTGCCCTAGGGGTTGTGAGAGGAACACAGGCGGCATGGTCCCCAGGCTGGTTAGTTTCTGTTCATCGCTTTAACAAATCAAAGCATTCACTTCCTTTATCAGTATCTACACATCTCGCATAGATGTGGCAGAGAGAACCTTCTGTCAATGCGTCACGGGTCATTTTCGGTTCTCTGATATTTAATAGGCACAATTCTTTTTTCTTTTTTTTTTTTTTTTTAACGTTTTTTATTTATTTTTGGGACAGAGAGAGACAGAGCATGAACGGGGGAGGGGCAGAGAGAGAGGGAGACACAGAATCGGAAACAGGCTCCAGGCTCCGAGCCATCAGCCCAGAGCCTGATGCAGGGCTCGAACTCACGGACCGCGAGATCGTGACCTGGCTGAAGTTGGACGCTTAACCGACTGCGCCACCCAGGCGCCCCTAATAGGCACAATTCTTAAAGTCAGAACACTCTGACGGTGAAGGTGTCCTACCACGAGCTGGAAAATGTTGCCAACTGAGAGGGGGCAAAAAATCACGGACTAGTTCCTCAAAGTCAAGGGAGCCAGGAATCAAGTCAAGCCATAAAGCAAGAGGCCTGGAAGGGCATGATGTTCTGGTCCACAGAGTGAAATTCAGACGAGGCATATCCGCTCTCATGTGACCCCCGCTAAGTCCCAACAGACCAAAGGAGCGTCGGCGGAGCGTGGG
This sequence comes from Panthera leo, assembly GCF_018350215.1. Lineage (NCBI taxonomy): Eukaryota > Metazoa > Chordata > Mammalia > Carnivora > Felidae > Panthera > Panthera leo. The sequence goes on along the minus strand of NC_056680.1, from coordinate 15,393,091 downwards.
CCTGTCCACACATCCAGGGAGACTCCCACCCCGGGGCGGTGTGGTTTCTTACTGCTTCAGTGGTTCTCCCACTGAGCGGAGAACGGCATCCTTAGAAATCAGTACAGTAACAGGGGCTAGCAAGCCAAGAGGCCACACTCTGAGAAGACTGGGCTGGCGGGGGTGGTTTCCGAAGGCAGCTCTCACAAGAGCGGCAGTGTGACAGTCACCTTTGGAGTGCTCCCACCCAGTGCTTGCTCCCACAAGCAACAGCCCTGCACCGGCTTCCAGGACTGAAGCAGCTCGCCAGCACCTCAATGCATTTGGATTCTTAAGCTTCCATCCTTCTAAAATCACATTTATATCCTCTAAGAATGAGCTGCACAGTTGTAGTTGGACAGTGAACGGTTTTAAATACATCATTTTGCTTCTGACCCCGACAGTCCAGCGGTTCTACTTCTTTCAAAGTTCTAGGAAGAAACCCTTAGAGACACATCACCTCGCACGGCTCATTTTCTTCCCACCCAGTTCCCGAAAGAAAAACTTCCCACTGCTAACGAGGCCCACCATTCCTCAGAAGGGCAAGTGTGTGACCTTTCTCCTTGGGTCACTCACAAATCCACCAACTTAATTTACTTAATTTACTCAAAGCAACAATCATTAAACAACTCAAAAGTGAGTAAGTCCAACAGACAAATGAGAGGGGACAGAAAGTCTACCATTTAATTTCACTTTGTAACAAACAGACTGCTTTTCTCTCCCTGCCAGAATACTTATCTACTAAATAAAAACTATACATATATAGTTTTTAACCTTTAATGTTTATTTTTGAGAGAGAGAGAGAGAGAGAGAGAGAGAGAGAGAGAATGTGAGCAGGCAAGGGGTAGAGAGAGAGGGAGACACAGAATCCGAAGCAGGCTCCAAGCTCTGAGCTGTCAGCACAGAGCCCAATGTGGGACTCGAACCCACGAATCTATAATATACATATGTATGTGTGTATATGTGTATATATATATGTATGTGTACATATATATATATGTGCGTGTGTGTGTATACATAAATATTATAAAATTATATGTTTCCTAAATTATATACTTTTTAACATGTTCCTCTGTCTGGTGGTGTTTAGAGCTCACGGGAGGGAAAAGACAATAGCTCTGGGAGTTCCCTCTTCAGGTGCGGGCAGTAGGTGCCCTCCAAGTTCCCCAGAACACCAAGGGCATAACCTAAGACTCTGACTTACGCCTCAAGTTCTCCAAGTCAGCCGCTGCTACGAACTCACGGAGGCAAGCAGGCCTGTGGAGGCCCTCTGGGGCAGAGGGCCCGCACAAGGGGTATGCCCAGGAGCCAGAAGTCAAACTTTTCCCAGAATATGCACGTTGGACTCCAAACCCAGAGACTGTAATTGCCCAGGTCTAAGGTACGTTTGAGTAAGTTCCTCTGAGGGCTGTGAGGCACACCCTGCTTAGGAACCCTCCTCGGAGTCCTTTGAAGGGGTTTAAGAAAGTTCTACTGTGAGAAGGCAGGAGTGTACGTGGAGTGTGTGTGGTGGGGGGAAGGAGGTCTGATGAATTTGCCAGAGCTTTGAGCTGGACAAAATACACTGAAAATCTTCCCCAAAGGTTCACTGTATCATTCTATTTTTGTGCATGTTTAAAACTGCTCATAGGTTAGGGGCACCTGGGTGGCTCAATCGGTTAAGCGTCCAACTTTGGCTCAGGTCATGATCTCGCAGTTTGTGAGTTTGAGCCCCACATCCGGCCCTCGGAGCCTGGAGCTGCTTCGGATTCTGTGTCTCCCCCCCTTCCCCCACCCCCCGCCTTCCCCACTCGTGCACGCATGCTCTCTCCCTCAAAAAAAAATAAACAAACATTGACGAAAATTAGGAAAATATTTCTCTTAGGCTAAAGACATTTCTCCCCAAATAACCCAATTCCATTTCTTTGGGGAAGTCTCCCCCCCACCCCATGCCTGTGACCATCTGCTACCACAGTACACGCCCCCCCTCCGGCCGTTTCTTGCTGCAGAAAAGCTCCAAATGGGCTCACCACCTTGCACCTTCCCACAGGGCAACTGCTGATGTTTCAGGACCCCCCTCTTTGCACAAGGCTGCACAGTCTGCAACTGCTGCCTGGTGACCTGCAGAGGCAAAGCCACTGCTCCGGACGAGGCCACCATGCAAGTGGACGTTTCTTCAACTCGGGTGGCGCTCAGGACCACAGACACCACACCAAGCAATCACGAGGAAGTGAAATTCGCGACCTCGTGGTCAGGCAACACAAAGCCTCAAGGAGGGGATTGTGATCAGGGACTAAACTTTCACAGAAGTACATTAAAATCTGACCGTTAAGAAGTTACTCTGCAATATCAATTATGCCAGAGAAAATTTCAAGCCAACGTAATCATGCTTTGATCTAGCACCGAAAAAAAAAAAAGGCAGAAATATGGAATACAGGTTTCCCCTGCCATCCAGAAGAAGGCTTCCTATGAAGGAGCCTAAAGTAGCAAAGGGCAGCCCCTGCTTTTCAGAAGTTCGCCTTATGCCCCAGGCCACGCTGTTTTACGGAAGACTTTCATCAGTAGGGTCGTGACTTCCTTGTAAAAGGGAAAACTCATCTTGGGATTTCTTTCTGTTGGCGAGCACAGGTACTAACAGGGCTCTTGTAAAAGCGAGATGGTGTAAAGGCAACTTCTGGGGGGCGGGGGACACCCGTGTGTCCAGTAAGAGCTACGAACTCGTGGATACAGTAGTCTCCCCTCGTCCACGGTTTCACTTTTCACGCATTTAGTCCCCTGCAACCAACTTCGGCCCGAAAGCCGACGGCCCTCCTTCTGACACTTGGTCAGGTCGGCACAACCTTCAGCGCCCTTCATCACGTGGGCACCTGGCATCTCACGGCGTCACAAGGAGCACGACCACAGCACAGCCAGATGTTCTGAGAGGCCACGTTCACGCAGCTTTTATGACAGCATATTGTTTTAACGATCTATTACTAGTTACCGGCATTTTCTGCTCTTAGTTAATCTCCTACCGTGCTATGTTACGTATCCAACTTTATCACAGGTATGCGTATGTAAGCACCCATGGGCTTCGGTGCCGCATGCGGGTTCAGGCATCCACTGGGGGGGGGGGGGGCGGGGATGGGGGGGATGGGGAGGGGCTGCAGGCCGTGTACGTGCACATCTGATCTGAAAAGACCTGCACAGATTTCTAGGGAGGTACCTGATCATTCCGCTCGCCAAGGAAGACACCATTGTTGCAAATGCCTGTTCCAGCGGTTTCTCTGAGCCCTTCTGGTTAACCTGTAAAAAAGCAAAAACACCACAGCTTTAAGTTCCTTTAATAGGGGAGAGTGAGATGGGCAAAACGGAGGACCGGGAAGCTCCAAGCTTCCATACTCTCACAGAAACACTGACACAACAGAAGCTAAGCCAACTCTGTAGGAGCTCTGGAAAACCAAACGTTTAAGAGGCAACTGAGCAAATGCCCAATCAGAAAGAAGCTCTCTTCAAAACTGGGGGACGGTTTTGTGCCATTTTTCCTTGCCCTCACCTCACCCCATCCCTGGGGCAGTGAGGGTCTCAATCTTAAGTGTTACGAAATGGCAACCAGGGGACGCCTGGGCGGCTCAGTCAGCTAAGCGCCCAGCTCTTGGTTTCCACTCTGCTCATGATCTCGCAGTTCATGAGTTCGAGTCCTGCGTCGGGCTCTGCACTGACGGTGTGAAGCCTGCTTGGGATTCTCTCTCTCCCTGTCTCTGCCCCTCCCCTGCTGCACTGTCTCTGCCTCTTTCAAGATAAATAAAAATAAATAAACTTCAAAAAAACGGCAACCAGGTTCTCAGTTCCCCTCCTCCAACCGGAGAGAGGACCAGCCCTTGTTTGCAAATCGCCCTGTGCGTTTTGTTCTGACCTGAAGGACTGGCCTGTTTGTCTCTGTCTCACGTAACCAGGAACACAAGCAGGAGGGAGGCAGAGGCTACAAGAGCGCCACGGGCCATCAGATGCCTCGAGCAGGGGGTTTTGGGAAACATAACAGAGACCATCTACAGCCTGAGAAAGAAGCTGGGGTGACGCTTTTTGAGAAATTAGGACCTTCCAAAGCAGCCAGGTAGGGGGAGGATTTTAGAGAGCCACGTGTACACCCAGGTGAGATGCACACTCACAAAGGCCCGAGAAGACCTAGGGACACAGCCCTCCCCTCAGACTGACCCCCCTGCGCTCGAGCAAGCCTGGGCAGCCAGCGGAAAACGGTTCCAGCACAGAACCAGTCTGCACAGTCCGGGAAACGGGCTGTTCTCTCTTTTTTGTTTTATTCTTTGTTTCAGTTCCCGGCATTCAAAGCAATCTCTGTCAAAACACTAGCTGAACACGAGCTAAAAGAACAGAGGCTTCAGTGAGCACACACAACAAGGGGATAGTCTTTTCAAAAATGGTTTGGACAGGTCTCAAAACAAATGGATTGCTACAGCCTTCAACAACTGAAAGGAAAACGAAAACAAAAACACCGTAAAACCCTGGGAGAGGAGAACCTGACTTCCAGAGTTACCACATTACAACCCACCCAGGGCCCAACTTTCAACAACAAAAACATCCAGGCACACACAAAAAATAGAAAAACAAGGCTTAGTCAGTGGAAAAGGATAAAATGACAGAAATCACCCCTGCAGAAGACTTATCAGAAAAAAGGTTAAAACAAGTATCTTAAATATGCTCAGAATTCAAGGAAAACAGGGAATGAAAGGAAACCAGGAAAACAGTATATGAATAAAATAAGATAACCAGTGAAGAAACACAAATTTCAAAGGAGCTAAACAGTAAGTCTAGAGCTGAAAAGTACAAAACGGAGACCAAACAGTCACGAGAGGAGTTCAAGAGCACATTTGCACGGGAGGAAAATCAAATCACACACTGGAAGACGAGACGTGGATGGAATAACCGAGTCTGAGCTGCAGACAGAGAAATGAATGGGGAAAAGTGAACAGTGCCCAGATGTCTGGGGACCGCCAGGGATAACACACCCATTATGGGGGTCCCAGAAGGAAAAGACAGAGAGAAAGGAGTAAAGATCTTTTTAAAGAGATCCATTTAAAGAGAAAAAATGGCCCCACATCTCCCAAATTTGATGAAAGACATAAATCTTCAAATCCAAGAAGATCACCCAATTCCAAGTATGCTAAGCCCAAAGAAACCCACGCTAAGCACATTATAATCAAACTACTGAAACACAGAGCGAGACCTGGAAAGCAACAAGAGGGAAGAGATGCATCCCAGACATGGGATTCTCAATACGATTACAGGTCAGTCTCTCTTCAGAAACCCTGGGGGCCACAAGGCAGGGGGATTGATATGTTTAAAGTACTGAAAGACGGGCTCCCGGTGGCTCAGTCGGTTAAGTGTCCGACTCTTGATCTCCGCTCAGGTCTTGAGCTCACGGTCCGTGAGTCTGAGCTCCTCCTAGGACTCCACACTGACAGCACACTGATAGAGTGGAGCCTGCTTGGGATTCTCTCTCTCCCTTTCTCTCTGCCCCTCCCCCACCACTTGTGCTCACGTACTCGCTCTCAAAATAAATAAATAAACTTTTATAAAGTACTGGAAGAAGAGACCCGGAGACCAAAAATTCTCTATGTGGCAAAACTGTCCTTCAAGAAATGCTAAAGGCGTCCCCTACAGGTTGAAATGAAAAAAACGTACAGAGCGGCCCGAAGCCACGGGAAGGCATTTAGATTTCCCACAAAGGTAAAGACAAAGACAAGTATAAAAGGCAGCCTTAATGGTCTGTATGTCTGGTTTTGTTTTGTTTTTTATATTCTACAGGACTTAGAAGTCAAATGCGTTAAAAGAAATTTATAAATCTATGTTACTGGGAACAAAAAGGAAACAGATGTAATGTGAGACATTAATAACATAAAGCGGAGGGACAAAGCTTTACAGGAGTAGAGTTTTGTAAGCAAACTGAAGTCAGGTTGGTATCAATTCAAATTAAATTATTATAACTTCATGACATTATATGTAATCCTCACGGTAACCAAAAAGAAAGTATCTGTAGAATATACACACAAAAAAAACGAGAAGGTAATCGAAATACAGAAGTACAAAAAACTTCAACACAAAAGAAGACAGTAATGGAGGGAGACAAGGGATAAAAAAAGACATACAAAAAACAGAGAGCAAAATGGCAGAAATAAGTCTTTACAAATAAGTAATTACTTTAAATATAAATGGGTTAACTCTCTAATCAAAAGGCACAGACAGAATGAATTAAAAAATCTTATCCAACCATATGCTGTACGAGACACTACTCACTTTAGATCAAAAGACACAAATTAGTTGAAAAGGAGAGGATGGAAAGATAGTTCGTGCAAACAGTAATCAAAACAGGGCAGGGGTGGCTCTATCAACATCAGATGAAATAGACTTTAAGTCAAAACCTGTTATAAGGACAAAGAAGAACTCTATATAGTGATAAAAGAGTCAATTCACCAAAAAGCTCAAACACACGAGATATATATGCACCAAACATCAGAGCCCAAAAACATGAAGGAACACTGAAAGAACTGAAGAGAGAAATAAACATGTCTGCAATAACACTTAGAGATTTCAACAGCTCCCTTTCAACAATGGATAGCACAACCAGACGGAAGATCGATAAGAAAACAGAGAAGCTAAACACCACAGACAAATCAGACCCAGCAAACAAACACTCCACCCAAAACACCACTGGAGATACATTTTTCTCAAGTGTGCATGCATGAACAGTTTCCAAGATAGATTATGTTTAGGCCACAAAACAAGTCTTAACTATGTTTAAAATAACTGTCATACAAAGTATGCTTTCTGATCACGGTGGAATGAAGCTAACCCTCATAACAAGGAAAACTAGAAATTTCATAAATACGTGGAAATTAAACAGCACACTCTTAAACACTACGTTAAGGAAGAAATCACAAGAGAAACTAAAAAATAACTGGAGACAACTGAAAATATACCAAAACTTATGAAATACAGCAAAAGCAGTATACCAAAGGAAATTTACAACTATAAACATACACATTAAAAAAATAAGACCTTATATCAAGGACTTCACCTTAAAGAACCAGAAAGAGATGAGCCAATGAAACTCAAAGCTAGCAAAGGGAAGCAAATAAAGATTAGAGCAGAGATAAATACAATCAAGTACAGAAAACCAGAGAGACACCATTGAAACCAAAATTTGGTTCTTTGAAAAGATCAACAACATTGACAAACTTTTAGCTATAATGACCAAGAAAAAAAAGAGAGACTCAACTTACTAAAATCAGGAATGATTCTAGTATATTACTACCAATTCTGAAGAAATAAAAAGGTTTATAAGAGAATTCTATGAGCATTTGTATGTCAATGAACTGGACAACTACATGAAATGGACACATTTCTGGAAACAATCTACCAAAACATTAATCTTGAAAAAACAAAATCTGAATAGACCTACAACTAGCAGTTCTCAAAAACAACCCAAAGAATGGGAGAAAATATTTGCAAAGCATCTCTACGAAGGGATTCGTTCCAGAATATATAAAGAACTACCGTAACTCAACAAAACAACAAAAACAACAACCTGATTAAAAGTGAGCAAAGTACTCGAGAAGATGCTTCTCCTAAGACCTACAAATGTCCAATATGCACATGAAAAGGTGCTCAATGTCATTAGTCACCAGAGAAATGCCAATCAAAACCACTATGACATAGCACTCCACCCCCATAAAGACGGTTATAATCAAAAAACAAAACAAATCCTGAAAAATCCAAGTGTTGGCAAGGATGTGGAGAAACTGGAATGCGGGTGCACTGCCGGTGGGAACGTAAAACGTGCAGCCACAGTCAAGAACAGGACGGCGGTTCCTTAAAACGTTAAACCTAGAACTATCATACAATCCGGCAATTCTATTTCCAGGTGCAGCCCTAAAAGGACTGAAAGCAGGAACTCAACTACGTACTTGCACACCAGGGTTCAGAGCAGCATTATTCACAATGGCTAAAATGCAGAAACAACCCCACGTCCATCCACAGATAAATGGGTAAACGAAATATGGTACATTCAATGGAGTGTCATTCAGTCTTGAAAAGGAATGAAATTTTGATACGTGCTGTAACATGGATAGACAGACCTTAAAAACATTAAGTCGGTAAAAGAAACAAGAGCCAAAGGAATAAATATTGTATGATCCACCTACGTGGGGTACCTAGAATAGGAAAATAGAGAGAGAGAGCAAGTACAACAGTTACCAGGGGCTGACGGGAGAAGGATCGTAGGAAGTTACTGTTTAATGGATACTGAGTTTCTGTTTGGTATGACGGAAACTTCCGGCAACGGTCAATTGTGATGGTTGCACAACACCGTAAAACACATTACGCCACTGAACTGCACACTTAAAAACAGTTATAATGATAGATGTTACATATTTGAAGATGTTTTTTGTTTTGTCCCCCCAAGAAACATGGAAGACACATACCAGATTGATTATTACTTGTTTTCCATAAATAATAACTTGTGAATCAAAATGCCTTTGGAAACCATCCATCTAGAAAGAAAAAAGGGTTACACACTTTACCAGATTATACTATAAGAACATTTATAAAATTTTTAAAGGATCTCCTTAAACGTCCTATTTGTATATTCAAGAGAATGGCACTACGATTGAGACCAGGTCCCCTAAATACCGTGTGATAAACTAACTCCAAGCCATTCAATTCTGAGCTGCAATACTATACTTTCGTTCTGCGCACAACGTCAAACAGAATACACTAGGTACTCGGAACAGCACGGAGCGGCAAATGTTATGAGAGCTCAAAAATCTAAATTTGCCATCCCGTTGGATCAGCTTGTTCTCTGCATTTCCAACAGGCCGTCCCTACAGCCTGTGGGTCAGAGGTTCACTGGGCCCCAGAACCCAGGAAAGAGGCGGCAGAGATGCTGAATTCCGACGTGCAAGAAATAAGTATGTGCTCCACATGCAAACTATGATGCCACTCAGCTCCTATTTTTAGCCAATGAAAAAAGCACAGAAGATACTCACATGATTTGCTACTTTGTTGATCAGCGGTAGCGGTTTGTACTTGAGATTTGGTCTTTGAGACCAGAAAAGTGGTATTGATCCTCGAGTCTAAAAGAAAAGAGAGAGAAATATGAAAATATGAAAATACACACACACACACACCTGTCTCCGCTAACTTACTGTCTCAGCTAACTTACTGTCAGGGGCGCGTGTGTGTCACTGACTACAAAGGAAAAAAAATTAAATACAACCTACAACCATGAAAGAGTCCGTGAACTTGCCTACTGCCCGAGTTCCTATTTTGTCGGAATGTATTCGGAAAGGACTTTTTCTCCTTGGTTTTATGTACCTGGTCCCTGGGCAGCAAACAGTTCTGTTTCCCCTAAACTCTAAAATAAATCAATTTATCTACAAGTAAAACTTAGTAAGTTAGGTCTTACAGAATATGGTATTATGATAAAACCAGAAAACTGCTGTATTCATTCCCCAATGAGTAGTTCATGAACCTGTGAATAGCCTGAGAGCCACTGCTGTTCCTCTGGAGCAGCAAATGACCCATGACCCCACAAGGAGACAACAAGAGACAGGCTGTCCCACGAAGAAGTGCAGGGTGGGAAAAGCCATCACACGGGCAGGGGCCCCATCACCAGCGCCTTGAAGTCTGGAGGGCGGGGCAGATAGGAGGCTCGCCTTCCGCCTTCGGTAACCTTTGAATCTCCTCCCCTCCCCTCTCCTTCGGGATTCAATTCAAGGGCAGGTGAGTGCCAGGTTAATGGAGTAGCTTGTACTGAGTGAACGTTTTCCACATTGTAGATGGTGCCGCTTTAAAAAGCAGCAAGGAGGAGGGCAACTTCAACAACAGCGCAGAAGATTACGATCCAAGCAAAAGCAGCAGCTGGCGGGCTGCCTCACAGACACATCCACTTGCCACTTGCCTGCACAAAAGAAGCCCTGCTGCCGTTGTAGTGCACAATTTGTTCTGTTTCTACAAAGTTGGCTGCATGGCCTTCAGAATCAATTCCTGAATTGGAAAAAAGTTAAAGTTAACGATACTTATGACGTAAGAAACACATCCAGTTTAACTTGGAAGGAATTAAGTCGACTCTAGTTAGTGAGAAAGTACTCGTAAAAATAAATTTCAGACATACACATGGTCCATGATCAGAAAGCTACCAGCGGCTCACTCCTTTGAACAGGCTTAAGGGGGGTATTAACGACCTATCAATAAACAGGTGAAGTGGGTCACTAATGTGTCAGTTGTTTGTACATACACAATTCCTCTAAAACAGCGTCCTTCAAACTTGAGAAATATTTTCAAGAAAAAACAAATTCTCTGGGGCACCTGGGTGGCTCAGTCAGTTGAGTGTCCAGCTTCGGCTCAGGTCGTGATCTCACAGTTTGTGAGTTCGAGCCCCATGTCGGATTCTGTGCTGACAGCTCAGAGTCTGAAGCCTGCTTCAGATTCTGTGTCTCTCCCTCTCTCTCTGTCCCTCCCCTGCTTACACTCTCTCTCTAAAAAATAAATAAATGTTAAAAAATTTTTTTTTAAAAATCAAATTTCCAAGGACCCCTGAAAGTATGTCCATAGATCCCAGTTTGAAAAAAACTATTTTGAAAGTTACAATAGCAAATGCAGATGTGGGTCATCAGGTTGACAGTATTTCATTGTAATAATGCAAAGGGTCCAACAAGCGTTTACAATGATTTTAATTATCAAAATGAAAACACAAAACCTGTATGGTGCCAGGACCCCTGTAACTTCATGAACATACCCACAAAGCCTAGTTTGAAAAGCATTGCTCCAAAGCGTTTAGTCTTGACATTAGTTAGTCCATCCGATTACCTGAAACCTTCCTGTACAATCCTGTTTACATACGCTATTTTCATTATGAAAAGCTTGTAAAGGCAACTTTCAAGCTAGTCCTGAACTCAAATTACCAAGTTATCATTAAGAAATCAAAAGATTTGGGGCGCCTGGGTGGCTCAGTCAGTTGGGCGTCCGACTTCGGCTCAGGTCATGATCTCACGGTTGGTGAGTTCGAGCCCCGCGTCGGGCTCTGTGCTGACAGCTCGGAGCCTGGAGCCTGCTTCAGATTCTGTGTCTCCCCCTCTCTCTGCCCCTCCCCTGCTCATGCTCAGTTTCTATCTCTCAATAATGAATAAACATTAAAAAAAATTTTTTTTTTAATCAATAGATTTTTAACCACCTCAGATATTTCTTAATATCCTATCGGATCTATTTTTAACCACCTCAGATATTTCTTAATGTCCCTTCTATTTGATCTATTTATCAAACAACATTTTGAGGTGAGGTAGCTGTTTTTGTTAATATTGATGGGGACAAAATTACTGAATCAAATTGGCAGTGAAATGCTTTCTCAACACTTTTTCTTAAGATTTTATTTTTCAGTAATCTCTACACCCAACACGGGGCTCGAACTCATGACCCCAAGATTAAGAGTCGCTTGCTCCACCGATGAGCCAGCCAGGCGTGCCTCCCGGCTTTTTCATTTTTTTTTTTTTTTTTTTTTTTTTTTAAGAACTCAATACCTGCTAAAATTACTTGTCAGAAGCATCGTATACTTGGTTCTTTCCGTAATTCCCATCAAGGAATATTTTTAGAAATGAGAGTGAGGTTGGTGTGCATGGAGGGGTTAGGGTGCAGGGAGGGAAGGAGAGAGACAGAAAGGGAGGCAGACCTTTATGAAAAGATTTCTAAGACATATAGATTTAAAAAACAGAAAAAAACAAGGTGCAAGAAAACGGGCAGAGCATACAATCAATGTCTATAAGAGGAGAAGGAGAACATACAACCGTAACAGCGTAAAAATGATCTGGAAGGATAAACAGGAACTAACAACTGATTGGCTGGTAGTGGAGGAATATCGAGTGGACGGGCTCAAAAAATGAGAAATGTTTTTTGCTGCATATATGCGTATACTTTTTGATACCTAAACTACGTGAATACATTACTTGCTCAAAATTTTTAATTCAACATACGTCTCCATCCAAAACAATCTACTCAGGAAGGAGTCGCTAACTCCAATTCTGGTTCTGCGATCTTGGCCAGGTCACTTACTAAGTGCCTTTCTTCTGCTATTTCACCCGTAATAAGGGAATAACCTTGACAACTTCCTGGCCTAAAACTTCTGCAATTTATCTAATGGTCCATAGGATTTCATTCCGATATAGCCTGGCCTATAAAAAAAAAAATAAATAAATAAGACGAGTCAGAGAAACTCCTTTTCGTAATGTCCCTAATTTTCAATGCAGCTTTTAAAAGCTTGGTTTAAGCAAATTAGCATGTTGCTACTACAAACCCTAGGGGCTAAAGGCTCCAAACGTAAATCTTTAAAGTTGCAGGCATAAGGTCAAAGGTCTAGCTTTATGCATGCAAAGGAGCCAAAAGCAATTAGGAGAAAATACTTTCTGACATGAGTTTAGGTTACTGAAAACTACTCAGAGTCCAGCTGGCTTTCAGACATCCGGCAAATAACAGGAACAATTCCTCTCAAAGCGGTAAGAAGCAGCCTACAGGGTCTCATTAACATCTCCGCTGTAACTACAGTAGCTGGGGTAAAGCCCAGAAGACCTACCTAATTATTATAATGAAGCAGGAGATAAATATTTAGTGAGGCTATCAAATGATGATGAAAACAGAATACAAAAGGTTACATTCGAGTCACCGTAGGACAAAACATTGATGAGGGATAGATACCACCCGGTACTGAATCACGCTGACAAAGTTAACCTCACCTCTTACATAATAGCGCACACCAGCTCTGAAACAACTCCTCCTCGAGATGAGAATCCAATCAAAGTATTTTCCGTTAATAGAACACGAGTGCATAGTAATAACTTAGCTCCATTAAGAAAAATATAACATTTATAGAAATCATATGCATTATTTCCAGGTGACATTTGAGTCTATTTACCCTAGCCAGAACGACTCCATCTTTAGGAGAAAAAAGGGTGAAAAATATGCATTCTTTTGGCGTTCTTCGTGAATATTCACGAGCCTTTAGCACTGTACTATTCAATTGTGAAGTTTGGTCAAGTCAGCAAGCCTAAATACAAGGACATACAGACAGTATGTTTAAGTGGTTCATTACACTGTTTCTATTTAAATGATATGATTTCCTTTCCCTGCTAGCCTCAGCCGCTTTCTAAAAGTAAAGTATTACCCACATCACCAAAAAACCTACCCTGAATGAAAAACCTAACTTTAAAATAGTTTTGCCTTCAAGTAAGAAATGGGGGAAAAAAAGGGGGGGAGGGGGGACCTGGCTACTGCAATTTGAAAGAAAAACAAAAATACGTCCTATTCGTTAATTACGAATATAAAGTACCCACAACGGTAAGCCCGTGAAGATTTACAGATCAAACTGTGAATGAAGGATTATCCACCAACACACTCTGACTCTACTTTTTCCTTAAAACAGGAAAAGTGAAACGGAAGATGGAAAGAGAGCAGCTCCCTCAAAAGCTTTTCCTAACATAAAAACTGTGTCCCCAACAAACCCAGCAATGGCCTGTGCCGGACACTCGCTCGCTCCCGCTCGGCCGTGCAGAGGCCTCCACCCCTGCAAACTCCCAAGGCACGGGCCTCTCCACCTCACGGCCAGGGTGAAGGAGCTTCTGGAGAGGGCGGACCTCTTCCGTTAAAACGGGGTTATTAGGAGATACAATAAAGAGAAAAAAATACACAGTGTATCGAGGTATTTACAAAAACAGCCGTGTCTGGGGAGCTACTGCCTCAGGGACAGAGGACTTGCGCTTGGGCTGAAGGAGATGGTCTGATGCTCTTCGTTCCTCATTATGAATGAAATGCCACTCACTGAACCGTATGCTTAGAATTGGCCAACATGGCCGATCGCGGTGAAGGATGTCTGAGCGTCACAAAAACCATCACATACACGCACACGCCCACCCACGCGTGTGCCCCCGGCACCCCCAAGCACCCAGAGCGGTCAGTCACCCCCCCTGCATCTAGCTCCCCTGCGTCCCGCCCTCCAAGTGAGGACCACCACCCACTCAGCCCATCACTCCCTCGCTGGTCTTTCTAGCTCTGCACCGAGCGATCCGTGGTTGAGGCGGATAGTTTTTAACCCTTCTCACATAAAAGGAACTCTCCTGCGTATGCTCTCCGGGCTCGCCGTATCTGTTCCACGACACGCGTGCGGCTCGCTTGCTGCTACGGCCGTGTTCCATCCACCGCGTGCCTACTGGCTGCACTGGCTCGTCCGTCCTACTGTCCAGGCCGCTTCCGGTTCTAGCTGGCATCGGTGGGGCGGCAAACGTCCCTGCATCCGGACGTGGGGACGGCACTGCCAGGCCACGGGCTATACTTGTCATCTGACTGTATCAGGAAGTGCCAAGTTCTCTAAAGGACGACTCTGACTCTTGGTCTCTACCAATGCTTCATCTGTCTGTACGGGTAACAGAAAGACAGGCTTCTTTCATCGTCTCAACGGCCTTATCTTCCTTTCTTCCTCATTTATTTGGGTTTGCCCCATGCTTCTTTTTTATAGGTAACACTTTCTTAACATGTAACTTGACTCAAATTATCTACAAATTTACCGTCCAACTTCAGAACAGTACCGAAACCCTGAGTCTAATTATCTGTTCCTTCTCCAACTCATCCAAGTATCTTCTTGCCCAGAAGTAAGCAGGCTCCGCGCTGCCAGCACAGACGTGAGACATGTCGAGCCTGACGTGGGGCTCGATCTCACGAACCACGAGCTCATGACCTGAGCCGAAATCAAGAGTTGGACACCTGAGACACGCAGGCACCCCTCCATCCTGCCTTAATTTCACCACCCGCGACCATGACTTAAGAACACATGGCCTGCTTATATTTGAGTTTTATAAAAAAGCACCACATTCTTGATAAACTTCAGCCCTTATTTCCACCAGTAGGTTCCCAAGATTCATGCTGGGACCGGGTGAGCTAGTAGTCCCCTCCTCCTCAGTGCCCTGCGCCATCTGTAAGGACCACACTACGAAAGCCCTAACTCTTCTTTGACGGAACTCACGTTAGGTTAGTAAGTGGTGCTGTGAACACTCCCGTAGACACCTCCTGGTATAAACCTACTGGGTAGGCATAGGGGAAGTTCTGGTAAGTTCACAAGAGAATGCCAAGTCACTTTCAAAATGATGGTACTGAGGGATACGAGCGGTATGAATTCCTAATGATTCATCCCTCTCTTTGACCTGATACCATCAGACGTTAACATTGACTCATCCTGAGCTCCCAATTCACTTTTCCTTAGAACCCACAGCACCGAAGAAGAATCCGAGGCAGTATTTATTCTTTCCCTCATTCACCCATTCCCTATTTCGGGCCAGGGCACAAAGATGAGTCAGACAGGAGCCTGCCCTTAGAGAACTAAGCGTAGCATAGAATACGACTGACTGCTTTATGAATCATTTCCTCTGATTACAAGACAAATCTACACACACTTTAGAAAATCCAGAGAGCACGGAAGAAACGAGAAAGTAAAAACCATACAGCATCTCATCACCATGATATAACTTCTACCACGTGAATACGTTTACTTCCTTCCGGTCTTTATCAGTGAGTTCCGCCCCGGGCCATCCACTGCCACTCGGGTGCCCATGCCACACTTTCTCAGCCTGCAACAATCCTCTCTTGTTCCACTCACACCACTGTTTCCTGTTCCTCTGGGGGAATGAGAGCCAGGCCCACGTGCTCCCACCACACCTGTCTGCCAACTAGCACCCGCGTACACACGTCTGCTTCCCATCCACAATGGCAGAGGGCCGGGGCACTAGCCTCCACCTGTCACACGCTCACGGACGTCACTGCAGCGTGTGACTGTGCTGTCACCTTCTTCCGTTTTCCCCTTCTCCAAATCCTTCTCGTCGGCAGCTGGTAACATCTCCCATTTGGGGAGGAGAGTGGGGGAAGCAGGTACGTAAGGTCCCTCTCGAATGCCCGTATTTGACCAACCAGCACCCGACGACCCCCGTGCCTGCAGACGGTCTTCTCACTTGCTTCGGGGACCCCGCGCTCACTTGCGTGGTCCCCTCTTCCTCACTGGCCTTGGCTGCTTCCTTTTCATTTCTCCCGCCCTTCGCGCTCCCTCACACTGACGCCCCCACTCCACAGGCCCTTTGTGCTCACTGAGGCCTACAGTCCGTGGCTCTAGCATTTCCTCGCTCTCTAGAACTCCCTTCAGGCCACCTTCTCTGTTTCTCCAAGACCTTTTCTCTTCTCTATGCGTATTCCTTCGATGAGCTCATCAGCCTTGTGGCTTTTTAAATGCCGTCTGTGCCCAGAGGACTGTCAAATTTACATCTCCAACGTGAACTTCCCTCGCAGAGGCCAGTCCCTGAATTCATCTGCTTCCATGACACCCCTACTTAGAAGCCACACAGACCTCAAGCTCAGCGCGTCCCAGTGGGACTCCGGACCCTCTGGCCTCCCTCCCGCCTCCAGGCTCTTCCACACTCCAGAGGAGGGCTCCCTTCCACTTACTCTGGCCATGGACCTCGGATTCATGCTAAACCCCCTTCTTGCATTCCCCACGTACAATTTGTCAGAAGGTTCTAGAACCTGGCCACCTCCACCAGTGTCACTGCTACCGTCCTGGTCCCGGGTACCACGACCTCTCACACCTGGATTACTGCAACTGGCTCCCAATTATCCCCTGTATCCTCCCATGGCCGCCTTTGGCCTGTTCTCTGTCTCCGTCGCAGTGACCGTCTCACCATGCCAGTCCTCTCGGCGAACCCCAAGTTTCTTGCCACGGTTACAGTGCAAAACCCACAAGGCCGGGCATAACCTGGATTCGGCTCCTCCCCTGAGTGGCTCCCACCTCCCCCTTTCCTGCCTCCAGGCCTGTGTTCCCGCCTATCTCTCTCCATGCATGTCAAACACTGAAACTGCATTCAACAAAGGCGAATTTAAAGCTTTAGATTTAAAGCTAAATAAGCGGATAGGCTGTTTCTAAAATCACCCAGAAAAAGTAATCTCATCTGATATTGCTGTCCATCTGTCCATTCACAATCTCATTTTAGAAACACACACACACACACACACACACACACACACACACACACACACACACCTGTCCCAAACCCCTAAAAGCACTACCTAGATATGTTGTTTATTTTAGTTTTAGGAGAACTTAGAAATATTCCGGGGAAGGGGAGGGGGCACAGACACCGAGTAAACAAGAGCTTTTATCCCCAGAGTTTCTGATTTTTATTCTCCCACAACTGTGAAAAATGTTTCCTCCAAACTTTTTCTGCTTTAAGTATAACAAGAATAATTTAAAGACATCATGTTAACGTAATGAGCATATAAACCCCAGACTGTTTCCTTAGTAAACTTCTTGGGGGTACCTGATACAAAGATCACCTCCATTTCTGCAGGGAAATCACAGCGCTGACTATGGGCACTCAGTGGCAGACCTCTCCTTTAACGGCAGCTCACTCTGCTTCCCTATTTTAATCCTGATGTCGCTGGTAAGTTTTTAAAGTGAACCAACAGGGTGTCCGGGTGGCGCAGTCGGTTGAGAGTTAAGCCGACTCTTGATCTTGGCTCAGGGCATGATTTTGCTGTTCCTGCTACTGAACCCTACATCGGGCTCTGCGCTGACAGGGCGGGGCCTGCTTGGGTTCCTCTCTCTCTGCCCTTGCCCCGTGAGCACACACTATCTCTCTCTCAAAATAAGTAAATATTAAAAAAATATAAAATGAACTTACAATTGGATAATCATGATTAATTCTGCATGTGCGCAGACCTTCCCCAGTGAGCATTATTCTTTGTGTAGCAACTATTCTCACAGATTCATCATTTCACATAACCAATATAATTTTTCATGTTCGTTCTCCTCTCCACATCGCTGGTCACCCTAGTTCCTCAATCTAACTTTTTTAAGGGGAAGGGGAAGTCTTCCTTTTAATAGCCAGGCTCAAACTACTCTTTGAACTACTTCGTTTATTGGGACAAAATCGAAGACAAAATCGAATGAAGGCAAAACAAAGTGTGCGTACTCCTTCTTTAAACCGCCAGCCCCAGAATTCTTGAACAGAGAGAATAATTCAGTCTAAAGAGCTCATTAGAAAAAAAAAAAAAGAAAAAAAGGAAGGGGACCCATGTATAACCACTATTCTAAGATTTTTTTTATGTTAATGGCGGTTTGATTTTGTTATCAAAAGCAATTTCGATTAATCCCAAAATGCTTTCCTCATACAACTGGGATTGTTCCTAAATCTGCCCCATGAAAAATACTGACATAAAGACTGCCACATTAACCGAGGAGCGACGCTATGTAAGGATACAGCCATGTAACACGGGAAGAGCAAACCGGTGGACCTGAAATGAAGAGACACATTACATTTAGGAATAAATATGCTTTCAAAATAAACAAAAAGGTGCCACATAAAATATTTTCATACTATACAAAAATATTTGCACGTCACGGAGGTAACATGCAAATACAACCAGGTATGAAGCTTAGGGATAACTTTCTATTTAAAGAAAAAAAATGTCTCTAATGTCCCCTTGTCTTTTCAATTAAAAAACATTTAAGAACGTGATACGATCATTTGGGCCTAAGTGTTCAGATTCTGGAACGTTAAAAAGCTACGTGAAGCTGCAGGAGGTTTATCCCCCGTCCCGTCCTTTTTGCTGAGGACGACTGGACTGCTCCAGGGAAAAGAGACACCCCTGCTAACTGCTGGAAGCTCATACGCCTCTTCCAAAAAAGCACAGCAAATGCCAAGAAGCAAAAACACTGGGCAAACCTATGTACCCAGATTCAATATGCTATGCTTCCTGGCTGGGCTTCCCCGTTCACGCCGCATGTGCACGAACGAAGGACAGAGGAAGGTGACATCTGTGCGTGTCTCTCCTGGATGACTGAAGACCAACGCAGAGCTCTCACTTTCCCAGGGACCTCCTGGGGCCCCTCACTTCCCATCACTCACCCACCAAGGCCCATTCTCTCTCTCTCTCTCTCTCTCTCTCTCTCTCTCCCTTACTCATAGAAAGCAATGCATTTTTATGCAAGTATTTTTTCTCTTTTAAGGCTTCTGTAGGAGATCAGAGTAAATTAACTGGGCTTCTTCAAACCAGAAAATGGGAGGGGGTAGACCTGGCAAAGGCTGTAAGTTATAAAGTGAGTTCAATGAGAAGTGTTGACTAAAATCCCTAGTGATTAGGCAGCCATTTTGTAATACGTATTCAATTAAAACTTGGACTACGACAAGCAGGTTTCATCTAGCAGACCTCACCTCTGGCTGCGCAGAAAGTTCTCTTAGAAGATGACCATTCCATACAAACCGCTGATCTGCCTGAGAGAGAAGATTTAAAATTAATAAAATGTCTCCTGCCAACCTGAGTTTCGACGGAGAGAAAACTATGAAACGATCTATGTCTCCACCTGGTGGCTACACGCAGGTCTCGTTGACCGGCCAAGCAGAACCTCCCCTCAAATCCGCCCCTCCTCGGGGTATCTCAGGTCTCCCCGGCTCAGGCCAGTGATGCGGGCCCAGAGAAAAACGCATGCGTCCTCTGGAATCTGTCCTTCTCTTACCTGTAGTCAACTGCCAAGTCCTCCTAAATCTCCTTCCAAATCCACCCTATCTCCTGCATCTCTGCTCCCACTGCCCTGGCCAACACTTGACTCCAATCTAACCACCACAACAGCCTCCCCCACCCCACCTCCAGCCTCAGCCTTGCCCTCCCCACCCTTCCCTCCGCATGCTGCCGGGCAGGAGCTCTCGAATGGGACCCGTCTCCTGGCTGCTGGGAATCCTTCAGATTCCCAGCTCGCTGTCCCCTGAAGAACAAACCTCTGCCAGCCCCTCCGTCAACTCCCTGAGGGCATCTCTGGCCACTCTTTCAAACGATAACTGCAAAAGAGGTCCCCTCAGCAACGCAGTGGATTAACTGATTCTCTCCATTCTCTTTACAAAACACAGCGCTGGCACTGTCCCTGCCCCTCTACAACCGAGTCCCCGGGAGGTGGGAGGTGGGGGTGGGGGGCTCTGGCAGTCAGCCGCACCCAGCCTCGCTCAGCACACACCTCCCAGGTTCAGGCGTGTGCCCCGATCGCCGTGTGCCCGCTGTACCTGTTATTCATCGTTACAGAATTAACTAAATGTCTTACACATCAAGGAAATAGGGCTTAAGAACAAACTACTTTTTATAGATGTACAGCTGAACGATATGGAATTGAAAGTGGTAAAAGGCAAGCTGCTAAAATAATGCTGCTGTTGGATCCAGAGGGGCGGCAGGTAGAGAAACAGAATCTACAGGATTCTGCCAACGGATCACTCTGCGGGTGTCCGAATCTTTACAGACTCAAACTGGAAAGTGTTAAGGATGTACTTTACGCAGGAGTCGAGGAACCCCAAATGAAGAAAAGCTTATAGTCCTATATCAAAAAATGGACCAGGGTAAAATTTTATGTTTTAAGTTAGATACAATGTTTAAGGTCTACATGGTTCATTTGTCACTCTCACGATTTCCTGCGTTGACTTTAACGGACTCTGAGTAGCTGACAAGTTCACTTCCCAACAAGTGAGATGGCTTCCCTCTCAGTTTCGCAACAGTACCGCCACCATCCCCGCCTGGAACCCTCCCTCTCCCGCTGTCCCCTGACCAACAAGGCCTATTCAGCAATTCAGCGTCAGCTCAAGAGTACCTTCCTTTGCAGTCATCCCCAACTACCCCAGACCCAGGGAGACCCACGTTTCCCTCGGAAGCCACCCCATTTGGGTACATGGCTCCATGACAGCTATGGTTCCTTGTTCTGTGACTGCCCGGACCTGTGCTTCCCCAGGAGACTGCAGGCTCCCATAAGGGGCCGTCCTTTTCCCTCTGTGTCCCCACTGGCTGGTACAGTGCCTGGTACACAGCAGGTATCCCAGAAACATTTGATAAACAGATGGAGAATGTGACAGAGCAACTCCTTCTAAAAGCAACAGCCTCTGTGGTTAAAAGCCAAATTTCACGATTGCTTAGCTTACATCTGAATTTGCATCCAAGCCTACATACGATTTTACTAGATTAGAATATAATATCTTAGAAGAACCAACTAAAGTACTGATTTAGGCTGAACTATATGAAATTATCATTTTTATTGGTCAAAAATGATCAATTACTGGCAATTTCATATGGTCTAACCTAACAGGTAAGACAGCAACCTTTTAAATTCTGTCTGCTCCCTAAACACATCTAAGGTTTATTAATAAAAAAGAAAAAAAAAAAATCAAGGCAGCAATTATCCAGGTTCCTGAAGAGCAGGAATTTTAGGTTGATATCATTTGAGACCTACTTTTAAAGATACACTCAGGTTAAAAAATTAAAGGCAGGGCGCCTGGGTGGCTCAGTCGGTTAAGTGTCCGACTCTTGATTCTGGCTCAGGTCATGATCTCATGATTCGTGGGATCAAGCCCCACGTCAGGCTCTATGTGGAAAGCACAGAGCCTACTTGGGATTCTCTCTCTCTCTCTCTCTCTCTGCCCCCCCCCCCCCCATGTACGCACTCTCAAAGCAAACATTAAAAAAGAATTTTTTTTAAAAAGGCAAAACAACAAAAAACTCCACCTTAAAAAGGTATTTTTCAAGCTCTTAAATCAGTAAGTTCTTACTTTTCTAGTTGCAAAAACTGCAAATGACAGCACTACAGAAAGAACACTGCCTGCTGGAACATTAACTTTTTAATACAATTATGTTGTTAACATGAACAACCGTTCTACTAGCCAACACTGAGAGCCAGGAAACTACCAACTTGTCTGTTTAGACTGGATTTCTGAATACTTTACACCGGTGGTTCTCAATCCTGTCTGCGTAACACGTTCAGATTCTGGGATCCCGACTTTGCTATTGTGATGGATACTGAGAACGTGGTATGTTTTCAACCCCACACAGGATCCTGAAACAGCCAGGATTGAGAAAAATCAATAAGCACTTTTATGGATGAAATAGAGATATGCCCCTTAAAAAAAAAAAACACCCCAAGGGGCACCTGAGTGACTCAGCTGGTTGAGCATCTGGCTCTTGATTTCGGCTCAGGCCACGATCCCAGGATCATGGGACCTAGCCCTCTGTGGGGCTCTGCGCTGTTAGCTGGAAGTTTCTCTCTCTCTCTCTGCCCCTCCCCCACTTGTGCTCACTTTCTCTCTCTCTCAAAATAAACATTTTTTAAAAAAGAAAAGAACTCAAAAAATAAAAATAAACACATTTTTAAGAACCCTAAAATAAGTAAACATAACTGAAGACAAAGCTTACCCTTTCCAAAAGACTCATTTCTTGGAATTCTGGGCTCGTGTTGGACAGCCGCTGCAAGGTGTGGGTCAAATCATATGTCGTTGAGAAGTAAAACCCATCCACATTCAGGACATGGTTTAACATCGCTAGGAAAGTTTTATTATCTTGTAACTATAAACAAAAGGAAGAAATATATCAGTCTGTCTCATACTTGAAAAGGAATCTGCCAGAAACATTAAGTGCGGCCCTGTTAACTGTCACCGGCGTAAGGACTGGCAGGGAGGACGATGCTCACCGTCCCCCAGGACTGAGGCCACTTCCTGACACGGAGGAAGTTCGATAAACAGCATAGGCTGTTGTTACCTTAGATGACTGGGTCGAACTCCTGCCCTCGGTATCCTTCAGTCTTTACTCTAAAGGGCACAAGTTATTTTAACACAACACCACCGCCTCAGGTTATGACCTCCTGCCAGACTTTTTGGAGACAGATTCTTCCCTCTTCGTAACACCCCTGCTGGGCTAGTGTTATTACCCTCATTTGACAAATGAAAAACATAAACTCACGAGAGGCCAAATAACACAGCGAGTAAATAACAAGGGAATAATAACCCGTCCTCATTCCTACGGAAACTTCACTGGGCTGGAAGGGAATTAAATTCTTTTTTTTTTTTTTTTTTAATTTTTTTTTTTTTTAACGTTTTTTTTATTTATTTTTGAGATAGAGAGAGAGACAGAGCATGAACGGGGGAGGAGCAGACAGAGAGGGAGACACAGAATCGGAAGCAGGCTCCAGGCTCTGAGCCATCAGCCCAGAGCCCGACGCGGGGCTCGAACTCACGGACCGCGAGATCGTGAGATCGTGACCTGAGCTGAAGTCAGACGCTCAACCGACTGAGCCACCCAGGCGCCCCTAAATTCTTTTTTTTAATGCAAAGATTTGAAAAAGAAATGTCCAGTAAAAATAACACTCATCTTTACTTTCTGATAATTATCTTAGGTGACTTTCCCAATGAATATCCAGATTGACGTTTATTTTTATCCTTGTTTTATAAAACAACTGATGTTTGGTAATGTTTGAGGACTATCAAACGATTAACATGTTAATGTGCATGTTACAAACCTACATACTACGAAATTTTTAATATGGGCTCATACCTTTTTTTATTTTTTAAGAACAAAAGTTCTAAGCCAATTATATGCAGTGAACAATGTGAAAATTAGTTGCACAGCCTGACAACCAAGTACAGCAACAAGAAAAAAACTGTTCAAGTCAATGTTATTGGGCTATTAAATAAATACAACCATTTCTATTGCCTTAAATACCATGCCTTACAGGAAACGAATATGTCAATATATATTAACATATTTAGTAAAAAAGAAATTTTAAGTTTATAGTATAGGAGCATATCCTACAGTCTGATTTAGTCAACAAGGCAGCAAGTGCTGGGGCTCATTTTTAGAAATGTCTACTACGGGAGAGTTACGTGTTACATGTTTTAGGATCCTACGTTTTCTTTTGGAAGCCAATATTTTTGTAATCTTGGGACTAAAAATACAAGTTAAAATTTTGAAAAAGTAAACACTGTAAATAAAATCACAGTTAGACAAACACTCAGTAAGTGTCAATCTCTAAACATAGCACTGACTTAAAAGTAATTTTCAAGAACCAGAACAGGGTGATGCCACTCATGTAATTTTTAAAAAAGACTTCAAGCAAAAATACTGTTTGAATATGAATACAGGCGATCTTGATTTTGCATGAGAGGGTGGGACTGTGAATGACCATGCGATCTTAAAGTTGATCACCTTAACCATCTTAATAATCAATGGGAAAAATTGTAATTGTGATGTGAGCTTTAAAAATTTTTTACTAAAACATTAAAAACTCTCTAAGTTATAAATGTACAGGGAAATGAAAAAGTATTGAAGCTAATATTTAGTACACTGTAATTTGTTTATTTTTAATTTTTTAAGTTCTACTTCCAGTAGAGTGGACACACAATGTGGCGGTAATTCCAGGGACACGACATGGTGAGTTAGTTACCCTGTAACTTAAAACATTAGAAACGCTGCAAATTAAAAACGTTTCCTTCTTGTAAAGCATCTATCAAGAGTAGCTTGAAGGGTGCTTACCTTCTTCGCATAAACCTATGACGCAGAGTCTCTCCTCTACCCCTGGCCAACTGTCCTACACCTTTCCAAGTCTGAGCCCGCTCCCCACGCCTCATCCCTGCGCTCCCAACGTCACGGGACACCCGGAGAACTCCTTCCGGGTGAAGTTGCTCGCCGGCATGGCTTCCTCTGGGTCATCCTCAACCTTTTCTTCACAACAGCTTCCCCGTGAACACGGAGAAGTTCACGTTCACTAAGACTTCTGGCCGAGCGCCGAGAGCCTCCTCAAGGGCCGGCGTTCCCAGGGTCAGCCACATCCTCTCCACCCCTCTTACGTTCACCCCGAAATTCACCTCTAGAGTTGCCGCTTTTTGTTTCTTTGCACTCCCATCTTTGCCGGACGAATCTGTTCGTTCGTATACCAAGGTAACTGAAATGTAGACCGTGCTGCTGGGGGGCTGTATTCCTACGCCACAGTAACTGCAATCCAGGCATACGGGAATCGCGCAAAGGGGGGCTGTTTGGGCATATACACACACACTTCTATTCACGTGTGTTAAGAGCAAAGAAAGCTTTCTCCGGACAAAGAGGGAATGAAATGGAGTGAGCGGAACTTCAAAGGCATCTCATATTTTATTTCTTGGCAGAAAGGATACGAAGTTAAATCTGGCTGTTGGATAGAGATTCGTTTTCTGTTTGTCCTTTTCTATACATATGAAAGGTCATAGTTTAAGAGCTTGAGTCAGTTAAAAAAAAAAAAAAAGACCAATAAAACATACAAAGGACTTTTAAAAAGTACATTTTATGGCTAGGTATAAAGGTATGTAGGGGAACCTCGCTCTCTGCGCTGCTTAAATAATTAGGCTTAACAGAAATCCATCAAAATCCTTTGTTCTGCCCTCCCCTCCCCTCCCCCCCCATGGTACTGCTTCCGGTTCTGCAATTAGTAAGTGACCCCAGTTCTTACCTGAATATCAGTTAAGTGCAACATTGTCTTCTTATAAGAAAGGACGTCAAAATCTGTTGCTTTCCAGATTACATGATTGAAAAATTCACCTATTTTTGTCTTTTTGGTAATGACAATTAGATAATTACCTGCAAAAAGCAGAGCCAAACACACAGAAATATGAAATAGGCAACTCTAAAGCCAAAAGTAGCCTAACTCCTTACTGTTTAAACTCTAAAGGCTGGCAGGGCGAGACCTCACTGTGCCATCCAGATAAAAAAGCCCGTACTTTTTTAAAAAGGGATCTTATGATTTGTGACTAGAAACAACAGCACATTATTCAAAGTTCCTACTGAAAGGTCAAACTGTTTCTCAAAAAAATAAAAGCAAAGGCAGTGATCTTAACAGATGGAGAGTAAAAGACTTCTTTCCCTCTCTCGCCATCCCCAAGGCATAGAGGCTTCTGTTAATGCATTTCCCGGTCCGGAGCTAAACATCATGGGTCATGAGATCTGACCACAGCAGGATAGATAACGTCCCGTCTATACCACCCTTATCTCCTTGAAGTCAGTATAAATGGCAGAGAAACGTACTGGGGCAATATAATCAGTCACTGCAACATCACAAAGGTGAACTGTCCAGAATTAAGAGGCCATCGCAGCACCGTGAACCCCGGCCGTGATCCTGGCCACCTCCTCCTCCCGCAAATAAAACAAACTAAGCTCTTACCGTGAAATTAATTTTGAAGCCCTGTTCAAGGCTCTACCCACAAGTGCCCTTCCTGAAGTCTTCCTTGTACAACTCTCTCCCAGAACCAGTCACGCTGTACTGCGGTAATTCCCTACTTACATGCATCTCTCACTAGACTGTAAACTGCAGGACAAAAGGGCCCAGCATCTTCTCTAACTCAACCTCTAGCACGCTGCCTGACAGTATAGGAGTTTTGTTTTTTTTTTTAAGTTCAATGAGACGACATTTAGATAAACAAAATCACTTTCCTTAGTAACTCAGAACCAAGTAATATTCTCCAACATGCACTATGTCATGTTCAACCTCGATATGGGACCGATGGTATAGAACACTCTGGTCCCTCAGCACATGAAAATGTTTATTTAAGTACTCTTAGAATTTACGATGAAAGGTCTAGTTGACTAAGGATTTCAACTCTAGTTGAAATAAAACCAAAAACAGGGGGGCCTGGGTGGCTCAGTCGGTTAAGCGGCCGACTTCGGCTCAGGTCAGGATCTCGCGGTCCGTGAGTTCGAGCCCCGCGTCGGGCTCTGGGCTGACGGCTCAGAGCCTGGAGCCTGTTTCGGATTCTGTGTCTCCCTCTCTCTGACCCTCCCCTGTTCATGCTCTGTCTCTCTCTGTCTCAAAAATAAATAAATGTTAAAAAAAAAAAAAAAAATTGAAATAAAACCAAAAACAAAACCGGTGGGTTGTTTTGTTTTGTTTAGCAGAACCTCAGGCTGATAGATGTAACCACCTGTCATTTGGAATATGTCACTTCTCGAAATCAATGACAAATACCTGACCTACATTATTGCCTAGAGCACAACAGGAGTGTGCCTTCGTCTTCTACCGTGTCAGTTTAATTACCTTCTTCGCCCGTCTTAGCTTATGTTCTTACCTGCCACCAGATGGATTGTGCCCAGGATACCAAATATTGGTCTTGTGACAGCTGAAGGAGGAATATCTTTCTTGACTTTAAAAGAAAAAAAAAGAAAAGAAAAGAAAAATCACATAGAAAAAGCTCACTGATAGAAAAGGAAATTTAATCTGATTTCAGAAGTTACTTCATAGTCAATACTGTGCTAAGGATTCCTAAGCACAATGATTTGTGCTAAGGAAGCAGGGGTCCTTCATCGGTGTTAGACCTCCATTTTGGCAAAATATGAAATCATATGTCCATGTGACATGTAAAGGCCTCTGCTGTCTAGAGTCAGGTGCCCAAAGTAACATGCTTCAGGATCCCCATCAGGTAAATCGTGGGATACTTCTACGGTCATTTTTCAACCAGATTTATTCAACTTCTTGCCAGAAAGTTAAGTCCCTGTCTATTTAAGAGAGTTAGAAAGTTAATGGGGGGGGGGGGGGGCATGAATTTAATCTCAACATGAAATTAATGGGAGGCACAGACCTGCCTGTCCGCCTCTACAAATGTGGACGAGACCCAAGGGACAAGGGGACAAGGAAGGAAACACAGGTGCGCAGGGAGGCACCACCATTAACCGTGACTTTACCAATAACGCCCTTATTAGTAAAAGAGCATCTTCGATGATAGGGTTCATTTCATGATTATTCAACTTTCAGCCTGGGTGTTTCACAAAACACACCTGTAGAAGTCTAGGGAACGATGCCCCCGAAGCGGGGAAGGCCGGGCCTCCCCATCAAGGGACTGACTTTGCCACATCCACCTCTCTTCCCTCTGCCAGACTCACACCTCAGGGGCGAACAAAGGAGGCGAGGCCTACAGGGAAACACAGCTGTTCCCAGCTTCCTTCAGGGCCGGCCATGGGGGGGCTGCCCAATGTTTCCTCCAGTCCTAGTTTAATTACCATCCTAGAACTAACTCATTCTGAAACACCGCTGCCAATCCGCGTCCTGTTATCCTGAACAAAGTAATTCTGAATAAGGTCTGAGATTCACCTCTGTTTCTCTGTGATTCAATTTACTCAGCAGTGCCACAATGACCAAACATGACACATGGGGCAGCGCACCCAAAAGCTTAGAGAAAATCCTGAATATACAGAGATCATCTGATAAACTTAAGGTACTACTGATTGATGGAGCTCTAGGTTACATTAACTGCAGTAGAAAAGCAATAAAACAGGTAATTCCCAAGAATACATGTTAGTTTTTCATGGAGGGAAAAAACAAACCAACCCCTCTTTTCATGGCAATGGTCTGGATTCCCAAAAGTTAAAAAAAGAAAACAAAACAACAGGAAACAAGTAGCAGAGCAAAGGTGAGTGAGTCAGCCCCTCATCACCACCGGCTTCAGGTCCAAGTATCTCCTCACATCTACTGATGACCGCTTGGTGTCCTTCCTACGTCCAAGCTCTTCATGACCTTCAGCTTTGACCCCTCAAACGGGTCTGTGGTCTCTACCCACAAAGAAATGTCACTGAAAGGTCAAAAATAATTGAAGGGAGACTGGCTGGCTCAGTCAGTTGTGTATCTGACTCTTGGTTTTAGCTCAGGTCATGATGCCAGGGTCATGGGATCGAGCCCCACATCGGGCTCCATGCTGACTGTGGAGCCTGCTTAAGATTTTCTCTCTCTCTCTCTCTCTCTCTCTCTCTCTCTCTCTCTCCCCCCCCCCCCCCTCTCTCCCCTGCTCACACTCTCTCAAGAAAGCAGCTACCAGCTAATAGATATAGGTAATGCCAAATTATCAAGCGAAAACAGACCTCTAATTCCATCTGGTCAAAGAAAAACTATGGATGGTACTTATCAAAATAACCAGGTAACCAAGGAAATAGAAATTTATGGCCATCTCCTTCTTAAACTTTACTATCCTCTGTATTTTCATATTTCACTTTCTCCACTCAAAGGATATATACTGTTTACTGAATGCTTACTCTTTGGTTACTCAAATATCATACTTAAAAAACATACAGAAGACTCTGTGTAGAGGTGAACATTTAAACAACTGAAATATGACATTCTAAATGTGATACCACCTGGTACATTAGTCACCGAAATTATTTCGCATGTAATCAGAAATCAGTGTTCCATACAATCGGGAAAAAAAATTGTTTTCAACACCCCAGAGAACCAAAACCAAAACCAAAACATAACTGGAGAGACAGACAAGATATAGACAGATACAGCTTAGGAACACTGCTTGCCTAAAACGTGAGTTTTAGTCAGTGACACATATCTAGGCATATATATATATATATATATGGCATATATATATAATTTTCCACTTACTGAATTATCCTCTTGGTCATGAATATTGTCAAAATCAAAAGCAG
This sequence comes from Panthera leo, assembly GCF_018350215.1. NCBI lineage: Eukaryota > Metazoa > Chordata > Mammalia > Carnivora > Felidae > Panthera > Panthera leo. The sequence goes on along the minus strand of NC_056680.1, from coordinate 15,363,784 downwards.
CTGTTAAATTTCCACACACTTAACGTTCAATCAACTTTCTTACACTCAAATACCCTAAATCTTACAGCTAGAAAGGAAGTAAGACACCAACAAAACCAATCCTGTTAGAGCACAGATGAGGGAACGGGGTCAAGAGATAATTATGTTTTTAAAGCCTTACAGATGGGAAAACTTTCAAGCCGATTCCTCCTTTTTCATGAAATGGAGGAAGCCTGAGATGAATGCATAAAAATCAAACGAGGTGGCAGGGGTTGCCGCAGCTCCGGGAGCCACACCCCTGCGGCGTTTACTTTAATGACCACACCGGCAACTTCGGTACAAAGTCCTGCCGGCCGCCTCGGCCCCTGGCTGTGAAATACCTGACAGGGTGACTTCTGTGGACACGCGATCGATGACAAGTACGTCATCTGCTCCGTCATCACAAGCTTCCACATAAAATTTTTCAGGTGTGATGTGCCTAAAAAGAAATGTAAAGCCATAAATACCTAAACCAGACAAAATGGAGACTTCTAAAAATAGGAATACTTTTTAAAAAGCTGCTTATTGTAAGAATTTCAGCAGTGCTTACATCCGACATCACACTGATTTCCCGGCTACCGAAGAACAGTTCTGCTGTCCTCACACATGAGGTGTAACTCTTTTCCCTTGTGTATTACGCTCAGGAGGTTCGCGGGGGGTGGGGGGGGGGGGGGGGGGGGGGGGTGGGGTGGCCCACTTGACTCCCACAAGAAAATCATAATAAATTCTAATTTATTATATCCAACACGGTGCAGAATGTAGCGCGGTAGTCAGGACCAGTCTACAGAACCGGACTGTGTGCTGTGTGACCTCAGGCAAGTTACTCATCCTCTGTTCTTCGGTTCCCTTATTCATAAAATAGGGATCCTATCAACAGCAAACAACGCTGGGGTGAGGATAAAATGAGCTTCTGTGAGAGGCACTTAGAATTACATCTGACACCTAGCAAGCAAGGCGTATTAGCTAAAAATACTAAGAAACACATTAAAAAATTTTTTTGAATGTTTACTTTTGACAGAGAGAGAGACACAGCATGAGTGGGGGAGGGGCAGAGAGAGAGGGGGACACAGAATCCGAAGCAGGCTCCGGGCTCCGAGCCGTCAGCACAGAGCCCGACATTGGGCTCTGTGCTCGAACCCGTGAACCGTGAGATCCCGACCTGAGCCAAAGCCGGATGCCTAACCGACTGAGCCACCCAGGCACCCCTTTTCCTTTCCTTTTAAACTCTACTTCCTCTATTCCACTTGCCCTGCCCATGAAAAATCTTATACAAATCCATTCAACCATCACTGACATCGTCTCTCATATACAGATGGTGTGTAAACTATGTGGGATTACAGAAATGCCTCAGTGGTTCAGTTGGTAAAGCACCTAACTCTTGATAGCAACTCAGGTCATGATCTCGCAGCTGTGGGTTTGCGCCCCACATTGGACTGTGATTCTCTCTCTCGCTCTCCCTGCATCTCCCCTGTTCGCATGCTCCCTCTCTCAAAATAAACAAACATTAAATGGGGTGCCTGGGTGGCTCAGTCGGTTAAGCATCCAATTTCGGCTCAGGTCATGATCTCGAGGTTTGTGAGTTCGAGCCTCGCATCAGGCTCTGTGCTGACAGCTCGGAGCCTGGAACCTGCTTCGGAGTCTGTGTCTCCCTCTCTCCCTGTCCCTCCCCTGCTCACGGCTCTGACTCTCTCTGACTTTCAATAATAAACATTAAAAAAAAATTTTTATATATAAAAAAAAAAAGCTATGTGGGATTACAGAAACTGTACTGACCATTACTGACTACAAGTTCTCAACCTTTAAGTAGCCAAACACAACTTACATCCTTTTATACTTCATCTATAACCAACTTTTTAATATTAGGCTAGTTTCCTCCATTGGACGGGGGGGGGGGGGGGGGAGTTGCTAAGGGAATGAAAATCAATTTCAATACAAATTAAGCAAAATGCAACAAAGAAGACAAATCTGCCTTAAAAACGGCAGTCTTCAACTCAAACGAAATACAGCAGTTCCTTCCTTGGCCTGATGCTGAAGAGCGTTCCAGTGGATGGACACATCACAGCTTCTTTACCCATTCACTTGCTGGTGGACATCTGAGCTGCTTCCAGTTTGGGATATTAACAAAGGTTCCATGAACATCCTGCTACAAGTCTAAGGCAGACGTATCCTCCCCTCCGTTTCTCCTGGGTGACCGCCTAGAGGTGGAATGTGGCTGGGTCTCAGGGGAGTTGTGGGTTTGACTCATACGGAGGGGGAAAGGAAGGCGGAGCCGGCACGAGGAAAACTTTCCAGGGTGAGGGAGGTGTCCGTTATCTTCAGACTGGGGATGGTTTTGTGGGTGTAAAAATAAGTCCAAATGGATCAAACTGTACTCCTGAAATATATGGAATTTACTCTATATGTCAGGAAACTTTGTACTTCCAATAAATCTATTTAAAAAAAAAAAAAAAAAAAAAAAGTGAGAGTCCTGAAACCAACCAACAGGACTATGACAAAGTTCCGGACAATCTACTCACAGGGTAGTCACCTAGTCTTAAATCATTGAAACTAAACCAAACAAAACCAACACACCGGTAGTTACCTGCAGATGTTTTGTGCAAGTGTAAGTCGCCCTCTAAGAGTAATTCAAGAACTTTACTGAAGACCTAACCATGTGGTAAGAATTACACAAGCATGAGTGAGTAGGATGTGGGTAACAGAGTAAAAATAACAAATAGGAAAAAAATTAATAAAAAAAAAAAAAAAACAGACCTCAAAAGCAAGACTTCTTTATAAAAGCTTTCAAAGAGGGGCGCCTGGGTGGCTCAGTTGGTTAAGCGTCCGACTTCGGCTCAGGTCACGATCTCACGGTTCGCGAGCTCGAAATCTGCATTGGGCTCTGCGCTGACAGCTCAGAGCCTGGAGCCTGCTTCAGATTCTCTGTCTCCTCCCTCTCTCTCTGTCCCTCCCCTGCTTGCTCTCTCTCTCTCTCTCTCTCTCAAAAATAAATAAACATTAGAAAAAGAAGAAAAAAAGCCTTCAAAGAAAGTTCTGTCTCCAAAGCAGATGCCTTTCTGCGGAGCCTCACTCTTAAGAGTCCCCAATCTCCACACTCTAAACCCTGTGATTGCCCGTGCAGCACGGGTGTTCTACCGCATTCTTTGAGGCTTAAACAGGCTTAGGACCTGAGAGAGCCCCGTGAAATACTTTCATACAATTGCTGGCGCTATCCTGAGACTTCCTGTCCCACCTCCAGTATCTGAGGAACAACAAAGAACCTCTCCTCTGTGGTCTTACTTTTAAAATAATGATTCCAGCACTGACAAGGAGCAGTCTGTTGCCAACGCTGCCTCCCCATCAAGTGAACTACCTGTGACTTGTTCTCGTCCCAGGAGTGGCAAAGCAACCCCCCAGAAGCACGGTCAGTCAACACACACATGGAGGCCTCGTCGGGATGGAAAATCAAAAACCAGCACTCACATAACTGACCATAAGCCTCTGATCGAAACACTACCTTCAACACTTTAGAAGAGCACTGTGTTAGGAGCATCGCACTGAAAAGGCCTCAAGATCTGCAGTCAAAAATACAGCGGTTCTGCCCCTGACCCTGCCCGCTACCAGCGACGTACTGCTGGCCAAGTTCCGAGTGTCTACCTCCTGCCAGCCCTTGTTCTGGGTACCAGTCCAGAGTCCCTGACTCACAGAGCCTACATTCTAATGGGAGACAATCAGTGCGCAAGGAAGTAATTCAGTGATTTGAGAGGGAACTGCTATAAAAAATAAATTAATAAATCTAGGGTGACTTGGCCAAGGTGGGGATGCGGGGCAGATGATCAATCCTCCTGAGGATTAAATGAAACGTAAAAACGCTCCTGGCGGCTGTGAACAAAGACAAGGGATCTCCGTCAACAGGACATCTCCGTCCGGGCCGGGCTGCTTTCAGGCCACGGGCTTGAGCAAGGGGCACGTGACAGGGCAAAAGGGCCCACAGAGACCAGCAGCGGAAGGCAGACGGGTGGTGCAAACAGGTTTATGAAGCCACCCACCTGGAAAGAGCCGTAGGCCCTCAGTAACCAATGGGCTACTTACAACCAGGCACAGTGCCTAAGGTCACGGAAAAAGGGAAAATTCCACACATCCCCGTACGACCCCAAGTCGCCCTGTAACTATGGCCCCTCACCACCGCCTCCTGGCAGACGGCCTCTCCTCTGCTGTCCTGCCCACGTGGGTCTCAGTAACTCCCATCGTCACCTTCACCTGGGGTGAATGCCGCCAGCCCCCTGCCCCCACCCATCGCTGCCCCGGGACATCAACCCTTCATCCAGCCTGGGGTTGCAAACGCTGACCGTCACTACCTCACAGAACAGCGAGAATTAAGCGGGCATTTGCGAAGTACTTTTGCAAAGAATAAAAGGGCTGACTCACAGAGACAACAACTTTTTACTATTAACAAAAACATCCTTTAAGAGAGAAGGGAGAAAAGTTGCAAACTTTCTTGACAGGATGGTGACACAGGCCCAGAAAAGGTATTCAATTCACACTTTAAAGACATAATACAACGGAAGGTACTGATATCTTTGCCACATGTACCCCATCTGAACAATTTAGCTTTGATAGGTAGATGCTGGAATCAAAGTACGTCCTACTAAATATATACCCCCAAATATGAAGACCACATAAAACAGACCTCTGATTTATCAAATATTCCAGAATACAGAATGAGAATGAAAATTATGAATGTCTTTCTTATTTGTAGGTATGAGTCTATAACAAGAAAAAAGCTCTTAGTACAAAAGACAACGTTGGCTTTAAGACAGCATGAAGTGCTGGTTACACCTTGCTACTTGACAATTTTTATAAGAATATGAAAAATATCACATATAACGCTTCCAGTCTAGACAGACACATCTGAAATGAGATCAACAAATTAAAATTTTAACTGAAGTACAGTGAAATGAATTTCCAAGAGTGAAAACCCTCCATTAAAAAAAGCCCAGATATTCTTTGAGAACACGGAGTCTAAGGGGTACCGACAGGTGGGTGCAGGCCGTGGGGCAGACACTAGCCATTCGAATGCAGGTCTGGAAGACAGACAGTGCTTGGAAATGGCCTGACTCACCAATCAGCAGAGTCCAATCACCTATGGGCCGAGAGCCTACAGCAGGCGCCTGCTCTCGCCGACTCTGGGACTGAATGCTTAGAACAGTTAACGGAAGATGCTCTCTGGCCTCCACTCATCAGCAGAGCTGAGGACCAGGGTGAGACAGCCAGATGAAACCAGGAGACATGGACAGGGTCCACCCACAGACTGGGAACATCATCCAACCCTCTTCCTCTGTCAGACTCCCAGAGAGCCGGTGGACCAGTTCGCATCACCCCTCTCCCTGAGCCCCCACAGGAGCTTTGACACCACCTCTAAATCAACTTGTCCCGAAAGCACAGACCGGCAGCTGCGACCTGTGGCTTCATCAAAGAGTTGAGTTCCTGTGCAATCCCTCTACAGCGAAGGCCACCAGTTGAAATGTCCTGACCCACAAGCAGACCCTCCAATCAATTTCCTTCTTCAACATGAAATGACAACCAAGGATCATCAGATACTAGGAAAAGCTTCCATCACATAAGACAGAGTCCAAAACAAACAGAAAAGGAACACTGGATAAACAAACTATGCCGGGAACAGACTGTAACTTCAAAACACGTTTATAAGCGAGAGCCTCAGAAAGAAGACATCGCATTCATGACAGAGGGACCAAAAAAAAGCACGTTCAGAAAGGGAGAACAGGGGCGCCTGGGTGGCTCAGTCAGTTAAGCATCTGACTCTTGATTTGGGCTCAGTTCATGAACGCACGGTTCATGAGTTGGAGCCCTGCGTCGGGTTCTGCACCGACAGTTTGGAGCTCTCTCTCCCTCTCTCTGCCCCTCCCCTGTTCGTGCTCTTTCTCTCAAAATAAATAAATAAACATTAAAAAAAAAAAAAAGAAAGAAAGAAAAGCCCAAATAAACTGTTATCCAAAAATAAAAAAAGCAAGAACATATTCTTGGACTGAGAGCAGAAATAATAATTTGAGTATTCAGCAGAAAGGCTGGAAGATAAAACTGAAGAACTCTCCATGAGAACAGAATAAAAAGATAAGAGCTATAAAACAGGAAAGCACAGGAAGGAAGAAGGGGGTGAGGGAGGAAGGGGAAGGGAGGGGGGGGGGGAGGGAAGGGGAAAGAGAGAAAGAGGAGCCTGATCCAGGATATCCAAATACATTCACAGCAAGAATTCCAAAAGACCACACAAGAAAAAGAAGCAAGAAAATATTTCAAAGAAAAAAAAAACAAAAAACCCCAAACGGAAACACACACACACACACACACACACACACACACACACACACAAAGGCACAGTAAGCATCAAACTTCTAAACACCATAGAGACAATCCAAAAGTTACCAGGAAAAAAAAAAAAATTAAGAGAAAGAAGCATGGAAATATTCAACAGCCACAATACTGGATTATCCAGCAACAGCACACTCACTGGACTATTCAACAGCAGGTCTTTAAAATTCTACAGGATATGGGCTCTGTGCTGACGGCTCAGAGCCTGGAGCCTGCTTCAGATTCTGTCCTCTCTCTCTGCCCCTCCCCTGCTCACACTTTGTCTCTCTCTCATAAACAAATAAACATTAAAAAAAAATTAAAAAAAAAAAGGGGCGCCTGGGTGGCTCAGTCGGTTAAACGTCCGACTTCGGCTCAGGTCACGATCTCACGGTTCGTGGGTTCGAGCCCCGCGTCGGGCTCTGTGCTGACGGCTCGGAGCCTGGAGCCTGCTTTGGATTCCGTGCCTTCCTCTCTCCGCCCCTCCCCTGCTCACAACTTTGTCTCTCTCTCATAAATAAATAAACATTAAAAAAATAAAATAAAATTCTACAGGGTAATAATTTCTGACTGAGAATTCTATAGTCACCCACACTGTCGAATAAGCATGAGGATAGAAGGAAAACATTCTGATGTGCAACATCTCAAAAGATTCCTTTCATTCACTCTTAGAAAGAAGGGAAAGTTTGTTTCACCAAAATGGAATGAGTTAGACTGAGAATCCAAAACAGGAAAGAAGCAGAAGAAGTTCTCTGAACAAAGGTATTGTCCAGAACAACAGCTATGCAACAGGCCTAAAGAAAAACTAGTCCACAGATTACAGCACAGGGTACTGGGCTCCCAGAGGTAAATCTCAGGGAAGAAACTGAGTTCATAGTTACCCAGCGTGTTTGAGAGGAATCTTATTGCTGTCACAGGGAGTGAAGATTAATTAGCAACAGGCACGTTAAAAAAAAAAAAAAAAGTCATGTGGGACGCCTGGGTGGCTCCATCGGTTAAGTGTCTGACTCTTGACTGGCTCAGGTCATGATCTTGGGGTTTGGAGATCAAGCCCCACACCAGGCTCCCCACTGGACATGGAACCTGCCTGAGGTTCTCTCTTGCCCTCTGCCTCTCCCCATCCCCAAAATAAAATCTTGAAAAACAAAATGCGGAGTAAAATACCAAAAGAGAGAGATGAAAACGTTGAAAGTCGAGGTCTCTGGGACAGTGGGAATTAGAAGTCCAGAAGGGTGCTCTCTTTTTTATTATAAGCTCTGTGTACTGTTTACTTTTGAGCCATAGACAGGTATTATATTAAAATAAAAATTTAAGTTTAAAAATGTGTTAAAACAGCAAAAACAAAAATAAGAGTTATGTGGATCAAGACAGAGAGTTCTGGCCCAATGGTGCTCGGACCGTTGCTGGATCTTGCCTCTCAGAGGATGCTGCCAGAATCCAAGCCGCCGGTGCTGCCACCAGCCTGCTCGGACAACGTTCTCGAGAACGGCTTACGAACTGCAGCGATGTAGGTATGAACAGTGACCGCCAGCTGGTGGGCATTTCCAAGAGTAAGGATGCGTGGGGACTCAGAACCCCACCGAGGATCCCAGCGGGTGTCGTCTCAACTCAGAGACGTCTACACGTTCCTCTGCTGTCTTCCTCTTCTTTGCCTCTTCCCGCCCTTCTCTCACTGGCCTTGACACTGACCTGAAGTATCTGAGCTTTACCCAGTAAATTGTATTTGGTAAGTTTTATGCTCCAGGGGTTTCATTTCAAAAGCGAGTGAAATTAACTGCGGCTCTCCAGCACTAACCACCAGAAACACTGGAGTAAAGCATCCGGTGGGCAATTTCTGCTGACGTGCGCGGTTTCATTATCATTTTTCCTTTCAGAATTCCACCAAACAGACCACCAAGTCTCTGCAGACAAGGACTCTGCTTGTCCGTTCCCCGTGGTATTTCGCACAAGAAGACAGCAGAAGCTCCCTCGGTATTCTTAGAGAATATAACGTAATTAGTCAGCAAATACCTACATCAGGTTGGGGTTTTTTCTATGGTGCTTAACTCAAGTTTTCTTTGGCTCGGGGGGGGGGGGGGGGAGTAAAAAGGATTTGAAAAACTGTTTTCCTTTCTCCTAGCTAAGGAAAGATCTTGACAGGTCAAACGTTAAGTGGATTGGAGGGCACAGTATCACTAACGGGAGGACAAGGGGGAGCAAAAGCGGTGGCTCTCGGATCAGAAAGTCCACAAAGAGTCGCCGCTGACCATCTCGCCCGGAGCTTTTCCAAATTAACCAGTCGACAGGCTACACTGAGTTCTCAACCTAATAAATATATGGACGCCGAGACAGAAGACTCCATGATAACCGAAAATCTGGGAGACGGTCCTCTCTCTACAGCCAAAAGAATGGCCCTCAATTGCTGTGAAGTCTCTCATTTCATTAAACTCTCTCACGTCACTTTTTCTACGAACTAGATTTTGCAAGTCGAGGCAAGAAGACTCCATCCAAGAAGGTTATCTGGTCATTAACTATGCGGATGGTATGAAATGTCTGAAGTTCGCAGTAATACCATACGCTCAAAATTGCTCTGGTCCAATATACGCTGTCTGGTGAGGTGGTCCGAATCCCACAGGCATGAACCAAAAACTCTAACTGAACAAGACAACTACCTCGGTTCTTTCCACCCTGAGTTCTGCTCTCTAGTAAGATGATACGTATTCTGGAAGATACATCGAAAAAGCAGAATACTTTATAAATAATAATTACTTCCTCTTTTGACGACTTTCATTTGGCTGACTGTTTTGCTTTCATAGATTGCTGCCCACATATGAGATAAAAAAGAAAATTCAGAGGACTACAAGCTGAACTCAACGAAGGCAATTCTATTATACTTAACAGAAATGCATTTAATCTTATAGCCAACTGGGATTCACGAGCTCTTAAGAGTGCTTTTTAAAAACTACCCTTGCCAAATTTTAAAAGCAACAGATTTAATTATAACATAAACACAAAATATTTTTTTTTCAGAGTTGGCAATATGATTTTCTCGTGTCTGAAAACATCCCCCTTTCCCCCCGTAACGGTGACATTTCCAGGCAACGACTAACCTTTTCAGAATCCTGTCACAACCAGAGGGCAAAATTAGCCCACTTCCAAAATATTACCATTTGCTGACCTCACACCCATTAGAATAGCTAGTACGAGAAACAAAACAAGTGTTGGTGAGGATGTAGAGAAACTGGAACAGTGTGTGCTGCTGGTGGGAACATGAAGCGGTGTGGCCACTGTGGGAAAACAGCACGGCGATCTCTCGGAAAGATTCAAAAGAGAAGTATCTTATGACCCGGCAATTCCACTGCTGGGTATGCAGTCAAAGGGACTGAAAGCAAGGTCTCGCAGAGATATTTACACACCCATGCTCCCAGGAGTAGTACTCGTAACAGCCAAAAAGGTGGAAGCAACCCCAGCGTCCATCCACGGATGAGTGGGAAGCAAAACGTAGCAGATACATAAAATGGAGTATTGTTGAGCCTCAGAAAGGAAATCCTGACACATACTATAACATGGAGGAACGCTGAGTACGTTACGCCAAGTGGAAATAAGCCAGTCACAAAGGCACAAACACTGGACGATTCCACCGTACTTACAGGGGCCAAACTCACACACATACAAAGTAGAACGGTGGCTGCCAGAGCCCAGGGGAGGAGGAATGGAGAGCTGTTTAATGAGTGCAGAGTTTTAGCTTTGCAAGATGAAGAGTTCTGGAGATGGGTGGCTGGAATGGTTGAACGATGTGAATGCCACTGACCCGTGTATACCTACAAACGCTTAAGACGATAAATCCTACGTATATTTTAGCACAATTTAAAATAACGTTTCTACTTGCGCAGAAGCACGTCAACTGTCATGTCACAAAACTGTAGCAAAAAAACATATTCTCAACAATCTTATATAAAGAAATCAAAATCCTCATAATCAAAATTACCCCATCTCTCGTTCCAAGCATACAGGAGTAACATTTTACTAGATCTGGCTGGCAAGAAGTAAGAACTCAGACAGTAAAGAGGGTCGGTCCTCTGAGCCCACTACACATACACCCAGAAGGTGTTCCCACCACCCCTCATCCATCTGCCCTTTGGGCCCCGGGGTTTCCTCCTCACTGAGCCCCTGCTCAGGACCTCTCTTAGAACCCAGGTTCATCCCAGACAACCCAGGAGCCCAACACGATCCCAAAGAGTTGATATTTCCAGGAAGCTAATTCATTTTAGTTCCATCTTCTTCCTCAGAACCTTGAGGTCCCTCCTATTTTCTGCACATCCGAAAACCCATTATCTCCCCAAACTGGACTCCTTCACAGGCCCAGGTCTAACTGCCGCCTAATCTGAAGCTCTAATCTACTGCAAAGCTCTGATCTACAGCAAAATCTTCCAGGGCCCCAAGCCTCCCAAAGAATGCTGTTCTACTCACCAACCGGTGTGCTTCAGTTCTCACTCTGCTTCACACGGCCCCCAAATACCCTGTAGTGTGCGTAAGAACCACTGGGACAGCTAGTTAAACACGCAGATTCCCAGACCCCACATTCAGAGAGTTTGCACTCAGTAGGCTGGATGTGAGGCTCTGGAACACGCAGTTAAAACAAGCAGCAAGTGATGTGACGCAGCCTAGCACTAACTTAGACACTCTAGCCTGAACCCCAACCCAACTAACACCTTGGATGCAAACTCCGCTTACCCGTGCCCAAATTTATAACCTTCCCTTCCCTCCATCCCTCCTTACAAAAAGATGTGTGAATATGCTGATGGTTCCTTGTATTGCGCAGACTGCCTGTGTCTTCCTCGCCGTGCAGCTTAGTTCGTATCTGTTCAGGGTTGCATCACATCTGCCCCACTGACCTCACAACCGTGGCCAACTTTTCAGAAGAAAGGGGACCTGCTAACCAAGGCAACAGTGTTTCTCCAGAGGCAAGCTGCAGCCGAATTCACTTTCTAAAGGATTTCCTGTCTTACACCTGTTTCAGTTGACCTCTTAAAGGGCGGGGGGGCAGGGAGTGCCTTAAATGTTTCCAAGAGTGGATTTCTGTTGTAATCATGTCATAATTTCACTTTTTTCATTGTTTAACATTACTCATGTTCACACCAGTAACTTGAAAAGAAAAAGGAGTCACAAGGTAGATTATTTAGAATGGCCTGGATGTGTAAAAAGAATTTTAGGGGTGCCTGGGTGGCTCAGTCGGTTAAGGGTCCTAATTTGGCTCAGGTCAAGGGTACCCGAATTTGGCTCAGGTCATGATCTCACAGTTCAAGAGTTCAAGCCCCACATCCGGCTCTCTGCTGTCAGCACGGAGCCTGCTTCAGATCCTCTGCCCCCTTCTCTCTCTGCTCCTCCCTGGCTTGCGTGCACGCGCGCTCTCTCTCTCTCTCTCAAAAATAACATTAAAAGGGGCACCTGGGTAATCAGCCGGTTGGGTGTCCAACTTCGGCTCAGGTCATGATCTCACAGTTTGTGGGTTTGAGCCCCGCGTTGGGCTCTATGCTGACACTTCAGAACTTGGAGCCTGCTTTGAATTCTGTACCTCCCTCTCTCTCTTTGTCCCTTCCCCGCTTGCACTCTCTCTCTCTCTCAAAAATAAACATTAAAAAAATTTGTTTTAAATAATAACATTTAAAAAAAGAATTTTAAATTCTGAATATATCAACATTCTGTTTTCTATATTAAAAATCCAAATGGACACGTCAGCTGTTTTCAAACCTAAGTGACTCGCTTCTATACCAGGCACATCCAAGGACTAAAGTGAAAGCAATCTGATAAGAAAAAAAGGTAATTTGAATAATGCAGTGTAATGGAAAGATCTCTGGACTCTGGGCCTGCTGTGTTCCAAGGCCAGTTCTGCCGTGGCATGGCTCGCCAAGGGCAACGATCTCCATCTCCAACGATGACAGAGGATATACATCAACCTATGACTTCAGAGGCACTGGAAAGACAATCATATACATGGAATGACCTCAGCTGCTGCTACTTCAACAGAATACATCCCAAATTACCCCAGGCTGGGTTCTTTTTGAATGCTGGTGATATCTCCCTCTTACATCGTACGTCTACTCTTACATCTACACTCTACACTGCCAAGTTCATGTACTCAGGTGATTCAAGGAGGGTCTCTCTGCACAAGGCTTTATGCTTGGTACCGAGGACTAGCCAAGAATCAACGTTAAGGCATTTCTAATATGTTCTACCTATCTGCAACAAAGAATATGCACTATAGGGATTTCATCATTTCCAGGTGGCAGTGAGAGGTTCAAACAGCGCGACAGACTTATTCAGCCCTCCCGTCCGTGAGATAATAATCTACCGCTTGTCAATCCTAACAGGTAGAAGGTGCAAACCAGATGCACATTTGGCGTCCGGTCTCCATGACAGCAGACTGTCATGGGAGCTCCGTGAAGGGAAAGACGCGGGGAAAGCCTTCTTAGAGAAAGTGAGTCTCTGTTAATTACATTTACACTCTTTCAGTCTTTATGATAATCCTGTGAGGTAGTTCTGTGCTCATTTTACAGATGAAAAACTGATCCAGAGATTAAGTAACGTGGCCATAACATAAAGCATGTGAACAAGGTCACCATCTGATTCTCCGTCTCTTCTGACTAACACAGTCTGCCGTCTCTCAGCTCTACCATGGGCCCATGGATGTGATCAGCATGGAAAGAGGGGAGAGAGGGAGAAGGCATTTGGGTAGAAGGATCAAAATAAATAAGCCCAACCCTGAGGCTAAACGAGGGTGGCCAAGTGTGGTGGAAGGGGGAAAAATGCATTGGGCAATTAGGGGACATAAGGTTAAGGGACAGCTTGGGAAGAGACCAGACCCAGATGACTAGGAAATGTGGGCTCAGCCCTATAGGCAAGATGGAACTGGGGACTGTAAGCAGGGGAGCAGAGGATAAAACCAGGGCGAGGTGAACGCCATAGCAGGACAGAGACAGACTGCAAATGGGTGAGATACTTGCAGAACAAATTATTCTTTAAAATCCCCAGCACTTCGATACTGTAACAGACTGAGCACTAGCACTAGCTTTGTAATAAATAATCAAACCACCTCTTGTATGGATCTTTCTTGAAACATCTATAGGTATGCTTTTAAAAATGGCTATTATGTCTGGGATGCCTGGGTGGCTCAGTCGGTTAAGCCTGCGACTTCGGCTCAGGCCATGATCTCACTGTTCATGGGTTCAAGCCCTGCGTCCGGCTCTGTGCTGACGGCTCGGAGCCTGGAGCCTGCCTTGGATTCTGTGCCTCCCTCTTTCTGTCCCCTCCCCTGCTTGTGTTCTCTCACTCTCTCAAAAATAAATAAACATTAGGGGCGCCTGGGTGGCTCTGTCGGTTAAGCGTCCGACTTCAGCTCAGGTCACGATCTCGCGGTCCGTGAGTTCGAGCCCCGCGTCGGGCTCTGTGCTGACAGCTCAGAGCCTGGAGCCTGCTTCAGATTCTGTGTCTCCCTCTCTCTCTGCCCCTCCCCCGTTCATGCTCTGTCTCTCTCTGTCTTGAAAATAAACGAACATGAAAAAAAAATTTTTTTTAATAAATAAACATTAAAAAAATTAAAATAGTTTTTAAATAAAAATGGCTATTATGTTCTACTAATTCTTACATGGGTCAGAAACTACTGCCACTCCCAAATGCATCTAAAAAAACCATCCCTTAGGTCAGAGGCCACATTTAAAAACCCTGAACAGCATGCCTTGGAGCAGAAAGGGCCAAAAAGAAGGATTAAGACCAAAGACTCCAACTCACGAACTTCTTGGTAAGAAATGCAAAAATCACACACACAAAAAATGGTGGCTTCACATTGACACAAGCGCTCAAAACTTTTGTTGGGGGGGAGGGAGGTATAACGTTGAGGTCCAACAAATCAAGGAGTGACTTTCACATAACCCCAGATTTACTTTTTCACTCAAATTCACAGTTTCCACTTCTATAAAAATCAATACAAAAGCATCATCCCCACCACTTCAGGGCCAAATTTCCTTTCTCTTTTATGGATATAGAGCCTTTTTTTTTTTTTTTTTTTTTTTTTTTTTTTTTTAAGAGATCGTACTGGTGACTTTAGTGCCTCCTTGACAACACATAGGCAATCATCAGAGTTCTCCAGTTCTCCATCCCATTCAATCTTTGCCACAAACTCAACTGCATTCCCTGACCTAACCCTGAGCTGCAACAAGCCAAGGCTCCCTATTGCTTGACCGCATTTGAGACCTGCCGTAGGATCGTATTAAACCCTTTGGTGACTTTCAGATAGTCAACAATAGCCCAGTTAGCCAGCCGAGAACACGTGACACCCGCCCAGCCAGTACCGGAGTCAAAGACATTTCAGACATTTCGCTGGATTCATTCACCAACAAGGTGATCACCTTGCAAAGGGGGAACTGGGAGAGAATAAGGAAACCTGACAAGGAGAATGTGGAGGGAAGTGTGCAGCTGAGGTTTCCAAAGAGAATTACAGTACACAAAAGGGGCAAAGGGAGCGGGCTGAGGAGAAAGGAATCACCTTTTCTGCAAAATACCTCATGTCGAGTAGATGACCTCACTCCCACTTTTGCATCCCTAACTTTAAATTGAACCTTCCAGAAAGTTATGTGAGTTTGAGGTTCCAGGGAGCAGAGGAAGTGCCCAAACCACATTTGGATGTCCTCCTATCCCTCCAAAGGAAATGTGATACCTCTGCCTAAGTCCCAAGGTATTTTAACTCATTTAGGGATAGGTAAGCTTCCCCCAAATGGCATTAGCTTCTGAGGCCAAGGACATTCTCACACTAGGGCAAGTGGACTTTCATTCTAGAGGGAAAGCATGAAGCACAAAGTAGAAGAAAAGTTATTCAGACGCAAAAGAACCAAAGAGCTCACGGTAATGCTAAGGGAAATGTGTGTTTTTTATTTATCCAGGGCAAGCCAAAAGAACCTACAAACACTCAATTTACAACCTTAACAACCAGAGCCTATTTCTCAAAGCCTCAAGAACTTGGCTTTACGGAAAAGTCCACCTGCACTGCCAAAATTCTCGAGAACAGCCTTTGGCTGTCAACACGAACTTAACCTGCTTCGTGCTTGAGTTGCACAATAGCTGAAACCAGGTAAACCCTTTAGGATCTCAAGAGTATTTGACGGTTCTTTTTTCCTGCGTCCTGAAGGCTGGTCAGGCGGGCTTTGATGCCCAGTTAAAGGTTTGTCCATTTGCGTGTGGACTCTAACGTGCGGTCATGGGTCCATTAAACAAGAAAAAAACAACAACAACACAAAAAACTTCTCTCTTCCTCTACTAAGCGATAAAGATAAATTTAGCCGCCACCTCTCCAACACACAAAGTGGGTGGGGTGCAGCACGGCCCGAGGTTGTCGCATCACAACGCCGACCCGGGCTCGCTGGAAGCCGGTCTGCAGCTTCGCCCTCCCGCCGTGGGCGCTGAGGCCGAGCGGGGCGAAGAAAGGCCGGCGAGACTGTCATCCTCGGGCTCCCGGGCCTGTGGCGACTCCAGCGGGGCCTTCGGGCGGCCGCAAGCTACAAGCTCCAGGACGGGCCGCGCCGGGCAGGGAAGGCGAGGGGTGCCAGGGGCTCCCACACCCGGCCCGCAGCCCCGGGACTCCGGAGCCCTGCCCGAGGCGGCGGCCCGCACCTGCCGCCCCGCCCGCCACCCCTCAGGCCCCTTCGGTCCGCGGGACTCACAGCTTCAGCCGCTCGTAGGTCGTCGCCGCCATCGTGCACCACTAGCTCCTTCTTCCTCTTTCCGCCCGCTCCGCCCCGCGCCGCCGCCTCTTCCACGGCGCTACCGTTCACCCAGCTCCGCGGCCGCAGCGCCCGGCTCGCCCCACCCCTTTCCCCGCCCCATTCGACCCGAGCGGACGGGAGGCGGCCGCGGACAAACTTGTGCGCACGCCCGCGCCCGCTAGAGAAGCTGTACTGCGCGCGGATTGGAGCGCGCCGGGGAGCGCCGTGACGTTGCGGCTGTGGATTGGCGGAGGGCGCTTGCTGGGGAAAGGAGGAGCGGTGAGAGCCGTGGGCGGGCGCCGCGTCCCCGGGGGCGGAAATGCTGCGCCAGTGCTGGGGAACCTGTGGAAGCTGCGCGAAGGGTGATCTACATCACAGGGAGGGTTGGGCTGCTACAGGGCCAGTGGCGCAATGGATAACGCGTCTGACTACGGATCAGAAGATTCTAGGTTCGACTCCTGGCTGGCTCGAGGTGCACTTTTTGCCCCTTCTGGGCTTGATCAAGTTACGGGGTGTCCCTAGAAAGGTCCCTGGCTAGAGTGTGAGGGTAAATATCTTGACTTTTACCGCCACTTTGCCCGAAACGTCATCTTTTCAGCTGTGTTGGGAACCAGGGGTCGAGGTGGTTCGTAAAGTGCACGGTTTCCCATTGATGATGCAGGAGCCCCTGGAAAAGGGGTACATAAAGGAAGATACACCTGGGAAGGTGGCAGCTTGGAGTGGGGGGCGCGCTGTGGCCGGAGGTTAGCCACCTGATGACACCAAAGCGCATTCGAGGCACGGTTCTGGCCTCTCTCCCCGGGGTGGAGAGCCCCAAAGTGACGTGGGAAACGCGCCCGCTTGGGCTCCGGCGCTCACACGCCGCGGGGACGGGACGCTTGTAGTGCGGTTGCGCGCGGGCCGCAGCGCGCTGCCCACGCAGCGGTCCCCGTGCACAGGCCACCTGCCATCAGATTCCCCCGGGAAGCCCCGAGGCAGGCGTGTTTTTACAGTGAGATGACCCCAGGTGACCTAGCAGAGTGCATTATTATGCCTGCCTCGAAGACCTGAGGTCTGGAAATCTCTGTGGAGGAAAGCGGACCCGAACCAGTGGACTGGCCAAGGCATAGGACATCGATCAATGAAAGCTCTCCAATATCACTTTTTTTCCCCCTTTTGAAGAAGTTACAGAAAAGTTGTGAAATACAGAAAACTATTTTGTGATAAAAAATAATTCCCATCCCAAGATCATTACTGTTAATATGATTTTTTCCTTTTAGATGTTTTTTTTTTCCATGCTTTTTAATATGGATATACCTACCCATGTATTTTTCCAAATTTGAGCGTGTACTAGGTATGTCTTTGTGTTCCCGTTTGGGCCCCTTAGCTTTCTGAGGTTTAAGGTCATTAAATACACTTGGAAGCTATCCCATCCAAGAACTAGATAATTTTAAGCATTACCCTCTGGTTGGGAATTTGGGTTATCACCTTAACGCTTTTTAGAGATAATGCTGTGTTATTTCTCATATGTCTTCTAAGTTTCTGGATGTGGATGATACTTGGAACGTATTTTCAAATTGCCTCCAAAAAAATTAAACCAACACACTTCCATTAACAGCAAGTTTTCTTGCTTGCTAACCAACACTAAATATTACAGATTTCACTATGATTTCTTTGCAATCTTTGTAAGAAAAAAACAGAACTTCCTTTTACATGTATTACTTGATATATCTATTTCTCTTGATGTATGCATTCAGTTTTTTTAGACTTTTTAATATATGAAGGATATTCTTTCCCTCTCAAACACATTGCAAACTTCCAGTTTATCATTTACCTTTTCCTTATACTGTTTTTGAACCTAAAGTACTGTAAATCCACTACTGTATATTCGAATTTACCAATATTTTACTTTATGGTTTTTTTATTATATATGTGGTCTTTGCAACTTTTTATGTTTGTATTGTTTTTTCCATTTAATCCATTTGTAATTTATTTTTTGCTCTTCCCAATGGAAAGATCAACTAAGTCCTAGAGCCTCTCACCCTTATTAGCAACTAAGAGCTCTAAACTCTTGGACTAATTCGATCAATCCTACAACAAGCCTATAAGGCAAGTTCCGTCGTGATCCCCATTTTTTAACGTGTGCGGGAACAAACTTTGCTTAAGGTCATTGAGCAATTAAGTGGTAGAGCCTGAGTTAGAACTTGAGTCTGGGCTCTTGACCCCAAAGCCATCCTGGCCTTGAGCTTACTATGCACCAGAGGGCTACCACGTGCGTGGACTCAGGGTCATTCCCTATCTGGGCATGAAATGGCGATCACGTATGCACCCCAGCCTTTCTCCCTTGCTAGTTAGCATCAGATCTCGTCTCTAATCCTGATGATGCTTCCTCTCGCCAGCTGTGAGCCTATCGGCAGCCTACCTCTTTTTTTTTTTTTTTTTAATCTTTTTTATTTATTTTTGGAACAGAGAGAGACAGAGCATGAACGGGGGAGGGGCAGAGAGAGAGGGAGACACAGAATCGGAAATAGGCTCCAGGCTCCGAGCCATCAGCCCAGAGCCTGACGCGGGGCTCGAACTCACAGACCGCGAGATCGTGACCCGGCTGAAGTCGGGCGCTTAACCGACTGCGCCACCCAGGCGCCCCCCGGCAGCCTACCTCTTAAGGCTCCACGAAAAGAAGGAACAGCCATCGCCCTGCAGAGAGCTCCTCCCTGGACTCTAAACACGTCATCGTTGGAAGTTCTGTTCACCACAGAACACAGACACAAAGGTCGGCCTTTCTTTGCCGGTTGCATAAGACAAGCCCAGGCCTTTATGAACACTCCGCGAGGATGGAAAATGGAAACGAATCCAGGCAGAAACACTTGCTTCTGGGGGTTTTAAATGCCTAACCAGCCAAAATCAGATTCTAGGGAGAACCATGTTCAGAATAAGAAATCAGGCAAGGATAAATAATATAAATTGACATCTTCAGCTAAGTTTTCCCTGTAGTGAGATTATATGTGTAAATACAAAGGTCCCGTGGGCAGCTCGGGGCCCACAGCCGCCTGTCCTCGAGGGCCGGGATCAGTGGGAGGGGCATGAATATAACCAAGTGATGGAAGTGCCTCAGGCTGCCGGGACCATCCAGGTAACCAGGGCTTCTCCTACAAGTGTCACAGACCTGGGACTTCTCCTGGCCCAGACCACTGACTTACTTTTCTCCCACAGAGTACGACCAATTCTGGTGTGTTTCTACACCCAGGATCCGTGGGCCACGTCACTTTTTTTTTTTTTTTTAAATGTTTATTCATTTTTCAGAGACAGAGACAGAGCATGAATGGGGAAGGGGCAGAGAGAGAGAGACACGGAATCCGAAGCAGGCTCCAGGCTCCGAGCTGTCAGCACAGAGCCCGACGCGGGGCTCGAACTCACAAACTGCGAGATCATGACCTAAGCCGCAGTCAGATGCTCAACTGACTGAGCCACCCAGGCGCCCTGGCCATGTCGTGTTTATATATGAAGCACTTCCGTTTTCAATCCAGGGGAAATGCAAAGTCCACTTTTAGCAATGCTTGAAGAAAATGCACCTAATGATCCCCTGATATTTTCATTCCATCTGAAAAGTTTGTTGGACTCTGTAGTAAGCTGAGTAGTGCTCCCCCACCAAGATGTCCATGGCCTAATCCCCAGAACCTATGAATAGTTTATCCTATAAGCAGAAGAAGCTTTGCAGATGTGGTGAAGGGTCTCCAGACGAGGGGATTATCCTACACCGCATGGGCGTGCCCAATGTAATCCTACGTGGGGCCGAACAAGAAAGAAGCAGGGAGGGGTGGGGAGAGAGAAGGTGTGACAACAGACTTCAGAGAACGGAGCCACAAGCCAAGGAGTGTGGGCGGCCTCTAGAAGCTGAAGAAGGGCAAGGGACGGATTCTCCCCTAGCGCCTCTGGAAGGAACTCGGCTCTGCTGACACCCTGATCTGAGCTCCATAAAGCCCATTTCTCCTGAACCGTAGGATGACGAATTTGTGTGTGTGTGTGTGTGTGTGTGTGTGTGTGTGTGTGTTTTCTTACATTCAAGGGAGAGAAAGAGCATGTGTGCGCACAAGCAGGAGAGGGGCAGAGAGAGAGAGAGAATCCCAAGCAGGTTCCTCGCTGTCAGTGCAGAGCCCAACGCGGGGCTCGGCCTCACCAACCGTGAGATTGTGACCCGAGCCGAGATCAAGAGTCAGACACTTAACCGACTGAGCCACCCAGACGCCCCCAGATTTGTGTTGTTTTAGGCCACTACGTTTGGTTATTCCAGAACAATAAGAAACCCATACAGACTCCAAGAGAGAGCAGCGGCAGGCCCCTCCTACCCCTCGCAATGAGTGCTTCCGGCCAAGTGGCCCTCCTGAACAAAGCCACTGAAAGGCAAGTTCTTGCTCCCAGCGGCCACAGGGATGCAACAGCTCCCGCTGGGTGAGACTCGGCCTGGGGCG
Source organism: Panthera leo (assembly GCF_018350215.1). Classification (NCBI taxonomy): domain Eukaryota; kingdom Metazoa; phylum Chordata; class Mammalia; order Carnivora; family Felidae; genus Panthera; species Panthera leo. Next base: position 15,343,242 of record NC_056680.1, on the reverse strand, counting down.
AAGTCTTGCCTCAGTTTTCTGGGTACTTCGTGTCTGGAGAGTTACTTCACCCTTCCGTGACTCCGTTGCTTTGTCCATAAAACGGAAGGTTATAAAGAATACGGTCCTTGGAACAGCACCTAGTACATGGCGAGCACACGATAAACGGCAGCTGTTCCTGTTGTTACTGCTTCGATCACAGAACCGAAAACCGGGCCAGATTTCCCCAGCGCTTCAGCCCCACGTGGCCCAGGAGGCCGGAGTCATTTGTTCATGACCTCGCCATCGCCTCCCAGCTCCAGATGCGGGGATACCATGTTGACAGCCTGAACTTGGCCGTGACGGGAGTAGGGACAGCATAGAAACCAGCAACCACCACAAATCAAACACCACAAATCCCCACGGCTGGGGCACCAGCACACCTTGGCCCAAACCACCTTGTTCCCTGATGATAGTGTCATCCCTTGTAGCATCAGGGTCATAAGAAAATGGCAGCCCATGTTTGTAAAATCAGTATACGTGCTCTCTCATCACGTAAAAAGGGGTTTCATTTTCCGGTAAGACACCAGGACAGTCAGCACTCGTTCTCAGCCTCCCCGTGTCCCCGGCACATCAGACCTGGTGGCCACGAGAACTCGCCCGAAGCCTGAAGCAGCCCGGGAACTGAGCCGTGAAAGGTAAGTCCAGGGCCGTCTCTCCCACCCCAAGGACTACAGGCGCACACGCAGCCCTTCACTCTGCCTTCCTGTGCTTCCTGTGCAAGCTTGCCTCACATCCAGAGGGCCACTCACCTCTGGGATGCTTCGATCAGTACCTCCTCACAAAGAAACATTCCCAGGAGACAAAATCACCACCAGTGCAGCACGACATCCAGTCTCAAGACTAAGGACCCAGGTAAAGAAACTGCCAATTCTTCACTCGCCAAGGGTCGCTTGGATTCCAGTACATCCTGTGAGCTAGGCACACCCTCAGTTCCAGATGTCTTTTCAAGGATGTTGGTGCGGTAAATGGTCTTGGGTGGTAGACACAGTGTCTCTCTTTGGAGCCAAAGTCAGGCGGGCTTACCGGTCATCGTAAGACTCAGGTTTCCTGAGCCTGGGTTTCCTCTTGCAATGCAGCCTGCTGCCCGTGCAGGGACCACCTGGCCCTCTTCATGGGGCCCTAGAGGTACGAGGGCCCAGGGAGTCCGTGTAAATGCCGATAAAGTAAAATGCCACTGGGGCACCTGGGTGGCTCAGTCGGCTAAGCGTCTAACTCTTGATTTCGGCTCAGGTCATGATCCCAGGGTCTTGGGATGCAGCCCTGTGTTGGGCTCCACACCGAGCGTTGAGCCTGCTTAAGATTCTCTCTCTCTCTCTCTCTCTCTCTCTCTCTCTCTCTCTCGGCACCTGGGGTGGCTCAGTCGGTTAAACGCCTGACTCTTGGTTTCGGCTCAGGTCATGATCTCACAGTTCGTGAGTTCAAGCCCCGCGTTGGGCTCTGTGCTGAAGGCGCAGAGCCTGCTGAAGATTCTCCCTCTCTCTCTGTCCCTCCCCTGCTCATGCTCTCTCTCTCTCTAAATAAATTAATGAAAAAAGATTCTCTCTCTGACCCTTTTTCTTGTTCACTTACACTCTCTCAAACAAACAAACAAACAAACAAAAAATGCTCCTGCTGGTGCTGCATTAACCTGTCCTTTGTCTCTGACCTAGGAGTCTCGTAACTTCCAGCAGGATCCATGACATCACCGCATGCTACCTTATTAGCGCTTGGACCTTTCATAGCTTTGACCCATACGTTCCTTTAAGGAGCCAGAGCTCCAAAAGAAGACCAAACCCAGTTAGCGAAAAGCACTGTCTGCACACTCCACACACACAAAAGAAAACCCGTTAACCACCATCATGTTGGAGGGCACTTTAATAGGCTACAAATTGATGTAATTTATTGTCATGATATTTTGAATCATTTTACAGCGACAATTTTGAAGAAGGATTCTGCAGTAACAATATTTTGAATCATCTTACAGCAACAGTACAATTTTGAAGAAGGATTTTGCAGTAACAATATTTTGAATCATCTTACAGCGACAGTACAATTTTGAAGAATTTTTTTTTTTATCGTAGAAGACGAGATACAGTGGAAAATCATTTCCCTGCATGGTGAAATTTTCATACACTATACGGAAATTTCCCACACCTGTCCAGCTCCGGCTCAGAACAAATAGCTACTGTATTTTACTCATTTTAGTCTATTACTTTTAAGACTGACTTCAAATCACCTGGAAGTTAGAACGTATTCCTGGCACAAAGGCGGACAGAGCCGTGACAGGTGCATCCAGCAACAAGGCTGATTTGGGGGTCAAGTCTTGCACACGTGGTTTCGAGGGAACCGGCAGGCATCACGGCTGCCAGACTTCCCCACGCACGGGAAATGGCCCGCACAAACCAGCCTGCCAAGGATGGGGGGGGGGGGGGTTCCAAATCATTCTCTCAGGTCCTGACATTTTTCCTTGTGTGAGGGTGACTGCAGCCCATGGCCACAGGGTGATGGCGGCGGGTGACGGTGATCAGAACTCCTTACTGCATTCGCCGCCCAGGACTCAACAGCACAACCTCGGTGGATTCGGCTGAGCGAGGTTTGCACCGGAGCACTGCCCTCGGAGAAAGGGGACACCCTGCTGCCACGTACAGGCGATTACCCAGACGGGATGAGACGCGCTTCCGCGATGAGGGATGAACAAAGCACTCTTTACCCACCGACAGGTGGGAGAGTAACCGCGAGGGGGAACAGCAGGCCAAACTACGTTCTTGGCTTTTCTCGGACCACCCTGGCGGTTTCTGAATGGCCCTCGCTGGGGAAGGGGCAGGGGGTGGGGAAGAAAAAAAACTAACGGCAAAATGAGGCAGGGGAGGAGGCCGGAGGCTGGCTTTGGGGTCTGGGATCAAACCTTAATTCTCCTGGTTTATCTAAAGCCCAAGAGCTATCTAGGGAACTCAGGAAGGGCTACGCGCTCTACCTGTTAAAATAAATGGATTCATCCTGGCCTACCAGGTGCTTGTGTCTTCTTTCTAGGTGCCTATAAATACAACCCCATTACAACTCTGTTTGGCTAACAGCTTACAGAACCACGTAGAGATAACCGCCTAGGCGACCATCTCTTCACGGCTCTCGCGCAAGAGCCCGAGAAGCAGAACTGGTGCGAGATTCCTACCCGCGCCCTCCCCGGGGCCCTGGACCACAAGAGAACTTGCTGCTCGGACTTCTAGGGTACCTGGAAATTCTCTTACTGTCCTTCCTTAACACTATAAAACCCCGTTTTGGCAGATGTCCCAATCACGTCCATCAAGGCCACTTAAAACATCACAATTAAAAAATTTAATCCCGAGACTTTTTTTTTAAAACTAACCTAGTTACCCACTTTGCACACAAATCCCTGCTTTTGACTGTCGCTCTCAGGCAGTTTTCTTCGCTTTCTGCCCGACTTGCAATCAGAGCAAAGGGGTGCCAGCAAGGCCAGAGACGTTCCTCGGTTGGCAAAGACGAGACACATCGGCTGGCTCCCTGGGCCCAGCTGGGAAGAGAGGGGTTCTCTCCCCACCCCTGGCCCCACGCGGCGCCAGGCTTCTGGAGGCTCGGCCTGTGGGACGGGATCGATGAGAGCACGCAGCCTGGGCTGAAGGGACATCTGGCCAAAGGATTCTAGCAGAACGAACTGAATAAACATAGGAGGCAACTCACGGTGCCCATTCTGTGCCTCCTGTAGCAACTGCCCCCGAAACGGGTCAAAACACGGCGCAGAACTGGAGCCGGGCCCACTGTAAAGTCTGCGAGTCCCGTGGGCCTCGGGCTCCGGTGACCGCCCTCCGTGGCCCCTGCTGCCCTGGGTGCGAGGCGGGGAGGCGGTGGTGAGCGGGGGCCAGGGCAATACTCCCAGACCAGCTGGCAGCAGTGACGTGACCCCCGACCTCCGGCAACAACACCGAGGCCAGGGGGCCCTCCCCACGGGCCGAGAGGGCGAACGGCAGGCAACCTCCTTTTTTAAGTCTTTTACACCGCCTCTTCATTGAAATACCGGGCGTACTGACGTCTGGCCTCGGGACTGTGACACGTCAGCGCACAGGTGGCCCTGAAATCCTGCCCGGGTGCGGCCCTCCCTTAGCCCCTCGCCACCCCGGGGAACCGACATGATGAAACGCGTCCGGCAACAGCACCCACGTTCAACTGGATCCACTCTCAGCTGACCTTCCGCTGAGATCACAGCGCCCTGACCCGCGGGAGTCTGGCCCGCGTGGAGGCCGAGACCCCTCACGCACCCACGGAGGCATCTCTGAGTTCAGCGTGACGGCCGAGTTCCTCCCGACGTGCGATTTGGTGAAGCCCTGACCTGTGAGGTATTTTTGTGCGCGTGGAAGACCGCAAGTGGAGGAAAACAACGAAAAACAAGAAAAGAAACAGACCAAAGCAGTGTACCTTCTGCGGGTTTCTTCGCAGGCCACGCCCGAGCCAAGCACTGGGCCAGAGACAGACGAGACACGGTGGAAAACGAACATGGTGATTTTTCCTGAGGCTCTCTGTCTCGTGCTGGCTGGAGATGTCGCTGTCACACACACGTGCACACACACATACACACACACACACACACACAGTCTCCTCGTGTATGCGCCAGCTCTCAGCACATGGGCAAGGCTTCCCCAAAGCCCGTGGTTAGATAAGCTACGACAGGCACAGAGATGTCCCCACACGGGATCCTGAGACTTGCCTCTGTGGGAGCGACTCCAAAGTCCCAGACTCTCGAGAGCTCCAGAGGAGGACGGTGCAAACAGGAGGGCAAAGGACGCCTGGTACCCGCACCCAAGTTCTCGTCCCAAACACGCCTCGCTATCGAACGGGGCAAACCTCCGCCCGGGCTCCCAGCTGCCTGTCAGGGAGTGAAGATTTGCAGGAGCAGGCAAGACGTTGTCAGCGTACGAGGAGGAAACCCCGGCTCGCTCAGTCCACAACTCGGCTCCGGTTTACCAAGCAGTTCTTCCTCGGACACAGAGCACGGGCACAGCTTCCCTCTTGCCACAATGCGGTTAAAATCTGCCATCACCCGACAGAAGAGCGGAGTCTCTGGGGCGGAGAGACGTCTCCAATAACGCTGCGTGTGCGTGTCGAGGGTGCAGTCTCAAATCATGTCGTGTGCGTGGGGGGGGTGGGGGCACCGGGGGTAATGTCTGGTGCGGGTGCTTTCCTAAAGGGACAGGGAGGGGCTGAAGGTATCGGCAGCTGAGCCCTCCTCAGAGGACACCGCGAAGTACGCTCAGGGCAAACTTTTCCCTCTAAAGCACGAGCTGTTCCCAGAGGGGCCCGGAGGGCTCCTTGGGGTGTCACACGCCATGCACCTGCTAGAGTATCTTCCTGAGTAATCCGATGAGGGCGGGGTGGCGGAGAAAGGCACTTGGAAAGTAACACCCACCAGACAGGGAGGTTGAAGGAGCGGCGCCCCACGCGTATACAGAAACTTACCTGCCTGGCCCCCCTCCCCACCCGCCCCCACCCCCGCGACCACCCCGTGGGGCCACTGGAATTAGCAGGCAGATGTCTGGCTTTGCGACGCTGGCTTCTGGTCGCCAACGCGAGGTCTGGAAGAGGCTCTCGCTAGAAGCGGTGCTGGTGGAGAGCTGCAGGGGAGGGGCTCTTCTCCAGTCTCTTGACGTGGCAGGAGTGACAGAACAGGTGGTCTTCCAGGGGGTAGCAGCGGTGGCCATCTTCGTCGTTGAGTTCCAGGCCGCAGTCCTGGGGGGGGGGGGGGGGGGGAGTGGAGGCAAAAATGTCCAGGGGGTAGCAGAACAGAACAAAAGGATCGCAAGACCGACCCCAAGGCCAGCGGCCCCAGGGAACCAGCAGAGGGCGCTGCGTGGTCGTGCGGTCCAGCCGAGGGGAGGTGCGGCAGGTCGCTATGGAGCACTTGAAACGGGGCGGTCAGAACCGAGCCGGGCGTCCGCAAATGCATGCCCCGCACTCCCAAGACTTAGGGCAGGACATGAATGTAAGGCAGTTCATGAAAAACCCTTGTATCGATTACATACTGAAATAACGTTTTGGATATACTGGGTGAATACAATATTGCAAGAGTGAATCCCACCTGTTTCTTTTGTCTTCTTTTTTAATTTGAGAGAGGAAGTGGGGGAGTAGGGCAGAGGGAGAGGGAGAGAATCTCAAGCAGGCTCCACACGCTCAGCACGGAGCCTGATGCGGGGCTCGATCCCACGACCCCGGGATCAGGGCCTGACCCCAAATCAAGAGTCAGACGCTCAACCGACTGAGCCACCCAGGCGCCCCCTTTTTCCTTTTTTAAGGCGGCTACTAGAAAACGAAAGCACACACACGACTTGAATTTGGGGCTCTCGGGTTCCTACGGGACAGCATGGCACTGAACGTGTGGAGAGGACGACGAGCAAATGTCCCCAGGGCTGGCAGTGAACTGGAGCCTCCCGCCGTCACCTCACCCGCTTCCCGTTCACCCCACCCACGGCGTCACACGGTAACTCTTCTCTCCTCCCATGGCTGAATCCGCTTAATCCTGGCTGAACCTCCGCGGGCGCTTCAAGCGTTTGCCCCCTTCACAAGGGCTGGCGAGGGGGCGAGCCCCGGCCTGCCTGACGGTCACGGGGTGGCCGTGGCTTCTTTAGCCCGGGCGTGACACGAGCTAAGAGAGGGGGCAGATGGGCCCCACACGCACGCACTCCACACCAACCAGGGACGTTGGGTGGGTTTCCAACCAGGGAGAGGGGTGGGATTCTTTGTGATCTCCAGGGCTCAGCTCAGAAAGGGGCTCTTGGCAGACAGACCAGCCTACAAGCTGGAGGGGAGGGTGTCTATTCCCCCAAGTCACTCAGCTGCCTGACAATGTGGCACGTGAAACCCCACGCCCCCCCCGCGCCCCCTCCCCCCCCCCCCCCCCCCCCCCCCCCGCTCAGCTGCGGTGGCTTCCGGACTCGGCTGTTAACAAATGCGGGGAAGGCAGCAAAGACCCCCCTGTCCCCAACACCTGCATCTCCTCCGACCTCCCCCACAAATCAGGCTGCACCCCTTGACCTGGAGGGCAGCTCTGGAGGGCAGCCCTCGACCACACCCTGCTGACCACCTCAGGCCCCGGTCAACCCAGGAGGCCTTCCTCTTGTACTGTTGAAACGGGCCTGGGGAGTCTGGGCAGGGAGGCGCCTACCTCGCAGTGGTAGCACTCCACGTGGAAGTCTCTGTCCATGGACACGACGCGGATGGTCTCATCTGAGCCCTGGACGGAAGGAAAGTAAGAACAAGAGGCCGGTTGGGGGACCCGTGAGATTCCCAAGGCGACAAGTAGGTGGCCTCAGAAGAGCACAGCTCTGTAGTGAAGTCCCACACCGGCTGGAAAAAGGACACCTTGAACCGATGAGAGAGGAAGTCGGAGGGACAGCAGCCACACCTTCTGGAACGTCAGGGTCAACACTGAGAAAACCACCTCCTTTCATGGAGAGTGAGGTTTTAAAAGAGAAAATGAATGAAAGGCAGGTTTTCTGCTCACCTTCTAATCTAGGAGTCACTATCAAGTCAGGCAGTTGGACGACTGTAGGGACGAATGGGCCACAAGAAGGGCACTGGGCTGGGGAAGCCAGTTAATACGAAAGGGCCTTCTTGGTGAGGACACTATTAGGGTCAGAGGTGAGATTTCAGAAGGATTTTCTGATTTTTTTTTTTTAATGTTTACTTATTTATTTATTTAAATATTTTATTTATTCATTTACTTTGGAGAAAGAGAGCGAGAGAGAGAGAGAGAGAGAGAGAGAGAGGGAGACACGGAATCCGAAGCGGGCTCCCGGCTCCGAGCGGTCAGCACAGAGCCCGACGCGGGGCTCCAACTCGTGAACTGGGAGATCACGACCTGAGCCGAGGTTGTGAGGTCACGACCGAGCTGAACTGACTGAGCCACCCAGGCGCCCCAGAAGGACTTTCTAAAAGGTAGAAGGACAGGACACAGATCTTTGTAAGCGACCCGAGGGACGTATTCGTGTCAGGGAGCCGCCAGGAGCAGGTGTGAAAGAGCACCTTACCTCGGGTGGAAGGATGGGAAGCCCACAGGCTGCACACTTGGGGGCCAGCACCCTGCCGAGAGAAGCGCAGAAGCAGTAAAGGGAGTGTTGTGCTGTCTCTGGGAGGCAAGACCCCGGAGCCTTCCTCAGGGCCGGCCTCCCACCCATCGCTCGTCAGGCGAACCCCTCCAGCCCTCGCATCGAGGCAGCCCGGCTCATTCTCTGGGAGGTGTTTCAGTCGTGCCGCGGGATCGCTCCCCGGCGGCAACAAGCATACCCGGACGCTCTCCCCACAACCTACTAGGGATGGAGACGGCCCTGTTTACTTCCCTCCGGGTGCCCGGCACAGGCCCAGGCAGATCGAGGGTGGCGGTGCCCAGCGCCGAATCGCTGCCTTTGGAAGTTAAAGCTGGAGCCACCGGGCCTGACAGATGCCTCCCGAGCCTCGAGAGGATCTGATCACAGGGCTTTGGGGCTCTGTGTTTTCCAGTAAACGTGGTTCTGTAACCACCTCCTGTCTGCACCGGCATCGGCCGACCTCCCGACTGTGGACTAAGGTACAGGCCTGCGGAGGCGCCCCGGCGGGTGTCCATCCCTCACTCCGTGAGATCAGCGTGGCCCGCACGCGCGGCCCCTCTCCGCCCCACCCCTCCTCACTTGTGGTAATCTCGGACACAGTAGATCTTGTTCTCGGAGTCCACGGTGAAGGGCACCCCGTCCAGGCACTCGTTGCAGATGACGCAGCGGAAGCAGCCGGGGTGGTAGGACTTCCCGAGGGCCTGCAGGATCTGGGGGCAGAAGGCGAGAGAGGCCAGGGCTCGGCGGGGATTTTGGAGAAGGCGTGGACGGCGGGAAGGAGAAGAACGCGTCGGGCCGAGGGACCGCAGGTGCAATCACGCTGCACGGCACACGCCCATCCCAGAGTCACTTGGATCAAGGTCAAGAGATGGCAGGGCGGGGAAGGCAAATCTAGGTAAATGCATCCACAGGAGGAAGTCAGACAGGATCCTTCTCCTGTGCGTAACCCTCCAGGGGAGAATTCAGGGGGCTCTTCCGCAGTTCTCTGCAGGAAAGGATGCGAAGCAGGGCCACAGAGGGCTCCATCCCAAGCCCCTTCACGTCTGCCTCCCAGGTGCCCCTTCTAAGCGGCTTTCACTCCGCAGCGGGATAATCCACGAACTGTGGCTCGACCACGGGTTACTTCAAATCCAAGCCTAAGCAGAGCCTCTTTGGCTGCTGTTGTTTTTAAACCCGAGACGGAGAGAAGGCTCCACAAGCCTTAGTGCCATTTGATCTGGTTGTGATGCCCGGACAGGTAAGAGGCAGTCCTGGAACCAGGACAGAGCCGAGACAAGGTAGGAGAGAGAAGAGATGTGAAGAACACCCTTGGTGAGGTCAGCCGGTGAGCAAATTACCTCCCGGCGGAACTGCCTGCCTCCAAGCCCGTTGCTGGGTGGCGTAATACAGCTTTCCTATCAAGTCAGCGCATCTCACAGCGTGGTCCCCGGACCCGCAGTATCCACACCCTCCGGGAACGTGTTAAAAAAATGTCCATTCCCAGGCCCCAGCCCGGCTCTCCAGAATCAGAAGTTCTAGGGTAAACCCTGGCACGTAGTGTTTTCGTACCATGATTCCAATGCGTGCGAAAGTCTGAGAACCACTGGTCTGCGTCCCAACAAGTCTGGGTTTTTCTATAATTTGCAGCTGAAAGCATTTTCACCGACTCAATAGGAGATTCACTTCTGTGCTCACCTGTGCCACGAAACGTAGCACGAACAGCTGAACTACGGGGTCAACACCCGCAAGGATGTCGCTAAAATGCCCGGGTGCGAGGAACGCACAGACAGTTAGCAGCACCCCGGAGGGGGGGGCCACACAGAATGCTTTCAACTAGGCAGCAGGAAGGGGGCTTGCGACTGAGGAAAACCTTGTTGGTGCATGTGACACCTGCAGGAAGGGTGTGCTCCAGAGCCCGACGCTTCCCCCTCCAAGGCCAACGCCACACCTCGCACGCCGCAGCCAAGGGGGCGAGCCGGGGGCTTCGTGTGCTCTGAAGGCTCAGCTTTCCAGCTTCCTCATTCCCTCCGGTGTGGCACTAACCTTCGGGGCCCCTTTCAATCCGCAGGAAGCTGCCAAAGTGGGAAGAACCACCAGCCGGGCTTCCAAAGTCCACTTGGCAATCTGGACCTTGGAATGCATTCTGCTCCCAGGCTAATGCTGTCTTGGCAGAAGGGACCCTGAAATTAACTTAACCCACAACGTGCCTAAAGTGCACTCTGACTCACTGTGATCTTTCTTTTTACTGTGGGAAAATGCCCAGTTTCAGCCTGCAGGCTAGGAGTATCCCACTCTACTAAGGGGGCAGGTGAGGGGCACAGATGGTTTATACAAAGAATTGGACAACTGGTTGGTTGTCTTGGAGGACCAAGAATGGTTTTGAAGGGATCTTTCTCTGCATTGTAAAAACTCTTGGCAACAGTGAAGGGTTCTGGTTTAATTTTTTTTAACCGTTTATATATTTTTGAGAGAGAGAGAGAGAGACAGAGCATGAGCAGGGAGGGGCAGAGAGAGAGGGAGACACCGAATCGGAAGCAGGCTCCAGGCTCTGAGCCATCAGCACAGAGCCCGATGCGGGGCTCAAAGTCACGGATTGCGAGATCGTGACCCGAGCCGAAGTCGGATGCTCAACCGACTGAGCCACCCAGGCACGCCTGAAGGGTTCTGGTTTTAAAAGAGGGGGTCACTACCGGGCAGGCATTTGCCAAAAGTTTCCAAGTCCTAGAGAAGACCGGCAAGGGCCCAGGTCCAACTTCGCATTATCCTCGTGGGGTAGACATGGTTCCAAAGCTTCGTTCTTTCCCTTCCTGTATGCAAGGCTGGCCCTCACTTCAAGGAGTGGAAGAGGAGAGGGGCGCCTGGGTGGCTCGGTCGGTGAGGCATCCGACTTCAACTCAGGTCATGATCTCACCGTTCCCGACTTCGAGCCCCACGTCAGGCTCTGCGCTGACAGCTTGGAGCCTGGAACCTATTTCAGATTCTGTCTCTCTTTCTCTCTCTCTGCCCCTCCCCTGCTCACGCTCTGTCTCTCTCTCTCTCTCAAAAATAAAATAAATGTTAAAAAATTTTTGAAGAGGGGTGCCTGGGAGGCTCAGTCGGTGAAGTGTCCGACTCTTGGTTTCTTTTTTTTTTTTTTTTTTTTAATTTTTTTTTTTTTTCAACGTTTTTAATTTATTTTTGGGACAGAGAGAGACAGAGCATGAACGGGGGAGGGGCAGAGAGAGAGGGAGACACAGAATCGGAAACAGGCTCCAGGCTCCGAGCCATCAGCCCAGAGCCCGACGCGGGGCTCGAACTCACGGACCGCGAGATCGTGACCTGGCTGAAGTCGGACGCTTAACCGACTGCGCCACCCAGGCGCCCCCGACTCTTGGTTTCTGCTCAGGTCATGATCTCGAGGTTCATGGGTTCAAGCTTCCACATTGTCTGTGCTGACGGCCTGCTTAGGATTCTCTCTCTCTCCTCTCTCTCTGCCCCTCCCCTGCTCTCTCCCTCCCCCTCTCTTAAAATAAATAAATAAACTTAACAAGAAAAAAAAAAGTGGAGGAGATCTTCCCCATCTCGTGAATTGAGACTGGCCTCGTGATGTTCTTTGATTAACAGAATGAGGAAGAAATGATGTTCAGAAACTTCTGAGCTGAGGACTTAAGAAGCCTGACAGCTTCCCTTCCTCTCTCTAGAAGGGAAGCTGTCCAGGCTAGACTACTGAATGAGGTCAGCAGCCTCGGAGAGAAAGGCCTGGAGGGGAGAGGCCATCTCTGGCACTCAACTGTGACACCAGCTGAACGCAGCTGAGTGAGTGACCCCAGCCAACGCCACACGGAGCAGAAGAATCATCCCGCTGAGCCCTGACGTAATTCCGTGAATCACGATAAATAAGTCACTGGAGTTTAAAAAAATTTTTTAATGTTTATTTTTGAGAGAGAGCGTGCATGGGAGCGGGGGAGGGGCAGAGAGAGAGGGAGACACAGAATCCGAAGCAGGCTCCAGGCTCTGAACTGTCTGCACAGAGCCCCATGCGGGGCTCAAACCCCTAAACCATGAGATCACGACCTGAGCTGAAGTCAACACTTAACCAACTGAGCCACCCAGGCGCCCCAAATCACTGTTGTTTGAAACCACCACATCATGGGGTGGTTTACTATGCAGCAATAGGTAAATGAGGTGCTCTGAGGCCCAAAGAAGGCTTAGGATACCCAGAAGTAAGAACAGGGTATAATCCCATTCATAACTTTGGACACTGTTGACCTCGTATGTGGAGGGTTTGTTAGAAGGACTCGAAAATCACGGACAAATTCTCCTAACGAAATAGATCCCTATGGAGGACTGGCTGGCATCCGTGGAAGGTAGGGGTGAGGGTGTGGGCTCCCGCCTGCCTCCCCTGGGGAAGTGGGTGGAGAGCCATGCTCCCCAGGGAGGTCTTGGCTACTAACGAGGACCCAGCTCTCACAGGGGCTGAGCTCCACTGTCGTGTGTCAGAGCCGGGACAACGGCAGGCTTCTCCTTGTGAACAGGGAGGGCTCAGTTCACCTCTGTGTTATACATGTTAGCACAGAGCCGGCAGAAATGAGCGCTTGTGTCCAACAACACGCCCAAGAGTGTTCACAGCAGCTTTATTCATAAATAGCCTTCAGACTGGAAACCATCCAAATCCCCATCGGCTGGATAATAGGCCCCCAAACTGCTGTACCCATACAATGGGAGTCTATCTAGCAATGAAAATAAATGAACTACGGACACAGGCAACAACATGCGTGAACCTCAAAAACATTTTCTTTTTTTTTTTTTAAGTGTATTTATTTATTTTGAGAGAGTGAGAGCGCAGGTATGTGTGCACAAGTGAGGGAGGGGCAGAGAGAGAGCGAGAGCGAGAGCGAGAGAGAGAGAGAGAGAGAGAGAATCCCAAGCAGGCTCCACACTGTCAGTGCAGAGCCCAATGCGGGGCTCAAACTCACAAACCGCGAGATCGTGACCTGAGCTGAAATCGAGAGTCAGATGCTCAACCGACTGAGCCACCCAGGCTCCTGCCCCCCTTCCCCACGCTCAAAAACATTTTCTAAGGGAGAAAACGCAGACCCAAAGGACTCGATACTATATGATTCCATTTATATGAAGTTCCAGGACCAGCAAAACGAATCTGGAGCGAGAGAGGGGACCTTTGGAGGAGGGGGTCTGGACTGGGAGGAAGACAAGAAGGAAATTTCTGGGGTGTGGGATGTGGGAAACATCCGTATTTTGACCTGGGTAGTGGTTACACAGGTATATGCACATGTAAAATTTCATTCGCCTGTACGCTTAAAACGTACACCCTTTATTCTGTGAGCTGTTTCTCAACAAAAAGGTAAAAGGAAAAAACAGCAACAATTAGCAATTCCCTTCTCCAGAATGGAATGAATGGGTCAGCTTAGAGAGAGACTGAATTCTTTCCAGCTAAAAGAAGATTATAGGGGTGCCTGGGTGGCTCAAGTGGTTGAGTGTCTGACTCTTGATTCCGGCTCAGATCATGATACCAGGGTCTTGGGATCGAGCCCAGCATCGGGCTCCATGGAGCCTGCTTAAGATTCTCTCTCTCTTGCTCAAATAAAAAAAAAATGTTTTAAATCAAAGAAACTTTAAAAAGAATATCGTACAATGATTTTCTTCGACCAGTGCGTTAAAGAAATTCTTAAGGCCTGATCTCCGGTGCTGGACAATTTGATCCCTCAGACAGACTAAGTATTCTGTGTTTGTTAACCTCACAGCCTTACCCAATAAGGAGACCAGGAAAGAAAAACCGTCCCCACTGGAGAGATAAACGCACTGAGGCCCAAGACAAGCTCAGAGAGCCAGCTGTGTCTTGCTCTGCTGTCTCAGAACTAAAGACAGCCGCCCCTGTCCCCCAAACTCATCTTAGGAACAGACGGAGCCAGGCAGAACGTGGGGGACCAAGAACCGTGTTTACCCGACTTTCTGTACCCAACTCCGAGGTAGATGACGTCTAGCATCTGGCGTCTCACCCGGGACACCACGAGGACCACAGAAAATGAGAGGGAGGCCGGTGTGATCCCAACAGCCCAGGGGAGAGAACATCATCAGAAACACAGCATCGTGGGGACTACACGGCTAAGGATGCTGAGGCCGCTCAAAGCCAACAACGGGGTTTCTCCTAGGACAAGCAGAGCTGTGTCACACAGGGTCTTTTCTTAATAAAACCAGATGCGACCACAAACAAGGGTAGGAAACACAGTCCTCAACTACCGATTTCTTCTTTTCTGTGACCGTCTCCCCCCTCCCCCCGCTGCCATAATCTTGCTTGGTGACCCGACTGACTCACCATATCCATGATCAGATGTCCACAAAGGAAACACCTGTCGGCAGATTGCTGGAACCCGGAGTACTGCGGAGGAGAAAGAAAGCAAAGGTAAACCCGTCAGGGCACAGATGGCCCGGCCACTTGCCCGCCAGTCACGAGGACGACATCTTCGCAGAGAGATGTGTCCCACTAGACCGGAATCTGTCATTTCTCAGAACACAGGTTGTGGGATGTGGGTTGTGGGATGAATCACGAAATATCCCGTGCCACAGAGCCATTGCTGACACTGATGCCACTCGCCCTAACAACAGCTGCGTCTGGGCACCCACGACATGCCAGGCTCTGTCTCTAGGCCAGTGGTTCTCAAAGAGGAGTCCCCCGGAATCACCTGGGAACTTGTGAAAAATGCATATTTGGGCTCCATCCCGGACCTACTGACTGGGAAACTCTGGGGTGGGACCCGGTGATCTGTGTGTTCACAAAGCCTTGCAGGGGACTCTGATGCAGGCTTAAGCCTGACACCAGCACTCTAGTCCTTAAACCCATTTTTTATGTTTTTAATGTTTTATTTATTTTTGAGAAGGACAGGCAGACAGAGACTGAATGTGAGTGGAGGAGGGGCAGAGAGAGAAGGAGACACAGAATCTGAAGCAGGCTCCGGGCTCCGAGCTGTCAGCACAGGGCCCGACGCGGGGCTCGAACTCACGAGCCGCGAGATCGTGACCTGAGCCGAAGCCGGACGCTTAACTGACTGAGCCACCCAGGCGCCCCTTAAGACAATTCTTAAAACAAGGTATGTACCGTACCATTTCTCAGATGGAAACAAGGGAAGCTCAGAGAGGGTAAGCGACCTGTACAAGGTCACACAGCCTATAAGGGGTAAGGATACGATTCAAACTCAAGTCTGGCTCTGGTTAGCCAATGCCTTCACTGTCAAAGAAACTTGGTAAAGACTCTCTACCTTACTTTACCAAAACACACAGGCACACGCAACTATAAGCAGTGGAACGGGAGAGACACCAGGTAGGCTCTGGACCACAGGCAGCTTCTGCACAGGCTTCGAGCCCCGGAGACGTGGGGCCTGGGCGGGCTGGCTTGACACACAGGTAGCGTGGCTGAGCCACACTGGCTTTGGGAAGCTAAGCGGGGCCCAGGGAGGCCGCGGCGGCACGAGGGTCAATGCTTGGCCACGTTCTGGGAGAGGTGGGAAGGAGGAGGGGCCGAGGACGAACCTAGGACGCAGATCTCAGGGAGGAGGACCCAAGGCGACCTGGTGTTTCTGCTTCAGACAAGTGGCTATGGAAAGGCTGGGGTGGCCGGCAGGTGCTGGCCGGGCTGGAGCTCGGGTCTGGGAGTCCCTGGCCCGTGGGTGGACTTCTGAAGCGTGACAGAGCCCGGATGCCCGCAGACAGCAGACAGGGTTCAAGGTAACGCAGGCCCGAACCCCAGGGCACAGGTTTAAGACAGAGCGGTGGGGGAGGCGGAAATGAGCAGAGCACAGGAGGACAGGCCAAGCGAGCCTGAGTCCCTCCCAAGCACAAAGCTCTGGGGTCTGTCCTCTGCTTCGGGGACAAGCACCACCCCAGGCATCCTCAGAAGGAAAGTCGGGACCCCCTTTCTCTGGCAGCGCTCCGTTTTCTGCCAGCACAGGAAACCCCGGAGAGAAACCACACTGTTGTACCCGGCCTGGGCCTCCCCACAGTCTCCCCCTGACTCCGGTCCCGACTCAGGGCAGGGGAAGTCCGGGGATGAACTCACCAGGAAGTCCTCCTCGCAAAACACCTTGCCGTTGACAAAATAAAAGGCTTTTCCTCTCAGCTTCCGGCCTGAGGAGAAAACGCAAAGGCGGCGTAAGAAGAAAATGTTGATACGAGGTGAAAAAAGGAGGAACAAAGGTAAAATGTTTTTAAGCAGAAACAAACGTGCAAAACAAATGTCAACCGTCAATAACGGTCCGTGATTGCTGAAAGCCGCCAGTGGCCGTGGCCGTGGCGATGGGCAGGCTGAGGCCGGGAGACCAGGCCCCTGGTGGGTGCCGTGTGGCAGGGGACCCCAGCACTGCCTTGGGACTCATCCCACACCCTCTTCCCCCACTTCCACTCTGCTGAGGAGGAAACCAGTGAGACATTTGGTGACAGGACGACAGAGGTGCGCTCAGTGGGGGTACAGGCTATAGTCCGTTGGGGAGCCGTTTCCCACAGGTATTTGGGACGTTATCTTTGACAGGTTCTCCAGGGGACATTGGTGACAACCTATCAGGAAAGTCCTGTAAATTGGTCACCTTTTTTTTTTTTTAACGCTTACGTATTTTTGAGAGAAAGAACGTGCGAGCAGGGGAGGGGCAGAGAGCCCGATGCGGGCCTCGAACTCACGAACCACGAGATCATGACTGGAGCTGAAGTTGGATGTTTAACCGACGGAGCCACCCAGGCGCCCCAACAGCTCAACTTTATTCTCCTTACTTCGTGTATCTTTTCATCTTTGCAACCACGGAAAATACACATTGTTGGACGGATAATGACTTTTCCTGTTTCCTCCTGATCTAAATGGGGCAAAAAGGAGTGGGAAAAATACAAAGCACCCTGGGCTCCTTAGATGTCGCTTTGTAGTTTCCGTAAAGCTAGGACGCTGACAAGAACAGCATACTTTATCAATTCCATTGACCCCTTATGAAAAAATACAGGGTCACATGTTCAAGGTGAAGCAGGAGCGTCTTTACGGGAGACCCTGGGGCTGTGACCCAGCAAGCAGCATTCTCAGATCTGAGAACACTGCCAGGGCCAGGCACAAAGCACACACGACAGACTCCGTGGAAGTTTCAAAAACTGAATGAAGTCTACACTGGTGAAATGACGCCCCTTGGAGCCAGGGTCCACAACGCGAAAGCAAAGTCATCAACGTCACAAACACTGACAGTGCTTGAGACAGAGACGTGACCTTGATAAACTACTGAGTGCCTCACCTGGGACTCCCAGAGCAAGCAAAGAGCACCAGGTGACGGAGAAAAGCCTGGTGATGTCGACCTGTTGGGAGCCTATAGAGGACTTGGGGAGTGTCAGTGCAGAGGAAAAGTCACAAAAAAGGAAATGCATTTAACTACAAAAGCAAAAAACCTCCAGATGGATTACAGACCTCAGTGTAAAAAAGGAAAAGTATCGTAAGAAAACGCGGGGCGCCTGGGTGGCTCAGTCGGTTAAGCGTCCAACTTCGGCTCAAGTCACGATCTCACAGTCCGTGGGTTCGAGCCCTGCGTCGGGCTCTGTGCTGACAGCTCGAAGCCTGGAGCCTGCTTCGGATTCTGTCTCCCTCACTCTGCCTCTCCCCCGTTTATGTTCTGTCTCTGTCTCTCAAATACAAATAAACATTGAAAAAAAATTTTTTTTAAAGAACTTTTTAATGCTCTGAATTTTAATGCTGCACTTCTTGGGGATATAATGTAGTTTCAACTGAGCCTCATAGGAGGAGGGTTTACCAACTGGTCTAACTGAAGGCAATGCATGCTTTCGTTGAAGAGATAAAAGGAAAGCCCGGCCGGAAGCCAGAAGATGGCTCCAATCCATGTAACAAGGCACTAGCATCTAAAACATAAAGAACACCAACCCACCAAGACAACCCAACGGAAAAAACGAGCGGAGGAGAAGCAGCGAAGGTGCAGAGAAGAGAAAATCTGTTAAACTCTAGGCAGTAACTATTTTAAAAGATGTTCAAACCCACCAGCAATCAGGATATGCAAACTAAAACCATGAGATGCTATCTCATTCCCAGATGGGCTCAAATCACTAAGCCTGACAGTACCGAGTCTTTTTTTTTTTTGAATGTTTATTTATTTTTGAAGGAGAGACAGCATGAGCAGGGGAGGGGCAGAGAGAGAGGGAGACACAGAATCGGAAGCAGGCTCCGGGCTCCGAGCTGTCAGCACAGAGCCCGACGCGGGGCTCAATCTCACGAGCTGCAAGATCATGACCTGAGCCGAAGTCTGACGCTCAACTGACTGAGCCACCAGGCGCCCCCTGAGTCTTTTTTTTTTTTTTAATGTTTATTTATTTTGAGAGAGAGCACGCACGTGCATACGAGTGGGGGAGGGGCAGAGAGAGAGAGAGAGACAGACAGAGAGAATCCTAAGCAGGCTCTGCACCATCAGCGCAGAGCCGGATGCAGGGTTCGAACCCACAAACCACAAGATCATGACCTGAGCGGAGATCAAGAGTCGGACGCTTAACTGACCCAGGCGCCCCCTGACAGTACAGAGTCTTGATGAAGGTGTGGGGACAACAGAAAAGCCTTTCACGCTGCTGGTGGGAGGGCCAATTGGCATGAGCCCTTTGGCAAAAATTTGGCAAGAGCCGATATCGCTGAAAATCCACACTACCCGCCACATACTCCTAAGGACGCCCCTTGAGAAGATGTCCCAAGGGCCATGTACGGTTGTTCACTACAGCACTGCAGTGAAAACCTAGACAGCCAGCAGCATCCATCCACGTCCCCGTCCACCCGTATAGAAAAACTGATAAAACACACTGAGGAAGAGGGGCACGTGGGTGGCTCGGTCGGTTAAGCGTCCGACTTTGGCTCAGGTCGTGATCTCGCGGTTCATGGGTTCAAGCCCCACGTCAGGGTCTGTGCTGACAGCTCGGAGCCTGGAGCCTGCTTCGGATTTTGTGTCTCCCTCTCTGTCTGCTTCTCCCCCACTCATACTCTCTGTCTCTCTCCCTCTCAGAAATAAACATTAAAAAAAATTTTTTAATAAGTAAATAAAAGGGGGTATAAAAGTGTGTTTGTGCGTGTTTGTACAGATATGGATACACAGGCTCACACACCTATATGATGGCAAAATTACACGTGTTCATACACGTCAGATGTATACCAGATGTTAATAGTCATTGTCTCTGGGTATAGAAAATGGGTGATCTTTAGTTTTTTTCCTACAATGACTATGTATCAATTTTCACAGCCTGAAACAAATTGTAGTGGGGTGAGGGAGTGTGAGAAGAGCAATGGGACATACGCTAGAAGGCCACAGTGCAAGTCTCTGGTTCTCCAAACCTTTTCTCCTGTCCTTCCCTCAAGCTAGTTACCCTCACTTCTAGAAGGTTCTAGAACCTTCACAAGTGTTTCCTGACTCTGCGAAACTAGGGTAATAAGAATGAGCACTTACAGCTAAGTGATTTCAGGGTTCACTAACAGAATCCCCTTTACGGCCATGGAAGTTCATTTTAATCATTTTACTTACTTATAACTTTCCCCTCTATGGGAACATTCTAGAGAATTCAAAGTTTTACAAAGGAAAATGATAACCAACTAGAGCATCCCCTCTCCACTCTTTGTCCCCACTAGGCACCTGGGTGAGAGCCTCCAGTCCCTCCCTGGCAACCAAGGCGACAAGGACACAAAGAGCCCACCACGAAGGAAGACGATGCCCACACTGTCTGACCACAAGTAAAGTCCAAGTCCAGCCCGGTGAGCGGGGCTCCCTTGTTTTGCTGCCCCTGGGTTCTGAGAGGAAAAGAGCCGAAGCTGCAGGTTCCAACGCGGCCACTGAAGAGAGCAGTGGGCCATCTGGAAACAGCACAGGACTTCCTAGACAGAGATGAGGCCTCTGGTCCAATGCTGAGAACACTGAGCTCTGATTCCAGGAATAGGGTCCAGGAAGTTCTAAGGAGCCTGAGCTGGGAATTAACTTTTTGTGTTAATAGAGGGGCATGTTACCTCTGTTCCAAAATCATAGAGGAAGATTATTAAACACGCCAGAGCACTGAGTGCTCTAGTGGTCTAAGAAACGCAAATCAAACGAGCTTTTTCACTTATAACATCAACAAAGATTTTTTCAGATGACAGCAGTCATTTATGACTGCTGCCCCTGCGTATTTCTGTAAGCTACTTAATGAGCATGTAAAATGATAAACTGCCCCCCCCCCCGGGGGGAGGCAACTCTAAAATGTTTCTCTCTGACTCACTGTGGCTGTCTGGGACTTTGCTTAAGGAAAGGATCAGAAATGTGGATAAATATTTACTTAGGTCCAAATTGGAAACCTGAGGAGAAGTGATTATATAAAACAGTACATCTAAATGATGCAATATTATGTAGTCATTTAAAATACCGTTCAATGGGGCGCCTGGGTGGCTCAGTCGGTTGAGTGGCCGACTTCAGCTCAGGTCATGATCTCGCGGTCCATGAGTTCGAGCCCCGCGTCAGGCTCTGTGCTGACAGTTCAGAGCCTGGAGCCTGTTTCAGATTCTGTGTCTCCCTCTCTCTGACCCTCCCCCATTCATGCTCTGTCTCTCCCTGTCTCAAAAATAAATAAACGTTAAAAAATAAATAAATAAATAAATAAATAAAATAAAATAAAATAAAATAAAATAAAATACCGTTCAAATAACTGCTATAGTGATGCTGCAAATGCTTTCACTATACAAAGTTACTCAAAATACCAGACAGAGACAGCACAAGCAGGGGAGGGGCAGAGAGACAGAGAATCCCAAGCAGGCTCTGTGCTGCCAGCACAGGGCCAGATGTGGGGCTCAAACCCACGAACTGTGGGATCATGACCTGAGCCGAAACCAAGAGTTGGTGGTTCAGTGGACTGAGCCACCCAGGCGCCCCCGCGTGTGCTTTCAAGAGGATAATTATTTAAAAGTGTCTAGTAAATGCAGCACTGGTATGTTGTATTAAGGGGAATTTCTCTTACTGCTTTAGACATTTCAACATTTGAAAAGTTTTTTCTAGTATCAGGGACACCAGTAGGTGGTATTAGAATTTCACTGTTTGCTTTTATACGCTCTTATAGCATGTATGTCTGGAATTCTGTATTCAGGAATTTGAAAAACAATACTGTAATTGTTGAAAGAAACCCCTGAAGTAATAGCATGAAAAGTAAGAAAGCAAGATCTAAAAACTGTGTATTTCAACTACGTAAAGAAGAAATTCAAAGAAAAAAAAAAAAAATCTGCCCAAGACCAATAGTGCCTCTGGTGGACATACGTGGTAACTGCATGGTTGCGGGGAGGAGGAAGGTATTTGCTAATTGTTTGCTTCTTTAGACTCTCCTGTGCTTCCCCAAACTTTTAAGAATGAGCAGGTAGGACTTTAATCATCCTTTACAAAACTGCCCAGCTGGCTAGACAAACACTGTGGCTGCCAGTCCCCAGAGCTGAGAAGTCCTGTGTCCAGACCCCAGGGGCCAAAGGAAGGGCTTAAAGGCTACATCTGCTTTTCCTTCATTCCAAAATAATAGTAGTAGTAGTAGTAATAATAATAATAATAATAATAATAATAATATATAATAAAATATATATTTAATACATTATAATATATACTTATATATAATATATTATATTGTTAATATGTAATATAGTATATTATTAATACACACTAACATTAATATATATCAATTATATATTAACATATATTATATAATATATTACTAATATAATAATTATATATCAATTATGTTATTAATAATATATAATTTATATTATTATTATTGAGGGGGCACCTGGGTGGCTCAGTCGGTTAAGCGTCCAAGTGTCCGACTCTTGATTTCTTCTCTGGTCATGGTCTCATGGTTTGGGAGAGCTTGAGCCCCACGTCGGGCTCTGTGCTAACAGCACAGAGCCTGCTTGGGATTCTCTCTCTCTTTCTCTCTCTCTCAAAATCAACTTTAAAAAAAAATCTTAAAATAATTGAGGGCTCCCCACAGGAAAACGGTGGGCGCGCTCTGAAGGACTCAAACTCCACTTTTTAGCTCAGCTTTAAATTTTTTTTTTTTTAACGTTTATTTATTTTTGAGACAGAGAGATACAGAGCATGAATGGGGGAGGGGCAGAGAGAGGGGGAGACACAGAATCTGAAACAGGCTCCAGGCTCTGAGCTGTTGGCACAGAGCCCGACGCGGGGCTTGAACTCATGGACCGCGAGATCGTGACCTGAGCCGAAGTTGGACGCTTAACCGACCGAGCCACCCAGGCGCCCCTTAGCTCAGCTTTAAAATACCATCTAAGTTCGGAAACTGGGTCCCACACCACATTTGGTAGTATTTTATCAGTAGGAGAAAACACAAACAAACCTAACATCTGTTGATTGCCTTCTGGGTTTCAAGTACCGTATTTAGAACTTTCCTATATTAACAAGTTTAAGGAACGTTAACATTGCCACATGTCACGGCATCATCACCCCCCTTTCTGCCCTTGTCTTACCATGTGCCTTCTATGGAGAAGTGCACGACCGCCCCCTGCAGGCTGCAGCAAGCATGGAAGGCATTTGCGCAGAATGAGGCAAAAATAACACCCCCGCGTCAGTATCACGGAGCAGGGCACATACACAGGAATTAATTATCCTTGGGAATCGCTGGAAATGACACCCCAGGACCACTCCCAACTTTCTGGGTTTCCTTTTCTTTTTAACGTTTATTAATTTATTTTGAGAGAGACAGAGAGACAGAGAGAGAGAGCATGCGCACACGCACAAGCAGGGGAGGGGCAGAGAGAGAGGAGGAGAGAGAATCCCAAGCAGGCTCCAAGCTAAAAGCACGGAGCCCGATGTGGGGCTTGAACTCACGAACTGTGAGATCATGACCTGAGCGGAAACCAAGAGTCGGACGCTTAACTGACTAAGCCACCCAGGCGCCCCTCCTTTTCTCTTCATACAAATGTGATACAGGACCACCTGGGTGGCGTAGTCAGTTAAGCGTCCAACTTCAGTTCAGGCCATGATCTCTCGGTTCATGAGTTCAAGCCCCGGGTTGGGCTCTGTGCTGACAGCTCAGAGCCTGGAGCCTGCTTCGGATTCTGTGTCTCCCTCTCTCTCTGCCCTTCCCCCACTCATGTTCTCTCTCTCTCTCTCTCTCTCTCTCTCTGTCTCAAAAATAAGCATTTAAAAAAACCCTTATATTAAAGCACTTTCTATGTACTGGGCACTTTACATTGTATCTCACTTCATTGGCTTGACAATTCTATAAAAGTCCCTTGTGACGGCCCTCACGAGGCTGTAATGTGTTTGGTGACTGGCTCCCATCTTCCAGTGCAGGCACAACGAGGGGAAGGTGGGGCCAGGCAGGGAAAGTATTCTTGAGCCTGACTCACTCCAGATCTGGCCAATGACACAGACACCAACTAAGCTGAGAATTCCTGGAATCCCTCCCCGTCCTCAAAATTCCATTGAGGTGCCGGATCCGGAACCCACGGACGTACACGCTGGGGGCAGCCAACCACCACTAGGTGGCACCAAACCACAGCCAGGACCGGCACGGGAGGGGCGGCACAGCGCACGGACTCCAGGCTGGCTGGTGGAGGCAGCCAGCTGGCTCGGGTCGTCGTCGCGCGCTCATCTCCAACGACGTGACCTGTACCTGAGGCAGTTTAGCGCCACCTACCCTGTTCATGCAACAGCCAAGTCAGTCAGGCAAACACCTACTGTGGCTACAAGGAGGTAGGAGAGATGGGACTTGAACGCGGCTCTCTGGAGCAAAGTCAGCAAGCACACTTCCCATCACACTAGACCCACTTTGTCCCCAAAGGAGTATCTCTCGGGGTGCCTGGGTGAGTCTTGATTTAGGCTCAGGTCATGATCTTACGGTTCGTGAGTTTGAGCCCCACAACGAGTGCCGTGGTCACACCGCAGAGCCTGCCTGGGATCCTCCTTCTCCCGCTCTCTGCCCCTCCCCTATGTGCATGCTCTCTCTCTCTCTCTCTCTCAAAAATAAGTAAATGTTTAAAAAAAAAATTTAAAAAGTGGGGCACCTGCATGGCTCAGATCATGATCTCACAGTTTGTGGGTTCAAGCCCCGCGTCGGGCTCCGTGCTGATAGCTCAGAGCCTGGAACCTGCTTTGGATTCTGTGTTTCCCTCGCTGTCTGCCCGCCCCCCCAGCCCCACTCATTCTCTCTCTCTCTCAAAAATAAATGAATTTTTTTAAATTAAATCAATCAAACAAACAAACCCAAAGGAGTATCTGTCAACTAGGCAGGGGAAAGGCGGATCTCCTGGCCTTCCCGCCAAACCTCCTCCTCACTCCACTGCCCTGCACGGGGATGAGCTCTGCCGTCCTCACTCACTTCCTACAGTGGCACCTGCCTAGAGGCGCGACACCAGGGAGCCGGCCGTGGCTGTGTCGGTGCTCATACAGAGGACAAAATGGAAGGGTCGAGGGGCTTAGTTCCATGCTTCAGAACCACCTGCCGAGCCCCATCCCCGGAGACTCTGACGTAGCAGGTCTGGGAGGGGCCTGAGAACGTGCCCCTTCCCACGTGAGGCTGCAGGCACTGGTCCGCGGACCACTCTTTGAGAACCGCTCCGATAGGGGCTGCCCCGGGCTGCTCTCTGAACCAGCATTCCCGCTTAACGTGATTCCTCCTGGTCAAACACCTAGTCACGTGCACACCAAAACCATACCAAATAAACAGTTTTCCCAGAGCTTTGGAAGAGTCATAGTTGCTCTTTATTTTTCCATCACAACAGCAGTTTATAAAATATTGATAAATAAGTGTACAAACTCGTCAAAAAGCCACCTCCTACGGACAGCAAATGGCTATTTTATATTTGCCCTCAGGGTCCCCTTCAGCTGAAAAGAGAAAAATGTGGATGAAGCCAGCGTAGCTGTGACAACAGTTACAGGTGTCGCAAAGAGAGGGCGGCCGTCTGAGCTGACAAATAAAACCTAACATTCTCCTTTCCTTCTAGAAATAGAAATGGCAGGGCGCCTGGGTGGCTCAGTCAGTTAAGCGGCTGACTTCAGCTCAGGTCACGATCTCGCAGTCCGTGAGTTCGAGCCCCGCGTTGGGCTCTGGGCTGATGGCTCAGAGCCTGGAGCCTGCTTCTGATTCTGTGTCTCCCTCTCTCTCTGTGCCTCCCCCGTTCATGCTCTGTCTCTCTCTGTCTCAAAAATAAATAAAACGTTAAAAAAAATTTTTTAAAAAAAGAAATAGAAACGGCTTGTCTACTCTGGAAAAGTAATTGGCCCTTAGCTGGAAGACTTCATCACAAATTTCACTGTCCAGAATACCTTCCCGAAGAAAAGTAAAAATGCAAGGTTTTCCGGATAATGAGAGGAGTTCCCTGCAGAAAGGAAGTACACATTAGCAACTGTTTAGATTCCGTTTTTATTGTAAAAATTAGCAACTGTTTACATTTTATTTTTATTGTGCTGTCCCAAGACGGTCACTTCTACCAGCTTGGTCGCCTTGGTCCCCAGCCCTAGGTAGCCATTCCTATGTAAATCTAAGTTAATTAAAATAAAATAACACTAAACATTCAGTTCAAGGACTTGAACGAGAACATTTCAAGTAGCCAGTGGCCACTTGTGACCAGGGCAGCTAGGGAACATTTTTGCTTTATCGCACAAAATTCTCCCCGATCTGCTTCTTCAAACAGCTTCGTCCAGAACAGGTTAACCCTTAATGAACTCCTAATACCAACCAAGTGAAAAGCCAATCAAATTGGTTCAGTGCAAATGAACCGACCAACCTGGATTTCCTAGGCTCGCACAGCCTCAGGGGGCCGAGGAACCAGGAAGAAGGTGGAAAACAGAAAAGCACACAGGAGAGGGTCCTTGGCTTTGCCACTTTCCCAGAAACCAGAGGTTGGCCGGTCACCTGACCCTGGGGATTCCTTGGTAGAGGGTGCTGTGGAGAGGGAGAAAGCAGGGGGTTCGCAGTAGGGAGCCCAATGAGGTGCTGGCTCATACTAAGTGTTTAGCGGAAGTCACTGTTGCCAGGATCCCATCAAGACCTTCAGTTTCCTCACCGGAAACCTACATGAGCTAAAAATCTCATCCGCCCCCATCTCTCTCTGCCCAAACCCTCCGGGTCGCCCCTTCTTTCTCAGTCTACCTGCGGTAAAGGGCCAGGTTTTTGTTTTGTTTTTCATTTCCATCTGTCAGACTTCTTTTCTTGGAAAATACAACAGTGTGGGAAAATGAAACATCAAAGCCAGGCTCCAATCTACTCCGTCAAATTGTTGCAAACATTTCTAAAGGGTCACAATTTCTGCGCTTCTCGCCTTACTGACCACACTGTCGGAGACCACGCTACGAGTAGACCCGCTCCACAACCCAATTCTCTTCTCACTGGCTGCTCCCAAGTCTTTTTTTTTTTCTTTCCTTACAGTTTTACAAACCCATCTCTCTTTTGTTTTCCATTCCTACTACTCCAGACAATGATCATCTGGATCAGAGAACGCTGTACAGAGAAAAAAATCCTGGAGACCTGCAGAGGGTCTCCTTTGAGTATTCAGCAGGTCTTGGATCAGCACATGCCTGTGAAGAAACTAACCAAGCCCGGGGAGAAAGTCACCCACAAGGGCCGAAAACAGTGCCTATTCCCACCAGCCAGAGTGGGAAAACTTGTAATCCGTGAGAACTGGGTATTGAGTGAAATGCTCAAGAAGGTTTTGCCCTGGAGCCCTCTGCTCCAGAAACATCGTTGTCTCCAGATAACTTACCTACATCCCTGAAAAGCTCAAGAAGATTCAAAGGAATACAAAAATACCCAGGACTCAACAAGGTGAAATTCACAATGTCTGGCATCCAGTCAAAGATTACCAGGCACACAGAAAGGCAAGACAGACAACCCATAATTAAGAAAACAGTCAATCTACGGAAATCAAGGCAGATCAGACACATATCTTCGAGTCACTAGAAAAAGAGACACAAGTTATTGCTACCATATTTCATATGTCCAAAAAGTTAAATAGCGACATGGAAAATCTTTAAAAATGCCCATATTGAGTGGCCAAAGATGAAAACTAAAGTATCGGAGATGAAAAACACTTTGGATGGGATTAGGACACTGCACACTACAAGGGAAAAGATAAGTGGATCTAAAGGCTTAATAATAATAAAAACTGGCTGTTCAATGGCCAAAATGAAACATTCGTTTGAGAATGAAACATTCTTCCTCAAAACGTAAAAGAATTTTAAGAATAAGAAGAACATAAGGGAGTTGTGAGACAACCTTAATTAAGATTTAATTTACAGGCCAATTTATTAAATTTAACAAAGAGTCGTCAAAAGGGGTAACATAGTCCCTGAAGGAGAGGAGAGGGCAGGGGGAAGGCGCGGCAGAAAAACGTGAAGAAGCAGCGACCAGAAATGTTCCGGATTTGGCAAAGACTATAAACTCACACATCCAAAAAGCTCAACAAACCCCAAGCATGGGAAACATACAAAAGACACCAAGAGACATCATGATCAAATTTCTCAAAATCAATGACAGAAAACTTAAAAGCAGACAGAGAAAGAAGATACGTTACCTATAGAGAAACAGAGATAAAGTGGACATCGGATTTCTGATGAAAACAATGAAACAATATCTTTATTTTATTTTTTTTAAATGTTTATTCACCTTTGAGAGAGAGACAGAGTGTGAGCGGGGGAGGAGCAGACAGAGAGGGAGACACAGAATCTGAAGTAGGCTCCAGGCTCCGAGCCGTCAGCACAGAGCCCGATGTGAGGCTCAAACTCATGAACCATGAGATCATGACCTGAGCCGAAGTCGGCCGCTTAACCAACTGAGCACCTAGGTGCCTCATGGAACAATATCTTTAGAAATTAAAAAAAAATTTTTTTTAACGTTTATTTATTCTTGAGAGAGAGAGAGACAGAGCATGAGCAGGGGAGGGGCAGAAAGAGAGGGAGACACAGAACTCGAAGCAGGCTCCAGGCTCCGAGCTGCCATCACAGAGCCCGACGCGGGGCTTGAACTCACGGACCGTGAGATTATGACCTGAGCTTAACTGACTGAGCCACCCAGGCGCCCCTCGAACAATATCTTTAAAGAAGTAGAAGAAAAAATTATCAACCTAGAATTCTCTAGCCCCAGAAAAAATGTTCTTGAAACTCAAAAATGAAATAAAGATGAATTCAGACATACAAAAGCTGAAAGGATTCATTACCAGCAGATCTGCACTATTAAAAAAAAAAAAAAGCTGAAGGCCTTTAAGCAGAAGGAAAATGGTACCAGATGAAAATCTGGATCTAAACAAGAAATGAAAAAGACCAGAAATAGCAACAACTGCATGGATAAATGAGATTTTTTTCTTATTAGTTAAATCGCTTTCAAAGATAATTGACTAGAGCAATGGAAAAAAAAACAATTGAGGGACCAGAAACTAACCCTTACTTTTAGGGTCAATTCATTTTGGACACATTTGCCAAGACAATCCAATGGAGAAAGAGTAGTCTTTTCTTTTTCTTTGTTTTTTCATGTTTATTTATTTTGAGAGAGAGAGCGCGAGGGTGGGCACACAAGTGGGGAGGGGCAGAGAGACAGAGGAGAGAGAGAACCCCACGCAGGCTGTGCACTGATCTCATGGGACTGTGAGATCATGACGTAAGCTGAAACCAAGAATCAGATGCTTAACCGACTGAGTCACCCCGATGTCCCAATAGTAGTCTCTTCAACAAACAATGCTGGGAACACTTCATATCCATGTGCAAAAGAATGAAGTGGAACCCCTACCTCAAACCATATAAAAACCAACTCAAAATAGATTAAAGACTTCAACTTAAGAGCTAAGACTATAACATTCAGAAGAAAATATGGGCATGAGTCTTCATGACCTTGGGTTGGGCACTGTTTTCTTATACAAAGCACCAAAAACATAAGAAACAAAAGAAAAAAAATAGATAAATTAGACTGCATCAAAATTTAAAACTTTTGTGCTGCAAATAAGAACATCAAGAAAGGGAAATGACAGTGCATAGAAGGAGAGAAAATATTTACAAATCATATACTAGACACTCATATGCAACACATATAAAATCTATCAAAACTCAAAAATAAAGGGATTAAAAACCCAATGAAAAAATGGGTAAAGGATCTGAACAGACATTTCTCCAAATAAGACATGCAAATCAGTCCATGAAAAGATCAGGGCACCTGGGTGGCTCAGTTGAGCGTCTGACTTGGGCTCAGGTCATGATCTCACGGATTGTGAGCTCGAGCCCCGCACCAGCTCGCTGCTGTCAGCACAGAGCCTGCTTCCGATCCTCGTCCCCCACTCTCTGCCCCTCCTCTACCTGCACTCTCCCAAAACATAAATGTTTTAAAGAAAGGTACTCAACATCATTAGTCAGGAAAACGCAAACCAAACCGCACTGAGATTCAACTTCACATTAGGATGGTTAAGAATCAAAGGGTCAGATAATCACAAGTGTTGGCAGGGATGTGGGGATGCTGAAATCCTCACACACTGCTGGTAGGAATGGAAAATGCTGCAGCCACTTTGCGAAACAATTCCTCAAAAAATTAAACACAGGAGGACAGCACCTTGGAGAGCGGCATTCACCAAGGTGGGGAGGAAAGGCGAGGGTGACGGGCACCAGGAAGGGCAGGCGTGTTCCGTGGGGCCAGGAGGCTCTGCGGGATGGCGGGTGGAGGAGGCAGCGGCGAGACGGAAGACAGGCAAGGAGTCGGAGCTGGCTTAAGGAATGGGTTCAATGCTAAGCGAAGGAACTGGACTGTGCCGTTAAGGCAAGAAGTGGCAGAGGCCTCCGAGCCGGGGAGTGGTCCCCACAAAGCTGTGCTCAAAGGCCGGCTGTGTGGATGGAGATGGCAGGCCAGCGAACAGGACCCAAGACAGTCGGGAGGGATCAGCAGGGATCCACATAAGAACCAGAAGGGTCTTCCCCAAATGGGGCCTCCCGGGACCCTGCTGGCATCGTTCAACCCGACAATGGTGGCTGTGCTGCTCTGCTTGGGCACAGCTGTCCCCACTGCCCTGATCACAGGGAAGCCTGCACCCTCTGCTCCAGCACCGCACCTGCCGGACTCCCAGGCCGGTCAGTGCCCCGGAGGTGCATCCGGTCCTTGAAAACCCGGCCACGGGATCGCCACCCAGCCTTGGTGCCTTCTCGGAACAGAGTCCGGCAGCCACGTGGTGAGGGTTCTCCTCCCCTTTAAACTCAACGGGCAGGAAGGCTGTGCTGATTTTGACTCATCAAAGGCAACAGGATCTTATGCAGCACGCAGAACAATGAGGAAGAAGGCATAGGATGTATATACTTCTAAATGGAAAACGCAGGGCAGCAGAGTGAACACAGGGAGACAGCAACGAGCTCGGGCACAGCTCTGCGGGCACGGCAGACGTGTTTTGGTCTTGTTTCGGTATTTGGCGATAGGTAACTTTCTTCTCCCGTATGTATTTTCTTTTTCCGTGTGACTATATTACCTTTGCGATGTATAAAGTACGAAACATAATAAGCTTCACTGACCATCTCATATCCATAAGGGAATTAATAAGGTTTAGGAATGAGAGACTTTACCTGCACTGTGCGATATGGTAGCCACTGGCCACATGTGGCTATTTACATTTAAAACTTCAATTAAAACAAAAAATGACGTAGGGGCGCCTGGGTGGCTCAGTGGGTTAAGTGTCCGACTTGAGCTCAGGTCATGATCTCAGGCTCCGGGAGTTCAAGCCCCGCGCTGGTGAAGCCTGCTTCAGATTCTGTGTCTCCCTCTCTCTCTGCCCCTCCCCGCCCCTTGCACTCGGCCTCTCTCTCTCTCTCTCTCTCAAAAGTAAATAAACATTAAAAATTTTATCAAGAGGAAGCAAAATAAAATACGATGTTCGATTCCTCAGTCACACTGGCCACATTTCAAGTGCTCAAAAGTCACGTGTGGCCATTGGCTGCCACAGTGGATGCTTCAAATCTAGAGTTCAGGAAATAGGGAGCTAGAGGCCAAAGGAAGGTGAGGCAAACTTGAGGACCACAGACACATTCCCGGGTGACTGTGGCAGATCCCCCAGGATGTCCATCATGCACATGCACACAGGCCTCGGAAGCAGGATCCGTGCAGGTGCAGTCAGGGGTCCGCATCGTACAGGAGCATAGAAGCCCCATGGGCTCCATGATGGAGGCTGTGGGTGCAAAGAAATCGTCAGTGAGGGGACACAAAGGAGGGAGGAAGTAGGGAGGGAAGGGACGACAATGCAGAAGAAATACGAAAGGGTCCTTATTAGCCAGAGGTCTGCAGAGGCATGGAACCTGGAGGGTATATGCATATGTGTGCACATGCATGTGTAGGTGTGCACACGTGTATGCACACCCATGTGTATATGTATAGACAGAAACAGAGAGATTTATTAAAAGGAATTGGTTCAGGGGTGTCTGGGTGGCTCGGTCGGTTAAGCGTCTGACTTCGGCTCAGGTCATGATCTCGTGGTTCGTGAGTTTGATCCCCACATCGGGCTCTGTGCTGACAGCTCAGAGCCTGGAGCCTGCCTCGGATTCTGTGTCGCCCTCTCTCTCTCTGCCCCTTTCCTGCTCATGCTCTGTTTTGGTCTCTCTCTCTCTCTCTCTCTCTCTCTCTCTCTCAAATATAAATAAACATTTAAAAAAATTAAAAAAAAAAGGAACTGGGTCACATGATTATGGAGGCTGACAAGGGCACCAAGATCAGCAGTAGGCAAGCCACAGGCCCTGGAAGAGCTGATGGTGTCATTCCCGTCCGAAAGCAGGGAAAATGGATGTCCCTGCTCAAGGCAGTCAGGCACGAAGAAATCCCTTACTTGTGGGAAGGTCAGCTTTTCTGGTTCCGTGCGGGCCTTCAACTGATTGGGCAAGGACCACCCGTGTCAGGGGGGGGAAAAAAAAATCTGCTTCGCTCACTCGGCCTACCAATTGTTACTCTCCTCCAGAAACATCCTCACAGACACATTCAGAATAACGTTTGACCAAACGCCCGGGCACCTGTGGCCCACTCCAGCCGACACACTGAATGCACCACCACGGGGCCAGGGTTGGGGACAGAAATTTAAGAGAATATTTGAGAGACAGAACATTTAAGAAAGCAAAGAACAGACACTCTTGGCAAGAGAGCCAAAGAGACCCAAGTAGCGTCTATGGTGCCAGGGTAAAGTTCAGACCTCCAAAAAAGACCTTATTCCCCAAACCCAGAATGCTGGCTCAGAGATGAGGCACCGGGTACAATGTCTTCATGCTAATTAGGGCGCGGTGCCCCCCCCACGTACCAGAACACCCACCCAAACCGTGTGTGTGTGCTGTCACGCACCTGGAACGTACGTGTTGCAAGTAGGCGTGGGTTACGCAGGAGTCACCCCCTACAGTACAGGGCTCCAATACCCCAGACCCTGCTAATTAATGTCACAGGCATGAAGAATCTGATGTTTCCCACTGTCAGGGACCTCACGGCCTCTGGACCCACAAAGTCTGATCTGGGAAACCAAGTCTGGCCCCGAGTCAGGGGCCTCGGCACAACCGGCTTTGCTAGAGACGAACACGAGAGACCCTTGTAACAACGCACCAAGTCGATGTTGCCCCTCTGCCCTCTGCCGACCCACACAGCCCTTTGCCCGGCTCGTCTATTTTGGTTGCTTCCTGATTTCTTCCTCGCCCACTGGCTTCCTTGAGCCCGTGCCTACTCTTCCTTTCTCACATTCTTGATCCCCGGCGTTTTCCTTGGATGCAGCTGACTCATGCGGCTTACTCACAACTGCTGAATGTGGCGAGAAACACTGGCGTGAGCCAACGGCTCAGAAATTCAGGCATCAAAGCCTTTAATCCAGGTCTCTCGTATCTCCCCTCTTCCAAGCCTCAGGCTGTTCTCCTGCGTTCACAACCAGAGAATCTCTGAAAACCCAGCTTCTGCCACCGCACAGCCCCAACACAAGAGTGCAGTGCGCGGCCAGCGTCCTGTCTCTGACACGCGTTCTCTCCGAGCAAGGGTAATCCGACACTAACGCGGTGGCGGGAGCAAAGGCTGTGGGTCCACACGGTCCTGGGCTCGGGCGCGGAGCACGCTACTTAACAGCGAGGTCACCAGCCACAAGCAAACTGCACTCCCAAGCCCCTGTCTGCCTGCCTGTAAAAGGAGGCCGACAATAATGCTGAACTCACTGGACTGTTCCAGATTTAGCGAGCTCCCGTGGGTGGAAGGCTTGGTGTGGGGGCAGGTCAACAGCAAGCTGGGCAGCTCATCTACAAGCTACTTATAAATATTGTGATTACTGGTTTAAGGAAGCAGTCCAGCTGTGAATTAAAGCAAGACCTCCCTCGTGCTGGCTCCGCTATTTCAGAATCTGTGAGCGTTTTCGAACGCTGGGTGGATGAGGTTGCATACAAAGTCAACGAGAAAAGGAAACATGGGGCGCCTGGGTGGCTCAGTCGGTTGAGCGTCCGACTTTGGCTCAGGTCATGATCTCACAGCGTGAGTTCGAGCCCCACGTCGGGCTCTGTGCTATCAGCACAGAGCCTGTTTTGGATCCTCTGTCTTCCTCTCTGTCTGCTCTCTGTCTGCCCTCTGCCACTCGGGCTCTCTCTCCCTCCCAAAAATAAATATGAACACATCAAAAAAAGAAAGTACCCATGATCTCAGAGGCAGCATTTAAACTTCCTAAGAAAACAAAATAGCTGACGAGCACCCTCCCAATTCTAGAACCTACTGGATGATGGACCACCAATCACCAACCACTGACTTACTCAAGAACCCCCGTTCCACGACGCTGGCCTTAATTCTGGCTGTTTTCCTTACCTGCGGTAATGACGAGGTACTTTTTTTAGATTTCTAGATACAGATTTTTCGTAACTCAGACTCCCATGACTGGGTCTAAAGGGGTAAGAGTTCACTATGAAATTCACTCGCAATCTTTAACCTCCCCCAGGGTTTGGTTTTTGGAAGGTGGGATGGGCAACGGCATATGGTCCTCACTTTACGGTGTGCTTTCCCCGAGGCGTGATGGGCAGGTCACCGTGCACGCCCCCCACCCCCCCCAGGGTAGGAGAACTAGGTATGGCACTGAAAGCCACCTGTTCTGGCCGTGACTTGCACATCCCAACACTGTCCCCTGAGTGGACGCCGTTGATTCGCAGTGGTCCTTCTCTGAGACCAGGCCTATGTGGGCAACAGTTTCCGTCCACCTGGACCTGCCCCCCATCCCACGCCCAGGCCCGGGCCCTCGTGTTCTCTGGGCCTCAGGGAGGGAGAGAACACGCATGGAATCTCCTATCTGATCGCTCATTCCCAGCTGGTACAGAGGAAACATCAGAGCAGCCATGAACACGCACATGGCCAACAGGCTTCACCTGGACTCCAGGATGGGGGCTGTCTAGTCTTGGAACAACAAAAGCTGACGTTTTAGATCTAAAACTGCCTGCAGCAAGGACACAGAGCCTTGCCTTCCTTCTCCCTCACCGTCTGTTCTGGAAGGTGCCAGAGCCCCACTCTGGAGAGCCCCTCTTGACCCACACGTCCAGACCCACACCTTTCCTTCCGCCTCATTCTACCTCTCTCAGCCACAGCCGGGCGCCAGCTTCTCCTCGGGCCACTCGACACCCGGCGTCAGACACGGCGTGGCCGCTGGCCAAGGCCAGGCCTGCCCCCTGCGCTGACCCTCCTCCTGCTCCACGCTGTGCCAATGGCTTTCTCGGGGCATCCAGCTGAGGGCACAGCCACTGGAGAGCAGGACCCGAGGCGGGGAGAAGGGAGACGCCCCACATCTCCATGGCAACCACACACACTGGCCCCCCCTGCCCCCGGAGGAGCAGTTGAGAAAGGAGGGACTTGAGCAGACCACACAAAGGTCCACACGCCACACCCTGAATGCTTGCTTCCGGGCAGGACACCAAGGAAACAATTCAGCAGAGGAAAAAGGGGGTGCAGGCAGGGGGCGGGCTCTGCGGAACAACCGGCAAACCCCACACGAGCTGAGCGCCATAGACCTACGGCACAACGCAGCCAATTGCTCTGCGACTGTTAAAATCATCATGATCCACACTGCAGAGACGCGGATGGGTCCACGGCACGTTCGATCACAAAGGACGGAACATGACTTATATGCTATGATCACAGCTCTACAAGCCGGGTATACCTCTGGGCAAAACCTGGAAGGGAAAACATACGAGTAAAGACACCTGTGCTAGAATCACACACCCAGGTCTCTGCCCTTGAAATTCTCTTGGGGGCGGGGGGGGGGGGCGCGAGTGCCTGGGTGGCTCAGTCGGTTAAGCGTCCGACTCAGTTTCAGATCATGATCTCACGGTTTCGTGAGTTCAAGCCCCGCATCGGGCTCTGTGCTGACAGTAGGGAGCCTGCTTGGAATTCTCCCTCTCTCGCTCGCTCTCTCGCTCTTGCTCTCTGCCCCTCCCCCACTCACAATGTCTGTCTCTCTCAAAATTAAAAAAAAAAGAGTGGGATGCTTACCCAAATGAGCCACCCAGGCGCCCCAAGCTAGATCATCTTCATAATGAAATGGGAAGACAGAAAACACACACCTGTATACTCACTAACATATACACTAACCGACCAGAGAAAGTGGGATATGCAAAGCTAATTAGATCCAGGAGCCCTGGATTCCCGTGCCAGCTCTGTTGGTAGGTCTTTAATCTTGAGAAATTCTCTTCCCCTCTCTGGGCGCCCATGTTCTCTTCTACCAGCGACGGGGGGGACCGGGCCCGGCCCCGGCCGAGCCATCTGCGCGGGGCCGGTGTTCCCAGAGATGCACCTGAGGACTGGCAGGGCCAGGACACGGAGCACCCAGGTGCCTCCTGCTGTTGAAAATAGTCACAGGGCAGCAATAAGTCAACTGCACAAGGGCAAATCACCTCTAGTGCCCAAGAGACGCCGCTCAGACGCGTGCCTGGGTCTCCAACCGCTCCCGGCGGGCGCGGGGGAAGCTGTGTTCACACACCACAGGAGCGTGCAGGCCCTTGGCCAACAGGAATGTGTGGCACTCGCTTTCTGAAGGAGTCCTGTCCTCACCTCTTCAGCGACTCTGTTCCAGGGCCTGGCCTGCCGGCTCCAAAGTCACAGAGAGTGACCTCACGGTCTACAGGACAGCATCAGTCAGAAAGCAGGGCATGCCAAGTTCAAGTTCAAGGGGGGGTGGGGGGAGGACGGTTTCTTCCTGCTAGGGGAACGGGGAAGACTTCCTGGAAGAGGCAGCCTTTGAGCTGGCTGCTCTAACGGCTGGACAGAACTTACATGTATGAAGTGAGTGGGGAGAGCAGACCTAGGGGGCAGTGTGATCAGGGAGAAGGAAGTAGAAAAGAGAGTTCAGTTTGTGATAAATTACGGGAAGCATTAAGCCAGAGAGCAGACCACAAGGGCCTTAGAGGCCACACCAAGAAAATCCCCAACCAGCTGTGTTTGCCTGAAGTGTTTGCACCTGCCATCATTTGACGATAAATTCAACCCGTCATGGAACCGACAGGTGGCCAGGCAGCCACGAGTGGCACCCACGGACTTTTCGGTGCCCACCCCTGACCCCCGAGAACCTTTCTTTGTTCAAATGGCAATTGCTTGAGATGAAAGACAGCTTCCACTTAATATTTTCTTTTTTCCCCGGAAAACAGCAAATATTGAGAACCAGTTGTAGGAGCCAAAAGGCAAAGATAATTTTTTTTTATGTTTATTTATTTTTGAGAGAGAGAGAGAGTGAGTGAGTGCACAAGCAGGGGACTGGCAAAGAGAGAGAGGGAGGCACAGAATCCGAAGCAGGCTCCAGGCTCTGAGCTGTCAGCACAGAGCCCGACGCGGGGCTCGAACCCACGAACCGCGAGATCATGACCCGAGCCGAAGTCGGATGCTCAACCGACTGAGTCAGGCGCCCCAAAGATAATTTTTTTAGCAAGAGGCAGGATCCCAACTCTTGTACAGATAAGACCCAAACACATGGCCAAGGATTTAATTTAACTGATCAGTTAATGCGGGCAGCAGGAAGATGTTACATCTGGGATAGCGCAGAGAACGCCGGCTACGTGGCCATCAGACTTGCTGAAATACACTTGCTTCAGCAGAAGGGAAACCAACCTCCACAGGGCGACCGGCAATTGCATCCTCCCCCAGACACAGTCTGCATCGTTAGGGACAAGAATCGTGGTCGCCACCAGGATTCTACAACTTACACGGTGTGTAGTGTGGCTCAAAGACAAGGAGAAGCCAGGGGCCCAGGGAAACCGATCCCCGGACGACGCCCACACTTCCACTGCGGATGCTCAGCAGAATTCCGACTCACCTCCAAGGCTTTCACGTTTTCCCCGCAAAGGGGAATACTCATCAATGCACGAACCGTGGCCTCTCCGGCACGCGTCTTATGGGAAATCGCAGCGAGGACGCACGTATGAGGTTTCGAACCCGGGCGTATGCCTAGCCATCATCACAGCTTGGCAGGCTGGGAGCCGGGTCCGTACCCAGCCGGCTGACTTTAGACTGGGAAGCAGGAGGCTCTCAGGGTGCCGCAAACCAGCCAAGAGCAAATCTCTCCCCCTCCTTGCACTAATCCAGACACTCAGGCCTGACCACACCCTGGAGTCGCCTGAGGAGACAGGAAGAGCACTCTTGCCCATGCTAGAAACTCCACCCCCAGCGCTCCTGATTTTGCCGGTCAGCATGGGACTGGTGCATCACCGGCTTTTCAAATCCCCTGGGGAGGGGCGCCTGGGTGCCTCAGTCGGTGAAGTGTCGGATTCTTGATCTCGGCTCAGGACATGGTCTCACAGTTCATGGGTTCGGGCCCCACGTCAGGCTCTGGGCTGACAGCTCAGAGCCTGGAGCCTGTTTTGGATTCTGTGTCTCCCCCTCTCTCTGCCCCTCCCTGGCTCATTCTCTTTCTCTCTTTCTCTCAAAAACAAATAAACATTAAAAAAAAAATTTTTAAGCCCCTAGGGGAGGGGCACCTGGGTGGCTCAGTCCAACTCTTGATCTTAGTTCAGGTCATGATCTCACGGTTCATGAGTTTGAGCCCCCCATCAGGCTCTGGGCTGGCATCATGGAGCCTTTTTGGGATTCTCTCTCCTTTCTCCCTGCCCCTCCCCTGTGTGCTCGCTAGCTCTCTTTCTCTCTCTCTCAAAAATAAATAAACTTTAAAAAAAAGAAAAAGAAAGAAAATCTCCTAGGGGATTCTAGTGAAGAGCCAGGATTGAGAACCACTGGGCCAGATAACAAGACCCCTTTGTCCCAGACGCTCCGGCTTTATCGTACTGTTTCCTTGTCATTGATAGCCGCTAGCCTCAGCACAGGACCAGAGAACATCAGCGGGGTGTTTTCTAAAAAAATCCTCCTCAAAATTAACCTTCAGTAGAGACCATAAAACAAGCACAACTCCTGACCTGGTCAGACTTGGCAAACATCGCGAATGTGCTAGAATCTTCCACTGCGCTTGCCATCAACGCAATGAGCAGTCCGCGGGGCTGAGCGCAGGCCTGGTCTCCTAATTTGCGTGTACAGAGTGGAGAGCCCTTTAGGCGTGTGCGCTCACAGGCACTGACGCCTTGGTGCACACACGGGCATTCATGCACACGCTCACACTTCACACCCACAGAGGAGCCTCCAAATCAAAGAGTGGGGTCCCAGAATTATAAAAGGGCCCCGCCTCCCACTGGAGTCACTGACGGACTTTCGATGGGCTGGTCCCACGGTGGGGGAGGTGACGGACAACGGGGCAGATGATGGCGGATCCCAACGCTTTCCCCCCCAACCCTTCTGAGACCTCTGACAGGCGTTACAAACCTGACGTTATCACAGATTGCTTGGAACCCACTCATCGCTTCACCAAGGCCGGCCCCGGGCAATCGTTGGCACGTCTCCTCCCTCCGATGGGCCCTGTGCTGGGGGCTCCCGAGGCCCCCGACCCGCCTTTCTGTGGCACTGTGGAAGGCCTGGGTCAAGTGTCTCGAGGAAGGATGCTCTCCCCTGTCCTCCCTTTCTTGGTCCCCATGGTCCCTGTCCCCCCACGTGCCCCACACTTACTGCAGGCCGCACAGGTGAAGCACGCATCGTGGTAGAGGTTCCCCATGGCCTGGCAGGCCTGGCCGGCCCCGAACACCCCTTTGCTGCATTTCACACAGGCTCCTGCAAAGTAAGAACACGCCAGTGAGTCAGGGCGAGAGACAGAGTAAACCGAGTCATAGAAAAGCCAATGAACAAAGCGAGATGCCTGTCCCTCCCCATGAACGGACCATCACCAAATCCAGTGGATTACTCCCTTGAGATTGCTCTCTCTCTCTCTCTCTCTCTCTCTCCATCAGCTTTTCAACTCCAGGAGCTGGCCTTTCAGAACCCCACTCCCGAGCCCCGTGCCGACCTCCATAATGGCATGCTGATATTCAGAAAAATCTCTGCTTTGCCGATCTACACCCCAGCCCAAAGCTTTCAAAGGCCCCCACTGTTTATCAGATGCATCCGAAAAAACCGCACCATGATCATAACCTGCCAAGCATGCGGGTCGGGCGATTTCAACAAAATCCTTTCCTTCAATTCTCAATGGGAACCAACTAGGGTTGACGATCCTCACTTTTTTTTTTAAGTATATTCATGTATTTTGAGAAAGAGACAGAGAATCCCAAGCAGGCTCTGCTGGCACAGAGCCCGGCGCAGGGCTCGAACTTACGAACTGTGAGATCGTGACCTGAGCTGAAATCATGAGTCAGACACTACTGAGCCACCCAGGTGCCCTGATGAGCCTCACTTTTTGCAGAAGTATCAGGCCACCAGCCCCACGTCTAGCAGGCCGCAAGGCCATGGCCCTTCCCTGCCCCTCACCTCCAAACAAGCTCCCTCTAGGGTCCCAGCTCTCAGCCTTTGCTCACAGGCTCCCCTGCCGGGCACCCTACACCCACCCTTTGTCCCTTCAAGTCCCCAGGCCTCCCTCCCTCTCCCCTCTCCGGCTCTGATGGCAACGTGATGAAACAGAAATCAGTCTCTAACCTTCAGCCTCCCCGCCCACTCGCTTCCCACGAGGCATGAGTTAACCTGGAAACTTCTGGGAGCATCACTTCTCAATTAGGAACACCTACGTGTGTTCCCAGGAGTGGCCGACGGCCGTAAAGGCCACTCTGCAAACCACCAAGGTCACTGGAGTTGGTCCTGCCTCAGCTACAAAGCTGTCTATCGAGCCCGCTCCCGAACTAGAACCCCACAATCCATGCACTATGTGACTAGGGCAGATCATTTGAACTCCCCGCTGTCTGGGGTTTCACCCGTAGGGCGGGATGATGGCAGCCCCTGGAAGGTTTACGGGGAGAGGACACGCCAAGAGTACCTGGTACAGCGCCCTCCACTTGGCAGACGTTCAGTGGCCAGGCACACACGTAACAAGGATGCAGTAACGCTACTGTGTTCAGCAAAAAGTTGCTTCCACGTCAAACGGGCTCTTTAAGAAGTGCCAGTCGTCCCAGGATCGTACTCTGTGAGTAAGCGGGAAGTCTCTCTGTCTAGACCAACCCAGAATCTCTGCGGCTGTAGCCCAGGCTCTGGGCCAGTCCACATAAAGGAGTCGCTGGGGCTTCCTTTCTAAGAACTCCTTCATTGCAGTCAAATGAAAACCATCACAGTTATGTAAATGATGCATGAAATTAAAACAAAAATTCAGGGAGTAAATATGCCAAAATACAAAGAGGGGTTGCTTGGGGCGCCTGGGCGGCTCAGTCGGTTGAGCGTCCGACTTCGCCTCTGGTCATGATCTTACGGTTTGTGAGTTCGAGCCCCGCGTCGGGCTCTGTGCTGACAGCTCGGAGCCTGGAGCCTGCTTCCGACTCTGTCTTCCTCTCTCTCTGCCCCTCCCCCACTTGCACTCGTTCTCTCTCTCTCTCAAGAATAAACACTAAAAAAAGTTTTTTAAAAAAAGAGTGGTTTCTTATAAAATTATCGTTGGTTTTACTTCTTGCATCTTAATTAAAAACAGATCTGGGGCGCCTGGGTGGCTCAGTCAGTTAAGCATCTGACTTGGGCTCAGGTCATGATCTCACGGCTCGTGAGTTCGAGCCCCGCGTCAGGCTCTGTGCTGACAGCTCAGAGCCTGGAGCCTGCTTCGGATTCTGTGTCTCCCTCTCTCTCTGCCCCTCCCCCACTTGCACTCTGTGTCTCTCTCTCTCTCTCTCTCTCTCTCTCTCTCTCTGTCTCAAATATAAACATTAAAAAAAAGTCTTACAAGAGCAAGTGCTCTCTCTAGACTAGAAAAGGTCTAGTGTCAAAGCCGTCTGCATATGTTTAAATATATGGTATAACCTTAAAATTTTGAACACATACACACGCGGAGCTCCCCCAGAGTCCAGCTGGCAACCAGCCTGTGTTCTCGGTCGGCGGGGGCTCAAGCACCCTTTCCTAATGCTGGTGTCGGGCAGTTCTCAGGCTGCAAATGCCCAGCCTTCCGCCTGCAGGATGGAAAGCCCTGTGTTTCAGAGCCCTATCGATTCAAGTTGACGAACTGTGTCAAGCTCAAAGCTAACACGTGGTTTGTGAAAGCACGCACACCAGGTTCACAGAGGGCTCACCAGGCCCAGGGCCCTCAACTCACTTCACCAACACTGCCTTCAAGAAGCAGGCGAGGCCGTTTGTAGGAACAGCCAGGAAAAGCAGCTGTTGGCGGGGATTTGTTCATGGAAAGGTCTGGAGAACACAAGTAGTAGTTACCTACGGTTCTTCTGTTCCACCATTTTATTATGAAATTTTCAATCACGCAGAAAAGCTGAAAGAATCGTGGGGGAAACACCCATACGCCCACCACCCCAATTCTCCGGGTGTGATCATTCTGCTGTCAGTCAGCCCAACAACCCTTCTTATCTTTGATGCATTTCGAAGTAAGGTGCAGAGAGCAGTCTGCCTCAGCCCCAAACACGTCAGCCTGCAAACCATTAAGAAGAGTTCATTATTTGCTGACAGTTGTTTTTGTTTTTTTTTTTTCCAAGAGAAAATTCACAAACGGCGAAATGCACAAACGGAAAGTCTACCGTCCAATGAGTTTTGACAAATGACCTACATCAGGCAAGCCCCGGCCAAGATACAGAATATTTCCAACACCCTCGCAAACTCCCCAGTGCCCTTCCCGTCCATCTTCAGCAAATGTGATCCTGAAGAAGAAACGCTCTCTAAAAAAAAAACCCATCAGATATCAGGCCACGGGATGGTATGAACTATACTACTCGGTGATCCGGCGATCCACTTCCAGACAAGTGTCCCAAGCCCGCTGATCGACCTGACCGGAGCTCGCTGGGACAAGCAACAAAGGCTGGTGCGTCAGGCAGCCGCGAAAGCACAGTCAAAGCAGACCATCCACGGACCGGATGGAAGGGTCAAAGCCCCGGGACTATAACTCTGTTCACAAACACGGAACAAAACCACGGCCGAGGCAGCATCACTTCTTCCCCGTTAACCACGGTGACCTCGTGGCTTAAGCCACCGTAGCGATGCAGAGAGCGGAGGAGGGTGAGACGCAGAGGTGTGGGCAGCCCTTCTACCTGTGCACGGGGCGGACACGGGAAGAGGCCAGCCTCCCATCGAGGACGTGCGCTCATCTTGTTTGGATCTGGGGAATGGGATCAGATGCCCTCTCCCACCCCCGCTCGTAAAGCCAATGGCAGGAGGACAGCGTCATCGAGTGGGCAAGAACAGGTGCACGGGCCACCTGGGGGTTTCCTGCTACTTTATCACGGCGGCTCAGGTCTTTCTCGCTCCCCGTAGCCGGCACAGCAATGCTCTCCTCTGGTTTCCTCTTCGCCCGAGGGCTCTGACCTACTGACTTCTGCTTCCCGGGAACTTTCTCTTACTCCAGCAGCCTGCGTCCTCCGGGCTGCTGACCTCCTTTCCCGCCACTCGGATCATCCAGCACCGACACAAAGCAAGGAAGGAAGGCGTTGATGCTCTAAGCCATCGGTCACAGAGCGAGGAAGAGCCCGTAAGAAGCCACGTAGGTGGGAAAGCATTTCATCCTTGTGCCTGGTGGTAAATGCACAGAAAAGTACTTCACGGGGGCGCCTGGGTGGCTCAGCCGGGTGAGCACCGACGTCGGCTCAGCTCATGATCTCCCGGTTGGTGAGTTGGAGCCCCACATCGGGCTCACTGCTGTCAGCACAGAGCCTGCTTTGGATCCTCTGCCCCCTCCCTCTGTTCCTCTCCCTGCTCGCTCTCTCTCAAAAATAAAGAAAATGTAAAAAGAAAGAGAGGGGGAAAAAAAAGAAAATAAAAAAGTGCTTCATGAGCAGGAAATAGATCTAGTCTTCCTTCGCGAGGGGCAAAAAAGTAAATTTCATATTCTAGGGAATAATGTACCTACCCGACCCTGCGCTGGGAGTTTTCATCCCTTTTTCAAAGCCAAGTTCTAGAAAAGTGCTGTAACTTGCAGAAGAGCACACGGTCTGGGAGATGTGACATGAGCCCACGTTCTACCTCAAAGGTCCCATTATCCCTGCCGCGTTGGAGGCTGTGGGGGTTCCTGCCACACTCAGAAAAAAAGAGGGCTCCTTCCTCACCCTCAACAAACCACATGCTCAGG
The DNA here is from genome assembly GCF_018350215.1 of Panthera leo. Taxonomy (NCBI): domain Eukaryota; kingdom Metazoa; phylum Chordata; class Mammalia; order Carnivora; family Felidae; genus Panthera; species Panthera leo. The sequence goes on along the minus strand of NC_056680.1, from coordinate 15,299,661 downwards.
GATGCGGCCCCAAGCCCAGCCTGGCCCCGGAGCTCCCACTGACCACCCTGGCCCACCACTCATTCTGCCCTATCCCCAAGTGCACAGGCTGTCTTCCCGCCTGGGACCCCAGGCACAGCCCCCCCCACCCCCACCCCCCGCCGCCTCCCTTTGCAATGCAGACCCTCACTTAGCTCTTCCTGCCCTCCTGGAGGGACACTGCCATCGAAGCATTCAGCCCACAGATACTTCTCTGTCACTCACTCAGAACCAGGCTCCCGCTAGATGCCGGCAAGACGACAGTGAGCAAGGTGACAGTCCTCAGGGAGCTGTCACCCAGGGATGCGGGGAACCAGAATCTGCCACCTCTGATAGCTGAGCTGACCAATCCCACCTACGGTCCTGCACTGTGAGTTCACTAAGTGCCCAGGGCTGGGGACAGGCTCTAGCTCACGAAATCAAATATATGAAATATATGTATATATACATATATATCTGATATATATATATATATATATATATATATATCAGATATATATATAAATCAGATATGTGTGTGTATATATATGTTGGTCTCTGTCCCCATTCCTTCTAACATTGGGTCTATGACCCCAGTTCCTGACACAGAGCTCCTAAATCCTTTGGAGTTTCTTGGGCGGCGGGAACGTCTTTTGTTCTAACCAGGCAACTCTCGGTGGGCTCCTGGATGGGGGCTGGTCACTGGAAAGACGGAGCCGTGATAAGAAGCTCGGAACTTTCTGCCCCAGCCCCATCCTTCAGAGAGGAGAGAGGGGCTGGAAAACGAGTTAACGATCCATCCTGCCTACATGAAGCTGCCATAAAAATCCCCAAAGCACGGGGTTCAGAGAGCTTCTGGGCTGACTCCACAGGGCAGGGGCTCCTGGGCTCGGGCCCCTCCCGGACCCCGCCTTATGTATCCCTTCACCCCACTGTTCATCCGTATCCTTTATCATGCACGTTATTATAAAATAAACTGGCAGCCATGCTTCCCTGAGTTCTGTGAGCTGTGCTAGCGAATGATCAAACCTGAGAAGGGGGCCGTGGGGACTCGGATTTATTACCGACAGGTAGATGGTGCCAGAATTGAAAGGAATCTTGCGACGGCCAGCGGGTCGGGGTGGGAAGGGCCCCCAGACCTGATGTCCCAGCGTCACGAGTATGAGTGGCAGCAGGTAGAGGGAAGAAACGCAAGTGAGTTCTTACAAAGCAGGGCTCAGCAAGAAGAAAGGCCACCAGACCCCTCTGCTTTCACGTGGCCCCTCAGCTATAGGATTTTAGAGAAATGTCCAACAACAACAACAACAACAACAAAAGAAAATGTCATCACGTGTCACTATCATCATCGGAGTACGTAAACCAGGAAGAAAGGGAGGGAAAGAAGGAACCAAATGTTTAGAAGAGAGGAAGGGATATGTATTTCTCCCCCTGCAGTTAGACTTTACTGCCTGAAACCCGTTCCCCAAACCATGGCCGGAGGGACCTCTTTGAAAACAGCTTTCAGGAGGTGGCGGTTACATATAATAAATGTCACACATCTAAAGTGTACAAGTTGATAAGATTTAAAAAAAAAATTTTTAATGTTTATTTTTGAGAGACAGAGAGAGACTGAGTGCGAGTGGGGGGTGGGGAGGGGGCAGAGAGAGAGGGAGACACAGAATCCGAAACGGGCTCCAGGCTCCGAGCTGTCAGCACAGAGCCCGACGCGGGGCTCGAACTCACGGACCGTGAGATCATGACCTGAGCCGAAGTCGGCCGCTTAACCGACTGAGCCACCCAGGCGCCCCTCAGTTTGTGTTTTCTAGAGGTTCTACAAGTGGACTCTAGAATATGTACTCTCTTCTTATCCAGTTTCCTTCACTCGGCATAATTATTTTGAGATTCACCCGTGTCGTCACACGAAGAGTTCATTCTTCCTCGGCGCTGAGTAGTATCCCTTTGCCTGGATATACCACGGCCTGTTTATCCGCTCCCCTGATGACAGAGGTCTGTGGCGTCTCCAGTTGGGGGCTGTTACCAAAAAAGCTGCTTGTATACAAGTGTCTGTATAGAAATGTATTTCCTTTTTTTCTCGGGTAAAGAAAGACCTAGGAGTGGAACGGCTGGGTCTTACGATAAGCGTATGTTTAACCTCTTAAGAAGACGCCGGACTGTTTTTCCAGAGAAATTCTAACATCTTACAGCCCCACCAGCAGCTTGTTAAGAGTTCTAATTTCTCTGCATCCTTGCCAACACTTGGAATGACAGTCTTTTTCATGTCATCCATTCGAAGAGGTCCATAGTGCTGTCTCCTTGTGGTTTCATTTTCTTTTTCCTACTGACTACCGGTGTCGTACCTGAGCACCCCTGTGTGTGTTGATTGACCATCCTGCACCTTCTCTGGTGAAGGCTCTGTCCCAATCTTTGGCCCATTTTTCTTCTTTTTGTTGAGCTGTGAGGATTCCCTTTATAGTGGGGCTATGAGCCCTTTATCAGACACACGCCTGGTAAAGATTTTGCTCGAGTCCTATGAACTGTCGCTGCCTTTGTCTCCTCAGACTGTCAGCTGCATTTCAACACACGGAGTTCACCGGGCTCTGCCTCAACTTCTCCCTCCCTGTGTGCAGTGTGGACGCTCTCTCAAGCCAGCACGCTGCAACAACCAGAGGGCTCGCCTCATTTCCTTCCCGTCTCTCAAGAATCACCACCCTGGGGACACCCGGGGGGCTCAGTCGGTTAAACGTCTGACTCTTGGTTTCATCTCAGGTCATGGTCTCACAGTTCGTGGGTTCAAGCCCCGAGTCAGCTCTGTGCTGGCAGTATGGAGCCTGCTTCGGATTCTGTGTCTCTCTCTCTCTCCTCTCTCTCTGCCCCTCCCCCGCTCATGCTTGCCCTCTCAAAATAAATAAACCTAAAACAAATCTTAAAAAAAAAAAACCAATAGATCGGGGTGATTTTTTTTTTTTTAACATGACATTTATCAGTTTGGCTTATTTGCTTCTGGCACTTTTGTTAATAGAATTTATTTGTGAGACCAGTTTTAGGTTCACATTAAAATTGAGCAGGAGGGGGCGCGCCTGGGAGGCTCAGTTGGTTAAGCGTCCGACTTCGGCTCAGGTCATGATCTCCCGATTCGTGGGTTCGAACCCTGCATTGGGCTCTGTGCTGACAGCTCAGGGCCTGGAGCCTGCTTTGGATTCTGTGTCTCCCTCTCTGCCCCTCCCCTGCTCACGCTCTGTCTGTCTCTCTCTCTCAAACATAAGTAAACATTAAAACTTTTTTTTTTTTTAATAAAAATAAAATTGAGCAGAAGGTACAGAGAGTCTCCGTATTTTCCTGCCCCCCTCACATGCTCGGCCTCCCCCACTATCACCATCCCCCCACCACAGCGCTACATTGGTTCCAACTGATGGACCTACGCTGACACATCATCACCCAAAGTCCGTAGTTTACAGGAGGTGTTGACCATCCAGTGGGTTTGGACGAAAGGCGAATGACACGTAACCACCATTACAGCATCATACAGGAGAGTCTCACTGCCCTAAACATCTTCTGTGTTCCACCTAGTGCTCCCTCCCTCCCCCAACCCCTGGCAGCCACCGACCTTCTCACTGCCCCCATAGTTTTACTTTTCCAGAACGTCATGGGAGTGGAATCGTACAGTATGTGGCCTTTTCAGATCGGTATCTCTTGCTCGGTAATACGCATTTACGGTTCCTCCATGTTTTCCCACGGTTTGATAGCTCATTTCTGTTCAGCGCCGAGTAAGATTCCATTGTCTGGATGGACCACGGTTCCGTGGACCTCCATCCTTCCAAGGGCCAAGGACGGACCTTCCGTTCACCCCCTGAAGGACATCTGGGTCGCCTTCAAGCTTGGCCAATTACGAATACAGCTGCTATTAATATTCACGTAGCGGATGCTGGCGTGGACGTAAGTTGCAGTTCATTTGGAGAAATACCACGGAGCAAGACTGTTGGGTTGTATGGTAAGAGTATGTTTAGTTGGTTTAAAAAAAAAAAAAAACAAAAACAACCATCCAACTGTCTTCCAAAGTGGCTGTATGGGATTCTTTTAAAGATCATAATATTCCCACAGGAAAGGGCAAGGACTAGGGACAGTTTCCTGTTTTAAATGATGTACAACGGGAGGCAAAGAGCCACCGAGGATTATTCAAGCACTTCATCCGCCCGTCTGCTGCGGCCTGTGGCCCAGGTAGGGCTTACCTATTGGAAAATAAGCCTGCTGAGGGCAGAGGCCTGGCTTTCTACTTTAGCACCCTCACAAACACAAGGACAGCAGAGTGCCCCATACACGGCAGGTGCCAGATAAACGCTGAATGCATTCAAAAGGCAGAGGCAGGGGAGGGGAGGGGAGGGGAGGGGAGGGTGAGCCAGGTTCAGGAAAAGGTAAGAGAAGGCGCAGAGACAGGAAAGCCAGAGACACGCGCACAACTGTGGGATGATTAATGGGCCGGCAACGAGCCAGCAGGGCCCGGAGGCGGGGACAGGACGCAGGGAAACTCCCGGAGGGCCCCTGGGACATGGGAAGTGGCAGGAAGCGAAGCTCTGACCCAGGAGGTGTGTGTGGTGTTGGAGAAGGAGGATACTCTGCACACCGAAGGTAGGAGGCAGGATTCACAAGGGGCTGCAAGGGGCCAAGGTTTCCTCCATGGAGGCTCCAAGACGGTCACGGACCTATGTGGCTCAGACATCCTGGGCCACTCCCCCGCCAGAACCTCCTGGAAGACAGGGCCCCTACCTCGACACAGGATCTGCCCCTCCCAGGCTAGCCCGGCTGTCATCCGGGAGGCCATAGTGGGCGGGCCAGGGCCTTGGGCGGTTGTCCAGAGCTTTCTCTTTTTTTTTTTTTTTTAATTTTTTAAGTTTATTTATTTATTTTGGAGGGGGGGGAGGGCCAGAGAGAGAAGGGGAAAGAGAGAATCCCCAGCAGGCTCCGTGCTGCCAGCACAGAGCCCGACGTGGGGCTTGAACTCACGAACCATGAGATGGTGACCTGAGCCGAAACCGAGAATCAGATGCTTAACCGACTGAGCCCTCGTCCAGAGCTTTCTCTCCGGTCTTCCAGGTGATTAGCGGAAAAACCGGGCACCAGCGACATCCACTGCTAACGCTATGATGGATCGTAATGTCCTTAAGAAGCCAAAGCAATAAAACAGGCCTTCCTAAGAGCTTTCCAACTCTCCAGAAGGAAACAAACAAGTTTTACTACTACAGCAATTTGACATTTTATTATTACCATTACCACCACTGCCGTTGTTTTGGCTGCAGGTTACCGTCACTGGAGAAACACAATTCAGGCTGGCCTCTCTGTGTGCACAGCAGTGGTTCTCAAAATGCTTAAAGCAGGAGAAACTTTTCTCAAAAAAAAGAAACAAACAAAAAACAAAAAAAAAACCACGGTGGACACTCAACTACATATAACAGACACTAGGAAAACCACTCTGGTCTGGGTGGGACAGAGCCTACTCCCCCTCTGCCTCCTGGAACGTTCCAGCCCCTGTCCACAAGTTCCAGGAAGGCTATTTGAGAACCAATTACACAGGATAACTGACCGAATACAGACACCACCCAGCCTGGGCAGTGCTCCACGCGAAGTGGGTTATTCCAAACTGGTATTGACTGATCTCTCGCGCACCCACAGCCAAGAGACAAACCAGGTTGAGGGCCACGGCGCCTTCCCCACTCCTTGCAGAGGCTGGATTTACAAACAAGGAGGCCAGCAAAGCAGCCTTAGCGCGAGGTTTGGCAACAGGATTCCTGCCTCCTTCCTACGGACAGCCAGACAGAGGACCCCGCAGCCTGCCCTTACCTGAACGCACAGCCAACCCGGGTGATGACCAGGTTGGCACCTTTTGTTGTTATGATAAGGTTTGAAATAAGAAGGCTCCATCGGGCTAGTCCATGGGGAAGGCAACCCCAGCTCACACCTGGGCCTCGTCCCATCCCGGTGAGTACCCCTCTCTCAGTTAGGAAGGGACGCGTCTGGGAGCCGCCCGACCCCGCTGTGGCCATCACAGGACATCCTCTCTACTCCACCCGGATGCTGCGTGTCATGTGGGATCGCACAGCCACGAAACCACCTACTGTGCTGGAAAGGGATCCAGGCAAGGGTCAGGGCATCCGATCAAAGCTTGGGGGTTGGCAGGGAGGGGGCAGGTCTCCCTGGGGGCACATCTGAACAAGTTACTCTGGACACAAGTCGAGCAAGGTCTTGTCTTCAGCCGAAGGTTGCAGCCTGTGGACCTGGGTGGCTCTGGGAGTCAACAGGTTCTGGAAGAGGGGCCGAGCTTTTGGGGCAGAGCTGGACCAATGACCCCGGCAACAGTCTCCCTCCTGGCCCCACGTAAGCTCACAAAAACCCCCAGAGGCAGTGGGTGCTGGGTCCTCTGGCCCGTGCAGACGGTCACTTCTCTAGTCTGGCTATGCCACTCAGTGCAGATGCCCACCATGACCTCTGAGACTCTGGTGCCAGTCTGGGGGCGTGGCCAAAGCACCTCAGATGAGTCTAAGGGAACAGCCAAGGTCAAGAGCCATGGATGCAGGTAACACAACCAACTGCATTCCACCAGGCTCCCGGGCCTCCTCTGCCTCTGCCTTCTCTCCCATGCACCCCAAAGCGCCAGGGTCAGGCGGAGGGAACCCCCCCCCCAAGCCACAAAGGAAGTATTTAAGGCCACTCTGGGCTACGGGGTCATTGCGCCAGTCCGCTTTCTTCACTCCGAAAGCTGCTCAAAACCAGCGATGGCTTCGCTGCATCGCAGTGGGGAAGGAAGTTTCCATCAGTTTCCCAATCACTGCAGACTAGAGCGAGCCTTGCCAGACTGCCTGCAGGTTCGCACCTGCCCCAGGGCACCCCCGCTCTCTGGCCTCCAACCTTCCCTGCCCTCCGCTCCCCAGGGGTACACAGGGTTCAAGGCACACCCCCCAGCAACCTTTCCCAAATCTGATCTGACGCGTAACGGCCACTCAGCACAGGAAACCGTGTTCTACCTTGTCAGGAGCCACGCGCACTGGGCCACCGGCAAAGAGGAAAAGCAATGAGAACAACGGCGTCGCCCAGCATGCCGAGAAAAGGGCATTTCTGTTCGCTGCTGGGGCAAGCCTGCATGTGGACAACACCTTCCGGAGGGCAGGGCGGCACGACGTACCCAAAGCCTTAAAAAACCTTCACACCACTCGACCCAGCAATTTAAGACGATTTTTCCCAAGCAAAAAAAAAAAAAAAATGAGACATGCGGCCAAAGATGGGCGTGCACAGGCGCGGTGAGTAGCTTAGCAGCTGCCTGCCATGGGGGGAGTGGGAGCAGGGAGACACCTGCTAATGGTGGGGTCTTGCTTTTGGGGGCGATAAAGGTGTTCTAAAATCAGATACTGGGGACGGCCGCACAACTCTGACCATCCTAAAAACCGCTAAGTTGTCGACTTTCAAAGGGTGGGTTATGGGATGTGAATTACATCTCCACCAAGCTGTTAGGAAAGAAACAAGCAAGCTCACGAAAATATTATTAAGACGCTGAAGTGTGCCAACCAGAAAAGAATATAAAACCCCAAATGTAGAGGTAAAGCTAAAGAAACGCTGGGCAACTTTTACGTTTTCTAGAAGTTTTAACTATTCGAGAGCAGCACCGTCCAATAGGGCCTTTTCTGCGGTGATGAGAATGTTCTATCCGCACTGTCCACGTATGTCAGCTCTGGCAGTTACTGAGCAATGTGGCTAGGACACATAAGTAACTGAATCTCTAATTTCATTTCATTTTAATTAATTTACATTTAATCTTGATTAACTTAAATTTAATTTTAAATAGCCCCATGTAGCGGACAACACAGTTCTGCCCAATTAATCTTAAGACCTGAAAAATGTTCGTCATACGATGTTAAATGAAACAAAGGGAGAGGAGACCACCACCCAGTACGTAGTAGGTTGCTTTCTATTCTTTTTCTTTAATATATTTACACATGCAGATACGCTATGAAGAGCGGTTATGAGTGGTTTTTATTTTATTTAATTTTTTTTAAACGTTTTATTTTTAGAGACAGAGAGAGACACAGCATGAGCAGGGAAGGGGCAGAGAGAGAGGGACACACAGAATCCGAAGCAGGCTCCAGGCTCTGAGCTGTCAGCACAGAGCCCGACGCGGGGCTCGAACTCCCGAACCGTGAGATCATGACCTGAGCCTAAATCAGGAGTCGGATGCTTAACCGACTGAGCCACCACGCACCCCTTTTTCCTAAGCTCTTATGCATTTTTTAAAACATTCTACAAGGAAGATATATTACCTTCATATTCAGAAATAGTGGTGGGATTTTTTTTTTAAGACTTAAAGAATGTTTTAAATTTAATGTGTGTTCACCACATCATATTCCTGCTCAAAAATGCTCAGTCTCTGACACCTACGGGAAGAGTTCAAAGTCCTCAGAGCACCCTGTGGCCTCACAGCCAGCCTATGCGTGGAGTTGCCGACCCCACACCCACCCTGCCACCCCCAAGACTGTTCACCTTCCAGGGTCTTCTCATGTGATTTCAGACTTACAAAAAAAAATTTTTTAAGTACTGCAAAAGCTTCTTATATACCCTTTATCCAGATTTCCCAAATGTTAGTATTTATATGATTCCAATCACCAAAATTCAGAAAATGAACACTGATAAAACCCATACCTGCATATACATGTATGTATGTATATACACATATATGGATAGGCGTATATGTATTAATCTACAGACCTTATTCAAATCTTACAAATTTTACCAACTGTCCCACTAACGTCCTTTTATCTGGACCAGGATCCCATCCCACACCCCAACCACAGACGATAGAGCAAGGCTGAGTGCAGGATGCACACTGGGTTCAGAAGGGATACTGAGGCACAGAGAGGCTTTGACGTAAGTTCACTCCAGAGCAGTGAGACACCCCCACCTCAGACAACAGCCCAATGCCACAAGTGGAACGAGAAAGAAAAGCCTTTTGTTTTTTGTTTTTTTTAAGGAAAAATAAAATCCTAAACTTTTTTCATTATAATACGAGGCTGGGGGCACCTGGGTGGCTCAGTCGATTGAGTGTCCGACTTCGGCTCAGGTCATGATCTCACGGTTGTGAGTTCGAGCCCCGCGTCGGGCTCTGTGCTGACAGCTCAGAGCCCAGAGCCTGCTTTGGATTCTGTGTCTCCCTCTCTCTCTGCCCCTCCCCCACTCACCCTGTCTCTCTCAAAAATAAATAAACATTAAAAAAATTTTAAATAAATAAATAAGCAAACACTTTAAAAAAAAAGATTTTAGATGAACACAAGGCTGATTTAGAGATGCTTTAAATATGCATTCACCAAAGAAGGAAAAAGGGTGTCACAGAGAAGGAAAGGAACACGAAGGTGGTGGAAACTTCAAGCTGGGAGGGATGTCGGTGCTCTCCAATTTCCAGAGCCCTGGCTCCTTCTCTTCCGCCCGCTGCCCCAGGGAGTCAGGAGCAGGAGACCGCGGGCTGGGGAGGGTCTCCCCCTCCCGTGCCAGCTGGGAGGTACCACCAGCCACACTTTGCCCCTGGGACAAACACAGAGTCTGGAAGCACGCTTCTCTCGATTCTGCGGCTAACCCCGTGCACGGCCTTGGAGGAGTGACCTCCTTGCTCTGTCCCCATCTTCGAATCAGGAAACAATACTGGGCGCTCTGCGGGGCCGCCGGAAACGTGAGATGGTGCTGGTAAAGCACCGGGCACAGCCCTCCTTCCGTAACCGGCCCCACGCCTTGCGTGGGAACAACGTCGGGGGACTGGGTCCGAGCCCCCGCCACAAACCAGGGGCCTTCGCACCTGTCTGCTGCTTGACCGAGAGGCTAAGACGGGGCACATCGTCAATTCCCCTTTCTGATCAAAGACACAAGCGTTGCTTCTGAAGACTATGGCGTTTAGAATCTGTAGAGTAGGCCAGCCATCTGCAGTACAGACACAGACGTGATTTTGCTGAGTGAGGAACGGGAAGAAGGGCATGAGGATTCTTTCTGGGCTCAGGAGTGACAGGACCTGGTTTTGTTTTCACGGGATCGTCCCAGCTGCTGACGGGATCGGATCCTAAATTAGACTGCTTGCTGGCCAGATGGCAGAAAATTCTTTTTTTTTTTTTCTTTTAGGTTTTTTATTTATTTTGAGAAAAAGAGAGGGGGAGAGCGAGAGCAAGCAGGGGAGAAGCAGAGAAAGAGGGGGCGAGAGGACCCCAAGCAGGCTCCACGCTGTCAGCACAGAGCACGATGTGAGGCTCGAACTCGTGAACCGTGAGCTCATGACCTGAGCCGAAACCAAGAATCGGACGCGTAACCGACGGAGCCACTCAGGTGCCCCCAGAAGGAAAGACTCTCTAACCACCGGAAGCGATCTCCCACTCTGGCTGCCCCTGAGAGAGAGCCCCCTCCCACTGCTGGTTCCCCAGAGGAACGAAGAGGGGTTGTTCGGAGGGTCCGGAGAAGAGCTTCCCGAGGCCCAGGGGGAGGAGGGGCCCCCAGCTCTCCATTCTGATCCTATGATCACCTGCAAAAAATTAAACTCTGGCCGGCCTTCAAAAAAATCAAGCCACCAGGGTGACACAAAGTCTCCCAGCAAGAACCAGAAACCGAATGGAAGGGGCATCTCCAACAAGCAACTCAAGAGGAAAAGGCTTCATTCGCTGGCTTCTGGGTTCTAGCTGTGTGTCCTCCCCTGGGGCCCTTCACCAGTATAATTCTTACCAGGGACTCACTGCTCCAACAAAGTTCACTCTCGTTCCCTCAGATGCCTAAAAATTAAATAGCTGTGTGTCAGAACAAAAGTCTCTCTTAACAGTGATTATCCCCAAGTGGAACGATCAGTCCCTTGTACATCATTTTTGTCGGCACAGAGTTTCTGACTTTCCCACGGTTAGTTGCACGTGAGTTTTTGGAAATGGCAAAACCATGCAAGTGTTCCGCGTTAGTGAAAGCTGGTGGGAAAAAAAAAAAAAATCAAACCCTTCTGAGACCATAGTAACTACCAAAAAAGGGTTGAAAATCGGCTGTGAAGACAGTTATTTTAACAGAAGGAATTAGAAGGGTGTCAGCCAAGTGTCCTCCTCACGGAGGAGCCAGTTTAGAAAGTAGCCAGCGGAGCAGAGCCTGGAAACCCTGGAAACAGCGCATCAAGAAGGAAAGGGGGCGGGGGCTCTCACATACTGTTTGGGGGAAGGCTAAATGGCCCAGTCCCTTCAGAAAACTTTTTGGCAGCTGCTGAAAAAGTTAAACACACTCCTACTCCATGAGCCAGCAACTCCCCTCCTAGGTATTTACCCAGCAGAAGTGAAAGCGTATCTCGACACAAATGACCATAGCCGACTTCTCCTTCAGCCCCAGAAGGAAAGAAGACAAACATTCCTCAATAGGGAAATGGAAAAACAAAGGGTGGTGTACTCACCGAATGGAATGCTACTTGGTTAAAAAACAAAAAGAAAAAAGAAAAAAAGACAAACACCTGACACACAGGAGCAACAGAGATGAATTTCACAGACGTTCTCTGCGTGAACGGTGCCAGACGAAAGAGGACTACAGTCGAGGCTCGATATTCGAGGTATAATGTTCCGTGAAGTCACCGCAAATGCCGAATTATCGAATAGTGAACATCGCCCCCCCTGGAGGAAATACAGGGTTAGGTTCCCGCCAGCCTCTGGTCAGAACACTGGCATCAACCAGTCAGTACATAACCTTGCTTTTTCTGTGTTTCTATTTAAAGACACCTTATTTAAAATTGTTTAATGTTTATTTTTGAGAGAGAGTGAGAGAGAGGAAGAGAAGGAGAGAGACAATGCACGAACAAGCAGGGGAGGGACACAGAGAGAGGGAGACACAGAATCCGAAGCAGGCTCCAGGCTCTGAGCTGTCAGCACAGAGCCCGATGAGGGGCTCGAACCCACAAACTATGAGATCATGACCTGAGCCAAAGTCGGACACTCAACTGACTGAGCCACCCAGGCGCCCCTAAAGATGACTTATTTAACATATATTGTTGACCTCATTAACACTGAACTCAAGGCCAACAGCATCAGGACATGTGCCTGAACGAAACTTATCAAACACAGGTATTTTCTCTGTTAAAGCACATCACAGCCTTCTCGAGTTTACCAATACCACCCAGCACTTCAGCACTGTCCCTGAGGAACATTTTATACAGAAAAATCACCAAGAGCACAAAAACGCAAAAACCATGGCACTTAAACGACCACAAAAAAGACACTTGTTTACAGTGAGAGCTAAAACAAGCAGGCAGAGCAACGCCCCGCTCACCCTCAGCGGGGAATGTGTGTGGGGGGCCACTCACATTTTTCACCCCTCCACACATGTCCCCAAATGACCGCCAAAGCGCTACGAGTCGATTCTGGGGTGACAAATAAATCTTAGCAATTAGGCAAACTCGCAAATACAGAATCCGTGAATAGTGAGGATATCGGCTGAATACGAACACCGCACGAATCCATTTATGCTGTGTTTTAGGGCAGGCGAAACTAATAAACGATGAAAAAAATCAGAAAAGTGCTCGGCTGGGGGTGGGCACGGACTGGAAGAGGCAGGAGGGAACTTCCTGGGGCCGGAACTCTACTATACCTTGACAGGAGGGCGGGCTACCCGGGTGCCAGCATCTGTTACAACTCACCCAACGACACATTCCAGGCTGTGCTTACGTGTAACTTTTTAAAATCACAGCCACACGGGGCGCATGGGTGGCTCAGCCGGTTAAGCGTCCGGCTCTTGGTTTCCGCTCAGGTCATGACCTCACGGTTCTTGAGTTTGAGCCCCACGTTGGGCTCCACACCGACAGTGCGGAGCCTGCTTGGGATCCTCTCCCTCTGCCCCTCCCCAACTCAGGCGCACGCTCTCTCTCTCTCAAAAATAAGTAAGTGGACTTTAAAATATAAAATTAAAATAAAATAAAATAAAATAAAATAAAATAAAATAAATAAAATAAAATAAAATAAAATAAAATAAAATAAAATAAAAACACAGCCACAAATTCCTCGATGCTCCTTCCATCCAGAGGTGGGGAGTCTGCCACCCCTCCCCCATTCAGGCACAGGTGACTGCTTTCACCAACGGTGTGCAGCAGAAGTGACACAAAGCCACTACCAGGGCTGGGTCAGAAAAGGCCACGCGGCAGAAAGGCCCCGGGCCTGCCCTCCGATACCCAGTGCGGAGACTGAAACCCCACAAACAAAGCACACAGCTGGGCTGAGGCCCCGCTGGCTTACTCAGCATCGGATCCCTTCTTCCTGCTGCCCTCCCCCTTCCCTTCCTTTGCTCTCTGGCTCTAAACTAGGGCAGGGCTGCCTCGCCCCACACCCACACAGCCACTGACACCGAGGGGTGGCAGCCAGGGGCCACAGGCCGAGGAGGGAGGGCTGGCTCTAACACTGCACTGACCTCCGAGGCCAGCCACCAAAGGGCCTCTGTCTGAGCCCCACCGCCAGAGAGGAAGGCATTGGCCACGCCGGAACGGGCCGCAGACAATGGGGCCTTTGGAGGCTCCTTGGGAAAGCCACCCATCTTGGCTCCCCTCCCTACACCCAGGCGAGGCCTCCGCAGCCCAGCCAGAGGCGCGGGGTGCGGGCCCCTGTTGGCCGGGGCCCAGAGGAGCCCAGTCCCGGGGGGCCTTCTGCCACCTCTCTTACTAGAAACACCATCTTTCCTTTCTTGAAGGACAGCGAGGGGACGTGCAGTCCCCCTGGATGTCCCTCCTGTCCTCGCGAAACTGAGTGTGTTTTTAAGGTCCTGGAACGTTGGCTCAGCTACGAGGACCACCTGCTCAGATCGCAGAGTACCTTCTTCCTCCATCAGAACAGACGCTTCAAGGGGCTGTGAGGGCCGTCTCGTCGCCTCCTGCAGCGGGCACACAGCCTCAGTGCGCTCGTGTCGGGGCGGTGGCGACCGGACAGACTACATCTTAAGCACCTGTGGGCTTGGGGCGCCTGGGTGGTTCAGTGGGTTGAGCATCTGACTTTGGCTCGGGTCACGATCTCGCGGTTCGTGAGTCGGAGCCCCTCATCAGGCTCTCTCCTGTCAGTGCAGAGCTTGCTTGGGATCCTCTGTCCCCCCTCTCCCTCTGCCTGTCCCCGCTTGCACTCTCAAATATAAATAAACAAACAAACAAAGTAACAAACACTAAACGCAGAACTAACGTAAAAATATTGATGAGCTGTTTGACATTTTTTTCGCCGTATCAAGTCTGGCCCAGAGGAGATATCACCCTTAGAGCACATCTCACGGGGACCGGCACACTCTGAAGTCCTTCCCAGCTGCTGGACAGTGCAGATCTACGTTAATTAATTTAGTCTTCCCACCAGCCATGCCCGCGTTTTCTTGACGGGGAAACTGAGGCACAAAGGCCTTCGAAGAGTCGGCCCGGGGCCGATCGACAGCCCACAAGCAGTTCCGCAAATTCTGACTTCAGGACAAGATGAACGCCCTCTCAGATAAGAACACACACATCTGCCTGCCGGCACCTCCCCCTGCTCCTGTCCAAACTTCCCCGGGACTCTGGGCCCCGCAGTTCTGCCACCCGGACCACGGCATCCCAGCCTCTTCCGGCCGCTCCGGTCCTGGGCTACCCGGAGCATCTTCCACCCGGGCGGCACCTCGTCCGGGTGCCTCCGGGTCAGGGTGAGGTGTGCCTGCCTCCCACGCACGCCCCGGCATGTGCACGTGGGGTGTGGAGGGGCCCCGGGGTGTGCACGCACCACAGCAGGAACGTCCCCACTCAAAGGGCCGGCACTCGGGAGGGAGTCGGGGACTCTCCTCATCCCTCTGCTGGCCACGGTGTTCATTCATTGATTCAGCGAGTCTTTGCCGCATGCCTGCCGGGTGCCAGCCACTGCCCTGGGCCCTGGCACACAAGGGGGAACAGAACGGACGCCTCCCCCCCCCCACCCCCGTCCCCGCTCATGGAGCCCACATCCCAGCAAGTGGAGCTAAGCAACAGGTCTGGGCACAAAGGAAGCCCCCCAAATCCTAATTCCGCCTCCTGTATACAGTAGGTGTTCCCTAATGACCGTGGAGGGAGTATGTCATCTGGGCCTGGAACTGGATGTGGTGACGGACAGAGGTGGGGGAGGGGCAGCCGAGAGCCCCGGGGACCCAGCAGGAGAGCCAGTGACCCGGTCGCTGGGGTGTCACGCCCACAAGCCTAGCCTCAGGACTCCAGAGCTCCACCCGGCCAAGCTAAGGTACGAGCGGTCCAGAGACTCACCCTGGTTTGGTGCTCTCTGGCTGAAATTCCCTTCTCCTCAAAACGTGGCCAAGTGTCAAGTCCACCCCAAGGTCCAGAGCGTCTCCCAAGTTTAGAAGACACCGGGGGTTCAGCACCTCCAAGGTTCAGCCGCGTGGCGCACCCAAGTCCCGGCCCGAGCAGCTCAGCCTTCCGCTCTGATCGGCTGTCAGAAGGTCACAACCGCCGCCGGGCACAAGGGGACAGAGGAATGGCATTGTGGCCTCCACGGTTTCCCAGTCCACTGCTGCTGAGCCAACGGTGGATTTGTGACTGAAACATCTTAACGTCTCTAAGTTTTTATTTATTTTTGAGAGAGAGAGAAAGATCAACACAGAAAACATGCGAGCGAGTGGGTTAGGGGCAGACAGAGGGGGAGACACAGAATCCGAAGCAGGCTCCAGGCTCCGAGCTGTCAGCACAGAGCCCGACGCGGGGCTCGCACCCAAGACCTCGAGATCATGACCTGAGCCGAAGTCGGACGCTTCACCGGCTGAGCCACCCAGGCGCCCCTGAGACGTCTTAACTTTTTATTCTTCTACACACCAGGCCCTGTGTTTTGTACTTCGAATCTTATCATTAATTTGGTGTTGGATTTTACTTCCTCATTTTCCTTATTATTCTCAAGTGCCACTTTATAGGAGCTTAAGGGTTTTTCCCCCAAGAACGTGGTTTTGATCTCACGAGTGAAGTCAGTTAAGAGCATTATTAGTGGGAGAAGGGCATTTCAGGGTCCCCCTGGTTGGGGACAGTGACCTGGAGGAGGGACCCGGCAGGGCCAACTCGAAGAAGTGCCTGCCGTCACCAACCACTCGCCTGCTGCCCAGGGAGTGTGTGCTCACACACACGTTTTTTTCACGCGCTCTCCATCCCGGGCTTCTCTGCCAAGAGCCCTGAACCCGTCAGCTCGCGGCACGGGGAGGGGAACAGAATGATAAAGAGCACAGGACATCCAGTCCCCATGAGGTGAGGAAACCGAGGGCAAAAAACGAGAAGCCAGATGCCCAAACTGGCACCGTCGGTGAGTGGCACAGGCAGGCCGGCCGCCAGCACGTTGACGGTGATGGGGACTCTGTCAGCAGACGCCCTGGAGTCCACCGTGGCCAGCGGTCAGCGGGGCTGCCCCCCGAGCCCATCTTTCCAAATTCGCCACCTCCCTGCCTCATCAGGAAGCGACGCAAGGCACAGAGGGGGGAGAGAGAACGGGCCGGGCGATGTTTCAGCAGACGCGAGAGCTCCACCCGGATGCCCTGGGCGAGCCCTGACCATCGTGTGAGCAAACACGGCCACAACTTGGTCCCACCCTGCCGGAAGGGGGGCTCCGGAGCACGTGGAGGCTGCTATTATGGTCAGAGGGACTTTGGTCAGCAGAAGGCAAGCAAGGGTGGTACCATGTGCATGCCGAAATGACCGTCACGTGCTGTCCGGGCCAAAGCCCGCTGGGATGTGTGTGCGCCCCCAGACTCAGGGCCTGCATTACTAGCGGGCTGCCTCAGCCACCCGTCCTCAAATTACCTGGGTCTTTACATTCCCCAGGGTTGGCTGAAGGGCAGACGCACCCTGAACTCGAGGCCCCTCCTCTCCAGTGACAGCGGCAGGGCAGGCTTCCAGAACCTTTTATATGCTGCGGATACGTGCGTGGGGGAGAAAAGATGAAAGTCCCTGATATGCTCCCAACAGACTTCCAGTAACCGGGAGTAACCAGTCCTCGCTCTCCTGGGACGCGCAGCGTTGAGTCACAGACCCAGAAAGATGAGGAGGGAACTTGGCCAAGTCTAAACTCATGGCTCTCAAAACTTAAAAATAGCCCGGCTGTGGACCCTAAAGTATTCCCTTTGAAACACTCGAGCAGAAAGTCTCCAGCCTTCCAACGTGACCCTGACATTCCGTGTCCAGCTGGTTTCCCTGGGAGGGGACAAGTGAAAAACAAAACCTGAAGCAGATATAAATATTTGCTGGCAAGTACTGCCCCTGCCATTGATGCGCCTTGGGAATTTTGGAGGCCTGCTCTGTTTTCGGGAAAGGTTTCTGTTCAGTTTGCCCGATGGGCCCGAAGCATCATTTCGTCCAACGTTTGCTTCTAAGCATCTCCGCACACAGTCTGGGGTTGACACTGATCCTTCTTTATTTATTATTTTTTTGAGGTGGGGTGCAAGTGAGCAAGGGGCAAAGAGAGAATCCCAGGAGAGGCAGAGGGAGAGATAAAGAGGCACAGAGAGAGAGACAGAGAGAGAGGGAAGCATGGCTCACCCAACGTGGGGCTCGAGCTCACCTGAAGCAGGTGAACCAGCCCTCCGTCAGCCACGCTCCTCAACAAATGTATTCAGCAGGGTACCTGACCTCAGTTTGCCCACCTATAAAATGGGGCTAGTGAAATACAGTTATCGGAAGGGTCGAACAAGCTGACGCACGTAAGATGACAGAAAAGTGCCTGGCACAGGGCAATACGCTTTAGCAAAACCATCTCAGGGCCGTAACCCCAGCTACAAATCCCTTCCCTGCTCCCTTCACACCGCAGCGGAAGGCCCTCCACTCCTCCAGCCGACGGCCACCGGGCACCCACTTTGTGGGGCCCTGACAGTGCCGGGCCCTGAGGCCACTCTCCAGTGTCCGATGACCCAGCACCACCAAGGACATCACAGGAGTCCAGGGAGGAAGCCTGGGCCACGCCAGCAAAAACAAGGTCAGCGAACCCCGCAGCCAGTGCTACTTACTGTCCCCCTAAGTTGAGGACCCCGAATTTAATTAGAGTGAGAGCCTCAAAAGGCCTCAGGGTGGGCGACCGGCGTGACACCAGTGGCTCGCCCTCCTAGAGACCTTTCCTTCCCAATCTCACTCTCCCCAGACGCACTCGGCGGAGCAAAGGGACCTCCAGCCGAGCGAAGGCTTCTGCCTCCGGCCCAGGAGCCAAGAATGACAGCACGTGACGCGCCCCGAATCGCAGCGGGCTCTAGCCACGACCGTGCACCGGAACCTCTGCAGAAAATTGTAACGCCGATTATTCCAGGGGTGGCCGGCATGGCAGGGATTTACGGCTCCCGTTTCCACTGGATGTATTTTCCAGATCCCCTAAAATGAAAACGATTACCATTCGCCGTAGCAAACGCAAGCGTAACTTAAGACACAGAAGCGCTCTGCTTCCGCAGAGGCCCGGACAGGGCAGGGCACGCCAGGCTGGCCGGGCTCCCACCACCGCTGAAAGTTCTGTGCCCGGTTACTCGGTCCGCTAAAATCCAGGCACCCGAGGGTCCCCAAAGCCACAGCCACAGCCACAGCCCTTCGGGCCGGGACGAGCCCTCCGAGGTCAGCTTTGTCTCCGCGCTGCGGGAGAGCGGCGTGCCCGGTGTCCCACCCGGGGCCACTGGTAAATCAGGCGCGGGACGCCCGCTTTCCTCACTCCCCAAATTGGGCCTCTCTTGCCCAGTTCTGCGTCCTGGGTGGGAGTCATAAGCCAAAAAACATAAAGAAATGTAACTTTAAAAAAAAACCAAAACACTCCGGCAAGAAGTGCCACATTGTAAGGTCCATTTCACGCTGTGGATTCGTTTTTTTTTTTAAGTTGTTTTTTTTTTTTTTTAATGTTTACTTTTAAGAGAGAGAGCGAGCCGGGGAGGGGGCAGAGAGAGAGAGGGAGACACAGAATCCGAAGCAGGCTCCGGGCTCCTAGTTGTCAGCACAGAGCCCGATGCAGGGCTCGAACTCACGAACTGCGAGATCACGACCTGAGCCGAAGTTGGACACTCAACCGACTGAGCCACCCAAGTGCTCCCATGCTGTCAACTATTAATGGAAAAAACAAGACATTCCTTCCTGGCCACAGAGGAATAGAGGAGAAACATACTATCCCAAAGAGGGAGGACCGCAGAGGGTCACGGCACACGCTGTGGGAAACTGAGGTCGGGGCTCGTCAGGGTTCATCAGGGCTCAGCTGGAGACCCCCTCCCTGAGTAGGGTCACAGGGGCAGGCAGCTCTGTGTGCCACAAGGGCGCCGGCTAGGGAAGTCCCTGAGGACAGGGACCCTGTGAGGGAGGAGTTCCAGGAGCTCGGGGACCAGCAGCAAGGCTGGTGTGATGGGGCTGGTGAGCACAGTACGGCAGGGGAGGGCCCGAGTGTGGGCCCACTGGCTACAGTGCAAGCCGTGTGCAGTCACCGCCACTCACGTTCTTGCCTCGATCTGGTCACGCGGGTGCTCACGCGGGTGCGTTCACTTTGTGGGCACCTACCCTATGTGTATACTACACGTCGATAAAAAGTTACAAAACATATGCCTTCCTGGGGCGCCTGGGAGGCTCAGTCCGTTAAGTATCCGACTCCTGATTTCGGCTCAGGTCGTGATCTCAAGGTTCATGGGTTCGAGCCCCACGTCGGAGCCTGCTAAGGATCCTATCTCTCTCTCTCTCTGCCCCTACCTTGCTCATGCTCTCTCTCTCTCCCTCAAAATAAATAAGTAAACATTTTTTTCAAAATACACATGCCTTCCTGATTTTGAGGCGGTTACCTGGTCTACTAAAGACCAGGCACGCAGGCAGGGCCATTCTCAGGAGGAGGTTGTAGGCTGGTTATAGGCTCCTGGGCAAAGGCGGGTCGGCCACTGCGTCAGGAAGGCCCACGGGATGGGGCGCCTGGGTGGCTCAGTCGGTTGAGCGGCCAACTTCGGCTCAGGTCATGATCTCACGGCTCATGAGTTCAAGACCCGTGTTGGGCTCTGTGCTGACAGCTTGGAGCCAGGAGCCTGCTTCGGATTCCGTGTCTCCCTCCCCCGCTCCTGCTCTCTGTCTCTCAAAAATAAATAAACGTTAAAAAAAAAAAAAAAAAAAAGAAAGAAAAGGAGGGTCCAGGGGAGACTGGAAAACTCAGGGCAGAGCCAGCCTCTTCTCTGTGTCCATGCGGGGCAGGGCGGGGGGGCTCCATCCATTCACTGGGTGTTGGAGACCCTACCACGAACCTCTTCTTGCCTCCCCAGCCCCTGGTGCCTGACCGAGTCTGGCAGAGCCCCTTCCCCTGCAGGGCACAGCGGGCTTCTCTCTGACCCCCAGACCCACCACCGGGAGGGAAAGCATGGCGGGGGGGTGCTACAGGCCCAGAGGCAACTGATGCCCCCGCAGCAGCTGGGTGGGGAGTGAATCTGGAGGGGCCGACGGAACGATAAACACAGAGCTAAGAGACGGCCCGGTCCCACCAGGGGAGCCGTCAGAGCCCAAACGGGGTGGAAGCACCACCACTGACGCCTGTGTGGTCCTGAGCAAGTTCCGAGCCTCAGTTTCCCAACTGTGAACAGAGACTACTGGCGTCTGTGAAAGTCAACACCGAGCACATACCCAACGCCAGCCGCGTCACGGGCACTCGATGGACGGTCGCTAGGATTAGAACCACGGGGCCCAAAGGTCGCTGTAAAAGGGGTCTGGTCTGTCTGATGCCGGGGGCTGCGGTGGCCCCTTTGATGGGCTGCCCAGATCCTCCTTCACCGAAGGGACTGTGGCCTGGCTGCCGGGGGTGCAGCCGGAGGGAGGCCTTGCCTGTCCACCCCTCGGGCTCTGTCCCAGCCACAAGGGGCCGCCTCGCCCAAGGTCAAGTGCTTCCCACGGCGGCCCACCATGGATGACTGATCTATGGGGGAGCGTGAAGGCCTGGCGATCTTGCCCCAACTCGGGACAGCTCTGAAGGGCTTTTCCAGCTCCCGAGCTCCCTGCGGGGTGGGCCCAGGCCTGTCAGGCCCGCACTGCAGCTGAAGCCCTCCTCTACCCACGCCTGCGTCCTTCCCCTCCTTCCAAGGGCACCCCCTGGGGAGCCCCCCGTCCTCTAAACTGTCTGAGTCAGCTTCCTGGGAAACCCAGGCTGGGACAGGTGGCTTATTTGTACCCTTTTTCCTTGGGAAGTGGGGAGGGAACCAGTGTGAGGAAGACAGTGGTTACCATGGAGGAAGAGGCCAGGAAAAGCCAACAAAAGGCACGGTGACCTCTTCTCTTCCTCTGCAGTATAAACAGCGGTGTTAAAACAGGAGCCACACTGCACCGGGCAAACCACTAACACTCTCCAAGCAGCGTCGAGAGTCCGTCCGTCCTTGCCTCTCTCCGCACGGACGGAAAGACACAAAGGGGCCACCGAGGAACACAGAAGAAAGAGCAGGGAGAAGCAGTGGCTAGGACCACGTCGTACCGAGCCCACAAAGACGGCCAAGGAAAGTGCCAGAAGCGTCCTTGGAGAGGAGCTGACCAATTACTGGAAACTGAGGTGTCTTCAGACCTAAGTGTTCTCAAAGGCAACAGCAGGGATTCACGAGCCCTTCCCACAGTGTAAACGCCCAAAGGGACGCCTTTGCGAGACCCAGGAAACGGCCTAAGTAACCAACCCAAACATCTACTTTGCTTGGCTTCCGGCTGGAACCACATCCACTCTGATGGCAATGGTTACATTACCCTGACTCTCTGGCCAGAGCCCCGTCTCGAAAGATATTCTTCTATTTGCAAATAAAAGTGCATCGTAATGTAAGAAATGCCGCATGGGGGGCAGACACAATCTTCCAAATAACGCCAGATCTAAGGAAGGGGAGGCATCCGTGTGGTGAGCCCCTCAGCTGGTCCACACACACTGCGCGCTACGGATGAAGCGGTGAGGACTGGAAGGGAACCGAGTTTGTTCAAGGTCACGTGGCAGGGCTGGACCAAGAACTGACCGCCAGAGGCTCCGGTGAGAGACTTCCTCCTCGGCCACACGGCTGGTCACGGAAGAGCGAGTGGCACCCCAGTTGTCAAAGCAAGTGCGGGGCCCCTCCCCCCGGGTGGGGGACACTGTGGTCCCCGCGCAATCTCTGCAGACAGCAGCCAGGCAACACAGAAAGGGCCCAAGGCCCCAGCCCTGCAACCCCATCCCCGGGGAGTTTATCCCAAAGCTGGGCCTGCGTCCTACACACGGGCCCGTCTCACAGGCCACCAGGGGGGACCGTTTACGTGACCCAGGGCACGTCTCTACAGTGGTGGTGATGCTGAGCCAACTCCACACGTGCCGATGTATGACAGCTGCCAAGATGCACGGTTTCAGTGGCAAAGACAGAGAGCAGATGGACAGCACGGAGCACCATGACTCACTCTCTCACACACACACACGCACACACACACACACACACACACACACTCTCATTACACCCAGGACGCTCAACCAGAAGCCCAGGTAGGAAGCATATGAATTTTTCACTGTGCGTGTTTTTGTGTCTTTTGAATTTTCTACACACAAATGTGACGCTTCGTCCAAAAGGAAACTATGATTCTGCTTATGTGAATGATCCAGGATAGGTAAACCCATAGAGACAGGACGCATATTGGCGGTTTCCGGGGGCTGGGAGGGGCGGTGAGTGAGAAGCAATTAATTGCTTGGTGGGGGGATAGGGTGTCCTTTCGGGGGGACAAAAAGGTGTTGAAAACTATCAGAGTTGGTGTTTGGAAAACACCGTGAGTGTACCAAATGCTGCTGAACCGTGTACTTTAAAATGGTTAATTTTACGGTGACATTTGCCCCAGTTTAAAAAAAAAAAACAAAAACAAGGGCAGACGAGTAAATAAGTACTGACATAAAACAGTTTTCCGCATCTGTGCTTGGGAGGCAGCTTGGCAACGCTGGTTAGAGGCATGGGCATCACGGCTGAACTGCAGGGCTCAACTGCCAGCCCCACCCGGCGTCACCTGGGAGGCCTCGGTTAAGTAATGTAACTTCCCTGGGCTTTACCGTCCTAGTTGGTAAGACAGGCGTAATGACAGAACCTGCTTCCCAGGGTGCTTTCAACTAGTAAATAAAATAGTAGAAGGTAAGCGTCCAGCACAGGGCGCAGCACAGACTAGCCCCAGGGCCTTTGCCCCTGCCATCTGCCCACCAAGAACGCCCTTTCCTGGGACAAATGCTGCTCCTTCAGGCCTTTCCTCAAATGCCACCTTCCTGATGGGGCGTTCCTTGACCCCCTGAGTTAAAACCGGAAACCGCCCTGCCAACACCCGCCCCGGGGTTCCGTCTCCTCCTCCACCCCTGTCTCTCCCCAGGGCTTGATTATTTATTTGGTCCATCTCCTGTCTCCTTCCACTGCACCGTCTGTCCTGTTCATTATGTAGGCCAAGGCCTCGAACACAGCACATCCTGAGGCAGGTGATCAGTAAATACATGTTGAATGACTGGTGTTAGCGAATACCTTGGTCCCGATCCGGTGTGTAAGCCTGCCTCCCTGACAAAATAAAACTGCTGTTTTGTTGTCTAATGACCTTGAAAATAAAAATTAGACCTAAGTGAGGTGCCTGGATGGCTCAGTCGGTTGAGCATCAGACTTCAGCTCAGGTCATGATCTTGCGTTGGTGAGTTCGAGCCCCACGTCGGGCTCTGTGCTGACAGCTCAGAGCCTGGAGCCTGCTTCAGATTCTGTGTCTCCCTCTCTGTCTCCCTCTCTGTCTCTCTCCCTCTCTCAAAAATAAAGATTAAAAACAATTTTTTTTTAATTAAGCATAAGTTTACATTTAAAAAGCAGTGTTTCCAGCTAAGTATTATTCCCCAATGGGGGAATCTGCAAAGGAAGAGAGCAGTAAGACAGTGCCATGCGCTCTGAAACATAAACCAAAGAAGTCACCCCAGTTTCCGAGTGCCCACTGTGTCATGAGAGCTGGTCCCATGAGCCTTCAGGAGGATAAGGAGCACAGTGCACCCATGGGCCCCTGGGGCCCCGTCCCTCCAGGCACCCTAGGCCAGAGCCGGTCATTCACAGAGAACAGGGCAGGCTAAAGACAGGTAGGCCTTTCCCAGTGCCCTGCCCTCCTCCGTGGGGCACAGCGGCCACCCTCACGGGACTCAGCTTCCCAAGGCTCTCAGCCCTCAGATGGGGAAATCAAGACCCCAATTATTCAGAGCTCAAAAACGGAAGAAAAAAAAAAAAGACAAAAACAACCCTCAGACTCTTCTAAAAACAGGCTTTCTAGTTAGTTCTCCCATGAGACCACGACGTCGTTACCCCACAGGGCAAGACGGCTGCCTCCAAACCCTGCACAGAGAAGAAGAAAAAGCTGAAGCCCGCAGTCTCCGAGAGTTTGAGATTCCAAAAAGAGAATAAAACAAAACCAGAAACTGTGAGTAAAACCAGTAAGGAGCGTCTTCCACCCCACTGGGCGCCGTGGCTGTGGATGTCACCTGGCTGCGGGGCTGGAACCTCGGGTGGGGGCTGAGTTAGGAGACACCTAGCGCACAGGTGTCCGGCCCCTTCTCCCCCACGCCCCGTCCCCCCTCCAAGTTTCAGCAGGTGTGGGGTGGGGCCCTGTATCGTTTGCATTTCTAACCAGTCCCCAAGTGAAGGGGGCCGGCTGGTCCGGGGACTACACTTTGAGAACCACGGCTCGAGAACAGTCTTCTGTGTTAGTAGTGCAACTGTGCGCGTGTGCACACACACACACACACACACGGCCAGAGACAGCCCCTGCCCAACCACTGGTCTTCAAATAGCCAGACCAGCCTGGCCCAGAAGCACCTGCCCCCAGACGCTTGTCCATTCAAGTCCTGCATGAGCCAGTCACTGCCAAGAGGCTCTGAGGGCGCACCCAGAACCCCTGAAATCTGACATCCCGGCATTTCCCTTTTTTGAGAGCGGTCGTGGGCAACCCCACCCCGCTTCGCCTTTTGCATGTGCGTAATGCCTCAGCTGCAAGATCCGCTTTCTGTTCAGGGATGCTTTCAAGTTTCTGAATCAGGAGATGCAGCTGAGAGAGGAAGCCACACCCCCGCCCCCCCAAAAAAGCGTGCCACTCAAGGAGAGCGACGGCATCCCCGATGGGGAGCCCCTCCCCCAAACGCAGGGACCTTATCACCCACGGTGGGCAACGCCACCGATCTCTCACTCACCAAAGTAATCGGCCTTCGGGTGACCATCCATCTCACGCTCCAGACGCTGAGTGAGGGCTTCTAACTTCAGTTCGGCGGCTGAGGGCCCAAGCTCGGGGCCCGGGATGAGGGTCTGGCAGGGCAGCTTCACCCTGGGGGGACTGGGGCTCTCCCGGAGCCCGGGCCCCAGGCTGCCATCAGATGACCAGCCGGAGGGGCCTTCTTTACAAGATAACTCAGGCGGGGTGGACATCACCGGATGGACTAGGCTGGTGGGGCTGAGCTTGGGACCAACGCCAGGGTCCGTGCAGACAGGCTTGGGACCCAGTCCAGGGGCCGCACCCGACGGCAAACCGTCCGCGCTGGCTGGTGAGGATGATGGGGCGGAACTAGAAAGGTAAGACTTGGGTCCATCTTGGAACCAGGCTTGAGGGTCCACAGTGGGTTTGGGCGTGGTGCCCGATACCTCGCTCCCCACACCCAAGTTTGTTCTGGGAAGAGCTCCTTGGCTGGGGCAGCTCTGGGCCAAGGGTGCCAAGAAAGAAGGGGTCCTGGGCTGAGTGGGCCCCCTGAGGGCCCCGTTCTCCGGGCCGGGGGAAGAAAGGCCGGGGCTCACCCGCTGGGAAGAGGCGGTAGTCCAAAGCCCGGCTGGCTTCTCACAGCCGCGGCCACCAACACCGCCATCCTGGCCGGTCTCTGACGACTGGCTGGAGCTTGGGGCCAGCTGAGGCTGGTACAGGGGATGGTCCCCGGAGGGTTTGGACAGTGGTGCTTCAGTAGTCCCTGGGGTGCCAGGCCACCCACTCCCTACGCCCACCCTGATGCTGGGGGACACTCCCGGTTCATCAGCCCACTTTGGGCTCGCCAAAGAGAGGTTGTCATAATAGTCTCCGTGGGTGAGGCAGGAAGGATCCTCGCAGGGGCCGGGCTGGCGGAAAGCAGACATCTCCCAGCGTGCCAGGCTCTCCCTGGAGCCACAGTCCTGGCTGCTGTGGCTTCCGCTGCGGACATACGGCCTGGTCCTCTGGTCCTGGGGTGGATACAAGGGCTGCCCAGAGGCGACGGCAGTGGCCGTCCCAGGACCCGCTGTCGAGGCAGCGAGAGGGGGCTTGGTAGCACCATCCGGGGTCAGCTTGTGGCCCACAGCGGCATCCCGTCGGACCTGTGGGCCTGGGGGGCCCCCGCCGTTGACCGGACCTCTGCCCCCCCTGGGCAAGGTCTCCTCCTGCAGAAGCTGTTGCTGCTGCTGGCGGTGGATCTTGGCCATCTTGGTGGCAAACACCCTGCGTGTTTCTTCAAACTCAGGGTTGTTGCCTGCCCCCTTGTCCACTCGGAAAAGTCCATCCTTGGAGGCCTCGTACATGTTCAGGTCCTCAATGAATTTGCTGGCCTCCAGGCCCAGGTCGCCGTACTTATCCATGTCGCAGGCGCGAGTCAGAGCCTAGCCCAGGTGGCCGGTGTGTCGGTGGGTGAGCGCGGGCCGGGGTGCGGGTTGTTGCAGCGGGGGCCGGGGCTCAGGTCCAGCCCAGGACAGTCAACGCCTTCCACCTGCCGGGCCTGAGAGTCATGACCCCAGGCCTGGGAGTCCGGCCGAAGTGGAGGCCTCAAGGCCAGCCGGCCCAAGTGTGCGTCCAACTCCCTTTCGCCTCGGAGGTGTCCACGTGGGGGCAGCTGGTGGCGCTTCACCGTCCCAGCTTGCCGTGCGTTCTTTTCTCCTTTTCAAATCGTAAAAGGAAAAAGAAACAGAGAAAGACAAATCCCCTCCGTAAGCAATCAAAGTCCGAAACGGGACGACGAGCGCAGCCTCTGGAGGGAGCCGGAGTGAAGCCGGCTCGGCGGGAGAGGGTGGAGGCCGCCGGACCGGCCGCGGCAGAGGCGCGGCGGCCGGAGGCGCAGGCACGTCCCGGGCGCCTGGCGCTCGCGGCTCCCCGACCGGCGCGGAGAGGGGCGCGGGGAGCGGCGCACCGGCCGGCCCGGGCCGGGCAGGAAGTCCACGGCGGCCGCGACGGGCGGCCTATTGTCCGATGGCGGCGGCGACCGGGCGCGCGCGGGCCGGAGGGCGGCGGGACGCGGAAGTGAGCGCGCCGGACGCAGTCCCCGCCGCTCGGTGGCCGGCCGGGCGCGTCCCGGGCCGCGAGGAGGCGGAGGCGGGGGAGGCGGGGGAGGCGGCCGAGGGGCGGGGTCGGCGGCGGCGGGCGCCCCGGGGCAGGCCTGCGCCGCGCAGCGAGGCCCCGCCGCCCGCTCCCCGGCCGGGCGTTGTGGGGGGACGCGGGGCTGTGTCCCGGCTCGGGAGCGGGCACCGCGCGGGGGCTGCCCCGGCCGCCGCCGCCGCGCTCCCCCCACCCCGCGACCCGCGCCCCGCTCCCGGGCTCCGGGCCGGCCCCGCCCCTGGGCGCGCTGGGCGGGGGCCTCCGCGCCGAGACCGCTGGTGGGCGGCCTGGGCAGCCCGCGGGGGCCCGCGACGTGCGCCTCGGAGTCTGCGGGAGTCCCGAGGGCCCGCGCTCCTCGCCCCACCGTGCCTCAGTCCCCCGGGTGGGCAGTCGACCCCATGTGCCGCCCGAGACCGCCTCCGTCCGGGCCGGGCCGGCCTCCAGGCTTGCCCGGGGTGCGCGACCGGAGGCCCCGGGATGTCCCCCCGGGGCTGGTCCGAAGTTCTCCTTAACAGGTGGGCAGACTCGGGCACTCAGGGGGAAGTGTCCCAGACGCCAACGTGGGAGCCCAGGTCCTCTGAAAGGAGGAAAAGAAAAAATCACGTTGTTCCCCGGAGCGCGCGCGTTTAAGGGGCTCAGTGCAGCAATAAAAACACGTGCCCCGGTGCCTCCTTATTCCTAAAGGGATTCCTGACCCTCCCCCACCTCCAACCCTCCCCCCCCCCCCCCCCCCCGCTACACACACACCCGGGTCCGCACGACTGCGGGGGCGGGGGCCCTGACTCCTGGGCGCCCCCGCCTGGCCCAGCGCTCCGGGCACCAACTCCGAAGCGACCCTGCCTGGGTGTCATTCATTTGCACAGCCAGAGTGATCCTAAGGCGAACACCACACCAGTCACTTCCCTGCTTAAACTCTCAATGCTTAACCCCGGAGCCTGGATTGAAATCCACTCCCTATCAGGGCCCACGGCCCTGGCGGACCCTGCCGCCCCCCCTCCCACTTGACTGGGGGGGCCCCTCTGCCACTGTAATCCAGAGGCAGGAGCTTCCTGGTGTCCGCCCAGAGCCTGACCTTGAACTTCCGTGGCTCATCCTTCCCATCTTTGCTGAAATCACCCCCTCCTAGATGCCTTCTTTTTCAGCACCCTCTTTCTTTTCTCATCAGTTCTCATCAGTTCTGATCACTATTTAAGTATCTGTTTACATGCTTTTTTTTTTTTTTCTTTTTTTTTGGTCATGGTGGGTGGGTTTTCCACCTCATTGAGACCCTATCTGTATACCCCGTGCATAGTACATAGTAGTATCTAATGGTTGAACATGTGAATTAGTGAATCCGTCTGCCAAAACTGACAGGGGACAAACAAGATAATCTAGGTAAAAAGTGCGCTGTATTCTGTAAACCCCAAGTGTGGTTTACCCGAGTCAGTATACTGTATGTGAGTCAGTATGCTGTAATCACCAGGAAGCTGGTTGAAAATGTAGAAATTCATGATCCCGCCCCCATCCAACCATCCAACCTAGAATCTTCATTTTAACAAGACTCCTGAGTGCTCGGTTTGCACAATAGTTTGAGAAGCCCTTCTGTGAAGAACTACACAGAATGTATTTTTACTTTTACAAAGTCTTTCAACTTTTTTTTTTTTTTTTTTGTCTACAAAAGTAATACATGTTTATGGTAACGACTTCAAACAATACAAAGACGCTGTCAACTTTTAAAAAGTTGCCCATGATCCCCTGGACCAGAGAGAACTGTTAAACAATCCTTTTGTATTCAGTAAGACTTGTTAACTGATCACTGGGTTTACTCATAAGGTGAATGATATGCTTGTGAACTTTTTAGAACAGTGATTCTCCAACTATGGCCCTGGGCCCAGCAGCAGCAGCTGCACCTGGAACCCGTCTAGACCTGTGGTTCCCAAACTTGAACACCCATCGGAATTCCTTAGGGAGCTTATTAAACACTGGTTGCTGGGACCTACCACCAGTTTCTGATTCGACGGTTCTAGAGTGCGGCCTAACGATCTGCATCTCTAATTCCCAGGTGATGCTGATGGAGGTTCAGGGACCACACTTGAGAACCACTAGAGTCCCAAGTCCCAGGCTTCTGCTCTGGGCACTGTGGCAGTGGCCATTGGTATACAGAGAGGTGATGGCATCTATCAGAGTAGAAAGCCGCGGCCCAGCATGCCTGACCCGAGTACCAGGAACGTAGCTGACAAAGTACCGGGAAGCCTCATACTAGAGCCACAGACACCAGCCAGGGCCTCTTGTAAATCAGTTTTCTCTTTTCATGCTAAGTTGGCAGCACCTGAGCCCATAATCCTTGGTCCCTACCTGCTCCCCCCACCCCGCTTCGCCTTGCCCGGAGTGCTCAGAAGTCACGGGTCTTACTCCCCGTCCCCCCTGCAGTTCTAGAAACCGCTACACCATCTCCAGCATCTAAAGACACACACCTGAACCCACCGTCTACGTATGTCCTCACCAGACTGGCTTGTCCCCTCCCGGTCAGTGGAGTACCTTAAACCTTTACAAAACAGCTTATAAAGACGGCATCCCAGGGGCCATATACCACTGGGAAGGGGTACTCGGAAATGACGGGCACGGCCAGGAGGCCACTGGGTATTTTCCTGCTGCCGCTTAACGCTCCAGAGGCAGAGATGCTTTCCAAGTCTCTGCCCAACATTGAGAATCCGAGCCGTGATTATTTAACGTAGGCCGGTTTTGTCTGTCCTGTGTGCTCGGAAACATCCGTTGATTAGAATCTCAAAAATTGTGTTCAGACTTGCACATCAGTTGTTTAAAAAGCAAAACGCTAAAGACCTAAATGTTTTTACCACTAAGCAGGCAGAGCATGGATGGTTTTGTTTAAGTGTTTGCTGATGATGTTTTGTTTTGTTGAATGAGAAACGTCCCACGTTCTATTTTGCCAATAAAGCCACTCCACGGCAGCGACCGTCCCCCACGGCCCTGCCTGTATAACAGAAGCCATAATCAACACACAGCGTTCCCTGAGTCTTGAAGCTTATTTTCATGAACACGTGGGTAGAAAAAGCGCGTGCCCGTGAACGCATTGGTGAAATGTGGAATTTTCAACTTGACCTGCCCAGAATCTCAGTAACGTCAATCAGATCATATACCTTCAGCCCAGCTCCAAACCCTCGAGCAGCATCCTGAACCACGAGGAGAGTAAGACCCTCCCCTTGACCCTTATGTGACC
Source organism: Panthera leo (assembly GCF_018350215.1). Classification (NCBI taxonomy): domain Eukaryota; kingdom Metazoa; phylum Chordata; class Mammalia; order Carnivora; family Felidae; genus Panthera; species Panthera leo. The sequence goes on along the minus strand of NC_056680.1, from coordinate 15,269,212 downwards.
GGGCCTCTGGCCACCTCTACCTCCTAACTTCCCTCCAACCCCCCTAGGAGGCCTTGGGCCCTTTTCCAGGTACTGAGGATATGACAGTGAACAAAGCAGACGTGGCTGTCTGTTTGGATCTCCATCCCAGTGCGACAGGGTAGTCAGTAGAGAAAATAGATACATGCCTTGTGGAGGACATTAGAAAGTGAGGGGAGCTAATGTGAAAGATGAAATAAGGAAGAGGATGGGGCGCCATTTTGAATACAACCACCAGTGATGGTCTCACTGAACACAGACTTGAGGAAGAGCGAATGAATGGAAGGAACTATGTTGGAGACAGACATCTAAACAGCCCTTCTCAGGAGCTTTGTAGGGTATAAAGTGGAATATAGGGGGAAATGCCATCAAGAGAGGCTTTTTTTGAGATTTTCTTTTTCTTTCTTTGTTTCTTTCTTTCTTTTCTTTTTCTTTCTTTCCTTCCTTCCTCTCTCCTTCTCTTTTCTTTCTTTCTTTCTTTCTTTCTTTCTTTCTTTCTTTCTTTCCTCTCTCCTTCTCTTTCTTTCTCATCTTCCTCTCCTTCTCTCTTCTTCTTTCTTTCTTTCTTTCTTTTTCTTTCCTCTCTCCTCTCCTCTCTTCTTTCTCTTTCTTTCCCTTTCCTTCCTTCCTTCCTCTCTCCTTCTCTCCTTTCTTTCTTTCCTTCCTCTCCGCTCTTCTTTCTCTTTCTTTCTTTCTTTCTTTTCTTTCCTCTCTTTCTTTCTTTCTTTCTTTCTTTCTTTCTTTCTTTCTTTTTCCCTTTCCTTCCTTCCTCTCTCCTTCTCTTTTCTTTCTTTCTTTCTTTCTTTCTTTCTTTCACAGAGCGAGAGAGTGTGAGCTAGGGAGAGGGGCTGAGAGAGAGAGAGAGAGAGAGAGAATCTCAAAAAGCCTCCATGCTCAGCATGGAGCCAGGCAAGGGCTCAATCCCATGACCCTGGGATCATGACCTGAGCTGAAATCAAGAGTCAGAGGCTCACCCGCCTGAGCCACTCATGCATCCCTAGACTTTTTTTTTTTTTTAATATGGGAAATGGTACACGTGTCTGTGCTGATGGGAATGGCCCCCTGAGGTGGGGGTTGGGGCAGGAGAATCGCTCTTGTAGGAGAGAGAGAAGGGGATTTTTGGAGTGGCACACCTGAGTAGCAGAGAGGGCCAAGCTCCACTGAAGATTTCATCCATGGTAACAGGAAGGATGTGGGCAAGAGTCAGGTAGGGAGGTACGTAAGGGGCTGGAATCTTGGGGTGGTAGGAGGCTCTTCTGATTAGTTTTCTCAGTGAAACAGGAAGTAAGGAGAGTTAGCTGAGAGTGAGGCCAGGGGAGCTGCTGTTGGGAACTGGCCATCTGGGGGACTGGGAGAGCGAAGGGCCCGGAGAAGCACCGAGTGATGGAAGCACGGAGGCTTCCCCTTCGCTCCAAACCCCCACCCTGAGATCTGGGGCATGGATTTCAATGAGGCCAGCCAGCACGGTGGCATGCTTTTCTCTGGCCAAGTTCAGTTGCACACATGTGGGTATGAAGTAGGTGGAGAGTTGGATCCAACCAGCGCTGGGTCTGCCAAGTGAGTGCAATGGAACCAGAGTGGGCAAGACAGTTGCCCTAGACCCTGCCCCCCTCCCCCGAGGTCCCATATCCGTGTGATTCCCTGGCTTACAACCCTCAGGTCTGCACCCAGCGGTCCCTTCTCCAGGAAGTCCTTCTCAACTCTTCTCCATCCCTGTCCCCACCTGACGTGGCAGGGACTGTCTCCTCACTGGGATGCAAACCTCCCCAGGCTATGGGTCATTGGCCCTTCTGTTCATTGTTATGTCCCGGGAGCCTAGAACAGCACCTGGCACATGGTAGCACCCCTTCAAAATGCTTGGTAAATAAATGAAGGGGTCACATTAGAAAAGGGAGTACAGGCATTATCATCTATAGGTGGAAAAAAATGATTGGACTTAACCGTGACCTAGATTTGGAGAGACAAAGAAAGGAGGCCATGTTATTACTCTTGTGACTTTGTGTGTCATTACAAACCTTCTGTAGAGCTTGGTGATCACCTTGTACAAATATTTGATCAACATCATATATCCTCTATCTTGCTAGTCAAGAGTATGGCTAGATATAGATGTATGCGTGCATGTGTATTTGAATGTATAAAGGATATTTGATTTAATAATATCTATTTGCGAGGACGCCGACTCGGGTGTCCGACTTTGGCTCAGGTCACCGTCTCACGGTTTGTGGGTTCGAGCCCCACATCCGGCTCTGTGCTGACAGCTCAGAGCCTGGAGCCTGCTTCGGATTCTGTGTCTCTGCCCCTCCCCTGCTCATGCTCTTTCTTTCTCTGTCCTCAATAATAAATAAACGTTAAAAAAAAATTAAAAAGAGTTATCTGTTTGCAGAGTGCCTGGGTGGCTCAGTCGGTTGAGCGTCCAACTTCTGTTCAAGTCGTGATCTCACGGTCCATGGGTTCGAGCCCCGCATCGGGCTCTATGCTGACAGCTGGGAGCCTGGAGCCTGCTTTGGATTCTGTGTCTCCCTCTCTCTCTGCCCCTCCCCTGCTCATGCTCTCTCTCTCTCTCTCTGTCTCTCAAAAATAAATTCAAAAAAATTTAAAAAAGAATACGTGTTTGCATGCATGCATGTATATTTCTTATATAGGTGTGCGTATACAGAATTGTTGACAAAAAGGCATTCAAAAAACCCTAATCCAGGAGACTGCAGCAGGCTGTAAACGGTGCCCGGCCAGCCTGTGAATTACCAAGGGGCCCATGAGGCAAAGGGCCCCTGTTCTTTAGACAGAGCCCTGCTTATTTTGCAGTTAACTGAAAGGGCCTTTCTGTCGCTTTTGCTTGGCTACAGGGAATGTCCCTGCACACAATGCCGCGTGTGTCCCAAAGCTGGAGGGCCACTTCAGGGAGAACGCTGAAAAGAATCTTTATATTTCAGCTGAACAGATGGATGAAGACTTAAGAGCCCAGGTTCCTCTGGGATCTCTCCATCCCACCGGGGCCCAGAGCAGGCCAGGAAACCTTGGCCCCTCCCGGTCCGCTTCCCGGAACCCTGGCGGCTCCAGCCTTGAGCTGCACCGTGGAACTGGCCCGTGGATGGAGACAGACAGATGTGCCGGAGGCCTTCTCCTGGTGCTTTGTGTCGTGACCGTCTGCCCTGGAAAGCGGCCCAGGCCAGACCCAGATATCTGGACCGTGACCTTGCCGTGTGTGCGCGGCCTCCGCCAGGCTCCTGGAACCCACTCTCCACTGGCCTCAGCCCCACACCCAGGGCCTTGCGCCACACAGGAAGGCCCGGCTGCAGGCATGTGCCTGGCCACAGGGCCCCACGTGGCTCCCACACACCCACAGGGGAGGGGCGCTGCCCGCTGGCCCCGGCCCAACCCGCCCCGTGCCATCTGCTCTGAGAGCCACAAAAAGATGTTCAGCGGGACACAGTGGACCCAAGTGCTTCTCTACGAATCCGCTCCGATTTCTGCTTGCTCTTTCGTGTTTTTTAATAAGCGACACACGCACGTCGCTTCAGATTCAAAAGGTGTCCGTGAGCGCAGAGTGAAAAGTGTGTGCCCTCCCCCCACAGAGCACTAGCCGGCCGGGGCCCCCTCCGGAGACAGCCAGCGTCACATCACCAAAGTACACGGGCATGTCCGTTGCTTTTTTGCTTGCCTTTTTGGTAACACACGAGGTAAAACCGCACTGCCCCCCCCTTTGTGCACTTAACGATCCTCTGGGAGATCCTTTCCCGTCATTTCACTCGCAGCTGCCTTGTTCTCTTTGGGGGCTGATATTTCACTCTCTGGGGAGGTCACGGATTGTTTAACCCATCCCTTGTTCACAGGCCTCCAGGCTGCTTTCACACTTTTGCTGTTACACACACCGTGGCAACGGCTGACTCACAAGCCATCTCCCACCCGTGCAAGCATCTCCGCGGGGTAAACCCACGAGGCAGGCACGTTCTCGAACACTCCACCGGGCTGCTGGAAACGACTGGTTGCCTGGATCTCCTTCTTCGCCGACAGCCGGGAGGTCCGCCTCACTCTCCCCCGGTTGCCATCACGCTGGGGCCAGTGTGGGAGCCGCGCACGAGCCGCGACAAGAACCGCGATCGCTCACGTGTCACGGCGCCTCCTCTGTGCCCGCTCAGCGCCACCCTCTCCATCTACGGGCGTGACAGCTCATCGGAGAGGCTCCGTTATCCACCCCTTTGTGTTGGAGGGGAAACTGAGGCTGCCACCCGCCACGTCCGAATGGGAACCACGTCTTCTGTTTTCAACACCACCGTGTGCCCACAAAGAGGCCGGACTGGACTGCAGACTCTGTGAGGGTGGAGATCGGGTCTGCCTCGGGTCCACCTTGGACCTTGCACACCACTCAAGTACAGGATGAAGGGCTATCGTACTAGGCGATGGCAATGGTAGTAAGAGCTGCATCCATGGAGCTCCAAGAGGTGCCCAAGTGGCCTCATTTGATCTTTGCAACGGCTCTGAGATAAATCCCATCATCCTTTCCACTTTACACATGGAGACACAGAGGCTCACAGAGGTGCCCCCGGCGGGCAAGCAGAGGGCCCGAGACCGAGTCCAAAACCATCCCGAGAGACGGAAGAGCCAGAAAATGAGGGTGAGGTGAGCGGCCAGGGAGGCAGGAAGAGGAGAGAGGAGAGAACATCTGGGAAATTGAAGCAGGAAGATGGAAAGGTGTCCGCGGGCCTTGCCACGTGGAGGTCGTTGGCAGGGCCAGCTTCAGGCTCCTGGCTCGGGCCTGCACCTCTTTTATGTGGGTGATAAAGGGGTGGGAAACTCCAGACGGGCAGAGGACGTGGGGACATTTGCGCTACATCCGAAAGGAAAAAGTGCTGGGGCGCCTGGATGGTTCCGTCACATCAGCGTCCAACTTCGGCTCAGGTCACGATCTCCTGGTTCGTGGGTTCAAGCCCTGCATCAGGCTTTCTGCTGACAGTGTGGAGCCTGCTTGGGATTCTCTCTCTTTCTCTTTCTCTCTGGCCCTCCCCCATTCGTGCTTTCTCTCTCTCAAAAATAAAGAATTAAACTTTAAAAAACAAAAGGAAAAAGGGCCTGGGACATCTTCATGCATCGGCATGGGCGGGTGCGAGGCACCTCCCAGCTGGAGGGCAGCCCGGGGAGGCCCCTCGATGCTGCCAGGGGGACTGGACCTAGGACCTGGGAGAGGTGACGGCCGCTCGGAGAATGTGAGCCCTGGACGCAGGAGGGAAGAATGCCCTGCTTATTTTCACCTGCGTCACTTCACACCGTCTTCATGCCCACCTGGCCCCCTCCTTTAAGCTTCAGCCAAAAATGTAGCCTGAAGGCCAAAGCCCTGTGTCATGCTCGGTCAATCTGGCACAAGCAATCTATGCGGAACTCCACATGGGAAATACTGGGGAGTTCAAAATGCTCACCATTCTCAAAGCCTGTTTAAAAAAAAAAAAATTCAGGGGCGCCTGGGTGACTCAGTCGGTTAAGCATCCGACTTCGGCTCAGGTCATGATCCCACAGTTCACGGGTTCGAGCCCCGTGTCGGGCTCTGTGCCGACAGCCCAGAGCCTGGAGCCTGCTTTGGATTCTGTGTCTCCCTCTCTCTGCCCTTCTCCCCCCACACCCTCTCAAAAATAAATAGACTTAAAACAACCACCCAAAAACATGGAAAAAGCTTTGCTCCATGCCGTCCGAGAGCTGTGGACGGACCACAAGGCATAGCGGGCGTCCACGGGGCGCTCGCCACATCTGAGGGCTGCTTGGAGCCACTATTTTTTTTTTTTTTTTCCTTGTCAAAATAAATGGGCCTTTTGTGTTGAAAAAGATTTCATGGTTTGGTTTCCTCTGAGAACAGCTGACCCTCGTTAACGTTAAAGCACCTCATCGAAACTCCCACTGCCATGGGCTGGCTGTCCTCGGGTGACCCCCACCCTAGGCAGCCCTGCAGGCCCAGGTGGGGACGGCTGCCTCCCCCCTGCACCCACCAGCCACTTGGGAACTGGTCTAGGTGGGAACCCCGGGGTGCCCGGCAGGCCCCAGGATAGGCGGCAAGCTAACAGCAGGGTGAAGAGAGGACTGGGCGTCTGGAGCCTCTGGCGGGCCCTCCCCGCTCCTACTGTGGGGGGCGCAATAGCCTGGTGCCCAGATGCCGCACTCTGGACGCAGGTGCACCGAGGCCACCCGTCCCCGGCTGCTCCCAGGCCCTTTCCTGCGAGATCCACCCTCCCCCTGCAACAGGTGCTTTGACGTGAGGACCCCTCTGGACGGCAGTCTCCAGCAGGGCTCAGTCTGGGGGGTTCTCCCGCCTTCCTTCATCTCTCTCCTGTTTCCCCCCATAAGCCCCTCGCACATTCCATCTCAGTATTCGCGTCTCCGAGAATCCAAAAGAACACACCCGAAGCATCTAGAGATCGATGGGAGCGCAGCAAACAGCCTGGGCGTTCACTGCCTGGAGGGTGAGGTCAGTCTTCCAGTCTCATGCCAGTGCCCGGCTGTAACTGGGGTCGTCACTCTGTCCCCTTCTGAAGAGACACGGACGCCCTCCCGAGAGGTGCACGGCGAGCCCCAGCCTGTCTCAATCCCGTCCCCCCGGGCGACTGTGTGTCCCCATTACGGGTACCTCGGCGGGCTGGCCGTTCCCAGGTTCAAGCGTGAGGCGACGGCGATACCTCACAAGGAGAAACCGAGAGCACTGGGGCGCAGCGGGCGGTTCCTGCTCTTGGCCCTGCCGACCCTAACCAGGGACTCTGGGTGCCATGAGGTCAGAGGGCAGGGAAGGGGGAGAGGAAGGAGGGTGCAGGGGTGGGGGGCAGCGGGGTCATTTTTACTATTTACCGAGAAACTGGTGCTGCCTTTTCTCAACGGGTAGTGAAGTCCCTGTCAGTCGGGGGGGTGGGGTGTCTGCCAGACCCCTCCTCAAAGAGAGGCGTGGGGGCCGCAGAAGTGGAAAACGGGCAGGAGGTTAGAGAGAGCAGCCGGGAAAGAAGGGCGGGAGGCCCGTGCCGGGTGGCAGTGTTCCCCCCAAAAGTCACGCCCTTCCTGGAGCCGCACAGGGTGGCCTCGTTTGGAAACGGGGGTGTCTGCGGCTGTAACTAGTGAAGGTGAGGTCGTGTGGGAGTAGGGCGGCTCCAGGGTCCAGCAGGACCCGCGTCTTGATACAAAGAGACACAGAGACGCGGGAGGAGAAGGCCGCGTGACACTGGGCGGAGGTCTGTGTAATGCAGGTGCAAAAGCCAAGAAGAACGAAGAACGCGGAGTCCCCAGGAGCTGCAGAGGCAAGGAAGGGCCCCCCTCCCCCCGCCCCGTCCCCCTCCCGCATCCCGGGAGCCTCCAGGGGGGAGCAGGGCCCCGCCCACACCTCGAGGTGGGACCTCTGGTCTCCAGAATGGTGACAGAAGAACCTTCCCTGGCTGACACTGCTGGGTTGCGGTACTTTCCCGGCCCTGGTGGCCCGCGTGTCGGCCCCTGGCTCCCGTCCAACCAGCGCCCCCAGGAGTGGTCAGAATCCCCCGGTGACGCAGATCTGGAGAAGGCGCGATGGCATTCCGCTCATTCGCTCAACCAACAGTTACGGAGCGCCGACTCGGTGCCAGGCCCGGCGCCAAGCGCTGGGGCTGCCCCGAGGAACAAGGCGGCCGGGCCCGCCGCCCCCGTGTGGCACTCGGCCTAACGGGCACACGGACGGTCACGCGAGGGGATTGAGGGTTCCCGGTGGTAGGAAGTGCCAGCTGGAGAGTGAGCGCAGTAGGGCAGGAGGGACAAGGCTCTGTCTCTCTCTCTCTCTCTCTCTGTCCCTCCCCCGCTGTGCCCTCTCTCTCTCAAAATAAATAAATACGCTTAAAAAATAAAAAGTAACCCAGGAGGGTGCTGTGGTGCAAGGGCAGGGAGGTGCCCCTGCCCCCCGCAGGAACTGAAGGAGCCTGTGGCCGCTTGGGGCAGGACCGAGGGTGCAGGAGGCAGCCCCCCAGGGCTGGTCAGGGGTTCCGGACTTATTCCAGATTCAGGGAGGAACCCCTGCCAGTTAAACCTTCATCCCGGCTGGTTATTCTCACAAATGGATTTCATTTTATTTTATTTTTAAGTAATTACTGCACCCAACACAGGACCCCAACTTACATCCCTGAGATCAAGAGTGGCATGTTTTGGGGGCGCCCAGGTGACTCAGTCCCACTGAGCGTCTGACTCTTGGTTTCAGCTCAGGTCATGATCTCGCGGTCCCTGAGTTCAGGCCCCGCGTCGGGCTCTGTGCTGACGGCTCAGAGCCTGGAGCCTGCTTGGGAATCTGTGTCTCCCTCTCTGTCTGCCCCTCCCCCACTTGCACTCTGTCTCTCTCTCTCTGTCTCAGAAATACATAAATATTAACATATTAAAAAAAAAAAAGCCACATGTTTTACTGACAGAGCCAGCCAGGCGCCCCTCTCACAGATGGATTGCAAAATGGGGAGACACAGGGCGCCAGGGTGGTTCATTGGTTAAGCATCCATCTGAATCCTGATTTCGACTCAGGTCCTGATCTCACCGTTCGTGGGATCAAATCCCTCGTCGGGGTCAGTGCTGCCAGCGTGGAGTCAGCTTGGTATTCTTTCTCTTCCTCTCTTTCTGCCCCTCGCCCTCCCCTCTCTCTCTCTCAAAATAAATACATAAACATAAATAAATGAATAAATAAATAAATGGGAAGGCGGAAGGGCCTGGATAAGGCCCTGGTGGGGCACTGTCGTCCCCCGGGGAGCAGTGGGTCACTTGGGCTGAAAATGTGCCCTCCCACCCGCCCCCGTGTACGTACAGACCTCACACTAAGCCTGTACTGAAAAGCAGGCTAGCATCTGGATTCCAAATTGAGAGGAAAAGGAAGGAAAGCAGGGGGGGCAGGCATCCGAACCCAAGACGTCGGCGCTGAGGGGGACACGGCGGCTCTGCGTGGATGCCCACGCACCCCGGAGGGCCTGACTCCGGGGAGGTGTTTAGGGAAAAACCCTCTGTGGGGCTCGTCTCTCTCTCAGGGCTGCCCTGGGTCTCGGAGACCCATTGCTGTTGTGTCTGTGGGTGTCTCTTCCTCGTCCGGACAGCGGGAGCCCGGGAGGAAGGCGGAAGGGGCAGGAAGGGGTGGTGAGGAGAGGGCAGGGGAGGGGCAGGACGACGCAAAGCCCAGGTCATCCCAGCGACGACCCGTGACTCTTCATGAACCCCAAGCGGGGCAGATACAAAGAAAACCACATCTAAGCAGGTTCAACTCAAACCACTGAAATACAGGGTTAAAGAGAAAATCTCGTTTTTAAGTTTATTTATTTACTCTGAGAGAGAGGGAAAGAGAGAGAGACTCCCTAGCAGGTTCTGCACTGAATGTGTGGAGCTCGACGCGGGGATCGAACTCAAGAACCGTGGGATCATGTCCTGAGCTGAAACCAAGAGTCAGACGCTTAACGGACTGAGCCACCCAGGCGCCCCAGGGTTAAAGAGAAAATCTAAAAAAATAGCCAAAGGCCAGAGGGCATCTTCAGCGGGACAACAAAAAGAACGGTGACTGATTTTCCTCAGAAACAAAGAACCAGAAGTCAACGGAATATGGCGCCTAAAATGCTGAAGGGAAAACGTGTCAACCCAGAAGTCTCTAGTGAAAAGTACAGGGAAAACATTTTCTTCACACAAAAGCGGAGAAAACCTGAGAATTTACTGCCAGTAGAACCACGATAAGAAACACTAAAGAAAATGCTTTAAGGCTAAAGGGAAATTGTCTCAGATGAAAGGTCAGATCTGCAGGAAGAATCGAGAACACCAGAATTGGTATGTGTTTGGGTAAAAATAAAAGACAATTTTTTCTTAGAAAAAAATATTCTTTGGGGCCCCTGGGTGGCTCAGTCGGTTAAGTGTCCGACTTCGGCTCAGGTCATGATCTCATGGTCTGCGGGTTTGAGCCCCGCGTCAGGCTCTGTGTTGACAGTTTAGAGCCTGGAGCCTGCTTCGGATTCTGTGTCTTTCTCTCTCTCTCTGTTCCTCCCCCGCTCGTCCTCTCCCTCTCTCTCTCTCTCTCTCAAAAGCAAATAAACATTAAAATAACCATTAAAAAATACAAAGAAATATAATAGATGTATAACCTATTTGATGCTCATGATGACTGGGTAAAGCATTCTGGGCAGACCATTACCATCCAATTTAAGGAAGACAAAGATACTCAGGCTTGGAGAGTCTAAAGCTTTGCCCAAGGTCGCCAGGTAGGAGAAAGGTGCCCCAAAACTCAACCCAAGTTTTTAGACCCTCCAAGCCTCTTCCATCGTTCCAAGAGTCAAGAAACTTTCTCTGTACAGTGCCAGACAATAGATATTTTAGGTTCCGTGAGCCACAGAGTTTCTCCCACAGCTTCTCAACTCTGTGCAAAAGCAGCCACAGATAAACATATAGACGATTAAGCATGGCAGTGTTCCAATAAAACTTTATCTATAAAAACAGGTGGTGGGCCAGCTTTGGCCAATGGGCCATAGTTGGGCAATCTCTGCATTCTTCCACCATCCAGTGGTCTTTAGTTCTGGCCCACAGAGGATCATTCTGATCCACAGCTAGGGTCTGGAACCGCCGACATAGCCCATGGGTCGTATTTGAGCCAATACGGTTGTCCCCAACCCTCTCCCCTTCCTGACTCTCTTGGGTTCTGGCCCCAGCATTAGGGTAAGTAGAACACTTCGTTCCTTTTCATTCCTGCCTCAGGGGAGATATCCAAGCAAAGGCCAGGGACTTCTGGGCCCTCATTTCTGCACCGTGTTACGCTCCCTCAGCCTTCCTTCTTTCTAGACTTAAAATAAACCCATAGTGCTTCCTCTGGCGGCTTTCTCCACGTGGCCTTTTGCTTTGAAGCTGCCTCCCCCGCAGGCTTCCAGCCCTTGGGATCAGCCTGGTTCTTGCCTATCCAGACTTAAAACACACACCAACTATATTTGCAACATATAGGCCGCTGCGCTCCACCAATGCCGTGGGACTAACCCCCCATACCCATCCTGTGGCGGCCCAGGCACAAGGGGCCAGAACCAAAGCCTCAGCGGAGACGCTGCAAGGAAATCCACTTGCTAGGCTGCCAAGAAATCCCCAGGCTGTCATCGAGGGCCGCACGTGGGTTTTCAGTTCACAAAACATCCCCAGGCTATTTTCAACAGTTTTCCCTCCCAGGGCGCCCATCTCACCTACCAGCTGGCGACGCTGGGCCAGTTTGGTAATTAAGGACATAAAAGTCTTGGCTGTGTTGTAGCCAGCGTGCTCAAGGTCAAAGAGCCCGCGGAGGGCCTGAGTCAGAACGCAGAGCTGTACTGCACCCCCAAGCCTCACCCAGAAGTCTGTAAACCACTTCTCCGCCCTTGGAATCACATCAGCACTTTGGACCAATGTTGAAGGTCAGTGTTTGAGCTCATTCTGACCTGATGCTGAGGACACCGAAGCGGAGAGGCACTGTAGGAAAGAATTTGCTTAGGGGCTGAGGGGCAAATCCACTGATCACCTCCGTCACATATTTATATGAATGAGAAAAACTGCCTGCTCTGGGCAGTTATAGTCCTGTGGGCACAAGGCTTGTCCCCCCTGACGAGGTATCTTTGTGCAGTGTGCAACCTATACAACCATACCTGTAACCTTACAGAAGAGGCAGCCTAGGCATTTTAAACTCTTTCCACTCTCCTGGGGGGTGGGGGGAGGGAAGCAGGCACCTTTGTGGCTTGTCTATAGGAGCATGCCGCCCCCCAAATGCACGGATTGTTAGGACATTACCAAACTGCCCACAGAAGCCTCTCCATGGGCCGTGCAGGCTGAGACACTCTTGCGAACCACTTTAGCAGTCATACCCCGGTGGAACGGACATGTTGCCAGGAACGTGGGGAGCGGGGAGGGGAAGGGAGCTAGTGTGTGCTAAGCACTTACTGTATACCAGAGCGCATTCATTCCCTGCCTCAGCCTGGTGGTACCCTGTGGAAAGGGAAAAGTTGTGAGGAGGTAGATGGTACCCGATGCCACGCTGGGTGGGTCACGACTGGCTCGTTTTGGTTTTGGTATCTGGTGTTACATGTTTTCAAAAAAAGAAACATCTGAGGAAACAGATTCAGAAAAGGCACACGTACGGAGCGCACAACACAATCAACTCACATAAAGTCTGCAGTCAGCACCCAGATCATGAAACAGAACTCAATAGCACCCACCTACGGCCACTTACTAGCTGGTGATCTCGGGTTCCCTGACACCTCCCAGCCTCAGTCTGCTCGTCTGTGACGTGGGGTCCTGCTTGTTAAGCCCCCCACAGTGTGAGGATTAAATGCGATCAAGCGTATCACCGTAAGGGTACTTGGCTAAGCTCCGAGCCTTTTTATACACACCAGAACCTTCACGACGATGCCAAGGTTGGAACTGTCACCGCATTGGCACAGGCGAGGAAACGGAGCCTCGGGAAGGTTAAGTAACCTGCCAAGTTCTCAGGGTCAGGCAATGGCAGAGCTGGGACTCTGACCAAGGGGTCTTGTCTCACCTGCCAGCCCGTTTGTCGAGCTCCGTGTCTGGCACGAAGTCAATGGTCAATCTGCAGCGGCCACTAGGAATGGTGTCCTGATTACGGTTACTGTGCTCTTATTACCAACACGGACGCCTCCCACCCCAGGCGGGTGCGGTCGGAGGAGGGAAGCCTGTGCCATTTGGTGTCTCGGGTTGACGGGGTCCCACCTGAACACTGGTGCGGATGGGGGACCTTCACGCGTAATGGTCCACTGTGGCAGCCGCCTCAGGCACCTCCTTGACCGAAAGCTGTGACTCTGATCCATTGTCAAGACTAAACTGCCCTCCCCACAGCCCCCTCGTCACGTGGCTGTGAAGTCTGCCCTCTGTCAGGCAAAGATAAATGGCCTTATGTGTTTCGTGTGTGTGCTATATGTATGGGGTGTGTGTGTGTGTGTGTGTGTAGGTGGGGCGAGGTGTGCAAATCTCCAGGACCAGAAAACAACGACACATTCAGGGATGTGTCACATTTCCACTCTGAATGAACAAATGTGACCCTTCAGAAGCAGGAATCTGAAGAATTTCCCGGGTTTCCTGCAGGGCACCTGGAAAGCCTGCCTTTCTCTACCTTTCAAAATGTCCCACATACTTCGGGGCGCCTGGGTGGCTCAGTCGGTTAAGTGGCTGACTTCGGCTCAGGTCATGATCTCGCGGTCCGTGAGTTCGAGCCCCGCGTCGGGCTCTGCGCTGACAGCTCGGAGCCTGGAGCCTGCTTCAGATTCTGTGTCTCCCTCTCTCTCTGCCCCTCCCCCACTTGTTCTCTCTCTCTCTCTCTCTCTCTCTCTCTCTCTCTCTCTCAAATATAAATAAACATTAAAAAAACAAAAATCAAAAATGTCCCACATCCTCCAAACACTCACAGGGGAGACTTGGGGACCAATCAACCAACCTTTACAGTCATTTACGAGATGGCACAGGCAGGTTGCAATTTCATGCATTTCCGTGGAGTGAGGCCCCGACAGAGGGCAGAGCGGGCATCGGCTGGGCAGGGGAGGAGCGGGTCTGTGACTACAAGCAGTTTTGGAGCCACGGCTAGCAGCTCTCACGGATTTAGAAGGTAAACAGTGGTCACTCAGGACATGCCTGTGAGTACACGGGGTAGCAGACGGGGAAGATCTCGAAGATGCACACTGATGACCGAGAGTTTGGACGTGAAGACGGTGGCGGGGGCAGCTGGCTGCCTCCACACACAGGTTCCCCTTCCCTCGTGCAGAGTTATGGGCAGGAAGGGGCTGCAGCTGGGACCATGCTCCCAAGATCCCCTGAGGCCAGGTGACTGCATTCTGGCCAGGAGAGAGAGGCCAGAAGAGAAGTATGCCCCTTCCAGACCTGGCACGTAAAAATCTCCTGGGGAGGGGCGCGCCCGGGTGGCTCAGTCGGTTAAGCACCTGACTTTGGCTCATCTGACTCTTGATTTGGGTCCTGATCTCCCGGTTCGTGACTTCGAGCCCCGAGTCGGGCTCTGTGCTGACCGTGCAGAGCCTGCTTGGGATTCTCTCTATGCCTCTCCCTCTGCCCCTCCCCCCCACACTCTGTCTCTCTCTCTCAAAATAAATAAATAAATGTAAACCACAACAAAAACCCTTCCTGTGAAACGCCAAACCTCTGTCTCCTCATCTGCAGGCTGGATGTCAACGTCCAGAGCAACCTTGAAAGCCAGGAGTTGAACAGGACGGAGCCAGCATCGACCTAGGTCTCTCTGTCAAGCTGGAACGGAACGGAACAGAATGGAACAGAACTTCCTCCCCTGCTCTTTCTCCGGAGGATTAGATTTATGGGAATGAGGAATAAGGAGGTTTGCTGGGAGACCACGGGGGTTTAGGTGTCACAGTTACATTATCAGTTAGCTGACAACTAAAATGTTTCATTGCTAAAGATGAATGGCAAGACAATCGAGATACTAACGGCCGGTCAAGGTACTTGTGCACCATGAAGGTGTTGCAGGTAATAATGAAGTAACTGGTAGCTAAGTGGTCTAGTACATTCTCCAAGAGGGGAACTGAGAGATTTACCATATTCACGAAGATGTCCGCACAGTGTCCATTATACCCTCCCCAGACTTCCCCTCGGCTTCCGGTCCGAGGAAGGGGAATCCCTCCCCAGGACGCCGTTCTCTCTGGGTTCTGCAGGCAGCTCGTGAGGGTGCAGCTGCAGGGGTGAGGTGGGTGAGTTCTCCTCTGCATGGGGCCAGGCCGGCCAAGCTCAGTACTCCCAGATGAGGTTCTTCTGTCGTGCGTGGAAAGGATGACCAGGGGAAGGCACTGTCCTCGGCTGCCATGAGGGCTGCCCAGGCCAAGTCTCCTCATCTCCGTCCGTGAGATTTTCCCAGCAGTATGTGGCGTTGAGCCAAGCTGGCTCCCTGACTTCTAGGTCCCAGTGATGACGCCCCAAGGAGGCTCTGTCTGTCTCCCAGAGGTGATGGCCCCCTGGGACTGGTCAGTCCCAGGCTCAGAGAGAGAGCCCAGACCTCACCCAGGTGTGCACCCGCAGCAAACTGACCTTCCTAGACACACATCAGGACGTGCGGGTTTGGTAGGTTCTAGGGTGCTTGGGGGACAACTGGAGAGAAAACAGAAACCCGGACCGTCTTGGAAAATCCAGGAAGCGCGTGGGCCGTTGGGAAGCGATTTGGTGGAAGAGGGTCAGAACCACAGCTCTGCCGTGTGCTCTGCGTAGAACGAGCAAGGCCACTTCTGTGGTGAAGCACTTAGAACAGCGCCTGGCACGTGATTAGTTCCCAGTACAAGGTAAACATTATTGGTGCTGAAATCGAGGGATCACAGGCCGTGGGTCCCACGCACTGGGCGTCTGGCACAGGCAACGCTCTTCCGGAGGCCGAACAAGAACTGAAATTCAAGTTCAGGGCTTGAGGCTGGGGGAGGTGAGTCATCAGTGTTGGGTCGCGGGCCAGCTGGGTGACTTCAGCAGGCCCGGCCACCACCTCCCGCCCAGGGCCTCACCATCCCTGCGCCCCTCCCTCCTGCGGGCCTGTCCAGAGACGGGGGAGACCGGGTCGATCCTTCCAGACGACTTTGGCCCCACCCTTGGATCTGGGGCCTCTGCCCCCCAGGACTGGCCTTTCCCCTTCCCGCCAGCACCAGCACTGCCCACCCACCCACCCTCGGGGGGCTCCCCGCTTGCTCACTGCCGGTCATCCCAGATTCCAATCTCCAGACTCACTGGCTTGGATGAGAGCCTTTGGCCGCCCACCCTCGGAGGGTCGGACAGGGACCCAGCCCACGAAACAGATGTTTTCTGCTCTTTCTTTCTGCTCCTTTGTCTCGCAGGGAGAAAGGGGAGAGCAAACCCTTCCCATTTTGTCTACCCTGCGCCGTCCCTTGACCTTCTAGGGTGCGGTGGGGCTCGTCCATGGGGACGATTTACGTCCTGCGCTGAACTGGCTGCCAGAAGCGTCAGGCTAGTCCTACGAGGGAGGGGCGGGCGCTCTGAGCGGAATGGGCACAGATCGGAGTCTTCACTGCTCACGGTCACGGCCTCGAACAAGTCCCGGCCTGTTGGAGCCACAGTTTTGTCATCAGCGGAAGGGGGATGATAACGCCTTCCGGTTGGTCTTCTCCACGGCCTTGAGGCCGGCAGCACTGCCCCGAGCCGCTTGGCACACTGGCACGAGGCGGGTCAGAGGCCGCTGGGCTTGTTCAGACTCCAGCCCGCATTCCACTCCTCTTGTGTGAGGCCGGCTGCTGTCTAGAGCCTGCCCTCACCCACAGACTCGCTGCTTCTCAGGCCTGGACGGTTGCCCCCTCTCCTCGTGGTGGTCCCCTTGGGTGCTCCACCCTGATGAGTCCTCTTCCAGGCTGGCGGGCTGCTCAGCTGTGCCCTTCTCCAGAGATTTCCCTGAGCTGACGGGAGCCCCCCCCCCCCAAATGCCCAGGAAGTTATTTAGCACCCCCCCCGCCAACACACAGCCCCCAGAAGTGACCCGCAGCCAGTGACGGACAGATTCAGGCACAAAAGCCCAGGCCCTTCTGCAACGAAGGACAAGTCTGCGGGAGCAAGAGCTCCGGTGCAGAATTCTCCGGATAGAAAGAGCAAGAACGAGCTGTACCTCCTCCCAAGACATCCCCCTTCTTGCCTCCCAGGCAGGCAGGTTGGTCTGTAGAGAGAGCATGAGCTGGGAACAGAAAGGCAGATGTGGGGCTGACCCCGGCTCTAACAGTCCCTAGTGGGTACGACTTAGGTAGTTCACTGAGCCTTTCTAGGCTTCTTATTTATAGGATGTGGGTTATTATGTCCACACCGTGGCTCCCAGGTGGGAATTCCGAATTCCAGAGCACCCGCAAAGCCCCCGGAATGGTGTTTGGGGCACAGCCCTGTAGCCATGGCTGCCCCTTCCCTTCCCTCCCAGGAGGAGATAGGCTGAGGGGGACCGCCGGTGCGGGAGCCATGCCCTGATTCGGCCTCGGTCCGTGGTGGCCAACGCTGGCCCAGCAGGAGTGTTGGAGGCCAGCTGCGCGCTGTGGCCTGTCTGTGGGCCCTGGTGGCCTCATGACTCCTCTGCGACTCAGTTCAGGAGCCAAACCGCCTGTAAATGAAAACTTCTGACGCCCAGCTTTTGGTCTGGAGGCCATCTTGTCTGAGCACTGGCCTGCCAAGAGGCCCCCTAGGCCACGGAAGGCCTGCCAGGGTCTCTGGTGGACTTCTCCACGTGGCCCCAGACCTCCTTCATCTGACACCACTGGGCCATTGCTCCCGGCAGCCTCAGGCCACCGATCAGTAAACCCCAAACCAAGGAAGCCGACTCGGTAAGAAAGACGGCTGCTCCACTGAGTCAAGAGGTCCCCCCTAGCAAGTCACAGGCTCCCCTTCCAATAACTACTATCGAGGAAAAGTTGCAGAGGCCGCTCGTAGCCTGCCACTCTGGGCACCACGGGCAGGCCACCCAAATCAGACTTGATCTAAGGGCTGAAGCGAGGCTCACGTGTACGGTCTCCAGCTCTTGGCTTTTTGTCCCTTGCTCTATTCCTTGCCATGTCACAATCCTGTGTGCCTTGGGACAGAAGCGGATGGCCACAGTGGGGCCCGAAGAAGGTTGGGAGCTTCCCGGACCCTCGTCAGACTGTGGCCTGAGCTACCACTTAAGGAAAAGAGGGTGTCCAGCCCCAGAGAGGTATCGCTGTCACCCAGATGGAGCTCCAAGAAACTAACCAGCATGCATGGGATCAGGGAAGCAGGTAATACTAAGGTTTCAGGACACGAGGTGAAAATACCATATAAAAGGCTGATTCTGCCAACAGGATTAAAATTCCTTCGAGTTTACTGCTTCAACCTTTTTCCTCAACAGGCCTGGCATGCCTATTTTTTCTAAACGTTCCCTTTTTTTCTGACCAAAGATAATCCCATTCTAGACCATGAGCCTATTCTTAGTCGGGCAAGATTACTCATAACAAGCCGCTCTCATTTATTGAGAGCTTATTATGTGCCGCGTGCTTTACACAATCTCCCTTCGTCCTCATACCCCAAGGCATTATTTTTACTCCTGTTTTATAGTTGAAGAAACAAAGGCTCAGAGACATTCCCATGGCTTGCCTAGATCACTGAGGTGGCAGGTGACCTGGTCGCTGGGACACACAGTTCCAGAACCTTCGTCTGGCTGACTCCGGAGCCCACGCCCTCGGCTGCCACAGCAGTTCATCCGCCGAGAACAGGAGAGTTCCGTGAAGGGAATGTTACCTTCTGTTCTTTTGTCCTCCATCTGCGAGACGAGAAGGAGCTTCCCACACCTGCCCACGCGGAGTGACTGACTACAAACAGCAACCTTACGGGGGCTGCTTTTTGCTTGGATTCCACATCACACGACAAAGGGCCAATGTCTTCCTAACTGGGGTGCTCCCCAGTGGCAACTAGATACTGTGAGAGGAGGAAAAAAAGAAAGACAAATCAAGGGGTGGGGGGTAGGCCTTTAGCTCATCCGGATCTTCAAAAATTGTCCATTTTGATATCCCCCCCCCCCCATTAATGAAAAACCCCACAGCCAATACAAGTTAGAAAATGCAAAAAAAAAAAAAGGAAACAGAAGGAAAAAAATTACGTGTAGGACTCTTCAACCAGTGATTTGCGGGCAAATTTCCTTCAGTCTTTGTAAGGGTGGGAATTTAAAAACATCACGGTCAGGATCACACCGCGTAAGTATACTGATTTATTCGTGAGAAAAATTTCATCGTACATGTTTTTTAGAAACATCCTTGGCCTTACATCCTTTTATAAACCATGCTTTGTCTCCGGCTGCACCCAATTTTCCTTAACCAGCTCCCGGGGGGGGGTGGTGGTCACTTAGGTTGGGACGAAGCATGTCTAAGTCGTTTCTCGGCTCATCTGTTGCTTTAGGTTCTCCGAGATCAATTTCGTTTTCCTTGGCAAACCTAGGTGCCTACCGTAGTGGCACCTGCCGTGGGGCTTCCCAGCACCGCTTTCCTTGTGGACAAACTCTCTTCACTCCGCCCCCTGACAGATAAAACCCTGCCATCGCCCCGTGAGCCTGGCTCTCCCACTGGCTTGGCAACAACTTCTGCCTCCAGCCCCGTGGACCCCACACCGTGCTCTCGGACAGTCAGCCACTACCTGTCCCTGCATCGAGGCAGTTAAGAGAGCCCTGAGAGGCTTCCCCACCCCTCCTCCCTACCCCCAGGGATTAGCCTTTCGTTCCTTTCTTCCTCTATACCAACCATCTCAAGGAGTACCGACGGAGCTCTTGTTTTCAAAAGATTTATCCTCTTGGAGAAAAAGTTCTCCAAAGCCACAGTGGTTAGTGCAGCAGCCCTGAGGCTTTAATGGCCCACTGCTCTGGCCAGATTATGTGCAGGTAAAGGACCTTCCCCCACTACCCATATCTTGTTGTTCAAGGCCACTCAGCTCACTTTGGGGCCAAACAGGACAAGCAACCAAAACCACTCACTCCTCCCTCCCTGGATCAAATAAATATCTTCATCCACTTGCTTATATTTAATCCACAGGTGCTAGTCTGTGGAATGGGGCTGTGTCTACCCAAGTCAGCTCCGGGAACATCTTAAGTACCTGCTGGAGAGTTCTGGCCCCTGCTTCCCCTTCTTTCCCAGCTGTCCTCCTCCAGATGTTTTGGTCCTACACCAAACTCACCCCAGCGAAGCTGAAGATAGGGAGAGGAGGAACTAGTTAAATATTACGGTTCAAACCCACCGACTTAATCCAGTGGTTCTCAGGCTTTGCTGTCCATTAGAATCACCTGTGCAGGAGCACCTGGGTGGCTCCGTCGGTTAAGCCTCCGACTTCGGTTCAGGGCATGATCTCGTGGTTCGTGAGTTCGAGCCCCGCGTCGGGCTCTCTGCTGACATCTCAGAGCCTGGAGCCTGATTCTGTGTCTCCCTCTCTTTCTGACCCTCCCCTGCTCTCTCTCTCGGTCTCAAAAATAAACACTGAAAAGATACATAAAAAAGAATCACCCGTGCAGCTTCTAAAATTCCCTGATGCCCAAGTGCACCTTAGACCACTTAAATCAGAATTTCTGATTTAACGGGGACCAGAAACGGTGTTCAGGTGAGCCACATTCAAGAGCCAGTAACTTTAACGGCTGTTACTCGTATCTCTGAATCAGTGTTGCCAGCCATGTCTGTAAGTCCTATACGTACCTCACTTTAGAACTTTCCATGTGGAGTCAGGCATACGGCCAAGGCTTCCGACGATGATAGAATACCTCAGTCTGTTCCTGATTAACTCCTAGAACTGGAATGCGGTGGCTATTCCAAGACCACACATATGTCCCAAAGTCGCACATGACAAACATTTTATTACGTTAAAAAAAAAAAAGTCATCTGTCAGCTGTTCAACTGCAGGCTACCTCATCTGAGGTTACCTCAGAAAAATGGCATCAGAAAACAAATACAGATTTTCAGGATCACAAAATGGCGAGATTCTGCTCCACTTCCCCATTAAATGTTAATCAGTGGCTTCGGCCACTTCTGCTCAGAGCACCCAACTGCTGACATCACATAGGACCCGGTTATCCTAACGAACCGGCGAGAGGGGTCCGTCCCCAGCCGCCTCCCCGGCTGCCTGAACAAGAAGGCAACACCCAGTGGCTCTGGGCCACTCCTCCGCGGCGAGCTCGCGCTTCTCACGATGGGCTCCGGGGGCCACATCGACGGCGGTGGTGGCATCTGGGGCCCACATGAGCAGACACCGCGCGGGGCCGCGATTGCTTCCATCCGAGGTCCCACCCGGCGTGGTCCCGCCTCACTGCGCAGCAAATGTCACACCCCGAGAGAGGGTAGGAAGTGGTGCTTCACCCCAGGAGGCGGGGACACCTGTAGAGGGACCCGCCCCGCTTGCCTTCTGACTCCTAGCAGCTTCTGAAGACCGCAGCGTCCACGCCACAATCTGGGCTTTTGGACACGACCCAAATGCCGTGCGTGGGTCCTCAGTTCGCCCTCCCGTTCCCGGGGTGTGTCGAAGGCCGTGCAGTTTCTGGGGGTCAGAAGCTCCCAGGCTGCTCGAGAGGCACACGTGCGTTCTCACTTCTCTTCTCGCCTTCCTGCAGACACCCGGCCGTACCTCTGGTGGCTTCGCGCGGGGTCAGATGGCTTCCTCCACCTTCAGGGGCTGCCCCACCCCTCCGCCTTCGAGAGTCCTTCTGCTCTGCCCACACCCGTCCCCACCCCTGCACCAGGCCCCGCCACAGAGGCTCGCCACCCGTACCCGTCCGTCAGAGGACGAGGGTGAGCGTTCAAGACATCCGTCGTTTCCCCACCCTGGGCCAGCGCCCCCCTACCCCTACCCCTTCCTCCTCCCTGCCGTCAGTCCTGCACCAGGAAGTTGATGAGGGCCGTTCTGGGGGAGAGGAACGTTTTCTTGATGCTTCGCCCCTGCAAGAGCCTGACACCCAGCTCGCTTTGGAGGACGAGTTCGTGGACTTTGTCCTGGTCCCGCGAGACTCGCTGGGGCACGGGGATTGTGCCGCAGGCTTTGTTGTTGATCTGAGGAGAGAAGCCGAGACAAGCGATGAGGAAAAGTCCTGAGAGTGGCAGGCGCCTTCCCCGAGGAGGGGTGGCGTCCGTGCCCAGCCTCCCAACACACCCAGACGGGCAGGGAGAGGCTGGGGGCCCCCGGCACCTGCGGCCAGTGCACCTGTGCTTCCCGAGCGTGGCCCCGTCCCAGCTGCGCAGGAAGTGAGGTCACACACCCTCAGCTGCTCCCCGGGGGAGGGGAAGGGCTGCGTCACCCAGGATTTTACCCAGGCCGCGGGTGGGCCGGCTCGCGCGGAAGGCAGGCAACCTCCCTGTCACGGGCCTGGCTCCTGTGAAAAGGGGGCGCCCGGGCACGGCGACCGGGAACCTGGGCCCACATCACTTTAACTCTCCTTGCCGAGAAGGGGCCGGTACAGTTGCAGACGTCGGTTGGGTATTCACTGAGGATTTTTCAATACGGACAAACTTCACAGCAAGTATGAACTGACGTGGGCACGGGGGAAAGTGCTCTCACGGCCCTGGTGGCTTCTCAACAGCCATGCTTCAAATCCCCAAGCCCACTGCTCCCGTAAGAACACTCAACGCTTCTTTCACTGACGCTCCTGTTTTTTTTTACCGGGAAAATGCAGTCACTGTATTATGAAAAGTTACCAGGAATAGTCTCTGAAGTTTCGACCAAAGCCTATTAGGTGTCCCTAATCACCCGCCTCATTTTTTTCAGATTTATGTAGAACTTGGTGGCATTTTTCTTGGTTGCATCACTCTATATCACTGCGCGGGAGCCAAATATGGTAAAATAGTACGTCCTGAAATGTTCTAAAATATGGTTGTTTTGGGGGGGGGGGGTGCCTGGGATTGGTTCCATCCAGTGGCTCAGTCGGTTGAGCGTCCAACCCTTGGTTTCGGCTCAGGTCATAATCTCGAGGTTTGTGAGTTCAAGGCCAGCATTGGGCCCTGCATGCAGCACGGAGCCTGCCTGGGATTCTCTCGCCACCCTTCCCCCGCCACTCGCAGTGTCTCTGTCTCTCTCAAAATAAATTAACTTAAAAATAAATAAATAAATAAATAAACAAATAATTAATTAAAAAAAACGTGGCTCTTTTAAAAAAGTGTGCGTCTAGGGGCGCCTGGGTGGCTCAGTCGGTTGAGCGTCCGACGTCGGCTCAGGTCATGATCTCGCGGTCCGTGAGTTCGAGCCCCGTGTCAGGCTCTGTGCTGACAGCTCGGCAGAGCCTGGAACCTGCTTCGGATTCTGTGTCTCCCTCTCTCTCTCTCTCTCTG
Source organism: Panthera leo (assembly GCF_018350215.1). Taxonomy (NCBI): domain Eukaryota; kingdom Metazoa; phylum Chordata; class Mammalia; order Carnivora; family Felidae; genus Panthera; species Panthera leo. The sequence continues at coordinate 15,246,452 of NC_056680.1, read as the reverse complement.
CCCCTCCCCCACTCATGCTCTGTCTCTCACCAGCTCAAAAATAAATAAACATGAAAAAAGAACAACTACAAAGTGTGAGCCTCGGGGTTGGGGGTGGCTCAGCCGGGTTAAGCGTCCGCCTCTGGATTTCAGCTTCGGTCGTGATCTCGTGTTTCGAAGAGCTGGAGCTCTACGTTGGGCTCCGTGCCGACAGTGTGGCACCTGCTTGGAATTCTCTCTCTCTCTCTCTCTCTCTCTCCCCCTCCCCCACTCGCTCTCTGTCTCTCAAAACAAATAAACTTAAAAAATAAAAGTAAAATGAAAAAGCATGAGTCTCCTGGACGCAGGGTTTTGGTGTCCGAAAACAGAAGAGCTAGGGCTGCTGCTCAAAGGACTGTGCCCCCCACCGCCCGCCTTCTCGTTTCTAAGCCATCGGGAGCTACCTTCTTCCACCGCCCTGTGCTTGCTTTGACCGAGACCTCCCACCCTGTCACACCAAAGCCGTGCCCCCCGTGAAGTCCTGGGGGCCCCGGACACGGCCTTCTCAGAACTTGGTAATGAGTCACACAGCTCCAGCTTCCGCTTCCGGATCTTACCCAGGGAAGAGGGGCCCGGGGCAAGCGAGAGAGCGCATGCTTTTGCGCAGACAGACTCAGGCTTGACTCTCAGGCCTGGACTCACAAGCCGTGGGACCTTCAGTTTTCTCTTCTTTAAGGATGGAATCTTCCGGACTGTTGAGGAAGATCACCTGTCCGAAAGGACCAGCTCACTAAGCCTTACGCCTCCTTACTCCCGGCCACGATGGAAGGGGCCGGTGTGGGATGTGCTCGGCACAATGACCCTACTTCCAGACCCAGGGATTCCCTGGGGACCTGGGGGCTGGCCCCTCTGGTGAGGCCTGTCCGGGGAGCTGAATCGTTCTTGTCCCCAGCTGGGCTGGGGAAGGGGGTCCCGTGACCTCAGGATGTGGCCAGGGAACCCAGCAGGCCTTCCCACACGGCCCCAGGCACCCTCTCATGGCTTCTGGAGCCCTGGGACTCCCCTGAGTCACCTTACCCCGGGCAGTCCCTTCGTGGCGGGTGGGTCTCTATCATGCTCCACCTCCTGGCATGAGGCACCAGTTAAATGGACAACAGATGCTCCCGGACTTGGCCTTCAGGGGCCCAAAGGGGAAGAAGCTCTCTTTGACTTTAGAAGAATCTTTTGGTCTCTGGTGGCTTCACAAGCTTCTGCCCCTCCATCTTTGCCACTGCCCCCCACCCCCCATCACCCACAGCCTATGTCCGGGGCCTCGGCATTGTTCTCTTGGACTTTTCCAGCTGAAAAGTTGGAAACCATGAGCACTGCCCTCGCCCCACCCACGGCCGCTCACCGACACGGAGGCAGCCCTGCAACAGCAAAAAACAAGGAAAGCTCCCGCCGACCGAGCTCTCGCTCTGTGCCAGGCGCTGGGCTACGCAATCCACCCGAGCAAACCTGCTTATCCTCCTGCAGCCTCGTAAGGCACATGCAGGACCACTGCGTGCCCATTGTACGGATGGGAAAGCCGAGGCACAAGAGGTGAAGTCAGCTGCCCGAGGCCCCACCCCACAAGTGGAGACAGGATGACCTCATGGATCCTCTCTCCCCCTGGTCAGCCCCCTGCTAGCCCCCAGCCCTGATGCCCTGCTTGAGCCTGTGATCTAGCCCCCCTCCGTGGCTCACCGTCCCAATGTCCCTGAGGGCGCTCCCCCCTTTGCTTCTGCCGAGCAGGCATCCTCTTCTGCACTAGGGAAATGCTGCTCCTCTTTACGGCCAAGGTCCCACGTCCCCTTCCGTCAATGCCCTGACTGTGCGAAGCGGTGATCCCGACACGAGCACCTAGCAAGCAGGACCGGCAGGAGCCTGTCATTTAGTCACTTATGTGACATGGGTAAAACAGGGCCCGCTCCAGGGCAGCTGTGTGGGGGTAAATGAGTCAGGATCTCGAAAGTTCTTCGGGCAGTGCCCGGCCCGTAGTCGGTGCTCACTGCTTGTTAGTGAGTTTTGTCACTAGTGTGTCCAGAAGCAAGCTAAGCGTCTCCTGGCGTCATCCGATCTAATTCTTTCAACAACTAGACAGAGCAGCCACTGTGTGGCCCCCATTTCGCCGTTGAGGAAACCGAGGCTTATGGAAGTATCTTGTAAGACGGAGACTTACAGGCAGGAGAGTCTCGCTCCCAAGCTCCACGTGTTAACCTTGAGTCTCCAGAAACCCCGTGTGTGTGTGTGTGTGTGTGTGTGTGTGTGTATGTGGCATTTGTGTGCCCCCTAGACCGTCCCTCGTGGGCGCCACGCTGCATGGAGAGAAGGCGGTGCCCCTGGGCTCAGTATCCCTAGTGTTGGGCACGGCCCTGCATGCCGTGGGCACCGAGAACTCGAGCCGGACCGAATCATGCTGAATTACACTGCATGGTGCTCAGCTCCCATTTCTGGCCGGGGCGCCAGTCGAGATCACACGAACACAGAACGCAGGCCTCCACAGGAGGTCTGTCACACGGCCCGGTGCCCCGAGCCCGAGGTGCTCAAGTTGGGTAGACCCGCAGGGAGTCCCATTTGTAAACATTTTAAACTCTGAGTTTTCATTTCAACGACAATCTGAAATCCTTTCTGCAATTACCAAAACGAAATTTCTTTTCTGCAGTGATCAACGTGGAATGATACCGCATAGGCTAAACTTCCAGTTCCCCAAGCTGGCATTTCTCAATGTGCGGAGGACGTGTTCTCAGGGGCCCACGAGATCTTTCTTATTTAAAAAAAAATTTCTTTTAATGTTTATTTGTTTTCGAGAGAGAAAGAGAGAGCATAAGTGGGGGAGGGGCAGAGAGAGGGGGAGACACAGAATCCGAAGCAGGCTCCAGGCTCCGAGCTGTCAGCACAGAGCCCGACGCGGGGCTCGAGCTCACGGACCGCGAGATCGTGACCTGAGCCGAAGTCGGACGCCTAACCGACTGAGCCACCCAGGCGCCCTGAGATATTTCTTACAGACATCACTTAAGGTAAAGAAGAAACGGCTTCTCTGCGCCACAGAGCTGTTTTTGACTTTGAGAGTTTTGGAAGAAGCCCTCCAGGCCAGGCCCATGTCCTCCTCTCTGTGGGGGAGGCAAAGCGGGGTCAGCGTGGAACCAAGAGCCAGGGGAGGTGTCGTGGAAACAAGAGTGGCTTCCGAGGGGCTGAGCCTCCCGCATGAAGCCGTTTCTCCACACGTCCACCCCCCTGCTGGGCCCAGGGTTTGCACAGACACAGAAGGGCAGGGTTTGCACCTGCCTGGCAGACCAGGCCCCTGGGAGGCTGTGCTCTCCCTCAGCCCCCGGGTGATGTCTTCATGGCCTTTTTCACAATGTGCAGTAATATTTTTCTTTCCTTTTTCTCTTTCCCGTCTCTCCCACTCGGCTTACAGCTCTGTAGGTATTAGGGACCCTGTGTGTCCTGTTTGATTTTTATCCCCAGAGCCTAGCACTGTGCCTGATGGTAACATGAGAACTACTGATGAATCAATAAACCCGGGCAAGGCGACCAACTTCTCTGATTCCTCCACTGCAAACACTGAGAATGGAAACGCCTACTTCACTGAGTGAGAAGAGTTTACTTCGATTTTGGATGCGAATGACCTGGCCCCATACGTGGTTCAGAGACGTGTGTGCTAAGAGGTCCCCCAGTTCAGCCACATCAGCTTACATATGTAACAATCACATAAAGGATAAACTGTTAGAGTTACCTGCTCTATAAAAGGTTGAAATAAAAAATGTCTTTTATGTACCTACAATGATGCAATTTACCAAAAAAAAGAAATTCTTTTTTTTTTTAAGTAGGCTCTATGCCCAGCACGGAGCCCAATGCGGGGCTCAAACCCGCGACCCTGAGATCACGAGTTGGAAGCTCCACTGACTGAGTCACCGAGGCGTCCCCCCCACAAAAGAAATTTGATGTAGCCTTTCTGGAAGAGATTTTTCAGTGAGGTGCTCCTGTTCTGCCCACCTCCTCACTCTCACCCTCCTCCCTAAATGAACCAGGAGCAGCTGAACGAAACAGACGGAAGAGGAGACTGGAACACGGCTGCAGAACAAGACGATCAGAACCTGTAACGCGGGACAGGGTTCTATTTTCCACTTTCTAATCCCTGGAGGGCCCTGAGTATTTTATGCTCACAAGCTTTTGGTATGCGGTGACCTCAAAACTGAAGTGTGCAAAGCAAAGAGGGGTGGGACGGTCAGGCTGAGGGCGGGGTAGGCTGGAAAGGCCCAGGCAGTGGCTGTGGGTCTCGCGCGGGGCCGGGAGACTCCCAGAGTCTGGGGCTGCGGGAGAGACTCACCAGGACGGCCATCTCCACGACGTCGGGCTGCTGAAGGAACTGCGGGTCCACGGCCGGCCACGCCTGAAGCAGCACGCTGTCGTCCCAGGCATAGTGGGCACACAGCTTCCCGGGCACCTGTTGCAGGCCTGCAATGCCAAGGCACAGAGGGTCACTGAACACGCAGGGCTCACGGGAGGGGCAGGGGGAGTCGCTTTCGCCCCGGCACAGCCCGGCGTGGAGCTGCCTGAGGCCGCACTACGGCTTTTTCACAGCCTGCCAGGTGCCCCCCCACTTACTCTGGCCTGGGTTTATGGGTAGCCCCCCCCCCAACTATTTTCAACAGCGCCCAGAGCTGTAAAGATGGGTGGACACGTGGTTCTAAAGTGTGCATTTTGGGAACAACAAGGCCGCTGATCTGCCTTGGTCTCTGCGGTTCTGTTGATGAAGGAATGTCTTTGTGCTCCTGAGAGCGGATCCCAAAATAACGAGCTGTTCTCGCTTCCTTTCCTGCCTGTGATTACTTGTGGTCCGCGAGGCCCTCCCGCCGGGTCCTTTTACTCATCATCACTGGAGCCCACATGCTGAGAACAGCGTTCCTCCTCGACCTTCTCAGAGGGATCTCAGCCTTCACACTCGACCTCTTCTCGAGAGGGGCTCCTGCCAAGGGCTGAACTGGAAAGAGCTGGCCTTGGCTCGGGTGGGTGGAACCCGAGGAGGCGGTGAGGAATCAAAGCCCACAAGTCTGCGTCCCAGAGCGCGTCGTGCTGCGGCCCCAAAGCAGGCACAGGCGGGCTCCACACCTGCAGGGCTGCCCGGGGACTTCAGCCGGGGGCTTCTGAGCAGGAAAGGCTTGGCCTGCAAAGTCGCTGCCGATCTCATGAGCACAAGAGAGGCCCCCAAACGTGCAGGAAAGACACGCGTCAGAAAGCAGATCCCTGGGCACTACCAGTGCGGCCGCACCCTGACCACCTCCTCGTCCTCCTGGAGGCGGGCCCTGGATGGGGGGAGGGGGGGGGATGGCAGTGAACGTGGCGGCATTCCTCACGCCGTGATTGGCTTTTCCGGGGGTGGCCCTTGCACACCTCCTCATCGTCATTAGCCTTGAGCCCAGAAGATGCATTTGAGGGAGGAGCCCATGCCTCAGCGAATGGTCTGAAGCCAGCTCTGACACAGAGGGAATGAATCCCACCAACACCAGTGTGCCAGGAACGCTGTGTTGGGACCGATGACGTTTTATTTTCCCCAATGGCAAAAGTAATGCCCGCTCCTGGCAGAAAAGGTCAGACTATAAAGAAGAAAATCATGTTCATCTGGACAGCACTTTTTAAGCTTCTTTTTTGGGAAGATAGTAATGTATTTAATGGCTAGGATATATATAAACCAACCCCACCAAAACAACCCACTACCATCAGGATCATGCTGTATATGGAGTTCTGTATTCCTTTTGTTTCACTACTTTAAAATCATAATTAATTAGAGGGGCGCCTGGGTGGCTCAGTCGGTTAAGCGGCCGACTTCGGCTCAGGTCATGATCTCGCGGTCCGTGAGTTCGAGCCCCGCGTCGGGCTCTGTGCTGACAGCTCGGAGCCTGGGGCCTGTTTCGGATTCTGTGTCTCCCTCTCTCTGACCCTCCCCTGTTCATGCTCTGTCTCTCTCTGTCTCAAAAATAAACGTTAAAAAAAATAAAATCGTAATTAATTAGAGAGCCTGGGTGGCTCAGTCCGTTAAGCGTCCGACTTCAGCTCAGGTCATGGTCTCATGGCTTGTGAGTTTGAGGCCCGCGTAGGGCTCTGTGCTGACAGCTCAGAGCCCCCTTAAGATCTTCTGCCCTCCCTCTGTCTCTGCCCCTCCCCTGCACGTGTGTGCGCTCCTTCTCTCTCTCTCTCAAAAGTAAATAAACGTTTAAAGAATAAATAAATAAAATAGTGATTAATTTCATGGGAAAGGATGATATACAATAGCACACATAACACGACTCGAGTTTTAGTAAATGTTTATACGAACGGACAAAAGGTCACAGGGAATGGAACACAATACCAGCAGTGACTGTATCTGGGAGGTGGGAGCACAGGTGATCTTTCTTTCTTGAAAAATTTTTTCTTAACATTTGTTTATTTTTTGAGAGACAGAGACAGAGCGTGAGTGGGGGAGGGGCAGAGAGAGAAGGGGAGACACAGAAACCGAAGCAGGCTCCAGGCTCCGAAATGTCAGCACAGAGCCCGATGCGGGGCTCGAACTCAGGAACCACGGGATCATGACCTGAGCCGAAGTCGGATGCTTAACCGACTGAGCTCCCCAGGGGCCCGCTTTCTTTTAATGTGTTAACAGATTCTCTACCAAAAACATTGAATACTTCAGTAATTTGAAAGGGTATTTTGAAATGAAGGTTTCCCACACTGTGAGATCAGTTCAAGATTTTTCTTCTGTTTTTTTCTAATTTTTTTTGTCTTTTTATTTTTTTACCTTTTAAAATTTATTAGTTATTTGAGAGAGACACAGACAGCACAAGTGGGGGAGGGGCAGAGAGAGAGAGAGGATCCCAAGCAGTCACAGCACTGCCAGCACAGGGCCGGACGCGGGGCTCGAACTCGCGTAATTGTGAGCCAAAACCAAGAGTCAGAAGCTTAACTGGCTGAACCACCCAGGTGCCCCTCTTCTGGTTTCTTTCTAGCGTTTCTCTGTGTTCCCCGTTGAATCAGCTGTGCCTTCTTTTGTGGGTAACGTGAAAGAACATTACACGGTCAAGTTTCCAACCCTGGTTGGTAGAGTCAACCTCCCCTTCCCTATCGGTTTGTGATTTTTCTTTTACAATACCCTGTAGTCGGGATGGTTTCTGGATTCTCCAAAGCTCTTACAAGTAGCTCTCAAAGTGGCCGTCCGCCATTCGGTAGAGCTCGGCCAGAGCGTGGACCAACGTGCGGCTTCCTCGAGAGGGTCGTGCTCCTGAAAGAAGCTGGTCGGCCTACCCCCCGATGTGTGCGTAGAGGCAGAGGTGATCCACCTTGGAAGCTCAAGCTGCTTATCTCCTCGTGGGTTGTCACAGCCGGTTCCCAGACCGGCCCCGGGTCCACGGCTCACTCTGGAGCGGCGCTGACCCATTCTACTCCGGGCACCTCTGTCGTGATTCTTGTGCTGGTATCGAGCACTTATGTGTTGCTTACTGTATGTTTGACTCTCTGGCACTCTTGCTGTAACCCCGTGCTGCCAGTCGGTCTGAGGGAAGTGAACGCCTGCCAGAGTCTGAGAATCGAGCGGCATCAAAGATGTATTCCTGGGGCCCAGCTGGCCCCTGTGCCCCGGGGTTCCAGCACTTGCCGATGGACCTACTCCATTCCTGACAGATGTGCGTTTTGGCCGAAGCCGAAAGGAGCTTCCTGCTTGTTCCTCAGAAGGGGTGCTATTATGACTCCTATCTAAATACAAGACAGAGGTCACAGGAGGGAGATAATCACGTCTTTATTTTAGCAGGCTGGCCCAGTCTGCCTTGTCCTGTGACCCAGCTGCAGCGGGACGGATTCCAGACCCTCCGCATGGTAATTGTACAGGATGCCTGGGAGATGAAAGGGCCTCGGACACAAATGTTCTGGGCAGAAGCTGTTACAAATTCCACAATAAAAAAAAATGAGGAAGCCCGGCCTTCCTGGAGCGATCAGGATGCTTATTTATAGCAGCCTGGGTCCCTGCCAGGGTTTCCCTATAGACAGGGGTGGGGCCATCCTGCTCAGCGGGGAGGAACAGAAACTCCCGGCGGGTTCTAGGCCCTGTTTTTGCCTCTCTACTCTTTAGGGAGGTAAAAATACCCAACATTTGCATAGCAAAAACAATGGTTTCTTTACATGACACAGCCCGGGTCGAGAGCTGGCCTCTGGGTTAGCACCTGGACAAAGTCTGAACACTTTGGGAAGTGTCAAGGCCGTGGAGCACAAGGCTACCAAGCGGGGGCCGGCTGTTGCCTACGACCCACCCCCTTCCGACCCCTCCTCTGGGAGAGCTGTTGTCACCGACCTTCCAGGCAAGTGACCGAAACAGCGGAACCGAGCCTCCTCTCGTGCGCGGAGCACTGGCAAGGTCGCCACGCCGCCGTGGCACCCGGGAGCGAGTGCTGGGGCGGTCACGGTGTCTGTGGCCGGCGGCCTCTCTTGCTGGCCGTCACCAGGCCGCCTGCCACCCCGGCCCCGCGCTCTCACACACACGTAAGGGTGGGCTTGGGGACTCCATGGCCTCTGATCCCCACCGAGCCTCATCCAGCCCTGGCGATTCCAAGGAAATGGACAGGATGTGACGCCGCTAGATTTTGGCTTTTGCCCACAGAAGGGGTCCTGCTGACTTTCTTTTGAAATAAGACACTGACACGCACATGCGTATTCGTATGTAAAATGCCCTCAGACCATCAGTGAGAACTTACTCTCCTTTACAACGGACACACACACACACACACACACACACACACACACGATGTGTACGTTTGTAATTTTGTTGAAATTGAGGAACATAACACATACGTGTGGCAAAATGCTACACTACACTATTTTACAGCCACTTTTACGAGGAAAAATGGATCCGTGGCGGCAGCCTGCGGCTTTGAGGGTTGCGAGTTACTTCGGAACGCCTAAGCGGGGGGGCACAGGGTCACCTTGCTGTGACCTCACAATTAAGGTGCTGATGAAAGACCTGAAGCTTCCACAAGGTAAAGCCTGAGGCAGGAGTCCAGACAGAAACCTCCCTGTGCAACCATAAAAATGGCCGGAAGAACAGAAACAGAGAGCTTACCGCCGCATTTTAAGTAACTCGTAGTTTGGACAAGAGGCTAACCCCAAAGCAGCACAAAATAATAGCAAAAGAAAAACCACCCAAATGACTTACAGAGCCTTCGTAGGGTGGGACACAATGTGGCTGGTAAGAAAAGAATGGGTACACCCGCCCGTGTCGATACAGAATGCCAACATCTGCATAGAAACAGATACACATTTCACGGATTACATGCATGGAGTTCTAGTGTCAGATTAAATTCTTTTTTATTTGAAGCTTATTGATTTATTTTGAGAGAGAGCATGAGTGGAGGAGGGGCTGAGAGAGAAAGAGAGAGAGAGAGAGAGAGAGAGAGAGAGAGAGAGAATCCCAAGCAGGCTCTGCACTGTCAGCAAAGAGCCCATGTGGGGCTTGAACTCATGAACCGTGAGATCACGACCTGACCTCAACCGACTGAGCCACCCAGGTGCCCCCTTGTGTTCTCCTTTTCATGGCCACCACCCCCACCCTCTGCCCAGTCCCTAACCCCCTGGCAACCACTACTGTGTTTTCTCTCTATATAAATTAGTTATTTTGAGAACGTTATGTATAAATGGACTCAGTATATAACCTTTTGAGATTGACTTTTTTCACCCAGCATAATCCCCTTGGGATCCATGCACGCTGTTGCCGGTTAGAAAAGTCATTTTTCAGGATGATGAAATTAGATCTCCAACCAGAGTACCACCAAGAAGCTCCCTGGTGGGTGACTTTCTGCCTTTTTACTGTCCACCACCAAAGGAAACCTTGTGTCCTTCGTCTGGAAACAGTATCAGTGACTCCAAATACACAAAATTTCCCTAAGCGAGCAGCCACCACCCCTTGTCTGGATTAGGACAATACCCTATTATGGTACACAAAAGAGAACTGTGTAAATTCAGATGTGGTATCTTGAGCTTCTTAGATCCAAAACTTCAGGAAGGAAAAAAGATTTCCTCATCCTGTTACAGCTTTCTCCCACTGCCAAGACATTGGTTCTGTTTCCTACTGAAGGTCTTCACTGGCTCTTGAAGGGACTGGTAGGGGACTATTCAAGCTCCTCTGAAATGTTTCCTTTTTATCCACAGCGATGGCGGCCATTTAGCCCACAGGGCTCCGGACCTCCCCTAGGGGACCGGTCTCAATTCTGCTGCTCTCTGGGAGAGAACCTGTCCTGTGAAAATCTGCTTCTCTAGGGAACTCTGGGAAATGGCCATTTCTGACCATCCCGCCCCTCGCCGCGTTCCCTTTTATAGCCATTCTGAGTTACCTTCCAAAGATGCGGGAATGAAACCTGAAGCCAACGTGGAAGCTGAGTTTTCTAGAACAGACACGTGCGTGTGAAAACCGTGCAAAGCCTTGGCTCAAGAATGACCGGTGGTGTGAGATGACAATAAAGAAGCCCCTCGCGACACAGGGCTTCTGTCTGCAAAGGACTTCCCACACCTGGAGACGCTGGCCCTCTTTAGTTCTGGGAGGGCCGGGGAGGGGTCACATCTCCATTCTCTCCTGAGGGCACCTGACCCGCGCCTGTGAGTCAATGACCAGACTGCCACACCAGGTGCGGGGACTCCTCACTTGACTACGTTATGGCCCCTGCTGCTCATTCAGAGGGGGCCACACACACACAGGGGGGAGAGCCCGGAGACAACGGCTTCCCATTACTTCTTTGAATTAAAAAAAACAAAATTAGGGGGCACCTGGGTGGCTTAGTCGGTTGAGTCTGACTCTTGATTTCGGCTCCGGTCACGATCTCACGGTTCGTGTGTTTGAGCCCCGCGCGGAGCTCTGTGCTGACAGCACGGGGCCCAGTTGGGAGTCTCTCTCTCTCTCTTTCTCCTGCTCTTGTGTGCACACACACGCTCTCTCTCTCTCGAAATAAATTAACAAACATTAAAAACAAAAACAAAAACACAATTAGTTGCCATGAATTTGTAAAGCTTGAGGGAAGACCTTAACCAGAAGGCCCTCGCCAGCTCTCCCACAGATGCCCCAGAACGGAGCGTGGCACATAATACACGCTCTATAAACCGACTGAATGAAACACTGTAGCAAAACTAAGATTCAAGCTATACGTACTTGTAACACAGCTCACAAAAGCCACGTGTGCTGTGTAGGGAGAATCACGGAGCAAGGTCTAGAACAGGCGTTTCTATCCTAATACTTTAGCATATGTCTGTTGAGGATCCTGTCGCAAAGCTGAAGGACAGACTGGCAGGGCCACGCCCACAGTGCATACTCGTATCCTAAGACCTGCCGGGTAGGGAGGGGGCCCTGGGGAGAGTAGATCCGGTCTGCCCCCTCCCCCGGGCAATGCAACTGAAGGGGGACCCAAGGAGGGGGTTTCGGCAAATCCCACTGACTTTACTCTTTTGTGGGAGAAATGAAATGAGGGAGGAAAACAGAGAATGCGGGACAAAGAAGGTAAAAGAAAGAGACATGTATATTCCAGGATAAGAGGGAGTTTATTGCAAGTTAGACTGGTTTGCTTTAGCAAAGGAAGACTAGGAAAGAGTGAACAGCACACCATTTAAAAAACGTAATGCGGTCGCCAATGCTAAATGAAAGAGCCAGGTTTCCTTCCCCAGGAGATAAGAAAAGGCTGCATAATACGGCAACAGCATAGCAGGGCCTGTACCAAACTCCCTTTGGGGCACTCTGTCTATTCTGCAAAGAACGGGCAAACGACTCATCCTTTATAGTCTGTTCTAAGACAAGGCAAAACACAGAAGGAAACCAACACAATTCATCAGGTGAAGTCGGTGAAACCCTCATTTCTAAACCTGACCACGCCTACTGAGAAAGGCTGGTCTTCCTCAGGAGAATAACGGCCAATTTCTAAATAAAACTCTAGCAGATAGAATTTAACGGTATGTTAAGTCCACAACACCATGGTCAAGAGAAATCCATCCCAGGAGAGCTTAATATTAGGCAATCGATTAACTGGACCTAAGTCATATCAAAGGGGCAGAGGGGGAAGTTAAAAGCAAATGATACAAACACCTTAACACTGGAAGAATGGATGTTAAGTAAAATACAGCTCCCACTCCGAATATCAGTTCTGGAAAACAAGGACGGAAAGCTGTTTCCTTAACATTACAGGGAATATCTATCCTCAACCCACAGCCAACATCAAGCCCAACAGGGAAGCGTGAGTTTCCTTGCTTAAAAAAATTTTTTTTTTTTAATGTTTATTTATTTTTGAGAGACAGAGACAGAATGCGAGTGGGTTAGGGGCAGAGAGGGAGAGGGAGACACAGCATCACAAGCAGGCTCCAGGCTCTGAGCTGTCGGCACAGAACCCGATGCGGGGCTCGAACTCACAGACCGTGAGATCATGACCTGAGTCCAAGTCGGATGTTTAGCTGATTGAGCCACCCAGGCGCCCCGCATTAGTTCCCTTTCCTTCTGGAAGTGAGACAGGGCTGTCTGGCACCAGCATTCTTGAACGACCTGTAGGGTTTTCTAAGCAGTACGTACACACACGGAGACCTTTCTAACCATTAGAAAGGAAGACAATACTTATCCTTATTTGCTGATCACAGCATCCTAAAAAATCTAAGAGGATTTTAGCCCTTACACAACGTATGAGAAATTGGAAGGGAATCTGGGTCAGAGAATAAGTACGCAAATAAATTTTAAAAATTACACGCCAGCCATTACCAGTCAAAAATTGTAGAAGAAAAAATATTGCAGTCACAAGAGTGTGGACAAAATACAAGAACAACGACAACAAAAAACCCACTTGAGAATAATCTTAAGAAATGCATGGGACTGGGCACCTGGGTGGCTCAGTTGGTTAAACATCTGACTTCAGCTCAGGTGATGATCTCACGGTTGGTGAGTTCAAGCCCCACATCCCCTACATCAGGCTCTCTGCTGTCACCGCATAGCTCACTTCAGATCCTCTGTCTTCCCCCCCGCCCCACCCCCCGCCCTCTCTCTGCCCCTCTCCTGCTCTCTCAAAAATGAACATTTAAAAAAAAAAAAATGCACAGGAGTTACATGAAAAAAACTACAAAACTTGACTCAGCACAAAGGAAGTCTAGAATAAAGGGCCAGACAAGGGCAGGGGTGCCTGGCTGGCTCAGTCGGTAGAGTGTGGGACTCTTGATCTTAGGGTTGTGAGTTTGAGCCCCATGTTGGGTGGAGAGATTACTTAAAAATAAAATTTAAAGAAAATGAGGGAGGGTAGGGACAGATCAGATGGAAGTCTGGAAGGGGTAAAAATGTGAGACCTTCCCAAATTAATTCTAGGTTTAGCCAAATTTCAATCAAGATCCAAGCATTTTAATAATAAAATCAGGGGCACCTGGGTGGCTCAGTCAGTTAAGCGTCCCACTTCAGCTCAGGTCACGATCTCACGGTTTGTGGGTTCGAGCCCCGCGTCGGGCTCTGTGCTGGCAGCTCGGAGCCGGGAGCCTGCTTTGGATTTTGTGTCTCGTTCCCTCTCTGTCCCTACCCCACTAGTGCTCTGTCTCTCTCTTTCTCAAAAATGAATAAACATTAAAAAAATTATACCAGAGTTCTATTGAGAAGAAAAAACAGGTGAGAGGAGCTAAAAAAATTATGAAAAAGAAATGAAGGGAGGCTAGCCCACCAGATGTTAAAACCGTATGGAAAAATCCAATAATTAAATCAGTGAAACAGAACATATGCTTGAAAAACAGGCGTGGAGTGGAAACGGGGATAACTTTTCAGGAAAATAATCTGGCGACATACATCAAGAGTCTTAAAAACATTCCTAACCTTCCCGCTTCAAGGACATCCTGTGAAGCGGGAACACAGATTTACACACAGAATTGTCCACAGTGGATGATGGGAACGAGTGTTACACACGTGACTGGAACAGTTACCAAAGTCATGCCTGTGGACAATTAATGCAGTCATGAAAAACGTTTACGGGTTAAAAAAAAAAAAAAAAATCAAAATGTTGACAGATGTGTCTCATTTTCAAACTAGAAATACTCGGAAGTGAATTTTTTGCTAACCAGGGGAAACCTCATCGGAGGAAGCCCGTGTAGAGGGCGGCCGAGCTGTGTCGCACACTCCGTCTTGAGTCCGTCCCCGCAGGCCACACTAGGCCTCTGACACTGAGGCCGAGGCCCGGGGGCCCGAGCCCCTCTAAGACTTAACCACCCACACTGGCCACGGAAGGCGTACGGCCCCGACGCTCACCCTCGCGGCAGCCAAGGCTCAGCGAGGGTGTCACTCAGGATTTCCAGGGGACGGAGTGGGCCCAGGCGGGGCTGTTCCAGCATGCGGGATGAGTTTACCACAGAGGCACTGCAAAGTCCTTGCAAAACACCGGGAATCGTGACGGATGCTCTCGTCCGAGCAGCTTCGCCAGCGCTCCAGAGAATTTTTGGAAGCTGATCTGAAAATGCGTCTCAAAAGCCTTAGTATTTTGGGGCGCCCCGGTGGCTCAGTCGGTTGAGCATCCGGCTCCGGCTCAGGTCACGATCTCACGGTTTGTGGGTTCGAGCCCCACGTCAGGCTCGCGGCTGTCAGCACAGGGCCCGCTTCCGATCCCCTGCCCCCCTCCCGCTTGCGCTCTCTCAAGGGGTATTTTATGTTCCTTCTGAGCAAGCATTATGTCTAGATATGTGTTTAAGGAAATGATTTTGCATGTGGACACAAACATAGCTGTTCAACTTTTAAAATGATATTGTATAATTATAAGTGGTCTAAGTGTCCAAAAATCAAAAATGGGAACCCACGATGAACCTCATATACCACCTGAAGAGGTAATCCCGTATCAAAATTAACAAAAAATAGAGATGAGTACAAGGAAAAGAAAGAATTAACTACCGAAGGCAGCTTAGTGTGAAGAATGTTTAAATTATTTCTTTTTTAACTTTTTTTTTTTTTTTTTTTTTTGAGACAGAGAGAGACAAAGCATGAACGGGGGAGGGTCAGAGAGAGGGAGACACAGAATCTGAAACAGGCTCCAGGCTCTGAGCTGTCAGCACAGAGCCCGACGCGGGATTCAAACTCACGGACCGCGAGATCATGACCTGAGCCGAAGTCGGCCGCTTAACCGACTGAGCCACCCAGGCGCCCCTAAATTATTTCTTAAAAGGAGAGGACGTAAGTATTTCTAGCGATAGCCTTTGAGAATGACCAATGGGCCCTGAAAAACGTTTTCATGGGGCTGCCTTACGAGAGGAAAAGTGCATGAGGTCCTGCCTTAGGCTTTCATGTGAGGGCCAGGTCTTAACAGCAGAGGGCCACAGTCCCCCCGCTTGCCCGCACATCAGAATCACCGAGCAGGTGGTTAAAAACAGGCCCTCCAGTCACTCCCCAAGGCTCCAGAACTAGGACCTCCAAGGGGGGTGGGAGGGGCAGAGGCTTCTGCAGCTGATTCACCTGAGCCTCGGGCAGGGGGACACGCCTCGGTGCCCAGTTCAGCAATAATGGGCTGCTGGAGAGCCTGAATCCCCGTCTAAGCAACTAAGGTTTAGATCCGCAACCATAATTCCAGGTGCCCTGCTCTCCATCCATAAAGTGGGACTAAACCCGAGTTTCCACCTTAAAAAGATAACATGGGGTCATGGTATAGGGAGAGCGGGACACTGAGTTCCGCGGTGATGCCAATATTCCCATTCGTCTGGGCACAGAGTGCCGAAGCGGAGAAGTGTCCTCCCCTTTGGCGGGGGTGACCACGCAGAAGTCCCACCACTCCCACCACAAGACAGAGGGGTCCCAGGTACGGATGCCAAATGTCGGACCCCACGCCTGAGGACATCTGAGCCCCGGGTCGTGTTCAAGAAGAGGCTGGAGCACATCCTGGTTAGCAGTAACGGGTCAGACGAGGACACGCCCACCTACCTGCCCAGAGCTCCGAGGTGATGTGAGGGGCCATCGGGGCAGCCATCACGGTCAGGGCACACACAGCGTCCTCGAACTCGGGGCTGTGGAGAACGACTCTCTGCGAGGCTTGCTGGGGAAGAGAAAAGAACAATGTGAGAACACCGAGGCACACAGAATAAGCCTGGGGAAGGAAGGCCATCCATGTATCTGAAGTCCAGAGACACAGGCAGGCAAGCAGCAACCCTCCTGGCCATCCGTTTGCTCTGGACGAAGAATGTCCCCCATCTAACCCTAGTATGACAAGGAGGGCAGCAGCAGCAACAGCAAAGACACCACTCTTAACTGAGCACGTACTACGCCCTCAGTCTGAGGCTGACTCATCTGATTCCTACAGCTACCGCTGGGGGGCAGTGTTCTTCCCCCCACCTGGCGGATGAAGCAGCTAAGGGTCATGGGGGGAGAGTAACCTGCCCCCAGGTAGGTGGTTAACCAAGCAACGCAGCTCCCACGAGCATCCAGCTTTGTCTGAAATCAGAGTTCAACGCCTAGCTGCTCTGCTGGGTTTCCCAGGTGCTTCGGAGCCCGTGAAACACGCACACGGACTTGCTCACGGGTTTCGCAACGTGCAAATGTCTAGCACAGGGGTCCCTCTGCCCCCTCGGGGGTCTCAGGGGTCCTCCTTCTATTAAACAGCTTTGCCAGTTACTGTAAACACCCAGTTTCTTCCTGCAGTGCAGCTAGCCAGGTGACCCAGCCACGTGCCCATCTAATTTACGGGGTACCCACCCTATGCTGGACTTTGGGGATAAAACGTCCAGAAAGGTACAGTCTCTGCCCTCAAGGGGTTTACTATCAACCGGGGAGACAAGTGACAGAGGAATTAAGGGTGTCACAGGGTGCAGGGGAGGGACGGCGGTGAGCAAAGCAGGGTGTGAACTGGCGAGTGTGGTCCAAGGACAGCGGGGAAGGAGAGGGGCCATCCCGACGTGGCTGTGGGAAGGACATCACTGAGCTTCCCAGAGGCTGGCGGTTGTCGAGGCACGCTGGGCGAGTCCCGATAAAAACCAGCCTGGTGAGATGGTGGCACTCCAGTCTACGTTCACAAAACAATTGTGACAAAAACAATTTTGGTTTAATTTTACGATGTTTGCTAAAATTAAAAGGAGGAAGCCCCCATGATATATATTTTGCTAGGTAGAGAGAGGCCAAAAATACTCTACATTTAAAAAAAATTTTTAAGTTTATTTTTGAGAGAGAGAGAGAGAGAGAGAGAGAGAGAGCACGAATGGGGGAGGGGCAGAGAGAGAGGGAGACACAGAATCCGAAACAGGCTCCAGGCTCTGAGCTGTCAGCACAGAGCCCGATGTGGGGCCTGAACCCACGAGACGAGAGATCATGACCTGAGCCTAAGTTGGATGCTTAACTGACTGAGCTACCCAGAAGCCCCCCACAAAATACTGTACATTTAAAAAAATGTTTATATATTTATATGGGGGGGGGGGGGGCTTGTGCTGGGGAGGGGCAGAGAGGGAGAGAGAGAATCCTAAGCAGGCTCCATGCTGTCAGCACAGAGCCCGATGCGGTGCTCGATCCCACAAACCGCGAGATCATGACCTGAGCTGAAATCGAGAGTTGGATGCTCAACCGAATGAGCCACCCAGGCGCCCCTATACATTAAAAAAAAAAAAAAAAAGCCTCTATGATCTTTGCAAAACAGCCTAAGAGATTGGAATCTAATTCCACGGGTGAGGGTACAGAGAGAGTCAACCAGAAGGGCTGCAGATGGAACTGTCAGCGAGTAGGCATTTCATTTTTAATTTCTTTTTTCTATAATATTTGCCATTTTTTCCCAATTAAAAAAATCACACACACTCGGCAAAGAAAATTTCGGAAACGCGAAATCACTCATGCGTTGTCCATCCAACCTAGAAGAAAACTGATGTATTTTATCCCGGTCTCCAAAAATGCAAAAATACGGGACTTTCCACATCTGCCCATATGCCCTTTGGCTTGACTGGAGTTGTTATCACATAGACACTTTTGTATCGTGTGTTCTTCCTTGCTGTTGTATCACGAACAGTTTCTGAAACTAAGTATTCCTGGAAAGCACAGTGTGAATGGCGGTGGTGTATTTCCTTCTCATTGATACGACGGGAGTCATTTCCCGATTTTCCCTTCTGAGGACAGCTGGGGTTCTATGTCTCCGTGACTGCGAGTCGCTGGCCAGTGGGCACCCCTGAATCAAAGGACATAAACAACTGCAGGACTACTGACCTCAAAGTCAAAGCGCTTCCTGGAGAAGTTACATCAACCATGGCCACTGCTGATGTGTGACACCGTCTCACTGCCTTTGTAATAGCACAGACTTTATGTTAAAAAGTCTCCACAAATTTGATAGGCAAAAAAAAAAAAAAAAAAATAGCACTGCGTTTTTAATTTGCATTTCACGATAATTAGTGAGGCAAATACTTTCTTCTGCCAAGTTTACGGGTTATTTCTATCTTACCTTCTGTGAATTACCTCCTTTCACCTCCTTTGACTGCTTTTAGGTTAGGTATTTCATATTCGTATGTGAAGGGCTCTTTATATATTGAGAATCTTAAGCCTTATGTCCGATATTTTTGTTATAAAATGTTTTCCCCAGTTTTTATCTACCTTTGAATGTGGCATGTTTTAACACAGTAAAAATGGTAAGTTTTACGCAGTCATGGATTTGTCACTAAACGACCAGACACGTCATCTAACCTCCCTGGGCGTCAAGTCCTCATAGGCAAACCATGGTGGGGGGGGGCAGGAGGGAGGGGAGTCGTTGGGCGAGAGAATTTTTTTTTTAAGTTTATTTATTTTGAGAGAGAGAGAGAGAGGGAGAGAGAGAGAGCACGAAAGTGGGGGAAGGGGCAGAGAGGGAAAGGAAGAGAGAGGATCCCAAGCTGGCTCTGCAGGGGGTTTGAACCCACAACCTGAGCCTGATGCAGGAGGGTTTGAACCCACAAACCGTGAGATCATGACATGAGCTGAAGTCAGCGCTTAACCGACTGGGCCACCCAGGTGTCCCCCTCCCTTTTTTTAAAGTTATTTTGGGCCCATCTTTAAGAACCTTCCAGCTGTAGGTGCGCCTGGGTGGCTTGGTCGGTTGAGCGTCCGACTTTGGCTCAGGTCATGATCTCACGGTCCGTGAGTTCGAGCCCCACGTCGGGCTCTGTGCTGACAGCCCAGAGCCTGGAGCCTGTTTCGGATTCTGTGTCTCCCTCTCTCTCTGCCCCTCCCCTGTTCATGCTCTGTCTCTCTCCATCTCAAAAATAAATAAACGTTAAAAAAAAAAAATTAAAAAAAAAAAAAAAAAGAACCTTCCAGCTCTAAAACTAGGTTGTGACTATGGGAAAAAAAAATGCTTCTTTAAGATAAGAGAGCCGCACCGAGGGGATAATACCACGGTGCTGCTCTCTGTCCGCAACCCGGCACCCTGCAGGCCACCTCAGCATGTGGCGGGAAGCCACCTGCCCTCCTGTGCTATCAGCAGATGAGAACAAGAGGGCCACTTACCAGGAGGGCATTGCTGAATCCCATCAGCTGAGAGATTGCCGAGTTCAGTGAGAAGTCCTCTGTGAAATGGGCGGTCACCTATCGGTAAAAGTTGAATTATACACTTTCTTCAACATCTCTTTAAGCTTTCCACCAAAAACCAGCACAACACGACAACGACAAAACAAACGGACGACCCCAAAAATGTGACCTGCATGAAGCTTGCAAAGGTATTTACAAATGGATTCACTGTCTCGAATAATCACGATAATGTTTCATCGGCACAAAGATTTTTTAAATCGGGGTCAATGCCGTTTCCACTACTCAGCACCCCGCTCCCCCACATCTGGGCCGTGCTGGTCCTCGCAGTGGGGACTTTAAACGCTGCTAACGAGCCGAGCAGGAGGCAGGACCCGCTGATGAGGAGGCCTCAAAACAACAGTGGACCGGAGATGGGGTGAAGGATGTCGCTCCTCTGTGGCTCCGTGACTTTCATTCACAATAAAGGTTATTAAGAGACAGGAGAAGGTGAGTTTTGCATTTTCAAATGTGGACTCAACATAAAAACACTAATAGGACTTGTCAGCTTCTTCCTGTTTGTGCGTTTTTCAATTTTGACCATGGCCAAGAATATAGAAAAACAACACATCTAAGGATGTTAAGAGTTTCCAACTTGTTTAAGTGACCCGGTTCTATGATCTGACAGAACCGAAGAATGTGCCAGATCCAGAGAGGAAATATGTGGTATGAAAACAATCATTCAGGCACCACTCACATCATGGAATTCAATTCCATGAGCTCTGTTTCTCTGCACTAGAGAAGAGGGGACGGGAAAAAAGTTGAAGAAGTGTCACCGAATGAGACCATGCTGGGCCCAGAGCCTCATGAAAACCCTGTGCCTTCAATGTCATCAGTTACCAGAGTCCAGAAAAGTGACCTTGGCTGACTTTATAAGTTCAAATCAGCAATTCTAGAAAGGGAGAAAGAAAGAGATAAAGAGAGAAAAGAAAGGGAGAGAAAGAAAGAAAGAAAGAAAGAAAGAAAGAAAGAAAGAAAAGAAAGAAAGAAAGAAAAGAAGAGGGAGGGAGGAAGGGAAAGAAAGGAAGGAAGGAAGGAAGGAAGGAAAGGGAGGAAGGGAGAGAGGGAGGAAAGGAAGGAAAGGAAAGGAAAGGAAAGGAAAGGAAAGGAAAGAAGGGAGGAAGGGAAGGGAAGGGAAGGAGGGAGAAAGGAAGGAAAGGGGGGAAGGAGGGAAGAAGGAAGGAAGGGAGGGAGGGAGGGAGGGAGGGAGAGAGGGAGGGAGGAAGGGAAGGAAGGAAGGAGGGAAGGAGGGAAGGAAGGAAAGAAAGAAGGAAGGAAGGGGAGAAGAGAAGAGAAAAGAAAAGAAAAGGAAAGGAAAAGAAAAAAGGAAAGAAAAGAAAGGAAAGGAAAGGAAAAGAAAAGAAAAAAGGAAAGAAAAAAGAAAAGAAAGGAAAGGAAAGGAAAGGAAAGGAAAGGAAAGGAAAGGAAAGGAAAAGAAAAAAGGAAAGAAAAGGAAAGAGAAGAGAAGAGAAGAGAAGAGAAGAAAAGAAAAGAAAAGAAAAGAAAAGAAAAGAAAAGAAAAACTTCAGCCTAAGGAGTATTTGGGGTGTCTCGTACCCACTAAAAAATGCCTTTGGATCTCCTAAATGCCTTCTTTCAAAGACATGTGACATTTCTTTCCACAAAGTTCTTAAAAAGGCAAATGCCACGGTGTGGTAGCAAACTCCTAGATAAAACATTTAAAGGGATTTGTTATCAGTGAAGCATCTTTTAAAATGAATTCAGGGGCGCCTGGCTGGCTCGGTCAGTAAAGCACGCAGCTCTTGATCCCGGGGTCGGGAGTTCAAGCCCCACGCTGGGTGTGGAGATTTCTTACAAATAAAATCTTTAGAAAAGGAAAAATAAAATAATGGTGGCTTGGACAATAAAATATTATTCTCTAAGAAGGTAACACGAACAAATCGCGTGTGTGCAAAAGTGAAGCCACAAGAGCTCCCACAGACGCCGTGTGACAAAGTGCCTGGGCGCCCAAGTCCCCCCTCTGCCGGGCGTCTAGCCTGGAGGAGCCTGGTCTCTGGGCCTCAGCTCTGCCTCCATCTGTGGAGTGAGGAGGCCGAAGAGCGGTCTCTTCGGGCCCCTTTCAACCTTGAACCTGTGTTTCCGTTCGCCTCGCGTGTAATGCATCATCAGCGCTCCTGCCCCGAATGAACCAGCATCCCCGGAAAGTTCCTCACCTCAGAGATGACCGAGTTCTTGTGCTCCCAGAGCTTCCTGCCCTCGGCTCTCTCCTCGTTACTCAGCACTTGGGGCCGGGGAAGCGTCCCAGACGCCCTGGCCTCGATGAAGCGGGTCACCAAGGCCCACAGACGCTGTTGCCATCTTAGCACCCCGGGGAGGGCGTCAGCTGTTTCGAGCCGGGAAGCGAGAACGGGAAAGACACACGCACGAGTGACCGATCTAGTTGTGCCCCAGCCCAGAGACGCACTTGTGCGTCGAACACACACTTCGCGGCGCCCCGACGGAGTGACCCGAGGGCAGGTTGCAGGGGCCACCCTGGCTGGCGGAGTCCGGGAACTCAGACCGGCACCGACTCCGCCACATCCCAGGGCCCCAGGCGTTCAGAGCCCCGGACGGCAGGGCCCCTCAGAGTGGCCACCGACGGCCCCCGGCCCACGACAAGCTCAGAAACCTGGGCCAGGCTGTGCCTCGGTGCCCAGCTGCCCCGCTTCAGAAGGCCTGCGGTCACAAGGGTGTCCCCACAGAACCTAAGCCTCGGCACCTGCACTTTGTAGGTCCCCGGTGATTCCAACGCACCCAGTTCCGGGACCGGCACCCGTGACTACTGCTCCAGACCACACGTATCACTGGAAACGGCTCGCCGAGCAAGGCGGTGACGGGGGCGCCTGCGTGGCTCAGTCGGTTAAGCGTCTGACTTCGGCTCAGGTCACGATCTCGAGGCTCATGGGTTTGAGCCCCGCATCGGGCTCTGTGCTGACGGCCCTGAGGCTGGAGCCTGCTTTGGAGTCTGTGTCTCCCTCTCTCTCTGCCCCTCCCCCACTCGTTCTCTCGTTCTCTCTCTCTCTCCCCCCCACCCAAAAAATATCTATGTATTTTAAAAAGACAGTGATCCAGCACCTCTGACTTCTTTCCAGAGCGCGTGGGGCAGACCACAGGAAGAAAACTGAGTGACCACTGGACCGTTTATTCTGGGATAGCCAGATACCCTAGAAGATTCTACCTCATGCCCTTTCAGATCTAAACAGCTCTGGAGAGACAAATCTCCCCTAAGGGGGACGGGGCGGCGGCTGTGGGCGGTGGAGGAAGTCCCAGGTAACCCCAGGAGCAGGCCCCGGGCAGGGTTTTCTGGACTCATCCGCCAGAACAAACCTTTCAGGGCGGATCGAGAGGGGACTGACCTCCGTGGGCCACAGAGGGCCTCGGGGTTGCCTGGAAGCCAGCGTGGCTCCCAGGAAGTGTTCTCAGGAGGGGTCCTGGCGGAACCTGAGTCAGAACGCCACAGACTTGGCGGAGGCGGGTTCCTGGGCGCGGCCCCCCCCCGCCCCCCCCACCGCCCCAACACCGTCAGCGGGTCAGGGGTGAGGACTGGGAAGCCGCACTTGCTGCGAGCCTCCTCCAGTGACTGTGAGGCCCGTCACCTCCGGGGACGCTGGTCTGAGGACGGTACAGGATGCCGGACAGACCGCTCCTCGCTTCACGGGGCGGATTCCTAGAACCCTCGCTGCTGTCTTCGGCCAAGACGTTTCCTTCCTCGAAACTCCTTGGGCGACCGAGGGCGAGGACACGGGAGGCGGGCCGGGAAGGGGGAGGGGACTTACCCTTCACATCCCACAAGATATCCTTCTCGGGAGGGGCGGCGAAGAGGATGTACAGCCGGATGGTGTCGATGCCGTAACGCCCTACGACCTCCTGGGGGTCCACCCCGTTGTGTTTGGACTTGCTCATCTTCTCCCACGTCACCTCCACCGTCTCCTTCGTGTTTGCGTGAACAGGAACAGACCCTGGACACCAAAATCACACACGGGGACGGCACGTGCGGCTCGGAACGGGTTCCGCAACAGCACGTCCACTAAGAGCCATTAAAAGCGTCCGCTTGAAGAATCCCACTCATTCACTCGACACGCCTCTTTCTCCTCTTTCTCTCCCTCTGTGACACATCGTAGAAAATGTTTTTCTACGGGACGGGAAGGGAAGGCAAGGGAAGGCAAGGGAAGGCAAGGGAAGGCAAGGGAAGGCAAGGGAAGGCAAGGCAAGGGAAGGCAAGGGAAGGCAAGGGAAGGCAAGGGAAGGCAAGGGAAGGCAAGGGAAGGCAAGGGAAGGCAAGGGAAGGCAAGGGAAGGCAAGGGAAGGCAAGGGAAGGCAAGGGAAGGCAAGGGAAGGCAAGGGAAGGCAAGGCAAGGAAAGGGAAGGGAAGGAAAGGCAAGGCAAGGCAAGGGAAGGCAAGGCAAGGCAAGGCAAGGCAAGGCAAGGCAAGGCAAGGCAAGGCAAGGCAAGGCCCGCCGCGACCCATGAGCCCTTCCCTTCGGCAGCACGTGGCACAGTCAGGGCGGCCCGCACCAGCTTCTTCGCAACCACAGAGCAAGACAAAGCAACGTCCCGCTTTCTCAAAGTAAACTAGTTACATGCAGAAGGCAAAGTAAAAACAGGGTAACAGAGGCCCACACGTTCTGCCGTCTCCTTCAGGGATTCGGGGTCTCCCCTGGAAGTCGGCAGCTGACTGGTCAGGGTCTCAAGAGCAGCAAAGCGCCCCGAGAGGTCACGTCAGTCACCGAAAACATGCTCTCGCACCATCGGGACCCGCGGGCTCACCTCACCGGGCTCTTGTTGAATGCGGTGTGCCCTGTGGTGCCTGCCCGCCACGGCCTGCTGTCCCGGAGTGTCTCCTCCCCACCCACACACCACTGGGCCAGACAAGGCCTTACA
This sequence comes from Panthera leo, assembly GCF_018350215.1. Classification (NCBI taxonomy): domain Eukaryota; kingdom Metazoa; phylum Chordata; class Mammalia; order Carnivora; family Felidae; genus Panthera; species Panthera leo. The sequence continues at coordinate 15,222,100 of NC_056680.1, read as the reverse complement.
TGGCTAGGTTTGGATGAGGTGAGCGTGTGGCTGAGCCCCGGGGGCTGGGACAAGGAAGGACATCTGGGAAGGCTAAGGGCTCTCCCAGGAACCGCAACTAAGAGACAGAAGCTCCCGTTTCAATGTTGTTGGGCGCTGGAACCATAAAGTCCTAAGGAGATGGGGCAGGACGTGGCATCACGGGTCCCCGAGGTCACCTTGTAACCTGAAGTCAGGGGGAACAGAAGCCCAGCCTGGAGGAGGAGGGAGAACAGGGCAGAAGAACAGAGAGGAGGAGGAAGAGCAAACAGGGGCGGGGAAGGAGAGAAGAGAAAGTTCTAGGCCCGGCATCTGGGTGGCGCCTGGGGACTGCCTGCACGCGGCGAGGCCCGGCTGGAGCCCCTACAGCTGGCTTCGGGTGATATCCCTACGTCCTGTGTCCACCTGCCTTTGGGCGTGTTTTCTGTTCCTTCTAGACAAGCACTCCCAGCTCTGACCGCAACCAAAGTCCCAAGGGGCCGATGTGTGTACCCAAAAGCTAACTCCGCAGAAGCACGTCCATTAAGGAGAGGGAATGCTGGCCTCGCTGACCCAAGTGTTTTTTTCGAGGGGGCAAGTCCACGTGGGAAGGGAAAAGGAGCTCACAACACTGCCTGGCCCCATGACATCAGAGCAGAGGGAGACTGAAGTTGCTGTATCCAGGCTGCAGTGAGGCTCAGGGAACCACTGCTTCCGTTTACCCTGCACGCCTCCTCCGGGCTTAGCTACTCTTTCCAGCACTACTGTGCAACTTACGAAAGAGGCATCTATCCGGGCACAACAGTTGAGAAGTTAGAAAAAGGTGCCCTCTCTTGGCAAATGTGGCCCTGAGGTATATGGTTTGGCAAGAGGCTGGATCTCGGGCCCTGCTCACCCCCTAGGCTGGGTGCCTTTGAGCAGTGCACCAACTGCACAGCCGTACAACGGCAGCCCTGCCCATAACACAGAGAGCACTTCACTAACAACTGAAATTTATATGTCCCCTGGATTTGGCTTCTTTCTCCTCTGGTCCCTGTTGGAGAAATATTGTCAATTTCTTTTCAAGCTTTTTTTCCGTCCCACGGACCATTCCAAACCCTGATAAATTACTGCATAATTAGGTAATTCCGTTGATGGCTTCCACCTAAACCTTCTCTCTAGTGTTTGGTTTGGAAGGCTGCCTACCATTAGGGGGTTGTTGGGTTTACATGATCTCATCCATTGTGCACTGGGTTTTCTAAACGTAATGGCCAGAGTTCTGGGGTTTTCTCACAGTTGCCCCTCTGTCTCCCCACCCCCCCCTCCATTTTCTAACATGTCATTGATTTCAAGGGTATGCTGGGTGCACACGACATCCTCACCGTGCCACCTAAAGATCTGGCAAGAGGAACTACCCCTGAGGAAGAGTGAAAACACAGACGGCAGCAGAAAGCCTCGGGAGCACTGAAAGAAGAGGGAGGTCCAGCGATCGGGGAGAGGTGCTCCACAGGGAAGTGCTGGGTGGGGCTGCTCCGGGGTTCCGACACGTGCCTAGAGACCACCTAGAGAGAAACGCTGGGAGTGTCCCAGGCTTGGAAGAGTGTCTCTTGAACCTGGGGACTCTGTCCCTGAGACGGGCTGTCAAACACAAGCAAGGGCACGAGGTGATGCCGGGGCTGACTCTGTTGTGTACAAATGAAAACCCTTCCAGAAGCGAACGGACAGCGGATGGGGCTGGGGCTGAGGAGCAGGTGGCCATCCCAGCCCCAGCCTTCAGAGGGCACTGGCCACCAGGCACGGCAGGCCTGGAGACCTGAGACCCACGGGGCCCTCTCCGGGATTTCCCACCCCACCGAGGCCCGGGCGAGCACCTGCTTTTGTCAATGGCTCTCAGGCCTGGCCTCGTTCTCCCCGAGTACCTAGAAGGGACCGATGGGCCATTCTCACCTGTGAGATCTACTTCCTCTCTCTGTAGATATTGTCCAGACGGCAGGCGGAATGTCTGCCCCTTGATAAGGCCTTGGGCCAGCAGCTTATGAAAAGGCTCTCTGAGAAAAGATAAAGGGAAAAGAAATCGATTGGTAGGGATTTGAAGCATCCAGAAGACAGCAATAGAAGCCTTTCCGGCTGATGGATAGAGACAACTGCTCTTCATAAAAGCAGGTAGTCTGGCCAATGCCACTTGGAAATCCAACTGGAGCAAACAGCTCCTTATAAAGAAGTGACTGAGAACATTAAGTCAGATCGGCAGGTGTTAGCTACTTTCTACTTGTCGAAGTGGAAAGAACACTAGGCTTCAGATTCGGAAGGCCTGGATTTGAATCTCTCTCCTCCTCAATGAATTCTATGAGCCAAGGCAAGTCCCTTACTTGTTCTTAACATCAGTTTGCTTATCTGAAAAGTGGAAACACTAAAAATCTGTCAAAGGCTTGTTGGTAAGATTACAGTAAATGATTGCATGAAAATACTTGTGAATTTTATTTTATTTTTAAATTTGCTGCAGTTCTTTTTAAAAAAAGTTTTTAATGTGTATTTGTATTTGAGAGAGAGAAAGAGAAAGAGAGAGCACAAGCAGGGGAGGGGCAGAGAGAGAGGAAGACAGAGTCCAAAAGGCTCTGAGCTGTCAGCACACAGCCCGACACGAGGCTCGAACTCATGAGCTGTGAGATCATGACCTGAGCTGAAGTCAGACGCTCAACCGACTGAGCCACCCAGGGGCCCCACCCCCTCCCCCGGCTTTTTTTTTTTTTTTTTAAGTTTATTTATTCTGAGAGAGACAGAGAGAGTACGCAAGCAGGGGAGGGGCAGAGAGAGATGAGAACAGAAGATCCAAAGCAGGCTCCGTGCTGAGAGCAGAGGGGCCTGATACGGAGCTCAAACTCACGAACCGTGAGATCATGACCTGAGCCGAAGACCGACACTTAACTGACTGAGCCACCCGGGTACCCCAATACTTGGAAATTTTAAAGAACACTAATGTCAGCTACAGGCCGAGTCCAGCGTCAGGAGGGGTTCGAGGGGACACAGGGAGGTTTAAGTCGGGGCTCTGCTCAAGCAGGCTGCTTTTCCATCAACCTTGTACACAGTGACCACTTACATTCTTAAAAAAAAAAACAACACTGACTCCTACAGATTAACCACGCATATAGACTTTCTGTTCAAATTCAAACATGAACCTCCTCTTTTTAGGCCTACCCCCCTCTGAGGAGGTGGTTGTTATTAATAGCATGGTAAATACACCTGGAAACGTCTGGAAACTTTTCTGAATGCCTATGTGTATATACATATATATAGTTTTGTATAATTTTGGCAGGTTTAAATAGATCATAATTTACATATATGACTCTGGTATTTCATTTAACTATATGAATGGATTTTCCACAACAGTCCATATAGACCTATCTCAGTTTTTTTCCTTTTGTAATTGTTTTCACTTTTTGTTTTATTATTATTATTATTATTATTATTTATATAATTTATTGTCAAGTTGGCTAACATACAGTGTATATACAGCGTGCTCTAGGTTTTGGGGGGTAGATTCCCATGATTCATCGCTTACATACAACACCCAGCGCTCATCCCAACAAGTGCCCTCCTCGATGCCCATCACCTATCTCACCGCCCCCCACCCCCATCAACACCCTGGGAAACAGTCTGGAGGTTCCTCAACAAATTAAAAATAGAACCTGCTACGACCCAGCAGTAGCACTACTAGGAATTTATTCAAAGGATGCAGGAGTGCGGATTCATTAGGGCACACGTACCCCAATGTTTATAGCAGAGCTTTCATCAGTAGTCAAATTATGGAAAGAGGCTCAGTTTTTTTAATGTTTATTTTTGAGAGACAGAGAGAGAGAAGGAGGCACGTGTGAGCGAGCAGGGGAGGGGCAGAGAGAGAGAGAGGGACAGAGGATCCGAAGCAGGCTCTGTGATAACAGCAGCAAGCCCAATGCAGGGCTCGAACTCCCAAACCGTGAGATCATGACTTGAGCCGAAGTCAGGGACTCAACCGACTGAGCCACGCAGGCGCCCCCAGACCTATCTCGGTTTTAAACGGCTCTCTAGTAGTCTGCGGTGCCCATGGGTTATAATTTGTTTATAGTGCCTGTTTCCTAAAAAAATGGTTTCAGTCACTTTTACTGGATGAATACTGCAATATAAACTTTTTCTCGGAAGGGGACAAGGACAGGCTGACCCTTACACTGAAATGACGGGGAAATGACGTGATTTCCGATTTGAAACGGTTTATTCTGAAGAAGCCACCTGATTCCGTTGTAAAGCACGAGAGCAAGAGCCATTCCAAACTCCAAGAACGATTTGCGGAGACATGTGCTGGTAACGCGCGCGCGTTCCGTATCTGTTGAGAGGTAGGCACGTTTGGCGGGAGCCACGTTCTTCCCAAGCATCACCAGCCGCACGATGCACCTTTCAACAGACAAACCCGTGGGTGCTTCAAGGTCACTGACGCGAGGCGGCTGTTATTGAGAAGTTCAAAAAAACCACACGACCTCAGAGGCCCAGCAGACTGCAAGTGTTGTTCTGGCGTCGTAGGTAGGAGCTGGCTTGGTCAAGTTAACAGGACCCTTGTCCAACGGCTGTGCGGACAGGTGCGGTTTAGGGGAAACGTGCCAGGAGATTCAGGGGGTAGCACGGGATAGACCGACCGGAAAAGAGATGAGGGCCAGTTCGGAAAAAGGGATTCTCAGCCTTCATATTTTAAAATCTCAGGAGTGTATGCTGCGTATACATGCAGGCACATGCAGGATGAGGGTGGTGGTGAGGGATTTTCTTACCCTTTTTTTTTGCCCAATACGGGCCTCGATTGCACCATGGTGACATCGGACCCGGAATCAACAGCCGGACGCTCAACCAACCGAGCCGCCCAGGCTCCCTGAGGTATTTTCCACGGTGGAAAAGACCCACTATGCATAACCTTCAAGTCGAATGTTACACAATTGTGCAAATTATTCAGTGTTATTATTGAGCGTCACAGGGGCCATCCGGCATGCTCCCATGTTAATTTGGAACAAACCCCACGTGTGCACAGAAGTCATCGTATCATCGTCCAGCCTCTAAAACCCATCTTAATAATAGACCCATTCGACTCAGAAGGCTGCCTTCCTCCCACCACGCTCATGACATTCCACGGGCAAAGTCACGTTGGCAGAATGGCATCCTTTGGTGCCACGGTTCACGTCCCATCAAGACTCCTAGGAAATAGGAGTCTTTTGTACAGAAAAACAGGACAAATTATTTAACAATCAAATGCCCTTGGATCTTACACTGCATTTGAATAACTAAGCGCCTTGAAGGGAGAGCAGTCGTGTCTGCGGCTTCCCGGAACACCTGCACAAACGCCACAGGGACCTGTGTCCTCGGGCGACGCAGGCTTTATCCAGAGCAGGCCGGGGTTCTGATGCCCAAGGACCCCCGTCTGCATTCTCCTCAGGAAGCTCAGAGAACCGCACCCCACAGACTGAGCGCGGGGTTTCCTCTGCCATCAGCCCTGTTTACCTGCCTGGTGTCTCTGACACTTTAAACCCACTTGCTTGTTCCTCGCAGAGGTCACGCGCACGCTTGGCTGTCCCCAGAACGGGTCACGCTCCCCAGGATCAGGTGCCCCCTGGCAGGAATGCTGTCTCAGCCTGCGTTCCCCGGGGAAGCCAGGACTCGCCCTGCACCTCTGAACTCAGGCATTCCGTTTTCTGGGTGGCCGCTTCTGTCCCCTGCACACGTCCCCAGGCCCTCGTTTGTATCCCGTGGCGTCTGGGACACACCACGTGAGAAGCGTGTCCGGGCTGTGCCGTGATTACAACGTAAAGACCAGTCCACATCCGGCCCTACGCCCATCACGGTAAGGACTTTTACTCCCTTGGTCTTCCCTCTGTCCCCGGCACTGAGTGCTGTGCCCAACAGGCAAGCTCAAAACAACAACAACAACAAAAAGGAGACGTGGTGAAAATGTGGACAGGTGAATGAACTCATAAATATGCACATGCAGACAAAAGGACGGTGGGACACAGGTGGAAGACGCCGGTGGCTGCTGTTGCTGGCTCTGGAAGCCACCTTTGCCTTCCATCCGATTCCAGGATTTTAACCCCATCCCATTCGCTCTACGGCAACAGTTTTAAAACAAAATCAAGTCATATGGCCACTTTTTATTGGGCAGGTCAAGAAACAGACTGGACACAAACACACTCGAAAGCACCAGGCACACGGAGCCAGTATTCCCCAAGGAAGGGCTGCCCCCGCCAAGCTTCGCGGAGCATCGGTGGGGTCCACGGGGCTGATCTGCGCCTGCACTCAGGGTGCACCGGGTCACCTCTCAGGCTGGAATCTTCCTCAGATTAGTTTTTCATGCTGCAGCCTCACAGGAAAGAGAAACAAAACAAAAACAAACAGACCGTTGCTTTCTCTCCTCGGTGCCTGGTGCCAGTGGGATGAATTTCTGTTACTGCCTGCACGAGTTTTTGAGATTTTTCCTTTCCTTTCCCACTCTGAGTGCAACGGCTTTGGTAGCTCTTAGGGGAAATTAAAAATCAGGGTGGAAGGAGGGAGGGACTAATCTGGATCCCAAAGACAAAGCTGAGCAGTATGGTGACAATCCACAGAGCTTTTAGCCTCCAGAGGGGGCCGGAGCGGGGTGGGGGGGGGGGGGGTGGTGAGAACCCAGGAATCCTGTTCTGGCCTCTGCAGGTTATCAGGTGGCTCGATGCTGCCACCTTCTGGGAACGGACGGCACTGCACCTGCCAGCACGTGGCCCTACTTTCCAGAGGCTCTTCGGGGCCCCATGGGTTCCAATTCTTCTTCTTCTTGTTTTTTTAAGTAAACTTCGAAATAAAGTGCTGCGCACATATCGAAAAGTACACGGATCCTGGGAGTAAAACCTGATGAATCTTCACAACATAAGCACACCTGTGATGGCCACAGAGCGTGACCAACCTCCCAAAGGCCCCACCTCCCCACTGCCGGTCACCGCTGGTCACCACCAGCCTGGCCGCTGACACCATCGATTAGTTCTGCCTGTTTCAAAACCACTTCTAACCCTTTCCAGGTGAGGGCGAGGGATCCCAGGGGCCTGTACACATTGGAGGCTGTCCCCAGAGCTGGCCGTTGGCGGTGTGTCCGGTGTGGTCCCGGCAGCTGGGCCCGGCAGATACTAAATTTTATTATGTATTCAAGGAGGCTGCTCCTCTGCCCTCCTCCCCCGAGCCTCCTTCCGGTGCTGAGTTCATGGCGGGTGCTTGATATCGTTCACTGGTTTGAGCTAAATGAACGCCGTTTCCACGAGAGGAGAAATAAAGCTGCCAGTAGCAGAGGCGGGGACAACGTGGAGAGGGACACGAGGTGGAGGGAGAAAGGCCGATAAAGGGCAGGCACGGGACATTATGGCTCCCAGGTGGGGCCGTGACTTTTCTGCAGGGAGAGGCGCAGTGAGCGGTTTCAGACTCCATGCACTTAAGCTCGCAGGAAGGTGGGTGGGAGCAAGGGGACGAGTCGGGAGGGGTGGGGGGTAGGGTCCCAAGAGCCCAAGAGCTAAGTTTACACTGGATTTCACGGTGGAAGGGGCACTTCCCTGCTCATTCCCCAGTGGTCCCCCCATCCCCCACCCTTCAGGGCGCCAGGGAATGATCCACAGGACCTTGGGAATCCGGTTCTCATTCTCGTGGCTGAAGCCGGTGTAGCTCAGAATGAGGAACCACACTTGTGTATTCATTCAACGTGTATTTGAGCCACAAACGGGTACAGAGCACTCTGCGGTTAGAAGGCTTACAGTAAAACGGTGGGCCAAGACATGCTCAGAAATAACCATCAACGCCATAAGGAGGACGCTCTAGTGCGATATGGAGGCGCGAGGTGCATGGGAACGAGGGACAAGGACGTCAAGGGCCCCGCTGAGCTCGGAACCCGGTCCCGCGGGAGCAGCGTTCACACCATCGCCGAGCTCATTACTAAGATTCACAGCCAGTGTAACGTATTCCCTACGTGCTCATTCATTCACTCGACAAATGGCACCGGTGACAAACTTGCAGAAGCAACTGAGCTACTCATGCATCACGGTGACCGTGTACAGCCGAGGGCTTTATAAGGAAGTGAAAGATCTGAAACCACCCCGAAACCCCTTTGGCGTAGAAGGATCAAAGGTGGGCGTCACGCAGGGTCTCTGCCTGCGGGGGCCCGGCTGGTTTCACTGCCATGGAGGCAACGCCGCGCTCTTTGCTCTGGCCCCGCTCTCCTGCTGCGCCTTTAATACCACCCCTAGAGGGGCGCCTGGGTGGCTCAGTCGGTTGAGCACCCGACTCTTGATTTTGGCTCAGATCATGACCCCAGGGTCGTGGATTGAGCCCCATGTCAGGCTCCGTGCTAAGCGTGGAGCCTGCTTAAGATTCTCTGTCTCCCCTCTGCCCCCTCTCCCCTGCTTGCATTCTCTCTCTCTCTCTCTCAATAAATAATAAAAAAAAGAATTAAAAAAAAAATACCACCCCGCATTTGCTGCAGCACAGGTATGTGCGAGCAGAATGATGGGGAGTGATGTTCTCTTCGGTACTTCCTTGACAGCTGGTCATGGAAAGCCACCTTTGTGCCACCAAGGTGGGAAGGGGGGGGGCAGGTGGAAGGGCAGGGTGGGGAGGGCCAGTAATTATTAGGATAAATAAGGAATTCCAGAACATGGATTGATAGGCTATTTTAAGTGCCCTTATATAAAAAAATCAAAAATCACTGTATACAAAGGAATGTACTAACTGGGATGCAGCTAACAGAATCCCAGGATTTGTCAGAGCCCCAACTAGCCACTGCCGATGACATTTCACCTACTCAGGAGGCCCTGGACAGCCCGCTGCCCACTCCCTGACCTGGGCAGCCGGCCCCTGTATAGATCTGGAAAGAAGAAAACAGAAAGCCCTGGACTTCTGAAAACAATCTCTAACAACTTTTCAGACTGATTTTGCAAACTTCCTCTTCCTTGCCCTGTGCTGAGGGCCGTCAGAATCACATAATTAGCCAGGGTCGGAGCATTAAGCAATAGCTCATTCTTAAAATACTACCATTTCTAGGGGCGCCTGGGTGGCTTGGTCGGTTAAGCGTCTGATTTGGGCTCAGGTCACACGTGATCTCCCCCCGCATCCGGCCCTCTGCTATCAGCATGGAGTCCGCTTCAGATCCTCTGTCCCCCTCGCTCTGTCCCTCCCCTGCCTGTACTCTCTGTCTCTCTTTCTCTCTCTCTCAAAAACAAACATTAAAAAAATACTACCATTTCTATTTCTTAGCAACCAGCTAGCAGCATGGAAGGAGCCCTTACTGATACGGTGAGTGAGACCCAAGGTAAGTTTCTCTTCCCTTCCTTTTCCCCCAAGGCTCATTTCTGGTGTGATCAGAGAGACACATAATAGCTTGGGGGACTGGAGCCCGTGGCGTTCTCAGTGATCAGCAGGCCACTGTTCTTGGTTGACAACAAACCACAGGGAGAATGTCACTTCGGGGAATGTGGTGTCTCCCCAGAGGTGCAGTTAAGAGCAACAAAAACAGGGTTCCTGGGCCTACCGCCGTCCCTCACCACTGTCCCTTACAGAGGGAGAGACAGGCTTCCTTACTGCAGTTCAGGGATGAGCTGGGTACGTCCCTCTCTGCAGCACGCCCCTGCGGCTTCCGTCCCGGGGACGTCCAGCCACAGCCAAAGCCCTCCCCTGAGTACTTCCTCCCGGGTACCTCCTCCCGGGTACTTCCCTGCTTCTGAATCTAGGCTGTAAATGACTGCTTTTTTTTTTTTTTTATTCTTTTTTCCTATTATAAGGTTATACAATCACTGTAAAAACCCTGGGAAAAAAGCAGGAGTGCCTTAAAAAGTAAGAACATCACCAATAAGTTCACCTTCCAGAGAAAACTAGTGTTAGCATGTTGGCATAGTTTTTTTCTAGTCTTTTCTCTTGCTCTGCGTATGTGTATACATGCGTGTGTACATTTAAATACAGAGATATAGCCAAATTGCATCTATGATTCTGTATCGTGCTTTTTTTTTTCAGTTCTAGGTACTTCAGATGCATTTCTCCGTGTTACTAAACATTCCATGTAATATAATTTTAAAGAGTTGTACAGGGGCTAGACTTTCTTCACTCTTTCTCAGAATGTGGGGGCGACAGGGCATATCTAAACGTGTAGCTACTTGAAATAACACACGTACAGTTGGGTGCCTAAGTTTGCATTTCTGATTATTCCCTTGGGCTAGGTTTCCAGAAGTGCAATTAGTGTGTCCAAAAGTGTGAATGTTTCCAAGGCTCTCGCCGTATGTCATCAAACTGCTTTTCGTAAAGGTTGTTCCAAACGGCCTTCCCGCAGCACAGGGGACGCTGTTCATCCCAGCCTCTCTGCTATACGGAAAATGGTGCCTCACTTCTGTTTCACTGTATTTCTTTGACTACCAGCGAGGGAAGCATTTTAGAGTAGGCCTCTTCATCATTTGCGTATCTTCTTTGGCAAATCTCCTGGGGACATTGATTCTGGCTTGATCAGTAACCTGGTATTTCTTTCTTTTTTTCTTTTTTTAATGTTTATTTATTTTTGAGACAGAGAGAGACACAGCATGAATGGAGGAGGGGCAGGGAGAGAGGGAGACACAGAATCTGAAGCAGGCTCCAGGCTCCGAGCTGTCAGCACAGAGCCCGACGCGGGGTTCAAACTCCTGAGCTGTGAGATCATGACCTGAGCCGAAGTCAGCCATTTAACCCACTGAGCCACCCAGGCGCCCCAGTAACCTGGTATTTCTGATGCACAACAGCACATGTGCTGTCCCATGAGGGGGCACACCCAGCCCGGAGGCCAGCTTCTGGTGGAGGGTAAAGAGATCCATGAAAACCTCAGAGTACAGACCTAAATGTGCAAGTGTGAAAGAGGGCCAGGACTCACTTAGAAAGCAGGAAAGAGTATTAGAACTACATAAGACTTTGTGGTAAGTTGATGAAACTTAGCCAGAATTACAGAGTGAATCCAGTGCTTAGAGTCGACAGAATTCCTCGCACGTGAGGCCCCTGAGTATTTTTAAAGTAATCTTTACACCCACCGTGGGGCTCAAACTTGCGACCCTAAGATCAAGAGTCACACGCTCCACTGATGGAGCCAGCCAGGTGCTCCTAGAGATAACTATCTTAGATGGTGGCCAGGGGGTTGAGAAATGAAAACAACAGGGAGTGGCAGTAGCCTCAAATCCCTCCCGGGAGGACAGGGCTAACCAAACGCTAACCAAGAGTAATACAGAAATAGATGTAGCAATCCCTATCAAAAAAACACCAGCATTCTTCACAGAGCTAGAACAAACAATCCTACAATGTGTATGGAATCAGAAAAGGCCCCGAATAGCCAAAGCAATCCTGAAAAAGAAAACCAAAGCTGGAGGCATCACAATTCTGGACTTCAAGACGTATTACAAAGCTGTAATCAAGATAGTATTTGGTACCGGCACAGAAACAGACACTCAGATCAATGGAACAGAATAGAGAACCTAGAAATGGACCCACAAACGTATGGCCAACTCATCTCTGACAAAGCAGGAAAAAATAGCCAATGGAATAAAGACAGTCTCTTCAGCAAGTGGTGCTGGGAAAACTGGACAGCGACATGCAGAACAATGAACCTGGACCACTTTCTGACACCAGACACAAAAATAAACTCAAAATGGATGAAAGACCTCAATGTAAGACAGGAAGCCATTAAAATCCTCGAGGAGAAAGCAGGCAAAAACCTCTTTGACCTTGGCCGCAGCAACTTCTTACTCAAAACATCTCCAGAGGCAAGGGAAACAAAAGCAAACATGAACTATTGGGACCTCATCAAGATAAAAAGCTTCTGCACAGCAAAGGAAACAATCAGCAAAACTAAAAGCCAACTGATGGAATGGGAGAAGATATTTGCAGAGGACAGATAAAGGGTTAGTATCCAAAATCTATAAAGAACTTATCAAACCCAACACGCAAAAAAAACAAATAATCCAGTGAAGAAATGGGCAAAAGGTATGAATAGGCACTTCTCCAAAGAAGACATCCAGATGTCCAACTGACACATGAAAAAATGCTCCACAACACCCATCATCAGGGAAATTCAAATCAAAACCACAGTGAGATACCACCTCTCACGTGTCAGAATAGCTAATATTAACAACTCAGGCAACAACAGATGTTGGCGAGGATGCGGAGAAAGAGGATCTCTTTTGCACTGCTGGTGGGAATGCAAACTGGTGCACCTACTCTGGAAAACAGTATGGAGGTTCCTCAAAAAATTAAAAATAGAACTTCCCTACGACCCAGCAATGGCACTACTAGGCATTTACCCACGGGATACAGGTGTGCTGTTTCAAAGGGATACATGCACCCCCATGGTTATGGCAGCACCATCAACAGTAGCCAAAGTATGGAAAGAGCCCACATGTCCATCGATGGATGAATGGATAAAGAAGATGTGGGATACATATACAATGGAGTATTACTCGGCAATCAAAAAGAATGGAATCTTGCCATTTGCAACTACGTGGATGGAACTGGAGGGTATTATGCTAAGCGAAATTAGAGAAAGACAAATATCATATGACTTCACTCATATGAGGAATTTAAGATACTAAACAGATGACTATAAGGGGAGGGAAGCAAAAAGAATATAAAAACAGGGAGGGGTCAAAACAGAAGAGACTCTTAAATATGGAGAACAAACAGAGTTCCTGGAGGGGGTGTGGGAGGGGGGATGGGCTGAATGGGGAAGGGGCACTAAGGAATCTCCTCCTGAAATCAGTGTTGCACTATCTGCTAACTCACTTGGATGTAAATAAACAATAAGTACATTTTTAAGAAAAGAAAGAACGAAAAAATAAAGTTCTGATTTAGATACATGTCAGCAAAAACAGCTAATAAATAAAGAGACATAAATACACACGTGGTTGACAGGTCTCAGTTTTTCCTCCTAGGCCAGCTTGAAAAAGTTGTTTGAAGGTCTTCAAACATTCTGACTGGAGAATCCTGAATTTTACCACAGAAGGCGGGTGACTCTCATTTCGTCTACGGCTGACTGGTTTGTGGAGACACCCCTGATGAAAAGGCCACGCTCAGAGGCCGTCCTGGCCCCGATGTGATTTCACAGGAGTGTGACCCTAACAACTGCGTTGAGACACGGAGATAAGGGGAATTCCTGCAACTTCTTCAAGGTCAGATTTTGAGTACTTAAAATAAATGTCTCTTTTTTTGGGGGGGGGGGGGGGAGGGCACGGAATAGAATCTTACTATCTCGTAAAGAACTTTTAAAAACACACACAAAATACTGCACAGGTATATTTCGAAGTACACCGGACAGCTGTCCCTTAAGGCTGGTGGAAAAGCAAGTTCCAGGGGTCTGGAGGCTCTGCGGGTTAGAAATTCATTTCAACAGACACCAAGTCCTATCCCAAACGGGACTTGACAATTACATCCGAACGCCGCAAACATTTTTTCTCCTCAAATATAGTTCTAAAACCACTGTACAGGAGTCATAAAAATAGCCAGGCCTTGTCTTATATTTTAAAATAGTTAGCCATTGACTCATTTATTGGTTTGTTCACTGCTCCTGCAAATAACTTCAGAAGCACAAATGGGCCTTGGGGCCAGAAATCATTTACGGTCTTTGTTTCTAGACCTGCATCAGAAGGAAACATTTCTCATGGTGTATTTTCTCTCTAGCCCAAGGAGGACACTTTCTTGTGGAAACATACACTTCTTTCGTTTCATTTTTTTCTTTTAAGTAGGCTCCACGCCCAACACAGGGCTTGAACTCACGACCCAGACAGAGATCAAGAGTCGCACGCTCGACCGAGTGAGCCAGCCAGGAGCCCCAAAAAGCATAAACTTTTATCTGTTTATATCAAGGGCTTAAACTCAGTTTAAACAAATATCCACTGAGAATGTACAGTCTCCACGATACTGTCACAGCAACAGGACACAATTCCCATCCTCACGGGTAAGTTTTATCTGATGAGGTAAAGAAGTTTCCACAGAGAAGAAATTCAAGGCAGAATGGGAAAAGTCTCAAGGCACAAACATTCCGACTGAGGCTTAATGCTGTTAATGTATTCACTGTCCTTCTGATGCAATCAGTTTATTTTGACACATGAAGGGCTCTGGGACTAATGAGAAGAAAATTATTTTCAGCATTTAATTTGATGTATAAACTAAATGTGTTTTCTGTACCATAGACTTTTTTTTTTTTTTTTTTTTTTAATTTATTTTTGGGACAGAGAGAGACAGAGCATGAACGGGGGAGGGGCAGAGAGAGAGGGAGACACAGAATCGGAAACAGGCTCCAGGCTCCGAGCCATCAGCCCAGAGCCTGACGCGGGGCTCGAACTCACGGACCGCGAGATCGTGACCTGGCTGAAGTCGGACGCTTAACCGACTGCGCCATCCAGGCGCCCCAGTGTACCATAGACTCTTAATCTGTGCGTGTGTGCACAGAGAGAGGGAGCAGGTCTGAGGGGGGTGAAGGGAGGGGGCTTTCATAATGCTTCATTTTGCAGAAACTAGACTGTAGTCTGCGTTACTAGAGATATTTATTTATTTTTCATGTTTACTTGTTTTTGAGAGAGAGAGACAGAGCATGAGCAGGGGAGGGGCACAGAGAGAGACACACACAGAATATGAAGCAGGCTGCAGGCTCCGAGCTGTCAGCCCAGAGCCCAATGCGGGGCTCGAACCCACGAACCATGAGATCACGACCTGAACCGAAGTTGGGACACTCAACCGACTGACCCACCCAGGCACTCTACAAACAGATATGCTTAAGTCAAATATCCTTTATACATTCAAATACACACACACACATACATCTATATATAGCCATGCTCTTGACTAGCAAGATAGAAGATATATGATGTAGGTCAGATATTTGTACAAGGCGATCGCCAAGCTCTACAGAAGGTTTGCGGCGACGCACAAAGTTCTATTAACAGATTTTAAATAAGTTGGTCTTTTTTTTCCCTTAGAGTCTGTACAGACATTTCTTTCCTTTCTCTTCTTTCTTTATTTTTTGATTAAAAAAATTTTTTTTCGTGTTTATTTCTTTTTGAGAGAGAGACAGAGCATGAGCGGGGGAGGGGCGGAGAGAGGGGGAGACACAAAATCTGAAGCAGGACAGAGCTGGACGCGGGGCTTGAACTCACGAACCACGAGATCATGACGTGAGTCGAAGTTGGACGCTTAACCGACTGAGCCACCCAGGAGCCCCTGAGATTTTTAAAGTAATATATTTTTTACATATCAAAATTTTAAAAACACATATCCTTTGACCCAGCATTTTCATGTCGGGACTTGGACTTACAGATATAAACCCAAATACCAGCTGAGAACACAGACAGTGAGAGTCACCTGACTCTTTTTTTTTTTTTTTTTTTGTAATAGCAATTGGAAAAATAGGTGATTGCTTACATAAATCAGGGAGATCCATTATGATGGGGTACTGTGCATAAATTACAAAGGATGGGGGGTCGGCACATGCTGATGTAGAAAGATCACTAGGATACGTTATTAAATCAAAAAAGCAAAAAGGCACGTGTGTAATATATGCCACGTTTTAGAAATAAGTCTATCAACAGAAACATGGAGGTAATGCAAAATGTTTTTCTGGAAGAGACCAAAAGAAGCCATTAACAGGTTGAGGGGGGAGGGGTGGAGGGTGGCCTGCAGGGAGTGAGACTTCGATGTTCAGTTTCTGTGCAGTTAAGAAAAAAACTCTTAACCTTAGACATGCATTACTTTATTATTTTGTATTTTTAAGTTGTTAACATGGGTTATCTGGACAAAGAGATCATCAGATTTTTTTTTTCCCTTTTTTTCCCTGCAATTAAAAAATAGTCTAGGGGGTGCCTGGGTGGCTTAGTCAGTTAAGCGTCTGGCTCTTGATTTCAGCTCAGGCTGTGATCTCACGGGTTGTGAGTTCGAGCCCCAGGTCGGCCTCTGCACTGCGTAAGCGTGGAGCCCGCATAGGATTCCCTGTTTCCCTGCCCCTCCCATGAATGAGTGTGCTCTCTCTCTCAAAACAAATAAATACACATTAAAAACAAATAGTGTAACAGATGCTGAATTAAAGATACAAAAAACAAAATACAACCGTAATTGAAAACAAACCCAGGAATTATGCTCCTGATGGTATGGCAGACAAAATAACCTAAATTATTGTCCTGCTGATAAATAAGTGAAAAAGCCAGACAAGTTATAAAAAAAGAATTGTTTTAAAGGTGTCACTGAGCTGGGAAACTAAGAAATGAGGTTGAAATATCAAATAAAAGCTAATAGATGGACCTTCACTAAAGAGCATGAAAGATATTCTAAAATATATATTTCAGATAAAGGGGAAATAATTTCAGATGTTAAGGTCAGAGACATAAAAAGGAAGAGTGAGGGGGCACTTGGGTGGCTCAGTCGGTTGAGCGTCCGACTTCGGCTCAAGTCACGATCTCACGGTTCGTGAGTTCGAGCCCCGCGTCAGGCTCTGGGCTGACGGCTCAGAGCCTGGAGCCTGCCTCAGATTCTGTGTCTCCCTCTCTCTCTGTCCCTCCCCTGCTCATGCTCTGTCTCTCTCTCTCTCTCTCTTGCTCAAAAATGAACATTTAAAAAATTTAAAAGAAAAAAAAGGAAGAGTGAGAAAAGCTATCAGTAAGTATCCAGACTCCGTGCCATTGCATTGAACTCCCAATAGATATTTTTGTGGAATGTGACAGGGTGAGTCTAAAATTCATATGGAAGGGCAAAAGATTTGATCACAGCCAAGCTATTCCTAAAGAAAAAGAACAAAGTAGAAGGACTACCCTTACCAGACAGTAAGACTTGTAAAATTACAATAACAGAGCCAATAAATAACGAGCAGAGCAAAAAGCAAACGAACCAACAGACAGAATAAAGATCCTATAAACAGGCCCTTGTATACATACACAGAAACATGACATTGATGGAGAGGCAACTAAAGATCAGCAAGGCAATGCGTGGACTGGTCCACTGAGGGCTCTGAGACACTAAAAGCAACAAACAGCCCTAAAGAAAAAAAAATCATTAAAATTTACTGCATTAACTTCAGAGTTTCTACTCGCCAAAAGACACCATAAAAATTAGAGAAATTGAGACCCGGGAAAAAATACTTGCAATACATATAGCTGGAAAAGGATTAGCATCCAGAATATTTTCAAAGGTCCTACAGTCAATAGAAGACAACCCAGCAACGCATAAAGGACACAGATAGGGATTTACCGGAAGGGAAAACACACCGGTCCCCTAGACACGTTGGTAACTGCTAAGCTTCACTGAGTGCGCAATGTCTCTCATTTCAACCGTGACCCACAAACGGATCCATCACGTAACCAACGTGGACGTGAAGGAGCCCTGCGGTGATGGGGACCTCATCTCTGCTCGCATGAGCAAGTCTGAAAACAAGCGGGGTGTTCCTGAGTGAGGTCGGGCACGTGCATACCCCGCGGCTCAGGAGCTCGGCTCTCAGGGACACACGCCAGACACGTGCTGACACATGTATGTCAGCAAATACGTACCGGAACACTCACCGTCTGGCTTGGCTCATCGTTGCACAAAACACTCCACCAGCCACGAGTGGCGGATGGACACATAAACTGTGTTCTGTGCTGGAAATTCCACGCCACGTGAGCGAATACCACACAGCGGGGAAACAGAAACGCAACGTAACTCTGTGCACCAGTGTGGATGAGCCCCCAAAGATGCTGAGCGAGGAAAGCGAGAGGGAATACACGAAATATGATGCTACGCATATAAAGCTCACACACAAGAAAACCAAAAAACACGCACTGTTTCAAAACTACATACAGAGGTGATAAATTTATAAAGAGAAGCAAGTGAATAATGCAGGATAGGGGCTGGCCAGGGGAGGGGCGGTGAGTTAGGGACAGAGTAAGACTGGGTAGGGGACCCTGGGTGTTCTAAGGGACTGGAGTACTCTTTCTCAAACTGAGAAGGAGGGTGCAGGGATGTTCACTTTATTCTTTGAATTGTATAAGACATTATACAATATATACATACATATATCATATGTACATGCAATATTGTATATATACGTATACGTATATACATATATATATATATATATATGACGTATACACATATACATACATATGACGTATTTCATGGGGGGAAAAGCGCACATATACCTTGCTGACCATAATGGGGAATAGGTTATAGGCCAATAGGAAGAAAATTTATCAATGGATTTACAATGAGATTCCCCAGCTTTAATCCATTATCTGCTTTTCTCAGAGTCATCTATCCAGGCAGGATTCAGTCAGGCTTAGAAAAAGAGCTTACATCGAGTGTGGCCAGATGATAAACACCACCTGAAACGAGACACTGTAAAAAGCCACGCAGCATTATGAGCTGCTTGTCTCTGCCTCACAAGTAAACGGCTCAGTTACCTAACTCCGCTAAACAGACAAGAGCTGAGGGCAAGATTCTGTGCGAACCTGCAATCTCACAGGCTAGAAGTGAAACGAAGCAACAGAAATGGCACTTCACGTGGCGAAGGCTGACAGTGACCTCCGAAGTACACTTGAAACCCGGAAGTCTGCCACGACCTCCATTTACCTTGGTCCCCGGAAGAACTGGCACCTGCTTTCGGTTGTCGTTCACGGAACCAAGTTCTCTTGCAAAGGAGGATAAATACTCACCTGTGCTTGACCATGTTTTGATCATGGCAAAAATGACTGAAGAATCTCGCGTAGAACAAGTGCATGACAGCATGTTCCTTCCCTCCGATGTACAAATCCACAGGCATCCAGTAATCTGCCAAGGCGGCGTTAAAAGGGCTGGAAGAAAGAGAAACGGTCGTTTTTTAGAAACCCACTTTGCCTCAATTACATAAATCAGACAGACGCACTGTAATCTGCATACGCCCTGAAACAGATTATGTCAGAGAAACACTTGTTTTCTTTTCAAAAATATTGTAAGAGAACAACTTATCTACTAAAGGAAAGGTCCGTGTCAAATTCAGAAACTTTATATAAAAACTGTTTCAGAAGTTGCTGCTGACAATTTAACGAATGCAGATTTCCATGTAAAATGGAGACAAGAGGAAAACATAGCAGCAAAAAAAGGTATTTCTGGGAAAGAGGTATTTCTGTAAAATGCATATTTGAATATGTGGATTTATGTTTTAGTTTTTATTCCGATAAGGCAACTGGGATGTGTGAGTTCTTACCAACAGGGGGCAATATGGCATTTACGAGGAGATTAATAGGTAGACACTACATGTACATTTTAAAACAGGAATTCTGTCTGACTTTTAAAAGAAGCGTTAAAACACAGATAGTCAGCGAGAGCCTGTATACGGTCTCCTGCGTGCAAGGAGCATAGTTAGGGTAACCATCACAAAATCGGGCCAACATCTCTCTCTCACCTAACGGATGCTATCAGTGACAGAGATCCTACAAGAAAGGCCTCCTCATACTCCCTGGGAGTAAAGAAAGTACTACTTCTATTTTCTGGCTGGGACCCTGAAGGGGGGAGTCTGTGAGTATGCAGAGGTGTGTGTGGGTGTGCATGTGCGTGTGTCGTGGGGAGGGGAGCAGAGCTGGCTGAGGACCTTTACCTTTTTTGAATGTTTATTTATCTTTGAGAGAGAGACACACACAGAGTGCAAGGGGCAGAGAGCAAGGGAGACGCAGAATCCGAAGCAGGCTCCAGGCTCTGAGCTGTCAGCACAGAGCGAGACACAGGGCTCGGACCCACGAACCACGAGATCATGACCTGAGCTGAGGTCGGACGCTTAACTGACCGGAGCCACCCAGGCACCCCTGGCTGAGGACCTTTAACCCCAAGATAATGTGCTTCCTTGAGCTCATCCAATGAAGTAAACCTCTGCCTTCGGAGGATCTGTACTCCGTGGTTTCAAATATGGGTGAATTCTCTTTCCTACACCTCAAAGCAATTTTTCTCCCCCAGCACGGACTCGGCTCAGGCCGCAAGACAGAGCCTGCCGCTCGGCAGGTAAACCTGGCCAACCGCCCGCATTCGCACCTTCACGCAGCCGGGTTTTCTCCAGTCACCATGCCAGAATTCTGGTAAAACTCAAACGATTTTTGTTCTTTGTGAATAACGGTTCCTCAGAAAAATCCAGCTGCCGATCCATGTGCCAGAAGAGAAAGGGAGGTCAAGGGTGAGACTCCTCGGGAACACGAGTGTGGGGTGCATTAAGACATGGAAAGTAGCCACTGCCCCAGGATTTACCCCGGAAGCCAGGCGGTAAGCACTCAAGCCATGCTAAAACTACCAGCTGCGTTCTTATGATGTGCTAAAGGGTGTTCCCAGATCGGGGGGCTGTGAAGGCCCCAGAGGCTTCTCTCGCCAATCAAGGGTCTGCGCTGATGTAGAGCTTTCATCCTCTGTAAGAAGGTTTTCCTTAAACATCCTGACAGGTAGAGCCTGACGGCCCTGGCATTCTGAGCAGCTGCTACTGGCACGGATCGTGCCAACAGCTCCTTCTAGAAGGAAGAGCCAGGAAAGGGGCCCTCTTCCCAGCCGCGGCAGTCCCCGGGCATCGTGGCTTTGCCGGCTATGGTTTACTCAGGGTCCGCTTATTCCTGGATGGCCTGAACTCAAATTACAGACTGGCCATCTCGCAGGGCGGGACTCTGGCATGGGGAGGGCCAGAGGACCCACCTCGCTGGAAATGTATTCTTTTGCAACCAGTGAAGGAAAAGGAGGGGGGGTGTTCTGATATGCAGACTATGGGGCTGGAGAGCAATGGTTCTCCTGAGGATGACAGCAGCCTGCCGAGGTCTTTGATGCATGGTGGCTGCGATCTTAAGTGCTCTGCGACAGCCTTCTTTCGCTCATTCTCTTTACCCTCTCTCCCTACGGCTCTTTCCCTTATTCATTTATTTCTCTTTGCCTAAGAAACACGCACAGGGCTGAAAACTCAGGCAGTACCGAGAGGTCTGCGATTTCAACACTGGTCTCTGGCCCCCTGCCTTCATGAGCACCACCCCGCCTCGCCCTTAGCCACTTGGAATTCTTGTAGCCATTTCTTCCGGCAATTCCACCCTTTATTGATTTATCGATTTTAGAAATGACCGAGTGTATGTGACCAGGGGCAATGCTCCCTAGCTCTCTCACACTCCCTACTTCCTTCCCTCCCATCATTACTTCCGGTTAAGTAAAACATTACATCGTAATAACCCTACAACGCAGTTCACCACAGGGCCAAGAAGGGTATTGTGACAGAATTTTCTTCCTTCGTCTGTTTTTTAATTTTTCTTGTACTTGGGGCTTGCTTGGCTGCGAAGAATCTAATTTAATAATCTGACACACTCGCTTATGAGAGCCGGCGTCAAGGCGAGCAGTTGACCAGCGGCTTCCAGGCGGTGTGCCTTTGGGACCATTCAGTATCCCTACAGCCCCTGCTCTCCCAGAGGGAGGGGATGTAAGAAGTAAGGGAGAGGATTCAATACCAAATAAAAGCTGTGCTGTCTAGCTAACAGTAGGTTTACAACCTACTGCAAGTATATATCAGCCCCCCACCCCCACTCCATAATGGAGTCCAAACCCTTGGACGCTTCACTTCCGGGTTCTTCTTCCCCTCACTGTTTCTCAGTCTTATTTTTGCGGGCTTTGCAATGAGCATGCTCCAAAGAACAAAGAAGGGACTAAAAGTCTCTGTGTCACTTCAGAGAAAGTACGTTTGTTCCAATCAGAACTACTTTTTGCCTTACATGGGCATTCGCCCCACCCCCAGTAAGGGGGTAACTTCTGTAGTACTCAGCCAATGAGGAACCAGGGGAGGGACTTGCCTCTGTAGTGCTCAGCCAATGAGGAACCAGGGGAGGGACTTGCAGGCTAGGAGATAAATTGTCTGCTGTGACCGCCCCCTAGCATGCCCTTCTATCAGACACCTGCTCTTGCAAGAACGCTGAATGTTGATTTAAGCCTCGCTTCATGGTGCTCCAAGTCTCCGAGTGCCTCCTTTGATTGGGTCAGTGGGCTTATTTCTCACTGACGGACTTGGGACTTTCTCCTGGATAACCTTTGCTCGGGGCTCCCTGGCGGCCTGGCTAAGACTTTCTCAGAGCTGCACTGTGGTCTGAGACTCTTCCGCCGCAACCCTCCTTCCTTCCTCCCACTCCCCTCTCGGGCATGGGACCCGCACTGTGGTCTATAAGGGCTCTCCCCACCAGCTCCTGCTCCCCTTTCCCCCCAACCTTTCAGGCGCTGCCCTCAGTAAATCTCTTGCACCTATGACTCTATCTTGGTGTCTGCTTCTTGGAGGACCCAAACTGACACGTGCTCAAAGGATTCAGCAAGGCTTTACCTGTGAGCATTCTGCGGGTCGGTATATCTAAAGTAGTACCAAGCAGAATCAACAAAGGTATCCATTGTGTCTGTCTCTCTCTTGGCGGCTCCCCTGCACCTAAAAAATAAAGGAAGTTCATCAGTTTCTTTCAAAATTTTTAAATTTTAATGCAGTTTTTCCACCAGCTTTTGGGAAAGCGATGACAACTGAATATCAATTTAGAATGTCCCAAGAACAATGCTTCATCATGGATTGGTAATTCAGAGGATACTCTCCTTTTGTATTGTTCGGTACATGATGTTTTGCAGAAATTTACGAATAAAAATTTAAACCTTCACCAAGTAAAAGCGTTATTCTCCACTTGTCTGAATTTTACCTGGTAGAAAATCTAACAACCTAAGAGGATAAGCCCGGAGGGTCTCTTTTGCACGTTAACTTCTATTTTAGGCGTGTCAAGATCGCCTTCAGCCAATGCCTAGTTTATGATACTTGGGAAGGAAATCGACTTATAAAGAGAAGTTGAAAACCAAATGTAGATGTGCTAAAGAATAAACTTGGGTTTTCCCTATCTCTACTAGGGCCAGGGGTGCAGAATTCGAAACCTTGGAAAGAGAGGTCACCTTGGAGGTCCAAAGGCAGTGGCGTGCTGGGGCCACCTGTCATACCGGCTTGTGAGAATCAACTGTTCACACGTCTTCCCGACTCGGTGACAAGTCATGTCGAGACAGTAGCCCGAACCTAGCCCTTGCAGAAGTACGTACACTATAGAAATTGGCAAACGCCACAAATCAGAAGCTCCCCTCCAACACACCTCCTGCTGAAGGATGGGATGCAGAAGGGTAAAGATAGCCCTACCATTCAAGAAAGCAAATGAAGTGAGATCCTTGGAGTGTGAAGGGCTGAAAAGAAAAAGCAATTCTCGAGATGGGGATGCCTGGGGAGGACTAAGGTTCCACAAGGGCCCAACGGCTGAACCAGTTCCGAAGCACGTGCCCAGTGTGATGGGCCCACGGAACCACACAAACCGGGTGCAAAAATCCTACAACTTGCAGGAACCCGAGAGAGGGCGCCCTTAGTCTGGCCTAGCCTAGGAAGGGCTCAGCCTCCCTGCCCCCACCCCCGAAGACTCCTCCAGGCTCGGATCAGCAGTGATGGGTCGCGCCATTTATCACCAGCTGCGAACAGGAGCCCTGTGTGGCAGTGAGAAAGACTGCTAGAGAACACAGTTCTGACTCCAGGCTCTGCCTTTTGAGACATAGATGTAGGACCAACCACCCTTCTAAATAGCTGCCCTTCTGGCAGTCGGAGTCCTTGGGGGTTCTTGGGAGATTTTGAAGAGGGACGTGAGGAACCTCGAGAGGATCTGATGAATCTTCTGCTCATTTTGCATGCAAGGGCATGAGTCTGCTTTTAATTTAAAAATAAAAGAAGGCTTGCATTTAGAGCTTGCATCTGTGAAGCAGTTCATACTGCCTTTACAAATAGTACTGAAGGAGACAGCCATCACCACCACCACCCCCCACCCCCCAAGCTCCTGCTTATTAAATAGAAGCTGAGCAGAGAGACAGAAGCCCCAGATCTGGCGGGGCTCTGGGACTCACAGGGGCCTCCCTCTGGCGACAGCGGTGGGCCCTGGGGGCAGATGTTTAGGGGAGAGAGCCCGAGGGAATCCTGTTTCCTACCGCCCAGGGCTACTAGAAGCCGCCGACCTCAACAGCACATCTCTAAGTTAAAGCCAGATCTTTTTAGTTGGAAAGCAATCAACCAGAACGTAGACACTATTTGGGGAAATAATTACAACACAAAAATTCCTTATTCTCCCACACTATTAGTGCAGGTGTACAAGTCAGGAAGAAAATTCAGGGCTCAACTGATCAAAGGAGGAATGTCCGCCTACAACTTGCCAGGTCGATTTTCTTTTTAGTGGTCACGTTGGACTTGAGGACACCAACATATTTTATGACCGACACGAAAAGCTGGTGATGTGGCCAGGCTACTTGGTAAGTGGGAGAGACAGGTGCTGGTGACAGTGACAATGGTATTGTCATTAGGAGCGCCAGCGGTACTAACGAGGGCGGGGGTGGGTGGCAGGCAATGAGCCCAATGCTTCCTAGGCATTCTCTCATTTAATCCTGGGAACCCTGGGGATTATGAGGTAGGTACTACTCATGTCCCCATTCTGCAGTAACCGAGTAACCGAAGTCCAGACAGGTTCAGCAATCTGCCCAAGGTCTTGGAGCTCAAGAGTAAGGACTCCACACCTGTTGGACTCGGGCACCTGCGGTCCTTACCACTGGACACGCTGGTTCCGTGACTGTCAGCCCAAGATGCTCACTAGAATCGCCCAGGGAGCCTGGACCAATACCAAAGACCTGCGCTCTGACCTCCAGGAATCCACAGCCAGGGGAGGAAACCGTCTCCCCACCGCAAGGGCCCTGGGCTGCTGCAGCTGGTGCGCCGAAGGCCACCAGTGTCTCCGGCAGAGAGACCCTTTTGTCACCGCTTATCAATACGGAGGGTGTGCTGGCTTCTCCTGGAGCCCACGTTTCTACCCCAACAAGACCCAGAGCTCCCTATGTTCCTGCCCACAAGCCTTATCTTAAAACCAGCTGGGTGAGAACCCAGGAGGACAGTGGTAACACTTCCATTCCCTGACTGGTAAGGGTCACTGTGCAGGATTACATGTCTCAATTCTAGTCTCCCGAGCGGCCCTTCGAGGGGGTTTAGTTTCTGATAAGAAAACCGAAGCTCAGAGAAGTTAAGTGACTTTCCAAGGCCGCATGGCTAGTTAGGAGGCAGGGCCAGGCCTTGGACCCGTTACTGTCCGACTCCCGAGCTTGGGCCCTGCAACCGTACTATGGTTCCCTGATTACCAACCTCGTAATTCAGCTCTGTACTGGCAGAGGACTACATTTTAACACCCTCATCGCGATCTGTAAGGCCCAGAAAAAAATGGCTTCTCCACAGAAGGAAGCAGGAAGATACACAGCCGGTACTCGTTACCTATTTGCTTCATCAGCCGGTCTGGTATCACAAAAATCACATCTGAGATACGCCGGGGAACGAACAGTGAAACAATCCTACTTCCAAAACGAGCAGGTGTTTCAGTATATTAAAGAGCGAAACCCCTCAGCATGCACACCCTCGTAGCTACCACGCTGCTACTTATGAGAAAATCTCCATTGCTACCAAGCCTCTTGGTGGGAAAACCAAGGCAGAGAGGAGACACCATTTTCTCTGCTTCCAAGAAGCTCTCTGGAATATGAAATGGGAGGAAGTGGCCTTTTACAAAGCTATGCTGAACACGTACGGCTTTCCATCAATGGGACCAGGTGTTTCTGGCAAGGATGTGACTGGACACCCGCTGCTGCTTCTGGCTCAGAGAGGAGAGGAGAGGGTGCTCATCCCGGTGGCCAGGCCTCAGATTCCAGCCCCTTCTCTCCAACGTCCCGAAAGACCTAGCATATTCTTTCCAGTCTGGTCGAAGTGCCAGGTCAAGGGAGCAGAGAGCCTGAGACTCCAGCAGGGTGCTGGGGACCCCTTACCTCGGGCAGGCGCAGTTCACCCAGTCCGAAGCCGTGGCCAGGGGGGAGCCTCCCTTGCCGGTAAAAGCTGTGATGTGGGGCAAGGTCACGGGCAAATCCTGCAGAGGCACCGGCACGGGGCCACAGGCCGGGCAGTGGACCATGGGGATGGGCGTGCCCCAGTACCGCTGTCGCGAGACCAGCCAGTCCTTCAGTTTGTCACTCGTCACGTCTCCACCGACTCTCTTCCTCCGGGCTTTCTGGGTCAAGGCTAGAAACGCATCCTGCCGGTTCATGCCTGTGAACTGCAAGGGGAAAGAGAGAAATCCTAGTCTTCCCTCCACAGGGACAAGGTGTCACCACCCCCATGCCACCAGACTGCGACTTTCGTGTGTGGTCTGTGCAGGGCCATGTTGTGTCTTCACGAGCCCCAGGTGCCTCTATCTTTGTGGCCCCTTCCTCCTTAGGATGATACCAAAGACTGTATTTTATGGGGCACCTGGGTGGCACATCGGGTTAGGCGTCTGACTCTTGATCTCGGCTCAGGTCACGATCTCACGGTTCGTGAGTTCAAGCCGCGCGCTGGGCTCTGCACTGATGGGGTGGAGCCTGCTTGGGAGTCTGTCTCTCTTTCTCTCGGTCCCTCCCCTGCTTGTGCTCTGTCTCTCAAAATAAACAAACTTGAAAAAAATTTGTTAAAATTGTATTTTAGGAGTGTGTGGAATGAAAACGGATGAAATTTTGAAATCCTAAAAGTTCACTTTTTTCCCCTCTGGTTTTAAAAGAAGTGAAAACCTTGTTGAGGACCCCCTAAAAGCACTGTCAGCCCCACGCCCTGTGTCCACTGTGTCTAACGGGGAAACCGGCTCGAGTTCTGCGGCTCTCCTCATCACCTGAGCCCCGAGATACTGCAGACATCAAATGCTTTGAGCTGCCAACAAAGAACTGCATGATATGCATTTCTAATGACCAGTCCCCTGTTGGGAGAAACATAATCTGGAAGAGAAAAGGTTCAATATCCTGAAGCCGAAGGAATTTCAGGCAAAGCAGGGGAACGAATTGGAGCCACAGCTGGAAGGACCAGAACCACTTCTTCTCTGTTTAAATGCTCTCGATTTAGAGACAGCAAGAGTGAAACACAACTGGAAAAGAGAGGGGCGCCCGGGTGGTGCAGTCGGTTAAGCGTCCGACTTCGGCTCGGCTCAGGATCTCCCAGTTCGTGGGTTCGAGCCCCGCGTTGGGCTCTGGGCTGATGGCTCGGAGCCTGGAGCCTGCTTGGGATTCTGTCTCTCTCTCTCTCTCTCTCTCTCTCTCTCTGTCCCCCCCCCCCCACTCACGTTCTATCTCTCCCTCTCTCAAAATTAAACATTAAAAAAAAATGTTTCTAAGTTGAGAATAGAATTTCTCTTTTCATCTGATGCCCTTCTCAGAACCAAACTAATGGTAAGAATGGAGCCGGCATGGAATGCCAACGGGGGGCTCGGGGTACCCCGGAAATGGTTCACTGAAGATGGCCGGCATACCTACTATGTGCCAGGCTTCTGCCAGGCACTGGGGACACGAAGATAATTATGCTCTGCCCCCCGTCCGCAAGGAGCTTACGAGCATGAGGCATATGCAGAAATACGTGCAGCTGTTTATCAACAGCAGCCCCATCCTTGGGGTCTGCAGGGTCTCCTGAAGAACACACAGTGCTCGCGACCACGGCAAGGTTCACGCTCCACGCTCCACACCCCCGCCATCACACGATGACGGGGCAAACGATCACAAGCTCTCTTGGAAGTCTACCTCCTCCACGAATCACTGTCTTTACATCCCAGAGGCTCACGGATGACAGGAGCCTCTCACCACCTGCTCTCCCTCCACCTGCCCAAAAGCATTTGTTGTCCTAGATATTCAGTCTAGAGCCTGGAGAGGGTTCAGTGGACCACCTGAACCTATCCGAACAAGCCAGGGAGCATTCATTCTCGTCAGTCCCATACTAAGGAGGGAGTATCTCTCTGGGCACTTCAGAAGCCTAATTTTGGCCACGAGTGCCTCCTTTCTTGCCCTGCTGAGACATCGAGGGCTCCGCTACAGGCACCTTGGTTTTGGCTCTGCACCTCCTCCAGGGAGCCTGCCCCAACACGGTCGAAGAGAAGGTTTAAGGTTCCGTATCTGAGAGCATGACTCACATCTGGGGATACCGTTTACGAAGTGAAGGCACACACACGAAGTCAGAAAACGTCACTCGCATAAGGAAAAAAAGTTGGCCACACTCTTATTCTTTGTATATGTTTATCTGTATACGTATCTACAAGATATCCCATAGTCAGGGACTCCCCAACCTGAAAATCCCCGAATTCCAGGTCTAACTGAATCAGGATCACCCTGCCTGGGGCCAGTAAGCATCTCCTGGGCGATTCAGAGACACGGCCAGGGGGGCACTCACTAGGTGACACCGGCAGTTCCCAGACTCAGCTGCACAAGAGAATCACGTGGGGAGCTCTGAACACGCTTGATGTTCGATCCATGCCTCCCACCCCGTAACCGTCAAATCAGAATTTCTGGGGTGGGACTCAAGCATCAGTAGTTTAAAACACTTTCCAGGTATTTCTGAAGGGCGGCCAAGTTTAAGAAACAGCGCTCTAAACCAGAAGAGTCAAACCTCAATATAAGCACACAGATCTCATGGGGGATCTTATTAGACTCAGGGGGCTCTGAGAGTCTCCACATCTGGCAAGTGATGCCTGGGCGGCCGGTCCGGGGACCACACTTTGAATAGCAAGGTTCTGGGCCAGGGATCCTCAAAATATGGATCCTGGATCAGTTGTAGCAACGGAAGCACCTGAAACTTACCAGAAGTGCAAATTCTTGGGTTCTACCTGGGACCGCTGAATCAGAATCTGCCAGGCACTCTGGGTCCGAACGAGGCGCCCATCGACTCTGGGGTGCGCTCAAGTTCGAGAAGCACCAGCTCGGCTCTTTCCCACTTAGCCCTCACCCTACCTCCTCCATCATACTCCCTGGCCTGGGGCAACTGCAAGGATGAGGTCAAATCCTGCCAGACCTACCACCTGCCAAGAGATAACCTGGACCAAATGAATAAACACGATTCAACTTCAGTGTTCATTTCCATAGGCGAGTTCAACTTGAGGTAGAAACAAGTCAATAATCTGGGGAGAACAGCCAATTTCAGTCACTCTCCCAGGGAATTAGTTTTCCCGGAAGGGGAGATTTTTTTTTCCAGCAGGAGATTCCCAAAATAGAACAACTACGATAACCACGAACCTAGGATTAGGCTTGATTTAGAGGTGATAAATTTCTAGATCTTGAAAAAAAGAATGTTGTTTTGTTTTCAAAGATTAAGAAACGAAGCTGCAAGACCATTAGGTGTAGGGATGAGTGAAACGGCAGGTTGTAATCTGCACCTGAAGGAAAACAGCTCATCAGATCCAGGCCAAGGTCATGATCTGAGAAGCTGTCAGGCCCGCGCCATGGGGAACCCACCTCAGCAGAGTTGCGGAGTCTCTCTGTGCCATCCGGCAAAGTCTCGATGACTTCGGAGTAGGGGAGGCCCAGGGTTTGGGCTAAGCTGGCGTCCTCTGGGCTGGTGCTGGGAATTCCTATTCAGAAGGGGAGAAGCATAGAACACCTTCTTTGCAATTGCTCAAGTCACAGAGATATCGACAGCACTAACACCCTCGGCTTTAGCTTCCCAAGGGAGACCCTCTTTTAGCTACAGAAGTTACAAAACCACGGCGCATTCCTCGGGAAAAAGGAGCACCGTCTTGGAGAAACCCACCCCCCTACTTCTTAAAGTCTTCCTTCTGTGCTTCAAAAAGAGTTGTAATTCTGAAATACACGACTCGGGGTGCTTTGTGTCACCGAGACAGGGAAGCACAAGCATCTGGAGAAGCCTCTTGTCTGAATTCCCTCAGTGACCAAGGACCGTGACATTCTCTCGAGACTCAGGGCACCCTGGAAAAATCCACTCGGTCCGGAAGTGGAAAGCTGACAGCTGTGTTTCTGCACGCTGGGCTCTGTTCCCAAAGGCAAAGGTACCTTCATTCCGAACAGAAATTTATTCTTCAACCCACATATGCCCTGGAGACGGAGTTGAGCATAAGTAAATCACTCATGCAGAGGGCCAAGGCCTACTGTCGGCTTCAGCTATTCATACACGCAAGCTTGCCCGTGGTGGGTTCTCAATCCTGGCACTGCCGGCCTCCTGGACTTAGCTGTGAGGCTGTGCCGAGGACTGCAGGATGTTGGGGAGCGTCCCTGGTCTCTGCCAGTAGCATTCCCCGAGTGTGACAGAAAAATGACAGCAGAATTGCCAAACGTCCTCTGGTGGCCAAATCGCCCCTGGTTGAGAGCTCCTGCTGGAGGGTCAGCCGTGACACCTGCTAACGTCCCTGCAGACACGACGCGTCACGTGGCCACTGGGAGAGAAAACTAAGGGCAACACATACAGTGCTTTCGGTCACATTTCCACGGGTGACCTCCTTGGAACACCACCCTACGAGGGTGATTTAATGTTTGGGAGACATGTCCTAAAGCTCCCTGGCGAGACAGAACGCTCCGTGGTGTGATGGAAAGTTCTGTGGTGTTCCGGCTGAGATTACTGACAAAAAGCACCTAACGAGGCAGACAAATGTTCAGAGTGGACTTGAAGGAAGGGTGAGGACAAATGGCAAGCAATAAATATTACTGGAAAGTGTCCATTTGTTACCCTCCCAAAGCGTATGGTTTGGGGTAATGAGGAGAAACGTTCGAAAGGAGACACTGTGGCCAAAAAATTCATTTGACCACATAAAGAATGCTCTGGACCACAGTGTGGGTTATGTGGGGCTCAGCAGGATGTGAACTATTTTATTTTTAATCTTTATTTTTGAGAGAGAGAGACAGACAGACTGAGAACAGGGGAGAGGCAGAGAGAGAGGGAGACACAGAATCCGAAACAGGCTCCAGGCTCTGAGCTGTCAGCACAGAGCCCGACACGGGGCTTGAACTCATGAGCTGTGAGATCATGACCTGAGCCAAAGCCGGGCGCTTAACCGACTGAGCCACCCAGGTGCCCCGGACATGAGCTACTTGTAAAGTGCAGGTGAAATGGCAAAAACACCACTTTATCTCTTTTTTATTTCTATTGCTCTTCTTGGAAGGCAAGAAGCAGTAACTTAGAAAATGTTAATAATGTAACTGTGGGAATTCAAGACAACAGGAAAAATTATTTCCAGGCACATCCTAAAAAAAAAAAAAAAAAAAAATCAGACTTTTTTTTCTTTCAAAATTTTCAATACTGTGCCGGTAATTTGACTCAAAATACACCCCTCCCCTCACCCCCTGTAAAAGCAAAAAGCCACATCAACAAGAGGTCCTTTTATTGTTTATCTTGGCTGATTGTACTAATGAATCTTACTAATTATAAAATATGTAAGAGTAAATAGAAGGAATTATTTCCCTCAAGCAACACACTTTCCAGGTTCCAATGGTCAGAAGGGAATGGCCCGAATGCCTTAATATCCATTTTCTATTTGGCTGGTTCTTCAAATCACTTTGCCAAAAACCGATCTGGGAATTGGGAGGGAAAACGCGATGTTGATAAGAAATGCTGTTTCTTCTGGGTGCCGGGAAACTGAGAGTGGAAGGAACTTTCTCTGCAGATTCTTGGCACTTTGAGAGTGGCTGGGATCTGCAGCCGGAATCCTGGAGAAGAGGGGCGCTCGGGCCCATCCAAAGGGCGGATTTTGCACACGCTGTCATTAGTTTTCAGCCTCTGGTTCACCCCCGAGCCCCGCTAGGTGACGACACCTGAGGATGAGCGAGGGATGAGCGAGGCCGCAGGGGACATCCAACGCACGGTTCTAAATGCACCTCCAACCCTACTGCTGTGTCACGGTCCCTTCCCTGGAGGGCTCAAGTTCACCTCCCCCACAGACCTCTGCCAAAACCCAGCCCAATCCATCATGCGTGCTCAGAACCCCCATCTCCACAGTTCCTGTTGGTTCTAGGAGCTCCGAAATCAGATTTCATCGGAGTTCTATTATTCCCCACACCATACGTATGCGTCTCACCAACTAGCTCTACCGGCCAGATACTTTTTATTATTCTCAATAGCAACTAGCAAGGTGTGGACTACTGGGTATATTTTCAAAATGTAGTTATCGGGGCGCCTGGGTGGCGCAGTCGGTTAAGCGGCCGACTTCAGCCAGGTCACGATCTCGCGGTCCGTGAGTTCGAGCCCCGCGTCAGGCTCTGGGCTGATGGCTCGGAGCCTGCAGCCTGTTTCCGATTCTGTGTCTCCCTCTCTCTCTGCCCCTCCCCTGTTCATGCTCTGTCTCTCTCTGTCCCAAAAATAAATTAAAAACGTTGAAAAAAAAAGTTAAAAAAAAAAAAAAAAAAAAAAGATAAAACAAAATGTAGTTATCAAATAAGGGATGTTTAAATGGCGGGCATATCATTTTTTTCCAGAGGCAAAACAGACCATGGAGTCAGCAGGGAGCAATTGTAGTTGACCGCGACAGGCTGGGGTTTTGATCGGAAGCCTGCTAAGTATATTCTCCTGATTGTATTTTAATAGCTACTCACCTATTTTGGAATCCAGAGAGCCCTCAAAGTCAGCTTTGGCCAAGATAACGACAGGGGCCTCCCGCTGGGTGAGCATGTTCACGGCCGTCACGGGCGTGAGGCAGTCTGAAAACGAGAGCAAGTGACAGCTGGGGTACGCACACCATCTGAGTCTCAGAGGAGGTAAGTGAGAAAAATAAGCACTGGGACTTCCGTGTCTTGTGCTAACGGTTTAAAGAAATCTGTTCTCCGAAGTTATCAATGGATAATTCACACCAGTAGAGAGTCAAAAGGTGAAGCAAACCCACAAAAATGTTCATCTGTGCTCACAACCAAAGAAGTGAAATGGCGTATTTACTTTCCAGATGGTAAAAGACGTTCCCGCCACCCCTTTTTCCTTTTGAAAAGTACCTCAGGGGGCCCCTGGGTGGCTCAGTCGGTTAAGTGGCCAACTCTTGATTTTTGGCTCAGGTCATGATCTTGCATTTTTGTGGGTTTGAGCCCCTCTTTCCCTCTCTCTCTGCTCCTCCACTGCTCATGTGCTCTCTCTCTCTCAAAAATAAACATTAAAAAAAAAAATACCTCAAATATACAGAAGAACAAGCAACACAAAAATCTACGATGACTAGGAGATGTCTGGAATTCCAAATCCTCACACCTGAAAACGGAAGTGGATAAGAGAGTAGAGAATGACTAAGCAGAGAGCAGGAGAGATCCAGACATACAAGGACAGAACAGTTCTTCCCACTTACCCTTTCTCAGGAGACAGCAGAGGATGTGTTCCAGCAAAACGAAGGGGTAAATTAAGAAAGAGACAGAAACGGGATCTAGGAAACGGAGGATCCAACAAAGGAAAGAGGGTCAGGACACTCTCAGAACGAAGAGAGAGGGAAGCCCTAGGCAGCAGATGGGCAGCAGAGGCCTAGAGAGTGACCAGGTCAGGCCTGAGCAGGATAGAGGGCCCACGAAGCATCTTCCGGGGGGAAAAGAGGGATCAATACATTTGATCTGACAGGTTGGAATGTGTAGAAAACTTGTATTGAGAGGAGTTTCAAAGAGCCTCTAGGAGGGTGTGGGAAGACTTAGAAATTCAAAGAACACAAAGCAGATGGAAAAAAAAAAAAAGAAGACATCATTAACTTCAGGCAAAACAGAAAGTTATTACCAAAAGGAAAAAGTAACCATAGTGTCCTTGGCTCAGTTGTGAATGATATTTATGTGGTCGTAACAAAACACTTAATTTGGAATTATCCAAACAGTGTGCCATCTTAAATGAAGCTTGTTACAACTACCACAGCAGGGAGACAAGCCATTAATAGATGAATCTTCACTGACGATGTGCAGGAACGGAAGCATGAAGACACAAACGCAGTCCCAAAGGAAGAAGGGATGAGGAGTGGGAAGCAATTAGCGAGCTCATTTGCACTTACTGCAACATGAGCAACTGACCGCAGTTGTAATTTGTGAACTCTTACTACCTGTATTGGCCGTGTTTTAAGACTTCCTATAATTTATCTGAAATATGTTTTACAAACCCCAAAGTTAGAATATGCCCAGGAAGTAAGATTTATTTATTTATTTTTTGATGTTTATTGTATCTTAGGGAGGGAGAGTGCGTGTATGGGTGCGAGCTGGGGAGGGGCGGGGTGGGGGGGGTGGACAGAGGATCTGAAGTGGGCTCTGTGCTGACAGCAGACAGCCCGATGCAGGGCTCGAACTCACAAACCGTGAGGTCATGACCTGAGCCGAAATGAAGAGCTGGACGCTTCACTGACTGAGCCGCCCAGGCGCCCCTAGATTTATTCATTTCAAAGAGGGAAAGGTAGGCTCTGTAGGCACCTAAACCGGCTCTTCTCACCTTTCACCTTGGCGGCAGGAGGTGGGGGGGGGGGGGTGAGGAAGCAAAGGGTGGGCTAGGGTGGGGGACAGAGTGACACGCAACCCAAACGGGTCTCCAGGGCAGAGGTTCAGCAGCACCCACGGTACCACAGCTGGGAGGCACCTGCTGCCCGAGCCGCCTAAGTGCTGCCATTTCCCAAAGGGGAGACCCGGGTTTCCGATTCCGTACTGCCCCTCCTCAAAGAAGACGTGCACACACGTGAAGTCTGCGGTCACGAGAAAACGTGATGAGGAGGACGGGAGACGAGGTGTGACAGTAAAAGTCGCAAGGTAATGTCGAGAACTGGTGAGCTGAGGGGAAGCAGGGGAGGCCCATTACCCAGACACAGGGAGGGCTGTACCAGAGAGACACGTGGGGCACAGGCTGACCCCGGACCTGCCTCTCCTTCCGACTCAGCAACAAAACACTTAGCTGGACGCTCGGCTGCACAGCTCACGACAGCACTGCTCCGCCTCCCTTCCGCCAGTGTGGCCACGGGGTACGTGCAGAAGCGACTTCTAGGTCATGCTCTCAGAGGGAAGGAGCACGCCCTTCATTCTCCGCTGGTTACTTAACGCAATGCAGACGATGTGCTGAACGTCTCAGAGCACACAGGGAAGGCCAAGACCCTTGAAGGGCACAGTGGGACGGCCGAAAGAGCCTTGGCTGTGACTGACTCATAAAGCAGACTTGTTATACTCGCTCTGAGATTCATGTGGGCAAGAAACAAACTTATGCCTTTTTAAGTCACCGTGTTGTCAGGACTCTGTCATAGCCACCAAACTCCTAGCCTAACTAACACACCTAAAAGGATTCAACGGGGCTGGGGAAGGAAGCTCCTGCTGTTGCTAATACTCTTTGACTTTGACTTTCATGTGATATACATATATTAATTGGATCTTACAAAACACTAATTAATTTTTTAAAAAGAAAGATGGAGGGGCACCGGGGTGCCTTAGCCGGTTAAGCATCCGACTCTTGATTTTGGCTCAGGTCATGATCTCACAGTTTGTGAGTTTGAGCCCCGCGTCGGGCTCTGTGCTGACAGCTCAGAGCCTGGAGCCCGCTTTGGATTCTGTGTCTCCCTCTCTCTCTGCCCCACCCCTGCTTGCTCTCGGTCTCTCAAAAATGAATACATGTTAAAAATACATATATTAAAAAAACGTGACCACATGCAAAAGAAAGAAGGTGGATCCTTACTTTTGCCATATATACAAATTAGCTCAAAAATGGACTAAAGACCTACATGGAAGATAGGAAGTGAAAAGACAACCCCCAGAACTGGAGAGCATCTTTGTAAATCATATATCTGATAAGAGACTTGTACCTAAAACATGTAAAGAACTGTTAAAATTCAACGACAGAAAGACAACTCAATTAAAAAACGGGCAGAGGATCTGAATAGACATTTCTCCAGAGAAGATACACAAATGGGGGCACCCGGGTGGCTCAGCTGGTTGAACATCTGACTCTTGATTTTGGCTCAGGTCTTGATCCCAGGGTCATGGGTTCCAGCCCCGCATCGGGCTCCATGCTGAGCGCGGAGCCTGCTTGGGATTCTCTCTCTCTCTCTGCCCCTCCCCAACTTGCGTGCCCGCGTGCGTGTGTGCATGCACACACACTGTCTCTCTCTCTCTCTCTCTCAAAAAAAAAAAAAAAAAAACATTAAAAAAGAGGGTACACAAATGGCCAATAAACACATGCAAAGATGCTCAGCGCCATCAGCCACTGGGCAGATGCAAATCAAAACCACAGTGAGACACCACTCCTACCCACTAGGATGATCATACTCAAAAAGATGGACAATAACACGTGCTGGCAAAGCCGTGGGGCAATCGGAGCCCTCATACGCTGCTGGTCGGAACGTAAAACAGTGCAGCTGTTGCGGGAAAGTCTGACACTTCCTCGACTAGCGAAACACAGAACTACCATATGACCCAGTAATTCTACTCCTGGATACATATATGAGGAAATGAAAACATACGTCCACTCAGAAATCTGTACTTATGTGCACAGCGGCATCATTCATAGCAGCTAGAAAGTGGAACCGACATGTCCATCAACCGATGAACGGATGAGTACAATGCATAACATTATCCTGACATGAAAAAGGAATAGCGTACGGACACAGGCTACAGCATGGATGAGCTTGAAAACATTACACTAAGTGAAAAGAAACCAGTCACAAAAGGACAAAGACCGCACGATTCCATTTATGCAAAATGTCCGGAATCGGCAAATCTATGAAGCGAGTAGACTAGTGGCTGCCCAGGGCTGGGGGAAACTGTAGGATTGGGGGCAGCTGCTACGAGCTGTGGGATCTCTTTGGGGTGATGAAAATGTTCTAACACTGACGGACGGTTGTATAATTCTGTGGATAGACCAACAACCACGGGATTGTGCACTTGAAGGGTGAAGCAATGAAAAAAGGAGGGAGGGGCGCCTGGGTGGCTCTGTCGGTTAAGCGTCCGACTTCGGCTCAGGTCATGATCTCATGGTGTGTGAGTTCGAGCCCCACATCGGGCTCTGTGCTGACAGCTCAGGGCCTGGAGCCTGCTTGGTTCTGTGTCTCCCTCTCTCTCTCTCTCTGCCCCTGCCCCGCTCACGCTCTGTCTCAAAAATAAACACGAAAAAAATTAAATTCAGGGTGAATTTCATGGTATGTGAATTATATCTCAACGAGGAAAAACAAATCAGTCTGTGAACTTAAGAACTGGCAGACCTGTAATGATTACAGACCAGCAACTTGCATGCTATCCCTGGTCCAAATCTATTTCTTAGAAACAACAAAATCAAATAAAATCTGAAGCTCTCGACCAGGTCTAGAGCTCTCCGTCCTTCTCCTTGATCAGGCACTGGCAACGCAAAGCAGGAAGACAAGGAAGCCACGGAGAAACCCCAAGTCACCGAAGCATTTCCTACCGTGGCTCCCTAACTCCCAAACACATCAGTGCAAAGGAAATGTCCTGAGCAGAAAAGGTGCCCACTGCTCCCCGGGGCCCGCCGCTAAAGCCAGCAGGTCTTTCGTGCCCTCTGGCAAAAGACAGGCAGATGGATTCCCTTCGGTGTTCAGCAAAGCGGGCTCCGTGCAGGGATCCTCTGCGGAAAACAGGGCTGTGTGGTCACGTAAGTGTGAAACACGCCATCTGCTCTGCTCTCTGAGGCAGTCACGGTGTAGAGCAAAGGTTCCGAGAAGTCCAGAAGCAAAGAGACCTGCTCGCTTTTGTTTGTTCCGGGCTACGTGAGCACAGAGGCGCTTCCCTGCACAGAACATCTATTGACACGTGCCGGAAGGATGCGAGGGGGCCCAGTTTGTTTGGTTAAAGCACAGGCTGTCACCTACAGGATTCCCTTCCTCGCCCTCGTGTCCCGTCCCCACACAGATACTAAGCAGAAAGAGGGGACGACGACAGCAATTACTGAATGCTCCGGGGCTCCCGGGGAGGTGGGGCTCTTGCTCTCTGATGCTGTTGACAACAACAGCGTTCTGAGGAACCCTTCGGGGAGACCTCATTTACCCTTTGGGCAAAAACACGCATCACGTAGACCACTGGTGACTCAGCACTGAAATGTTTGGTTCCAAAGCCTCAGGGTTTGAATATTTTAATATTAGAAATGTAAGAAAAGACGCCAGGAAAAGACAGAACAGCTTCTAGAACTCTGGTGATGTTTCCCTATTGATGCTTTTTATGGTTTGTGGCTTCCATCAAGTCAGAGCTTACATAACATGACTTAAGTCAGAGGCGGTCAGCTGAGGGGAGGCGGCAACATCAATGATGAAAATAAACTCAATTTCAAGAACTCTGGAGGGAAGCACCTGACTTTTTGCTCTCTTAAAGGAATCTATGCCAAATTATAGGAGGCTGAGTGGAACACAGTACTTCTCGTCAATGACATCAGCAACCCAGTCGGCCCGGCCAGGAATCAGGGCGGCGTCCCCGAGCCTCTGCCCTCGCTGCCCTCCAGACACTTCTGGGAGCTGCTCCGGCCCCTCCGTTCTGACCACCGCTCTTCTCCTGTCCTCACCGTCTCTTACCTGAACTCATGGCATGCCACTCCTCTGTCACCCAAGCATCACCCCATCCACGTGTGTCGCTCTCCTCCTCCGAGCCCCTCGGGGCTCCTTCTGTACCCGCAGGGCCTCCGCAACCGCCCTGCCGGCTCCGCTGGGAAA
The DNA here is from genome assembly GCF_018350215.1 of Panthera leo. Classification (NCBI taxonomy): domain Eukaryota; kingdom Metazoa; phylum Chordata; class Mammalia; order Carnivora; family Felidae; genus Panthera; species Panthera leo. The sequence goes on along the minus strand of NC_056680.1, from coordinate 15,183,689 downwards.
GCCAAACTCACAACGGTCGAGTGTCCTTCCTTGAGTCACGGGACGGCTCTGGGACCAGAACCTTGGCCATCCTGTGCCAGTGCAGGAGCTGACAGACACAGACCCCCTTAGCGGCTGCAGGGACTCGTGTATGAGAACGTCAACTCCTGCAGGGGATCCAGTGCATCACAACTGAGTGCTGCCCTGACTTTCAGTGGTCACTAGTCACCCTCAAAACCAGACGGACACTGGATGGAAAAAAACAAGCCGCTCGCCTGATTTGAGCCGGCCGGCAATGGCAAATGACAACAGCGACGTGATGTTTGGGTTTAGAATGTAACCTCAGAGGCCAAAGAAGGCACAGAGCCATATTCGTGTGGTGATTTTAAGTTTGAGTTCTGGAAAAACCCTCATACCCAAGGCACCGCGCTGGCCTTACATCACTAGTGAACGCCACGCGTCAAAATCCAGAGACTTGACGCGCAAAATAACCTGGAGACTTTGAATACGTTGATATCTGCAAAGAGGCTACTTCCACGCTGAAAATTAGAACTGGAACATTGAGCGCTGGGCGGAATGTTGCATTTGGAATTATTTCAGAGATTATTAAGAAGAGGTGAGAAGGAAGCTAGTGAACCATTCGTGGTTAAAATACGACGACGATCATGAAACGATGATCACGAAAACATCACTCTTTGCACCTGCTAAAATAAGTTCTTAATTTCTTACACATTAAAATGTCTGGAATTGATACAGTGCCTCTCATGTCAGGAACGCCATCTCCTATATATACATTTTTTCAAAAATTTTTATTTTAGAGAGCATGCACGCATGAGCAGGGATAGGAACAAAGGGAGACAGAGAGAGAGAGAGAGAGAGAGAGAGAATCTTAAGGAGGGGTCCATGCTCAGTGCAGAGCCCAACCCAGGACTCGATCTCATGACTCTGGGATCATGACCTGAGCCGATACCAAGAGTCAGACACTTAGTGGACTGAGCCACCCAGGCACCCCTCCGTCTTTTATAATATATGATCTCATTAAGCCCCTGTTAATATGACCTCATTTTCATTTGTGTCACTAGATTAACCATAAGAAAACAAAATCCAAGAGCTAGATATTTACCTATTTTTTGTCTTTTGATTTTAGATATCATTCAACCATCACAGCCCACAAAGAATCTCAAAATGCTCCTGAGAGTTAAAAACTAGGAGTTTTCCCTTTAAACGAACAGTTGAAAAGAATCCAGTATTTCTTTTGAGTAGGTAGAAAGTAAACCAGAGAGAGCTGCACTGGACCGAAATTTTAACACAAGTCTTGTTTTCCATTTTGATGTGACAAGAGATGACAGCAGATGAGATCCGTCTTGTGCCAGAGTGAATCGAACGTGCATCTGGCCCTCCTGTCGTGACCCCGCGGAAGAAGGCGGACCTGCGCTCCTCTGCGCGTCCCTGAGTGCTTAGCGCGGAGCAGGCTCTTCCTGAGGGCTCACTGATTTGACCCTGGCTTTATACTGGAAGTAACCAGTTAAGTCTCTATTCATTTTTATTTTTTAAGTAGGCCCCATGCCCAGCACGGAGCTTAAACTCATGGCCCTGAGATTAAGAGCTGTGTGCTCTACTCACTGAGCCAGCCAGGTGCCCCAGCAATTATATCTCAAGCGAAGGGAGGTTGGGATGACATTGTCTATCTTTCCAGCCTGGAAATTTTTCATTCTGGTTATTTTAAGAATAGCAATGAAAGCAAACACACAAACGAACAAACAGAAACTTGACATCACCATGACTATCGTTTCTGTAGTCAAATAATTCAGACCCTGATAACTCAGACTGTGTGCTCTGGGTTGAACTTGAGTCTATGAAAAGAGAACAAGGATGAGATCTTTACAGAAATATTTACATTTCTCCGGAGACCTACTTCTAACGGATGGGGGACTTCCTTTCGCCTGCCCAGGGCCCGTACCGCCTTCCTCGGGTAAGAGCCTCCGAGTTTGTTGAGGGGGAGCTACCCCTCCTCGCTGGTTATAGTCTTGGTGGTCTAACCAGGAACGTGTCCGCCCTTCCCTTGCCCGAGAAAAAGGCCAAGGGCCTCACTTACGCCACTCAGACACCTTTCCCCGCAACAGGAATCTTGGACCAAGTGCCCCAGCACTGAGGGCAAGGTGGGAGCAGATTCACTCAGTCAGTGACGCTCGGCCGACTGTCAGCTCCAGCTGCCAAAACCCCACGGCTGCCCTGGGCCAAGTCTCCTTCCCGACTCGTTCCTGCCGGTCAGCAAGCTTCCCACAGCCTCCAGCATGTTCCCTCTGTCCTCTGGGTTGGCCCGGGATGGATTCTGTTGCGTGCAACCACAGAATCCGGACTAACGCACAGGAACTCCCCAAACCCGCACTGACCCACAGCACCTTCTGGGCCGATTCCAGGCCAGCCTGACCCACGGACTGAAGGCGTGTACTGAGGACCGCTCTGCTCATCTGCCCAGATTACGGTGGGAATTCTTTAAAACAATAAAATGAACTTGTTGAAAATGGTTCCTCTGATTCTCACTGGCTTCCTCCCTGTCGCCGTCATCAGGAGAGTTGTATTTGAGGACGGAATTATACATTAAGCGGGAGATTCGATTCCTATCAGAAAAGGGTTTTAAATCTAGATTATATTTAAAGAGAATTGAGCTTTTGGTCAGAAACTCAAGAAGCAGGGACGCCCGGGTGGCTCAGTTGGTTGAGTGTCCGACTCTTAGTTTCAGCTCAGGTCATGATCCCAGGGTGGTGGGATCGAGCCCTGCATCGGGCTACGCGTGGAGTATGAAGCCTGTTTGAGACCCTCCCAATCTCCCTCCCCTCGCCCTTCCCGCCCCTCCCTTGCTCACGTGTACCCTCTCTCTCTCAAAAATAAATAAACATTAAAAAAAAAAAATTTTAGGGACACCTGGGTGGCTCAATGAAGCATCCAAACTTGATTTCAGCTCAAGTCATGGTCTTGTGGTTCACGGGTTCAAGCCCCACATTGGGTTCTCTGCTAATGGTGTGGAGCCTGCCACGGGGGATTCTCTCTCCTCCGTCTCTCTGCCCCTACCCTTCTCTCTCTCAAAATAAATAAACCTAAAAGAATTAAAAATTTTTTACATTAAAATAAAATAAAATAGTACCAAGTCAGGCCCAGGTGAAGGACAAATCACACAGGACGACGTATGTGAAAGGACCGTGAACCTGGGAAGCGCTGTCCCTAAGGTGTAATCCCGGCGGTGGCCTGAACTTGCCAGCTCACCTTGGCCAGGGACGAGTGCCTTCCGAAAGGTTTCCTTCAGAGAGCTGTGCCCGTGCAGGAGTCTGTGGCTGGGAGAGATGGCGACGTGGGAGGTGCCGTAAATGGCCTCGGGGGTCGCCGTGTAGGCCGTCAGCTTTTCTCCCGTGACGTGCCCGTCCACCTGGCAAGTGAAAACAGAGTCATTCCATTCCTCAGTGCTCCTTCCGGGCTGCCGTGCTCCCCGGCCACATCCCCTTCTCCCTCCCCTCCTGTCCCTCCCGAGCACTGGGGCCAATTTTTGGCTGCAGTCCCAGGCACGTGGGGCCCTGTGACGGCCCCTGGCAGGGGCAGAGACGGGCAGGAGAGGAGAGGATCGAGTTCCTCTTGGAGAAGCCCTCCCGGGTGCCCCCTGCCAGGCAGGCTCGGCGGCCCCCAAGCGCAGGTGGTCAAAGCATGCTAGGAAAGAGGCCCTCCCCGTTCCCTGGCTCCTTTGCTCACGAATCAAAAATAACTATCAAAACTATGTTGTTTCTGTCCTGACAAAGGGGCTATACTTTCCTCCAGGACTTAAGGTAAAGGAAAAAAATTAAAGGCATCTTTTTTTTTCCTAATCTATTTAAGTCCTATGCCCATTTTATGATCTGATTAGTTGGGGTTTATTTATTTATTTATTTATTTATTTATTTAATGTTTGCTTATTTTTGAGAGAGAGAGGGAAAGCACAAGTAGGGGAGGGGCAGAGAGAGTGACACACACACAGAATCTGAAGCGGCTTCAGGCGCTGAGCTGTCAGCACAGAGCCCGACGCGGGGCTCGAACCCACGAACTGTGAGATCATGACGTGAGGCGAAGTCACCTGCTTAACCGACTGAACCACCCAGGCGCCCCGAGGCATCTACTTTTCTACTCAAAAAAACAGTCACTGAGGCTAATACCATTTTGAAGAAGGAAAGAAAGGACAGCTGAGCTCATGACTGAGCGTTCCCAGGGCTGCTTAAATGCCTTTTAAGGAAGAGGCATACATTAGGCATCAACTGAATGCAAATTATATGACCTAGAGGGGACAGATGCTCCCCCCTTTACACGATCCTTCAAATGCTCTCACTGCACGCCAATGACATGCAAGTCGACACTATGGCCTGAGTGCCAGTCAGGTGTCACCTATGGAGCCAGGCCTGTCCCCTCCCCTGAGACATCTCATTTTTAGGTGGGTCCAGGAATGGAGACAGAAACATTTTCATAAAAAAATGCTGGGAAAGGGAGAGAATACGGAAGACGTCCCATGTAAGGCGGCCGAACGGCTCAGAGGCCCATGGCCTTCACCCTGGCTGAGGAGCAAAGGCCTTCGACACGGGGACCGGACCCAGTCGAATGCACGGGACCCTCAAATGAGATGGCCCTGAGAGCTGGAACAAAAGTCGCAGCTGGACTGAAATTCAGAAATCTGACCACCTTCTCTGAAGAGTGCTAAGAGGATTTGGTCGTTTCAGGATTTGTTTTTCAAAGTCCCGGCTCTCTTACGGGGGGCTTCTCATGTCTGCCACTGGGGTGAGGGGGACCACTTCCGTGGGGAAGATGGCACAGGGCAGCGTGAGCTCCACCCCGGGGACACCACTATGGCTGCCGGTAGGAAGACTCTAGAAAGGCAGGTCAATTTTGCCTCTTGGCTGCTGTCCCCTCCTCCAGATCTGGCCTAAGGTGAGGGATGAGTTTGGAGCTAAAAGAAAGAGCACAAAAGCCTTGAGCAGGAAAGAGACATCGGAAGAATTAAAAAACAAACACAGAACCCACCAGGTGAGACACGACAACATGACAACTATCTAGTCTGTAGGGACCACGAGGAAGAGGTTTGAGGGGCACCTTCCAGAGTAGGTGGGCCCTGAGTAGTGACCTTTGAGCAGCATTTCCGCACAGGCCAGCTCTCTGGAACCCTGGGTAAGCCCCAGTCCTTACCAGCTTCGAGGGTGCCCAGTTCCGAGATGGCGGTAACCTTGGCTCTGTTGGCTTTTAACCTGCTTTGGGACATGAACCCCTTGGAGCCCTGGGCCCGCTGCTCGGGAGAATGCCCACACGACATGGCACACGTCATTTCCGGGAGCTCGTGGACCCGCAGAAAGCTCTGTATATCTGCGCTGTCCAGGAGGGTGGCCACTAGCAGCATGAGGCCACGGGGCACCTGGGGAGTGGCCAGTATTGCTGAAAGCATGAGAGCACAGATCTCAAAGACTTTGCACCAAAACCAGAATGTAAACTTAATCCCTCAAGAAACGTGTTACTGGTCGCATCCTAAAGTGAGAATTTTCGGCACACAGTGGGTTAAGTAGAAGCATGTGATCAGAGTCAGTTTCTGTTTCTTTGTGCTTTAAAAATGCGGCCACCACGAAGCCTGGGATTCCGCGTGCGCCCGGCAGTGTTTCTCCACGCGACAGGGCCGTGGCGCTGTCCCGAGCCGCTGATGGGCTCAGCGGCTTCTGAGACCGCAGAAGGGCATCTGGGAGCTTTAATGGATGGGGACACTATCGCCTGATCACCTTCAATGTGAAGTCCAGATGGCAGCCCACACAGTCCCCGATCCAGTGGGCCTGCATGCCTTTTATTCCATACCATTCTGGAAGGTCTGCCAGCGCGTCCTGCATGGCCTGTAGGGGCGACAGGAGGAAGGAAGGATTACTTCAGAGACAGCACACGATGGGGGGGGTCTGGCTGAGGCAGGAAAAGCGCGACACCAACAGAGGCCCCGGATGCAGGGCCCTTCTTGCCCACCTGCCAATCCGAGGAGCTCGAGGAGCTCGGCAAGGGTCGGAAACAGACGCACTCAGCACGACTCAATTCAGTGAGATGGGTTTGACCGCTTTCTCTATTCGGAGGGGACCAAGGTTTCAAGGAAGGAAGCAAATTAAGGAAGAAAGACCTTAATTAACATCTTTGATGAGTGTAGTGGGTGCGTTTTTCTCTCCCACGGTCTGGGAAGTACGCAAAACGAGTTCAAGTTTGTGAATTTTGAAACTCTAAGATAAGCAGCTCAGGGGGATGGGCATTCTACAACTCACCTGTATCAGAAATAGAACACTATATATTACATCTCCGCATTAAAAGTACCAGCATAAAGGAAACCATCACACTGATTTGTGTAAATATTTGCTATTAGAGGTGTGTATCTAGGGGCGTCTGGGTGGCTCAGTCGGTTGAGCGTCCAACTTTGGCTCAGGTCATGATCTCATGGTTCATGGGTTCGAGCCCCGCAGTGGGTTCTGTGCTGACAGCTCAGAGCCTGGAGCCTGCTTCGGATTCTGTATCTCCCTCTCTCTGCCTCTCCCCTGCTGGCACTCTGTCTGTCTGTCTCTCTCTCTCTCTCTCTCTCAAAACTAAACATTAAGAATAAATAAATAGGGGCACCTGGGTGGCTCAGTCAGTTAATCATCCAACTTTGGCTCAGGTCATGATCTCATGGTTCGTGGGTTCGAGCTCCACGTCAGGCTCTGTGCTGCCAGCTCGGAGCCTGGCGCCTGCTTCGGATTCTGTATCCCCCTCTCTCTCTGCTGCCCCCCTCCTCCCCAACTCACACTCTGTCTCTCTTTCAAAAATAAACAAACATTAAAAAAAATTTTTTTAAAGAAGTGCGTATCTATTTTCACTGTTATTTGTTTTGTCTACTTTTACTCCTAAATGCCTATAAAAGGGAGGCTTTTCTATGAGTTACTCTCTATGGCTTCAACTACATGCCGTCCCTCAGCGTTTGATGATGAGACACATTCCTTCAACAGATGGGTTTAAAAGCAAATCACATACTTACATTGTGAAGAGTCTAACTATTTTATTTATTTATTTTTTTAATTTTTTTTTCTTAACGTTTATTTATTTTTGATAGGGAGAGACAGAGCATGAACGGGGAGGGTCAGAGAGAGGGAGACACAGAATCCGAAGCAGGCTCCAGGCTCCTAGCTGCCAGCACAGAGCCCGATGTGGAGCTAGAACTCACAGACCAAGAGATCATAACCTGAGCCAAAGTCGGCCGCTTAACCGACTGAGCCACCCAGGAGCCCCTTTATTTTATTTTTAAATGTGTATTTATTTTTGAGAGGAAGAGAGACAGAGAGAGAGAGAGAGAGAGAGAGAGAGAGAGAGAGGCAGAGAGAGAGGCAGAGAGAGAATCCCAAGCAGGCCCCACACCATCAGTGCAGAGCCTGGCACAGGGCTCGAACTCACAAACTGTGAAAACATGACCTGAGCTGAAATCAACAGACGCTTAATCGACTGAAACACACAAGCACCGCAAAGAGTTCAAGTTTAAATTCTTAATTGTATTACGATTAATAAAGGCAACACAACAATGTTTTACTTGTCCAGTGTTTTGTAATTCATACGGTGCCTCTACACATCTCTTCCCACATGCTTGGGGGTAGGGTAGCTCACTTTCAAATCAACGAACTTACGCTCAGAGAGCTTATACTTTCTGACGCGAGGCTGTAGGAGCAGACGAGCCAGAACTACAACCCACACTTACTAACATTCTTTCCCCTCCAGCACAGAGATTGGCACTCAGTCATGCGATAAACAACACAGGGCATTTCCTATACCCGTCATCTGGCTACCCATCCTGTGTCATCTATGTGATAGAGTCTGGAAGCTTCAACATCCAGAAATTTCTTCAGAGCCAGAAACTGTATATAATGGACCCCATCGAGCTGGCCAGCCATGCTTTCATTCGTTTCTCTACTCCACCACAATGTATTAGCCACCCACCCCTCTACACCAGGACCCCATCTAGGCGCTGGGGGCCTGCGCATATGCAAAGCAGAATGTGCCAGAGTCTCTACTGTGAAGTCTAAACAATGCACGCATGCAGCCTGCTGCTGGTAGTCGGGTAACTGATCAAAGTTCAATGCCAGATGCAATTAGCATCATGGAAGGTGAGACATGGGTCCTGGAGATGAGGCAAGGAAGCCGAAAAATTGTGGGAAGGAAGGGAAGAGAAGGAGCGGAGTGAGAAATAGGGAGAGATACGAGAAGAGGTGGGTGGATGAACCCCCTGAGAAGGAGAAGGAAAGTCACAGGAGTGAGTGAGGAAAGCAAGGCTCCAAAAAGGACAGACAGGGAGAGTGAAGGGGAATCTGAAAGCAGACAGGTAATGGAAAATGGAGCAGGTGAAGGAACGAAAGCTGGGGACGAGCAAATCCTACCCTGTGTGGGGCGACAGGGTGTGTGCCCACAGCAGGGTGCAAGGAACAGCGAGTGCTGTTCTGGAACAGGGCTTACTGGCTGCTCAGTGACACGGTGAGCCTTCCTGCGGCAGGGCCATCAGTCTCAAGTGACAAGAAGGGGAAAGAGGAACAGAGGGCTACACTGACATGAAAACTGAAGTCAGACATGTGCGTGCCACACGGAAGGGGGAGAGCACCGGAAAGCCTCGGTGAGTTCAAGTTGTCCTTCGAACACGACAAGCGCACAAAGGCTTAATAGAGGCAGGCCCCCTTCCTTTCTGCCACCAATGAACCTAGTGATGATGGGACACTCAGCACGATCCTCAACGTCGAGACCCAACCACCCTGCTGGTGTTTGGAGGTCGTTCCTAGGCTTCTCCCGCTTCTGGACTGTTCCTCGTGAAAGATGAAAAAAATACCTTTTTAATAATGAAATGTAATCAAGCAGAAACTGTGGGTATTTTAACGCCCACCTGGTAATGTGGAAAGGAGATCCGTGAAAACCAAATAGCTGATAAAGAAGATACAGAAAAAGTGTAATAAGGTAAGTTTTAGAACTTGAGAGTTCCCAGTGATCTGTGCTTGGGACACTACAGGTTGCTGATGACACGCTCTTGTGCTAGGAACACGTGCCCAATATCCCGGGACACGATCAAGGGCACCTAGAGCTGCTCGTTTTAAGTAGAATCAGGAGCAAATCAACCATGTTCAAATGGCATACATACATTCCAACCTCTTGTGATCACAGCCGGGGGGAGGTTTCCAGGGGAAATCTAAAATACTTAATGGTTCCGCATCAACTTACGCATAAAGAGCGAACATTTGAGAAGGTGGCAGAACTCCGGCTGCGACTGTTCATTATGCTTCAACTAAAGGGACGTGCTTTCAGGGGCACCTGGGTGGCTCAGTCGCGTGAGCATCCAACTCTCGGTTTGGGCTCAGGTTCGTGGTCTCACAGTTTCGTGAGTCTGACCCCTGCATCAGGCTCTGCACGGACAGCGTGGAGCCTGCTTGTGATTCTCTCTCTCTCCCTCTCTGTCTCTGCCCCTTCCCCACTCTCTCTATCTCTCTCAAAATAAATAAATAAACTTAAAAAAAAAAAAAAAAAAGGGGACATGCTTTCAGTTTCTCAAAAACCACCAAGCCTGCCCTACGGCCTGGGCATGGGCAATGCCCCGGCCTGGCCCAGCCGCCCTGTCTAAAGCACCCCTTCATTTCACCTTATTCCACCTCCCTCATCGCCCATCTCTTCTTTGGTCTGCTTGCTTATTCCTTGACGGTCGGGCCCGTCCTCTGGATTGTAAACTCCCAGAGAGCAAGGACCGGGCTCGTTTGGGTTCACCACCGGGTACGCAGCACCCACAGCTCTTGGTGGGTAGTGGACCCTTTGAATCCATGAAAAATATGCATAACTGAGATATGGGCCTCCTGTCAAGGTAATATAGAGAGCAGCCCCCTTTCCTCTGTTCCCCCTCCTCCCGAGAGTAAAGAGGAAGCCCGTCTCTAACAATCTGGAATAGCCAAGGCTCTCTGCTTTCAGGAGACCCGTCCCAGTGGCCACGCGGCCGATAGTGCACACGTGGCCTTATCCTCCCAGGGCTTGGCACCATGAGCCTGGCTCTTCAAGGGGCCCTTTGGCGGCCTTTCAACTTCATTGGTGTCCCTTCCTTTTCCTCTCTTAGGGATCTCAAGAGGGCTCAATCCCATGACTGTAACACAGCAAGCGTTCTAATCAAAGAGAAAGTTACCAAAGACCACAAAAAAAAAAAAAAAATTGATACAAGATTTTATCTTTAAAAAAAATTTTTTAATGTTTATTTTTGAGAGACAGAGTGAGAGAGGGACAGAGTGTGAGTGGGGGAGGGGGAGAGAGAGAGAGGGAGACACAGAATCCGAAGCAGGCTCCAGGCCCTGAGCCGTCAGCACAGAGCCCGACGCGGTGCTGGAACTCACGAACCATGAGGTAGGTCATGACCCGAGCCGAAGTTGGATGCTTAACCGACTGAGCCACCCAGGTGCCCCTGATTCCAGATTCATCTTTAAATGTGACTTCTGGGGTGTCTAAAAATCACTGATGGTGATGGCTTGAGGAAGTATAAGATCTTGACGCATCAAAGCAGAGTTCAATTATAGGCCGCGTGTAGTGTGCATGTATCTAGTTGGATAAGGATGCTTCGGGAACTGATTAACCATGCACATCACGGGCACAGATGAACGCTCCGCTGGCTGGAATACTGACCCGATGGAAAGGGCCTGTTTCCTGGCTCTTTCAGATAAACAACGGTTTCCCCACCTCTCCCTTTCCTGACTGACATAAACGGAACACGAATTTGCACAGCTACGTATGTGCACATGGTTTGAGAAAGCTCAAAAACAAGTATTAGAAACCCGTAAGAGTTTCTGTTACTGCCAGCACAGACTTGAGACACAGAACGACTAGTTTTAGAATAACCCAGAGAGTAAGGTGAATTCCAGGATTCGGTCTTGGATCTACAGTCCTAAAGATGCATGAGAGAGAAAAACGAGTAAGTGGGTTAGAACTGCAGTGTATACTCCATCTAAAAGCAAGGTTCTCTGGGGCGCCTGGGTGGCCAAGTCGGTTAAGCATCCGACTCTTGATTTCAGCTCAGGTCATGATCTCCTGGCTCGTGAGTTCGAGCCCTGCTTCGGGCTCCATGCTGAGCCTGCTTGGGATTCTCTCTCTCTCCCCCCCCCCTCTCTTGCCCCTCCCCTGCTCATGCTCATTCTTTCTCTCCCTCAAAGATAAATAAATAAACTTAAAAAAAATTTTTTAAAGAAAAAAAAAAATGAGGCTTTCCTAGAAGTCAGTTTTTTCAAAGTAACCAGCGGCTTTGGAAATTAGGAAATGGAATGTGGTATCTCAATTATGAATGAATCATGTACCAAAGATTCCATGTACCCATCAACTTCAATTACAGAATGGTCACCGAGCTCCTTCCTCTATGGAAGACATTGTGTTTGGTGTAATAAAAGGAGCCAGGGGCTCCAGAGGACACAGGAACATGTCACACTGCCCCCATGAGTGTCCAATCAGCAAAACCCAGGAAACTCTATGGGCCACACAGCCTGGCTATTCAACTGGTAAATTATAAGAAAGAGAAAGGGATAAAGAGGCAAACACTTAAAAGGCATCATCAGGGGCATCTGAGTGGCTCAGTCAGTTAAGCTTCTGACTTTGGTTCATGTCAGGTCTGACTTTGGCTCATGGTCTGTGAGTTCAAGGCCCGCATGGGGCTCTGTGTTGACAGCTCGGAGCCTGGAGCCTGCTTGGGAATCTGGGTCTCCCTCCCGCTCTGCCCCTCCCCCACTGTCTTTCAAAAATGAATACATGCTTAAAAGTTTAAAAAAAAAAAAAAAGGCATAAAAAAAAAAAAAAAAGAAAAGGGAGAGGGGCATCTGGGTGGCTCAGTCATTAAGCATCTGACTCTTGGTTTCGGCTCAAGTCATGATCTCATGGCTCATGGGATGGAGCCCCACATCAGGCTCTGTGCTGACAGCTCAGAGCCTACTTGGGATTCTCTTTCTCCCTCTCTCTTCGCCCATCTCCCCCTCGTGCTGTCTCTGTCTCTCTCAAAATAAATAAATAAACTGAAAACAATGTTTTTTATTTAAACACATTTTTTTTAAAGGGAGGGTAAGAATAAACCACAGAGTACAGGGAGGCACACGTGGATGACACAACTAGGGAAAACGGCGAGGAAGTGCCTATCCTAAAAGTCAGGGCAGTGGCTACTTGGGAGGCAGAGAAGGACATTTATTATTGGGAAGGGGCGTATGGAGGTCTTTGGGGTGCTGGCAAAATTCATCATCTTGACCTCCAAAGGAGGCTGCTTTAAAATAAATAGAGAAGCTATACACTTGTTTTATATGGTGATCTGCGTTTCATGTTGCAATGAAAACGCGACAGCAAAGCAACAAGTTACTAAGTCTGGCACTGCAGAAGTGGCAGCTGTAACCGCCAGGAGGCTCCCGGAGGGCAGGGCACAGGGGAACGTCGGCCTGTAAGCCCCGTGACTCAACTTCAGACTCCCTGGGCTTTCTTTACAACCCCCGCATGGCCGGGCCCAGAGCCCAGGACTGTGCCTTGTGCTGGACAGGTGCTCGTTAAATTCCCACGTCACTCCCTCCACTGGAGGGAGAGGCGGGCGAGCAGCACTGCAGGGCCAGGCCCCCGGCCACCAGGCAGGGGGGAGTAACCTCCAAGTAGCCTCCCACGGGCCGGGCATTTGTACGATCGATGCCGAATTCCCTCTTCACAACAGCGCAGGTCCGGTGGTAGTATCTCTACCTCGCAGATGAGGACACAAGTCCCCAGGATCTTCCCTGGGTCACCCCGCAAGTCCGTCCCTTCCCACACCTGCTGTGGAATGACCACCTGGCCATCAACGCACTTAAATTCAGCTCTCCCGTGTCCGGGTTTCACATAGTGTCCACTTACCATCTTCTAACTTTGAAGAGATGCCTATTACGACTCTGCCTGCTTTTATTATCTCATTTATTTTTTAAATTTTACTGCTGGAAAGAAGTCTCTGGTTATAGGGTCATAGGGCCGAGGATGTCACTAAAATTCCCTCTCTGTACAGATGAGGACACAGAGGCCTCCAGAGGCTTAGCAATCTGCCCATCCTCACTTAGCTAACTGCAGCCAGGACAAAAATTCTGGTCCTTAGTACATTACTCGGCCCTCATTTAACTACGAAGCCTCTTCCTCAACTGTTCTCCCCAGTGGCACAGTGAATTTCTATTGCATTAGCTGCCCAGCACCCACAGGCTCTTCTTTCTTGGGGACGATCTGAGATTGTGAGTGCCACCAACTGTGGAAGCTTTTCCAGTCCCACTCTCCCCCTCTGTGCAAGCTAAACATTGATTGTAACCTATCACAGTCTTGGAACACTGTGGGGGGACCCAGAGGCACAGGGGCACTAGAAGTGAGAGACCGGAGATTCTGGGACTGATAGGGGTCAGACCTTTCCTGGGCACAATCTCAGCCCTGCCCTTTTTCTCCCTGATTCCTGCCAAAGCCGGGGTCTCCAGCCTTCCCACCCAAAGGTGAGTAATCTGATCCTCTTCTGATCAATTCCTTTGTGGCTGAAATTAACCAGAGTAACTTCAGGTTGTTTGCAACTGTGTTTCCTAACTAATACCAGTGCATTTAAAAAGTTTCAATATCTCCATAGGTATCTCTACTAGCTGATACTGTACTGTCTTGACACATCACTGTAACAAAAGTATAAAATTTTGAATACAGTAATCACATATTATAAAACAATATATTAATAAATTAGCAATCAATCTTCTGGTGAAACTGCATGTTCTAGAAAGCTTTCTAATTTATGCAACAATTTAGGGGGTTCTTAAATGCCTGCAAGCACGTAACCAGTGCATGATAAACTCTGAAAACGACCCACGGCTTTTCCTCTCCAATAATCAATAAATTCCATTTAACTTCCAAGCAAAGCCACCTGTGGTCTCATGGGAGCTGGTGTCTTTCCATGTGGTAAAACCTACGTTACATGATTTGAAGATCGGGTCCGTATCCCATTCTATTCCTTCCTGCCATGGAAAATTCTGAGTGGACAGGTTCCAGTGGTGACTGCACGTGACACTCAGCCTTCCTCTGCATTTACTGAGTCACTAGGATGTAAGTCCTTTCATCGTGTTTTTCTTCTAGATTGAATTGTCAAGGCTGAGATACTTTTGGAAGAGGTGCTTTGCTTGAAATATTCGAATCTCAGTGAGGACAAAAGGTTTGAATAGAATGAAATATGAATGTTTTCATATGCTAATTATGGGGGGGGGAGGGCGCCTGCTTAACACCTTACCAAATCTATGAATATTTTTAAAAACCAGAAGAAATTTTAAAAATAAACCAAATGAAATCAACATCTTGAGAACAACCCAGCAGACCCCGTTTGGTTCCCGTTGGAAAACAAGCGCGTTACACGTCACTGATTTTTGATGAAAGGGGATTTAGAGAACGCAGCCCAACGACCCCCAAGGACCTCTCCTTCATCCTGCCCCCCGCCCCCATCTCCACCAGACCAGGGACAATGTGGGGAGTGTTTTATAGTATGCTGCTGTTCAATCCGAAGGGCTATTTTTGTTTCTCTGGGGTTTTTTGTTGAGTTTATGTACCCTTCCTTCTTTTGGGGGCAATTACGGTGGCAGTAGCTGGACTTCATCTTATCTCGTGTCTGGTCCTTACATCTGGCAAACAGCTGGCAGTGCCTCCCTTCCCCACCTTGGCCAACCCCAATTTGTAGAAATCTCACAGGTTCACAGAATCCCAAACCTAGGGAACTAGCAGGTTTTGAGACTCTTCTTAAAAGTGCTGTGAAATCACTTTTTTTTTTTTTAAGTTTATTTATTTTGAGAGAGAGACGGAGTGAGTGAGGGAGGGGCAGGGAGAGAAGCCCATGCAGGCTCTGCACTGCCAGTGTGGAGCCTGACACAGGGCTCGAACCCACAAACTGTGAGATCATGACCTGAGCTCAAACCAAAAGTCAGACGCTTAACTGACTGAGCCACCCAGGTGCCCCAATATCATCTTTCCAATGAAATCAGAGGAAACCTGATATATATGTAAGAGCCGAAGGCTGAACCATTCCAGGAGATGCCCTGCTCTCTCCTCCGAGCCCTCTCCATCAATACCAAGGCTTTGGCACAGTTTGGCAACCATTAATTTATTCAACTCCCATTAATAAATGCAAAAAAATATGGCTCATTCAACTAAGTCAATGGCACACCCAAAATAATGAATTATCCAGATATCATTCTGGGACCCCTATACTCTTTTCAGGTATCTTTATTTTATTTTTATTTTTTTAATGTTTATTTTTATTTTTGAGAGAAAGAGCACGCACGGGGCAGGGGCAGAGCCAGAATCTGAAGCAGGCTCCAGGCTCCGAGCTGTCAGCACAGAGCCCGACGCGGGGCTTGAACCCACAAACCGTGAGATCGTGACCTGAGCTGAAGTCGGCCGCTTAACCGACTGAGCTACCCAGGCACATCTCAGGTATCTTTATTTCATTAAACAAAAGGCAGCTTCTTCCAGCTGCAAAACCTAGAAATTAACCACATGAAGGAGCTTCTCATTCAGTTTTTATCAACAATGACTGTACTAATACTCACCTGAAGTCAAATGGTAACATTTCCCTGTGGTTATTACATAGTATACATATAAGCACTGTTGTTTGCAAAGGGCCCTTATGATCATTTCCACCAGGATGGTCTGAATGTACAGCCACCGTCCCCCCATAGGTACACCATCGGAATGAAGATGCTTTGAGAAGCTGAAACACGACTGTGCATTAGTGAATCTGAATAGGATCCGGACTTAATGTGAACCAACAAGAGATGGGCTGACCTGCACATCCAATCAAAAAAGCTTCGAGGATACGAAGCACCATCAGAAATAAGAAAGGCAAAGCTTAAACTGAAGGGGCTGGGGATGATAAGAGAATTAAATATGACATGTCTGATCGGACTCCTTCTGCAAAGCAGCAGAAATAATGCTGGGAATAAACCCACACTTCCCAAGAGAGGACAGTACATGAGCCAAAGCATTAAGCACAAGGTGCGATGGGACCAGAAATAAGAATTCCAGAAGAAACTGTTTTTTTTTTTTGTTTTGTTTTTGTTTTTTTTATTTTTGGGACAGAGAGAGACAGAGCATGAACGGGGGAGGGGCAGAGAGAGAGGGAGACACAGAATCGGAAACAGGCTCCAGGCTGCGAGCCATCAGCCCAGAGCCTGACGCGGGGCTCGAACTCACGGACCGCGAGATCGTGACCTGGCTGAAGTCGGACGCTTAACGGACTGCGCCACCCAGGCGCCCCCAGAAGAAACTGTTTTAAAAACATGATACACTAGGGGCGCCTGGGTGGCTCAGTCAGTTGAGCGTCTGACTTCGGCTCAGGTCATGATTTCAGTTCCTGAGTTCGAGCCCCACGTCAGAATCTGCGCTGACAGCTCGGAGCCTGGAGCCTGCTTCGGATTCTGTGTCTCCCTCTCTCTCTGCTCATGCTCTGTCTCTCTCTCTCTCTCTCAAAACAAATACACGTAATAATAAAAAAAATTTTTTTTTAATAAAAACATGATACACTTTATAAAACCTTTGTAAAAAAAAAAGTTTAGGCAGAATGAGAAATAAAGTGCATTTATTAGCTACTAAGAGGGAGTTCAGAAACCAGAGCCCTGAGAGCTGGACACAGATTTGAGGGAGAAAGAAAGAGAAAGATTTAATAATAAGATTTAATTAAAACAGACACTTTTTAAAAGTCTTAACACAGCCTACTTCTAAATCAGTGGGACCTGAATAGCAATTATGTTTGAATTATAATTTGTATTTATTTTTTTCTAAAACTTAATCTTGTTGCCAAGATTTCCTTATTCTTTTTCTGAAATCATTTCAAAGTAGTCCCTCCAAAGACACAGCATATATGAGTTGTAATAAAGGAAAATAGATTCTGAAGGCAGTAGGGTGTTCATAAAAAATCTAGATGTCCCCTCTAGAATATTCTAGAGGAATAAACGGTCCCACAGCCTAGCCCCCCTCTCCTGCTTTGACTCTGGCATGAGGTCGCACACGAGGATTTCTACATTGAAAGTTCATTTGGGGGCGCCTTGGGGGCTCAATTGGTTACGTCTGACTCTTGATTTTAGCTTAGGTCATGGTCTCACCTTTTGTGGGATCAAGCCACGTGGGCGTCCCTCTCCCCGTCCCCCGCTCACACTCTTTCTCTCAAATAAATCAACATTTAAAATATCAATCCATAAAAAGCTCATTTGGCATAATATTTACCTTGTTCACCTCCCTCTGATAGCTGTACTTTATAACCTCTCTTCTGAAATGTGATCTGTATTTCTAGCAAGATCCATTTGTCGTGGTAAAACAGTGTTGCTGTCCAGGAATCTCAATTCCAGCGAAGGTGTTGCTAACCCAGAAGGGAAACGATCATTTCTGAGCAAGACATCCTGCTGATGGTAAGTGACTTGCCAACAAGGTGTGCATACCTGGGACTGCAGGGGTCGAAGGAAAAGAGGCCCCAAGCAGCCCACGCATACGTCGCGTGTGCATCTCAGAGCCAAGTGAAGGAGGGACACCCCAAGTGCTGTCAAACAGCCTCCAAGTGGCTGGAAAGAAGGAAGCGCCTTCCGGGTACAATCACCAGAGACGGCCACGTGGGAAAGGACGTGGGGAAGGAAATCAGCTGGTGTGGCGGCCACCAATTTGGCTAGTCTCTTCTTATCCAGGTATCCTCACGTTAACTCAGGCCACACCTAGCTGTCTTTTTCCCCCCAGCTTCAGGCCCAAGCAATGCACTTTTCGGACAGCGGAGTAGTTCTAATCCCACGAAATTTCATGGGTTGGTAACTACGGGTTCTGAAATGTCACCACCACGCCCCTAAGAATGCAGACGACGGAGGACAAACTCCCCCAATGACAGTCACCTGTATGGACGAGGCTGCTTCCAATTCCCAGAGCCACTCAGGTGACCTCACGGCCCCTGGGTCGAGGGGCCAAAAGAGAGGCTGCCTTGTGCCCCACGGGACGGGGAGCAAGCAGGGAGACATCGCAGCGTACTCGGCCCAATCTGCGGCCCTGGGATACCCTTGCCTGAAAAGGCGGTTTTGTTCCGGGAAGGCAGAGTCTTGGGAGCAAGACTGAAAGCTTTTAACTGGTCTAATAAGGGGGGAAAAAAATGGGGACAGCGGTCCCAGGGAATATTCCATTAAATTACCTTCAAGCTGGAAGCCTGCCTATAAATTAAAAACTTGCAGGAAGATAAGACCATCCCTTCCAAGGCACTGAGGTCTACAGAAGATATGTAAATAAATGCTGACATAACCCTGCTCTCAGGCTGTTCTGTTTTCTGACTACCAAAACGATAACAGTCATTATGGAAAATATGGAGACGGATGAAGAAAAATATCAGTTTCCCACAATCAATATAAACACCCAGGGAGGGTCACTATTAATATTTTATTCCATATCTTTCCAATCCACTTATACCCTCTCTTCCACTAATTCAAAGAAGCTCATTTTCCCCCACAAACTCTGCAGGTGGGACATATCTTACAACCAGAGGTGCCTCTGACACCATTTTTCTTTGTTAGCAGAACATAAAACGTAGTGCCAATGCCGTGATGGCTGGAAAAAACGTAGTGCGGGTGTGGGGGCTCCCGTATACGTTTCACACAGTTAAGATCATGCCATTAGTAAACTCTTTTTGAACTAGGAGAGTTTGCAATTTATCAGAGTTCGCAACTTCTTACAGCTGTCGACAGGATTAAATCTTCATTTCGAGCCAAGCTGACACTCAAAATTAGCCACCCTGGAATAGTAGACAAGATACAGAGAGAAACGGAAGGATACTGTGGAAAACCGTCTCCTTCTATAAGAGGGACCCTTCTTTTGACTAACACAACAATACCATATGACCACAGATGTGGCTGCCAACGCCTGCTTCCTTCAGAGCGCAGCAGTCACGGATCAGTGTCCCTGTTCTCCCAGCGGCTGGGCTCAGAAGGTCCAGTGGACGGACAGGACGTTGGAGCAGACAGAGATGGTGACAAAAAAGACACAGCTTCAGCTCAGAGGCCAGCAAGCCAATGCCAGCAAGAACAAACCAGAAAACCGCCGACCACGGCACTTTCCGTCGCCTGGCCATCTGTGCCCTCTCCCTGTCCCCATTACAGTTCCTACTGTGCTCATGGCCAGCTTTCCCGCAACACATGCCCTCCTTCTCTAAGGGGTGCTTGGAAACGCCTCACTTAAGAGCTGGCGGAGAGCAGGCAGACCCGGGTCACGGGAGGCTCAAGTTGGGCCCTGGCTTTCTTGGGCTTGGGGGCCTCAGTTATAAAATGAGGAACGGGCCGGGTCTGTAATTTTCCAGGACACCTCGAGCTGGCCACGAGTCCCCTGGGGGAGCGGGAGGAGGACGGGATGTACAGTGCTTGAGAGAAAGCAACGCCTGATCCCTTTCATTTGTCTCTAGGTATCATATTGATTTTGTAATTTCAAAAGCATGAGGGCTTTTTGTTGGCATTTTTGTTTTTCAGATTAGGGCAGGGATTTAAAAAGCATGGGAGACCGTGGGCTAAATGTGGGGGACCTGCGCACTGTTTGCTCAAGTTTCTTCTAGCTTTAAAATCCAAATGTCTCCCTGAGTTGATCAGTGAACTCCCCAGCCCTCCCTGGCACACCCAGGGACCCCCCCACAATGAGGTGCTAATAAATCTCTTTAGTCCCACGGGGTCCTGGCTAATACTTCAAGAAGGAAGGAGGTCTTTACCCCCCCAAAAGCACCTGGCCAGGAGCACAGAAAGCCCACTCAGGGTTTAAGGGCAATACATCATGTTCAGTTCTGCCTTCATTTTTTCCAAATCAGATTTACAATTTCTTTCATTGTCAATATAATCTAAGAAGTATATTACAGCTGACCCCTGAACACGGGTTTGAACTGCACTGGTCCATACAGCCCAGCACCATAAAACGTATTTTCTCTTCCCTGTGATTTTCTTTTCTTCCTTAACATTCTCTCTTCTCTGGCTTACTTTATTGTAAGACAACTGTATATAACACAGACAACATACAAAATATGTGTCCATCAACTGACTATGTTATCTGTCAGGCCTCCGGTCAACAGTAGACTATTAGTAAAGTTTTTAGGGACTCCAAAGTCACCTGTGAATTTTCAACTGCATGGGGGAGGGGTCAGGGGCGCTGACCCTCGAGCCACCTTGTCCGAGGGTCAACGGTATTATTTCTCTCATTCTCCCTTTGCAGTCATTCCTTCTATCTTAGAAACAAAACCCAAAAAACCACACAAACACAGAAGCTTCTGGCTTGCCGACCGTGCGTGCCAACCGGAAGCCTGTGTCTGCTTCACAAGTGCTTTGGAGACGCTGTGCAGGCAGGGGTGTCCTCAAGTCCCGGATGGGAGGGACACAGGATGGGCGCGAGGCCCCAGGGCCAGGGAAATGGGAGCTCACAGGGTACTGGGCTAATGGAGAGCACATACAGATGTGACCGGCCGCTGGCGGGGGGCCTTCTCGGGGTGAACACGAAGGCCCTGCGTTTAGGAGGAAGTCTAATTGCCAGTGTCATCCCGGCACGATCCAGAAACACTGTGGCTTCGCGAATCTGAGCCGGGGCCCTGCGCTGCACCGACTCCGGTGAACCTTCCAAGCACAAGTTCCCTCCAAGGCCTGTACAGAACCAACCAGCCACCCCACCCCCCGGAAGTCTCACTGTCACCCCTGGCTGTGGCTGTGGTGGGGACACAAGTCTCCCGATCCACTCCAGACAGCATGAGGCTTGCCCGGGGACCGCTGGGGAACTGTCAGCCTCTAGTCGTCTGCCTTCCTTTTGCCTCTGTTCCCCCACCTCCCCCGAGCCCTGCCCACCACCATCCCCAGAAGTACTTCTGAGGGACGCAGGGGGTGGCTTTCCCTGTAAGAAGGCCGACGATCGGAGTGCGGACGGGACAGCATGGAAGGTGGGGACTTGAGTTCACCTTACAGCTTAGGAGAGGAAAGATCCCGGAGAGGCGTGGAATACAGAGAACAGAGAGAAGTAAGAGATGTTACGTAAGAAGGAGCAGATTTAACAACGAATTGGTTTTGTGAGACAGGGTGTCAAAGCCAGATCCTGGGGACGAGAGCCGAGCCTGCGGTTTCCAGAAGAGACAGCCGGGGTCTGGGGGAGAACTCCAGCAGGAAGCTGGCGCTCAGGGTGTCCTGGGTGCTGCTGTCCAGGCTCCGGGGCCCAGAGCCTGCACGGCTCAGACACTCCTACCCACCACTTAGCAGCTGATAAAACATTTTTTTGAGGTGGACGCATAGGCCACGCTCAGGCCTGGCTGAACACAGAGGAGCATGGTGGGATGACCCAATAATAGCTTGAAAGCCACGGGGCTCTTCAGAGAAAACCCTGGCGGTATATAAACCCCAGCATCATCGTTCAGTGTGGCCCCGGCTGGTGTCCTCTCAGCTTTTTATCCCAACGGCCTCGCAGAGAAGCTGACGGCTCATTAGATCTTTCTCACTTGTTCCTCCTGGTTCCCGGAAACTTCGCCTCTGCAGCCAGCCTCTAATCTGCGTCTACACCCGTGCCGCGAAGGCCCAGGCCGCACATACAGGAGGCGGCCCTGGTGCCGAGGGTCCCTCTCGGGGGCAGGGAGCGGGGTGCGGCCCAGGTCCCAAACCCCACCGACCAGCCCCTTTGCAGAGCTCCCGGGGCAGAGCAGCATGGGGGTGACTTGGCTGGTGTCACGGAGAGGCATCTTCTGGCGTCACCTGTGAGCCAGCCTCTGTTCTGGGGCTGACGGCGGATCTGAGGGCAGAAAGCCAGGCACCAGGCCCGGTTTCCGGAAGACAGTCAAGTGCTTTCACAAGCATCTCAAGCCCTCAGGACTGGAACAAGGGTGCCCAAGGGTCCCCATTCCAGAGGGCAGGGGACCCTTAAGCACCCAGGGGCACGTGCTGGAGACTGGAGCTTTGCACCTCGGCTCCTCTCTGGGGCGGTCTTTCTGCTCGGGTCTGCTCCCCGCTCCCCGCAAAGTTCCTGTTGTAAACCCCACCCCCCCTTCCTTCACCCCCCTTGCCTCTCCGACCCCATATTTTTACTCTCTGCAGGCTCAAACGCAAACAGTGCGTTCTGGCAAAGGCACCTCCACCTTTACCCGCAAGCTCACAGGTGAAATCGGGGGAGGAGGGGCACAAGGGGGCAGGGAGGTGGGGCCAGTCCCTCCCACTTCCCCTGATTTCACGACGGCTCATGGAATCAGGCTCATCGTTGCTCAGCCGCTTCTCGCCAGCAGAAATTCTACTTGGAGATACTTGTGAGACGTGAAGTTTCCTGCCCGTCGGGAAGGCGATCAAATGTTCCCCAACAGACATTTTGTCCCGCCCTCCCTCACCTCTCGGAGCACAGGGCCAACCTGGGGCTCCTCCTCCTGGCCCCGATGTGCTCTCCTGCGTCGGCACAGTGATCCCAGGGAGCCGTGCCGGTTCAGTCTCAGACTGTCTCCCACACTGGCCTCCACGCCCCCTGCTAGCACCTAGCCCAGGTCTGGCCAGGCGCTCAGTAACATCGGGGGAAAGAACAAATGAATTCACGCTCCCTGAGGAGGGGAGCAGACTGCCGGTTGAGAGCTCAAGCACCCGAATTTGAATCCCAGGGCCATTACTTATTACCAGTGAGAGCCTCAGTTTCTACGTCAGTAAAATGGGGATGACAGGCACACCGACGCTTAAAGGAACAATGTGAGGGATAAGGAAGATGGGGAAGGTAAAAGCCTGAGCACCGATCAGATCGGGGGCAAAAGCAGGTAGGAAACAGGAGGGGGGGCACACAGACTTTCTTCATATTCTAGCAGCTGCCAGGTATCGCCTGGAAATGTGGAAAATATACCCACCAATGTGATGTGGTGGTTGACTAAGCACCATCAGGGCATGATTATGTCCAAAGAGGAAACTATGAACAGTGCCCCAGCGGCCGAGGGCCTGCGGGAGGCAGCGTCTGGGGGCTACAGGAGGCAGCCGCAGAAATCAAAACCACAAATCTATTAGACAAGTTCCAGTGGGAAGCCGGCTCTCGATTTGTCTCGCCTCCCAACTGTCACCCTGCTGGCAGGAACCGAGGCGATCGCTCCATCAGACCCCGAATCCCTTTTGCTTTCTGCGCGGAGGCCTGCAATCCTCCCTCCTCCCCCTGCTCTCCCCTCGCGGTGCTGCCCACGAGATACCGCCCACACAGCTCTGCCCAGACTAATTCATGTGCCTTGGAAACTCCTTCTGCCAGTTTTCTCAACATTTCACGAAGCAAACAGTCCTAGCAAGACCGGGTAGGGGCAAGGGGAGGAGGGGAGAAAAATCCAATAACATCACAGAACAGCCTTAATAAAGGACTTCGGCATTTCGGGGTTCCCAGTAATTTGCGCATCAGGCATCGTTTTCCAATCTGGAAGTTACATGGATGAAAGGAGGGCCCCTTCACAGCCACGTTCCCATGCAGACTGCCAGCCGTTCGGCACAGAGGCAGCCCCCAGCACAGCAAAACCAGTCACACATACAAAATTCTGAAGAAGACAATGTCAGGCACAGCTGACTGACCATCCCAGCACCCGCTGGCCATCCCCTTCCCTCAGGCAGCTTGACCAAAGAAGCTAAAAAGACTGAACCTGCTTTCCTTAGCTTCCGTTGAAGCTGGGGAGTACCCACATAACTGGGGCTAACAGAACCTCAGTGGGATTTTGTTGGGGGAGTTGTGGGAAAGTTCTTGCTTTCCAGGTAACAGAAACAGTCACACTGCCCCCCTTCTGCTTCTGTCTTGCATGGAAATGTGATATCTGGAGCTGCAGCAGCCATCTTGCCACCAAGAGGTGATAAGGCAGGAAGGAAAAGGCTGAGAGAAGCCCCAAGATGCCAACTCAGAGCCCTATCCTGGTTCAGTCCCAGCACCTTGGGCCTTTTTATATGGGAAAAATCAACTCCCATCTGCTTAAGACACCCATAGCTCAGGTTTTCAGTTACTTGCAGCTAAAAGCATTACCAGTTGATCTGAGACCTCATCCTTAATCTATATAGCATGATCTCCTTACTGATTCAACGCTATTTCTATCATACCAGGTTTTAAGGTAGATGTCATATCATTTGATCCTTAAAGTTTCTTTCTTTCTTTTTTTTTTTTTTTAAGTTTATTTTTGAGAGAGAGAGAGCACACTGTTAGTGCAGAGACTGATGCAGGACTCGAACCCACGAACCGTGAGGTCATGACCTGAGCCAAAATCAAGAGTCGGATGCTTATATAAGGTACCTATATAGATGTATAGGTACATCTCCACTCAACAGTCTCAGGGCCACTCCGACTCAAAGGGTCGGGACTACGTCTCTTCCAGACTCCCTACCGCAGTCAGTAGCTCAGTCATCTGCTTTGTGTCCGGCTCAGGGTCCTGCCTAATGACACCAGCTCCTACACATTGTCATCCAATAGGCGATGAAGTGCTGCAAATTTCACCATCTGAGTATTTTTCTAACCTACCCATCTCCCTCCACTACTCCCACCTATAGCCTAAGTCATACACACCTGGACTATTGTCATAGCCTCTTAGCAGGCCTGCCTGCATCCACACTGCCCTTTCCACAGTGAATTTATAAAAACCACAAATTTGACCGTGCCATTGCCTTTCTTAGAGTCCTTCCATGGTTTCCCATGGCCTCCATGATGAAGTCCAAACTCCTTAAGACCTAAAAGGACACGCCTGATCTGGCCCCTAACCCTCTCCAGCTTCTCCAGCCCTAGTTAGTCTTTCCTCCTGGCTCTCTGTTCCGGTAATACTGTCGTTCCTCCAGCTTCTCAACGTCATCAGATACATTTCTACTTTGGGGCCACCACGCATAATGTTCCCTTTGAAAGAGCTCCCCTCCAGCTTTATGGCTTTGCTTTAACCCTTACTCATCCCTCTGGAGCCCAGTGACTTTCTGTTTCAGATATTGTGCTTTTCTGTTCTAGATTTCCAGTTCTTTTTTTTTTTTTTTTTAAATAGTTTCCATTTCTCTTCTGAGATTCACCATCTGTTCCCTCATTATGACCATCTTTTCCTTTAAGTCCCAGACCATTTATATAACAGATGTCTCTGGCTTTCTCTCCTAATTCCAACATCTGGGTCATCTCTGAATCTATTTCTACTGGGCTGCCCCCTCTCCACTCCCCTTTTTCTTTCTTGATTATGAGCCACACTTTCCTGATTCTTTGCAAGGCTAGTACTTTTTTTTTTTTTTTTTTTAATTATTATTATATGTTGGACACACAAGTAAAAAACCAACCATACTGGGAGTCGAGATCATATGGTCTCCTCTAAAGGTGTTGAGTTTTGTTCTGAGAGTTCCTTTTGAAACTGTCAGGCTTACTTTTATTTTTTATTAAGTCGAGTCTATGCTGATTTTGTTTTTGGCTCTAGGGGGTCATCCCTACTTCTCACATATGGCCTTTTGGGGCTCTCAACTCCATACTGCTGGCTGGGCCATAACCCCAAGATCTCTGAGCACCGAGCAGTCTGCTCGTATCTCTGGTCTCCTCTCAATCTTGTTATCACCATTTTCTACTAGGCCTCATAGAGTCCTGCTTTGTGCACATGCAGCCCTCAGCAGAGGCCCTGCGGTGAACACAGGTTTCTGCTCCCCCGCACCACTCTCACACCACACCCTGGTCTCCCGATTTTCAGGGAAAACGAAGTGCTGACCTCCAAAGACAGCTTTTTCAATAAACCTGTGCAGGAGTTCAGCGAGAACCAGGTGAATCACCATGGTAACTAACAATTTCCGCTAAACAGTTGAAAACTCACAGCTGATGAGTTCAAGAATAATGTTCCTCAGTGAGATTATAACATTTTCAACTGGAGGCAATGGTCAAAAAAAAAAAAAAAGAGCTAATTAGATGGCCTTCCCACAATGCCTAGTACAGAGTCAGCTTGGGGTGACCTGGCTGCCCTCCCAGTAACACAGTGGAGTAGACAGGGGCTCCCACGGCCTGGGATGTTATACAAAGCAAGGTCCTCAGCTTTGTTTTTCTGTCTCTCAATATTCCTGTGTGCTTAAAAGGAGCAAGGCACTGTGTTAACAAGTTCTAATGGGTAGTTTTCCAAATCCATATGCTATTCTCCGCTACATTCCGGATTAATTATAATGGGAAAACTGCCTCATTTGAGACATGTCTTTTGAGTGAGAAAACTGGAGGTCATATATCCATATGGCACTGGTATTGTGAGTTGGTGTACTGAAGTTCTAATTCAGCCAAGTTTTGCAGTGATCGGGGGTTATTTTTAACTTTGTGCTTTCTTTGCATATAAGGAGTACAGTATTGCGGGGGGGCGGGGGGGGAGCGCCTGGATGGTTCAGTGGGTTAAGCATCCGACGCTTGATTTCAGCTCAGGTCACGACCTCGGTTCGGGGGACTGAGCTCCGCATCGGGCT
The DNA here is from genome assembly GCF_018350215.1 of Panthera leo. NCBI lineage: Eukaryota > Metazoa > Chordata > Mammalia > Carnivora > Felidae > Panthera > Panthera leo. The sequence goes on along the minus strand of NC_056680.1, from coordinate 15,157,266 downwards.
CTGTGCTGACAGCACGGAGCCTGCTTGGGATTCTCTCTCTCCCTCTCTCTGTCTGCCCCTCCCCTCCTCAAAATAAATAAACTTAAAAAAAAAAGGAAGTACAGTATTGGATCTGACCCAAAGTCCATTTCGGCCCACTACCCTGTCTCCGACAGAGCACCTCACGGGCTGCTACGGATGGACAGAACTATCCGTCTCATGATGTCTTTAACTTTTTAAAGCCTGTTTATGTCCAGTCTTAAGCTGAAAAGTATGGAGATGATCTAACTGCCACGGGAAACATCCCTGATATGCTCTAGTCACTTGTTTCTGGAGTTTCCGGGAGCGATCCCTCAATCCCATATCCCGAAACTTGGTAACCTTGGAGGGGATCTTGCACGGAGTGATTCTGGCACACCCAGAACGGGTCCTTCTGCTCAGGCTAGTGGTGATTTAATAAGCGGTCTCCCTCTTTCAATGGCTGGCTTTGCCTTGAATCCCCGACCGCATGAAAAGCCAAAAGGCACTTTAGAGACCACTTGGTCCCACCGTCTCCTTCTAATGATGAGAAAACGGAGCCTCCCGACTCACACCAGTTTATACTGTTAATCAGGGACACAAGAGTTAAAATCGGAGCTTTGGCTCCCGGCTTAGTGAATTTTCACTCCGGCTTTGCTTCCTGGAGACCACCTCCTCATGCCTTTTAGACTGTCTTCTCTGGACCCTCTGAAATGTCATTCTATCTGGAGGTTTTACTAGTACTATACCAATGAAGATGCCTTTTTTTTTTTTTCCTTTCTCGCTTTACAATTGCAAATAAAGTCATATGTTTTTTGGCCTGTACGGCAACACAATGATTGAGTGTTGAAAGGTCAGCAAATAACAGCCAACGATGACCTCCCGGGGCCATTCTGGAAGTACCCCTAAAACACTCAAATCCATCACCCTCTAAATGAGCGGTCCTGAGTCTCATGTGCCACACCTGTGGCTCTAAGAGCCCTTGCCAGAGTTCATCCTCAACAGCGAGTCCCTGTAATACCCGGAAGACCTTGGCATTGCCTCCCAACACACGCGGCACTAACTGGGGCACCTCCAGGCTGACACTCACCTTTGCATAAGCAGTTGTCTTAATAAACCACTGTCTGAGGTACTTCTGTTCCACCTTTGCTCCAGAACGCCACGAACAGCCATGCTCATCCACCTGCTCGTTGGCAAGCACCGTTTGATCCACTGGGTCCCAGTTGACCAAGGCCTGTTATAACCCATAAAACAAAATGGTAAAATCTGGTGAGCATCCTGAAGAGGGTCATCTTCAGCTTCTTACATGTGAGAAGATCCGTAAGTGCGGTATCTCTGTATCTCTGCTCTGAGGCTTGAGGGCATCTCCTTGGAGTACTGCTTGGCAAGGAAACCCCTAGCAACCTGTAACAAGGAAGAGCGTATGAACCACCTCTTGGTGGTGGAACAGGCTCCGGAGCCTGGGAGTTGAGGCGGCAGAAGAGTAGGGAGAACCTAAGCGTGTCTCGTCCCTCAGATGCAGCGAGATGGTGAGCGAATCGTTCTGAACACCCGAGAATCAAGCAGAGGTCTGAGAGAACAAAAACTGCCAGTCTGCGAGTAAAAAAGCGACCACCTTGTGGAAAGCACGGCGTATGGAGAGTTGATCCGGGGGAGACAAAGCTACAAGTGTGGCAGCAGGGAGGAAGCCTGGTTACGGAGGCTACTGCAAAGTATTTTAAGCAGCAGAACACAAAATTCTAACTTTCAGAAGTCCGTTACAGTGGGGGAAGTGCCTGGCTTAAAGGAGCTCGCGTAGCAAAGCGGGAGGAATGTTAGGAGTGACAGCAAGGTCTGAGGGTCCCCTGGTCACAAGAGGGATGGGTGGCACCAACATGCCATGCTGCGTCTCGGCACAGGAGTGGGGAACTGAGGCTGTTTCGGGTAGTAAGCAGGGGTTCTGGCTTTCTGCTGTTTTGACGTAAACTGAACCGCTGTGCGGTCCTGCGGCCGCTTTCCTCACACAAGCTGGCAAAAGCGTGGTGAGAGCCTCTCTCAGAGGCACAGAGCCCCACAGAGCTGACAGCACAGAGCCTGCTTACATCCTCTGTTTCCCTCTCTCTCTCTGCCCCTCCCCTGCTCTCTCTCTCTCTCAAAAATAAACATTAAAAAAAAATAACAAACATAAAGAATTGATAATAATAGCGGAGGGATTTAACATCCCACTTACAGCATGGACAGATCATTGAAGCGGAAAATCAATAAGGAAACAATGACTTTGAATGACACACTGAACCAAATGGACTTAGATATATTCAGAACATTTCATCCTGAAGCAGCAGAATAAACATTCTTTTTTTTCTAACTGCTTATTTATTTATTTTGAGGGGGGAGGGGCAGAAAGAGAGAGAGGGAGAGAATCCCAAGCAGGCTCCGCACTGTTAGCACAGAGCTCAATGCAGGGCTCGATCCCATAGATGGTAAGATCATGACCTGAGCCAAAATCAAGAGTTGGGCACTCAACTGACTGAGCCACCCAGGCACCCCGTGAAAACATATTCTTTTTGAGCACACATGGAACATTCTCCAGAACAGACCACATACTGGGTCACAAATTAAACCCTCAACAGGTACAAAAAAGATCAAGATTATACCATGCATGTTTTCAGATCATATTGCTATGAAACTTGAAGTCAACCACAAGAAAAAATTTGAAAAGTTCTCAAATACATGGAAGTTAAAGAACATCCTACTGAAGAATAAATGGGTTAACCAAGAAATTAAAGAAGAAATAAAAAAATACATGGAAGCAAATGAAAATGAAAACACGACAGTCCAAACCCTTTGGGATGCAGCAAAGGCAGTCCTAAGAGGGAAGTATATTGCAATTCAGGTACATCTCAAGAAGCAAGAAAGGTCCCAAATAACCTAACCTTACACCTAAAGGAGCTAGAAAAGGAACAAATAAAGCAAATAAAGCCTAAAGCCAGCAGAAGAAGGGAAATAATAAAGATTAGAGCAGAAACAAATGATACTGAAACAACAACAACAACAACAACAAAAAACAGTAGAACAGATCAATGAAACTAAGAGCTGGTTCTTTGAATTAACAAATTGATGAACCTCTAGTCAGACTTCTCGAAAATAGAAAGGACCCAAATAGACAAAATCATGAATGAAAGAGGAGACATCACAACCAACACCACAGAAATACAAACAACTGTAAGAGAATACTATGAAAAATTATATGCCAACAAACTGGGCAATCTGGAAGAAACAGACAAATTGCTAGAAAGTCACAAACTACCATAACTGAAACAGGAAGAAATAAAAAATTTGAACAGACCCATAACCATCAAAGAAACTGAATCAGTAATCACAAATCTCCCAACAAACAAGAGACCTGGGCCAGATGGCTTCCCAGGGGAATTCTACCAGACATTTAAAGAAGAGTTAATACCTATTTTTCTCAAATAGAAGGAAAACTACCAAACTCATTCTACAAAGCCTTGATTCCAAAACCAAAGACCCCACAAAAAAGGAGAATTACAGGTCAATATCCCTGAGGAATATGGTTGTAAAAATTCTCAATAAAATACTAGCAAATCGAATTCAACAGTACATTAAAAGAATTATTCACCATGATCAAGTGGGATTTATTCCTGGGCTGTAGGGCTTATTCAATATTCACAAATCAATCAACATGATACACCACATTAATAAAACAAAAGACAAGAACCATACGATCCCGTCAATAGATGCAGAAAGAGCATTTGACAAAATACAGCATCCATTCTTTCTTTTTTTTTTTTAATTTTTTTAATGTTTACTTATTTTTGAGAGACAGAGATAGGGCATGAGTGGGAGGGTGGGGCAGAGAGAGAGGGAGACACAGAATCCAAAGCGGGCTCTAGGCTCTGAGTTGTCAGCACAGAGTCCGACGTGGGGCTTGAACCCACAAACTATGAGATCATAACCTGAGCTAAAGTCAGATGCTTAACCAACTGAGCCACCCAGGTGCCCCATACAACATCCATTCTCGATTAAAACCTCAACAAAGTAGGGATAGATGGAACACACCTCAACATGATAAAGGCCATATAAGAAAGACCCATAGCTAATATCATCCTCAATGGGAAAAACTGAGAGCCTTTCCCCTACAGTTAGGACCGGGACCAAGGATGTCCACTCTCACCATTACTATTTAACATAGTACTGAAAATCTTAACCTCAGCAATCAGACAACAAAAAGAAATAAAAGGCATCCAAATTGGAAAAGAAGAAGTCAAACTCTCACTATTTGCAAACAACATGATACTCCGTGTAGAAAACCCAGAGGACTCCACCAAAACACTGCTAGAATAATACATGAATTCAGCAAAGTTGCAGGATATAAAATCAATGTGCAGAAATCGGTTGCATTTCTATATACCAATAACGAAGCAGCAGAAAAAGAAATCAAGGAATCAATCCCATTTGCAACTGCACCAAAAACGGTAAGATACCCAGGAATAAACCTAACCAAAGAAGTAAAAGATGTGTACTCTGAAAACTATAGAACCCTTATGAAAGAAATTAAAGAGGATACAAAGAAGTGGAAAAGCATTCCATGCTCATGGATTAGAAGAACAAGCATTGTCAAAATTATTACTACCCAAAGCAATCTACGTATTTAATGCGATCCCTATCAAAATACCACCAGACTTTTTCACAGAGCTAGAACAAACAATCCTAAAATTTGTATGGAACCACAAAAGACCCTGAATAGCCAAAGCAATCCTGAAAAAGAAAAACAAAACTGGAGGCATCATGATTCCGGATTCCAAGCTATATTACAAAGTTGCAGTCATAAAGACAGTATGGTACTGGCATAAAAACAGACACATAGATCAATGGAACAGAAGAGAAAATCCAGAAATGGACCCACAACTATATGGCCAACTAATCTTTGACAAAGCAGGAAAGACTATCCAATGGAAAAAAAGACAGTCGCTTCAACAAATGGTGTTGGAAAAACTGGACAGCGACATACAGAAGAATGAAACCGGGCCACTTTCTTATACCATACACAAAAATAAACTCAAAATGGATGACAGACTTAAATGTGAGACAGGAAACCATCAAAATCCTAGAGGAAAAAGCAGGCAAAAACCTCTTTGACCTCAGCCACAGCAACTTCTTACTAGACACGTTGCTGAAGGCAATGGAAACAAAAGCAAACATGAACTCTTGGGACTTCATTAAGATAAAAAACGTCTGCACAGCAAAGGAAACAATCAACAAAACTAAAAGGCAGCCTACGGGATGGGAGAAGATATTTGCAAACAACATGATACAGGGTGAGTATCCAAAATCTATGAAGAACTTATCAAACTCAACACGCAAAAAACAAATAACCCAGTTTAAGAAGTGGGCAGAAGACATGAATAGACACTCTGCCAAAGAAGACATCCAGATGGCCAACAGACACATGAAAAGATGCTCAACATCACTCACCATCAGGGAAATACAAATCGAAACCACGGTGAGATGCCACCTCACACTTATCAGAATAGCCAAAATTAACAACACAAGAAACAACAGGTGTTGGTGAGGATGAGGAGAAAAGGGAACCCTCCTGCACTATTGGTGGGAATGCAAACTGGTGCAGCCACTCTGGAGAACAGTATGGAGGTTCCTCAAGAAACTGAAAATAGAACTAGCCTATGACCCAGCAGTTGCACTATTAGGTGTTTACCCAAAGGATACAAAAATACCGATACAAAAGGGTACATGCACCCCAATATTTATAGCAGCATTGTCAACAATAGCCAAACTATGGAGAGAGTCCAAATGTCCACCAACTGATGAATGGATCAAGAAGATGTGGTATATAATAATGTGGTATATAATGGAATATTACTCAGCTATCAAAAAAGAATGAAATTTTGCCACCTGCAGTGATGTAGATGAAGCCAGAATGTATTATGCTAAGTGAAATAAGTCAGTCACAGAAATACAAATACCGTTATGATTTCACTCGTGCAGAATTTAAGAAACAAAACAGATGAATATATGCGAAGGGAAAAGGAAGAGGAAAGAGGGAAACAAACCCCAAGAGACTCTTAACAACAGAGAACAAACTGAGGGTTGATGGAAGAAGGTGGGTGGGAGACGGGCTACATGGGTGATGGGTATTAAGGAGGATACTTGTGATGAGCACTGGGTGTTGTATGTAAGTGATGAATCACGGAATTCCACTCCTGAAACCAAAACTGCACTGTATGTTAACTAAAATTGAAATTTAAAAACAGTATCCTTTTTATTATTTTATTATCTTTTAATGTTTATTTTTGAGAGAGAAAGAGACTGTGAGTGGGAGAGGGGCAGAGAGAGAGAGGGAGACACAGAATCCGAAGCAGGCTCCAGGCTCTGAGCTGTCAGCACAGGACCTAACGTGGGGCTCGAACCCACGAACCGTGAGATCATGACCTGAGCCGAAGTCAGACGCTTAACCGACTGAGCCACCCAGGTGCCCCCCAAAATATATCTTTAAAAAAAAAAAAAAAAAAAACAGGTTTGGGAGGAAGCCTGTGAGCATCTGTCTAATCAAGTTTGGTATCTTCTTGTGCCAAAAGATGAACCTATGTGATTGGAAATTTTAAGAAACACAGGAAAAGAAAAAAACATGGTACCTGGAACTTCGTAGAATCAGGTTGTTTTAGGGGAAACAAATATATTTATTTGAATAGAAACAGCTAACGTTTACTGACTGATTGCCATATGCTAGATGCTGTGCTTAAGGGCCAAACTAAGGTTGGCTCTTCCAATCCTGCACAACCACATTTGGAGGTAAGAATATTATCTTTACTATTTTTACTCGCAGCAAGAATTACTATCCAATGCCACTCACTGGGCGAGAGACCTTTGCGGTGTTAGTAGAAAACCTGCCCCTCATGAAGCACACTATCTACACTTGGGAGTTCATAGACCAGCCAGTGGAGGTAAGAATATTATTCCCCCCAGATTGCAGAGGAGGAAATTGAGGAACAGAGAGATTAAATAACTTGCCTGAGGTCACACAGTCAGTGACAGAGAAAGGGCAGGAACTCAGGTCTCTCAAAACCGTAAAACTTTTTTGCAACTTTTAAAAACTCCTGTTTACGTTCAAGCAGGACATACAGAGAGCAGTGTGGACAAATCTGAAGCGTACAACTCAACAAATTGTTACCACCACTCATTATCAAGATAAAGAACATTCCCAGCATCCCAGAAGATTCCGTGGTGCCTTCTCCCAAGTCAGTATCTGCCCCCGAAAGGTAACAATATTCCAAGATCTATGCCCATACACGTGTCTGGCTCACTCTGAAGCTGCAGTCTTAGCCACTATGAGCCTTCTCTCCAGACTTCTAATTAGTTCCTATCGTCATTTACAATAAATCCCTCTGACGTCAAAGTTCACTCCTTTATGACATTAAGGTAAACCATAATACAAAGAAGGCAATGAATACGGGGAGATGTGTCTGGGCACTGAAATACCCTGACTTGATACACATTGTTTTCAAAAAACTTTTTATTTTAATTTTTTTTAATGTTTATTTATCTTTGAGAGAGAGAGAGAGCATGAGCAAGGGAGGGGCAGACAGAGAGGGAGACACAGAATCCAAAGCAGGCTCCAGGCTCTGAGCTGTCAGCACAGAGCTGGACGCAGGGCTCGAACTCAGGAACCGTGAGATCATGACCTGAGCCGAAGTCGGCCGCTTAACCGACTGGGCCACCCGGGGGGGGGGGGGGGGGGGGGACCCTCAAAAATTTCTGAAAGAAATAAAATTTTACTAAGCAATTCTAAGACGAGATGATGCTGAGCATTGTCCGTTTCCCCCTCCAAATCCTCTTTCCACCGTGGTCTGCACCCCAGAAAGTTGACCTCTGCAGCCGGCATTAACTTGGACCCTTGCCCTCCCGCTGTGCTCAACCAGTGGGAGGTGCCCCCGGGCGACTTCGCAGTCAGGCCTCCTCTAATGGTACCAAAGGCCACACCCTCTATCACAGAGGCCTCTGCTACTGTTCTTCCAGTCCTAGTGTCGGCCCCCTCAGCCTGGGGTGGCAAAGGCTTCCCTCTGGCGCCCATGTCAGGTGTTTGATCACCCCTTGCTGGTTCCCCTAAACTCTACACAAAAACAGTCTCTTTATTACATTTTCTTCAATAACTGCTTTCCAGTGTATTCCCTACTTCCCACCATGACCGTGACTGATCCAGAGATATGTCTAAAAATTAGGAGTGGAGGACAGACTAACCCATCTGTGGGCTGTGCTTTTACAACTGAAACGTAGGGCGTCCGGTTGAAAAGCTTAAGCCTGCACAGCGTGGAGGCGGAATGGGAAAGATCTGTACGGAATGATTTGTCCCTCTCATTTCGGGGTCCGGAAAAATCTTGAAGCCATAAATATAGAAAGACAAAATAGAGGACAAAACTGCCTTAGACCTAAAAACTTTAGGCTGATAAAGTAAGGATGAGCATCATAGCTATTATTTCCTGTATTAGGGGCTAGAGAGAAGGGTACCACTTAAAATAAAAGACAAAAAAAAAAAAAAAAAAAAAAAAGACCAAGTATTGTTTAGGAACATAGACAAGTCTTTCATGAACCGCCCCCAACCCGCAAAAGATGCACAGCTAAAACTGTATAGAGAACAAAGGAAAAAAGCCCGGGGCACCTGGGTGGCTCAGTCAGTTAAGCATCTGACTCTAGGTTTCTGTTCAGGTCATGATCTCATGGTTCATGAGTTCAAGCCCCGCATCGGGCTCTATGCTGACAGCGCAGAGCCTGCTGGGGATTCTCTCTCTCCTCTCTCTCTCTGCCCCTCCCCTGCTCCCTCTCACTCTCTCTCTCTCTCAAAATAAATAAACTTAATTTTTTTTTTTAACTTAAAAAACAGAAAAAAGAAAAAAAGCCCTTCATGCAGCACTTCTGCCTCCGGCCCCCAGCAAACCTCCAAGGAGACAGGAGAAGCAAACAGTACCACAGACTGCAAAAACAAACAGGACTTTATTTTCTTATCAACATTTCCCACAGGGCCTGGCATCTCTCAGGCTCTAGGTTACAAAATGCAACGAGGGAGATGTGCTCCTAAGAGGCTTACACATTATCGTAAAACCCCGGTGTTGAATGAAAGGCAAATACAGGCGAAATGCAAAACCAATTTCCCCCCCAGTGGAAGTCTTGGGGGGAGAGCAGAAGCACCAAAGGAAATAAGATCTGAAATGGAAGAGGCATCAGCTGGGAGAACCCATTCGCATTTCTTCCCAGGACCACAAGCCAGCCCACCCACAGACCTGCAGGGCTCAGGCTCAGCCTATCCACAGGTGGTCGGCCCAGGGGTGGGCCACATGCAGGGCCCCCGGGGTCCTGGATGCACAGAACGTGCAGCCTTGTGAAGCCCCCAGGAACTACTTCCCAAATCCCTTTTATCGGGCCTCCATTCTTTTTTTTTTTTTTTTTAATGTTTATTATTATTTTTTTAATTTTTAAAAATCTTTATTTTTGAGAGAAAGACAGAGTGCAAGCAGGGGAGGAACAGAGAAAAAGGGAGACACAAAATCCAAAGCAGGCTCCAGACTCTGAGCTGTCAGCACAGAGCCTGATGCGGGGCTCGAACCCACAAACCGCGAGACAACGGCCTGAGCTGAGGTCGGAGGCGTCAACCACTGAGCCACCCAGGGGCCCTAGTGTTTATGTATTTTTGAGAGAGAGGAGGAGAGAGATAGAGTGTGAGCAGGGCGGGGGACGGGCAGAGAGAGAGAGGGAGAGACACAGAACTCCAAGTGGGCTCCAGGCTCCGTGCTGTCAGCACAGAGCCCGACTCGGGGCTCGGAATCATGAACCGTGAGATCGTGACCTGGGCCGAAGTTAAGACGCTCAGCTGACTGAGCCACCCGGATGCCCCTTGGGTCTCCACTCTTATAAACTGTCTCTATCATACAGCTTCCCTTGAAACCAGAATCTTCTCTTATCCGGCATTCCTGATTTTCATATCTTGAACATTTACTTGATGGACATCCGGGTTTGTAAGCAAGCACAATCTGGCTACAATTACTATTGTTTCTGGACAACCTCCTTGACTATAGCCATTTCCTTCCCTTTTCCGGTTGGCCCTTCTGCTTGCTATCACCCCCTAAAAGTCAATTCTGTGTTCCTTTATAGTTAACTGGCCTTATTTGTAAAATACAGCCTGTACTTGTACTTTGAAATCAACCTTAAATCAATAAGTAATTAAATCAATACATGAAATCCTTAACACATCTGCAAACATGCTGAACTCTAACAGATCTTGCTCGCTGCTTCCCTCACTTAAATTATCTCGCAATGTCACAGAAGGAACCGTTCCAGATCAGAGAATTTCCCCAGTTGATCAAGTTGTTTGAGTGATCTGTGGGAAGCTTTCAGAAGGTCTTGTAGAAATGCACAACGTGGGGCACCTGGGTGGCTCAGGTCATGATCTGGCGGTTTCCTGAGTTTGAGCCCCGAGTCGGGCTCTGCATTGGCAGTGTGGAGCCTGCTTGGGATTCTCTCTCTCTCTCCCTCTCTCTGCTCCTCCCCAACCTGTGCTGTCTCTGTCTCTCTCAAAATAAACAAACTTAAAGACAATTTCTTTAAAACGCGTACCATGACCCAATCATAAACATCAATCGGCCATGTTCACAAGGATCGATTCTGGGCAATAACGGTGGGTGTCCCATCATTTTTGCCTCCTCCCACCTCCCCTTCTTGGCCCGTGGGTTCCCAGAGGTGTGGGCAACTACGGGCTCCGTTGGAGATTCTTGGGGCAATTTCTCCTCGAATTCTCATGTATCACTTCTCCTCTCTGTGGCACGGCAGCTGCGTGGTACCTGCCGCCCCAATGTGCCTCCTGTTCCAAACCTCCTGCTTTCTAATCTCCTCCTTCCGTTTACTAGGATGCTCCTTCCCTTTGCCCCTCCTGGGTCTTACCCTTCACACAGGGTGCCAGTCCCTTCTAGATCACATCCTCCATTAGCACCCTTCCGTCTCCTGACCCACACATCACTCCTCGGGCCCTTGGCTACTCTCCACCATTTCCCTTGCTTCTTTGTCCTTGGGCTCTGCTTTTACACTACCAAAAACCTTTCCTGAGTGTGCTCTCAGGCAGCTTCAGGCTCCAGAAGGATGTTTTAGGGTATTGATTTTCTAAGGTCCATTAGCTTTTTTCCTGACAAAACGATGTGTAATTAAGGAACACCACCTAGATCGCATGAAAAGGTTGAACTCTCAAAATCCATCTGGCTCCATTCCATCCAGGATGGGCCTGGGCTTGGACAGAGTCCGGAGAGGACGGTTTCTAAGGCTACCGGTTATTTACCGTCACCACCTTCCAAAGCCACGAGGGGGCAGAGCGGGACAGGCTGCCTGTTGGTACAGTGTTTCCTTCAGTAGCTCCCCCAACACGAGGCCACACGGCAAACCCAGCGCAGGTGGGTGCATCAGCACTGTCACCAGCCGCCTCCGAAATCATGGCGGAGGCCAAAGACAAACCCACAGATTAGGTGGCCTCCATAATTCCCCAGAATGCCCAAGCATAATACAGCACCCTCCCCGCTAACTGCATCCACATTTTTTTTTTAAACCAGAGAGGTGAAACTCATGTTCTGCCAAGTGGAGGTCTTTATATTCATATTTTTGGCTGAAAATATTTTTGTTTGGCAAGAGCAAGAAGAGATTCCTTTTGCAAAGGAAATGAGCATCTTGATGGCTGGGGTTAGTCAAGAACAAAAGACTGCAACACTCCCGTTATGTTTAGTAATGCTCTGCTGAAACGCTTTCCCTAAATCTAAGTTCGTTTGTGCAGCTTCTAAGCAGAACTGTCTTTAAGGGTTAAGGCTATTTCCTATTTCAAAAAAAGTTACAACAATGCCATTAGAGGAAAGGTATTAATATGCGGGTTGTTTTTGGCTAAATATGCTTTACAGAGTATGCTATGTGCAGGCTTTCTAAAGTCAATTAGCTTTCTGATGTTAATTTCAAAAGCTTATATTTTGAAATAAACCCTAGGAATGGAACGCCAACGGACACCAAGAGGTTTTAGGTGTTAAAGCCAATTTGAAAATAGCCTTCCAATAAAAGGAGACCCATGGAATAATACCCTGGATTGGGGCTAACACTGATCTTCAAACAATACAGCAAGTGTGCGTTTTTTGTATTCTATTTATGATTTTTTTAAAGATCATGACAATTTAGTGGACACAAAAAAATTAATACACCAAAAGCCTTTCAGTCCACAACCAGCAACAAAAACACTATCTTTCTAAAATGAATAAACATTAAACAACTTTTCTTAAGTCTTTACTTTAAAAGAAATTAAATTGACCCAGGAGAGTCCACAGTGGTTGAACATCAGGATGGCCCAGTTGCACAAAATTCTCAGTCAATTCATCCCAAATGTTAATAGGGACTCAACACTTTCTCCGAAAAAGTACAATCTATTCAACAACATAGTATTTTAAAATAATCAACATTTTAATATTCTTAACTTAAAGATGGGAGCAGGGGTAGGGGCTGCTTACTTTGTACAATGGTTCTCCAAGTGTGACCTCTGGGGGTCCCCGGGGCCCTTTGCCAGGGATCTGCAGATCAAAACTCTTTTCGCTACAATAGTAAGACACTGTTTGCCTTTCTCCTTGTGTTCACATCTGCAACAATGGTGCAAGCGTGATGGTGGCTGAGACCTTCGGCCCTCAGCATGAATCAAGGTGGTGGCACCAGACTCTACCAGCAGTCACTGGGTCCTTTCCTACTGTGCGCTCAGCAGAATGGGGGGGAAAGTCGGTTTCACTAATACTGTGCTTGACAAAGCCATAAAACGTATTCACGTTCTTTTTGTTTTTAATTTTTAAATGTTTATTTTTGAGATGGAGACAGAGCATGAGCAGGGGAGCGGCAGAGAGAGAGGGAGACGCAGAATCCGAGCAGGCTCCCGGCTCTGAGCTGTCAGCACAGAGTCCGACGCGGGGCTCAAACTCATGAACTGTGAGATCATGACCTGAGCCGAGGTCGGACGCCCAACCGCCTGAGCCACCCAGGTGCCCCCCTGTATTCACATTCTTAAATTTTAACACTTGGACACACGTCCTCTTGGTATTTTCAGCGACGCAATGGGACGCAGGCATAAGAAGTGCGGCCACACAAAGGGACAGTTGTCTCGGGGAAAAAGCACAGCCACAACTGTCTGAGTGGTGAACAGGAAGGAGTAGCCAGTTTTTTCCATAACTTGTGTTTCCATGTGAAAGAATGACTAACGATAAACTATGGTTATTGACACGTAGGAGTCCGACAAACGTTTTCTCAAAATTAAACAAAGCAAGCCTGTTGCTCCAAGGAAAACCACGGATGGTTTCTGCTGCCAATGATAAAATCTGAACTATGAAGTGAAAATCAGGATTTTAGAAAACTTGTATCCGGCCACCATGAACTTCCCCACAGCTTCCTACCAATCAAAAACTCTTCTGATGATATTCCCGGGGTGAAATATGTCAACATTTGGAAGATCTAAGTCACTCACTACACCTACCGGTGTTTTCCAAGTGGCCAATGTGTGATGTTACAAGAGTATGTGTGGGTAAAAAAATAAAATCCACCCAGCGTGCAGGACAGACGGATGCATCACAATGGAAGGGTACAAAAGTTCCCTGATGTTTCAGATTTAACACCGCAACTCACCTTTAAGAAACCAATGCTTGTTGAGTTTGGGCGGAGTATCAAAAAAGAACACTCGTAACGATCTTAAATGGGTATTAAAATATTCCCCCGCTTTGAGCAGCTTCCACTCAGTTCTTCTGGTGTTTACCATCGTAACTTTAATAAAACTACACTTCAGTTTCGACAGATTATCTTCAGACGGTTCTACTGACCCATGAAACGAGATACTCCGCATGGTCATTCAGCCCTCCTCCCACCCCCAACCCCTCTTCTCATTCTTGGGTCTTTGCTACCTTGACCTTTCATAGCTACCTTTCTAACTATAAGAAAACGGATGTACAGCTCTAGTTCCTGATCTATGCCTCCTTGTTATGAACCATAAAGGGACCACCTCACGCTGGCTTCTACTTCTCTTCCCCAGTTTCACCTCCTGATTTTGGTCAACCATACGATGTTGATGTCGAGGTTTACGGCATTTTGGTTTTATTCTGAACTTCACCACGAGGCTTCTGCGTTGGTCTCCCTACCGACCCTAAAAACTGTTCAACTTCAAACAGAACACTTAAGTAAGTTCGGTTCACCGCAAGACCCAGCTGTGTGATGTGACCGCAGAAAAGCAAATGTGATTCTATGTCACGAAATCCCTCTGGTCAGAAGAGAAGGACTCCAGCGTAAAGGGGACAATGGATTTTCTACTTGTTACTTCTGAATTGGCTAGACCGGTGCAGCCGGTAGATCATTCTGTTTCGATGGAAATGTCCCGTGCCTGTGCTGTCCAATACTAGCTTACTAGCGCACGAACGTGGCTGGTGACTGAGGACCGTTATTAATATTATTCCATCTGAATTACTTTAAATATCAACAACCACACGCTGCTAGCGACTACTATACTGGAGAGTACAGCACCCGGCCACACTATGGCGGTCTTTCCCTCTCTCTCACCATCTGAGGCTTATCCACCATTACTGAGCCCCTGCAGTAAAAGCCCCTCCGTTTCTTGGGAGACCACGATGTGCAGGCACTATGATAGCTGTTCTTTAAACAGCACCTCTGGGGGCGCCTGGGTGGCTCAGTCGGTTAGGCGTCCGACTTCGGCTCAGGTCACGATCTCGCAGTCCGTGAGTTCGAGCCCTGCGTCGGGCTCTGGGCTGATGGCTCGGAGCCTGGAGCCTGCTTCCAATTCTGTGTCTCCCTCTCTCTCTGCCCCTCCCCCGTTCATGCTCTGTGTCTCTCTGTCTCAAAAATAAATAAACGTTAAAAAAATTTTAAAAAATTAAAAAAAAATTAAAAAAAATCAACAGCACCTCTGATCTTCCCAAGGCCATGCGAGGGAGATGCTACCACCCCTTTTAGCAGATGACAAACCACAATTCCTGGAGTGAGGTCGCCCAGCCGGCACTCCTAGCTGAGCTAAGAGTAGAGAAACTTCCGCTCTTCCGATGCTCCCTCCATGATATCATTATCGGCACCAGATACTCTGTGGTAGAATTAAGAAGCCCCAGCCCCGTTCTGGAGGCACCGTGCTAAGCCAGGCAGTTGCTACTCTCTGGGTCTGCTAAAAATGATTTCATGAACTTGAGGTAGTGCTCATTTTCATTGCTCCTGTGCAAACAGGGTTTGTATGTTAATTAACAACGATGTGCTCTAGTAAGACTGAGGAGATAAAAAAATTCTTTAATGCAGGTAACTCTGGGTGCCTGGGTGGCTCAGTCGTTAAGCACTGACTTCGGCTCAGGTCACGATCTCATAATTCGTGACTTCGAGTCCCACGTAGAGCACAAGCCCCACTTTGGGTAAAACACAAGCCCTGTTTCTCTCTCTTTCTCTCTCTCTCTGTCCCTCCTGGGATTCTCTCTCTCTCTGCCCCTCCTTACTCACTTATGCTCTCTTTCTCACAATAAATAAATAATAAAATTAAAATTAATTACAATAAAATAAAATAAAATAAAATAAAATAAAATAAAATGCAGCTATCTTTAACTTACCTCCTTTTGATAGGCCAGTCCAGCCTCATAGAGTTTAATAAAGAGGTACTGAGTCCACTTGTAGTAATCTGGCAAACATGTAGTTATTTCCTGCCAAAGGGGAGGAAAAATCAGTCACAGGCCATTGTAAACATTCCCCCTCACATCAGTATCAACAGACACGTTGGCCTCGCGATTCAATTTTGAAAAGCGATCACACCGCAAAAATATTTACCAACTTACATATTTTCTACCAATTCGTAAAGTGAGGGAAGAAGCAATTCATTCTGGAAAGAAAGGAGCTGCTGAAACGCCACCCCTACCTTTCCCAGGGTCAGTTTAATGAAAAGAAACTGAAAGTTTTCTGCACACCTCTCCCCCCCATCCATGCAAGTAACAGATGAATTACATTGTATGAAATTGGGTATCACCATTTTTGTCAGCACGTATTTTGGGAATCGTGATGCTAATTCGTGAACATAGTTCATTTTAAAAGCAATCACAGAATTCAAGACGAATATCTGGCTGCTTCAGTAGGATGCTCATTTGAAAACAAATCTTGTGTTTCTACGTATAACTGGGACCTGGAAGCTCCTTCAGACTCATTTATATTCCGTGACTCAGGCTGTTGCCTGGTTTAGGAAGACCCATTAAAATCATTATTAGAAATTAAACTTAGTGAGAAATCACCTGGCTTGTATTTCCAAGCCTAAATCCAAGGTTGCAAAAATTTGTTTTCTGCCCTGAAAACACATTTGCTATAGAATCTTTAAAAATAAGTTACTGATTAACCAAGCTCTACATTGATAAATTCAAGTAAGCGTAAAACCCTTACACTATACCACATTGTTTCTTTTCTAGTGCTCTTGAACTTCAAGAAAATAGCTAACATAGAAATGAATGCAGGGGAGGGCCAAATCGTTCCATTTGGGATGGACTACTGATACAAGGCATACTTCTATCAAAAGTGCATATACCTCCATCTTTCTTTGAATGAATGAATGAAGAGAGAGTTGAAAACTCAGGATGGGAGGGCCAGTGTGACAGGAACCCGGCAAGGTGTCAGCTAATCTCCTGGGACCCCCAATGGGCTATTTTTTTCTCATGTAAGATTCCTGGGTCCTTTTATGTGCTAAAATAGCACAGTAAACTCTGAGAAAACAAGGAATCCAACTCTGATCACTCCTCCACTCCCAGTTGCAAGGCAGGTAGTGAATAACCCACTGGTGTAACGGCTTTGCTCACGCTAGAGCTGTCCCCTGGTGGGCTGGCCCCATGCCATGCCAAGGCTGTGACCCACACAATACAGTCCCGAGGCTCTAGGACACCAGGTCTGCAGGGACATCATGCACAAAGCACTCTGCCAACTCCAGAATGGGACCAGCACACTATGGGAGGGCTCGTTCCCCCAAACCTCCAAATTCACCTGATATTTTATTATCTTTTCTCCACCCCGCCACCTGCCCACCCCAGACCTTGCAGGTGTGGCACACACAACCCATTTTCCTCAGTTTTCCAGACAAGCCACCTAAGAACTCCCATTTTCTAACAAAACCCAGGGCAGGAGCAATGTTCTAGTACGTTTCATTTTGCTCAGGTTGAGGCATCCCCAAAGCACTGTTGAATGAAAAATAAACTACACAGACGCCAAGAACGCTTGCATGTTGAATCAAATTTGTATCCCTCATGTAGGTTTCACAAATTAAATTCAAATCACAATGGTCCACAAGATGAACTGGGGCAGGGGGCGGGTGGGGGGTGGGGGAACTGGGTACAAATACTCCCAGATCTTGTTATTGTGAACGTCTTTTAAAATTCTTATCCATTAGTTTAAGGAAAGACATAAAGCAAAGGTGACCAAGATAATGACAACTGTTACACTGAGGGAAAGAGAGTTCTCTTTTCTCTATTAATTAATTAGTTAATTAATTAGGGGAGAGTGGAAGCAGGGGAGGGGCTGAAAGAGGGGGACAGAAGATCCGAACCCGGCTCTGGGCTGACAGCAGTGAGCCAGATGTGGGGATCAAACTCATAAACCATGAGATCATGAACCTGAGCCGAAGTCGGACACTCAACTGCCTAAACTACCCAGACGCCCCTCTATTTTTCTATATATTTAAGTTTTCATAACAGAATATCAAAATAGTTCAAATGAATATACATACATATACATGTGTATGTACGTGTGTTATGTTCTCAGCCCCTGAATCTGCCTCCATGTTGAGAGAAAAATTAAACAGCAATGGAACATCATTATTATCTTCATCTTGGTTTATGGTTTTGAAAATTACTTTTACTAGAAAAAAAGATAATAGATCCAGTCGGGGGAAAAAAAAAAAAAAAAGATCACTATCCAACCAAGCACTAGCCTTTCAGTCAGACGAGTAACGCAAGGCGTGTTCTCAGAAATGAGGGAAGGTGAGGTGAGGTGAGGCGAGGGATAAGGGACTCTGGGCCCCCTTCTTGCGCCCTTGGCCTCAAACTTGGCTCTGACCCATTTTATTTACATTGGGTTTCTGCGCATATTGTTTGAAAAACAAGTAACGTCAGCTGCTAAGAGTACAGCTTGAAAACCACTGCTCCAAGGACCATAATCCACTCCCGACAGTTGGATTTCAACGCGTGTTCACCTCGTTCCCACCGTCCCCCCGCGTCGCCTGCCCAGAGGAGATCCTGAGGACAGGATATGCCCTCCTGCCCGTTTACTCCCCATCTGCTGCCCACAGGGCCCAGCCGGCACCTTCAATCGCATGCACTCTGCTCGTGAAGAGACGCCAGAACAAGCACTCACCAGGCTTCCCCAGGAGCCAGGCCCATGAGAACCACAAACATGCTGAACCCGGCTCAGAAACACATTTCCTGAGGGGCGCCGGGGTGGCTCAGCCGGTGAAGCGTCCAACTTCGGCTCAGGTCAAGATCTCGCGGTTCATGAGTTCGAGGCCCGCGTCGGGCTCTGTGTTCACAGCTCAGAGCCTGGGGCCTGCTTGGGATTCTGTGTCTCCCTCTCTCTCTGCCCCTCCCTCACTCGTGCTCTGTCTCTCTCTCTCAAAACTAAATATAAGAAGGAAAAAAAAAAAAAGAAGAGAAATGCATTTCCTAAAAAAGTCACAGAACCCTTCTGGAACCTTTCTTGATTTGCTAATTTAAAAGACCCCCTCCCCCCCCAATCCCAATAACTATTTCTGGGTTTCTGATGCCTCATCTCAGTGAAAATCATCAAAGACATCTTGATGGAATTAAACCGCTTTAAAAACTTTGACTTTGGCCAACTGGCTAGAAATTTCATGTTTCGGGAACTATTTACTTAAATCCCACTCCTGCAGACAAAGGTCTTCTGGGGGGGTTGGAGTTCAAGGGGATATAAAAGTCGACACCTTTATGTAGATCTATGTGGAGTACGGCTGAATTGCAGCTGTTAACAGCCCTTGCTTCCTTCCTTTTCCTAAGAAAAGAGTTGTCAACACAGACCGTCCTCTCCCCAGGGACATCTGAGAATGCCTGGAGACATCTCTGGCACTACTCTAGTGTGGTGGCAGGACCCTACGATGCACAAGACGGTCCCCAGAACAAAAACTTATTTAGCCCAGAAGGTCACCGGTACCAAGGGGAGAAACCCTGTGCAGGCAGATGAAGAGACAGTGGAACAAAAGCAACTCTCTACTGGGCATTCCAGAAAGAGCCCTAAAAGCGGAAACACAAGTAAATTAACTTGGCTTGCCCTCTCCCGCTGGTGGGAGCGCATCTCTGTGAAGTACGTCTCGCAGGTACACGGGAATTATGCGGTGGGACCCAACTCCCCACCCTTCTACCAACTCCAAGACCAACAGGCAGAGAGACCTACCAAGTCTGCAACCCCGCTCCGTATGCAAATTGCTACTCACCGGGAAACGAGTGATGGATTCTGCGATCGAAATTTGAAATCACGTGGTATGCCTCTAAGTAGTTTTCGGACTTGGCAAATCTCACGTAATGACTTCATGCAATACATTTCCTCTTTTGAAATTGGAGAGGCAGACAGTTTTTCTTGATACAACATCAGTTTACCCCCTCCCACGAGACAGTTGCTGAATAGATAAGAGTTTAAATAAACGTCTGTTGGAATCTGGCCCCCTCCAGGCCCAGCGTTGCCAGTGACCCCAAGGGGGGGAGCCCTGTGTCCATGGGCCTGTCGACCATAGATGCCCGCAAACTGGGGGGGCGGCGCCAACCTGGTAAAAGACTCCCCCCGTGAGACCACCGGAGAGGTCAAGCGAAGGATGTTCGCCGTGTTCCAAACCCCTTTTCGTTCCCCTGCTTTCCTCTGCCCTGTTTTCCAAACAAGCCAACACCCATGTTGCTGTAAACTCGTTTTTATAACAAAACCTGAAAGGGCGGGCCTACGCCGGCCGACTCCATCTTGTTCTGTGTCCTTCACCTTGACCACACCTCCTCCCCTTGAGTAACCCCCCCCCTCACCTGTCTAACAGGACTCGGACCCTTCCCCAGCCAATCGGCTGAGGCCACAGCCGTTACCTCACCAACTGCCCCTGGGCCCCAATAAAACCTTTGTCCTTTTGAAACTCGCTCTCTCTCCCTGGTATCTCACCGCTGCGTCGGTGCAGGTAGGGGATTGAGCTCGAGCTAGCTCGAATAAAGGTTCTTTTGCTTTTGCATCGGACTCGGCTCCCTAGTGGTCTTTGGGGATCACGAATTCTGGGCATAACATTTGGGGGCTCGGCCCGGGATCCCCAAGACCCCTGAGGGACCCCCGACCCGGAGAGCCTGACTGGCCACGGTTAGTGTCTGTTTGTTTGTTCTGTCTTTTCTGTGTGAGCTCACTTCTGGAGTTCTGGTAGTGCCCGACGCGGTCTAAGTGGACGCACTGGAGGACCACGGGCCGGGAGTTTCGGAAGACGTTCCGATTCTCCCTTCTGGAGGGACGTGGAATCCCCTCAAAGGTCTGAGACGAGGCGGGTCGCTCCCGCTGGTCGGCGTGAGGCCGTCGTCTTTGGAGGGACGTGGAATCCCCTCATCGGTTTTGGAGGGATGTGGAATCCCCTCATCGGTTTTGGAGGGACGTGGAATCCCCTCAAATGTCTAAGCTAGCTTTCAGTTTTGCTTCCATGGAGTTGGAAGATTTTCTAGGGGCCCTCTGTTTGTCTGTTTTTGTGTTTCTCTGTTTTGTTCTGTGGACTTACTGGACGGACGTTATGGGACAGACTCAGACTACTCCTCTAAGTATTATGATTGATCACTTTAAGGATGTGAGGGGAAGAGCTAACAACCTCAGTGTGGAAGTCCGAAAGGGTCGGTGGCAGTTTTTTTGTTCTAGCGAGTGGCCAACTTTCAATGTCGGATGGCCACCAGAGGGGACCTTCGACCTCCCTACCATCCACCGAGTCAGGAGTATCATCTCTCAGCCTAAGACGGGCCATCTTGATCAGCTCCCTTACATTATCACTTGGCAGGACCTTGTGGAAGACCCACCCTCTTGGCTTAAACCCTTCCTAGCCCCGCTCCCTCCGGAGCCAAAACCCATTCTTGCTTTGCAGGGGACAAAGAAGAAGAAAAGTCTTATCCAGCCTTCAGCACCCCTCTACCCTGTCTTACAGGGGGGTACTGAAGAAGAATTAATTTTTCCTCCCTCGTATAACCCCTCTAGGATGCTGGAAGAACACCATCCTCCCCCTCCGGGGGAGGCAGATGCTGTTCCGAGAGCGGGAGGCGGAAACGCTCCAGTGGGAAGCCCGCCCTTCACCAGACAAAGGGCTCAGAGGGAGCAATCCGCCTCCGCCGCCGACTCCACTATTCTGCCCCTGCGAGCCACCAGACCCCCAGACGCGGAGGGGAACCAGCCCCATCACTATTGGCCTTTCGCCACTAGTGACCTCTACAATTGGAAAGCTCAGAATCCTAAGTTTTCCGAGAAACCGGCAGGGCTTATTGATTTATTAGACTCTGTTCTTTTTACCCATCAGCCCACGTGGGACGATTGCCAGCAGCTTTTGCAGGTCCTGTTCACGACTGAAGAAAGAGAAAGAATCGTCAACGAGGCCCGAAAACTAGTTCCGGGCACAGACGGGAATCCCACCACCAACCAGGCTCAGATAGATGCCTCCTTCCCCTTAACTCGGCCCCAGTGGGATTTCAACACGGCAGAAGGTAAGGAGAGGCTCCGGGTCTACCGCCAGACTCTAATGGGGGGTCTCTGAATGGCTGCTAGAAAGCCAACCAATTTGGCCAAGGTAGGAAATGTACAACAGGGAAAAGATGAATCTCCGGCTGCCTTTTTAGAACGGATCATGGAGGCATTCCGTACCTATACCCCCATGGATCCAGAGGCTCCGGAAAGCAAGGCAGCTGTTATCATGGCCTTTGTAAACCAATCGGCCATAGACATTAGGAGAAAATTACAGAAAATAGATAGACTAGGAGAAAAAAGTCTGCAGGACTTACTGGTGGTAGCCGAAAAGGTATATAATAACCGGGAGCTTCCTGAGGACAAGCAGGCTCGCGCCATGGCGGCTGCCAGCAGTAAGCAGACTCGAGACCTGGCGAGAATACTACTAGCTACCACTGCTGACTCCCCTGAGGAACGAGACCGCCGTCTCTGGCAGCTGGCAGACGACGCAAAAAAAGGTAAAAGAACCACCAAGGGGGGGAAGCAGAGGCTGCAGAAGGATCAGTGCGCATACTGCAAGGAGATAAGGCATTGGGCCCGAGATTGTCTAAAAAGGGCCGGCGGGAAAGGAAGCAAGACTGATCGAGTAAAAGTCCTAGAGCTAGATGAACTAAGTGATTAGGGGAGTCGGGGTTCGGACCCTCTCCCCGAACCCAGGGTAACTCTTAAAGTGGAGGGGACCCCTGTTGACTTCCTTGTCGACACCGGAGCACAACATTCGGTCCTCCGCACCCCACAAGGAAAACTAGCCAGCAAGAAGTCCTGGGTACAAGGGGCAACTGGTATGAGCCAGTATTCATGGACTACCCGAAGAACAGTAGATTTGGGAACGGGCCGGGTATCCCACTCCTTTATGGTAATACCAGAATGCCCCTACCCGCTGTTAGGACGGGACTTACTGACCAAGATTGGAGCTCAGATAACTTTCAGACAAGGGGGGCCTCAGGTCACCGATGGCAAGGGCCACCCCATCCAGGTCCTGACCATGAAACTGGAGGATGAATACCTCCTCCACCAGGAGGCGCTCCCGAGAGAGGATAATATAGACAGATGGCTACAAGAATTCCCCTCGGTTTGGGCAGAGACTGGGGGGGGGATGGGACTAGCCGCTCATAGGACCCCAGTCCTGGTAGAGCTCAAGCCAGGAGAGAGTCCGGTAAGGATCAAACAATACCCCATGTCACAGGAGGCCCGGAAGGGGATCCAGCCACACATCCGGAGACTATGAAGCCTAGGGGTACTAGTTCCTTGCCAGTCTGCCTGGAACACCCCCTTACTGCCGGTCAAAAAGCCTCACACAAATGACTACCGACCGGTACAAGACCTCCGGGAAGTAAATAAGAGGGTCGCGGACATACACCCAACTGTTCCCAACCCATATACTCTCTTGAGCTCCTTGGCGCCCTCCAGGGTCTGGTATACTGTACTAGATTTAAAGGACGCCTTCTTCAGTCTGCCGCTGGCACCCCAGAGCCAACCCCTGTTCGCCTTCGAGTGGCATGATCCGGAGGAGGGCTACAGTGGGCAACTCACCTGGACACGGCTACCTCAGGGATTCAAAAATTCACCCACCATCTTCGACGAGGCACTACACGAGGACCTGGGTGAGTACAGAAGGGAGCACCCTGGCCTCACCCTCCTACAGTACGTAGATGACATCCTGATTGCTGCTGACACGGCCAAAGACTGTGAGCGAGGGACCCCGGACCTGCTGGCTACCCTGGGAGCTTTAGGGTACCGGGCATCCGCGAAGAAGGCTCAGATATGCAGGGAGAGGGTAAGTTACCTGGGATATATCCTGGAGGGCGGACAGCGGCGGTTATCAGATGCCAGAAAAGAAACTGTCCTAAAGATCCCTACTCCCACCTCCCGAAGAGAAGTGAGGGAATTCCTAGGATCAGCCGGCTACTGCCGCCTCTGGGTTCCAGGTTTTGCTGAGATCGCCAGGCCCCTATATGAAGCTACCAAAGAGGGGAAAACATTTAAATGGACTGAAAAAGAAGAAATTGCCTTTAATCAGTTAAAAAAGGCCCTCCTAAGTGCCCCAGCCCTGGGCCTACCAGACATTATGAAACCCTTCCACCTCTTTGTAGACGAACATAAGGGAATAGCAAAAGGGGTTCTAACTCAAGCCTTAGGCCCCTGGAACCGCCCAGTGGCTTACCTGTCTAAGAAACTAGACCCAGTGGCTGCCGGCTGGCCGCCATGCCTAAGAATTATTGCGGCGACAGCACTCCTAGTCAAGGATGCAGACAAACTGACCCTAGGACAGGAGATCTGGATCACAACCCCACACGCCATTGAAGGGGTCCTGAAACAGCCTCCTGATAGATGGATGAGCAATACACGTGTGACTCATTACCAGAGCCTCCTACTCAACCCTCCACGAGTGCGGTTCCACCCCAGTGCAGCCCTCAATCCTGCAACCCTGCTGCCCGACCCTGACCTAGGTGCTCCACTACATGACTGTGCGGGAATCCTGGAACAAGTACATGGATTCCGGATGGACCTGACCGACCAGCCCCTCCCCGATGCCGAGGCTACTTGGTTCACTGATGGCAGCAGCTTTGTGCGAGATGGACACAGGTATGCGGGTACAGCGGTGGTCACCGAAATGGACACCGTATGGGCGGAGGCTCTACCCTCCGGAACGTCAGCCCAGCGAGCGGAGCTCATAGCCCTCACCAAGGCGCTGATGCTGGGAGCTGGAAAACGGCTTAACATCTACACAGACAGCCGTTATGCATTTGCCACAGCTCATATTCATGGGGCAATTTATCAGGAGAGGGGGTTACTGACGGCAGAAGGACGGACTATAAAAAATAAGCAGGAGATACTTAACCTGCTTACGGCCTTATGGCTTCCTGCCAAGCTAGCCATTATCCACTGCCAAGGGCACCAAAAAGCTGATAACCCAGTAGCTAGAGGTAATCGAAAGGCTGACCAGGCAGCCAAGGCAGTAGCCCTTACTCCAGTCCCCACCATGACCATACAACTACCAGACCCGGGAGACCCAGTTTTACCAGACCAGCCCAAATACTCCCAGGAGGAGTTACAGCGGATCAAGAAACTCCCCATGGCCCAGGAGATAAAGGGATGGTGGTATACACCTAACAAGGAGCTCGTGCTGCCAGACCGGCTCGGAGTCTCAATATTAGAGCACATGCATCGGTCTACTCACATGGGGGCCCGAAAATTAAAAGACTTAATCCGACATGCCGGAATCAAGATTCACCAACAGGACACCAAAATAGAGCAAGTTGTATCTGCCTGCAAGACCTGCCAACTCACCAACGCGAAAGCCACATCAAATAAAAAAGGAACCAGGCTCAGAGGCACCAGACCGGGAGCCCAATGGGAAGTCGACTTCACTGAAGTCAAACCAGGAAAGTATGGTTATAAATATCTTTTAGTATTTACAGACACCTTCTCTGGCTGGGTGGAGGCATACCCAACCAAGCATGAAACGGCTCAGACGGTGGCTAAGAAGCTACTAGAAGACATCTTACCCAGGTATGGTTTTCCTGCCATGGTAGGATCAGACAATGGACCAGCTTTTATCTCTCAGGTAACACAGGCAGTAGCCAAGGCGGTGGGGGCAAACTGGAAATTACATTGTGCTTATAGGCCCCAGAGCTCAGGACAGGTAGAAAGAATGAATAGAACCCTAAAAGAGACCCTTACCAAATTAACCATGGAGACTGGCGGGGACTGGGTGACTCTCCTACCGTACGCCCTTTACCGGGTCAGAAACACTCCTTACACTCTGGGTTTTACTCCCTACGAGATCATGTTTGGCAGGCCACCCCCTGTTATTCCCAGCCTTCGAGCTGAACTTCTTGCAGAGTTTAAAGATCAAGAACTTTTTCTTTCCTTGAGAGGGCTCCAGAGGGCGCACGAGGATATTTGGCCGCGCCTCCGTGCCATCTACGAGGCTGGCCCGACCCCGACACCTCATCAGTACAAGCCGGGAGACTGGGTCTATGTCAAGAGGCACCACCGAGAGACTCTCGAGCCGTGCTGGAAGGGACCCTACATTGTAGTGCTGACAACCCCCACCGCTCTCAAAGTAGACGGCATCGCGACCTGGGTCCATCACACCCACGTTCAGCCAGCGGACCCCTCCTCGATCCGGAAGGACTTCGTCACGCGATGGGCCATCAGTCGGGACCAACACAACCCGCTCAAGCTCAAGCTCAAGCTACAGCACATTCGACCCACCTAATATTGGTAACTCTGTTAACTCTGCTTGTCATTGCTCATGCTACCGGGAGTCCCCACACCCCCCAAAACATCACCTGGCAGATCATAGATACCAGCTCAGGGACAATACTTAATTAGACCTCCCAGAGCCACCCCAGGGACACATGCTTCCCAGAACTTAGCGTAAACTTCCAAACTGTTCCCCTTGTCACCATAAATGCAGCCGGTCCCATGATTGGGTCCGTAAGTTACATGACAAGGGGGGAATGAAAGGGCGGGCCTACGCCGGCCGACTCCATCTTGTTCTGTGTCCTTCACCTTGACCACACCTCCTCCCCTTGAGTAACCCCCCCCCTCACCTGTCTAACAGGACTCGGACCCTTCCCCAGCCAATCGGCTGAGGCCACAGCCGTTACCTCACCAACTGCCCCTGGGCCCCAATAAAACCTTTGTCCTTTTGAAACTCGCTCTCTCTCCCTGGTATCTCACCGCTGCGTCGGTGCAGGTAGGGGATTGAGCTCGAGCTAGCTCGAATAAAGGTTCTTTTGCTTTTGCATCGGACTCGGCTCCCTAGTGGTCTTTGGGGATCACGAATTCTGGGCATAACAAACCAAGTAATTCAAAGTTATAGCTCCAAAAACAACTGGAATTCAACCGTACTCCACATAGATCTACATGAAGGTGTCGACTTTTATATCCCCCTGAACTCCGGAAAGCACAATCTAGCTGCCAGGAGACTAAATTCATGAACCTAGGATCTCAACTGGACTCACTCCTCCATGCTGCAATTTTCCATTTTACGATGCCGGGTTTTTAGCATTAAAGTATTTTGCACATTCACGGCAAAACAGAGAGCCCAGTGCAGGAGGTGTGCTCCCTCAGAACACAGGTGAGGCTCCGAACATCATCCTTTGGGGCGCCTGGGTGGCTCAGTCGGTTAAGTGTCCGACTTCAGCTCAGGTCAAGATCTCACGGTTCCTGAGTTCAAGGCCCGCGTCGGGCTCTGTGCTGACGGCTCGGAGCCTGGAGCCTGCTTTGGATTCTGTGTCTCCCTCTCTCTCTGCCCTTCCCCTGCTCGCACTCGGTCTCTCTTTTTCTCTCTCTCTCTCGAAAAAAAATAAATAAATAAGTAAACATTAAAAAAAATAAAAAATAAAAAAAGCAAACATCATCCTTTGAGGCCTGCCTCCCGTACCTCACAAGGCGCACGAGTTAATAACAAAATCGGCCTTGCCAGGAGCTCCTGTTACACAGTGATTTAGCCTTGACGAAGCCTAAGAAGACTGGGCCTACTTTCCTGTCTGTTCGTGACACACACCAGCTTTTGGTCTGTAAAGGAAGAATCTGGGCAGTCAATCACCTTCCATGTACCTCATGGAAGGTCTCCTCAGGCTCACGCTGCTCACTACAAGTAGAGTCTGAGAGAGCCTGATCTACGGGAAAGACGTACCACTTGGAAGCCAATCGACTCGGGTTCGAGTCCTCGTATCGACATTAGCTTTGTGACTCTAGCCAGGTGTCCCCGTCGAGAAAACCGGGGTAACGGATCCCACCTGAGAGGACAAACGCAGTAATGTCTGCGGAGCGCGTGCTGGCCACGTGGGTGAGGTGGCCGATGCCACTTCCCTTGGCTTGGCCCAGGGCATGTCGTGGAGCAGTGAGACTGGCCTCGTTATCACACACTCAGAGGCGGGGGCCGCTGGGACAAGGCGAAAGGGAGAGCGGAGGACCTAAGTCACTGCCACTCACCATCGCTATCCCTTCCCGAATATCGGCCTTGTGACTAAAAAGAGGTGGCCTTTAAGAGGGGAAGGGCCAACACATGACCAGACGGAGTACTCCGCACGCGGCCGTTCCGTCACCTCTAGGGCACATCCTCCCCAGGCAGGGAGAGCCAGAGAGGTCACCTCCCCAACGCCCCTCTGCTCCAGCAGGGTTTCCTTGGGTCTCTGTTCCTCGGTCCCTTGGCGTCCCTGACAGACATCGGTCCCAGATCACAGAACAGCTGACGTCACGCAAAGCCACCATGCACTGTCTGCCTTGCAACCTCACCTTATTCAGGGTAGCTATCAGGACCCAACCAATGACACAAAAACCTAAGGCGGCATGTTCGTCCGTCGTTTGGCGGCCACGTACGCTGGTAAGAAAGGCAAGCAACCACCATGCGTCACGCTTTCCAGCGACAAGGCATTTGCCACCTCTCCCCGGTCTGTGGGCCTCCTGCCTTCGAAACAATGAAGGCTGGAAATGGAGGAGAGAGGGGCTCATGGCCCTTTTGAAAGACTGATCTTTCCTACCAGGCATTTTTGTCCTCTGGTCCTTAGTGCAACGGAGCCAAGGGAAAAGTATGGTAATGACCTCGTCTTTTTTATTCCTTCTCTGTTTCTCCAGTTCTAGAGGGAAGGGGTTCTGAAAGTACAGCATAGCTCAAAGGCCAGAGAAGCCAGCCTCAGGATTCATATTGTGCAGCTTAAGACAAAAAAAAAAAAAAAAAAAAAAAAAATCCAGGCTGTATTAGATGTTCCTCACTGGTGCTGGTTCAAGGCTCCAGTCCACGGTTCCGTGCACCTGCCGTGCTGGCAAAAGGAAGAGGGGGGAAATCTGCCGGAGTGGGACATTAACAGCCACCCCTGTATTAAGTCCACTAAACTTAGCACTGGTTCTTGAACTTGGCGGCACCGTGGGAAGGAGCAGTAGCAGCTCCCGGTGCCTGGGTCCCACCCCTGCCCCGGAAACTTCACGTGCAGCCGGAGTTGAGAATCCCCGCAAAGAGGTTCCCCCCACCCCCAACACATCTCCCTCCAAAATGCTGCATGAGAGACAGGATCCAGTCCTGCCTTCCTGTCTTCACAGAATTTAATCAAGCTTCGACGGGAGCCAAGGGCACAATCAAGTCAACAGATTTCTTTTTTTTTTTTTTATGTTTATTATTTATTTTTGAGAGAGAGAGAGAGAGTGGGAGCAGAGGAGGGGCAGAGTGAGAGAGGGAGACAAGGAATCCCAAGCAGGCCCAAGCTGTCAGCACGGAGCCCGATGTGGGGCTCGAACCCACAAACTATGAGATCATGACCTGAGCTGAAGTCGGATGCTTAACTGACTGCTGAGACACCCACGTGCCCCTGGATAGGCGATTTCTAGCAAGGTCTCCAGTGCCCTTTTCTAAGAGGGATCTCTCCACCCGCCTGCCTGGATGCCCATCCTGCCCACAGCAGATACCCTCCGTTCTCAGTCAGTCCTTGCCCTCTCTGCCTTCCCAAGACAGACACAGTCGGGACACAATAAGAAGTGACCACCTGAAACCCGCCTTTGTGACAACAGGCACGGCAACCAGATTGGGTAAGTAGCTGTGCTCAATGGTCAGCTGCTCAAAAACATGTCGGACTCAGGGTGCCTCGGTGGCTTAGTCGGTTAAGCGGCCGACTTCAGCTCGGGTCATGATCTTGCGGTTCGTGAGTTCAAGCCCCGCGTCCAGCTCTGTGCTGACAGCTCAGAGACTGGAGCCTGCTTCGGATTCTGTGTCTCCCTCTCTCTCTGCCTCTCCCGTGCTCATGCTCTGTCTCTCTCTGTCTCTCAATAATACATAAATGTTAAAAAAAAAAAAGAGAGAAATGTTAAAAACATGTCGGACTTTCTGACAGCTCACTTCTCTGCCCGGAGGAGAAACGTTTCTAGGAAGAAAGGCTGTGCCAAGCCAACAAGGGGAAGAGAGTGACAAGGAAGGTGCCCAAGTCCTCGCTTAGATGCTTCTAACAGGGACCTCAGGCAGGAGCGGGGCAGAGAAAGCAGATTCAGATAGCACAGCACAGCCCTGGCCGGTGGGGGGGTGGTGGGGGGGGGGGGGTCTTACTTAGTACGTGACAGGACACGTCTGTGCACAGCTCTGTGCTTCCCACACTGGTCTTTCCTCCTCCTCTCATCTCACTCCCCACGGCAGCTCTCTGAGGCGGGCACTGTGCACACTATTTTACACTCGGCCAGGGCAGGGGGGTGTGGGGGGGGACTGCCCAACTTGGTGGGGGGCGTGCAGAAGGGAAACTGAAACCCAGGCCTCTCGACTCAAGAGGGACATCAGGGAGTGAAACGGCACCTTGAAAAGTACACCCTGGCCTGCCTGGCTGTGCCTGGATGGACTCAAACCTCCCAGGAGGTCTGGGTAAAGGGAGCGGAATGAGGGAATACGTAAGGAATCGCATCAAGGAATCAGGGTGACTGTCCTTTCAGGAGTAACAACAGTGGTCAAAATAATAACAGCAAGCATTTCCCTGGCCCTGACGGAGTACTGGACTCGGTCTGGGCCGTTCAGGAGCCCGTCGTTCGGTTCTTATTACGATGCCAGGAGTCAGTCTCTCTGGTTATTGCAGCAGGGGCTGAGCTCCCTATTTCAACCTGCAGTTCGCTCCTGGTCCTCCTGCCTGCCCTTACCCTGTCCTACCTTTTTTCTTTTCATAGCACTTATGGCCTTTTTTTTTTTTTTTAATGTTTATTTATTTATTTTGAGAGAGAGAGAGAGAGCAAGTGCACAAGCAGGGGAGGGGCAGAGGGGGGGTGGAGACAGAGCATCCCAAGCAGGCTCCACACCATCAGCACAGAGTCCAACGTGGGGCTTGATCCCGTGAACTGGGAGATCATGACCTGAGCCGAGTCGGATGATTAACTGATTGAGCCACCCTGGCGCCCCCACTTAAGACCTTCTATCATACTTCATTACTTATTTATTATGTTTATCACCCATTTTGTCTCCCCTCCTCCCCTGACCCCCAGTCCACTGGTTTCAAGGTTCCTCTGTGAAACAAAGAGTGTTGTCTTTTTTCCTCCAACTGATGTATTCCAAATGCCTAGAACACTACCTGGGGCAGTGGATATTTAGTAAGTGGCTGTTGAGTGAGTAAAATAATCATCTTACAGACCAGAGAATGGAGACCCACAGTAACCCGTTTAAGGTCGCGTGGCTACAAGGAGGCAAAATGACGATCCAAACACGGGTCTACATGACTCAGTATCTGCACTGCTTCAAATGCTTTCTTCCTCTCAATGTCACCTTGACTTTTTATTTCATGTGTATTTATTATTGAGAGAGAGGGAGACAGAGCGCGAATGGGGAACAAGCAGAGAGAGAGAGGGAGACAGAATCTGAAGGAGGCTCCGGGCTCTAAGCTGTCGGGACAGAGCCCGACATGGGGTTCGAACTCACGAACCGTGAGATCATAACCGAGCCGAAGTCGGACACTCAACCAACTGAGCCACCCAGGCACCCCTCAATGTCACCTTGACTTTTTTAACAAGACATTCATGACGAGTGTTTTCAAAGCAGGGAGAGCTATATGAACCAAACATGTGCCACGTATATTTAAACTTGTGTTATAAATGTTTACATAAGATGTCTTTCTATCTGAATATCTGTACAAGGTGCACTAAAGCTAGAACAAATGAAATGGCTTAAATATTATATCCTTACATAAACTCGATGTAACGTTTAATGACATGAGAATATGATACTTCATACAAAATTGAGTGTATTTTATGCCTCCAATTATATAATGAAAAAAATAAAAAGAATACCAGGGGAAAAAAAATGCCAACATAAACAGACATGGGGTTGTCTCAGGATGACACTGACCACGGGCGATTTTCTCAACACTATAAACAGTTTTCTAAACTTCACCAATTTCAGGGGCGCCTGGGTGGCTCAGTCAGTTAAGCATCCAACTTCGGCTCAGGTCATGATCTCCCAGCTTGTGAGTTCAAGCTCCACATCGGGCTCTGTGCTGACAGCTCAGAGCCTGGAGCCTGCTTCAGATTCTGTGTCTCCCTCTCTCTCTGCCCCTCCCCTGCTTGTGCTCTGTTTCTCTCCCTCTCTCAAAAATAAATAAAGATTAAAATATTTTTTTTTTAACTTCACTGACTTCATACAGTGACTGTGTATTACTTAGAATTAGCCTACAGGTTTAAAAAAAATTTTTTTAATCTTTATTTATTTTTGAGAGAGAGACAGAGCACGAACGGGGGAGGAGCAGAGAGCAAGGGAAATACAAAATCCAAAGAAGGCTCCAGGCTCTGAGCTGTCAGCACAGAGCCCAACACGGGGCTTGAACCGACGAACTGCGAAATCATGACCTGAGCCGGAGTCAGACACTCAACCGACTGAGCCACCCAGGCGCCCCTAGCCTACAATTTTACAGTTCTTGAGGAGACCTCCACTTTGGTGACAGCCTTACAAGGAAACTTGTGCCAGAGGACCCCGTTAAGTCACACCTGGATTCCCATCCCGCAGGAACTGTGAAATAACTAATACTTACTGTTATGTTGCTATATTTGGGGACGGTTTGTTATGCGGCAATAGCTAACTAATACATTGGTAGAAGGGGTCAATAACCGGACCAAATCCTGGGATGGACGTGAGGACTAAATCAGAAAACACAGGTGACACACCAGGCAGACGCCCAGCACGAAAATGAGAACGTGGGTCCCTGAGCGCATCCAAGAATCACTGAGTCCCCCTCCCCACAGTGTGGGGGGACAATCGGCGGGCTTCCCAGGCCACGGGGAACGCCAGGGAGGCTTAGCGCCCTGTATTCTACCTGGCTCTGAAATGCCAAGTCTATATCCGTCCCTCTTTTAGGACCCAACGGACTTTTTGCCCCTATGAGTTTGGCCCTCGAGTTTTGTTCACTTTCCCACACAGGCTGTCAGCTCCTGACGGCAGATGGAGGGCAGTGGATAGCAGGAGCATGGGGTTGGCAGGCTGAAGCCCGCAGTCTGACCCCCGGACTCTGTCCATGGGTCTGCTGCGGACTCGCTGGCGACCCTGGACAAATGGCTCGTCCCCCTGGGTCTCACTTTCCTCATCTGGAAACTGTTGTGGGGATCAAGGTTATCTGAAAAGGGTCAGCTTGCCTTCCCAGTACTGTCTGGCTCGGGATGGGTGCCCAGCAGGTACTCTGTAAACCTTCATGACAGCAGGGCGCCTGGGTGACTCAACCAGTTAAGCGGTTAAGCATCTGACTCTCGATCTCCGCTCAGGTCAGGATCTCACAGTTCGTGAGTTAGAGCCCCGTGTTGGGCTCTGCGCTGACAGCTCGGGGCCTGCTTGAGCTATTCTCTCTCTCTCTCTCTCTCTGCCCTTCTCCCACCCACACACACATGCGTGCACTCTCTCACGCTCTCAAAATAAATAAATAAACTTAAAAAAAATCTTCATTAAAGCAACAAATATAACGAAATTCAGGCAGTCAAGTGTCACTATATTAAAAAAAAAAAAGAAAGAAAGAAAGCCTTGAGACAGAGCCCTTGCTAATTTTCTTAAACATAATAGGCTTTATAAAAGAGGAGCATATTTATTCTTAGAACCAGTCTGGTTTATTCATACTAAATTTTGCTAAGTATGGGTTCACATGAGAAATGCCCCAATTCCCACCACACAACGTGCTCTAATAAGATACCTGTATGCGGAACCTTCCAACTTCCAAGGCAAAACAAACACACACACACCGTGTTTATTTCCATTAGCAACATGCACAATGTCAAACAAATGACGATTTAAAAACAAAAAAATCCGTTGAGACTGGTTTCTCAGCTCCCTGGTATATAAGGCTGGCTCTGAATTCTTTGTTTTTTTTCTCATTTGATCCACCCGTGAAAACCCATTCGCTAAGGGTCTCCGACCCTTGTCCTAAGGGACTCAGTAATCGGCCAGAGCGACAGAGAGAAAATGATGGGACAGAGAACAGAAGGGATGGATCTTCCACCCCATGGAGGTCCCATTTGTTCGTCCACTCGCTGAATTATTCCACAGACGTTTACCGGGCACCGGCTACCCACCCGCACTGGGTTGGCGGCACGGAGCCCTCTCCTCCGTCGCTCAGAAGACTGGGGCCACCTACAGCGGGCCTCCTCACGGCCTGTCCTCCCTTAACACAAAGTGTCTCTCATACGTCATCCCCGCTCATTCCCATTCGCGTGGGGGGAAAGGGAGGCAGTCCGCCACCCACCCTCACTCCCGGCGCATCGGCCCTGCCAGCAGGTTCTGCTCGATTTCCATTCCTTCGCCCGTTTCCCATCACCAGGGAAAGGCTGGGGGTCGTGTGCAGGCCTGGCCGGTGGCTCCCCCTCCTCGGCTGCAGGGCCGCCCATTCCTCCTTGCCAGACTGTTATTCCCCAAGACGCCCGCTGGCCACTCCCTCTCGTTCCTCTTCCTTCGACCATCTGTTCAATTCCACCTTTGCCCTGCCTCCACCTCTGGCCTCCCTTGCCTTCCCTGTTCTCCTCTCTGGTGCGGAGTTGAGGGAACAGGTGTTAATATCAGGGTAATTAATTAATCACGAACCTACCATTTGCCTAAGAGCTCATTTTTCGGGTAATTATGCTCCTTCGCCGCAGGGCTCGCTTTACACTGGAAATGGGCACTACATGCGAACTGGAGATGGCAAATGCTAGGTAGGCCCCGTGCTTTTCTAGAACACGCGTTTTACTTGGAAAGGTCGTGTTTTTCAAGTCGAGGGCTGCGGCTAAACTCTCACATAATCTGGAAGCCTCACGTTCTTCGTGCTCTTGAGGCCAATTTAGGGAGTGAGTATTAATGGAAGCAAAATCATGGTCTTTGCGGTTTTAAAGACAACTCGCACTGCCTTTCCGAAGCGAAATCAGCTCGCTCAGTGAGCTCCTCTCCTAGCTAGTTTCTTGACCATTATTTTCTGAGCACTATCATTTTCATGGGGAACCCGAATGCTGTCTCCCGACACAAACCACACAAGGTCCTGACAACTACCCATAGTTGGGCGGACAAGAAGCAACCATTTGCTTAACTTCTGGGTAATTGTACTTTGCCAGCCGACAAGGGTGCCGTGGTGGCGGTCTAACAATCCAGACAGCTTTTCTAACTAGCCAGTTGGGAAAAGAAAGCCCTCCATTAAACTGCAGATGAGACTGATGGGTTTGAATTGCAATTTGTTATCCGTCTGCTTGGTCAGCTGCCAGAATTTCAACCATCCGATCCAAACCAGCTCCCAACAACTGTTCCATTTTCCCCGGGACGAAAGAACATTAATTTTATCTGCAACGGTTTTGAAAATTTCAGGATTCACAGGACAGCGTTCATCTGAAAGGTATTTTCAGACGTGGCGTCTCCAGGTTTCCTGAATAATAGGAAGGCTATTTGTTAGACACGGGCGTGGGTCCAGAGAAAGAGGAAATATCAATTCATCAATTCCACGGATGCAGCACAGCGACGGCAGTGTGCAAAATGAGCTGTTCTGCTGCCCACCAGCTCCAGAAGCAATGAGTAGTAGAAGCCTGTCACAGCTTAAACCCTGTCACAGGTGGCACAGACCAAGAAATAAAGCCATAAACTTAGAAAAAAACAGTGTAGCAAATTATCTTGAATACCTTTTAGTCCGATGATTTTTAAGGGAAGGGTAAGGGGCAGGGAAGCACAGATCAGAGTCTCACAGGAGGTGGGGAGATTTTTAACACTCTATATACCACCTCTTGTAGGAAGATGGCACGGATGTACTCTTCCCTATTCTTTTCACGAGGTACAACACCCTGGTCATTACATATATAAAACAAACATAAGACTCTGAAAACTGAAAAAGAGAAGGCAGAGCAGTTAAAGACCTTAGCACCCGAGGAATGACGCGGCAGGGAGCTCCGTGGATTGTCTTCATGCCTCATAAGTCCCAGAACTGCAGCTGACTAAACCAGTAACCCAGAGCTGTCGAGGAGTGCCAAACAAAATTTTAAAAAATTAAAAATTAAAAAAAGAAACAGAGGATAAACAAAAGCCTGCTCTCCCTAGCTGGAATACCAGGAAGAGACCAGCCAGCAAGAAAGAAAATGTAGACGACAACTGCCCTACTCTAGCCAACACCACAGAAAAAAATGGCAGCCCCACCTGCACCAGCAGAGGCTTAGTGGGGAGCCTGGACTTACAATGTTGGGGGGCTACAGCAAGGCACCCCAAACTCTGCGGCAGGGTGGTGTCAGAGGAAGTTAGTAGAGAGCCGAGACTTCTACCCCTACTGGACATTAACGAACGTTCCTCCTTGGCGGTGACAGTGGAGACCACAGAGGGTGTCTGGACTTCTACCCCAATCAGCAGTAATGAAGTATCCCTCCCTCTCCCTGGGGGCAGAGTGTCAGAGGAGTCAGGAAGACTCCTAGAGAGTCACGAAGTCCATCCCCGCTCAGTGGTGTCAAGGCCACCCCTCCATGTTGCCAATGGAGTCCATATGGGAGAGCAACAATGTCTCCTTTCCCAGTCAGAGCGGTATCAGCAGGGGTCTAGTGGGGAGTCTATGCTCCTAACCCTGCCTAGCTGGAACGAGGAGGTCCTCCTTCCCCAGGGTGTCAGTGATGGCCACATGGAGATCCTAGACTTCCACATCTAGCTAGAAGTAGAGAGGCAGTGCCCCACCTTTACCCACGGGAGCAGTACCAGAGAATATCCCTGTTAACATACAAGGTAAATAAGATCCAGGCTCTTAAAGGAATTCTTCAGGGGCACCTGGGTGGCTCAGTTGGTTAAGCATCTGACTTTGGCTCAGGTCATGATCTCACGGTCCATGGTTTCAAGCCCCACATCAGGCTCTCTGCTGTCAGCACAGACATGAACAGACACTTCTCCAAAGAAGACATCCAGATGGCAAACAGACACATGGAAAAATGCACAACATCACTCATCACCAGGGAAACACAAATCAAAACCACAATGAGATACCACCTCACGCCTGTCAGAATGGCTAACATTAGCAACTCAGGCAACAACAGATGTTGGCGAGGATGCGGAGAAAGAGGATCTCTTTTACACAGCTGGTGGGAATGCAAACTGGTGCAGCCACTCTGGAAAACAGTATGGAGGTTCCTCAAAAAACTAAAAATAGAACTACCCTACAACCCAGCAATTGCACTACTAGGTATTTACCCAAGGGATAGAGGTATGCTGTTTCGAAGGGACACGTGCACCCCAATGTTTATAGCAGTGCTATTGACAATAGCCAAAATAT
Organism: Panthera leo; assembly: GCF_018350215.1. Lineage (NCBI taxonomy): Eukaryota > Metazoa > Chordata > Mammalia > Carnivora > Felidae > Panthera > Panthera leo. The sequence continues at coordinate 15,120,274 of NC_056680.1, read as the reverse complement.
GGAAAGAGCCCAAATATCCATCGATGGATGAATGGGTAAAGAAGATGTGGTGTATTTACACACACACACACACACACACACACACACACACACACACATATATACACACAGCGGAGTATTACTCAGCAATCAAAAAGAATGAAATCTTGCCAATTGCAACTACGTGGATGGAACTAGAGGGTATTATGCTAAGTGAAATTAGTCAGAGAAAGACAAATATCAAATGACTTCACTCATATGAGGACTTTAAGACACAGAACATATGAACATAAGGGAAGGGAAGCAAAAATAATATAAAAACAGGGAGAGGGACAAAACATAAGAGACTCTTAAATATGGAGAACAAACAGAGGGTTGCTGGAGGGGTTATGGGAGGGAGGATGGGCTAAATGGGTAAGGGGTATTAAGGAATCCACTCCTGAAATCACTGTTGCACTATATGGTAACTAACTTGAATGTAAATTAAAAAAAATAAATTACATTTAAAAAGTAATTTACCAAATGGAAATTTTAGGACTAGAAAATAAAAGAACTGAAATAAAAAGCTCAAAGGATGGGCTCACCATCAGAATGGAGGGGACATAGGAAAGAAATCAATGAACTTGAAGACAGAACTTATCTAATCTGAACAAAAGAGAAAAAACAGACTGGAGAAAAATAAACAAAGCCTCCCTTCCCTGAGCCTCAAAATGAACAGGGCCTGAGGGACATGTGGGAGGATAACAAAAGATCTAATATTCAAGTCATTGGCATCTCACAAATAGAGAAGAAAGAAAATGGAACTGAAAAAGTATTTTAGGAAATAATGGTTGAGATCTTCTCAAATTTAGAAAAACAACTTAAACCTCCATATTCAAGAAACTGAATGAAACTCCAAACAAGACAAATTCAAAGAAATCCACTCCAAAACAAATCATAATCAAATGTCTGAGAACTAAAGATAAGAAGAAAAGCTTGAAAGCAGCCTGACAGAAATACTGCATTACCTATATGGAGAAAACAATACACAAGACAGCAGATTTCTCATCTGAAACCATAGGGGCCAAAAAGAAATGGCACATTTTTCAAGTGCTGAAAGAAAAGAACTGTCAACCTAGAATTGGATATCCAGTGAAATTATCCTTGAAGAACGAAGGGGAAATCAAGACATTCTCACATTAAGAAAAATTAAGAGAATTTGTCATGAGCGAAACTACACTTAAAGAATGGTTGAAGGAAGTTCTTTGCGCAGAAAGAAAATGATAAAAAAGGGAATCTTGAAACATCAGGAATGAAGAACAAAGAAAAAAGCAAAAAGATGGGTAAATACAATAGACTTTCTCTTGAGTTTTCTGAATATATTACAAATGGGGAAAAGTAAAGGAAAGTAAGGTTTCTACATTTCATTCAAACTGGTAAAATGATCATAACAATGAACCATGATACATTATACATGTTATATAACACCTAAAGCAACAACTAAAAAAGCTATACACGATACACTAAAGACAAACAAAAAACTATAGATAAATCTAAATGGAAATCTAAAAAACACTCAAGTAATTCATAGAAAGGCAGAAAAAGAAAACAGAGAAACAAAAAAATAGAAGAAACCAGAAAATAAACTGTCAGAATTGAGTCACAACGTACCAATAATTACATTAAGTATAAATGGTGCAAATATACCAATTAAAAGAGTTTGGCAGAACTGGTTTTTAAAAACGAAACAACTGTATTCTGTTAAAAAGCACAATGAAAATCAAAGGATTGAAAAAGATATACCATGTAAAAATTAATCAAAAGAAAGGAAGAAAGGCTTTATTAATGTAAGATAAAATAGACTACGAAGAGTGGCGAGGGGCAAATGGGTGGCTCAGTCAGTTGAGTGTCTGACTCTTGATTTTGGCTCAAGGTCATGATCCCAGGGTCATGGGATCAAGCCCCACACTGGGCTCTGTGCTGAGCATGGAGCCTGCTTAAGATTCTCTCTCTCTGCCCTTCCCCCACTCACACACTCTTTCTCTCTAAAAAGAGAGAGAGAGAGAAGAGTGACTATATTTTCAGTATATTTCACGTACTTCAAAGTAAAATGTAAAGTAGAATTCAGAGCAAAGAAAATTACCAGTGACAGAGACGGGCATCACACAATGATAAAAGGGCAAATCACCAAGAAGACATAGCAATCCTGAATGTATATGCACCAAACAGCAGAACTGTAAAATATGTGAAGAACTGCCAAAACTGAGAGGAGAATGGAAAAATCCACAATTATAGGTGAAGACTTCAATGCTCCTCTCAAAACAAATGATAGAATTCAACAGGAACTGGAAGAACTCATTATCATCCAACAGAACCTAATTGATATTTGCAGAACACTTTATCCAACAATAGCCAAATCCACATTATTATCAAAACAGATGCTAAGACAGATCATATTCTGGGCCCTAAAACAAACCTCTAGAACTGAAATCTGTGATATAATAAGAAGTATATTTGTGGGGCGCCTGGGTGGCTCAGTCGTTTAAGCGTCCGACTTCGGCTCAGGTCACGATCTCAAGGTTCATGGTTTGGAGCCCCGCGTCGGGTTCTGTGCTGACTGCTCAGAGCCTGGAGCCTGTTTCAGATTCTGTGTCTCCCTCTCTCTCTGACCCTCCCCCGTTCATGCTCTGTGTCTCTCTGTCTCAAAAATAAGTAAACATTTAAAAAAATTTTTTTTTGAAAAAAAAAAAGAAATATATTTATAAAATATTTGTCCCCGTTGTTGGGACAAAGCTCCAAAAATCCTTAGAATTTCCTGATAGTTGTTTTGTTTTGTCATTTGTAGCATAAGGGAGCTTATGCTAATGAGGTGACTGGGAGGGGGAGGGGACCCTAAATAGCCTCAGGATGGGGAAGATAGAGGGCTAGGACTTTCAGCCACACCACCAACCTCTGGAAAGGAGAAGGGATGGGGGGAGCTGGAGATTAAGCTCCATAAAAACTCCTGAACAAGGAGGTCCCATGAGCTTCTGCGATGGTAAATATGCCAAAAGACTGGCCCATTCCAGTTCTATCAGGACAGAAACTCCTGTGGCTTGGACCCTTCGGCTCTCACACTGGCAGAATTCAGCAATGAAGCCGTCCAGACTTTTCTTAGTTTGGAGAGTTTTGATGACTGATTCAATCTCCTTCAGAGCCAGAGGTCTACTGAGATTTCCTACTTTTTGTGTGTGTGTTCAGTTTTGACAGGTTTTGTTTCTAGGACTTTATCCATTTCATCTGCATTATCCGATTTTAGTAATCAGAGTCTTTCTTTTTCTTTCTTAACCAATTCTTACTAAAGGTTTGTCAATTTTGTCAACCTTTTGGAAGGCCCAGCTTCTGGTTTTGTTGGTTTTCTCTCCTGTTTTTCTATTCTCTATTTCATTGATCTCCGCTCTGAACTTTATTATTTCCCTCCTTGCGCTAGCTTTGGGTTTAGTTTGTTCTCCTTTGTCTACTTCCTTCAGTTGTAAGTTCGACTGCTGATCTGCAATCTTTTTCATGTTTCAATGTAAGCACGTGTAGCTATAAATGTCCCCCTGGGTGCTGCTTTTGGTGCATCCCAGAAGTATCGGTAGGTTGTGCTCCCTTGTTCATTTGTTTTGAAGTATTTTCTAATGCCTCTGTGGTTTCTTGGACGCACTGCTTGTTCAAGAATGTGTTGTTCAATTTCCTCTTGTGGCCGGAGAAAATACCTCACATGATATCTATGTTTTAAAATCTACTGAGACTTGTAATGTGGTCAGTAGAATGTCCACTCCCTAACCCCTTGAACATGTGAACGTGTTAGCTTAGTAGCTGAAAGAATTTTGCGGGTGCAGTTGAAATAGGAAGAGTATCCTAAATTATGCAGGTGAGCCCAATGGAATCACATGGGCTGGCAAAGGCAGAGATCTTTCTTTGGCTGGAGTCAGAGACACAGCAAAAAGGGAAGTCAGAGGGACTGGAGGCATGAGAGGGACCCAATCACGTTGCGGGGGGAGCCACATGGAGGGAACAGGAGGAGTGTGGGCAACCTCAAAGAAGAAAACCCGGGTCCCCGGCTGATCACCAGCAAACACATGAATACCTGGTCCTACGACCACCAAGGAAGTGGATTCAGTCAACACCCCGAATGAGGTAGGAAGCAGATTCCTCCTCACACCTGACAAGGAACGGAGGTCTGCAGACACCTCGCTGCTGGCCTCACTGAAACTGAGATAATACATTCGTGTTGTTTTAAGATGCTAAGTTTGTGGTCATTTTTATGGTAGCAATAGAAAACCAATACAGGGGAACTGTCTGGGATAAAAATAGCAATGGGGGCACCTGCGTGGCTCAGCCAGTTGGGCACCCGGCTCTTGATTTCACCTCAGGTCACCATCTCGTGGTTCACGGGATCGAGCCCCGTGTCGGGCTCTGCACTGGCAGCACGGAGCCTGCTTGGGATTCTCTCTCTCCCTCTCTCTCTGCCCCTCCCTTGCTCACACACTGTCTCTGTCTCTCTCTCTAAAGAAACTTAAAAAATAAAAAATAAAAAATAAATTAAAAAAAAAAAGAACCCCTACTACATGAGTTCATTTACGTAACTATTTAAAACACCTGTGTAGGTGGTAAAACTACATTGCAAACCAGGCAGTGACGGTCACAGATGTCAGAACAGTGGTTCCTGCAGCAGGAGAGACAAAGGTGTGAACAGAAAAGGGCACACAGGGGCGCCTGGGTGGCTCAGTCAATTAAACGTCTGACTACGGCTCAGGTCATGATCTCGTGGCTCATGAATTCAAGCCCCACATGGAGCTCTGTGCCGACAATGTGGAGCCTGCTTCAGACTCTGTGTCTCCCTCTCTCTCTCTCTCTCTCTTTCGCTGCCCCTCCCGCAGCTCTCTCTCTCTCAGAAAATGAATAAAACACTTAAAAAAAATTTTTTTAAAAAGAAAAGGGCACACAGAGAACTGGGTGTTGGCAGACTTTTAGTTTGTAACCTAGGTGGTCGCTCTACAAACATGTTTTATGCTCTAGTCTATACATGTACAATATCGCACGATTAAAGAAGTTATAAAAATACTTCCTGTATTTGCAAAAACAGTGCCAGCTTTCTCATAGTTTGTTTTTATTATTCACTTACGCTCTACGTTATGCCAGAAATAATTGAAGGTAGGCCTGTATTTTGATTCCTAACTAATAAGGTTTGGGAGCACGGTCATTCCTAAGATCCTTTTTTCTGAACAGAAAAACAAATTCACAGATCCACTACATAAGAAACCCTGGCAGTGGGGCCCAGCAATCTGGGCTTAACAAGCTCTCTTGGTGATTCTGAGGCTCACAGAGTTTAACGGCCACTGGATAAGTAACACATATAAATAATCCTTGTTATTTCACGGAGTAACAATTTCACCTCTAAGATCTTCTAGATATTGCTTCCCAACACGCTTAAAAGTCCAGTGTGTCCATACAACTACAGGCACTCATTCTATCAAAGGTTGTACCTGGCTGGTGTGCAAGACCGATCGGGAGGCCTGATTCAGATGCGGAGAGAAAGGTTTTGTGTGGGGGTTTTTTTGTTTGTTTATTTGTTTATTTTGAGAGAGAGAGAGAGCTTGCCTGCGTGAGCAGAGGAGGGGCAGAGAGAGCGAGAGAGAGTGAACCCCAAGCGGGCTCTGCCCTGCGAGGGCATAGCCCAACGAGGGGCTTGGGGCTCGGCTCGGATCTCACGACCTGTCGAGATCATGACCTGGGCTGAAACCAAGAGCTGGATGCTTAACCGACTGAGTTTACCCAGGCGCCCCTGTGGAGAGAAAGGTTTCGCACTCTTATTTTCGAAGGCATTTAGAGAGTGATCGAAGGGTCGTCCCTTCAATAGCCTTAAGAAACATTCCTTTGGAGAGAAGGTGGGGCTCAGAGGGGCAAGAGATCATGCCCACCACATGTGAAAGGCAAGACCCGTCACCAAAATCGAGGCCTCTGAAACCAGTGGGTAATTCCACTGCCATTGGCCAGAGTGTGCCTCCCTGACAGGGATGGCCTGCCTGGGCTCGTGACCACCCGTGGGGACTCGATAAAACAAGCGACTTCCTTGAATGACTAAATTGACAGAGGGGCCCAGGAGACCTCCATCTATAGTCAGGGCTGGAGAGTCCAAAGACGCACAAGGAACACGGACTTGTAAGTCCCGGACTAGCGTGGCTCTGCAGGAGGTCAGAGGCTCGTGTGCCCCGTAGTCACACAGAGATGTGGTTCCCAACGTCGAGGTGACCGCAGTCCTGAGCACTAACCCTCAGGCCCCAGCACCAACGTCCCTGTAAACAGTAGGCACTGTAAGGGGAAATGCCAACCCTCGAAAGCTAAAGCAGAGACAGCCAGCCCCTTTGCCCTCCCACCCGGAGGAAAACCCCTGGAAAAAGGTGAATTTTCCCCCTCTGCCAGACAAGCGGCTTCACCTCTGGAAGGACTGGAAAGACTGGGAGAGTCACTTTGCGCGCCGCCTGCGACACGTTGTCAAGGCAACCACGGCTCCCAGGCTCCCGCTCTCGCAACGGGAATCTTCCCAACCAGGGTTTCAAGACGCTCACTGGTCCCCAAGTTCTTTTTGTTTTAAGCTATTCTTTCAATTCTTCTAAGATTAAAAAAAAAAAAAAAAAAAAAACGTTAAAAATCTATCTTTCTGCTCTTTATTTCCTGGAGTTTACTCCTCCCTATCAGATGTCCGGGTCCTCTACGTAAACAAAATGCCATGGTCCAGGGCCCGCAAGTAGACATAATTTTCACTTTGTGATCATACAAATCACGCTGCCTTTGGAAGGACACTCCTGCAGGGATGGTCCAAAGGGCTTGTGTGTTTTGCACAGAAAAGAGGGTGCCGCGATAACCACGTGGGGGTGGGGCAGAAACACAGCCGAACAAGCACCAGCAAGAGTGCAGGCAGACGAACGCCGGCGGAAACAAGAATTTACAAGGCAACCAGGGCAACGGGCCAAATGGCTGGAAACTCATGACGTGAGGGGGTTGTCCTTCATTGTTTCAGGCGTGACAACAGAAATGTGAAGAAAGAAAGAAAGAAAGAAAGAAAGAAAGAAAGAAAGAAAGAAAGGAAGAAAGGAGGAAAGAGCGAGCCCCTTCATCTTCTAGCAATAGATACTGAATTCTGAATTTTTTTTTAACGTTTATTCATTTTTGAGAGACAGAGCATGAGCGGGGGAGGGGCAGAGAGAGACAGAGAGAGAGAGAGAGAGAGGGAGGGAGGCACAGAATCCAAAGCGGGCTCCAGGCTCTGAGCTGTCAGCGCAGAGCCCGACACGGGGCTCGAACTCATGAACTGTGAGATCATGACCTGAGTGGAAGTCAGACACTCAACTGACTGAGCCGCCCAAGCGCCCCTAGATACTGAATTCTTTACAGACAAAGTTATCTGACCTCTTGCTTCCTGCAAAGTAATTCAGAGCGGAGGGTAAGGATGAAGTAAGACTGGTCACAAAACAGCTATTGTTGAAGCTGAGTGATGAACGCCTCGGGGTTCTCTATGCCACTCTGAGCGCAAGCTGGAATTTTTCCATAATAAAAAATATATAAAAAAAAAAAGAGAGAGAGAGAAAGAGGAGAGAGAGAAGAGAGGAGGACAGCATTGGAAAGGAAAGCAGGGAAGTCGAGGGAAGAGGTGAGAGCCAACAAGGGAGTGGAAAAAGGACAGTGAAAGTGGAGAAAGATGGAGAAACCAGTGCGCGGGGTGGAAATGCCATGGAAACCCCAGCAGCCCCCCTACTTTATGTAGGCTGTGCAGCGCTGACAGATAAAACATGCAAAAGCTTGAAGGCACCAAAAGCCTGTCCTGGTAAAAATCCTGATAGAGGGCAATTCATTGGTGCCTCCTGTACCAGCCGGGAGACTCAGCCTGCCTTCCGGAAGCTGGGGAAGCACATTTGCATTTGTTTCAATGGATGACTTTTTTGTTTTTTTAAGTTTATTTCTTTTTGAGAGAGACAGAGACAGTGTGAGTGGGGGAGGGGCAGAGAGAGAGAGAATCCCAAGCAGGCTCCCTGCCGCCAGCTAGAGAGCCCGATGTGGGCTCGAACCCACAAACTGTGAGATCATGACCTGAGCCGAAACCGAGAGCAGGACACTTAACCAACTGAGCCACCCAGGTGTCCCTCAATGGATGGCTTTCTTAGGGGGCAGTAATTCCCGAGTTGGCCTGGCCTGGCTGGGACTGATGGCCACAGCTGTCAGTCTTATTACTGGGCACAAACATTTACAGAAGACTGAACCCAGAAATACAAGAAGGAAATCAGACAAAGGAATTTAAAATCCAATGAAAATGAATGTAAATAAAACCTCCTAGGGGCGCCTCGGTGGCTCAGTTGGTTAGGCGACCGACTTTAGCTCAGGTCATGATCTCACGGTTTGTGGGTTTGAGCCCACATCGGGCTCTGTGCTGACAGCCTGGAGCCTGCTTCAGATTCTGTCTCCATCTCTCTCACTCCCGTTTGTGTGCTGTCTCTGTCTCTCTCTCTCAAAAATTAATAAAACATTTAAAAACAAAAACAATTCCTAGATCTCCACAGTAAAGAAACTCAGCAAGAATCAACTCTTGATTACTCCAGTAAAGGAGAATAAGAAAAGTTAATCCAAACACCATTTATGCCAAGTCCTAGAATACGTTTCCGTTTTGTCTTGTTTGGCTTTGATTTCACGTTGGAGTGTGTTTGGGGATTGCTCAGCAAGCACCACAGTCAAATACTAAAGCCCTCCTCTGGCAGATTCCTGACTTTGGAATTACTTTGAATCCCATCTGGCTTGAACTTTTTCCTTCTTATACTTGTCTTGAGTTTGAAAGCAAATCCTAGGGACGGCCCCTAAAACAATTATCCAGGTGATTCCAGATCAAACTCAGGCCCCAGAGTCTACTGCGATCAAGATGTATGGCCAAGGACTGTTCTAGAACCAGCTGGGGCCTCAGGGCACTCATGAGAAGGGAGGGCACAGAAGTCAGAGACACACTCGCCTTTAATTGAGTTATTTGTCACAAGGAACTCACGGGGCCGTCCCCTAGGACCAGTTCATGACCACCGAGGCCATCCCCTGAACCCCCGAGAGGAGAATGCAGCCCACACCTTCTCCACAAGATGGCTGCCGGTCAGGCCACAAAGCACACCCCACAAAGAAGCACATCCCTGCCTTTCATTGCACAGTTTGGAATTTATTTCCTCTCTAGTCTTCCCCTACGTAGCTGTTCAGCCATTCAAATTCGGCTTTCGGTTTCTTAGTTTCCTTCTTCTCAAGATGATCCAAGCTGTTTCGGGAATAACGTCTGAAAAAGCGAAACCCAGTGCTACGTTAACAGCAAAGCCTGATTCTCATTCTGGCTCACCAGACATGCCTTGATTCCAGAAATGTATGTTTTTTTGGTTTTTTTGTTTTTTTTTTAATCCTGAGAATTAAGCGTCTTATGTAAGAATCCTGAGGCTGCAGCTCAGGATCATTCCTCCAGGACGTCTCACCAGGGAGACCATGCCCCTAGTTCAAGTTGGCTTTCTCCACCTGGCGGTGGAAGGTGACATTTCCCAGCAATCTTATCTTTAAAATATCCTGTTTAATTGTCCCGTTAAATGTCCTGGTAATCTGCTGAATTATCCAGTTTTTATGAGACTTTGGGAATGTTACTCATAAAGGGCACGGGTTTGCCTAGTCAATTAAATACACGCTTCCTCTCCTTCCTGACTTTGCTCCATATAACCGAACAGATTGTAACATTTAATCAAAAAGCAGTGGGGGCGCCTGGGTGGCTCAGTCGGTTAAGCATCCAACTCTTGAGTTGGGCTCAAGTCGGGGTTCCTGAGATCAAGCCCCTGGGAGTCTCTGTCTCCCTCTCTCTCTGCCCCTCCCCTGCTCGCGTGCTCTCTCGTGCTCTCTCTCTCTCTCAAAATAAGTAAATACACTTTAAAAAAAAAAAGCACTGGTGGGCTTCTGGGCAAGAGGGCATCAAGAACACAGGCATCTAAATGTGTTTCCATTACTCCCATTAAAACGACCAACAGAATATAAAGATAGGGGACAAGATGACTGCATCAGTACTGGAGACAACAGTAGGTGCCACGGACTTGTGCCAAAACTGTTAAGGACTTTTGGCAGAAGGAAGCAAACTGAAGAAAGGCACCAGAAGCCAAACAGCACAGCGCCCTCCATCCTTCAGAACCGACCGGGTTCTTGAGAAGCAGGGCTCTGCCACGTCTTACTTGAAAGGGCAAGGTCCTAGGGCGCCTGGGTGGCTCAGTCGGTTGAGCGTCCGACTTCGGCTCAGGTCATGATCTCGCAATCTGTGAGTTCGAGCCCCACGTCAGGCTCAGTGCTGACAGCTCAGAGCCTGGAACCTGCTTCGGATTCTGTGTCTCCCTCTCTCTCTCTGCCCCTCCCCCGCTCATGCTCTGTGTGTGTGTCTCTCTCTCTGTCAAAAGTAAACAAACATTAAAAAAAAAATTTTTTTTTTTTTAAAGAAGTCAGGGTCAGGGGTATCTGGGATGTGTTTTACTCCTCCCACGTGTGGTAAAGATCAGACCGAAGGGAAAGATGCACCAGGAAAGGTGGACTCCCCAGGCCCGGAAAGAAATGGATGATGCAGGGACTAGGAAAGAGCTTCCGCTCCCCCTCCCCTCAGGCTGATGGATCCCTAACTTGATGTATCAGTCCAGGTCACTCAGGAAATACAGGAGAAAATCCGTGAGGTGTCTATGAAGAGACTCGGAAACAGACAAGGACAACACAGCATTCCTACTTGTTAAAAAGATTCAGCACAGGAAGCACACATCATAATTTTTTAAGAGCACTTCCTTATATTCTCAAAATTTCTGAACATACGTGGTCTGTGGAGATAAGATGGCAAAAGAAGAAGAAAATAAATCAAGGAAGAAGAGGCATCAGAAAGGGAATGGGGGACGGAAGGAGATAAGACAAAATAAGACCGAATACGAAAACACAACAGCAAAATCAGTATCTGCGTTAGAAACCACACAAAGCAGCACCGGTTCGATGGAGACCGAAATCAGCGATGCGGAAAGCAAACATGAGAAGTTCTTCCAAAAGGCAGAGAAGGACAAAGAGACCAGGGAAATGAGGGAAACGAGGCGACCGAGAGAGGACGGTGAGCAGAGCACTCGGCGACGGCCGAGCTTCTCGGGAACCGGAGGCCACAAGACCGCCGCAGGGAAAGACCCCCGGCTGCGGATCGAAAGGGGTCACTAAGCACCGGACCAAATTCAAGTGAAAAGACTAGAACTGGGGTACACTCTGGTGAAAACTGGAAACAGCAGGGGCAGAGACGGGAGGAATCCAACAGGCATCAAATGAGGGCACCACGATGACGATAAGTACCAACACACCGTGCGGGCTGGTCTCGGGCTTCCCCGCCAAAGGCTGGCGGGTCAGGTGGTCGTAGTGACATCAGTTCCACGCGGGACCAAGTGGCACAGAATGGTTCCTACTGCACCCACCCCAGGGACTGCAAGGAAACCTGGCGAAATCTGAGTACCATTCGTACTCTGGTTGCAAGTTTCATGCCAGTTTCAGTTCCCTGGTTTTGATTTATATCGTAGTCCTACCAAATGTTATCACAGGGGGAAGCTGGGTGAACGGTACGTAGGCTCTCTTTGTACTATCATGGGAACTTCCTGTAAGTGTATAATCATTTAAAAAAAAAAAAAAAAAAAGATAGTACATCCGGCATCAAGGTCTACTACAGAAATTTGAAAGAAAAAAAAAAATTCCATCCCCCAATAAATTGCTGTTCCCAGATGAAAGAAAAGGAAAGTCATTCTCAAGTTATGAAGACAATGTATGAGGTCAGAAAAAGCAACAGTCAGAATTTTCCACAATTTCCAAATCCAAATTTTACAAATGGGCAGACATGCTCTGAAAGGGCTACTGATAGGGACTAAAACCCGTTAAAGAGCCTTCAATTTGAATAATGATTATAAATGTGATCTTGAAATTAGAAGCAAATATCAAACATAAAGTTTAAGAAATAATCCACGATCAGGGTGCCGGGGTGGCTCGGTCAGTGAAGCGTCTGACTTGGGCTCAGGTCATGATCTTGAGGTTTGTGAGTTCGAGCCCCACATCAGGCTCTGTGCTGACAGTGCAGAGCCTGCTTGGGATTCTCTCTCTCTCCCTCTATCTCTGCCCTTGTCCTACTCTCTCTCTCTCAAAATAAATAAACTAATAATAATAATAATAATAATAATAATAATATATGATCACAAAATATATAAGAATAAATTAGGCCTAAAATCTCATATCAAAAAAAAAAAAAAAAACCCTCTGAAAAATAGGTTTTAGAAAGTAGGAAGTGTCACTGCCTGCTAAGTTCCTTAGCGTTTTATTTTTTATGTTGATACTCAACATCAAAAAAACAAAACAAAAACAACTTAGGGGTCTCTGGGTAGCTCAGTCTGTTAAGCACCTGACTCTTGATTTCGGCTCAGGTCACGATCTCATGGTTTGTGACAGCAAGCTCTGGGTTGGGTTCTCTGCTGTCAGCACAGGGCCAGCTTCAGATCCTCTGTCTCCCTCTCTCTCTGCCCCCTCCCCTGCTCGAACTCTCTCTCAAAAGTAAACATTAAAAACTTAAAAAAAGAAAAAATGGCATCTGACCCTTGATTTGGGCTCAGGCTATGATCCCAGGGGTCCTAGGATCAAGCCCAACATTGGGCTCTGCAATGAGCATGGAGTCTGCTTAAGATTCTCTCTCTCCCTCTCCCTCTCCCCCTCCTCTGCTAGTGTGCCCACGCGCTCACTCTCTCTAAAAAATAAAATAATAAAAACTTAAAGCTATCTTCTGGCAGAATAAAAAAAAAAAAAAAAAGAATTCGTATTTTTTAAAAATCTCTAGAGGAAAAAAAAGGAACCAAAATCCCGACTGTAGGACACCATAAAAAAAAAAAAAAAAAAAAAGACACTTAAAACTATGTTTGAACGGCATCTACAAGGGATGTACCAAAAGAATTCAACAAATAAAGGCTAAAAGTAAAAAAAAAAATAAAATACAAAAGGAAAAAAACGTATCAAAGAAACAAACACAAGACAGTATAGATGGCACTGTTACATCAGAAAATAAGAGGAAACCTCTGCTACCAAGTATTAAAACCAATCGTAAAGCAACTGTACTTAAAAACAGTTGAGTAATAAATATCATAAATGAGTCAAAAGAACAGAAACAGACTTAAGTATTATAACAGCATAAAAGAACTAACTTATAGGAGGGGTTTCTGGGTGGCTTAGTTGGTTGGGCATTCGACTCCAGCTCAGGTCATGATCCCACCACTCATGAGTTCAAGCCCCGCGTCAGGCTCTGATTTCGATTCTGTCTCCCTCTCTCTCTGGCCCTCTCTTGCTCGTGTTCTGTCTCTTTCCCTCAAAAAGAAATAAACGTTAAAAAAAAAATAAAAAATAAAGAACTAAGTTATAATAACGGTAGCCTTTGTTTGAGAGAGGGAAAGACAATACGAGCCGAGGAGGGGGAAAGAGGGAGTCTCAAGCAGGCTCTAAGCTCAGGACAGAGCCTGAGGCAGGGCTCGATCCCACAACCCTGGGATCATGACCTGAGCTGAAATCAAGAGTCGGAGGCTCAATCTACTGAGTCACCCAGGTGCCCCTAAAGGTAGCTTTTTATTTTTTTAATGTCTTTTAATTTTTTTTTTTATTTATTTTTGAGAGAGAGACAGAGAGACAGAGTATGAGCAGAGGAGGGGCAGAGAGAGGGAGACACAGACTCTGAAGCAGGCTCCAGCCTCGGAGCTGTCAGCACAGAGCCTGACACAGGGCTTGAACACACAAACTGTGAGATCCCAACCTGAGCCGAAGTCGGATGCTTAACCAACTGAGCCACCCAGGCGCCCCTAAAGGTAGCCTTTTAAATTAATGAGAAAAGGACTGTTTAGAAATAAAATAGAAGCAATTGTTGGTTATTTAGAAAAAAATATTCATTCCTTATCTTATATCCTATACTAACATAATTACAGTTGAGTTCAATGTAAAACTTAAACCATAAATGACTAAGAAGAAAATATTAATGTATTCATCTATCTCAAAGAAGTTCTTTCCAAGGACATATCTGTATGCTAATAATGATCTCACTATAAACAAAATGCAAGGCAAATGGCAAATGAGGAAAAATATCTGTAACAAAATAAAAATCATTACGAAAAGAACAAACACTCCTTACCTGTGTGGGCAAAAGACACGATCAGATCATTCACACACACACACACACACCCAAATTCAAACATCCATTAAACACATGGAAAAAAAAAAACCCAAAAAACCATAACTCCCTATCATTAATAATGAAAGAAATACAGATGAAAACATCTATGTAGTAACTTGAGAGTATAAATTTGTATGGTCTTCAAACCTTCAAATACCACAAGCCAAATTACACCTTTTAAGCTTCCCTTTAAATACCTATATGTCTTAAAACTTATCCACGCTTTTCTTTTTTTTTTTTTTTTTTGAGAATTCACATTAAAGAAATAATAAAATGTGTGTACCAAGATTTCTGCCCCAGGAGTAGGGGGTGAACACAACAGTCAAATTGGGTCAGTGGACTAGCCAAGCCCTGCCATTTGAGTGGCCAGAACAAAATGACGTCAATAAAAGTATCTGCATTTTAGAGCTTTTTTAGGAACCCAAAGAGATAATTATGGGTGCCTGGCCCATGGTAGGTGCCCATCAGACAGTGGTAGTGGTGGGGTGTATTTATCTGTAACACTGAACGATTGGTTCAAAATCCCTTATCTGAAATGCTCACAGTCAAACATGTATCAGAATTAAGGCTTTTTGGGATATCAAAAAAAAAAAAAAAAAAGGTCTAGGAGAGTACCTGGTAATCAACTATATTGCTATTTCTACAGGAAAACACAGGGATATTCATTCTAAGTGAGATAAACATCAGTTCGGGTCACGTTTTGCAATCAAATGAGTTAAAAAATTTTCAGTTTTTAGAGCTTTCTGGACTTCAGATGTGACAAAAGGGATTGAGAACCCATATTTATGATAGAAAAACATTAAAATCTATCTAAATGTTATGATAATAAGGGACAGGTTGCATAAGTTATATAGCTGTAAGACAGGAAACTATACCACTTATAAAAAGTCACTTTTTCGAAGAATATTTCATAAAATGGGAAGATGTTCATGAATAGTAGGTTAAAAAAAAGGCAAGATAAAAATATGCATCATGAATTCCACTTTGCAAAAGTAAATGACATAGATGTTTATAATTCTAGAATAAAAGATGCAGGAACCATACCAGGATGTTAAATCAGCCGCACTGACTCTATGTTCTTCTTTAGACTTTTCTGTATTTTCTTTTTTTCTTTTTTTTCTTTTTTTTACTTTTCTGTATTTTCTAATCTTCTACGATAATCAGGAAAACAATCCACTACTATCCTGAACCCTTTATGGCTGATGTCCCTGTGCAGGACTAGAGGATTAACACCTCTGCCCTCAAGGAATCTAGAATCTCATCTCTGGAGAGCTCTGGGCAGGACTCATTAGAACTTGATTCGGCTCATCACCTTATCTAAAGCTACCAAAAATAAAAAAATAAATAAAAAATTTAAAAAGGACTGTTCAAATGTGTTCGACTTTTGCTTTTTTTCACTGTGCTCACTGAACCTCAATTATTTAAGAAATTGTTGAAGGAGAAGGAAAAGATCGCATTCAGGTTTGTTCCAGGCACTTTTCATGCAGAGGAGGGTGTGAACTTGAACTTGACAGGCTCAGCAATGCAAACCTCAGTCATTTTGTGGAGCAAATAGATGCTAAGAGGGACGGTGACATTGGAAGGGTCCCTAGTGAAGGGGCAGGCAGGAATCTCTCTTACCTAATAGACCATCCGTGTCTAAGGGGTGGCGTTTGGCCAAAGAGTTGAAGGCCTCAGTTCCCAGTGACCTGGGTGTTCCTAACTAAGGGCTGGTGTTCCTAACATCCAGGTGGTCTTCATGAACTCCTCCCACATCTAGAATTCTCCATCGGTTTAATATACAGTTTGAAAGTATTTTACACCAAAATGCTGTTTGTGACAGATTGTTATGGCTTATGATGAGACTCAATTTCAAACTTGGAACAAAGGTAAATAAATGGTTAATCAACTTAACACCTAATCACCTCAAAAAACCCGACTGGGTTGATAGTTCATCATGTTTACATAGATTCCAATAGTCTTTTTCAATTATTGCAGAGAAGAGGAGAAATCCTTGAGTAAAGCTTTTGACACACATAAATTCCAGCCGGCTGTGGCCTTAAATAAGAAGTTAACTCTCTTAGTTTAATCCCACAGAAAATTACTTGTTTGCAGGCAGATTATCCTCTGGGAATACTATTTTTTATTTGTGGGGTGCTAATCTTCCCTCCCTCCCTTGCCCTCTCCCAACCCAAAGAGGAGGAACATGAAGTAAGTGTGCATCGTCCCCTGTGCAACCGCGACCTCCGTTAAAACAAAAACCTTCCAGGAGAAAGGGTGGACTTACCCTATCCCAGCTGAAGCACAGGCCCAGCCGATCAAGCTGCTTCCTCATGTGTTTAATATTACTGTGAAACAAAGGGAAGAGGGTTAGGTTTTCAGAAGGGGGAAAGCCACAAACAAACTGCACTTTGGGAATGTGAAAGGAAGCAGCAGAAGTCTAGGTTATTCGAAAGGTTTCCAGGGGGCACCTGGGTGGCTCAGTCGGTCAAGCATCCGACTTCGACTCAGGTCACGATTTCACGGTCTGTGAGTTCGAGCCCCGCGTCAGCCTCTCTGCTCTCAGCACAGAGCTCGCTTTGGATCCTCTGTCCCCCTCTCTCTTTGCATCCCCCCCCAAATAAATAAACATTAGAAAAAATCTTTAAATTAGTTTTAAATCGACTGAAGAGAAAACCCCCTAATGTACAAATTGTGGGAATCCAAAAGAAACCTGGTTTAGTGCTTATCAGTCGAAAGCTAAAATCAAAAACTGTCCAATAATTGGGATAGAAGGAAAGAAGTGAACTAATCAACTTGCATATAATAGGAAATAAGGTAATGTGTCTTTCTTTTCTCTAGGTGATCTCTGCTTAGCCAGCAATAGCTTATTTTATTTTGTTCTAGACATTTTGCAGGAAAGTGCTTGCTACGGACAACACTGGTGTCCCCCAGAAGTTCATAGGTTGAAACCTAACCTCCAAGGTGATGGTATTTAGAGATGAGGCCTTTGGCCGGTGATTGGGTCTTGTGGGCAGAGCCCCCCTGAATGGGCTCAGTGCCTTACGAAAGGGACCCCAGAGAGCTTCTTTGCCCCTTCTGTCATGTGGGGACACAGAGAGAAGATAGCCATCTATGAACCAGGAGGGGGGTCCTCACCAGACACCAAATCTGCAGGCACCTTGGTCTTGGACTTCCCAGCCTCCACAACTACAAGAAATAAACGTCTGCTGTGTATAAGCCACCCAGACCATGGTATTTTTGTTAAAGCAGCCGACTGACTAAGAGAGCGCTTAATCTTCACCCATTCCGATGAGGTAGGGGCTATGGCTATTGCTCTTTTACAGAGAGATAAACTGAGGCACAAAGACGCTAAGTAATTTCCTCAAGATGATTAGACAAGAAGGAAAGACAGAAGACAAGAAGGAAAGACAGGATTTGCACTGAGGTGGCCTGATTCAGGGCCCATCTTCTTTTCTTTGTTTCAAGTTTATTTATTGAGAGAGAGAAGGAGAGGGAGAGGGGGAGAGAGAGAGAGAGAGAGAGAGGGAGAGAATATGCATGGGGGAGGGGCAGAGAGAGAGGGAGAGAGGATCCCAAGCAGGCTCTGTGCTGTCAGCACAGAGCCCAACGTGGGGCTTAATCCCATGAACTGAGAGATCATGACCTGAGCCAAGATCAAGAGTCGGATGCTTAACCAACTGAGCCACCCAGGCACCCCCACCTTCTTAACTGCTATTTTCGAGTGGAGGGGTTGGTAAACTTCTTCTGTAAAGGGGCGGATGGGAAATGTTTTCAGCTTTGTGAGCCATATGGTCTGTCACAACTACTCAACTCTGCCCCTGTATCATGAAAGCAGCCACGGGCAATATGTAAGCAAATGGGTATGGCTTTGTTCCGATAAAGCTTTATTTATAAAATCAGGCAGGGCCAAATGTGGCCCATGGATCATAACTTAAGGATCATTGGTCTAGTTTACGTCAATTTGGTGCCATATTTGATCCACTTTATTTGATTACCTTTTCTTCCTTCTTTCATTATTCCCATTTAATCTGGAATTAACCATAACGGAAAAAGTGGGAACTGGGGGTTAGGAGAAAAAAGAGGAAAAAAAAGGTATAGTGGACGCTCTTACAATGTAGCGTTGGGCAAGATAAAGTGAAGGGAGGTGAAAGACAGTGGACACAGGCCCTGGAACCTCCCTTCTGCATCTCTAGAGGCATGGGGTATGGAAGGGCCGCCAATCTTTGTGAAAGAGGCTGATGGAGTGAGCCCAGAACATTCCACTGGGTTCTGGTACGAGGGATGGGCACTGCTGGTATGCATACATGTGGAAGCCTGAGGCACAGGTGGGATTGGGAGTGTGTCCCCCCCTTGGAGAAAGCCATACCCAAAATATATTGGCCATATATTTCTACATTGAATGCCTAAGTTCCTCTTGCTCTAGCACGCGAAGGCAAAAATTAACAGAATTTTCAGAGAAAATTACAGTGTGGGACTCAGACACAGCTCACACTATGGTCAAGAAGATGAGAAGCATTGTAGACATTGAACAAACGCAACCCTCTCCTTCTTTTGCCTCCCAAATGCAAATCCTCAGGGGAAGAATAACTTTGCAAACAACAAAGCATCAGACGGAACACATCAATGAATACCCAAAACCTTCTTTGTCATTTCCTAGCAAAGAATACAGCAGGCTAAAAGCCAAACGCCAATATACACGACGCTGTTTATCGCCTGGCAGACTGCAATGCTTTGTTTGCTTGGCTCTCTGTTTCTCATACCCAGATTAGTACACATGTTTAAGGTTTCTGTGTGTGTTTGAACACGCCTATAAATACATACCTTTGCGTCCAACTTTCTGGATGTAGATTCCGCTCGATTGCTGCATTTTCGGCAGGCAGTCCAAACGCATCCCATCCCATGGGGTTGATGACCTAGCACCCAGAAGAGAAACATCGGTCATGGCAGATTGCTAGAACCTCTATCAAAAAATAAATAAATAAAAATAAATAAATAAATAAATAAAACCTCTATCAGCATTGTCTTCTGGGCAATAAATAGGCGTTCTCTCCTACTAACATATCCCTTTCTGGATGATTCCAAACGATGCTTTTGAAAGCCAGTTGGCTACTATGACGTATGCAGAGGAGAGAATTTAGAAGGTTATATACTGTGGTGCCAACAGCAATTTTCTCTGAGTGGACTATTTTTCGTGACTACGCTTTCCTTCCTTCTTCTTCTGGTCTGTATTGTCTCTAATGAAACCAAGCTGCTTTCCTGAAATTAGAGTTTCTTGTGATTTCAAAAGCATGTACATGTAAAAATGTACAGGCCTTTAAAATGCTCACCTCATATTAGTATCTTCCACTTAAGGAGCCGTGCTGTCCGATATGGTAGCCACTAGCCACGGGCCGTTGTATAAATTTAAACTTCAATTAATTAAAATGAAAAATTCAGTTCCTCAGTCGCACTAGCCACCTCGCAAGGCTGCGGCAGCCACTTTGAATCACTTCCTGTGAGATGTTCCCATTCTCTGAAGAACAGGGAGGCCTAAAATCTCAGAGCTCAAAAAGGTTTCTGAGATGGGTCCTCCACCGCCGCCCCCCTTTAATTTGACAGTTTAAGTAACTGTGGCCCAGCGAGAGTGAGCAGCCTCCCTAGATCACACCAGGAGTGATCGACTACCTTAGGCCAGGATGGGCCAGTAAAGCATCCATTTCGGCAAATGGACAACCCGTTACGTAGCTCAGCTCGCAGCTTCCACACCAAGTTCCGTCAACCTGACTTACGTGCTGTGAACAGGAACCATGGCTTGACACACGTACTGTGGTACCAAGGGACAGTCTCGCTTGTGGTCATACACACGACCTGAGCTTTTGTTCACACACATTTCCTCGGGACAGTGACCAATACTCGGAGGCATTTACTGCCACTACCTCATCACGCGTGAGCATCAAAACAGGACATTTTCCACGAGAGAAATAGGTCTGGTTTTCTTTTATTAAAAAAAAGTATCCCTGGGGCGCCTGGGTGGCTCAGTCGGTTAAGCGGCCGACTTCGGCTCAGGTCACGATCTCGCGGTCCGTGAGTTCGAGCCCCGCGTCGGGCTCTGTGCTGACAGCTCGGAGCCTGGAGCCTGTTTCGGATTCTGTGTCTCCCTCTCTCTGACCCTCCCCCGTTCATGCTTTGTCTCTCTGTCTCAAAAATAAATAAACGCTAAAAAAAATTAAAAAAAAAAAAAGTATCCCTCTGATATTTGGAGTAATGCATTTTCACCATAAATAACCGGGTACACAGAGAAAAATATTCAGGAGAAAACAAAACTCACTTGTAACTCTACCATACAGCCATACATAACCAGTTAAATTTGGCAAATTTATATCCAATTTTTAGAGATCGGGATCATATTATTTACGTATGGGTTTTTTGTTTGTTTGTTTGTTTGTTTGTTTTAGCTCTTATTTCTTTCCCACCATGCACCTGGAGCTTTCTTCCATCTTTCTGTCTGGCACGAGAACTCTCTGAAGTGCACATGAGTATCGCCCATGACCATCTCTGCCTCGGGTCCTTAGGCACCCATGACTTGAAGTGTCCCTAACTGGACTCGTCTCCCCTCCCAGCCACCAGATCTGTTCTCCCCCTAGCCCCACTTCCCCACAACAGGAAGCAGGAAGCAAACAGGCATGCCCCTTCCAGGGAGTAGAGCCACTTGTCTTAGAGTCCCCATTCTGCTGGGCACATTACTTTTTAAATGGATTTTAGGAGTCTGCTGGAATCATTCCATCTAAAGACAAAGACCATGCACCTAACCCAAATCAGAGCCGCTCAAACCCCTCTGGCTAGTGAGTGGGAAATGCCTGGAGAGGCTCGCTCTTCAAGAGGCTGTGTGGCCGGCGGAGGCCAGCCCCAAACCCAAGCCTGCCGTTCACTGGCAGTGGGACCCGAGGCACATTACTTACTCCACTCGTGACTGAGAGCAGCCACCTCGCATCGTGGACGTGCCGTGCCGTGTCAGCGGCACACCCAGCACGGCGCCCAGTACGGGCACCCCATACGTGGCAGCGCTGGCCATCGGCCACCTGCCACCTGGTCTTCAGCACCCACAACACTGCCCACCACTGGCTCCCCCGTCAAGACCTCAGCCGGTCTCTTTGGCCACATTTATCTGGATGGCTATGATAGCAGGCGGGGAGACGCCCTGACCTCACCCCCGTCCTCAGCCCTGTGCCTTCCTGAGCGTGGGCTGCTTGTGACAACCGTCTGCAGCACGCTGGTGTCGGGCACTAGAAGTTCTTAACCGAACCGAACAGAACGTGAGGTTCAGAGGGCCAGTCATCTATTTGGCCTGCTTTTCCATAAAAGGAAAAGTCATTCCTGCAAAATCAATGGCTCGTATCAGGTGCTTCGCTTGAAAGTAGCCCAATCGTTCCTGCCACGCGGGCCAAAGCCGGGGGAGTCACCGGGTAGCCCACGAGGAGGCAGCCACCCGGGCCCTGCCTCTGGCTGCGCCCGGCAGGGTCACATCGCCTCGTGGACCTGGCCACCCTGGGGGTGGTGGTGAGTCTGACCCACTCGCTTGTGCTTTCTGGAAGAGATTCAGGCTCGGGGAACACGTAGCCCTGCGGGCACCTCAGCTTGCTATCGCTCTGGGAGAAGCTGGTCTTGCGGCATCCCGCTGGGAAGCCCTGGATTTCTGGCCTGAGGTGACGTGACTCCCAGGCGACCCCACCGCCACCTTCGCCACCTTCGGTGCCTCGGTCCACACCCCTCCTGAGCTCAGTCTGAACCGGGTCCTTTCTTCCTCCTTAACGGGATGTTTCCCAAGGTACAACCGTAATACGAGCTTGTTTTGACAAATGAAACAATCGGGGCACCCGGGGGGCTCAGTCGGTTAAGCGTCCTACTTTGGCTCGGGTCATGATCTCACGGTTTGTGAGTTCGAGCCCTGCGTCAGGCTCTGTGCTGACAGCTCGGAGCCTGGAGCCTGCTTTGGATTCTGTCTCCTTCTCTCACCACCCCTCCCCACTTGTGCTCTCTCCGTGTCTCAAAAATAAATAAATGCAAAAAAAAAAAAAAAATTTTTTTTTTAACAAATGCAACGATACAACACGTGATACATCAAAAGCAAAGCTGACCCTCTCCCTGTGGCCCCGACCCCCATTCTCAACTCTTTGACTTACCTGAGAACACCACCAGCCTCTGAATCTTTCCACATCGTTCTCACTCAAGCATAGATATACCAATATGTGTACACGTATATGGGAGCCAGATGGGTTATGTTTTTCGGAAATAGAACCTGATATACGCTATTTTACGACCTGTGTTTTTTTTTCGTTTAACATATCATGTACAAAATATGCATGTGTGTGTGTGTGTGTGTAAGCACATGTGTATGGCTTTTGAAAACATCCTGACATTCCCCCAGGAGTATCTGTTCTTTGAAGTTTTAGGAACCCGGCCAGACACAACCCAATCTCGTTGATCTTCCAGACCCGAGGTCTCCCTTCCTCTTGCTAAATGTGGCAGACCCAAAATGCCTCATCCTCCCCAACAGCGGCCTCCCCTTCTGGAAACTGCTCCTCCTCTAACTTCACACAGTCCTGCTGGGGGCTGCCAGTCGCAAAATCCGTCCCTCAGGTTACCCGTGTCTGAACCCTTCTCTGGGCTTGTCTGTGGTCTGTAGGGCGTGGGGGCAACAAAGACGGGGAGGGCAACAGCACACTCTTGGCTCCTTTCTCCTTGGCCAGGAGGAACAAGGATACGAGCCCAGGGCTCCTTGTGAGCCCACCTTCCGCCTGGAGGAGATGTCTGAAAAAGCACAGCTGGCGTGCACACTGAGACTGGGGACGCAGGCAGCCTTCAAGGACCTGGTCCCCATCCCCATGGGCCTCTTCCTGCAACATTTCCCTTTGATTCTGTGAGACACATCAGGATCTGTAAAAACACACCCACCCCCTCCCACCCCCCGTTTTTGGCTAAGCCGGTCTGACCTGGGTTGCCGTCCATGGTGGCCAAGAATCCTAAGTAAAACAAACACTCGCGAGGATATAGCTTTCTCTTTAGCATTGCTTAATCCATAGATGAAAAACATTCCCTTGTAACAACTGTTAAGCATCACAGCCTTTCCTCTCTTTAAAAAGAAAGAAGAGAGAGACAGAGAGAGGGAGGGAGAGAGGGGAAGGAAGGAAGAAAGGAAGGAAGGAAGGAAGGGAGGAAGGAAGGAAGGAAGGAAGGAAGGGAGGAAAAGGAAGGAAGGAAGGAAGGAAGGAAGGAAGGAAGGAAGGAAGGGAGGAAAAGGAAGGAAGGGAGGAAGGGAGGAAGGGAGGGAGGGAGGAAGGGAGGAAGGAAGGAGGGAGGGAGGGAGGGAGGGAGGGAGGAAGGAAGGAAGGAAAGAAGAAAGGAAGGAAGGAGGGAGGGAGGGAGGAAAGGAAGGAAGAAGTCCCATTTTGGGGCTTTATGCTGGATTACTAGAAAGTTCTGCAATGCTTCCACAGACGACAGGAGTGCACCTTCCAGCTGTGCTTCAATTCTCCCGAGGCTGCTTCACTGGCAGAAAAATGGAACTGTTGTGTAACTGTTCCACGAGAAAGGGGAAAACTTAATTACCACTTGGTTTCTTTGTTGGAACTGCCAAAATGGCACTGGTTCAATGCTCCTGCCTATTAACATTCTGTTAGATGCTGTCCGTATTTTTAAATAAAGTCAATACAGAGACGGTCACAAAAACCAGTCTGGATTTACGTAATATTTTTCTATTTTTGTTTTCAGATGAAATTAGCATGAAAAGAGTCTTAGCCCACATGTTACCCAAGCTGTCTATGAAAATAAAGTTAGAAAATCTTAAAGCTTCTTAATATTTCATTCTTACCAAAGCCTGACAAAAAGCAAACGCCTGCCCTAGAATACAGCCCGCGGGAGGGCCTTTCCACATCTTGAAGTCAGAACAGTTGTTTCCGCCATGGGCCAATCACTGGAATAAAGGTCCCGTGAGCCAACTCTCTATGGAAGAGGAAAGGGTCCCATCGCTCCGGTACCCGGGTTTCCAGAGACCCAGGGGCCAAGTGCAGAGCTCACTCTTGTGCTAGAGAGGATTCACTACCGTCAAGAGGGAACTGAGGGGAGACCTCGAACAAGATCATGAAATAACAGAACCTGTCCCCTCCTTCCAGGCAGCAGATTCTATGTGCTGGTCAAATTGTTACAGCCCATCTATGTAAAAGACACGTGTCAGGTGATTCCTATGCCAGCCTCGTTCACCTCTTGGTCTCTTGGCCACCACATCAAATACCTCCATTCCAGGTACGGGATGCCCGCTTTCTCGCCTGTGGTTTCCTATGGCCGAGACTATCTACAACGTTCACCGGGAGAACTCTAAACTCTCCTTTTTGGTTCTGAAATTCCTATTCCTTTCTATCACCGTAACTTGGTTTATTTGTTTTTTAAAAAATTTTTGTAAATGTTTATTTATTTTTGAGATAGAGTGTGAGCAGAAGGGGCAGAGAGAGAGAGGGAGAGAGAGAATTCCAATGAGAGCTGTCAGCACAGAACCCAATGCAGGGCTCCAACTCAAACCGTGAGATCATGACCTAAGCCAAAATCAAGAGCCGGATGCTTCACTGACTGAGCAACCCAGGCACCCCGTAACTTGGTTTAATCCTCCCACAGTTCCAATAAGTAACTATACCTACAGCTCACACATGCCAACTAGGCAATTTGGCCTAAAAAACAAAGCCAACATCTGGATTTATATGTTAGGGTCACCTGGGCTCTCTCAGTTCCCTGGGAGTTAATTCTTCTTGGATAGGAGTGCTTTCTTTTCTTTTCTTTTTTCTTGATTTTATTTCTAATGTTTATTTATTTTTGAGACAGAGTGTGAGCCGGGGAGGGTCAGAGAGAGAGACAGAGAGACACAGAATCCGAAGCAGGCTCCAGGCTCTGAGCTGTCAGCACAGAACCCGACACGGGGCTCAAACCCACAAGCCGAGAGATCATGACCTGAGCCGAAGTCGGATGCTTAACCGACTGAGCCTCCCAGGTGCCCCTGGACGGAGTGCTTTCTGCAAAAAAAAGAATAGAGACAAAGCCCTAGCAGCTCTAACTTGGAAATCTAGAAAATAAACTTCCAGTGTGTGAAAAAAAACATCATTTCCTGCCGTTCTTCTAACAAACACTCTAAACTCTTCTCACTTTTAATTGACGCCAAGAGACACAGCACAACATCCCCAAAACTTGGAAGGGCAGAACACCATCACCACCTCCAGACCAAGGGAACAAAGGTGGAAAGGGGAGGTGACAGCCGAAAGGCTGAGATCAGGTATAGAAACCGAAACAGGTGGGTCTGCCCAGATGGAACCAGATAGGCGAAGAAGACACTAGAAATTCTCCGGCTTCTCCTTTCCTCCTGCGTGCCAGTCTTGCCAGTTTCTTTTCGTCCCCAACCAGCTGGAGGCCAGCTGACACCAGGGCTTGGGGAACGTGGCCTGCAGGGGTCATCCTGCTACGAAAAGCAAAGCGGGGGCTGGAGCTGACAGCGAACTGGCCACGGGCCGCCCAGGAATTCCAGCAAGGCCACAAACCTACCATGACTTGGGGTATCAAAGGGGAGTCAGGGACAGCTACTGAAGAGGAGAAAACACAGGGGTCAGAGACCTGGCAAGTCAGACCAGAGCTGGCCAGAAGGCAGGGCCTGGGAGCCGGGGCTAGGCCAGCCTCTGGTGTGGACAGGGTCACATGCCCATGGCTCACCGTGACAGGGCCTTCCGCCTCCCTCTGAACGGAGCCGTGGGCGTCTCAGGGTTGGCAGGCCGGATGGATGGCAAGCGGACTGGCAGAAAGGCATACAGGGGAGGGCACAGTTACATGCGACAACATAAGGCTCTCAAGGGACTTAGCCTGGAACATGCCAGAGATCACGGCCCAGAAGGGCCTGGTCAGGAGCGGGTGGTCAAAGGGGCCCACAACCTCATCTATGCTAGATTTCTTCTCTTTTTAATGTTTATTTATTTTTGAGAGAGAGAGAGACAGAGATAGAGACAGAGTGTGAGTGGGGGAGGGACAGAGAGAGAGAGGGAGACACAGAATCCAAAGCAGGCTCTGGGCTCTAAGCTGCCAGCACAGAGCCCAACATGGGACTCAAACCCACGAGCTGTGAGATCACGACCTGAGCTGAAGTCGGACACTCAACCGACTGAGCACCCAGGCGTCCCTGTATTTCTTCTTTTTCAAGGGGGTGGAAATATAGAATTGTATGTACAAGTTAAAAATACATTTTTTAAGAAGGAAAAAAAAAACCAAGAACAGGCAAAGGAACGGTTCTTCCTCCGACACAGGAAGAAGTAAGATCCAACCGAGGTAAGGAAACTTTTTAAGGTGGAACAGAAGGAACCTGGGGCAGCTGGCCGCCTGCCTTCCGGACGGCAAGAGAATTAGCACAGTTGTTACTACAAAAGGGCCGGCCAATCCCCTCGGAAGGACCAGCTTTCTGGCCTTTTCATCATGAAACAAAACTTCATATTTGAAACCAACTGAGCTTCTAACTGAGAGCAACCATGGTTACCGCTGCTCAAAAAATTGCTATTTTCAGAGTGTCATAGTTTCCCTGGACTAGATTCAACACTTTATTTCCAAGAAATGAAGACACATACCATTTAATGTTGTTCAGCAGGTGTTAATAACCCCCCATTTTTACACACCTGTGGAGCAAAACCAAGTGAATGCTCCAGAGTAAAAAAAAATCCAAACGACGGTACCGGTACTGAGGCCCAGGGCAGACCTGCCCCGGGAAGGCGGACGAATCAGCCACTTTCTAATCAAGATACTGGACCAGCGATCATTCTTCCCTTCAAATTACACGGGAGAGGATGAGCCCTGGAAATCCGCTCTCTACTTCTTTAGAAGCTACAGAGATTCAAAAATTTGAAAACGGAAGGCCACGCGATGCCCCTCGGGGCGCTTCGTGAACACCCGCGGCCCGGCCGGCAGACAGAAAACCAATGACACACGTGTAACTGTGCCCTTGCTCACAACTCCCCTCGCCTCCTCGCATTTGCGGGTCATCACATTAGGATCAGGCAGCTGTCAGGCCCAGAGCCTCCATTTTCCTCCTCCTCCTCTACAGCAAACAGCAAAGAGGCCCAAGCAGGAAACCCGATGCGGGCAGCACCCGGAGGCCTCTGGCCTGAGACACAGGAGTCCAAGCCCAGGCCTGTGGGGAAGACCGGGCTTCCTGATGCCTTCATCACTCTGCCTCTGTCCCAGAGGGTGCCAGGAGACCAGCCGGGGTGGGAGCTGGGTCGTTTTCTTTCCCAATCCTCTGTGCATACAACATATGAAAACACGACAAAATCACCGTCTGTGCTAAGCTTTAAATGTGTCATCAGACGTTATACGAGTTCAAGAAGAAGCCAATTGGCAGTGCAGTCTTTTCTGATTTTTGAAAGACAAGAACTGATGATCTCTGGCTTCAAGAAGCCCCTGCTAAAACATCCAAACGTCAGGACTAACTTCTTCTCGCTACCATTAATTGGGTTACACGAGGAAACTGCGTGACCGTTTTTCTCACGATCACCTCACGGGAACCCTGCCACAAATCTGTGAGGTGGGACGGGCAGGTGTCATCACCGCATTGACTAAAGCCCTCATTCCAGATCGATTCCTCACCTCCAAACCACCTGTCTCTCCATTTACAAAGTCCGCGTCTAACCTGGGTGTGTCCGTGCCTGGTTAGCTCTTTGTGGCATCAGGTTTCCCCAAGAGAAAGGTGATGGCCATGGCTTTTAGGCCCGTCTCCATGAATGAGGGAGAGCATGGGGGTCACACCGACCCACCTGTCTCACCTCCTGTCTCATTTCTTCCCTTTATGCACGACTTACTTGCTACTATTGAGGAAACCAAAGAAAAAGCTATTTTGAACTTTCCAAATCATCATTCTCACCCATTCTCACCCCCAAATTACAACTTGTGGTCTGGCCAGGCTCACAAAATCAAGGACAAACCACAGACTGGGAGAAGACATCTGCACTGCGTTTAACCAACAAAGAATCAATAATGCAGACTGTATAAAGCATTCTACAGAGGAACAGGAAAAAGACCAACAACCCAAGAGGAACTTGGCCAATAATGCGAGCAAGCCACTCGGAGAAGAAGAAAATTAAATACAACAAACATATGAAAATATCCCCGCCTCACTAGGACAGTACTCTGGAAAATGTAAATTAAAAACAAAATTAGATGCCGTTTCCCATATGACAAATTAGCACAGGCTAAAACAGCATTCATTGCTGGCCTCAACAGTTGGGAAAGTGATGTAGAAAGATGGAGTGAGGCTGGGCGCCTGGCGGACTCAGTTGGTTAAACTTCCAACTTCCGCGCAGGTCATGATCCCGTGGTTCATGAGTTCAAGCCCCGCGTCGAACTATTAAACAGTATTAAACAGTAAGAAAGTAAGAAAGAAAGAATACCAATAATACACAACGCTTTCAGAAAACAGGAAGAAGGGAACATCCAGTTTGTTTTACGAGCCAGCATAACCCCGATAGCAAAACCAGATGAAGACATTAGAGAAGAAAATTACAGAGGCGTCTGGGTGGTTCAGTTGGTTGACAGCCAGACTTCAGTTCAGGTCATGATCTCACGGTCCTTGGGTTTGAGCCGTGCGTCGGGCTCTGTGCTGATAGCTCAGAGCCTAGAGCCTGCTTCGGATTCTGGGTCCCCCCTACCTTTCTCTCTCTGCCCCTCCCCCGCTTGTGTGGCGCTCACACTCTCTCACTCTCTCTCTCTCTCAAAAATAAATAAACATTAAAACATTTTTAAGAAGAAGAAAATTACAGAGCAGAACTCTCAGGAACATAGGGAGATTAACCAATTATATACAGTAATACATGCATTAAAAAAATAATAACAGGGGCGCCTGGGTGGCGCAGTCGGTTAAGCGTCCGACTTCAGCCAGGTCACGATCTCGCGGTCCGTGAGTTCGAGCCCCGCGTCAGGCTCTGGGCTGATGGCTCGGAGCCTGGAGCCTGTTTCCGATTCTGTGTCTCCCTCTCTCTCTGCCCCTCCCCCGTTCATGCTCTGTCTCTCTCTGTCCCAAAAATAAATAAAAAACGTTGAAAAAAAAAAATTAAAAATAAAAAAAAAAAAAATAATAACATTATGACCAAACGAACACGGGAACACAAGGAACACAAGGTTGGTCTAAGATTTAAAAGAAATCAATCGACCTATCACATTAACAGAATAAAAGAGAAAAACTATATTCCATCTCAATATACGCAGAAAAGGCATTTCACAAAAACCAACACCCAGTTACGATAAAAATTCTCAGCACACTAGGAGTAAAGGGGAACTTTCTCGACCTGATAACGAGTATGCAAAAGACGGAGTGGAGCAGGAAAATTTGTGGAATGCACTGGGAGGGGGAGGCCAAAATGCAGGAGGAGAGTCTGGAATGTGGGGTCTTGCGCTGGGAGTAGAGTGTGTTCCAGAAGGGGAGATGCTCTACTGCATTGCATGTGGCTGAGGTGGAGAAAGTTGAGGACAGAGACATTTCTGTGGTCACTGGTGGCCTTGTAGACAGCAGAACTGCTGCACGGGTCCCTCCGCCTTTTACTTGCCACACTGTTCTTCGTGTACCTTAGAATTATTTCACATACTTCCACTCAAGAACAAAGCAAAATAATCAACATGTTAACAAGTTCCAGAAAAAGGCAGAGCTTACTGGGCTTTCCTTAGGCCCACTGACTGATGCTGAACCTAAGACTCTGATAGGTCTATTTAATACGATAGAAATCCCAGGGTTTAGAATAAAGCTGGCAGGGCACCTGGGTGGCTCAGGCAGTTAAGCATCTGACTTCGGCTCAGGTCGTGATCTCACGGTTCATGGGTTCGAGCCCCGCGTCGGGCTCTGTGCTGACAGCTCGGAGCCCGGAGCCTGCTTCGGGTTCTGTGTCTCCCTCTTTCTGCCCTTCCCCTGCTCATGCTCTGTGTGTGTCTCTCTTTCTCAAAAATAAATAAACATTTAAAAAAAGAATTAAAAAAAAAAAAGAATAAAGCTGGCACTCAATGACTATATAGTGAATAAATGAATGAATACATATGTCAGACCCTGTTGTGATTCCAGATTAGATAGTCCTTCCCTCCCTAGAGTGAGGACCATTGAACTTGACCTGAATCCTCCCCTGCTCCATCTCTGGAACTAGTCCTGACACTGGGAATGGATTTTAAAACAACAGGAAGCTCAACAGGTTTTCATGTTGTTGACAGTTACAGCGAGATTTGTTTCTCTTTTGCCATATCACTTAAAAACCGGCTGGACACGTTTTCACCAAGTTTGGAGTGCTAGACAGGATGATCTGACTTAAATATGGCTTATGAAAATTAACAAGGAGTTAATTTCAGCAGAACCTGGACGATGCCCCAAAAAGCTCATCATCTCAAACAGAACAGCTGAAAGTCAGAAACAAAGCGAGCCCTAGATGCACTGTAAACCAAATAGCAAAGGGTGGTTTTAGGGGCGACCTGGGTGGTTCTGTTGGCTAAGTGTCCACTTTGGGTCGGGTCTTGATCTCACAGTTCATGAGATCGAGCCCTGTGTCGGGCTCTCTGCTGTCAGTGCAGAGCCTGCTTGGGATCCTCTGTCCCCACTTTCTCTCTCTCTCTCTCTCTCTCTCTCTCTCTCTCACACAAGTAAAAATAAACATAAAAAGAAAAGACTTTAAGTTTAAAATAAAAAAGTGGTATGAGGCAGCCACCAAATCATAGGATGGGTAAGAAGATGTAACTGGGTGCAGTGTGCTCCAGGCCAAAGAGAGTAGGGTTCACTTATTAAATGGCAGTGACTGACCTCCCAGAGTAAATCAAATCAATGTAAATAATAACCACATGGGACGCCTGGGTGGCTCAGTCAGTTAAGCGTCTGACTTTGGCTCAGGTCATGATGTCACATCTCAGCTGACAGCTCACAGCCTGGAGCCTTCTTCCAATTCTGTGTCTCCCTCTCTCTCTGCCCCTCCCCCACTCACACTCTGTCTCACTCTCAAAAATAAACAAAAACAAAATTTTCTTTTAATTTTTTTTTAAATTTTTTTAATGTTTTTATTTATTTTTGAGACAGAGAGAGACAGAGCATGAGCAAGGGAGGGGCAGAGAGAGAGAGGGAGACACAGAATCTGAAGCAGGCTCCAGGCTCTGAGCTGTCAGCACAGAGCCCGACGCAGGGCTCGAACTCACGGACTGTGAGATCATGACCTGAACTGAAGTCGGATGCTTAACCGAGCCACCCAGACGCCCCCCAAAAAAATTTTTTTAATAAAATAAAATAATAATCACAGCTAACACTTATGAAGGGATTATTGTCATGTCACACACATGTACCATCTCATCTAACCCACACAACAACCCCATGAGGCAAGGATTGCTGTTATCCCTACTTAAAAAAGGAGGAAAGGGGGCGCCTGGGTGGCTCAGTCGGTTAAGCGTCCGACTTCGGCTCAGGTCATGATCTCACAGTCCGTGAGTTCGAGCTCCGCGTCGGGCTCTGTGCTGACAGCTCAGAGCCTGGGGCCTGTTTCAGAGTCTGTGTCTCCCTCTCTCTCTGCCCCTCCCCTGTTCATGCTCTGTCTCTCTCTGTCTCAAAAATAAATAAACGTTAAAAAAAAAAAATGTTTTTTTAAATTTTAAAAATGAGGAAAATAGGATTCAGAGCCATGAAATGACTTGTGCAAGGTCACTCAGCAAGAAGGCGGCGGAATGCGGTTCAAATGCAGGTTGTCCAGCTCCTGGATCCAGCCTGACTTGGCCTCCAGTTACTATAGGGGTCTCTGTTTTGTCCCTTGGGTCTGAGGAGCTCTGGGCCTGGAGCTCTGCCTTGGGCTTCCTCTGGAACATCTCATCCCATCCAAGGGAATCAGAATCCCACCTACACCCCCTCAACCACCTGTACCCTATCATAAATGTACAATTTTGCCATAAAAGCTTACACCTTCGGCAATTTACATGCACTCGCTAATTGTTCAAAATAAGTTGGCGTGTAAAAAAATCCATCAGATAAATCTAGTTAAAGAACCACAGCAAGAATCATTCAGCGAGAATGATACTTTAGGCAAACAGCCAGCTCACTCTGCACCGTCCCTTTCTAATAAACACAGCAGCGATGATGGAAAGCAACGTCTGGGGAAAATAACACCCGACAGAAACCAGGAAGACGAATACTTTTGACTATTAAAGTGGAACGCTGATCTCTGCATCTGACACTATAAAGTTATGAACTCTTCAATTGACAAAGAGCCGTCGTAACTTGACTTCCTTTTTAGGAATACCTCTTGCCAAAGTCAGTTCAGCATCAATTTTCAAACCAACTGTGACAACTGACGCGCGTACCTCTCTGAAATCGTGACAAAGAACTGGGAGGTGGCAGGTATGGGCCCCAGCAGGTTAATCACAGCAGCAGCCACTGGGAGTGCCAGTGCATGTTTAACAACTGCCTCTCTGGAGGAACAAGCCCAGATTTGGAGCACTTGCTGATTTCCAGGGTATGAATTTCCCGCCGTGGCTGGATTTCAAGCTACTGAGGTGACCGATAAACACGGAGTTGGGCAGAGATGGGCACAGTGGGCTCTCAGGAGATGTTGTGAACAGGGTCCAGCCAGCCGCTCGCGATCGCCAATATTTATGGGTTACGTACTATGTGCCAGGCATGCGCTAAGTGCTTCACAGCTATCCTCTTTGAATCCTTGTAACAGGCCAATGGGCAGGTACCGTTTTATTCTCATTTTACAGATGAGAGAAAACTAGGTCTTAGAGAGGTTGAGTAGCTAGTCAAAGGGCACACAGCTGGCAAGCGTTAAGAGCTGGCATTCAAATCCTGGCCATCTGGCTCAGTGGTCCATGTTGTCGACCCCTCTTTAACCCTGCCGCTCTGTAAGTGGTTAAAGAAGATATCGCGATCATCCCCACCTCGTTCTACAGATGACACGTTGCTAAAGAGTAAAGAGTAAGCTTTGGGGGTAACGGGCAATGGGGTAAAAGGGACTGACTCGCAGCAGCCAAGGAAGGGCCTTTCTCTTCCTCTTCCGGTAAATTTAACTTTGTCCTTCAAAACCCATGCCAGACGTTTCCTCTTTAATGGAGCCTTTCCCAACTGTCCCAGAGACACTACTCCCCAGATAGCTTTTCCTTGCAAAAATTTTAAGTTTTCCCTTGTGAGATAACCATGCTCATTAAAGAATATCAAAGGGAACAGCAAATATCAAATAGAAAGCAGAAAATCTCTTGTGGCCCCACTTCCTCCCCACAGCATTTGATCCATATTTGTTCTACGGGATTCAGCCCCCTACACGGTGACTATCTATTATGTGTTTCACTCTCACGGGACGGTGAACTTCTGAGAAGATGTCCCGTGTTACCAACATTTGCAGCTACATTTAGCCCCACCCCCACCCCCTCTCCGTCCTCATCCCTGCACAACACCAGACACGTGGCTGCCCCCCCCACCACCGGCCCCATTAACCCAGATGCTTCATCATGTCTTCTGACGCGGAAAAGGAAACGCTAAGCTTCTGTGGTTATCTTCGAAGCTGTCGTAATCTTAACCAAAATCGGTTTTCTTCGTTTGCCTTGAACACACTGACAACGTTCTTGCCGTCCTCGGTGGGGCGGACGGGGGGGGGGGGGGGGGGGGGGGGGCCGGCCTTGCAGCAGGCATCTTTCCTTACCTGCATCCCTCTCATCTTCTGGAACCGTGCAATGGTGTCGCTGATGGTGTATACGCGCACGTGGCCCATGTGCAACTTTCCGGAAGGGTAAGGGAACATGGAAAGCACGTAAAACTTGGGCTTTGATTTCTGGGAAAAGAATGACAAAGAATGACAGTGAGTATATCTTAAGCATTTACGGAGACCCTGCGTGCACACAGTATTTTGGCACTGTACTCAAGGTAAATAATTTAACATTTTTTAAAGTTTCCTTAAAAAACAAAAACAAAAACAAAAACAAAAACTGGGGCGCCTGGGTGGCTCAGTCAGTTAAGTGTCCGACTTCGGCTCGGGTCACGATCTGGCGGTTTGTGAGTTCCAGCCCCGCGTCGGGCTCTGTGCTGACGGCTCAGAGCCTGGAGCCTGCTTCGGGTTGTGTGTCTCCCTCTCTCTGTGCCCCTCCCCAGCTCGTGCATGTGCCCGCTCTCTCTCTCTCTCTCTCTCTCTCTCTCAAAAATAAACATTAAAAAAATTTTTTTAATATTCCCATAAACTGACAAACATGTCAAAAAACAAAATCCAAAGCCCAAGTTTAAGCTAAACAATGTCCAAAATAATGCCAAACAACCCCAAAGTGCTAATTACCCATATATATTTTCAATCCTTTTTTCCCTCTCTTTCAAAAGCTTCTCTTTTAAGACAGTTTCTATCTAGGTCTTAAAGAACTTATGTTTTTCCAAATGAAGCTCTAAGACACATTTCCATGTAATTCAAGGACACGGGAGTTGAATCACACAGATGTGACATCTCAAAAAAAAAAAAAAAAAAAAAAAATGGAGCCCTTCCTAAATTCCCTGTCGTTGCATTCAGACTCAGAGTTAGCAGTTAGAGCAGGACTCCTGAGGCACAAGTTTGGGTCCTGGGTTTCTCTGCTGTACTGCGAACTCATCTTTCAACAGACAAAGTTGAAGTGAGAAAGTGATGAGAAAAACATAGACAACAAGGCAAGGCAGTTTCTGTCTTCCCAGGGGCGAGCTACAGCCAGCCTCACGCCAGGGTGAGAGAACCTTCTAGCTGCTGAAGACACGGCTTCATCACGAGAAACAGAAAGAGCCTACGTGCATCTGAACGGAGTGAACACCAGTCACTTAACCGGTTCCTAGTTAGGGGTCCGTGTTTCAAGGGCACGGGCTGGGTTTCAGTCATCTCCCTCTCCCTAAACCCCCCTCCCCTCATTCTATCCCCCCCATCCCCCGCCTCCAATCCCAGCAGGAGCTTAATATCTGGCCTCCACAGAATGCTTTAAAGGGCAATTTTTTCCCAGCTACACGAATCCTGTCCAGGCGACGGGCGCATTCCCCCTACCCAGCCTACATCCATCCCCTCCTGGCAGGGCTCTCAGAAGAAAGGCATAAAAGGTACCTGCTTCTGTTTGGTCTCTGAGGGCGGGGACCTTCTGATATTACCACTCTTTTATTTCTTTCTACCTTCTGTTTTTCTCTTTCTGTCCTTCCTCCCTTCCTCCAGCCCTGCTAGAGTTCTTCAAGGCTTTGCTTCTCCAAAAGTAATGAAAACAAACGCAAAACAGAATATTCGTGACCATTCCTTTGTGTACAGAGGTGGCCGTGGTATATTTGCTGCTACGTATTTGCATGGCTGATCATGGACACGGCCAGCTATAATCGGGGGAGCAGAGGAAACAAGAAATCAGGGGATTTCCAAATCTCACTTGACCCATTGCTTTTTTTTTTTTTTAATTTTTTTTTTTTTAACGTTTTATTTATTTTTGAGACAGCGAGAGACAGAGCATGAACGGGGGAGGGGCAGAGAGAGAGGGAGACACAGAATCGGAAGCAGGCTCCAGGCTCTGAGCCATCAGCCCAGAGCCCGACGCGGGGCTCGAACTCACGGACTGCGAGATCTTGACCTGAGCCGAAGTCGGACGTTTAACCGACTGAGCCACCCAGGCGCCCCTTGACCCATTGCTTTAAAGTTCCTTCAGCAAAGAAGCTCAACCAACCTTTGACAGGACCTCTCACGTGTGGCAAAATAAACTAGAATTTTCTCTGTAAGGCCCATCCTCCAAAAACTACCAGTGAGTGGTAAGTCGAGCAGCCTGATGGAAGAAAAGGGAAAAGAGAATCCATAGGAGTCTGGATAACACCCAAACCAGAAAATCATGGAATGCTCAAGTGGCAACCACAATGGATTTCCATAAATGGA
Organism: Panthera leo; assembly: GCF_018350215.1. NCBI lineage: Eukaryota > Metazoa > Chordata > Mammalia > Carnivora > Felidae > Panthera > Panthera leo. The sequence goes on along the minus strand of NC_056680.1, from coordinate 15,084,172 downwards.
CAGAAAGCTGCACACTGATCAGACTTGAACTGGAAACCGCAGATCCGTAACCGTCAGGAAAACCTCAGGAGACGGGCCCTGCAGTTTGGACCGTCTTTAAGAAGGAAAGTGACATGCGGTGCCTGGGTGGCTCAGGAGGTGAGGCGTCTGACTTCAGCTCAGATCATGATCTTGTAGTTCGTGAGTTCGAGCCCCACGTCAGGCTCTATGCTGGCAGCTCAGAGCCTGGAGGCTGCTTTGGATTCTGTGTCTCCCTCTCTCTCTCCTCCTCCCCTGCTTGCGCTCTGTCTCCCTCTCTCTCTCAAAAATAAATACATTAAAAAAAAAAAGAAGAAGAAGGAAAGCGACAGGTAATCCTCTCAGTGTAAACCAGTCCCTCAAAGGAGGTGCAAGGCCTTACTCCGTCACTGGGTGCAGAAACAGAAGTAAGCAAAACTGTCCACTCCATTCAAATCACACTGCTTCTCACAATGGATTAGGTTTATTGCCTTTTCTTTGGGAATATTTAGGGACGTGGGAAAACAGCTATTACAGAGTTCTTGGGGATCTGAAAAATCAATAAAATCCTTGATATAAACCATTTCTCATTTTTCCTTTTAAGTTTTTACATTAAGCCTATTTTTCTTTTATTATAACCACCTTGTTTTCATTTTAGTGATATTTATTGATTTTTATATTATGTTTATTTAACCCTCGATCTTGCCCCAAACATTTTCCACATACGGCTTCTTCATGAGTGTCTCCTTTCTGTAGGTCTGTCCCACAAAGACTTAATTCATAGCAGAATTGAGTGATTCATTACATACCAACGAAGCCAAACCCCGAAACTGAGCTTATGGAAGGTATATAGAAAAGCAGTGCTAGCAAAAGTCTTTGATATTTATGACTATTTTTGTTTATTGCAGAAAAGGTATCCAGCTTATGTAGTGACCCTGCCTTTCGCTGTTCTGTGTGAATTAAGTCATTTTCCTCCGTGATAATGAAACGAGCTCTCTATCCTCTGGGGATGGCAAGAAGGAATTATGGGAGCGTGTGGTATAACTAAGCAGGAATATGATTGAAAGGGAAATTTTCGTAATTATATAAAAGTGTAAGAATGTAAGCCTTTAAAAGAAATTAAGATCACAAGCAACGGGAACAGGATGGTTTTTATAAGTGGGACCTATTATTTTTGTCAGCTTCTGACGTCAGGAGAAAGAGAACTTCTGCCTCTTTATAGATTAAGTTCCAGAGCTGTTGCTGAGCCCAAAGGGGGCGGACAGAAGGACCCGGGAGCCCTCATTCTGGCCCTGGCCTCTCTACTAGCTGTGAGACCTTGGGCAAATTCCTCTGCCTTTCTGGGCTCAGTTCGCACTCTGTGCGTCAAAGGTGAGGCAACAGAAGGTCCCAGGCATGTATCTCAATAAATTACCAAACCTCCCTCTGAGCCTGTTTTCTTACCCTCCAAAAAATCCCCAGGGTTGTTGTTTCAGGATTAAATGAGGTAATGAATGGAAAGATAGTGCCTGACATGGAGTAAAATCCTTATTAAGTGGAACTTCTTTTAATACTGAAGATCCCGACGATAATGGCAAGACATTCGTCTCCTAGACACTCACCTGGGGGTATTTCGAACATATCTTTTTTGATCTTTTTTTAAAAGTTTATTTATTTTTGAGAGATACAGAGAGAGAGAGAGAGTGCGTGTGTGCTCACGTGTGCAGGGGAGGGGCAGAGAGAGAGAGAGAGAGAGGGAGAGAGAGAATCTCAAGCAAGCTCCAAGTTGTCAGCACCCGGGCCTGACACGGGGCTCAAACCCACAAACTGTGAGATCATGACCTGAACCGAAACCAAGAGTCGGGCGTTTAACCGACTGAGCCACCCAGGTGTCCCTCAAATATATCTAAGACCAGAGTGAGGACAATTAAGCTTCAAAGTCCACTGACATCCAGGGGCGCCTAGTGGCTCAGTCGGTCAGGTGCCTGACTCTTGCTTTCAGCTCAGTTCACGATCTCACAGTTTTGTGAATTCGAGCCCCACATCGGGCTCTGCACTGGCCGTGCAGAGCCTGCTTGAGAGTCTCTCTCTCTCCCCCTCACTCTCTGCCCCTCCCTCCCTCGCTCTGTCTCTGTCTCTCTCAAAATAAATAAATAAACTTAAATCCACCAACATCCGGTTGTATTCTTTGTTCCCGACAAAGACACCACACATTTTTATCTTCTTGTACCTTTTATTTAGGTGACATTTCCGCTTGTAAAATGTGTTCGGCCACATCTGCTCATCTGATTTTCAAAACAACTCCGTGAGATAAACAATGCGAAGAATCTGAGGATCAAAGAGGTTACGTGACAAGGCCGCGAGCACGCTGAGGTCTCGAGGCCGAGCCAGCAACACTGCCCAGGTTCCAGAGCCCGGGTCCCAGATCCATCATATAGCACCTTCTCCACCTGCCCACTCCCCATCCAAACCCTGAAAGGGTGCCACCAGGGGATCACCCATGATATCCCTTCAGCTACTTCTGCAATTACGGATACACAGTGTCTTGTGATCCATCTAATTTTTTTTTTTTTTAACCACACAGTACTTAAGAAGAAGGAGGCGCCACAACATCAGTAAGCTCCAACTTTAAAATGTCTGGAAGCCACTAAAGGATAATCTAAACCAAAAAGAAAAGCGAATTTTACTCTCCTCGTTCAGAAGCAAACTGCTCCCTAGTTCGCTTCCAAAATACATTTAGGCACATGAGTCTGGTCATGTTGATGTGAAGGTTCTTCGCGTCCTGACGAGGCGGAAGTCGGGCTTTCACGGTACAATCACGCGTTATACTCAAACCTTCTTTTTTATCGTTCCACTTGTTACCCACCGCACCTCTCTCTAACCAATGCCCGAAACCATCCTTCGCTTTAACACAAATAACTACCCCGGCATGTTTCATAGTGATCACGCTCACGGAAGGAATGAGTCTAAAAAGAGTGAGGATCAGGAGATGGGAAACAGCCAAGTCTAGCCAAGAGCACTTTGGCGCAGTTGTATTTACTCACCTGCTTGCCTTTGGCCCCATCTCTTTAACTACATGTAGAAGGTTTGTATTATTCGGTAACTATTACAAAGGGATGGTCGGGGCGCCTGGGTGGCGCAGTCGGTTAAGCGTCCGACTTCAGCCAGGTCACGATCTCGCGGTCGTGAGTTCGAGCCCCGCGTCAGGCTCTGGGCTGATGGCTCGGAGCCTGGAGCCTGTTTCCGATTCTGTGTCTCCCTCTCTCTCTGCCCCTCCCCAGTTCATGCTCTGTCTCTCTCTGTCCCAAAAATAAAATAAAAAACGTTGAAAAAAAAAATTTTTAAAAAAACAAAAAAAACAAAGGGATGGTCACAATTTAAGAGTAAACGACCTTACGGCACTTGGCTCTGATCAGATTCACCATTTCATGTAACAAATGACATCTCCCATTTGTTATTTTGACCAGCAGCAAGAGGTGAGGGTTACCACGTCCAAGAGGAATCCCTGAGAGGCTGGACTCCTAGACAAGGAGCCAGCCTCCAACACGGCGCCCCCTGGAAACTGGCTACAACCAAACACTAGACACAATTAATTACTCAAGTACGGTGCTGAGCTGATACATCCTGGGCGGAAGCCAAGGATTCACTACCTCACACATCTGTCACTGCAAGCCTGGGTCCCAGCCCCCCAGATCACACCAGGGAAGGGCTGGTACCTCCCAACCCATGATGGCTAGAGGCCAACATCATGCCAGGGGAGAGGAAGGTACTTCCCAGAATATGCAGATTAAACTTCCACAGGTGAGGGGCGCCCGGGGGGCTCAGTCGGTTAAGCATCCAACTTGGGCTCAGGTCACGATTGCACGGTCGGTGAGTTCGAGCCCCACGTCAGGCTCAGTGCCGACAGCTCGGAGCCTGGAGCCTGCTTCGGATTCTGTGTCTCCCTCTCTCTCTGCCCCTCCACTGCTTGTGTTCTGTCTCTCTGTGTCTCTCTCTCTCCCTCTCTCTCTCTCAAAACACATAAACATTAAAAGAAAATTTTTTTTAAAGAATGCTTCTCATATTTAAAAAAATAACAATAATAATAAATGTTTTAAATAAGTTCTACAGGCGAGGGGTCCAGGGGTACTCCTGGAACCTCACATCTGACCCTGCTGGATCACCAGGTGCGCTGGCCCGCAATGGACCATGAAGAACCTAACACCTGCTAGGGCCTCACTCTCGCTCACTGCTATTCGCACCGTCCCTGGTTGAGAAGAAACCTGAAGCACAGATTCAGTTGGTTCAAGGTCACACACTTAATACCTTATTTGAACTCGGGCGATCTGACTTCAGAATCCAAGTTCTTGGCTCCTCTTCTCTACCCCCTCAAAATCCCTCAGAATACTCACATCAGCTTCTGATATCTTGGAGGTTTCTTCTTTTATTCGTTTATGCCACCAATTCTCGACATCCTTCCTCGTCTGCAACGTGTACTCTTTCGTCCACGTCCCCGTGGCACTGTAAATACCTCTGGCACATCCCGGGATTACTCTCCTTCCTCTGCTGATGATATCTGGCCCACCATTTAGCTTGCTTTTCAGGAAACATACATAGAAACCCAGTCTCCGCCAAGCAGAAGCCATTCTCCAGAAGGTGGGAAGGCCCTGAGAAAGAGGGCAGAAAGCTCTTTTAGGAACTGCCCAGAACTCTCTCCCGTTCAGCACAGCCCAGCATTCCCTGCGCATTCACATGCTTTCATCTTAGGCTCTTGACGGTTTCCTTCCCTGAAAATGTCACATTAGAACTGCAACTGAGTTGGGCTGCCTGGGTGGCTCAGTCAGTTGAGCGTCTGACTTTGGCTTAGGTCATGATCTCACGGTTCGTGGGTTCGAGCCCCACACTGGGCTCGCTGCTACCAGCACAGAGCCCGCTTCGGATCCTCTGTCCCTCTTTCTCTCTGTCCCTCTCCCGCTCACGCTGTCTCCCTCAAAAAAAATTAAATATTAAAAAAAGAAAAGAAAAGAAAAGAACGTCAACTGAGCTAAACACAAACTTTTAAATGGAAAATATAACATGGTCAAGGTTCCCAAACACCAAACATACAAAACTCCCACAGGAACGAATGGAGACTACCTCCTGGGCCAGCTCCTGCCACAGCCTCACAGGGTGCATGGGAGTCCAAGGAGCCCCCGCCCTCCCTTCCTTTAGGCCCAGCCCAGGGTCTGTCCAGCAGGCTTCCCGTCCCATCACCCAGGCTTCAGAAGAGCTCCGAGCACATCTTGGCTTGGGCTTAGGCTCAAATGTCAGAAGGGATCTGAACACCCACCTTCTAGCTCCAGAGTCCAGAGACTTGCAGCTATTATTAACACTTTTCGTATGTATTGTAAGTTATATACACCCGTAAGCTGAGCCAAGAAATAACTATCATTTGTAAGAGTGCTTATTCAGTTAGTTCTTCATTCATTTACTAAATATTTATCGACTGCCACTAGGTCCACACACCGTTCTAGGCACGGGGGATACAACAGTGAACAAAACCCAACTCTCTTCTTCCATGGCACTTACATACTAGTAAAGAACAGCAGATAAGAGAAAAACAAGTAAACATAATGGATAATAGCGGTGAGTGCTATGGTGTTTCTGGAATACAACCCACAGGCTGGGGCCCACCAGGACATCTGGCTGCAATTCAAAATTCAGCCGGAACGCTTCATCGGCCTCCTCCAAGGAGGTGAATTCCAAAAATGACTTCATGGAAGCATTTTCACGTTTTATCCCTGTCTAAGAGGTTGAGGTGACAGTCCATCAAATATTTAAGATTTATGACTCAACAGCCTCACCTGCCTGCCTTCTTACATAACCATGCAAAAAAAGCGCCAGAGTGAAGACACAAATGTAAAACCAAGAGAGAAATAAAGGAAGAACCTGACACTTGAAGCTGGTGTTAATTCTTTGATTCTCTCAACATTTTTTCCACACTCACGAGCGTCTGGCCTGTTTTCACACAGGTACCGGGTCACGAACGTTGCCAAGAGAGTCTATCATAGGCTTATTATACAAGTGGGTTTCACGTTCCCATAAAATGGCATCCCAGTGTTGGCATTTTACAAGATGGTCTGCCAAAGTTATTGATAGACCGAGTCTCACTGTACTTAATACCTCTTGCTTCCTTGGGGGTCGAAGCAGAAAGACAACAAGAACAAAACCAAACCTATCCACTGGGCTTGGCTATTCTAAAATATGCAGATGGGGGGCGCCTGGGTGGCGCAGTCGGTTAAGCGTCCGACTTCAGCCAGGTCACGATCTCGCGGTCCGTGAGTTCGAGCCCCGCGTCAGGCTCTGGGCTGATGGCTCGGAGCCTGGAGCCTGTTTCCGATTCTGTGTCTCCCTCTCTCTCTGCCCCTCCCCCGTTCATGCTCTGTCTCTCTCTGTCCCAAAAATAAATAAAAAAACGTTGAAAAATAAATAAATAAATAAAAGCTTTAAAATATGCAGATGGGACTAAAGATATTAGGGTGAATTGTATGAACGTGGTTGAGTATCAGGAACTCCATATGACCAACCTAATATAGAGACGCTTTGTACAGTTAGGGTAACTGCATTTATTTTTAGGGGTTGGGTTTCTACATAATTAGAAGTGTCCACAGGAGTCATGGATTTTACGGCTCCCTTGCTAAGGTATCATCTCCATATCTTTAACAAGCCAAAGACTTCCCAATCAGCAGAAGGCATAGATAGACGCCTGCCACCTCTCTCCTGGACTGCATTCCCTAACAACTCATAGCGAAAGGGTTCCGGGCTATTCTCCCCAACAGAAACAAGGGGAAACAACAAAACTATAGAAATACAAATGAATCTGGAGCGGCTGGGTGGCTCAGTCGGTTAAGGGTCTGACTCTTGATTTTTGACTCAGGTCATGATCTCACGGTTTTCATGGGATCGAGCCCCGTGTCCAGCTCCATGATCACAGCACAGAGCCTGCTCAGGATTCTCTCTCTCCCTCTCCCTGCCCCTCCCACTCCCAAAATAAATAAACAAACATTACAAAAATACAAAATTAACCGGAACCGCAGTCTCACAAGTTTTTGGTTTCAATGCTTGTTAGCCATCGTGAGAAATGAAATCCCAAAGAGAGAAGACAGATCACCCATATGAGCCATACGAAGGGAGGTCATTCTTTCACCGAAAATTCTAATCCTGTCTCTGTAACTTACTCATCATACACCAATCATAAACAACACATACAACACTCCCTGTCTACTCAATGAGAATAAGCTTTCTAAATATGTTTACAGGGGCGCCTGGGTGGCTCAGTCAGTTAAGCGTTCGACTTCAGCTCAGGTCATGATCTCATGGTTCGTGAGTTCGAGCCCCACGTCAGGCTCTGTGCTGACACCTCAGAGCCTGGAGCCTGCTTCAGATTCTGTGTCTCCCTCGCTCTCTGCCCCTTCACACTCTCTTTCTCTCTCAAGAATAAATAAACATAAAAAAATGTAAATATGTTTACATAACACATGGCTCACTGACAACCTCTTCTATACATAAATCAACGGTATAGACTAGAGAATCCTGAAACTGATCTGGGCATTTAAAGAACTTAAAGTTCTTGGGGCGCCTGGGTGGCTCAATCGTTAAGCGTCCGACTTCAGCCCAGGTCATGATCTCGCGGTCTGTGGGTTCGAGCCCCGCATCGGGCTCTGTGCTGACAGCCCGGACCCTGTTTCAGATTCTGTGTCTCCCTCTCTCTCTGCCCCTCCCCCGTTCATGCTCTGTCTCTCTCTGTCTCAAAAATAAATAAACGTTAAAAAAAATTTTTAAAAAAAGTTCATAAGGAAAAAAGCACAAGTAGATTAGAAATTGGAGCCCCATCTCAAAACCACAAACCAGTGTAAATCCCATAAAGATTAAAGAACTTTAAGTATCATAAAACAAGACAAAAATATAGATGAGTATTTAACACATCTTTACAAGGTGCAGGATGTTCTGTCCTGAGGACAAAAGCAACGGAAGAATTCACAAAAACGTTAATAAATCTGACTCTAAAAATGTGCAATGTCAGTATATCAAAACCACTGTGAACAAAAGTAGAAATCAAGCAATGAGCTGACGCAAAATCTTTGCCAAAACGGCAGTAACAAATGGTTATTCTACTCTATGAAGAGTTTACGTATGAAAAGAGAAACATTCAAAACCTAATTTAAAATAATGGGCAAAGGAAAAACAAAGAGATGTAAATGTCTAATAAACATATGAGAAAGTTCAACTTTAGAACTAATCATAAAATGCAAATGAAAACAGCAAGAAAATATTTTTGCTTAACAGACTGGCAAAAACCTGCTAAATGAAAAATGGGCATTTCTATACACTGCTGCTGAAAATGTAAATGGATTCCACCTCTCTGGGGAGCACGCGCGGTAGTAACGCACTAAGACTCTTTAAGAAATGTTCGCGCCCCAAGTTAGGGGAATCCCCTAGACTCAGGGGGACATAGCATACAGTATACTCAGGGCTATCATATGGATAAAATAAAGGAAATTTTCTACTTTTAATGTTTGTGGGCCCTGCTCCTGGGCTCCCGGGGAAAGCTATACTCTAACATATACCAAGGTCAAAGTGATTCCGCAAAACCTCAAAGTATGGGCTCTATTTCTGCCTGAGCACACATCGCACATCTGCCTTATTTAAGAAATAACCAAAAAGGAGCATTCCAAACATAAGGAAAACTTCCCTGGTTCCCATAAGATTAAAGTTATACAGCCCTGCATTTACTAGAGGCATAAGATAAGTTCTGCAACTTTCTAACATGTTCTTTGTCTAAGGATTTGTAACTTTTTATGTAAAAAAAAAAGAAAAAAGTATATAACCCAAACCAAATGTTCCTTGCTAGAGCTTATATAACCCTACACCAAATGTTCCTTCACAGGAGCACTCTCTTGGTGAAGATTGTGTGTGCCAGCAGCTGTCCTAACTTGGCCTTGAATAAAACTCGCTTCCTTTATTTTAGAAATTCTAAAACGTTGGTTCAATTTGCCTTGACAATATACTACAGAACTTCCTGGAGCTCAGCAGGCCCTGCTCTTGGCCGCTCCACCACCAAAGTCCTAAAAAGGGCACTGCCTCTCCTGACAAGGTGCGGCCATTTCATTAGAGGACTATGCTCATTCCATCAATGTGAAAGGCGTGGCTCATGCCTTGTATTTTCAATCAACTTGGCCTTTTCTTCCTTAGCTCTGTTTCATCCAGTTCCTTGCCTCGATGCTTGGAATCCTGTCTTTTCTTCCACACCCTTCCAAAATAACAATCCCCACTCCTCTGCTCGCTCCTCTTTAGAGTCGGTCCTGACCTCATCCTCACTTGGGGCATTTACGGTTGTTTTCTGAGAATGATGGAGGCACCGACAGGTGGTCAGAGAAAAAGCCTAACAACTGGACCCAAAACGACAATCACATATGGACAGAGAAACCTAAGGGAAGAGCAGTACAAGCAAAGAACAGCAGAATACATGGAAGAAGGGCAGGAGGGCATTTGTGTGCACCCCCCACCCCAAAATGTGCAAGAATAGACCAGGGCAAGTGCATCTTAAAGAAAACAAATTTTGTGACCAAAAATACCGATTGTGGCTTCTGCAAGCACCCATTCCCTGTGGGGCCTCGGGCAAATTATCTCCTGTCGGGAATCTCATCTTCTAAGATAAGGAGGTAGACCCACAAGATCTCTGAGAACCTCCGAGCCTCAACATGCAGGGACAATAACCTCTGGGCCACGGAGATGTACCGGATGGCTTTTAGCTGAGTCCAAATCCCCAGGCCAGGAAGCAAAGATCCAGAGATGAATCGGGGCAGGGGAGCAGTAGCAAGGGAACTTGAGTACAAATCTACGTGTACGTGTGTATTCATCTGGGAATGGGATAGGGTCCAGAGCTATCATCAGGGTCCATGGCTCAAAGAGTCTGAAGGCCGGGATCTCGGAGACTTACCCAGATCAGAAATTGCACGGCTCCAGAGCCACCTAACCCAGCCCGCACCTTCCCTTCCTGCCCCTAGCAAGTCGGAACCTCCAGATCCGAGGGCAGAGACCTCCTCGCCCGAGGTGTCTCGTCCCGCTGAGCCCGGGTCTGGACTTTACCTGCTCACAGGCTCTGGCCTGCGGCTCCTCACGCCTCAATTCCCACCTTTAAGCGAACACGGGCCGGCCAGTCACCATGGGCGCCGCCATGTTGGCAGAACAACAACTTTATCGGCAGCGGCCGGCGCAGACACAGACAGGCGGGGGCGGAGCCGGGGGAAAGCGGAGCGGGGCCGGGGCCGAACTCCCGGCAGCCCGTGGGGCGGAGGCGTCGGCGCAGGCGGCCTCGGGCTCCGCCCCCCCGTTCCCGGGCACCGCCTCCTGACTCCAAGCCCCGCCCTCCGGCTCAGTAGTGCACCCCGTCTCTGGCGTCACCAAAACGAGATACCGGGGCTCAGATTACTCCAGTTGCTGCAGAGGAGTGAGGGACATCAGCTTAGTGGCCCCAGAATAAACTGGATGGCAGGTGGTGTAAAGAGCACTGGGAGAGTTCTGATGCCAGGGTTTGAATCCCAGCTTAGCTAAAATTGCCCGCTGGGCTTGGGTAGGTCGTTTGACCTCTTGATCCTTAAATGGTGGTTAAAGAGCTTTCCCCACCATATTCCGTGACTTTATAGCCCTGGGAAGGGAATTATCTGACCGTGATTAGGGGATAGGTGAGCTGGGAGTCAGGAAGGCAGGATTCCTGACCAACCACTTTCCTTGAAGAGTTTTCTGTACCCCCAACCCAACCTCTCCCCCACCCCACCCCCCACCCGCAAGTGTTTCTCGCTACAAAGATGAATCCATGAATGAATTGTAAAGGACCAGTGGTGTTAAAATATGATTTTTAAAAGGGTAAAACCCACATAAAGGAGATTTTTGAAAACCGTATAGATGTGGGCAATCAGGAATACTGAAATGAGTGGTAATCACGCAAAACTGGTGGTTATCCCACAGGACAAAAAAAAAAAGTAATATTTTGAGAACCATCTTTTTCTACAGGGCTGAAATCAAGTGCACCTCTTTCAAACAAGATTCAGCCCATTACTATCCATAATGGATAGTAATTCTACATTTTAACTTCTACTCTTACAGAGCTGAGCAACAGAGGACCAGCAAAGTTACATACTCCTATATATACCCCCCAGACCAGCACTCCAGCCAAGGGATTCACAGGAATCTCTTCTGCCCATTTCCAAGTCTTTAACAACGTTTCCTGACAGTTCAAAATCCAAATGCTTTGCTATTCAAAGTGTGGTCTCCAGACTAGCATCAGCCTCGCCTTAGAACTTGCCAGAAATGTCAAATCTCAGGTTGCACCCAAATCTGCGGCATCAAAATCTGCATTTTAACAAGATCCCCCAGGGGATTTTTAGGCACATTGAAGTTTGAGACTCACTGCCTTAGAATGTGAGAGTTAGAAAGGATCTGGAGAACTCTCTAGACCAGCCTGCTCATTTTACAGATGAATCCACTGAGACCCTGCAGAGCTGACAGTCTAGCTCAAGGTCATAAGCAAGTTAATAGAAGGTTTGCTATTCACCCTGGATCTCTAGCCTGCCAGAATAGTGCCCTTCCCACGTTGCAGAATGGAAGGTCATTAGGACTTTGGACAGCTTCCAGTCCAAAGATTAGGACACTGAGGCCCAGGGATTGGATACAGCTTGCCTGTCTAAAGCCACACAGCCAGTTGACGACAGAGCCAGGATTCCAATCCAAATCTCCTGATCTCTCTACTCCTGATACTAGATGCTTAATTTAAACTGATACCATGGAAGCATTGACTCTCACATTAACAGGCCACACTTAAAGCAATTTAGCCTTCGGGTATGTCATGTTGTATCCATATATAACCAGAGTGTCCTTTCTCTAATTTACCCAAAATGCTAAATTCTAAGTAGCCTCCACCCTTATGTTGGTTCAAAATCTCTCTTTCCTCTTATGAATTAAAGTTAACATTGACATTTCTAGGAGATTATTTCAAATAGAATTTTTCTAAAAGTCATTTGCTTTACTGGAAAGTTGCTATTTTTACATCAAAGAAGACAGTAGCATGAAAGTAAATCCCTTTTGCTCTTAAAGAGCTTGCTGCAACGATACATTATTAAATGAAAGAGACAACTTGCTGGGCTGTGTAGAAAGTTACCCCACTTTGTATTTTTTAAAGAGGCAAGGAAATAAAAGAAATACATTTGTTAGTGTACGCATGGAAAGAAATCTAGAAAAATATGTCGTAAACTATTTCCTGTGATGATCTGTAGGGACAGGGCGGTTCTATGGGCCTTCCTTCTTATGATAGATTTCTGTGTTCCTTTTGCATTTTCTATTTGCTTGTGTGGGAGGCTGAATAATGACTCCCAAAGATATCTAGGTCCTAATCCCCGGAACCTAGGAATGTCACCTTATATGGCAAAAGAGACTTTGCAGATGTGATTAAATTAAGAGTCTTGAGATGAAAAGATTATCGTGGATTATCCTGGGGAGCCCTAAATGCCATCACAGGTGTGCTTATAAGAGAGAGGCAGAGGGAAGTTTGTGACAGAAGAGGAGATGTGAGCACTGAAACACAGAATATAGATTTTCCCATAGGATTCAGCAACTGTGTTTCTGGGAAGATACCCCCAAAGAATTGAAAGCAGGGTCTTAAAGAGCTCGTTGTACATCCGTGGTCATAGAGGCATTAGTCACAGTAGCCGAAAGGTGGAAGCAACCCAAGTGTTTTTGAGTGACGAACGGACGAAATAAAATATGATATATACATACAGTGGAATAGTATTCAGCCTGGAAAAGGAAGCAGATTCTGACACCTGCTACAATATGTTTGAACTTTGAAGACATTACGCTAAATGAAGCAAGCCACTTAAGGACACATAAGAAATAAATCACAGAACGACAAGTGTTACATGATTCCATATATGATATGATACCATATGAACATGAATTAACTGAATGCCACTGATCCGGACACTTAAAAATGCTTCCAATGGTACGTTTTATGAATATTTTACCAGAACGAAAAAGAAAAAGAAAACAGATCCTCTCCCAGAACCTCCAGAGGGAGTGCTTCCCTGCTGACAACTTGACTTTGACCCAGTGAAACTGATGTTCAAGCCACCAAGTTTGTGGTGATCAGTTACAGCAGCCAGAGGGAGCTTCGTAGTTCAGCTTCTATGACTTCGTACGCAGAAAAAAATCAAGACGATCTTTTGTTAAATAAAGAGATTTGATTTGCATCAGCGCAGCCTCCCTTCTGTACCCTCTGTTCATTTCCTTGCCCCTCCCCCCCCCACCTTGTTCTCCCTTCTCTTTGTCTAATACAAAAGCTTGCATGTCAGGAATTTCCAGGAAGGGGAGTCTCCATTTCTTTGACCATTTCTTCCCCTTGGTGTAAAAACAAGACTATTCCTCTATCTTACCTCACGAGGTAAGGCAAATTTACTAGAAATGACCTAGAAGTGCAGGAGTCATAAATAATTCCGGCTTGACATTTATTTCCACGCTTTTGTGACCTTTCCAAAAATAAATCGCTGGGACAGCCGTGTAAATTCTTCCCTGGGCTGTCACGTGGCAGACATTGATTCAGGTCTTCTGGGAATGGCTTTCAGTCATCCATTATGGAGATGAAAGCAAACCCCAAGATTCTTGCTACTATAGGGATTGTTTTTTGGTAAAGAAAAAAAAAAAATGCTCCAGCCCTGATAATTAAATCACTTACGGTGTAGATAGATAGGCTTCTCACCTACACTTCCCCGCGGCATCTGTTCCTCCCTCTTTGCTGATCGTGGCTCCTGGACGTCCCTCAAGAAAACCATCCCTTGCCCCAGTTCTGAGCCATTTAGTCTTGTGGGCGTGACCTCTCATCCCTCAGGTCTGAGGTCTGGCTTAATCCAATCTGTTCATTCCGTCCCCTGACCATGGAGACAGTTCAGGCACGCACTTGACCTAAGCCAGAATTCTCAGAGGGCAGCACAGAAGCCTTCTGCTGGGAACACTAGAACCTGGATTCTCTTTCTTGCTGTGTGGGAATAAAAACCTTAGGAGCTGCCTCAACCGTTCCGGAAGCACACAAGGAGAGCCTGCTAAGACTGGAGGCAGGAGAGGTAACGGGTCCTGTTGCCACAGAAGGATCTGCCGGATCCAGCCCTGCCCGAGGCTCGCTCACCTTTCAACTTCCCACGCACAGGAGCCTGGGAGGCCCTTCGTTGTTCATGCCGATTCAACTGGGGTTTTCTATTTATCGTAACAGAAAGTATCCTGCTAATACCCACCTACCCAACTGACAAGGACATGGCCCATTCTCCTTCCCTCCACATGGAATCGGTCTCCAGGTTTTGTTACCTTTGCCCTCAGGTAGATTTCCCCAGCCCTCCGCTTTTGCCCGGCACAACCCCCCAGCGGAGGCTCCCCTCCCCTTTCACCTGGACCGTTGCAATAGTCTCTTTACCATGTCCTATTTATCTATCTGCCACTGTGGACAGCACACAGTGGGTATTCAGTACATGTCTTTTCAATGCAATCTTTTTTAAATTTTTTTTTAAAAATATTTACTTACTTTGAAAGAGAGAGAGAGAGGGTGAGCATGCAAGCATAGGAGGGGCAGAGAGAGAGAGAGAGAGAGAGAGAATCCCAAGGAGGCTCCACACCGTCAGTGCAGAGCCTGACATGGGGCTCAATCACACAAATCATGAGATCATGACCTGAGCCCAAATCAAGAGTGAGACACTCAACTGACTGAGCCACTCAGGCACTCCTTAAATGCAATCTCTTAAAATTGGCAAGTACATGGGGTGCCTGGGTGGCTCATTCGGTTGAGCATCCGACTTCAGCTCAGGTCATGATCTCACACTCCAGTGAGTTCCAGCCCCACGTCGGGTTCTGTGCTGGCAGCTCAGAGCCTGGATCCCGCTTCAGATTCTGTGTCTCCTTCTCTCTGCCCCTCCCCTGCTCATGCTCTGTCTCTCTCTGTCTCGAAAATAAATAAAAACATTAAGAATTTTTTTTTTTTAATTGGCAAGTACAGGGGCGCCTGGGTGGCTCAGTCGGTTGAACGTCCAACTTCAGCTCAGGTCATTATCTCATGGTTCGTGAGTTCGAGCCCCACATGGGGCTCTGTGCTGACAGTGTGGAGCCTGCTTGGGATTCTCTCTCTCTCTCTCTCTCTCTCTCTCTCTCTCTGCCCTTCCCTGCTCTAGCTCTCTCTCTCTCTCTCAAAAATAAATAAACTTGAAAAAAATAACAAAATCGGCAAGTATAGTCAATCCTCATTATTCACAGATTCCATATTTGTGAATCTATCTCCTCCCTAAAATCTGTGTGTAACCCCCAAAGTCAGTACTCACGGTGCTTTTGTGTTATTCACAGACATACTCAGAGGGGTGAAAAATTTGAGTGCCCCCTCCCAGTCCCACGCACGTTCCCAGCTGAGGTGGAACAAGGTGACAATCTACCTCCCTGCTTCAGCTCTTGTCCTATAAACAGGGCCCTTTTCCCAGGATGTTACGTGCCATGATTTTTGCATTTCTGTGCTCTTCGCTGCTGAGTTCACTGTCTCAAATGGCTCTGGACAGTAAGTGCTAAAGTGCTGGCTAGTGGCCCCGAGCACAATAAAGCTGGGATGTGTGTCTCATGGACAAAGTACGTGTGTGAGGCAACTTTCCTTCGGCCGGAATTACAGGGCTGTGAGTTCAGCGTCAATGAATCAACAACGTATATGAAACAATGTGTCACTAAGCAGAAACCCACACTGGAGAAATTGATCAGCTGACAAAAACTCGAGGACCAGAGTTTTTGGGACCAGAGGCTTTCAGGAACATAACCCTGTATTTTCCTTAGGAGCAAAGCTTCAGTCTTGGCCCATACAGTGCTCGGGTGACTTTTTAGAACAAAATTGCCATGAACGACATGAGTCCACTGTAGATGGAGAGCAAATGGGAGCGGCCCGGCCTTTGTGACGTCATAGTGAGTGGTCAAGAGCACATGCCAGGGGCGGAGACAGCCGGGCTTTGAAGCTCAGCTCTGCGCTGCTTTCAAGATGAAGGATTGTGGGCCAGCTCCTCAGCCCCTCTGAGCCTCAGCTGCTCAGTCTGTAAAATGAGGATTATTGTGCCCACCTGTTAGGTTGCTCGGAGGATGAAAAATCTTTTAATGAGATTATTATGTAAAGTGCTTTGCCAAGTTCCAGACAGAGTGTACAATCAATAAATGGCATTTGTTACTTTTATTGACTGTAAGGAGTTGGTCTATGCACACTGCTAAGTGCCAAGATGGTACAGGAAAGCAATAGATCTCCTGTCTATTACGGGCCCCCTTCAGGCGAGGAGGAAATGGCATGGAATGCGTGTGCATCGGTGATATTGCCACCAGAGAGCAAGCTCCTTGAGGACCGGAACTGAATCTTCAAAAAAACCAAAAATTGTTTTTGTTTTATTTATTTTTTGGAGAGAGAGAGGCAGAGTAGGAGTGGAGGAGGAGCAGAGAGGGAGACACAGAATCCGAAGCAGGCTCCAGGCTCCGAGCTGTCAGCACAGAGCCCAAGGCGGGGCTCGAACTCGTGAACGGTGAGATCACGACCTGAACCGACGTCAGGAGCTTATCCGACTGAGGCACCCAGGCACCCCAGGACCGGAACTGAAGCTTGCGCACACCCTCAGTGACACCTTGCCAAATGAATAAGCTCAGGAGGGAGGCAGATCCGGGGTAGAATCGTAGTGTAGTCACTCGCTGGCTGTGCGACCTTGGACAGATCCCCAACCCTTGCTTTTCCCGCCTTCAACAATAATGGCATTGGCTTTGCCCAGATGGTGTCACAATTAAGTACAACAACCCACGTAAAATGCCTCCCTTGGTGCCTGGCACATGGGGCTTTGGGTAAATGTTTTAGTTTTCTGGACCTGCTGAGGCCAGCCGGCTTCCTTGATTATATCTCAGCTCATCCACTGACCCCTCACACCCTCGTCCTTGGCTCTAAATTCCCACTTTTCCTTGTTATAGTCATGGCTGAGCCTAGTCCCCCATCTGTATTGCAAAACCCCATTGCAGCGGTCCCTACCTCTCTCACCAAAGTCCCCCTCATCATTTTAACAAGTGTCATGGATAATTCTTTAACAGTTCTTGCTGAGCTGAATGAAAGTCAAACGTAGCATTGAGGGGCCAAAGGACTCATGATAATCTTTCCAGAACCAGCGTCAGAAAGGTCAGGAACTAAGAAACTGAGAAAATAGGAAACTAGGAAACTAAGATCAGATGTCTTTCTGAAGGTTGCCACAAAGCAGTCTTGACCTTGAGGGGCCTGGAGTAAAATCAACATTTTCCTAGGTGCCTGATATTAAAAAGCACCCATTTTGGTCATCCCTTCCAGGGTACAGAGTCTTCTGAAAGTGACCTCTTTTGTTGACTTTTTAAATTTGGGGTTTCCCCCCATCAAAAAAGTGCCATTTATTAATAGGGCTTGCGTGTTCATGAGAAAACCCATTTGGAGTGACTCACGCCACAATTATACTTGGACACAGAAGCGGACCTTGGGATTAAGTTTATAATCTGTTCATTACAGGGGAGACAAAGAATCCTTTCCGTTGCTGCAAATCTTCTTAGGCCTTGTGATTGCTTCTAGAAACAGATAATCCTATTTGAAGAAATACTGAATGTATAAAACAGTACAGATGGTCCCTGACATACGATGGTTCTACTTATGATTTTTTGACTTGACAATGGTGAGAAAGCGATATGCATTCAGTAGAAAGTGTACTTTGAATTTTGAATGTTGATATTTTCCCGGGCTAATGCTATGCAGTCTGGTCCTCTCACAGGATGCCGGGCAGTTGCAGTGACCACAGCCCCCAGTCAGCCCCGAGGTCATGAGGGTGAACAACCACCACACTGACAACCATCCTGCACCCCTACAACCTTCCCGTTTTTCACTTTCGGGACAGTATTCAATAAATCACATGAGCTATTTAGCACTTTATTATCAAGTAGACTGTAGGCTCATGTAAGTGTTCTGAGCATGTTTAAATTCGGCCAGCCTAAGCTGTGATGTTCAGTGGGTTAGGTGTGCTACGTGCATTTCTGACTTGGGGCGCCCGGGTGGCTCAGTTGGTCAAGCGTCCGACTTCGGCTCAGGTCATGATCTCACGGATCGTGGGTCGGAGCCCCGTGCAGAGCCTGGAGCCTGCTTCACATTCTGTGTGTCTCTCTCTCCCTGCCCCTCCCCTACTCGTGCTTTTGCGTGCTCTCTCAAAAATAAATAAACAAACATTGAAAAGTATTTTAAAAAATAAATAAATGCATTTGTCGACTTACAACATTTTCAACATGTGATGGGTTTCTTGAGACATAACCCCACAGTAAGTCCAGGAAGATCTGTATTGAATTTAATTTGCCTGGAATATACTCGAATTTGTTATTGCTGGTCTAAGAGTGGGCTATAGGGGACATGGATTTATTTGCAAATGCATGAATGTATCTTGCCCATCTCTTGGTGGTTTCTGCAATTTTAATAAATAAATGTTAATAAGCTCTTATAGCCCCTACACCTCTGGCTTCAATTTGGCCTTTAGTCATACCATCTTTTGGCATCTCTTGCGTTCTTGTACAATTAACTAGCCCTTGAATTTATGTGCACATGTCTTTCCCTCCCAACTAGACAATAAATTAACTAAGCCAACAATCATACTCCTCTGATCGTCGATCAGCAGTAGAGTTTTATACACAGAGAACACAAGTTGTGTGTTACTCCCTAAGGTCCAGCTTAGTGTTTTACAGCCCAAGTTACACAGCAGACAAATAAGAGACAGCATAGGCCTCAGTTTCCCACTCTGCCCAATTTACGGGGTGTAGAGATCTTGTATGTAAAGAATTAACAAGGGCTACGCACACGCAGGGAGCCCGGGAACTGGTGGGCTGATATTAATGGTAACAATAATGCAGTTGCCCCTCAATGTCCTGTAGTGGCTAGCAGGATTTGCTGACAGGTCCTTCATCTGAAGTGGCTTCCCAATGGCTGCTGACAAACACACCCCAAGCTGAGAGGGTGGCAAACATATCTATCCTTTTCCTACTAGTCACCTTTCAGACCAAGCAGAATATGTATCTGAGAAGCACCTAGAGTCCCTCCTTTCTGGCACCCTCTCTCCTCCCTCCTCATTCCATGTAGACTTTTTTTACCCTTCGTGACCCTCCACCCACCCACAGAGTTTCTAAATCTACACGACAAACCACCCTTTCTCTCCCTAAGACTGACTGCCTTTTGTGGCAGAGTTTCATGTTCTTCTACTGAACGACCTCTCTCCTACCAGCGTGGAAGATAAGAATGATAAAGGGAGATGAGGGACTGAAAATCCCGTTTGGCAAAACAACAACAACAAAATCACCACCACCATAAGCATCACCGTCAGCACCATCATCCATCACCATCAGCATCACCATTACCATCAGCATCAACATCACCATCAGCCACCCATCACCACACCATCACCATGATCATCATCAATGAGCATCACCATCACCATCACCAGCAGCAGCAGCAGCAGCATCTGAATTCTCTACCTGGAGCCCAGGGTGAAAGGAGGGCAGGGGGAAAGAAAGAGAAGCTCAGCCATGTTCAAGTGCTTGACAAGAGGCACAGAAGGAAGAGGAGAAGCAGAAGAAGACCAGAAGAAGAAAGAGGAGGAGAAGACTGAGAAGAAGGATGAGAAGGAGAAGAATGTAGAAGATGAAGAGCAAGTGGTCTTGGGATGCGGCAGGCAACGAGATATTTATTATCCCTGGCCCTCAGCCTCAGGTAGGGAAATGCCGTTCTCTTGGGCACAAAGGGTTGAAAAGACAGGATGACCACCAAGATGTGGTTTATCAGCCAACTGGACTGTTCTGTAGCTGTTTAAATCTTGACCACCCTGGCCCCAGAAAGAGGAGGAGGATGCTAAGAGCTCTCAATTACAGGATCCTTGTTACTGGCCTGGTACTGCACCAAGCTGGGTGGCCGAAAGCAAACCATTTCACCTCTCTAATCTCCAGCTTTGTCATCTGTCAAGGGGAACAGGTGTGTGGCACCTTCCTCACAGATCTGTTGTAAGGACTGAACGAGAGAATGCATGGAAAGCAGTTGGCACAATGTAATGGCAGCCCTTAGTACTGTAGGTGAGGCTGCCCCTCCCAGGAGCTCAGGGCGGGGCAGGCAAGGCAACGTGGCCAGTGTGCAGGTCCAGTAAAGGTGTAGGCTGCTTAGTGCTGACAAATCGCAAAGAAGTATGTTTTCAATACTTTTCCCCTGGCTCAGTCCCCACATCATCCAGAAGGTATGAGACAGGGTTAGTTGAACCTCTGCTTGTCAAAAGGGTTAGTTGAACCTCTGCTTGTCAAACGTGTATGTGTGTATGGATCACCCAGGGATCAGAAATTTTGGGGTGGGCCTGAGATGTTGTATTTCTAGCAGGCTCCCGGGAGATGCTGGTGCTGTCAGCCCATGGCCTGCCCTGTGAGTACCAAGAGCTAACTGGTATCTCTGGTGTAACACAGTCAGTTATGACATCAGAGCGATACAGAAGTAAAGACAAGAAACATGGCCACTGATACGCTTCCCAATACTTGCTTATTCTGTCAAATTTGGGAGCACAAGTCCACCTGAACGAGTGGGAAGCTTGCATAATAATACCTTAAGAAGAAGAAAGGAAGGGAGGGAGGAGGGAGGAGGGAGGAAGGACACAAGGCAAGAAAGAAGGGAGAGGGGAGGGAGGGAGGAAAGAAGTGAAATGAAATGAAAACAAATGGCTTCTAAGGCCATACCATAAAAAACAAGCTAATAGATTTTGCCAGATAGAAATTGGTCCTATTGGACTTACTTATAAATACATTTAAATTACATGAAATTAGCCAGCTGTTCATCAAACGGAGGTTGCCAAAGTGCTTGGGAAAGATTTTTTAAAGAATGTTAACAGCTCTCCACCTGAGTCTTGCTTACATGTTAAATTTGCTTAGCAGATCCGAAGGCAAAGACAAATCCCTCTCAAAATAACCAAGTTTCCTTCTGAATCGAACTAACCACACATGAACAATTCAATTCAACCCATCAATGTCTGAACAGCTTGTACATACCAAGCACCATCTTCTGTCCTGCAGATAAGGAGAAAAAAAGACACTGGGAGCCTGGGTGGCTCTGTCAGTTAAGTGTCTGACTTCAGCTCAGGTCATGATCTCATGGTTCGTGGGTATGAGCCCCATGTTGGGCTCTATGCTGACAGCTCAGAGACAGGAGCCTGCTTCAGATTCTGTGTCTCCCTCTCTCTCTGCCCCTCCCCTGCTCGTGCTCTCTCTCTCTCTCTCAAAAATAAACATTAAAAAAAATTTTTTAAGACACTAAATGCACATTCTCAAGAGCTCAGGGCTAATGGTGGAGACAGACAATTGAACCCCCCCTTCCCCTTAATCTGTGATGGCAGTAAGAATGGGGACTAAGGGGGTGCCTGGCTGGCTTAGTCGATGGAGCGTGCAATTCTTGATCTCGGAGTTGTGAGCTCAAGCCCCATGTTGGGTATAGAGATTACTTAAAAATAAAGTCTTAAAAAAAAAGAATAGGGAGTATGGAACACATAGAGGATGGACATAGCCTTCAGCCTGGAGAGGAAGGAGAGTACAGGAAATAGAGATAGACCGGGGAAGACATCCTGGAGGAAGTGATTTGAGTGCTGTCCTGCTTGTGTGGTTGTAAAACAATCTTCTGGATGTCCATTCTTCACATCCTCAAAACTACATCTAGGAAGACGCAGGGCAAGACAAGCAATTTCTGAAGTCCTCTGGCCTCCATGGTCAGGAACAGCTAGCTGCCTGGGAAGTCTTCAGTTCCTTGACTCTTTTGCCAACTCCTACCTCCAAAGGCCAGTAGGGGGCAGAGCCAGTAGCCCTGAGTGGAAAGAAGTCTCCAGGAATTGCCTTGAAATTACACTAATGTATTCATTAGCATCTCATTAGCATCCTTTGACAACAGTAAATAATTCATTGGTTCTGCTCTAGAATATCTAACGGAGTGGTCCAAACTCCTTTGCAGAAGGGGCAGGCCTAAGGAGCTGGGGGAGGGCTGAACTGGGGCAGCAGCTCTCACACTGAGAAGTCTTCCCTCATGGGCCCACAGTGCCACTCTGATGGAAGAGAACAAAGCAACACATCACTTTCGCTTCACTCGAGAAGAAGACCCCCTTTTTCTCCCATAAATGAGACCCTCTGAAAGAAGGGGAAACTTACCAGGGTGACCCACTTTCGAAACAGAATAAAGATTTGCTGTCAGAAAGCTCACAACAAGCCCACATCAGCCTCCCCCCAGGCTACAGAGGTGCTATACAGAGAAAGATCCATGCCAAATTACGAGAAGTTCTACGATGCAGAGACCTTACAGCATCATTTGGCAAAGGGTTTCCCCAAAACTTATTGACCATGGAACCATTATTTTAATTGCGGAGGACTTATTAATATTCATCAAACACTGGTGTTCCATGGAGCTGAGATGCAGTTTGAGTCCAAAGGCTGTCTGTTGGCAGAAGTCCTTCTCACTCGGGGAGGTCAGTCTTTGTTCTATAAAGGCCTTCAACCGATTGGACGAGACCCACCCACATCACGGAGGGGAATCTGCTTTAGTGAAAGTCCATTGATTTAATGGTTGATTTCAACCATAAAGCACTTTCACAGAAACATCCGGAATAACGTCTGACCAAATACCTGGGCACCATGACCCAACCAAGTTGACACATAACATTAACCATCACAGTGCTCGATTTGGTGTCATGTCACTCCATATGGTGTCGGCTAAGGAGCTCGCCTGGGGCTGGAGGAACCAAACCTTCCTAGATGACTCATTCACACAGCGGCGAGTCAGTGCTGGCTGTGGGCTGGGAGCTCGGCTGGGCTGTTGGGATGGAGATGGGGGACCGGGTTTCTCTCTCCACGGACTTCTCCATGAGGCTGGAAGCCCATCTTCTCCCTCCAGCAAGATGACTGACTTCGAAAGCAGGCGTTCTAGGACATGTTAAACTCCACCCTCCAATTATCATTTTTTCCCCATGCAAAATACCTTCACCCCTGCAACTCACATCCCTTTACCACACCTGGCGCAAGGACCAGGGTCTCATCAGCCAAATAACGTTCAAGTGTGGATGAGGTTTGTCAGGTCCAGTTCAAAGATAGCGACAAAACATTCCACCCATGGGGAAGTGGGGTGGATGTCCCCTCCCTGGGAATCTGGGGCTGGGGAGCTCCGTTGACCTTGTTGGTAAACAGAAGATGGCAAAATAATGCCATGGTGGCTGCTAGGCCTGGGCCTTAAAGAGACTGGTGCTTTCTGCTTTCTGCCTCTTGGAACACTTGCTCTGGGCCCTAAGCCATTGTGAAGTCCAACACCCCTGAGACCCCAATGCTAGAGCAGCCACAGATAGACAGATGTTCCAGTCTGTAGTGACTACTGAGCCCAGCCTTCCAGCCACCCCCAATGAGGCTCCAGACATGTGAATGACGCCATCTTGGGCCCTCCAGATCAGCCGGGACACCAGATGTATGGCACTGAGTAAACTTCGTGGGCACCCCGAGGAATAGGTCTGCCCAGATTCCTGACCCACAGAATCATATATTAAAAAAATTGTTGTTTTAAGCCACAGCAATAGATAATAGGAACAAATGGCATTTTGACATCTTTTTTAGTTCAGAAGTTGATAAACTCTTTATGTTTCATCACAGGAACCCCTTTTCTAATAAAATTTCACACAGAACCCTAATATGTGAAGAGGTATGAGGGAGCTACTTGAAGGAAGGATGGGGGTCCCGAACTCTCCATGATTTAAACTCCCTTGGCGCACCTGGGTGGCTCAGTCGGTTAAGCATCCGACTTTAGCTCAGGTCACGATCTCGCTGTTCATGAGTTCGAGCCCCGGGTCAGGCTCTGTGCTGACAGCTCCGAGCCTGGAGCTTGCTTCTGATTCTGTGTCTCCCTCTCTCTCTCTGCCCCTCCCCCCCCCCTCTCTCTCTCTCTCTCCCCCTCTCCCTCTCTCTCTTTCAAAAATAAATAAAACATAAAATAATAAATAAATAAATAAATAAATAATAAACTCCCTCAATCCTCTTATCCCTGCCCCCTGGCTAAAGCACCTCTGGAAACACAGAGACCTGAGAACACAATCACAGACTGCAAATCTAGTCCTCTTTGTTCTATAAAGACTGTATTTGAGGTTCAAGGGCTAAATGGTTTGCTTTATGTAAGCACGTCTCAAAATGCGGTCCCCAGATCACCAGCATCAACACCATCTGGAAATTTATGAGAAATGCAAATTGTCCAGCCATACCCCACATCTACCAAATCAGAAACGGGGGTGGGGGCCCAGCACCCTGTGCTTTAACAAGCCCTGTCGGGGATTCCTTCCACAAGCTTCAGTTTGAGAACCACTGCTCTGTACCACAGGGTGAGGTAATTACCAAGCACGTACCTTGACTTGATCAGATCTGGGTTTGAATTCCTGAACACTTCCTAGCTTTGTGATTTTCGGCAAGTTACTGACTGTCTCAGCCTCAGTTTCCCTCTCTGGAAAGAGAAGAGAGTAGTAACCACTGGTTAGGACCATCCCTCTGACGGTCCCAACCTTCTTGGGTGCTGGAAACAAAGAGAGGGCTCTAAGGTCCAGGTTGATGTGGTAACTGAGGCCATCTGGAAGAGGGAATGGTGGCCATTTCCCGAGTTGGGGTCATAGGTTTTCTTCTAAGCATCCTTGACTAGTTCCGAGAGCAGGGGAGACAATGAGGATACACAACCACTGGGATTTAATTTACACTGACCGGCTTCACCCGAATTTCAGAGAAGCCTCAGTGTCCAGCCCACAGGCTCAAGTCCGCCACTGCCATGCCCCTGTCTGCAGCCCCAGCCCAAGAGCCCTGTGCCTCTCCTGGGCTCCCCCTGGACCTGCCCGCATGATGAAGCAAGCCAGATCACGGTTGGTTCCGCCTCTAATGACTTCATCTGCCTATTTTTTCCTTCTTTCTCGCAATAATGTCAATACCAGAAGGAGGAGGTTGTCAGGGCAACCCGGAGTGGAGGTGGGAAGTCCATCCTTGACCTAAACCTTAAGTCTGTTTGGTTAAACACCCACTGAGTTCTTGGCTGCCTGGTTTCCTAGTAGCAAGAATGTAAAAATTCGACGTTTTCTGTTTTTCTCCTTTTTTTCTCTCCCTGTAATAATCTCTGTCTCTCCCCCCACCTCTCTTTCTCTCTCTCTCTCTCTCTCTCTCTCTCTCTCTCTCTCTCTCCTCTCTCTGCAGAGTCGGCCTGACCTGTGTGCATTCTCCTGAATTTATTGGCTTTACCTCCTTCTGTTTCTACGAACCAATAATGATACCTTTTTCTCCCTCACTTCATAGATCGAGACCCTCTGATACCCTGTCTGATCAGTATTGTTCACCCTACCCCACCCAGGGGCAGGAATTAGATGAGGCAGAGCACCAGGAGGGCCTGGGAGCAGGTGGCAGACACAGAAGTCAGGGCTGGTAGTGTTACTGTTTTATTAATTCCCGTCTTCCTGGCCTGTATTTTCTCCATTACAAAGCTAACATGTTGGTCTCAGAGTTGCCTTAATTGTGTTATGATACCATTTAAAATGATAAGGAAAAAGTCTGGAGAGAAAAAAAAATATAATACAGACAGAGATTATGTCTAAGGGATGAGATAACGATTTTTATATTTTTCTGTACTTCCTGAACTTTTTTTTTTACAATGAGCATATATTACTATTTTTAACTTTCTTTTTGAAATAATTATAGATTTATAGGACGTTGCAAAAATAGTACAGAAAGGTCCCATGTACCCTCCACCCAGGCATGTATTACTTTTATAATAAAAAATAGAGATTTTTAAAAAATTATCCCACATATATAAGAACCAACTTAAGAGCTCCCAATGGCCTAAGCGTCTGGGTGGCTCAGTCAATTAAACATCCAACTCTTGATTTCAGCTCAGATCATGATCTCATGGTGTGTGAGATCAAGCCCTGCATTGGGCTCTGTACTGTCAGCAAGGAGCCAATTTGGGATTCTGTCTCTCCCTCTCTCATTGCCCCTCCCCTGCTCATGCTCTCTCTCCCTCTTTCTCTCTCTCTCTCTCAAAATAAATAAATAAACTTTAAAAAAACAAATAATTCCTGGGGCACCTGGGTGGCTCAGTCAGTTGAGCATCTGATTTCGGCTTAGGTCATAATCTCCCGGTTTGTGAGTTTGAGCCCCGTGTTGGGCTCTGTGCTGACAGCTCAGAGCCTGGAATATGCTTTGGATTCTGTGTCTCCCTCTCTGTCTGCCCCTCCCCTAATTGCATTCTGTCTCTCTCTCTCTCTCTCTCTCTCAAAAATAAATAAACATTAAAAATTTTTTTTAAAACAAAGAGTTCCCAATGGCCAAATCTGAGATAATTTGAGCAATGAATAATCATAGTAATGAATTATAACCCATAGGAAAAAAGAAAACATCCACAAGTCCACACTGATTAAGTAAATATTTGAATAAATAAATAAGAAGGAACAGTTCTACTTTACAGCAGAATTTCAATTAATAAATGTAGAAGGAATGATAGAAACAGGAAACCAAGAGGCAAACAGCACAGCAATAACTGTTGTCCGAAAGTATCATCAATGGCTGCTAAAATCTGTGGGCCAATGAATGAGAAATGGATATTTCCATAGACTCAAGATAATTACTCAATACAAAGGGGAAAATAGAAATCAAGCAGACACCCATCACCTTAACCAAGGGATCAACGTCAACATTACCAGTAATGACATGTTGATATCACGCATCCCTGAGAGCATTCACAATGTCACTTCTGGTATTCTTGTCCAAAAGACATCACCTCAACCTAATCACAAGAAAACCTCAGACAAACGCAAATCGAGGGACATTCTACAAAAATGCTCAACCAGTACTCTTCAGAAGTGCCAAGGTCATAAAAGACAAGGCAAGACTGAGAACCTCTCCCAGATTAAAGGAGGTTAAGGAAACAAAAACTAAATGCAACATGGGGGTTCTGGATTGGATTCTGAGCTAGTCAAAGGCGATTAGCAGAAAAACCAAGTGTATCAGTTAGGATTCTTAGCTGCAGGCAACAGAAACCAACCTCTGGCTAAACAAGATTTATCAGAAAAGAATCAGAGCTGGAAGGAAGAGGCTAGATTTGAACCTAAACAGATTGGCTCTGGAGGTCCAACTCCTACGTTTTGCTTCCTTCTGATGAACAAATGAGCCTTTAATGAGACGTTCCGTGTTCCAGGCACCAGAGATACAAAACTGAGCAGACTCAGTCCCTGAATATAATTGAAACCATGTTGGTATCCCCAGTCCTGAGCACAGTATCACTCCTGGACGGTGTTTAACAAATGGCAGTTGCATGATTCAATGAACCAATGTGGCAGCTAGCCCCCAAGGTGGCTCCCAATGATCTCCCTTCCTGTTATTTACCCCTCAGGTAGTCCCCTCCTATGCTTTGGTACCAATATAATATGGTGGAAGAGATGGTCTATGATTTCTAGGGTTCGATCATAAAAGATATTGTGGCCTCAACCTCCTTTTCTAGGATCACTTGCTCTGGGGCAGCCAGCTGCCAAAGTCATGGACACTGGAGCAGTCCAGGTTCAATAGTAAGAAACGGATACCTCTTGCCAACAGCCATGTGAGGAGGGCCATTCTGGAGACAGATCCTTGAGTTCCAGTCAAGGCTTCAGGTGACTAAGTTCTGGCTGACATCCTGACATCAACATCCTGAGAGACCTCAAGCCAAAACCACCTAGCCAAACTGCTTCTGATTTCCTGACCTACCAAAACTTTGTAATAATAATCATTGTTGTTTTAGATAGTCAACTATTGGGGCAATTTGTTACCCAGCAATAGATAGCTAATACAATCAGTGAATGAGTGAATGTCAGACCTACACTTTCCTTCCTATGTCCCACGCTTACCACCACAGCACTGATGATATTTGGTTGTTCATACACCTGCATCACCTCGATGCCCTGAGAACAAAGACGTTCCTTTTTCTCTGGATCCCAATAGCCTTCTGCCATACCTGACATGTAGTGGTTGCTCAATAAATATTTGTTGAGTGAATCAGTGTGAAGAGACAAATGGAGTCCTAAACCCATCTTTATCCAGAGTTCCCCAGCAATCCTAATAATATTGCCACTGGGGAGGAAGAAAAGGAATAGATTTTGAATAAGAACCCTGAAATCAGTAGGGTTTTTTTTTTTTCACCTGACTTCCAATCACCCATGTTTTCCAAAAGTACTTGAAATAGGAGCGGAAGTGTTTGGTAAAGAGAGCAACACCCTCCCCACTACCCACTTGAGTTAAGGAATGGCCCCTTCTTCCAAGCCACGAAGGTATAAAGTGACGCTTCACAGGTCACCTTGGTGGGCTGGCTTGTCACTATTTTGCAAGTACCACAATGTATAGAAATTAGCTATCTTCAAAATGTGCTTATTTTCA
Organism: Panthera leo; assembly: GCF_018350215.1. Taxonomy (NCBI): domain Eukaryota; kingdom Metazoa; phylum Chordata; class Mammalia; order Carnivora; family Felidae; genus Panthera; species Panthera leo. The sequence goes on along the minus strand of NC_056680.1, from coordinate 15,055,681 downwards.
TCTACTTGGAGAACTAACAAGCAGCCAGTAAAAATGATAAGAACTATAGGGGCGCCCCCGGGGGCTGAGTCGGTTAAGCGTCCGACTTCTGCTCAGGTCATGACCTCGCCGTTCGTGAGTTCGAGCCCTGCATCAGGCTCTGTGCTGACAGCTGAGAGCCTGGAGCCTGCTTCATATTCTGTGTCTCCCTCTCTCTCTGCCCCTTCCCCACTCATTTTCTCTCTCTTTCTCTCTCTCAAAAATAAATGAACATTAAAAATATATATAAGAACTATTAATCAATACGGAAAATATATCACTTTTGGTGAGAAGAGCAAGAATGAAATTCCATGTGCATCACAGAGACTATATAGCCCTGGAGGTGGCCGGGACAGTGATCCACATTATCGCTCCGGTTGTACAGAGAAAGAAGCGGAGGCCACGGATTAGAAACCCAATAAGATGTCACAGAGCTAGAACCTGGGTCAAGCCCTCTGGCCTCCACGTTAATGGCCTGTCCATTATACCCTAGTGCGGCAGTTCTCAAACTTCTTGTTCTCGGGACCCCCTTACACTGTTAAAAATCACCGAAGCCCCCGAAGAGCTTTTGTAAACTCCAAGAGGACAGGGCCAGGGATCAGCCTTTGCTCAGCTTTGTGGGCTCATCCCCTCGCCATTGAACACACACACAGTAGGTGGTCCATTCTTGCAGCAGGATGAGAGAGAGGATGGGAGGGAAGGAAAGACCGCCCCAGGCCCAAAGTGGCCCCACCATCTCACCAGCGCCGCCTCTGGATGCCGCCACCTGCCATAAGCCCCGCCCCTTCCGGAATGCCGGAAGCGACCAATAGTTAGAATCCGCAGATACTCATTGGCACCGTGATAGAGCACTTACTATGTACCAGGCGCTTTTCTCTCACTTTCCATGGATGGTATTTACCCCTCAACAGGAGCAACCTATTTCTCGGATGCTATTATTTTTCTTTTTTAATTGTAGTTGACATATACTATTAAGTTCGTTTCAGGTGTGCTACCTAGGGATTCGGCAATTACATGCATTATGAAATTCAGCTTGTATTATTTTTACAGATGAGGAAACTTAGGCACACACAGAAAGGCTAAATACCCTGCCCACAGTTACAAGATCAGCGAAGAGTGGACCCGGGGTTCACTCCAGACTCCGCCGACTCAGCTACAGCTCGGTGCTGCCTCTCGCAGTGGGAAAGGGGCTCACACAGCCGGGGGCACCTCAGTGGAGATCGATGAGGACTCAGCAAGGGGGAAAGAGCCAGGGAAGCGGCCTCTGGTCCACACTCACCGCTTCAACCACATGGGAATATACCTAAGTTCAGCGGGTGCACACGTTTAACAATCCACTCTGGAGGGGCAGGGACTGATGTGGAAGCATTCGCCCATTTCCGTGGTGTAAATGTTTTCTTAGCCTGGCTGATTTCGAGAAACTCCTGAGTATTTATGAAATTCCTGAGTATTTAACAAGGCACTCTTGGCAACCAGAATGAGCCGGCTCCAACACCCCACTGTACCAGCCAGTCCAGCAGCACTGATTTGGCCCCTTGGGTCCCCAGCAACACACAAGACACTAACCAAGCAACTGCCATGAGATGGACTATTGTTAATATCATTATACCAATGACAACACTGAGGCTCCACACAGATAATTTTCTCGGGGCTACAGAGCTGGAACGAAAGCGAGCAGGGAATCAAGTTCGAGTCTCTAAACCCACACCGGTCAGTATGGTAAGCACGAGCCACATGTGACTATTGAACACTAGATGTGTGACTGGCCCAAGCTGAGATGCCGCTGAGAGTGTAAAACACACACCAGGTTTCGAAGACTTTGTTAAAAGAAAGAAGAATGTAAAGGATCGCATTTATACACACACACACACACACACACACATATACACATATATATACACATGTATACATATGTATATACACACACATATATATACACATTTTTAAAACTTTTTTGTTAACGTTTATTTATTTTTGAGAGATAGAGAGACAGACCATGAGTGGGGAGGGGCAGAGAGAGAGAGGGAGACACAGAATCTGCAGCTGGTTCCAGGCTCCGAGCTGTCAGCACAGAGCCCAAGGAGGGGCTTGAACCCACGAACTGTGAGATCATGACCTGAGCCGAAGTCGGACACTTAACTGACTGAGCCACCCAGGCGTCCCTTGTTTATGTATTTTTACATTGACTGTATGTTGAAATGATAATATTTGGGACAGGTGGAGTTAAATAAAATATATTCTTGAAATTAATTTCATTCTTTTCTAAAGTGGCCACGAGGAAATTATAAGCTAGGTGTTTAGCTCACATTATATTTCTAGGAGCATGACTCTAGACTCCTGGTCTAGTGCTCCCTCCCGCAGCACTAGGGACCCATAAATCAGGGACCCATAAATCCCTGCAGAGTCTTGTGTTCGAGAACGCATGTGCTCATGCCCATGCACACACACACACACACACACACACACACACACACACACACACAATCCCTCTTGTGGAAGGACTGATCGCACTCTCTGTCTCCTCCCCACAAACACTCACCACTCACCCCTCAGAGCCTCTCAGCGGCCATAAAGATACACAGCCCCCCACACCTGTCCGCAGAGCATCTGCCTGAGGACCTCACCCCCTCCAAACGACCTTGACACCTGGACGGAAATGCCACCCTGGAGCACCTGCTGGGGGAGCCCCCCACCCACAGATCAGCATCACTCTGTCTGGCTGGGCGGTGGGCAGGGGGCAGTCAGCACCTCTCTCGCCAGCCTTAGTTTCTTTGGGGAGCCCTTCGAGGGAAGGACATTTACCTCCGTGTGGCAAAATTACTGTCCTTGGGTAACAAGAGCGACGGCTCGGGTGTTCGAGAAGGAAATCACTTCTTTTCAGCCCCAGCTTTTTCCCAGCTTTCTTCTTCCTGAATTTTCCAGCTTGCACTTTTCCCGACAGTGGTTGCCTACGACAGAGGGGGCCAGATCAGAAGCCCACTGCTGCCGGCTTCTCAGAGGACTTGCACACTTTTGTGCATGTGTTTGGGGGTGTGGGGGTGGGTGGGGAAAGCAGGAAAATCAACATGTTCTCTGTCGGCCTCCCCTCTGCCTCATTCACAAGCCTGCTTGTTCAGCACCCTGCTGGCTGTGCTCTGGCCTCACCGAGCCGCCGCTTCCCGAATTTTTAGGAGTCAGGCTGTTTCAAGTTCACAGCCGTTGGGCATCTCCAAAGGGTTTTGTTTTTTCTTTCCTTAAGTATCAAAACACAGACCTTCTGGCCCAGGTGACATTAATCTGACAATTACATGGAGGTAATTATCCAAATGCAGACTTTGAATTCTATAAACAGACACTGCCACAGCCCCCACTGTGGCCCAGCAGGACCCTGTTTACCGAGGTCTCAGCAACCTCCCCGGCACCCGTCACAACAGCCAGCGAGGGTTTATAAAGACTCATCACAAAACACAGATAGGCTCCGGAGATACAGCCTTCCCGCTTACAGTTGCTTAATTAGATGGAATATTGCCTGTTGGATTCCAACCAGGTGAGCTTCCATAGACACATCTGACTACAGAGAAGGCTCTGGCTGGGCCGGGGCAGGGCAAGGCTGAAGATTCTAGAAGCTGCGGTATGACAGGATGAGGGCTGTGTTAGAAGGGATGGCCGGTCTCCTGAGTCACACTGCCATGACTTAGCTTTGAAACCTGGACACATGGCTGTCCCTCTGGGCCTTCTTTCTTCCCTCAGTAAAATAAGATGGCGGTGGGTTGGCCTCCTGCAGGCTCTGCAAGATCAAGGTTGCAAGTAGCTGAAAAACCCCAACTCAAACCGTTTGTCATTTGTTCCTTCAGGGAACAAGAGGCAAAAGAGGGTGACCCTCAAGCAAGAGACAGTCCACGTTCTGTGTCGTCAGAGGCCCAGGTTTCTTCTCTGCTGGCCACGCTGCGTAGTGGCACCTTGTGACCACGCAGCCATTTCAGGTGTCACAGCCCAAGCCATCTCAGGGGCAAGAGAGAGACGGCCTACCTCTCCTGCAGCCTCATTCCCAAAGGCTCCTCCCAGAGACCTCCCCTCTCACATCTCATTGGAGGAACGTGGTCACATGACCGCTCCTGAGCCAATCATTGGTCGGGGCACCTCGCCAGATGACTTAGAACCAGCCTGGATTTAAAACGAGTTACCCTCCAGGGTGCCTGGGTGGCTAGGTCGCTTGAGCTTCTGGCTCTGGCTCAGGTCATGACCTCACGGTTTGTGGGTTCGAGCCCCGGGCCGGGCTCTGTGCTGACAGCTTCATGCCTGCTTGGGATTTTCTCTCTCCCACCTCTCTCTCTCTGCTTCTCCTACCCTACCCACCCCCCCAAAATAAATAAATATTTTTTAAAGACTTTTTTTTTTTTTTTTTAAGGAATGTATTGACTTCTATGAACTGAAAAGTTGAAGGGGAGATTTGAGCCCGCTCCATCAAGGGGATGGAATGGTATCTTTGGGGAGGGCTGGATCTTTCTCTCAACCCTTTCATTGCCAGCTCTGTGTCAGCTCCTTTCTCAAGCAAGCTCTTTCCCTCTCTCTACTCAGCAGATACGACCTTTGGCAACTAAAGGCTTACACGGTGGTCAGTACAGACTCTGTTCCGTGGAATACCTTAAGTGGAAGCCACGTTTCAGGAAGTTAGGTCTGACCATGGGTGGGCTGGTTGGGAGAAAAGAGAACAGAAACAAGGAGACCAGATGGGGGTGGGAATTGACAAGGAAGCTGAGTGGGGGCCAGACGATCTGGTGACTAATTCTTTGCCTGGTCCTTCTAAGCAGAGTCTTGGTCCCAAGTCCTGATCATGTCATTCAAGGTCTGGCCCCAACTTCCTTTTCTGACCGTCTCTCCTGGAGCTCATCAGCACATCCCCCTGTCTGTTTTCAGGCAGATCATGAGAACACGCCTGATGACGCCCTGATTCCACCTCTGCCACCCGTCCCTGCCTGTCTGCAAAACTGCACCTTCAACCGACCTTCAAGGTGCAAGCTCACCCCCTCCAGCTCACCCCCTCCTGACACCACCCCCATAAAGGAGTTCCTCCTTCCTTGAACAAATGCACGACCCATTACTGTCCACTCCTGGAATCTGCACTTGTCTTCTCTACCCCCCAGGAAGGATTGTCCCCAGAAGCAGGAGTTGAAGGAATTCCAGAGATCCAATATCAAGTTACTCTGGCTGCCAGTTCAGCTCTGACCTTGCATCCCAGTGTGATAACAGGGTTCCTAACTCGTGCCCTGCAACGACAATGGCATCCAACATTTCCAAGCACTGTCTGAGTGTCTGGCCCGTGTTACTTCACACTGAAACAACGTTAGTGTTTCTCCTGTCTTACAGAGGCGACTGAGTGAGGCACAGAGAAGTTAAGTAATCTGTCCCCATTCAAAGGAAGGACACAGACTCCACCTCTCATTGAGGAAGCGGCAAACTTTTAGAACAGCACATGGAACCAAACTGTTGTTGGAACCATTTTTAGGAACACAGTCCACCACACCATGGTTTCTCTTTAAAAAAAAAAAAAAAAAAAAAAAATTATTTTCAAATACTTTTAGAATTGTGTAAGAGTCGCAAAGGTAGTACAAAAAATTTTCCTATGCCCGCCGTCCGGGTCCTTCTGTTGTTAACATCTTACATAACCGGGAGACGTCTATTACAGCACATTTAGTCACAAGCGTCTCCTTAATTTCTGATCCGTGCAGTCTCTCGGTCTTTCCGTATTGTTCGTGGTCATGTTACTTGTGAAGAGAACCGGGTCAAGTGTGCACTCTCACTTCGATAAACATCCACTCTCACATTGTGCTTCAATGCTGTACGAAATTTATTTATTTAATGTTTGTTTATTTTTGAGACAGAGGGAGGCAGAGCATGAATGGAGGAGGGGCAGAGAGAGAGAGGGAGACACAGAATCCGAAGCAGGCTCCAGGCTCCGAGCTGTCAGCACAGAGCCCGATGCGGGGCTCGAACTCACGACCGTGAGATCATGACCTGAGCCAACGGTCGGGCGCCTAACCGACTGAGCCACCCAGGCGCCCCGATGCCGCACGAAATTTAAAAAGTAAAATAAAATCCCATGACTACTGTAAAAAGTAATACGGGAAAAAAGTGTGTTTAGACTAGAGACAGGAGGCCGGCAGGAGAGGCTCTCATCCCCAATTGTTCATCTTCGATTGCAGACCCAACTGGAAGAGACGCACCTTGGAAATCAACACTACTGCAGCTACCACTTTACTCCCCTAGGAGGAGTAAGAAAGGTTTCCTCCTCCCCTGGCAACAGCCCAGCCAATGAGAGAGGGTCACAACTCAGCCAATGAGAAGCCACTATGCTTGGAGCTCCCAGTTTACGCCAATGGACTTTTTGCTTGGAACAGCCCTTCCCGCTTCCCCTCTTTCCTCTATAGAAGTGTTCTACTCCTTTGTTCTCCAGATTTGCTTACGGTTTTGCCATAATTTGCTCGGGGGGGGGGGGGGGGGGGGGGGGGGGGGGGGGGGGGGGGGGGGGGGGGGGGGGGGGGGGGGGGGGGGGGGGGGGGGGGGGGGGGGGGGGGGGGGGGGGGGGGGGGGGGGGGGGGGGGGGGGGGGGGGGGGGGGGGGATTGCAATTCTCTGCAATTCCCAAATAAACTCATTTTCTTGCTGGTAAAATAACTGGAAGTTTTGTTTTGTTAACATTTATTCATTTTTTTGAAAGAGAGAGAGAGAGACAGTACGAGCGGGGGTAAGGACAGAGAGAGCGGGAGACACAGAGTCCGAAGCAGGCTCCAGGCTCTGAGCTGTCAGCACAGAACCCAATGCGCGGCTGGAACCCACAAACAGTGAGATTATGACCTGAGCCAAAGTCGGAGGCTTAACCGACTGAGCCACCCAGGCGCCCCAAAATAACTGGAAGTTTTAGGGTTGGCATCACAAAGTAGCTATCATGTTGGATGCTTTTCCCACCATACACGACCTTATAGAGATTGAGACTTCCCCACCCAGGGATATGAGCCTCTTTCTTATCAGGAAAGTTATTCATTGGCTAATCCGAGCCTCGGTTTCTACATCTGATAATAAAAGGGGTACGGGGGGCTGGATGATCTCCAACCTCTCTGCCTCAGCTTCAAAAGTCGATTCCATAAAATAAATTTCGTTAACTTAAAATTTATTTTTTTGAGTCTTAGAGGTCAAATTTCTACCTTGATTTTAAGGCAATTAAACCACATTAAATCAGTTTCTTTTAAAGTCTGAAACCTAGGGGCTCCTGGGTGGCTCAGTTGGTTAAGCATCCGACTCTTGATTTCCGCTCAGGTCATGATCTCACAGTTTGTGAGTTCGAGCCCCACGCTGGGCTCCGTGCTGACAGCACAGAGCCGCTTGGGATCCTCTCCCTCTCTCTCTCTCTCTCTCTCTGCCCCTCCCCCACTCACACTCATGCTCTCCCCCCCCCCCCCCAAAATAATAAACTTAAAATTAAATAAATAAATAAATAAATAAATAAATAAGGTCTGAAACCTAAATTGCCTTCTGTCTCTGGGCATTCCCCTCCCCCTCCCTCACCCCTCCAGACTCGGGGCTCTGGGAGGGCAGGGGTGAGGCTGAGCACTCAGAGCATTTCTGGCGGATGAATACAATCGCTTGCAGGCGTGTCCCCTTGTTGCTCTGTTTCTACTACAAGTTCACGAACTCCTATAACTTCCAAGTACATTTTTTTCCCCTCCCAAAAACTACAGTTCGGGAAACTACAGTTTCCTCCAGGGAAACAACATGAGGTACTTATTTCCTTTAGCTCTTCCCACACTGTGCCTACTGTACCCACCTGGGGGGGGGGGCACCCGAGAAATGCTGTGGAATGACTGGCTCTGGGTGCATCCCCTGCGAACGCATTTGCCATTTATTTATTCAACAAATATTTATGGAACACCTAATATATGCCCGGGTGGGGGCGCTTCTCTCGGTGCTCAGCCCTGTTTTCTTCGGAATAGGATGGCCAGCCTCTCAGAGGAGGTGATGTACCAAAGCAACGTGCATCTGGGCTTAAGATATTTTATCCTGGGGCGCCTGGGTGGCTCAGTCGGTTGAGCGTCTGACTTCGGCTCAGGTCATGATCTCGCGGTTTGTGGGTTCGTGCCCCGCGTCGGGCTCTGTGCTGACAGCTCGGAGCCTGGAGCCTGCTTCCGATTCTGTGTCTCCCTCTCTCTCCGCCCCTCCCCTGCTTGTGCTCTGTCTCTTTCTGTCTTTCAAAAATAAATAAAAATGTAAAAAAAAAAAAAAAAAGATATTTTATCCTGGCAAAATACCTTACTGGTTTTGCTTCATGTTGTTGGTTGGTCTCACGTTATTGTGTCTTGTTTTGTTTTATTCATTTTTGAGGGGGAGAGAGAGAGAGAGAGAGAGAGAACGGGAAAGGGGCAGAGAGAGGGGGAGAGAGAGATTCCCAAGCAGGCTCCAGGCTGTCAGTGCAGAGCCCGGCGTGGGGCTCGAACTCAGAAACTGTGAGATCATGACCTGAGCCAAAATCAAGAGTCAGACACTTAACAGACTGAGCCACCCAGACGCCCCCTGTTTTGTTGTGTTTTTGACTCAAGGGGCCTATTCATGAAGAAAAGCCTGGGTGTGGGGACAGCCTAGAAATGACACATGATAAAGGCAAAATGAGGTGTGTGGGTTTAGATTCCTCTGACCTGAGAGTAGGACGCTTAGGCCCAGGGGCCACTGCAGGGCCAACCTTGCTTAGAGTTGCTCGCTCAGCTCTGCCTTCCTTGAAACAAAAGGATGTGATTTGGAAGTCACTAGACAGCAGGAGACCCCCCCCCCCCCGCCCCAGTTCTTCTGGAAACTGAACTCCTCTTCCAGTATGGCACCCCCCCTGCTCAAATGACCTGCCAAGCACACCCTGAAACAGCCTACCCTCCCTCAGGTTCTGGATGCATTTGGACACAACACGTTTCTGGATTCCCCAAGGTGGGGCCACTCCCGTTGCACTGGTCCCTCTCTGGTAAAGAAAGAAACCCTTTTGCTTTCAAGTGGGATCCAACAGTTTAAGAAAAAAATAACCTATTGAACTTTGTGTCTTCCTTTGGTCTCTCGGTGAGACAGATTGGGGTTTTGATTCTTTCAAAATGAGAAGTTTGCCTTGTTCTGGAAGATCAGAGATCGAAGGAGTCTCTCTCTTTTTTCTCTTTGTTTTCCCTTTTTAAGCCCCAGGGGCACCGACTGTTGAGAGAGTTGTGTCTGCTCAGAACTCCCAGCATGGCGCCACCTCTCCCAGAAGCACAACCCAAGAACAGCCATCATGTGCCCCCCATTGCTGGGTTCCAGCCCTTTCAGGGGGTGCCACTGCCATCGTCACCCAGGATGAGCCAATGCTGTGCCTGACAGATAAGAGGGGTTCTTCTTAACGGACCCCCAAAAGCCTGGGCTGTTTAATGGAAGGAGCCAGTAGTGAGCCAGTCTGTCCCTAAATTGCCCTGTGACCTTGAGCAGGTTGCTGAGCCTGTTGCTGACTGCAACACATGAGGCCGTGCCACACTGGACACACTGGTCCATATTCTTCAGACTGATGCTGACACAGCAAGAGACCACTAGGCTCCGGGTCCTGTATTGACCAAACTCGGTTGGCCCCGTCACGAAACACAGAGAAAGCATTTTTCTCTCCCCATGCACCAAGAGGCATGACACTTTTCTTGTTCCTCTGTGTGTGTGTGGCAGTGGGCCACTGAAAGAATACTTTGCAGGATAAATGGAATGAGTGAAGATGTGAAAGAATGTTCTGGAGGGGAGGGGCTGGGGATGAGAGATACATTGACAGACGCAGTAGGAGGTGCCTCGTGGGTCGACCTGTCCGACTCCTGGCATCGGTCCTTCCTTCTCCACTGCCCGGGTCTTTTGGAGAGCTCCCTCTTGCCCCTCTGCAGATGCTCTGGAGGGATAAAGGGCCAGCAAGTGTCCTGGGAGAGGCCAGCAACACTGCTTACCGGAAAGACGAAGAGTGGGCCCGGTGCCAGCCCGGGGTCGGTGGAAAGGGCCCCCTTAGGGCATCACTGCCCCGAAGAGACCCTCCATGTCTCTCTCCTGTCCAGATCCCCACAACTGCCCTGCTCCTGTCTTCCTGAGACCCAGAAGTTCAGCTTTGTCTTCAATTCTGTGTCACCCCACATCACTCCACCCAAAGCGACTTCCATTTAAGTTAGCCAGATTCTGGATTCTGTTGCTTGCAATCAAGGGATTGTAACTGTCATGGGCACTTCATGTCTTCTTCCTGTCCCTCTTTTGCAACCTCTTCTAAAAACAAAAATGCGAGGAAGGGAGGAAGGAAATGAAAGAAAGGACAGGATGATGTTCGTGTTTTTAAGATTCGTTTCGGCCACAGAGCCGTTTCCCCCCTGATTAAATCGAATGTGGCTTACCCAAGACAGAGGAAACAGGGCTCCTTGTTTCTTTCAGCTTCCTCCAGCCTGTAACCCATCGCTGGCCACCAGGTTCTGCCTCCTGAAAAGCAACCAAGGGGGTTGAATAGATTTCCCATCTAGCCTGGTGAACGGATACCCGGAGCCACCCCTGCCCTCAGATCTGCCTCCTCAGATCCACAAATCTCAGCCGCCACCTCCTCTGTGAATACTCCCATGTGAGAAAGTTCGGTCGCCTCGGGGAGACGGGGCCAGGAGAGAGGGGGAGTAACAGCAGCCCTTAGGGAGCACCGTCAGGGCTCCAGGCACAGCAGGGAGATTCACATAGGTTTTCGTTAACACGCCAAAGCCACAAGGTGGGTTCCGCTCCTATGATTTTGCAGATGCGGCAACTCAGAAGCCAAGGCACTGGCTGGAAGGCACGCAGCTCTCAGTGCGGAGCTGGGATTTGAATCCAGGTGCCTTGTGACCTAACGCAGGGAGACAGGCACCTAGAAGGCTCTGCCCCGGGGTACACAGCGCGCCTCGCCCTGCGCATGCGTGCCACCAGCCATCCCTGCCCCGCCCCTCTTTCTTTTTTTCTTCTGTAGGCCTTTTGCTCCCTTCATCTTACCTTAAATCCTTCTCTTTCCGTCAACACATTAGCCTTTCCTCAAGTACTGAATGAAAGAACGAGGGACAAATGGAAGGAGTACAGTTTAAAGGTGAAGAATAAAGGGTCCATGGGGCACCCGGGCGGCTCAGTCGGTTAAGCCTCCGACTTCCACTCGGGTCATGATCTCCGGGTTTAGAGTTTAAGCCCCACGTGGGGCTCTGCGCTGACCGCTCAGAGCCTGGAGGCTGCTTCAGATTCTGCGTCTCCCTCTCTCTCTGCCCCTGCCCACTCGTGCTCTGTCTCTCTCTCCCCTCTCTCCCTCAAAAATGAATAAACATTTTTTTTAAAAGTTAAAAAAAAAAAAAAAAAAGAACAGAGAGTCTGTCATCAGATGCCCTGGGTAAATCCCAACTCTACTGCTCATGAGCTGTGTGGCTTTGGGCAGGTCAGATAACCTCTCTGTGCCTCATTTCCGTCACCTGGAAAATAGGAGATAATAATATTACCTACCATGGGGGACAGCTGGGTGGCTCAGTTGGTTACATGTCCAACTCTTGATTTTGGCTTAGGTCATGATCTCATGGTTCATGGGATCCAGTCCCGCATCTGGTTCTTCAGTGACAGGGTGGAGCCTGCGTGGGATTCTCTCTCTCTCCTTCTCTGCCCCTCCCCCCATTCGCTCTTGCTCTCTCTCTCAAAATAAATAAATAAACATTTAAAAAAATATATTACCGACCATGGCAGGTAGAATAGTGACCCCCCAAAGTGTTCACATCCCAATCCCCTAATTCCTAGAATCTGTGAATGTGTCACATTATATTACAAAGGGAAGGAATCAGCTGCCTTTAAAATAGAGAGAGTATTCTGGATTACCCAGAGGGGCCCAATGTAATCACAAGGGCCCTTAAATGTGGAAGAGGGAGGCAGGAAAGTCAATGCCACCGTGAGAAGGACTTGCCTGGCATTGGTGGCTTTGAAGATGGAAGAGGCCACCAGCCGTGGGACAAAGGCAGCCCCTGGAAGCCGGAACCGGCAAGAAAACTAATTCCCTGCAAAGCCTTCAGAAAAGAACACAGCCTGGGCAGACGCCCCGGTTCTAGCCCAGTGAGACCCCTTTCGAACTTCTGACATCCAAAACTTCAAGGAAATGAAAATGGGTGTGTTGTTTTAAGCTATTAAATTTGTGGTGATCGGTTACAGCAGCTGAGCGAAACTAACCCACCTAACTCAAAGGGTTGTTGTAAGGATTTTAAGAGAAGCTGCCGGACGTGCGGGAATGCGGGAAGTTGGTTCGTGTGCAGAGGTGGGAGCTGTCCAGGGTGGCGCCGAGCTGTGCGCATTCTCTCCGACCGCCCCTGTCCACCCTCCCCTAAACAGAGAGCCCTGTACCTTCAGTGCCTTAATTACTCTGGAGCACTTCTTTATAATCACGCACCCGACGACTCCCTTCATCATGCTGAATTCTGAATCGCACTTGAAGTGGCTCGTACAATGTCAGCCCTCTGATTAGCTTCTTTCCGAGCTCCAAAATGAGGCTAATCAGAGTGGAGGAAAGATCTTACCATGTGCCCTGGGTGGGAGGCAAGGGCAGGGGATCTCGCTATCGTAATTTTCTAATTAAGGCTTTAAGAGCTTTTAAAGAGCCAGCTCATATCACCCTGCAGGCCCGGGGCCCTCCTCCCCAACCCCTCCATAAACATGAGTTCTCAGACAGGCCTTTCCGGGATCGACTCAGCTGCCTTTAGCACCTCCGCCGCCCTGGCCTCTCCTCCCTCGAGATTATAACCCAGCTGTCAGTCTCTCTGGCCAGCCCCTGAGATTCGGATCAGACCCTCCCGTTGCATGGTCTGTGGAACCCCACGCCCTCTCCAAGATCTCCCGGATTTTCAAGTGGGGTCTGGTCTTCCCATGGCCACATCTGCCCAGAGAGAGATTTATAAGGAAGCTGATGAAGTTTAAACTCCAGAGCCACTCACCCGTGGGAGACCCTAGCACAGCGTTCACCTGGTCATGTGCTTGGGTAAAATTGTCAACAGTTTGATATTTTTTATATTCTTTATTCTTTTTCTTTAAGGGGATTAGGGGATTCCGCCCCCCCCCCCCCCCCCCCCCCCCCCCCCCCCCCCGCCAGCTGTAGAAATTTCAGGTACCGTGAAATTGGGATCTGCCTCTGCACCTAGGTCCCTGGCTCTATGCCACCGGGCACTCGCCCCCACACAAAGGTCAGCCTTTTGTGTCCCCCCCCCCCCCCCCCGCCAAAGATGTCAACGTGTTACTGAGTGTGGTAGCCTTCTCTCAAGTAAGCGTGTGTGAGCATGTGGTGGCCATGCGAACAAAGGGTTTATGACTTACAACTGGCCTGGGCTTTTCTTTCTAAGGTGGGAGTGAGCACACCCAAGAGCCTGGGGGGGATAACGCGGTAATGAGGGTGCAGGGAAGAACCTGCAAGGGGAGGGGACTGGGAGAAAGGAGGGTGGCGGAGAGCCTTGGTTTAACGACAACAACAGCAACAACAACAACGTGTGTTGGTTGGGATGGTGGTCCTAGGTCCATTTTTCTCCCAACCTTTGGAAATCCCCAAGACTTCTGTCCAGCTGAATAACACCCAGAAGGGGCCATTCCCTCCTTTGTGCCCATCTGGACCCTAACCAGTTGCTTTTGGTGATTCGCCTAATATTTTACCGCATGTTTCTGTTTATGCATCTGTCTCTGCCTCCACAGTCCTCTGCCTATTGATTCCAGGACAATATATTAATTTTTTCCCATCCCTCCTCATTTAGCGTGGGCCCTGGGACAACAAATATGTCCTGAAGAAAAGTCCTACTTGCGGAATAGTGACAATATTAGCGGTTATCCCACGGAGTAATTTTATAGTAATTTCATAGTAATTGAAGGAGATAATCATCTAAACTTCTTCGCACAGTTTGGCACAGAGGAAATAGTCAAGGAGTGTCCCTTGTTAATGTTCTTTTTAAGTTGATTTATGTATTTTTGACAGAGGGCCAACACGTGCGAGTGCACACGTGGGGGAGGGGCAGAGAGGGAGAGAGAGAATCCCGAGGAGGCTCTGAGCCATCAGCACAGAGCCCTGGGAAACGGCGCTCCATCCCCCATCCCACAAACCCTGAGATCATGACCTGAAATCAGGAGTCTGACACCGGGGCGACTGAGCCACCCAGGCGCCCCACCTTGTTCACGTTACTGAACGCGAACGCATGAATGACAGGCTTTGGTTTCATTCATCAGCACAAGCCTTTGCAGACGCTTGGAATTCCTTTCGCGTCCTTTTTCTTGCCCTCAGAACTAAAAGAAACGGCATGATAAAAGGAAAGGAGGGAAAACGGTGGAAATCACAGCTGCTCGACTGTATGCAACTACCCCAATGGCTTTTTCCTTTTAAGTTTCCGGGGGCCTGAGAGTGACCGAAGGAGGCGCCACCCATCAGCGGGAGGCACGAATCCACCATCAGGGGACACGGCCTTCTCGTCTTCAGAAGAATCACACCCGTTTTTAAGGACTAGTCGCGTGCTAAGGCTGTTCCCTACACCCTTATTTAACCTTCGCGGGAGCCCTATAAAGGGGACCCTACTGGGTGGCAATGTGGAGCGAGAACGGAGAGACGGTTGCTGAGACTCGGGATGTATTTATAATCAGGGGGAAAGGACTATAAGAGGGGCTTCCGGGGAGAGAAACGCAGCTGGAGACCTGGGGAGAGACGCGGAATCGAGGACGCCGGGGAGAAGGGAATGGCAGCAAGTAGGGTGGAAAGGGTTGAGGAGGACCCAGAGGAGGACTGAGAAAGGCGGACAGGCTGACGGCGGAGGCTGAGCGACCCGGACGAGGTTTAGGAGCACCTGTGCACGAAGTGGGGGGCAGAGGAGGAAGGCCGGGCTGGGCCCCAGCGGTTTGACTGTAACCTGTTTGGGGGGGTGTGGGGAGGACCCAGTAGAAGGAGTGGCCACGAGCGTGTACCAACCGGAACCGGAAAGGCTGAGGGGTTAGGCAGGGCAGAGGGAGGTGTTGCCCCGGAAGCAGAAGTGGGGGGGGGGGGGGTGGGGGGAGAGGAGCAGGTCAGAGGCCCGCTGCCGACGTTCTTAAGGTCCTGATGCGCGTGGCCGTGGTGGGAAGGGATCCTGAGAGCGGACGCTGCAGCCGAATTTAGGGTGGGAGGAAGAGGAAACCAGGAAGAGGGAAGAAGGTTGTAGGGCAGAAGACTGGGCAGGAAGCCGTCTCCGAGAGCGGAGATCTGAGCTTGTTTATGGGCAGAAGGGAAGGGGTCAATGGAGTGGGAGAGAGAAGGGTAGCCACGGGAGGCTGACAGAGCCAAGTGTTGGAGGAAGTGGGGAGGAGAAGAGTCTGCAAGGCTGGACGACTTCCACCTCCTCCCACAGAAAAGAAACAAACCCGAATAAACCCAGAAGAGCCACACGTGACCCTGGCACGGGTGGGGTTGCATTCCAATAAACGACAAGCCAACAGTTGAAAATAATTGAAAAACATCCTGCTAAATTCCTTCAGATCTTTCCCCAGACCTTTCTATGCCTCCCTCTCAGATCCCCAGACCTCCTTGAGACAGACACCATTGGGATCTGGTCTCGTTGTCCCTCCTTCGTCTTTCCTCCATCTCCCTTCCCAACCTTCTCTTCTTTCCTCCTTCCCTCTCCTCTCAGACTCTCGTATATAGATCAATCTGCCGCTCTGACTGCCTTAGTTTTTAATACCTATTCATCCAAATCTCACTGTTAGTCTTTCTTCTTTACCTGTTTCCTGGATTCTACAAAACGAAGGGTGCCGGCCCAGCAGCCCCAAGTACCCCCTCCCTTAGAAGGAGCGGAAGGCAACCCCTTCTGAGTTGAAGTCCTCTCTTAAAAAAAAAAATCCCCACCAGAGGAGAAAGGGAAACAAAATGGGCAAAAGACACCATGAGGCAGCCATAGAGTCACAGGGGAAGACACGGGGGCTAAAGTTGGCACCACCCAGCGAAGCCTTCAGGCCCCACTGCAGGTCTAGGCTCCCATGTCTGGTTACATGTAATGAATCCAGGGCTTTGTGGCCCAGCCTTTGTCCCACAGGGCAACTAGAGAGGACCGATAGGAAAATGCCACCGACTTCACCTGGGTGTTGGGAAGCAAGGTGGATTGTAGGGTGCTTTTCAGACACACAAGGTCTCCGAAATGCAGACACCACAGTGCGTGTAGGTTATCAGAAAAAGCCGCCTACGCAGCTCAGGAAAATAAATAGATTCCCAGGCTGACTTGATTTTTGATAGGCATTGATCTTTGGCTTTATAATTAGCTACAAGTTCTGCTCAATTCAAAAAGGCCAGCTGCTCTCCCGTGGAAGCTTAGATGTGTGTTGGAGGAAAAGAGAAATGTAAAAAAGCATTAATTCTTAAAAAAAATATTTCACATTAAGAAGGCAATGTGTTTAGCCATCGTTTACAACGAATTCCTTTCGGTTCCAAAGTATTCTAATTATTTAGAATTTATGAGGACTTTAAGAGCCATCTACACCAGTCCAATTACCATGATGTGTCTGCCCTGAAAAGAGTTACATAATAGTAGTCTGAGTTTAGATGCTCGTATATAGTTAGCCCGCAAATGATTTCTGTTTCCATTATATCAAAGTTACCTAGGCCATTTTGGAAAATAGATTAACGCTAGAGCTAGGAATGACTTCAAGGGTCTTGTGTCTATCCCTCTGCCTTCTGGAAGATCTCTGACATCTGAAGTCAGTGATTGTTTCAGTCTGTTTTGGAACACCCTCAAGAGCCAGGATTTCAGTGTCTGGTTTTTAGTACCTCATCACTATTCCTACCAGGATGTTCTTTCCCAAGAACTTGATTTTCTCCAGCTGCAACTTAAGCCCCGGTCTATGGAGAGCAGTAATGAACAATGGACGTGGTGTTTAAGCGCACATCTCCCCCAGGGTTAAGGCATCTCTGGGTGTGTTGGTTATTCTCTTTGCCTCTCCCCTCGTCTGTTCTCTGCCCTGCCCTGTGCACCACGAGGCGGGTCCTGAGGACTACGTCACCAGAGTTTCCCTCACCTTCCAAATTCTGGTTGGGTTGGCCAATGCAAGGCACTGGCAGAGATCTCCATTGGGGGGAGGAGAGGCAGAGAAGGTCTTCTCTGATGGGCCCCGCTTTTGCCTTGGCCATGGCCATGGCCATGGCCCCATGACCACAGCTTCTATGGGGTGGCCCTTCCTTTACAGTTCCAGCTCTCTCAGTGCTCCCAGAACACCTTTTCTTCCTTCTCACCCCTTCAGGTCCAGAGGGAGCAACAGCCCCCTTTGTGGCTGTTCTCCATGTTTCCTTCACCTGCGCGAACTCCATAATAGCCCCATCACTGAAGTCTCTGGCACCACAAGGGCTGGATTCTGTTCCAGCCAGGACCCTGCCTGATGAACTGGGTGACAAGGTATTTTATGCCTCTTTAGAGCTCACAGCTGCTCATAGGAGTGAGCACTCGATCAGGTATCGCATTTGTACCATTTCCTCCCGAGATTACCTCAAAGGATCTGGGTTCCCAGTTGTTCTGAGGCCAGTGGGGCTTCTGGGGTCAAGGACAAATCGTGCCGTGCCCACCACGAGAAAGTGCTGGAGCGGGAGAATGAATAGTCTAGTCTGCGTGTCTAGTCTAGTCCAGTCTAGTCTAGTCCAGTGCCAGAGGGGAGCTGACAGGGTAGACGATGTAGCCTGGCATCATCTGGCTGAATTACACGGTCGTTCTGTTGATGGTGAAGGACATTCACAGTGCAGGGTGGGGGCCGCAGGGACAGACTCTGACCACAGCCCCCCTGCCCTGCCTCCGGTGCCCTCACTCCTGTCATGCTGGCCTTGGTGCAGATCCCCCCCTCAGACCTCAGCCCAGCTGCCCCCCTCCTGCCCTTCACAGCTCCCCTTCTGGGGCTTTCTCATAACATAAAACAAGAAATGAGATATAATGCCTCATGAGCAGCAGTGATGTGGGCCTGAGAAACGGTCCTGTGATCAGTCACAGCTTCTTCTCCTTCCGGACCTCAAGAGGCCCCATCTATAAAGAGAAGTCCTGCCCACCTCCCAGGGGCCAGCGGAGACGCGAATACTATGCACAAGAGCACTTTGGAAATTGTTTCTCTATAGAATCAGGCGTGGCATCATTGATCTCTTCTTCTCCCACTGGCATCCCACATCCAAGACGTCAGGAAATCCCGCCAGCCTGTCCTTCAAAAGGTACCTAGAATCCAGCCACTAGACCCACCCACCACCTCCACACTGGTTTCCCTGCATCCCCTTTTGTCCTGTCCCCCAAGTCTGTTCTCTACCCAGCAGCCAGAGAAATGCTTCCAATCGTGAGTCCAAAACAGGTCAATACCCTCCGAAGGCTCTCCGGCCCACCTGGGCAAAACCCAGAGCCCTTTAAAGCCTTCCGCGAGGCCTCAGTGATCAGTGCCGCCCCTGACCTCGGCTCTGACTCTCCCCCCATCCACTCGCACGGGCCACTCATGCTGCCCTCTAGCACCTCTGCCGCGCCAGGCAGGCCCCCTCAGGGCCTTTGCTCTCCCTGATGCCTCTACCTGGAGCCCCGCCACTGGTTCCATCCACCCCTTCAGCCCGCTGCTCTAAGGTCACCTTTGCAGCGAGGCCTTCCCTCACGACCACTGCACCTCCACTCTTGGGGGCCTGGGGTGGGTTCCTGTGTTCGGATCCCTACAAGGCAGTGTGTCCTCTGAACAAACCCCTGCGGCAGGAGCCGGAGCTCTTAATGAAAGTGGGGACAGTGGTGGTGAGGACCACCGGCAAATGCGGGCGTTCAATGAGCATTTAAAACTATGCATAGTCGGGGCACCTGGGTGGCTCCGTCAGTTGGGCGTCCGACTTCGGCTCAGGTCATGCTCTCACGGCTTATGGGTTCGAGCCTCACGTTGGGTTCTGTGCTGAGAGCTCAGAGCCTGGAGCCCGCTTCGGATTCTTTGTCTCCCTCTCTCTCCGCTCCTCCCCCGCTCATGCTCTGTCTCTCAAAAATAAACATTAAAAAAAATTTTTTTAAGCTATGCATAGTCTTACAAGCAAAAAAAAAAAAAAAAAAAAAAAGATGAAATAGGCCTAATGCTAATATTATTCTACAAGCGTCCTTCCACAAATGTTATATCTTTTTTTTTTTTAAACTATTAGTCTTCTCTCTCTCTCTGCCCCTCCCCTGCTCATGCTCTGTCTCTGTCTCTCTCTCAAAATTAAATAAACATTTAAAAGATTTTTTTAAATTACTCTAAATGAGCCTAGAGGATTTAAATGTATGGTTCCCAGGCCGATGGGAACTCCAAGTGTCACAAAGGGACGCAGTCACCACGTGGCCGAGCGGGCCATGTGTGATTACGTGACTCTGGGCTTAAAATTGGACTCTGCCTCTCAGTGGCTGCGTCTGGGCATGGCCCTGGCCTCTCCAAAGGTCACGTCCTCATCTGTTCAGCAAGAGGGAAGTCCTCGAACCTGCCCGATGCTGTGCACTGAAAGAGCCCATCAGGAACTCTGGGCCCAGCGCCTGCGGGAGGAAATGCCTGGGGCCGTAGTCGTGGCTATTACGGGCTGGGAAAAGGTCGCCAATGCATGCTTCCTAGACGCTGACACCGTCTCTAACAGCAGAGGGGCACAGCCCAGTCACCAATCCAGAGGGGACAGGCTCCATTTTCAAGAGATGTGCTTTAATGACGATAACCTACTTTTTTGGCAAGCGAAAGCGCCCCTCTAGACCTCACGGCTGGCTGCTTCGGGCTGTTCAAAGTGTTTCCACACCTCCGCTTTCCTGTCCTCGGCACCCCGTAGGACAGACGAGGGAGGGAGGGACGCAGGAGTGGCAGCCCAGCCTGCCCCCGGTGTCCCTCAGATGTAGGCTCTGAGGATGAGTGGCCAAGGCCGGCAGCATGGCATTGGCGGACCTGAGCCTCCCCGCCGCGAGGAACTCAGCCTTCCCAGAGCCCAGCAGTGTGAGAGCTGGCCGTGGGCGGGGATGTCCTCCCGGCCCCCTGGGGCTGGTCCTGGCTCTGCTTCCTGCCTGGGCTTATCCTCCCACCAGGAACGTCTCCCTGCTGAGCGGCAGAAGGCACCTGCACCGAGGCTACTCTCTCACAGGTCCCCTCCTGCTATCAGCACCGTGGCAACAAAGGCGCCTCCCGCGGCCAGGGCTCTCCCACCACCCGACTGGGAGCACTGCCCTGGCCGGCTCGGCCTCACCAGGATCCACAGAGCAAGCCCCGTCCCCCTTACAGGTGATCAAGCTGGTCTGCGGACCCGCGCCACCCCAACCGCGGGTCCTTGCCCTCACTGTGGCCTGCCGGAGGCCCCCCGGGGGCCCTTCCCCGAGTCCCCTCCGGCCCTGCCACGCTTTTGGTCCTTGAGGACAGGACCCTGTGTTTGTTAACGCCGTAGCCACACCACCTTACACGTAACAGGTGCTCAGGAAGGGTTTGCACAGCACGTCTCGTGCCAGGCACTTCCCGCAGGTGGACAGCTCGCTGGTGGGGGGCGCTCGCGCGGGAGGCCAGGGCTCGGGGTGGGAGCGGCCAAGCAGGTGCGCGGGGCCAGGCTAGCGGGTTTGCATCCTGCCTCGGCTGAGTGACCCGGACCAAGTGTTGTTGCTGTTTTTGTTTTTTATTTATTTATTTTTGAGAGAGAGAGAGAGAGAGAGAGAGAGAGAGAGAGAGAGAGAACATGAGTGGGGGAGGGGCAGAGAGAGGGGGAGTGACAGAATCCAAAGCAGGCTCCAGGCTCCGAGCTGTCAGCACAGAGCCCGACGCGGGGCTCGAACCCACCAACCGTGAGACCATGAGACCATGACCTGAGTCTAAGTCAGACGTTTAAGCAACCGAGCCACCCAGGCGGCCCCGGGGTCGCGAGTGTTTTAACGCTTCTGTGCCTCGATTTCCTCATCTGTAAAATGGGAGAGATCAAACTATCTTTCCTTCTGGTACTTGAGAGAATTAAATGAGATAATACCAATAGAGTGACCAAATCATCCCGGTACAGAGCTGGTGCTCCATATGTGTTGACTGGGGATAGTTAATAATCTGCGTATGCTGCAGAAAAAAAGTTAAAAAAAAAAAAAAAAAGAACATTTCATAAG
This sequence comes from Panthera leo, assembly GCF_018350215.1. Classification (NCBI taxonomy): domain Eukaryota; kingdom Metazoa; phylum Chordata; class Mammalia; order Carnivora; family Felidae; genus Panthera; species Panthera leo. The sequence continues at coordinate 15,034,575 of NC_056680.1, read as the reverse complement.
AGCTATTATCATATGAATGCACTGAAAAAGGATGGAAGTAGATGTTTTAAAATGCCACGAAGGGTTCCCTGTGGCTGGTGGGATTATGGATGCCTTTTCGTTTCTTTCACATTTTTTTCTATAATGTTCAACTTTTTAAAAGTTTATTTACTTACTTTTAAGTGTGTATTTACTCTTATTCTTGCGAGAGAGGGAGACAGAGCACGAGTGGGGGAGGGTCAGAGAGAAGGACACACAGAATCTGAGGTGGGCTCCAGGCTCCGAGCTGTCAGCACAGAGCCCGACGCGGGCTTGAACTCACAAACCGTGAGATCGTGACCTGAGCTGAAGTCGGACGCTTAACCGACTGAGCCACCCAGGTGCCCCTATTTATTATTTTGAGAAAGAGAGAGAGAGAGAGCACAAATGGGGGAGGAACAGAGAGAGAGGGAGAGAGAGAGAATCCCAAGCAGGCCCCGTACTGTCAGCACAGAGCCCAATGCGTGGCTTGAGCTCCCAAACCCTGAGATCATGACCTGAGCCAAAGGTGGGTGCTTAACCGACTGAGCCACCCAGGCGCCCCTTTTCCAACTTTTTTTTTTATAATGACCTTACAGAGAATTGCTTTTGAAATTAGATATTGTAAAAACTTGCTTTAAAATCACCTGGGACCTCTAACACCTCCCTCCAGCCCCCACCCTGCATATGATTTTGGATTCTAAGGAAACAAGGAGACACCCCTGCTGTTTCCAATTGCCCGGGACTCAAAGGAACCTGGGGAGACATTTCATCTGGTGTAGCACAGGCTACATTTCCCCAGCATTGTGCTTGTACACCCAGCTAGAAAATGAGACATCTTGTGTTTTGAGCGAATCTCTTCCATTAATCACCGGGGATACTCCAGGTCTATCCGGCAAAGTGATTGGTATAATTACAGCCTCCGTCTGCAAGGATAATGCCAGCAGTCAAGAGCAGCGTGTGCGAAGCAAGCCTGAGTCTTCCCGGGGCTTGTAGAGATGTGATTGCGTCCCTGCGCCATGGAAGCCAAAGGTGAGGGAAGGTCCGTGTGGCCCGGAGACCTCAGGTGGAGACGGAAGTGTTGTGATGGCTTCTGAGAGGGTTTCCCTAGGACTCTCCAGTCTGTGGGCAAAGGCAGCGTCACCTGGGGTACGTGACAAGGATTCCTAGGGTCCAGGAATGTCCTTAGGGACAGATCATTCAAGTGTGACAAGTGGTTTTTCCAGCCAGGTTCTGCGTCCTTTTGGCAAGCAAAAGCAGTTTGTACCCATCAAAGAGTTGTGACTAGTTCCGGAGCATCACTCCAAAACGTGCAAATTCGCGGGGCGCCTGGGTGGCTCCGTCGGTTGAGCGTCTGACTTTGGGTCAGGTCATGATCTCACGGTCTACAAGTTGGAGCCCCGAGTCGGGTTCCGCGCTGACAGTGAGAAGTCTGCTTGGGATTCTCTCTGGCTCCCTCTCTCCCTCCCCCTCCCCCAAACACACACACACTCTCTCTCTCTAAATAAATTTAAAAACTTAAAAAAAAAAAAAAAGATGTACACATTCTAAAGCCCAAATAAGCGGATAGAAAAATGACCAAGAAAACATTTCCATTCCCAGCCGCTGGGTCATCTGCCCTGGCTGTTCCCAGCTTCTTGGGTAGCTGTGGGCTCCCTGCGGGCCTTTGGGCAATGCCGAGAAGAGGAAACCAAGCCGGCTCTGGGAATCATAGAAAACCACCTCCTCCTGGCTGGTGGCGTCCATGGTGTTAAGGGAACATGACTCCAGCACAGTTGAGGGAAGAAAACTTTCACAGGCGGTCCCACGAGCTATGGCCCCGCCTATAAATAATCACATAAAAATCAAACCCTTCTCTATTCAGTCCATCCCCCATAACAACCCTCATCCCCTAAGAAAAAGGGAAGCTATCAAGACAGAATGAGAGGCTTGATATTTCTCGGTGGGGGTTTTCTCAAGCCTCCAATCCGCCTTGGTGTTGGGCATTTTGAAATGTACAGCAGGCATCAGTTAGCCCCTAACAGTCCCCAGTGGATCCCACTGCCGGCGACGATCCTTAAATCCCTGTTTGTCCTGACCCAGCACCCGACCTCAAGATAGAATGAGCGTCAAAGTTACGTTAATCAGGGAAGCAAACAGGAGAGCTTCCTGTTGGATGGATCGCCCCATAATCCCCAGAGGACAGGAACAGAGAGCCCTGAAACACGATGCCCCTGGTCGCGGGACAAGGGAAACGGCACGTTCAGAGAAGGGATTGGCCATCCTAAGTGCTAACCGGGGTGCGGCGGCTAACCGCTCTACGGGGTCACGGTGAAGCATCTGGCAGTGATCCCCGGTGGAGGAGGGAGAATTTCGAGCAAGGAAGGAGTAGACACGCTGGAGCCCCCGCGGCCCTGCCCCCGCTCCACGCCTCTAATAGACAACCTTCCTTCTGAGCCGTGGCTTTCACGTCTGCCTTCGGGTCTGGCAGAGTCTCAGTTCTGGCCCCAATCAAACTCAGAACCGTACGGGGAAGGGGGGGGGGGCGGCAGGGAAACGTAGTTCTCAGAGTCAACGAGTTGTCACAATCCGGCTCAGGTTGCGGGGGTGACCCATAGGATGTAGGCTCTGCAAAAGAGATGCGGGCTGATGGAGGACCGGAAAACGCCCGATCTGGAGGTCAGGGGGAGAAAAGCAGGAGGCCAAGGCGGGTTGGAAGCCCTGCGCCCCTCCATCAGTCTAGCAGAGCCTGCCCTGATCGCCTCATGAGAACCTTCCCCTCTTTTAAGGCCGTACAGGAAATAGGGCAGAAGAGGATGTCAGACGGGAAACTGAGCGCCTACAAAGCGAAGAAAGGCCGGGGAAGTGGGGACCCGGGGCCGCCCCTGAACCATAGGCTTCGAGTCCGGCCTCACGGATGAGACCCGGAGTCAGGACACTGCTGGGACTGCCCGCAGCCACGAAGATGCCGCCACCGTGAGCGCGGGGTCAGCCGCCAGCGGCCTCTGCCCTGTGTCCACCTCGCTGTGTCCGTTTGCCTGTGCTCCCCTAACAAAGCGCCTCAAGCTGGAGCCTAAAAACAGATGTTCATTCTACCCCAGTGATGGAGACTTCAAGTCTGAAATCAGGATGTTGGTGGGGCCCTGCTCCCTCTGAAGCTCTCCGCCTCTCCCTAGCTCCCCGTGGTGGCTGCGGACCCTTGGTGTTTCTTGGCTCCCAGCTGCGTGGCTCCAATCTCTGCCTCTGTTGTCTCACGGAGTCTCCCCGTGTGTCTTTGTCTTCAGACGGCATTTTCCTCCTCTGGCAAGGACACCTGTCACGTTGGATCGGGGCCCACCCTAGTGACGTCATCTTCACCCGATTACATCTGCAAAGACCCTATTTCCCGATAATGGCACGTTCGCCGGGTGCTGGAGGTTAGGCCTTCAGCGTCTTTTGCAGGAGCACCATGTGACCGGTAAAGCCCCCCAAGCGTGCATGGGGGCAGACCGTTAGCAGAACCTCGTTTGCATTCCAACCTCTAGCCGAGGAGTCTAGGAAACAGAGTCAGCCTCCAAATTCTCCAAACAGAGTGAAGGGCGTAGAAGGGGGCCCACCTAAGTGGCCAACATGGGCCTCTGTGCACGCGCCACGGGGTTCTGGCTGGAACAGAATGGAACAGGCTTGAACCTGGCCGTGCCCCTGCTGGTGCAGAGGCCTTGGGCGGGTTAATTACCCCTCCGCTGTAACCCTTGGCTTCCACGACTGTAAGTGGGGATAATGACAGTCACCATTTCTCGGGGTTTATGTGAGGATTAAGTCAGACAATGGATTCAAAGTCCCTAGGGCCAGGCACACAGCGAGCAGTCGACAGATGGTAAGTATTATTAAATTATCTAAATTAGTAGTTTCGTTCTGTGTCCGTCGTGGTAGGGAATCGGGTGAAACGCAGAAGCGGGGATGAACTGTGTGTAAGGGTCCCTGGCATGTTTGGCATTTTATGAAAAATCAGAAACGCCAGGGATTTGAGCCAAAGTGTAAATTTCCTGATGTAAGGGTTTTCTTACTCAGAGCAATGGCCCATCAGAGAATCAAGAAGCTAAGGAATATATCTCTAGAGCAGATTTCTACAAATCCTGTTTGTGATTACCGAACTTTAGTTGACACAGAAAAAGAAGAGGCAAGTGTCAGCTTATGTGTGGGTGTTGACTTACACAATGTTGCCTGTTTATATTCCTGAGAAAGAGAAGTAAAAGTCATGTCAACCATGTTTAGGGTTCAGATTCCAAATACGTTTTAAGGTTTAAAAGGCACAAAGGATTGGGGAGGGGGGCCTGGGTGGCTCAGTCAGTTAAGTGCTCGACTTTGCCTCGGGTAATGATCCCATGGTTTCTGGGTTCGAGCCCCGCATCAGGCTCTGTGCTGACAGCTCAGAGCCTGGAGCCTGCTTCGAGTTCTGTGTCTCCCTCTCCCTCTCTCTCAAAAAATAAATAGACGTTAAAAAAATAAAATAAAATAAAATGCACACTGGGTGAAAGGAACTTTGTGATGGTCAGCATGACTTGGATGGATGGAGACAGGTTCGGAATTCCACTATTATTCAATTTGTCTAAATGAGATACAGCCACTGCGACAGAAATCAGACTTTCGTTCCACAGACTGGGCCATAGGGAAAATTGACCTATTCAAAATAACATTGTACAACTCGATGATAAAAAAAAAAAAAGCACACAATCCAATACAAGAATGGGCAAAAGATTTGGACAGACTTCTCACCAGTGAAGATATGTAAGCAAATGGCCAATAAGCACATGACAAGATACTCGTCATTAGTCATCAGGAAAATGCAAAGCAGAACCACAACCACACACGGCAACCCGGCTGTTAGAATGGGTAAAGCACACAACAACAGCAGACACTGAGAGCGCCAAGTGCTGACAAGGATGTGGAGCTATTTGAACCCCTGCACGTTGCTGGCGGGAACGCAGACCGGCACGGCCGCTCTGGAAAACTGTATGGCTGCGTCTTTTTTTTTTTTTTTTTTTTAACATTTATTTATTTTTGAGACAGAGAGAGACAGAGCATGAACGGGGGAGGGGCAGAGAGAGGGAGACACAGAATCCGAAACAGGCTCCAGGCTCTGAGCTGTCAGCAAAGAGCCCGACGCGGGGCTTGAACTCACGGACCGCAAGATCATGACCTGAGCTGAAGTCGGCCGCTTAACCGACTGAGCCACCCAGGCGCCCCAACAGGGCACACTTTCACGGTTTGTGAGTTCAAGCCCCGCATCAGGCTCTGCATTGACAGTGTGGGGAGCCTGCTCGGGATTCTCTCTCTCTCCCCCCCCTCTCTCTGGCCCTCCTCCACTCATGCTTTCTCTCTCTCTCAACATAAGTAACTAAACTTAAAAAACAAACCAAAAACACCCTCCACCATGCGAAAGGGAAACCAAAGTCAAACACAGAAGACTGTAGGTGAGAGTGTTTACATGAAATTCTAGGAACGGCAAAACTGTGACAGAGAGCAGCCCAGCAGTGGCTCGAAGCTGGTGACGGGGTGGGAGCGCGTGCACAGGGGCACAGGGATTTCTTGGGGTGAGGGGTGGTTCTGGTCTGGCTCGTGACGGTGATTACGCGATCGTATGCACTCACTCAGACTCATCAAACTGTATCTTTAACTGGGGGAACATTACGCAAATAACACACGAACGCAAAAGTAAGCGTTGAGTCCTGATGGGACAGCCGTGGGGAGACGAGCCGTTGAAGAGACAGGACTGCCTCTGACGAACAGGGGTGGGACGAGGGAGTGGGAAAGCCTCGTCCATGCGATGCCAGAATCCAGTGACTTCTCCTTCGCGGCCAACCCATCGGTGACAACCCGGAAGCGGGTACAGCCGCGCCCTGTTCCAAGAGGAGCTGTTAATGTCATATCCATACTGGTTTTTTCATTATACAAGTTTAGTGCTTTTTATCGTCCTGTTGGTTTTTATCACAGCTGCAAAGGGAAGTGAGGACAGGTATTGTATATCAAGTAGCAACACAGAAGCAGGACAAAGCTAAAAAGAGAAAGCGTATGTGAAGCAGAGAGTTCACAGAAGACACGGACAAACGGCACGGGCTGTATTTGTACGTGCCTGTTGTGGTTGTGGTCAGCATAGTGGCGTGAGTCCGGGCTTCTGGCATGGGAGAAACAGCACAAATCACTGGGAACAGGATTACAGCGGTGGTTCCCCAGCCTTTCAGCCCCAGTGACTTCCATTTGTAACAGGTATTTTAGGAGGCTCTCCTGAATTTAGTAATCTACCCAGACACATGATTTTTTTTTTTTAATAAACACAATGCCCTAATTGCAAAAGAAGCACGAGGAGGAGGAGGAGGAGGAGGAGGAGGAAGGGAAGGAGAAGGAAAAGAAGAAACAGAGGGCATTCATTTCAACGCGTAACTGCTTGAGCGTGATTATTCTAGAAAACACCATGGACCCAGAAGTGAATGCGGCTGTTCTGAAACGCAGACTGAGCAAGGGGAGTCGAATCAGCAACTCAAATGCCGCCGATGACATTGCTGTTGGTGACATGGTTTTCCCAGATGGTGACCAGCACTTGGAAAAGTTCCAAACAAAACAGTATCAGTCAGGGTTCCAGACAATAAAAGGCAGCAAAAGCAAATAAGATCCTTGGTGGAGAGTTCAGTACAGACGCTATTTGTAAAGGTGAGGGCAGGGTGTAGGGGCCCTAGAGGGATGGTCTCTTAGCCTGGGGCCAGGAAGGGTGTGTGTGTGTGTGTGTGTGTGTGTGTGTGTGTGTGTGTGTGAGTGTGTTGGTCCCCGAATCCTATTCCCAGAAGCTGCATCTGTCCTGGGGATGGCTCAGAGAGAGCATCTTGCCACTTTGGGACCAGGAGGGAGAAAACTGGAGAATAAACGACTGTGTTCCCTCTTTTTCGCTTTGTCCACAGCAGGTTTCTAACAGAGCTGTTTTCTCTTCAAAATGTTTAAAGAGAGCTTAAGCGATTTCAAACATGCAGGTGAGTGGGAAAGAACAGTAACAGTAAATCGTTCAAGGTGGCCTTTGGAGCCCCTTCTGCCTCAGGCTGCTCTGTTTCTAATCAAAATTCCTGCTTCTGCTGTTCGGGTTCACGATGCGTGCGGTGACCCTCCCAGCCCCTAGGCCTCATTCAGATCCCCTCCAGCTTGCCCGCCTCTCTTCTCCCAAGCCGAACTGCTGCATTTTAAAGTTAATCCAGGACAAGGTGAGATGAATGTGAGCTGGGATGCAGAGACGGGAAAATCCCGGAACAGCCTGGGGGGGGGGGGAAGGGACACCCCTCTGAGCCTCCCTCCACAGCCCAGCCATAGTGGCTCCGAGCCATCGAGGGCTGGGCCTCGGTATCCAAAGGGTCCCGAGACCAGCAATGTGTGGGTTTCTTGCCCCTCCCTTTGAGCCCATGTGTTTGCCACAGCCTTTTACAGAAAGAGAGTCAGCAATTCATTCCAGTACCTTCTATGGGGCAGACACGGCCACAGGTGCCGGGGACCCCAGACAAATGGGGCAAGCCCGCACCTCCCCGGTATTCGCAGTCCGGCTGAAGGCGAGAGACAAGTCGCTGGTGATCGCAGCACAGAAAACTCAGGACCAAGGTGTAGATAAGCCACTCCAGGAACATAGAGGAAAAGAGCTCTCTCTGCACGCTATTTTTTAAAACAGAAAATTCCCTTCTCTTCCCTTCCCATTAAAGAAGTTTTTTAAAAATATCCACCTGGGGGAGCCTGGCTGGGTCAGTCGGTAAAGCGTGCGACTGTTGATCTCAGGGCTGTGAGTTTGAGCCTCACGTTGCGTGTAGAGATTGCTTAAAAATAAAAGCTTGGGGCACCTGGGTGGCTCAGCCGGTAAGTGTCCGACTCTTGGTTTTGGGTTAGGTCATGATCTCACAGTTCATGAGATCCAGCCCTGCATGGGATTCTCTTTCTCTCTCTCTCTCTCTCTCTCTGCCCCACCGCCCGTTTACTTTCTCTCTCTCTCTCCAAATAAATAAATAAGCATAAAATAAAATAAAATAAAATAAAATCTTAAAAAAAATATCAACCTGATAGGACACCAAGTTATTGGTCTGCCCGGGGTGTCCTCATGCCCCAGATCAGCCTGGACTGAGCCTTCTTCGGACGCCTGCCTCTGCCTCTGCACGCATCGCAGCTCCCACCCTCCGCAGCTTTCAGAGATGCAACCCTCTAAGCCAGGCATCCGGGACTGACGGCGATTCTGGGGGTGGGGCTTTTGCAGATCAGGCCGCAGCAAACTGGGGAGCGCGTCTGTAGTTCGGCCAAGGGAAAAATCGAAAGGCAAATCCAAACAGGTCTGGACTCACCAGGAGCAGATGGAGAGAGAGGGATAAGTGGGAGGCGGGGAAGCAAGGTCAGGAGGAGCGCTGAGCGTCATCCTCGTGGCTTCGTACAGGGTCCCCTGTGGTCATAGGAAGGCGACGCCTCCTGAGGGCTTACGGGGATCACCTGGGGGGGTGTACATCTGCCAAGACAGCACGCACCCAGCCTTTGCTGCGGGCCTCCTGGGTGCCAGGCACTGTGTCAGGCTCTGTCTCCGCACCACAGACCCTGCTCTGCCCAGCAGGTCGTGGGCTCCGTCCCACGGAGAGAGCGGCTGGGAGTGAGCCCTGAGATGGCTTTTCATTTTACAACCAGATAAGAACAACAGACATGACACAGGCTTATTCTTCTTAAGATACATTTTTTTAAAACCCTTCAGACAAGAAGTGACGGATAAAATTCTACTAAAGAGAAACCCAACGGGCTAATGAGCATGAGGACGTACGCTCGGCTCCCTGAAATAATCAGGTATGAAACCTAAAATGAGTTACCCTTGTGTTTTCCCCTATCAAAATATCTTTTAAAGAAAATTCCGGTTTGGGGGCGCCTGGGTGGCGCAGTCGGTTAAGCGTCCGACTTCAGCCAGGTCGCGATCTCGCGGTCCGTGAGTTCGAGCCCCGCGTCAGGCTCTGGGCTGATGGCTCGTAGCCTGGAGCCTGTTTCCGATTCTGTGTCTCCCTCTCTCTCTGCCCCTCCCCCGTTCATGCTCTGTCTCTCTCTCTGTCCCAAAAATAAATTTAAAAAGTTGAAAAAAAAATTAAAAAAAAAAAAAAAAAAAGAAAATTCCGGTTTGGTGCTGCTTCGGCAAAATGGGCAGGCTCGTACCTGACTGGCAGATGTAAAACCTATTCAACTGCGGCAGCCTGTCGATGTGGGTCAAAAATCTTGTGATAATGCTGGTCTAGTAAATTCCGTCTCAGAGGAGGACACATGAGGATTTGTGAACGAGGATGTTTATCCCATACGTAGAGGATGCAAGTTGGAAAGTCCCCAAATGTCCAACAAGAAAACTGATAAAATAATGAATCTCTCTCTCTCTCTTTCACCCACACTCACACTATCCACCTCCCTCCCCACCCCCCCACATACACCTACACACATACACACACACACATACACCCACACACACACATACACACACACGTACACACATCACCACACAGAGTGACTGTGAGCTTAATTTTATTTTTAAATATAATGCTTACGTCTTTTCACTCTTGTTCCCTCTTTCTGTATATCCAGAGAACAGAAGAATGGCAAGATATGTACCAAAACATTTGTTTGGGGGATGGTAGCATTATGGGCTATCTCTATTTCTTTTTATTTGTTTTAATTTTTTTCATGTTTATTTATTTTTGAGAGAGAGATAGAGAGCGAGCAGGGGAGGGGCAGAGAGAGAGGGAGGCAGAATCCCAAGCAGGCTCCGTGCTGTTAGCATGGAGCCCGACGCGAGGCTCGAGCTCACGAACCGCGAGATCATGACCTGAGCCGAAACCAAGAGTCAAGACGCTTAACCGACTGAGCCACCCAGGTGCTCCTCTACTTCTTTAAAAACGTTTTTTCTCTACAATGATGTTGAATCGGTTTTATCATCCGAAAAAAAAATTATTTGAAAAACACGCGTGAAGTATTCTTGCCTGAAATGAATCTAATCAAGACTTGAGCCCCAACTCCCGCATGGCAGAAAAGAGAGAGAAACAAGTCAAATGACATCCCGAAGAAACAATTTGACAAATTCCAGAAGGTGGAACATTCTAGGACCAATCGTCTCCAAAAATCAATATACTCAGAGACCAAAAAATTAGGGGAATCATTCTACATCATCAAAAACTAAACAGGCATAGCGACCGAATGCCATGCTCAAATCGACGGGGTGCTGACTCAGAACGAGGTCTACGAGACGTGGTAGGAGCACTTGGGGGAAGTGAAATAGGAGTTTGTGTTTTGATTTTCCCTTGGCCGAACCACAGACGTGCTGCCGGGTTGGCCACTGCGGGATCTGCAAGAGCGCCACCCCGAGAATCCCATCGGATGCTCCCAGAAGCCATCACGGCATGCTCCTAAACCTAAGAGGAATTCTGCACAACTCCAAAATAGCACATTCTTCTCCATTTTACATGAAATACCCATCCAAAAACTATCTGGGGGGCCTGGAGGGCTCAGCCGGTTAAGCATCTGACTCTGGATTTCAGGTCAGGTCATGATCTCGAGGTTCGTGGCTTGGAGCCCCGTGTCGGGCTCTGCACTGTCAGTGCAGAGCCTGCTTGAGATTCTCTCTCTCTCCCCCTCCCCCACTCTTGCTCTCTCTCTTTCTCGCTCTCTCTCTCAAAATAAATAATTTTTTTTAATGTATGAAAAATAAAGCAAACTATCTGAAGTCAGTTCTGATAACTAAACTTTCAGTAGGTACCACTTATGAAATGGTAGGTTCTTGGCTTTGACTGCACAGTAATTCCTCCTGTGGCTCCCATCCAATGGGGACAAGGTAAAATGCTGAAGATGGCCTGGAGGGGGACCTAACAGACGCCCAGCACCGTCCCCCGCTCCCTGGCACCCGACATCACCCAGGTCCATCCTGAGCCCCCAGGGAGGTGGGGGTTTCTAAATAATAAAAAGGTAAGACTCTCTTGGTCAAGAGCCCAGAATTTCTCAACAAATGGCCAGTTTCGCCTCAGTAGATTTTGTTATTTGGTTCAAAAGCTTCCAGGTAAGGGCAAAGGGACAAAAATATCTGTTAATAATTGTCCCTGAAGTTTATACAGCAGCCAACAATTTACAGGATTCTTTTGCAGACATATCACCGTTAAAAGACTCCAAATCTTCCAAGTGGGTAGCCGTTCCCTTCAATCCTGGAGTATGTTCTGTTGACGAGAATTTTTGCTGGTTTCCATTTCCTCTTTGGTGCAGGAGTGGGGGTGAGTGGGGAACCCACAAGTCTATATGGTGGGTGAAGTAGGGAATTGTTACCCCATTTTACAGACTTTATAAAATAGAAGTATACAGGGGGCGCCTGGGTGGCTCAGTCAGTTAAGCGTCTGACTCTTGATTTTGGCTCAGGTCATGATGTCACAGTTCGTGGGATCGAGCCCCGTGTCGGGCCCTGCACAGAAAGTGAGGCACCTGCTTGAGATTCTCTCTCTCCTCTCTGTCTGCCCCTCCCTCTGCTCACACACTCTGTCTCAAAGTAAATGAATTTTTTAAAAAAAGAAACATCCTTCTAAAATATATATATAAGCATACAAATATACAACATAAAATATGAAAATATGTATTTATACATAATAACATGCACTTACATATTTATAAAATATAAATATAAAATATAGGAGACTGAGACTCCTGGTAAAATACCACCTACAGAGACCTCAGAGCCCTCAGAGCCCTCAAGGCTCAACTTGCTGCTATCTGCTTCAAGGGAGGCCCCTGTCCCAGAGCATCAAGGCCAAGGGTGCCATGTTCATGGGATCTGGGGGGTCTGGTTTAAGGTAGGTCTTCAACTGTGAGGAACAGATTGAGATTGAGCTGAGTTTTTTTTGTTTTTTTTTTTAATGTTTATTTTTGAGACAGAGCATGAGCGACGGAGGGGCAGAGAGAGAGGGAGACACAGAATCCAAAGCAGGCTCCAGGCTCCGAGCTGTCAGCACAGAGCCCGATGCGGGGCTCGAACTCGTCAACCACAAGATCATGACCTGAGACGAAGTCGGACACTCAACCGACTGAGCCACCCAGGCGCCCCGAGTTTTTGATGTAATAGTTGAGGATTGGGGGATACAGAGCAAGGAAGTTTTCGAGTGGAGTTTAAGAGTAAACAGCTGTGTGATAAGCCCCACGGAGCAATTACTGCTCTGAGGGAGGGAATCCTGACCCTAGCGAAGGCTAGTAGCCAGATAGATAAAAGTTCAGAGGCAGGCATCTTCAGAAAGTCCAGGAGGCAAATAATAAAACTATTTGTAACTGTTATCATCCTGGGTGGGAATTTCCTGCAGAGAGGGGAAGGAGTTGATCTTTATGTGCACAGTCTTAGAATGTCACCCTGTTAGCCTGTGGGGCTGCAGGGAGCTTCAGGCTCTGGGACTAGTGACTTCCCAAGGTCTGCTAGAAGTTGACTTAAGTCTTCAGATTCAGGCTGAGCTCACCTTGCTCAGACTTTGCCTGAAAAGCCCTCCCAACGGAGTTCAAGCAGGCTCTGCACAAATGCCCTCTCAGGACTATGGCGGCCCCAGGACAGGTATTGGGGTGACGGCACAGGGCAGAGTGGCAGGGGAGGGGGCTCCTGGCCCTGGAGTGGGCCAGCCGCAGGGATACCGTACTGGCTTATATAACATCCCCCGAAAATTCAGGTCAACTTAGACCTTACTTGGAAATAGGGTCTTTATGGATACAATTAGTTAAAATGAGGTCATACTGGATTAGGGTGGGCCCTAAATCCAGTGACTAATGTCCTTCTGAAAGGCTTATGTGAAGAAGGGAAGAAGTCCCTGTGATGATAGGGACAGAGATTACAGTGATCTGGTGTCTCACCAGAAGCTATGAAGAGGCAAGGGAGGATTCTTCCCCGGGACCATCAGAGGGAGTATGGGACACCTTGATTTTGGACATCCGGCCTCCCTCCCCCTACTCTGCCAAGTACAGCACACACCCTCTGAATGGGAAACTGGGGCCCTCGGGTGGGATGCGCGGCCTCCCTAGGGCTCTGAGGGGGTGGGGAAATGAGGGCTGAGGGTCGCTGCCCAGGTCATCGCTTTTCTGGCAGTCTGGCCACTTGGCCAACATTCAACGAAGGACCCTTTAAAAAAAATTCTGGAAAATTCAAAACGCAACACCACTCCCCACAGTGCCCCCCTCCCCTCCATTCTCCCCTCCAGAGGGGACAGCCTCATGCCCGGTCAGGGCTGCACAGGAAAGGAACAGAACACGTGAAAGGGCAGAGCCCAGCGTCCTCCTCCTGGTCGGGCGGGTGGGCATGGCCACGGCGACAGCCTGCCTGCGAGGACAGGAGCACTTAGAAATCTGGGTCACGTCAGAAGCCTCCCCGCAGGAGCCGGCAGCTGTTTCAGAGACCTGCACCCGCCAGCCTGAAAATAGCTTGGTCCTTTTCCCCGTGAGACACAAGGTTTAGCAATCACGGATCTGGCAAATAATGAATTTGGTATCCGCTGCGGTGACACCTGCTGGGAACCAAGAGACAAAGGACCTGCCCTCCCGGGAACCGTAGGTGAGAAATAGCTGGGCTTTGAAGGGCGCCTGGGTGTCTCGGTCGGTTGAGCCTCCTACTTCAGCTCAGGTCATGATCTCAAAGTTCGTGAGTTCAGGCCCCACATCAGGCTCGCTTCTGTCAGGGGAGAATCCTGTTCAGATCCTGTCTCCCTTTCTCTGCCTCTCCCCCCCTCATGCTGTCTCAAAAAAAAAATAGCTAGGCTTTGAACGCTTGAGTTTCCCAAATGGGTCCTTACATACCCCTTTCCCTCATCTTGCTGATGGGAAACCTGAAATCCAGGGAGGGTGGTTTGCCCCGACCCGGGGGAGGGGCTCTGGGGGAATCTCACCATCGACAGGGATTTGGACCCAGAGTTCAGTTCCAGGATCCAGGCTCCTTCCTCTGGGGCAACGGTTTGTCTCCAGGGGCAGAGGTGGGAGCGGCAGGTGGTGGGGAAGGCAGTGGGAACCCAGGGGTCAACGTTCCCAGTTGAGCCTTGGCTGGTGGAGGAAGGAGACTGTGGCGGCCCCACCGTAAGCAGCAAGATGGAAACCTGAGGGCTCCAAGCACCTGTGGGGTGTGTGTAGGGTGGGAGAGCACAGGACCTCAAAAGCAGTTTTCTGACACTATCTCCAAAGACGTAATAGTGACAGATTGAAAACACGATCCATTCCTCATGACTTGAGAGCCGTAGCTCTAATCTGTTACCACGGAACTATCATGGGGTCGGGGGGAGGGGTTATGGGGGGTCAAGGGTAGGGCTTCAAAAGCCCTGAGGCTGGGTCCCAACCCTAGAGATTCTGTCACCTCTGGCCAGGTGGGGCCTGGGTCTGGGGTGTCAGAGCTCCCAGGGAGTTCTGAGGGTGACCACTATGGGAGGCCACTGCTTTAGAGATTTCCAAGTTTTCAAAAATCCTGTACTGGCATTTCCCCTCCTTTGAAGAACCATACAAGGAACCTGGGGATTTGTAGGCAAGACATGCTGTTAGCATCGGAACCTACAGAGGCCCACCCAGGTCTGGATGAGGGCAGCAGACTCAAGGGACACGGGGCAGATGTGTCTTGTGTGTGCTTCAATTTGGGAATAATTTACATATCGTAGAATTGACCGCTTGAAGTTGACAGCTTTATGACCGTTTTGACGGATGCCTATAATCCTGTGACCGTCAACCACAATCAAGAAATAGCAAGTTCTAGGGCGCCTGGGTGGCTCCGTTGGTTAAGCATCCAGCTTCAGCTCAAGTCATGGTCTCACGGATCGTGAGTTCGAGTTCTGCATCTGGGTCTGTGCTGACAGCTCAGAGCCTGGAGCCTGCTTCAGATTCTGTGTCTCCCTCTCTCTCTCTCTCTGCTCCTCCCTTCCTCACGCTGTCTCTCTCTCTCTCAAAAGTAAATAAACATTAAAAATAATAATAAAAAAGAAAGATATAGAAAGCTCTATCCCTGGGGCGCCTTGGTGGCTCAGTCGGTTGGGCATCTGACTCTTGATTTCAGCCTAGGTTATGATCCCAAGGTCATGGGTTCAAGCTCCACATCAGGCTGTGTGTTGACAGACTGGAGCCTGCATGGAGAGGCTTGGGAGCCTCTCTCTCTCTCTCTCTCTCTGCCCCTCCCCTGCTCTCTCTCTCTCTCTCTCTCTCTCTCAAAAATAAATACATAAAACATTTAAAAAATTAAATAAAAATGAACATTAAAAATTAAAAAAAAAAAAACAACCTCTATCCCCAGGAAACAGTCTCGAGAGACAATTTGAATGCAGTGCCAGGGGCCTGATTGGGGATAGAGGTTCCAAACCCTCACCCCCAAACTCTCTGTCCCTCTGAAAGTTGTGAGTCTGCAAGCACCTATTTCTGGCCAAGGCGACTTTCCCGATGGTTGGAAGTAATTATTCCCCAAGGGCCCGGCTCTGCCTCGTTAGAGCTTCTGTTGAAAAAGCCAGGTTGCTAATGTCACTCTTCTGGCTTAGGAGTCCAATTTTCCAGGCCTGTACAGCAGGCACAGTCGATACCTCCTACGATCGCTAGGGCCACTTCTGGTGGCGGAAAAACGTTCACCGGCTGCCCAGAGCGATTACAAGTGCGTTCCTCACGCAGCTGTCCCCGGCTGCCGAGAAAACATTTAATTGGTGCGGAGGTCGCAGGATCCTCTCCCAATTAGGGTCCCGTCCTGCCAGCTGCCATCTGCACCGGGGACAATCCGGACCGGGCTTCCTCGTAGGACACACGGTCGTCCACTCTGGGGAACAGCCACACAGTCCTTCAGCGATTGCCTGGCCCCTTTCAAAAGGCAGACTGTCCTGTAGTCTGGGGCTCTCGTCTTTGCCTCCCGGTCAATTATCTGGGAATCAGGATGGAATGAGAAGAATAAGAATCTTCCATGAACAGGGAGCACTGCGTGTGTGGACGTGACAGTTAACAAAATGTTCCCGCTAGGGAGGACCTTTGAGAAAGTGGGGAGGGCCAGGGTGGGGCTTAGGCCGCAGGGTGAAGTCGATGAAATGCCCACTCGCGCAGAGCCTCCTCCAGGAAGCAGTCCCGTAAATGCCCAACGTCTGCTGTGCTCCCCCCGGGCCCTGGAATGACTCCGGTAAAGGCAGAGCCTCCCAGACGGCCCGGGGCTGGGCGTCTTCAAAGGGGGGGCTCTGCGGCCGAGGTCGCAGTGGAGACGGTTCGTCTGGACCCCTGCTCCCCCCTCAACAGACTCGGATTTCGTTTTCTGTGAAGGTTGGCCTGTAGGCCACACTTTGTTTCCAGGGAAGTTCCGGGTACACAGTAAACTCAAGAGGCAAGTACAGGGGTTCCCCACTTGCCCCCGTCCCCCCGTACACGCACAGCCTCCTTATCAACATCCCCCACCAGAATGCGACACTTGTTGCAGTAACCGATGACCCAAGAGTGACACGTCGCAGTCCCCCGAAGGCCACGCTTCACATCAGGGCTCGCCCTTGCTGTTGTGCTTGCTGCGGGTTTGGACAAATGTACGATGACACGTGTCCATCATCACAGCATCGCACAGAGTAGTCTCGCTGCCCTAGAAACCCCCGTGCTCGTCCCTCCTCCCCACAACTCCTGGCGACCACGAATCTTACTGTCTCCACAGCTTTGTCTTTTCCTGAATGTCACGTAGTTGGACTCATACGGGTGTGTCGGCTTTTCAGATCAGCTTCTTTCACTGAGTAAAATGCATGTAAGTTTCCCTGGTGTCTTTTCATAGCTTGATAGCTCACGTCCTTTTAGCACTGACCTTCCACGGTCTGGATGGACCACAGTTTACTCATCCATTCACCTCCCGAAGGACATCTCGGGGGCTTTCAACTTTAAGCAATTATGAATAGAGCTGCTGTAAACATCTGTGTGCAGGTTTTTGTGTGGGACCGACATACTCTTTTTTCCCTAGAGCGGGGAGACGGAGTCCCTCTCCCCCAGCCCTGGCCCCAGGCCCAGAGCTCCTGGGCATTACAGCCCCCCAAACCACCCTCCCTGCAGACGAAATCTGCCGGTGCTCTCATTAGGCCTGGGGCTGCCGAATCGCCTCCCGATTCAGAGAATCCTTGAGTAGATAGCAAACAACACTGGCTGAGATCATTGTGCTATTTGTCCACAGCGCCCAGGGAGACAAGCAGCGCCCCGGTGACAACGAGGCTGTCTCTTGAGTCCCTGCTGGGGCTCCCCCACCCACTGCAAACCCAGTCCCAGCCAAACCTGCATGCCGTTCAACAGCACAGATGACACCTGTCTACAAAGCTGTCCCTGAGCGCCCCACTGGGAAACAATGTCTCTTCTCCTCACTCCCTTGCAAACAGCCTTCTTTTTTATACATTTTTAATCTTTTATTTATTTTTGAGAGAGACAGAGAGCAAGCGGGGGAGGAGCCAAGAGAGAGGGAGACACAACATCCGAAGCAGGCTCCAGGCTCCGAGCTGTCAGCACAGAGCCCGACGCGGGGCTCGAACTCAAACCGTGAGATCGTGACCCGAGCTGAAATCGGATGCTTCGCCACCTCAGCCACCCAGGCGCCCCTTAAATAGCCTTCTCACTCTAGAACCATTTTAGATTCATAGGGAAGTTCAAAGACGGTAGATGAGAGCTCCCATAACATGCCACACCCAGGGTCCCCTACGTTGACATCTTATGTTACCATGGTACATTTGTCAACACTAAGAAGCCAACATGGGTACAGTAAACTTCAGTCCTCATTCAGCTTTCATTAGTTTTTCTTGAATGTCCTTTTTCTGTCTCAGGACCCCCTCCCGGGTGCCATATTACATTCAGTTGTCTTAGGCTCCTCTGATAAACAACAGTTCCTCAAAAACAGTTCCTTGTTTTTGATGATCTCGACAGTTTGGTCAATTCAGTAATTGTCTTTTGGTTTTGGGGCTTTTTTGAGAGCGAGAGAGAGAGCGAGGGAGAGAGACAGTATGAGTGGGGGAGGTGCAGAGAGAGAGGGGGACCCAGAATCCCAAGCAGGCTCCTTGTTGACAGCAGAGAGCCCGATGTGGAACTCAAACCCGCGAACCATGAGATCACGACTTGAGCCAAAATCGGACGCTTAACCGACGGAGCCACCGAAGCGCCCCTAGTCAGGAGTCTTGAAGAAAGTCCCTTGGCTTGGGATTGTTGGACGTTGTCTCCTTGTGAGCAGATGGGGCTATAAGTTTCCGGGAGGAAGGGCACGGGGGAAGGCACCTCCCCCCCCCCCCCATCATTACATCTTGCTCTTTGTTCTTTGCTGCCACATTTTCCTGACCTCCCTTCCCGCTGAAGGTCTGGCCCAGTCTGTCCTCCACAGAGCGCATCACAAAAAGTACCCACCTGCTTAGGTGCCCACCTGACCATAAGACGCCTGAGTGGATGCCACATGCCGGGCATCGTCGTAGTCCTGAGGTCCGTAAGATGCCACTGGAGAATAGGAATAACGATATCAAGTAACTTCCCCCGGGCCCTTGGGTCCCGGAGCAGGGAAGACAATCAGGAACGCGGAAGGTCTTCCACGATCAGGCTGGTCTCTCTCTGGTTCCTGCCCTTTGCTGGCGGGCGTTCTCTGCACAGATGGCACGTGTGGGCCCTCATGATGTGTGTTCTGCCTCAACTTGGCCACTTGTTACTGAGAGGCCCTCAGAGAGGGACAGCTGGGCTTCCGATTCAGAGGGAAGTCACAGCACACACACCATCCCCCCCACCCCAACTACAAACGTGAGATTCAATCGGGTGCTGGCTGTGAATGATTGCGTAGCTGGAGGAGGCAGACGCGGCTCAGGAGGCGGGAGGGGGGTGCTGGATAAATCCCTTTAATGCCCTGGGCGTGCCTGCCATGCCTCCTCCCTATAAGTAACTCCAAATAAAAATCACAAAGCACAAAATGTCTACGTATGTTGAAATTACGGTAACGTCTTATTTATCTGGTTGCCATTGTTCTGCATCGGTTTGTCGATAATAAATTTTCCCCCTTCCTTCGGCTTCGCCTCCCCACCGTGAAGCCAGGCTTAGTTGGGGTGATGGAGGGGGGGGTCCCTTCATTTCTCACTGCCTCCCCAGCTCCTCTCCTCTGGTGTCCTAGAGGTCAGGAAGCCCTCATCCTCCTCTAGCTCACCCACCGGGCCCACAGAGCCTCTTCGACCATTGAGACGAGTGGTTTTGCAATCCCCGCTCTCGGGAAGGTCTTGAACACTTTCCCTCCTTGAGAACAGGAGAGCTAGTGTTCAACCCCCCCACCCCCACCACCCACAGCCGGGGGTCCTTCGCTGCAGATTTCTGAAGCTCAGATGCTTCGGACAAGGCATGACCAAGAAGCCACAAGAATGCCACAGCCCGTCCAAGACAGCACGGGGCATTCAGAATCAGCCGGAGACCCACGGACCAGTCCACAGCGTCACTTGACTCCCGCGATGAAGTCCGGCCCCCACTTCTCCTTCATTCACGCCCTCAGCCACGGTGCGAGGGAGCCTCTTCTGCTGGCGCCCGAGACCATCTCTTCCCAACTCCACTCAGGACAGCGTGTCCATAGCTTGGCCGTCATGGGAGTGATTATCCCAGAGCGTTCGGCAAGCCCTATGACCCAGGGCTCCTCTCCCCAGAGCTGGTGGCTGAACACACTCTGCCTTGAGGCCAGGTTTCCCTGGCACCACGGCTCTTCTCCAAAAATCCAGATCAGTGGGGGCCGCCCTGCCCCGAAATGCTCCGCAGAAACCCCCTTCCTTCTATAGATCTACTACGTCCAGAGTCAAAGCCTCCGGTGTCCTTCCCAGCTGTGTGTCTTGGGGCAAATCTCTGGGCTTCTGCGGCCCTCTGGTCGCTCACCCGTGAAAAAGGGACAGTACTATGCATCCCTTAGGCAAGTGGCATCTCACTGGGCTTTAGAACGGGCCTGTGCCTCTATAATAAGTGACCCATGGACCACGTGGATTCTCTGCCTCTCTCCAGTGGAGGGCAAAGGTCTTCCCCTCCCTCACCACCGGCTCCTCGGGTGGGGCCCTGCCCTGTGGACGCTGGGTCTCTGGGAGGAGTCCATCAAGGGAGGGACAGGGGGAGAGGTCTGCCCTGGGAGCACGCATTGAGGGAGTGCATTATCTGTAGAGAATTAAAAAACAAACACACAAACAAAAAAACCACAGGGCAACTGGGTGACTCAGTCGGTTAAGTGTCCCACTTCAACTCACGTCATGATCTCACCGTCCGTGAGTTCAAACCCCACATCGGGCTCTCTGCTGTCAGCATAGAGCCTGCTTGGGATCCTCTGGTCCCCACCCCCTCCTTTGCCCCTCCTCCCCCTCACTCCCTTTCTCAAAAATAAGTGAACATGTTTCAAAAAGAGAGAATTTTAAAAGAACGCGAAGACCGACTGCAAGTTGGTCTGTTTTTAAAAATCACCATGTGGGGGCGCCTGGGTGGCTCAGTCGGTTAAGCGTCCGTCTTCGGCTCAGGTCACGATCTCGCGGTCCGTGAGTTCGAGCCCCGCGTCGGGCTCTGGGCTGACGGCTCAGAGCCTGGAGCCTGCTTCCGATTCTGTGTCTCCCTCTCTCTCTGCCCCTCTCCCGTTCATGCTCTGTCTCTCTCTGTCTCAAAAATAAATAAACGTTAAAAAAAAAATAAAAAATAAAATAAATAAAATAAATAAAAATCACCATGTGCCAATTATTCCAAGAAACATCAGTGATAAAAGACTCTTCCGCTCTCAGATGGGGGAAACGCTCCCACCGCCCCTCCCCTGTGGCAGGCCTCTGCTGGCAGCCGGCCACTGTGGGTGTTCAACAGTTAAGGGAGGGACCTGGTTACAGGGAGGCTTTGGACACTCGCAATCACGGCCCCTCGGGTCTCTCGTTGCCCCCGACAGACACCTGCTCTCTGGTGTTCTGGGAAAATCCGTAGCATTTTCCTGCCTTGGGATCTGTGGTAGATTTTCAACTTTTGCAGCCTGGCCCGTCAAGTCACGGAGTCATTGATTTCTTCTTCAATCTGGGCTGGGGCGGGACTTGCTTTGGCCAATAGAACGCAGCGGGAGTGATGGTGTGCAAGCTCCAACTAGGTGTCGAGAGTCCCGGCAAGCTTCCGCTCTCCCTCGCAGGGCCCCGGGGCCGCCCAAAGCCCAGGCTAGTCCGGGGCGGGGGGTGGGGGGTGACAGCACGCAAGGTTCTGTCACCCACATCACCCCAGCCCCGCCAGCCAACGCCAGGGCCAGGAGTGAGGCCATCCTAGACCAGCCACTCCCCAGAGCACCTGCCAGCGGACTGCAGACCCATGAGCAAGCCCGGCCGAGATCAGCCACGCCTGGTCCTGATGCTTACGACCGTCCGGCCGATCAGAGGATACAGACACCATAATAAACGTTGGTGTTTGAAGCTCCTAAGCGTTGGGGTGGGTTTTTTATGCAGCCACGGAGACAGTGTCTTTGCTCGTGCTGGTCACCTCCGTGCCTTTCGCCATGGCTGCATGCAGAAATTCTGCCTCTCCAGGGGCGCCTGGGTGGCTCAATCAACTGAGCGTCCGACTCTTGATTTCAGCTCTGGTCTCACGGGGCGTGAGCTCGGGCCCCACATCGGGCTCTCCACTGACAGGGCGAAGCCTGCCTGGGATTCTCTCTCTCCCCCCTCTCTCTGCCCCTCCCCTGCTCGTGCTCTCTAGCTCTCTCAAAACAAATGAATAAACATTAAAAAGAAAAAAAAAAAAAAGAAAGAAATTCTACCTGTCCCTCAAGGCACTTCTTTCCTACAAACCGCTCCCCCCCCCCCCCCCCCCGATTTCTCAGGTTGGAATTCATTTTCTGCTCCCACAGCTCTTGGCTCCTCAACTTCTCTGGTTATTGCAATTTCCTTCACCTTGGATGTATCTGCACACCAGCCCTCCGTGAGGAGGAATACCGGGCCCTGATGGTCACTGTAACCTCTCCAGTACCAGAAATGCAGTGACCTTGAGGTTCCCAAATTCAACAGCACAGAGGTCACTTGCAGACCGCGCCCACTGCCCGAGACTCTGATTCATCAGGTCTGGGGTGGGGCCCGGAAATCTGTATGCTTAACAAATACCCCAGGGTATTCAGATGTAGGGAGGGTGTGGGCGGTGCTGAGACCAATCGGATAGCTTGGACATGTCCACGCACTAAACACAGGAGGGACTTTCCGACCCTGAAAGTGGGGCCGAGTGACTTGCCCAAGGTCACGAGGAGGGAGAGTGATAAAGCCAGGATTCAGACCCCGTTCCAGAAAACTGTGCACATGCTCTGTACATATTCTCTGGGAAGGAGAACCCGCCATACCGGTCACTTGTACAACCCCAAACTCTGACGTGTTACTAACTCTGACGTTAGCCACTGTGGGCTTTCTTCCCGTAAAGATCAATGATTTTGGGAAAACACGCGTACACACACAAGCACATACGCGCGGGCACATTTAAACAGCTGTTTCACGGGACACCTGGGTGGTCGGTTAAGCCTCAGACTTCAGCTCAGGTTATGATCTCACGGTTCGTGGGTTCGAGCCCCGCGTGGGGGCTCTGTGTTGACAGCTCGGAGCCCGGAGCCTGCTTTGGATTCTGCATCTCCCTCTCTCTCTGCGCCTCCCCCACTCGCATTTCTCTCTCTCTCTCTCTCTCTCTTTCTCACAAAATAAATAAACATTAAATGGGGCGCCTGGGTGGCTCAGTTGGTTAAGCGTCCGACTTTGGCTCAGGTCATGATCTCGCAGTCTGTGAGTTCGAGCCCCGTGTCGGGCTCTGTGCTGACAGCTCGGAGCCCGGAGCCTGCTTCGGATTCTGCATCTCCCTCTCTCTCTGCGCCTCCCCCACTCGCATCTCTCTTTTTCTCTCACACACACAAAATAGATAAGCATTAAACAGCTGTTGCTCGAGGAATCGCTGCCAGCGGACGGCCCTCCTCCTACTCAGCCCCACTCCCGTGCTGCATCGGGAAGATGTTGGACTAACTCGCAGATGTCACCGGGATCAGCCCCGGTGAAGCATCGCCTCCTGCCCAGACACCGAGCCGTACAGAGAGCTCAAGTTCCGAGTCTGCCTTCCTCTTCCCCGTGTCCCCGGCGAGATGGCTTGGATGAGGTCTCAGCAGGAGCCAGGGGTGGAAATAACGGACAACCACCCAAATGAGGACAAGCAGAGGCTATTTATGCAGAGTTTTCTGTAGCAAGGGGGTCGGCCACCACCACCTGCCTTTGGCACAGACTCACGGGCAGGCAGCAGAACGGGAAGCTTTGTAGGGAGAACGAGAAGGATCCAGGTGTGTCCCGAGTGGAGGCCGTGGGCCCCGGGGAGCTGGAGGCGGGCTAACCGGAAGCGGAGACATCCCAGGTGATTGGTTAGGGGAGCGTATTTGGCCTCCTGTCCTTGGTCCTCCATTGGAAGGGGGACACACATAGGGAAGCTGGCAGATACTGATTACACAGGGGCTGTGGGTTCGTTTCCTGGATTAGTACTGGCTGCATGTTGGGGGTCAGGGTCTCTATTTTTACCTATGGTCCACTCATATCCATTTGTATATTTAGTGACACAGAATTCAAGTCCCAGCATATTTCTCCCTGCCGTTCGGCCCCGTCCTCACTTCCCGCAGAACAATCCACGGTCGCAGTCCCGCAGAACAATGTCACAGTCTCCACGGCGTGTGACATAGGCCTTCCCCCCACCTCCCCCAGTCTCTCGGCAGCCAGAGGACACAGCTGAGCGGAGCTCAAGCAAAAACAACCGCCTCTTTGGGGGACCCCAGAAAAGAGCTGTGCTCCCGTTCGCGTCCCCACCCGTCATCCGAGATGTCTGTTGGAGGAAAATCCACGCTCTGAGTCACCTGGAACCCCTGTCACCCCCATTTCCTCCAACACTGATCAGATACAGTCAATGACCTTTACACGTTCACTCTGGGGGCTCTGAGGAGGGTGATTTTGCACGAAGGACCCCTCTTGACGCCACTAATTGTGGAGTAAACAGCCTTCCAAGGGACATCCTACCTTCTGGCTCCTTTTCACGGCTTCCTTTTCATCTTCCATGCTGCTCATGCGAGGAGGCTGGGAGTCATCCTTGTGACTCCCTGCTCGCCGCCCATGCTCGGTGCAAACTCCTCCCCAAGTCCCTTCAATGCAACCTCCAGAATCTTCCTCAGTTCTGTCCAGATCCCAACGCTCCCATCCCCCGCCGCCCCCACCCTAACGCCAGCACGTCCCTACGAGGCTCCCGGGTTAATGGAAGTGAGCCCAAGCTACCAAACTCTGTTTGAAAAAGAATTACACAGGAGTATATTTTTCTTGCAAAGAGATAAGAGGGGATGATTAATGGTTCGCCTCAGGGCTTCGGAAAGACACCCCACAAGTGCTTATTTTTAGAAAACGAAGACGCCATTTTACTTTTGTCTTGTTTTGTCTCTGCTTTCTTTAGAGTTGACCTACAGTGAGATATTCGCTTCGGGTGTACAACATAGCGTTCTGGCAATTCCGTACGTTACGCGACGCTGGCGGTGAGAAGGATGCCATTTTAAATCTTATTACCGGGGCAACCGGTTAGAACCAGAGATGCGTTAGAGGTTGGAAGTCACGGTTGAAGCTGCAACTCCATCCCTAAAACCCGGGCCGCTTAGAGAAGACCTTGTCAGAAACAGCATTTGCGAAGACAGCTTTTTAAGGTTTGTTTGTTTTTTTTTTTAAGTTTATTTAACTTATTTATGCAGACGAAGTGAGAGAGAGAGAGAACCCCAAGCAGGCTTCGTCAACACAGAGTCGGATGCGGGGCTCGAACTCGTCAACGCCAAGATCATGACCTGAGCCAAAATCAAGAGTTGGGCGCCACCCAGGCGGCCCCGCGAAGACGGTGGTAAGATGGAAAAGAGCATCTGCTTTTCTACAGCTGCAAGGAAGGAGGTCACTTTTTTTTTTCATCGCGACGAGATCTTTCACCAGTGGTTAGAAGGACGTGCAGTTTCAAGATCAAGCCCTAGAACTTGATTGGCAAACGTCAGAAGAGTTTGCCCAAGGACCTCAAAACTTGGGGGGAAACAAATGGCAGAGAGAGGTCACGGACACTGGGGGATGCGGTGCGGGTGTGAAGTGTGGCCTCTGAGCCCTGCTTCCCCTGCTCCCCCTCCGGCTGGCTCCCCACTCGGCAGCCAGAGGCCAGCTGTGAGCCCCCCACCCCACCCCCGTCTCTGTGTCCCTCCTCTGCTTAAACACATCACTTGCCTGTGTGACCCACTGCCTGTTGAGTAAAGACTTTGCTCGGCTGGGGACGGTGAGGGTCTGTACATCCCTTCTGCCCCGTCCCCACCTCTCCAGCTGACTTTCCTGTCCCCGTCCTTGGGCGTGCCAGCCTCCTGGTCTTCCTTCACCACTTGGAGAAGAACCACCTGCCAATCAGGACCATTTCCTTTAGACTTCTGATGGATGGAAATTAGTTCCTACCATGTTCGAGCCCGCACTACGTTGTTCGGATCGTTTGTTCCGACAGCTAACATGACCTTAACTGGCCAACCAGGGTATTCGATCAACAGCTCTCAAGAGTCTCTTTTCTGCTTCTGAAGATGAGGATTACATTACCCACCTCTGGGGTCATTAGAGGACAGAGGACGGTGTGAAACTCCCAGCGTGGGGCTAGCTCCGTGACAGTGGAGCTCAGGCATAAGAAGGTGGGGGTGTCAGAGATTCAGAACCACATTTCGGGATAACAGAGAGCAAGAGAGAAACACAGTTGCCTCTGATAATAACGATCTCTCGGATATAATCGGTGGTGATTGCATCAGAGCCTGGTAGAGAAATTGAAAGAAAAAGAAAAACACTGTAGTAGAATGTCAGGCTTTGGAGTGGGACAGAACTAAATCTGAGTTCCCACTTTACCACTTGCAAAGTTGCGTGTCTGTGACCAGTCTTTTCAGTTCTTCGAGCTTCGGTTTGCCCGTGAAGACACCAACCGACTGACCGTATGGGGAGGAAGTCCGAGTTCAGTAATGAGGACTTTTGGCTGCAGGCAACAGAATCTGTTCTAAGGAATTTATTAAGGAGACTGGAAAATCTACAGAACTATTTATTACGAGGGCTGAAGAAATTGGCTCTGAGCCAAGCTTCCAGAAACAACTACCAGGACCACGCTGCTGAACGAACCGGTCTACCAAAAGGGCTGTTCCTTTGCCTGATCGGGAAGCTGCAGGATCCAGAAGCAGCTGACTCAAGAACCATGCCACCTCTAGCCCAGCCCGTGCCAGGAAAACAGACGCCTTGTACCCTGCCCCTCTCTCTGCTCAAGTGACTCAGTGGCAGATCAAAGCGTCACGCGAGATCATCTGGTGCACGGGACTTACATCACGCCTGGAAACTAGCTGTTCGGTGGTCTGGAAAACGTCTAGCTTTCTAGTCTTTATAGTATAAGAAGTTACTTGAGAAAGAGGTCGGAAAAAGTGTTGAGTGAGCCAATACCTCCGTGGAAAACATTTATTAATGCAGCCTCTGGCACCGCTCGACGCATTTTAACGAGAGATAGCATAGTTAAGGGCCAAAACTCTGTGGCCACGCAGTCTGGGTTCGAATCCCTTCTCCCCCACTATTACTGTGTCAAGTTACTTCCCCTCTCTGTGTCTCAGCTTACACAGTTAGGCTAATTACAATAGGTCATGCACCTTACAGGCTCGTTGTGGATGTTAGATGACTTCGTAATTGCTTCGAAGTATCTGGTTCACGAGGCACTACCAGCCCACTCTCTGTCCTGGTCTTCATGACTCAAATGCAAAGAGTAATTGCATTTGCTAGAGTGACACCACGTGGGCATCCAAACTTTCCAGACTTCACCTCTCACTTGAACACCTCCTTCCTTTCCTCAAATGCTACTGAGCCAAAGAGCCTGATGATAGGGGCGCCCGGGTGGCTCAGTCGGTGGAGCGTCCGCCTCTCGGTTTTGGCTCAGGTCACGATCTCCTGGTTTTGTGAGTTCAAGCCCCATATCGGACTCTGTGCTGGCAGCGCGGAGCCTGCGTGGGATTCTCTGTCTCCCTCTCTGTCTGCCCCTTCGCCCACTCACGCTGTCTCTGTCTCTCTCGAAATAAATAAACTTATATACCACAAAAGAGCTGGTGATAATAAATAGTCACAGCCGGGGCGTCCATGAGTTGCTGTATTTGCTGCTCTGTGTTTGTTATCACAACAACATCACTTTGGAGATCGGTATTGTCATCCTGAGTTTAAAAATTAGGAAGCTGAGGTTCAGGGATATTAAATGAATTGCCAAAGGTCAGTTGTTAGTGTCAGATTTACTACTGAAAGCCAGCCCCCTGCTCATGGCTGCAATATACCTCCCTCCCTTTTTATGCTTTCCCTCGTTCAGGTGGAGCAGAGCAGGGCTCTCCTTGTAGTTCAGTCCTGATCTCTGATTCACGGAGTGCAGCAGCAAGTAAGAAAGGGTCCTTGCCCTACAAAAGCCTGCGGTCAATCAGGGAGACTTATAGACAGACAGTTAAAGCATGATCCATGCAATGGGGAGTGCGAACAAGGTACAGAAATAATACAAAAGAACCTTAGATTAACTAGGGCTTCAGA
This sequence comes from Panthera leo, assembly GCF_018350215.1. Classification (NCBI taxonomy): domain Eukaryota; kingdom Metazoa; phylum Chordata; class Mammalia; order Carnivora; family Felidae; genus Panthera; species Panthera leo. Next base: position 15,007,045 of record NC_056680.1, on the reverse strand, counting down.
CAAGAGCTTCAGGGAGGAGGTGAAAGCTGGGGGCGGGGGAGGTTTACAAACGCTAAAGTTGGGGCAGAAAGCAGAACAGGAGGAAAAGACATACCGCCCAGAGAGGGCAGTATGTGCAAAGGCACGGAGGCAGGAAAAGCAGCATGGGGTGTCCAGGCAATGACCAGGAGATCTATGTTTCGGACATACAAGGAACGGCAGAAAACAGGATTAGCAAGGATGGCGAGGAGCCTTAAAAAAGCTACACTACAGCACTGAAGAAGCAGGGAAGAGTAAAGGGTCTTAAGTAGCTGAAGCTCAGGGTATGACTTGCATTTGAGAACAATTCCTGTTTCATGGGCAGGTCGCAGTGCAAGGGAAAATGTGAAGCCCCTTGTTCAAAAAGCAGGAGACAAGTGTTGTCGAAAGTACTGGCATATGAAGTTTTTTCTTTCAAAATGTTTTATCACAGGGCGCCTGGGTGGCTCAGTCGGTTTACAGCATCCGACTCTTGATTTCGGCTCAGGTCATGGTCCCAGGGTCGTGGGATCGAGCCCCGCATCGGGCTCCACACTGAGCGTGGAGCCTGCTTGAGATTCTCTCTCTCTCATGCTCTGCCCCTCTCCCTGGCTCATACTGTCTTTCTAAAACTAAAATTGATAAACATTAAAATACTTCATGACTTATAAAACGTAAGTTTTGTTTTTCTACCTTCCACTGTATTGATTTGTGTTCTAATCCTTGTTTTCTTCCTTTGGCTTGCTTCTGATACAGGTTGCTCTAGATTTTCTAATGTCCTAAGATTGAAGGTTAAGCTATTGATTTGTGATTTCTTCTTCTTTTTAATGTGGGCATTTATAGCTGTAAATATCCTGGTGAGCACTGTTTTAGCTTATCTCATCAGTTTGGGGATGCCATGTTTTTGTTTTCATTCAACTCAAAGTATTTTCTCATTTCCCCTGTGAGTTCTTCTTTTTCCCCATTGGTTACTTCGGAAACCGATGTGGAAGTTTAATTTCCCTGTGCTTGTGAACGTCTCAACTTGCTTTCTGTTGATTTCATTCTTACTGACTTTGAATTTGATTGCATTGTGGCTGGAGAATGTACTTTGTATGGTTTCGTGCTTTTAAATTGATCAAGACTTGGGGCACCTGGGTGGCTCAGTTGGTTAAGCATCTATCTGACTTCAGCTCAGGTCATGATCTCATGGTTCATGAGTTTGAGCCCCGCATCGGGCTCTGTGCTGACAGCTCAGAGCCTGGAGCCTGCTTCGGATTCTGGGTCTCCCCCTCTGTCTGCCCCTCCCCTGCTCACACTTTGTCTGTCTGTCTGTCTCTCTCTCTCAAAAATAAAGAAACATTAAAAAAATTAAATTGATCAAGACTTGCTTTATAAATCAGCATGTGGTCTATCCTGGGGGATGTTCCATTTGTGCTTGAGAACAACGTACATCCTGAGCGGAGCATTCTGGAGATGGCTGTTGGATCTGGTGGTTTCTGATGCTGTTCAAGTCTTTTTATCCTTGCTGGTCTTCTGCCTAGTTGTTGCATCCATTATTGAAAGTGGAGCATCGAGCGGCGCCTGGCTGGCTCAGTTGGTAGAACACATGACTCTTGATCTCCGAATCATGGATTTGAGCCCCATGTTGGGTGTGGAGCCTGCCTGAAAAAGAAAGAAAGAAAAGAAAAGAAAGAAAGTGGAGTATTGAAATTTGTAAGCATTCCTGTTGAATGTTGTATTTCTCCCTTCAATTTAGTTGGTTCTTGCTTCAAGTATTTTAGCGCTCTGTTGTTTGGTGCATATATAATTATAATTGTTATGTCTTCCTGATGGATTGACCCTTTTATCATTGTAAAATATCCATATTTAACCCTAGTAACATGTGTGTTTTAGTCTGATACTTGTACGACCACTCCAGCTCTCTTACGGTTGCCATTTGCATGCTATAGCTCTTTCCATTCTTTTACTTTTCATCTACTTGTATCTTTGAATCTAAAGTGCTTTCTCAGAGAATAGACGCCCACAGGTGGTAGGGTGGGAACACAGTGGGCTTCAGAGGTAGTATTCAGTCCTAAGATTTAAATCCTGCCTCTGGAAACTGAATAACTTTTGTTATGCTTCTTGGCTTATGTGAGACCCAGTCTTTTTACCTAAAACTTAGGGATAATGATGCTTACTCTTGGGAACCATGAGACGGTATGCATGAAGCCCATGGCAACATTCCTGGTACCTAAAAGAGGATCAACAAAAATTTAGGGCAATGACAACGAGCAGTTCCAAGCTGCAGACCCAGACAGTGCTAGAGGATCCTTCAAACTTTTTGAAGGAGGCCTTTAGAGACATCCTAAAGCAACTCATCTCTTTTTCCGTCTAGAAATTCAGAGATTGGTCTTCAAAAGCTCTGCAGCATAATCCTGATTCTCCTGAGCATCTCTCTGGCTGTCCTCTACACACAAAGCCACCTGCTGTCTCTGCTCTCGCCCCCGTGTCCCCACCCCCACTGATGCTCCTCTCCGGTTTGACACAAGGCTTGATGAAAAGATGAGAGTCTCCTTTGTGGACATGAGAATTTTGTTCCGACAAAAGCTGGCAGAATCCTCCTTGGATGTGTTGACAGCATTTTTATCACCTAGACATCCTCTAAAAAACTTGAACATGCCTAGCTTTTAATTGCCTTTCCCACCCACACAGAAGCTCTTTGGAGCATTAATCTGGGCTGTTTAGTACTTTCTGATTGCAACTCTACTGATGTAAACAGAACCACAGCTCTTTGTCAAGATGAGAGGAGACTTGAAATTTCTTGTTCTTCTCTGGTAGGAATTTCTCAAGAATCTATCACCAAAGAGCCCATCCACTTCATAATTATACGGGATATACAAATATCACAAAGAAGAGTTCTAACTACAAAGATGAGGCCAGAAATAGAAGAAGAGGGGAGGGAGGAAAAGCTTATGGGAAAAATAGTTGTGGGATGGGATCAATGCCAATGTCCTCCTAAATAAGAGGAGGGTTGAAGGGAGCAAGCATGCATGCTGTGCATGGCCTGTGCATCAGCCACTGGGTCACCACAAACTGCAATCAAGGAGACTCTTATCCAAGCTAATACCACCCACGCAGGTGGCTGAGAGAGAGAGAGAGGCCATTTGCAGCCACATTGGCAACTCTTGTAGGGACGGAAAACGTCACATTCTCCTTGTCACAATTATGCCAGGGTACAGTCATCATGCTTGTGGTGGGAACAGACTTTCCTCATATTGAGATGGGACTTGCCTCTGGGGGAAACAAGGTCAACGCTCGCCTTGGTGACGTTGCTTGCTCCTTGGATAATCCAGGGGAGGATCAGCTGTGGCTATCATGGGTAGGAAGTTGAATGGAATCAGAGTCCTCACCATCATCCTCAGCAAAGGGGCCAGAGAATATCAGTGAGCTCCCGGCCAAACCCTAGGTGCCCACGTTTACACAAGAGATGGAGGGAGCCTTTCCCCATTGGCATGCAGGGGCAGCACCGAGGGAGAAGAGCCATGCCTGGAAGTAACTGACACACCAGCCCACACCACCCTGAATACAGTCCTAACCACACACTTGTGAAACAAGCACATCATCCTCACCTCCGTTTCCCTACCTTCCATGGACCTGGCTGCATTCTGATCCACTACTGTCGGCATTCTAGAGCTCAGTGATAGGAGCGAACTGTTTGAGGGGAATGGTGGGGCTCTGGACGCTTGAAAGAAAGCCTTTGGGGGTGAAGTGAAGAAGGGATTAGAGGAAGAAAAGAGGAGAGAGAGATTCCACGTGGGAAATGTACCTCTTCCTCATTAGTTTCTCTAAGACGTCATGCACTCAGAGTTCAGTTGATCAAGTTCAATATGCCAGCTTTAGTCATGGATCCATGCAAGGCGTCTCTTTTGTTTGTTTCATTTTTTAATCTTCAAATCCATAATCTATCCTGTACAACCTGCTGCCTTTGCAGACAGGATGCAAACAGTGGATGTCTACTGGAGGCAATCATTGAAGTTCATGGATTCCTCACCACACCTTCAGAAGGACTTTTTGCTCTAATGCTTATTAGATGCTGTGAACCCAGCAGCTCTCTGATAGACTCCTGCACCAGTTTCCCACCTCCTCCACAAAAAAAAAAAAAAAAAAAAAAAAAAACAAAAAAAAACCCTCATAAACCCCAGTCCTATCCCCTCATTGTTCTTTGAACTACACAGAGACTGGGATGATGATTATGGCAGTAACAATCACAACGACTAATAAGAACGCCCCATGTGCTACTAAATAACTTCCATATATTCCATTTTCACAATAATCTCAAAACTCAATGGGATATTTCTATCCCGTTGCACAAACCAAGAAACCAGTGCGTAACGATTAACCTGCTCAAGGATTTTCACTCAAGTGTGTCTGCTTCTTCTAAAACCCATCTTAAGCTCCAGAGAATGCTGGCGACAATGGATGAGCTAGAGTGTGCATGCAGAGAGCAGAGACAGCAGGAACTCACTTCTTTTTGTCTCCTAGAGCGCCAAACACAGGGCTTCTCACATCATAGGAACTTGTATGTTTAGTAAGCTGAGTTGAATTATGTGGCTCAGGAAAACCTGCCTGGATTCTTCCCCAGGACAATGAAACATGAGTTTCAAGAGCTGCAGCGGCATGTATCTGAGGTTCTTGAATGAGGGAGGTGGGTGGATTATTCAGAGTTTGTTGCAAAATATCTAGTAGGCAGCTTAGGCCTTATATGTATTTAGAGCAAAAGCATGCAATTGTGCTACGTGCTGATCTGCGTTCTTTCTGCCATATTTATACTGCAACACCTGTAATTTTCAGATGTAAAGAGACTTCTCTCTGAGTCCTTGAGTGTTCTCACAGACCAACAACAGTAAGTCTAACCACATTGAAACTCTATTTTGAGAAGTTAATGAGTTTAAGCTCCTTGTCTTCCACTGGTTTGGCAGGTGCATTATTATTATTTTGTAGTCTCTAGATGATCTCAGCAAAGAGTCCAGTTAGACACCAAATGTCGTCTTTTTTTAATGTTTACTTATTTTGAGAGAGACGGAGTGTGAGCAAGGGAGGGGCAGAGAGAGAGGGAGAGACAGAATCCCGAGCAGGCCCCGGGCTGTCAGCGCGAGCCCAACTCAAGACTCGATCCCACGAACCATGAGATCATGACCTGAGCCGAAATCCAGAGTCAGACACTTAACCAACTGCGTCACCCAGGCATCCCAACACCAAACCTGATCTTGATGGGAACTCCGATTCTAAGGTTTAGGGTGTTTGTTTTACGTTATTACTAAGGTTCTGGGATAAACTGGAGAAGTGGACGGGAATCGACGATCTGGAACTTTGGGAGCAGGGGAGTCCTCATCCCGTATACTTATTAATCATTGGCTTAAGTGGGACTCATCCTGGGTTGGCCATGTGACCCAAGTCTGGCCCATGAGAGCCCTGCATCCCTCGGCCACTTAACTGATTCAGGGTCACCTTCCACTTTCAGGCTTAGAACTGCAGAGTCCCCGGGGTGGCCACCATGGGGCCAGATGATGAACTGCAGAACAGCAGGGGTGGGGGGCAGGGGGAACAAGTCCCTGTGAGGTGAACTCTGACCAAGGGAACAAGTAATTGAAAGAGCCAAATAGACTAACCTGCACTCCTTCCTGTCTTCCATGGGTGACTGTAAATGGTAGCTCTTCCCTGCAATTCTTTGGAGAAGTCCCATGTGCTGAACAAACGCGCCTACTAGGTTACCTGCTCTGTCCCTTCTCAGCCTCTCGAGGTCATATCCCATGTGATAACGAGTTGCACCATGTTGTTTTCTCTCTTTTCTTCCCCACTGCCCCCTTCCTCGTCGCTCTCACCACTCCGGCCTCGGCATTTCTCAAATAACATCCATGATTTCATCTTTGCTCCAGCCTTGCTTTCCAGAGAACCCGGAAACCCTCTTCATTACCTCGTTTGCTGTTTAGCCAGGTGTTTGATCAAGTCCCGACTTTCCAAATCCTTAAGGGATCTGGAAGTGATCCCTCTTCCTCTTCCCAGAGGAAGGAGGACCACAACGTGTACTCAATTTTCGTATCAGTCACACAAAATTTTTAAAAAAGGAAACGAGGTAGGGGCGCCTGGGTGGTTCAGTAGGTTAAGAGTTCGACTTCAGCTCAGGTCATGATCTCACAGTTCCTGAGTTCTAGCCCCACATCGGGTTCTGTGCTGACAGCTCAGAGCCTGGAACTTGCTTTGGCTTCTGTGTCTCCCTCTCTCTCTCTGCCCCTTGCCTGCTCACACTCTGTCTCTCTCTCTCTCTCTCTCTCAAAAATAGATAAACAATTAAAAAAACGAAGAAAAAAAAAAGGCAATGAGGCAGCAATGTAAAATCTTATAGCTACTCACTGAAACCTTTCTCTGTAAGGCAGTATTATCACCCCATTTCGCAGGTGACAAAACTGAGACTCAGAGATGTTTCAGAACTTAAGGGATGGAACTGGAACTCATTTCTCATTTCTGAATTCTCATTCACTTCCGGTACCTCTCGGGACCAGGTCTTAAATCCCCTACCGAGTGAAAGCTGCCGGGAGAGAGCAATGGGGTCTCCTTGCCTGTGGCCAGCATGCACTTGGGCAGAATTTGGTACAAGTGAGATGGCCGCAGGCCCCACCTGTGCTGAGCCCTTCCTCTCTTCTGCTCCAAGATCTGAACCTCAGCCTTGAATTTCCTCCAGGGGAAAAATGGCGCCACGTCAACTCTTCCCAGGGGTCTGTCAGAGCAAGAAGCCAGAGTGTTTGCAGGTTTATGGAAGGGCTCACAAAACTGAAATCCAGTTTTCTCTCTCTCATAGCCCACTCTTTTTTGACAAGAGATTAGCAGGCTGTCTTTTGTTGCCTCTTCTCTTCCTTGGTACCCCATTGACTTCTGATCATTTCACTGTCAGCTCTGGGCAAGAGAGGAGAGACGCCACACCAGGTTGCTATTTATAGATGTTGCTGTTAAAGTTCTCACAGGAGAGAGATGCTTGCCTTATGTGTGAATTTCTTTATCCCACTGCTACTCGGGAGTTTGGTCCCAGACCAGCAGCATCAGCGGCATCTGGGAATTTGTTAAAAATGCAGAATCTCAAGTCTTACTTCCGACCCACTAGACCACAGTCTCTGTTGGGGGGGGTCCAGGAATCTGTGTTTTCATAGCCACGCCAGGGGACTCTCATGTCCGTTAAAGTGGGAAAATCACTGCTTTCACCAATTTCCCTCTTCCCCCTCCTGAGTACAAATACTGAGGATTGGTTAAATTGCCCACATGGCTCCTCCATATGATAGAGAGGCAGCTTGTAGGGCGGACAGCAATGAACCCTGGAATCCAGCAGAGAGGACCTCACTCCTCTCTCCCTCTATCTGTCTGACTGTGACCGTGAACTGATCTTACAGAGCCTCGGACTCCTTATTGATAACATGGAGATGATCGTAACCACTTAACAGAATTATTGCAAGCATTAAAGGGGACAGTGAGATGCTAGGAGCCCAACAAATGCTTATCGTGGTGGTAAATCCTCATCATCACCATCTCCCCTGTAGTGCTGAGTGTGGGGTATGTTTTAAACACTTGCTATGTCTTTTGGCTACCCGGCACATTTGGGGTGGGGGTGGGGCATGATTTTATTATATCTTACTTCTTTTAAATTTTTCCCAGTATCTTTTGAACTCCACTGCTAATTTGGGGAAATAACCAGCGGTGACAGTTAGTTTTACGTGTCACCTTGGCTAGGCTCTGGTACTCAGTTATTCAATCGAACGCTTATCGAGGCATCACTGTGGAGGTATTTTACAGACGTGCTTAACATTTAGAATCAGTTGACCTTAAGTAAAGGAGATTATCTTTGATAGAATGAGTGATCCTCACCTAGTCAACGGAAAGTCCTTAAAAGCAAAACTGAAGTTTCCCTGAGGAGGAAAAACTTCTACGTCAAGACTGCTGTACCAGCACCTGCTTGGAAGTCTCCAGCCTGCTAGACCGCCCCAAGAACTTCAGACTTGCCAGCCCCCACAATCACATAAGCCAATGCTTTCCGATAAATCTCATATTCCAGCCTTCTGAATTCTGCCCATAGAGGGTAAAACTCAGAAATCTCAGTTCCCCAGCCTCCGTTGCTGCTGAGGCACAGGCACACAACCTCTATGCCAACTCTTGGACTCACCTGTCTGAGATTTGATTTCAGAAATGAGCCATAGAAAGAAGGAGGCTACATCCAGAACCATCCACAGGATGGTGGCGGGGGCATCTGGCTTTCAGGGTCGGTAACCATGGGAGCCATGGGTACATGGGTACCCCAAGAAGTTGCCTTGGTGGTGGGTGGGGATTCCTTGAATGCCAGAGGCGGTGATGTCCTTATCAGGTCAATTCTGCATTGTGATTCTGGAAGTTTAACCTTGAGCGTGATTCTCTAGCCTTCCTGACACTGTTGGGAGCTACAGTAATGTGTTTTTAATAAACACCTTTTCGACTTAGTCAGGGTCAGCTTTTCACCATCAGACACCTGACTTATCCAGACATTGGGACCAGAAGTTGTTGCCAGCTACAGAACCTTGGGGAGGAAAGTGACTTTGACTATCTGACCCAGGAATGGCACTGGAGAGCCAGCCAGCGTGAAGGAATGAGTCTTAAAAACGGTCCAAGCCACGAGTCTTAAAAACGGTGACCTCAGTCATTTCCTGGGGTCGCCCTGAAGAACACACTGAAGACAAAGTTCACAGGGATCTGACTGTGCTGCCATTAAATGGTATGAAAAGTGTGAGGAATTCGGGGCCAGTGGGGATAACCCGTCTGCTTCTCGCTACACTCGACAGCTTGACAAGAGGAGCACCAAACCCTACTACCCTGCCCTTATTAGCACAGTGTTCTCTTCCTTCCTCGTATGGAGATGCTCTCCCTGCCCTACTTTTGAGGCCTTGGAATGCCCCACCCACTGAAGTTACTCTGTTGGGGAACTCCAAATCTCTCCAAGTCCCCTTCACCCTCTGCCACCCCCGAAGATTGTCTTAAGACCTATAAGGAGAATCAGACCCCAACAGTCACAGAAGGCCAACCACAAAGTCAAACCTGGGAAGAAAAGTCATCCACATTAAAAGAATTGCAAGAAGTTGCTAATTTATGCCAGAAAGAAGCAGGGAGGCGTGTGTGGAAATTAACTCGGAAGACCAGGGAGGGAGGACCATCACGTGAATAGGCTGCATTTGTCAATAGGAGTGCTCTGACCAGAGATTTTGTGTTCGACAGGCTATCTTGAGCAATGGGTTGCAGTTCTAATCACTCTTTGTAATTGATCGATTGACTTAATCCTGGATTCGTTGACAACCAACATAAAACGGAGTTCCAGAAATCCCATGGCATAATGTCGGACAACAACTCCTAAGCCTGGCTGCACATTAGAAGCACCCAAGGTGCTTTTCAAAATAGTGAGGCCATGGTTGCTGCCCAGACCAATTAAATCGGAATCCCCGTGGATCCGGCCCAGCCATCAGTATTTTTTCAGAGCTCCTCAGCTGATTAAAATGCATACCCAAGGTTGTGAAGCTCTGATGTAGAGGAAAGAGCTATAAGTGTTGGACTGGATTAATTCTGCACCTTGAAAGGACCCTGAAGATACTCTCCTTGCCAAGGTATTGAGAATTACATTTGTAAGGAAAGAATCAGAGTCTTTGGAAGGTGCCACTGTCGCTCTTACCTGAGTAAGATTGGATGTGCTAGTGGGAGAGACTGCATTAAAATGGGCTCCCTAATGTCAGGGGGGTTGAAGGGATACAGAGCTGGCACCAGCTACTAGAAGATGCTTCAGGGTTACAGCAGTCAGCAGAGAGGCTGGGGTACCACTCACGGTAGTGTGACCAAAGAGATTTTTGGAGTAGCCAAGCGATCGTGGGGTCTATGGATTCAAATAGGCGGGCAGCTACGATCCTATTTGACATTATAACCCCAAACTTTTAGCTTGGCCAACTGGAGCTTAACTTGAGCCACCGGAGAAGTTCCCAGGTCCGAGTTATTTAGAGACTCAGGGCCCTTTGATAATGTGATAATATCAAACGCATGTGCATTATAGGGGGCGCCTGGTGGCTTAGTCGGTTAAGCACCAACTTCAGCTCAGGTCATGATCTCACGATTCGTGGGTTCGAGCCCCATGTCAGGCTCTCTGCTGACAGCTCAGAGCCTGGAGCCTGCTTCAGTTTCCGTGTGTGTGTCTCTCTCTCTACCCCGCTCACACTCACACTCTGTAAATATTTACATTATTTAATGTAAATAAACATTAAAAAATAAAAGAAAGAAAGGCACGTACATTATGTTTTATACCTTATTACTGTCTTCTTCTGGTTGCACTGGACAGTTTAGTGAGAAAGGTACTAAGCTCCATTAATGCCCTCTTGCCAGAAAGTACCTCTTCTTCCCCAGTTTGAAGAGGCTCTTCTTGTCTTGCTTGAGACCCTGTGATGATGTCACCTAAAGAGGTTACTTTCATGCCAAAATCCAAACCTCAAGTCCCCCACGTGCTTTGCAATCACCACTTCCCAGAGGGACCTGTGGTCATTCCCCAGAATAACTATGTTCTGGGAAAAGGGAAATCATTAGACCATTTGAGGAGAATTGGACACCTACCCTGAGGGACCCAGGACTCCACGATGGTTTTTCGGAACCAGAAAGAACCAGTCCGTCCCAGTCAGCCTGCTGATATCTTACACACTTCTATCTTGGCACATAATGGTTAATTTCCCAGTTCCTGAATATATAGTTGGAATACACATATTTATCAAGAAGAAGCCCCACACTGACTCTCCGACCTTCGATGCAAGGTAATTGTAGTAAGAAGGGCCATGAGGGAGGTCCCAGAGCTTCTCCTGCCTTCCAAAATTATGAACCAAAAACCAAGTCTACGTCTATGAGAGGATTAACAAAATCAGTTAACATGAATTAAAAATTAATATTAAAAAATTCAAATATGTGGAAGATGTAGGGGTATTGATTCTACTGTATCCCCCATTTAACTCACCAACTTAACAACGAATTTACAGATTTAAAAATGGGTCTTGGATAAAGACAAGTTATCATAGGCTTAGTTAGGAGAGGACCCCAACTGTAACTACTGTTCAAACATAGATCTTTAATGAGCCAATAAACATAGTTTCTGGAACTGTAGCTGTTCATCTAGTGGGGGGAAAATGTTCCCTATCCTAATAAACAGAGAAAAACCAGAAGTGGTTTGTTTTCACTTGGAAGGGACAGCAGTCTACCTTCATCATTTGCCTCAGGGCTGTGTCAACTTTCTCGCTCTGGAACATAATTTAGTCTATAGGGATCTTGCTTGTTTTGCCATCCTGCAAGACATCATATGCTCCACTAATAATATCATGCTTCTAGAATCTAAAAAAGCAGGAGGTAGATAGTGTTCCAGAGGCTTTGCTGACACATGCATGCCAGAAGGTGAGAGAGAAATCTCATGAGAGTACTAGATCCTGACACCTGGGTGAAGTTTCTGGGGATACGGTAATCTGGGAAATGATGCGACAGCTCCTTTGAGGTGAAAGGCAAGTAGTTGTACTCAACACTAAGAACCAGGCATAATATTCATTGGGCTTCCTTTTGTTTAGGAGGAAATATGCTACGATGGGATGCGTTTCTCCAACTTATTAACCAAGTGACCCAAAAGGCTACCAGCTTTGAGTGAGGCCCAGGGCAAGAATCGGCTCTCCAGCTAATGCCAGCTGTGTGTAAGAAGCTCGGTGTCTCTTAGAGCTAATGGCCCAGAAGATCCAACCGTGCTCACCCTGGGTATGGTGGACCGCGATGCCACGTAAAGCATCAACCAATAGGATAATTCTAGTGCAAGCCCAAGAGCTTAAGAGAAGAACCAAGTCTTCTTCCCAGACAACTATTTGCCTTTTGAGAAACAATACTTGTCTCGCTTCTGAGCTTTAGTAGAGACCGAACGCATGCCTGAATGGCCCCAAGTATCATTATGTCTGAACTTCCCATGAATAATTGGATATTATCTGTTAGACCAAGCTGTAAAAGCAGGCACAGTGGACGTGGTGGCTTTGAAGGACAATAAGAAGGAAAAACGCCCAGAGGAAAGAACTTCAAGTTATCTACTTTTCCTGGAAGGAAAGACGGCCAGGGGAATGCATCCATCTCGATCCCTGCTCTATGGCTAATGGTTTGGCTAATTGGCCAGAAATTCAGAAGGGACAACAGTAGAGGATCAGTGTCAAGCAAATTCTTTGGGGGGAGGTATTGGAATGGGCCTCTTAGAATGGGTGAGGTGTGTGGTGATGTGGTGTCTCATGTGAATAGTTGAAAAAGGCTCTTCTGGGGAGGAGGTTTTCAAAAGCAAGACGACTAATCTGACTATGGCTATCAATCACCTCTGCCACCCTACTGGGCTCTCAAAGGGACCGTATTGGTACCGACACAGATCATGCGTGAGCTCAACAACAGAGACTCCTTCTTACCAAGCTAACCTGGCTACTGCCACTACTGTTTCCCCACTTGCCAGCAGCAAAGACCATTGCTGGGCACCTGATATGGCACCTACTCGACCAGAATAGCCAGGTGCCCCGTGGTAGGTTGTTTGCGCTGGCCCCCTTCCATCTTGAAGGGGACAATGATTTGCCCTCAGGTAACAAAAGCCCACTCTGGATTTGAATTTGCCTTCCATGTTTCTTCCAGCGACGTCATCAGTAGACTTACTGAATGCCCCCACAACGAGGTGTTCCACACCACACCGCATCCCAGCAAGGAATTTATTTTAGAGTGAAAGAAATAAGGATGCAAGATGGAAAATACGGCATTCGCTGGTCTTACAGGTTAAAACGTTTAATAAAGACTCAGTGACAGTGTTGGCTGGAGAAATCCCCTTGCAAGGTTGGGCTGCTGATCTGTTGATTGAGTCTATGCTTTGCGCTAGAAACCAGCATACGGGGCTGGGTGTTGCACAGGCAGAATACGTGGCTCTAGGCAACCAGGTGGGTAGTTGGATGGCATCTCTTGTTACGACACCTAACCACCCACTTGCAAATGCTTTTATTTCCTACGTATTGGTTGTTCTGTATTTCTTTTCCCAGACCCCCCTCCCACTTCCTGCCCTGCTATAGCCCTTCAGACTGTCTCTCTGGGCCTCCCACACTGGATAGTCTCTGGATTACCCAAGGGACAGCACAAGCAGCTCAGTGGAAGCCAGAGGAAAGAGGGAGCAGCGTACTTCTTCCCCCACTCTCTCCAAGCTTTGGTGTTGTGTCTGCTCAGGGCTACTTTTCCCCACAATATGGCTGTTGCCTGGTGATCCCACCTCAGCTCCACACTCCCTGGGCTCAGGTATACCCTTTCCTCCCCTCACCCCTTCAAGCCAAGGGGTGGTACCTGCTTTCTGCTCTGTGTTAGTCTCTGTGTGCCTCGACATCCTGCACCAGACCCCCTAACCCTACCTTCCTTCTATAACTGGTTCCCCACCAAAGTCTCTTCCCTTTCTAAATCAAGGGAGTTGAACTCAGTTTCCTGCTGGAGTCCCGATGGATATATTATTTCTGCCACTGCTCTCTGTTGGCTTTGAGGGCTAACGCCCAAGAAGGAAGACGAGAGAATGGTGCCATTGTATTGAGGACTGCGGCTGCCACCTGTCCATGTCAATGCCTTCGTGCCACTTGGTGAACAGGCATAAAGAGGGTTGGCAGTAGGCTGCAGTGACAGGTGCTGTTATATAAATAACAGGCCTGGGAGCAATAGTGCCTACATGACAGGGAGGGGAACACCTGGTGAAGTCAGGCCCAGTATTTAAAACAAAAAAAGGTAATGGAAGGCTTCGACACCCCCACCCAAGGAAGACCACAAGGACTCCGCTTCCTCAGAAGTCGCGGTTTGGGGCACCTCACTCGCTGGGGTCAAGAACTCTGTCCGGTTGAGATGCCGCTAAAGAGAAAGGGCGCGTGGAATCGGCGCTAGAGGGAGGACGGCAAAGACACCAACGAAGGCGCCTGAACGTGGCCGGCGACAACAAAGGCTGCAGCGGCCACCCACGTTTCCTTCCGTGCGTGTGTCTCACTTCTTTTTTTCCCCCTTACCTATTCCGCTACTGTTTCTGTCACTTATTCCGTGGGTAACGGAGGATCAGAATGGCACTCTCAGGGGACTCAGAGGAGGAAGACGTATTACCCGGAAGGAATATGGCTTCGGAACCGGATGCAGTGGCTGACGTCGGTTTGAACTGACTGCCTGACCTCTAGATTTCTCGTTCTATAGAGAATGATTCTTCCTTTTTCTTTTTTTAATGTTTATTTATGCTTGAGAGAGAGAGAGAGAGAGAGAGAGAGAGAAGAGCAGGCACGTGAGCAGGGGAGGGGCAGAGAAAGAGGGAGACACGGAATCTGAAGCAGCCTCCAGGCTCTGAGCTGTCGGCCCAGAGCCCTACCCGGGGCTCGAACTCACGAGCCGCGAGATCATGACCTGAGCCAAAGTGGGACGCTTAACCCACTGAGCCACCCAGGCGCCCCTGATGCTCCCTTCTTCTTTAAGCTACTTGAAGCTCAGAAAGTTGCTGAAGCCCAAACCCATTTCGGCGGATACACGTGTGCTCCGCGAAAGGAGTGCTCTTGCACACTGTCTACTTAGCACAGTGCTTGGCAGTGTGCCCTCCCCACTCCCAAGCTTCCACCGGGGACCCTGATACAAGGTGGGTTGTGGTCACTGCTGTCAGCTCTGCCATGGAAGGGGTCGGCGGGGGCTGCAGTGCAAAGAGGGGCTTCCCAGTGGTGACGGCCAGGGGTGCACGTGTAGCCTGGTCACAGGGAAGGCTCATGCTGCGGGGCAGACCTCTGGGGCAGCCAAGGCCAACCTGCAGTGTGGACCAAGTGAGCCATCTTGGGCACCAGCCCTGAGAGACGGGGTGTGGATAGTGGCAGCTGAGCAGGTAAGGGGGTAGGGCAGTCACTTACGTTTATGTTTTTACTTCTTCCTCTGTCGTAGGGATGGCCCCATGCACGGAAAATCAGACGCAAAGCCAGATGAAAGAGAAACCGACTTGACGCCATTAACTGGCTTCCCCCTGCCCTTGGGGCAGATAGAAAATAATGCTTTGCTAGGAGCCAAGGGCTTGACTTCAGATGCTTTGATCAAATTTGATTTTCAAGGCAGATGAGAAATGGTGCCTCGGTTAGAGGCAGCCGGTGTCCCACCGAGCTGCTCCTTACCTGGCCAGTGCAACGGTCCCCCAGCGCTGTGAGTGGGGGGCGACTGATGGCTCACAGCCGTTCCCTTCTCCAGAGAGTCATCTTTGACCCAGGGGAGCCACCTCCCCCAGGAAAGCCTGGGAGGCTCTGCCCTCCCAGGGGCAGCCCACAGCTAGCGGGGACTAATATGTGTGTGTAGAGGCCAAAGGCCTTAAGGAGGAGAAATTCATGCCTCCAAGTTCTGCTGAGACAAGACTTCAGCTGAACCCTCACGTTTGCCCGGCTTCCTCCCTGCCCCATCCTGATTCCCCTGCCCCCTCGTGGCCTCCAGTAAACCCCTGTCTAAGGCAATGTCTCTGTGGCTGTCAGATGCAGGGGACTCTGCAGAACAGAACTTGTGGCTGGAAATAGGCTGCCGCCCTGACCTCTTGTCAACGTTTCTGCCTGGTCGGCTCTGTGGGTGTTTGGGAAGACGGGTAACCTGGTTTGATAAGCAGGCCGAAGGCCCAGAGAAAATCCAGCGTAAACCCGCCCGCTGCCAGCCTCGTTCAGACCACTCTCCCGCAAGTCTGGAGAAACCGGGTGAGCTCATTAGGTCCATCTGCGACACCTTCCAGCACCTTCCAGTGAGTATTTTTAACTCCATGGCACCTACCGTCTCCCTGGGTACCTTGAGTGACGTCTATGAGTCACCTGCAGCATCGGCGAGATGTGCCAAAGGGCATCATCGTTATATTTAGCTGGGACTTTTTTTTTTTTAATATTAAGGTGGGCAGAAAAAAAAATTAAGTTTCATGGTTACAGCGTGTGCTGTGCAACTCACAGCCGGGAACCCCGGGGGCCAGAGGGCCCTGGCTGGGGTGGCTCCTGTTGTCTAAGACCAGCAGACCCCGGGGCAGGTGGAGGACAAAAACCAGGTGTCTCCATGCAGTTCTGGGGGAGGGGGGGCGGGGGAGGCAGGGGGGTCACCGTGGGCGCCCAAAGCGCAGGGACCGTCTCCAGGGTAAATGCGTAGGAGAGCAGAAAGGGCTGGCATCTGGGGGTCTGAAGACCATCATTTCAGGTCCTAGCTTTGACCTTTACTCATTACATTTCCTCGAGCCACTTACCCTTCCTCTTCCCACTTGCTTTTCCTTTCCCGTAAAATAAAAATAATGCCCGCCCCCCCAGGGTCTCTGGAGAGTGTCACGGGAGGGGGGAGTATGCGAAAGGGGCTTTATAAACTGTAAAGTGCTGGGCGGAACAGCAGCTGTGAGGGGGGTGACTAAAAGAGGCAGCTGGCAGGCTCCAGGATTCCCTCCCCCACCGAGGCAGGGCTGGATGACCAGCAGGCCAGGGAAAACTCCCTCCACGCTGCCCTGGGAGAGGAAGATCCTGGGGGGGGTGGGGGGAGGAAGGACTTTGGTCATGGCAATTGGTTCTCACGAGCTCCTCCACGAAGGGGATGTTTAGGGGTGTTTGATGCTGTTTCGGTGTGGGCAGGTGCATGCTCAGATGGGCTGGAGTCGATCTACATGCTGATGGTGGAAAAGATGAATTCCGGGCCTGCTCCGCTGTCGAGATCCCACTCTGTGACCGCACAGTCTCAAACACGCTGCCTGCCAGCAAAGCGTGGACGCCAACTGCCTTCGGCAGCGGCAGCGGGAGGGGGGGCGCCGGGGAGCTGCTCCCGGGTGCTCTGGTCTCACACTTCCCTTCTCGAAGCTGGCTGCTGGAGGAGAGAATTTTGCCCGTCTTGCATGCACACTGTCAGTAAGTGAGAAGGTGTTTGCATTTCTCAAGTCCTGTGAATCACGCCGGGGAAGTGGACCCAAAGCAATCCTTTCTTTCGGTGAGCTCTCAGAGACCTGGGTTTCACGTGTAGCCTCCTCCGGGGACCCGGCCTCATGCTAGGGACGCGGGCAGGGTTGCAATAGACGGTAGCACTCTGGTTCTTACAAACCACGAGGCAGAGAGAACTGGCCGGGGAGTTAAAGGGACCCTGGCCAGGTTACTTAACCTGTCTGTGACTGCTTTCTTCATCTCGAAAGTGGGAGTTCCGAAGATCATTATAAGGATGAAATGAGAAGACAGGTAAGTAGGTGGTACATTACCAGGCACAGAGAACCATTTATGACAATGTCATTGGGGAATATTGAACCTTTAAATGAGGTAGCTGGTTTCCCCAAAATATCCCTCCTGCCACCAATGGCCATGCCTCTCAGTATATATCCCCTTAGATCAGAGGAAGCCTTGAAGCATCCATGACTGAGTCTCTTGGAAAGTTTACCTCGGAGACAGTTGCCCTCAGAACCTGGCTCCGGTGCCACGAGAAGCCCCCGAGTCACGTGGAGAAGCCATGTGTGGGCACGCAGATTGACAGCCGCAGCCGAGCTCCCAGCCAGCAGCCTGAACCAACCACCAGCCATGAGCATGAGCCATCTTGAAGACCCCAGTCACCATCTGACAGGAATGGTTTGAGAGACTCTAAGTAGAAACTGCTCAGCTGAGCCCAATTCAACCCACAGACTAGTGAGTGATAAGAAATCGTCGTTTAAGCCACTGGATTTCACAGCGTTTGGTTATATGGGTAACCCTTGTGGCCCAGCAGCCCTGGCCAGAGGGGACAGGGGCAGAGTGGACACCTGAGTCCATGGTGCCCAGCCCACGGGAGGAGAGCTGGGGGCAGGTTTTAGAGAAGGGGGAGAGGTAGGGCAAATACCCCTAAATAATTCCACCGTACCCTGAAAATTGTTTGACTGTAAGCATCTGGTGGGCCAGTATCTTCCACGGCTAACTGGAAAGGTGATCTAGAAGCTGTAATCAGCAAGCATTTTCTTTACTGTTTGTTTATCTTAGAGGGAGAGAGCGTGCGCATGCAAGCAGGGAGAGGGGCGGAGAGAGAGAGAGAGACACACACACACAGAATCTGAAGCAGGCTCCAGGCTCTGAGCACAGAGCCCGACGCGGGACTCGAGCCCACAAACCACCGTGAGATCACGACCTGAGCCAAAGTCGGATGCTCAACCGACTGAGCCACCCAGGTGCCCCAGCAAGCATTTTGGTGGAAAAGTTGAAGTTTTGCTGAAAAGAAAAGAGCCTGCTTGTCGGGCAGCAGCCCTTTCCTCTGGGCAGAACAAGGAAACAGCCAGTTACCAGCTCAGGGCTCAGCATAGGCTAAGTCATTTCCCCGCATGCCAGGCACATGAGATGGACATCATTAGCCCATTTCATATATGGTGAGAAGGGCTCAGAATAAGCCACCCGGCTACTCACAGTGCTTTCTTTGCTAAGAAAGAGGCCACAAGAGAACCCATGAGCAACCAATGCCCAGGCTTAGTTAAAAACAAACAAAAAAACAAGCCTGAATCTCTCCCAATAATTAAATAATACTTTACAGCATCCACAGTTCTGTCCCTAAGACTTGAGCAGAGGAGAACCATGGACTGGAAGACATTGAGGGCAGGATGTTCCTGGCATCTATTTCTTTGATGGAAGCTTCTGGATTGTTGAGTTAACCTCGAGCCACCCAGTGGCCCATAGGAATCATTGGAGTGAATTCGCATGGAATGCGTCCCGATAACAAATCAAGCCATTCTCTGGGTGCTGAGGAGGGCCAGCTGGGAGCAGATAGGGGGGCACGGGCTGCTCTGGCTGGTGACAGTAGGCCAAGAGAAGCAGCTTCCTCCAGACAAACCCACCCCCCACCCCCACCCCCCGCGGCACCCTGCTCTCCAGAGAGGAGTGCATTGGCTTTCCTGCTTGCTACTCTCAAAGAGCAGGTACCTCGTTCAGTCCAAACTCTGCCACATACTGGTGATGTAGCCTTGTGTGACCCTAATGTCCCTGTGCCTCAGTTTCCTTATCTGTAAAGCATAGTTAGTGCCTGTCCCAAACAGTGGTTATAAAGACACACATAGCAGGCACTCGGTGAAGGTTGACTATAGCCCATAACCCAAAACCTACCCCCAAAAACGTACGAATGAAAAGGGAAGAGGGGTGGTTGCTACCGTAGGAAAGGGTCAGCAAACGACAGTGCAGTACCTCAGAGAACGAGGCCACCGTTTAAAAAAATAGGAAGCGATTGGGGCGCCTGGGTGGCTCAGTCGGTTAAGCGGCCGATTTCGGCTCAGGTCATGATCTCGCGGTCTGTGAGTTCGAACCCCGCGTCGGGCTCTGTGCTGACAGCTCAGAGCCTGGAGCCTGTTTCGGATTCTGTGTCTCCCTCTCTCTGACCCTCCCCCATTCATGCTTTGTCTCTCTCTGTCTCAAAAATAAATAAACGTTAAAAAAAAAAAATTTTTTTTTTAAAAATAGGAAGCGATGAAAGCCGTTAGTAACCAAGAAAAATGCGTGGAAGAGTGAGAAACAGGATCCACGCTTGTATGTTAGATTTGTACCTGGGACAACAGAAGAGAAGGAAATACATCCCTTGGCCCTAGCAGTGGGAGTAATCGCTTCTCGGCCTTTTGGCTAAGATCAAGTGGAGTAGCGGTGGGAGTAGGAAAGTGGGATATGAACTACTGTAACCCTTCTCTGTAATGGAATTTACATTTTTATTAAAAAAAAATTTTTTTTTTCATGTCCCCAGGCGTCCCCAAACCAGAGAAACAAGTCAAGGGTCACAGGAGCAGCAATATCGTTCCCTTGGCTTTGGCTCCTACCATGTGGGTGGACTGATTGTGGCACTCGCACAGCCACGCTGTGACGTATGTTGAAGCGCCACTGACACCCCAGGCACAGAATGCTGAAATCGATTAATAATGTCTGCCATGGGAGCAGAAGCAGCAGTATCAGTAGGTAGGCTCTGCATCTGTCATCCTAGACCTGGAGACTCCAATTCGCCTATGACTTTGTTTTAACTGAGATGTAATTGGCACACAGCCAGGTGCAGTGATCTTAGGTGTTCGGCTCGATAGATTTTGACAGTTGTCTATACTCTTGGAACCGGCACCCAAAACAAGATACAGAACATTTTCATCAGCCCGGCAAGTTCCCTCATGTCCCCCGAGTAACTTTCTCCACCCCCAGCCACACGTTGATTTCCATCCCCACAGATTAGTTTTGGACTGTCCTTGAATTACACAGTGACGACTGTGGATTCTTTTGCTTAGCGTAACGCCTGGGAGGTTCCTTCTCCCTATTGCATACACCATTAGTTCTTTCTTGTAACTTGCTGAATGTATTTCATGACATGGAAAATTTCTTTCTCTAGTCTCAAGTTGATGGACATTTGAGTTGTTTTCAGACTGGGGCTTTGTAAATAAAATTGTTTACGAACATTCATACGCAGATCGTTTTGTGGACATGTTTTCTTTTGTGGGGGGGGATCGGTAAATGTCTGAGAATGGAACCGTTGGATCACAGGGTAGTTGTAGATATGTTTAGCTTTATAAGAACCTGTCAAACCATTTTCCAAACCGATTCTACCATTTTGCCTTCCCCCCCCCCAGCAGGTGGTACCATTCTGAGGTGAGCCAGCCGGTGGCATGAAATGGTTTCTCTCGATGGTTTCAATTTCATTTCCCTGATGACTCAAAAACTTGAGACCCGTTTCATATGCTTAATGGCCACTTGTACAGCTTTGTTTGTTAAGGGCTCCTGTGTGTCATTTACCAAGTATTAAAACGGTTCCATCCTTAAAAGGAAGTGTATGGGAAGCTCCTCTGTGGGCTAGGATCTATCTGGCTTCTGTATCGAGGATCGTTCGTTGTTTGGTTGCTATGGAATTCAGAAATTCCCATGCCCATCTGGATTTCTCACCTCTAGTAACCCAGTGCTTTTTTCTTCCTATTTATCTGGCCCACTGAGCTCTCTGTCTCAGGACCTTGCTCTTACTCTGCCTTGAGGGGCTGCCGTTTTGAATTCTGCCTGCCATCCTGCCACATGGCCCTGGGTGCCCTATGGCTTGGTCACCGTCTCACAGGTCCAGCCGCGGCTGGTCCAGCCCTGCCCCCCCCTCCCAGCATCCCCTGTCTCAGAGCTGGGCATCTGGACGTGTCCAGTCTGGGAAGTCCGGGGGTTCAATGGTATTGATTCAACACCCATGAGTGGCAGCTGCTAAAGAGACAGGGTGACCCAGATGTCTGGCTGTCAGGTTTGTTTTACCCCTGATTTAAGTACTTTGTGGGTACTTTCTTCCAAACTGAAAAAAAAGAAAAAGAAAACAATTTGTCACTGCTCTCGGTGGGGAAAAAAGAATGCTGGCAACGGTGAGTAGACAGAATTGCCACCCTCTCCTCTTCTCACAAAAGCCTATTGTCTCTACATCCTGTCACTTTTCCCAACACCCTCCCTATGCATTATTTCCTAATTACAACCAATATCTTAGTTGTAAAGGAGCCTTAATCATGGAAATAGAACTTGCATCTCTCTGGCTGCCTTTACCAGGACAAGTTCATGGCACAATCTCCTGTTGGGTGGTTCATGGGCAAATGAATTAAAGTAAGTTAATAACCAGGGCTTCTCCTACCTTGGCCCCAGCTGCCTGGCACGTCCAGGCTGGAAAGACGATGGACACAGCTGGCCGAGTACCAAGCCCCCAAGCTGTGGGCGGGTCTCCACAAACCTGCTTGTTGATCTGTTTCTAGGATGCATGAGGTTGGGTATGACGTGGCGTGGCTTAGACTCAGCTTTGTCAAGAACCTGGCCGTGACTTGGGCTGGCTCTTGCTCTCTTTCACCCAATTTTCACCTCTGTAAAATGGAGGTAACAATGCCCGCCTTGTCTATAAAGCATTCAACAAATAACTGAGCCCTGTGCCAGGTGCTGGGGACAGCACTTGAACAGACAGAGGCCATCTCTGGCTTCACGGAGCTGGCACCCCGGTTGGGGAGTCAGACATTAGACTCAGAAAGTTACACGTGATGTGTTCTCTGATGGAGAAGTACAGAGAATGACGGGAGCCCAGAGGATGGGCACACAGAAGAGGTGCAGAAGGTCAGGGAGGACCCCAGCTAAGCAGCCCCCGAAAGAAAGTGGGAACTGATCAGCCAAGGAGCTATGAGAAGAACATTCGGGGCTGGGAAGCACGCGTGTGGAGGAAGGACCTCGGCAAGAGAAGTGCAGAGTGTGTTAAAAAAGTTAAAAGACTTTCAACCGACTGAGCCTGGAAGGCACAGAGGGCAGAGGAAAAGGGGGTGCTGGAGAGAACTGAGACTTTGAGACCAATGGAGCAGAGGCCATTGCCCTTACTACATCCTGTTCAAATTCCTGACCCAGAGACCCTATGAGCATAACAATAAGTGCTTCTTGCGTGTCACCAAGCTTTGGAGCAATATATTATGAAGCAAGGGGAGCAAAGTATGTAGGTTATTTTAAAGAAGTTCAGAGGAAAACAAGTTATTCTGACGAAGTTCAGGAAGTTAAAGAGAGCAAAGGACTTGTAATGCTCACAAAGCATTCATCCCGCCTGCCCTATGTCCCAAGCATTCACGGTGGTGTCCCAAAAGGCCATCAAACTTCAGCTTGGTACAGACATGAAGTCTAATTTTAATGATGTTTCTCTCACAGATACCAGAGAATCCAACGTAGGCCCTGACAACTCATCAAAGTCTCTGCTCTCCACTCTCTAGTACCCTAAGACTCCTGCAACTTTCTCACTCTTCCGCTCCAACAGAACTCTCTCATCCAGGCCACCCTCTCCCGCCATCGTGGTCTCTTGAACTCCTCTCTACGAACGCATTTCCACCCATCATGCTCCTTTTACATTGTGTAGTCCCGCAGTGCCAAAGCAGCTTTAGGAATTCTTATGATGCCATGGTTCCTTTTCTGTTGATAATCGGCCCATGCATTTTTTATTTTTTTAATGTTTATTTATTTTTCAGAGAGAGAGAGAGAGGGTGAGTGGGGGAGGGCAGAGAGAGAGGGAGACACAGAATCCGAAGCAGACGCCAGGTTCTGAGCCGTCAGCACAGAGCCCGACGCGGGGCTCGAACTCATGAATCATGAGATCATGACCTGAGCCAAAGTCGGATGTTAACCGACTGAGCCATCCAGGTGCCCCTAGCCCATATATTTTTGCTGTCGATCTTTAAAGCTGGAGAAGGGAAAAAACAACCTAAGAAAAAATGGAATCTGTAGAGTCCTCTATCTATAAGGTCATTGAACTTATAATTAAAGGGGCAAAACATGCCTTATTAGGAGAAAACTGCAGGCTTACTGGTGAATTCTAGCAAACATTTAAGGAAGAAATATTAACCTTACATAAAGTCTTTCAAAAAATAGAGGAGGAGAGATTTCATTTCATGAGGCTAACGTGGTTCTAATACCAAAAGCTGACCAAAGACATTATGAAAGAAATACAGACCAATATCCCTCATGAGCCTAGACACAAAAATCCTTAATAAAATATTGCTAAATGAAATCCAACAAAATATAAAAGGAAAAGATATCACGGCCATGTGGAGTTTAGCCCAGGAATGCAAGATTTATTTCACATTCAAAAAGAAATCAATGCAGGGGCACCTGGGTGGCTCCGTTGGTTAGGCATCCGACTTCGGCTCAGGTCGTGATCTCATGGCTCATGAGTTCGAGCCCCGCGTCGGGCTCTGTGCTGACAGCTCGGAGCCTGGCGCCTGCTTCGGATTCTGTGTCTCCCTCTCGCTCTGCCCCTCCCCTGCTCATGCTCTGTCTCTGTCCCTCAAAAATAAATAAACGTTGAAAAAAAATCAAAAAAATCAAAAGTAATCAATGCATACATTAGTTATCTACTGCTGCATAAAGAGATCACCCCCAAAATTTGGCACCGAACCTTTATTTTCTCATTATGTCTGTGGGTGCAGAATCTAGGTGCTCTTTAACTGGGTTCTCTGGCACCGGGTCTCTGACGAGGCTACAGTCAAGGGATGAGCCAGGATGGTAGTCTCATCTGAAGATCTGGGAAAGGATTTGCTTCCCAAATCACCCATGTGGTTATTAGCAAGATTCCATTCCTTATGGGCTGTTGGACACAAGCCCTCAGTTCTTCTCCAGTTATTGGCCTAAGGCCTCCCTCCATTCCATGCCATGTGGACATCTCCACAGTTAGCTCACGATATGGCAGCTGGCTTTCCTCAGAGCGACACGTGGGAGAGGTCACCCAAGATAGAAGCCCCAGTCTTGGAGAGGGAATTACACAAAGGCATGAGTACCAAGAGGAGGGGGTTTCTGGGGGCCATCTTAGAAGCTGCCAATCACATTGTAATTCACCCCGTTAACAGAATAAAAGAGAGGAAATACGCGATCCGGCTCATTAATGAAGAAAAACTATTTGACAAAATTCAATACCCACTCATAATAAAGACTTTCAGCAAATGATGACTAGAAGGCAACTTGCTCAACTTGATAAAGGGCATCCATGCAAAACCTAAAGTTTACATGGTATTTAGTGATGAAAAAGAAATACTTTCCCCCTAGGAGCAAGAATGAGGCAAGGATATTAACTTTTACCCGTTCTATTCACCACTGTTTTAGAAGTCAGAGCAACTTCAATAAAGCAAGAAAAGTCAAAAGGCATAAACCCTGGACAGGAAGAAGTAAATCCACCTCTAGGTGTAAACAATATGATTGCGTATATAGAAAATCCTAAGGGATCTTTGAAAAATTACTAAAATGTGTAAGTGACTTTAGCAAAGCCACAGAATGCAAGGTCAATATATAAGAATCAATTTTATTTGGAGGCGCCTGGGTGGCTCAGTAGGTGAAAACATCCAACTTTGGCTCTGATCATCATCTCACAATATGTGAGTTTGAGCCCCACATCAGTCTCTCTGCTTGTCAGCACAGACCCTACCTCGGGTCCTCTGTCTGCCTCTCCTGTGCTTATGCACCCACCTCTCTCTCTCTCTCTCAAAAATAAACATTAAAAAAATTGTACTTATATATGCTGTCACAAATAACTGGAAAATAAATAATTTTAGGACACCATTTATAATAGTATCAAAAACACATAAAATATTTAGGAATAAATTTAATGAAAGATGTGTGAGACCTCTGCCAAAAAACTACAAAAAAAATTCATAGCAAATGAAAGACGACTGGACTAAAGGAGAAAAGGAATCACATGCTCATTTCAATAAAGGCAGAAACAAATCACTTAATAAATAAATTTCAACTCCTATTTATGATCAAAAATCTATTTTAGGGGTGCCTGGGTGGCTCAGTCAGGTAAGCATCTGACTTCAGCTCAGGTCATGATCTTACAGTTCGTGGGTTCAAGCCCCACATCGGGCTCTGTGCTGACAGCTCAGAGCCTGGCCCCTGCTTTGGATTCCGTGTCTCCCTCTCTCTCTGCCCCTCCTCCGCTCTCTCTCTCTCTCTCTCAAAAGAAATAAATGAACTTAAAAAAATTATTTAAAAAAATCTATTTTAGAAAATTGGGGTAAAAGGGAACCCCTTTACATATAGCTGCCAAAAGCATACGGTAAACGTTCAGTTACGTACTGCTGGATGATAAACTCCCCCAAAGCATCATGGCTTACAACCACAAAGAGTGTAGACTTTTCATGATTCTCTGGGTTCTGTGAATATGTGCAGTGTTCAAAGCCGGTCTGTTGTTCTTCTGCTCTGCACTAGCTGGGGTCGCTCACGTACCCGCATCCAGATGGTAGCTGGGTGGGGTAGGAAGGTCCCAGAAGGCTTCACTCTGAAGGAGTCTGGTACCTCGGGCTCCTCTGCATGCTTGTCCTTCCCCATGTGGCTTCTCATTCAGTCATCTATCTGGAGCGTCTTTACAGCATGACGCAGCCTCCTAAATACTGGGCCCGGAGCCGGCACAATGTCACTTCTGCCACATTTCCTTGGTCAAAGCAAGTCCCAGCCTCTCCACGGCGTCAAGCGGAGGGGAAAATAGACCTAGCGCTTGATGGAAAGGGTGGACGTATGTATGGGGCGGGCAGATGCGATACTGTGATTTATAATAAGAAATATACATGTGGGGGGCGCCGGGGCGGCTCAGTCCGTTAAGCATCCAAACTCGTGATTTCGGCTCAGGTCCTATTCTCACAGTTCATGAGATTGAGCCCTGCTTGGAGCTCTGTGATGACAGCACGAGTCTGCTTAGGATTCTCTCTCTCCCTGTCTCTTTCTGCCCCTCCCCTGTTCACTCTCTCCTTTTCAAAATAAATAAGCATTAAAAGAAAGAAAAAGAAAGAAAGAAAGAAAGAAAGAAAGAAAGAAAGAAAGAAAGAAAGAAAGAAAAAGAAAGAAAGAAAAAGATAGATTTGGTCTTTGTCCTTGTTTCTGGCCCAGAGACCAAAAACTCTTGGAATTTCCTAAGTGCTGAGAGCTACAAAGATGTCTTTTGTTATATTAATGAGGTGACTTTAGGACCGCACCTAAGAATGGGGGCTGGTTGCCAGGAGAAACAACCGCAGGGTTAGAAGGTTGACACTTTCAGCCCCACCCCACCCCCACCCCACCCCCCCCACCCCCACCCTGACCTCCAGGGAGGGGAGAGACGCTGGAGGCTGAATCAATGGCCAGTGATGTAATCAATCATGCCTATGCAGTGAAGCCTCCATAAAACCCCCCAAAGGACAGGGTTCAGGGAGCTTCCAGGCCGGCGAACCAGAAAGATTGCACTTGCCGTCCTGCCGGGCCCCAAACTCCACAAGGGCAGAAAACTGCTTAGTCTGGGACCTCACTCTGATTATCCCTTCATCTGCCTGTTGATTCGTATCCTTTAATGTCCTTTATAATAAGGCAGTAATTTAGTGAGCAGACGGGTCTCCTGAGTTCTGTGAGCTGCCCTAGCAAATTAACCCAAGTCGAGTGAGGAAGGGGCCGTGGGAAACTCCAACCTGGACTTTCTGTCGGCACCTGCAGTGCAGGCAGCCTGGGAGGACCAAACCCTCACCTGTGGAATCTCTGCCTACATAGTGTCAGACCAGACTTGAACTGTGGGACCCCTCGCGGGTGCGGGGGAATTGCTTGTGGGTGCGGGGATCGCCCCCTTTCCCACACGTTGAGATTTCAGAACCCCTCAGCGGCAACTGGGGCTGTCCATCTCTGGAAGTGATCTGCCACGATTAACGTGGATGAAAGACGAACGAGAAAATGAGCCGTCCCTTCCCATATCCATCCCATTAAGGCAAGGAGGGAACTGAACCCCGCACTCCTGTCTCCCGTAAGCAGAGCATAACCCGAGACAGGATCTTTACGTGTTTCCCGGTCCGTATAAACTCCCGTGTGGCATTAGCTTAACGTAAAACGGCTGACCGCCTGTAGCATCTCCCTCCAGGGCCCTCTGGGTTCCTGCCGGCCCCTCCTGCCCTCTTCTCCCACTCAGTTTATTACCCAAACTTGAGGCTAGGCTCCCTCATTTGCGGGCGAGGAGGCTGTTTCCAACACGTCCACCTTACGGGCCCCGCAGAAATGAGCCAATAGTAGCAAAAAGTCACCAGTCCACGGGAATTGTTTTTGAGAGCTGGGACGCTTGCCACGGAGCCCTAAAGTTTTATCCCACTGACAGCTCCACAGCCCCCATTCGAAAGGCAAGTGCCGGCTTAAATCCAATTATGATCTGGAGCGCGGAGCCTCAGGCTTCAATAGCTGCTGCTCTTTGGTTTGACCTGAGTCCCCTGACCATCCTTTTGTAGCTCTGGGGTTCAAAGATAATCGGGGTTTCGTGCCATCTAATACACTTCAAGCCCCTCGCTGATAACAAGCCAGGAGCACACAGTATAAACAGGCTAACAGGAGGTGAGTCTGGAAGCACCTTCTTTCATATATAAAAGGACAGAGCCTGGTCCAGGAACCCCAGTGACTCAGAGCCATGGCACAAACCGATGCAGGGGGTTCTGTCCACGTATAGGATTTTTCTTCCTTAAAAGGTGGTGGATAAAAAGGAACAAACTAGCAATATTTCCTGGAATTCGGAGCCCAGACAATGCGTCAGTGTTTTTTATCCCGGGCATTCCGGAGAAAGACACAATTAGCGGACTCTCAGTCCTGGATGAGAGGAGGAACTGCTATGTGAGTCCTGCCTGCCCACAGCATTTCAGCAGATGTCAGAGACCGGCCACACCAATTTCCATATACTTCGTTGCAGAGGATGCGTGTAAGCCTCGGTGCCCACGGCTTTCAGAACGTCCCCATTCCTTCCCTGCTAGAAGAGAGAAACAAGGCATCATTTGAGAGCTGAAGAGATGCTTAAGATCACAGTCCCTCATTAACAAGGGAGCTAATAGAAGCCCAGAGAAGTACAGGGACTCACCTGAGGTCACACAGCTAATTAGAAACAGAGCAACAACTACAAGGCAGGTCTCCAGTCTTCTAGTGACAGAACTCGCGCACCCCTAAATATAAGTGGACACCCACTAACACGTTGCCATGTACGAGGGCACAGGGAATTTGATAAACATGAGCTTAAGTATACAGGCTCTAGAAATGTGCTGCCCATACGTACGTGCTTGAATCGTGGCTAGTGTGATTAAGGAACTGGGTTTTGAATGTTACTGAACTTGACCCATTTAATCATAAATGTGAAAACTGCTGTTTGATTCTGCTACTGGGAAACTTTCGGTCTATTTGGAACAACCTGGGTATCTATATCTAAGTTTTTCAATGTAAATTTTACGAAATATAAATGCAGATGAAGTCTTTCCAAGGAAATCATAGTGATTGAATTGAGACGTGCTAGAAGTATAAAGGTCAGCTTGGCTTTCAAAGACTTGGTATTAAAGAATGTAAAAGACCTCATTAGTAATTCATAGACTGAGGGGCGCCTGGTTCTTGGTCACGGGGGTTGTAAGTTCAAGCCCCACGTTCGATGCAGAGACCGCTTAAAAATACAAAATCTTAAAAAAAAAAAAGTAATTCGTAGATTGATGGCATGTTGAGATAATCTTTGGATACATTGGGTTAAATAAAATATACTAATTTCACCTGCGTGTTACTTTTTAACTGCAGCGACTAAAACGTTAAAACTGCATATGTGGCTTGTATTATATTTCTGCTGGGCAGTCTAGAATCACATTTAAATCCCTGCCCCACTATAGCACCAGCTCTGTGGCCTTAGGCAAATTCTTGGGGTAGCTTTGAGTGAGAAGAGATGGTCTTCTCTGAACACTGAGAGAGAAAGGCGTGAGGATCTCTGTCCCCTTTCTTCTCCTGTTTCTGTACCTCACTGTGCGAGGACACAGCGTCTGGGGCGATGACAGCCATTTTTGACAATGGGAAGAAGCACGCCCAATATGCAAAGCATGGTAAGGAACACACAAGGGAAGAAAGGGTCGGGGTCCTCGATGCAGGACGGAATGGTTGAACTGGCCCTGGAGTTGCCAACCATGAAGCGTCTCATTAAGCAGGGCAACAGATTCCTTCATTATTTAAGTCACAATTCTTGCAGACGAAAGCACGTGCTACAACAGATGTGTAAAATCACTGTGCAGTGAGGCACCTTGGGGGTAAGATAAGAGCATGTAGATGCCACCGTGATGTCCAAAGCAAAGGTGGGTCAATTCCAGCTGGGTTAGAGCAGCTGGAAACCAGAATATTTCAGTGGGGCTGGAGAACGGTACGGCATCTTTCAGCAAAGATGACAGAGGGACGGAAACCAGAGAGACAGGCAGGACCTCAGCATCTGTCCAGGTGGGCTCATGCTTGGTTTCGGCGAGGACAGGACGGCTCTGTCTGCTACGGGGCACGGACCGTACCTCACCATTGCCTGACACTTTCTTAGGAGCAAAGACAACTTTCCTGGAGACACCCAGCCAACTTCCTCTCGCTTCCCAATGGCCAAAAGGGGGTCATGTGTCTTTAACTAAGCACGCATTGGGAAGGATGCAGGTTATCAAATGAGGATCTATCCTGGAAGCTGGAGACAGGATCATCTTCTTCAGAGTCACGTGAGGCAGAGGTAGATACTAAGAAAGAAATAAAGTTTTGTTGAAAGGGAAGACGGTATCTTCATGTAGCAACGTGGATGGAACTGGAGAGTGTGATGCTAAGTGAAATAAGTCATACAGAGAAAGACAGATACCATATGTTTTCACTTTTAGGTGGATCCTGAGAAACTTAACAGAAGACCATGGGGGAGGGGAAGGGAAAAAAAAAGTTAGAGAGGGAGGGAGCCAAACCATAAGAGACTCTTAAAAACTGAGAATAAACTGAGTGTTGATGGGGGGTGGGAGGGAGGGGAAAGTGGGCAATGGGCATTGAGGAGGGCACCTGTCGGGATGAGCACTGGGTGTTGTATGGAAACCAATTTGACAATAAATTTCATTAAAAAAAAAAAAGGAAGAAGGTAGGGGGCGCCTGGGTGGCTCAGTCGGTTAAGCATCCAACTTCATCTCAGGTCATGATCTCGCGGTCCGTGAGTTCGAGCCCCGTGTCAGGCTCTGCGCTGACATCTCGGAGCCTGGAGCCTGTTTCAGATTCTGTGTCTCCCTCTCTCTCTGGCCCTCCCCCGTTCATGCTCTGTCTCTGTCTCTGTCAAAAATAAAGATTTTTTAAAATATAAAAAAAAATTCTCTCCCTCTCTCTCTTTTTCTCTTTCTCCTTCTGCCCCTCTCCCCTGCTCACCTTCTCTCTCTCTCTAAAAATAAAAAAAATGAAAAAGAAGGTAAAAATGAATATATCTTCTACAACACATCTAATAAATGGAAATAATATTGCCTAGGATATCACAAACAGGGTACTTGTAAATAGCAAACGAAAGGATTAACTATTCTTTTAAAGCTCTGTAGAACGTTAAAGCTAGAGAATGAACAATGACAGGCCCAGAGGAGACCCTCTGGGGACGTCACCCCGCTAAGATTGGACATTGGCCCAAAGCCTGCCTTTTGGTTGGATTTAAATGTCCCCTTTGTGTCACTGGAATGGAATGTGAGTAGGTGACCTCGAGCTCCCTATTAAACTGTCTCCACCTTGGGTCCACCTTGCCCTGATTTCATTGAAATCCAAGAATATAGAGCCTTGGAGGCTGTGGCTATTTCAATTTTCAGCCGTTGGAAAGTTTTTCTTCTTCTTGAGATTTCACAAAATTCTGGGTTCTGGCTTGAATCCATTACCTTTTCCAGTGTTCTCAGAAGGGAATTACTAATTTTTCTTGAGAAACATTTCTCTGCCTCCAGTTTGCAAGCCTCACGCAGGCCAGAATGAGCCATCAGACGCGTCTCTTCTCTCACTCCATGTTTTAAAGCCGGCCTAGCCCTCGCTTGCAGGGGGTGGTCGCACCTTCTAGACAATCGGTCCCAGCGGTTCATCTTCATGGTTGTGGCCTCTGAAGGTCCCGGACTAGTTTCCAGAAAAGAGAGGCCCAGCTGGCCCATAGAATATTAGATGATGTCACTGTTGTTCTCTGGCCAAGCTCAGATGGGCGCATTTTGACTGAGGCTTATGAAAGTCACACATACTCTTTCCGTGGCAGCTTTCAATCATGGTGTCGAAGATGATGTTAAAGAGAAAACCATGGGGCCATGATGGAGCCACTTAAGTTAAAGCCCAGTGTCACTAAACCAAGATTTACTACCTAGCCTAACTGCAGTTCCAGTGCCCTCAGGAATGCAACCCTTTACCAGACACACTGGAATTTCTTGCAGGCAATCGTCTGAGAGACCCCTACTCCCTTAGGAGGTCAACCTTGCCAAAACAATGCATCCTGTGTTGTTGTGTTTTTTTTAATGGTTTCTCTCTGCCTTCGAAAGTTTTTCCTCTCCTGGAGCTCCCCTCTACTTGCTAGATGGGCTGCTGCCCCGTTCATGACTCATTTAATAAAGCCAGTTGGCTCATCAAATGTACTTGTTTGGATTGCTTTTTGTTTTTCATTTTTAACGATGATGACGTTTCATTGACCCATCGCCATGTGCCCATTGCGATGCTAACTGGCTTAACTGCCTTATGTTGTTTACTGCTCCCAGGAAACTGGTGGGTTTGGTATTATTAATATTATCTCCCATTTTATAGATCCAAAAAGAGGGTCAGAGATACTAAGCAACTTTCCCCAGGCCACCTGTTTGCCCTCCTTCCCCTCCTCACCCCCACCCCCTGTCATCACAACAATATTGGTCAAGAGGGGCCTGGGATGTCTCCGGAGGAGATTAGAGAAGTGACCTCTGCCCTGGGTCTGGGCTTAACTCAACATCTTGTAGCAAATGCATCATGTGTTTCCTACGTGGAGTCAGCCAGGACCTTCTCTACCCAGATCCGTAACCCACGACCAAGATCATAACCCTTGACCAAATTTTAGTCAGGCTCCTGTGAATCCGCTTCCTAACAAGACCTTGACTTTGGACTTCTTGTGTCCATCATTGCATGACCCAATTTTAGCAAGAATGCAATCAAGTCCTTTTAGCCAGACTCCCCCCATCCTCAACTCCTGACCGCCCTTGATCCTTGGGCAAATTCCTGGTCTGATAAGGGGATAGCTGATCGTCCTGACCTGCCTTCAGCAAGGATCATATTAGGCCAGTGTAGCAAGGAATCACCCTACACTTTTAGTATTTTTCCACCCACCGACCCCCTCCAGCTTGCTCCTCGGCTGTAAGTCCCCACTCCTCCTGGTTGTATTCAGAGCAGAGCCCAGTCTCTCTCTCCCCAACTGCCAGAGCCCCTGGCACTGCTCCCTCTGAATAAAGTCTGCCTTACCATCTTCAACAAGTGTCAGAATAATTTTTTCTGTCGCACCCTCCGGGTCAACTCTGAGGGCAGAAAAGGCCAAAATGATCTAAACTGAACCATCAGAACCTCTGGGGTGGGACTCTAGAGTCAAGATTTTTTAAAGCTCTCCAGGGGCGCCTGGGTGGCTTGGTCGGTTGAGCGTCCGACTTCGGCTCAGGTCATGATCTCACGGTCCGTGAGTTCGAGCCCCGCGTCGGGCTCTGTGCTGACAGCTCAGAGCCTGGAGCCTGTTTCAGATCCTGTGTCTCCCTCTCTCTCTGCCCCTCCCCTGTTCATGCTCTGTCTCTCTCTGTCTCAAAAATAAAAATAACGTTAAAAAAATTAAAAAAAAAAAAAAAAAAGAGTACCTAAAGCTCTCCAGGTGGTCCCAATGTGCAGCCGGGGTTGAGAACCTGTAATCTAAGACAAAAGGAAAGGCAAGATGGTCCTGTTTCATCAAAACCTAGTGATTCCTTCCTAATGCTCTGTCTGTAACACGGGCCGTTTTCCAGGACCCTACAGCGTTAAGAAACCTTAGCATGCACAAGGCTCAGGGCCAAGGACAATTAATCCAATTACAAAAGACTTCACTGGAAGATTTCCCTAAATTACAAGCATCCCCGACAGTAAGCCTATCATTTGCTTTACGGGACTCAAGATTATCATCTTCCTTTCAGAAGGTACCCGTGGGATTCCTTTCTATCAGGCACAAGAACAAGGCAAAGCGGATCTACGCTGTTAACAGGTCTGGAGAAGGCTACTCCAGCTGAGCAGTGATGGGAAGGAGGCAGAAGGGCCCTCTTGGGGGACCTGGTCACATTCTATTGTCTTCACCTGCGTGTCTTCACCTTGCATGGGCCTGCTCAGCTCTGAGTATGTTCGCTTTGAATTTATTTTTATTTACTTATTTTTGAGGGGGGAGGGGCAGAGAGAGAGAGAGAGAGGGAGCAAGAGAATCCCAAGCAGGCTCCGAGCTGTCAGCGCAGAGCCCGACGCGGGGCTCGAACTCATAAGCGGTGACATCATGACCTGAGCCGAAGTTGGACGCTTAACTGACTGAGCCAGCCAGGCGCCCCTGGGTATGTTCGCTTTCGTCAAAAGTTTACAAGTTGAACAGGTGTGTGCCTAACGCATTTCAAGCTAGGAAGCAGGCAGGAATGTGAACACGCACACGTACGCGCACACACACAGACACGCACACCCTCCCACATCTGTGCCTCCACTCTAGGCCCACACAAACAGAATATTCTACTCAACCTATCTTTGTTTGCTGCATTCTTCAGGGCCCCAGAACACTGCGATAAAAATAATTCCTTTTAGCATGGTAATTTATTGCCACAATCAGCTTCTCAGCATTGTTTGCAAAATTACCCTTTCAGGAACCACTAGCAACGGGAACTGCCAGAACCCAGCCCTCTCTCCCGCTGACTGGGGTAGCTTGGAGGCCAGGACAGTCTGTCCTGCACAGTCTGGGTTCAGGCTCTTTTCACCTTCTTGCCAAAGGAAATTAAGTGGCCCCCTAACAAGCCTAAAATACTCCCCCTGACTTCGCCCCGGCAAATTTTCCAAGACAGTGATGGCATTTGCTGGGGTGGGGCCTCCTTTAGAAGGCCTGGGGCAGTGGTTGTGGATGTCCAGGGAGGGGGGTTTGGGGTCAGAAGGACCTGGTAATCCGAGTTCCTTGGCTAATAAATGAGCACTGTGGCCCCGGCCAGGTGTCTCTCTCGGCATCTGTGCTTTCTCACCTGCAAACTGGGAATGGAAATAGATCGTGGGATTGGTGGAGACAAAGCAGTTGTCGCATGGGTGTGGCTGGTGTCCCGTTAGTCCTTGTCCCCTCCCATACCCTTCCCCGCGCCTCTACAGTTGCTCCTGGGAGCTCTTCTGTGATGCAATGACTTGCACTCAGATGAAACACTTGCTTCTGGAAAGCCTGACCCGAGACGGCGAGAGGCATCCTGCATCTTGGATATGGTCTCTGGAGTCCCCTACAGCTCCTCACACAGGGCATGTCCGAGACAGAATTGTCTTCCCCCACCGTCTGGGTCCATCACCCAAGCCCCGGACCTGCTAATCATACAGGCTCGCTCTCCTACCCCCACCCTCCACAACGGACTGGTCACAGAATCCTACCACTTTGGACCCCTATATAATGTACCTGATTATTTCCATCTCCTTGTGTCTCCCAACCACGGCTCAGTCTGAGCTCTCGCGCCCGGCCTCTGTGCCCCATCTGGTCTGGCTGCAGTCCACACCCCACACTGCAGTCTGACAGCTTCTTGAAACATCTCTTTTTCTCATTTTTCTCCTGCTTCAACCCTCACTTTTCAGGCTAGACCTCCACCTTCTCAGTGCTGACACCCTTGATGATCCAGCTCCCGAATCTCACCAGCCTCCTCCCTTCGCTCCCCAACCCCACCTCATGCGCGACACCCCCCACCCCCACCCCGTCCGCGTGCCACATCATCCGCCCACTGCCGTGGGTGGCCCGGTGCAATCCCCTGGTTCCCTCAGTATCTCCTATTCATCCATCAAAGCTCCGCTCGGGCATCACTGCTTCCGGGAGGCTTTCTGATGAGGCAGGTAGAGTTGAAGAATCCATCATTCTCCTCTCCGGCTCCTGTGGCCCCTCATCTTGAAGGCACTTCACCGACAAGCCCTACTTGCCGGCTCCAAGCAGATGCAATCCGGGCAGAGTCAACGTGTGTTGTTTGCATATGATTTGCCAAAATTTGCATGTAATTGGCCTATGCCTGCAGAATCTAATCTCTGGCCATTTGAATTTGATGCTGAAGCCAGATCGGGTTGATTCGCAGGAGAATTGTCCCCTCTCTCTCAGATGATCTCTCCACCCTCCCTCCCAGGCCGGCAGCGGTGCCCCTGGCAAGTGGGGCATCAGAGGCCGCTGGGGGGTGAGAAGATGCTAGATGAGAGGCAAAGGGCCAGGAAAAGGATGCATGCCTTGCTTTTATAGCATGGGGAGCAGCGTGTGTATAAAGGATCCCAACCAGGCTGAAGGCAGTGGCGAGCTTTCGATGTCTCTGGCCTCTGCTGAACTGGGTCTGGGAGTCAGCTCCACCCAAGCCT
The DNA here is from genome assembly GCF_018350215.1 of Panthera leo. NCBI lineage: Eukaryota > Metazoa > Chordata > Mammalia > Carnivora > Felidae > Panthera > Panthera leo. The sequence continues at coordinate 14,971,226 of NC_056680.1, read as the reverse complement.
TGAGCCCAAGACGGGACTTTGGAGTGAGAAGAGATCGGGTGACTAAACGAGGTGGGGTGACACCCTACAGGAAGAACAGTAGCACAGAACAGAGACCTGGGTATCCAACAGGAATCGGGGCCACAGGCAGGCAGGAAAATCGAGTGCCCCCAGAACGCCCAGAGACGCGTCAGAGACGTCAGCTTGCCTCAGATAAAAGACCAGGTTTTCCAGGTGACTTTAATAAAATCCAAAATGACAAACTGATGACAGCACATTGAAGGATTTGGGGGGGGCGGGGGGGAGGGTGGCGGGCCCAGGGTGATCTGGGACTTATAGAAGGTCTCCAAGCTGTTGATTCTCATGTAGCTGGTGACACTCTCCTCCCTAGCTCCACCCTTTCATTCATTCATCCCTTCCGGGGCCACCCAGTACCTCCCTTTCCCACTGTGGTTGTAGCCAAAGGTCCAGGAGTCAGGCAGAGAATCTGGGGTGGGCGTGTGGTCGACCAGCACACTTAGGACCACACAGCACGAGCGGTCTTGTGGGCAAACGGACACAATTGCCCCTTAGCCAGTCGCACCCGGATAGCACGATGTCCTAGGTAGCATTTGCTACACTCCAGCTACGAAACCCCCAGAAGCGCTGGCTGCTTCACGCCTGTTTCCCCAGCCTACGAGGTGCCAGACAGACGCTCTCGCGGGACGCCGAAGATGGTCACCACGAGCCCAGACGTTCCCGTGCTTGGCTTACATTTTTCTGTCTGGTGTCTAGGAAATAACGTCTCGCAAACCAGCCCTCTCAAGGAGCTCGTGTTGCTGAAGACCCAAAGGCAACGGTTTGAGGCGGCTGCGCTCGGAAGTAGCTTTGAATATACAAAAAAGAAGAAAAAAAATTCACGGAAAGTACTTTTGACCCCTGAAGTTCCCAAACACCGGGACTTTTAAAGGTAGTGCAACAATTACCTTGAGAGCCGCTTAAAAATATGGAGCCCCCGAGATTCTGGTTCCATGTGTCTTGGGTGAGTTCCAACGTCAGCGTGAGTAGGATTCAGATGGGCAGCCAGAAACGAAGCTCGCTGACTCAGACCATGAAGTCCTGATTCAGACCATGAAGTCCTGCCCTCGAGGCCACTGCGGTACAGATTACAGATCGGTGGGAAGCGGGCAAGGGTCTCTGGTAACAAAGTTCCCGGGGAAGGAAGGGTCCTGTATCCACCCGAACAATCTTCAGGCTTGTCACGTTGCAGGAGCTCGTGTTAAGCTTTCAGTAAACTGGGTGGCTTAGGTGGGTATTCCTAAGAGCCCGCCCGTTTGAGACACATTTGTTCTCTTCCTTCCTTTAGGGTTTGTTTGTTTTTTTTTTTAATGTTTATTTCTCTTTGAGAGAGTGAGAGAGAGATGCAAGTGAGAGAGGGAGAGGGGTAAAGAGAGAGGGGGACGGGGGCGCCTGGGTGGTTCAGTTGGTTAGGTGTCTGACTTCGGCTCAGGTCAAGATCTCATGGTTCGTGAGTTCGAGACAGCTCGGAGCCTGCTTCGGATTCTGTGTCTCCCTCTCTCTCTGCTCCTCCCCTGCTTGCAGTCTGTCTCTCTCTCTTTCTCAAAAATAAATAAACATTAAAAAAAAAAAAACATTTTTTTAAGAAGGAGGGAAGGGACAGAGGATCTGCAGTGGGCTCCGTGCTGACAGCACAGAGCCCAATGTGGGGCTTGAACTCACGAACCCGAGAGATCAAGACCTGAGCCCAAGTCGGGTGCTTAGCCGACTGAGCCACCCAGGTGCCCCTATAGGGTTTTTACCGTAAGGAGAGCTGATCTGTGCACCGTATTCCCAGCCATCTAGGCATTTCATTTTCATTAATTTTAATTAGGAAAATTAACAACGAAGGCTGCATCACAGGCAGGTTTATTTATATTTATTGTATACGAACCTTGCCAAAGCAGGCACCAGGCATTCGAAAGAAGACCTCAGATTTAAGGTCAAATTCCTTAATAAAGTAGGGATGGAGGAAAAAGTCTGTACGTTTTGTGTTTTGTCTAAAAGTTTCAGGCCCCTCCCCCGCTGCCCCCACAGCCTGGTTGTCACCGTGCTCAGATCCGAAGTTACCTAGCCTTGCGGCTGCTCAGCCCAGTTTAATTAACACCTGCCCTTTGGTCCCCAACATCCTTTTAAACTGACTGTTCTCTGCCCAGATAGAATTTTACACCTGTCTTAGCAATTCCGGGAAAGATGCTTTGAAGTGCCTTTTCAAAATCCCCTGTTAATGATCTGGTAATTATTGTGGTGACTTTTCAGTGGGGTGTGGAGTGCTCAGCTAGCTGTGGCCCGGAGAATCCCAAGGCCCCGGGAAGGAAGACGAGCAAGGGAGAGACGGAAACAAATCCTGAGTCTGGGGCTGCCCCAACGTCACAGGGGTGGCCCTATATGGCCAGAGAAGGGGACCAGCCTGAGGTTGGCACAACCAGCCTGTTGGCAGATGAGACCTAAGTCCTGGGACCAGTCTGATTATAGAATGTGGGGCAACCACAGGAATGGCCCCCAAACCCCTTATACCACAGCAGGCAAAGCCAAGTCCCCGGGCTGATTCCAGGAGTCATACTCCCACATTGCCCTCCATGCCCTCCCAGTCAAGGGCCTCCCTTCCTTTCACAATCCACACCCATTTTGTTTTATTTTTCAGTGTGTATTTATTTTTGAGAGAGATAGCATGAGTGGGGCAGAGGATCCAAAGCAGCCTCTACGCTGAGAGCAGAGAGCCCGAAGCGGGGCTCGAACTCACGAACTGTGAGATCATGGCCTGAGTCCAAGTCAGACGCTCAACCGACTGAGCCCCCCAGGCACCCCCACAGCCGTGGTAAGCAGTCAGGGCTGCGTCCAGAGAGGCCGAGCCAGAACTGTTGGTCCTTTGATCCCTGTGCCTTCAGATCCACGACGTGCTGCTGTTGGGGCCGAATGAGGCCCAGCTGGGCAGGGCGCCCCCAACTTCTGGGTATGCCACCCCTCTCCACGCCTGTGCTCCCCGACATCCTGCTTCCACCTGTCAGAGTAAAAGGAGCACCCCAGGGGCCAAGACAGGGTGTTGGGTCTCTCACAGTCTGATCACCCTTCATGACCAAGGAGGCTGCAAAAACCAAGGTGTCCGGGCTGGCCCAAGTACTCGAAACATCTGAGCTGGCCCTCTGTCCCTACTTCAAAAAAGAAAACGAGTCTAATGGAGAAGTGAAATGCCAGCCCTAGGGACCCGTTTGCCCAGGGAATCTCACGGAGCAGAGGACATCTGGTACAGGCCCCTTGTTCTACCAAGGAGACACCATAGCACTCAGGAAGGTGCCTTGATGTGCTCAAGATCAAAGCCTCATCAGTGGATACTAGAGCTGGGACTCGAACCAGGTCCTCTGAAGCTTCTCCCCCAGTCACTACCATAGCCTAAGGTCTTCATATTTGCATGTGTCCCCTCTCCTCACCCCACAGAGAGCAAGGGCCTTGGCAGCGGGAACAGCGAGGTCAGCTGTGCCCTTGGCCGTCTCTGACATGCCCTTGGCACAGTGGTACCCAATTACAGCTGCCAGGGTATTGACTGATCCTTGACCTGGCTTCTGGGGCCCTGGGTCTCCAGCCCCTGCTGGCTCAACCCTGCCCCCAGTGTTGCTCCCAATGCTGCCACCCTTTCTGGTCCAGAAACCATGGGAGTTGCCCTGATCAGTTACTGGAAATCATCTTTGCAAGCCACAGGCCCCCATCTTTAGTTAAGCAAGCCCAGCTGATGGGTGGGCTAGGATCCCCTTCTCTGCTTCGCTGGAGAAACCAGGAAGCAGACGCCCCAGGCATAAACCGTTTTATGTCATGTTTTCTACCTCCAATAAAGATATAATAATATATGACAAGATGGAGGAAACACTGTTCACCAAAATTCCTCTCGGGGAGGATCTTCCACATGTTCAGAAGAAACGGTCTAGTGTTTCTGAGTGTGGTCCCGGACCAGTGACGTCACCATCATCTGGAAATCACCTGAGACCTTGTTAGAGATGTGGATTGTCAGGTTCCCTCTTTCCCGCTGAACAAGAAATGCTAGGATGGGGCCTTCCAGGAGATTCAGGCACAGTCAAGATCTGGGAAGCCATTTGTGGTTGTGTTATGGAAGCTGAGGGACATGATCCAGTGGCAAAAACCGGGGCTCAACCACCTTATTAAGAGGAAGGGTCTGGGAGTGCCAGGGGTGGCTCAGTCAGTTAAGCATCTGACTTCAGCTCAGGTCACGATCTCACCATTTGCGGGTTCTGGGCTGACAGCTCAGAGCCTGGAGCCTGCTTCGCATTCTGTGTCTCCCTCTCTCTCTCTGCCCCTCCCCCACTCACACTCTGTCTCTCAAAAATAAATAATAAACATTTTTTAACAAGAGTCTTTAAAAAAAAAGAGGAAGGGTCTGGTTACCTGTATGGCTCTAGTCAGGGGGGTCCCAGGATGAACTGGGAGGGAGGAGCTGGGAAAGAACTGGATTGTTCTTCAGGACAGAAGGGAAGGGCTTTTGAGGTTCCCTGAGGACATCTAGAGGGGAGGAGAGTGAAGACAGCGAGGCTTGGTGCCTCATGGGAAAAGCCAAGAGTGAGACCCCCATACCAGGGAGTATATCGAGGGACTGTCCATGGACTCACAAGACCTATGCACTGTGATCTCCCCCACAAGCTGCACAAAGTGTTGGTAAAGGCCTTATGAACAACCATAGGGCTCAGGAGTTCCACACACCTTGGACGCCATGAAGAGGTGCTCAGTTCAACATGGCGGTAAAAAGAATTGCCATGGCTGCATACCCTTTCGTAGTGGTCAACATTTCTGCATTTCCATACCCATCCCTTATTTGGGGGCATTTGGTTGGTTTCCAGTTTTCCACTCTCATAAACAACAAAAGCAAACAAATGGGCTGAGCCATGCTTGGCTAGGGTGGACAGGGTTGGGAAAAGAGGCCCAGCTCCAGAGTAGCACTGGGGTCTTCCGTGGAGAGGTTCACAGCCCACATCGCCAAAGTGCAAAGCGCAGAGGAAACCCAGGCACAATCAAGATGGCGGCTGCTACCCAGGGGGCCAGCCTGGGTGGTGAGGACAGAGCACGGCCAGCTCGGGGTGGTCCTGGAGCCGCCCAACTTCAAGCAGGTAGTGGCAGGGGGATTCTGATACCGTGTGAGGGTCTGGCCAGCAGCCCAGGTACCAGGAAGCATGACCCAACGGCGCCCATGGCCTTACTTGGACCATGGGCGCCAAGTTCTTGCCTATTCCCACGGACTTCTTCAGGACTCAAGGCTGGAGCAGGTCCAGACTGGGCTTCTAGCTCACACCCAGGTCTCGCGGGGCCTGACCCAGGTCCTAGGCAGAGCTGGAAGGAGCAAAGCTTAATTGCATCAGAACAGAAGCCTGCCGAGCCTGCCGAAGTTCTTAGCCCCCGCAATCAATCTTCCACCCTGTAAACAGAGTTAGAAGTGTGACTCTAGCAATTATCAAGCCCATCATTTTCCTCTTCTTCTCTAAGTAAATTAGAAAGGCTCTCTGCTCTCACTTTGCAACGGGCCCTCATTTGTAAAGTGCGGCTCTAAAAGCATTGCTGAGGGCTGTCCTTCCAGAAAAAGGTGTCATGCCTGATGCCCAGTAGGCCACAAGGCTTGGCTTCCAGCCCTGGTTTTGCGGCCAATCGGTTTGTGATCTTTGGCCAGGCCAGCACCCCACTCTGGGCCTCGGTTTCCCCATCTATGAAGATTTTGGACCAGGTGGCCTCCAGGATGCCTTCCTGTCCTCGTGGTCACTGGATTACAGCCGTGCTTCATTGCCAGGGACGGTCCACGTAGCCAGAAGTTTAGCTTCTTCTCAGTCTGGACCTGACCCTCCCCCGTCACACACAGTGTGACCCTACAGGTGCAGGCGTACAATTCTCACGGTAGCGTAAGAAGAGAGGAGGAGCCAAAGCAAAATGCTGGCCACACTCACTGCACACTCACCCTGCGCAGGCCCTGATCTGATCATTCTACAACGATGACCACATTTAACCCGCACCAGAGAACAAACATTAGGCCCATTTCACAGGCAAGAAAACTGAGACACAGCAATGTCGAGGAGTGTGTCCAAGCCAGGTCTGCCCGGCTCCAAAAGCCACGTTCACAGCCACAAGGTTCTCAAATAGAAAATCTAGACACCTCAGTAGAAAAAGAACGGATAGGGACGCCTCGGTGGCTCGGTCGGTTAAGTGTTGGACTCTTGGTTTCGGCTCACAGTTCGTGGGATCGAGCCCTGCGTCAGGCTCCACACTGGCAGTGGGGAGCCTGCTTGAGATTCTCTCTCTCTCTCTCTCTCTCTCTCTCTCTCTGCCCCTCCCCCGCTTGCCCTTTCTCTCTCAAAATAAATAAATTTTTTTTTTATTTTTTTTTTCAGCGTTTTTTATTTATTTTTGGGACAGAGAGAGACAGAGCATGAACGGGGGAGGGGCAGAGAGAGAGGGAGACACAGAATCGGAAACAGGCTCCAGGCTCTGAGCCATCAGCCCAGAGCCTGACGCGGGGCTCGAACTCACGAACCGTGAGATCGTGACCTGAGCTGAAGTCGGACGCTCAACCGACTGAGCCACCCAGGCGCCCCTATTTTTATTATTTTTTAAAAAATGTTTGTTTATATTTGAGAGAGAGGGAGAGAGAGAGAGAGAGCCAGTGCTAGCGGGTGAGGGGCAGAGAGAGAGGGAAACACAGAATCGGAAACAGGCTCCAGGCTCTGAGCCATCAGCCCAGAGCCTGACGCGGGGCTCGAACTCACGGACCGCGAGATCGTGACCTGGCTGAAGTCGGACGCTTAACCGACTGCGCCACCCAGGCACCCCAAAATAAATAAATTTTTAAAAACTAAATAAAAAGAATGGATAGAGCAAGAGAAGAAGCCACCTCAACGCAAAGGGAATGTCAGGCAAGACCCCTGCATGACCGAGTGTGCCCAGGCAAGTGACAGATGTCCCCAAGCATGTGTGGGCCAGAAGCTCCGTGGGAAGGGTGCGGTTAGAAGGCATCAAAGTCTGATAAATGTGTTCCAGTGTGCCCGGCTCTCTCAAAATGGGCTCTTGCTTCCCCCAGCTCCTCCCTACTTCTAGAAATGGAATGTCAATTACTCTACTTGAAGGGAGTGTTTGGCGGTGCTTAGAAGCACGACATAAATCTGGATGACACCCGCTGGTGGCCGATGACCCAGCTCAGTCCCCCAGGCTTTCCCTACTGAAACCCCCAGAATTCACGACTATCAGGGCTAAGCGACATCCCAACTTTTTAGAAGATGGATAAGAGAACCGCAAAATGTCACTTGCTGTAAGCGTTGTCTTCTCCCCGCAAAATTATTTTTATTACCAAAAAAATGTTTTCTAGAGACAGAGAGAGCATCAGTTAGGTTCCTGTGACAGATACCGATCCCGGAAGCTGGGTGTTTCACACGGAAACTACTCCGTCGTTGCCCTCAGTGTGGGTTAGTCCGTATCCCTTGTCTTTTCCATCTTTCTCTTAAATACGTCCCTGAGTCATTCATAAATACGCTATTTAAGAATCCATCGATGTCAAGCCCAAAGGCTCCCAGGTAATCTCAGGAGCCCCAGGCTGGGCGTCTGCCCAGCTAAGTGGTTCCTGCCGAAGCCCAGCTTCCCGGCCAGCGCTCGCCGAGCACTTGCTCCTTACCAGGCACCCTGGAGGTAATGGATTTGGAGAACCATAATCCAGGGCTTCGTCATTAGGGATGCACCAGACTGGGGGGACATCCTCCGGCATCTCAGCGTCGGTGGGATATATGAGCCGGGAGTGAATGCAGGGTAGATGCACTTGGAAGGCTGAAGACATGTAGATGGGCCAGCCTTTGCCAGCCGCCCAGCCGCCCTGCACCTGCTTCCCCATCAGTAAAACACAATGATGCCCTCCAACTCCCGAGGTCGCTGGTGACGGCAGAGGCCACGGAGCAGGGCTGTGATGATGAACGAGGGGCGCCTGGGTGGCTCAGTGGGTAGAGCCTGTGAGACTTGATCTTGGGGTCAAGCCCCAAGTTCAAGCCCCACGTTGGGTGCAGAGTTTACTTAAAAAAAAAAAAAAAAAAAGAATGAGACAGTCGAAGTTTGAATCTTGTTCCACCACTGTGTGACTCTGTCCAAGTGACTTAATCCCTTGGAGCCTCAGTTTACCTCATCTGGAAAATGGCCATGGCAATGTCTTCCTCGGGGGACTGTGGTGAGGATGCACTTCAAGCACTTGACACGGTGCCTGGCACTCAACAAGTGTCTGTTAAGGGACAGTTGTCATCTGGTGAAGGTGCCAATGCGAGGCCAAGCCCAGAAGAGGTGCTCACTCAGCAGGCACTTCTTTCCCCTTGGAATCTTTCTACACACGTACCACTTGGGCACTGTTTTCCTCCTCCCGGTGGCTCTTAGACTCTTCATCTTTTTATAACAGCAGAGGCTCCTTCTTTCCTCAAAAAGTCTTTGCTGGAATCTCCCCCAGAAACCCAGAATGATGCTCAGGTCCCTGGATAGAAAAGAGATACCAGCAGTGGCCCTGCCCACCATGCACGGAGGGTGCCCACAAGCAAACAACAAATGCACGAGACAGAGTTAAGTCCAACCAACAGCCTGAAGCGGGCTACGGCAGCCGTGTCCCGGGGCCGCCTATGATTAATTGCCAAATGAATTGTGCGGGCTATAATTGCTGCCGGGGCTATGCGGACATAAATCTCCCTTCTGACCACAGCGATCAGGAAGAATGAATGCACACACTCTGAAGGTCTGGCTCAGGTGCCCAGAAAGATGACGGAGCTGCACGGAAGCAGAGGGCACAGGATGGTCAGGATCTTATCAGCGAACACCAGGGGGTCGGGGGGGGGCTTCCAGGGCTCCCCCAGGGGGCCCGCGACAGAGGCCCGCTCTTCAGCTGCCCCTGTGACCAGTCCTCGAGTTTCCCATCCGAGGAATGGGATTTCTCAGGGAGGCAGGCATGGAAAATATCCCCCCCCCAACACACACCAACAAAGTAGCGAGGCCTTCCCCAGTGACTGATGTGGCTGAGCCGCTGGTTTCTGAGCCTGTCTCTTCTCTGTCCTATTTTTACGACGCTTTTGTGGCTCTTGCTTATTTCTCAGTCTACAGTGTGTGGGAATAATATCTTAATTCCACCCGCATAATAGGGGAGGACTAACGAGTTACTGTACCTGCAACACTCTGAGGTGGTTGGATAAAAGGAATTCCAATAACCCAGAGAGATCTTTTTGTTAAGTCTTACTTCATAGGCGGTACAAGGAAAAATTAGCTAATACCGGGGAGGGGCAGAGGAAACGAAGAGAATGAAATTACCGTGCCGCATTACTAATTATTTTCTTTGAAGTCCTCGGTGATTGTTTTCTACCAATACGGTCCGTGTGGAGAAACTTGCTCTCGGTATTTTATGAACAAAACAGAGGATGGCTGAAAGTCTTCCGTTTGTTTTCTATAAATTACAGGATCTGGGGAGATGGAAGGAGGCTCATTTGCCTTTCTTCCTTACATCGATAGAAGGAAGGTCTGGGCCCATCTGGAATGTTCCTAGTAATTTGGCTTGCACCAGCTCGTGCCCCTCCTTGGTGCAGCTGGGCGGCCAGAGTTCATGAGATCAGTTTAGCCCTCCACACCAGACTCTGCCCGGCCGGGTGGTCCCCCGGTGGGGCCCGGTTCCACAGCCAGCCCTGGGCAGGGCCTGGTGGGCGGCCTCCCGCCCGCAGGCTGGTAGGGAAACACCAGTCTTGTTGCTGGGGAACCGGTGTGGCTCTGTCCCTCTCAACTCCCTAGACCGCCACCCACATCCCACCTGCTGGACGGGCAGCCTTTGGAATTCACTCATTCACCAACTATCACCGAACCTCTTACTGTTCCCCCGAACAAAACAGAGAAAGCCCTGCTTTTTTTTTTGGGGGGGGGGGGTAGACATTCCAATAAAGAGACGTTAAACCGAGAAGAGTATGTCAGCTGGCGGTGAGTACTAGGAAGACGCAGAACAGTGCACAGGAAGTGGTGACGGGGACAGTGGCAATGGTGCTGTTTTACAGGAGCCGTCGAGAAGGGCCTCGCCGAGGAACCTCCATCGCAGCAGAGAGCCGAGGGAAACAGGGAGCCAGCAAAGTCAGTGTCACAAAGAACAGCCGCCCAGGCAGAGGGAAGAGCAGGGGCAAAGATCTTGAGTTTGCACGTCCCAGGAACAGCAAGGAAGCCAGTGCTCCTGGAACAGAGCCGGTGAGGGGCACGGAATGGGGTAGGAGACGGATTGGAGAGCAGGCCGGGAACCACACGGCATAGGAGCAGGTCTCTGCCTATAGCTCAGGCAGCGCTCTTAACCCACCAGCTCACTCCGTCGGCAACGGGGTGTTGCACACCCTATGTCCCTGGCTGGCCCTCGGGGTCCCTGCCAGGCTGAAGGAAAAGAGCAAAACAGTAACAGTTGCAAAAGGGGGTGAGGCTTTAATATAATTCTCTCTCTTTTTTTAAATGTTTATTTATTTGCTTAGAGAGAGAGAGAGAGAGAGAGAGCACGCGCACACAGGGGATGGGCAGAAAGAAGGAGAGAGAGAATCCCAGGCAGGATCCTTGATAACAATGCAGAGTCCAACATGGGGCACAATCCCATGAACCCAGAGATCATGACCTGAGCCGAAATCAAGAGTCAGACACTTAACCCACTGAGCCATTCAGGCACGCCTATAATTCTCTCTTTTTTTTTTTTTTTCAGAAGTAATTGTTGCACGTTTTAGGGAGTATGCAGAACGCAGAAAAGAATAACTATGGGGCACCTGGGTGGCTCATGGCTCAGTCAGTTAAGCATCCGACTTTGGCTCAGGTCATGATCTCGTGGTTATGGGTTCAAGCCCTGCATGGGGCTCTGTGCTGACAGCTCAGGGCCTGGATCCTGCTTTGGATTCTGTGTCTCCCTCTCTCTCTGCCCCTCCCCTACTTGTGCTCTGTCTCTCTTTCTCTCTCTCAAAATAAATAAACACTTGGAGGAGGAGGAGGAGGAGGAGGAGGAGGAGGAGGAGGAGGAGGAGGAGGAGGAGAATTATGCACATACAGAAAAGTAGAGACCAGGTAGCTGGGGTTCTCATTGTTTCCTCTGCTGATTCCCAACCTTTATATAATGCAGCTGTAATGCAATATACTAAATATGTTTATCACATATGATACAATATGTTATATGTTTTCAATGTTTTTAAATATGTAACTCTTTTATTATTCTGTAAAGGCAACAAAACATACAGATGACATTTTCCCTTATTTAATGCCACAAAGTCATATTATTGTTTATATATGTTACATACCCATATTATCACAAATGGTACAAAGTCATATTATCTCATATATAAATACTATATAGCTGATCATGAATTAGGTGTGTAAGCCAAACAATGTATTCCTCTGTTAAGTAAAAAAAAAAAATACACACGGGGTGCCTGGGTGGCTCAGTCAGTTAAGAGTCCGCCTTCAGCCGTGAGTTCGAGCCCCACATCAGGCTCTGTGCTGATGGCTCAGAGCCTGGAGGCTGCTTCAAATTCTGTGTCTCCCTCTCTCTCTGCCCCTCCTCTGCTCACACTCTGTCTCTCTCTCAAGAATAAAAAACATTATATATAATGTATATACATATACATTATATACAATATATATGTGTGTGTGTGTATATATATATATTATATATAATGATCATAGCAGGATGTTGTAACCTTGAACTGAAGGACTGGAGGAAGGAAATCACTGTGTGTATAAGACAGCACTTTGGACTTGGTTTCCAAAATAATTTTCACCCCCTTAGAAAACATAAATATCCAAAGATGGAATCCTCACAGAAATCAAGAACAAATCAATTTGAGCTAATTTCAAATACAAGAAAGAGTGTGGCACGAAATACAAGCCATGAATATAAGCACAGACTATCCACCATATTGTAGGCAGGTTATAACATATTCGCATGTTTATAAAACACGCATCTTACAAAAAGAAACTCAACTGACGATTTTTCTCAAAATAAAAGAGATTTGCACCAGATCCTCTAACTCACGTACAGACTTTGGAACCCAACCTCCACAAGGTGACATGGCACTAATTCTGAGCCTCTGCCTACCCTGTTAGGTCCTCTTCTCATCGCTGGTAACACAGCAGTCAACAGGACAGAAACTAACTTCACTGTTTACCTTTTCTTCCCCAATTCCCACTGTCCAAAAAGAAGGCAGATCAATCTAGAGTTTCAGTCCCTCTGAGGGAGGGTGAGTGTCGGACCTCTGTGGCATGTGCTGGAAACGAGGCCAGGAGGCCGGTGGCCAGAACACGGGGCTACGGTGACATGACTTTGCAGCAAGCTGCTTGCCCTCCCCGCCCCCCCAAGCAGATCTTTGTCTTCTCCCTCTGCTGCCGCCTTCTCTGCTGCACAGACAAAACCAGGGAGCCCCCACCTCTGGCCGAAACCCTAGAGAGCGTCACCCACTATTGTACACAGTGGCCAAGCTTAGAACGCACCCCTTGAAGACTGGGCCTCTTTCGGCCCTCACATCACTTGACGTTCTGGGGCTGTTCCCAGGCCCCCCTTGCTCAGTCCCCCAAAGGCAGTCAAAAGAGTTCCTGACATGCAAGGCTTTTAAAGGAAGAGTAATTTTTAATAGAAGCATGAAAATGCACATCATTCTCTCTGGGAGCATCACTTCCCAGCAGAAAAGTGATGAGGGCTTGAACAAAAGGGGAGTCCTAGTCCCTCGGGGAAATGTATCATTTCTATAGAAACCAAGGACCCTTCCAGACAGCCAGTTCTGGCAGGACTAATAGTAAGGACATCACAGCAGCCACCACTGGACACGGAAGCACTTCTGTGGACAGACAGATGGACGCTGGGTTGGGTGCATTTATCCTAGCATCCCTGCTGGGCAGGTACCACCGACCTCACTGTTCAGATGGGGAAACCAAGGCCACGTCAGAATAATGACTTGCCCAACTGGAAAGAGGCCAGGTAGGTTCAGATATTTTGAGGCTGTTTTTACATCTTTCTCAACCTGCTTTTACTCGTTGTTAGAAATAATGCACAGCTTCCAGAAATGTCATCAGCCATGACGCCTAGCAATATAGTTCGGTTCAGGAAACTCACCTCAGTGAGGCCCACTTTGCTGACTGCTTCCTGCCGGTGGGTCCCTCCACGGCTTCCAGCCTCAGAAATAGCTGGTGCTCAGGGAGCACGATGGCTTTAAACCATAGGTCATTCTCTTAGAGGGCATCAGTGATTTTCCCGCCAAGTGTAAGAGACCAAATTAACTAGGAAAGCGTTCTTAAAATATAACTCTGGTTGTGGCTCCTTATTCTTGACAGGCCTCTCCCAACCTACTGTCTATCCTAAAAGGGATGAACTGTCCCTTGACACGGATTGTACAGACAAATGCTCCTCTGCCGGCCAGGTGGGGGCCCTGCACGGGAGCAGCGGCTTCCTGGGAGTGAAACACCCCTTCGGGACCCCTCCCTCGGAGCCGGAGCCGCAAGGCTGCGAGGCTCACATTGCCGCCAGCCCATCCCCACCCAAAACTCGTATGGAGTTCCTGGCGTTTTCCTCCGGGTTCTGCCTGCCTTGAGAATACCAAGTGGGTCTAACGTGTCCGAGGCGTATTAAAAAAGAAACTCTGCAGATTTGAGATTGATTTTAAGAGACATCGTGGGAAGGCAGAAAGCCTAGTGGCCCGGAGTCCTGTTCCTGGCTTGTGGGGTGGCCTGGGAGGTGAGGGGAGGGGGGGATGAAGAGGAGGGGGGTGGGGCGTCTCTCGGCCTCAGTTTCCCCTTCTGTAAAACAAGAGGGGTCCAGGTGAGCGCTCGCAGGCTCAGCCCTCCGCGTGACCAGGGGATGCGAGGACGCAGTTGTCCCACGGCGCCTCCTCCGCCCGGAGTCGCACGCGTGGGCAAGCTCCCCGCCCCCCCCCCGGCCGGGCTAACCGTCCCCGCCCCCTTCCCCACCCCCCACCCCCGCCCCGCGCGGCTCCCGCAACCCTCCGCTCCGCCCCGGGCCGGGCCGCGCGCAGGCGGCAGGGTCCCAGGCCGACACCCCGCGCGCGTCCCGCCCGGCCTGGCGCGTGGAACCCCGCCCTCCCCCGAGTCTCGCAGCCAGGCGGGCGGAGGGCGGGGCGGGGCGGGGCGGGGCGCGCGGGAGGCGGAGCCGAGCCGGGGAATCCTGCTCCGGGCGAGCGCCGGGCCCTGCAGAGCAGCCCGGCCGTCCGAGGGCCCCCGCGTCGGGGGCGGCGGGGAACCCCAGACGCAGCCCGGGCCGGGGAGGGATCCCCGTGCCGAGCGAGCCGCCGCCGCCGCCGCCTCCTCCTCCGCGCCGCCCCCGCGGGCTGCCGGGTGCCGGGCGCGCCCCCACTCCGCCCGGCCGCCAGCTCCCGCGGTCCCGCCGTCCGCTTGCCGGCCAGTCGTCCGTGCGCCATGCAGCCGCCGCCCGCCCCGCGCGCGTAGGCGCCCGCCGCAGGCCATGCTGCTCCCGCTCGCCGCGCTGCTGGCCGCCGCCTGCCCGCTGCCGCCCGCCCGCGGCGGGGCCGCGGACGCGCCGGGCCTCGGTGGGGCGCCCCCCAACGCCTCCGTCAACGCGTCGTCCGCGGGCGAGCCCGCCGCCCCGCGGCTGCTGGCCTCCGCGGCGCCCGGGCCCCCCGAGCGCCCGGGCCCGGAGGAGGCGGCGGCGGCGGCGCCGTGCAACATCAGCGTGCAGCGGCAGATGCTGAGCTCGCTGCTCGTGCGCTGGGGCCGCCCGCGGGGCTTCCAGTGCGACCTGCTGCTCTTCTCCACCAACGCGCACGGCCGCGCCTTCTTCGCCGCCGCCTTCCACCGCGTCGGGCCGCCGCTGCTCATCGAGCACCTGGGGCTGGCGGCCGGCGGCGCGCAGCAGGACCTGCGCCTGTGCGTGGGCTGCGGCTGGGTGCGCGGCCGCCGCCCCGGCCGCCTCCGGCCCGCCGCCGCCGCCGCCGCCGCCGCCGGGGCGCCCACCGCGCTGCCCGCCTACCCCGCGGCCGAGCCCCCCGGGCCGCTGTGGCTGCAGGGCGAGCCGCTGCACTTCTGCTGCCTGGACTTCAGCCTGGAGGAGCTGCAGGGCGAGCCGGGCTGGCGGCTGAACCGCAAGCCCATCGAGTCCACGCTGGTGGCCTGCTTCATGACCCTGGTCATCGTCGTGTGGAGCGTGGCCGCCCTCATCTGGCCGGTGCCCATCATCGCCGGCTTCCTGCCCAACGGCATGGAGCAGCGCCGGACCACCGCCAGCGCCGCCGCCGCGGCCGCCGCCGCCCCCGCCGCCGTGCCCGCGGGGACCACCGCCGCCGCCGCGGCCGCGGCCGCCGCCGCCGCCGCCGCCGCCGCGGCCGTCACCTCGGGGGCGGCGGCCAAGTGACCCGCTCCTCCCCGCGCCCGCCCTGTGTCCGCGCTCTCGGGTGCCTTTCCCGCCGGGAGGCTCGGCCGGTGTGCTTCGTGCTGTCGTGACCGTTAGTTCTTCTTCCGGGGAGGGGGTCGCCGGAGGGGGCCCAGCGGGGTGGCCCAGCGGGACGCGGGCGGCGCTTCTGGTTCCGAGGGGGCAGCTGCAAGGTGGGAGCCGCGCAGCTCGGAAGACGGAGGAGGGAAATGGGGCCCTTTCCCCTCGGTTGCATCCCCCTGCCCTCCCTCCCCGCACCCACGTGCCCTATATTCATGGCAGAAAATGACCAAATCCTGTGTATTTGTTTTATATATTTAATAACTGTTTTAAATGAAAGTTTTAGTAAAAAAACAAAACAAAACAAAATCAAATTGCTATTGCTGTAGGAAGAGAAGCTCTTTGTATCCAAACATAGTATTTGAAGTTTCTTGTTTTTTTTAATTTATTTAAAGGTGGGGGAGGGGGGAGGCATGGGAAGGATTTCACACCCACATATTGTTACCGCTGAAAATGAACTTTATGAACCTTTTCCAAGTCGATCTATCCAGTGACGTGGCCTGGTGGGCGTTTCTTGTACTTCTGTGGTTTTTTTTGGCTTTTAATACAGACATTTTCCTCCAGAGATGCGTATGTAGCTTTTTTCTTCGTTTGATTTGGGAAGAGGAATCCAAGAATTACAAGATGTTGCCCTGAAATGTGAGGGAGAGACTCTCCAAAGTCAGAGAGGGGCTCCTGCTGCCTGGCTGGCCTGGCTGGGAGAGGCGGGAGATGGAAACTAACCGTGTTACTTACCCTAAGGGCAATTTCACCTTCTACCCCAGCTGCCCGCCAGCACCCACCGCCACCCCACCCCTCAGCCTCATTGACGTTTGTCATGGTGGCACACAGGGTTTTCTGTCATTTGCCTTTTTGTCCCCTGCCTCACCATCTGCGAAACACCCAGTAAAATACCAAAATGGTAAAATCAATCATTCCCCCGAACCAGGTATCTATCCTTCACGGAAATGACTCGCTTTAAAAAGCAAGAAGCAGGGAGATAGCCTTTTCGTATGCGTAAACCTTAGCATATGAGCACATTCCAAAACCTAGTTTGCAAACCTGAGGCTTTATGTTGGCATTAATAAGATTTTTTTTTCCCCTAAGGTAAGCTCGGTGACTGCTGGACAGTGGTTTCAGATCCTTCCCAGTTTTCAGAAGCAGAATAAATGAAAAGTCCTTAAAGTGGCCTGACGCAAAAACCATTTTAAAAGCCTTTAAAAAAAGATTTCAAAAGCTACTTTCTTGCTCTACTTTCTCCCCATTTTTGAGTGAATACCTTGTACTGGTCTAAGAGCTGTAGTTCTCAAAGTGGGGTCTCTGGACCGGCATCATGAGTATCACCTGGGAACTTGTCAGAGATTTAAATCGGGGCTCCATCCAGGACCGACGGAATCAGAAACTCTGGGTGGGGCCCAGCAATCCGTGTTTTAACAAGCACTCCCAAGGGGTCCTGATGTCTTTCGAGTTTGAGAACTGCTGTATGCGAGTGGAGGGGAACCTTGGAAAGATGTAGCCTCCTTTAATCTTGAGATGTATCTATTATATCAAAGAAATGAGCCCCCCCCCCTTTTCCACAGGAATCTGAAGGAGGGGATCCAGGGCTATCTCTTGCCGAGGCCAGCCACGAGAGAAGGGGGTGAGGGTGACGGCCTTCCCCTACTCCAGATCCAGATGTTGAAGTTCAATGTAATGCAAACCCATTAGCCTCACAAGTCACTGCAGATCTTATGCCCCAAAGCCAAGGGGGTATGTGAGTTGCCCTCTTTTTTCAGCCCTGGGGTATCTAACAGGAGAAAACCAGTAACTGCTAACCTTGGTCAATTTTCATATAATCACGGTGTTTGTAATTCTCGAAGTCACATTAAGGATTCCTGGCAACATACACACACACACACACACACACACACACACACACATGCTCTTTCTCTCTCTCCCTGCTTTTTCCCAAGATGGAAACTAAGGGTCAAAGAGGTTCAGCATTTTGCCTTCAATCACAACTACATGATTGTGGAGGCAGACCTGAGACTAAACCTTTAGTTAAGTGTCCAGCCCTTGATTTCGGCTTAGGTCATGATGTCACAATTTCGTGAGTTTGAGCCCTGCATCAGGCTCCGCGATGACAGCACGGAGCCTGCTTGGGACCCTCTGTCTCCCTCCCTCTCTGCCCCTCCTCCACTCACACTGTCTATGTCTCTCTCAAAATAAATAAAAACACGTAAAAGCTATGCATATATGTGTATAATATATGCACACACTCTATATACATACATGCATACATACAGAGGATGGGCCCTAATGAATACTTTCTTAGGGCAGGGCTGGAATATTGATATCTATTGCTGCAACAATAGACCTTCCTAAAGGAAGGTCTGGCAATAGCAATTCTGGCAATTTCCAGAATTGCCCATAGAGCCTGCACGTGCACGTAGACATACGTGTATATTGTGCATGTATAAAACCGATGGACTGCTTGGCTCCTTTTCGTGCTGACTTTGGCGGCTCTCTGAGAGCCAGAGCCCCAAGCAGGAGGCCACACAGTAAGGATGGAGCCTGGGTCCCTCCTGTCCCTTTTTAGTGAGGATTGCCCACTGGGCAAAGTAAGTCAGGCCCTGGCAGGCACAGCGGTGGGGTCTGTGGGGTCTCGCTGGCATAGTCTCAGTAGTGAAACACTTACTTCCACGTATGCGTTTTATTTAAAGGCCAATCAGCGAGTGCGCGTATGTCCACAGTCCCCAGATTCCAGCCCATTCTTCAAGCCTCCGGGGGACAGCTTGGGCTGCTAGTGACATAGCTAAGTCCCCAGAATAAATCATCACTCCCAGTTATTTTTGCTTCTCCTGAGAGAGACTTTACCCGTGAAGAGGACGTGTACCCACCGTCCGAACTCCAGCCACTGCTATGGGCTGCCCTACTGAGTTGTCTCACGTTCATCGTGAGAACCCCCCCTGGCCTGGATCTGAACACCCTTGACTCCCCTAGGGCCTGCCTCAGCTGAAGACAGCCACCCGGCCCAAAGCCACACCCCCTTCCTGGGGCACCACATCCAGGGACCCATCTGATCCGCGTGAACATCCAGCCCTCTAGGGGAAGCTCTGAAGTCCTCCCACCTTCAGAACTCCTGGCGGGATCGGCGGAGGCTTCCGCTGAGAGACTCCACGGAGGCTTGGCCTCTCCCCTCTGGCTGTTCCGGCCTCCTCCCATCCCTTCCCTCCCACAGCTGTCAATCCAAGAGCACTCCCTAACAAACCTCCTGCCCACTGATCTCTAGCTCCCAGCCCGCTTCTCCTGGAACCCAGCCTGTGATGGGCACCGTACCTAACGAGATGTGGAACTGTTCCAGCCACCTGGTCATTAGAAACAAGGAACATCCAGGGCGCCTGGGTGGCTCAGTGGGTTAAGCGTCCAACCTCGGCTCAGGTGACGATCTCGCGGTTCCTTGAGTTCCAGCCGCACGTCAGTCTCTGTGCTGACAGCTCGGAGCCCAGAGCCTGCCTCAGATTCTGTGTCTCCCTCTGTCTCTGCCCCTTGTCTGCTCATGCTCTCTCTCTCTCTCTCTCTCTCTCTCTCTCTCAAAAATTAACATTGAAAAAGAAACAAGGACCATCTGAGGAACAGATCATTACCATTCTATTCCTTTTACACAGATCACACAGCTGTACTTTTTCTCTTCCGTTCGGGTAGTTCTGTAATATCCACAATCAGGGGTGATATGGGAAATAACCCCTAATTCCAATCAATGCCTGCTTAATCATTGCACCTCCTAGATTCACAAGTCGGAAGAAAGCCTGTTCCTTTTCTCTCTCAAATGATGGTATCCGTCAGGATATACCGGGTTATATTTCAGTCGTATGCAGTCCCGACATCTCATCAGCTTAACACAAGAGAAACGTATTCCTTGCTCATGCCACACGGTCAAAGTGGGCAGGGGTTCTGCCCATTGGAATCACTCAGGGATCCTGGTTGAGGGTGACCCTGACTTGACAATAGGGCCCCATCATCTGGTTAGGAGGAAGGAAACTCTGGAGGGTCTCCCACAGGCAACTCAATGCTCCATCCAAGAAGTCACATCCTACCCTACTGATTGGAAGGAGTCATCTGGCCCCACCCAATGAGAGGGGAGCCCACGAGATCGTGTTTCCAGTCCCCAGAGGAGAGGAGAATCTGGTACCAGGAACAGCATTGAGTCGAGCAACACCCAACACCACTGTGACCTACAGGCCCCCCAGAAGAATTCCGGGACTTCGCTCGGCAGACAAAGAGTTCACCCCAGGAGTGCCATGCTGACTCTCCTCCTGTGGCACCTGCCCACACTGACAGCTAGACTGCCCCCCAGGGATTGTACAAGCGAAGGAGGTCATCAGCTTGGTGGCTGTTCCAACGTTTGGGCAAAGTGGGTCCCCAGAGAATTCAGTCTGGAAGATTTGGACAAAAATACACTCTGGATCCCCGTGATGTAGGAGTCATCTGGGGAGCAGGATGGGAGAAAGGTTAGGATTAAAGTGGGGAGAAAGGAAGGGAGAGGTCAGAGCAGGCACCCCCTCTCTCCTGGCCCCGCCCCTCCCCCACTGCGCAGAAATGGCTAATTCAGTGACATTGGGGGCCAGACGGGAGTCGGTCTTCACTGTGCCGGGTCTCTCCTGTCACTGGGGAGAAACCATCCATTTCCCAGCTAGGAGAAGAGGTTTAAAGCTGTGAGGACTGGGAGAGTTAAGAACAGGTACAGACATTGAGTGCATGGCTGAACCTTCCCTTGGGGACACTGGGAAGACGCCTCCTCTAGAGCGGGCGCCTTGGCCTTTCCTGGCTCTGCTGTGCCTCTTGTGGGGCATCTCTCCCGGGGCATTACTTGGTCCTTCTGGGTGGGAGGACTGCTGGGGAGCTGGGGGAGCACACGGTGTAGCAGAGCACAGGCTCCTCACTGCACTCGCCGTGGGCGGGCACTGACCGGGCATGGCCTTCTGTTCCCGGCTCTTCCCTGCTCAGGCTGTGGTCTTAGGGCAAACTGCTTCGTGCAGTCGGCTCATACTCAGCTCCCCCCAAGGGCAACCAGATCTTCCTTGCAGGGTCTTGGTCTGCGGGACTTACTCTCTCGCTCTCCATCTTCCCTGGGTTCCTACCCCGAGGACACTGGTCCTCTAGCTCTCAGAAATTTTCAGGAGCCCACTCTTCTCTGGGCCTGCACTCCCCCACCCCCATCAGCTCTAACTCCTTCTACTAAGGGCATTTCTCCTGCTGCCCCACCTCGCAGGTCCGTCACTGCTGGGCCCCTGCGGTTTTCTCCAAAGCCAAGGGCTCCCCTAACAGCAGACGCCTTGCCGTCCTCAGCCTCCTGCTCCTTTATCTGCCTCCTGAGAAGCACCTTCTTCTCTCACCCCCTCTTCCAGCTATCAGCCGAGTCCCGGGGTCCCCACGCGGGTGCTGACACTCGGTGATTTCTGCCGCACCCAGGACAGGACGGGGTCTGAGCGCGTTCTGAGGAAGGTGGGGATTCCCTGTGGTCCTCTGAGGACTGGTCACATGCCTGCTGCTCCCCCAGGACAATTCAAGGCCTCTCCTGGCTGCGCCCTGCGCATTTTCCTGGTGTTCTCACTGCCTGAGTATTCCCAGAACTATCTCCTAAAGTCCTTGGCTGAGCTTCTGTGCCGCTGAGGACACGCGGTCGGTTACGCGTCCAACTCTTGATTATTCCGGCCCAGGTCACGATTTCGCAGTTCATGAGATCACTCCCCGCGTCGGGCTCTGCGCTGACAGTGCGGGGAGCCTGTTTGAGATTCTCTCTCTCTCTCTCTCTCTCTCTCTCTCTCTCTGCCCCTCCCCTACTCAGGCTCTCTCTCAAAATAAATAGACTTTAAAAAAAAAATACTTTCAAAAAAGGAAAGACACTTTGCTGCAGAGCATCATCTTTGCACCCTTGCTTGAACACAGACGATGTATATTCGTTGTAGAAGCATCAGAAAGGGGGCGCCTGGGTGGCGCAGTCGGTTAAGCGTCCGACTTCAGCCAGGTCACGATCTCGCGGTCCGTGAGTTCGAGCCCCGCGTCAGGCTCTGGGCTGATGGCTCGGAGCCTGGAGCCTGTTTCCGATTCTGTGTCTCCCTCTCTCTCTGCCCCTCCCCCGTTCATGCTCTGTCTCTCTCTGTCCCAAAAATAAATAAAAAATGTTGAAAAAAAAAAAAAAAAAAAAAAAAAAAGAAGCATCAGAAAGGTTGATAAGTAAAAAAGAAAGAGAAGAGAGAGTTCGTCTTTCCACCACCCCCAAGAGAAGCCCCGCCAAGCATTTTGGGGCACCTACTTCCTGTCTATTTTTGTACACCTGTGTCCATGGCTAACTATTTAATATTAAAAAATGGGATTGTGCCGGACATAACTGTTTTTAAAACTTTTATTCTACAGGTGCTGCACCATAGAAAAATGAGAGACTACCCTTCACAAGAGAAATGACTCCGTATCGGCAATAACACCAGCACCCACCAAGCGACCGTGGTTAATATTTATTGACAAATGGCCAAACGCATCTGCTATATATATTTTAGCCCTAGGGTGCCTGCTTCTTAGAGCTTTGCTGAGGGGTTCTTTGGTGGTCCCCTGCCTTTGCAGAAGGTAATGGAGGGGCTTCTCAGGGCCAATGAATCATAAAGACTGTGTTCCTAACAGGTGGGTCAGAAATCGGTCGCACGGGATATTGAAACGTATCCAAGGGCCAAAGGCCTGATGGAGATGGGGTGTAGGCATTGTGGTGGGGGAGGCCTGCTTTCTTTCTTATCCCAAATTTATCATCTGCAGACACATGTCAAAGCCAGACCGAACTTCCCACCCCTCCTGGAGAAATGTGTCCGCTTTGTGTCTGAGCTCCCGGATGGGGCTGATAAGGAACACAACTTTAGAGGATGAACAATGTGATTCATCTCCTCGGGTCGTAACCACAGACCCGCCACGTATTGTCTGGGTTTACTTGATGTCTTTGGAGCGAAAACGAATTCCGAGATTCAATAAGCAGGAAGGATATTGCTCCTGGAGAATGCTGCCCCCCAAAGCTGTCACAGCCCCACATGGCCAAGTAAAGCCATACACAGATGTGCCTATGGCAGGGATGGGGGCTGAAGACAGAACACCCGGGGAGAGGACCGAGATGGAGCCAGAGGCGGGGGAGGGGGTGGAATCGACCACGAACAGGAACCATCAATGGGTCAAAATGTTGGGGCGCCTGGGTGGCTCAGTCGGTTGAGCGTCAGACTTCAGTTCAGGTCCTGATCTCTCAGTCCGTGAGTTCAAGCCCCGCATCGGGCTCCGTGCTGACAGCTCAGAGCCCGGAGCCTGCTTGGGATTCTGTGTCTCCCTCTCTCTCTGCCCCTCCCCCACTCCTGCTCTGTCTCTCTCTCTCTGTCTCTCTGTCTCTCTGTCTCTCTGTCAAAAATAAATAAACTTTAAAAATAAATAAATAGGTCAAGATGTATTCAGCACCACTCCCAGTGATTGTGTTAAGGTCTTCTGGGATGAATCTTGTCTAGGATTGGGCTCCCTAGAGGCAGAGTCTGAGATGGAAAGACTCACACCCAGGATTTATTGAGGGGTGTCCTCCAGAGGAGGGGAGTGAGGGAAGCGGGATGGGGCAGGGGAAGGAGGAAAGCAGGGATGTGGTCTCAGCTGGAGTCCGCTTTGGCCTGATCAGCTCTAGAACCAGCTCTGGACCAGCTCTGGAACAGGAATCGTTCCACAGTGTTGCCCCACCTGGAGGCACGGGGCTGGTCTTCTGTGGTCCCATTTCAGACAATCACTTGGCCAAGGTCCGGGTACAGGGGCTGCATAGCCTCCCTGGCAACTCCCACTTAGCCGGGCCCGGTTCTCCAGAGAAGGGGAGCAGCTGAGAGGTGTTAGCAGCCCACCCTCCCAGCGGCTGGGGGAGAGGGACGAAGGCCTGCAGAGGGAATCTGGGCGGAGGCACCCACAGGATTCACTGCCCACCCTACCTGGCCCCTGAGTCCCATCCCAGCAATGACGAGATGAGCGGGTGAAGCTCAGACCTGCTTGTCGAACCTCAAACTCCTACCCCACTTGTGCGCTGACCTCCGGACCTTTGCCTGTCTCAGCTGAGGGCTGGCTGGCTGGCCTTGCCCCCCGGATGTCCTGCACTTGTGCTAGGGAGGGGCTGTGGGCTCTGTCACACTGGCACTCCCCCACGAAGTGTGAAGTGCCTGCCTTCACCTCTGCGTTCAAGGGTTGTTGGCGTTCAACGCTTGCGTATAAGGGAAGTCCCACAGGCTCAGAGCAACTATAAATCATATGTAAATGGGTAAGTGTGGCTACATTCCAGTAAAACTCTATGAACACGGGAATGTTAATTTCGTAGAAATTTCACATCGCGAATTCTTTTTCTTTTTTTTTCATCTGTTAAAAATGCAAAAATCATTCTCAGCTCCCAGGTTGTAAGGAATCTCTACACGCGACGTGGGGCTGGAAACTGAGATTAAGAGTCATGTCTCTGCTGACTAAGCCAGCCAAGCACCCCAATCCTACAATACCATCTTTAAACAAATTTTTTTTGGGTGCCTGGGTGGCTCAGTCGGTTAAGCGCCCGACTTCGGCCCAGGTCACGATCCCACACTTCATGGGTTCAAGCCTCACGTCGGGCTCTGTGCGGACAGCTCAGAACCTGGAGCCTGTTTCGGATTCTGTGTCTGCCTCTCTCTCTGC
The DNA here is from genome assembly GCF_018350215.1 of Panthera leo. Lineage (NCBI taxonomy): Eukaryota > Metazoa > Chordata > Mammalia > Carnivora > Felidae > Panthera > Panthera leo. The sequence continues at coordinate 14,947,090 of NC_056680.1, read as the reverse complement.
CCCTCCCTCACTCTGTCTCACTGTCTCCCCAAAATAAATAAACATTAAAAAAATTAAAAAAAATCTTTTTGTTGTTGTTTAATATTTATTTTTGACAGAGAAAGAGAAAGAGAGAGCAAGCAGGGGAGGGGAAGAGAGAGACACACACAGAATCTGAAGCGGGCTCTAGGCTCTGAGCGGCCAGCACGATGCAGGGCTTGAACTCATGAACTGTAGGATCGTGACCTGAGCCGAAGTCAGACACTTAACCAGCTGAGCCACCCAGGCACCCCTCCTACGATATAATCTTAAAGTTTGGCGAAGCTTTATGAAGCATGTTTAGAAGCTCTGTGTCCTTTTCTCTGTCTACCTGGTAGATTACAAGGAACCCAGCGTGTTGAGCCACACCAAGGGCGGGCAGCACATCTCTTTCAGGTGTGCGTGACCCTGAGCATCACCCTCGAGCCTGCTTGCTCAGCGAGCAGCGCAGGCCAACAGAGGCAGAAGCTGGCGGCCAGACACACTGGCACGATGGTATAATGATGCAGCGAATTAGTTCTTAAACCCGAGCACAGAGTCCTCTCGGGCCACAGTGGAGAATTCCCCTCCACTCCGGAGCATCTGACGTTACCTAATTACCACCTTTTGCAAGGGGGCAATTTTTTACATATTGTCTCTTATTTTTAAAAATTTATGCAAAATTTGCTTGCTACACCACAGACTGTTTTCATAAAATGCAATTATTTAACTTTGTCATCAAAGAGTAAAAGCTATTTTTCCTCCGGGGACGCCAGCAAGCACCATGGGGTACGTGTGCCCAGCCCCTGGCGTGGGAGCCCAGGAGTGTGGCCCGCATGGGTTATGAAGTCAGACAGACGTGGGTGGGGACTGGAACCAACATTCTGCAAAAGTCACTTAATCTTGGCGAACCCCAGTTGTCTCCTCTGTGAAACAGGATTGACAAGAATATCTACAAGACTAAAATGAGCCTGGGTAAGTGATGCTGGGCATCCAATTTAAAGGGGAAAATGTTTTAAAATGTGTTCTCTCCCTCTCTTTTTTATTTCTTACATGTAATTAATTTACTTATGGAAGGCACAGGGGTTTGTATTCTGTTTTGCTTGGGGTATAAAGTACACGCAAGAGATCACACGTAGACAATCCCTTTTGACAAATGCATCCAACATAACCCAGACCCTACGAAGATTCAGAACAGTTCCATCACCTCAAAAAGTGCCCTCGTGTCTCTAACCTTAACCATACCACCACATGTGCATCCAATACACACACACACACACACACACACACACACACACACACACAGAGGAACCACTGTTTCCCATCTGTTTGCCATTGGTTGTTTTTCCCTTTTCTAGAATTTCATATAAATGTATCATACCGTGGACTCTTCTGTGTATGTGTACTTTCGCTCAGCACATCTGTGAGATTCAACTATGTTTCTACCCGTTTCACTAGTGTTGTTTCTTTTTATTGTTGAGCAGTATTCCATCCTACCAGAATGGCCTTCCGGACCAGTCTCCAGGTGATGGACACAGGAGCTATTTCTGGTTCTGAGTGACTTTATTAAAGCCGCCACGAAAATATACGTATGGGACATACGTTTTCCTTTCTCTTGGGTAAATACCTGAGAGTGGAATTGGAAGTCATATTTATGTTTATAAGAATTTCATTTTTTCCAAAGTTTCTGCGTCATTTTTTAAGTTGATTTGTTTATTATTTCTTTTGAGAGAAAGAGACAGAGAGAATCCCAAGCTGGCTCCGCACTGTCAGCACAGAGGCGCTTAACCGACTGAGCCTCCAAGTGCCCCAATTTTTGTATCTTTTTACACTATCATTAGCAATATATGAGTTTGCGTTTTTCCACCATTTGGTGTTGCCAGATGCCAGATAACCATTTGGTGTTATTTTTAGCTGTTCTAATGGATGTATAGCACTTTCTCATCATGGTTTTAATTTGCATTTCTTGGATGACTAATTAGATTGAGCAGTTCTTCATGCGATTACGGGGCATTCATAGATCTTCCTTTGTGAAGATTCTGGGCCAGTCTTTAGAAATAGCTTTGCCTTGGGGCATCTGGGTGGCTCAGTGGGTTAAGCGTCTGACTTCGGCTCAGGTCATGATCTCACAGCTTGTGAGTTCGAGCCCCGCCTCGGGCTGTGTGCTGACAGCTCAGAGCCTGGAGCCTGCTTTGGATTCTGTGTCACCACCCTCCCTCTCTTCCTCTACCCCCCACTTGTGCTCTGTCTCTCCGTCTCTTTCTAAAATAAATAAGCGCTAAAAAAAATTTTTTTTTTTTTTTTTAAGAATGAGAGAAATAGCTTTGCCTTCCCCTCGCGTTTGAATCCAATCCCAGGGTCTGACATTTTCTCAAGGCAGAGTACCAGGCAAAGCTCAGGTTGGCTCTATGGCCACTAAGCTTGGAGTATCTCTGCAGTACGAGATACCTGCTGGGAGCTTCACGGCCATCCAGTGGGAATTTGATCTGACCTACAAAATGTAGGGAACCTGGATCTCCCCCAAAGAATAACATTAAAACTAAGCGTGGGGCTCGGGACACTGGGATGGTAAGAAACATCTGGAAACTGAAGTGTCAAAAAAAAATTTAGAAGTTCAGCCCCAAAGAAAGGAATCTCAAAATCGTCCCTCTGACTCTAGGTCAATGATCAAGTGATGCGGTACGAGAAAAGTGCCGGAAGGGAAAAGTGCCGTAGGGACCCGTAGAAGGTATTGCCACATATAAACCTCTCCTGAAAATGGGCCTCTTTGGCTCACATTTGAAATAAGGGAAGCCTCCTCTTGGTCACTGATAGCATCCTGATACCTGGTGGGGACACATGGTGGAAGGTGGGGCACCTGGGGGCTATGGGAGAGGGGCAGCAGGTGCACAAGAGGGCCAACTGTAATCGCTTCCCCTCCCCCACGGAAGGAGGACGGGCTTGGCCCCAGAACTTGGCTAGTGGGAGACTCTGGGGAAGGGCCCGGCGGCTGCCTTACACCCTTCCCCCCGCAACACGCACCACTAGCCCTCATCCCACGGCACCTGCTAGGCCAGGCGCCCAGGCTCCCATCTAGCCTCAGGAGAAGCCTCCGAGGAAGTTACTAGTGTTCCCTGGATTTACACCTAAGGAACCCAAGGCCCAGAGTAGTTAAGTCACTTGCCCAAGTCCTCCAGTTGCCAGATGTAGCAAATGAACATACAGGGTGCCCAGCTGAATTTGAATTTCGGATAGACAGCAAATAATTTTTTAGCATAAGTATATCCCAGTCGATATTTGGGGCATACTTGCAGTGAAATAATTATTTGTTGTTTATCTGAAATTCAAATTGAACTGGGCGCCCTGTATTTTATGACAAGCCCACATTTAACTGCTGTGCCAAATAATTAAAATTAAGGGTAGTAATAACTGCCATGGGTTGAGAACTAAGGAAGTGAGTCCTCTCCCTCCCCAACGATAGCCAGCCTCACCTCCTACCCTGTGATGATGAGGGAGGAGAGGCTCTGAGACTTTACGTCCCTTCCTCAAGGGTACTTAGCTGGCGAGAAACAGAACCAGGACTAAGGCCAAGTGTGTGGCTCCAAAACTCACGGGGGGACAACAGGATGTAACCTCCCTGGATGTAGTAAGAATCCCAGAATTTTGCTATCTTGGTGCCCCAGAGATGCACCCACAGCAAGCTCTCCAGAATGCTCTGGTGGCTCGAATTACAGGCAAGAATCATGTACTCCTGTGGTTTCCTTCCAGGCCCCTTCCAGCCCAGGCTCCGGAGAATATTGTGTGGAACCCCTCTGTGGCCCATATGACCTTCGGGGTTTAAAAGACTATTGGCTCTTGAATTCTTTTCTTTTTAAACTTTAAGTATTTATTTATTTTTTAATGTTTTTTTATTTTTGAGAGCCAAAGAGTCAAGAGGCAGAGTGTGAGCAGGGGAGGGGCAGAGAGAGACGGAGACACAGAATCCGAAGCAGGCTCCAAGCTGTGAGCTGTCAACGCAGAGCCTGACCCGGGGCTCGAACTCGTGAAGCTGTGAGATCATGACCTGAGCAGAAACCAAGAGTCTGACGCTTAATCGACTGAGCCTCCCGGGCGCACGGAGTGGGGTTTATTATTGCTGGTGTTTGAAAATAACCCAAAGCGGTCGTCCCTGACCTTTCGAAAGCACCCTCTCTCCTGCTGCCTGGAGTCTGTCTGGCTCACTCTGGGGGCACTGGGGATGACACGGTCATAAAAGATGAGTTTGTCCTCCGCCTAGCAGAGTGCTACAGAATCCCGCTCCCCGGTGACAGCCTCACCCACCCACCCGACAGGCACAAATTTGTACCCGCAGGTATGAATACAGCAGGGCAGGGACCTAGGGTTCCTCTTGCTGTCCCCAGCACTGACAAGGGGTTGTAGCTTTCAGAGAGGAGAGCGGAGCAGACCCTCCTTTCCTGACCGTGATGCAGACAATGGGCCGCTGGGATTCCGGCTCCTTCTTGCCCCGTGGGCAAGCCAGCTCCCAAGTTCAGTGTAGGCACCACCGTGAGTGAGTGAGAGTGGGAAGGAAACCTTCTCCTGTTTCCACCATTTCCCTCTTCTCTTGTCTCCTCCCGGGTCTGAATGGTGCAGGAAAAAAAGAATGCTAAACCTATTCCCTGGCTCTCCCCCGCAGGAGAATCATTCCTTTTGTTACTTTGTTATGATTCCAAGAGACTCCCAAAGAGTCTTGGGGGCTAGAGGCAGCTGTGGGGCTTGGATGGAGTCCTTTACCGTGCAGACCCAGGGCAGAACAAAAAAGATTCAGCCTTGACATTTCACAGATGGAAACAAATTTCTGCACAGTCATGGCTGGGCTCAGAGAGAAAGCATGTTCATTCAGGCACAGGATGAAAACTCTCTCCGATCCTGGCACTAGCAGGGGCCAGCAGTACCCGCCCACGGGAGACCAAGGCTGGTATCACCTGACCCCTGGCCTTAGACTAGCATCCCACACCCTGGGAGCCTCGGTTTCCTTGTCTATAAAATGGGAGACATCGAACACCCGCTCGTAGGGCCTCTGGCACCTAGCCGTCCCCACAGCACACAGTGTATCTGTAGCCCCTTCTGGTTTATCAGCCATGTTGCATTTTGTGGAGAAAGGGGCCACGATTGGACCTCTGATATGTACTCCTATTGTTTTTTACATTTATTTATTTTGAGAGAGTGAGAGCACAAGCAGGGGAGGGGCAGGGAGAGAGGGAGAGAGAGAATCCCAAACAGGCTCCGCGCTGTCAGCACAGAGCGGGGCTCGAACTTACGAACCGTGAGATCATGACCTGAGCCCAAACCAAGGGTCGGACGCGTAACCGACTGAGCCACCCAGGCACCCCCTGATGTGTACTATTATTAACAGCGATTGTTTATTGAGATGTTACGAGTGCCCCACTCTGTTCTGAGAACATAAAAATATCCAAGTAGAAGATTTTGGCGGTCCCCCCCACCCGCAGCACTTCTCCATGCGTGTTGGCCCAACTTCCAAATGCTGTCATTTCTGAATCTATCTTAGGACACTCTCAGGCTGCTGGAGCCCAGTGTGTCCATGCAGCGGATGAGCCGGAGGCGCTGAGGAATTAAGGTTCCCCAGGAGTAGCTCTAAGCAGAGACGGCTGGGACTTGTTGCAGACAAACGCCCAGCTCCTTCCAGGCCACGTCATGCTGGGAAGGACTGAGCGCCCGGTGCCCCAGTGGCGGCGCACACGAGCTGGATACGCCACTCCTGCTCTCTCCTCAAGCGGTATTTACTGAGATTCCCTCCCAAATATACTCCTTACATCTGAGTCTCTTGGGAGCTGCTTTGGGGAGCCCAAACTCAGTTAACGCATCATCCCATTGACTCTTTACAAAGAACCCAGGGAGGCAGATCCTTTGGTTTCCCTTTACAGGTAAGAAGTTGAGGTTTAGAGACATTTAGTAACTTGTCTTGGGTCCCACGGTGGTGACGCTGGGGCTTGAATTCTAGCATCTGGCTCCAGTGCCCCCAGCCAAGCCCTCAATCACAGCAAGCCAGCACCTGAGCCCAAGGTGGTGGCTGGCCTGGGAAGTCTGGGGCTGCAGAGGGTAAATGTCCAGCCCCCAAGGCCCCCCAACCCCTTTAGCCCCCACCTCCCTGACACCAGCTGTGCAAAAGTGAAGGGGAGGAGAGAGAGCTCCCAACGCGTAGAGCACCCACCACCAGGGGGCGCCCTGCCCAGTAGTCTAGCACCCGGAGAATCCAGATGCCAGGGGTGGTGATGAGATCTCACCAACGTGTCCCCCTTCTGCCTTTGCACAGAAGGCAGGCCCTGAAGCAGGTTTCTCAGAACTCCCAGGGCTTCTGAGCTGTTTGAGAAGAGCGTGCACTTGCCCACGCATGTATACATACACACACACACACACACACACACACACACACAGCTGTTAGCACTGGAGGGCAGAGTGCGTTTCTCTCTGAAGCTATCAGGATGGGTCAGTGTTCTAGGCACCCTCTCTGTGGTCACGCGGGCCAGCACCAAACCCCATCTCCATCCAACCCCCTGCACGGTGGGACACAGGCACCCCCACCCCGCTTCCTCCTTCCCCTTGGCCTGTGGTGGACCTGGAGGGTGGGCAGCACAGTGATTTCGGCCGAGCCGCCCCCCTTCCAACCTCTGGTCTCACCTGTTTGCTGGGAGGAGCAGCGGGGAAGCATGGGGAGCCCGTTCGCCATTGTCTGAGATGGTTCCAGCCCCCGAGGAAGTGACCATCCGTGACTTACAGGGACCCCCACCCCTGTTTCCCTGCTGTTCAAGTTCCAGCACCCGGCTGATGTGCCAAGGGAAATGAGCCTGGCTTTATTTTTTACTTAATTAGCTGTACAAACCAACTCAAATCCCTCAAACCAACAGAGCCTGGTATTTTTTCAAACGTATTTTAACATTTAAAAACGTATCACTGGCTGTCTTAGGTCAGGCTCCCCGAACAGACGTTGGGATGAGCTTAGCGTGTAAGTGGTTTATGAGGGATGTGCCCTCAGGGAAGCCCCTGCCAGGGTGCCATCTCAGGCAGAATCCCGTGGAGGGTGGCTTCAGGGTGGTCCCATCGTGGGCAGTCCAAGTGGCCCCTCGGAACCCCCTCCCACAGCCCACCCTCAGTGCACCTACACGAGACCCGTGCCTTCTCACACCCCACAAGTCACTGGTTCAGGGTCACCCCAGAGGGGTGTGAATTCTCAGGCAATACCTCCCCTAATAGCCCAAGACTGGGTGTCCAAAGAAGAGGCATAGGGATTGGCTGTTGGAAGTGGCAATAGGGACACACACACACACACACACCCCAGTAAAAGGGGACCGGAGGAATCTGGGCCGAGTATCAACATTGTCCTGTGAACCTGTCTTATTCCATAAAGGATTCAAGATGGCTTAACAAAATTATGGACAATACAAAGAAATGAAAATGATGAATTGTTGGAATTGAGGCAAACGAGAAAAAAGGGTCAACAGTAAATATATCCAGAAGGAAACTTAGTATATTAAGGTATTTCTAGATAAAGATTGCAACACAGGGCACCTGGGTGGCTCAGTTGGTGACGCATTTGACTGCGGCTCAGGTCATGATCTCATGGTTCATGAGTTTGAGCCCCGAGTTGGGCTCTGTGCTGACAGCTCAGAGCCCGCTTGGGATCCTCTGTCTCCCTCTCTCTCTGCCCCTCCCCCACTCGCACATGCTCTCTTTCTCTCTCTCAAAAATAAATAAGCATTTTTTAAAAATTGCAGTTTTGGCACTGAGCTTCCCAGCAGCCAAAGCAAAGAGGGAAAATTAACTGAATGCAAAGTTTAAGATGCCTAAGGGTTTAGACCCTCTTGCTGGCCCCAAGATTAAGACTTTTCTAAATATCAAGTCCCTACATATAAAAGAGTCTGGATAAGAGCTGTCCAGGGGAAATATAATCCACACCACAAGTGTGATTTTAAGTTTCTAGGGGCGCCTGAGTGGCTCAGTCAGCTAAGCGTCCAAATTCGGCTCAGGTCACGATCTCACGCTTTGTGAGTTCAAGCCCTGCGACAGGCTCTGTGCTGACAGCTCAGAGTCTGGAGCCTGCTTCAGATTCTGTGTCTCCCTCTGTCTATGCCTCTACCCTGCTTGCGCTCTGTCTCTCTGTCTCTGTCCCTGTCCCTGTCTCTGTCTCTGTCTCTCTCAAAAATAAACATTAACAAAAAATAAAAAAATAAAAATAATTATATACAAAGTATTTACTAATTGGGTAGCTTATATTCTTTTTTTTCATATTGAGTCTTTCAAATGCAGTGTATATTCTATACTTTGGCACATCCCAGTTTGAATGCTAAATTTTCTTTGGAAATATGGATCGGTATTTAGTTACGGTTCACAAAATTGGTTTAAAAAACAGATTCGCATACTGGGGTTGTTCCAAACACACCTAAAAGCTTTTCAATAACTGAATCAAATATCAATTTTTAGGGGCTCCTGGCTGGTTCAGTCAGTAGAGCATGGGACTCCTAATCTCAGGACTGTGAACTCTTAGTCCCAAATCGGGCGTAGAGATTGCTTAGGGGTTGTGAGTTCGAGCCCCACATTGGGTGTAGAGATTGCATAAAAATAAAATCTTTTAAAAAATCCATTTTTAAGTTAACTAAAATTGAAAAAATAAATTTAAAATTCCATTCCTTAGTCACACTAGCTCAATAGCCACGTGTGACTAGTGGCTGCCATATTGGACAATGGAGGTATGAAGAGCCAATGATAGTATGTTCCAGCTTTTCTGGAACAGTCCTGATTCCAAATATTTTTCCCTCTGTCCCTTAAGGATGCCTGGCCTCGTCAAGCTGGATCGAGATTTTTCGTTACCATATGTGAGTGATACGGGTGATATCTGGAACCCTGGCATGGACCGCCCTTCACCAGAACCTTCAGGAGTAACTCTCCCCTCAGCCTGCTCTGTGTCTTTATTCCCCTGGCTCCAAGGAAGATGGCAATGCCTTCTCCTATTCTGTGTGGGACCCACACACGACAATGAGGCCTACAGCGCTGTTCTAGAAGGCAATTTGGCATTACATTACAGAAGCCTTGAATATCTTCGTAACCATCGACCACGGAGGCTCCCTTCTATGAGTTTAACCCAAGAAACCAGAAAGGTACGCTGAGATTCATGAGCAAGCATTGTTCAAAGGGAGATGAGTTTAGTGAAAACCAAATTGAGTTCAATGTAAATGCTCAACAGTCAAGGAAACGGGTTAACTAAATGATGGCACATCCATCCTGGCAGATGTTATGCAGCCATTAAAATTATGAAATGATATTAGGAGAAAAAACAAGAATGTCAATATTATATGTCAAATAGTCAATGAGAATGAGAGGCTGTAGTTTCAGTATGACAGATTTTTTAAAATTTTTTTACCATTTATTTATTTATTAGAGACAGTACGAGACAGAGCATGAGCAGAGGAGGGGCAGAGAGAGAGGGGGACACAGAATCCGATGCAGGCTCTAGGCTCTGAGCTTTCAGCACAGAGCCCGACGCGGGGCTCAAACTCACGACCTGTTAGATCATGACCGGAGCCCGAATCGGTCGCCCAACAGACTGAGCCACCCAGGCGCTCCCAGTGTGACAGATTTTTATCTAAATCAGGCCAGCAACACCCCCTACCAACCACCCTTCCCCTGGACAATTGCAAAACAGGATCATAACAGGTCAGGCTACGGAGTGAAAAATACCAGAGCAAGTGTCATTCTGGGGGCAAAGACAAGGTTTACAATAAATCAAACCGTAACGGAGCTGTCCGCATCAATAATCTGCAAAGTCCCTGACCTGTTGTCCTTTGTCCCATCGCAGTCACCCAGCTCTGTAGGCTGAGGGAAGGAAAGTTGTGCCCCTGGGGAGAGATAAACACGGGAAGAAGAAGATGATGATGAAGAGAGGCTATAAATCCATGGTCTTGGCACCTTTGTTAAGAGTGTGAGTACAAGCACCGTTCCATACAGAAATCCTTGTCAAATTGTGGTCATGTTCTGTCCCCATTTTAAGGCACTTAAAAGCACATGAGCTCATGTGATGTATTGGAGATTTGTCATCAAATGTCTAGGGAAGTGTAATTGGTCATACTTCAATGTTTAAGCATTGGGGGAAATCAAATTTGTTAATTTCTTACATTTCCATTTCAGTGGTAATGACTACTGCGGACATTTAGAATTGCTCATGGTTTGAAGATAATAAAGTAACAAAGTAGTGGGTATTCCTTCCCACAAGCAAAAGTGCGCCTCATGCGTTAAAGAATCCCGTCCACATACAAGATGTACAAATGTGCAGTCACAATAACACACACACACAACACACATAGAAACCGACAGGAAGGAAATGGTAGCAGTGGTTATCTATATTCTGTGAGATGACGGGGGTTGACATTTATTTTCTTCTTCTTTACAGTGTTGTTCCCCAAACTCTCTAAAATAGGACCCTGTCACCATTATAACTGGAAAAAAATGACCCGTTATCTTATCTTACTAAAGAAGTCATGAGTATCTTGTGGAGGTGGAGTTTGCCCAAGTGCACGTAATGTGACTGCCAACAAAATCTCAGTCAGCTCCAGAGGCCCCATATCACCGCAGGCAAAAGACTCTTGTTCTTGCCATTATGGTATCTCAGAGTCTCCTGGTGTAAAATCATCTCCTTTTGGATAATTACTTCATCTTTGGGTTTCTCCATAACTACAAAGTTTTTCCTTTCGCCATTCCAAGATGGCGACTTCTCGCAAGGGAAACTTCCTTATTTTCAGATCTTCTGACTCAGTTATATGATGCTTGCAGGTTGGAGGCCCTGGCCGGCTGCCGTGGTCTTACCTGGTTCTCCCTGAGGCTCTTGCTTCCCCGAGGCCTGATCCCCATTTGATCCCCAGTTTGAGAAGTCCATCCTTCAGCTTTGGTCACTCTGCCATTTGCCATGGTGACAACCTAGTGAACTCACCAGGTAGCACCCCAGCTACTTTTTGGGTCTTCCTGTGGCACACAGGAACTTCTGGACCTCCTCCACATTTCGTGCTGGACCGTATGTCATGAACCAGGGATTCTAATCTCACACCTAGCATTCCAAGCACCTCTCTCAACCATTTCCACTCCATGACTTGGGCACCATGATGGATTCAATGTCAGGCTGACCCCAGGGCTCCTCTGAAAGAGAAGACTCCTTAGGCTACACTCAGGGACTGGGGGGCACAAGCCCTGATGTTCTCAGAGTGCTTAAAACTACTGGGTGTTTCTACCTTCCCTTCCCTACTGGGGTTTGATCCCAATGGGTAGAGTGGGGGGGAACCAGCACACTCAGAACTTGACCCCGCTTGCCTTTTCTCGCCCTATTTCTCATTTCTTTCCCCAAGTCACAAGATACCTGTTCTTCTTCCTGTGAGGTAGAAGTTCCCTTTTGTCCTATCTGCATTCTGCCCTCCTCTATGATTCACCAAACGATCACCCAACTTTTCTGAGCTTTGATCTTTTGATGTGTGAAAACTCCAGCCTTGGGAGTTTTAAGAAAACCCTTTCTCTCTCTGAAAAGTCTGACTTGCAAGACCAGCGTCTTGCTATGAGATTTTAAGACTGCTTCCAAACTCAGAGCACAGAAATGGCCTCTTTGATTCACACTGTAGCCACCTTCCTCTGCCTTGGAGAGTCTTGCCTCTGCCTCCTGGCCCATGCTGACTGGCACAAGCCTGTAAGAAGGGAAAGAACAGATTATGGAGAAATGAATATATAGTAGGTGATGTTCAAAACATTACCCACTGCATTATTTAAAAACAGAAATACAGGGGCACCTGGGAGGCTCAGTCGGTTAAGCGTCCGACTTCGGCTCGGGTCATGATCTAATGGGTCATGAGTTCGAGCCCCGCGTCGGGCTCTGTGCTGACAGCTCGGAGCCTGGAGCCTGCTTCGGATTCTGTGTCTCCCTCTCTCTCTCTGCCCCTCCCCTGCTCATGCTCTGTCTCCCTCTCAAAAATAAATATTTAAAAAATTTTTAAATAAAAATAGAAATACAAACACAAACCAACAATAAATATCACTCTGTACCTATCAAATAAGGAAAAGTGTTAAAATCTTCATATCTAACGCCAGGGAGAATGTGCTGCATCGCATTTGGTGAGAGCATAAATCTGTGAAAGCGGTTTGGGATCTAATTTAGCAATCCATAGCCCTCCAAGTTGAACGGATACCCTTTGCAGGAGTGGATATTCCTGGGAGTAGGCCCTCACCCATTTTCAGGGGGAATACTCGTGTGCTAAGTCGTTTCCTACCACCCCATGCACCTGCTGAGTGGACAGGCGTGTAACCAGAGCCTTCAAAACATTTGGGGTTGCAGAGGGAGTATACAGGAGACAAAAACCCGCTCACCCCTCCCATGAGAATGGCAGTGGGCACCTTGTGCCCAGCAGAGCCTTGTCTTTTAAGGCTGTCCTTGCGGGGACTTGGGGGACCTGGGAAGCCTTACCTGTCTCTGGAGGCAGGCAGAGTTGCCTCCTGCTTTCTAGAACCATTTCCACGTGTTCCCATAACCGTCATCACTCCAGAGACGTGACTTCCTCCACTGATGTCTGTTGCATGTTTCCACTGGGCACATCACGTCCTGTGGTGGCACATCCTCGTGGCTTCTTGACACGGCCTTCCCGAAAAGACTCTCGCAGGGGCTCTTGGAAAGACTGCGCTTCTGCGAATAGTCAGGTCATCAAGATCCACAGCTGTAACCATGGGGAAATATTGCAAACTAGATCTGCCTCTGCAATCAAAACGGTTTAATCTACATTCCCACCACCAATGCCTGAATTTTTGTCAGCCCCATATTCCCAGAAACGCTTCATCATCACCATAAGATAAAGCAGCACCTAAGATGATAAATCCTGGGTCGGTGAGTAGATTTCCTGGTATTTCTATGTCACGTTCATTCGAGCTGTTCATTGAGCAAACACATATTCATTGAACACCAGCTGGATTCCCTGTCTTAACATTTGTGGATCGGGGAACTCGGGCTGAGGCTGAGCCTGGCTTAACCCCTGACCTGGATGGTCAGAAGGGAAGTGGGCAAAGAGGTGGCCCAACCCGACTCACTCTGTTAAATCCTGAACAAATGCTTCTGCATTCCTGGAGCCAGATGTCTGAATTCACCTTTGGAGGAAGTCTGCTTTTTTGGGGGGAAAAAACACTAATGGATGTATGAGTCAGGACTTTTTTGATTGTTGAGGGCATAAAGCTGTTTCAAACCAGCCTGGGCCAAAAGGGGGATTTTCTGGATTAAGTAATTCAGGCCCAGGAGGTGGGACCTGCCAGGCCTCGGGGGAAACGGGAGCTAAGACTCATGACTCTCTCCCTCTGTCCCTCTGTTCCTTACCCCTGCTGTTCTCAGTCCCTTGGCTTCCCCCAGAAGGACGGATCCAACTTCACAGCCATCGTCCTCCTCATCCTGGCTCCCCCCACACCTGCCCATTCCAGAAGACATCCAGGGAATGCCTACCTTCAAGTCTCTGTGAGGCATAGAGAAGGGGGAAGCAGGCCCAGCGGTAACAGTAGGTGAGGGCAGAGGTGAGGTGGGGGCAAATGGAAAGCATGTCTAGGGCTCACAGGCTCCACAGGACCCCCCGGGAAGTGAGATGAGGATCAGGGCTGCCATGGACCGTTGTGTAGGTTATGCACTGCATGACTCTAGGGACCCCACATGCTGGTGGGGCTGAACCCATCTCTCCGGAAGAAATTCCAGGGTGTTGCCCATGCTGAGAAAACAGACTACAGGTGACACAAGCCACAGACACTTGAGCAGGGATGCGGTACCAAGAGCCAATACCCAAAGTTGGGTCAGATGAGCTGTCCCTCAACCCAGACCAGTGGGAGCCTGCAGAGAAGGACAACCCTACAGAACCCTCCTCAACTGCTCTCATATCAAGAGGAAAAACACTAGGGAAGATGCCTTCCTGAGGACAAAGGACTTTATTTGGGAGCGTGTGCTCTACATTGGCTGAAGGACATAGTGTACACAAAGCTTTTGGTAAAGTTTTTATTCAAGGATCAGAAAAGGACATAAATCATAGGTGCCCAATTTGGTGCATTTTCATGATAAAGAAAACACACCCATGTAATCAGCACCCAGATCGAGAATCAGGACTTACCCGCACCCAGTGTCTCCCTAATTCCCCTTGCAGGCTTTACCCCAAGTCAGTTGTACACATTTTTGTATGTAGGATATGAATGTGTGATATGATATGATATGATATGATATGACGATATATGATAGCTTCAAACCGCATAGACTGGTTCTGCCCAGTTTTGAACTTTATACCACAGAAGGTGTACTTGGTATTCTTTCGTGATTGGCTCCCCTGGCCCACCATCACGTTCGTGGGAGGTGCCCATCGCGTGTGTGGGATCTCACCTGGTGCGGGAGGCATCACGGCTCCTGCGTTCCCATTGCCCGTGTGGTGTCTTCTAGTGAAGCAAGTGTGCCTGTCCCGGTCAGCTCAGGCTGCTGTAACAAAATACCACAGACCAGGGTTGGGGGGTGGGGAGGGGAGGGGCTTAAACCAGAGTCATCTATCCTGGAGGCTGGATGACCGAGATCAAGGTGCCAGCACGGCCGGTTTCTCCTGAGGCCAGCTTGCAAGATGGCCGCCTTCTCGCCCCGTCCTCACAGCCTTTTCTCTGTGCGCCCACACGTCTGCATCTCTGTGTGTCCAGATTTCCTCTCACCAGGACACCAGGCAGACTGGCACGGGGTCCATGCCACCCGTCTCTTTTCATTGGAACCGTCTCTTTAAAGGTCCTCTCTTTAAGTACAATCACATTCTGAGTTACTAGAGTTAGAACCTTCCATACAGGAATTGGGGGCGGGAGTGGGGGGCACGGATCAGCCCCCAATAGTGTCACTGTAACCACTAAAGGCATGTGGGCAGTTTTTGGTTTCCAGCGATTACAAACAGGGCTACTATGATCATTCTTGTACATTTATTTCCCCAAACATAGGCACCCATGATGGTTCACCGTATGCCTAGGAGTGGCATTTCTGGGGCAAACGGTCTGCGCACGTTCAGCTACAGCAAACAGTGACAAATAGTGCTGCTGAGCTATCGAACTTCGCCCTCCCGGGGGCAAGGCAGGAGACACGCTGATGTTCCAGATTCTCTCCAACACTCGGGATTGTCGCCTTTTGCCTTAGCCATTCCGGTGGATGTAGGCTGCTATGTCCTTAGAGTTCTCCGTCGAGCCTTGAATGGGGCTGAACTGCGTTCCCTCCAAATGCACACGTCCCTTGACGTTCAGCGTGACGGTATTTGGAGAGAGGGCCCATAAGGAGGTCACTGAGGTTGGTTACATGAGGTCATCAGGATGGGGCCTGGTTGCAATGGCATTCGTGTGTCCTTAGAAGAAGAGACACCAGAGAGGGCCCCTCTCCCTCTCCCTCTCTCCCCCTCTGCACAGCAGAGGGACACAGCAACAAGATCGCCATCTACAAGCCAGGAAAAGAGCTGGCACCAGAAACCAAATCAGCCGGCGCCCTGATCTTGTATTTCCCAGCCTCGAGAACCGCGACAAATAAGTTCCTATTGTTTAAGCCACCCAGTCTGCTATGGCAGCCGGAGCTAAGACCAGCCCCCCTTTGTGTACTTACTGAATATTTGAATATTCTCTTTTGTCAGGTGCCCGGTCAAGCCATTTGTCTATTTTCTATCGAGCTGTCAATTTTATCTATTGACGTATGTGAGTTCTTTATGTACTTTGAATCCTCTGTTGGATATATGTATTACAAATATCCTCCCTTAGCCCATGACTTCTTTTTCACACCGCAAAGGGCGTTTTTTAATGACCCAAAGTTCTCCGTTTTAGCGCCGTCCAATTTATGCAATTTCCCCCTTCTGGTTAGTGCTTTCTGTGTTATATTTAAGCAACCCTTCCCTATTCCAGAGGCTGTTAGTTTTAAAGGCAATTTTAAGTGAAAAGAAATGAAGCTTCAAAGCAGAATGAATCATTTCGAGAGAAAATTCGCAGTCACATTTGTATGTACATCTGAGTTGTAATGTGAAATTTCGAACTCCACAACATCTATTTTAGACTTTAATTAGATTCTGAAAATGAGGTTCACTGGGTAGGCACTTTTTAAAAATTCATCATGGAATATCAGGGTTGGAAGAATGCTAGAGGTCTTGCCTTGCCTCGCTTTGATTCCGGTCAACAAATACCCAGTGAGCACCGCTCTGGGCCCAGCTCGCCGCTGGGAATTAGGAATGTGAGCAGGAGGGGAGTGGCTGTGTCTGCAGGGCGTGGGGCCCGGCAGAAATCATCAGGGTGTCGATGCCCAGGGGGAGCTTCGGGGTCCCAGGTACCACATAGCCCCAGAGGAGAAAGGCATCTCTGCCTGAGGAGGGATGCGGAGGGCATTTTTCTCCAGGGACAGGGAGTAAGATGATCTCTGGGGTGTGTTCATAAAGGGCTGGAATTGAGCAGGGCACCTGGAGTCCGCCCTCCAAGGCTTCCGTGTGCCTCGCCGACCGAGACTCCACAGCAAAACTGCCAGACGTCCCTTCCTGAGCCTGTGATGGCAGCAGGTGACTGGCTAGGAAATCTGCGATCCTGGATCCAAACACCAAAGCCAGGATGCCGGGTGGATTACGTCCCTGACTCGTGGCCTAGATCTGCTCTTTGGGAGAGGAGGTGGATGTTCAACTCCCCAGGGGAAGACCCCCCCCCTTGCAGAAAAGTTGGTTTGGAAAGCCCAAACATAAGAAGACGACTCTGGAAAGGAATCTTCCTTTGCTGAATCCCCCAGAGAGATAATTACCTGGCCCTTATTATAACCATGTTTTGACTATAAACACCTTGCTTCTTTAATGCACACCTGGCAAAAGAAATAAGTTCGAGACTGTCTGCACAATGAAATAAAGATGCTTGGTAGGTGAATGAAGAGGAACCAGGAAGAGAACAGACTTGATTAAGCACCAATTGGATCCAAGGCTCTCCCAAATACTTTATTCGTATCATCTCCTTTTTTCAAGTTTATTTATTTTTGAGAAAGAGGGCGGGCACAAGCAGGGGAAGGGCAGAGAGAGGGAGAGAGAGAATCCCAAGCACGCTCCATGCTGTCAGCGCAGAGCCCGATGCGGGTTCGAACCCACAAACCGTGAGATCGTGACCTGAGCCGAAATCACGAGTCGGACGCTTAACGGATTGGGCCACCCAGGCGACCCCATGTTATCTCGTTTTATCAGAACACAGAGGCAGGTACAACGTTTACCCCTTCGCAGTTTCCATGAGCAAACAGAGATGCAGAGAGGTTAAGTGACTTCCCCAAAGTCACAAGGCTCGGGGGTGACAGAGCCAGAATCCATGCTGGGGTCTGAGTCCCGCCTTCTCTGGCTGCCATTACAAGGAAGTAAAGGGCATGTGGGGTCTTGTAATTTCACTGCCACCTAAAAAAAAACATAAACACCCGCAGGGAGGAGAGGGTGGCAGCATAGCGTCACCTTAGGGGACCTAAGTGATTCCATGAACAGGTCTCTCCTGGCCAGAAGCACCTTGCTTGCCCATGAGTCCACTTTTCTTAACAGCTGCATGGGAACGCCCTTGTCCCTCTGCTGTCCTGCCTCTGAAGGTTCCCATCCCGGCCTTCCCTTTTGCATCATTCTCCAGGCTTCTAAACAGGACCTATTTTCTGTTGATAATATAAGAACATTTATTGTAATTATAATAATGATTATTATTAAAGGCTCCGATTCTAGGCCTGTTGCATATTATTATCCTTAACCGGGCTGCGTGACAACTGGCACTGATTCCCTTACAGGCGACCTGGGACAGTCCTGACATGCCTGCGGGCTTGGAAAACATAGCCTGTGAGCCTTTGCTGGTCTCCAAGTCGTTTTTATCTCCCTGGGTTCGCCCCCAGCTTTCCACTCTCCCTGTCCTCCTCCCCGTCTGCTCAGCCCCCGTGTAATTAAGTATCTCACTGGTGTGTGCAACGCTCAGATCAAAGAACGCAGGATGTTCCCATCAGCCAAGTGTCCCCGGGGCCGCCCTGCATCCCCGTCAGCATTCTGATGGATTTCTGCACTGCCTTCCTTCTTGAGAACTGTTAGCTCAACCCCTTTTTGGGAAAGGCTCACCCAGCAGGAAAGCTGGAGAGCTGGAGAGGTTTTCCGTCTAAGGTGCTGCATATTAAACAGGCTTCAGGAAGAAATGAGCCCGGGGGAGGAGCGGAGATTCAAGCAGGTAGGAAAGGTGGCTGAATGCTGATCAGGAAGGAGCATAGTCACCGACTGAGGCTGTCTTAAAAGAGGCCTTGGAGGAAGGCTCAGAAGAAGATTTCGCCCCGCACGGAAGACGCGGTGGTGGCTGTGTTTTCCAAAGATGGCTGCAACAACGTCTCCCGCCCCTGCCCGTCCCCCACGTGCTTCTAGAATCTTGTCCCCCGCCGCCATCGAGAGGTGGGGTCTAATTCCCCTTCCCTGGACGGGAGGTGAGCTTCTGTGACTGGTTCAGTGAACGGTGTGCTTCCTTGAAGTGATGCTACGTGAGACTTCCCAGGCTGGGCCGTAAGAGATGATCCACATTCTACCATGTTCCACCTGCCGTCCTCGCTGAGAAGCCTCCAACCAACTCCCAGCGTTTTGACTGCCCTGAGACCACCATGCTGTGAGGAAGCCGAAACTAGACGACAGGGAGAGGCCGCATGAAGGGACGGAGGTGGCCGGCCAGCCACCCGTGGCTTCAGCCCTGGCGCACCGAGTTCCAGCCACTGTCCCACAGCCACCACGTAAGAGACGAGGCGTCCCGTGGGGGTGTCCTCCGGGCCTGCTAACATGCTGCGACTTCTCCCCTCCCCTCTCCACTTCTGGGGGGCCTCCCCACCGCCACCGCCCCATATCAGACACCAAGGTGCAGGCCACCGGCAGGCCATCAGTGGTTCGGAGCAGAGGCCAGCCAGGGCCCTTTCCCCCCTGGCCCCGAGACAGTTGTGTTTGGATCCAAGGCCTCAAATACTCCCCCTTGAACAGCTTCAGTCTCCAATCCCTTTCTCTCTCCCGGGTCAAAGAACAAGTTCCCTAGCATCTCTCCCAACGTCCTGTGTCTCCTCCAGCCCATCCCCCAAACAAAACTCATCCCCTCCCCCCGCTCCGTACAGATCCGAGCTCCCACGTATCCAAGAGATGCTGGGTGGGAGCAGACTGTCTTTCTGAGCCTCCAGGCCCTGCACAGCCGCCAACGCTCTCTCTTAACCAGACCCGTCTCGACCAGTGGCATTGACTTCACGGTGTCCATCAGACCTCGAGGAACCAGAAACTGAGAAAAGCACTGTTCAAATTGCATTCAGTGAAACGAGGGTGACGGAATGGAGACACAAAGGCTGGCGGCTTCCTGTTCCGGGAAGCTTAACCTGGTGGGTGCTCTGGAAGCATTGTGGCAAGTTTCATTCGAGACTCGCGCGGACACCCGCGCCATGGCCGGAACGTAGAACAACAGGGTTATTTCTGGGGCGCCCGGGTGGCTCAGCCGATTAAGCGTCCGACTCTTAATCTCAGCTCAGGTCATGATCTCACGGTTTGTGAGATCGAGCCCCACGTCAGGCTCTGTGCTGTCAGAATGGAGCCTGCTTGGGATCTCTCCCTCTGCCCCTCTCTCTGCCCTTCCCCTGTGCGTGCCCCCTCTCTCTCAAAATAAATGAATAAACATTAAAAAAAAACACACAATGGGTTATCTGCAATATCGCTTGGTTTTAAAATGCATGTTAGGGGCGCCTGGGTGGCTCAGTAGGTTAAGCGTCCGACTTCGGCTCAGGTCATGATCTCGCGGTCCGTGAGTTCGAGCCCCGCGTCGGGCTCTATGCTGACCGCTCAGAGCCTGGAGCCTGTTTCAGATTCTGTGTCTCCCTCTCTCTCTGCCCCTCCCCCGTTCATGCTCTGTCTCTCTCTGTCTCAAAAATAAATAAACGTTAAAAAAAAAAAATTAAAAAAAAATAAAATGCGTGTTAAAGGAGGCCATGCAGACAGAGATGACTCCCAGCCATGGACTGGTGGTTGGCTACTGACTGTTTATCCGAGTCAAGGTCTACTTGACGGGGGTCACATACATTAGTAGAAAGGTATCTCCTTTCTTTCAGGGCAGCAGGGATCCGAGGCGACCGCTGTAACTAGACCAGACATTTTGATACCCACGCAGGACAGAATCTGAGCCGAAATCTGCACCCGTTTCCCACTCGGAATGTCTAGACAAGACGCTAAAGATGACGACACTATTTCTTTGAGACCTTAAGAAAGTTAAAGACATGGTAAAGAAGTGCAAAGCGAAGAGAGCTTTAAAGAGCCCGAGACAAGGAAGGACACGTTCAGTCTCAGGAAGTCGACGGCTCGCGAATTGCAATGGAAATGTTGAAGCCAAGCCCACCGTGATCAGACTGCCAACGAGATCTCATCCGAGAGTCTCCCCGGGTGAGAAGCGGCCAAACGCAACACAGCTTACGCTCAGCGGCTCAGATATCACCCTCCGCAGCCTCTCCCTGCCCTGGGGTTTGTAAGGAAATAACCAGAACCTCCTAAGAGCAGGGAGAGCTGTCTGGCCCACCATCTCGCTCCTCCCCTTCCTTGGCCACGCCCTCCATGCCCCCATCTTTCACCCACCACCCAAAGACCAGTAATCGAGTCTCTCTGTGCCCCCCCCCCCCCCGGGGCCGCCTGCCCAGTCACTCCTCCCAGGAAACCCAGTTCGGTGCCGGTAACCACCTCCCTCCGTGGGAATTACCTGATCCGTGAGACTCAGCCAATGTTGGCAGCTCTGTTCCCCTCGCCTGTGACTGGTTTAGGTGGCACCACGCAAGGTGATTCCATCCGGCGAGAAACGAGTGAAGGGTTCTGGGGAGCTTCGGGGAGGTGTTTCACTGCTGTTATCACCGGTCGCTGCCGGGTCCGCCGCTGCCACTGGAACTGAGGCAGCCGTCCTGGGGGCGAAGCGGGGCTGAGGACGGAAAGGAGCCGGGGTCTTCCGTAGTATCGCCGAGCTGCTGAATTTTCACCCTTGGAGACATCCGAGCTTGGCTACTTTTATTGCTTAATGCACTTCCAGTTGGTGTTTCTGTTGCTCGTATTTGGAAATTGACTCAGTGACTAGCCATTTCCCTTCCGACCCTTCCCGTTCCTCCAGCTGGCGCCCGGTTGTCTTGGGGAAAGGGGGGTACAGGTGCTCTGCGTCCACCTTTTTCCTTTTTGGTTCCTTTTGTGAATCCAAAGAGGGCTCTATTAATTGCTGGTGAGTTTAGGTGACAGCTCAACCTTGCACCCCTTTCATAGAAATAGAGAATGTAAGTTTTAAATGGTTGTTTCTTTCCGGGGAGGGGGCGGGGCAGAGAAAGAGGGAGAGAGAGAATGAATCCCAAGCAGGGGGTTCCTGCTGTCAGTGCCGAGCCCGTCGCCGGGCTCGATGCTCCGAACCGGGAGAGGATGACCCGAGCCGAAATCAAGAGTCAGGCACTCAACCGACCGAGCCACCCAGGTGCCCCAAGAATTGAGGCTTTAAAGTAAAATGGGACATCAAACTCCAAAGCCTGGGCTCTCGTTTCAGAGGTCACGAACACCTTTGAAAATCTGGTAAAAGCTAAGGAGTAGCGCCTTAGGAAAATACGTGCACCCACACAACGTGCCCGTTAGGCGAAAGCTTTCAAAGAGGCTTCGAAACCACTACTGAGAATCCCTACAGCTGCAAGGATGGTCATGGTGCCGTGTGCCTGATCTATTCTCGATGCTTTCATTCAAGAAATGGGATGGCGAAAATGTTCTTTTCCAGAATTCAGGGGGAGGCTTTAAAACAGAGCTAGGGGGTCAGGGGCGTGTAGGGGCATACTGCTCTCATGACAGAAGTCATAAGGGGACCGGAGTGTATTCTCCAAGGATCTGTGCAGCGGATGGGAGAGTAGGCGGGGAGAGAATGCTGGAAGACAACCGTGGAAAGGGGGGGGGGGATACCTGGAGCCACCCAGATGGCAGATGGCCATGATGTGATGACTTCTCTGGGTAACCCCTCAAATCTTCAGTGCCCAGTGGCACCTCCAAACCCACGCAGTGTGGGGAAAGGTGGGGTCTCCTGTGGAAAGAAGGAGGCGCTAAGGTTCACATCTGGGGTTGATGTGCACCAACCCACACAGGCACGGAGCATGGGGACAGAGGGGACAGAGGGACAGAAAAAGTGCTAAAAAAACAAGGCTTTGGAATTGGAATTTGCAGAACTATGAGAAAAACTCTGGATTATCTACCCCACCACATGGGGTGTTTATTAAGTCAAGAGTGCCAAATCTCGGGGCGCCTGGGTGGCTCAGTCAGTTGAGCGTCCAACTTCGGCTCAGGTCACGATCTCGCGGTCCGTGAGTTCGAGCCCCGCGTCGGGCTCTGGGCTGACAGCTCAGAGCCTGGAGCCTGTTTCAGATTCTGTGTCTCCCTCTCTCTCTGACTCTCCCCCGTTCATGCTCTGTCTCTCCCTGTCTCAAAAATAAATAAATATTAAAAAAAAAAAATTAAAAAAAAAAGAGTGCCAAATCTCCCGGCAAGGGGTGGGGGGCGGGGCAAGGAGGCCCCAGTGGTACCAAGATCACAGACAGCCTTGAGTTCAACAATGTGCCCAGAGGGACACGGTTCACAAGTGATGAGCTGGGGTCCCAAGTCATTCTCAGATCCATCAAAGGAAAGAAAGAGGTTTTCAACGTTTTCTTTTTTTTTTCCCTTCACTACTGGTATCTGGTATTTCCACAATATTATCTTCTGGGGGTTTTCTTAATGTTTATTTATTTATTTTGAGAGGAGAGAGAGAGAGAGAGAGAGAGAGAGAGAGAGAGAGAATGGGGGAGGGGCACAGAGCGGGGAGAGAAAATCCCAAGCAGGTTCTGCACTGTCAGCACAGAGTCCGACAAGGGGCTCGATCCCATGAACCGTGAGATCATGACCTGAGCCGAGATCAAGAGTCGGACGCTTAACCGACTGAGCCACCCAGGCGCCCCTTCCCTTCTGGTTTTTATCGTCCCTGTGCAATAATTCAGCGACGTGCGTTAAGCTTGAGCCCACATCAATCAAAAGTCTATCATTTGTGTAAGGTATTCAAGGGTGGGTTTTGGTTTTCAGATCCTGACGTCGCTTGCTTTCCCCCTCTGGGATCTCTCACCAAGGGAGCTGTGCTCGCCAGAAAGGAGAGCCAACCGGGAAATCGGGTACTGCTGGGTAAACACGGAGCTCGAGCCCTGGTTTGCCCGGAAGGTGCCCAGTGTGTATGTATTTTCCTGGGGTCGGTATGATAAGTTCCCTTTCTCTCTCAAAACGCCTGATTTGGGTGATGAATCCTCTGAGGCTCGGCCGAGGCTCCCAGGGCAGAGTTCTGGCACCAGCTGGTTTGGAGGGAGGCGGCTCAAGTTAGCAAACCTACGTGGACGCTTGGTCCTCGCGTCTTGACACACGGGAACCTGCGGCCTTCACCCTTGGCAGAAAGCGGACCAGAAAGAGAGGCCACTTTGCCAGGCGTGGAACAGAAAGTGGAAGATGATGGCTGAGACTACCCCGGGGTGGGGGTGGGGGGGACAGACAGGTTTTGCTTCGTCATACTTACCACGTGCTGTTGGGAAGGGCAGGAGGAGATTCACTAAAGCGCCCTCACCTCTGATGGCACATCTTCCCAGGAGTCACTGTTCTTTGTTGTGCCTATCCGATTTCCTAACCCTCCAGTATGAACAGTAAAAGGCCAAGCGAACGGAAGAAGAGAGGAGGGCAGGCCCAGAGGGAGGGAGTGCCCCCTCCCGGGGTCGAGATGTCTAGCTCCTCCTGTTGTGGCCCCCAGAGGTATTTATATGGCTTCTGGCCTCGGGGGACCCAATTTCATGGCTTTCCCAGAACCACGTGGGTTTCCCTGGCTTCCCGAGTGGGCGATTCCTTGCAGTAACTGTAGTCTGTCTTAGTTAAGGGAATCTGAGGGCGTTTGTTTTTCTCGGAATCAGGGGCGCCCCCTCCCCTGCCCCCACGCTGTGACGCAGTAGAGCCCCGAAGAAGGACGAGCAGCGCTGGCATGGGTATGAGCTCCTGAGGGGACCCAGGCAGGCCCCTTCCCCTCTCTCTGCCTGGTTTTCAGTAGCTGCGTGAAGGCTGACGTCTGTGAGCGGTAACCCGGTTGGGACGCAGGTAGAGACGCTTGAAAGAGCTGACCTCTGATTCTCCAGAAACCCCTGCACCTGCCAGAGTGACTCCTTAGAGGAAGCTCCTCCCCTCTGGGGGGTGCCTGTCCCTGACCACCCAGGGTTTGTACAGTGGGCTCGGGAACAAGTAGCCCCGTGGCAGAAATGGGGTCTCCGCATGGCCATCTGCTTCCCAAAGGTCATCCGGCTCTTGCCGCTGCTGAGCTGTGCCTGCCAGGGACAGACACCGAGACCCCAACACGGTATTAGCCCTGCAGGAGGGCAAGCAGCCACTTGGTGGGAAGCTAATTAGCCTACAGGGGGCAGTGAGCCACCTTGTCCAGGATGGACACGTATCCCAGCTGTGCGTCTACCCTGCCTGCCTGACAGGTGCCACCGAGGACCACAGCCACGCGTAGCCCTTGAAAATGCCCATCACGTGGGGCGCCTGGGTGGGTCAGTCAGTTGGGCGTCCAACTTCAGCTCAGGTCATGATCTCAACAGCTCGTGAGTTCGAGCCCCGCGTCAGGCTCTGTGCGGATGGCTCGGACCCTGGAGCCTGCTTCGGATTCTGTGTCTCCCTCTCTCTCTCTCTCTCTCTGCCTCCCCCCTGCTCACAGTCTGTCTCTCAAAAATAAATAAAAATGTTTAAAAATTTTTTGGTTAAAGAAAATATCCATTACAGGAAGCCCAGTAAGGTTCTAACCCAGTTTCAAGGATTAGTCTCAGGGGTAAAGGGCACAGGAGGTAAAGGAAGGCGAGAGTTGAGATCCCAGGAGACCTTAGAACTGACTCCAGACTCCCTTGAAAGATATGAACTCTGGCAGAAGGTTTGGGTGGCTTGTTCGACCCTTCCTGGGGTTCACACCAAGACCACATCAGCTGAGTAAGTGGAAGACACTCCTTATTGTCAACTCTTGTGAGGGAAGGCAGAGGTTGGCCTGTTTTCTTTCAACATTTCAGGCCAAAACGTTTTGTGGATGTGAATTATCCCAGTATCCATGCCTATGCTCCATTTCAACTCACTGGAGAAGACCTGGTCTTTGTGCAGCAAGCAATTAAGAAAGAAGGGATTGGGGGTGGGGGGCGCCTGGGTGGCTCAGTCAGTTGAGCGTCCGACTTCGGCTCAGGCCATGATCTCGCGGTTGGTGAGTTTGAGCCCCGCCTTGGGCTCTGTGCTGACAGCTCTGAGCCTGGAGCCTGCTTCACGTTCTGTGTCTCCCTCTCATTCTGTGCCTCTCTCTCTCTCTCTCTTTCCAAAATGAATAAACATTAAAAAAAATTTTTTTAAATATCAAAATTTGCAGATGGTTATTATTAAAGTAAGGGAGTCTTTCTGGTGGGTGGGTGGAGCCATACCCCTGCTGAGGATTTCTTTCTATATATGACAGGTATTGGCTCTTGCTCATGGCATCTAGAGCCGTCTTATATATATACATATATATATATATATACATATACATGTACATACATATACATATACATACATAAGTATATGCATATACTTATACATATAATAAATGGATACATATATATGTATATATACACATATATACATATACATATATGTATATATACATATATATGTATATGTATATATGTGTATATATGTACATATATATACATATATATGTACATATATACACATATACATTATATATACATATATATGTACATATATACATATATATGTACATATATATACATATACATGTATATATATATATACGTATATGTATATATACATATACATATATATGTATATGTATACATGTATATGTATGTATATATATGTATGTATATGTACATGTATATATATGTATATATACATGTATATATGCATATGTATATACATATATGTATATGTATGCATTTATTTTTGAGAGACAGACAGAGAGAGAGCAGGAGAGGGACAGAGAGAGGGAGAGAATCCCAAGCAGGTTCCGCACCATCAGCGCAGAGCCCAACTCGGGGCTGAGACTCACAAACCGTGAGATCATGACCCAAGCGGAAACCGAGAGTCAGATGCTCAACTGGCCACAGGCGCCCCTAGAGCTGTCTTTCCTTCATGCAAATCTGACCACATTAACTCCCTGTTTAAAAACCTTCCATGGCTCCCCAGTGTCCCCAGGATAAGACGATATGCTTTTGGCCTGGCAAAGGCAGCCTTCAGCGATGGCCCCCTGACCTCAGGAATGCCACCTCTCACCATGCTGCCACATGTACCACATGTTCCCCGAGTGTGCTGTGGCCTGCCTCCGGGACCGGCCGGTGCTTCTTCCCCCAACCTGTCTCGCAATCATCACCCGAACTTCTCTCTTCACTCTTCAGCTTAGACATCCCCTCCTCCAGGAAGCCTTCCCGGATAGCTTTTTGGTTGCTCATCTGACCACCCAGCTTCCACTCCCTCTCCCTCGGGAGACAGCCCCCTACATCCTCCAGAGAAGGACGCACTCCCCAGTTCTGGTGTGTCTGCCGGAGCCTGCCGAGACCAGCCCCGCTGTGGGACAGCAGTGGGGGTGGGGACACTGCACACCCTTGGCCACCAGGATGGCCTCCGGCACTGCCCCCGAGCACAGTGAGATTCCGGGCAGCTTTGGCTGAGTCAGAAAGAGCCGGGAGACCTGGAGCTGAGAGACGCCGGAGGTGGGTGCAGCCTTCTCAAGGTCCCCCGCGAGGGGGGTGGGGGGAAGGGCTTCTCAAGGTCCCGCGAGGTGGAGGGAGCTTCTCAAGGTCCGGGGTATGGGGGAGGGGGGAGGGGAAGCCTTCTCAAGGTCCAGGGCGGGGGCCCGTGAGAGAATCCAGCACATGTGCAGGGAAAGTAAAACAACAGAATAGGTCTGGGGTGGGGGAGGAGGGAGCATTCCAGCCGTGAGGAACGTGCAAGCCAGTCCATAGGGCTGGTGAGAACAGCTTTTTACAGACCACCATAATGAAGGGCAGGGGTCCTGATAGGACACAGACACTTCTGGCTCCTGGGCAGGGAGGATCACTCTGGCCCCAGCCACCAGACCATTAACCTATTGCGGGGGTGGCTTAGAGCCAGAAGCCTGGGGCTAAGCACATGGAGAGACGCCTGGACCCCCCACCCCACCCCAGGCTTCCATCAGTACACCCAGCCAGCACACTGCTAGGACACACAAGAGGGAAGACACCGGGGCTCGGAGCCCCCGGCCCTCCACCGCCACCCCATGCACCCATTCTCCAGATGGAGCTCTCCCCTGCCCCATGTCACCTAGCCGGATGGCCCCAAATGCAGTCCCTCGTGCAGGTTGGCACTTCCTAGCGCCTGTTCCCCCCTGGCTTCATATTAAGCTCCATTGTCCGTTTTTATCTTTCCAGATTCCCCAGCCCGCAGGGACAGCCCTCCACCCTAAGAGAAACCAAGACTTGGATGAGTCAGGACATTCCTCCCCTGCCGACTCGCCCAGCCAACACCCACTCCGAACCCACTGGTTACACCGCCCACTGCCATCCCCCCACACCGATCCCCACCCAGCTCTGCCTTTCAGGGTGCCACCCGCCTTGCCATGCTCTCTCTGTGGCTTTACGGTGTCCACTGTAACCCTCCCACAGAAGCACAGAAGAGATTATCCTGGCCCCCGGGGAAGCACCTGCAGTTCTCAGGAGGCAGGTAAGTGACGACTGGTTTCTACTCCACAGACCTCTAAAAGGACCAAAGTCTGCTGTTTACAATAAGAAACAAAGAGACAAGCCCCTATTAAGGCCAGGAATGAAAGAGCAGTAACAATGTCATGAAGTGTTTGCTTGGCAGAAGGCAGGCATTTCTTGTATCAGAAATCCTGATTTAGAAAAAGCACTGTAATTTACAGGAAAAAAAAAATCTTGCTCTGAGCCTCCTAGCAGGCAAGGCAAAAGTGATTTGTGTTGCTCTCGTTATCAAATTAAAAAAAAAAAAAAAGTATGCCATATCTTCCCAAGGACCCAAACTCCTAGCAAATTTTTCTAACACAGAAAGAGGCTTCAAAAAAATAAGTGTGTGGAGGGGAAGAAAGGAATGCAAACTCAGTCCTAGTTTTGACACCCTGACTGCTAAATTAATTATCACCCGGAGAGAGCCCTGAATAAGCACGGGCAGGAGCATTCATGGGAAGTTTTACAAAATAGGCTGAGTTATTTTCCCTCAGCAGTTTCCAAATCGAGTGTGGAGCCTGTGAAAATGCAAACTGCTGACCCCTGACCCTAGATCGCTAGCATTGGGAGATCTGGAAGGGGGGGACCTAAGAATCTACATTTTACCTCCTATTCCCCCATGCAAAACTTGGGCACCCTAAAATTGCAGAACTGATTTAGAATTTCCCTGCACTTAGAACCTGCCTTCCAAGTCGGACTCAGGGAGAGGAGCCCCCCATCCCCCTGCAACCGTGGCTTTGAGCACCAAAAGAGGACCCCACTCCCAGGATCATGCCCGATGTAAAGAAACTAGTTTGTAAGTCAAGACTGCCGACATCTCGCTCCCGTTCCCGGCCCAGCCCTGCTGGGTTAGTCCGGGCCCTCTGGGAAGTCGATGCCAAGGAGGGATTAAACGTGCAAAGATTTTATTAGAGGAACTGCATGTGGGACAGAAAATTGAGAACAGAGGAATCTGCAAGGTGAGTCAGACCCCAGTAGGGTCACCAGATTTAGCAAATAGCCCACACACACAGGTAAATGTGAATTTTAGATAAACGGCCAACGATTTTTTAGAATAAGCCTACCCCGTGCGGTATTTGGGACATACTTATACTAACGGTTTGTGTTCATCGGAAACTCACATTTAGCCGAGTATCCTGCATTGTTTCTGGCCACCCTAACTCCGAGTGAGGGAGAAACATAGGTTGAGTATCTTAGACTCCTGCGCCGTCTAAGGGAGTTTCAGCAAAGCCGTCGGGGTGTCCTTGAGCCAAAGTTAAGGGACATCCCAGGAATCGATGGGCTGGCCTTAGTATCCCTTTTGCACTCAGTATTGATGGGTACTTGGCAAGCCTCGTGGCCTCAGCACAAATGGGAGGGTGGATTCAAGACCCAGGAGGTGGGGCCCTTGGTCGAGTTAACCTCCTGGGGTTGGAGGTCTTCAAGGTGCATGCTCACAGCCGCCCAGCACAAAGGCCAGAACAGAGGTTGGCAGGGGCTGCACTTTATATGTACGTCTCCCAGCCTCACTCTGCCTCCCTGGGGGGCTCCCCCTCACAAGCACGCTCGCCAGAGAGTGGGTAATGTGGCTGAGTACTTCTTCACCCTCGGCTCAAAGAGTAGGTGTGTGCTGAGTGGATCGGCCTTGCCCAGAATCAAGTCTCGCATGGGGACGGGACCTTCTGCGCAGGGGCGCCGCCTCAGCCCTTCAGAGACCTCCCCCAGCATCCTTGGCGGATGTGACCATGCTGAACCCCTTTCCCACAAAGGTGAAACCCTGAGTCTCTGAGCTTTCGCATCTGTCTCTGGGAACAAAGAGAAGGGAAGCACAGAGGAGGGAAGCTTCCAGGGAGCTGTCCCAGGGAAGCAGAGAGGAGGTCGGGAGGGCAGGGCTGGCCGGGCCTGGGGGAGGGTGGGTCCAACAACAGGTGCAACAGCACCCTCCCTCCACCGGGTGGCAGAATGACACGGGAGGGGACCTTAGCCAGGGAGTCCAGGGAAAGAGCTCCTCAAACACCCTTACTCGCAAGGTGGGAACAAAGCTGTACCACATTGTGGTGGCTTTAAAACACGTCCCTAAGGGCGTCTGGGTGGCTCAGTAGGTTAAGCATCTGACTTCGGCTCAGGTCATGATCTCACAGCTCGAAGGCTCATGAGCTCCAGCCCCGCGTCGGGCTCTGTGCTGACAGCTCAGAGCCTGGAGCCTGCTTCAGATTTTGTGTCTCCCTCTCGCTCTGCCCCTCCCCCACTTGCTGTCTCTGTCTCTCTCTGTCTCTCTCCCCCTCTCTCTCTGTCTCTGTCTCTCTCTCTCTCAAATATAAATACACATTAAAAAATAATAAAAATAAAAATAAAACACATCCCTAAATTATTTGATATGTCTCCCTTTTATGTATTTTTTTTTCATGTTTATTTATTTTTGAGACAGAGACAGAGAGCAAGCAGGGGAGGGGCAGAGAGAGAGGGAGACACAGAATCCGAAGCAGGCTCCAGGCTCTGAGCTGTCAGCACAGAGCCTGACACGGAGCTCGAACTCACGAACTGTGAGATCACGACCGGAGCCGAGGTCGGACGCTTAACCGGCTGAGCCACCCAGGCGCCCCGAAATATTTCTGCCTTTTAAAGCTACTCCCCCTTCCCTGAAGCGTGGGGTACCAAGTAACTGGCTCCTAGTAAGATGTGGCAGAAGTGACAGCGTGTGATGCCCAAGATCGGGAGCAAAAGGCATTACGGCTTCCTCCCTGTTTTGTCTCCTGGACCGCTTGCCCGGCTGCCATATGAGGGACATACCCCGGCAGCCCTGTGAAAAGCCCAGTGGTAGGGAACTGAGGCCTCCAGTCACCCCTGGCCTGAGTGAGCCTGCTTAGTATTGGCTCCTCCAGCCCCAGTCAAGCCTTCGGATGACTGCGGCCCAGCGATCAGCATGAGCCCAACCTTGAGGGAGTCAATACCACCCAGGGAGGCTGCTCTCAGATTCCTGGCCCGCAGAAACCGTCCTAACAAGTTGTTGTTTTGGGGCGCCTAGCTGGTTCGGTCGGTGGAGCGTGTGACTCTTGATCTCAGGGTGGTAAATTCAAGCCCCACACTGGGTGTAGAGATTACTTTGAGTGAATTTCCCCCCACCATCCCCCGCCCTCCCGGCCACCTGAGGCCCATCACTGACTGATGTGAAGGACAGGTGCCAGCTCCTTCACCTCCAGCAAAACGAGCCCAGAACTCCCCAAAGGATCAGGCCAAGGCTGCCGCTCCACCTGAGCTCCCCCCCTTGCGGGGCTCCCTCACCTGCCGTTCCCGTTCCCTTCCCAGTTGGCACACAAACCCTTAGCCCAGGTTCTGGAGGAATCTGGCCTGAAAGTGTGACAACGCACTGGTCAGTACCTCCCAGGCGGCACGCCAAGGGTTACCGTGATCGAACACTTGCTTCTGAGTTGGGCTGTGCCCTCCACGCTTAGAGCCGGACGCCAACGGGAGTATTCAGGGATGGCACGTCACATCTGGAGACACCACGCATTTCAGAGCTTAAGAGACCAGCCCAGGCCCCACAGCAAAGGGAGGTGCCAGGACTCTGTCTCGGATCCGTTCCCCCAGAGCCACCCTCCTGGCCGCCCCTTCCCGCCTCCCCCATCTGGGCTGGTTGGGACGTATTTCCACTTGTTTGCTTTTTTTTTAGTGGCCCAGGTACACGGTTGCCACTAAGACCACATATGCTCCAAGGAAGAGGCAGCCCCTCAAACTCAGCCAGTTCCCGGCGGTGCTGGGGTCCCAGGGGGGGTCAGTTCCATCCCTGGCAGAGCTTAGAGGTGATGCTGCCACCCGCTCCGACCGCCGTGGGGCTTGGTGTTAAGTGTGGCTGCTGGTGATGGCCGACGCCAGAAAACGGTGCCCCAAAGGCCCTAGCAGGGCAGAGAAGTGTGCTTTCCAAACAAGCAACAAATCCAGCTCCAGACGGTTTAGAGAGATATCCTCGGCTGGAGGCTGTGCCCAGCAGGCCCTGGAAACGTCCCTGGGGAAAGAGCTGAGCCTTCTCTACTTCCCTGAGTTTCCTCAGGTAATCTCAGCCCCCTCGTTGTCATCTCCATGAACTTTCTCTCACTTTGTCCTCCAGTGACCCCGAGGACACACACAGCTGCTTCCCCACTCTGGGCCTTCGGTTGGACTGTTCCCCCGGCCTGCACCGCCCTCCCCACGCTTCCTGACTCCGCACACCCTCTCCTGGGCTGTTCATCCCGCGGATGGCAGGGTGACGTCGTGGTTAAAGGCTTGGGATCAGGCTCTGAAATCCTGTGGCCCGGGCTCCCTTCCAGGCTCTGTTGCCGAAAACTGTGTGACCCCGGTTAAGTTCTTCAGTTCACACGCAGCTCTCGTGGTAGAGTCCTACAGGCCAGGCGCTGTCCTGGGGTAGGCACGATGTAGGCCCGACGCTTGAGACACAAGGCAGGCCCTTAACGTTTAACTGTAATTGACAGGAACTGACTCGCTCGCGCCTCGCCTCGAGCTGCGGAGTGTGGTTTGTTAGACCAATGGACAACCAACGGTATGTTGGACTTCCTGCGGCTGGGTGAGAACCTCTCCGGGGGGAGTGTTCCCTTCAAACCCCAGCTCCTCCCTTTCCAACTGAGTGACTCGGGACAAATGTCTGATTTACCTCCCAAGGCTGTGGGAAGGACCGATACTGCTTGGGGAAACAGAAAGCAAGTGCCATACCCTTGGGAAATGTGAGTGGCAAACAGCGGCTTCCCGGAGATGAAAAAGAAACAAAGATATAGCTTTCTAATGGTGAAATTCCAGGCACAGGCAGGCCAGAAGAAGAGCTGCTTTTGGAAGTAGGGACCTTCCCAGTGAGCTGGAAAATCAAGTCCTGGATGACTCACGCTGAACAGTCTCGCGTAAAGTGGATTCCAGGCTCAGCCAAAGCTCCACCAGTCCAACGGCAAAGAACTCCATGAAACCCGGGCATCCAGAGTGAAGAAGTCTTGAGAACGTAAAGCTTCCGTTCAGGAAACGCTGTATGTGGAACTATGCCAGGCACATCTATCTCGTATAGCGGCCTGATTACGCTTCACGACAACTCTACAAACCAGATGCCATCATCCCCATTTTACAGATGAGGAAACTGAAGCTCAGAGGCTCGGTCACCTGCCCAGGCATATGCACTCCGTTCACGGCAGTGCCAGGATTCCAACCCAGAGTGGATGTTTCCAGGGTGAAAGATGACAACCGTGACTTACTGCGTGTTACAAATCGTGGGAGCTAACATGAAGGAAAAGGCCACATCAAGCCCCTGAAAGTGCCCGCCTCTCACATCACATCCCAAGGATACAAAGATGACAGTCCCCTCCAAAAGCCAGATGGACCCTGGAAGACAACAGTGAACTTCCTCAAATCTAGCCAAATAGCAGCCCAAATAGCAGTTGCCAAATGCAGATTAAGACATGAGTTGCTGGGGTGCCTGGGTAGCTCAGTCAGGTAAGCATCCAGCTCTTGGGTTCAGCTCAGGTCATGATCTCAGGGTTCATGAGATCGAGCCCTGCATTGGGCTCTGCACTGACAGTGAGGAGCCTGCTTGGGATTCTCTCTCTCTCTCTCTCTCTCTCTCTCTCCCTCTCTCTCTCTGCCCCTTCCCTGCTCACACACTCTCTTTCTCTCTCAAAATAAATCAATAAACTTAAAAAAATAAAATTTGCTTTAAAACTAAAAGGAGACATGATATACAGGCATTAATCTGGCAAGTGCATTTTCTTTTTCTTCCCCCCATCCTTATCAGAAACAACTCACTTTCACTTGGACAGCGGCACGCACTGATGATCCTCCCCAAGGATCATGTTACCTCTCCCACCCTCTGTCGTAATGGAGTCCAAAGGGACCTGCCCCACTGCATATCCCTCAGGACACCATCTGTCCATTACATTGACGAGATCGTGTCATAGAAACAGACTCGGGCCATTCCAGCCAACAGCCCCCACTGGGGTCTTACCCAACAGCCAGTGTCAGCCATCAGCCGTGTGAGTGAACGAGCGAGCTTTCGGATAGTTCCTGCCCCGGCTTCCGGCTGCCCCAGCTGTCGCCATAAAGGTGAGCAAAATAAAGGTGGCGGTGGTTTTCCCCTCTAGGCCCTGGGACCGTTTGCTCTGCAGTAATGGGTAACCGGGAGCAAATCCACAGCCCCGGTTCTGGAAGATAGACTGACCCGCCTCCTGACAACATGCGGCCAAGTACAGAGTCTGGCACAGCCTAGATGCTGCCTAGCTGTCGGATGCTTATGCTGCTGGGTTTCAGGTGGAACACGTCAGGTCCGAACCCGTTTCAAGCTCCGAGCTGTGGACACACAGAGCCCAGGCAGGGCAGCAA
This sequence comes from Panthera leo, assembly GCF_018350215.1. Lineage (NCBI taxonomy): Eukaryota > Metazoa > Chordata > Mammalia > Carnivora > Felidae > Panthera > Panthera leo. Next base: position 14,912,964 of record NC_056680.1, on the reverse strand, counting down.
AGGGAGGCTTCACGGAGGCGGAGGCACTTGGGTTGGGAGATGAGGAGGAGAATTTCAAGCGCAAAGGGCAGCACAGATCACAGGCACTGGGAGCCGGAAGGAGCCTCAGAGCCCCTTGGTTAAGGTTGGCGGCGTGAGCCCCAGAACCCAGGTCTCTGGGGTCCTATCCCGGGCACCTCCCTTTTCTGGTTGCCTGGATGCTGTCCTCAGGCGTCTACACCCGCAGCCCTCCTCTCTCTGGCGGGTAGGAGGGATTTGACGTTTGTCCCCGGGAACTCATCTACTGGCTGATTTTAACTGTGTGCTCTGGCTGCACTCCTTACCTCTCCATTCCCCACCTTGACCCCTGCAGGGCCCGGCAATTTTTCTTTACCTACTCAGTGCAGAACCCAGAATCCGCCGCGCGGTTAGCTGCTCAGATGTCGTCAGGCTTTCATGGATGAACACTTCCCCTCTCACTCCCCCTCCAACGTTCCAGCCTTCCCTGGGGACTGTGGCTTAGGAGGTAGGTGGTTTAGAACCAGCTTCCCAGATGAACAGCTAGTTCGCATGGCTTTTGAAGTTATAAAAGCGAGATACGCACATTACGGAAAATGTTGGAAAATCAAGAAAAGCAATCACCCACACTCCCACCTCCCCGCTGTGCGAGTCCCTTCTGCTCATCTTTTGTCTATTTTTCCCAAAACCTACAGCGTTTTTTAAAAACCTGTTGTAGTCCTACTTTCCATTTCGGTGTGAACCCTGAGCCTTCCATTTAAAGCTGTGGTACACGCTGTTGTCATAGTTTTCTTTCTTAATGAATACATAGCGGCATTGAGTGGCTGAACCACAGTCTGTAAGGTGGTTACGCCCCGTTTGGCAATTCGGGTGTTTGCCAGTTTCTACCTGCAGCGAACGTCCTGCCTGGAACTTTTTCCGAAAGCAAAAAGGACTTCCTTGGACCAGATTCCTGGAAGAGAAATGACTGATCCGAAGTTGTGGGTATCTTCTCGGCTCTGGATATACATCCCTTGTCAAATGGTCACAGAGACTTTATTTTGAATTATGATTGTCTTAGCCGATGCCATTATTGTTATGAAAGTAGAGAGCGAATAATAATCCCCCATCCCCCCCCCCTAAAGATAATCATTATCAGTAACACATTGGCGTATTCTTTTCCCGTGTTTATTTTTCTTTATGTAAGTTTCAGGGTTTTGCGCTTGTTCTCCTGCCTGTGTGAATTCACATTTAATTGCGGTGATACGCTAGATAAATGGGAGATCACAATTTTCCTTAAGCGTTATAGCTAAGCATTTTCCATTTATTGCAAACTCTTCGTCAATACCTAGTTTAAGAAATGCACAATTCCCCGCTGGGGAGACAAATCCTCATTTCCTTGACAATTTGGGGCCCTTAAACTGATACCAAATTTTTGCTCTTAAAACCATTTTCTATGAATACATTTACAAGTTGCGGCTTACAAAGCGATTTGTAAGTTGGGTAAATAGAGAAATCATGGAAATTCACAATAGGAGGGTCCACTAATTGGTCTTGATTGTGGAAAAGATTAATTCAAAACCTCTTTCCTTAGACTCATGAATGGAATTTAAATAACCAAGGGTGGTTTTGTCTTATTTCATTTTTTTGATACTCAAAGCAAACCACTGATCGGAAGTCAGGAAACCTAGTGTCCCGATGGCTTCGCCTCCCGCTGCATGACCTTGGGCAAGTCCCAAGGCCCCTAGTGACCTGATAAAATGAGCAGAGGAGAGGGTGCTGGCCCTGGCCACAGCATACTCCCTAGCGGGTCCCTTTGCTGTGACCACACCTTTGTAGACCGCACCTTCTTCAAGCTCTCCCGGATTGCCGCATTCGAGTTGCCACCCACTTCCGGCCCCCTCAGACTCACACATGGCAGCCTGGGGACACAAGTGTCACAGCCTGCAGGCTTGGGGCCAGATGGCGGCAGCGCCCCAGAGCAGCAAGTGCACTTGGTGCACAAGTCATTACAAATGATTGATGTTGCTTCCTCTGTGCAGACGTGGAAAGATAATGGAGAATCTTGTTAACACTGAAAGAAGGAAAGGAAAAAAAACCCCGAGGGACAGAGCAGGGGAACAGTATGCTACGGTTTGCATAAAAATAAAATGCAGCCAGACACACACCACACATAGTTTTTAAAATGTGGAGCTCGGGACCGGGCAGGCAGCGAAGTGCTACGTGGTCACGGCCGACAATCACGAGAAGCGTGGACACTTGTTCCCCAGGTCATCGCTTTATTTTCCATGTGGAGAAATGTGCTCGCTGAAGGGCTCCCCTGGGAAAACAACACAGGCGTAGTTGGACAAAGCAAAGCCAGTTTCCCCCAAATGCTTCCTGGGTCCCCCCCGCCCCGGGGGCTGCCCTGTGGCTGAGACCCCACCCCCACCCCATCACCCTCACCCCTGCCCAAGCCCCATCAACAGGTCCACATGCAGAGCCCTTAGAAATAACCAAAAAGAGTCAGAAGGAGACAAAGAGAGGGACAGGGATGGGGAGAGAAGGGGGGCGTATAGGGAGGGAAGGGAGTGAGAAAAAGAGACACTGGCCATCTTCTGAACAACCAGAAAGATCCTGGCGAAGCTTCAGTGATGTTTCATTTAGGATGAGCTTGTTAACGTTATAGTCTTTAATTTTTTTTGAACATTTATTCATTTTTGAGAAACAGAGAGAGACAGAGCACGAGCAGGGGAGGGGCAGAGAGAGAAGGAGACACAGAATCCAAAGCGGGCTCCAGGCTCTGAGCTGTCAGCACAGAGCCCGACACGGGGCTCGAACTCGTGATCCGTGAGATCATGACCTGAGCCAAAGTCGGATGCTTAACCGACTGACCCGCCCAGATACCCCTAAAGTTACATTCTTTAAAGGCCAACTGCCTCTTAGGATGTCTTTCTAGCTCTTAGCAGCTCAGACAGGCGGGGACATTTCCTGGGACCTGGGCCTCCAGGACCAGCCCTGTCCCTCAGACACAGCTACAGGCGACCAGGCCCTGCCAGCATCCAGCCTTGGGGAGAGCTCAACACCAGACCCCCGTTAGCTCACCTACTAAAAGGAGCCTCTCCAACAACCTAACAAAGCTTTGGAACAAAGCCACTGAAAATGCTAAGGCCCCGAGAGGGAAGATAAGAAGTGACAGAGTCAATATTCTCCAGATGTCCTTTTTCTTATCTGTCGGGATTAATCTTTGGCAACAGAGCAGCAATTCAGTTGGACAGAACACATGAGGCAATGAATTATAAAGCAGCCGTCCGGAATCTTAGGGGGAGGAGGTGGGAACTGAGGGGGGAGCATGGACAGACTCCTGCCCAACACAGCACACACCATGGGAGGGGACCCTGAAGAAAACCATTCTCCTGGGGCCCGAAAGCCACTGCTTTGGACTCTTCTGGCCGCCATTTTGACAGCCTCTTCCATTCGAGGGGCTGGGCTGGGCTGGCTGCAGGAGAATCAGTTTCTTGCTTTCTCCCTTCACTTTCTGGCTGAGGTCAAGTCCGGCGGGGGGTCCAGTGGGCCCACGGTGAGAACCCAGAGTGAGGAAACGTGGCGTCCTTCCCAGCTTGCTCCAGAGTTGCCCCAATTGGCCGTCGCGTTCCTGAGTCTCTGCAGTTCAGAGTCAGAAGCATCCAGCGTGCCTTCAGGTGTCTGTTGCAGACTTTTCATGTCCTTGGGAGATGCCCCCTCCATTCTTGGCTACCCCTCTTGACAGACAGCTCTTTCTTGAACCAAACTAAAAGCCTCCTTCCTACTACATCCAAACCAAGCCCGGAGCTCTGCTCGGTAGAGGTACAAACAAGAATTCCAGCCTCACCTCAAGAAAACAGACACCTTCAGACATTAAAACCAATCCTCACATGCCCCAAACCTGCTCTCATCTGGGCTAAAGCCCCTCGTGTCCCCAAGTGCTGCCTAGGTCGCCTGTTCCAGCCTCTCATTCCCCTTTTTGGGGTTCCTCCATGGACGATTATGAGGCCGCCAGGTACCAGAGTGATAGCCTTGTGTCCACCGGCCCTGAGTTCTGTCTCTACCTGATAATTATTCTCTCAAATCCTCACCACAACGCCGAAAAACAAACATTGCGACGAGCACTTTATCTATAAGGAGGCTGAAGCTCAGAGCTGTAAAGTAACTTGTCCAGGGCCACACAGCAGGGCGTTGGTGGAACTGGGATTCAGACCCAGGCATGCCTGACCCTAGGACTCAGGCTCATCTCCCCAAGCCTCCCCTGCCGGTCCTTCCTGGGGGCTTCCCGGACAGCAGATACTCTGGCCCAGAAGCAGTGGAACCTCCCTTGGCCTAGAGACCCTCCTCACCTAAGATTGGCTTAATCACTTGCAAGATGGCGGACCCCTGAAACCCCAGAAGGCCCGATCAGATAAACGCTCCCAGAAGAAATTAACGCTGCCACTGATCCCCCCCATCTCCCCCACTCCCCTTTGGGGGTTGTGAGGATTGTCTGCGTTTTCTTCCCACACGCTTTGCTGGTTTTGCCACTTCTTTTTCTCCCCACCCCCACACACGCACTTTCCTTGGAACTGGCCTCGGATCCTTCGCATTCATGTTATTGTTTGCGAAACGTGAGCAACAGCCCTGGAAATAAAAACCACAGCAGCCCACAGAGGGATGAAAATGTTCAGGAATTAGATGGTGGTAACTGACGCACAACATCGTGAAAACAGAAAACAAACAAACAACAAGAGACCACGGAGTTGTACACTTCAAAAGGCCATTACAAAGGGCCGCGCATTTTAAATTACATTTATGTGAATTACGTCGCATACCCTATGGTATATGAACTGTATCTCCAAAGAGCCATTAGCTTACTGGTTTTTATTTAATAGCCCATAAGGCACATGGTTGAAGGGACTAGAGTGAATTTGGAAAGGTCTGGAAAGAATGAATGAATACAAACCTCGTGAAATCCCTTAAATACCATCCTCCTGTGGACACGTTCCATTTGTATAGATTGACCCTGCAAAGCTGGCCACCTTTAGCATTCTCTCGTTACAGAAAGGAATGTTCGTTTCGGTCACCCTGCAAAGTAGAGCAAGCCGGGCAACGTGCTCTGTGAATCTGGGCTCGGTATTAAACTGAGGAACGCCGGAAGCCAAGGGGGCGGGGCCTCCCACTAGGGAGAGGCGGGGTCTGACCACCTGGCCGACTCAGTTTCGTAACACGGTTTCCACTTTTTACTGGTTCTGAAGAAGGACCCACAGATGTGCCGTGAACACTGCATCTCCTCAAATCTCAAATACCATCGAAGTATCTGATGCCATGACGGCAGGAACTTCCAAGAAAGAAAAAAAACATACTGTTTTCTTACCCAATCAGCTGTGAGATGTAGCTCAGTTTCAGAAATGGCTAACACGTGGGGGGAAAAAAACATGTGCGTCTCTGAATCAATGGAATATGGTAAAAAGGCTTCAAGGCAGAATACATTTGGGAAACCTTTGAGTGAAACGGGCCTCCTTATTGCGGGACTTGTCAGAGCCTTTCACGTGCTCCCGCACCATGAGTCTCTACGGAGGGGTAAGGAATGAGCTAGTTTCTGCACGCGCTGGTCCGTAGAACCCTTTCCGCCAGAGCACCCCAGAGAAGGGACGTTCTACAGGGTCAACTCAGAAAAAATACAGCTTTAAGGAAAAGAGGAGCATACGGGGACTGGCCCTAAAACCTGGGAGTACTTATATCTAAAGAGGAAAAAAAACCCAAACATATGTTGGAAGAGAGACATCAGAAAAAAGACTTAAGGAGGGCGAGGGAAGGAAGAAAAGATGGAGGGAAACACAGGAGGCTGACACTGAAAAAGAAATCCAAGCTCCACCCTAAATGAGAGGGAACACAACTCCCCATTCACTAAGTGTGGTCTGAGCACAGTGACTCAGTTCCAAAGAGCATTACACGGGAAGGGTGGAGGCAGGGAGGGAAACCTGACGAATACCACCTCAGCCAGGCACTCGAGATGAATATTAACAGTGCTAAGTCATGTGGGTCATTTAGACCCTTGACAAGATGTGATGAAAATGTCCTCTGTGATCTTCCTGCCCAAAACTCACAAAGCCGGTCTAATCCCGAGGGGGCGGGGGGAAATCAGAGGAATCCCAAGAGAGGGGCATCTTACTGTACAACTGACCAGTACTCCCCAAAACCATGAAGGGCATCAAAAACAAGGAAAGTAGGGCGCCTGGGTGGCTCAAAGCGTCTGACTCTTGATTTCGGCTCAGGTCATGATCTCATGGTTCGTGGGATCGAACCCCGCATCAGGCTCTGCACTGACAGCTGGGAACCTCCTTGGGATCCTCTCTCCCTCTCTCTCTCTGCCCCTTCCCCACTCTCTTAAAGATAAGTAAAACTTTAAACAAAAGAAAGTAAACAAAATTACACAGCCAAAAGGAGTCTGAGGAGACATGAGAACTGTGATGTGGTGTCCCGAACGGGATCCTGGAATAGAAAAGGGATATTAGGCTAAAAACTAAGGAACTCCGAATATGGACATTAGTTAACAATAATATGCTAATGTTGGCTCCTTAATTGTGAGAAATGTAACAGAGTCACATAAGATATTAACAAGGGAAACGGGGCGGGGCGGGGGGACTCCTAAGGGGGGCACCCAGGGGGACTTCTCCCTACTATCTGCTCAATTTTTCTGTAAACCTAAAACTGTTCTAAAACATAACGTCTATTAATAATAAGAAAGAAGGCAGGAAGGAAGGAATCCAGGGAGATGATTATCTGCCCTGTGGGAAGGAAAAGAAATGACAGGGCTGCTTGCATATAACTGGAAATCACACACTCTGGTGTGGATTTTTTTTTAAGATTTTATTAATTTTGAGAAAGGGAGAGAGAGAGTAGGGGAAGGACAAAGAGAGGGGGACAGAGGATCTGAAGCAGGCTCTGCGCTGAGAGCAGAGAGCCTGATGTGGGGCTCGAACTCACAAGCCGCGAGATCATTACCTGAGCCAAAGTCGGACACTCAACTGACTGAGCCACCCAGGCGCCCCTAGTGTGGTTCAGGCACATCTCCTGGCTGAGCCATCAGAAGTCCATGCAGGAAAAGGAACCAGAGGGTTGAACTACCATGAGCATGCCTTCTGATCCCCAAATCCGTTCGGAGGCGCCCTGAAAACAGGAATGTTTTAAAATCAGGACTCTTGTAGAAAATCTAAGGTGGGCAGTTGGGGGTATGTATTACTCAAGTGGAAAAGAAAGAGAGAGGCCACTGGTATAGCCACGGGAGGCTTCAGCTTGGCCAGGAGCAGCTGCAGGAATGTGACGAGAATCAGAGAATCAGGACGAGCAAATTAACATGCTGAGAAAGGGAACCGGTTTGGGTTTTCAAACGTTTATCGTGACGAGACCTCATCCCCAGTAAATGCTCTGTAAATATATATTGATTGACTGTTGGCTTCATTCCTCTGATAAATATTTTTGGAATAGTCGTAAGCACTGAGCTAAGTTCTATGAGGAGGTTACCCAGATAAATGAAATGAGATTTGTGCCAGACACACAGCCAGAACTCTGCATTTCACCGATTTCAAGACACATATTTTGAAAATTTCTAGTATCTCTGAAATGGGGAGGGGGGAGAGGGGGCATCCCATTGCCCACCAATGGCAGCCTTGGCATGGCCGTGACCATACCTTTGGCCATAACTGTTCATGTTGTGTGTGTCACCTTTGAATGAATGACAGGCATGGTTGGTTAGAGTTTACTTACCATTTAAAATAACATCTAGAGCGCCTGGGTGGCCCAGTCGGTTAACCATCCAATTTGGGGGAGGTTATGATCTCGCGGTTGGTAAGTTCGAGCCCCGCGTCAGGCTCTGTGCCGACGGCTCAGAGCCTGGAGCCTGCTTCGGATTCTGTGTCTCCCTCGCTCTCTGCCCCTCCCCTGCTTGCTCTCTCTCTCTCTCAAAAATAAATAAGAAAAAAAAATTTTTAATAACATCCAAAAGATAGCAACATGATTCAGTATGGACACAAAAAGCTGGTGTAGGCACAGAAAGGCATGGAAATAGGGCAGTGGGGCACAAATTAAACAGTGGAGTAGCAAATACTTGCCCTTACGATTCCCTATGTTCTTGCAAAGCTATAACCAAGTGCTGTGGGTCTTACGAAATGTACCTAGAAGAAACAGAATTACATTAGCCTGTGCTGTCACTAAGAAGTGTGCAAACGGACGGGCTCGGCACGTGCACCTGCAAAGCCCGCTTGGGATTCTCTCTCTCCTTCTCGCTCTCTGCCCCTCCCCCACTCGCTCACTCGCACGGGCCCGCTCTCTCAAAATAAATTAATAAACCTAAAAAATATTGTTTAAAATAACAAATAAATAAATAAATAAATAAATAAATAAATAAATAAAAGAAGTGTGCAAATGGAGAGCAGAATGCCACAAAGATCTGGGGAGTGTTAAGCACATACGAATGCAGCCGTCAGAGGCGTCCCGCCGACTTTGACTGAACTCCCTGCAAATGCAAGTCAACTGAGGAAACAATAATCCTCTGGGTTAGTGAAAAAGAAAAATGCTCACTCGACCCTGGTATCGTACTGACAGTGGAGAAGTTCCGAGTGGTGAGAAGCAAGGTGCCATAGATTCGTTTGCAGTGTTTCTTTCCTTGGTTGTGTGTAAAATAATGGCGTTTCTCGCCACGGGGCGGGGGTGTCTTTGATTTGCTGGAATCTACTATGTGTGATGGGGGTGGAAAGTGAGCTGTCTTCGTTTAGGAAATACCTTTGCCTTGATAAGGTAAGTCCTGAGAATCAGAAGGCGTTAGAACGGAGGTAACACACTGGGTGCCAACAGCCTCTCACGTCACAAAAAGGAGACAACCAGTACCTCCTGACCGAAGTCCCCATCCCCACCTGTGAGGCGGTCCTGCTGAGAAAACCAGCCGAGAATCGGATCAGGCCCCTCGATCCAAATACCCATTTACAGCAACTATGAAAAGCAAAGGAACATGTTACGACCTGAGAAATACCACTGGACAAAGACTTGGTTTCTTCAGAAATAACTTTTGAGGAAAAAAAACAAGAAAGATGGGGGGTCCTGTTGACTTAAAAGACATATCATGACATACCAAGACTTTAAAAGACATATCGTGGGCTTAGTGATTTGCTTTCAAGGAACGGAGCAGGGAAAGGGGAAAGATGGTAACTTTATGGCAGAGAAGCCTGGAGACATCGTGTGACCTCGCTGGGAGGTCCTGGATGAGGCAGCGGGACCCTCAGAGCCTCAGCCCACAACCCTTCCCCGCCCCCACCTCCTTCTAAAGCCATCTCCCTGTCCTCAGACCTGGGAGTACCAAGAGGAGGGGCTTTGGCCCTTCTGGGGAGAAAAACGGCTGCAGAGCAGTGGGGGTGGAAGCCAAGGCGAAGGGCTGAGTGTCAGGGGCAGGTGACAGCGTGCTGATGGGACAGAGGGCAGGACTCGTGTGCTCCTGGATAGACATCTGGCTTCTGCTCTGAAGGTCACTTGCTGGGTGACTTGACTTGTGTCACATCCCCTCTCTTGAGACTCTATCCAGCGGGAGGGGACAACCAGATGTGCTCCAAGGCCTCCAGCTCAACGAGTGCATGACTCAATTCCCTCTCCAAGGGCAAGAAGATTCCTGAAAGCATTAGAGAGGCCCTTCCCTTCTGAAACTCCAAGCGGAAACGTAGAAAAGAAAGAAGCAAGGCCAGCAGGCACGGGCTCGACGTGGGTATGGGTCATATCCGAGGGCGGTGCTCTCCGAGGAAGGGCAGGGTGCCTTTCTTCGCCCTGCAGGGCAAGTGACTTACAGGGACCCACTTTCACAAGCTTTGAGAAGGGCGGAGAAGAGAGCACCGTCTCCGGTCCACCTTCCTCTCTTTTTGCCACCTGTCGTTTACCTCGACCTTCTAGGCGGCTTGGCTGGGGAGGTGACAGAATTATGTATCCCTGGGCTTCGGGGAACTCTGGGGTGAGCATCGAAGAGCTGGCCCGTGCCTGAGTCACGCAGACCCGAGATCACCCAGCCCCCCCCCCCCCCCGCCCATCCGTCCCCAGCAGCCGACCTGCTCCGGCAAGAAAGATCTTCCTTCTTTGCCTTACTCATCCCAGGACTGCAATTGTACCACGTGGTTACCCTGAGGCAAATTACTTGGCCGGCTAAGTCATGCCCCACCCCCAACCCCCACCCCCCACCCCCCACCCCCCACCCCCAACCCCAACCACCCGTCTCATCCCAAGACCACAGCGAGCTCCTCTGTCTCAAGACTCACAAAGGGTCTTCTGCCCCAAACCAGGCCTGGACGGTTTTCTCCCCGGAAACGGTAGTTGGTATCGCAGTGACACTAAGGGCCATTGGTGCCCCGAAAGAATCTCCACTTTTGTGAACTTGCTTCGTGGCCTGGAAAGCAAAGTCTCAGAGAAACGGCCTGCCTGATTCAGACGGATGTTCCTCCCACCCTGTGTTCAGAGCAGATAAAGTCCTGGCTCACCAGACACTGGTCAATCCCACAAGGCTGCCAGACACCTGGCGGGAGCCACAGTGGCCTCATTCTGGAAGCCGGGGGCCCCGCCCCTTTTTCAAATGAACTGTGCATTCACCCTCTCAAGGTCCGGTCTCCAGGAGCTCCCCAGGCTCGGCCGGCTGCGCGGGTGGGGCAATCCGCGCATCGGCCGGCTTGACGAGTCCATTCATCTCCCCGGCTATTTGCTGAACGCCGACCAGATGCCAAGCACTCTTTTGGGCACCAGGCACATCCAGATCAATAAAGCCGAGACCGCCCCCTCCCTTGGGGGAGCTGACACTTTCACGCTTGAATGAGACCGTGAAGATGTCTGTCTCCAGATCTCTCTTTCCAGAGCATTCTCTTCCACCTCCATGGCTTCCACTCCCGCCAAGCAGATACCTCTCTCCTGGCGACTCCCGTGGTGAAGGCAGCCTCCGGGCTAGATGCATCACGCGCTCTATCTCACGAATCTTTACAAGGCCCTAGGAGGGTGCCCTCTCCTAGCCCCAGTGTATGGATGAGGAAACTGAGGCACATAGAGATTTGCACATGCTGGTAACTGCCAGGGCCGTATCTGAACCCATCCGACTGGAGAATCCACACTGGTAGTCGCGGGGATATTGAACTTCACCCATTTAGGTCAGGTTCCTTTTTGGAGTGAATCACTTGGGTCTGCTCTCCCTTAAACATGCCAGAGCACCAGAAAAATCTGTGATGCCTGCCTCAGGACGAGGTTCGGTTACAAGAGACCGGAAGCCCAAAGTCACAGAAGCTTTAGGAAGAGAAGTTCGCGATCCCTATCAAAATAACGCCAGCATTCTTCACAGAGCTAGAGCAAACAATCCCAAAATGTGTCTGGAACTAGAAAAGACCCCGGATGGCCAAAGCAATCTTGAAAAAGAAAACCAAAGCAGGAGGCATCACAATCCCGGACTTCAAGCTATACTACAAAGTTGTAATCATCAAGACAGTATGGTATTGGCACAAAAACAGACACTCAGATCCATGGAACACAATAGAGAACCCAGAAATGGACCCACAAACGTATGGCCAACTAATCTTTCACAAAGCAGGAAAGAAGATCCAATGGAATAAACACAGTCTCTTCAGCAAGTGGTGCTGGGAAAACTGGACAGCGACATGCAGAAATATGAACCTGGACCACTTTCTGACACCAGACACAAAAATAAACTCAAAATGGATGAAAGACCTCAATGTAAGACAGGAAGCCATCAAAATCCTCAAGGAGAAAGCAGGCAAAAACCTCTTTGATCTTGCCCGCAGCAATTTCTTACTCAACACGTCTCTGGAGGCAAGGGAAACAAAAGCAAAAATGCACTACTGGGACCAAAATAAAAAGCTTCTGCACAGCGAAGGAAACAATCAGCAAAACTAAAAGGCAACCGACAGAATGGGAGAAGATATTTGCAAACGACATGTCAGAAATAAGGGTTAGTATCCAAACTCTATAAAGAACTTATCAAAGTCAACACCCAAAGAACAAATAATGCAGTGAAGAAATGGCCAGAAGACATGAATAGACACTTCTCCAAAGAAGACATCCAGATGGCCAACCAACACATGAAAAAATGCTCAATATCACTCATCATCGGGCAAATACAAATCAAAACCACAGTGAGATACCACCTCCCACCTGTCAGAATGGCTAACATCAGCAACTCAGGCAACAACGAGATGTTGGCGAGGATGTGGAGAAAGAGGATCCCTTTTGCATTGTTGGTGGGAATTCAAGCTGGCGCAGCCACTCCAGAAAACTGTATGGAGGTTCCTCAAAAAATTAAAAATAGAATTAGCCTATGACTCAGCAATAGCACTACTAGGCATTTATCCACAGGATACAGGTGTGCTGTTTCGAAGGGACACATGCACCCCCATGTTTATAGCAGCACCATCAACAATAGCCAAAGTATGGGAAGAGCCAAATGTCCATCGATGGATGAATGGATAAAGAAGATGTGGGATACATATACAATGGAGTATTACTCGGCGATCAAAAAGAATGAAATCTTGCCGTTTGCATCTACGTGGATGGAACTGGAGGTATTATGCTAAGTGAAATTAGTCAGAGAAAGACAAATATCATATGACTTCACTCATATGAGGACTTTAAGACACAGAACAGATGAACACAAGGGAAGGGAAGCAAAAGTAATATGAAAACAAGGAGGGGGACAAAACGTAAGAGACTCTTAAATAGGGAGAACAAACAGAGGGCTGCTGAAGGGGTTGTGGGAGGGGCTAAGTGGGTAAGGGGCATTAAGGAATCTACTCCTGAAATCATTGTTGCACGATATGCTAACTAACCTGGATGTAAATTTAAAAAATAAATAAATAATTTTTTAAGAAAAAGAAAGAGAACTCTATTCCTCTCTCGTGTCAAAAATCCAGGTCAGTGTCCTGGGCTGGTGTGCCACTCCATGGTGCTGGCTCCTTGTCTCTCACTGTGCAGCTGTATGTGGCTTAGGTGCATCTAGAAAGCACGGGTATGCTGAGGTACGAGGGGTATGCATCTCGGGAAAACACCGGTTTTAAAAATACGTATTTATTTTTGAGGGTGGAGCAGAGAAAGGAAGACAGAGGATTGGAAGCAGGCTCTGTGCTGACAGCAGACAGCGGACAGCGGAGAGCCCGACGCGGGGCTCAAACTCACGAACCATGAGATCACGACCCAAGCCAAAGTCGGACCCTTAACCAACTGAGCCACCCAGGTGCCCCAGTGGCCAACCACCATTATTAGTTGAGGATCTCATCCATGAAAGTAACACGCCATTTGACTTCACCCTGTCCGTCTATTCCCTTGAGAGGGACCCCCACCATCCTTGGCCATACGTTTTACAACCTGACTCAGGCTAGACTCAACTCTCCGTAAGCCAGGTGCACATCTCCCTGGGAATTTCTTGCCTCTCCTGCCAGCTGGATCTTGTGTTTTCTGTGTCCGTTGGCTAATATACCACAGGAGCTTAGAAAGCTCGAAGGTCACTGTGCAGCCCCTTCCAAGGGCATGTATGTACTCGCCCAGCCATATGTTTTTCTTGAACAATTTGCAAAGGCACATATGTCAACCGCAGAAAAAGTTCTCGCCCACGTCCCCTTCATCACGCTTCCCCTTAGGCAATGCAGGGCTGAGTAGCTGTGGACATTTTGGGATCTCGGTAAGGAAAAGCTGAATTGGAGATACATTTAATTGGGGTTTGATGAAAGGCACGTAACTAAGTCACAGTCACTTCCCCATACAGTTAAGTCATGACTTATACTCTCATGCAGCAGGGGCTTCCAGGAATATGCCCACCCACTTGGCTGACTCAAGGGGTGAGGTGACCAGAAGGGGTAAGGTCAGAGGTGGCGTCCTATTACTCACTTGTCCCAAGGTGCCCAACCAGCAGTACGTGGATGGTGCAGGAGGAGCCAAGTTTGACACGTACACAGCCAGAAACCCCTCTGCAGAACACTCTTCCAATTCCCAAAACCACAATTTTAAGCAGAATATTCAGTTCTTATCATCTTATCAAAAAACTAAAAGTTTTTCTTTCGGTCAGAAATAAATGGATTACGGCAGCACTTACAATGATAAGTGTACCATACTACTTTGTTCTCTGTATTTAACAGAAATCACACAAACATAATTTGTAAGAATTCCTGTATTCGTAGGGCACAGCAGTGTAGGGTTTCTATGAACAGTGAGTATTTCTATGTGAATTCAACCCAATAAATCAAGATGGCATCTTAGCTCATCTGGTGTATCTTGTCATGAAGTCTGGCAGTTCCTGAAGAAATTGCACACACATCAAGGAAGCAAAATCATTTGAAGAAACAAATGATATTGAGCTGTACCGATGAGTTAATAATAAAGATACCATATTTTGCTGGATCTTGTTCCCATTTTTTTTCAAGTTTGTAGTTTGTGGGTATTTCTTTCTTTGTTCTAAATAATAGTCATTTTTCACACCTGACTTTGTTTGTAACTCTGTATTTTTTTTCTTAAGGTTATTAAGTTCAGCCCACAAACCTGTATTGATTCCTATGATTTATGCACTTTTTAATTAAAAAAAATTTTTTTTAATATTTAGTTTTGGGGGAGAGAGACAGAGATAGAACATGAGCAGGGGAGGGGCAGAGAGAGGGGGAAACACAGAATCCGAAGCAGATTCCAGGCTCTGAGCTGTCAGCACAGTGCCTGATGTGGGGCTTGAACTCACATACCCCAAGATCGTGATCTGAGCCAAAGTCGGATGCTTAGCCAACTGAGCCACCCAGGTGCCCCTGCATTTCTTCTTTTAATGGAACACATCCTCCAGTATTTTCCTGGCAATACGTGTGTGGGAAGGGATGCCTGGCTGGCTCGGTTGGTAAAGTGTGAGACTCTTGATCTCAGGGTTGTGAGTTGGAGCCCCACATTGGATATAGGGATTACTTAAAAGTAACAAAATCTTTTTTTTTAATTTTTTAATGTTTATTTATTTTTGAGAGAGAGAGAGAAACAGAGTATGAGCATGGGAGGGGCAGAGAGAGAGGGAGACACAGAATCTGAAGCAGACTCCAGGCTCTGAGCTGTCAGCATAGAGCCTGACACAGGGCTCAAACTCACGAACCACAAGATCATGACCTGAGCCAAAGTCAGAGGCTTAACCAACTGAGCCACCCAGGCACCCCCAAAAATAACAAACTCTTAAAAAAAAGTGTGGGAGTTTGATGTTTGGAATTATTTGTTTGTTTGTTTGTTTTACTTGTCTTGGATCTTGGATCTAGAAGTGCCCCTTTTCTACCTTATACTCAATTGGTAGTGTAGCTGGGTATAGAATTCTTGATTGGAAGTTATTAAGCCTTCAGCATTTGGAAGGTATTGCTTCACTATCTTCTAGCTTCCAGGGCTGTTGTTGAGAAATCCAAACCCATTTTGATTTCTGTTCCTTTGCATGAGACCAATTTCTTGCCTCTGGAAACTATAGACTCTTCTTTGTTCATAGGTTTCTATGCCTTGATGTGACCTATTTTATCCATCGTGCTGGACACTCCATGAGTCTTTAAATCTGAAACTCATATCATACAGGTTTGGGGGATTTCTTGAATTATATCACTGATGATGCTTTCTCTGTTTCATTTGCTCTCTCTCTGAGAAGAGAGGGCATTATTATTATTTGAGAAATTATTCAGATGTTGCATCTCCTATACTGGATCTCTGATTTCTCAACTTTTCTATTTTTTCTCTTTGTCCTTTTGCTTTACTTTCTGGGAAGTCTTCCAACCCTTCTATTTATTTGTTAATATCAACTATCTTTTTTTTTTTTAATTTCCAAAAACTCTTTTGTGGCTCCCTGAATCTTCATGTTTTATAACATCCCGTTCCTGTTTCACAGACATAATGTTGTCTGCTATCTCTTTAAGGAATTTAGTAATTGTTTTTGTTCTGCTTTGTTTTGCTTTCTTCTCCTTATATAGTCTCTTTCCTCCAAGTTGTTTTTTTGTGTTTAGCTAGTTGGTTGATTCTGCGTCTATCATGTTAGAAGCTCTCCTCAGATGTCTTGAAATCCTAATTGTCTAGTCATATTTAAAAGAGATTAAAAAGCTGAGTTGGTGGAGGTTATCAACTGGGAGCCTCATAATCGTGCTCTGGTTATTCTGTTGATGGGGACGAATGTCCCCATCTTTAGCTCTTTCCTCTTGGGCTGGTCAGATTGCAGGGAAGGGGCAGAGAAAGAGGGAGACACAGAATCCGAAGCAGGCTCCGGGCTCTGAGCTATCAGCACAGAGCCCCATGTGGGGCTTGAACCCATGAACCGTGAGATCATGACCTGAGCTGGAGTTGGATGCTTAAACAACTGAGCCACCCAGGCGCCCCAGGAACAGTCTATTTTATTATTTTTTATTTTTTTTAATTTTTTTAACGTTTATTTTAGTTTTGAGACAGAGAGAGACAAAGCATGAATGGGGGAAGGTCAGAGAGAGAGGGAGACACAGAATCTGAAACAGGCTCCAGTCTCTGAGCAGTCAGCACAGAGCCCGACACGGGGCTCGAACTCACAGACCGTGAGATCATGACCTGAGCCGAAGTCGGACGCTTAACCAACTGAGCCACCCAGGCACCCCAGGAACAGTCTATTTTAAAACTCACCCTTCCATCTGTCATTTTTCTCTGGCAACAGACAGTAGCTGCCTGCATTTCTTTCCAGCTCAGAAATAACCTTTTAAAACAGACTCCTTCCATCCAGCACATTTGTAAGACAAAACATTTCCATACCTTGACAATGCTTTGCTCACCTTCCGCTCCAAGAACCAACACATGACATCAGGACATATTGACTTCCACTATGTAGTTAGGTTGTCACGCAAAGGATACAGAAATGCCTCCCTACTTTCTTCATCTCTGTCTCCTTGCCACCACCGTTGCCTCTGTCTGGGACCATCACCGATCCTTCACATCTGAGAATTTCTGACATCATTTACAGAAAGTCGGTGTCACTATCCCAGGGAAGACAGTTTAACAAACTTTAAAGAAAGAAGACAGTAACGACATAACTGTTCCTTAGGCTTAAACTTGTCAAGCAACAATTCTGATATTTTGAGTTCAACACACTGCCATTCCAATATTTATTATTATTATTATTATTATTATTATTATTATCATTATTATATATGGGAGACAATGGTGCTATGGATGCTAGGAAAAGATGTTGGGGTATACATCCCTGCTTAGAATCAGGACACCAGACAAAATCTGCTTTCACTCTCTGGGTCAGCGTAAACATTTTAAAAGGTTGCTGAGATTTTTCTCAAGATTTCTTCTTCTTGATGGAGTGTCCTCACTCATTCACTGGGGGAGACCCAAGAGCCTCCCTACTTTTCTCGTCTTCCTCCCTCCCTCTAAGCCTCAGTTTCCCCACCTGTCTGCCTGATGAGGGAAGTGAACCAGAGGATAAGCTCTGAGGTCCCCACGAGCTCACAGTCCAGGCCCTTCTGGGAGGGGAAAGGTTGGGTCATGCCCTCAGTCTGGACGTCTCTGCCTCCCCCCGTGGACTGTGGGTTCCCGAGGGCTCCTATGGGCTCTTTTCATCCGTGAAGACACAGAAAAGGAAGGGCAGGAAGCTCCTAAGCGATGACTTCTCAGCCCGTTCACAAGGAGAGTAGGGGTTGCAGGGGAAGAAGTTAGACAGAAGTTGGGGCCAGACAGCAGGCTGATGCTTTCGCATGTAATCGGGTTTCTGACCCAGCCCGCCTTAGCTGTTCTGGGTGACCTTGGCCCAGCCTCCGGCAGCCCACAGGCACAGGTAGCCCATGGAGTCATTTTGGTGAACCCCTACTGCCGGCTGAGAGCCCCTGAACTGTCTACTGCTTTTCTCTGTGGCCCTAGACTTGGTGTGTAGCCTACAGGTGGAAGGGAGAACCTACAGGACCTCGAAAGCCCGACACAGGACGCACACAGGCAGCTGGGAGGAGGCAAGGAGCCCAGCGCCATCGCCTTTTACTGCCCAAAGACTGGCTTGAATGCTTCATGCCCAGGTCACACATTTACTGCTCCACACTGTCTCCTCTTGGCCCTTTCCAGCCTCATGCATTCATGCACCCATTCATGCATTCTTCAAAGCAGCTCCGTTTGTAGAAAACCCTTCCTGTGCTGTCGAATCCTGCCTCTGTAGATGACTAACTGCCTTTGGGCAGGTAGCAGAACTCAGCAGTCGGCCTCATGTGCAACGAGGACGGGGGTGCTGCGAGCATTAGACCCCGTGCAGGTGAAGAGCCCGAGGCTGCAGAGTCGCAGTTCTGCAAACGGGCACGGCGGACCGGCTTTAAAGTCTTGAGAGCCCAAAGCAGGCAGGAGAGGAGCGAGCCCACGAGAAACCAGGGCTTGGGTGACGCACAAATAGGATTCCCGTGCAAAACAGGGCTCACAAGGGCCTCCCTGTCGCCTGGACAGTGAAAGGAAAGCGGATCGGCTTCTCCAAAGGCGACCTTTGTGCCTGTAGGCACAAAGACTTGAGCACTCTCGGCCTTGGGAGGAAAGACTAGCGCGGGAAAGTGGCAACAAGTCCCGGCACCCTGGGAGGGAGAGGCGGGCGGCTGCGGCAGGAAGGGGAGGAGGAGGAGACAGAGGAGGGGACAGGCCGGCCCAACTCGTGCTCGCCCGCGCAGGGCGGAGCCCGGGCTCGCCCGCCCGCAGGTGAGCTAGCCGGGGAGGAGCCGGTGCCAGGCTCAGGCGCCCGCGGCCGCCGCTCCGAGCCACTGGCCACAGCCGCTTCCCCCGCCGAGGCGGAGGCGCCCCGGAGCCATGGCCGGCCAGACCCGCGGGGCCACAATCGCACTGCTGGGGGTCCTGCTGCTCGCCGCCGTGCGCCCGGGAGCTGGTGAGTGCGGTGCGCGGGAGCGGGTGTAGCTGGGCGGTGGAAGCGGCCGGAGAGCGGGCGCCCGGCGGAGCGTGCGGGGGGCGCAGAAGGAAGCAAGGTGCGGGGGATGCTGAGCCGGGGTGGGGGCGACACAGTCGGGATGCATGGACGGCGCGGGGTCCCCGGGACCGCCCGGCGCCTGGGCGCGCCGCGTCGGGCAAAGTGGCCGTGCCCTCCTGGATTTCGAGCGACCTCGCCCTGGGCGCAGGCCGCGGCACATGGGAGTGTCCCCGAGCGGGGAGCCCGGCGGTCGCGGGGATGAGCCCGGCGCCGACGGCTCAGGAAGAGAAAAGCGCGCGCCCCAGCTGAGGCCCGGGGACCTGCCGCGCATCGGGGGCTTTACCTGAGTGCTTGGGGGGCGCCGGGGCTGGCCGTGGGGAGGGAGCTTTCCTCTCTCGGCCCACCCTCTACCTCCTCATCTGGGGCTGGAAGAAGGGGCAAGAAAACAGCGGTTTGGCCCCGGTAGCGCACGGGATCACCCTTTTCCCGGTCCGCACGCCCCATTTTAGCGCTCTCGAAGTTCCGGAAAATTAATTTGAAAATGGAAGCGCCAGGCTGGAGAAGGGTCCCGGCGTTCTTGCCACGGGGGCGGTGAGCTCCCGCCCCTCGTGCCTCAGGGTAGTGTTTGTACTTTGACCCCGCGAGGGGGTCGGCGAGGGGACGTTCGGGAGAGGTGTGTGAATTTCCAGTTGATTCCGTTGTGCGCTGAGACCGCCGCCTCCCCGCTGCGGGTGCGCGCTCCTGTGCCTGCGGGCTCTGGAAGTAGATCGAAACGTAGAAATAACCGGGGTTCTTCGTGTAAGAACTTGATTCGAAGCCTTTCCTGAGGCTAGCCCAGGTTTTGTGATTTCTAAAGAGTTATCCGGGAGGCGAGTGGGGTCTTGGATTATTCTTTGGTGCCCCTAAGGGGGCGTTTGTATTCGGCGGGTAGGTAGATTAGGGTAAATTAAGTTCAGGAATAAAACGAAGCGGGCGTGGTGGACTTTGGCGTTCTGGCAACTGCCGTCATTGCAAACCTACAGGAAAGCTTCCTGGTTCCTTTCTCCAACGGCATCAGGTGACATATTACTTACTGTACATTCCCTAGACCATTTTAAGACCACATTTAAAGCCTTGTGCCCGTATGCATATCTCTTGTAATACAAATTTACCGGAAGACTGCATTTTCAAGATTTCCTTTGAAGAAAAAAAAAATCCGTCTAAGAATAAAGAGTGATTTTGCAGGTGAAAATGCGTGTAAATGTGTGTGAGAGAAAAATGTGTGCCCATCACACTTGGGAGCTGTACTGAAACTCGGAATTGTCTGAGGTGTTTCCGGTTGTCTGTGATAACCAGGAGTCCCCCAGTAAGAATATGGTGTAAATCAAGGCATTACCAATGCCAAGGATGACAGGCCGGCCTGAACGGGCCTCTGTTAACTGATTTCTCCCTTTGGCCTGGAGACGCTGCCACTTTGGCCTACAGCACTGTCGCTTTCTTCTAGGAAGTTGTTGACTGTCGGAGCGAGCTCTCATGGTTCAGGTATCAATACGGGGAAGCCTAGGGACTTCCCACCTCACTTTCCAAAATCTTCCTGTGGTCTCCGGGATTGGCTGTGTGTGGCCACCTCCCTGGCCTGAACTGGGGGCTGCGTCTTGGAGGTTGGAGCCGTTTCAGAGGACGGCCGCTTTGCCTGACGTCTTGGGGTTGGCCTAACAGGTAGGGGTCTTTGAGAAGTTCCTGGAGCCTGTCCAGAGAAGATGGAAAAAGCCGGAGAGCCCGGCACAGTGGGTTTGTTTTTTAAATCCCTGAGCTCTCTTAATGAAGACGGCCTAGTGAACATGAATGAAGCTGGTGTCCCTGCAGAACTGAACTGCAAAGGGAAAGTTAATGTCTTGGTGTGATGTGTTGGGGTGAGTGTGGTGTAACGCCCCGCTCCCCCACTTCCAAGAGTGAAGGACTGGTTAAGTTGGAATCCGAACCGTGGTAAAAACCTCGACTTCCTGGCTTTTGAAGAATTGCTGAGTGGGGCTCCTGGGCGGCTCGGTTTTTTGAGCCTCCGACTCCGGCTCCGGTCATGATCTCGCGGTTCACGAGTTCAAGGCCCCCGCGTCGGGCTCTGTGCTGACAGCTCGGAGCCTGGAGCCTGCTTCGGATTCTGTGTCTCCTTCTCTCTCTGCCCCTCCCCCACTTGCATTCCGTCTCTCTGAAACATAAACAAACATTAAAAAAAAATTTTTTTTTAAAAAGAGAGAATTGCTGAGATACCAGAGTCTGGGTTCGGTGACCCCATTCTTGCCGCCATCGTGTTTCACCAGAAATGTGAGCAAGCATCAAATGATGTGTTCGCTGACCCCGGATGAGTCTGCGTCTTCGTCATTCTTTGGATTCAAATGAGCAGCTGGTAGCTGTTGTCTGGAATGTGTAACTGGCAGGAGTGATGAGTCTCCCTCACCCCCACAGATTTTCGTGGTTCAGGGTCAGAGAGGGCCACTCTGCTGACCCGGAGGATGTGCTCTGATGCTGGCCCGTCAGCCTCAGGGTTCACCTCAGATGCTGCCATTTTGTCTGTGAAGAACGAACCCTGCCCCCCTCCACGCTCTTCTGGGGGGTTCTCCCGGGCTATCAACGTAGGAGAAGAAGGTCGAAAGCAGCAATTAAAATATCTCACGTAGTATATAGTTGCTGTAGAAAAATTGGTAATAAATATAACCAAAATGAAAAAAAAAAAAATAATCTGTAAGCAAAGCACATTGGTCACTTTGGTACAGTCTTATCGTGTGCGTGTGTGCGCCCAAAACCAGACCTGGGACCATCCATCGTATGGCTTTAACCAGCCCCCCACAGGTGGACATTTAGGCGGCTTCCCACTTTTCCTGCCAAAAAAAACAGAACGTGTCCAACAGTAGGGGACCGACCGCCTGTGTCCATTTTGATAGGTCTGTTCAGTGAAAAGACATCGAAAGTGACGTGGTGCGGATTCTATAATGACATCAGATGATGTCGTCTCTGTGTTGCCGAGGTTATAAAATAGAAGCTGGATTGTCCCATTTTGATGTATCCGAGCATGAGTTCTTGCCGGCTATATCGCTCTGCACACTTCCTTGACGATCCTGTCCGACTGAAACTCTGGGAATAGAATTGCTGGCATGGAGAGTAGAGAAAATGCTCAGGCTTTGGAGACATCCCGCCTTGTGGCCCTCTGGAGAGCTCGTCCTGTGGTCCTGGTGTACGTTCGGGCCGGCGTGTGCCAGTCCCTGGTTCCCACACTATCAGGCCATCCTCATAGATGTCAGTGACATCTATGGAAGAAGAAGCCTTTTCCTCCCTCTAGTGCAGCAAGCTGGGTCTGAACAGTGTTGGTGGATGTTCAAGAATCTTAGGAGCACCCCAGCTAAGCGATTATGTTGCTGAAACACACACACACACACACACACACACACACACACAACAGAATGGAGCCCCTTGACTTATAACACAAGCTTCACCTGCGGGTTTGGACGGGGGCGAGGGTGGGGTTTGCTGGTCAGGATTCATGATTGTGGTCAAGGTGGATGGGGCAGCGGGGGAGGTCAGGACCCCTGCTAGGGAAGACCCATGGCTAAGGCTGTCCACCTGAGTGATGAAGAACAGTTCATACCCTTTAATTATCATTCTAAGTGATAAAAATTCTCCCACAAATTATTTCAAACCACTTCCTACAGCCTTGTAATTAGCCCGTCACCTTCTCCCAGGCAGCTGGCAACGTTCTAGACAATCGGGCCGGGAGAGCCAGGTTTCCTACCTCACCCCTTTGTAGCCTTGAGTTTGTATTTCAGGACATCATTTTTAAAAATCACTAACCACTGCTTGTAATAGCGAACACGTACTGCTCTGCGGCAGCCGCCCTTCTGAGTGTTTTATGTGCAAGCATCTCCCGTTTACCGTCAGTGATGTTTTCTTTAAAACCACACGTGCTGCACAAACACACTAACCGATGCCCTGCGTCTCATGATTTCACACGGGAGACATGGTAACAACCCCAACCCCCATTTGGAAATATGGCATTTCCAAAAGCCATATATATACAGGGGAACCTGGGGGGCTCAGTCAGTTAAGCATCCGGCTTCGGCTCAGGTCATGATCTCGCAGTTCATGAGTTCGAGCCCCCCCATCGGGCTCTGTGCTGACAGCTCAGAGCCTGGAGCCTGCTTTGGGTTCTGTGTCTTCCTCGCTCTCTGCCCCTCCCCTGCTCACACTCTCTCTCTCTCAAAAAATAAACATGAAAAAAATTTTTTTAATGTTTAAAACAAAACACTGAGTGTTCTGTTCATATTTGTTCTGCGGATGTGTATGTGCTTTTAATACTCAGTTTAAAGACTGTGCTTCGAAACACCTGTACATGGTAACAAAAATTCCAGTTGTACAAAAGGGTACGTGGGAAGAAGTATGTCCCCTTCCACCTCTGACCCCGGGGTTTCGCCCAGAAGCAGCCACGGTTTCTTGTGCATTGTTCCTGAGCAATTCTATGCAAGCACAACCTCATAAATGTGCATACATCCCTTCTTTACACAGCCAGACCATAACCATGGTATATGGTATGGGATGTGTCTCATATGCTTCTGGAGTTTGCTCACTTAGCAATCCATCTTGTTGCATATCAGAACATATGGGGGCTGCCATTCTTTTTGACGGCCACGTAATATTCCTGGCCGTGGGCATGCCATGTGGTGTCACCAGCCTCTTACTGCTGGGTTGTTTCCAGTCTTTTGTTTTTAATTTTTTTTTTAATGTTTATTTATTTTTGAGAGAGAGAGAGAGACAGACAGAGCATGAGTCGGGGAGGGGCAGAGAGAGAGGGACACACAGAATCCGAAGCAGGCTCCAGGCTCCGAGCTGTCAGCACAGAGCCCGATGCGGGGCTCGAACTCACGGACCGTGAGATCATGACCTGAGCCGAAGTCGGACGCTCAACCGACTGAGCCACCCAGACGCCCCCAGTCTTTTGTGTTTATAGAGAGTTTCAGTTGCCATATTTGCAGTTGTCTTTTTTAGGAATATAGACCAGTGTGTCTGTGGGTGCACTCCCCGGAGGAGGGAATTCCTGGGTCAAAGAGTTTGTACAGAAAGTGTCCGGGAACAAATGGAGGAAAGTGAGTCACAGAAGTGAGGCAACTCCCCCAAGGTCACAACTAATAAGCGGGGGTGCCATCCGTGAACTTGGGCAGACTCATTTCAGAGCCCAGGCTCTGTCCCTCCCCGCACTGCCGTTTTCTCCTTCCTTCTTTCCTTCCTTCCCTCCTTCCTTCCTTCCTTCCTTCCTTTCTTCCTTCCTTCCTTCCAGGTGAAACTAACCCTAAGTTTTACTAAGAGAAACGGTTTGAACTTCCTTTTAAATATTGACTTTGGATGACGTGCTCAAGAAGACTTGAGGACAGGCATGGGCCCTGGGAGCTCCTCCCAGGTCTACGTCGAGTTGCACTGCGTCACGTTCGTTCTCGCTGACTTTGACATTGGCGAGTCTAGCGGCGGCAGGTGTAAGACTAAGCCGCAAACCCAACCGTGTGCGATGGCTCACACACGACAGGTGTTTATTTCTTGCTCAGATGAGACCCCAAACAGGGGACCTCCTCCAAGCAGTGATGAGGACCCAGGGTCCTTTGACTTCCTGTCTCTGCCGCCTTCAGCATGTGTCCTGTCCTCCGTGCTCATCCACGTCACGCTGACGGAAGGAAGAAGAGTGCAGAGGGGCTCCCGTGGGAGTCTTGACGCCTGAGCACGGAAGCCGTTTCACATCCGTTGTGTGGCCGTTCTCTTGTCTCCAGATCAGTGGCCTGGCCCCATCCCAGTGGAAGGGAGACCGGAATGTCGTCTCGATGGGACCCCGGAAGAAGTTAGCGTTGTCCAGTTGGCAAGACCGTGGGCAAAGTGGGGAGAGCACCCCACTTAAGAGTGAGGACGCGTGGCTGTAACCTCAAGTCTTATCGACAGCGAGCTTTATGACTTGGGAGAGTCGCCTCGCCTCTCTGGGCCTCGCTTTTCCGGTCTTTGACATAGGGGCTTGGACCATGCAGAGGAAGTACCAGCCCTAATCTTTTCTGCCGAAGCTGATCTGTGGACCTGCTGGAGACCCCTGAGCTGAGGGAACAGCTCAGGCAGGTTCGGATCCAACCCCCGTGAAGTTTCTGGCTAGAACTGTGCCTGGCACATAGCTAGCATTGAATAAATTGCGTGTGGGTGAACAGATAGGTACTCCGGGTCAACCATCAAAGCGAGTCTTTTTAGGAGGGAATGAGCACAGAGGAGTTAGAGGACTTCTGGGGCACCCGGGTGGCCCGGTCGGTTGGGTGTCCGACGTCGGCTCGGGTCATGATCTCACGGTTCGTGAGATCAAGCCCCGTGTCGGGCTCTGTGCTGACAGACATAATCTCTGCTTCAGGTTCTGTGTCTCCCTCTCTCTCTGCCCTTCCCCCGCTCACTCTGTCTCTCTCGTGCGCTCTCTCAAAAATAAATAAAAAACATTAAAAAAAATTTTTAAAGAAGTTAGATGACTTCTTCAAGTCGCACTGTTGGAAGGGGCTGAGGACCAGAAGTGCTAACTCCCAGATCTTCTGGCTCCAGCTCTGATGCGAATCAGACAGAAGAAGAAGAGGAGGGAAGCTGGGTCCTGGAAAGTAGAAAAAAGAGAATGTGGATGGGCAGAGGGAACCACAGCTCTCTGTGTCCCTGCAGGGGGTGGGGGAGACCTCCCTGGTATCCGGCCGGAGTCTCTACCTCAGGCCAGGACCTGGGGTCTTCACTAAGTCTCTGCTGGTCCCCCAAAAACGTGTGCTCAGGAGGCAGTGGATGGGGGTGTGGGTGGGTCCGCAGGAATGCAATCCCGCTTCTGGAAACCTTCAAGGGAATCGCCAGGAAACGACGAGGACTTGCTTGTGATACAATGAAGGAAGCAGGGAGTAAAGTCATGTGTGTGCAGGGCGACTCGTGTCAGCTTGCTGTCCTTCTGTCTGTATCTCATAGGAGCTCAGGAAAAAAGACGGGAAGGACGCCCCACCAAAAGGGTCTGGCCTCTTGGGGTGGCTCAGCAGAGTCCTCTTGTACAAAGGACAGTTCGTCGGTAGCAGTAAGGACGGTGACAAGGACTCCATGTTATCCCACGTGTTCTCCCCATTTGACCCACCATTGCCCCACCGTCTCCTAACCGGGTTGGTTGGGTTTGGTTTTCTCTACATTGTGATGCTGAATTTGCAAGAGAAGGCAATAGAGTATCAGAATTGACCCTCACTTCACAAACTTGTAGGAAATTAGAAGCTCTTTCTTCGGGTACTGGACTTAAAAAATAATATGCACGTCTCAGTTCTCTCCCGAGTGGAGCCCAAGACAAGGGCACCACTGGAAACCTCTCTGGTCTGACTTTGCCAGGGAGGGGCCGCCCTCTTGGACCAGCTGTCCATCCTGCCAGATGGACACACAGCTCACGACCCTGAGGCCATTAAACACCTCGCTGCAACGTGTGAACGTGTATAAGTAATAAATTTGGAAACATCTTGCCAGAATAAATTAAAACTGTCCCATAAGCACAGATGATATAGCTTTCTTTTTTTTTTTTAATTTGCTTTTTTAATGATTATTTTTGAGAAAGAGAGAGACAGCCAGAGCACAAGCGGGAGGAGGGGCAGAGAGAGAGGGAGACACAGAATGGGAAGCAGGCTCCAGGCTCCGAGCTGTCAGCACAGAGCCCGACGTGGGGCTCGAACTCACGAACCGCGAGATCGTGACCTGAGCCGAAGTCGGACGCTCGACCGACGGAGCCACCCAGGCGCCCCAGCGTAGCTTTCTTGAAGTTTTAAGTGAAGTGCGGATACTTCTGATCCTCGGTGACAGAAGATCAGAGGCTTCGGGGTGTCCTGATTCCACCACCTGCTAGCTAGACAACTTGCGCTGGTCACTTAGCCTCCCTAGGACTAAGTCCTCAGTTCCAAACGAGGACACCGCAGCACCTCGTGGGTGGGTCGAATGGAATCACGGCTGTAAACCACTCAGCACTAAGGTCGGGCCTGAAACGCATTCCTCGGTGAAGGAGAATTGCCATTTTCTTCGATAACTTGAGCTGAGCCCAGGAAGAACTTGGAGTTTTGCAGCAGCAGGCAGTCTGGACCAAACTGCCAGGGCAGAGTCTGCCCTGGTCGCTCGTGGGAGACAATTGACATTGTTCTCGGGCTTCTGCTACCACACAGTGCTTTGGATACTCTCCCGGTGCAGTTGACTTTGGGCACGTGTGAAGACATCTTGGGAGAAGCTCCTAGAAGAGAAGCCGCTGGATTAAAAACCGCAAGAAGTTGGGGCACCAGGGTGGCTTAGTGGGGGAAGCATCCAACTCCTGATTTCGGCTCAGGTCGTGAGCCAGTTGTGAGATCGAGCCCGACGTTGAGTGTAAAGCCTGCTTGGGATTCTCTCTCTCTCTCTCTCTCTCTCTCTCTCTCACTCTCTCTGCCTCTCCCCCACTCATTCTCTCTCTCTCTCTGTCTCTCAAAATAAATAAGCATTTTTTTTAAACTGCAAGAAGTTGTCCTCAATGATACAAGTTTTTAAAAATTGTTTGCAAGTGAACACAGACACGCATGCACGCACACACACACACACACACACTTCCTGTTAACCAGGGAACTGACCAGACCAGTTTTCTATAACTTCAATGCCAGGCCCAATTATTCTGAGACATGAATGTGAACACCCCAGGAGGCTTCTGAGGATTACAGCTGTTCTCATGAGCAGGTGTCATACTCCAAGACTGGGCTGGAGGGTGCTAGGCCGCAAAAGCCCAGTTGGACCCCTGCCTTTAATCCTCTCCGAGAGATGGAGGATTGCTCAACTGGCCCAGAAGTTGCTGACAATCTTATCAGGCACTTCAGCCTTGGGCTATAAACCTGTCGGGAGCAAGTTCTCAACTTGTCAGAACACAGAAGATGTTTTTCAAATTGCGAACGGTGCTGGGTCGTCTTGCAGAAGCCCGTCACAACCCAGTGTAGCCGAACCCCTGGCATTAACATCTCCCAGCCTCCCTGGTCTCTCCCCGTGTGGGGAGTACAGCCCGAGTCGTGACCAGGAACCCGGGACCCGGGGAAGGGGTACCCCACCAGCGCCTTGAAACCCTAGATAAGCATGGTTTGCTCCTTGTGCCGGTGGTTGGAGACTGGAAACAACCCAAACATCCATCATTAGAAGCCTGGTTAAATAAATGATGGCACATCCCAGCAGTGGATGCTACGCAGCCATATAAGGCCACTGGGTAGCTCTTGGTGTACGGATGGGGGGTGACCCCCAAGATATATTATGGAGAGGAAAACATACGGTTCAGAACAGTGAATAAAGCATGTTGCCTTTTGGCAAAAGGAAATGAAATAAAATAAAATAGGGGTGGCATATAGATACACACTTGCGTATTCACAGATTTCCTGTACAAGGACACGCAAACCGGTGTCAGGGGTTGCCCCTGGCAAGAACACCAGGTTCAAGATAAGAGTGAGACTTTTTAGCGGTCAAAACTCATTTTTGTTTTTTGGGTTTTTTTGTTTTTTTTTTTTGCCTTGTGCTTCGTGTGTTATTTAATCTAAATGTAAACCATATTTTTCAGCTTTACGAAGACACACAGAGGCACCTGAGTGGCTCAGTCAGCTAAGGGTCCAACTCTTGGTTTAGGTTGTGATCTCACCGTTCATGAGTTCGAGCCCTGCATCAGGCCCTGGGCTGACAGCTCAGAGGCTGGAGCCTGCTTCGGATTCTGTATCTCCCTCTCTCTGCGGCCCCCACTGCCGGCCACCGCACCCCTGCTCATGCTCTGTCTCTCTCTGTCTCTCAAAAATAAACATTAAAAAAATTGAAATTAAAAAAGTAGTTTTAAATTAAGAAAACATCCAAAGGCAGGTACGGGTATAGCATTCAATAGTAATGCTTTGTGAAAACAAAGAAATCATGAATGTAGATACTGTCTTCAAAAAGTCTGCAGTTGCTTCCTGCAGGAATTGGGTTGTGTAGAAATATTAAGTCACTAGAATTGGGGAACTGATGACCAAAGCTGCCTTCTCCACTTGGAGCGACATTTCTGGAAGAGGAAATTGCTACGCTTCCCTCCTGTCTGCTTTTAGAGCATAGCACTGAGCAGGCCTGGAGAATTTGATTTCTGCCTAGAAAATCTTTGAAAGTTCCAGTCTAATCTTAGGCCATTTGGTAATAAACCCCATCCATCCACAGATCTTGGAGGCCCCCTATGCTAGACGGTGGACATTCAGAGGTAGGAACCACCAGTCCCTCGCTCTCCAGGGACTCATCATGCAGAAGGGATTCAAACATGGGAATAGGGGCTACAAATTGGTGGCCTAGAGGTCTTGGCCCAGTTCTGTTGGATGTGTTTTGGAAAAAAAGCTGACTTACAAAGTATTCAGTAAAGCACGCACCCTCTGTTGCAACAAAGACACCGTGTTGGCTTTTCTTGTTTACGTTGCTTGCCTGGGTCCCCGAAAGCAGGAGTCTGAGACACTGTCCAATGTGATAACTACTCTTCAAAGACATATATGTATAAAAACCACAGTAAAGGTACGGGATGGAGAATAGCTTTCAAAGACAGGAAAAGAGAAAGCAGAGGACAAGGTGTCTGAGGTCTGTGGGCCATCACAGGAAACCATGAGGCTGGCCCTGGAGTGAAAGTGTGGCTCTGTCATTCGTTACCAGTAATCCCACTGTGTTGTCCTGGTATTTCGAGAGCATTCTGCCACCATCTCCGAAAAGGACAACTTGCTACGCGAGCCACTATCTGGAAAACACTATCCTTCAACACGCAGATGGCCGAGAGACACATGAAACGATGCTCAACATCACTCATCATCAGGGGAATGCAAGTCAAAGCTACAGCGAGATACTGCCTCACACCTGTCAGAATGGCTAAAAGCAATGACACAAGAAACAACAGGTGTTGGCGAGGATGCAGGGAAAGGGGAATCCTTCTGCACTGCTGGTGGGAATGCAAACTGGTGCAGCCACTCTGGAAAACAGTGTGGAGGTTCCTCAAAAAGTTAAAAACAGAGCTACCCTGTGATGAAGCAATCACATTGCTAGGTCTTCACCCAGAGAATACAAAAATACTAATTCCAAGGGATACACGCACCCCGAGGTTTAGAGCAGCATTATCTACAACAGTCAGAGTATGGAAACAGCCCGGGTGCTCGTCGATTGATGAATAGATAAAGATGGGGTGTATATATACAATGGAATATTACTCAGTCATGAGAGGAAAGAATGAAATCTTGACATTAGCAATGGCGTGGATGGAGCTAGAGAGTATCATGCTAAACAAAATAAGTTAGGCAGAGAAAGACAAATACTGTAGGATTTGACTCATATGTGGAATTTAAGAAACCAAACAAATGAGCAAAGGGGAAAAAAGAGAGAGGCAAACCAAGAAACGGACCCTTAACTACAGACAACACACTAATGGCGACCAAAAGAGAGGTGGATGGGGGGGGTGGGGGGACAAGCGATGGATATTAAGGAGTGCCCTTGCGGGGCGCCTGGGTGGCTCAGTCGGTTGAGCATCCGACTTCGGCTCAGGTCATGATCTCGCGGTCCGTGAGTTCGAGCCCCGCGTCGGGCTCTGTGCTGACAGCTCGGAGCCTGCTTCCGATTCTGTGTCTCCCTCTCTCTCTGCCCCTCCCCTGCTCATGCTCTGTCTCTCTCTGTCTCAAAAATAAATAAAACATTTTTTAAAAAGGAATGCATTTGCTGTGATGAGCACCGGCTGTTGTATAGAATGGTTGAATCACTACGTTGTACACTTGAAACTAATATTACACTGTATGTTAACTCACTGGAATTTATCCATTTTTTTCAGTTTATTTATTTATTTATTTTGAGGGGGGAGCGGGAGGGGCAGAGAGAGGTGGGAGAGAGAGAGAGAGAGAGAGAATCCCAAGCAGGCTCCGCTCTGTCAGTGCAGAGTCCGCTGACGCAGGGCTTGACGTCACGACCGTGAGATCGTGACCTGAGCTGAAATCAAGAGTCAGACACTTAACCAACTGAGCCACCCAGGCACCCCTGGAATTTATTTTTTTTAATGTTTGTGTATTTTTGAGAGAGAGAGAATGCACGCGTGCAGGCTGGGGAGAGACAGACAATCCAAAGCAGGCTCCGTGCTGTCAGCACGGAGCCTGGATGCGGGGCTCAGACTCACGACCCGTGAGATTGTGACCTGAGCCGAAATCAAATGCCTAACCGGCCGAGCCACCCAGGCGGCCCGGTTAACTAACTGGAATTTAAATTAAAACTGTAAAAAAAAGAGTGATCCTTCAAAGTGTGATTTACAACTGGAGACCAGCTATAGGAGCAAAACCGAATGCAGTTAAATGAAGATTAAATGCCTCATCGCTCTGGGATTTTATCTGGATTTGTTCCCATCCCCCCCCCCCCCTTCCTTCCTTCCTTGGAAATAGCACTTAGCAGTAGGACCAACTCCAGATGTAAGGAATATGGTTCACGAAAAGGGAAGTGCTCTGAACCACAGTCTCTCCCTCCCTTTCAGTGCTAACCATCTGCCTCTTTTCTTCCATCTGCCGACACGATGTGCTTGGGAACCAGGCTCCTCAAAAGCCTCATCTCAACATTCATGGTCCTTCGACCTTGTTTTTTACGTCCCTGAATTTTTAGCATAATTGTCTTGAGATCGCTGGCTAGTCCCCTACTGGCCAATATGACCATCCTTGTTGATCTAACTCTTTGCGTGATGGCGGGGCCCCTATAATATCCATTCTTCTTGATTTAAGACCTTCCGTGCCAATATCTTCCATACCATCCGTCCTCATGGACATAACACCTTCCGTAGCAACAGTTCGTGTTGGTATAGCACCTTCCGTAACGACCTTCGTCGTTGGTGAGACACCTTCGGTGGTGGTTGACCTTGGTGACACAACACCTTCCAGAATCACCATCCTCTGATGTAACGTATTCCAGAATGTTCCTCCCTGTGGACGTAACACCTCCTGCACTAGCCCCCGTTGGGGAGGAAAGCACGCGTCTGCCTGGCCCCAAAGATTTCCTGCAGCGTGCAGCCTTTCTTTGCTGGCCAGTTTCACCCTGGCCTTACCCGGCCTACCAGAGGAATCACTTCATTGACCTGGCCCGTAGCCGTTTGAGAGACCTTCATTCAGAGACTTATTCTTCAAGTCAGGCTGTGTGGATTGCTCTGCACCAGGGCAGAGGGCAGGGTGGATATTCAGAGCGGGTGTCGGAAAAGCAAACACTCACACTTCTCTCTGTGTTGGTGGTATTGAGTGCTACAGACGGAAGCAGGTCCCTCTGACTGCTGCCCCCTCTCTAACGGGGGTGGGGGTGGGGGCAAACGCTTGGGCCCAGGCTGCCCAGCAGCCCGTGACCTTGAGGGTGGACGTCTTGAAGTAGCAGCCATGCATGGGCTTTGCCGTCAGGCAGTCACGGGTTTGAATCTCAGGCATGCATCTTCCCAGCTGTGAATGTGAACAGTTTACCTAAAGGATACCTACAGGAAGTATCTGGCACATAGCAGGTGCCGAACAGATGGGGTGGTAAATTACTGCCGTCATTCCCAGAAGCCACCTCCGTTTGGCCAGCCCTACACAGCCTAACGCCTCTGGGCTCTTGGGGTATGAAGGCCAGGCTTCCCACCGGATCTGTCCCTGATTTCTGGTTGGCATCTGAGGACCCTCTTCTTGCTCTGGCTGTGCCCACAAGACCAGGTGAGATGAGCAGCCATGAGCCCTCTTGACCACAGCACCCCCTTCCCTCTGACCCACCCTCCCTGTCACCTTCTGGCATCTGGATACTAACGTTTTACGGTGAATACAAGGTGTTTAGACATCCTCACTGATGTACCCTTCCATCAAAGCTGTCCACTTGGCATCACATCATAACGGCAGCTCAGCTCAGAAGGGAAGGTTCCGCGCCCTAGACAGTACCGTATACTTATCCAAACCCCTTTCCTTGAGCAGCTCAGCATGTCCTGCCTGGTACCCTATCTGGTTACAAGTTCTACACGGGTTTTCTACTGCCACATAACAAATTGTCACAAACTTAGTGGCCTATGACAAAGTCCAGATAAGATGTGGACAGCTCCTTGGCTCAGTCTCACTAGGCTAAAATCAAGATGTTGGCCAGGCTGTGTTCTCATCTAGAGCCCGGCTCCTCTTCTGCGTTCACACGGTTGTAGCAGAATTCAGTGCTTTGTGGCGGGTAAGTCCAAGGTACTCCCGCTCACAGCAATTAGAGGCCACTCAAACTTCCCACCATGTGGCCCCCACCATCTTCAAAACCAGCTACAGAGAATCTACCTCTAGGCGAATTCCTTTTTCTCCAGGAAAAGCCCAAACTCTTCTAGGGGTTCAACTGATTAGGTCAGGCCCACCAGGATAAAGTTGACCTGGCCCTACAACATCAGTTAATCACATGAATGATACGCCTTGATATTTGGAGTCCTTTCCACACTCGAGGGGAGGAGTACCTACAGGGCACGGGGTCTCTGGGGTCACCTTGAGATTCTGCCTACCACAAGGTTCGGAGGCTCCGGGGCTTGGTCCCGTCTGTGTGGATGGAAGTGATATTCTTTGCACTTACACATGTGGTCTCACTGCGGTACTTGTAGAAGTCCCGTGTGGTTCATGTTTGTGGCCAAATATTACAGATGAGAAATCTGCAGTTTAATGAGGTAAGATGGGGGGCGCCCGGGTGGCTCAGTCGGTTAAGCAAGTCTTTGGCTCAGGTCATGATTTCACAGCTCGTTGTGAGTTCAAGCCCCGCGTCGGGCTCTGTGCTGACAGCTCAGAGCCTAAAGCCTGCTTCGGATTCTGTGTCTCCCTCTCTCTCTGCCCCTCCCCTGCTTGCACTCTGTCTCTCTCTCAAAAATAAACATTAAAAAAATAAAATAAAATAAAATAAAATAAAATAAAATAAAATAAAATAAGGAGGTAAGGTGGCTTGTCCAAAGCGGCCCAGCCAAGTGTGGCCCCAGCGATGACCGCAGAGACTGGGCTCATGAGGCAGGGAGGGTTACTCACATCAGACTGAGTGACAGAGGTCAAGACTCTAGTGGCCCCCAGCACAGGACAGGCCCAAATAGAACCTTCTCTCCTGCTGCCCCTCCCTGCTCCCTCATGACGGACCTGCAAAGCTGCAGGCCAACCTAAATCAAAGACAGATTTTTTTTTTTTTAAAGTTTATTTATTTATTTATTTATTTATTTCTGAGAGAGAGAATCCCAAGCAGTCTCCACTAGCATGGAGCCCGATGCGGGGCTCAAACCCACAAACCCTGAGTCATGACCTGAGACGAAACCAAGAGCCCGACGCTCAACCCACTGAGCCCCCCAGGCGCCCCTCAAAGGTGGATGTTTCCATAATGAGGCATTTCCCTGCTGCCTCCCTACCCCCATCTCTTCACGTTATCTTTGAGGGACAGTGAATAATAAGATGGAAAGAGGCTGATATAACCTTCTGGAAAAGCCCATTTTAAACGAAACTCACTTTAAGATTAACCAGCGCATGGCTTCTGTTCGGACAAGTAAGAGAGTCTTCATGGATATTGTTGCTAATCGCCGAGGAATGCGGGCCTGTCAGAACACTGGTCACCGTAGCCCGTTGTTGGGCCTGCGGCACCGGGAAGGTCAGGGTCGCTGAGTGCGGGTGGCTAGCAGGCTGAGGGACGCTCTGACCGGCTGCGTTTCAGAGAAATGCTCCTGCTTCTTTTTTTCATAACCTTTTCCCATCTTCTGAGTCTTCCAGTTTATTGACACCGTTTTTCGGTTCAGAGAAAGCTTCCTCCCCCTTCTCGCAAAGCGAATATCGTGTGTAGCCATGAGTTTGAGCCTGTGTCCTTTTGCTCACTCTTGGGTTGTTACTCAAATCAGCGGTCAGCGATGCTCAAGTTGAAAAGCAAAGCCCGCCTACCACATGACGCTCGGTGGTGAGATGAGCAAGACGCAAAAGGACAAATAGTGAGTGTCCCCCTCCCACTTATGCGAGGTCCTTAGAGGAGTCAAATCCATAGAGACAGAAAGATCAGTGGGCGCCAGGAGCTGGGGGAGGGGAACGGGGAGTTAGTGTCCAATGGGGACAGAGTTTCAGTTTGGGAAGATGGAAATATTCTGGAGATGGGTGGCGGGGGTGGTTTCACAATAACGTGAATATATAGACTTAATGCCACTGAATTGTACCCTTTAAAGTGATTAATCAGGGGCGCCTGGGTGGCTCGGTCGGTTAAGCGTCGGACTTCGGCTCAGGTCATGATCTCGCGGTTCGTGGGTTCAAGCCCCGTGTCGGGCTCTGTGCAGACAGCTCGGAGCCTGGAACCTGCTTCAGATTCTGTGTCTCCCTCTTTCTCTGCCCCTCCCCTGCTCACGCTCTGTCTCTCTCTCTCTGTCAAAAATAAGTAAACATTAAATTTTTTTTTTAAATGGCTACCGTGGTAAAGTTTCTGTTATGCTTACTTTACCACAATTTAAAAAAGGGGGGGGGGGGGAAGTGTGTGGGATTTATTCATGGGTAGCAGACGGATGAATTCTCTTTTCCCAAATTTTTCAAAGTTTATTTATTTATTCTGAGAGACAGGAGAGAGAGAGAGAGAGAGCACGAGCAGGGGAGGTGCAGAGGGAGAGGGACAGAGAGAGAATCCTAAACAGGCTTGGCGTTGTTAGCACAGAGCCCGACGTGGGGCTCGAACACCCAAACCGCGAGATCCTGACCTGAGCTGAACCCAGGAGTCGGACACTTAACCGACTGCACCACCCAGGCGCCCCGTTTTCCGTTTTCTTTCTTATTTTTTTACCACAATGAAGAAAAAAGAGTGGAGCACACGTTACGATCCCCAGGCTTGCTTGGTAAATGTACCGATGTATCTGCTTCTAACGGTGGCCTTAGAGGAAATCTTGGACACACCCCACAGCGTCCCCCCTTCCACAAGCCTAACTCGCTACGCTCCTGGTTGTGTGGACAAGACCCCGTGCCCAGCACCCTGCGGTCACAAAGAGGGACTCAGGAGGGTTTAGTGCACGCCTGGAAGGATAGAGCAGGGGGGGGGGTTGAGTCTCTCATCAGAACACGTTCCAAACAGTTAGCTATTGTTTCTCTGAATTTTCAAAACTGTTTTATTGAGGCACACATGAGGATACGTAAATCTTAAGTATACAGCTTGATACATTTTCCAGATGTATATACACTTATACATACACATTTATACGTGTGTGTATGCCCTTACAGCACCCCAGAATTTTCCTCTTCCCCCTTCCTACTTAATATCTGTCCCCCGGGCATTCGCTGTTCTGACTTATGCCAGCATAGGTTGGCTTTGTCTTCTGGAACTTGATATGACCGGAATCATATACTATGTAGTCTTTTGTGTGTGGATTCTTGTTTAACCATCTTGCTGCTCACTTCGTGTTTTGTTTTGTTTTGTTACTGTTTATTTATCTTTGGGAGAGAAAGAGACAGAGCACCAGCAGGGGAGGGGCAGAGAGATCATGACCTGAGCCGAAGTCGTACGCTTAACCGACTGAGCCACCCAGGTGCCCCGGGTTTGTTTTGTTTTGTTTTGTTTTCTTGTTTTAATTGTTTAATGTTTATTTATTTTTGAGAGAGAGAGCATGAGCGGGGGAGGGCAGAGAGAGAGAGACACACACACACACACACACATACACACACACATAGAATTCAAAGCAGGCTCCAGGCTCTGAGCTGTCCATACAGGGCCTGATGCAGGGCTTGAACTCGTGAACCACGAGATTGTTTTGGTTTAAAGTCTATTTATTTATTTTGAGATAGAGAGACTGGGAGTTGGGGAGGGGCAGAGAGAGGCAGAGAGAATCCCAAACAGGCTCCACACTGCCAGCACAGAGCCCGACATGGGGCTTGAACTCACGAACCGTGAGATCGTGACCTGAGCCGACACCAAGAGTCGGCCGCTCAACCTGAACAGCTAATCCCTGGTGGTTAGGTGGGGCCAGTGGAACAAAGTGCTTTAGGGCGGGAACACCGAAGAAATTGGAGATTCAGCAACTTGTAAACATTTAGCAGTTGGGAAAAGGGAACTATGGACCTCCTGTCCTGAATATGTCCGTGAGCAGACATACGGATGCGTTTTAGAATCTGCTTCTTTGATTCTTCCCCCTCCATCCTTGTGATCCTTACTGACTTTCACAGTCGTGCTAGCTCACACTTCAGGGTCTGACAGAAGGAATCTTTTTAACATTTCATAAAATGGAAATGTGGTTCAAACTGGCCTTATGGCATTGGAACATACCATCATGAGTTATTTACAGTGGTTATAAGCTGAGTTATGTGTGTTACTTAATTCTGCAATTCCCATGTTCACAGTCTGTTATTATTTTGCTCCCTCTGTGGCCCTCTTTGAGATCATTCCTTCACCCAGTGCACTTTGACTCAATCTGGAGTTAAATGTGCAAGTCCATGTTTTGGGTTGGCAAGAAGCCTTAAAATGGCCATGGTCCCAGAGCGATTTATACATAGATGTGTGCATTTGCTCTAGACCGGGGCCCAGACCGTCCACAGCCTGGTTGTGTGTCTTTCACATGCATCTCTAATATGGTGTGCATCTTTGATCATAAAAGGGAAGGGATGCAGGGCCACCTGGGAGGCTCAGGCTGTTGAGCGTCCTGCTTCGGCTCAGGTCACGATCTCACGGTTGGTGAGTTCAAGCCCCGCATCGGGTTCTCTGCTGTCAGCGTGGGGCTCGCTTTCGATCCTCTGTTTCCCTCTCTCTGCCCCTTCTCCACTTGCACTCTCTGTCTCTCTCTCAAAAATAAATAAATATTGGGGTGCCTGGGTGGCTCAGTCGGTTGAGCGGCCGACTTCGGCTCAGGTCATGATCTCGCGGTCCGTGAGTTCGAGCCCCGCGTTGGGCTCTGTGCTGACATCTCAGAGCCTGGAGCCTGTTTCGGATTCTGTGTCTCCCTCTCTCTGACCCTCCCCTGTTCATGCTCTGTCTCTCTCTGTCTCAAAAATAAACGTTAAAAAAAATTTTTTTTTAAATAAATAAACATTAAAAAAAGAGAGAGAGAAGGATACAGCAGAAGGGTTTGGATATGCACACTGATCACCACATTAGAAAAATAATTCAAAACACAAGCCCCGAAAATTGTCCATGGCTAGCATCCCCTTTAGAGGATCATTCAGTTACTTTAGAAAATAAACAACTTGCATCGGTGCATATAAATTTCTTTCCTGAAGAGTTTAGGAATTAAGACAAGGAAATGGATGGGTGGACACAACAGCCCCTGTTTTGATAGACTGTTCCCCAAGTCGAGTTGACTCCCCAACCCCTGTTACAGGTTCCTTGTAACATTGTTCTTTGAACTTCAGTTTACTGTGTCCTCTAGGATTGCTCTAAGAGCCATGGAAATGGTAAACTTTTTTTTATTATTTTTTTTTAATGTTTATTTTTGAGAGAGAGAGAGAGAGAGAGAGAGAGAACATGAGCGGGGGAAGGGCAGAGAGAGAAGGAGACACAGAATCGGAAGCAGGCTCCAGGCTCTGAGCTGTCAGCACAGAGCCCGACGTGGGGCTCGAACCCACGAACCGTGAGATCATGACGTGAGCCGAAGTCAGACGCTTAAACTGACAGAGCCACCCAGGCACCCCAGAACTATTTTTTAATGTTTATTTATTTATTTTTGAGAGAGAGAGAGAGGGAGCAGTAAGGGGCAGAGAGAGAGAGAGAGGGAGAGAGAGAATCCCAAGCAGGCTCCGAGCTGTTTGAGCAGAGCCTGACGTGGGACTCGATCTCACGAATCGTGAGGGCGTGACCTGAACTGAAATCAAGAGTTGGACGCTTAACGGACTGAGCCACCCAGGCGCCCCTGGGGAACTTTAAATCTGAAGTTTAAATTCAGACTACAGTTTCAAAGTACTTTGACATGATGAATGATTTCTAATAACGCAGGGTGCCTATTTAGCCGTTTTAAACAAACACCTTTCCCTTCTGACATCCTAGAGACTCCCCCCCACCCCCCCCGGACAGACAGCAGCTGGGACATGTTCTACTCCGTCCTGACTTTGTCGGTGAGAGCAAGACATTGTCATCACCAGGTTCCTGGCCGTGTGTGGAACTCCCTGGGCAGGACGAGGTTTGCAGAGTATTCATCTGGCAAGTGCTGGGCTCCAGGGTCATACCGCATGGCCGCAAAACCCGGCCCCACCCCTACCTGGACAAATTCCTTAATCCCTCAGAGCCTCAGTTTCTTCATTTGGAGAATGGAGGATGATGTTAGCACCCACTCTGTGGGATGGTTGCGGAGATTTTTAAACACCGAAGACGAGCACGAAGGCTGCCCGTACTAATCAGTCGCCGAATATTCATTGTAATCATCGCCTGGGCAAGCCAGGTGCCTAGATTCCAGAGGCTTCTCACTCAGGACAGACTGATTAGTTCCTTGGGTTGTGTCCTGGTTTATGTGGATGTGAGAGATTCGCTCTTTCCGGGTAGGCAGGTGGGTGACTTCCTGCCATTGGGAAGACAGTCCCTTCAGTTCACCAGTATGTAAACAGACCTGGCCAGGTCGCTGCCCGTTGGACATAGGGGGTTCTAAACCAGTTATCCCCTCCACTGTCTGCAGGGCCTCACTGCCCCGGGTCGACCGATCAGTAAGACTCTGAATTTGATGGTAAGACAGACTGGCACCCCCTCCCTACAGCGGACCCCACTAAATAGGTTATGTTGGTGGTGATGCCCAGCTCCTTGGTGTCGATCAGCAACTCACTGCGCGTTGTAAGAAACAGCAGCTCCTGGGCACCTGGGGAGCTTAGTCGGTTAAGCGTCCGACTTCGGCTCAGGTCATGATCTCACGGTTTGTGAGTTCGAGCCCCGCATCGGGCTCTGTGCTGACGGCTCGGAGCCTGGAGCCTGCTTCCGATTCTGTGTCTCCCTCTCTCTCTGCCCCTCCCCTGCTCGTGCTCTGTCTCTGTCTCTCTCTCCCTGTCTCTGTCTCTCAAAAATAAATGAAGAAAGGAAGGAAAGAGAAGAGAGGAGAGGAGGGGAGGAGAGGAAAACAGCAGTTCCTCCTCCTTCCGTTGGTTGACTTGACCAACCTGGACAGCCTCCAGGAGGGCAGCTCGGTGTGGTAGAATGGACGGGGCAGGGGTGCTGGGGTCCAACCAGCATGTCCCAGCTGCCTCCCGTGTCTGGGAAACATGGGGAAGTGAAAGTCACTTCTCTGAGCTGCAAAGTGTTGCAGAAATTTAATGAGTCAACACCTACAGAAAGGCTTTGATAAGCAGTGAATAGGGCCAGGCCAGGGCAGGGAAGGCGTGGAAAATCTAAGGAGGC
This sequence comes from Panthera leo, assembly GCF_018350215.1. NCBI lineage: Eukaryota > Metazoa > Chordata > Mammalia > Carnivora > Felidae > Panthera > Panthera leo. The sequence continues at coordinate 14,872,769 of NC_056680.1, read as the reverse complement.
CTCCGTGCTTGCACAACCCTGAGAGCGAATGCCCTCCTTCAGGTTTGCCCCAAGGTGCCTTACCGGCCTCACCCTCGCCCCCGCCCAGCCCTGGGCTTTAGACTGTCAACAGCAATAGCAGCTAACCTTGATCGACTACCTGGCACATTAATACCTCTTTTCATCCTTACAACGGCTCTTGTATTATCCTCATTGGCAGATGAGGAAAGCGAGGCACAGAGAAGCTAAGGAATTTGTCCAAGGACACACAGCCGGTAGAGCCAGGAATCCATCCCACGCAGTGAGATTCTAGAATCTCAGCTCTTAACCATTATGCAAAGCTGCTAAGTTATGCTGGTCCACTGGGGGAAGCCCAAATTCCCTGGCCACAACCAGGCCCCTTCCCAGCCTGTCCCCTGCCTCTGTCTCTGCCTCTTCTACCCACATTTCCCTGGGCCTCCAGCCAAAACAAGCTCCATGGAGTGGCCCCAAGGGAGCCACGTTCTTCATACCTCTGTCTTCGCACCTGCTGTTGGCCTCCCCCGATCCTTCCCGACACCCATCTCGCTGTCCCTGACTGGCAAACCCCTATTTATTTTTCAAGACCCATCTTAAGTCGTGCCTCCTCTGTGAAGCCTTCCCGGACCACCACCCCTAGACAGTTAGTAGCTGACCCTCAGTGTCTCCAGAGTACCTTGACTTTCCTTGGTGCCTAAGGTTACTGACTATCAGGTAGGGTCTGGTGGGGCAGACAAGCAAATGTATATTCAACGTACATGAATTCAGCTACTGCTTCCTGCAGGGAATAAAAGCAGGAGAGATTGTATAAATGGTGTGAGCGTCCCCACAGGGTGGATGTGAGGTGTCCCTTCTGCTGGTGTCACTTCCTCGGGCTCCCATGATCCCATGCCCTGAGGGATCACCCACAATTTAACAAAATATATTTTGCAAACCCAGCCCCTAAGACCAAATCGCTGCTTTGTGTGGTGCTCGACCTGAGAAGCAGGGATCCGCGCCACGGATGAGCAAACGCCGGCCGCAGCCAGCAGACTTGAGGGAGGGATGTTGACGTGCAATGTGACACCTTCCTCAGAGAGGACAGGGCTGTGGTGGCCGGAAGTGCTTTTCCCCTTATGGGCTTGCTTGGGAATCGGACTCCCACACAGGCTGTGACTGATCAGCCATGCTGATTCACGATTATGCCACTTGGCTTCTGCGTTCTGTCTCCCTCGACATCCCGGGCTCTCCTGCAGGGCATCATAGGTGTCTCCTGGTGCCCAGGCTGGGCCCGGGCCCTGCTGGGAGCTGCTTGGTGTCGGGGGCGGACAGAGAGTGAGTGGAAGTCAAGCCCCCCTGGGAACCACACCCAGAATTGAGGCAGCTGGTTATGACCCATCGAAAAAGTTTTAAATCACATTCGTCAGTCTTTTAAACTGTATCTCAGGGACGCCTGGATGGCTCAGTCGGTTGAGCGTCCGACTTCGGCTCAGGTCGTGATCTCACAGTTAGTGAGTTCGAGCCCCACGTCAGGCTCTGTGCTAATAGCTCAGAGCCTGGAAACTGCTTCAGATTCTGTATCTCCCTGTCTCTCTCTTCCCCTTCCCCACTCACAGTCTCTCTCTCAAAAATAAATAAACATTAAAAAAAAATTAAAAAAAAAAAAAAAAAAAACCCTGTATTGGACAAATCTGGGAGCAGATAAGTCCCCTGATGTGTATCTGGTGGAATCCCCTTCTTTGGGTTTATTTTCCTTGCCTTTCCCTTGCAAAGAGATAGGAGAAGAAAGAACAGGGGTGTTTGTATAATATCCTGTGATACGGTGATTAATGAATGGTGATTAAAACAATTGGAAATTCCCGCCTGAGATGCCGCTGGTGAGGCAGAAACTAGCGAAGTTATCCTAATAAGGAGTGGTCGGAAGGCAGGAGAGTGAAGAGAAGTGTGATTCATGACCCCAAGCCCGTCGCCTGCAAGTTTTCCCGAATGCCCGGAGCCCGCGAGCCCGCTCGCTGCTTTCCACGAGGCTGGGCTTGACTTGGCTTGGAGTTCTTTCCACTCGGAAGACCTGGAAATCACGCCAGAATCTGAAGCTTTGTCTGAGTTTCTGTGAACCTGGGTAATAGATCTTCCAAAATTACTACGCCAGCGAGATACCAAGTTCCTGGGGAGGCAAGAGAAAGAGATGGTGAAGAAGAAAAAGCCCAACCACTTTCTTTAAATGTGTATTTATTTTTGAGACAGAGAGAGACAGAGTGTGAGTGGGAGAGGGGCAGAGAGAGAGGGAGACACAGAATCCGAAGCAAGCTCCAGGCTCCGAGCTGTCAGCACAGAGCCCAATGCGGGGCTCGAACTCAAAAACCGTGAGATCATGACCGGAGCCGAAGTCGGACGCTCACCTGACTGAGCTACCCAGGCGCCCCCACCCCCACCCCACCCAACCACTTTCTGTAAATTACAGCACGTCTGTCAAACACTCAGATGTGCTGACCCGGTGGGCGGTGGCCGTGGTGGGAGGCTGAGATCTATTCCGCGGTGTTGGAATTTTCGATTTCATGGTATGATTAATGGTGGGGAATGCAGAAGACAGAAATGTGCACGCAACATGACGTTCTCAGGCTCCCAGCTTCTGTGATGAGTTTTAAGTGATTTCACTCAAGCAATGAGGGGTCTCTCTGCCACTGAATGGAAGGGCTGGGGGCGGGGGAGGCGGAGAAGGGGGGATTCTGGATTTCAAGTGGGTACAAAGTTGGGTCATCAGCCTCTCGCTCCCCATCTCCCCTTTCTGCTAATACATTCATCACTGAAGATGAGGAGGGCTGTCCTGTGGGTAATGTGTCCTTGGCTGTGACCTTAGGAAACAGCCTGTCATGTAAAGCGTCCCCTCCTGCTGCAAAGGTGGGTGGGCCTTGGCTTTCTTGCGCGTGTTTCCTGTGGGCGAGGAAGCCAGGTGGAGATTCTCTGGTCTGGGGTACTAAAGGAGAGCTACGAACCACTGCTGGGCAGTAGAATGTGCTGGGGGGGCGGGGGGCGGGGTCACCTGGGAGGCAGAACAAAGAAACATTGTGAGATGATAAAAGGACAACGGAAGTGAGTCACTTAACCCTTTCAAAGCTTCATCTTCTTTGTTTGCAGCATGAATTAGAATGTAAATCTACGTTATTTTGACCCAAAATAAAAAATATAGGGGCGCCTGGGTGGCTCAGTCGGTTAAGCGTCCGACTTCGGCTCAGGTCATGATCTTGCGGTCCGTGGGTTCGAGCCCCTTGTCCGGCTCTGTGCTGACAGCTGGAGCCTGGAGCCTGCTTCGGATTCTGTGTCTCCCTCTCTGCCCCTCCCCACGCACACTCTGTCTGTCTCTCTCTTCAAAAATAAATATTTTTTTTTTTAATTTTTTAAAGAAAAAGAAAAGCTGAGTGGAGGCATTGTAGTGAGATCAGCTTTGTTCTCCAAATCTAATTTAGGGATATTTTAAAATATTACACATGCCACGAGAGAAACAAGGCCCACCCCCAAGATTTTATTTAGCAATATTTTAACTGTGGTCACGACTACTCCTTTATTCATTTATTAAGTGCCTACTTTATGTAGTAACACAATCTTTCTAACACACGGTTTTTTTTCCTTTTTAGTTTATTAAGGCATAAGTTCCATATAATAAACTTCACCAATTTTAAGTGTACAGTTTTATGAATTGTGGCATTTGTGTATAACGCACAGTCACCTCCATGGTCAAGACACAGAATGGTCCTCCCATCCTGCAAAGACTCCTCTGCCCCCTGGAACCCCATCCCCTGCCCCCACCTCCAGCATTAGGCAACTGCCGGGCTGCTTAGGGTCTAACACTTAATTAAAATAACCGTAATAATTGTAGAGTCAGGATTTGTTTTTTTACTGCTTGTTTGTTTTTGAGAGAGAAAGAGCAGGAGCAGGGGAGGGGCAGAGAGAGAGAGAGAGAGAGAGGGAAACAGAGGATCCAAAGCAGACTCCGAACTCACAGCACAGAGCCCGACGTGGCCCTCGAACCCACAAACTTCGAGATCGTGACCTGAGCCGAAATCAGATGTTTAACCAACTGAGCCACCCAGGTGCCCCTGGAGTCAGGAATTTTGAAATAATGCTGTGGCCAAAGGGTGTAAACAGAGACAGAAGAGAAGTAAGAATGGGGAGGAAGGTGATAACCTGGCTAAGCTGGGCTGCAGTCCAGACACTGGGTGCAATGAATTAGCCCCACCAGAGACCCGGGGTCGGAGGCCGGAGAGAGCATGCCATGCCTCCCGGGACTGGGTGTTCCAGGAATTTTTTTTTACCAATAACGTGGTAAGACGTTTTTACGACTACAGAAAAAGAACACAAGGTTGACCTATACCGCTTGCGTGGAAGCCTGGCAACTGGGTTTCCGAACACGCATCTGGATTCATTTTAAGTTTTTATTTAGTTTTGAGAGAGAGAGAGAACGCACAGGTGCACACAAGCGGGGGAGAGGCAGAGAGAGAGGGAGACAGAGGATCTGAAGAGGGCTCTGCACACACAGCAGAGAGCCTGATGCAGGGCTCAAACTCACGAACCGCGAGATCATGACCTGAGCCGAAGGCAGCCGCTTAACCGACTGAGCCTCCCAGGTGCCCCTGGATTCATTTTAACCTGGTGTCTTAGAGAGCCCCCGAGCCTTCAGATCCGTCCCTGAAGATTTTAAATGTCACTTCAGCCTCCATGGGGACAGCAGGCACTGTCTGGATCCCGAGGCCACCACCGAAAAGGACAGGGAAATTCCTGCTGCCTTCCAGTAGGAAGGTGCTCCCGTTCTGATCATAGGAGGCGACAACAAATGAACACTCTCAAAGACTAGAGCAGGGAGGGACATAAAAGCAGGAAGACTGGGGGTGGGGGAGGAGGGGAGCACTAGAGGAGGCTGGTCAGGGTCACTCTGAGGACATGACCTTTGAGCTGAGACTGGAAGGACCAAAAGGACCCAGCTCTTGCTAGAGAAACAGCTTCATAGAAACCAGGACCAGCACGTGCAAAGGCCCTGGGGATGGGAAAGAGGTTCGTGTGGTCAAGAAAGAAGGCAAAAGTGGTCACTGAGCACGGTGACCAAAGCAGAGAGGGGTACAAGCTGAAGTTGGAGAGATTAAGACATTTTGCTCCAAAAATGCAAACCGAGGCCGTCTTGAAAGCAAAGTCAGGAAGGCAGCTGAGCTGGCGTCCTGGCGCCCTGAGGCATGTGTCGCTGCCGGGCAGTAGGTGGGAATGCGTACAGTTGCAAAGTCACTTCTTTCTCAGGTACTGATCACAGACTGGGAGCTGGCAGGAAATGGTAGATTTTTTCTGGCCTAGCCCCCTCCTTTTATAAATGGAGGGACGGAGGCCCAAAGAGGGTAAAGTTCTTACCGATAAAAATGGACAAGATATTTGCAGTTCACTATCACAGACCGAGGGATCAACTTCCACACTACGTCAAGAGCGGCTGGCTGGTCAGGCCAGAGCAGAGCAAACAAGGGGGAGAGAGGTTCAAGAAGAGGCTGACGGAAGTCCCAACATTTTATCACGTAACTGCTGGCCTGGGGAATGCAAGTGGACTGCAAAGGGACATTAAAGGAACGTTTAGGGGCAATGAAAATTTTTTAGATCTTGATTGTGATAGTGGTCATGTGTATATACATCTGTTAAAACTCGTAAAGTGAGTGGGTCCTTTTTAATGTACGTAAACTACAGCTCAATAAAGTTGATTTTATTTATTTTTTATTTTGAGAGAGAGAGTGCCCGAGAGAGACACAGCATGTGTTCACGTGAGCAGGGGAGGGGCAGAGAGGGGGGGAGAGAGACAATCCCAAGCAGGCTTCACGTTCAGCACCAAGCCCTAAGTGGGGGCTTGAACCCACGAACCGTGAGGTCATGACCTGAACTGAAAACAAGAGTCGGACGCTTAACCAACTAAGCCACCCAGGCGCCCCTTAATAAATTTGCTTTTAAAAAGTTTTTTTTAACATTTATTCATGTTTGAGAGACAGAGAGAGACAGAGTGAGAGCAGGGGAGGGGCAGAGAGAGAGGGAGACACAGAATCCGAAGCAGGCTCCGGGCCCCGAGCTGTCAGTACAGAGCCTGACACGGGGCTCGAACTCATGGACCGTGAGATCATGACCTGAGCTGAAGTCAGATGCTTAAATGACTGAGCCACCCAGGCGCCCCAAAATAAATTTTTTAAAAGGGTGGGAAAAGCATAGCTGGTTAGATTGCTATTGATTCATTGGCTGAAGACTTACTGGGCACCTTCCATGAGCAGGTGCCATAACGGGTACTAATCATCCTTTGTGCCAGAACGTGGTGGAACAGAACACCCACATCAGCCCCGCACGTCTCCATGAGCCCCTGGGTTCCCTCCACGGGACTCCCCTACACACGACTGCCCCATCATCCACTGCCCCAGGCCGTCAGCTACTCAGAGACCCCAAATCAGGACCCAAGTCACAGAAGGGGCCGAGATGGCACTTGTTCATGAATCAGGGCCCCCGTCCTGACCGGTACGTACCCCTCTGTTTAATGATCAACCGCCGTCTCACCGGCTTGGTGTTGTCCATTCAGATCATTTTGCAGAACCCCAGTCTACGGTATTAGCGTTCTTTAGCTCTTTCAAAGTTCATTGACACAACATGTTTGTATCTAATTTCTGCAAACATTTTCCTAGCCTCCACTACTGAATATAGGCATATCCTGGGCATGTGAAGCGCTCAGGGCAGGAGACAGCGGCTCGTTGCAAACAAATATGTCCCTGTGTACATAGACTGTACGTGGACTTTCGTCTATGGTCATATTGAGAAGAGGTGTGACAGTGTCTCTGATTGCTGTTTAATGCTGCACAGATGGGGTACATGAATATATACTGCTCAAGGCATCTAGGATGTGGTACAGTGTTTTTAAATTTCAGAAACATTAATAAAGCAAAATAGAGGGGTACCTGGGTGGCTCAGTCGGTTCAGCATCCGACTTCGGCTCAGGTCATGATCTCACAGTTCGTGAGTTGGGCTCTGCGCTGACAGCTCGGAGCCTAGAGCCTGCTTTGGATTCCGTGTCTCCCTCTCTCTCTGTCCCTCCCCCACTCATGCTCTGTCTCTCAAAACTCAATAAACTTAAAAAAAATGTTTTTTCAATAAAGCAAACAAGAGATACTTGTCAGCACCCCATCGGCCATAGCCTGGCACTTTCCCATCGGTAAGGACAGCACTGACATTTTATTTTACATCACTCTCCTTCTCAGACCAGGAGGGAGGGAACAAAGGTGTCAAAGTGGGGGGCTCCCTGGACCAGAGGGGGCAGCACGTTTGGAGATCTAAAGCCTCCTGCTCACTCCCATTTTTCTTCCTTCTTCCAGAAGCTTCCGAGATTGCTCTGCCACACGGAAGTGGCATTACAGTTCTCATAAAACCTGGGATCCCCACGCTGCCGGTGAAACCCTGTTACATCATCAGTACTAAAGGACACTTAACCACATTGACCATCAAATCCGGAGAAAAGGCGGTCTTTTCCTTTAACTGCCAAGACCCAGAGAAGCACTTTGTCATCGAGATCCAGAAGAATATTGGTAAGTACACACTCGTGACCTGTTTGGCCTCCCTGCCTCTCTTTCCGGTGCTGAGCCGGTCTCTAATGCTAGGGAGGTAAGAGCTGTTCTGAAACCCCACACTCTGTTTAGCTGTTATGTGGCCACGTATGGTTCTGAGTGCTTTACACAGGTTAAGGTCTTGAATCTCCAAAACAGCCCTGTGAGAAACTCACCAAGACGGTAACTTGCCTAAAATGACATAGCGACTAAAAGCAGCAGGACAGGCACTGAAGTATTCTGGCTCCAGGATTTGCCTGCCACCACTGTGCTGCATGGTTTCTTTTCATTCATTCATTCGTTCATTCATTCATTTAGAGCATGCACTCGAGTGCACAAGGGGGGGAGGGAGGAGACAGAGAATTCCAAGCAGGCTCCCCTTGGTCAGGGCAGAGCCCAAGGCGGGTCTCAGTCTCACAAACCATGAGATTGTAACCTGAGCCAAAATCAAGAGTCAGACGCCACGGAACAGACTGAGCCTCCCCCAACCCCCGCAGGCGCCCCACCACACTGTTTCTTGATAGAACTTCAGATCTTCAGGTCTGGGATGCTCCAGCTAATGTGCTAAAGTGTTTTTCAACTGAGGTTTAAAGTTTTTAAACGAAAACCTTAAAGCTAATTTAACTCAAATTTCAACTAATTTATTTTTTAATTTTTTTAACATTTATTCATTTTGGAGAGACAGAGAGAGACAGAGCGTGAGCTGGGAAGGGGCAGAGAGAGGAGATACAGAATCCAAAGCAGGCTCCAGGCTCTGAGCTGTCAGCACAGAGCCTGACACGGGGCTCGAACTCATGGACCATGAGATCATGACCTGAGCCGAAGTCGGACGCTCAACCGGCTGAGCCATCCAGGCGCCCCTCAAGTTTAAACTAATTTAATTGTAGGCTAAAATTTTGCCAACAAGGAGCAAAAAGCAAGGAGTTGGAAGACAAAGAAATTGGAGGGGCGCCTGGCTGGCCTAGTCGGGTGGAACGTGCAACTCTTGATCTCAGGGTTGTAGGTTTGAGTCCCATGTTGGATGTAGTGATGACTTACAAATAAAATCTTTTTAAAAAAAGAAAAGGCATTGGAGGGTTGAGCAGATAAGGGTTGAGAGGTGGGTTGAGGAAAGGAATTGGAGGGTTGAGAGGTGGGTCCACGAAGCACGATGGGGAAAAACAGAATTTTTGAGGCTGAGGGATCTGGTCTGGCTTCAAGCTTCAGGCTCCTGGTCATGTGAGCTCATCACATGGCTTTGTATAAGTCACTTAACTGCTTTGTGACTTAGTTTTTTAGTCTGTGAAATAAGAGTCATTGTACCAACCAGTAGGGTTCTCATGAGGGTGAAATAAACTAATACACCGATGATGTTTGACACACAAGGATTCAACAAACTATGACTCTGACATTATTACTATTACTCACAACTTGAACTTGGGATGAGAGATTAACATAAGATGTAATAACCAGGCAGAAAGAATTACATGTGTAATTTCCTAATCGTCTTAAGGTGGGCATGCCAGCTAGGAACATAGATGTCGTAACAACAAGGAGAGCACTATTTGGGATCCAGTCAAAGCCATACTCAAAAAATGTCTTTACTGGAGCACCTGGGTGGCTCAGTGGGTTGAGCGTCTGACTTCTGCTCAGGTCACGATCTCACGGTTTCTGAGTTCGAGCCCCGCATTGGGCTCTGTGCTGACAGCTCAGAGCCCGGAGCCTGCTTCAGATTCTATGTCTCTCTCACTCTCTGCCTCTCCCCTGCTCACGCTCCGTCTCTCTCTCTCTCTCTCTCTCTCTCTCTCTCTCTCAAAAATAAATAAACATTGAGTTTTTTTAAATTTCTTTGCTTTCCATTGAAAATAAATGAATCAGGCAATAGGTAAGCAAGGAAAGGGGCAAAATAAACCTTAGGAAGAAGGCATTCAGAAAAAGAAAAGAAATTAAAGTGCTTACCAGCAGCTTTGAAACTCCATCTGGTAACTAAAGCTAAGGTGTGGTTCTCTATAAAGACTAATTAAATAGATCTCTGACTAGTCTGCTGGAAAAAAGACAGAGAAAATACAAACGTACAGCTTTGAAAGGCTAAATGTTGCTTTCGTGACATTTACAGAGGCGATTTCTAAAATAGACTGTGTACAGCATTATGGTAGAAATGTGAAAATCTGAATAAAAGGAATAATTTTCAGGGAAAATTCAGTGAGCCAGATTGACTCATAGAAAGGTAGGAAACCCAAATCAATAAATAACCGAGGAGGAGGTTGGAAAAAAATGTGCAAGAGGGAGGAAAGTGGGGTTTGGGTTATTAGAGATGATTTCATAGAGGATCCTATAATACATCGAGGAGAAGATCATTTCTATAATATTTAAACCGTTCTAGGGGCACCTGGGTGGTCCAGTCAGTTGAGTACCCGACTCTTGATTTTGGATTTTGTTTGGGATTCTCTCTCTCTCCGTGTCCTCTTCAAATTAAAAAAAAAAAAGAACATTCTAGGAGAGGGTTGGCAAACCTTTTCTGTAAAAGACGGGATGGTAAATATCTCAGAGCGTCTCCGCCCAACCACTGAGCTCTGCGCTGGGACAGCACGAAATCAGCCACGGATAATAGCTAAACATATGGGCAGCGCCGTCCCACATGTCTCTTCTCAGTAGCAGGTATTGGGCTGGACTGAGCCCACGAGCTGTGATTTGCTGACTCCCTCCCTGTTCTAGAGCACAGAAAGAGGTGGCATTTCCCGATTCATGGAATAAAGCTCTTCCAACCCTCATATCAAAATGCGCCAGAGCCTAAAAAAGAAAACCACTGTCTAAATAGGGTGAAGGGATCCCACAGGAGCCCAGCAGGAGCCACTCCATGGGGCCCTGGGCACACTGGAGGTGTGGCTGCAAAGCCCAGAAAGAAATGGCTTCACGGAGTGGAGTTTCCCCGAGCTCCTAAAAACAGGTACTATCCTTACCCACACACAAAATCTAATTTTAGCCAACTCCGTCACCTTGTTATCTAACCCTGTTTTGTCGGTCAGGCAACACACTGTGCTGGCGTGAACTCGGACGGACCAGCCACAGCCCGGGCTTTCCTCCTGGGGTGCTGTGCGTTGCAAACACACTGGTCACCGAGGTTCCAGGACTGCTTTGCAAAAATGAGTGTTTGGGCGTGAATGACCTCGGGGGGTCCTCAGACAGCCCTGAAAGACTCCCATGATCCCGCTTCACGTTGCCGGTGCCTTCGACACCCCACTGGAGCAGCAGTAAGGGTTCGAAGGGTCCCCTTAGAGTGGCCGGAAGCCAAGGCACCGTTCAGATTCCCTGCACGGGAGACGACGGAAGCCTTACTATTCTGTGTCTGCTCTCTGTCCCTTCTTCCACATGCTTCCTTCCTCCTCGAGAACAGCGTTCTTGCTTTGTTTTAAGAGTCTTGGGAAACAAAAGTACATCAAAGGATGTCATCAGCTGCTAGCCTTTAAAAAAAAAAGGCGGGGGGGTGGGGGGCGCCTGGGTGGCTCAGTCCATTAAGCCTCTGACTTCGGCTCAGGTCATGATCTTGCAGTTTGTGGGTTCGAGCCCCGCATCGGGCCCTGTGCAGACAGCTCAGAGCCTGGAGCCTGCTGTAGATTTTGTGTCTCCCTCTCTCTCTGCCCCTCCCCTGCTCGTGCTCTGTCTGTCAAAAAATAAAATGTTAAAAAAATTTTTTAATTATTTTTAATGTTTATTTATTTTTGAGAAAGAGGGAGAATGAGCAAGACAGGGGGAAAGACAAGGGGACAGAGGATCCGAAGCGTGTTCTGTCCGTGCCGACAGCCAAGAGCCCAATGCCGGGCTCAAACTCATGAACCGTGAGATCATGACCTGAGCCGAAGTCAGAAGCTTAACCGACTGAGCCACGCAGGCACCCCGAGATGGGGATTTTTTTAAGTCATTTGTCGAGAGAGTACCCTTGGAGGACACTTACAAAGCAGTGAGAAAAGCAGGGTAGAGCCAAGGGAAGAAGGAAGCAAAGGTGTGGTTTTAGCTAGTGGAACCACAGGCTGATGCTGGTGTCAGAGGGCATCCCCAGGCTGTCACATGAGACAGGGAGGTCAGGCTTGTTCCCCCCAGCCTTGGGCAGCGATCGGCTGTGGGCTGCTACCCACCTTAGGGGGCAAGGGTAGGTGCAGGACAACTCTCAGGCATTCTGGCCAAAGGGGGGCTCCCCCGGCCTAGGCGACTCCCCAGAGAAGAGTGAGCTGTTGGCCACCAACACTCACGCAGCCAGGAGATCACGCCTCTGCCTGGCGGTGCCCCCCGGCTTCTCCCACAGGGGTCGAGGGGAACAGTGTGTGGCCTGGTAGCGTCTGTGACCAAGCTTGCTCTTGTGGCTGTGTTTCAGACTGCATGTCAGGCCCATGTCCTTTCGGGGAGGTCCAGCTTCAGCCGTCAACATCGGTGCTGCCCGCCGTCAACAGAACTTTCATCTGGGACGTCAAGGCTCACAAGAGCATTGGTCTAGAGCTGCAGTTCTCGGTCCCTCGCCTGAGGCAGGTCGGGCCGGGGGCGAGCTGCCCAGACGGAGTCACTTACAACATCAGCGGCCGCATCGATGCCACCGTGGTGAGAATCGGAACCTTCTGCAGCAACGGCACTGTGTCCCGCATCAAAATGCAAGAAGGGGTGAAAATGGCCTTACACTTGCCGTGGTTCCACAAGAGAAACGTCTCTGGCTTCAGCATCGCAAACCGGTCTTCTATAAAACGTGAGCACACCTCCCCCCGCTCCGTCCCCACCGTTTGCTGAGGCTGAAACGTACCAAAACAAAAAGTGCCCGTTGCTCTAGACGGTCAGGTGTTGGGCAGTATGGTATGAATATCTTGAAGGAAGATCTCACTCTTCTGTAAGTGGTGCGGATCTCCTGGTGTGAAGTCACCCTTCTCTATTTAAAAAAAAAAAAATTTTTTTAACGTTTAGTCATTTTTTTTATTTATTTTTTTTAACATTTTATTTATTTTTGAGACAGGGAGAGACAGAGCATGAACGGGGGAGGGTCAGAGAGAGGGAGACACAGAATCTGAAACAGGCTCCAGGCTCCCAGCTGTCAGCACAGAGCCCGACGCGGGGCTCGAACTCATGGACCGCGAGATCATGACCTGAGCCGAAGTCGGCCGCTTAACCGACTGAGCCACCCAGGCGCCCCACGTTTAGTCATTTTTGAAAGAGAGACAGTGTGTGAGCAGGGGAGGGGCAGAGAGAGAACGAGAGAGAGACATAGACTCAGAGCAGTTTCCAGGCTCCGGGCGGTCAGCACAGAGCCTGCCTCGGGGCTCGAACTCACGAACCGTGAGATCATGATCCGAGCCAAAGTCGGATGCTTAACCGACTGAGCCACCCAGGCGCCCCGCCACCCTTCCCTCATAAACAAACCGTGATGCCACTCTCTTTTCTTGGTCCTTTGTTGCCTATGAGGTTTGTTTGCACAACACGAAGTGGGATTGGCTCCACAGACCTCTCTTGATGACCCCGTCCCTCATTTCTTTGTCCTGTCTTCTGACCCCGTGACGTTTTCTCTAATTGTGTCGGTGGCTTGCCAGAGGGAATTTTGTGAGCTGAGGCTTAAACGGAGCTAATGAAAATAAAATCACGCCAACTCACAGTTAAATTAGAAACAAAGGTAATACGCGCTCAGAACTCATCACTTCCTAATGATTTCACCACATTTGACGGTTCTCTGTGCTCCTGAGGTTATTTACGCTGACTGTGCCTCTACGGTGGCGACAAATACAGGGACAAGCTACTGTGCGTCTGCTCCCGACTCCACATTCATGCTTGAAATCAGCCACGGTGCGAGGAAATGGACAGGCGCCCCACGTTAGGGTGCTTTTCTCCCCCTGTCGGGTTGGTAAACACCTCCTCGCCCGCCACTGATGTATCCTTAGCGAGGATGAGACCAGACGCAGAGCTCGGGAGCTGAGAGCCGCCCTCCCCTCTTCCTGACCCCGTTGCCCACCGGCCACCGACAGCCAGGACAGGGGTCTCATCGCCTCCCGTTCTTTCTCGTTTGGGCCCCGCTCCCTATAGGGCTGTGCATCATCGAATCCGTGTTCGAAGGTGAAGGTTCCGCCACCCTGATGTCTGCCAACTACCCGGATGGCTTCCCTGAGGACGAGCTCATGACCTGGCAGTTCGTCGTCCCCCCGCACCTGCGGGCCAGCGTCTCCTTCCTTCACTTCAACGTCTCCAACTGCGAGAAGAAAGAGGAACGGGTTGAATACTATATCCCGGGCTCCACCACCAACCCCGAGGTGTTCAAGCTGGGGGACAAGCAGCCCGGGAACATGGCTGGGAACTTCAACCTGTCTCTCCAGGGCTGTGACCAAGACGCCCAAAACCCAGGGATCCTCCGGCTACAGTTTCAAGTTTTGGTCCAACATCCACAGAATGAAAGCAGTAAGTGAGCCCCGCTTTCCTTTCCCTCCTCCTCCAGCTCTTTCTTTCCCTCCTGGATAGTCCGCTTGGCGTGAGGTTCCCTTTCTGTTTCTCACCTGTGGCTTCTGGAACACCTGAACTCTGGACCCCGTACGAGTTTCAGGACGTGCGTTGCCAGGCAGTAAGACGGGCTCGCTGGTGAACACCCACTGCGAGAAGCAAATGCAAACTTGCATTCAGGCCAAGTTATTTGTTTTTTTAAGTGTATTTATTTTGAGAAAGAGAGAGAGAGAGAGAGAGAGAAGATGGGAGGGCCAGAGAGAGATGGGGAGAGAGAGAGGCCCAACCAGGTTCTCCACTGTCAGCGCAGAGTCCGATGTGGGGCTCGAACTCAAGAACTGTGAGATCTCGACCGGAGCTGAAACCGAGTCGGACGCTTAACCGACTGAGCCACCCAGGTGGCCCCAGGCTAAGTTGTTGTTGTTTTCACTTTTTTTAATGTTTATTTATTTTTGAGAGAGAGAGAGAGAGCATGAGTAGGGGAGGGGCAGAGAGAGGGGGAGACACAGAATCTGAAGCAGGCTCCAGGCTCCGAGCTGTCAGCACAGAGCCCGACGCGGGGCTCGAACCCACAAACCATGAGATCACCACTTGAGTCGAAGTTGGACACTTCACCCGCTGAGCCACCCAGGCGCCCCAGGCTAAGTTGTTTTTAATGAAAGTATAAGGAGGTTACTTTCTGTATCGCATGTCTTGACCCTCGATGTGAATCAGGATTCACATTGCACGGCCACCGTCAGCAATAACGAACCCAGTTTTATTGGCTGAGTGCCCCATCCACACTGTGGGCACACACTCCATGCCAAGCCCTGACCTAAGCAACCACTTACACGGCCTCAGCTAATCCTTATTACAACCCCAGAGGGGAGGCGGGAATTACCCTCAATTACTGCTGGAAAACCAAGAGACCCAGATTGCTTATAGAACTAGCCCAACGTCACGTAGCTTGTCTGGAGCAGAGCAAGCCCAGAACCCAGAGCCTGTGCTCTGGATCATTCTGAACCCCGAGTGGGGGGTTTACATCACTCTACACGCAGTTACTGAGATGCCACGAACCTAGAAAAGGGGAGTCACGGCCGGAAGTAGGGGGAGGCCAGGTGCCCAGGTACCGACACTGAAGCAGGCACCTGCTCTAAGGCACTTACTTGCCCTTCTGGAGGTGCTCACCCTTAGGGTCACGTAAGTACAAGGTCACCCCTGAGAGCGAGCGCCTCCTTCAACTTTGCTCCGCGGGGAGTGGCGTGGCTGTTGAAATAAAAGGTGCAAGACCAGGGGCGCCTGGGTGGCTCAGTCGGTTAAGCCTCTCACCTCAGCTCAGGGCATGATCTCACAGTTCATGGGTTCAAGGCCACATCAGGCTCTGAGCTGACCGTGTAGAGCCTGCCTGGGATTCTCTCTCTCACTTATCTCTCTGCCCCTCCCCAACTTGTGCTTTTTCTCTCTCAAAATAAATAAATAAACTTAAAAAAAAAAAAAGGGTACAAGATGAGTTCAGAGTGGAATTAAATGGGAGCATGGTGTTTATTTTAGTAGAGCTGATAAACGTCTGGAAAGTGACAGTGTGGGACCCGCCCGAGGGGCTGCCTCTGGGCATCTCTGGAAGATGCAGCACTACCACATCCATTTTTTTTTTAAGTTTTTGTATTTATTTTGAGAGAGAAAGAGAGAGAGAGAATGAGAGAGAGAGAGCAAGCAGGAAGGGACAGAGAGAGAGAGAGAGGGAGAGAGAGAATCCCAAGCAGGCTCCGTGCTGTCATCACAGAGCCGATGCAGGGGCTCGAACTCATGAACTGTGAGGTCATAACCTGAGCCGAAACCAAGAGTTGGACACTTAACTGACTGAGCCACCCAGGTGCCCCAGTCCCACCATGTCCCGACCCAAGATGACTTCTGATTTATAATAACCGTGTAGAAGGTGTAGCTGTGTGTGTGTGTGTGTGTGTGTGTGCGCGCGTGTGTGCGTGTGTCCACCGACGTATTTCCATGATCCCACTGTCACAATTTTATCATCAGAATGTTAAAAACCACCACCCAAGAACGGTGTGGGTTTGAGTTTAGGAGACAGAGAGATTTATCATCTCAGCTATGGTTAAGTGCTGTCGATTTCTTGTATTTCCTGGAACATCAGCTGAATTGATCTCTACAACGAATCAGACTGTTAAACAGGCTTTCTTCACCCGCATCAAGAAGGATTTGGCTTTAGTTTCGAGGTAAGTAAAGAGTCGCTAGCTGCGGTTTAAAGCTGTTTAGCGGTGTCCTGGCTTCACGTAATGGGGGATCTGCCTGCGTGGATTCAAATCCCAGTTTCCCTACGTGCCGTGGGACTGTGGACAGAGCACCTCACCTTTGTGTGACTCAGTTCCTCAACTTAAAATAGAGAGGGTGGGCCCGCCCTCGTGGGGATGTTTTAAGGATGAAATGAGGTAGCACAGTGCCTGGCAGGTGATCAGCGCCCTTACGTGGTTCTAGATCAAAGACCCAGCGCTTGACCTCAGAGACAGACCGTAACCCAGAAGAGACATGACTTGCAGGATGCAGGAGGTCACGTCCCAGGAGTTTTCGGGGGGGTGGGTGCCATGGGGCTCAAGGCGGGGAGCGCAGAGCAGGCTGGCAGGATTTCCGGGGGGAGACTCAAGGCAGAGCCGGGCGTTTCCCGTCTACGCAGGAGGCTCCCGGACGGTGGCTGCCTCTCGTGGCCACTGGAAGGGAGTCTAGTCTGTGTGCTGTTTGTTTCTGCTCTTCCTTGGCCTTGGAAATGAGAAGGAAGAAGCTGTGGGGTTGTTTCAAGACACGGAGTCCCTCGGTAGGAGCCTCTGCCCTTCACTTGACCGCCCTTTGCCCCCGTAGAAGAAACAACTGCCCAGAGCAGAGCCCGCGCCCCAGGCACACGCATGTGGGGGTTTGCATTCAGCACAATGTTGTATTTATCCGTCCACATAGCTGTGTCCCGCTAACCTCCTCCCAATCAAGAATCTTGTCTCATTCCTCCATCTTCCTACACCCACCACGGTTTCTGGCACATTCCAGGCCCTTTTGTTTTTGTTTTTGTTTTTGTTTTTTAAGTAGGCTTCATGCCCAGCATGGAGCCCAACGCGGGGCTTGATCCCACAACCCTGAGCTCAAGACCTAAGCTGAGATCAAGAGCCGGATGCCCAGGGGCGCCTGGGTGGCTCAGGGAGCTGAGCGTCCAACTTGGGCTCAGCTCATGATCTCATGGTTCAAGCCCCGCGTCGGGCTCTGTGCTGACAGTACGGAGCCTGCTTGGGATTCGCTCTCCCTCTCTCTCTGCCCCTCCCCCACTCTCTCAACGTACGTGCATAAACTTAAAAAAAAAAATCTCTACAGATTCCACAGAAATGATGAGGGGCCTTTATGAAACTTCAGTCAATAAGCTCATCCCTTCAGGGGTTTCCACGGTGTCCGTAAGTGGCAGGTAGTGAAAGGTTGTCTTTTTTCTTAAGGGGGAGGGGTCTTTCCAAATCTCCAGCTCAGGTGTTCTTTACCGAGAGGAAGCACCTGCTGATTCTCTTGCGGTAGGAAGCCTTCCATCAGGAAGGAGCCTTGAGCAAATCGGAGGTCTCTTTCAGCTGTAAGTTGGCCAAGGTCACACCTACCCCTCCTCCTCCTGGTGAGGGTGGGGTGAGGCAAGAATTGCGAATGTAAACAGTGACATTTGCATTTCTCCCTTCTGTGAGAGGTGAGGGGTGCACACGTCCTTCTTGCTCTGACAGCTGAGGCCCCCTGGGAGCACGTGCCTGAGGCAGCACGTGAATTTACTGTGTCTGCCCTTCGAGTCATTGAAAAAAGATCTTTGAATGTTTATTTTTGAGAGCGAGAGACAGAGAGACAGCGCGCGAGCAGGGGAGGGGCAGAGAGCGAGGGAGACACCGAATCCGAAGCAGGCTTCGGGCTCCAAATTGTCGGCACAGAGCCCGATGCGAGGCTCGAACCCGTGAACCCCGAGATCATGACCTGAGCTGCAGTCGGACGCTCGACTGACCGAGCCACCCAGGCACCCCAACCCCTCAACTTACTTTGAGAGCCAGCCAGACTCAGTGTGGAAGGAAGGCGCATCAGAGGACTAATGAATGAAAGGCATACGCAGAACCAGAGAACCGGCTGCATGCAGCGTGTTAGCACGGAGGCCGGGGGTCTCCTGAAGCTCCCCACGATGCAAGGTCTGTCTTGCCCCGGAATCAGGATTGTTCTCCCCAACAAACTCCGCTCTCTGTTTTGGCTTAACCTTAACCGCTGGGTGTCTCAGTATACAGTGGGGGTCTCTTCCTCAAAGAAAAGAGGAGCTGTGCCACTGTGGCAACAGCAAGGGTCCGTGAGCACGAGGGGCACTGGAAGCTTCACACGCTGCTGGCAGGAGGGGTAAGAGGGTGCGATCGTTTAGGAGAACAATCTGGCAGTTTCTCACAAACTTATACCTACTTATGACCCAGAAATTTCACTCCAGGGTAATTAGGCCAGAGAAACAAAACCGTAAGTCTGCTCAAAGATCTATAAAAGAATATATAACAGGGGCGCCTGGGTGGCTCAGTCAGTTAACCGTCTGATTCTTGATTTCAGCTCAGGTCATGATCTCGCAGTGGGTTAGTGGGTTTTTGCCCCATGCGGGGCTCGAACTCACAAACCGTGAGATCATGACCTGAGCTGAAGTCGGTCGCTCAACCCACTGAGCCACCCAGGCTCCCCTTAATCCTCTTTTTTTTAAGTTTATTTATTTATTTTTAGGTCGAGAGAGACATATAGACGGTGAGTGGGGGAGGGGCAAAAGGGAGACAGAAAATCACAAGCAGGCTCTGTGCTGTCAGCACAGAGCCCGACATGGGCCTCGAACCCACGAACTGTGAGATCATGACCGAAACCAAAAGGACTCTTAACCGACAGAGTCACCCAGGCCTCTCTGAAAATTACTTAACCTTTCTAAGCTTCAAAGTTGTAGTTTATAAAATGGAGATAATAGGGGTACCTGGGTGGCTCAGTCCCACTGAGTGGCCGACTTTAGCTCAGGTCATGATCTCCCGGTTCACAGGTTCAAGCCCTGAGTCGGGCTCTGTACTGACAGCTCAGAGCCTGGAGAGAGAGAGAGACAGAATGTGATCGGGGAGGAGCAGAGAGAGAGAGAGAGAGGGAGACACAGAATCCGAAACAGGCTCCAGGCTCTGAGCTGTCAGCACAGAGCCCGACGCAGGGCTCAATCCCACGAACCCCGAGGCCGTCACCTGAGCAGAAAGCAAGAGTCCTGATGCTCAACTGACTGAGCCACCCAGGCGTCCCCCCCATTGGCTACAGGCTTGGCCATGTGAGTTTGCTTCCACCAATGAGATGTGAGGGGAAATGCAGGTACCACTTCCAAGCAGAAGCTTCAGCACATGTCCTGTGGTTCACCTTTCAAACACCGTCATAAGACCGGGCTGTCGCAGAGGCCTCTCCTTCAGCCTGGATCTCAGAATTAAAAAGACATGCCCCAGAGGGGTGCCTGGGTGGCTCAGTTGGTTAAGCCTCTGACACTTGGTTTCAGCTCGAGTCATGATTTCACGGTTCATGAGGTGGATCTCCGCATAGAGCCCCGAGCTGGCAGCGCAGAGCCTGCTTGGGATTCTCTCTCACCCTCTCTCTCTGCCCCTCCCCCACACGGGCTCTCTAAATAAATAAATAAATAAGTAAACTTAAAAAATAATAAAAGACAGGCATCAGAACTGCAGCCAACTCACGATGGATGTATACATTGAATGCAGAATAAATCTTTGGTATTCTAACCCTTTGGATTTCGGGACCACTTGTTACTGCAACATAACATAGCCCAAGCTGACCGACACACTCCCTCTCAAGGATATCATGAGGCTTAACCTAACACGTCAGGGACTCTCTGCCATGTGCCAGATATGCAGGTCATGGAGATCCATGAAGTTCACTCTCCCGACGGGAAGAACAGGCAAGCAATTGGAAAATGAGGACTTCCCATTAAAGAGAGATTCGCTTCCTTCTTCAGCCACCCTGTCATGGCATTTAAAACATTTCTAAAAGCATAAATCCCAAGGGAAATGACAAACGGAAAGGAAACAACAATATGCTCACATTTCCCAAAGTGGGACGTAGACGGGTAACTGATTCAGCAGACCCGAAAGTGCAGAATCTAATCCCACAGTGGGGAAACTTCCAGAAGAAACTTTCAAAGGCCCAGGAGTTGGCAGCAAGTTACCTCCAGAACTAGGGCTAAAAGCTGGAGTAGCCACTCCAGCCCCAGACCAACAGAAGGTAGGAATTTCTTCCCTGGTAAAGGGAAGGTTTTGAACCAGAGATCCTATTTGCATGAATAGGGAGGTGCTAAGCTGAACACAGGGAGCTTGAATAAAAGATTGATGTGCTGCCTTTTTTTAAGTTTATTTATTATTTATTCCGAGAGAGAGAAAGGGGGGCAGGGCGCAGAGAGAGAGACTCCCAAGCAGGCAGCTCGGCACCCGATGCGGGGCTCTGACTCACAAGTCGTGAGATCGCGGAAGTTGGGCGCTTAACCGACTGAGCCACCCAGGCGCCCCTAAACGTTTCTTTTTTTCTTTTATAATTTGTGTTTGCTCCACATCTATAAGGATATTCTCTTTGCTTTGAAGTACCAGTCTAATTTGATTCTTTTACTAATGGGAGACACTGTTCTCCTGGCCCAGCCAGGAGTGGTTCATCTTTTGCTCACTTGTTGGAACTAATAGCATTTATCAGAGACCACATTATAATATCAACGGGTATAACATCTATGAATAATGATAATATCTATGAAGAAATATTATATCTATTAATCTTCTATCCCTGAACTAATGGCACACTGCTGCTAATTACTACACATGAGAATGTTTATACAGGAGGGGCGCCTGGGTGGCTCAGTCAGTTAAGCATTTCCGCTCAGGTCATGATCTCACAGTTCGTGGGTCCGAGCCCCCCCCATCGGGCTTTGCACTGACAGTGCGGGGCTTGCCTGGGATTCTCTCTCTCCCTCTCTCTCTCTGCCCTTCTCCCTCCTCTCTCTCTCTCAAAATAAATAAACTTAAAAAAAAAAAAAAGAGAATATTTATGCAGGAAAATATTTAAATAAATGATGGCGAATATCACTTGTTCATTATCAAGCAGCCACTAAATGACCGAATATTTTCAAAGATTCGTGAATATGAAAACTACCTGGAAACATAATCAAAGCCGTGTAAAGTAATAAAGGAAAAGCCGAGTATACAATTTTATGTATACTATACTTTTCCGTAGGTGAAAACGTTCGTACGCGTGCGTGTGACCCAGGACCAAGATGAACTTGAAGTAGTAACAGCAGTTAAGCAGTGGTAGAAACTCAGTCCATTATTTTTCTTTTTCAGTTTCTCCTAGAGTTCTTGTATGTTCTCTCTCTCTCTTTTTTTTTAAGTTTATTTTATTTATTTGGAGAGAGAGAGAGCACAAAATGGGGGGGGGTGTGGCAGAGAGAGAGGGAGAGAGAATCCCAAGCAGGCTCCACACCAGCAGCGTGGAGCCCGACGTGGGGCTCAGACTCCCGAACCACGAGATCATGACCTGAGCCGAAGCCAGACGCTTGACCGGCTGAGCCACCCAGGCGCCCCTTTGTGTATTCTCTTACTAAGAAAATGTGTTTCCAATGCTTCCCAGCCAGGAGAGGTTTGGTGCTAATTTTTGCCCTGTCCGCCGGGTGGCCGCTGACCCGTGCCTCAGACCTGTTTTCTCTTTGCGGTTTCAGATAAAATCTACGTGGTCGACTTGAGCAACGAGCAAGCCATGTCGCTCACCATCGAGCCGCGGCCCGTCAAGTTCAGCCGCAAGTTTGTCCCCGGCTGCTTCGTGTGTCTGGAGTCTCGGACCTGTAGCACCAACCTCACCCTGACCTCCGGCTCCAAGCACAAGATCTCCTTCCTTTGTGATGACCTGACTCGCCTGTGGGCGAACGCCGAGAAGACCATAAGTACGTCCCCTTGGCTGGCGCTCCTCTGGGGCCGTGGGTGGCTCTCCCTGCCCCTCCCCATCTTCTCCATGGGGTCCACTGGGTAGGCTATAGACAGTCTGATCAGAAATGTCCCCTGCAGTACAGAATAGGCAGGGGCGACCAGGAGAGGTAGAGATGTGCCCCTCTCGGACCAGAGCCTCTGCTGCATCGGTGTCCTTCAGAAGTACACTACGTCCCCACGTCCCTGCTTGTCTCCTCTGCCCAGCCTTCCAGAATCCCTCTTGAGATCCTCTCGTCTGTGTAGCCTTCCCCAGCCTCTCCCATCCCCATGTCCCCACCTCCACGCTCACTGTGCACTTAGCACCCCTGGTGTGAGACCGAGCGTCTGGAGGTCAAGAACTGTGGCTTATTCCGTTGTTTCGGTCCCTTGAGCCCCTGGTGGTGCTGCACACGTATTAGTCACCTAATAAATGTTTGACGGTTGGAGGGCAGCGAAACACATAGTCCCCTCCCCGTGCTGGGCCACCGTGACCTTCGACGTGGATGCTCTCCGAGTTTCCGCAGATGCAGCAGCCGAGGCCACAGGACGCAAAGCAGCCTGCCCACTAGGAGGCGGCCGAGCTGGGACGCGGGCTAACGTCTCCCCAGTTCCAGCCCTGCTCTGACCACTGCACAAAACTACCTGCCCACGGTCATGGACGCTGGGACGAAGGTCTGGGTGGAGGGAGAACCTATATGCCCTGCCCATACTTAGCATCTGAGACTCAGATCCACAAAAGAGACGCTGGCAAACAAGAACAGAACATTTCCGCCCCAGATACTCCCCAGAAGTGGGTCTGCCGGTTTAGGGAAGAGTAAGACTCTGGGGCGCCTGGGTGGCTCAGTCGGTTAAGCGTCCAACTTCAGCTCGGGTCGTGATCTCGTGGCTCACGAGTTCGAGCCCCACGTCGGGCTCTGTGGCGACAGCTCAGAGCCTGGAGCCCGCTTCGGATTCTGTGTCTCCCTCTCTCTCTGCCCCTCCCCTACTCTCTCTCTCAAAAATAAACATTGAAAAAAATGTTAAAAAGAATGTGAGGGGGCGAGAGGGGCAGCTGGAACAGGAGCATCAGGGAGCCAGGAGTGGAGGACAGAGCACGAGAGGAGAGACCAAAGGGAAGAGCAAGAGAGCCTGGGCGGCCTTGAGGGCAGGGCAGGATGCACCTGCTGGTCTCCTCCCCGCCTGGTGCCACGAGCTCTTCTCTTCCAGGCTGCATGGACCACCGGTACTGCCCCAGGAGGCCCTACTCCCTCCAGGTGCCCAGGGACATCCTCCAGCTGCCCGTGCAACTGCACGACTTCTCCTGGAAACTGCTGGTACCCAAGGACAGGCTCAGCCTGGCATTGGTGCCAGCCCAGAAGCTGCAGCAACACACGCCCGAGAAGGTCTGCAACACCAGCTACAGCTACCTGGTGGCCAGCACGGTCCCCGGCCAGGACCTCTACTTCGGCTCCTTCTGCCCCGGAGGCTCCATCCAGCAGATCCAGGTGAAGCAGAACGTCTCCGTGACCCTCCGCACCTTCGCCCCCAGCTTCCAACAAGAGGCCTCCAGGCAGGGCCTGACCGTGTCCTTTATCCCCTACTTCAAAGGTGAGGACGTCTCCCTCTGTGTCCCCATCTCCCTGCCCCTTGCTTGTCTGGGCATCCCTCTTCTGTTGGGTGGGCGATCGCCTTCATTAAGTTGTCAACTCGAAGGGAAGGGGCAGCTGAGTGGCCAGGTCCTGGCGCAAGAAATGTGACAGACTGGGGAGCCCTCCTCCTGACTCTGCCGTTAGCCTCGTGTGGAAAATTCCGGGAGGTAGAAATAAGTCTCTGACAGTGGGAGGTGACGGGTGGCGGGCAGAAGAACAAATCATCAGGTTCAAGTCTGAAAGTTTATTTATTTTGAGAGAGAGAGGGAGAGAGTGCAGGCAGGGGAGGGGCAGAGAGAAAGGGAGAGAATCCCAAGCAGGCTCTGCACTTGGAAGGCTCAATCTCATGAACCTTGAGATCACGACCTGAGCCAAGATCAAGAGGCAGATGGACACTTAACCAACTGAACCACTCGGGCCCCCCAACCAAGACTTTTATCTGAAGTTCACTTCGTACTTTGTTCCCAGAGGCCTGAGTGGGGAGGGAGAAGAGTCTTTGGCCATAAGATTAAGGTCAGCCTTAGGGCCCCTGAGTGGCTTAAGTGGCTTACCCAAAGTTGGCTAAGCATCCGACTTTGGCTCAGGTCCTGGTCTGCAAGTTCGAGCCCCGCATCGGGCTCTGTGCTGACAGCTCAGAGCCCGGAGCCTGTTTCAGATTCTGTGTCTCCCTCTCTCTCTGCCCCTCCCCCACTTTTGTGCGCTCTCTCTCTCTCTCTTTCTCCATCTCTCTGTCTCAAAAAATAAATAAATCTTTTTAAAAATTAAAAAAAAAAAAAAAAGATTAAGGTCAGCCCAGGCTGCCAGATCTCTCCAAGGCTACCCGAGAAACCCCTTCTGGGGGCTCTTTGAAAACAAGACATACTCCGTGCAGTGTGAATGCTGGGGTTTTATCTCACTTGAAGGCCAAGAACGAATCCAGTTAATGTGTCGGAGGCTCTTCGGCTTTGCAATTCTCCCATTCTTCCCAGAACCCCAAGTGGGTTTTTCTTTTAATGTTTATTTATTTATTTTTGAGAGAGACAGAGAGTGCACAGGCGAGGGAGGGGGAGAGAGCGAGGGAGACGCAGAATCCCAAGCAGGCTCCGGGCTCTGAGCTGTCAGCACAGAGCCCGACGCGGGGCTCGAACCGTGATATCGCGACCTGAGCCAAAGTTGGACGCTTAACCACCCAGGCGCCCCAGAACCTGAAGCGTTTTCGCCTCTGAAACAGAAATCGCTGTTTACCAGTCCCGCTGGGAGCAGCGCATCGGGTGGACGTTAGCTAGCTGGAGGGCGTTTCTGAAAGGAAACTTTTAGAGAGAACCAGCGGTTTGGCAAATGAGCCTCTTTTTTTGTTTGTTTGGTTCGTTGGTTGGTTGGTTGGTTTTGTTCGAGATCTGAGCACCTGACCTGAGACTCTAACCTTGTGCTGACCAATACTCGCTGGCCACGTGTGGCAATTTATATTTAAATTAATAACAAAATTAAAAATGTAGTTCCTGTCACATCAAGCACTTTTCAGGCCGTCCACAACGCACATGGCTGTGGCTCTGCCCCCGGATGGTACAGATGGAGGCACCCAGGAAATATTGTAGGTTCCGTTCCAGTCTACTGCAATAAAGCAAGTGAAATGAGTTTGGTTTCCCAGCGCATGTAAAAGTTATATTTACACCATACTGTAGTATAAGATAAATAAACATAAGATTTTTGTAAGCAAAAAAAAAGAAAAAGTTATTGCTTAAAAAATGCTAAGCATTGGGGCGCCCGGGTGGTTTACTCGGTTAAGCGCCCGACTTCGGCTCAGGTCACGATCTCACAGTTCGTGAGTTCGAGCTCCGTGTGGGGCTCTGTGCTGACAGCTCAGAGCCCGGAGCCTGCTTGGGACTCTGTGTCTCCCTCTCTCTCTGCCCCTCCCCAGCTCGCACTCTGTCTCTATCTCTTTCAAATGTAAATAAACATTAAAAAAAAATTTTAAAAAATGCTAACCATCGTCTGAGCTTCCCGCAAGTTGTAATCGCTGATCACAAGATCGCCGTAACAAACACAATAATGAAAAAGTTTGAAACGTTGCGGGAGTCACCAAAATGTGACACAGAGACACAGAGTGAGCACATACTGTTGGAAAAATGGCGCCACAGACTTGCTGTTGGTAAAAAAATGGCGCCACAGACATGCTGTTGGTAAAAAAATGGCGCCACAGACATGCTGTTGGTAAAAAATGGCGCCACAGACTTGCTGTTGGTAAAAAAATGGCGCCACAGACTTGCTGTTGATAAAAAATGGCGCCACAGACATGCTGTTGGTAAAAAATGGCGCCACAGACTTGCTGTTGGTAAAAAAATGGCGCCACAGACTTGCTGTTGGTAAAAAAATGGCGCCACAGACATGCTGTTGGTAAAAAATGGCGCCACAGACTTGCTGTTGGTAAAAAAATGGCGCCACAGACTTGCTGTTGGTAAAAAAATGGCGCCACAGACATGCTGTTGGTAAAAAATGGCGCCACAGACATGCTGTTGGTAAAAAAATGGCGCCACAGACATGCTGTTGGTAAAAAAATGGCGCCACAGACTTGCTGTTGATAAAAAATGGCGCCACAGACATGCTGTTGGTAAAAAATGGCGCCACAGACATGCTGTTGGTAAAAAAATGGCGCCACAGACTTGCTGTTGATAAAAAATGGCGCCACAGACATGCTGTTGGTAAAAAATGGTGCCACAGACTTGCTGTTGGTAAAAAAATGGCGCCACAGACTTGCTGTTGGTAAAAAAATGGCGCCACAGACTTGCCTGGCGCAGTGCTGCCATAGACCTTCAATCTGTAAAAAGCGCAGGATCCGCAAAAGGTAGCAAAATGAGGTGAGCCTGTGAGAAACTTTAACGTCACCGCAGAGAGCTCTGTTGGACGACGCTAGTCCAGGCACTTGAATGTCCTCTCCTCTGTCGTTTTCCCCTCTGTTTGGGTTCAGTGACACATCTATGTGGATTCTCTCCCCTTTCCTGCAGAGGAAGGCGTTTTCACGGTGACCCCAGACACAAAAAGCAAGGTCTACCTGAGGAGCCCTAACTGGGACCGGGGCCTGCCGTCGCTCACCTCAGTGTCCTGGAACATCAGTGTGCCCAGCGGCCAGGTGGCCTGCCTGACCTTCCTCAAGGAGCGGACCGGCGTGGTCTGCCAGACGGGGCGTGCATTCATGATCATCCAGGAGCAGCGGACCAAGGCCGAGGAGATCTTCAGCCTGGAGGACGAGGTCCTCCCCAAGCCAAGCTTCCACCACCACAGCTTCTGGGTCAACATCTCCAACTGCAGCCCCGTGAGTGGCAAGCAGCTGGACCTGTTCTTCTGGGTGTTGCTTACCCCAAGGACTATGGGTAAGGGCCTGCAAGGTCTTGTGCGGGTGGCGGTGGACGGCAAATGGGCGGCCGAAGCCTGGGGGGCAAGCCTGGGAGGGAGTCAGAAGACAAGGATTTGAGTGCTGGCTGTCCATGTCTCTGTCAGCTTTTGCATCAGCAGTGCTGCGTAACAAACGGCCCCGGCACTCAGCGGCTTAAAAACAGCCGTTTGTTATTGCTCACGCGTTGGCTGGGCGGTTCTGGTCTGAGCTGGGCTTATCCGGGTTCACTCACTCATGCACCCGTGGGCAGCTGCACGGAGCTAGAGGACTTTGCCGAGCTTGGCCGCACACTCTCACAAGTCTGGGGCCCAGCCTCAATTAGCTGGGACACTTAGGTTCCTTGGCTCTCCTCCCCACTGTCCCTTTCACTCCAGCCTGGGCCTTGTTCTCACGGCAGAAGCAGAGAGATCCAAGAGAGTCTGGGGGAAGCCTACAAGGTCTCTCGATGCTTGGGTTAGGAACTCATACACCATCCCTCCTGGAATTCTTTTGCCCTGCCCAAAGTCAAGGGGTGGACCAAACGACTCCACTTCTCGGTGGGAGGAGCCACAAGGGTCACAAAGTAAAAGATATGGTTCAGGGAGTGGGGAGAACTAGTACGTTTTTATTGTCCGTCTGTCACGGTCATTTACCATTAATCTCTCTCTGACAACTGGGGAAGTTTCTTCACTCCCCTAACCTTCCTGGTCTGTAGAGGGTGGATGGTAATAACTACCTCAGAGAAATATCAGCGGGAATTTCACCCTGGGGATTCACATGCGGGGACCTGGAAGGTGCGACACAGATGTTTGGTGTTGGCATTTTTTTCCAAGTCCGGTGAAGCCCTGGAAAATGCCCCTGGGGGCAGGTCTCATGCTCAGAGTTGCAGAATCCGCTGAAGGGTTCCCAGCGAGGAAACGCATGTGCGGCACGGCCACTGAATGGGGCCACGTTTGCCTTTATTCCAAGAGAGTCACCGAGCACCACAGAGTGTTGGAACCAGAAGGGACCGTGGAGGTGGAAACTCCCAGCCCCTTTCTTCCCTCTCTGGAGGTCAGAGAGACTGCGTGTCTGCCCAAGCCACACGGCTGATCAGCAGCAGGAGAACTGGGGGGAACCAAAAACCACAAGTGAGAAGCTCTGTCATAGTCTCAGCTCAGCTCCCGGGTTTGCTGACTCTCTCACATTCATTTTCTGTCATTAACTTCTATTTCTTTCTTTTTTTTTTTTTTAAGTTTATTTATTTAAGCCATCTCTACACCCAATGGGGGGCTCAAACTCATGACCCCAAGATCCAGAGCTGCACGCTCCTCTGACCGAGCCCGCCAGATGCCCCATTTATTCCTGTTTCCCTCTTAACCTCACCTTTCGTTTTCTTGGTAAACAAGCAAGAAATGCTAAATCCCTGCTCAGCGTGGGTCTCCCTGTCTGATTTATTTCCTTTCTTCTTATACAACTGTAGGAAAAGAATAGTGTAGGTGAAACAACCCTGTCCTGAACACCTTCACTGCTGACTTTTGACTCCCTGCTTTCCCTCCACCCCTCTGCTCTCCTCTCTCAACAGGCTGTGGCAACCCGGTAAATACACCCAGGGGTAGGCCCAGCGTAGCCTTTGGAGTGGATCTGGTAGGGCCCCCAGTTTGTTTTAGTTACCTATCACTGTGTAACAAACAGCCCCAAGATTTAGTAGCTGAGACGATACACCATTTTGCTTGCCCGCAATCCTGTGGGTCAGGAATTTGGACAGGACACGGCAGCGTGGCTCTTCTCTGCTCTTGGCTGGGATGGTTCACCTGGGGACAGATGTCTGGAGCCTTAGTAGTCACCTTCGGCCAGGTTCCTTGGTGTGTGTTCCTCACGGAGTCTCCACATGGCTGGCTTGGGCTTCCTCACAACATGGTGGCCTCAGCGTCGTCAGACTTCTTCTGTGGCGTCTGACTGGCTTGCCCTCAGACAGGAAGTGCAAGATGTTGCCAGGCCTCTAGAAGGCCCCGGAACCGGCGAGTCAAGAAGAGTCGAGAAGGGGGGAAATAGGGTCCTCTCACTGTGAGGAGCAGCGTGTGTGTATGGGGGGCGGGGGGAAGGAAGGGATGGCGGCCATCTCTGGAGACTGTCTCCTCCGGCTGATCGTCGGCCCGACGCCCCCACGTCTCCTCATCCCTCTCCCTCGTGTCTCTGCTCACAGACCTGACTGTCATCATCACGGCGATCGTGGGAGGTGGCGCCTTGCTGCTGTTTGCCCTCGGACTCATCATTTGCTTCGTGAGAAAGAAGTAGGTGGAATTTCTCAAAACTG
The DNA here is from genome assembly GCF_018350215.1 of Panthera leo. Lineage (NCBI taxonomy): Eukaryota > Metazoa > Chordata > Mammalia > Carnivora > Felidae > Panthera > Panthera leo. The sequence continues at coordinate 14,843,499 of NC_056680.1, read as the reverse complement.
TCTTCAGCTGCCCTGACGCCTCCTTAGATCCCACAGACCAGAGCTGTCGTGAATTACGGATTTCTTTCCTTGCTCCCGGTTTCTCTCCCGAGGATCGGTGTTAGATAATATTGTTTGGAGGGGACGGGGCGGAAAAAAACAGAAAACACGGCCGGTGACACTTTGGCCTGCAGTTTTTTACACAGCTGCCTCAGCACAAGTCAGCTGTGAGTCATGTAGTCTGCTCATCACACGGTGGCCATCACCGGGGTGACCTTAGTAGGAAAACCATCACGTCGGTCCCGCCAGACCGGGCCTCTGAGCCTGTGTCCTCTGTCCCCTTGAGAGCAAACGTACGCTGCCCCCTCCCCCGCCGGCATGTTCTCCTCCGGTTTCTTAAACTATTTTATGTCTGTTTATTGGACTCCAGACAGGCACCAAAAAGCTAGCCCTGTGGGCGAGAGGAAGGAAGACCCAGTTATCTGACTCAGTCTCCCCTCCCTCCCCCTCAGGGCGACGGCCGCTGTTTCATGAAAGGGAAGCGTTGACCTTTTTAGACCTAATATACGCTGCTACCAGATTTGATCAGTTCTGCTCGTATTTCTGACGAAAGCCGTGAGGAAGGGGGGGGAAATTGCTTTCCTTAGCACGACTCAACCTTCCAACAAGCCAAAACGAAATTTTTTTTTAATTAACTGGGGCCATGAGCACCCAACCGAAATTCCTGACCAACAGTGAGACTGTCCAGAAATGTCTCTGCTGATCAGGAGGGGGCTGCCCACGTCCGATCCGGGGAAACACCTCTTCTCCATGAGATGGGATTGTACATATATCGCACGGGGAAAAAGGACTTCTTTTTGTGAATCATCGATTTATGGTTTCTCTAGGAAGCTTCCTTGTCTGCGGTGCAGTCTCTTCCACCCAGACCAGAAAGCTCCGTGTTAACACTGGGCCCCTGCCCATCAGGAGGGAACCGGGCGACGGGAGGGTCCAGCTTCTGGCCTGAGAATCGCCAGCCCCGGCCTTGCGGTGGGGGAGGCCACCAGCTGTAGGAGGGCAGGGAGGTTCTGCATTGGGAATGACGGCCTCCTGGACATTGGGGACCGTGCACGGTGCTGGGGATGCAACAGTGAGCAGGACAGGGTCTCTCCCACCGCCCGGTGTGGGGGCAGAGGGACGAAATGAAGGACCAGCTTCAGAACTGCCTGAAAAGAGCATTCGTGGAGAGCATCGAGGCTCTGCGAAGCACGAGTGAGGGGCGTCCGTCTCAGGGCTTCAGGCTGGAGCCTTCGGAACCCATCAGTCCAGCCAGACACGCGGTGTTACAAGCTAAATGTACTAGATTATTTTTTTATCTCAGAAAAGGACAGAGAGCCTGTCCACAGTTAGTGAGCCGCCAGCCTGTGCATTATACAGTCCATTATGTTAATTGGGCTAATGTCCTCCATTTGAATCACTGGTCAGTTAAAAAGCCAGCATCCCCTGCTTTTGGCTCGTGGCGATGGAGGGCGAAGCTTTGTTTTCCGTGGCGGCGAGTGCTAATGCCCGTCCACGCCCAAGGACCAAAGAACATTACAAACCAAAGGTTAATGGTGTTACCGAGGAACTCTGGCGTCCCGGCCTAAATGCTGTTTTCTTTTGAGCTCTTTCCCCTTATGCAGCTTCCTGCTGAAGGGGCTGGATCCCTCTGCTAATACTGACTTCCATTGTCCCCGTCTCCAGCTAAAAACTAGGATACAGCCTTCCATCCTGAGTCTCCTATGTCCTATCCTTGAGAATGCAGACGGTCAGAGTTATACCCATGCAAAGGAGGGGTGAAGCCTTAAGCTACGGGAAGGACTGAGTCGTAGAGTGTTGGCCTGGGCATGACCGCACCTGATGTGGTCGGGGTGGGGCATGGCCCTTTCTCGTAGGACAGAGGGGAGCTGGTTGTCAGATGTTTCCACCCCGGGGTACTGCGCATTCACCGAAGCACATCCAAGCGCAGACAGTGTTTTTTTTGTTTTGTTTTGTTTTTTAATGTTTTATTTATTTTTGAGACAGGGAGAGACAGAGCATGAACGGGGGAGGGGCAGAGAGAGAGGGAGACACAGAATCTGAAACAGGCTCCAGGCTCTGAGCTGTCAGCCCAGAGCCCGACGCGGGGCTTGAACTCACGGACAGTGAGATCGTGACCTGAGCCGAAGTCGGACGCTTAACCGACTGAGCCACCCAGGCGCCCCAGCGCAGACAGTGTTAAAACGGGCACCGTCTCCACCACCCTGTGTCCACTGTGAAGACTGGAGACAAAAGCTGGTCCCTTTTTTTGTTTTTTTAATGTTTATGTATTTTGAGAGTGAGAGAGCATGTGAGCAGGGGGAGGGGCAGAGAGAGGTGAAGACAGAATCCCAAGTGGGCTCCACACTGTTAGCACAGAGCCCAGCGCGGGGCTTGATCTCACAAACCATGAGATCATGACCTGAGCCGATATCAAGAGCCAGAGGCTTAACCGACTGAGCCACCCAGGCGCCCCAGAAGCTGGTCCCCTCTAAATTCTAAGGACAGGAGTTTCCACTTCAAGGACCGAGGGATTTGAAAGACTTGGGGGAGACGTGTGGGAACCCCAAAGTGCCCGAGTTCCGGTAGGGGCTCTACAAATGGACCACAGCTAAGGTCGTTTCCTTCCTGTCCTGTTCCCTTGTCTGTCAGTAGGAAAAAGAAGATAAGCAAAGGCCCCTCTGTAGGCATCTACAACGGCAACATCAACACCCAGATGCCGATGCAGCCAAAAAAGTTTCAGAAGGGACGAAAGGACAGTGACTCCCACGTGTACGCAGTCATCGATGACACCATGGTATATGGCCATCTGTTGCAAGATTCCAACGGCTCCTTCCTGCAGCCAGAGGTGGACACCTACCGGCCGTTCCAGGGTCCCACGGGGGACTGCCCTCCCTCCCCACCCCTCACAGGCTCCAGGGCCCCGACTGCAAAGCTGACCGTAGACGAGCCATCCCCCAGCTTCCCTGCTGAGTCTGAGAGTGAACCATATACCTTCTCCCACCCCAACAACGGGAACACAGACATTCCCTTGCTGGACACCCACGAGCCCACGGAGCCTGGGGAGTAACCTGGACCCATCCCAAAGACTTTTGCTGAAAGCGGGGCACTGAGACACCCTTTAGGGGTCTCCAGCAGAAACCCTAAAGAGGAGTTTTATGGAAGGAACAGCAGGAGGTTTTACTGGACGCCACCAACCCCTGATTTCCAAGCGGGCTCGTTCCGACAATGGGACGTTGAAAGTGATGAATGCCTACCTGGATACAGTCGTCCCAGTCCGTATCCTTCTGAAGCCAGGTTGGGTTGTAAACCAGCCGTAAGGAGAGGGGAGGGCTGTGAGTCACCCCGTACGAGGTTGTAATGAGCTCTGGATCCGGATTTGGAACTCTTCAGGGCGACAATACTGATCCCTAGGAGCCCATCCAAGGTCCCTGCTCCCCCTGGAGCCCCCTGGATGAAAAGGACGATGTGCCTTATTATTATTATTTATTTGGGGGTCCTGTGTATTTAAGAAGTCGAAGGTATGACCACGCAGCTCTTTTCACCTGACGTAGTGACAGCTCACGCTCACTGGTCGGATGGCTGGGCTTTGACTTCTCCCGACCACTAGATAAACATGTGCCTGTTCCCCGGAAGATGGGAATGATTTGCGATCTGTCCCGCCAGGAAAGGGTGCGCATGTTTGAGGGCATTGACACTTACCTGCTTTGACAAGAGGCTTCATGGTTCTCTTGCTCTGCTCGTGGTCATCCTCACTGTCCTTCAGTCCCAGAAGGAAGAGAAATTTCCTTGAATTGCCGTGGGTGGCTGTCCCGGCTCCAGCCGTACTTTGGTATTTAAACAGAAATGTAGAGAGGATTTGCATCCCCTAAAAGTGTTTAATGACACAGGGGAGACTGGCCACTGGGTTCCTCTCCTATCGCTACCGTAACCAATTATCTCAAACCCGGTGGCTTGAAACAACGCAAATTTCTTAGCTTCCGGTTCTGGAGATGAGAAGGGCATAGATGGGTTTCACGGGGCCAGCTAGCATCAGGGTGTTAGCCCCTTCTGGAGGCTCTAGGGGAGAGTCGGTTGCCTTGCCTTTTCAAGCTTCTAGAGGCTGCTCACACTCCTTGCCTCCGATGGGGCTGGGCACACCGTGGCACCCGCACTGTCACTGGCAGGGTGACCCTGATGCCCCTCTTTCCTTCTTTCGTTTATAAAGCCCGCCCACCCAGATAATCCGGGATCATCTCCCCGTGTCGAGCTCTTTAATTTAATCACACTAAAAAGTCCCCTTTTGCCGTGTGAGGTACCATATCCACAGGTACCTGGGAATTAGGCACATCTCTGGGGAATCATCGTTCTGCCCATCACAACCCCCTGCCAGTGCAGGACAGACTATGAAATGACCCAGCCCGCCAGTGTGCTTGGTTTGGCCTAAGAATCTTTTTTATTTTTTTATTTTTTTAAGAATTAGCCACTAACATTTAAAATTCTAAAACGTTTGCGTAAAAATCCGGATCAGGACGTGCGGCTGGCCTGGGGGGCTCACGCTGTCACCCAGCAGCCGCTGGCTGGAGCTGGTAAAGCAGGTCCAGTTTTAGGTGGGACAGCTGGTGTCCCGGTTCAACCCAGCCTCCCCCTCCCACCCCCCCACCCCCACCCCTGCCACCATATTTCTTCTCGCCTCCCTCACTGATGCTGAGCCTGTGGCTAAAGATCAGTGCGCGTCCCCCCGCCCCGCTGCAGGGTTGCTTTGTTTATAATGAAATGGAAAGTTTGGGCCCTAGATCTCTCATCAAATGAGAAGACAGGCCTCGAGGCTGGTGTCTGTTTCAGGAAAGGTTTTTCCCACACACAGCCCCGCGTCCCTCGTTCATACTAATGACCAGCCGAGCTCCTGTGGGCGTTTGCCTCTGCGGCCCCTGCTGTCCTCTGGGAGGAGAGGGATGGTGTTCCGGCTTGACACCATCCAGAGGTCAGTGTTTCTGTGGCCAGACCTCCTGTAAAGGTAAACCGGCTTCATCGTGTTCGGTGAATTCACCTGGGAAACACCCGGCCTAGACTTTGCTACTTTGCCTCCATGAGGACTTGTGCAGTCTCCGGACTGGTGTATCTTCCGAGGCCTCTTGGACTCTTTCCAGAAGGAAGAGTCTGTTGTTTTAGTGATGACCTTGGTGGTGCCCCCGGCACCTTTCCCTTCTGAAAGGCGGCCCCCTGCCCAGTTACCCTCGGCCTCTCGGCCTGAGATGCGGGCGACCTCCCCCATGAGGGGCCAGCGGAGGGCTGGGGCTTCCTGCCCACAACTGAAATTGGATCGTTGCTTCCAGTCCCTGTAGGAGCCCCAGCCTCCACCTGCCGCCCTCCCCGACCTCCTGGGCTCTGCGGAAGCACCCTCAACCCATGCCCTGCATCTTGTAGCCACGAAGCGTGGCTGGCCACCCTTGGGCCCCGTGTGGCCATTTTTTAACCGAGAGCTCAAAGCCCCAGACCCAGTTGCCTTCTTCCTGAGACCGCAGGTGAATTGAACCATTTTCTGAAGCTTTGCCTCCCTGCAGGTGCCGGCCCAACATACCCCTGGCCCTTTTCTTGAAAGCCCAGACCCCCACTTACGTAAAGTACTTCGGGGTCACTGGAAACCAGTCGGACACGTTTGCTGATGCCTTCTGTGCTGACACGGTGCCCTTCCTGCTGGGACTGCCTGCACCGGGGCCGCCCCCACACCCGTCTGCTGGGCTGGTGAAGAAGCCCGGCTCGTCCAGGCCTGGGCTGTAGCGCTGGGGTCATTTTGCCCAGGAAGAGTCAAGGGGGAAAAGCATATGTCCGGGGGGATGTAACCTTGGTCACGGTTAGAGAACTGGTGTGTGTGGATCTGTAATCCTTCGCTGGAAATAATTTATTTTGTTGTAGATACTTTTTAGGCGCCGTTTTCTTCATTTCCTACACTTTTTGTTTTTGTTTCTGTTTTTTTTTTTTTTTTAATAAACAAATGTACAGGAAAGAAAAACGGGCGTTGAGTTGTTTTACATGCTTTGGTTCTTTGCCCCCTGGGTCGACTGAGGGCCAGATTCCCCAGTTCACTGTGACGGGCTCAGCACAAGGTCAGCAGATGCCGTGTCTTCTGTGTGTTTATGGCACGGGATGCCAGGCTTTGGGCTGACAGTGGGTACCTCGGACGCCAGAGCGCGCTCTGCTCTGTCTTTGTTGAGACAACACGCGCCTCCCTGTGTGACCACTCGTGATTTGCTCCTGCCACTGTTCCTGGACTACTCTCTACCAAAATCTGTGCCACCTACCTCCCCTCCTGGCGAAAAGCCTACCAGCACTTCAGAATCCACCATTGCCCACTTCCTCCAAGAAGCCCTCCAGCTCCCCCCCCCCAGGCTCTCCCTCTGAATGGCAATAGTCTGCACGGAGGGACATTAGTTTTCTTACTTAGAAGTTTGTACTTGCGGGGGCCCCTGGGTGGCTCAGTCGGTTAAGTGTCCGACGCGTGATCTCAGCTCAGGTCATGATTTCATGGCTCGTGGGTTCGAGCCCCGCATCAGGCCCTGCACTAACAGTGCAGAGCCTGCTTGGGATTCTGTCTCTCTCTCTCTCTCTCTCTCTCTCTCTCTCTCTCTGCTCCTCCCTGCTGTCTCTCGAAATAAATTAAAAAAAAAAAAAATGTATACTTCAAAAAAAGAAGTTTGGGGGCACCTGGGTGGCTCAGTCGGTGGAGCGTCCGACTGTGGCTCAGGTCATGATCTCGCGCTTCGTGAGTTCGAGCCCCGCGTCGGGCTCTGGGCTGACAGCTCGGAACCCGGAGCCGGCTTCGGATTCTGTGTCCCCCTCTCTCTCTGCCCCTCTCCTGCTCACGCTCACGTGCTCTCTCTCTCTCTCTGTCTCTCAAAAATAAATAAAAACATTTTAAAAAATGGAAAAAAAAAAAAAAAAAGGGTTATGCTTACTTGTGTTTTGCCCAGTACGATTGTATTTTTCTTGGAGGGAGGAGTCTGTATTTTGTACTTGGTTCGGCTTCCTCATACTGCCCAACACAGCAGGTGCCCAGAAACAACATCTGGGACGTTAACTGTCACAACAGAGACATATTGTGCTTCCGCAGTGACATCAGGCAGGTATCCTACTTGAGGCTACCAGATGGAGGGCGGGGATTAGATGCCAGGCAAAGACCGTGCTAGAAGCTTTCAAGCCTTCCCTCGCGGCAGCCGCTGCCGACTCCCAACAGCAGTGCTTCATCCCGTTTACTGGTGAGGAAAGGAGGCCCGGAAAGATGGAGTCACTTGCCCAGGGACACAAACCCAGAAGAGGCGGAGCAACAAATGTATAGCAGCCTTTCCACCTTGTTCCCCTGCTCAGTTCAGCCCAGGAGGGCCCGGTGCTGGGATCCGGGATCAGGTGAGGGGCTGCCAGAGGTGGCCCAGGACTCCCATGGGATCCTTTTTCCCCCATCTTTTTCCCCTTCCTACAGGAGGCCGTGAACTTCGGGGGAAGGAAGCCTCAGGGACGCCGTAGCCGCCACAGGCCCTCTCTGGACTTTGTGCTAGCGGCCCCTCCCCCTTGTCGGGGATGCCTGGGAATCTGGTGTCAGCCACAGAGCCAAGGGCCTGCAGCTCTCCAGGCCCTGCCAAGTCCGGCTCCCCACACTCACCCCTGCTCCTGAGGATTCCTGCTCCTGAGGGGAGGGGGGGAGTCACGCTTCACACCTGTGTGGCCTCCCGGGTTGCTTCCAGAAAGTGCCACCTCCAGGCACTGATGTGACCTCAGCCCAGGCTCTCCTCCGGAGGTAAGCAAACAGTTCCCTACCCCAGGGCTCACTGTCCTCTGTTTGGGGGTTGATGGGGCTGCTTTTTGGCTTTAAAGGTGCTTATTGGGGGGGGGGTGCCTAGGTGGCTTTGTCAGGTAAGCTCCCGACTCTTGGTTTCCGCTCAGGTCACAATCTCAAGTTCATGGGTTCAAGCCCCGTATCAGGCTCTGTGCTGCCGGCATGGAGTTAGGATTCTCTCTCTCTCTCTCTCTCTCTCTTTCTCTCTGTCCCTCCCCTGCTCATTCTCTCTCTCTCTCTCTCTCTCTCTCAAAATAAATAAGCTTAAAAAAAAAAAAGATTAAAAATTGGAGCACCTGGGTGACTCAGTTAAGCATCCGACTTCGGCTCCGGTCATGATCTCAGGTTCATGAGTTCAAGCCCCGCGTCAGGCTCTACGCTGACAGCTCGGAGCCTGGAGCCTGCTCTCTCTCTCTGCCCCCTCCCCTACTCATACTTGCTCACTCTCTCTGTCTCAAAAATATATAAGCATTTTAAAAGTAAAAAAAAAAATTAAAAACTAAAGAAAGGTGCTTATGAGGAAACAGGGAGACATGGAACTCAATCTAACTCCCACCCCCACCCATCCCCTCCTTTCCTCTGCTGATCCGTGACTCACAGAGCTGAGCTGTAACAGCCTCTTGGCCAGTCTTTGCTGAAGGTAATTGCCCGAAGCTAGACTGTGGTCGTTTCAGACCCAGACGACAAATAGGCCTAGAAAAAGATTTGCTGCAAAGCAGTCTAAGGATGTGGAAAGAGGAAAGACCCAGAACAGATGCCAGGAAAGATCTCCCACCCCAGCCTTCAGCCCCAGGCCAGTGCAGCAGCCGCAACAAACCCCCTGAGCCCACTCTTTTCACCACTTAGACCACCCAGCAGCCCCTCTCAGACCCTAGAGGCAGCTTCACGTGTGGGCCCCCTTGCAGCCACACAAGCCACGTGTTCAACAGGACCTACGCATAGTTCAGCGCTCCACTGTGGCCAGTTCAAAATTCTTTTTTTGGGGGAGGGGGGGAGGTGCAACTTAGCCAGAGGCAGAAAGCGGGTGGGGAGAGAGGGAGAGAGAGAAGAGCAGGGCTCATCCGAAGCAGAGCTCCTGTTTGACCAGAAGCGGGGCTCGTGTTCACCCCATTCAGGGCTCGAGCTCACCCGGAGCAGGGCTCGTGTTTTACCCAAAGCGGGACTTGTGCTTACCGGATGTGGGACTCGAACTCATAAACCATGAGATCGTGACCCGGGCCGAAATCAGAATGCTTAACAACTGAGCCACCCAGGCGGCCCGCCAGGTTGAAATAACTGTTGCACGAGGGGCCTCACGTTTTTCTTCTGCACGGGACCCCACCAATGACGTGACCACCTCTGCCTGGAGGTCAGGGCTCATCTCAGAGGATGAGGCTGGCTTGGAGACGTCCAGTAACTCGTCAGGGCCCTGCAGCCAAGGGACAGAAGCAAGATTCGAGTCCTCAAGTGTTTTCAATTCTATCCCTCTTTCTTCAGGTTTTTTGCCCTCATGTGCACCTGACTTTTGAAACGCTACCGAAAGGCCTTTCTATACCACTCACTTATTAACCGGTTAAAACACGTAATTATTAGGCTGATAATCTGAAGAGAAATTTATAATAGGCCACGGGATAGACCACAGAACCATTCTGTCCAATACAGAAAGGAGCCACATGTGGCTGTTTAAATTTTAAGATTAAATTAATCCTAATGTAGTTAAAGTTTAAGCAGGTTGGGCGCTAATTAGTACATCAAAATATATTGGGGCTTTCTTTTTCAAATTAAGTGTACGTGGCTATGTATGGAGGGGATACCAAGGTCCCAGGGTGGGAGGACTAGGAAAACGGGCCTGGGGCTCACACTTGGCTTGAATGTTCAGCTAAGGGTGTTTGCCTGGATAAGGTACACTTTGGCATCTTATTGTGTTGGAACTGAATTTCACGAGACTGCCGTGTGTCAGCCCCTCCCATAATGTAGTTTCTCAATTGCACTAGACACATGTTCAAGTGCTAAGTAGCCACCTGTGGTTAAGTGCTGAGTATGGGACTGCACATCACAGAAAATTCTGCTATGAGGCACTAACAGTGTGTGCCTGTGTGTGTGTGCATGTGTGTGTGATATGTAAAGTACCACCTTCCTCGCACAGAAGGCTTCCTGTGTACCAAGGACTCTTCCGAGGGGTCTATGCGGCCAGCTTGACAAGCAGTGAATACCACCTCTCACTCTTTCCCCGTGAAATATTTTTTTCTCTTGGCTGTGATGGCCCCAGGCTTCCTGGTTTTCCTCCTTCCCCTCTGGTTTCTTGTCAACCTTCTTCACTGGTGCCAGCTTGCCTCCAAATCTCTAAACATCAGAGGGGCCTGTGGTTCAGGATTCGGATCCTTTTTTCTCCTCCACCCTCACTCACTTGGTGACGTCCCCCAGTCACGTGACATTGAAAACCATCTACATCCCGATGGCTCCCGAGCCGGATCTCTCCCCTGAACTCCGAGCTGTGTGTCAGCATCTCCACCTGGCATCTGATGGGCATCTCAAATTCAAAACATCCCAAGCTGACCTCCTGCTATTCCCCCTCCAAATCTGCTCCTCCCATTGAGGGTAAGAGTAGAGGAAACAGTTTGCTCTAACTCTGTTGATGGCGATCCCAACCCTCTGGTTGCTCAGTCCAAAACCTTTGGAGTCCTCCTTGACTCTCTCTCTTACGTGCATGTTTGGTCCACCAGCAATCCTGTTTTGTTTTGTTTTGTTTTCCAGTATGCTTTACTCCCAACGTGGGGCTCGAACTCGTGACCTTGAGATCAAGAGTCATATGCTCTACTGACCGGACCATCCAGGCCCCCCCGGGGCCACCAGTCATCTTAATGGCTCTTCCTTGTATCCACGATCCCCTATCTTCCTACCTCCACTGCTTTCACTAAATCCCTCACCTCGACAATGCCGTCACCTCCTCATCAGTCTCTGTGCCTTTGCCCTCTGCTCCCTCATTTCAAGACCACAGTGATTCTGCTCATATAAGGCAGATCTCGTGACTCCCTTGCTCAGAACCTTCCCCATCGCTCCATCTCATTCAGAGTAGAAGCCGAAATCCTTCCAATGGCCCATGAGGCCCTGCTGGACCCTGCCCCCATCACTTCTTCTTTTTTTTTTTTTAATGTTTATTTTTGAGAGAGAGAGAGACCGAGTGTGAGCGGGTGAGGTGCAGAGGGAGAAGGAGACACAGAATCCAAAGCAGGCTCCAGGCTCTGAGCTGTCAGCACAGAGCCCGACGCGGGGCTTGAACTCACGAACCCTGAGATCATGACCTGAGCCAAAGTTGGAAGCTTAACCCACTGAGCCACCAGGCGCCCCGTATGTTGCTTTTTTTTTTTTTTTCTTTATCTTGCCTGTTGTTGCTCTTCCAACTAAATTACAAGCTTCACGAGGCAGGAAATGTTTTACTCAACCCCATCCCTAGTACCTGGAACTGTACCTAGCACATAGGTAGGTTCGAGTTCATGTAACAAAAAACAATAATAACTTAAGCAAGACAGAGCCTATTCTCTCACATATGTAACATTCAGAGGTGGGACCTAGGTTCCTATCTTTCTCCTTCACCATCCTGGCTGTGGCTTCTACCGTCAAGTTTACCTCATGGTCTCACTATGGCTGCTGGAGGTCCAGAAGCCACATACACATTCCAGGCAGGAAGAAGAGAGGTGGGGAGTAAACACCTTTCCTGGGAACTCCGCTTAACTTTTTATTGCATTCCCACCTCTATCTTCAAGGATGACTGGAAAGTTAGCTAGGCACATCGGTGACTCTAGCAATGTAAAACTCTGTTGGGGGGGGAGAGGGGGGAAATAAGAACATGAATACCGATTAGGCACCTTGGCATTTTCGCTTCGTTTCTGGTTTTTTGTGTAATTGTTTGCATTTGAATATGATTGTAAATCTCAAAAGTGTTCAGTGTTTGTTTCAGCATAAAGTAGCGGGCATATCCGATTAGATGGCCAGATTGGCTAGATGCTCTTCCCTCAGACATTTATGCATCTAGGTGTTCTTTTATTTCCTGCCTTATTGGGGCGCCAGGGTGGCTCAGTTGGTTGAGCATTCGGCTCAGGTCATGATCTCGCGGTTCGTGAGTTCGAGCCCCACGTCAGGCTCTGTGCTGACAGCGCGGAGCCTGGAGCCTGCTTCGGATTCTGTGTCCCCCACCCGCCATTCTCTCTGCCCCACCCCTGCTTGTGCTCTGTCTCTCTCTGTCTTTCAGAAGTGAATAAACATTAAAAAAAAAAATTATTTCCTGCCTTATCAATTTAAGAACCTCTAAGGAGATTCCGCCTTATCCTATCCCTATCCCTAGCTTATTAGAGACCATGCTAAAAGTCACCATGTGTTTTAAATAGGTCGATCCTGCCCTTATGGAGTAGAGAAACGTCTCCATTTATAACAATGTGTCAGAGCACCTGGGTGACTCAGTTGGCCAAGCATCTGACTCTTGATTTCAGCTCAGGTCATGATCTCACGGTTCGTGAGTTCAAGCCCCACATCAGGCTCTGTGCTGACAGCATGGAGCCTGCTTGGGATTCTCTCTCTCTTCTCTCTCTGCCCCTACCCCCTTCTCTCTCTCTCTCAAAATAAATAAAATAAACTTAAATAGGTTCTGTCACAAGAGCAGGGCTTTAAAAAACTATTGGGTCGTTTGGCATTCAAATTTTTTTCAAAAATGAAAATGAGCCTGTTTTCGGCAGGCTTCAAATGAGTGCCGTCCCGTAATACAAACACAGCCCATTATAAAGCCGTAGAAAGATCTTGAGCCTAGCTGTAACATGATGATGTTTTGTTCTGTTTCGTTTTGTTTCCATAATGGACATTAACTAACCTCAAAGTGCAATCTGCCACTGAAAGTCTCTGCATGTGACATAGAGCACTGGGCACCAAAGAGGCCCAAGTGGGCAGATCCGGACCAAGAACAAGCTAATTGGAGCTGTCCATCCACTTAGGAGCTTTCATTATATAATAGTTCGTCTTTATTTTCCCCAGTTCCAAGTAGGGCCTGAGTCTGTTCACACTCAAGGCCTCCTTAAGACTTGCTTGGGTATGATATTTGCCCTTGTGGCCTCAGTGGAAAAGCTTCTAGATGTTTTCTGCTCCACCCCAGCTGATTTCCCATTCCAGGGCCCAGGAGTGTCTCAGTGTGATTTCTCGAACCCGTGTCCAAATTGCCTGGAGTCCGTAGATCAAATGCAAATTTCTGGCCCCAGCTGTGACCGCACTAGTCACGATCTCCGGGACTGGAGTTGCCACGTTCTCAACAGGCTTCCTGGGCTTGGGCCAACCGACCAAGACTTTCTTCAGAAAGGGGACTCACAGGTGACGAGACGGGGGCTCACTTTCTGGCCCGCCTGTGTCACCATCGCCTGTTTGCTGCTCCTTGGAGCACCAGTTGGGGAGTGGGCTCGCCTTTGAGGGAGTCACTGCTATTGTGACCGCTCGCTGAAGAGTGTCCCACAGAGGACGCCATAGGCCACTCGCCCTCCATGTGTCAAGGAAATGGTGCAGGTCTATCAATTTGTGTTCAAGGGTATGTATGTCAAACCCAGCCTGTCTTGTTTTTTTTGGTTTTTTTTTTTTAATTTTTTTTTTAACGTTTATTTATTTTTGAGACAGAGAGAGACAGAGCATGAACGGGGGAGGGTCAGAGAGAGAGGGAGACACAGAATCTGAAACAGGCTCCAGGCTCTGAGCTGTCAGCACAGAGCCCGATGCGGGGCTCGAACTCGCGGACCGCGAGATCGTGACCTGAGCCGAAGTCGGCCACTTCACCGACTGAGCCACCCAGGCGCCCCCCCACCTGTCTTGTTTTGAGGGAACGTTTGTCCCCAGACTGACAAAGACCTCAGAATTGCTGAGAGGCGGCTGTGAAGTCCAGCTGTTTCATCCGAGCAAGCGCCTTCGCTTTGCTGAGCCAAAATATCCTCGACTACAAAATACGAATCCTAGCGCCTACCTAACAAGGCGATTGCGAGGGTGGGGAGAGGTGACGTATACGACAACGTCTGAATTTTAGTGGCCAATCTTCATGAAATCCGCGTCCGAAAGGAAAACCATCGCCGGTAGTCGGCTCATTCTGGCTCGGACTCGTCTTCGGCAAGCTGGTTGCCTTTTCCTGTGAGTTGACCGTTCTCCGGCTAGCTGCGTCACATTTGAAGATGCCGTTCTCATCTTCTCCAAACCCACTTAGCTGTCAGCTCCAGCAAGCTGGCACGTGACCGCACAGCTTTTGCGCAGCCCTAGAAAGAGCCGTTCCTGGAAGGAGCGTCACGGCGTGAGCCGTGGGAGCTCAACCGCCAGGGAAGAGGGAAGTTCAGGATCTCATCTTGTAAACACTGTAGCGGTGAGCTGAGATTTGGCGGCCCGTGTCTGAGGCAGTCCTGTGTGTTTGGGTCTGCCTGGTGAGCAGCGGACACCAACGGAGAGACATGGCGGGGTGGGGGGTGCGGGGGGCAGGCAGCATTCCCAGCACTGAGGCTTATAGTAACCATAACAACTGTCCGGTCTTTTCTCCCTGCCCCATCTCACTTGCCAAAGGACAACTTTCCTCACTGGCAAGGGGATGGACAAACACCACCATTCCTTTAAAGATGGTGCTGGGGCGGGGCGCCTGGGTGGCTCAGTCGGTTAAGATCTCAGCTTAGGTCACGATCTCTCCGTCCGTGTGAGTTTGAGCCCCACATTAGGCGCCGTGCTGACAGCTCAGAGCCTGGAACCTACTTCGGATCCTGTGTCTCTCCCTCTCCCTGCCCCTCCCCAACTCGCGCTCCGTCTCTCTCTGTCTCTCAAAAATGAATAAACGTTAAAGTAAATAAATAAATAAAAATATAAATATTAAGATGGTGCTGGGGAGGAAAAATTGTTCTCTGTCCTTCAAGATTCTTCTAGCTGGTCTAGGAATTAAATTGACACGAGATAGATGAACAGGGGAAAATCCCATTGAAACTTGTACACATGGGGAATCTACACACACATGAGATTCCAAAGACAGTCGGGCAAAATGAGGTACATATGTCATCCTGAACTAGAAAGAGGGGGGAGAGGGTCTGGGACTTCAAAGGGAAGGAAAGCAATTCACGGGAAGGTGAAAAAAAAGTAAAGGTTTGGTAAACACGTGTTTGCCGGGGCCCTCAGAAACAATGGGACGGAGGGAGGAATTTTAACAAACAGACTTGCCAAATCCCTTTCTGTCTGTGCTCTGGTTCATATGATCAGGTAGTTATCTAATGTAGCAAAATCTCCTTCAGGCAGGTTCTTCGTCTACATCCCTTCAGACAGTTAGGGGGAAGGTCAAAGTTTCTTCCTGGGTCTTTGGGCCATGATTATTTTGCAACTCTGAACCCCTGCCATGGTCAGAAACCACCCCGCTTCTTCTCCCGTGTAGAGTTCAGCCAGTGCCTTGAAATAGCCTCTAAGCATCTGAGAAGTTTTAAAAGCAATTTTTAAAAAATCTTGTTAAACAGAAACCGTGAAGCGCTTGCCTTCATGGAAGGAAACTGTGAGGTTGGGAATCTTGTCACCATATACCCTTCCGTAACTTTTGAATCTGAACCTGGAGAATGCACCTCATATTTTATTATTTTTTTTTTTTTAATTTTTTTTTTTTCAACGTTTTTTTATTTATTTTTGGGACAGAGAGAGACAGAGCATGAACGGGGGAGGGGCAGAGAGAGAGGGAGACACAGAATCGGAAACAGGGTCCAGGCTCCGAGCCATCAGCCCAAAGCCCGACGCGGGGCTCGAACTCACGGACCGTGAGATCGTGACCTGGCTGAAGTCGGACGCTTAACCGACTGCGCCACCCAGGCGCCCCTGCACCTCATATTTTAAAACGTAATAAGGGGCACCTGGGTGACTCAGTCGGTTGAGCGTCCGGCTCTTGATTTTGGCTCAGGTCATGATCTCATGGTTCATGGGTTCAAGCCCCACATAGGGCTCTGCGATGAATATGGAGCCTGCTTGAGATTCTCTCTCTCCCCCTCTCTCTGTCCCTCCCCTCTCTCTCTCCTCTCTAAAATAATAAAACGTTTAAAAAATAAAACATTTTTTTAAAATATACAATAAAACTGGGCACCTGGGTGGCTCAGTCAGTTAAGCGGCTGACTTTGGCTCATGTGATGATCTCACAGCTCGTGGGTTCGAGCCCCGCATCGGGCTCTGTGCTGACAGCTCGGAGCCTGGAGCCTGCTTCGGATTCTGTGTCTCCCTCTCTCTCTGCCCCTCCCCGGTCACACTCTGTCTTTCTCTCTCCCTCAAAAATAAAGATTTTGAAAAAATATTTTTAATACAATAAAATGAAGATGAAAACTTCCGTGTTAAAACGCAAGATTCTGCGGTTGTTAAATGTCTCAGAAAAGTACGGCAGTCTTGCCAGCCTCCATTAAGTCCAGTTTTTCAGACTTTGAGCCTCTCTTCTCCCCTCCCCACCCCCAGGTGCTGCGACCGGTTTGGCCAGATTTCACCCCCACCCTCTGGTCAGAGATCCGAGGTTACTCCCCGAGAGGCTAATGGCTGGAAAAGACTGGAAGGTGTGGTGGCAGAAATGCCGCTCACACCCTGCCAGAAGCTTCTTCTACACACCTCTGGTGACTCGGAACCCCATCGCCCCGCACGCTCCTCAACTGTTGATTCTCCCAAGCCAAGATGTCTCCAGAAGGCTGGCAACCTTCTGGGGGAGGGGGTGTTGGGCTCCCACCTGGAAAGAAGAGTCCCAGCACCAGCTAGTGAAGTGACTTCAGATCCCTTCGCAGGTTCCTCGTGTCACCCAGGACGTTGAGATCTGACCTCTCAGAGGCCCAGGCTCCAATGACTAAAATCCGCTCAGACCTTAACCTTGGGACTCGGGCTGTGAGGGGGCCAGGCCGCTCCTCAGAGTTCAGGGAAAGCAGCCTGCCAGACGAGAAAGGCTACTCAGAAGCTCGTTTTGGGGGCGCCTGGGTGGCTCAGCCGGTTAAGTGTCCGACCCTTGGTGTCGGCTGGGGTCATGATCTCATGGTTCGTGAGTTCAAGCTCCGTATCAGGCCCCTCGCTGACAGCGCAGAGCCTGCTTGGGATTCTCTCTCCCTCTCTCTCTCTGCCCCTCCTCCACTTGCACTGCACTGTCCCTGTCGCTCTCAAAATAAATAAATAAACCTAAGAAAAAAGAAAAAGAACCTTGTTTTGTGGCTGTTCTGTCATTTTAGGAGAGAATATATTTTTACCCAAGATCCAGGTCCGTGAGGCTGCGGGAGTGAATGGAAGAGCCTCCTGCTCTGCGTCAGACTTGGGACTCAAGTGTGTCCTTTGGACCCTACGTGGGCTCGCTCGGGCTCAGGAGCTGAGTAGCCACCAATTCCATTCTGGATCCCTTTCTTTTCGCAAGACACCAGTCGCTTGGCTGCTGGCCACCCGCTGTGTTGTCTGAACTTGTTTGCAGGCTGAACACCAGCAGGATCGTCAGACGTTCCTGAGTTAAATCTCTTTTCCCACCGTCACCACCCCCCCACTCTGGTCCCTGCAGCCACCCAGGAGACCCAGCCTGCAGGCTGTCATGGGTCTTTGATCGCAACTAATTACACCTTCTCTTTTGGTTTACAAAACGCCCTCACAAGCCTTGTTACAGGTTTATCCCACTGGGCACTGTGTACCTTAACAACTCAATAAACTCGGAATTCGAATTCGTTCTAATAACCACCCCGTGAGTCCTGCAGGCTAATTGTCTTCTTCCTCTTCCCTTTCTTTCTTTCTTTCTTTCTTTCTTTCTTTCTTCTTTTGTTTTAATTTAAA
The DNA here is from genome assembly GCF_018350215.1 of Panthera leo. NCBI lineage: Eukaryota > Metazoa > Chordata > Mammalia > Carnivora > Felidae > Panthera > Panthera leo. Next base: position 14,825,897 of record NC_056680.1, on the reverse strand, counting down.
TGAAGAAATACAAAGAATGTGTGGGTTTTGCCTAAGGCCACCAGCAGGAGAGGCACAGACCTGTGGATGGACTCCAGCCTCGTTTTTTGCGGACTAGGGGAGGCGCAAGGGAGGGCTACCCAGACACCATGTGGCACTCCAAAATGCAATTGATATTCACAACGACACGGATGGGCCTAGAGGGTACTATGCTAAGTGAAATAAGTCAGACAGAGAAAGACAGATATCATAGGATTTCACTTAGAGGTGGAATCTAAAAACCAAATCAGAACAACAACAAAACCCAGAAACACATTCACAAATAGAACAAACTGGTGGTGTTGCCAGAGGGTCGGGAGGGCGGTGGGAGGATGGGCAAAACAGGGGAATGGGATCAAAAAGTACAAACTCCCAGTTGTACAATAGATAAGTCACAGGGATGAGAAATACAGCATAGGGAATACAGTCGATAATACTGTAATAACTTTGTATGGTGACTGCACTTGTCACGGTATTTCATAATGTATGTAATTGTCGAATTGCTACATTGTGCATCCAAAACTCATATAATATTGCACGTCAACCATACTTTAATTAAAAAAAAAAAAAATATATATATATATATATATATATATATATATATATATATTTATAAAACTGTCTAGTGGCTGCTGATCTCTTTACTCAGTCAGCATTTTGGTTGTCCCAATGGCACGGACCCTACAGAGCTTCAGGGCAGGCATTCTCCAAAGGCCTTCAACATAGGGATTACTATGACTCCGAATCAGGCCTATTTCCTTTCTTTTGCTTAGATGTCTTTGTATAAGTAAAGTCACAAATGGGCCAAAAAGCTCAATTTAAAGTTGCCAAGGAAGAATGAATCAATCTTTTTACTCACAGTCCCAGTTTCCAGGAAAGCCAAACGTTCTTGAGCAATGGTCTTTCCCATTCCAGGAAGACACCACCCAGGAAGCTGCAAGAAATAACTCATTCATCAGATTGTACTGAGACATCGCCATTTCCCCCAGAGGACAGAGGAAGAATCTGGGGAGAAAGACATCTGATATGGTAGTGATGAGGTTTGGAGAAGTAGGGATCTGGAGCTGATGGCCAAGAAAGAATTCTTGAGATGTCTTTGATGCAAAAAGGTGATATTGTTAAAGCAAGGGGACAAGACCCCTGGGCAGAAAGTGCGGCACTGGGGTTGTAGAGTGACTAGTTATATACTAAGGAGGTGGGGAAAGTTAAAGGCAAAAGGGAGGCCTCCAGAAGGACTTCCATATGCTAAGGAAGGCTCATAAGATACTGGAGGCCTAGCTATTGTCAAGCTAAGGTTGTTTCGCTTAGTAAGGTATTCAAGTTAAGACAGGAAGGAGTTCCTGGAAGAATGTTATACTCTGTATTTGCTTCAAGTGTTTGTCAATGGGCTGCGGGTTATCAGGAAATTTAATTTTACCTACCGTTTCCTTTTTGCCTTTGTTCCCCACATCACTATAGTGGGGAGGGTGATGTTGGGTCTTCAGGAAACTGAGTCTATAGGTTTCTGGAGATTAGGCTATTGATAAGATTGCCTTTTTCTCACAATTTACTAGAACACTTGTAAACTGATGGGACAGTGATCTCTATCAGTTAACCGTTTGTTTTTCCCTTTCCTTTGTTCTTGGGCAGCCAGGAGTGCCTGAGGAATGCCAGACCTATCCACATATCCCCCTGGGCAGGAGGGGGAGGGGGGTGCAGGTTGCAGGCGACAGGGAGAAGGGGGAGGTGTCAGCTTGCCTGATGCTCCCTCATCAGTAGCTCGAGCAGCTCCACAGGCCATGGAAGAGGCACTTGTCCCTTTGATCTAACAACGCTTGGTTATTATTTTGCAGGGGTGTGGGCCATCATGTGAAGAGAGACAATCCAAAACTCGAAACTTACACAAAATGATGGACTGAATGTCCTTTCCAAGTCTCCCGGAGCATTGTCTAAGTTCACCTAAGGATCATTCAGTGCTCTAGGGAAATGAAATTGTGGGTTGACTCACTATTGATTGGGACCTAGACCCTGCTAAGAGTATATGTTTATTTGTAGAAAACTGATAAGTTGCAAATGATTTTTGTCAGGTAGACAATGCAAATGAACTCTGTCCAGTAGAACAGATAACCTTAAAGGTTATGGTTTCATTGCCCTGTAGGACATTAACCAGTCTTGTATCTAACTTTGCCTTCTTGTTCTACATTATTTATCCCACTGAGTAAACGTTTACTATGCATCATGATTCTTCAGAAAAATAAATAATTCTTAGGGGCTGTTTTTCTAAAACAAGCTACCAGCTTCAAGAGAAGAACAAAACCCATCTGAAAAGCCCAGCAATTCTGCTCCCTGCCGTTATCCACTAGGAGCCCTTGGGGTTGGCTACCCCAGCTGTTGCAAAAAGAAAAAAGAATAGAAGGGAAGACTCCACTGGTATTCAGCTGCAGGAGATACTTTAAGAATATCCTCGTCCTGTGAGAAAAAGCTATTTGTTTCAAGGCGGTGGGGGCGAGAGGGGTGGAGCCCCCATGTGGGGCATCCTCCAAAGGTCTAAACAGAATCTTATCTCTTTATCCAGTAACAGAGGCTGACGTAGTTAAACTGGGGCTCAGGCTAGCTACAGAATTGCTCACTCTACAGCGCTAGGGTATAAGGCCCCTGAGCACAGAGACTGGGCCTTTGTTCACCTCTGTGTCCCGAGGAAAGTCAAAAAATGGGATGCAAAGGGAAGATGTATGTATCTGCACTGAAGATCCAGTCTGAAGACGACCCGCTACAAAAGGAAATGAGGGAACTTTGGGGGGTGATGGGGATGGTGGTTTGTCTGGAGGCAAATATTTGTCGAAAGTGATCAGCGGTACACTTTAAATGTGTGCATTTTAGTGTAGGTAAATAACACCTCAATAAAATTGATTTAAGAAGAAAAAAGCACTAATTGAGATTTACAGTATCTTTAGGGTGCCTGGGTGGCTCAGTCGGTTAAGCGTCCGACTTCAGCTCAGGTCATAATCTCACAGTTTGTGAGTTCGAGCCCCACATCGGGCTCTGTGCTGACAGCTCGGAGCCCGGAGGGAGCCTGCTTAGGATTCTGTGTTTCACTTTCTCTCTGCCCCTTCCCCACTCGCGCTCTATCTCTCTCAAAAATAAACATTAAAAAAATTTTTTTAATTAAAAAAAAAATTTTCCAGTATTTTTAAGATAGTCTGTGACTCATTCCAAGCGATGCCTGGTTTACAGAGGGCAGACTTCACTCTCCTGCTATTTTCAGAGTTTCTATTTGAAATGCAAACACTTACCAATAAACACAAATACTTTGGGAGACCTAGTGAAAGCAGAAGTCTTTTCTTACGGAATCACATTTAAGAACAAAAAAACTAAGATTCATCATTTGGTATTAGTTGACCAATTGACCAATTGCCCTTCATTTCGGCCAGCAAAAAAACAAAAAACAAAACAAAACAAACAAAAAAAAAAAACACTAAATAATTATGAAAATTCTAATTAGAAAGAATGTTAACAATTATCTAGTGACCAGCCCATTCATTTTACAGATGTGGAAACTGAGGCCCAGCTAAGAAAGGACAATTGGGAAATGTGTTCTTCAGAGGTGATCCTTCCAGTCAGGGGTTAGAACTTTCCAGAAATCTTCCTCACTTCCTCTTGAATGGCAACCCAGTGATATTTCTGCAGATAGTCTCTTTGAGAAGCACTGGCAACAGAGAGAGTTCCAATAATGAAGATAAAATGTCCTACACCTTTTAAAAAATGTCTAATGTCAAATTGGTCCAGGATACCCAGGATGAAGTTGTATTTTCAGTTATGTTTTCCTTAAATAAAATGGATTAGGGGCGCCTGGGTGGCTCAGTCAGTTGAGCGTCCGACTTCGACTTCAGCACAGGTCATGATCTCGCGGTCCGTGAGTTCGAGCCCCGTATCGGGCTCTGTGCTGACAGCTCAGAGCCTGGAGCCTGCTTCTGATTCTGTGTCTCCCTCTCTCTCTGCACCCCCACTCGTGCTCTGTCTCTGTCACTCTCAAAAATGAATAAATGTTAAAAAAAATTTTTTTAATGGATTCAAAGCCCTTTTTGAGATAATAAAGTCTCTGTCTTCGGCATTAAAAAAAATTAATCTAGTTTATTTTCTTCCACCGATTTTTTATTTATTTATTTATTTATTTTTATTTTTTTTTCACGTTTATTTACTTTTGAGACAGAGAGAGAGACAGAGCATGAACGGGGGAGGGTCAGAGAGAGAGAGAGGGAGACACAGAATCTGAAACAGGCTCCAGGCTCTGAACTGTCAGCCCAGAGCCCGACGCGGGGCTCGAACTCACGGACCGCGAGATCGTGACCTGAGCCGAAGTCGGCCGCTTCACCCACTGAGCCACCCAGGCGCCCCTCTTCCACCGATTTTTAAGATAAAAATTTACACTTGCAACAGATGTTGCAAGGGTAGACTTCTTGCACAGACAGATCAAGACGTTTGTTTGTCTTCAGACCCTTGCCAAGAGTTAAGCAATCATTGAACATGGCATCACATCCACTTTGGTCCCCATGAAGAGTTTTAGCACACTCCTATCAAATACATACGATGTGAAAGACGTGGTGCTAAGCTAAGTGTGGGTGGAGAAGCCCCTGCGAGTGCTAGAAGGAAGGCGGACGGCAGGGGGTGAGGTGAGGGGTGGATTACAAACCTTAGGTGGTAGCGTTCATTCATTCATTCAACAAGTCTGGCTATGGCGCGCTCTCCTGAGCTGTTAAGACACTTCAAAACCACCAGAGGGGATGACTGTGGGGCTGAGGCTGGAGCTGCAGTAAGAAAGTGTGATGAGGGCTCTTTGCCAATTTCCATTCTGTTTTCCCAATTCAGAGGGAAATTTCCCATTGTTTCTCACCTGCTCCCAAGGCAACAGATGAGTTGCGAGCTGTTTACACTAGCAAGCAAGCTGTATTGATCTATAAACCGAGTAACGCATATTAAAATGATTTCTTAGCAATAATCCTTTAACTAAAAACTTACATTTTGGATGCTGTAAGGGAAAATCATGCACTCCATCACGGCCCCCAGCAATGCCGAAGGCCAGAGCAGCGAGATAGGCTCACCTCAAGATTTAATCTTGATTCCAAACCTTTGCAGAGAGAACTGTTTCTTTCATAGCAACCTGGTATTTTCTCTCACCTGCAGGGGAGAGGAAACCCATATTCAGGCGACCCAGAAAAAAATAAAATAAAATAAAATAAATAACCAAACAGGCTCAGCGGGAGAGGGTGGCCCTCTGGGGTATTCTTGACCCATCGCATCATACCCAGGCTTGGGGGTGGAGAGGGCAGACGCTTCTAGAATGCTTTAGCCCCATCTCAAGTTTCTGAATTAACATTCTTCAGGTCCTCTTTCCCCAGATCTTTAAGCACCCAAACAATCAGGAAGAAAGTGTTTTTTATTTTTTTTTTTAACGTTTATATATTTTTGAGAGACAGAGCAAGACAGAGTGCGAGCCGGCGCGAAGAAGAGAGAGAGGGCAACACAGAATCTGAAGCAGGCTCCAGGATCTGAGCTGTCAGCACAGAGCCCAACGTGGGGCTCAAACTCATGAACCGTGAGAACATGACCTGAGCTGAAACCAAAAGTCAGACGCTCAACCCACTGAGCCACACAGGTGCCCCAGGAAGGGTTTTTTTTTGCTTTTTAAATGTTTATTTTTGAGAGAGAGAGAGAGAGAGAGAGAGAGAGAGAGAGCGTGAACGGGGAGAGGCAGAGAGACAGAGCATCTGAAGCAGGCTCTGTGCTGACACAGAGCCCAACATGGGGCTCGACCCCACAAACTGAAATCATGACCTGAGCGGAAGTCCGATGCTCAACTGACTAAGCCACGCAGGTGCCACAGGAAGGTTTTGAAGATAATGGCTACATTAGGGATGAGCTTCTGCAGAATAAACACCATTCGCGACCGTTCTCTGAACAGATGCCCCAAGATGCTGAATAAGCAATATGACGTGAGGACAGGGGAAGGGAATCATGAGCTTTGTCTCCTTGGTTAGTCAAATTCTTCCAGCAAATCCCAATGAAAGAGCTCTTGCCATTGAGGACCATTCAATACAGGACTGCTGGTGCACAGGGGACAGCTTCCTCCCCAAAATCTCAAAGAGCTGCCCCCAAATGCCAACTAAAACAAAAAGCCCCATCCGAAGATCCTGGTTTACTTCAGGCCCTAATCCTTCCACATCTTTCTACGTAATAAGGTAGAACTCTCATCCTGGGACTTCGGGGCGACAGCGCCTACCTAGGTCAGACATCCAGACCCTTCCTGCTGCTTCATCTCTGAGGGAAGAATGAGGCAGGTCTTGAGATGTATGCCCAAACCAGCTACTGTCCCTGCTCTCCAACCTGCCTCCCACTTCCAAGCCACGATTTTAAACTATGTTTAAAACGGACTATGGTGCAAAATATGCCTGGGCTTCACAGGTTCAGCGGGTGAGAAAGACCCTTGAGGCCTGGAGGAGGAGACTCCGTGGGCAATGCCTAAGAAAGGGGCGGGGCCCGAGGCCAAGGCGGACTGAGGGCGTGGTGGACGTGGTGGGGGCGTGGCGTCTACGAGGACTTGCTGGGCGAGGCAGGGTGAGGTGGGCGGGGCTGCGGGCGTGGGGCGTGGCTGGAGGACGCGGCGGTGACTTGCTGGGGCGTGGCGGGGCGTGATAAGGTGGGGTGGGCGGGGCTGCGCGTGTGGGACAGGGGCGTGGCGGACGCGGCGGGGCGTGACGTCGGTAGGGACTTGTAGGGAGGGCGTGGGTGTAGGGGAGAAGCTGGGCAGGGCCGGGCGGGGCCGGAGCTGGGCCGGGCGAGGGGGGCGGGGCCGGAGCTAGGCGGGGCTGGAAGGGGCGGGGCCCAGCGGCCTTTGGCTGGATCTCACCGGACGGTTGGCGCCGTTAGTCTCGCGGAGTCGAGCCTGTCGGTGTTCCTAGTTCTGAACGCCCGCCCTATCGCCATACAGTGGATAAACCGCTCTCTGGTTAGGGTGGGACAGACTGCAAGGAGGCCCCGCCTGGCCCGGCCTCCGGGTAGAGGGCACTGCTCAGGGCGCAGGAACCTGTTGAAGCCACGGCAGCAAGCCAGTGAGGAAACTGCTAGGACCCCCAGGCGAGGATGTAGGCAGGTGGAGAACGAGCCGGTTCATCCATGAAACTGTCCCAAGGGCTTACCGAGTGAGTTTCTGGTGAACGTTTTCACCGCTGAAGGCAGAAGAGGTTTGCTCTAGAAGACACCCCTCTTGGTTTGGGCCCACGTTTTTTTGGGGGAGGGGGGGGAGCGTGCATCTATCTCCCCACCTGGGGCCCCACAGCCCTCCCTCAGTGAAAGCAGGCAGCTCGAGAGGGTGGCAGTGTGCAGGGGTTGGCGAGGCTTGGAGGCCCCGACCCCGGGCCCTGGGCAGCCCGCACACCGCCCGCCGCCCCGGCCCGGTGGGCCGGGTGGGACGCGCGGAACCCCTTCCAGGCACGCTTCTTTTCCTCGTCTGGGCCCTCCCAGGACCCTTTGCACTCTGCAGCCTCTACACTCCTTATTTGGCCTCTGAAGTCTCTGGAAGCCACCCTCATTATTGATCTGTCGTTTCTCCTGACAGGCCTGTGCACTTCTCAATTGCACAGCGAACCCGAGGTGGAGACTTGGGGAGAGTACCATACAAGCTGCCAGGAGGCTGGGACCTGGCGCCTGCTCTGGAGTCTAGCTTCCTTCTGAAATATCCAGGAAGATAATAAGGGGATCCCGTGCCCATCCGCGGCTCCTCCTTCAGCTCACGCTCGGAGGTGGACTTTGAACCCCATTCCCCAGGCGTGGATGTCCCCCTCCTCTTCTCCCTGACCCTTCCTTTGGTGCCCATTTGCCCAATCTTGCCAGCCCCCCCCCCCCCCCCACCATTTCTCTGGTGCGGTTCTCCGTGCCTCCCCAGATCCCTTCCTTTGGCTGAGGGAGACTTCCAAGGGCAGGGGGTTCCCAGCCGGGATGGACTTGGTCTCCCCTTTTCTCTGTCTCCTACAGTTCTATTTACAGCTTTTTCCCCAGATGTTCTTGGCTCTTCTCTCTCCCTAAGATAATCCTTTCACCACCTCTTGGTTCACCTCCTCGTGTTCCCTTACCTTCCGTCTTTCCCTCAACCTTCCGGCTCCTCCTAGCCGTGAACAAGCGGGTTTTGTGTGCCGGCCATTGGGCACAGCTTGTTGTCATCCTTGATGTGTTTAAAACTCACTTTGCAGGTCTGCGAAGGATAAATAGTTCTCCACTTTTGTCTGAATTGTTCAAGGCCACGGAGCAACTCGTTAGAATCGGAGCCACAGTCAGGAGATCCATCTACACCTCAGCTGCTGTATGGATGAAACCTCTTTTCTTGTCGTCTTGCCTACAGTTCGTTTTCTCTCCTAGGATGGTTGTGGCACCTTGGAGACAGACCCAGGAGCCACAGTCATAGAACAGACCAGGGTCTGGCCACCTGTGGACCTCCTGTCCATGCCCATAACCAAAGACCACCAGGAACAAAGTGGGATTTACTGATTTGTTGCCGACGACGTACGGGTATAGCCGAGGAGTCCTGGGGCGTCTCAGTACGAAGGTGTTACAAGGGACTTATAACAGAACTTGTGTTAAAAACCGTAGCAGGGGGGGGTGGAGTTTCAAGGAAGCGGGGGGTTCATTCTGGACTGCATGCTTTCAGGAAGCAAGATCCATTCTGTGATTGAGCATCTCAATTTTCATAGAGAAGCTGAGACAAAGGCAGAGCTAAAACTGCGGTTGGTAACCAGACAGCCATCGCTGGGGGGCGGGGGATGTTGGGTGGTTTTTGTGGTTTGCACAGTGGCCTTCATTTTGTCTGTGCTTGGACACAAGCGTGGAATCGTCCTGTTTGGTCAGGCCTTGTCTGATGGTGGCTATCCAAGAGACTGGCTCTGTTCAGGCCTAGCTGTGCGCACCTGGCTGATCAGAGCTAGCTGCCAGGGACTACTTTTCTCTTTCTCACCGCAAAGGCAAAGCCTTGGCCTTCAAGGGCCAGCCTTCTGTCCATCCTAGTCTCATATCTTCATGTTGGGATAAGGATCATCACACTGGAAAAGGAAGAGGGATGGACAAGAACAGGGAGGGGGAGTTTCCTGGGGGTGGGGGTGAAATAGCAGCCTAGCTTAGGGTGTTCATGGCTCTGTGACTTGAACGGATCCAGGGTTCCCTTCCTCTATTGGAGGAAGCTCTGATAAAGAGGTGGGGGGAGGGCAGTAAATGGCCATTCTTAGTACAGATAGTCCTCACTTAGAAACACGATCCATTCTCTTAGGAAACCTAGGTGGAGTGATCATACGTCCCAATTTTCTGGTACATTCCTGCTCTCAAGTGTTACAACTACTCGATTACTGTGGATATAGTTTTGCTACATATTTTATAGAATTCAGATTGTTTAGTGAAGGGAATCCATTACTTGTCTGACCCTATGAGGAGCAGACAGCAAAATGGAATTAGAAGTGCAAGAGATTTATTAGGGGGAACACCTGTGAGGGATCAAGGGTTTGAGGGAGCAGGAGCCGGCAGGGGGAGCCCTCTGCAGTTCGGCAGGGGAGGGTGGGGGGTGGGGTGGAGGGGATGCTTGTGCGGGCTGACCCGGGGAGAGAGGGACTGGGTAGGGAGAACCACGGGCCGCAGTGCACTTCTGAGAAAATCTTGGCCAAGCTGCTGGGGACTCCCTATGTTTACCTGCCTCATCAGAGGAGTCCCCTTATTTAGCGGGACAGTGTGGCCTCGATGCCCCTGTCCTGCTCAGTCATTGCCCAGAGGCAGCGAGGGAAAGACTGGCCTCCTGTCCCTGGGGGGCAGCAGCCGAGGCTGGGGCTCTCTTGTAGACATCTGGGCCACCCCCCCCCCCCGGGGGGCCATACATTTCTTCAGTGGACAGTTCGCTTATTTTGAGCCATTGAACCAGTTTAAGTGCCCCCAGAAGCGGGCACCAGGATGGGATTAGACATGCAAGAGATTTATTGAGGGGAATGGCCGGCAGGATGAAGGGGGGAAAGAGAAGAGAGGGAAAAAAAAAAAAACACAAAACCCTACACAAATGTGATACAACCTGTGTACTACTGGTGAAGAAATAAATTCACAGAAGAGGGTTGTTTGTTTTTTAAGCCTCTGTTAAGTCACATGTGCTGAACTTTGGCGTGGGAAATACGGTTTCTTCATAAACCATGGAATCTGATACCTCAAACAAGGTCTGCCTCTATTTTTTGCACGGCTCTTTTTTGTGAGGGCTTCTCAGGTATCTACGGCTCCCCAACTTCTCAGTGGGGGGCAGGGGGTGATTTTTGCCTTCCCCCAGGGGACATGTGGCAATGTCTGCAGACATTTGGGCTGTCACAGTGGAGTGGCTGGCGGGCAGATGTCAGGGAGCTGCTTAAACATCCTGCCGTGTGCACACAGCAGCGCCTGTATAGCAAAGGCTCATCTGGCCTCTAAGGTCAGTACCGAAGGTGAAGAACTCTCCCTTGCCGATCCTCTTTACCCTCTCGCAAAGAAACTAGCCACGTGGGCCTAGTGGGGAGACCCCCAGAGCCTGGGACCTCCTGGATAGAGATGCAGCCCCGAATCAGCTCAGAGCAAGGCAGCTGCAGGCAGCAAAAGACCTAACAGAAGACGGTGCGAGAGAAACCCAGCATCCTGCAGAAGGCCAAGGAGAACTGCTTTTCTATTTAAATAGCAACTTTCTGTTTAATGAATGCCGCAGACCCCCCAATACATTTCCAAAGCTGTAACTAAAACACATGAAATGCCTTATGTAAGTTACAGCAACTCATGTCAGTAAAAAATGCTTGCAAACCTGATCCACCACCACCCCCCCCCCCCAGCGCTATGCTTTATATGCAGTAACCTCAGAGAGCTGTACCCACGCCTGCCTGCCCTGACATTCTGTCAGTTGTATTTAGAAGGTAATTCGAAATTTTCCCAGCCTGTCTCGCTTAACATCTGAGTTTGGGGGACTCTCAACAGAAATGGTTCTTCTAAACACTGGCTGAAAAACACTGACTTTGCTTTTTCTCCTTCCCGTTGACCCTGAGTGTTTTCTGTTTTACGTCCCAGCCAATGTGACCAGCAGCACCGAGGGAATTCCGGGACACATTGAAAAAAAATGGAAACCTGGATTCCCAGATCTGTTCCCTTCGTCCTTACTGAGGTGGTAGCACTGAGCACCAGAGGTGCAGGTGACTTCCTCCTTGACTGCAGGGCATGGACATAAAAATACAGCACATGTTCAATGTACTTACGCCCCTGTCCAGGCTCTACCCACCTCTCCCCTGTCCTGTGCCCTGGGAGTCTGACCAGACCGCATTGCCTAGACCCAGTACTGTTAGCTGCTTTTCAGTGGGGTTCACCCAGTGAGCAGGAAGCACACTGTCAAGCTGGGAGGGTGGGCACAGGCAGGTGTTCGGCTAGTTCTCCCAGTCCCCCCTCTGTGCTCTGGGCTGCATTTCCTGGCTGTGGTTGTGTCCCCCTGCACAGAGCTCTCTTCCCATGTGCTCCTGCTCAGTGGTTCCCGGGAAGCACTATCTGGCCCCCAAGCCCCGCTGCTGATCCTTCTGCCCCACAGGGTGCTTCCTGCTGCGGCCAGGGAGCTTACTTGCTGAGAATGCCCATATCTCTGTAAATACAGGAGTCCTCACGTCACCCAGTGGTCGTGGGACTGTAAAAATGCCCAAGCAAGCTGCAATTGTGCAAAACAACCTTCGTGATCAATGGAGTGAATTACGATCCACCTATCAAAAAGTTCGTGAACACATTAAAACCCTCTTGCTGCTGGTAAGAGAAAAGGCACAAATATTAAATACAACAGTTTGAATCACCCCCGGCACTGAGAAAGTACTTCCTCGGAAAAGTCTTGCCAGGAGGAATTTGAACAGTGCCTTGCATGTTTCTCCCCGCCGGCTAATCTTGCTATAGAGTGGGCATCTTTTCTGTGCCTCGGCAAATTGTCATACTGCTTTCTAAGTTTGGATCAGCTTCCAGCATTTATCTTACAATTTTTTTTTAATTAAGTTTATTTTGAGAGAGAGAGGGGTGGGGAGGGGCAGAGAGAAAGGAAGACAAAATCCCAAGCAGGCTTCGCACTGTCAGCATGTAACCTGACCCAGGGCTCGACCTCATGAAACCGTGCCATCAAGAGTCAGACGCTTAACCAACTGAACCACCCAGGTGCCCCTATCCTTCTTATTATTTAAAAAAAATTTTTTTTAAATCAATTTTGGAGACAGAGAGCAAGCAGGGGTGGAGCAGAGAGAGGGAGACACAGAACCTGAAGCAGGCTCCAGGCTCTGAGCTGTCGGTTCGAACTCAAACGGGTGAGATCATGACCTGAGTTGAAGTTGGACGTCCAACGGACTGAGCCACCCCGGCGTCCCCATCTTTCTTATTACTAAAGTCACAAAATACCTCCAAGAGTTCCCCTCACGTGGAACTTTGCTGGCATCACTTCTACAGGGACATCATCAGTTCTTCACTTTCTCACTTATGTATGACAAGTTGACCTTCCCTAAGTTCCTCCAGCCCCATACGGAGTCTCCAAAGGCAGCGGGGTCACTCCTACATCAGCTGTTTCTTCTCTAACCATGCCCCCTCCCTGGTCTATATTCAGATTTCTCTGCTGCATTATTAGGGTTCATTGCTGGGCTGCATTTTCATTGGCCAGTTCCCTGTTTCAGGTCTCCGTCTTTGTAAAATGTCCCCTGGGTTCATCAGTGGGAGACGGGAAGCAACACGACTGAATACTTTGCTGTCTGTCTTGAAAGAGGTGACATGATTGGTCACCGATCACACAGCGTACCTGCTGTTCACATAGCGATTTCTGGTCTGAAGAGCCAGCAGTCCAACTACACCTTACGTTGAAGCTTGAGACAATTGCTCAGAGTGAATACACCAGTGGAATGGAGATTGGAACCATTTTGCTGTGGGACCGGCGTCATTTAAAATAATTGAAATTATCCATAATTGAAATTCATATCTGTCAGAACTGTGCAAAACGAGGGCCTCCCATAGGCCTTTCGTTACAATCCTTCTTACTGCCTGAATTGGATTCGGCTTCCTGCTGGGACCGTAAGTGATACAGTGTGCAACGAACTCTCCAGGGGAGTGAAAGAGAAAGCTTCACAGAATGCAGCCAGGGGCAGCCAAGGTATGCCCTGTGGCTTTTGACCCCAGACTGGCAGTCACCGATTCTACCACCCAGGTAAGGGCAGGCAGGAAGCACCTGGGGGTTACACCTTTCTTGGTCTGGGCTCTTCAGGAAGACGGCTGCCCTGGGAGACCACGGACCCCAAACTGAGGCTGAGATGGCTGTGCTTAGGAACTAGGAATTTGTTGAAATTCCTAAGGCTTGACCCAGATGCCCAACTAAAAACAAGTCGGAAGACCCACAGCAGCAAGTTTGGGGGAACAAGATGAACAAATCATTTGTTCTTCAAAATCACTTAATTTGGCTTCCTAGTTTCTAGTTCCCTCCCACGGTCAGGCTTTGGGTCTGCAATGGCTCCATACTACAACTTCAAACGGCTAGTTACCTACCATTTACCCCTTCTTCCTTAAAGACATTTGATTTTATTTGGAGAGTGAAGGTACCTACCTAAAGGGTTGTACTTTTCCTCTTTTCTTGCAGAGAGGCATTTGACAAAGTTGTAGCCTATGAAACATAAGGAAAAGAGAAGACTCCTTAAAGGGAGCTGACTGGAACTCTCTTGCCCATTCTCCATTGTCTTTTACTCGATGCCTGGAATGTGGGTAATAATGGCTGGCACTCCAGCCGCCATCATGGACCATGAGGTGACCCCAAAGACAGAAAGTGCACACTAGAATGGTTGAATGGGAAAAACAAAGGCAACCTTGAATACCCTGTGACCTTAGAGATGCCATATCAGCATTGGACTATCTGACTCCAGATTTCTGTCTTAAGGCCCTGTTATTTGGGATTTTTCATTATATGCAACGAAGTCTAATTCCAACTGGATAAACATGTCTACTTTCTAGTGAAATTAACTTATACTAACTCCTTCAAGTTGAGCCTCTGCATCCTGTCAAAATCAATATAAAACAGTAACCAGACTTCTTTTGGCCAATCCTGATTAGCGTGCATTAGGCTTAGAACGGTAGGAAATTCAGACCGAGGCAGACCGAAGAGGAAGATGTTCTGGGGCTGTTGGGCTTTTTCCAAAATCCTAACCTAATAGGTAGCTGGCTTCCCAAAGTGAGCAGTTCTCAACCGCTATTGTTTGGAATTGCCTGGAAAGCTTCAAATACTCCAGTGCTTGGGCCCACTCCCTGGAGATTTGGATTTAATTGGTCCAGCATACAGCCTGGGTTCTAATGTCTGGCCAGGGTTGAGACCCACCGACCCGACCAATATTTCAAACTGTCTGTTTGTTCGGCATCCCCAAAGCTTCTTACACACCAGGCAACACAGCATGAGGAAGAGAATAAAGGCTGATTGCACAAGAGGCTTCAATATCAGTTCCAGGAGAATATTAGGACACTTCTTTCCAGGAGAAGGTGAAGTCCTAAACCCCAAATTCCTATCCTTGCTTATATACACCTTGGAAGATTCTCCAAAGTTTGTACCTCTGAGCCGGGGCCAAGACTAGTGAGGTGAGTAAAGCACCGTGTGAAGCAGTCACCCGGGGTACAAAATTTAAGGAAGCACCCAAAACAAAACAAAACACAAAAACAACCTTAGTAATCATGATAACTCATATTTCAACGTGATATTCAAAATGAGTGCAAAACAGTCCATAACACAACAGTCCAAAAACACAGAGTGCCAAAAATTAAAATAAAAACAAGAAAGGGGCGCCTGAGTGGCTCAGTCAGTTACACATCAGACTTCAGCTCAGGTCACGATCTCACCATGTGTGAGTTCGAGCCCCACGTGGCGCAGAGCCCGCTTCAGATCCTCTGTCCCCCTCTCTCTCTGCCCCTCCTCTGCTCGCTCGCTCTCTCTCAAAAGCAAAGTAAACTTAAAAAAAAAACAAGATCCTGGGACAGGTGTACCCCAGTTTGCCATCCACTGGTCTCCGTGTTCCAAATGTAAGAGCATCTGTGACCCTCCCTATTAGCGATGCATAACGATTCTCTTGGCCATACTGCCACCTGGTGCTGGAGGCGGGAAGTGCTGGCTGCCTGCCCAAGAGGCACCCGGGTGGCACCTCTCCATAGGACCCGTGCTCACACGCAGAGGCATGGTGCCCTCTTGCGGGCAGCCACCCGCGTCAGGAACTCTGAAAAAAAACCCTGGTCACCTGCATCCTGCAGCTGAGTGGGGTAAAAAGAGCCCAAAACTCAGGGCTGCAAGGCCTAGATTTGTCTCAGCTTTGCATTTGAACAAATGGCATCAGCCTTCTGAGCCTGTCTCTACAACTGGATTGTATTACCTCTTCCCATAATTACTGAATTACACAAGAGGCTTTCTGTGTCAGTGCCCAGCAGATTGCCTGACATGAAGTACGCACACTGATCACTATAAGCTACCTCCCCCAGCCCACCCTCCTGCCATGCAGCAAATCAAACTGTTATCAATTCATTCCTGAAGGCAAGATACACTAAAAAACCACCAGGGAGAAAAAGGCGGTGTGGACGTCCAGACTGTGGAATGATACCAGGACTGATGGGACAAGGAAGACTTCCCCTAGGGAGGTGTCTCCCAGGGAGGTCACACCAGGAGCTGGCCAGTAGCCTTTGGGGGGGGGGGGGGTCACTGCACCACTTTTCTATTGTTTTATTTCCAGAAGGTTCCAGTACATGGAGCAAACAAACATCACAGCGGTGGTGGAAAGGCCAAGGCCTTTGGAATCAGCCCTGGGTTAAATCCTGGCTCTGCCGTTTACTCGCTGGGTGACCCCAAGGGAAGTCACTTAACTTCCCTGAGCTTCAGCTTCCTTTTCTACAAAATGGGGATAATAGCACATCCTGTCCTGGGGGGACAAGATTAAATAAAGCAACATACTTAAAATTCCTGTACTCCGGTGGGCTCAGCAAGTGGTGGGTGTCATTGCTAGCGTGGAGCTTCCTGTAAGGAGTGGGAAGGAGGAGACACACCAGTTAGGCAGTATTGGCAATTGTCAAATCGGCCCCCAGGGTGTGCTGGGGGAGGACAGGAATGCAAATTATCTTGCGGGCACCCTCCTCTCTCATCCCCCACCCCAACCCCTCAGCCCTCAGCAGGACTCAGATGTCGGGGGCATCCCAGAAATGGATCCACAGCGGGAGGGATTGCAGGGGGTGGGGGGGTCTCCCCTTTTCTGGAGCTGGGGAGGGGATGCTGGACTCCAGCACGTGGAAGTGGAGTTTCCAAAAGGAAGCCTGGACATCGGAATCAGGGCAGTAAGCTAGACAGCAACATTGCGCCAGCGTCAATTTCCCGATTTTGATAACGGTGCTGTGCTTATGTAAGAAAATGTTCTTGTTCTCAGGAAGTAAATACCCGGAAGCATTTAGGGGTCAAGGGGTATCATGTCTGCACTTTACTGCCAAATGGTCCAGAAAAAAATAAAAGGATAAAGCAAATAGGGGGAAATGTTAATTTTTGGAAGATGTGGAGGAGGGGGACCTGGGAATTCTTGCAACTTTTCAGTAAGTAGGAAATTAAACGAGAAAATGTTACGCAAAGAAAAGAGGCAGCTGCAGTCGGGGGGATCTAAGTCTCCCCTCATTTTCCATCCTCCTGCAGAGAAACCCTTCGTGGTGTGAACCGTGTGTGTCCAGCTCACCTTCCCTCTCCTCTCCTCTCTCCCTCTGCCCCTCCCCTCTCCCCTCCTCCTTTCTCCTCCCTTCTTTATACTCTCCCCTCCCCCTCCTCCACTTCGTCCCCTTCTCTCCCATCCTCCCTTCCTCCCCGCCTCCGCCTCTCCCCTCTCCCCTCCTCCCTTCTCCTCCCCTCCTTCTACTTTCCCCTCCCCCTCCTCCACCTCCTCTACTCCCCTCCCATCCTCCCTTCTTCCCCTCGTCCCTCCTCCTTCCTTCCCACCCTCCTCCTCCCCTCCCCCCACCTCTCCGGAGCTCCTCGCCCGGTGGGCCCAACACAGACACAGCCACTCTGGGTCCAGAGGTACCGACTTTATTTGCACCACCGACCGGGGATCCGGGCTGGGCGCCCCGGTCCCCGCAACCCCCCTCCCCTGCCCACCGTCGGCTACACGATGGCGAACTGGCAGATGTAGGGCAGCTTGTCCCGGCAGCGCTTGTCGAACCACTTGCCGTTGGCCGCGCCGGACAGGGCGGCGCAGTTCTCGACCTTACCGCCGTCGGGCTGCGCCGTGATCTCCGTCTCCCAGTTCTTGTAGGCGATGTGGCCGCCGGTCATGTCCACCCAGGTGCCCTCGGCCGCCATGTCATTGAGGCCCAGCCAGATCTCGGCCTCGGCGCCCACGCTCTGGCGCAGGTACTCGTAGAGGGCGTCGTTCTCCGAGCCCGTCTGCGGGGTGCCCAGCGTGCCCCCGCGTGAGATGCAGTCCTCACTCGCCTCGTGGAAGGTCTTCGCCTGGGTGAAGGCCAGGAAGCACTTCATGTGCACCTTGGTGCCCTTCAGGCAGACTGCAGGGGGCAGAGATGGCCATCACCCAAGGTCTGCAGGTTCCCGAGCCCAAGGCCGACCTCCAGGGCCAGGCCCACTCTCCTGCGGTTCCCGCCCGGCCACCCCCATGGCCCTGGAGAGCCCCCAGGGGGCACCAGAAGGGGTGCCGTGATGGACACGGATGCAGAGCCCTCGTCCCCATGCCAGAGGTGGTAAGGCTAGCCTTTCAGCTGCAGACAGCCCCTAGCTCAAGGTCAGGGCCCTTCCTGCGTGCCACCTCCAAGGCCTGGGGCACGCGGGAGTATAAGGGCGGGGACATCTCTGCCCGAAGCGGGGGAATTCTGGAAGGCCCTGTCAGCTTGGGAGGCCGTGAACCTCCTAGGAATCAGCAGGCATGGGGTGGGGGCGGTGTTTGGACTGCCATATGTCAGAGACGTTGTGCCAGGAGGTCCCCACCACATCCTCACCTCAGGGGGCAAGGGGCACACGGGTTACACGGACTTTGTCCAGGCACAAAGCTTAGACATGAGAGAGAGAGACTTAGGGCCTGTTGTGCAATCTGCCCACGCACCTCCCACTGCACAGAGGAGGAAACGGACAGCCAGAATGGCACTGTGCTCATTGGGAACATTCCCTCGGTGTTCCCGGATACTGCCACCAACAACAGCTGATCCAACCAACATCGGTTCCCAACTCCTCTCTCTCTTGTCTGCCTCGACTACGGAGGCTGGAAAAGCTTCCTTCTTGTAATGAAGCTACTGGTGGTCCTATAATAGAGCTCTAATCAGCAAGATGGGAATAGAAGACCTCCATTTTCCTGGTAAATGGCTGGTCCATTCTTTCTCCGTCTTGCCTCAAAATGCACTCATGATGCCTGGAATTGGAGCAGCCATCTTGCGGCCGTGAGGCAAAGCTTCTGAACAAAAGCTCAACAGCTACCCTCTTTCAGACTCCCTTTTTGTTTAATCTACTATGAGGTGTTCTATAACTGGAAGCCAAATCGTGGTAGACCCTTCCCTTTCTAGAACTCCCTGACCCCGGCTGCTATGTTAAGCTGGTTGAAGAAAATCATTTCTCTTCAGAAATTTAGTGAGTGCTGAGGGCGGGGGTGGCTCAGTCGGTTGGACATCTGACCTTGGCTCAGGTCAGGATCTCACAGTTTGTGGGTTCGAGCCCCGCGTTGGGCTCTGTGCTGACACCTCAGAGCCTGGAGCCTGCTTCAGATTCTGTGTCTCCCTCTCTCCCTGTCCTTCCCCACCCCCTCTCAAAAATAAAGAAACATTAAAAAAAAATTTTTTTAGCAATTTGCTGAGTGCTGATATGTGGCAGGCACTATGTTGGGCAAGTTGGTGGAAGAGATAATGTCGTCAAATGCAAACATGGTCCCTGTGTCCCTGGGGCTTATCATCTAGCAAAGGAGGCAGACGTAAATCAACCAATGAATATAGCATTACAAACTGCAGTAAATGTGGTGAAGGAAAGAACATCATTTTGTGAGGATGATAACTGAGGAGACTGATTGAGACAAGGGACGAGAGAGTCCTGAGACAGTGATGCCAGAAGCACGTATTAGGTGGATCTTGGGAGAGCAATTCAAGCTGCCGGAACAGCATGGACAAAGGCCCTGTGGTAGAAGGAACAGAGTGTGGCACTTCAGCGGGCCAGAAGGATGGCCGGTGTGGAGGCTGAAAGGAAAGATCTTGGTGGGAGGAAGCGTGAGCAAACCGCCCAGTGAGAAGGATCTGGAGGTCTCCAAGGACGCACGAGGGGAGGGGAGATCCAAGGCTCAGGAGCTGGATGCACCTCGGTCACCCTAAGGGAGAGGGTGGCTGTGAGCACAGGGAGGTTGGCAGATTTCCTAAGAAGGGACCGAGGTGATTCCCAGATGAGAACCTGAGAGGCAGCGGAGCAGAGCTAAGAGCGACACTCTGCTACTTCTGACAGTTGGCAAGACACTCAGCTTCTTGGTGGAAAATGGAGGTGGGGTCCTAGTCATAAGCCCCGCTACGTGGCTTTTCTGTGGAGAAGGAGTTCACCTACAAAAAGCACTTGGAACAGTGCCAGGCGCGCAGCAAACTCACGTTGTAAGCGTAATCTAGTACCATTAGCCTGGTTCTCTGGGGCAAGGTCGCAAAGGAGTAGGCGAGTCTGAGCCGCTATGAAAGGAACGTGGTTGAGAGAGACTATGTGGCCCAGGTAGAGCTGGGGCAGGTGGCGGAGCCCCGACCTCGCCCCCAGGCTCTGGGGCTGTGTGACTGGGTCCATCCTTGCTTGTCTGGTTAGCGCAGGGCCAGGCAGACCAAAACCCACCCTCCCTCCCAACCAGCCTGCGCAGGCTGCTTGCATTCAGACCCTAATCTGCACTAACCGGCCAGGTGAGTGTGGGCAAGGAAAAGGACCTGTCTCTGCCTTGGTTTCCCCATATTCATTTTTTTTTTATTTACTTATTTATTTGGAGAAAGAGAAAGAGAAAGAGAGAGAGAGAGCAGGACGAGCAGAGGGAGAGAATTCCAAGCAGCCTCCACACCATCAGCACGAGGCAGGGCTTGAACCCACGAACCGTGAGGTCATGATCTGACTCGGAATCAAGAGTCAGCTGCTCAACCAACGGAGCCACCCAGCCGCCCCTAGGTTTCCTTAAAATGGCTGTGATAAACCCTGCCTCAGCATCATTACGATGAGCAAGAGTGACAGCTTCAGCAAATGTGCTGACACGCGGGGGAGGCAAGCCAACTGCCCCTTAGGGCTGTGGGGGCTGGCTGAGGGGACGGTCCTCTGGGAGCTCTTTAGGAAGGCTGCTGGCTGGCTCCACAGTGCTCCTGGGGCCACGGTTCCGGTGGGTGGTAATGCGCTTCCTGGGGGAGAGTCTTTGCCCTTTGAGAACATTCCCGTTTGCACACACATCAGGGGACCTACCCAAGAGGAAGCGGGCCGAGGAGGGGGTTCCCTGAGCCCCTCGGCTCTTGGCCTACAGCCGGGGCCCCGGTACTGGCCGCAGGCACACTGCTGGCTGCCGCCTGAGCCCTCCTCTGGCCCACACCTGCCCGGAGAGGCTGTCGTCCGCACTCACCTGTCTGCAGGGCCTGTTGCTCCTTCAGCAGGGCCACCTCCTGGGCCAGGTTGTCCAGCTGGCTCTTAAGCTCCTCAAACATCTTTGGACTCACGACATCTAGGATGGAGACAATCACAGACGCGTGAGGAAGGCAGTTAAGGATGCGGGCTGGCAAGGACGGCGTGGGATAAACGCTACCTGTATCCACCACAAGGGGACAAAGGAAAGGACACCCCTAGACCTTGATATCTTGGACTACTTTCTCTCTGTCCCCGTTGGTGGTAGCCTAAGTCCCTGTGATTTTCCATCTGCTGGGGGGAGGGGACCCATCCTTCACTTGCTCCTCCGTAAGTGAGACCTGTACATTTGTTTAGGAATATTGCTGGGGTTCAGATGGGGTCAGGGTTGGCAGGGGCTGGGGGTGCACGCCCAACGCTGCTCCCAGATCCAGAGGAGTACAAAGCATAGGAAGCAGAGCCAGATGCCCTTGAGCCCTGCCAAGTTCACCCCCCTAGGCTGGAACAACAGGACGTGGTCCAGCAGGGCACACGCTCCAGCCTGGGGGCTGAGTGTGACAGCACAGGTGCGTGGGCTCTGAGGTCACAAGGCCGTGAGCGGCCTGGGGCGAGTTGCTCAGTCTCTCCGAAGTCAGTTTCCTTTTCTTCGAAATGGGATGCTAGCAGCCCCCACCTCGGAAGACTCCAAAGACTAGAGCCTAAGAGAAACAAAGGGTGTGAACAGTGCTTGTCTCTTAAATCAACCCTACTGACCAGGGGTAATGCGTCTCTCTTCTATCGCACCGCATCACAAACAGCAAACACCGCATCACAAACAGCAAACCGAAGATGGGAGGAAGCAACTCGCCTAAGATCTCAGAGCCAGCAGCAGGCAGGGCTGGCCCGAACCCAGGTCCACCAGGCTCCAAGCTGGGCCTTCCCCGCCCTTGTGACAGCACACGAGTAGGTTCCTGACCTGAGCCATCCTGAGCACAAAGGCCCGTTGGGAGCTGGTTATGCGTGGGCCGACAGGGGCAGGTGGGAAGTATCTTCGTGTGTGTGTGTGTGTGTGTGTGTGTGTGTGTGTGTGGATGAAGGCTCTGTGGGTGGACCCTGGTCTTACTGAAATCCCAGGGGCTTCAGAAAAGGCTGCAGGGCTTGGGGTAGAGGGTGGGGAAGCGCTTCTGCGGTCCATTTAGCTGTGCCTGCATAAAGTCCAAGGTCACGAGCGATGAGGTCAGAGCCTTTGTCCACCCATAAGAGGCTTTTGCAGGGGAATCGCAGGAAACAAATGTGAGCAAGAAACATACTTGTATGTGCAGAATTTAGTGATGTAACTTATTAAATATGAGGAAAATAACACCCAGATGAGCAAGGCAATAAAAGGGAGGGTTTGAGGCTGGCAGACTAGCCTGGTGGGGTTATGTGTGCTTCCTGCTGGGCCTCTGCCTCGGCCGGTTCACTCGTTCCTGGGATCCTCAATCCTGGTGGCTCCTTGGAATCACTGGAGATTTGGGGAAGACACAGATGCCTCCCGCCTCCTGCCCTCCCCCCCTGCATCCAGTATTTCCAGGGGTGGGGCCCAGGCTCCTGGACTGTAATGTATTCCCCCGCCCCCAGATGGCGCTGGTGCCCGAGCGAGAACCACCAAGGTTTTTGTTCCGATTTGCACCTTAAGAGCAGGCTGGCGATCCTTTGTTAGGATGCTCAGCACATGTATTGGCCCCCGTGGAGAAGCATTCTGGAAGCATTTGCTGTGTATGTGGGCAATCGGTGGAAGGAAGAAAAACCAGGGTGAGTCAGAACACTGAAGCGGGGCTCAGGGAGAGGCCAGGGCTGTGGTCACTGTCAGCTGTTCTGCAGGCCTCCAGGGTCCAGGGCCTCCAGGGGCCGCCACGGAGACCACCTGGGGCCAGGGTTCGAGTGCAACAGCTGGAGAGGGCCAAGGCATCATCTGGTCTGACCTCCTTTCTCAAATGACAAAACACATGGTTCACGTGATTAAATAAATACTAAATCTTTGGTAGTTGAGAAATCAGCAACTCTTTCCACATGTAGAAATCCTATAATTTGCCCTTGGAACTGTGTGTCCTTTACAAAGATCTCTACGTGGCAGTTTTAGCCAATGCTCATGGACACAACCATGCAGGATATTGACTCTTCTCTTTTTACTGACAATTTTGGAGAAGGTAATACCTGCATATAACTTTTTAAAAACCC
Organism: Panthera leo; assembly: GCF_018350215.1. Taxonomy (NCBI): domain Eukaryota; kingdom Metazoa; phylum Chordata; class Mammalia; order Carnivora; family Felidae; genus Panthera; species Panthera leo. The sequence continues at coordinate 14,803,066 of NC_056680.1, read as the reverse complement.
AAACCGTTCAAAATATCGGTCTCCTTTCCAACTGAGCTTGCTGTCAGCTACCCAGTTTTTCTTCCCAGAGGTAATCACTGTCACTAACTCTTGTGGAGCCTTCCAGAAAAATTCTACCCATATAAAAGTAAATGTGTACGTGTATATAAATCTGCTTTTCAAAATAAATGCCAGCAGGGTATCCATTCTGTTTTGAACTTTTAAAAAATGTCTATTTATTTTGCGAGACAAAGAGAGAGTGCAGGGGAGGGGCAGAGAGAGAGGGAAAGGGAAAATTCCAAGCAGGCTCTGCACTGTCAGCACAGAGACTGACGCGGGGCTCGAACCCACAAACCGTGAAATCATGACCTGAGCTGAAGTTAAGAGTCAGATGCTTAGGGCACCTGGATGACTCAGTTGGTTAAGTCTCCAACTTCAGCTCAGGTCATGGTCTCTCGGTTCATGAGTTCAAACCCCGAGTTGGGCTCTGTGCTGATAGCTCAGAGCCTGGAGCCTGCTTCGGATTCTGTGTCTCCCTCTCTCTCTGCCCCTCCCCCCCCCCCCAAATATAAATAAACATAAAAAAAAGAGTCAAATGCTTCACCAACTGAGCCACAGCCCTGTGGGTCTCCACTGTCCTGAGGCACCTTTCCACACTCCGCCAGTCCCTGGCCAATGGGCAGCTGTCGTTTACAGAGGAGGCTCAGAGAGGGGCCGGAATGTGGCCCACGCCCCCTTGCCTTGCCTTTTCCATGCTCTTGGCTCCAGCCTGTCTGTTTCTCTGCCTAAATCCACAATCTCATCCCCTGGAACTCTCTCTCTCGGAGCCTCTGAGCCCTATGGGGGTGACAGCCCGGTTCATTGCCATGGCATTTCACTAATGTTGTCTCAACACAGCCTGGGGTGACCTCACCACAGGCAGGGCTCCAAGGGCAGGCCATGCAGCAGCCAAGGCGACCCAAAGATACCCCAAACCCAGAGGCAACAGAAGGAACACGAACCCGTTTCTGGTGTCCTCGTTGGGGGTTGCATATTTTTATTTCCTCAAGGCTGTGAGACGCACTATCACACAGAGAATTAACTTGGTCCTTTTATTCCACCCCCCGCACCTAAAGTATATCCCACGCGCCAGGCACTGGGCCCACTTGCATGTTTGGGATCATGAAATCCTAACCAGAAGCCTTTTAGCAAATGCCACGCTCCCCATTTTGGAGCTGAGTGACCGCAGTTTCGGAGATCACAAAACAGAGCCCACTGGCACTGCCAGACCAGAGGTTTGATTTCTTCAACGTATTTGGGGCGGGGGTGGGGAGTGGGTGTCAGTTTAGGTGATCTGGAAGGTTCTTTCCCAATCTGAGAGTCAACGATGCTTACGATGCTGACAACCGCCCCCGGTATTGGAGAAGTCTCCCCAGGCTCCAAGCGTACCTCGCTAAGGTTCCCGGGACTTATGAAGAAGGAAAATGAAGGTGGGGAGGAAAGCAGGAAGAGCAGAAAAGGACAGGGTGACCGGCTCCCTGGAAGATGGGGGAGGCGCCCTGTCCCCCTCCTTACCTTTCCTGATGTTTGCAGCCTTCTTGACCTTGGGGGTTGGCGGCTCGGTGGTGACCTGGGTCAGGAGGGAGAAGAGGCAGAGGAGCAGGTAGGCCCCCCACAGCTCCATGCTGCTGCACTGGCCTGGGTCGGAGAGCAGTGGCGGCCGCGGCCCAGCCCACACGTCTTAAGGCAGCGGCCACAGGGACTTCTGTCCAGGAAACCCTCCCAGACTTGGCTGCGGGCGTGTCAAGAAAGAAAAAAAAAAAAAGCCTGCAAAAAAGGAAGGCCTGGGAGAGCCTCGCTGCCCAGGGAACACCCACCCAGCATCCTGGCCCTGCCTTCTAAAACAGAATCCCTATTTTCTAGGATTCTGAAAAAGACACAATACTTGTCAGAGCTCACATCTGCAGAGCAGTTACCTTGGGCAAGTGCAGGGTCATGTGCTCCCCTGGCATTAGCTCATGGAGGGCTCGTACCGGCAACACGAGGGAGGTACTGTCATCTCCCCAGTTTCTAGTTGAGGAAACTGAGGCCCAGAGAGGTGAAGGAACCTGCCCCAGCTACGCAGGGGCAGTGCCGGTGTTTGAACCCAAATGGGGGGACTCCAAGACTTACCAGTTGTGGAGGCCTCTTTCCAGCATGGCCTGGGGCCGAGTGCCTGATTGCGTAGAATGTTTGTTATGATCGAGGCGCCTGGACGGCTCAGTCAGTTAAGCATCCGGCTCTTGGTGATGGCTCAGGTCATGATCTCGTGGTTCGTGGGATTGAGCCCCGCATCGGGCTCTGCACTGCTGGTGGGGGGCCTGCTTGAGATTCTTTCTCTCCCTCTGTCTCTGCCCCTACCCCACTCGTGTGTTCTCTCTCCCTCAAAATAAATAAATAAACTTAAAAAAAAAGAAAAAAAAAGCATTCAACTCTTGATTTCGGCTCAGGTCGTGAGTTCAAGCCCCGAGTCGGGCTCTGGGCTGACAGTGCAGAGCCTGCTTGGGATTCTCTCTCTCTCCCGCTTTCTCTGCCCTTCCCCACCCCCCTTGCAAAGTAAATAAATAAACTTTAAAAAAAAAAAAAAAAAAAGAATGTTTGTTGTGATTATTTTGCAGTTCTGTCCCTAGATACTTGGTGCATTTTTGGTTAAGAATACAAGGAAGTCCTCTCCTTTCTTCACATTCTGTTTCTTGACCATCCCATCCTGAAGCAGAGGTGGCCACAGGGGGAGAGTGGAAGGTGTGGTGCCCCAGAGAGGGAGCGGGGAGAAAAGAATATCCTGGCCCTGCAGGGTGCAGAGGGGGCATGGGGGATGGGAGCAGAGGCCCTGCATGGAGTCCAAGCCAGGGGAGGAGGGGATCCTGCACAGGAGGTGGGGGTGGCAGGGATTGAGAGGTAGGGTACATACAGGGGCACCCGTCGAATAAGCACATCTATCAAAGACAACGGGAACCAGGCTTCTCATGATCAGAGAAGTACAAATATGGAGACAGAGACAACGAGAATGAATTGTATGGTGTAGAATGAAAATCAAAGCTATGGATGTGTCAGGGTGGACTTCAACATATAAAGACGAACCCATACATTTAACAGAAGGGGTTATTTTTTATTTTTTTAATGTTTATTTATTTTTGACGGAGGGAGAGAGAGAGAGACAGACAGAGCATGAGTCGGGGAGGGGCAGACAGAGAGGGAGACATAGAATCCGAAGCAGGCTCCAGGCTCCGAGCTGTCAACACAGAGCCCGACAGGGGGCTCGGACACACAAACTTCGAGACCATGACCTGAGCCAAAGTTGGCTGCTGAGCCCACTGGGCTACCCAGGTGCCCCACATTTTCTTAAGATACCTTTCCTTGTTGACGCTGAGGTCTTTAATCCATCTGGGTCTTTAACCCGTACATTTAGATGGAAATGTGCACATCTGTTCCCTAGCCATCCCTGGAGGGCCGTGGAGCAGGGACCCCTCCTCCAAGGCCTCGAGCCCTCCTAGCCTCCAAGTACTGGCTTCGAAACACAGCTTCCCACGAAAAGCCACCAGAGCACCTGGGAGACAGGCCTGATTCCAGGGCTGGGGCAGGGAAAGTCGAAAAGGAGCCCAGAACAACTTGTTTGGCCAGATAGCAGGAAAGTGCTTAAGGAATGATGGGAACGTGCCAGCAGCACAGGGAGCCAGCTCGGGGGAGCTTCTGGGGGGCTGAAAGTCAGCAAAAGAGCGATAGCAACACGGAGTAGGAGAGCTGAGCACGCACACACGTAAATAAGCAAATGAATCCACTGCAAATCTGATGAAGAACGGGCTCTATTCATAGACTCAAATTACTTGGCCACAAAATACTTATCACTTACCAAGAGAAAAAGAGAAAGCGCGCGGGGAAGGAGCCTGGCAGCCACCAACCTTCGTCAAGTGAGCAGAGTAAAAGCATCAGGGATCGAGGGACAGACAGAAAGCACGCAGACCCCCACCCCCACCCCCATGTCCAGGAGATTCCTGCCAAAGAAACATCACACGGACCCAACTGAGCGGCCTTCTGCAAAACTGTGCTCTTTCAAACTGGCCAGACTGTGATTGAGGAACCATCTCGGACTGAAGGAGACTGAAGGCACAGAACAGCAGACGCAGCCTGGGATTCTGGCCCCTTCCGCCGCAAGGGTGCCACCGAACCAGTCAGAGAAACCCGAGCAGCACGTGGTTGTGACGTGTCCCTGCTGCTGTCCCGAATTGGACGGTGAGCTGTGATTCCGTAGGACGGATTCAGTGGCCTTGCCTGGAGGCGACACACACTGTCAGATGAAGCCAGTGATGGGGCATCGGGCTGACAACTTACAAACGACTAAGGGGGCAAATGGTCTTCCTGCTGGAATTGACGGTTTTCTGTGAGCTTAAGATTGTTCAAAAAGAAAATACAGTACTATGTAATTTGGGCTTTTCTTCCAGGGAGCCTGCCTTAACCCCACCAGATTTTGGCAGGGACCTGTCTGCGGCAGGGCGGGGCTGGCCCCAGGCACTGTGGTGGCCCAGGGCGGGAGCCGGGGGCAGGCAGCAAGCACTGGGGGACCCTTTGGTGACACCGTGCTCCCCATCTCCTGTGTTCAGGGCAGGAGAGGATTTTAGAGGTGCAGCTGGGCCCTCGGGGAGACAAGTTGGGGCCACGGAGCACCCAGTCCAAAAGGGAGCCTTGCTTCCTGGAACTCTGGGTGGGTAGCACGTGGCAAAAGAAAACGACTGATCTTTTTTTCTCTTACTAACTCCTTTGCTGTCCTGGTTTTCTCACCTTGGTTCTTCGGCAGCAGGGAAATGGAAGGAGTTTGTTCCCAACACGGGGCAGCCAGAGGTACCACGTTCATCACCATGAGCTTGGCTGTAGAGGCCTTGCCCTAGGTATACTGGGGAGGAGGCCCCCGAAAAGCTCTGCCGTGGCAATTCAGAAAACTGGAGCCCCTTGCTCCGTGTCTTGTCACGCAGGAGCCACACAGGAGCCACGCTGTGCCAGGACACGGCTGGAACTGTTAGCGTCCCATTAGTCCCTCATTCCCTCCGTGATGTGCCTGGGCATCGGGGGTTCAATATGAGGGGCCCGCTGTGCCATTGGGACTGAGGGACTACGCTGGGGTCTCCCAGGGCACCTGACGGGGTGGGGCGCGGGGGTGGGAAGGAAGGCAGCCCCCAGCTGAGGGGGGGGGGGACCACAGAGGGAAGGGGAGAGGACAGGAGGAAGAAATGTGGACAGCGCTCCTGGTGGACAGAACCCTGCACATTCTCCATCCTGAACACTAATGGGGGTGGGGATGGGGAAGAAATAAAGCCGCAGATGTAGGCAGGGCAGAACTCAAAGCGCTGCTCGAGCCAACCTTAAACTTTGGACACAGACCGGGGCCCGGGGAGGTAGCAGGGACACATTCAGCCTCTGTCCAGCTTTAGCGCCCCCAAGCGAGGCTAATGGGGGAGTGCGACTCTCTCCTACGTAACCTGGCAGGTGAACTCTCTGTTCTCCAGGAAGGAGGCTTCCTTGGAGAGTTTTCTCGTAAGTGGTGAGCAGTGTCCGTTTTTTTTCACCCTGCAGCTTTTCATCGGTGTGTGTGCATGTGTGTGTGCAATACACGGAGCCCCTCTGCAAGCAACTGGGAGTCAGTGTGCTGTTAAAATGACTTATGGAGGGGCGCCTGGGTGGCTCAGTCGGTTAAGCATCCAACTCTTGGTTTTGGCTCAGGTCATGATCTCACGGTTGGTGAGTTTGAGCCCCGCATCAGGCTCTGCCCTGACAGTGTGGAGCCTGCTGGGGATTCTCTCTCTCCCTCTCTCTCTGCCCCTCCCCTGCTCATTCTCTCTCTTTCTCTAAACTTTTAAAAAGTTAAATCAAGTAAAATGACTTACATAACATCACGACAGGGAAGGTGTCTTTTGTCTTGGGGTCTCCCCAGGTGTAGGCTTGGCATGTCTCCCAAGGAGGGTCTACGCAGCCCTGGAGATACACCCACAGCCCTAAGAGAAGACAAGTTCATCGCACACTTAAAATTGTTTTTAATGTCTATTTATTTTTGAGAAAGAGAATGGGAGCCGGGTAGGGGCAGAGAGAGAGGGAGACACGGAATCCGAAACAGGCTCTAGGCTCTGAGCTGGCGGCACAGAGCCTGATGGCAGGGCTTGAACTCACAGACCGTGAGATCGTGACGTGAGCTGAAATCAGGAGTCGGCTGCTCAACCGCCTGAGCCACCCAGGCACCCCATCAGAATGATGCTTTAAAAGGGAGTCCCGTCTTGTGAACAGCATTTGCCGTGCATGGTTGTGTGTGTTAGAAGGGCGATATCGTTAACGGCAAGCATTTAAGATGCATCACTATTTTTGTAAACCTATTTTGGCATTTCATCGTTTTTTAATTGCTTCGGTGGGCCTCAGAAAATACAAGCGGCCCACTGTCTCTCAGCCTCTGAGTTAAAAAGCAGGTTGGAAGATGCAGTCTGGTATCTTAATGAGGGATGCCCCTTTCCATTGACCCTCTCAGACTCCCTGGACTCGCTTAAACCCCTCCTGGGACGGGCAGCTCACTACTCTGCAAAGCAGCTGGTCCATCATCAGAGTCTCGGCTTGTTGTGAAGTTCCCCTGCAGTGAGGCAGGGGGGCAATCCCGGAAGAGGCCAGCAAATTCCTAAAACTGGCCATTGTGACCCTTCTCCGTGTTTTGTTTTTGTTTTTTCCTTTTGCTCCCATCTTCCTCTACAATACGGTTCCTGGACCTTTTTTAACCTTCTGGAAAATCACCTTTCGACAGAATTCTGCTTGTTACTTGTTTTCATTATGGTTCAGCTCCCAGAACAATACATGTTCTCGAGGGGCCTGCCTGTGGTCAGAATGGTCACTGTTCAAAAAGACACGGACTCATGGGCTCTCTGCAGCAACCGTGCCTCATTTGTTGCCAATGCCGAGCTCACAGCCGTTAAAATATCCGGCTCCCCTTGTCCACCGCCCACTGTCCCTGGCCAGGTGAGGCCCACCATTGTGGTCACCTGTGACGGACTCACGGACAGCCCTGGTGGAATTGATGGATTCGATTCTCCCAGAATGAAAGACCTCCTCTGCTGGCCCTGCCTGTGAGGCCTCGGCCAGCCGGAAGAGCAAGTCGGGGATGGTTTCAGCCAGGAGAGTCGTGCTAATGTTCACGAGTGACCGCCTCCCTCCCCTGGGACATGTCCGTGCACCAACACACGGCCTTCAGGGTCTAATCTTTTCGTGCCAATTTCCCTGAACAAAGAATGATCTTGATAACAAAGCCCAGAGGCAGAAAAACCAGGAGAGCTCTAAAGGGCATATTTTTGTTTTTAAGTAAGGTTTTTTTGGTTTTTGGTTTTTTTCCATCTCCAAAGCTGTTGGAAGTCTGAGTTATATAAAACGAACCCTGGCCACCCCACCCATGTCAGCCCAAACACCATGAAAACTTCTGGCCCAACATGGAGCCATCCCCCACCCCCTACCCTCGTCCTGCACAGCTGTTTCCTTTTAGTTTCGCTGGCCCTGTATCAACAGAAATGTGGCCCGCCTGTGGAGGCAGAGAACTTTCCAGACTCTCTTCAAAGGTAAGAGCATGAAGGGTACACACCTCCAAAAATATCGCAAAGACAGTCTCGGCCCTTCGTCAAAACCAAAGACAAATGGCTTATAACCTTGGCCTCCAGGACCCTCTCATCAGGACAGTCTTTTGTTCCTTTTCAAACCTCGTTGGCCTGGTGCTGTCATGCATTCAAGCAGTATTGCCAGGCCCTGGGGCACACAACACTGGGAGAGGCGATACACCACCTAGCGAAGTTCTTGGCTCTTAGGGGGCTCACGTTCCTTGGTTGTCTTGTCTCTAAAGGTCAACAACGCCCCAATGAAGAGAGCACTAGCGTCCTGGATTTCAAATCCAGCTCAGACATCTGGCACTTGCACCCTTTGGGGCAAGTTATTCAAGACCCAGATTCCTCATCCATAAAATGGGACAATAATCTCTCTCCCACCTACACATGGGATCCTTGCAAGGACACACGCAGACCCCAGGTGTGAGGCAGGCTGGCGACTTGCAAAGGTGTGGGAAGAGGAGGACTGGTCTGAGAAGGCACATGGTCCTCAGGGCTCAAGGGCATCTGTCCCTCCCTTTATTCTGTCGAGTCCAGGGGCAAGACAGTAAATCATCTGATTTGTAAATTTGCGAAGGATCAACTAGGCATGCTCAGCCCAGTTATAATCTTGGCTATAAAAGCATACACAAGAAGAAACAGAAAACCTGATTAGCTCTATAGGATACAACAGATTTCAATCTACCTTACTAAAAGTCCCTGCCTCCCCAGAGAGCCTAAGAATTCAACAAATGTAAACCTGGCTGTGTTATTAGGGATCATGAGGTTTCCAAATCATCACCCTAGCCCTGCATAATCTTGCCAGGTTTTGCTGGTTTCTCCCACCCCCCTCCCATTAGGATCCTTCTATGTGCACCAAATCTGATCCTTAGTGCATAGGCAGAACCTGCAAATATCCCCAGGGAAGAAAATGGCTGATGATGGCCTGATCGCTTCTGATCTCTCCCTTCTCTGGAATTAAAAAAACAAAAACAAAAACAAAAAAAAAAACAACTTCTGGTTTCATTAGTTTTCTCTATTGATTTCCTGTTTTCAATTCCACTGATTTCTGCTCTCATTCTTGTTATTTCTCTTCTTCTGCTTATTTTGGGCTTAATCTGCTTTTCTTTTTCTAAGATGGAAGCTTAGCTGACTGATTTTGGATCTTTCTTCTTTTCTAATAATATGCATTCAATTGCTATAACTTTCCCTCTAAGCCCTGCTTTAGCTGCATCCCACAAATTTTGATAAGTTGTGCTTACATCTTCATTTAGTTCAAAATATTTTTTTTAATTTCACTTGAGATTTCTTCTTTGGCCCATGTGTTACTTAGAAGTGTGTTGTTTAATCTCCGAGTATTTGGGGACTTCCCAGTTATCTTTCTGTAATTGATTTCTCGTTTAATTCTGTTGTGGTCTGACAGCAGAACGTTGTGTGACTTCTATGCTTTTACATTTGTTAAGGTATGTGTTATGGCCCAGAATGTGGTCTATCTTGGCAAATGTTCCATGCGGGCTTGGGAAAAATGTATATTCAGCTGTTGATGAAGTAGTCTATACAGGTTCTTTATACCCAGTTGACTGAAGGATTTGTGGTTTGGTGTCTGACATTAATTTGGGAGAAATCTTCGGTCATTACTGTCTCAAATATTTCTACTGTTCCTTTCCCTCTTTTTCTGGTATTTCCATCATGCCTATGTTACACCTTTTATCATTGTCCTACATCCCTTGATATTCCATTCTGTTTCTCAAGTATTTGTTCTCTTTGCTTTTCATTTTGGGAGGTTTCTATTGATATATCCTCAGGCTCACAGATTCTTTCCTCTACCATGTCCAGCCTGCAGATAAACCTGTAAGGCATTCTTCATTTCTGTTACAGCATTTTTATCCCTAGCAATTCTTTTTGGTTCTTTCTTAGGATTTCCAGCTCTGTGCTTACATTTCCCATCTGTTCTTGCATGCTGTCTACTTTATCCATTAGATCCCTTACATATTAATCATGGTTGTTTTAAATCCCCAGTCTGTTAATTCCAACATCCCTGCCAAGTCTGGTTCTGGTGCCTGCTCTTTTTGTCCAAAGTGTTTTTTGCTTTTCAGCATGCCTCATACTTTTTACTTCATGGACAAACACAATGTCCTGGGTAAAAAGGAACTGCCATAAATAGGCTGATGAGGGGAAGTGATCTGTGGTGTGACCAGGTCTCTTAGTGTGCCTCTCCTCCTGGACTGTGAACTTCATGCTGCTTCTCAGCTACCTGACTCTGACTAGCCCCCTCACACACATACACCCCTAGGTGAGACAGGAGGGCTAGAGGGGGCTTGAGTGGGGTATTTCCCTTCGTTCAGGTCAGTTAGGCTCTGGTTAAGTAGCTTCTCCTGAGGGCAGGCCTTGTTAAGCATAGAATGCTCCGAGGCGCCTGGGTGGTTCAGTCGGTTGAGCGTCCGACTTCGGCTCAGGTCATGATCTCGCAGTTTGTGGGTCTGAGCCCTGTGTCTGGCTCTGTGCTGACAGCCTGCAGCCTGCTTCGGATTCTGTGTCTCCCTCTCTCTCTGCCCCTCCCCAGCTCACACTCTGTCTCTCTCTCTCAAAAACAAATAAACATTAAAAAAAAAAAAAAAGAATGGAGTGCTCTGGTATATTTACAAATGGTCCTCCCCTCCCTCTCTCCCTTCCCACCTGCTAAAAGCAGGAGAGAATTTTTCTCTGAAATTCACTGTGAGAAGCAGGTTGAGCTCCTGGAGATAAAATTCACAAAAGTGGAGGGGGTAGGGAGGCTTGATGACTGGATCCCTCTGGAGTTTTTAACTCTCAGAGCTGTCCACACTGAGCCTCCAGCAATCTACCAGTTATAATGCAGGTTTCCCTCCCCTGGGCCAGTTCCCTTATTGGTTTCCAGGAAGTTGTGGCTCTTTGTTGCTCTCTCCAATTTGAGGAGCAGTGGTTTGCCCTGTGACCTCACCGCTCTCACGCATCCAAGAAGAGTTGTTGCCTTTTCTATGTGTGTTCCGTTCTGGCATCTCCTCCTCATTTACTTCAGGTCCAAACTTCAGGGGGCTACCCCAGCAGGGAACTAGCAACAAGTCGGACTTCCTTACCAGGACATGAAATCTTCTTTTCAGCCATAGCCCTGGTCCAATACCCTCAAGACCCACTCCTATTCCCACCTCCCTGGTACATGCCAAGCCAGGTCTTGCAATTATTTTGGTGGTCACGTGTTTCTTCCAGGAAATGGCTGCTCTCCTTCAGCTAGGGGGCGGGGGCTTCTTCTGTCTGCCCAAAGCATTCAGGGAAATACTTGGGGACGAAAATCCTGTCTTTATCCCAGGTCTCAGTCCCTTTCTCTCCTGACAAAAGCCCTGACTTTGGCCAAGGAGGCAGCCTGTCTCCTTCACAGCTCTGCCAGTCATGCACAAGAACATCCTGGGTCTGAATGTCAATACCTTCTATGTAGAAGCTGCAGATCGGTCTCCTTAAACTGTACTATGAAGGTCCCCTGGTTTTTATGCCACACCACAAGTTGAGAGTTGGCCGACGAGCCTTTCATTCCTTTCTAAAAGGCTTTTCAGAGTTAATAGAAGCCAGTCAACTAAACAATCCTCATAATTACCACTGACTCCATGCTTCCATGTGGTAGAGATTTCACATGACCCCCACATGACCTCTCCTGGACCTCATCCCAACCCACCACAGGCAAGTTTTGGTAATGAGGACACTGATCACTGACCCACAGGGCCTTTGCTGCTATCTGCCAATGACTGGTTTCGTTTCCAAGACCCATTTGGAGGGTCTGCTTTTTTAAGGCCGCGTCTAGTACCAAACGCTTCGCCTGGGTCACTCCCCGAGTCAAAGCCTGAGACAAGGACTCGTGTTTGGTAGTTTATTTGGGAAGTGATCCAACAGGGAGGGACTGGGGAGAATAAACAAGGAAGGAAAGGACTGACCACAGTCATGAGGTCATGAGGTCATGAGGCACGGTCCCACAAGCGTCCACCCGAGGATCAGGTGGAACAGCATGTCTCCACGGTCCCTGTCCCCACGTGGTTGTGGGTTGCCTCAGGAAGGGTTAAGTCCCCAGCACTTTTGGGGTGCACATACTTCAAGGCCGAGCAGGCTAATATTCGAAACGGCTGTATTTTGTAGGCTTAAATTTACGTGATTTGGGAGACCAAGAAGTCACAGAAACGAGACGACCAACTTAGGGGCTCAGGTCATGATCTCACGGCTTGTGAGTTCGAGCTCTGTGCTGACAGCCTAGAGCCCGGAGCCTGCTTCAGATTCTGTGTCTCCTTCTCTCTCGCCGCCCCCCTCCTCCACCACTTGCACTCTGTCTCTGTCACAAATGTATAAACGTTACAAATTTTTTTTAAAAGATCAACTTGAATATTCTAGAACACTGCATTCCCTGATGATTATTTAATGGCTGCTAAGGACAGCTCTCTTTCTGCTGGAGGAAACACTGAGTCTCTCCAGGACAGTATTTTTCCAAGTCTTTGCCAGTCTCTGCCATCAGTTTTCTCCTCCTTTATTCTGAAAGCTGCAATAATCACATATTTCCAATATATGAACCTCCTGGACAGACCTTGCTCATTGGGTGTTCCATTTCATGTGTGATGTATACTTTTTAAAAAATTTGTTTTAAACTTATTTATTTTGAGAGAGACAGAGAGTATGTGAGTTGGGGGGAGGGCAGAGAGAGAGGGAGACAGAATCCCAAGCAGGCTCTGTGCAGGCAGCAGGCAGAGCCCGACACAGGGCTCGAACCCACAAACCATGAGATCACGACCTGAGCCGAAATCATGAGTTGGACGCTTAACTGACTGAGCCACCCAGGCGCCCCTGTGATATGCACTTCTTACCAGGAGGGGTGGCCTTCAGGAAAGGTGGTGGCAGAGACAGATGCTAACATATTTCTCACCTCCATTTTCACCGCTCGGCCAGTCAGCCCAGTTGGGCAGCGGTCATACCCCCAGCCTGGCAAAGCCTTGTCCGTCTGAGGTCTTTAATCAGCAAGACTGAAGCTTCTAAACTTGACCCAAAGTCTGGCTGCCTCTTGACCACTGTCAATGTTCCATCACGGGCAGTCAGCCAGGAGCAGGGGCGGGAGGAGCAGGCTGATGTGTTGGGAGCACTGTCATGGTGCCTGGAGGAACAATCGCCGGAAAAGCATTTACGAAAAATGAAAACCCAGGTTGTGTTCTCGAGAGGGCGACAGCCCCAAGTCTAGGCACTATTTCTCTCTGCTGGATGGACCTGGCCATGCCGGAAGGCGCCATGCCAGGGCCTCTGGGACTGGTCTGCAACGGCTTCAGCTCACATTATGTTCCTTCCATGAGGCATTAAGTTCCTAACTCCTCACCCTATTTGTCTAGCCGAAATGCAGAGGGCAAATGCCATGGCTGAAATACTCGGCCTTGGTGAATCAGCTCCTTCCCCGCAGCTCTGTAAGACTGACTGGGGAGTTTCAGTTTGGAAAAAAAACAGAGATTGCTCAACCTGTGAGCAGACTTAATTCTAACACACTGCACTGTGAGTCGAATACAGGCTATGAGGAGCCTTCTGGGGCCATCAAGAATGGCCTTCCCTCTGTCCCCAGAGTGTGAAGACAGGCTGAGTAATCACATGACAACATCTCTGAAGCAGCCTTCTTCATGCTGATAAAGCAAGGAAATCTTATGAAACACCAGGGAGTGGTTACAAAATGCAGAGCAATTTCAAAACGAGTGATAAGAAAGCTGTGGCTAAGGGGCAAAGTGGCCACTAAGCACCCCGACCCTAGGGAGCTCGGCGTGAATTTCTTGGGAGGGCAGGAAGCAAGAACTGGGCTTCCCTGGGACTGAGGAAGGTTCACCAGCCCGGCAGAAGCCACGGGTATGTATCTGGGGCATATGCCTCCCTTCTCTCCCTCAGAAGCACCACATCCACAAGAATGAACCGTGTGTGTGTTTTTCTTGTTTTGAAAGCCCTACAGGGGAAATATTTTTCACAAAATACATTATCATAAGCATTTCCTTTAAACCACTTTTCTGGCAGGCCCTTATTCTCGTGTTTGTGTTGTTGTTTTGAACTCCTGCAGCGGAGATAAAGGAGTCTCCCTGGAGAGGCACGACCAGAGAATTCCCCCTTGGACAGCAACCCTGGGCTCAGCTGCCATTGGCTAGACGAGGGCCAGACTTTCCGGGCGGTCACCGAACGGCACCTTGGCTTACAGCTGAAGAACTCTAGCCATACCAAACCGGACTAGAAAACAGACTTTAATTTTACACATACGAATGTCAGCTCAGGTTTACAGCAGGTAAGAAAAATATATACAAACTGCGGCTTAAAAAAGGAAAAGGAAGAAACACGCAGCCCGTGTTTGCGCTGACATGAGTCATCCCAGGAATCCGACTTTCTGTCTCTTGGGCCCCAGGCTTTCCTCCTTGTGTAGAATGCTCTGCAGGGAGGCGTGCAGCACCTTGCCCACTCGCTTGCCAGTCTGCAGGGCAGAAGAGAGCACACACCCACTTGTGAGGCACACACACCCAGACCAGGAGAGCTTCCCTCGCTGCCTGCCAGCCGTCCAAACTATACCTCCAAACTATACCGGCTCCATCTGCCTTAAGGGACTTTTATTTAATTAAACAAGTCAATACAAAAACAACCCCCAAACAACAACAACAGAACAGTTACCTTCTGGAAAAATCTCATACTAAAAACAAAAACAAAGGAGAATACCTACCCCCAGGCCCAGGCGGCCAGCAGGAAGCAGCCAAGGCTGCCTCAGCCATCAGCTCCCGTTTAGCACTCCCGCTGCCATTACAACAAGCAGCAAAACCGTCAAGCAGACCTGGTTTTGGTTACTGCCGAGTCCTGCTGCCCGGTGGGGCGAAGGCAGAGGGAGGCCACAGGGAACCGAGAGTGTGTCTAATGAAGGAACAGATGGCGCTGGGGACACGTTTGAACAAGCAGTTTCTCATTCACCTGCCACCAGATCTCTAAGCGGGACTGTTCAGAGGGGACCCAGCTGATACCTGGGTAGGGTCTCCGGTATCGCTGCCATGCAGAGAGGCTAAAAGAATGGGATGTCAGGAGCAAGACGCATCAAGAGGTCAGACAACCCGCAGACTTCCTAATTAGCCCCCACACAGGAGACACGAGGAGGGGCCCTCAAAAAGAACTCACTAACATACAAAAATCTTTCTTTATGAAACTGTTTTCTGTGTCTGAGCTCATGAATAATTTTTTTAATGTTTATTTTTGAGAGAGAGAGAGAGAGAGAGAGAGAGAGTGAGCAGGGGAGGCGCAGAGAGAGGGGGACAGAGGATCTAAAGTAGGCTCTGCACTGATAGCACAGAGCCCGACGCAGGGCTTGATCTCATGAACCAGGAGATCATGACCTGAGCTGAAGTCAGACGCTTAACCGACTGAGCCACCCAGGCGCCCTGCTCATGTGTATTTCAAGACTATGATGAACCAACCACAGGTCTCCACGTCGTCAAGTCTTCCACATTCCCATAGAAGTTTTCATTCAGTTGTGCTGCCGGTTCCACTCTCAGCAACGTCAGGGAGAAAGATACCCAGGCCAAGACCCTCGTCTCAACTCTCCCAGTTACGAGGAACTTCTCCCCTGGCCCCTAACTGGAACACAGGATGAGACTCCAAGTATTGCCGGAAATTCATATGAAAAAATCTCATTCCAAAAGTGGGAAGCGTTCACTTGCATGAGATGCAAAGTCAGGGCTAAGGACCAAAGTGACCAGAAAGGTTTTTTACCATAACATGAGAGAAGGAGAGCATGTCAGAGTCGATCAGAGAGGGTTACTGATTACTCATATGAATGAAGGTGGGGGACGGGGTAAGAGGGGACGGGACAGACAGGACACTAGGACTTGGGAGGTCTGAATGTGAACGGCAGAGGCCAACCCCCCACCGATGTTTTAAGCTTCACAACAGGCATTTCTGGATTGCTGCTTCCCTGGGTGAGGCCAGAGCAGTCAGACAGGACCACGGGGCTATGGTTCCCCCTGAGCTGGGTCTGCAGACCTCATCTGCCGAGCCCCGGAGGAGGATGTAGCTCGGCTCACCAGACAGAGCTCTGGCTCTCCTACCACCCACGGCAGCCGCAGCCTACCTGGTTTATAGGGTTAAAAATAGCTCAGTGTGGCTGCAGGGGTGGCAGGACTGCCCTTGAAGCGCACAGTCTGGGTGTGAATCCTACTGCCGGCATGATGAGCTGGGAAACCCACAGGCAACTTACCTATCTGCTACATGTCTCAATGTCCACGTTTGCAAAACCAAGGATAACAACAATGGTTGCCCCACAGGAAGGCTAAGGACTAAATGACAATAGGTTGGGTGCCTGGGTGGCTCAGTCGGGAGGAGGCATCTTGACTTTGGCTCAGGTCATGAGCTCGTGGTTTGTGAGCTGGAGCCCCGCATCGGGCTCGCTGCTCTCAGCCTGTCAGCACAGAGCCTGCTTCGGGTCCTCTGTCCCCCTTTCTGCTCCTCCCCCACCTGCGCTTTCCCAAAAGTAAATTAAAAATAAGTAAATAGATAAATGACATAATATGTTTAAAGCACTAAACACAGAGCACCTGACACAAAGTGAGTGCCCGATAAATTGTCGTGATTCCTTACTGCTTTTCTTGTTTTACGTACTGGGATTCCCGTAAAATTCTCCTGGAAGAGGTGGGGGAGAAGAGCTCCTTCCAAGACAAGGTTTCAGAGCCACTTGTCTAGAGAGGCAGAACTTATAAAGTATTTGAAGGGTTTTTGTTTAAAAAAAAAAAAAAAACTAACCAATTGACCAACCGGCCACGAAGAATCCGCCTGCCGTGCACGGCGAGAGACACCTGAGCTCCTGGCAGACCCACGCCGTGACACTGCCGCACCCCCACGCCCTTGGGGGCCGTCATGCGGCCTCACGACACGCCCAGCGGCAGGCACCCCGACCGCTGTTACACTCTCCCTGAGATGAGCTGCCTCCCAGCCCGGGTAGTCTGTCTTCACGCCTGAGTTCTCGACACCGTGCACACCGCTCATTTTTGCTTTCAAATAAGACAAGAGAAAGAGAAAATGGACTTTAAATGCTTAGAGCCTTCAGTGCAAAGTCAGTGTTTCCAGGCGTGAAGGAAGAGTGTGAGTGGCAACCTTGCCTGCTAGTCAGCCATGACCTCTGGACGTTGAGTTGTGACGCAGTACCCAGAGCAAAAAACCTGGGTCTGGCCAACTCTGTTCCCGGCAAGTCAGTCAGTCAGTCGGTCAGTGTCAGAGTCCTCAAAGATTTCTGGAAAGTCAAGGTGGACGTGGGGGAAGGGGAGTCTGGGAAGACACAGGTGGTCCCTGCCACGGGGGCCTTTCAGGCCTGTAAGGGAGACACACACACCACCCCAATGGTTGGTGCTGCCTGACAGCCTGAGACCCGTGGGGAGTGACCCACCCCGAGGCAGTTGGAAGGATTTCCTGTCTGTCTCCTTTTGAACACTTCTAGAGCCATGAAGACATGGGGAGACGGCATCCTTCAGCCCCCCGGCTCTACCTTTTCTCATTCCCTTCAAAGGACAGGAAGCAGTCAGGCGGGACCCCAGTTCCCTCATCAGATCGCAAAAGCCTGGGGTTTTAGTTACAAGCGATTCCACGTTATCAGTCCAACACACTCATCCGTTTCATCTAGAACCATGGAAATGTGAGATCAGAGAGGGAGAGGACAAGGAACGATCACTGACAGGTTCCTTACCTCCCAGTCCGGAGCCCCCCACGGCCACCACCCTTTGCCATGTCAGTAGAAACCAGCTCACACCAGCTGTCCTCCCAGCTCTAAGTCTGGGGTCAAGGGCGCAAAGGCAGAATTCCCCTGGTGTGACCAAGGGGGTAAGAAGCGGCAGCAAACACTCCCAGACAGTGCCTGCACCTGCTTCAGGGCCAAGCCTCACCTCCATCATCTCGAAGATGCTCTCTGGGTCCAGGCTGCCCTTCCCCACTTTCCTCATGCATGTCACGACTCCCTTGCTGGTCACGGACACCAGCAAGCTGGCCAAGGAGCAGGCCTCCTCCTGGAGAGTAGCATCCACTACGTGCCGGTAGCCAATCTGCAAGGTCAGAGTGCACACGCGGGTAACACACATCCCAGATGCCCACCCTGGACAGCCTCGTGGAGGGAGTATCTCCACCAGCAAAGAACCTGCACTGCCCGTTCCAGATCTTATTTTAGATTCTGCTCGTATGGAAAATGCCTGAAACAATGTTCAGCAATTCTATCACGGGCCACTCTGCCAGCAGAACAACAAAAGCATAAAAAGGAAACGTGGGGTGGGAGTGGGGTTAGAGCCGTAATTCAGAGACTATCCAAGTGAGGCCACCAAACGTCTCCAACAGAGGGGCCCAGGGAGAAACTGACATGTGAGGCCACACAGATGCTTCACTGAAGACAAAGATGAATCAAGGGGGTGCAAGCTAAGTCACATGCTCAAAAATGAGTCAAGTGCAGATGGCTTTGGCCAGTCCCCACATTTCACCAAAGCCCCAGGTTCGTGAAGTGACTTCAGTGGCATTAAACCTGACCCATACAGTCCTGTTTTTCCATGAATCCTGTGCGGAATCAGGGACAATCTCAGCCAACGCAGGCCTGTCTGCACGGCCTTGGGCAGCGCCAGGTACACAGCAGCATCAGCCAGAGCTTGGGCTCCACGGGCCTCGGTGCTAACGTAAAAGCCACACTTGACACAACAGATGCCCAGATCCTGCTCCCACCCCTCACTTCACAGATATGGACACTACAGAGCACAGAGGGGGCAGTGTTCGCCCTTCAACCTCCCTGCTATTATTCTTCCAGCCTCGACCCCATAGAATTGAGGGAATTAAGGGAAATGTGCACACAGGGTGTTTCAGTGAAATGCCTGGTATGGAGGAGCTTAAAAAACTCTGGCTACTATTACTATGAACCCCCTCGTGTCCCCCTGCGACTCCGTCATGTCTTCCAATTAAAACAAATAAAATAAAAGGAAAAGCTGCTCATATAGTGGCTTCTAAAATAAGCAAATTACTGGATTTGGATTAAAGCTATTTCTATATGATTTGTGCAGCTGTAGCTTCTCAATCTATTAAGTAACCTTAATGGGTTGGGGTTGAAGCAGACTCACAAGGAAGTCCAAAGCCGTCAGATACAACCACATACCTTGCACAGGGTGACAATGCAGGGGACATGCTCCACGCTTAGCCGGATGCAGTCATAAGGGTCATCCGAGAGCTCAATATCCTTGGACCCCTCTTCATCCTCTAGAACCCGAACTCTTGGGATCCTGGAAACAGAAGCCCAATCAAAATCCCCGCTTCCCGTGAGGAAGAAAGAGAACTTCTTTTTCTTGAGATTGACGACAGGGGTCAGAATTCCTGCGCCTCACAAGATGAAGTCACACTCTGCTTGTACTTTATCATCCTCATCCCTGCCATCCCTCTCAAGAGTGCACAGGCAACGCCGGAGAGCAGTGGAGGAAGGAGGTCTTTTTAAAAATAACGCTTGGTCAATCGGATATGCACACGGGGGGGAAAAAAAAGGAATCTTGATCCCCGCCTCATACCATATATAAAAATCCATACCAAATGGACTGTAGAGATAAAGGAGAAAGACAAAACAATAAAGCTTTTAGAAGAAAAACTAAAAACCTAAAACTAATCTTCAGCATCTTGGCGTAGACAAAGATTTCTTAAACAGGACACAAAAAGGGCTTACCATAAAGGGAGAAAAAAAAAAAACAACAAAACCCGATAGATTCAATTGTGTTGAGAACAGTGAACATCTGAAGAATCATAAAACCTAGCACACAGATTTCTATATTGTGCTGTTTGTGAACAAGGCAAAGAATCTTAACCTAAGAGTGAATCCCTTCATGCTTAAATTACACAGGGTGTGAGGGACTTGTTAGGGAATGTGATGAGTTATTATGTGATCAGTTATATGAGGTTCTTCTTGGTCTTTACCTTGTTACTTTCAGGCAGAAATTCATTTGTTACTCAGAAACTCTTCTTTGACATTGGAGGCCTTTGTATCCAAGATATTCTGAATATGTAAAATTATGTGTACCAATGGAATACACTACAATAAAATAATACCATATATCTGGATAATCCTCTAGAGTTTATTGGAATCCTTCCACATTTATTATTTCATTGAAAACAAAAAAGCAATGAAATAGGTAAGAGTTGGACATTTTAATTGCCTGTTACTCAGTTATGTTCTTCAAAGACAGAAAAAGACAAATGAAACCATGGTCAATGTTGTCCTCCCCTCCCCATCCTCAGAGTCTAACACACTAACTGCCACAAGGAGGGACTCATTTATTGCCTAAGATTTAATTACTTGTTCAAGGTCACAGGCACTAACAATTGTTGCAGCAAAGACTAAACGCAGGCCTTCGGGCCCCAACAGCAGTGTTGGCTCTGCACCACTGCTAACGTAACAGCATCTGCCTATATAAAGGCAGAGAAACTAGAAAACCAGAGAAGAATAATGGACACGTGTCTGTATTTTCTCTGAAACTGACCAACCTGTCCACTTTTAACATGTTGGCAGGTAAACAGATGACGAAGATAAAGCCTGGGTCACTAAGAACTTAGGCAGGTGCTGAGGAGTCCCTGCCCATAACTACCGTCAATGTGTCCATCTGCTCTATATTTAGAAACACATTTGGGGGCGCCTGGGTGGCTCAGTTGGTTAAGCCTCCGACTTCAGCTCAGGTCACGATCTCACGGTCCGTGAGTTCGAGCCCCGCGTCGGGCTCTGGGCTGATGGCTAAGAGCCTGGAGCCTGCTTCCAATTCTGTGTCTCCCTCTCTCTCTGCCCCTCCCCCGTTCATGCTCTGTCTCTCTCTGTCTCAAAAATAAATAAACGTTAAAAAAAAAAAATTTTTTTAAAAAAAAGAAACACATTTGTCCAAATTAACATATTTAGACCCATGGAAGTGAAGACCATGTTCTGAAAGGTATTAGGAAGTGCTACTAAGGCTGATGAGAAAGCCTGGGGGCTAAGAGAGCATCAATAGCTAACATTTCATTATTCTGGAAAGAGCTACTTACGCTAGTAGAGACGTTCCCAAAGGGGGGAATGTCTCCAGTGCTGTCTAAAGGGATAAACCCGACCTCTTTGATTTCATTGGCCAGGGCCTCTGTACACAGGCTGCATTTATTGCTAATTTTTTATCTCGACTAAATGGATATTAGAAATGAAATGATCTTCCCACATCAGGCTGATGTTCTACTTTCAGAAAGGCATGCATAATCAGCACTAAGCAGAATGAGACATTTTCTCAATGGCCCTCTGTACAATGTTTCAAAATTAATTATTATGTGGATCCTGAGAAACTTAACTGAAGTCCATGGGGGAGGGGAAGGAAAAAAAAAAAAAGAGGTTAGAGAGGGAGCGAGCCAAAGCATAAGAGACTGTTAAAAACTGAGAACAAACTGAGGGTTGATGGGGGGTGGGAGGGAGGGGAGGGTGGGTGATGGGTATTGAGGAGGGCACCTTTTGGGATGAGCACTGGGTGTTGTATGGAAGCCAATTTGACAATAAATTTCATATTAAAAAAAATTAAAATATATATATATATGAACTCCTGTTTGTCAAAAGACAGCATTTAGAAGTTAAAAAGAGAATCCAGAATGGAGAAAAATATTTGCAAACGTGTGTGTGCGTGCATGTGTACATATAAGCGGACATGTTACGTAAAGAATTCCTACCAAACGTAAAAGACAACCCAACAGAAAAATAGGCAAAAAGACTGGAGTGGGGACTTCATAAAAGAGGCCACTAAAGTAGTTGATAAACACACAAGAAGATATTCAACTTAAATATTCATCAAGGAAATGCAAATTAAAACAATATGATACCAAGAGACACTCACTAGAATGACGGATATTAAAAAGACAAAAAAAAAAGAAAAAAAAAGCCCACAAGTTGGCAAAGATATGAAGCAACCCAGGACGCTTATACAACACTGGTGGGAGTATCATCCAGTAAAAGCACTTTAGAAAACTGTTTTGCAGTGTATCTACTAAAACCAAACACAGCCATGCCTTATGATCCAAAACTTTCACCCATACCCAACAGAAATGGGTAAATACGTGCAAGAAAAATACAAAAATGTTCGTGTTTGGAATAGCCAAAAAAACTGGAAACTGCCCAGATGCTCATCAACAGCAGAATGGATAAATCAACTATGGCACAGTCACACAATGGAACAGCAGGCCGCGCAGAGCAAACTATGACTCCGGGCCACAATACGAGTGTCTCAAAACATAATGCTCAGTGAATGAAGCAGACACACAAAAACACCACACGGTATGATTTCATTTATATCAAGGACAAAACCATTCTATTGTTACAGGACAACGGTTCTCCTCAGTGGGTGTAGTGACTGCACGGGGGTGGAGGGTGAGAGGGCTTCTGGGGGCCTGAACACGTTGTTTCTTAAGTCGGGTGCTGGAAAATACATTTAACCCACAGAGTCCATTCATCTCTGTCTGGGGTGGGGGAGCCAGGGAGGAAGAGGCGGTCCATTCAGCTACCGTGATAGAAACAGCGTTGGTGCCTTTCCCTGCTCCTCTAACAAAAGCCGTCGATGATTCCAGCCCTGTTGGCTGTCCCTACACAAGGCAACATCCAGAGCAGAAAAGCCGCGGCCAGGGAACGTCCACAGGAGCCAAGGAGTCCTGCTAGGGTCTGCCCTGGCTCACAGTCTCCGTGTCAAGGGCACCCAGAGTGGAAGTACTAAGTAATATCCTATTTGAGCAAGTCAGGTAATCCATTTGAATTTGGGTCAGTTATGTTAAAACACACACACACACACACACACACACACACACACACACACACACACACTCACTCACTCCTTCCTGACACTTTGGCCACAACGTAGTTCAGCAGAAGGGCTACAGAAGAGCCTCTGTCCTTCTAAAGGACACGAACTGGATGTATGGTCTTTCCACGTACCAGGGGACCTGATGTCTCACATGGTCCACATCCCTTGCTACCTGCAGGGCTATTCTTGTTCTGGGGACAAGACTCCTGGCTACACCCAGGACAGGTGTCCTCCCCAACTTGAGCAGCTGGGTCTTACCATCCTGGGGCACAGATTGCCCAACACTTCCCCCCACAGCCAGACAGCCTCGAGCCTTGTCTGGTTCTACTCTCTCTTTTTGCCCTGGTGCCTGTGGAAAACCAGCTGGCAGATGGGGAATGCTTTCCAAAGCTCCAGGTCCAACAGATGGCCACTTCCTTTCTTCTCCGATAGAGCCCGAGCACAGGCTGCCACAAATGGCACTGGTACTCGGGCCCCACGGTGGCCACAAAGGCGTGGCCCGCCTCCTGACTGGTCTCAGCCCGGAGTCTAGTGGCACAGCTTGGGGTGGGGGTGGGGGGCTCCACAGCTTTCGTTCTCAGCAGGTACTCCATCCTGCAATGTCTCACCTGAATTTACTTAACTTTGTTTTTGTTTTCTTCTGAATTACCCAGGTAGTCTAAATCCACCATAGAAAACCTCTAAAATACAGATGAATGTTAAGTCGCCTATGATGGGAGCCCTAGAAAAGAATCACAATGACCATCCTGGGACATATCCAGACATATTAAATATACGAGTTACCAAAAGTAAAAATCAATGAAACAAACAAGATGAGACGTCTGTGTTTAATGACTGGCTTTCTGGATTAACAAACTTCTAAAGAGGCTGCTGTGCAGGATTTCGATCCCCTATGTTGGGACACTCCGGTTGTTCCCAACTTGTCACCATTACAAAGAGGCTGTGATGAACATTCTAGAATAATACCCTTGCCTACTTATCCAATTAACCCCTTAGACGATAACCCTAGAAGTCTCTAACCCTCATTTTCTAAACCCCATGGTCCTCCACTCCCTCAATGTAAGCTCTCTCGTGGCATGAACGTCACCACCCATGTATTTATTTTTGAATGCTGCAAACCATCCTCAAAGAAGCTGGCACGTAGAAAGGGAGAAGGCTACAGGATCAAACGGTTAGAGGGAATGCCAACTCCAAGAAGGCTGAGTGCCTCGTCCCTTGTTGCACATCTGGCCGGGGAGCCTAACCACAGTGGCGTAACCACTTCCTGCTCTTAAAGCCAAATGCAGGCTGCCGCCCTGCGTTTAGAACATTCTTGTGTCCGATCGGGGAATATGTGAGCACCTACTCTGTGTCAGGCATTGCCAGTGGTGGTGGGGATGTAGCAGACTGCACAACAGGTGAAACCCACGTCCCCGAAGTTCTGTGCCCAGTAACAGTATTTGGACAGTCGACCTCTGGGTGGTTTTCACTCCATTTGCTTCTCTGTGGTTTTCTAACATTTTTCTACATGGGACATGGTTACTTATGAAAATAATAACATAAAAAACAAATACAGAAATATATGCATGTATTTAGTTTTATCTTGTGAAATCCGGAGCTTACCATTAAAGGCCACCATTTTTCACGCTAAACCCCTTGTCACCTTCCCCTGGAAGCTTTGGTAGAAGTGTCCTGAGTCTTCATCACAAGTGTCGGCTGGGGTTCTCCGCAGGCCCACGGGGCTGTTTCCAGGAAGACTCACCTTGTATTGAAGAGAGCAGCCTTTACAGCAATGGAGATGGTGTCGAACAAATTCCCGCCACATTCCAGCAGCTAAGGGAGGCAGGGAGTGAGGTGGGAAGAAAAAGCAAGGGTCATTTCTTACTCTAAGTATTATCCTAAGTAAAGGACACTGGTTCCTAAGAAATACTGACCGAGCATTTACAAAATAAAGAAAAGAACAGGCGGTTGCTCTCCTGGCTGACACTCCAGGCGTCACCCTAATTGCAAGAAGCACCTGGAGGCCGTGCTGGCCTGGGCCCCACGGCTGAGGTCGCCGCTGGCATCGGCTGTGGGGCCACCACTCAGGCCCCGGCTTGCAGTGGATCTCCTCTAACTGGCCCCCCAGCCAGTTGGGTCTGCACTCAAGGAGGAAATGATCACCTGCATTTTGTCCCAAATGGCTCCTGATTGCGGAGCCTGGTGGCTACTTAACCAAAGGCAGGCGGGTCCCAAGCCCGGGGCCTTCCGAACCCGACTCAGAATCTGGTGCGTTTCCTTCACACGCTGCATTCGTGCCCAGGGCAAATCTCTAACTTCCCTTTAAGCTCGAACCTCAAGTGCAGACAGCACCCTTCCCACGACACTGCATAATTACTGCTTATTAAAATATGACCTCCCCTGACTCCCCACTCCACCCCGCCAGCCAGTACTACTGCCTGGCTTTGTCACAGCAGCCTGCTCGCCTAGCACGCGACTAGCCCTTCTCTACGCTGGTTCAGACACACTGCCGCACAGCGAAGAGCTCCAGCTGGACTCCTGAGTCAGACTGTCTGCTAGGATCCCCATGCTCACCGGGCAGCCGGGAGCTACCTCAGCGCTCCGCGCCTCATGAAGGGCAAAAATCACAACTATGTCACAGAGTTGTCACCAAGGCGGAAGGAGCCGGGGCGCCTGGGTGGCTCAGTCGGTTAAGCAGCCGACTCTTGATTTCCGCTCAGATCATGATCTCACGGTTCACGGGATCGAGTCCTGCGTGGGGCTCCGTGCTGGCCGTGTGGAGCCTGCTTGGGATTCTCTCTTTCTCTCTCTGCCCCTCCCCAGCTCACGCTCTCTCTCAAAGTGGATGAACAAACTTAAAAAAAAAAAAAAATTTTTTTTTTTTTAAAGAAAAAAGAAAAATGCGGGGTGAGACCCTGGCATGTGTACTTTAGTCTTGAGGTGGCCCTGAGGATCAGCCTGGGCTGAAGGCCACCATTTCACACGCCACTCTTCCACAGCATCTACTTTATGCAGAGAAAGTGCTCCAGCAGCCACGGAGCCCCCCAGTCGGAAAGGACCCTGGAGAGCCCATCACCCACCCTTACTTGGCAGGTGGGGACACAGAAGCCCTCTCACTCGTGCACAGTGGCCTGATACAGACTCTGATTTTCAACATTCTGGCTTATCGGCAAGAGATGAAATCAAGAGGGCAGAACGCTAAACCCTATCTGCCGAGGGCCCCCCAAAGGGCAGTTACCAATCAGCCCGCCCTCCTCCATGGATGCAAGGGATGAGCCCACTCCAGGCCTCAGGTCCGCCTGCCCAGGCTCCTCAGGCTGTGCCACACGATGGGGTAAGCCAGATGGGGCGCTGCGAGGCTGACACTCTTCTCCGCAGCTTGCTGGCCACATACCTTCCGGGATTCAGTTTCCCCGTCAGGAAAGCAAAGCCACGCTTCTCTACTGGGTGACCGTGAGGATTAAATGAGATCGCATCCTTACCATTCCTGGCACATAACAGGGGCTTGAAGGCCCTACCTTCCTCTTTCGGAAGCCAAGCGGCTGCGGCCTAGCAAGAACCTTTCTGCCAAACACAGTGGTACAGCCAGGAGGCAGGGGAGAGTGGGCGCGATATGAAGACCCAAAGCGGCCCGACCCGGTGTCTGAACAGGCCCAGGCAAGCTAGGAGAGAACGGGAGGTGCGGGACGTCTAGCGTTACAGAGAGCCTGGGCCATGGTCCCGGCTCCAGGGCGAAAATCCCTCCTATAACAGAGGTGGGGAAGCAGGAGAAGTGGAGAAGAAGAGGATACACCTGGTCACAAACACACCTTCCCCTGTCAGGTGCACAGGTTCCAGAACTCTTCTTTTAGGGGAAGAGCACAACTTATGCTGTTGGCCTTCTGGGAATGAGGGGTTTCTTTTTGATGTCTTTTCTTTTTTTAATGTTTATTTATTCACTGTTTAGAGAGAGAGAGAGAGAGAGCGCGCATGGGAGGGGCAGAGAGAGAGGGAGACAGAATCAGAAGCAGGCTCCAGGCTCCGAGATGTCAGCACAGAGCCCGACGCGGGGCTTGAACTCATAAATAGTGAGATCGTGACCTGAGCTGAAATCAGACACTTAACTGATTGAGCCAGAGGGGTTTCTTTTCACAAGGCAAACCTCCAAAACCGTAATACTGCTAGGACGCCCAAGTATAAAATATGTCTCCCCACAAGACACCTGCTCCTCCTGGACTTCCCCTCAACCATCCTCTCAGACCCCCGGGCTCAGCACCTCCTGGCACCACACATAGCCAGCTGCCAGGTGCTGCGGTCGCTCCCCCGCTCCCCCTGCCTTGCCCATGCCCAGTGCCACGGACCACGTGCCAGCCTCTCATCCCCACTCCCGGGGCTCATCACAAGACAGCCTTGTGACGGTCTCCCCACCAAAGGTCGCCTGTATACTGTCAATGTGACAGAGTCCTGACAGTTCTCCCACTCGGAGTCACAACCAGGCCACTGAAGGAGTGCGAAGCGGAAAGAAGAGGGAAGCGTCCAGGAAGTTACATTTCTAGTCTCATAAAATACCCCAATGGAGGTAAAAAGAATAATACTGGAAATAGGTGGTTGGTCTGACTGTAACAGGTTTCAAGTAAAGGCACCTACACTAAAAGCATAAAAACATGGAAAGTTGCCCAGCGAATATTTGGTTGAAAGATGGGCTCTGCCTGAGGACTATCCAGACCGGTTGGTAAAAATACATCGAGATTCACTCACTTTTGCAATTCCAGTGACAAGACTGGATTCCCACCATCTTGCTTCAAACATGGACTCGATGCATTCCGCGTATTTTTAGATGTAAAAGATAAAACAAAAACCCACGCGTGCCTCGCACGCACGAGGCACATTCCCATCAAGGCTGAAAGCAAACATTTGCTTTCACAGAAGTGGAAGCCTCCACAGATGCGAATTACATGAATGACAAAAACGGATCTACCTCAATAACAGAATTTCAAAAACTGCTTTCCTAATTCATTCAAAACTTTTCTGAGGATGACAACATTTCAAAAGATCACGTCTTATTTCCAAAATAAGACAGAGCCTGGAGAAAAAACAGGAGAGAAGAAATCCAAACGCGAGGAGTCTTAAAAGGAAAGGTCTGCAGGTGACAGGGACACGGTGTGCCACCGAGGCACCTGCTAACCATATATTCCCCCCACCCCACCCCCAACCCCGCCCCGTGGAAGAGGGCGCCGGTTCTAAGCTGAGACAACATCCGATATTCATCCATCTTGCACAAGCCTTCACTCAGAGAACAGGTCTCTGGACGAAATCATAAAGTGGATCAGGACCCCTCACTGGGCCAGCCTCCTATAAAAATCACAAGTGCGGACAAATTCTGACGAGGAGCAAAAGCAGGATCGCCAACGGACAGGTGCAATGCACCACAACACTCCTGCCTTTAGCTTCTTGGGGAGGAAGGAAAAGAGAGAATGTTCCTCAGACACAGGGTGGAACCTTACAGTTCGTACCATGGGGCTGCACCTCCCCAGGTGGCTGTGAAGCCCGCCCCTTATCAGTGAGGACTGGAGGCTGCCGGCTCCCGCCTCATCACATCCAGCACCTGCAAAAGTACTTGCTTAGTAGGAATCACACTAAAAGGTACATCCCGCTTATCGGACATGAGGAGAAGCAAACGGACTTGTCATTTCATTATTTTTACCCATTAGCGTCAGCGTCCAGAACACCCCTAACCTGCGGGACAATGGTAACCACTGTTACCTTTTGGCTAGTTGTGCTCCACCCATTATCAAATTAATTTAAAAGTATCCAGAAAGCCCCGCCCTGTTTCATGCAGGGCCAACATCTGGAGACAGCCAGGCTCTTCCTCATCAAGAAGTTCCCTCTCAGTCCACGGAATCTGCTTTATCTCTAGATTCATGAAAGAATCTGTTTGGCTGACGGCCTAGCCTTGTGACCTCAATCCGAAGGGGAAGATGTAGCCACTCATCTCAAGGTTCATGAAATTTCACTAAAAGGAATAAACAGACCCAACGAGAGCCTGCCTTACACAAATAAGCACGTGGCACAATTAATCACACCGTCCAGGGGCCAAAACCAGGCAAGGAGCATTTGGGAAAACATCAGCAAGGAAATGGGAGATTGGCCTAGAGAGGCTCCTGTAGGAGTGGACTCGGGGGAGAAGGCTGCAGGGTCTCAGGGTCCTCCCCTGGGAAGTGAGGAACACACCGACGGTGGGTTCCATGGTGCTTTCAAGGGAGGAGGGCTTGGTGAGGTCAACAGCAGGCACAGGCATTAGAGACCCAGCTTTGAGTGCCAACACCACTACTCACAAGCTGAGACCTCTTGCGCTAGGTCACTCTGCCTCCCTGAACCTTCGTTCCCTCACCTGTAAATGGGGCAATAGCGCCCGCTCGCTGAAGAGTCGTAAGGGCTAAATGAAATGCATAGAAAGAGTTCATCCCCATTCCACGTACAAGAGTACGCCAACTTGTCTAACTTCTGCCTATAACTTCTACCTGATGGCATCTAGAAAGCATCTCTTGTTTTTTATTTCTTCCCTGATGAGCTCGGGGGATAATTTTAGGTGCTACCATGATATGACTATGATTTCACTGTAGGATGGTATTATATATACAATACATACGTTGTATTTAATTTAAAAAACTCAATACAGGGGTGCCTGGGTAGCTCACTCGGTTAAGTGTCCGACTCTTGACCTCGGTTCAAGTCACGGTCTCATGGTTTGGGGGTTTGAGCCCCGTGTCAGGCTCTGTGCTGGCATCACGGAACCCGCTTGAGATTCTCTCTCCCTCTCTCTCTGTCCCTCCCCACTTGCATGCACGTGCACGCTCTCTCTCTCTCTCTCTCAAAATAAATTAATATATAAATAATAAAGTTTTACAAAATGACAAAAATAAAACTTTACAGGACATCATTCTCTTTCCATCTAATCTCACCCTGGAAGTTGAAAGCATCCACTTGAAGAGGGCAAAAGCACCAGATGGAAAGTAGGCCAACCAGTCTCCAGCAAAAGCAGAGAGTGTGGCCGTCTCGGCAACATGATACATACCAGCACGTCCACATAGAGAATCCAGCAGTGCTCCCGGGGACTGATGCAGAGGGACTTCAGGTCAACGCTGCTCTTATTGTTAAATATCCGGTAGAGGGTGTTAGCAATCTCCGTGCCAAGGTCATCACCTCCCCGGCCTTCAAATTCAGGAGTAGCGTTGGCTGAACTACATAGAAGGGCAAGAGAAAAGCCGCGTGAGTCTTTTCAGAAACAAAGAGCAGAGGCACACGGCTTTGTTCCAGTTTCCTTATGGAATGTTGGACGGGCCAGCGGCTGTACAAGAAAAGTCACTGAAGTGAGGAGAGGATGGCACCTGCCACTTTTCCAGCCTCCAGAAACACGCAATGAGCCAGACTGGCACGGTGCCCTGGATCTGTCAGTGTGTGTGACGGGGGTCCCCCCCGACTTCTAACAGAAGCCATCTTTATCCAAAGAGACACGAGAGAACAATAGTAAAGTGAACCTTGGCCAGTAATAATTAACTCTCTTATCTTGACAGTAGAATGCTCTTCTCGGACAGGCCCAGGAGGCCAGGAGGCCTAGAGTCAAGCAGTCTGGCCATGGAGGGGTCACATCACATACACCATCCCGAGTTTTCATTTAAAATCCACCACGAGGGGCGCCTGGGTGGCTCAGTCGGTTAAACGTCCAACTTCAGCTCAGGTCATGATCTCACAGCTCGTGGGTTCGAGCCCTGTGTCGGGCTCTGTGCTCACAGCTCGGAGCCTGGAGCCTGCTTTGGATTCTGTGTATCCCTCTCTCTCTGCCCCTTCCCTGGTCCTGCTCTGACTTTCTCTCTCAAAAATAAACATTAAAGAAAATTTCTTTTTCTGTTTTTTAAATGTACCACCAAACTCTCAAAACAAAAACCACAACGTTAAGTACCATGACCTTCCTTGAATGATTTAGAAGATATGTATGATGGTATGCCAATTATATCACAAACTAGATTATCACTGTACTGAAAAGCAGGAAAATGAAATGAGAGAGAAAGACTGCCAGCTGATTAAATATTAGAATAGCCCTTTTACTTTATTTGCTATTTTTCAAGAGAAAAAACTTTTCCATTTTGGCCTCTTGAATCTTATGCCCAATTACCTCAACAAAGAATAAACAAGCATCAACATTTGTTGCCCTAAGCATTATTCAAAAGTATTTTGGGGGGCGCCTGGGTGGCTCAGTCGGTTAAGTATCTGACTTCAGCTCAGGTCATGATCTCACGGTTTGTGAGTTTGAGCCCTGCGTCGGGCTCTGTGCTATCAGCACAAAGAGCCCTCTTGTTGTCTCTCTCAAAGTAAATTAATAAACTTAAAAAAAAAGAAAGTATTTTGAGGGGGAAGGCACCTGGATGGCTCAGACAGTTAAGCATCTGGCTTTTGATTTTCGCTCAGGTCATGATCTCGTGGTTCATGGGATCAAGCCTTATGTCAGGCTCTGTGCTGACAGCTCAGAGCCTGCTTGAGATCCTCTCTCTACCTCTCTCTTTGTTCCTTCCCCGCTTGCACAAGCATACATGCATTCTCTCTAAATAAAATTTTTTTAATTTTTTTTTTTTTAAGATTTTCTTTTTCAGCAATATCTACACCCAACACAGGGCTCGAACTCACAACACTGAGATCAAGAGTCTCATGCTCCACCGACTGAGCCAGCCAGGCACCCTATTATGCAAAAGTATTTAATGGGAAATTTTTGAGGGTTTTGGCTTAATAAAAAACAAACCCTCAATACATTATATACATCTGTGAGATAAGTAACCATTCCAATAATCACTTTGCTGTAACGAAGAGGGTCCAGAAAAGTAACAAACCAGCTGTTTCAGTCAGTACGGTCTCTACAAAATCATGTATTGAAACTTTCTGGTCCACGCACTCATCCATCTGGAAGGTACCAGCTCTATGCTAGCACTGGAGACGGAGAGACTGAGCAAGGTGGATGCAGGCCCTAAGCTGGCAATTTCACAAAGTCAGGGAGCTTCATGATAGGGAGCAAAGAGCAGGAGTAGGGCTGGGGAGGATGTCAACCAGTGCCAAGGACCTCAAACCAGAAGGTGAGCAAAAGTGGGTGAGGGTACAGACAGGCAGGGGGGTTCCAAGCAAAGCAAAACCCACATGAAGGCTCAGGGCTGTGCCTACCCCATCTGCATAATGCTAAAAATCTCACCTAATGTATTTAAACATCCCTTTTGTCTAGACCATTCTCATATAGGTGTAAGGACGACCCCTAAAACAATCAGAAGGTGTCACTATATAATAACTCTGTTTCTCTAAATATACAGTCTTCCCTTACCACTATGAGCCAGCAGAGCCCTAATTTAAAATCCCCAAGAGAAACTTCATTACTGCCACAGCAACCTTGCTATTCCCTCACTGCCTCTGCTGGACTCAGGCACTGAGCCACAAAAAGCAGCTCACTTAAGGTAAAATAATCAAGTTACCAAGGACCAACTTAGTAATTTTGCACAGCCAGCACACAAAAGCTGCTTCTAATTTACACACTCATCAATATCAAGATCTATCTTTTAAGTGTTTAAAAACACATCTCTATAGAGCTAAATAGACAAATCTAGTTAGGAAGTGCTTATGCTTAAAATGTGTCCCTTTCCCTGACTGCAGTGGGCCACGCCCTCCTGGGTATGACTAATTAATTACTTAGGGATTGATGCATTCCCTCTTCTACTCCCCCAAGGGCTGATTTACAGAACCTCCTGGGTCCAACTGGCTAAATTCATCTACCTGTAAGACCACGCCCCACTGTTTTTTTGTGTTTTTTTTTGACATTAAAGTGGGAATTTTTTGGGGCACCTGGGTGGCTCAGTCAGTTAAGCGTCTGACTTCAGCTCAGGTCATGATCTCACAGTCCGTGAGTTCGAGCCCCGCATTGGGCTCTGTGCTGCCATCTCAGAGCCCAGAGCCTGTTTCAGATTCTGTGTCTCCCTCTCTCTGACCCTCCTCCATTCATGCTCTGTCTCTCTCTGTCTCAAAAATAAAGGTTAAAAAAAATTTTTTAATTAAAAATAAATAAATAAATAAATAAAGTGGGAATTTTTCCTATTTTACAAGTTGTTGTTTTGTTTTTTTTTTTTAACACATTGTACTTTCAGCATAGCTGGTAGTCAGGCAGAGAGGAAGGTTTAGGGGCTCATGAGACCATGCAAAGCTCCCGCATCTGGATGGTGCCAAGGCCCCCGGAGTGACTCTGGGGAGGAAGCTGGGAAAATGGAAGGGAATCGTCGGGGGCCGGGCGTTGGGGCACAGTAACTTCAGGTAACACAAGAAGAAAAGCCAAAGACCCCATATTCTAACAAAGGATGAAGGGTAGGGCTGGGGAAGAGAACTGAGGATCCCCCCTCCTCACTAGGGGTGCTCCTAGCACAAGGACACTTCCTAGAAGAGGTGGACGGAGATGCCGACCATGTCAGAGGACAAGAAGCCGAATGCCCGCAGAGGCCAGCCAGGTGACCACGTGCATCTGAACAAAGAGCAACCGGAGATCGGTGATCCGTGAGGGAGGCTGACACACTGTCCAGCCGCTCCAAAGGCATTTTAACTCACCTCTGAAAACAAACTCCGTTAGTGAAACAAAAACCTCACAAGTGGGGTCTGACCTACGGGAGAATGTGGTGAGACCTCAGATGGCCCAAGCCTCTTGTTATACAAGGTGGAAAACTTTAACAGCTCTTTTGAATGTTTACTATGTGCTAGAAACGACTCTTAGCACGTTAGATGCGCCAGCTCAATCAATTCTCACAACAACCCTACTATTTACAACCCCATTTTAGAGAAAACGAAACAGAGTCCCAGAAAGGTTATATAATTTGTCCAAGCTCACACAAGTAGGGACGGGGGAGCTAAGACTCCAAGCCAGGCAGCCCAGCCCTTATCTGCAAGGCTGCACCGGACTCTCCCTGAAGGTGGAATTCGGCATGCCTGGCTTGTAGCCTGACATGAGTCAAGCTAATGAATGGATGCTCTGGTCTCGAGATTTATTGTTAGACCACAAACACTGGAGTCAAGGAATGCAGACCAAAGGAGCCCTAAATAAAACGCTTCTCTATTAAGTGCAAAGTTTAAAAAGAGGGAAAGCACAACAGGCAGTAATCCTGGCTCCCCGCTCAGAGGTATCACAATACATTCTTTCAGCAGGGGAGTGTTTGCTCAGGGTTCGGGGCATAAAACCAAGTGCTTTCTCTGTTTACAACTGCCAAAACCAATTCAGATCCTTCCTAAGTATGACCCAGCCCCTCTTCCAGGGCAGTTGGGAAATTGCTTGCTGAGCCAATAAACTAATAAAAATCCTGGGAATGCTGCCCCACCCAGATCTCCACCCATCCTGACTCATCACCTCTACTGTGCTCCTCCTGCCTGGCACATCCCTGATTTAACTGGGGTAGAGTGAGATCAAGGCCATGTGCACCTGAGACAGGATTTCAGACACTGGCCCATTGTTTCCCTTGTGATCCATCTAGCCTGCAAATCTATAGAGTCTTACAGCCAGGTCAGGCCAGGACCATGACAGAGGACAGTGATTTAGCAGGTTCGTGGGGCAGGGCTAGCTCTGGGCCTCACCCCTCCAGGAGTCAGTCAAGTGGTCCCGCAGCAGGCCCCAATCCCTCCCATTCCCCTGTGTGCACGTGTGCTCATTTCTGAACCTGCAGAAGCTTCCTTATGAGTGGGGATGGGAACAGTAACACATTTTGAACTGTTCATCGTAAGTTTCTGGGAGAGTTATCCGTTCTTTCTGGAGACTTTCAGAGTACAGCTAGCTTCAAATGAGTTCTGTAGTTTGCCTGTCTGCTTTGTCCCCCGTCCATCAGGCACCAACAGGGACCCCTGCAAGCAGCACTAAGCACTGAGGAACAGAGATCAAGTGGTTCCTTCCACCAATTCAGGGCTTGAAGCTTCCGGTTCAATATTAGTGACAAATACGAGCAACCACATCGAAAAGTAAAGATCCCACCGGGAAGTGGCAAGTGATGAGCACACTGAAATGTCTATGAATGAAACATGTTCTCCTCAGCTCCCTCAGTGAAAAACTGAAGCCGCTGGGAGAGGCTAAACCACGCTTCCTAACCCCCCATCAACATGGTGTCAGAGCAGAGACTAGATGGACCGCCACCTAGTGGTAGCCCAGACTGACACACCAGCTCACTCAATTCTTACCTTTCCTCCAGGTTTCTGATAGAAACCATCTTTTTCAAAGTTTCAAAGTTCTTACTTAAAACAGCCTGGTCTCGGGTTATGACTAACAAATCGAAGACAGGAGATGGGAGTTAGAAGGTCCGAGATTGCTCCCAGTTTTGATGTGTGTTGCCAGGCATCCCTGGGGCAGTGCTCAGGAACCCCAAGTCTTTACTACTCCACTGGGATGGGGATCAGGGCTGGTACAGCTGAGTAGCCCCCTCCCAAGGGAAACATCCCCTAGGCACAGGGGAAAATGATGGGGGTGGGAGGCCAGGTCTACCTCAGGTTCCATGTATTATTCCAAGCCAACAAAACCAAAGTAGGACGAGTTAGTGGAAAAGCAGTTAGCTCTCTAATCACCAGGAGTTGAAATAATTAAACCCTGGAAGTTGCTGATGAGTCAAGCTGGGCTCAGACTGACAGCCCCACCCTGCCCCAATTACTGTCCTCCGGCTGGGTAACACTTCGGCTTCAGTCTGTGGATGGGCAGATGCCCTGGGCTCTCCTGCGGAAGGGCTTAGTGGGTAAAAGCCTTAGCGCTGGGCACATCTACATTCCTAGTCACTGGATGGGAATAAAGGGGTTTGTTTATGCAATTAAGAGTTGCTCTTTAGGGTGCCTAGGTGGCGCAGTGGGTTAAGCGTCCGACTTCGGCTCAGGTCATGATCTCGCGGTTCATGGTTCGAGCCCCGTGTCGGGCTCTGTGCCGACAGCTTGGAGCCTGGAGCCTGCTTCGGATTCTGTCTCCCTCCCTCCCTGCCCCTGCCCGGATCGCACTCCATCTGTCTCTCTCTCAAAAACAAACATTAAAAATAAAAAAAAGAGTTGCTCTTTGAAGATTCAGATGAGGCTTTGATAAAGGTGGCAGTCAGCAGTGCTTGGTGAATCAACATCTCCCTTCTCTGTAGGAATACGAGGTTTTGTGAATCTCTCATGGTGATTCTATCACAGTAACTGAGCCGCTTAAATAAGACACTAAAATGTGCCACTTGAGACTATCCATCTTGAAAGAGAATCAAGGAGGACTCCCTGGGAACTGGAGCTTCTGGGCCTGTTGAGGGTCTCCTGAGACTTACAAGGGGAGAGAAGAGAGGAACGAGCAGCCCAGCTCAGCTGGGACGGGGGAGGTACTCCTGGGAGCCGAATCTTTGGAAGAGGCAGCTCCCTGCCTCCTCCCACCCTGGAGCCTCCCTTCCTTCACAGCTGGGACAAGAGCAGCAGGCTAACCCGGAGTCATGTTCAGACACGGAACCACAGTGAAATGTGTCCCCTATACCTAGCATCTGAAGGCAACACCTTCCCTTTGGTGTGGCTGGGCTGACTGCCTGTGGTCTGCCCAAGATGAAGGAGGTAGAAGACAGTGAGGAGGAAGAAAAGAAAAGCAAATTACAGTTCCCCACACATGGTGTCTGCCCCTCGGTGACCGTTCACTACACTGAATTAGGCAGGTCAAGGCCAGGAGAGACATTTTTCTTCCACCGACAGCAAAGGAATCAGCTGGAGGCCCGAACAGGGTCACCACCATCCACGGCAGCTTCAAGGATGAGCCAGTCCCACTGGACAACTCAGACTGGCGAGGGGAGGCGGGTCCAACCAGAAGAGGAGACGGCTGGCTGGGGGCGGGGGGTGGGGGGGCGTCTCGCAGGGCAGGGTGCAGGAATGGTCTGGAAGGAATACCGGCCAGAAAGCTGAACGCAGATACGTTCTCGGAACTCTGAGCACCACACCCCCGGCAAGCTGGCTTCTGTAGGCTGCGCGAAGTAGAACAAGGCAAGACTCAGGGTCGGAGAGGCCCGAGCCGGCATTACTAGCTCTGTGACCCCGGGGGTTCGTTTACCTTCTCTCAACCAAGTTGGTTGTCTCTCTCATAGGAATGTCGTGAGGACAAACTTCTGAGTTTGGAAGAAGACCAGAAGAATCTAACTCACCATGTAAATGGGGGTTGGCATCTATGCCGAAAAGGTGGTCACGGCGGGCCCAAGGCTGCTATCTTTAGAAGGGCCTGCTTGAAAGGTGGGCCCTCGGCTGGCATCTGGGAACTTGACTCTCAGTGTTCCCAGTCAACAGTGAACCGTGGTCTGCTGTGCCTAGACTATTTGTGCAAATAATATGATAAAGGGAGTATCTGCTTTCCTTCTGGGATTTGGAAATTTTGGTATGTGTTCAGCAGGGGGTGCCCATGTGACCAGCCCCAGTGAAAATCTCGGGGGCCGAGTCTCTAATGGGCTTTCATGGGCAGAATCATCAAACACGTTGCCGCGTTTCGTGGCTATAATAAATCTCAGCTGCGAGTACAACTATATGCTAAGTCCTGGGGGTCCTTCCAGCAAATCTCCAAATATGGGAGTGGTCTTGGGGACTCCCATACAGAACCAGTATTACATACCTGCACCCAGCATGAGCTAATAGAGAGCCTCACCCACCTCAAGAAAGCCTGCCATCACCATCTAGTTAGAAGCAATGTTCCAGACAGAAGAGGGACTGAGCTAGGATCCCAGGTTTAAAAAGCCCAAGGCCGGAGAAAGGGGAGGCAACAGGAGGGAGAAAGAACACTCACGGAAAGCCCACTGGGAGCCAGTCACGGTGCTGACACTCACTCTGCCTTCCTTATTTCATTCCGTCACCTTCACAAGAGTATTAGTACCCCGATTTTTTAGATAAAGAAACTTAGGCACAGAGAGACTAGGTAACTAGCCTGAGATCACACAGCTGGCCAGAGAAGGCTGGCTGCTGCAGAAACTGCGGAGTCCTCACTTTTCTAGCAGCCACGCGGCCTGCCTAGCTGCCACTCCCTCTGTCTGTCAGGCCATTTGGCCGGCCCTCGTCCTTGCTCTGCCAAGCAAGTCATGAAAAGTTTTCTGCAAAGTAGAGCAGGAGGAGAAACAAGACATTTTAGACCAAATGATCCTTATTTATCTATGTTTGACATTCTTCAAAGCACTGTAATACCCACCATTTCACTGGATTCTCATAACAACCATGTGCTGGGCTGCCTGATGCCCTCCTTTCTCCAAAAGGGACAAGGCCCAGTGCGGGCCAGGTGACTAGGACAAGGGCAGGACTCGAGCCAAGGCCTTCTTCCACACACCCCAGTGCCTGGTGCATAGGAGGGGTGCAGGAAATACCTGCTGGCTGCAGAGGTGATGACTGAACACAAAGTCAAAGTGGGCTCAAAGGAAACCAGAGGTCCAGTCTCCAATCTACTTACTCACTTACTTACTTACTTATTTATTTGAGAGAAGGTGCACCTGCAAGTGGGGGAGTGACAGAGGGAGACAGAGAGAGAATCTCAAGCAGGTTCCACGATCAGGGTGGAGCCTGAGGCGGGGCTTGATCTCATCACCATGAGATCATGTCCTGAACTAAAATCAAGAGCTGGACACTTAACCGACTGAGCCACCCAGGCACCCCTCTGAATCTTCTTTTAAATCGTTTTTCTTTAGAAACATATGCATGGTACTGACCAGTCAACGAAGAACTCCAAGTACCCTTCATTGGGTTTCTCCAGCTTCGGCGTCCCCATTTCGGCTTTCACTCCCACCAAGATGTCTGTGTGACCCTGCAGACACACGCAAGAAGGGTCCTCACTCAGGGCAGGTAGCCACATACCCAACCGCCTCCTTCCTCTCCCAGACTGTGCCCCCGGGGACTCTCAGGAACTTGTGAAGTGGCCCTTTGGAAAGGTAAAGGGTCCTTCAGATCTAGACAGATACCCGCCCAGAATTTGGCTTGGGTCTTGGGTCCACCCCAGAAATGCATGTGCTCCCAAAGCCCCGAGGGGCCTGCAGCTGGTCCCCTAGGACCTGCCCATCCTCCCCCCGGGCACGGACCGTGGCCACAGTACTCACCAGCTTGACCCTGGCAGACCCACTGGTGTTGGACACCACGTCGGTTTCCACTTCGACACATCGGTAGTCCTCACAGCCACGGCCGTCCACACGGAGGTCTTCCTAAGTGCAACGACCACAATCCTACCACAACCACAACCAAAGCACCAACAGCCTCCTCAACTCATCCGTGCCATTTCCCTCCTAGAGAACTAGGCAGTACAACATCCCCTTCCCCCTTAGCGAATCATCCAAAACTCTCTCCTTTTGCTGGTAACAATATTCCTATTTTACATCTGAGGAAACAAAGGCTCAGAGAAGTAAAGCGGCTTGACGGATGTGATGCAGCCACGATGCAGCCATGTGGCCGACGTCCCACAGCTGGTGAGAGCACACTGGGTTTCTACCCAGGTACGTCCCAGTGCAAAGTCCACACCACATCCCACTATGCCAAACAGACACACGGAACAAACAAAATCGGAACAAGAGGCGAAATAGGCTGCCTCTTTCCAAGTCTGCAAGTCCAAAAACGCACCAGGAGGGGCGCCTGGGTGGCGCAGTCGGTTAAGCGTCCGACTTCAGCCAGGTCACGATCTCGCGGTCCGTGAGTTCGAGCCCCGAGTCAGGCTCTGGGCTGATGGCTCAGAGTCTGGAGGCTGTTTCCGATTCTGTGTCTCCCTCTCTCTCTGCCCCTCCCCTGTTCATGCTCTGTCTCTCTCTGTCCCAAAAATAAATTAAAAAAAAAAAAAAAAAAAAAACGCACCAGGAGGTATGCACTGTGGGGGCCACAGAGCCCAACTCTCTCGGCCACAGGCCTCCCGCACCCTAACCTGAACAAAATCTACTCTGTTAACGGCTAAAAAACCCAGCTATCATCTCTACCCTGGGCATTCTCTAGAACAGGGACGGCACACCTCGGCACGGGGGCCACCTGCTTCTGTAAAACGTCTCGCTGGAGTACGGCCAGGTCCGTGCGCTGAGGTTGTCCATGGCAGCTTCACACTCCAACGGCAGAGCTGCGCGGTTGTGACAGAGATCTTACGAGCCACACGCCCCAAATCTTCACTATGTAGCCCCTTACAGGAAAAACTTGCCGACCTCTGCTGCGGGAGATGCGTTTCAGGGTGGCCCACGTCCTGCCTGCCCTTTATCCCTGTTTATTTACTCTTATCCACGTATCTCACAGATACCCACTTTATGCTGTGGTTGTGATCCAGTACGACCATTACTTATCCTGCTGCTCAACGCGTTCCAGATTTGGCCACTGGGAGTTCCTTTGGGTTGCTTCCTGCGTTCTTTCAACATGCTTGCGATCTTTCCCGAGCACACCTTTACTTCTGACAAGACAAGATGTTCCAGCCTCTTGTATTTTTCCCTGCCCTGGCCTCGGGGTCAGCCCTTTCTCCGAGGAGTCCTGGTTCCTTTTATTGAAGAATGGTGCTTTAAAAAACAGGATCTGAGTGCTAAGCAAGTTCACTGCTACTGGGGTGTCATTGCTTCCAGACCTTCTCAGCAGACAGAGCTCGATAACTACGTACGTACTTACACTCACCCACACAGCACTAACCCATACAGCTCTTCTATCCATGCAGCTCTTAAAAGGCCCTGATATGGGGCACTTGGGTGGCTCAGTCGGTCGGGCATCCGACTTCGGCTCAAGTCATGATCCTGTGGTCCGTGAGTTCGAGTCCCGCATCGGGCTCTGTGCTGACAGCTCGGGGCCTGCAGCCTGCTTCGGATTCTGTGTCTCCCTCTCTCTTTGTGCCCCTTCCCCACTCATGCTCTGTCTATGTCTCTCTCTCAAAAATGAATAAATGTTAAAAAAAAAAAAAAAAAAAAAAAGGCCCTGATAGCTGGTTCTAACTTTCCTTCATGTCTTATTTATAACTTCTTTCTCAGACAGGGAGACACCTGGCTCTCATTATCCACAAGGTATTTATTAAATCTTAGTATACTCACGAAGTACTTTCAGAATTGCTAACCCATACCCCTGCGAGCAACAAATTTACTAGTGGACAGCAGTTGTGTGGCATTCTTTTTGTCTTTAGCCTTACAGTGAGTGCCCACCCCACATCCCATTTTCCATCGTCTCCCCCTCCTTGAGCATGCCTGTTATTCCCTCCTACCCCTGTGAGGTTCATCGGTACCTGTCTGTGCTCGAGTCTGGGTGCCCCGCATCCTGGCTACTTTTAATTACCCGTTTACATTGTGGGTATGCAGACTAGCACCATGACTCTAGAAGTCAAAGCTATCAGAAAAGGTGTGCTCAGGGAAAGGTGGCTCTGCTCTCAGCCCTATTTTCACACCCCCATCTTTCTGCCTCATTCCCAGACACCCCGGGCAGGTAACCAGGCTATTTAACTGCTGGCTCATAGTTCCTGTATTTCCTCTGCACAAATGAGCAGATCCATGAATATATTTTATCCTTCTTTCTTAAATGAGGAGTGGCACACTACAGATACTCTTTTACACTTTGCTTCTTTTTCTTTCTTTTTTCTTTTTTTTTTTTTTTAACACTTAATACATATGTGGGCAATCACTATACATCAGCTCACGGAGACCTTCCTTATTCTTTGTAAACATTTTCTTTCTTTAAGATTTTAAGTAATCTCTACACCCAACACGGAGCTCGAACTCACGACCCTGAGATCAAGAGTTGGATGCTCTTCTGACTGAGCCAGCCAGGCGCCCCCTTTGCAAACATCTTTTGAAAGCACTTTTTTTTTTCTTTCAGAAAAAGACTCATTAGCTTATGAGATTCTCAAAGGAGCTAATGCTCCTCAAAAAGTTTAAAAACACTGTTCTGAAGTATGTAACTGTCACAAACTTATCTTTAAACTGCCTGGCTAACTGCATATATGACTGACGTTTTGATTCTGAGACACTGAAATCCAGCAAAGCCCAACCCCCACCATCTGCCCTGTTCGTTTCTACTCTTTTCCTCCCCCAATTCCTCTTAATGAAGAGAAAATAAGCATCACAAGTCAGCCTGAAGTCGCTTTGCCGGCTCATCCGCTCCCCAGGCCATTCCCTTGCTGGAAGCAACCCCCATCGTGAGTCTGGGGAGACCTGTACTTGAAAGCAACAGAATTTCAAGTCTAGGAAATGAGTTAGATAAAGTGACCCCTCTTCACTAAAGGATCCCAAAACTATGTCACTGTCTCTTAACAACCCCACAGCACACAGCAGCACAGGAAAGGCTTCCTAGGTCAATCTCTGATGCTCCACCCCCCGCCCCCCCCCCAGGATGCCCTGCTAGGAAAGTGAAAACAGGGCCCAGAAACATCCTTTACAAAAGACTCCTTCTTGAGGTGCAAGTGCGATCAATCACTACGAGTATTAGTCATGGGCTTCGGGTCTGGTCCTGCCATGACTAGCTGCTTGACCTAGGACGAGATGCTCTAGACTAGTTAGTTCCCTCCTCTGTTAAAAGAATGGACATTGAATCAGAAGGCCTCAAAGATACTGCTCTAATTCCACAGACCTGTAAATTGAAACAGCCGCAATCATTTGCAACAATGAACAGTAGCTACTCCCTCAGTGCCTTTACCACATAGGAAGTGATGTGCCAGGAGATGCTACACAGTTGACACATTTAATTCTCACAATAACCCTGTAAGAGAGCTTTTTTTCATTCCATTTTACAAATGAGGAAAGAGGCTGAAAGATGCTAAATGGCCGGCTCAAGGCCACAGCCGATAAGGAGCACCCGAACCCCGCGCCAGATCTCATAACAAGTCCACATGGCCTCCTGCGTTCTAAAGGGTCTCTCCACCGTGCAACAGGAGTGAGCACGGCCTCCCTGCGAGGATGCTGGCTATACCAG
Source organism: Panthera leo (assembly GCF_018350215.1). NCBI lineage: Eukaryota > Metazoa > Chordata > Mammalia > Carnivora > Felidae > Panthera > Panthera leo. The sequence goes on along the minus strand of NC_056680.1, from coordinate 14,760,780 downwards.
TTGGTCCTGATGATGAAGAGGACTCTGCACGCAGGGAGGCCACAAGGTGACAGGCTTCCCCACTATGCCTTTAAAATACCACTTCTCTGGGGAGCGCCTGGGTGGCGGGGTTGGTTAAGCGTCTCACTTCGGCTCAGGCCATGACCTCATGGTTTGTGAGTTCAAGCCCCGCCTCAGGAGCCTGCCTTCTGTCTCTCTCTCTCTCTCTCTCTCTCAAAAATAAATAAAACATTAAAAAAATAAAATAGCACTTCCCTGGAAAGACCTAGTCACAACCCTTTGTCGTGACATGCCCCTTGTTCCAGGATGGGACTTGGGAGGGGGCCAGAAAACTGGGCCTCACCAGGTATTGCCTTTCCAACCTTTACATCACTCTCTGTTCCCTGGGGAAGGCTCTATGGGAAGGGCTCAGGTGACAAATAAGAGATAAACAAAAAGCTACAAATTTTTCTGTGCAAGCATGCATAGATTTTTTTTTTTTTTTTTTTTTTTTTTTTGGATAGGAAAAAAGGACTGGGATGCCTGGGTGGCTCTGGTAGTTAGTTGAGCGTCCAACTCTTGCTTTTAGCTCAGGTCATGATCCCAGGATCATGGGATTGAGCACCATGTCAAGCTCTGCACTAAGCATGGAGCCTGCTGAAGAGTCTCTCTCCCTCTGGGGCACCTGGGTGGTTCAGTCGGTTAAGTAGCCAACTTGATTTTGCTCGGCTCAGGATGCGATCTCTCGGTTCATGAATTTGAGCCTTGTGTCGGGCTGTGCTGACAGTGTGGAGCCTGCTTAAGATTCTGTGTCTCCCTCTGTCTCTGCTCCTCCCCTGCTCAAGCTTGTGTGCTCTCTCAAAATAAATAAACTAAAAAAAACCAAAAACAAAAAACCTCTCCCTCTTCCCCTCCCCCACTCACCAGCATATAATATAAAAAATGTATACATAAAACAAAAACACAAAAAAACACCTAAGAGAATAAGAGAAAAACAAACCAAAAAACCCAAACAAATTAGTCTGAATCACTGCACCCACAACTTTTCTTTTTTTTTTTTTTTTTTTTAATCCAGCATTCCTCATAAAAGGCTTAAAAATCACCCAAACCTGCTTGGCCTGGCTCAGAGCCAGAGGCCCGACCACAATATTTATTCTCTGGTAGTATTCAGAAGCAAAGGAATTAATCCCTGTGTGAACATTTAAACAGGGGCCGCCCTGAAGTGAAAGCTCCATTCAAAAACTCAACAGAGACGTCAACATGTGCAGGACGACACCACCAAGTGGGGCCCTGTCCTTCTCTGCCGAGGGGGCGGGGGTGGCTCCCGGGACTTTCCAGTTGTTAACTCCCAGTTGGGTGTGGCGTGGTGGGGTCCCCTCCAGCCTCTATTTAAACCTCTCCTGTCACACACCAGCTTTGCGACCTTACGCAAGTTAGTTCCTCAACAGCTTGGGGTCCGTCCGTCCAGAAAGGGGAACTGACCCCAACCTTACAGAATTACAGGAGAATCCAGAAGCCAGGAGTCATTTCAGGGGACCCTCAGCGCAGTGTAACACGCAGAATGCCCCCTCCACAGTTCCCTTCTCCTGTTCTGGGGCGCGTATCAGCTCACCGAATCCTCGAAAACAACCGTGGAGAGAGGTTACTGACGAGGTCCCTGAGGCACCAGTCTCGCTGTTTGTGACAGATTGGAAGGACAGGTGACTCCACCCAGAGCTGCTTTCCTCACACCCAGACAACCCAGTCCTATGGCTCCCTAACCGAAGCTGAAAGTGGACTCTGCTAACCTAATGTGCTTGGGGAGGTTTAGACTGTGTCCTCAGTGATGTTAACCCCCTCCACCTTGCTCTGACATGTCCACCACCTCGGACGTGCTAGCGAACGGTAGCTGGAACGCCACCCCTACTGGAACACGACCCCACTTAGAAGGACCACATCAGATCCAGCTCCGCGGGCCCCACTCAAGCCACCGCAGGCAAAATCAGATGTCGATCCTCATTCCCCCTCCAAGCGTATTTGAGTAGTCCTGCATTTCCTCGCAAGGGTGGGATTCTGTTCACCTTGTAAAGTGCCTGAGCGCGGCCTTTCCGTGCCGTGGGCCTGCAAATGGAAAGGGCATGGGGCTCCAGATCAAGAGCCCTGAGGGCTGGCTCCAGTTCTGCATGGCCAGCTTGAGCAGCTGAGTACCGACCGCTCAATCTTACAGCTAAAGACCTGTCTCAGCCCTGCTCCCCCTTCTGTGCTGCTCCTTCAGCGATGCTTACGAAGAAAGCTAGAGCCACAGAAAAGAAACTGAAACCATCAGCTGAGCTACACCTCCCTTCGACTGCCAAGAAAAATTCCATAACATGGCTTTGCCAAAGCCCCAAGGGGAATGCCTCCTGGTGGGGCTAATCCATTGCTAGGGACTGGTCTAAACCTATGGAGTCCAGTTTAATGTCCAGGTCATGGCCAGGGCACCAGTAAACAGACCCCTGGAAAGCCTATCGTGTCTACTGAGCCCACATGACCGAGTCAGCATCCACCTCCAACAGCCCGAGCCAATGGTAGGTGCTCACAACCCAGAGAGCAACCAGCTCCTCTGGCATGAATCATACTCTCTCCTTGGAATGTGATCTCTGACCTGGGAAATACTCAAGAAGAAGGGAGTTAAAGAGGAGTGGACACGTCAGGTGTGGAGGGAGGCTGGAGAGGCCACACAGAAGAAAGGCAGGGGGCGGGGGTTGGGGGAGGGGTCAGATTATACCAAGATGAAGGGAAGCTAGACAGCAAATGGCTGCAGAGAAGGGATACGCTTCAGGACAGAGAAGGGGAGGTGTCACCAGAGACATAAAGACAGGCAGACAGTGCAGACCATGTGATCCACGCTGGAGCCCATGGGATGTGGTGCCTTGGAGCTCCCTAGGGACTTCCTAGCTCTTGCCACAAATCCCCTCTTTTTTTTTTTAATTTTTTTTATAATGTTTTTATTTTTATTTTTGAGAGACAGGGAGAGACAGAGTGTGAGCAGGGGAGGGGCAGAGAGAGAAAGACACAGAATCTGAAGAGGCTCCAGGCTCTGAGCTGTTAGCACAGAGCCCGACACGGGCCTTGAACTCACAAGCCGTGAGATCATGACGTGAGCCGAAGTTGGACGCTTAACCGACTGAGCCACCCAAGTGCCCCAAATCCCCTTTCTCTTGAGATAATTCAATCATCTCTAGCCTTCCACGCTGAAAGAGCTTAAATCTCAAGAGCCACAGCCTGAACCCCTAATGGGGTCACTGTGAAGCCTGGGGCTACAGTGTATATGGTTTAGGACAAAGTCATACTTCTGATGGAAAAAAACAAACTTGAAAAGGAGCTAACGTTCCTTCAGGGTTGGCCACACGCCAGGCGCTGTATATTTTGTCATCTCATCATTCCTCACAACCCCATTCGGCCCCCAGATGGACATGTTCTCATTTTATGTGTGTGTGCGTGTGTGCAGGTGGGGGAGCGGGGTTAGCTCCACTACTCAGATAAAATCTCTCTGGCTGTGAATGGCAGAGCTGGGAAAGGAGCCTGCAAACACAGTGGGCGACCACGTGACCTCAGGCAGGCCAGAGCAGAGACTCCACGGCAGGCTCTCAGCTGGACCAGGCCAGTGGTCTGCCCAGGGGCCAATGTCTGCTGGCTGCATCAAAATCTCCCAACACTTTATGACAATGTCCATTCCCAAGCTCCAGCCCCAGAGGTTCTGATTCAGAAGGTCTGGGTAAAGCCTGGGAATCTGTACTTTGTGGCTGAGTAAAAGGTACTTCCAGGCGTCAGAATCACTGGGCTGTGACGGAGGTTAGCGATGTCTTCTCATGAAGAAAACACACCTCTAGCCAGTGAAGCAAACTCCAAAGAGGACAAATCCTAGATTCTGCAAATTCTGAAATCTGTCCCCCAGTTCCTGAATATTGTAAACAGAGAAAAAAACAGTTTGAGACACAAGTTAGTAACACAAAAGCTGTACAAGAAAAGGCAAATAGGGTTCTAACGGAACTTATAGCCAATACGGAAAAAATACTGCCTGAAAAGATAATAATATATGTCATACACTTTTTAAAGTCTAGAAAAATGGTACAGGGGGTGGGGGGTGAGTCAGAACTTTCCCTCCTCCTTCCTGTTTGCTCACATGCTTCCAGATGAAAAAAGAAAGAGAAGTAGAAATGGGGATTCTCTCTGGCCTTTGTTTTCAGATCCTTATTTAAGGAAGGGAAGACAATGGCTTTCACTGCAGGAGGAAAGCAGCCTGAGGATCTGGTATGGGCTCTGCAATCAGACAGATCTGGATTTCTGTCCTCGCTCCACTACACACTTTCTGTGTCACCTTGAACAAGTGACTTAGCCTGTCTGAGCTCAGTTCTTCATCTACAACGTAGAGATTAATAATATTTACCTTCAAGCCTGTTTCAAAGATTCAGTGACATAAAAATCATAACATGTACCTAACAGGGGTGCCTGGGTGGCTCAGTCGGTGAAGCATCCGACTTCGGCTCAGGTCATGATCTCGCAGTTCCTGAGTTCGAGCCCCGTGTCGGGCTCTGTGCTGACAGCTCAGAGCCTGGAGCCTGTTTCGGATTCTGTGTCTCCCTCTCTCTCTGCCCCTCCCCCGCTGCATCTCTCTCTGTGTGTGTGTGTGTGTGTGTGTGTGTGTGTGTGTGTGTGTCTCAAAAATAAAGATAAAAAAAAAATTATAATATGTACCTAACAAAAGTGGGACATCCCAGCCTTCAAGGGTGAGAGGCAACCTAACAGAAACCAGTCTAATCGTATGCTAAGAATATTGATGGATCAACCTTTCCATTTTTCCTGCCCCACTCCCTCAGATCCATTCTCCATCTTTCTCTGCTCTCATCTGTGCACCAGGCTGACTCCTTCCAAACTGCATCACATGGGCTCCCTTTACTGGCTTGTGGCTGGGTTTGGTCAATGAAAGGTCGAAAAGGAGAGGAGACAATGCTCCCCACTCCCTATCCCCAGCACCCCTAATTGGTACCACATTTCTGACAGCACCTTCATCTACCGAAGCCTACAATTTCTGTTGAGCAGTCATTCCTCCACTGTTCTAATTATCACTAGCATCTGGTAACACAACTGCCTCCTTTGGCCCCCTTCAGCCCAGGGTAACATCTACTCCCTGGTTGCTCATCTTTGGGCTCCCTGATCTCTCTTATTGATCCTTGAAACCCACCCCCCCCCCCATAGCATTATCAAGAGTGATATCATGAAAGTCTCCTGAATTATCTGAATGAGGTTCCGTATTCTGCCAGGACCTAATGATTCATCTTGCTTGCTCTCAAACTGCTCTCTCTCAAGTGTGCCTCGTCCTCCCAGTGGCCGGCTTGAGCCTGTCTATCCATTCCCTCAGGAAGGGATGGTTTCTTATAGAGAGGAACTGTAATCCCAGGAGCTAAGAGGTAACCATATTCTTTCTAACACATGGCCTGAGAAACAGAAAGCCACTCTGAAGACAGGTAAGAACAAAGCAAAAGCGTAAAAGCAGCAGAGCAAGGAAGAGCCTGAAGATGACCTTGAACTCCTGGAGAAACACTTGTAACCTTCTAATACATACTTTTTTTGCTTGGGCCAGTTAGTTGGTTACCATTACTAGCAACTGAGTCCTCAAAACACATTGTGAGGTTAATTTCAACTGCTTCTAACCACCACCAAACCAGGATGAAACACCCCTAAGATAGTAAAGGAATCAAAGGCTGAGAAGAAAGGGATGACAGAAACTGAAACTGACCACACTGAACCAAAGGTGAAAAATTTAAAAAAAACGAGTAGGTCTATAGGTAAGGGCAAGAACAGGATTCCAGTGAGGCACTACTGGCCCTCAAAGACCAAAACAGAAGTTGGTCAAAAGACAAAACAAAAGTTGAGGTGATTTAAAAAAAATTAACTCAGTCTTTCTTTTTTTTTTTAATTTTTTTTAAATGTTTGTTTATTTTTGAGACAGAGAGAGACAGAGCATGAACGGGGGAGGGTCAGAGAGAGAGGGAGACACAGAATCTGAAGCAGGCTCCAGGCTCTGAGCTGTCAGCACAGAGCCCGATGCGGGGCTCGAACTCACAGACTGTGAGATCATGACCTGAGCCGAAGTCGGACGCTTAACCGACTGAGCCACCCAGGCGCCCCAGTCTTTCTTTTTTTAATGTTTATTTTTTATTTTTTAATGTTTATTTTTGAGATAGAGAGTCAGAGTGAGAGCAGGAGAGGGGCAGAGAGAGGGAGACACAGAATCAGAAGCAGGTTTGAGGCTATGAGTTGTCAGTACAGAGCCCGAAGCAGGGTTCAAACCCAAGAACTGCAAGATCATGACCTGAGCCGAAGTCGGATGTTTAACCGACTAAGACACCCAGATGCCCCAAAAGTTGAGGCGATTTTAGAACTGAGTCAGTGGAAGCTCAATCACCTGCCTTCTGACCTTTATTCAGATGGTATAAATTCAGTTTCCCTCCTCCATAAATACAGCAATTTTGTGGCCAACATTAATAGTCCTTATGAAGAGATTTATTTAAAGTCAGTTACTCTGTATGGCTCTACCATACACAGAACAGACCATTTACCAACAATTGTGGCCCTAATATGTTCATGGTACTGGTAAGACAGAGGTTTAATTTTAAAAATGAAAACAATGTCCAACTTACCTCCCTTTTAAGAAATACCCTACTCAATGTCACTGAGTATCTACTAAGTGCTGGACACTGGCAAGGTTTTAAAAGTACCATACAGACAAATCAACAGATTATTACCTCCCAAGATCTATGATGGAGTGACTGAGCCTCTAAAACTCCTAGGATCAGGCTTCTAGCCACCTCTGCAACCTAATCTCCCACCACTACCCCCAACCCACCCCTGTGGCTCCACACTTTCTCCACCTGAAAGCCTGTGGGTAGACTCAGCCTCCCTTCCTCCTGCAAGGCTCAAACCTACTTAATTAATTCTTAAGCGCACTGAGAGCTCAGTTCAAATACTATTTCCTTAGGGAAGCTTCCCCTGACTTCCCAGACTAGATCAGGTCCCTGATTTTTTTTCCCTTTACAGCTATCAGTACAATTTCACATACAAACACACAAAGAGATCTATAATTTCTGTCTCTTCCTTCTAGCATGGGAGCTATATAAGGGCAGGCTCCTTCCTATCCCTTGAGTCTAGCTCAGTTCTAGGTTGAATGAATGAATACTGAGTCCTGAAAATACACAGGAGGAACACTTGACATAGATTAGGGGAGCAATTCCACCTCCTTAGGGAAGCCCTCCGAACATCACAGACCAATATTGTATAGCTCCTTTAACCCCCACAAACTATACCACTCCCTTAGCAAACATCTTATATTCCATTGCCTTTACTTTATTCATCTTTGGAATAATAAAGGAATCAAAGGCTGACGGAAAGGGGACACCAGGAAGTAAATTCGACCCTACTGAACCAAAAGTGAAAAGTAAAACACAAAATGATTAGGTCTCTATGGGCAAGAACAGGATTGTGGTGAGGCTTTGCCCAGACATTTGGGGATGTGTTACAGATAAGGTACATCTGGGTAGGTTACAGATAAGGTCACACTTGGCTTTCCCTGGTAGTTCATTAGGCCCAGCATTCTCCAACTCTCGCTCTGGAGAGGTCAAGACCTGGGACTGAAGACTAAGCACAGAAGATCTGACTATAGTTACAGCTGCCTCTGGGAATCTCAGACCTCCACGGCAGAACTAAGGCCACCAGCTGTAAATCCGCCTTTTTTTTTTTTTTTTTTTTTTTTTTTTTTTAAAGTAGGCTTCACGCCCAGCGCAGAGCCCAACCCGGGTCTTAAATTCAGGACCCCGAGATCAAGACCCGGGCTGAGATCAAGAGTCCGGTGTTTAACCGACTGAGCCTCCCAGGCGCCCCTCCGGTGGGCGATTTGTATTTTCAAAGCGCTTTCACTTCAGTGTCTTCTCTCCCTGTGCTTCCCAACCACGAGGTAAGGAACAGCGGGCCAGAAGCCCACCGCCAACCCCCATTTCCTAGTAGAGAAAAGCGAGGCTCAGCCCAGTGATGCGACGCGCGAGAGCTGAACAGTCTGTCCCGGGGGCGATGCTCCCTCATTGAGAAAAGGCCTCAGGGACTGCCCACCCCTTCCCATCCAGGTTTGGAACCTTGTACACGCGGAAGGCTGCAGGTACGCACACAGTCCTAAGTGGACGCTCGCCGTGGGGTCCTGAACACAACCGCATCGCGCGTTTCGGGCGGCACACGTCGGCCGCAGTGCTTTCTAACCACAAGGTAAACCCAGCCCGCCGCCTGGCCGCCGCCTCCCGAGCGAACCGAGGGCGCGCCGAGACGCGCAGGGCCAGGGGCACCCGGGGCCTGACGCCGCGGCGTAGCTACCTGAACGCCGTGCACGATATACACCTTCTCGGCCTCGCTCAGCGCCACGGACGCCATGCTGCCGAGCCGCCCCGTTCGCCGCACGTCATCGGCTCGCGTCGCTCCCGCGCCGGCCGCGCCCCCCCTCACCCCAACCCATGCGCTTGTGCGTCATCAGCCGGCGCGGCGGCCGCTCCTGCAGCCACCGCTGCTGCCGCCACCGCCGGCAGCTCGATGGGCTTCTCCTGCGCGCCGCCCCGTGTCTGGACGAGTCCAGGAAGCCGCGGCGCCTCGTGCCGGGGAGCCATCGCTGCAGCCCGAGGCCGGGTCCCGGGTCGGGGGCTGCAGGGGGAGGCGACGGCGGCGGCGGTGGGAGCCCCACCGGGGGCCTGGGACTGGGGAACTGCCTCCGGCTTCACGGTCAGTGGGGAGGGGGAACTGGGGTTGAGTGAAAAAGGCTGGGGTGAGGCCAGAGGCGTGGGCCGGGGCGGGAGCTTAGGACTTGCAGTGGGAGAGGCGCGCGTCGCAGTTTGCTGGGAGCTGGAGTTGAAGTAGCAGGTCGTGCGTGCGCGCGTGTGTGCGTGTGCGTGTGTGTGTGTGAGAGAGAGCGAGAGGCAGAGGGAGAGGGAGAGAGAGAAGAGAGACCGACCCCGAGTGAGGGGAGGCGGACGTCGTGATTGTCCTGAGGGGCTGTCTCCTTGCTCTCCTCCTCTCTTCCCCCCACCCCCCCGCCCTCCCTCCTGCGTTTCCCTAGTCCCTAGAATGGTTGAAAAGAAGAGACGTTGAAGCCCTCTTTACTTCCTTCTCGGTGGGAAGGGTCCGAGCCAGAAGTGAGTGCCCATTAGTCCCGAGGCGTCCTACACCCCAAGGATTCCACCTCCCTGCCCGCTCTCTGGGGCTGACCAGACGCACACCCAGAACCTTGCAGGATCCCCCTTGTCCGGGGTGGTCGCTGGAGCATTCTCCCAGAGGAGGGGGCAGAGTCTTGGTAACCGGCGCTGGCGAAGGACACAGTGCCCAGCCATCTCCAGCGATGGCTGGAAGCTCGGCCTGAGGGAGTGATCGCTGGGAGCTGTGGACTGTTGCCCCCCCCCCCCCCCCCCCCCCCGCCGCCGAAAAAAAGCCAGACCTGGCGGTAGCGAAGTAAAAGTATGGGCCTTAGATATCCAGAAAGGATACCTGCAAGGTGAATATAGGGTCACTGAAGGAGCCCATTAAGGTGAGGCAGATAGGGTAAGTACAGATTTTAAAAAGGTTATGTGGATAGATGGGGGAAAGTTAACCCAAAGTGATTGAAGCAAGGGGATCTGATGACTTTTCTAAATGTCCCTCTTCTAAGGAGCCTCCCTGTTCTCAAAAGCGAAAGTACAATAACCCTTGACAGCTTAATCATCTAAAGAATGTATTTCTCAGATAGTAGCTTCAGTACTGTTTCACAGATTACTGAGAGCTTACTATGGATGGGCTTTGTGCCAACCTTGGAACACTAAAACAAATAAAACACAACTTCTGCCCAGAGAAGCTCCCCAGGCAGAGGGAAGGGCTCTGGGTCAACCTAACCACAGGACATGGTTAAGAGCTATGATGGTGGCACCAATGAGCACACTGGGGTTAGGGAGGTGGGTCAGAGGAGGGTACAGGGAAGAAGGACCTGCCCATACTCTTTAAGTTCTAAACTGCTGAGTTCCAAAATAAATGATCACTTCTTAGTAGACTGGACATCAGTTCTTTCTTATGTCTCTACATAGTTCTCTGTAGGTGCACTTATAGGGAAGACATCTCACGTGGTTGGACTTTGCCCTTCAGGGAAACTGGGAGAGGTGAAGCCGAAAGGGTTTTCTTCTGAATGAAAGCACAGGTGCCCCACCTGTTGTGGCACATGGGGATCTTTCTGATGAGGTAACAAGGGACTGCTGATGTTAGAAATGATATTTTCTTCTAGAAGATTGCTCAGAAAGTAGAGACCCTGGACATGGAATTTTAGTAGCTAGGATATCTAAGAGGATTGAAGGTTTAAAAGGTGGCAGCAAATGGACAGATTAGAAAAGACAGAAGGGGGGCTCAGTCGGGTAGGCGTCCAACTTAGACTCAGGTCATGGTCTTGCGGTTCGGGAGTTGGAGCTCTGCGTTGGGCTCTGTGCTGACAGCTCTGAGCCTGGAGCCTGCTTCAGATTCTGTATCTCCCTCGCTCTCTGCCCCTCCCCCGCTTGCGCTCTGTCTCTCTCTCTCAAAAATAAACATTAAAAAAATTTTTTTTAAAAAGAAGGAAGAGTCTGAGTTGGATACCATGGAATCATCGTTATATAGAAATCTTTCAACAGGTCTTTAAAAATATAGAACATATATTTGAACCACTCCCCTGACAATTGGCTAAAGTTTCCTTGCTGGAGAAGGGTTGACAATAATAATATTATTATGATATTAATATTATGAATGATGTCTGACATTTTAGGCTGACTAGGTCTGAAAGGTGTAAACAGTGGAATGTTTACTTTAAATTCTCTACTGAAACAACAGCACCTTCACTAATCATTCTATTCCAATGCTTCCAAAACATTTTTTATCACATTGGTTGTGACAATGCATTACACATGTTTAAAACTCACAAACTCAGACTTCTTTTTTGATTTATTGAAGCAGTTCAAAGAATGCACATTAGCCAGAAAACGAAGAAGCCAAGGGTAACACCTTAGTCTATAAAACCAACATGTTTTCCCATCACTGTCAGATTCCTTGGGGGCATACTGTTTTGTAGGTCTGTCCATTCTGAATCTCTGTACTCTATTAATTTTTATTTAACACTAACTTACATAGTGCCCGTTATGTGCCCAGCACTGTTCTTAACCGATTCGATCCTCACATGAGCCCTACGAGGCAAGTATTATCCCAGTTTTACATATTGGGAAACTGAGGGGCAGAGAGGTCGATTGTCTTGATCAAGGTCACAGGTCACATGACTAGAAAATGGCAGGGCCAGGATTTGAGACCAGGCAATCCAGCTCCCATCCTTGCACTCCTAACCATCCCTTTATGCAGTCTTCCCACCAGGCTCCCCTTTGTTTTGCTGGAGTATTTGGTGAAGGAGGCCTGTGTTTGTTATGGAATTGATAACTGCCCTAGAAGCTGTACTTTTTATTCCAAAAACAAAGGAGCTCTTCAAGCATAAGTTCACATCCCTTGAATCCTTTTTCTAAAGGAAATGTAGAAAACTACATAGAACGTGGTGCTGAGGGGGACACTCCGATGTCTGTTTCAGTCAACCCTTGTATTATTTTTTTAATGTTTATTTTAATTGTGAGAGAAAGAACGAGAGTGGGGGAGGGGCAGGGAGAGAGGGAGATACAGAATCCAAAGCAGGCTCCAGGCTCTGGGCTGTAGCACGGGGCCCGACACAGGGCTCGAACCCACGAACTGCGGGCTCGTGACCTGAGCAGAAGTCGGCCGCTTAACCCACTGAGCCACTCAGGCGCCCCTCAGTCGATCCTTTTAGATAAGGGAAAAGGTTACATACAGGCCAAGTACAGCTTAACTCAGAGTAGCTGAGGAGAGCCCTCAACAACAGAGAAGGATGATGGATCTGGGACGGAGGACTGAGATAGGCATGGAGACCCAGATTCTAACCATGTGCCTTCCTCCCAGAATAGACATCCGGAAGCTCTTCAAACAGGAAGTGTTTGTTTGCAGGCCTGGGAGTGTCTAGTGTTCTTGTGGGCCCAAAGAGATGAGACACTGAACACACCTGCCTAAAAGGAGTTTAGGATTTACTCTAGCTGGGGAGCCCAGGCACTTGAACAAGCGCATGAACAAGACAATGAAACAAAGTGCTCAGTTGAGCCCGTGTAGCAATTAGACGTGAGGCCAACCTATAATAAGGCGCTAATTGTGCAGGCCAGGCATCAAGGGGGAGAGGTAAAGGCCTGCCGCCAGTCACTCGCAAGCAACAATGACATTACAGAGGTGGAGTAAATCTGTCCCACCTAGCCTCGGTTAATTAAAGCAATAAAAGCCAGTTACAGAAGAGCTTGGGGCAATGCTGAGTCTGTGGGGTCAAAGTTGCAGAGAGCTCTTCAAAGCCCAGCAGGGGAACATCTTTCCAGTCTCTAAGAGAGGTAGCCAAGTTCTAGGCTTTTCTTTACCTTTGCATTTTCACAATCAGCCCAGCACCCCAGAAAAGCAAAAGTGAGCGACCCGGTTTCCCTATAGAACTGTTTCCTTTAAACCCTCTGATTTGTCCTGCCTGTACCTTGTCTGAAAACACACTCGATGTAAATAACCTGTCAGTCAGGCCAGCAGGTCTTGCTCTTCTAGAAATTACAACTTGTAATTCCACTGGTAGAAAAATTGATAGGAATACATGGGTGACGCTTATTCTCATTAGAGGAAGGGTCTTCACGTGTGTTTCATTTTGAGAGGGCAGCGGGGTGCTTCTTACGTGTGGAAAAAAAGGGGTCACATATTCTGATTAGCAAATCTGGAAATACTTAAGCACACTTACACATGCTGATAGCCACAGAATCCAAACAGAAATGGTGGAGTGAGGTCTGGATATTGACCTGTTGGGGAAAAAAAGGAAGCAAATGCCATGCCTCCAGTTTCTTCCTGGTTTTGCATGTTTTCATCCTTTGCTTTCCTCTTTGAAAGCGGATTTCCAGAAACAACGGCTAGGTTATTCCTGGCTGTGAACTCTGAAGGTAAGAAGGCTCCAGTTCTGTGTCCCACCTAGTTCAGTTATTCTTCCAAGAAATGCAGGGAAATACCAAGAACACTCCATCTTTTCTCTCCTCCAAACTAGAACCTTCCAGGGAGGTAGAAACTTGACATTTGATCTCTGAATTTTCTGGGCCACCCGAGACATGAATTTCTCCTTGTCAGGGTCTGTGGGGATGGAATGCCTTTGGGTGGGATAGATACCTCACCTTAGAAAAATAAACCTAGCGGGACAAAGGCAGTTCTGGCCACGGTTCTGTTGCACTAAGTATTGGCTTTGCTATGTGTGTGTTCCTAAACCAAGAGATAGCAGACAATCTAGAAAGGTCAGATGATGAGGAAAATAATGATCTATGGTGGAAAGACTACTGGGTGTCTACTCCAGTGATCTGGGCTTTGCTCACGTCATTTTCTGTGATTTTGAGTAAGTCAGTTAACCTCTCTAAGCCTCATTTTACCCTAAAATTTGTATCTTTACCAGATGGTAAATAAAGCTCAGAACCGATCATTACTTAAACAATGAAAAATGGTCATTAGATTTTAAGGTTTCTCTCTTCGGGGCACCTGGGTGACTCAGTTAAGCATCCGATTCTTGAATTCGGTTCAGGTCATGATCCCAGGGTCATGGGGTCAAGCCCCACGTCAGGCTCTGAGCTGAGTGTGGAGCCTGCTTAAGTTTCTCCCTCCCCCTCCCCCCAATTTGCACATTCTCTCTCTACCAAGAATAAAATAAAATTTATTACAAGATTTCTCTCTTTTACCACTTGGATGCATTTTGATAGTGCTTTTTCCACTCTGAAAAAAAAATTAAGTGAATTAACAAAAGGAAATGGTAATTACATGCCATACTTTAAAAAAAGAAATTTTTTTTTAATGTTTTATTTATTTCTGAGACAGAGACCGAGCATGAGCAGGGGAGGGGCAGAGAGAGAGGGAGACACAGAATCCGAAGCAGGCTCCAGGCTCTGAGCCATCAGCACAGAGCCTGACGCGGGCTTGAACTCACAGACCTCGAGATCATGACCCGAGGCAAAGTCGGACGCTCAACCGACTGAGCCACCCAGGTGCCCCTACATGCCATACTTGATTGAAAAACTGAACACGCTCAGGAAGATTGCTAACAGTTATTGGTGGATTTCTGTTTGAATATTAACAAACAACGAGGAAAGGAAGTTAAGGGATGCTTTTGGTAGAAATATAAAACCCAAGAAATTCACAATGAAAATATTGAATTTGTTCACGAGAACAAAGGAATCAGAATCTCAACCCTGAAAGGGATCTTAGCAATCAGCTCAGTCTTCTCTCTTGTTTTGTAGAAGATGACACTGGGGCTCCTGGGTGGCTCAGTTATTTAAGCGTCTGACTTCGACTCAGGTCATTATCTTATGGTTCATGGGTTCGAGCCCCACATCGGGCTCTGTGCTAACAGCTCAGAGCCTGGAGCCTGCTTCAGATTCTGCGTCTCCCTCTCTCTCTGGCCCTCCCCCACTCATTCTCTCTCTCTCTCTCAAAAATAAGCATTAAAAAATATATAGTTAGATGGATGAAGACACTGAGGTCCAGGGAGGGCAACTGTGTCGCCGGAGATCATGAGATAGGAAGCTGTAGGAGTGGGAATAGAATTCTGGCGTCCTGACTCCAAGCCCAGTATTCATTTAGCACTAGCATCCATCTGTCTCCAGAGCCCTCAAATAGGTGCCAGAGAGCCTGTTGACTTGGTAGGCAGGGGCTACGGACTTGGACAGCCTTGTTCCTTGGTCCCGGGCTCCTCCAAGGCTCTGCTCTTGCATGGCACTTACTGATGTCTGGGATAAGTGGTATCAGACGTCTGAAAGCTAACTGGCTGCCCTGCTTGTGGCCCGGTGCCATTGCAGTGACTGTTTTCTCTTTCTCTCTCGTAGCTCTTCTCAGATCCCTCCAAGGGCTTTTGCTTTTAGTCTTTCAAAAAGCCAGGCTCTTGCCTGGGTGATGTCACAGTGGCTGCTTGTCCGCACGTGGCACAGTGTGGGGACAGGTGCTGTTTTCAGCACCCTCAGGTGGGACCCTTTGCTGGTTGGTCTCTGCCTAGCATGGGGGGGCTTTCTCCCCGAAAAAGCAGCGTGCTGGAACTTGGCCCCACAAGAAGCATCCCCCAACAGAAGCAGGTTTGAGGGACCCAATCTTAGGGTGACTCTCCTGGCTGAAGCTTCACATCCTTCCTGCTTCCTAGGTTAAGGCAGGATCAGCCTTCCAAATGTTCACTGGTGCTCAGCCAGGGCCCCACCTGAGAGAACAGAATGCTTAAGTTCAGGCCTGGGGCCTGTGAACGCCCCCACATGTGGCCCACCCGATACTGCCACCTCCTCATAACCGTGTGTGGGCAGGACACCAAACAGTAAGTCCCCCAAGGTCACGGTGGAGGCCCCAGTACACCTCTCCCTTTGGTTTTCTAGTTATGGGGCAAAATGAATGGTTGTAGTGAGGCGTAAACAGCAGGCTCTGGAATGAGAGCAGGCTTGGGAGCGTACCCTGTCAACTGCTTCTTAGAAATAGGAACTCAGCGGGGCGCCTGGGTGGCTCAGTCGGTTGAGCGTCCGACTTCGGCTCAGGTCACGATCTCCCACTCCGTGAGTTCGAGCCCCGCGTCGGGCTCTGCTGACAGCTCAGAGCCTGGTGCCCGCTTCAGATTCTGTGTCTCCCCATCTCTCTGCCCCTCCCCTGCTCATGCTCTGTCTCTGTCTCAAAAATAAATAAAAACATTTAAAAAAAATCTTGCTCAGTTGGTTGAGCATGACTTTGGCTCAGGTCATGATCTCACGGTTTGTGGGTTGGAGCCCCTTCATCGGGGTTCTCTGTCAGCACAGAGCCTGGAGCTGCTTTAGATTCTGTGTCTCCCTCTCCCTCTGCCCCTCCCCCACTCATTCTCTCTCTCTCTCTCTCTCTCTCTCTCTCTCTCTCTCTCTCTCTGTCAAAAATAAATAAACATTTAAAAAAAAAAAGAAATAGGAACTTAGGCAAATCTCTCCATGCCTCGGTTTCCTCATCTCAAAGGGGGATGGGAAAGCCAGGGTTTATATCGACAAGATAGAGTAGATGTGCAGATCAAACCAGATGAGACATGTCTAGCGCCCAGCCCGATGCCTGGCAGGTAGTAGACACCCAGGAAGAATCCGGGCCCCGCCCTTATATTCAGCGTGCCTACCCGGACAGAGGCCAGAAGGCAGTTCAGGGCCAGATGAGACCACTGCACCTGATTACAAAGGGTTCCCGTTCAGTGAGAGTAACACACTCTGACCTGTTGAAGGTAGCTAGGTTGGTGATACATTGTTACCTTTGGAAAGAGTTTGCTGCTAAGTTGCAGATTTCTGGAAGGAGTTCCTTCAGGGAGATGGCAGCACAAGCCAGTGGTAGATACCGTCCACTAGACCGAGAGGGGAAGTTAGCCCCCTCTCTAGATGTTTTTTTGGAAGTTGAACTCACTCCTGGAGCTTTATTTCTTTTTTTTTTTTTAATTTTTGTTTTACATTTACTTATTTTTGAGAAACAGAGCGAGACAAAGCGTGAGCAGGGGAGGGACAGAGAGAGAAGGAGACAGAATCTGAAGCAGGCTCCAGGCTCTGAGCAAGCGGTCAGCACAGAGCCTGACGCGGGGCTCGAACCCACGAACTGTGAGATCACGACCTGAGCTGAAGTCGGACATTCAACCGACTGAGCCACCCAGGTGCCCATAGAGCTTCATTTCTTTACCTATCTATAGAGCGGGCTGGACCACGGAGCACCTCGGTGCCTTAGTCAATTGAGCGTCTAACTCTTGATTTGGGCCCACGATTCGTGGGTTCAAGCCCTGTTTTGGGCTCTATGCTGACAGTGTGGAGCCTGCTTGGGATTCTCTTTCTCTTTCTCTCTCTTTTTCTTTCTCTCTCCCTCTCACCCACCCCCCAAAAAACAGGCTGAACCAGAGTTTGGAAGAGGTCAGGTAATTCCTACAGTCTCTTTCTGAAAGGCTGTGTGTTAAAAAAAAATTTTAATGAAATGCTTTATCTATGTCCTCCCTCATCATAGGCATTTAGTTCATGTTGGTGCATGCCTGAAGACAGCACTGCATGTTTTGTCTAAAACTTATATTTTCGACAAAATCTCCAATGGGCTTCGATTTCCTCATCTATGAAACAGAAGGAGTTTGACCAAAATCGAATAGATGGTCTTTAAGTTTCCTTCCAGCTCTAAAATTCTGGCCCAGACAGTGATTTTTATTTATTTATTTATTTATTTATTTATTTATTTAATTTAAAAAATTTGTTTTAATGTTTATTTATTTTTGAGAGAGAGAGGAAGACACAGAATCCGAAGCAGGCTCCAGGCTCTGAGCTGTCAGCACAGAGCCCGACGCGGGGCTGGAACGCACGAACCACGAGATCATGACCTGAGCCGAAGTCGGACACTCAACTGACTGAGCCACCCAGGCACCCCTGATTTTTATTTTTTAATCAGTTAATTTTAAGCATGGTCTTGTTTAAAGTCTCGTGAATTTTCCACATTGTTATTACATATCACGAAGCATGCCCAGAAAAGGAGAAAGTAGAATGTGTTACCCAAACGAGTGTAGTTCCTACTGATCCCCAACGTTTGTGACCTATGTTACGGCATATCCTATATGCGGGTGTGTGTTTTTTTAATAGATCTAGAAAGTCACGAGGTGGTGAACTAGTGGAAGGACTGTTAGCCCCCATGAGCCGTCCAAATCCCAGACTCTGTTCTGAAATGAAGGCCTACTGTTAGAAGTCTGCGTGTGCACACAAGTGGGTTTTAAAAGAAGGTGTGGCCGGGGTGCCTGGGTGGCTCAGTCAGTCAAGCACGGACTTCGGCTCAGGTCATGATCTCACGGTTTGTGAGTTCAAGCCCCGCATCGGGCTCGCTGCTGTGAACACAGAGCCCACTTGGATCCTCTGTCTCCCTCTCTCTTTGGACCTCCCCTACTTGTGCTTTCATCATAAATAAATAAGAAAGAAAGAAAGGCCAGTTATGAGGCACGAAGGCAAATTTAGCTTACTGACCACTACCTGATTTTCTCCGTAAACTTTAATGTCTATGGGACTTGGCTTGGGGATGTGATGTTTTACCGTTTTGTTTTGTTTTCTTTAAGTGTTTTGTTGAAGGTTGAGTATGTCAGAAGACAAGAGGCGGGCAGAGCGTGACAGACCCTCCACGGAGGGAGGAAATCATGTTGACCTAGAACAGGCCAGGTGCTTTCCCTGCCTGGACACCCTCCTTGGCTGGCAGCTTGTGATACAGATGATAAGGCACCTTTCCTTTGAACCACACCCTTACCTTTTGGGGGAAAAAAAAGTTTAGTGACTCATTTTGTTTTTGGTTTTGTTTTTAATGAAATATATCAAACATAGTGATTCGGGGCTCATTCTTTGTTTTTCTGAGAACCATCTAAAAATGGGCATAAAATTGGGACTCCTGGCTGCCTCAGTCGGTAGAGCTTGCGACTTTTTATCTCAGGGTTGTAAGTTTGAGCCCCACACGGGGTTTAGGGCTTACTTAAAAATAAAATCTTCGAAGGAAAAATAAATGATAAAAAATGGGTATAAAATTTACAACCCTTTTAGATCCTAGCACAAATTAAGAGAATTGTAGCTCCGATTAATTCGTCTTTTACTTTGCTTCAGGTTCCTTTCTAAAGCTTCTAGGATATAGACCATTTATTCATCTTTGAAATTGTAGGGCTGGCTTTTGAACGCTCTTAAGTCTATCACTCTGAAATGTGAGAAATTCTAAAAGAGGCAGACACCATATTCTTGAGACAGTGGAATTTAAACCTGGAAGGTTATTGATATACTCGTTAAGATGAATTTCTTAACGTTAAGATGAATTGAGAAAAACAGTAGAAATATCAGAAAAGATGCTACTTTCTTCCAGGGGGCCTTTTAAGGGATTGTAGGGGTGGACAGAGTTATTTAACTGCAGTAAAAGTTAGTTTAATTGAGAGTGCAACATTTAGGGCAAGTTCAAGAGGATACAAGACAAGCCCCCCCCCCCCCCCCCCCCCCGCAACGGCAATTCAGCATAATGCTAGATTTATTCACATGTTAACTATTCACCTGAAACAAATTTTGACCTAAGCTAAAAGCCGTCTAGTTAAGGGTTTCTACTACCTTGCTATGTTCATGACATCTGCTCCCCCCTCTTTAAGGGGATGAAATTGAGTTTCAACTATATAGTTCCCACTTGTAGGGATCCAGAAAGCCTAATCCTTAAAAAAAAAAAAAAAAAAATTGTTTTTTGAATATTTGTATGATCCTTTTCTCTATGTCAAGGGAAAAAAATTGCACCTGATTGGAGTTGATGCAGACAGATATTTCATACAAGCCATAATGGTTGGGTTTGTTTATGCTGCTTTAAATCTGTACAGTCCCAAAACCTTCTTCTATGCTATGGGTGACTGCATGCGTGGATGTGAGAACGTGAGTGGGTGTGGTGTCTTAGGAAAGTAAAATTCACAAAGTACTTCGAGATGCTTCTAAGGATTTCAGATCTAGCTCCGCTAATCCATGACTTCAGTATAGGATCTTATGTCATGAAAGCCGGTGAAGTTGGCAATCTGAGAGGATCTGCCATCCCTGGGACCCTTGTTGGATTGAGAACAGTTGAGTTTGGGGACTCTGATGCATCCAGCACAGAACTTGCATGTCATGGCTTTGATCCTTGCGCATAAAGCCTGGGCTTTGGGTCAGTTGTCTTAGGGCAGGTGATGGATTTATAAGGATTTGCTCCTCATTCGACAAACGATGATTAAGTCCAGGCACTAGATCTGGACTCTTCCCATCGCTGATGGTCAACCTGCAGATGGGCCACAGGGAGATGGGGCCTGTGAACTTGGCCTTAGCATCAGCCTCTCAGACCCCTTTGGTGTGGCTCCGCTGTGGATGGGCAACACGGGAACGGAGTCATAAGCGGCATCCCGCAAAGCCAACGCCACACCCCAGTCCCTGGGGCTTGTAGGGCCCCGGGCTGCGTTTCACTAACCACATTTGTGTCTGCCTGTCTGCGTGAGTGGAA
Source organism: Panthera leo (assembly GCF_018350215.1). Classification (NCBI taxonomy): domain Eukaryota; kingdom Metazoa; phylum Chordata; class Mammalia; order Carnivora; family Felidae; genus Panthera; species Panthera leo. Next base: position 14,740,692 of record NC_056680.1, on the reverse strand, counting down.
GGGCACACTTGTGGTCAGGGATAATGAAGCATGTGAGTTATTGATGGATCTGGAGGCAGTGCTCCGGACCAGATGCAGTGGCATGTGTTTTTGTTTCAGGGAATTAACACTAATGTCAGTCATTTCTTGCGTTTTGTTTCTGAAAGTCTAAGAAGGAAGGCTAGAGGATTTCCTTAGATTTACCCCACACTGCCCCCGACAGAGCTCAGATGGTCATTCTGCCAGTGCATCTTCCTTCTCGTGTGGATCTCTAGCTCTAGGGAGCCTCAGAAGTCCTCTGCTTCTGTGAATCCACCTCGGACTTCCTTACCCCCAGGGCTTAGTCCCTCTGCCTTTCTGGGCCTTGCTGCACTCCTCTGCCAGGCGGAATAATAATTACTTCGGGCCTGGATTACGTGTGGACAGGCCAACTCTTTTTAATGCTACAGAACCCTTGGCCAAAAAAAACACAACACAATTACTATAATTAAAATTGCAAAATGATCACTGTTTTCAGTCTTTCTTCAGAAACAACATGGAAGAGGAACAGAAAACCTCCTTCCACCCAGCTGGAACTCTCACCTGTTGCCTGAGTGCCTGTCTGGGCTCTTTGGCCTCTGGTGGACACTGAACCCTCTCGTCTGTCTCGTCTTTCTTGCCTGTCAGCAGTGCCCAAGGGGCCTTACTAATAGCGTGATTACCATCCTCAGAGCTTTCTCAGAGACTGGGGTGCCTCACCAGTACCCCCAGGGTGAAGTCCCAACTCATCATGAAGCTCAAGGCCTTGTAAAACAGCCTACAGAACATAACCCTGCCTTTAAAAAAAAACTTTTTTTAACGTTTATTTATTTTTGAGACAGAGAGAGACAGAGCGTGAACGGGGGAGGGTCAGAGAGAGAGGGAGACACAGAATCTGAAACAGGCTCCGGGCTCTGAGCTGTCAGCACAGAGCCCGACGCGGGGCCCGAACTCACGGACCGCGAGATCATGACCTGAGCCGAAGCCAGACGCTTAACCGACTGAGCCACCCAGGCGCCCCAGCCCTGCCTTTAAAGCTTCATTTCCACCTAACACCCCCACCCCCTGTGCCCGACACAGCCCAGGTGTGTGCACACTCACACACAGCACCCTGGACATCCTGCTCCCCCCGGGCTGCATCACCACTCCCCCTGCCTTTGGGCAAAACACTTCACCTGGCTCCGTGGCCTGCTCAGAGCCCCTCCCTTTAGATGTCCTGGCCGTGAGAAAGCCTATTTATCTCACTTCTGGGCTTTGTTTGCTTTGGGGTGGTGCTGTTTGCCTCTCCATTGTGCTGTTCATTAGAAACCTGCGTGTTAGGATCATTGTGGGGTGGGTCTGTGCAGTTTCTGTATCTGTTCCCTCAAGAAATATTGATTTGAGCATAAACTCATGAGATACCAGGCTCCAATGCTAAGCGAAATGGGACCTGCAGGTTAATAGAACAGAGCAAATAAGACTAGTCTTAGCAGATGGGAGCTGGGAGAGAAGAATGGCAGGGCCCCAACAGGGCAGCACATACACATTATTGCCCTCACCATCCCTTGTGTGGGAGCCCCCTGCATAGTTCCTTATATATATATAGTGGCTGCTCCATGAATATCTTTTTGAATTGAAACAAATTGAATTGAAGACAGAGTTAAGAGGGTAAACAGGGCAAAGGAATGAGATGAAAGGGGTGGAGAGGGAGAATGGAGGAGGCTGCCCCTCCGAGGGCATGAGCTGGCAGGCAGGATTGAAGCCTCCCCCCCCACCAGCCTCCTTGCGTGTGCGCCCCAGAGGCCTGAGCAAACACTCCGTGCGTGCCCCAGAGGCCTGAGCAAACAGTTCTGCCCAACTCTGGCAAGCAAGGACTCTCATGTGGGGAGTAGGTTATGGGCAAAGAGCCACTTCTCACCCCCAAGGATTAGAGTTTCCCCAATTCAAACTAGAAAAGGAAAAGAGGTCAGTGTTTGGCTTTCCGAGTGCTGTCTTCAGGGGCAGAGTGAAGGGAAGGTGTGCGGTTTGCTCCAGGTGAGTTTTCCCCCGTATTTCTCAGATTCTCAGTTGGCTAATTGAAGGAACAAATCCTTACTGGAACACGACTTCATTCCTCTTAAGGGGCCTGGGGGTTAGGTGCACTTTTTATAACAGTATGCCTTGATTGGTTTTGAGCAGGGTATTTTGAGACTCTAAAGTGTGGGTTAGAGTGTGAACTTCAGCCCAACACTTGGTGTCTGGCTCTGCCTGGTGTGCCCTTGGCCGAGTGCTTTCCCAGATCGCAGACTGTCCCTCACCAACGAGGGGCAACAGGACAACAGAGCTCCTCTATGCACATCTGGTCCCGCATTGTTTAAGGATGGAACATTCCAGTTACTTAAGAAAGAGTCATGGCCCTCCACCTACTTCATAGTCCTACTTGGTGCACCCTCCACCATCTAGAATATGGCCATGCCCCTGAAAGTAAGGCACACGGGGCCTCCAGAGGTGGGCCTTTTACTCAAGGCATTTTACTCCAGCGTTCGTGTAATGACACACATAGTAAGTGGCCACTATGTGCCAGGCCCTGGGCTAATGAAAAGACATCCAGCCCAGGAACTGTTTGGCGGGAGAACATAGCATCTTCCTAAAGTCCTGTTACCTAAAATGAGTACCCTTCTGTTACAAAGAAATCTAATCGTGGTTTAGTTTCATTTGTTTTCCAGCCTTCGGCCCGTCAGTGATCATAAATGGACAATTTGTCGGGAGTCACTGTAGACACAGAAATGACAGTAGCCAGCAATGGAACAGGAAGACAACCATACAAAGGAGACGTTGGAATTAAAATTATAGTAGTCTGAACAGGCCAGCTGGTGTGAGGCCGAGAGTCCGCAGTGAATCTCTGTAACCCCTGAGGACATCATTACCTAACACACTCCAGTAATTGATGTTCTGGGTAATGACCTTAAGTCACTCCAAAGAAATGGATGGTTATTGTACTTAAGACAAGGACAGCTATCAGTATCTTTTTTTTTGTCTTTATCTTACTTGCATTTTTTATTTTTCATTTCTATCTTAACCATCCTAATGGTTAAAACGTGTTTACCGGGAAATTTACTTCTGCGGAAAGGCCTATTCCTCAGCACGATCACACATACGAAACATCACCCCAGTTTACTCACGTTGCCATTTGTGTAGTCAAGAATGAGTAACTGTCAGAGGACAGAATACGGTCAACTAGTCCAAATATACTGTGAGCATAATTTCATCACTGGAAATATCTGAACAGGAGCATCGTTCTAAAATTTATTTGCAGTGATCGTGCATTTCAAAAATTCACACCTTGGGGCGCCTGGGTGGCTCAGTCGGTCAAGCGTCCGACGTCAGCTCAGGTCACGATCTCCCAGTTCGTGAGTTTGAGCCCCGCGTCGGGCTCTGTGCTGACAGCTCAGAGTGTGGAGCCTGCTTCCGGTTCTGTGTCTCCCTCTCTCTCTCAAAAACGGATAAACATTTATTTTTTTTTAAACGTTTATTTATTTTTGAGACAGAGAGAGGCAGAGCATGAATGGGGGAGGGCAGAGAGAGAGGGAGACACAGAATCGGAAGCAGGCTCCAGGCTCTGAGCTGTGAGCACAGAGCCCGACGCGGGGCTCGAACTCACGGACCGCGAGATCGTGACCTGAGCTGACGTCGGACGCTTGACCGACTGAGCCACCCAGGCGCCCCAAAAATGGATAAACATTCAAAAAACACACACACGCCTTTCTGATCATTGAAGAGCTTGGTGGAGTACACAAGTGAGCTGATGCCCAGGCTGCAGAGGACAGGAGGTTATGCTGCCACAGATGTTGGAGGGGCGGGGCGAGTTGTGACCGACCACCAGTGTCACACTGAGCTGCTCAGCCGGTGGCTAACAACGGCCTGAAACCGTAGGTCAGCAAACTTCTGCACAGAGCTAGAGAGTAAATACTCCAGGCTTGCCGGTCAGCCAGCCTCCCTCACGGCTGCTCAGCGGTGCCAATGCAGTACAAAAGCAGACATAGACATTATGTGTCCAAATGGCATGGCTGTGGTCCAATACAACTTTATTGGTTTAGAGCCTCAGTACCCACAAATCCGTACGGCAGCAGGAAAAACCAAGGAATAACATGGGCATTGTCAAAATGGGGAGCTTCGATCAGCTTTCGAATCGCTGTGGGATTTCGTGGGATTTCAGCCTTCCACTTGTTGGCTTTGGGTTGAGCGGAGCTGGGAATTTTAGAATTTGCTGGGCCCAGGTCGAGTCCTAGACATCCCTGTCTACGAGCTCCTGCTGTCCTTCCGTGTGGTGCTTCAGAAGGTATACTTACATCTTTAATGCCTCTGAGCTGTCACTGGCAACACTGGTTGCCATTGTCTTGTGGACAGCACTGGCTTGCTTTGTTAGAAGATTCTGGTTGGTGGCCTATTGGGAACTGCTGCTCTTACTCCTACTTGGGATGGCCATTCCCTGTGTGTTGTGACTTCTCTTTCCTCAGCTCCCAGCAGAGGGTACCCAGCATGTGATAGTCCCTCTTGAGTATTTGTTGAGTCGACGTTGCTTTGGACAAGTACACACTACGCGTTTAGCTGCCTTTCGGCCACTAATTCTCCGCCGTGCTGGGAGGGGAGGCCCTGGCCTTGTTCTTTCATTATTAGTCTGTGCAACTTTTGACTCCAGAATGTCTGTCGTTTTGAGTAGTAGTTACTGCTGTACCCTCTCAGCTTTCTAGACACATCCGTATTCGTCATGATGGTAGCGTATTCAGTCCAGATGCTCTTTCTCTGTGGGGAAGCAGGCAGTGGAGGCAGAAGGCAAAGGGTGAGAAAAAGCCGACACAACCATTGAAAGTTTGCACTTGCCCTTTAGAGCCACGGTCTTCAGAAAAACACACGTCGCCGGTGCTGCTTTTGAACGATTTCCTCTGCTACGAAGTGAGTAGCATTCTCAGGGACCAAGATGTCCTTTGCTGTGCTGCGGACTGTGCTACGGCGGCTTCTCCGTGGCCCCGCCATCAGGGTCAGCCCCCGCCGGCACGGTTTCTGACTGAGAAACCCATCTGGTGATGCAACAGGCCGCCACGTGTACGATAAAGAATCGGAGGAGGGAAATCTGTACTTGCTATGTTTTGTGGCGCGTGCCGTGGACAGATAGACTTCATTATCGATCCGTAGCTATTTCGTTGCTGTCTCCAGAGACGTAAGCTGCAGCCGTTAGGAAAAAGGGGCATGTTGCTCAGCGCTTGTTTAGGAAGGAATGGATGTCTTTCCTAGAGACAATACGTGCGTGGTGTGTGAGGGCTGTTCCAGGCTACGGGATTCATCACGGGCACCTCCTGCTCCATCGGCCCTCACACCAGCCCTTTGACGAGGAGGCTGGGGTGAGGAGGCAGGTGAGGCGACCAAGGCTCATGGAGCCCCACAGCCAGGCGGTGCGGACACACTGTTGGACTCATTGTCCAACATTCTCCACTTGACCCCGTCACCCAAGAGGAGGGCAGAGCTAAGGGAGTCTCTTATTCCCGGAAAATCAACCGTTTTGGCCCTAGGATTAAAAAGCCTGGTTTGTTTCGAGAACCTTCCCTATCTAGGTTTTGCTTTTACCATCAGCTAATGCAGTAGTAAGTTAGCATGTCTTTTTTTTTTTTTAATTTTTAATGTTTATTTATTTTTGAGAGAGAGAGAGAGAGAGAACAAGCGGGGGAGGGGCAGAGAGAGAGGGAGACACAGAATCTGAAGCAGGCTCCAAGCTCCAAGCTATTATTAGCACAGAGCCCCATGTGGGGCTCGAACCCACAAACCGTGAGATCATGACCTGAGCTGAAGTCAGACGCTCAACTGACTAAGCCACCCAGGCGCCCCCCCCCCCCCCCCCCCCCCCCCCCCCCGTAAGTTAGACTGCAACTTAATGGTTGCAGCTTAAGCCTGGTTCTGGTGAAGCAGGTACTCTCGTTCTGCTCATCCCTGTTAACCGCAGACAGCCTCAACATCAGTCTCTGGGTTTGTCCTTGGTGTAGAGGCAGCAGTGTTAACACTGAAGAGTTTTCCCAGAGTGCTTGGCACTCTGTGCCCCATCTTGCCTTTGAAGTCACAACTGGAATATAATCTGTTGAGACACTGTCTTCCCAGCAGATCCCTAACAAATGAAGAGACCCGCGTTCTAGTCCCACTTCTGAGCTGGTGTCCTGTGTGTAGCTGTTGGTCTGGCTGACCTTGGGTGAGGCATTTGCCCTTCAAAGGCTCCCTTTTCATTATCTGTCATGCGAAGGCTTTGGGCAAGGTGGCCCTATTTTGCAAACGCTAAGTTAACTCTCAGAAATAGGGAAGAGAGCTGAGAACTCACTTTTTTTTTTTTTTTTTTTAAAGGAAACTCTGTGCCCAGCATGGGGCCCAGACTCACAACCCCAAGATCAGGAGTCACATGCTCTAGCGGCCAGGTGCCCCAAGAACTCACATTTTATTTATTTATTTAATTATTATTATTTTTTTAATGTTTATTTACTTTTTAGAGAGAGAGAAAGTGGGGGAGGGGCAGAGGAGAGAGAGACATAGAATCCAAAGCAGGCTCCGGGTTCTGAGCTGTCAGCACAGAGCCCGACGCGGGGCTGGAACTCACAAATCGCGAGATCGTGACCTGAGCCGAAGTCGGATGCTCAGTCAACTGAGCCATCGAGGCGCCCCAAGAACTCACATTTTAAATGAACAGAAGGTTTAGGCGGCTTTCCTGCAGGAAGTTCGCACATCGATCCTCATGGCTCGCTTTGGAAAGATAATTTTGTCAGGTCTCCTTGATAACAAGACAACGCCAAATTTCTGGGTTCTTTCTTCTCTTCCAGATGCCAGTATGGACAGAATAGCTTATGATGCTTATCCCCACCCACCACTTCCGAGACATTGAGCGGAAGCCAGAATACCTCCAGCCGGAGAAGTGCGTCCCACCTCCCCACCCCGGTCCTGTGGGAACCATGTGGTTTATCCGAGACGGCTGTGGCATTGCCTGTGCCATTGTCACCTGGTTTCTGGTCCTTTACGCGGAGTTTGTGGTCCTCTTTGTCATGCTGATTCCATCCCGAGACTATGTGTACAGCGTCATCAACGGAATCGTGTTCAACCTGCTGGCCTTCTTGGCCCTGGCTTCCCACTGCCGGGCCATGCTGACGGACCCCGTGAGTATGTCTGGGCTTGTTTTGACCAGCCCACACTCTGCTCCTCTGGTCCTGGCATGGCCGCAGCCTGCATGTTCCTTCCCCTGGACCTTGGGCGTGTGGAGATCAGGAGGGCCAGGGCTGGGATGGGGAAGTGGACTCAGGGCCCCCGGAGGACGCCATCAGTCCACAGCTTACCCGTCTTGGTCGAATGATTCTGTCCGTATACTGATGTAGACGTTAATGGAGGCTGCTCTGGGAGAGCTCTGGTCCAGGTGAAATCCAGCCTCTAGTTAGAAAGGCTCAGCCCGATAAGCATGGTGACTGGGGGCCGGTCATCAGAGTGGCAAGCATGCTCGGGGGCCGGGGGGAGTTTGGTCAGCCCGGGGCTTCCCGGTGAAGACAGGACTGCAGCTAGGTGCTCTCGAAATTAAAGCCATATCCAATTCCAGGAACCTGCACGGAAATGGCCTTCACTTTGTTTGGGCGAGGCTCGCCTTTTCCTGAAAAGCTGGACAAGCCTGTTTCAGGCCGCAGCAAGTGCCTCTTGGTGAATATCTGTGGGGAAAGCGGTGGTGTTCTGCCTGAGGACTTAGCGAAATATACCAGCTGTGCAAGTGGCCATTGAATGTCGTGTACCCTGGCATTAAATCCTCTGTTCCCGTTCATTATCTTGTGTAGGGAAAGGAGAGCGCGTGATTTGATAAAGACCTCCTGTGGCTTAATTGTTTGAGTGCGTAGGACGAGTGTGTTTAAATTAGGAAAGGGAAGACACCGCTAACGGCAGTGGCCACACAGACTTTGTTTCTGTGAGCCCTGGGGAGAGCAAACTAGAGACCCTGGGTCCCGGGCTGGTTCCCTTCTCAGAGGGCTCCCTTTCCTGCGGGTTCAGGTGGTGGGTGTTACCCCATCCCCCGGGGAGAGCAGCTTTCGCAGCTCAGTTCCGCGTCCAGATAGCCCCTCTTCTCGCGCCAGCACCTTCTGCGGGGTCACCAGACAGGCGGCGCCTGAAGGAAACCAAGTTCAGATTTCCCCTGCTATCTGAGAGCAGACAGTTCCCGGGAAACCTTTCATAAGCTAGAATCACATAAAGCGAAGAAGCAGTTGCCGTTTTGTAAGAGCAAAGCACCCTCTTCAGATTTGTTTCGGTTGGCAAAAACAGGTACTAAAGTAGGTCTCTTGGAAAAGCAAAGCGACGTAAGGAGAACGGTTTATAATTGAGGGGAAGCCTGTGCCCGGTTATGATCGGGGTGCCCTCTGTCTAGAGAAGACGGGTGAGGCCAGCCCCGTGCGACTGAGGCTGTGGCGGAGGAAAGCGCCAGTTGCCGTGGAAGAGCAAGGGCGGGGACGTTCACCAGTCTGGACGGCGTTGGCCGCTCGGCACACCCAAGCCAGGTCTTGTGAGCGCTGTGTATGCTGTTAGGGGAGGTGACGGGCGGTAGGGAGGGAGGACACTGCTGGTGTGCCAGGCAGAGAGAGTAACATGGACAAAGACACAGGAACGCAGGCATGTGGCTCCTCGAGGCCCCCAGGAGCTGTTTGCGATGGTGGGAACTTAGGAGGGCGATAGGTTTGGGCTGGCGGTGTGGGCGGAGTGCCAAAGCAGTTGGGTGACGAGGGGCAGTCTAGAGCCCCTGAGGATTTTAAATAAAAGAGTGGCAGCGTGCCTGGGTGGCTTAGTCAGTTAAGCGTCGGACTTCGGCCCAGGTCATGATCTCGTGGTTGTGAGTTTGAGCCCCGCATCGGGCTCTGTGCTGACAGCTTGGAGCCCGGAGCCTGCTTCGGATTCTGTGTCTCCGTCTCTCTCTCAAAAATAAATGCACGTTAAAAAAAAAAAAAAAAGTGGCAAGATGCAGCTGTCATCTTACAGGGAACACTCTGGCAGTGGTGAGGAGGAGCCCTGGGGGCACCGCGGGATGGGATCCAATGAATGGCATGTGCATTGAGTGCCTCCTCTGTGAAAGGTCCTTTTTGAGCAATGGACACAGCTGTGAGCAAGTCAGACCAGACACCCCTGCCCGCCTGAAGCTCTAGTCCCGGCACAGGGGTCAGGCAGTGAAGACATATGAGAACAAGGGAATTTCAAACAGCGATGAGTGTTTTAGAGACAATCGAAGGGTGTGACCGAGGTGATGTGGCAGTGACTTTTCTGAGGCGCAGGGGGCCTTCTTTACCTGAAGGGAGTCTGAGAAGACCTCAGAGCAGTGCCACCTGACTGAGACCACGAAGCTGTGAGTCAGGCAAACGAAGCTTTGAGGGCAGAGCCTTCCGGGAAGAGGAGAGAGCAGGTGCAAAGGCCCAGAGGTGGGCGCGTGCTTGGGGTGTTTGAGGAACAGGACTAAGACCTGGGTGACCAAAGCGTGGTGAGTCGGGGCAAGAGGAGCCAGAAGAGGTGTGTAGAAGCCAGATTGGGCAGGACCCTGAGGGCCTCACGAAAGCTTTGGTCTTTACCCTAAATGCAGCAGGAAGCCATCAGAGAGGCATGATGTAACCTGATTTTTTTTTTTTAAATGTTTATTTAATTTTGAGAGACAGGGAAAGAGACAGAGTACGAGCAGGGGAGGGGCAGAGAGAGAGAGAGGGAGACACAGAATCCGAAGCGGGCTCCGGGCTGTCAGCACAGAGCCCAACGCGGGGCTCAAACCTATGAACTACGAGATCATGACCTGAGTCGAAGTTGGACAGTTAACCGACTGAGCCACCTAGGCGCCCCGGCATAACCTGATTTTTAAAACGACAGTGCCTTGTGCTTGTGATGGAGGTGGGGCAGAAACCCAGGAAGATCACCGGGATTGCAGTGGCCCACACAGGACGGGGTAGTGGCTCAGACCAAAATGGGAGGTGTGAATCTGGGCAGAAGCTATTGGATTTGGAGTATCTTTTCAGCCACTGATTCTCAAACCTGGCTACACATTGGACTACTTTAGGGAGCTTTGAAAGAGTACTGGTGCCCGGGCCCCACCCCCAGAGATTCTGCTCTGATTGGTTTGGGGCAGAGCCCTGGGTGTCAGGGTGCTTTAAAGCTCCCAGGTGTCCCTTGTGTTCAGCTAGGTCTGAGAAGCTCTGTGCAGAAGGGTTGATTGACCGAATGGAGAGGGACTGGACAGTGTGCCGTCCAGAGCCTTCGCTTGAGCAGCTCTAGGGGATTATTGGTGCCATTTAGTAAATGGGAACATCTAGGAGAACAGATTTTGGAGAGAAATCAAAGCTTCTGTTCTGGCCAACTGTGTATTACACATAAGCAGAGATGCCGGGTAAGCAGTAGGTAGCCAGGTGGAGGTTCAGGATCAGACAGCAGGTTTGAGGTCATTGGTGTCTAGAAGGCATGTGAGTCAGGGAACTGGATGTCAGGAGGAGGGCAGCTGGAAGGCTTCTGCCCTGGCATTCACGCCTGTGTCCTTTTACCCCATATTGACTTGCGTGGCCTCTCCAGGGATCTCCCCGGTGTAGCCCCTTGCACTTGGATGCAGGAGCGAATAGCTCGCATGGCTGCCGATCCCAAATGAATGAGAACCAAAGACTATTCCCCAGACACCAGTCTGCTGCTCATTCGGGTGTTTCACTAGTGGCCCCAAAGAAAACGGGGCCCCAAAATGAAGCAACTCGAACGTGTCCTAAATACACGCCCCATCTCACCTGCCTTCCCCTCCCAGCACATGACATGTTATGCAAAACCCGGTGTGTACAGAGAGAGTGGGAGGCCCTGGGGCCGAGTTGGGAGCCTAGATCTCACACTGAAAACAGATCAACCGGGGGCTCCTTGCTAACACTGCAGGGGGAGTCTGTTTTTAGAAAGGTGTCACTGAGGGGTCTAAGGAGTTCCCTAACAGGATTACAATGTTTTGTATCTCAGGAATTCGTGTTGTATATGGTCCTGCAGGAGAACCTATATGCAAAGGTTATAAACAACATATAACGACGTATGCATTGTTTCCCATTTGGGTTTGTTAGTATTGCTGGGTTATAATTAAAGACAAAAAGTCTCTCACAGTCTTCCGCAAACAGTTAACAGACCACTTCCAGCTTTGAAATTCTTCCTGCAGTTGTAACAATTGTAGTTGAACAGTTGCAACCACCCCCAGCTTTCTGGACCATTTAGCAATCATTTCCTCCAACACAGTAGGAAATGGGTCCACGGAGAGCTTGAGCAGAAAAGGGAAGAGGGAAATGGTGCACAAAGGTGTGAATGGCCGCCTTGGAGGTGAGGTTCCCATGGGAAATGGGGTAAAAAGGACAGGCCTGGAAGGAGAGAGAAAGAGGCCAAAGGGGCCTCACTTGGCAGGGGTGCTGGCCTAGAGGTCACAGGGTGTGGGCAGAGCACAAGTCAGATCGGTGTTTGGTATCTGGTGCCCTCTCCTTGCTCGCTCTAAGAGGATGTGATGTCATCAAGGAGCTTTTTGTGTTCCTGAAACACTTAAGAGGTCCAGAGAGGCTCTGAGTGCCTGCACTCAGAAACTCTTATCTTGGTGCCGGTCTCCCTCCCCGCCCCACCCCACCCTCCAATTTCATCACTTTTTCCTTTCCCTTTGCAAATCCATTTCAGTGCCTCATCCTGTGAGCTTCTTCAGGAATCCTGAGGGATTCCTGTTAACATTTAGATCTGGGACATTGTCTGTTACCCGGAAGCTGCTTAAGGCTGGAGGGCATAGCTTGTCTCTTTCTGTCCTGGCTGCCAGGAAGCTCAAAGCTAAGCGCTTCACAATCTCGCAATAATTGTGTAAACCCTTTTGGTCATTTACTAACTAATAGTTTACTAACCTCATTATAAACTGTCTCAAATCTGAGGGGCCCCTGGGTGGCTCAGTCGGTTAAGCATCTGGCTTCAGGTCAGGTCATAATCTCACAATTCATGAGTTCAAGCCGCTCGTCATTGGGTTCTCCGCTATCAGCACAGAGCCTGCTTGGGATCCCCTGTCTCCTTCCCTCTCTGCCCCTCTCCCCTCAAAAATAAATAAACATTAAAAAAAATTTATTTGATTTTAATTTTTGTTAATGTTTATTTTTGGCACAGAGAGAGGCAGAGCATGAGCGGGGAAGGGGCAGAGAGGGAGGGAGACACAGAATCCAAAGCAGGCTCCAGGCTCTGAGCCGTCAGCACAGAGCCCGACGCTGGGCTCGAACTTACGGACCGCGAGATCATGACCTGAGCCGAAGTCAGACGCTCAACCGACTGAGCCACCCAGGCGCCCCTAAAAAAAAGTTTTTTTAATTATCTCAAATCTGAGATTTGACAAAGGAGGCCTATAAATCAATTTAACTACATTGTTAAGGAAAAGAAAATTCATCGGTCTGCCGCTGCCTCTCCCTCCCTTTGAGTCCCGTCTTGTGAACACCTTGCTGTAGACAGACCTCGCGTGACTATCCCAGACCACTGCAGGCCACTGATTTCGGTTTCAGCTGCCGAAACCCATCCATGGATATCAGGATCCATTGTGCAGTTCGTGTGTTCCCTCCTGGAGCCTCTCTCGGCGACGTTATCGATCGCATGTTGCGTGTAGAGTCAGTTAGCAAGTACAGTAAAACCTTGTGTGCTAGCGTAATTCATTCCGGGAACATGCTTGTAATCCAAAGCACTCGCATATGGAAGCGAGTTTCAAGAACTGTTGGCTCAGTTGTGATCATGCAACGTTCAGCATCACATACCACTCATATTGCAAGACATCGCTCATTTATCAAGTTAAAATTTATTAAAGATGTTTGCTCATCTTGCGGGACGCTCGCTGAAGAAGTTACTGGCCATCTGAGGTTTGATGTATTTACTTGGACCAGCGGCGCGACGGCATGGTGGCAGGCCCGCAGAAACAGAGGAGGAATAGCACCGGGCCCTCCCCCCAGCATGCCGGGTGAGGGTGGAGGTACTGACCCGTTCCCCAGGTCAGGGGACTTGCCAGATCGGGTTAATTCGAGCCCGCTGCTACATCCTCCCTCATGCCAGGCAACATCTCATAGCTGTCACGGAGCAACTTAGAAACACCCCCTGAAAAATCTTTCGGGCCCCAGAGAGAAGCGAGTGACCCATTTAGGGATTACCTACCTCCACCTTTCTGTGAAGGAGACAGGTGGCCTGTGACACAGGCCTGAGGCTGGTCACCATGTTCCTGGCAGAGCTGATGGAGAGAGAGTTTCTGCCTGGGCAGCAGGTGTGCTCACATCTCCATCCCAGGGCCCCTGTAACACTTTAGGCCAGTTTCATCCCTGTTGCTTCAAATACATGAGGATATTGAGGCCTTAGATTTGTTGGTATTTCTTTGGAAGTTTCTCTGTTGCTTTTTTTTTTTTAATGTTTATTTATTTATTTTGAAAGAGAGAGCACAAATGGGGAGGGGCAGAGAGAGAGAGAGAGAGAGAGAGAAAATTCCAAGCAGGCTCCATGCTCTCGGCACAGAGCCCACCTCGGTGCTTGATCTCATGAACCACAAGATCATGACCTGAGCTGAAATCAAGAGGCGGACCCTTAACTGACGAAGCCCCCCAGTCACCCCTCTGTGACTTTTCATCATGTCCTTTTTACGCCATTATGTTGTCCTAGATGCTTACTGAAACGGGCCTGCTTCAGTTTTTGAGAGAGAAAACATATGCACACACGTGCACGTGCACAGGGGGAGGGCAGAGAGACAGAGAGAGAGAGGGAGAAGCCCAAGCAGGTTCCTTGCTGTCAGTGTAGAGCCTGATGCAGGGCTCGATCTCACGAGCCGTGAGATCATGACCTGAGCATAAATCAAAGAGTTTGACCCTTAACCACCTGAGCCACCCAGGTGCCCTGATACAGGCCTGTTTCAGTCTTTTTTTTTTTTTAATTTTTTTTTTAACATTTATTTATTTTTGAGACAGGGAGAGACAGAGCATGAACTGGGGAGGGTCAGAGAGAGGGAGACACAGAATCCGAAGTAGGCTCCAGGCTCAGAGCTGTCAGCACAGAGCCCGACGCGGGGCTCGAACTCACGGACCGCGAGATCATGACCTGAGCCGAAGTCGGCCGCTTAACCAACTGAGCCACCCAGGCGCCCCAGGCCTGTTTCAGTGTTAATGGTAACATGCTAACACAGTTGTTGGCAGAATAATATTATGGCATCAGGGCAGTTTGAAAAAGCCTCTTCAGGGCTCTTAACAGCAATGTCCGATAAATACATACGTTGTCTTCTGATGGAGGTGAGGGCTCTAGACTTGGATTGCCAGGGTCTGAATCCTGGTTCTGCCATCTGTTAGCCATATGACCTTGGGAAGTTGCTTAATTTCTTTGCTTTAGTTATCTCATCTGTCAAATGGGTAATAACAGTCTCTGCCTCACAGGTTTATTGGCGGAATTAACTGACAAAATACAGTAAAGCACGTGGAACTGTGTCTGGCATAGAGCACTCCATAAATGCCTGTTGTATCATCATTATCATTCAGCTTGGTTTGTTGAATACATGCTCCGTGGCAGGCCCTGGGCAATTCACTGGGGCTGCAAGTTGAAAGACATTGTCTCTATCCTCCAGGAATTTATAGCTGTGTAGGAGAGATCAGTGTGTACTTAAACGATAAGTGTTGAGACCAATAAATACAGGCTGGAACAACACAAAAGCCAAGTGATGGCTTCTCTCTTGGGTGTGGCCTGGGGCCATGAGGAGGAAGGCAGAGGAGGTGATCCCTGAGTGGGTTTTGGCTCCGGTACAAGAGGCAAACAGGCTGGGCAGAGGTGCTGATGTGAGTCCCCCGGGGTACAAGGTGAAAGTCTCGGAGAGCATGGTGCCTTTGGGAAGCCGCAGGTGGTCCACAGCTGGGGGACTGCTGGGGCAGGGACAGGGGGAGACCCTGGGTCAGTGGTCTAAGGCCGCGTTGTGGTGGCCCTGCTCGAGCCCTGACCGGGAGCCCGGACCCTGGGCCGGGGGAAGGCTCTGCGAAGCCTGTGAAGGTGTCCAGGCAGGGAGAATAGTATGATCAGATTCCCATTTTAGAAAGTTTACTCTGAGAAATAGGAGAATAGGCCGGGGTGGGAGGTGACTCTAACATCTGGGGCGCGTGAGGATGGGCCGGAACAAAGGCCGTGACAGCAGCTTGGAGGGGAGGATATGGGATTCGAGGCACGGTTTGGGACAAGAGTAACCTGGTGGAGTAGGAGGGGTAAGGGGTAAGCCAGGGTAGATAGAGGCGCCACGGGCCAGGGAAGTGAGAATGGGAGGGGCGGTTTGGAGCGAAAGGAATGGGTTCAGTTCTAGCATGTTGAATCTGAGGGGTCGGTTTTCCTCGGTTTTAATGTCTCTTGAACAACCAGGTGGAGATGTCTGCAGCTCGAAAAGAGGCCTGGGTTGGAGCCCACGATTGGGCCTCACCACTGGGTGTGATGGGGGAGGACTGTCAGCAGGGGGCGGGGTGCAGAATGAGCAGGGGACAGGGCTGGTGGGGGATCCCTGAGGAACACCGGGGTCCAGCATGGGTAACAGCCCAAGGGAGAGCAAGAGGCAGGAGGACAGCCAGAGGGAGCAGAGCCGCCTCAGGAGAGAGTGACAGAAGGAGGGACTGGTGGTCACGGGAGATCCAAGGGAGTTGAGGGCCTAGAACCGACCTTTGGGTTTGGCCACAGGGAGTTGCTCAGTGACCTGGTGACAGGTGTTCCTGGTGTGAAGACGACAGGCACCGGAGAGCAGTGAAGCAGAGTCAGGGAGGGATAGTAGAGGCGGAAATGCACACGAACTCGACAAGCTTAGCTGTGAGGGGTGGGAGGGCCCAGAGTGTGCGCACAACATGAGGGAGAAGCTTTGAGCTAAAAGTCTGGGGCCCCTGAGGGCCAGGATTGGCTGGGACCCTCACCCTCCAAGCTGGTGGTTTATCCCAGCTGCCTCAGTTTTCTCTGAAATAGAAAAGGGAGTAGGTGGGGGTTGAGGAAAGTATTGGAAGTTTGGGCTAGCCACTAAGGGGAATGATTGACAGAATCGTATCACACCTCCCTGCCCCAGATTTAAACGGATTCCACTGCGGGACCAAACATATATTTGAGGAACGTCTGAGTATCATGGGCCTATAAATTCTTTAGTGTCTTTAGCTTGCTGTGTGCACAGAGAAAAGACTGGAAGGATATGCTCCCAAATGTTGATTATACAGATCTCTGGGCGATACAATCAAAGGGTGGGTTTTTCCCTTTTAATTTTCTCGTCTCTTTTTTTTTAATCATGAAGAAGTATGACTGTGGGAATGAGGGGGGGGGTGGAAATCGGTACATTGTGGTCTGCCAGGCTGCAGTAGCCTGGGAGCCTCAAGACAGCCCTGTGAGATGCGTAAGGACGGGGGGGTGGGCGGTTCTCAGTAACACAGGCGTCACAACATTGGCAGAAATGTCTCAGCAGGCCTACCGACTCCCTGCCGTCTGTCCAGAATGGTACAGAACGAAATTCCTTACCATGAACTAATCACAGGAAGTTCTGAAGTCTGTGGAGATAGCACAGGAGAGAAAAGGAAGGAAGGAAGGAAGGAAGGAAGGAAGGAAGGAAGGAAGGAAAGGGGAAAGGAAGGGAAGGGAAGAAAGGAAAAGACGTTGGAGGCAAAGGCAGGAAAGCACCTGTGTCACAGGATCCTCTGTCTCAGGGACTGGCCCAGCTGGCCTCTGGGTCTGAAAGATGGACTTGCTGGGCAGATGGGGTCTTGCCTGGAAGGGAATGAGCCTTCTAGGGGATTTATGTAAATAGAGTCCTGCTGGAGGGGACAGGCTTTTAAAAAAGACGAACTGTGGGGCACGTGGGTGGCAGTTGAGCATCTGACTGTGAGCTCAGGTCATGATCTCACAGTTCGTGAGTTCGAGCCCCGCGTCGGGCTCTGTGCTGACGGCTGGGAGCCCCGGAGCCTGCTTCGGATTCTGTGTCCCCCTGTCTCTCTGCCCCTACTTTTCCCCACGTAGACCTTTACGTGGGGCCTCCTGAGGTTTACAGCAAATTCTGGGACCTTAAAAACTGGATGTGGGGGGAAAATAGCGACCTGAGCCTTCATTTAGGAAAACTCTGCCCCATTGATTTATCTCCTTGGGCAGACGATGTTCCTTAGGGCTTGTCCTTTGTGCATGAGGAGTGACATCCAGTTGTGGTTTTGTGCCTTCAGGATTCATACAAGTTCACACGATTGCCCAGACTCAATGACCTTTTGCATTAAAGAGCATTAATGTGGCCTTTTGGGCTTTTGTGGGGCCCTCTCTGCCTGGGCCAGAGCCCTTCCCAATCCCCTTTTATTTTTTTAAAGGGTTAAGAACATTTTTTTAAGTTTATTTATTTATTTTGAGAGAGAGAGAGACAGCATAAGTGGGAGAGGGGCAGAGAGAGGCGGGGAGAGAGAGAGAATCTCAAGCAGGCTCCAAGCTGTCAGTACAGAGCCTGATGCAGGGGTTTGAACCCACAAAGCCGCAAGATCGTGACCTGAGCCAAAACCAAGAGTTGGACGCTTTAACTGACTGAAGCTACCCAGGCACCCTCCTTCTGGATCCTCTTTCAAAGTCCAGTCATCTGGGTGGTCGGGGTCCAGCTTTGCCCTTGTAAAGACTTCCAGACCCTAGTGCCTCAGGGCAGGGCCTCAGATATCTCAAGATGAGATGGTCACAGCGTTTTGAATATAAAATTCAGTTAAGTTGGGCATATTCCTACTTTGGGTAGTTCCTTCCTGAGGTATATTTTTATGCTTGTATTTTTTTAAAAAAAATTTTTAGTGTTTATTTTTGAGAGAAAGAGAGAGAAAGACAGCAAGGGAGGGGCAGAGAGAGAGGGAGACAGATGATCCGAAGCAGGCTCTGTGCTGAGATCAGAGAACCCGACTTGGGGCTCAAACTCGCTAACCATGAGATTGTACCTGAGCCGAAGTTGGACACTTACCCGACTGAGCCACCCAGGCGCCCCTTGCCTGTATTCTTAATGAGTTTCTTTCTAATTGCAGAAGCCACATGTTCATATTAGAACATTTAAGAAATATAGTCACGAAAATGCAAATAACCTGTGATCTGACTATGTGAGATATCCATTAATAATTTGGCACATGTCTTTGTCTTTATATATATATATACAGCTGACCCTTGAACAATGTGGTATGAACTGCACGGGTCCACTTATACACGAATTTTTTTGATAAGAACAGTCCAGTACTGGCAATGTGTTTTCTCTTCCTTATGATTTTCTTAACATTTTCTTTCCTCTAGCTTTATTGTAAGAATATAGTGTAGGATACAAATAATGTACAATATATGTGTGAGTTGACTACTCACGTTTTTGGTATTCTGGTCAACAGGAGGCCATTAGCAGTTAAGTTTCAGGTGAGTCAAAAGCTATATGTGGATTTTTGGCTGCACGGACCCCTCAGCCCTGCATTATTCAAGTGTCAACTGGGTATCAGATCTGTTCCAGGATGCGTTATATGCCATATACTCTTTGGAAGTCTATGTGTGCCTTTAGCCATCTGTCATAGATGTTCTCCATGCTGATAGCTGTATACTTTTATAGCATATTTAATGTCTAGAAGGATGTCCTGTATGGCATTATACATATCACAGAGTCCTCACCTATCAAAGTTTGTTTGCTTTTAAAGTTTCTTTTTTTTTTTTTTAATGTTTTTATTCATTTTTGAGAGAGAGGGACAGAGCCCAGTGGGGAAGGGGCAGGGAGAAGGGGAGACAGAGAATCTGAAGTAGGCTCCAGGCTCTGAGCTGTCAGCATAGGGCCTGACATGGGCCTCAAACTCACGAACCGTGAGATCATGACCTGAGCCAAAGTCAGACGCCCAACCGACTGAGCCACCCAGCGCCCCTGCTTTTAAAATTGCTATCATAGGGGCGCCTGGGTGGCGCAGTCGGTTAAGCGTCCGACTTCAGCCAGGTCACGATCTCGCGGTCTGTGAGTTCGAGCCCCGCGTCGGGCTCTGGGCTGATGGCTCGGAGCCTGGAGCCTGTTTCCGATTCTGTGTCTCCCTCTCTCTCTACCCCTCCCCCGTTCATGCTCTGTCTCTCTCTGTCCCAAAAATAAATAAAAAAAAAAAAACGTTGAAAAGAAAAGAAAAGAAAAAAAAAAAATTAAAATTGCTATCATAGGCTTTTCTGGCATCTGACGGCGTTTTGCAGACTAGGTGGGGTTTTTTCCTACTTTTTTTAAAAAAATTGTAATGAAACATATGACACAGTTGAAAGGGCATGAAGGATAATACAATGATATGATAATATGATATCTCCACGCCCCCAGCCTCATACATAAAACATTACAAAGGCGGTTTAACCTCTTTGTTTCCCCACCCCACCCCCACTTTTCCTCTCCCAGCCTCCCCACCACCGTGGAGGTGACTGTTACTCTGAATCACATGTAGTTTTCAGCATCTTGGTGCCCATAGTGCCTGTGTATCAGGATCCACATTTCTAGAAGTTTCTTCTCAGGACCTCATCTCTGTCCCACTCAAAGTCCTGAGCCTCCACCAATGAGAAGAGCATTCATGTGGATGAGCATGCCTTTGGCTTTTCTGGGCTCGTACTTGTCTGTTGCCCCATTGGCCTCAGGCAGACCAGTGGGGAAGCACAGCACCGTTCCTAGTGACATGTTGGCCACATGCTGCCCATCTCGAGTGTAAGCGGGTCCTTAATGAGACAGGAGAGCAGAGAAAGAGCTGGTGATGGAATGGTCAGCAGGGGAAAGTTGGGGGGGCAGGGCGCCAGCAAAGAGCCATATGAGGAGTGGGGTGAGGGGCGGGAGGAGAGGGTGCATGCTGGCTGGAGACCCCAGAGAGGCACCCGAGGCCCTCTTTGAGACAACTTGCAAGTCTTCCCATAATTGAACTGTGGTCCTGAGTTTTTTCCTCTGCTGCCTGGGAGACACCCCTGCGCGTGCCCTCTGGCTCCGGTGCTTCTGCTCTATCTGTCATCCCCTGGACAGGCCACCTCTGGTCACTGCTTGGACTGCCTCCGTCCCCAGGTGCCCCTGTCCTGCTACGTCCACCAGGATCCTCCTGGCCTTCCCGCCTCCCCTAGCTCCTGATGCACCAGTGGCCGTGGCTTTGGCCGGGTGCTCGGCCTCCTTGCTGTGTCTGGGCATCTGGGCATCCGCCCCAGCAGCTGTTTGGGACCCAGGCCCCCATCACTTCCGTGCACTTTCCCACAATGCTCAGTGTGGTGTAGACTTTCAGGAGAGGGTCGGTACTTGATTTGTCTTTGCAGTTTCCATAGCTAGGGTCTTTGTCCCCGTGAGTCATTTTTGTAGCAAAAGACAAAACTCCAGCTCCTTGGTCTGTACTGCTTCTTCAGTGGCTCTTCCTATCCCAGAATTTCTCCTTCGTGGGAAAGGTGCTGACACCCCGTCTTCCTCCCCTCTAACCTGGGAACCCCTCGCTTGGCCTGTTACAGTCCGTCAGCCCTGAAATCCCCACCTACCCACCTACCCACCCTAGCCGACCACACTGCCCCTCACCCGGGCCCCTTTGGGACTCGGGCGTGGCCCCCAGTTCTGTGATCAGATGTTGCGTCAACTTCCCTGATGGTGGTGTCCCATGGGCGCCCACTGATGAGCATGGCCTCCTGTCACCTAGACCTTAGGTGGGGGGTGTGGAGCAGTCCCATCCCAGAGCCATGACTCGACCCAGTGTCAGGCCCGGTTCTTGATAGGGAGCTGGGCCACGCTGCTGGAGCCCCCCAGGCTGGCACCCTGAGCCCCCTTCTTTCTTGTCCTGCTTGCTTTCACTGCTCCTTTCACCCCGTGCTAAAACTGATAGACCTCTTCCAGGCTAGAGGCTCTGGTGCTGAATGAGGTAGACCCGTCGTGGAGCTCCTGGTCTAGCAGAGTAATTCTCAGCCCTGCTGAGCGCTTTGTAAAAATGCGGGTGTCCAGGCACCCTGACAGTTTTGTGTGGTAACCCCGCATTAGAGTCGAGGCATCCGGAGGTTGTTACAGGCACAGTGTTGCGTCCAACACCCGGCCAAGAACACAGGCTACCTGCCTCGGTCCGTTTGGGCTGTTGCAACAAACTACCAGAGACGGGCTAGCTTATAAACAAGAGAAAGTTATAATTCTCGCAGCTCTATAGGCTGGGAAGTCCAAGATCACTGTGCTGGCAGATTCAGCCTCTGGGGGAGGGCCCACTTCCTGGTTCGCAGACGGCCATCTTCTCGCTGTGTCCTCACATGGCAGAAGGGGTGAGGGAGCTCTCAGCAGTCACTATAAGGGCGCTAAGGCCCAGGCGCAAGGGCTCCACCCTAGTGACCCGACCACCTCCCCGAGGCCCCACCTCCCAATAGCACACACTGAAGGTTAGGAATTTGGGAGACACATTCGGTCCCTTGTGGTGCCC
Organism: Panthera leo; assembly: GCF_018350215.1. Lineage (NCBI taxonomy): Eukaryota > Metazoa > Chordata > Mammalia > Carnivora > Felidae > Panthera > Panthera leo. The sequence continues at coordinate 14,719,303 of NC_056680.1, read as the reverse complement.
TGTGCCGAGCACTCTCTCTCAAGCTGGCCCCCTGTCCATCCGTCCAGCTTCTCCTCTGCCTACCCTGGATTCCACCATGCCGATTTTCTCACCAGCCCCCAGACGGGCCGGGCTCACTCTCACCTTTTTGTCTTTACCTATGCCCCTCCTCTGGCCAGAATCCCTCTCCTCCCTCAGGACAACCTGGCATGTCTTAGGACCACCCTTAAGCCTCACCTCTTGAGAGGCATCTGGGTGGCACAGTCAGTTAAGCATCCAACTTCGGCTCAGGTCATGATCTCGCAGTTCATGGGTTCGAGCCCTGCGTCAGGTTCTGTGCTGACAGCTCAGAGCCTGGAGCCTGCTTCGGATTCTGTGTCTGCCTCTCTGCCCCTCCCCCACTCATGTTCTCTTTCTCTCTCTCTCTCTCTCTCAAAAATAAATAAACTTAAAAAAAAAAAAAACAAAACACCTCATCTCTTGAAACCTGTCTGGTTCCCTAGCTGGTCGGTACCTATTCCTCTGTGCTCTCTCAACACAGCTGTCTTCTAGCATCGTTAGCCTCCAAGAGACCAAGGGCCTACTGGGACAGAGACCTGGTTTGCTACCTGAATCCATAGCAGTGAGCACTGGAGCACGGGCCGCGCACCGAGTAGGCCCCTGGCGAAGACTGGTCATTGAGACCCTGCGTCGGCCTGGACACCGCCCGCTTTCCTTCTGCTTGGACAGGCACACGGGCCCCAGTAGACGCTGGTGGCACTTTGGGTCTGCTGTTGGCTCCACCGGAGGTGTTCACAGCTAGAACAAAAGGCAGAGCACTCACGAGCGCACGAAAGGGTGGGATGGCAAGCGGGAGGGCACGTCGGGTCAGAAAGCAAGTCAGAGATCCGAGGGCCATGGTTCACAGTTGCTTTTGGATCCACAAGAACCAAATGTAGATCACCGGTGCTTCCTAACAATTGTACTGGTAAGAGAATAAAATAAAACGATTCTAGTTTAAGCAGGAGCCAGTGACATTCATTCAAAGCTGCAGACTTTGATCTGGAAAAACCGAGCTGTGGGGGTGTGAAGCCCGTTAGTAAAACTTCGCAAAGGCCCAAGGTGTTACTGGGAAATTTTAACGTAGACCAGACGGGAATGGGCGAGTCAAATCCCAACTGTAGTATTTACACAGGAAAGAACGGATTCAGTGAAAACCACGTCACTGAGATGAAAGCAGAAAGATCGTTAGGAACAGCCTAACTGTCCACTGGGGAAAATCATTTACTTTTCCACAGGAAACCTCATTGTCCATAAGTATCCATCGGTGTTGGCGTGATTCTGAACAGAGTCCACGTGTTGTTGGGATGAGACTGTCCGTGTGTGTGTGTGTGTGTGTGTGTGTGTGTGTGTGTGTGTGTGTTTAGCTGCTGCTTCCAGGTGACCACCTCCACCACGGGGCGTCAGAACCGACGGAATCCCTGGCCCAGCCCTGACCCCTGTCCTCTTTCTCACAGGGCGCGGTGCCCAAAGGAAACGCCACTAAAGAATTCATCGAGAGTTTACAGCTGAAGCCCGGGCAGGTGGTGTACAAGTGTCCCAAATGCTGCAGCATTAAGCCCGACCGAGCCCACCACTGCAGGTACGCGTGCGCCCCGACCCCCTCCTCCCGACCTGGGCTCGCTTCCTCCCCTCCCCCACCTCTCACCTGCTCTGGAGTAGCACCCCCCACCCCACCCCTCCACCTGCTTCCGGAGTGGGTGCCGTCAGCAACAAGACTTCTGGACGTGACTCTCCCTCCCCATCTCCTTGAGCTCACTAGATGGGAAAGGGTGTTTGGTTTGGGCTCAGGACACCTGTCCTAAGACTTGACTCTCCCACAGCTGATGAAGCGCCCTGCCCTGACAGTCAAGCGCCCTTGACTGTCTCCGCCTGTTTCTGGATCTGTACGATTGAGGGGGTTTCTCCTCTTTCTACCTCACAGCTTTATTAATTAAGGGCACAGGAGACAAAGCTTTAGAAAATCGTTCTGTGAGTGTCTAATAGGTGGGCCCCATTCACTTAAATTTTAGCAAAGGGGTTGTCCTTGAATGAAGGCTTCTCTTTAAAACAAAACTTCGGGCGCCTGGGTGTCGGTTGAGCGGCTGACTTCGGTTCAGGTCACGATCTCGCGGTTCATGAGTTCAGGCCCCACATTGTGGAGCCTGCTTTGGATCCTCTGTCCCCCTCTCTCTCTGCCCTTCCCCAGCTTGTGCTCTCTCTCAAAAATAAATTAACTTGAAAAAAAAAAAAAAGGAAAAAACTTCTAGGGGCTCCTGGGTGGTTTGGTTGGTTGAGTGTCTGCTCTTGGTCTCAGGTCTTGATCTCGGGGTCGTGAGTTCGAGCCCCAAGTTGGACGCCGCGCTGAGCATGAAGCCTACTTGGGGAAAAAACAAAAACAAAGCAAAACAAAACAAACAAACACCACACAACAACCTTCTAGAGGTTGTGACAATTGTAGAATTCAGCCGCGAGAGCCATCTCCCCATCTCCTCTGTGGTGATTTTTCCCTTTGGTTTTCAGATTTCTTCATTGTTTTGAGTCTTCTCAACAAGAAGACATCTAGCTGAAAACTGCATTTTATCATTACAAGGGAACTTTAAATGATAAATTACAGAAATGCAAACGTGTCATTTGGTCCCTTTTTCGGACTGGTGTGTGTTTGGGGCGGGAGGGTCGCACCGAGGTCACACAGCTGGTGAGTACCAGAGACAGGATTGGCTCCCAGTGTCTGCGGCTCCGGTTGGGGGGCTCTTTCCACTAGAATTCCAGTTTGGGGGGGGGGGAATCATGTGACCTGATGTAATCGTATGGACGTTTCTCTGTCAGAGAAGTGGCGACCTCCCCAGCAAGCTGGCACCTCTTGAGCATGAGGGCCGAGGAGCTTGGACAGGGCCTGTGGTCATTGCTGTCGCCTGTGGGGTGTTGGGCGGTTTGGAGAAGCTAAGTGTCTTTGCGCAGAGCCCGGCGTGGGGTGGTCACTTTACCTCTGAGATCTGTGACGGGGGCACCCGTCTAGCCTTTTCTGCCATCCAAGGCGTGGGAAGCCAGCTGTTTTCATCACCTGAACCAAAAGGCCCAGCTTGCTTGTGTGGTTCCTCAGGCCGTGACTCCAGGCGGCCCGGTGTGGTGGGACCGGCTCCGGCCTTGGCGTTGGAAGGCCAGCCGTGTCCCCGCCACATGTGTCCCCAGACCGTGGACCAGGCAGCACATCGCTCTGAGGCCGGCTCTGTCCCCTGTAAAGGGACTTGCTGCCCCCCCGGCTTGTGGGGGTTGAGTCTGGATAACGGAGTCAGCTCGCTGTCCAAGCAGGAGCCGTTTGTGGGTGGAGGCGGGTGCGGGCACTGGGGGTGCGCAGGGTTTATAGAAACACGGAGCTGCGACCTTTGTAGAAAAGGACGTTCGGTGACCACAGTGGTTCTTTCTCTTTCCTCCCTGGGCCCTCGGCTGCCTCCCCTGCCTGGCATTTTCCTCACCGCCGCCTCCTCCTCGCCTCTCTCGCCAGGATGATCCGAGGGAGGTATTCTTGAGTGCTAGTAAACAAATCAGCTTGAGCAAAACAAGAGCCGCTGACTCAGATGAACTCTGGTGAGGCTGTCTGTGTGTCCCCTGCTCCTGCGTCAGGAAGCGTGTGCGACGGCTGCTCGTCTGTGAGGGCCCGTGGTGGCCCGGGCCATCTGGGGACCCGCGGTTTGGGATACACACGGTCTCCAGCCCGCCAGACACAGCCGGGTTTTGCCTGGGCCGGGAGGCCCGCTGCCTGGCTCGAGAGTTGCGGTCAGTCTCCCTGCTCAGGCGAAGGTGCGTGCCCACATCCGTGAGCGCTCACCCAGCTCTTTGGTTCCTGACCCCCCAACAGAGCCCGTGGAATTTAAAACTGGCCCCGTTCCCTCAGCTCTGGTGGGTACCACAGACGCTTCCTGACCCTGGACGTGTAGATGCTCCTTCCAGCCCGGTGGTGGGTGGGTGGGTCTTCTTTCCACGGAGGGGCACTCTGGAACCCCAGGCTGCTTTCATCCCGGCGCTGAGGACCACGGAGGCATGTGGAAACCCCATAGGGAGCCGTTCATGCTAACGTGGACAGCCAGGGTGTTGGACTCATGCAATAGGTTCCTCTTGCACGAGGAGGCGGAGACCTGTGACCCTGGCAAAGCCTCACACCCCTCCACACACCCCTCACCCCCACACACACATAACATGCTGAGGCTCGGACGGTCACGGACTGCTCAGGGCCCCTGTCTCTCTCTCGTGGTTATTTTGACTGCCGATAAAACTTACACAGCAGTAGTATTGTTTTAAAAGCATTTGACCTACGTCATCGCTAACCTTGGGAGATCGGGTCAGGGCCAATCCTGCAGAGGGTGGTTCAGAGAAGCTGAGTTTCTCTGCCCGGAGCCCAGCACGGGGATCTGAGAGCAGTGTTCTGTCCGCTACGCTGGACTGCCCTACCCGAAATTGTTGCGGAGCTGGGACCGGGATGCGGTAGATGCCTTTTTGCATCTTTCCTCCTGTCCTGCTGGGCGTCCCATTCTGATGTGGTGGGGCCACTTCCCAGGCTAGCTCTTTCCCATCTGTGGCATCAGGACCCGCACTCAACCGACCCTTGCTTGGTAAGCGCCTCTGCAGGGAGAGACACAGGCCTTCACGGACACAGCTGTGTCTCCATGGTGGGCCATCACCCAGGCCAGGCAGGGGCCTCGGCCAGCTCCTCTGGGGCTGAGCGCCAAGTGCCCTCGGACCTCGCCAGAGAAGGAACACAGGCGAGAAGGAGCCTGAGGGCATGGGAGCCCGTGAGCTTGTTGGGCTCCACCAGGCATTTGACGGAAGTGCTTCGGGGCCTGAAAAATGGCAGGGAACCTGGAGGAAGAGGGAAGGAGAGGCATCGCCGTCTTCTGGAACGTTGATTTAAAAACACGGAAGGGCTCAGGAAACCCCGAAGGCAGGAACGTCAAAAAATACCTCCATCGAAGACGTTTCGTCTCTCCAGTGACTGTTAGCGCAGGTTGAGGACCAGCTGCCAGGCCCTGGTGCCTGTGCCCCAGGAGCTCGCTCGCCCGCAGCGTCTCGCACAGGGGGCACAAAATGGTGCCCAAGAGGAGTCCCAGGAGGGGGCTGGTGTGCTCAGTACGGAAAGAGCAGCGAGGAGCCCCAGAGAGGAGAGATTCTGCCGGGCGGCAGCCTGGGTAAAGGGCCCCCTGCCTGCCTTGTCTGGGGAGGGGACCCCGCAGAGCCCCCTGCCCACCCAGACACGGGGAACAGGAAGAGGGCTGGCTCTGAAGTGACCGATACCCCAGTGAGTGTCCAGGGTTGTGGGAGGCTGCATTTTTTTCTTCCTCCTGACAGATGGCACCTGAGGCGAAGCAGCTGGGCGGCCCCGGGCAGGCCTTGCCCTTGTTCTCCAGGCCCCAAGTGCAGAACCGTTCAGGCTGCTAGTTTTGAGAGCCGTGGGTGAGACGGCCCCTGATCAGGGCCATGTTCACGGATGGACCCCCCACCCACCCACACGCGCCACCTCCCGGCCCCAGAGCCTGCCTCTGAACAACTGCTCCAGCCGGGGAAGAGGGACCACCTCGGCATTCCGTGTCTCCGCGGGCAGGAAGCTCGGAGCCTGGCACTCAGGGCCACCTTCTGTAGCCCAGCTGCTGTGCTCACTTGTCCTGCTCCCTGGAGGAGGAGGAGTGTTCTGCTGTGGCCTCCCAGGGACGCGTAACCCGTTGTGAAACTCACTTCCTGGGGCGCACGCGGGGTCTCTTGAGAAGCTGGGAGGAGAGCAAAGGACGGATGTGACAGCTCATTGAAACCCTGGGCAGCTTTCGGAGGATGTCAGGCCACTTGACCCCTCTGTGCTGCTGAGCAAACACTGCCTCCCTCAGAGCACCTACCGGAAGCCCCTTGGAGAAGGTGGCGGTGGCACTGAGCTGCCAGGCGCCTCTCCCCTCGGGAGTTTGGGCCCCAGATTGGAAGGGAGCTAAGACCCCAGGGCTGAGGAAGGACTTGCAAGGTGGCCCCATGAAGGGAACGTGGGGCCTGGTGGCTGCGGCCCAGGATGCAGGGAGCAGCTCATTCTTCACTGTCTACTTGTCTGTACTTTGAAACTTGTCTACTAGAGGAGGCGCCCGGGTGGCTCAGTCGGTTCAGCGTCCGACTTCGGCTCAGGTCATGATCTCACAGTTCGTGAGTCCGAACCCCGCATCAGGCTCTCTGCTGTCAGCGCAGAGCCTGCTTCGGATCTTCTGTCCCCCTCTCTTTCTGCCCCTCCCCCACTTGCACACACGTGCTCTCTCAAAAATAAACATTTTAAAAATTATTAAACTTGTATACTGGGAACAAGTGTTAGCTAATGAAGTATACATTATACATATTCACATGTATGTTTGTAATTGGAAACACATGCATACAGAGAGAGATGGGTTTATATCCCTGACTTTATATCCCTCCAGGTCCCTTTCGTGCCTCCTCCTCCTCCTGCTCTCCAGGCTCCCAGGGAGATTCTGGAGCTGGGCCAGCATCTCTGAGATGTGCCCATTTCCCCTGTAGTAGGGAGGACCTTCGAGGTTGTGGAGAAGAACAAGGGTGGAGACTGACCAGGCCCCCACAATCCGTTGTCACCTTTTCCTTACAACACTTACTTCCCGTGGATGGGGAAGCTGAGGCCCCCAAGCTCGGCCAGCCTGACCAGAGTAGCTCAGCAGCCCCAGGTCTGCCTTGCCACCAAAGCTCACGCTGTGCTTAGAAAAAGCCACACGTCCTCCTTGGGGTGTGGATGAGCCCGCAGCCCCGAGTTGGCCGTGGCTGTCCTTCAGAGTGGCCTGCACCTCCTGGCCTGGAGTGTGGGGAGCGGCTCACGCCCACACCCAGAAGATCTCCTTCCCTGCTGTCCCTGCCCTGACTGTCGGCCAGCCAGCGCTCAGCAAGTGTGAGCTCCCCCCGTGTGATCCTGATGAGAGCCCTTCTGCCGGGCTCCACTTGCCACAGCCCACGGTGCGCTTGATGAAGAACCTGAGATAAAGTTAGTTGTGGAAACGAGTGGAAAGAAAAGCTGGGGTGAACTGAGGGGCTTTCAAAAGAGAAAAACCTCTAATCATCTTATTTCCGAGTGTACCTTTACAGCATTTCAAACTGTGTGGAATAATACTCTCAAGGAAATGTCAAGGAGCCTATGCTAATAAATTGAGGAAGGACCAATTTCTCAGTCCCAAAATGAGCCCAATCACAAGGTAGTAATTTGCAAATTAGAGAGAGTGTGCACACAAGCACAAGTGGGGGCGCAGAAGGGGCAGAGAGAGAGGAAGAGGGAGAATCCCAAGCAGGTTCCATGCCGTCAGCTCAGAGCCCAATGTGGGGCTCGATCTCAGGAGCCACGAGATCATGAGCTGAGCCGAAGTTGGATGCTTTAACCAATTGAGCCACCCAGGCACCCCAAATTAACAGGATTTCTCATCGACACTTAAGCTCAAATACATTCTGCTTTTTCAGCTAAGTGGATGCTGTCTTAGAGCTAAAAGGTTCTTGAAGGGGCCCTTCCTGCCGCCCTGAGACATCCTGCACCTGAGCCCACTCTGTGCCCTTCCAGCACCCTCGTTGGGCCACCCTCCCTGCTAGCGCCCGGCCCTTGGGGTTTTGGTCTTTGGCGGGGAGTTAGGAGCGGCTTCTTTCTATACCCAGCCCAGCCTGTCCATTTTCAAAACTGTTTCTTTGCTCTGTCCTTCTCAATAAACCAGATTCCCAGCCCAGTTACCGCCAGAGAGCAGCTTCCGGCTCAGATCCCCTCAGTTCCATCCTGTGTCTGTGTTAAACAAGAGAAGGGGCCTTGTTGACAAATGACTGTCCCCTGTTTGGAATGACGTGACCCTGGGGGTCCTGACCCCACCTTCCAGGCCCCTTGCAACACACCCAGCAAGCGGGACACGGGGCAGAGCCCGAGGAGGCCCCAGCCGCGGAGTAGAGCTGGGGGGTGGGTTCTCTGCTCCCCTCGGGTCCCCGCCACCGTGAGGACACCACTAAAGGTCTGCCTTGTGGGTCCTTTCAGTGTTTGTAAGCGGTGTATTCGGAAGATGGACCACCACTGTCCCTGGGTCAATAACTGCGTCGGCGAGAACAACCAGAAGTACTTTGTCCTGTTTACAGTAAGTCAGCTTCCAAATCCTGCCCCACCCTCCGCCGAGCGATGGAGCGCTTTGGGCCTCCGAAAATTCCCGGCACGCAACGATGGTTTTTGCTGCTGTTCCAAATACCGCGTGGCCATGTAGACCTGCGCCTTTCTGCCAAAGCACTCCTAGCTCAGCCACGGCCTGCTCGTAGGCCCTTCGCCTGAGCGTCTAGAACACGGGCTCAAGCGGGTTGGCTCTAAGCGAGGGCCTTGTTCCCGTCCCAAGCGTCCAGTCTGAGTAGCTAAACAAGGCAGTTCTGGTGATGACAACAAGCCCTCCCTCAGCTGCAGGTGGATAGAGGATAGTGTGAGGACTAGAGCACCTACTGGCAGTCAGCACCTTGACTTTCCGAGTGAAGGGAAGCCACGGGCCCAGAGCTCCCCCACCCACCCAGGGCCCTGGTCACGCCTGGTCACAGGTGCTCGTCCGTGCACTCCTGGTGAATAGCTGCTCGCCTCGGTCCCAGGCCTGGGGTGCCAGACCGGTAGGGCAATCAGCAGATGCCTCCCTGGCTCTCTCCTGGTCAACCCTCAGCCTGACTGAGTGTTCCGGAATGGGAGGTTCTGAGGGCCCCTGTCCCGGGAGCCTGCGCGGTCAGAAGGTTCTCACAACAATGGCGTTTGCCCTGCTTTCCTGTTTCAGATGTACATAGCTCTCATTTCCTTGCACGCCCTCATCATGGTGGGATTCCACTTTCTGCATTGCTTTGAAGAAGACTGGACAAGTGAGTATATGCCAGGGCCTCCCTCCCTGCCCCCGGGGGGCAGTGTGTGACCCAGGCGGGGCGGGCTCTTGGTTTGTCTCATGGTGCCAGGGGCCAACCCCATTTTATCAGATCAGCAGCAAGCCTACAGACTGCCCAGGGAAGGGACAGCAGAGGCCCGAACCTCTCTTCATGAAATAAAGCAGCCCCTTAAAAGCTCCACAGGTAAAGTAGTGAGGCGGACAGACCGCGTAGCCCGAGCGCGCCTGGGGGAAATGCAGACCCCCACCCCCACCCCCCGCCCCAGAAGCACGTCCCAGGGCGTGGGAGCCCTGCCAGGGAGAGGACCTTTGCTTCTGTGTCTTTAAGAAGAGGCACTTTAATCAAAATTCATTTCCTTCCGATCTCCTGGAAATCCGTCTTGAACTTTGGGATTGTTTTGTTTTGTTTTGTTAGTGGTTGTCTTTTAACTGCATAATTCCCAATCTACGTAAAGATCGTAGAGCAAAGCTTCCCGCTTTAGAATTACCCGTCTCACGGCGCAAACACCAAAGAAGGAGCTCCAACCAGACGACCGCATAAATCCTGAGGAAAAAGTAGATGCTGAAGGAAGTCAATGCCGTTTTGTGATTTTTAAAGGAGAATAAAAAAATAAGAGATAAGAAAAAGAATTTTAAATAGGGGCTGGAGGAATTAAGAGAGGCCACGTGCTGGGCGAGATCTCGCACACACACGGTCCGTGAGAGCAGAAACATCAGACGGGTCCCCGTTTTCATTCTCCCGTCTTCCAGAAGTTTTGCTCTTCCCGCACGTACTGTCTTCTCGGCTATCTTGCTGGTCTTGTTCCGCAGAACCGGGGAGCCCGTGGGAAGCGGGGGGATCTTTAGCTCCCAGCCGGCTGCGAAGAGACTTTCCCTGCCTCTGCCCGTGGTTTGGCATCCGCCGCCTTCCGCCCTCTGTGGCCCTGCCCCCTGCCCTGTCCGGCCTGGCCCCGCCTAGGGGAAGAGACCCCGCGAGTCTCCGTCAGTGTGCGCTGCCGTGACCAAGTAGCATGGACTGGGTGACCTCAGCATTTATCTCTCGCCGTCTGGAGGCTGGGAAGTCCAGGATCAAGGTGCCGGCCGATTCAGTTCCTGGTGCGGGCTGTCTACCTGGCTTGCCGACGGCCACCTTCTGTGACCTCACACGGCAGAGAGAGGAGAGCAAGCTTTCTGGTGCCTCTTATACGGGCACTAACCCCACCGTGAGGGGCTCCTACCGTCACAACCTCGTCTAACCCTCAATACCTCCCCAAGTCCCCATCTCCAAATAATATCACCTGGGGGGTGGGGCTTCCAAATACGAGTTTTGCAGGTGACACAATTCAGTCCATGTCCCCGTGTCCCCCAGTTTTCGTGACTACTGCATTTCTGGTGCCAGCCGGAGAGGGGTGGGTCAAGCTAGTGGATAGTGGGGAGAAGAGTAGGGGCATCCATAGCATCCTGCGTTGCTGGGCAGGGCACCAGCGTGTTCCTCGGTGAGCATTCTGAACGTACACGTATCCTGCCAGGCCCTGGGGATCCAGTCCAACTCCAGATGTGGCCTTGGCGACTTGACGGTGGAGTCTGACAAGGACGTTCTATCAACCCCATCGCTCCCCCTACCCCCCGCCGTCGGGCTAACAGACACAGGCAGTGATGAGAGTGACACTCGCCATCAATGAGGCAGAACGTCTCTGTCTTCAGCTCGCAGCTGGTAGGGGCCATTCCATTAATGCCTGCCAAGAGCCAGCGTGAGCAGTGCCTTATTTCAGCGTCACCACAAGCCCGCAGGGCGGGAGAGATGCTCCCACTTAGCAGATGATGAAAGCTGGGGCTCACAGGGGTCGAGCAAGTCCCCAAGCTCACACAGCTAAGAAGAGGGCCGTGACTCAAGCGCCAGCCCGGAGCGGGCTCTTCCAGCCCCGCCTGGGTGACTCCAGCGCCCCGGGTCCTCCCTGCATGTGCTTGATCGTCTGCAGTCAAGGTCCGTGACCAAAGAGGCTTGGGGCACCAGTTCCTGTGGCAGCTAAGGCTAGGAGGACCGTCCCCAAAGCGGAAGCCTGAGATCGGCCGTGCATGACAGTCACCACCATCACTGCTCAGCCGTGGATGAGCGGCCTTGCATCCAGCTTGTGCAAGAAGGGAGTGTCCCCAGAAGGAGGGCATTTGAGTTGATGTTGAGAGAAGGGTAGAGCGGTAGTTCCGCGCGCCCTGGGTCTGGCTTCTGCCTCCCCCACTCCATTCGTAGTCCCCGGGCCCCACTCAGGAGGCCATGCCGTGGCCCTGGGCTCTGCCGCCAGCTCCAGCCCCAGGGCAGCCCAGGTGGCTAAGGAAGGAGCAAGGACCTCTGTCCGGGGAGCACCCGCCACGTGCTCACCCTGGGCCGGTGCCGAGCTGTGCAGATGCTCTCCCGTGCATTCCTGAGCGGACCGCCGAACCAGAGCTCAGAGAGCCCCGGCCTTGTGCCCACATTCTTTCGTTACCAGGCGCTGCTCAGAGGCTGGTTGTACCGCAGGGAGCCAGCGTCCCGCCCTCCTGGAGCCGGAGTTGTGCCGGGAAAGGCAGGCAGGAGGCAAGGGCGGGAAGAAACACGACCGCACGGTGTGCGGGACGGGAAAGGCGCAGGAGCCGGAACGGAGCGTCCGTGGCGGCATCTTAGTAGCAGCTTGTGGTCGGGAGTTTCTTCCAGGATCGTCACCCTGCTGCGTCCGCCTGACCGCAGAACCGTTGGCCTGCCCACCACCCGGCCTAGCACAGAGGCAATAAGGGAAACGTCTGGGGGCATTGTTACGTCCCGAGAGAAACGTGAGGAGATCAAGGCATTTGGAGGAGATGGTCCTCACCCCCACCACCCATTCGGTGCCCATTCCCAGGTTTGACCTCCCTTGCCCCTCCGCACCTTCCTGTGAGGGAGGCGGCAGGGTGGCTCAGAGGGGCACCGAATCCCCAGATTCCCTGAGTTCCCAAAGCCCAGGGAAGCCCGACCCTGCCAGGACCCCTCCAGCCAGGGAAACAGGCCTGAGCACCGGGGCAACAAGAAACGAGCACCACGACCCAGGGCGACAGGCCCAGGCGGCTATCAGCGGGGGCAGGAGTCCCACGGTAGTGAGCACTGTCAGCTGGGACCCCGCCGCCCAGTGTCTCCCCCAGGTGCCTCTGCTGAGGGAGACCTCACCGTCTCCCATAACACCTCTGCTTTTGTCTCCATTTGCGGGGGGCGCGGGGGCGGCTTCTGAGTTAGACTTGGTTCAGACAGAGGATTCTGCTGTTGAAGACAGAGCGGTGAAACCTCGCTGCTGTACTGAGGAGGGAGCGGAGGCCTGGACGGTCAGCCTGGGTTCGGAGAGAGGTTGGGAGAGTGAACGCGCCAGGCGGCCCTCCGGTTGGAGTGACTGTCTCAGTGATGCGGACGCTCCCGAGAAGGACGTTTCCCACGGGGCTTGTTTCACACCCGGCCCGGGGCCAAGCCCGGCAGCCAGGCCGCCCCCTCGTAAAACCTCGAGTCCCAGAACCACTTGAGTGATCCTCCAGATGTGCCCCTTCCGGTCACCCAGAAGCAGACAGAGGGACCGGAACGTCCAGAAAATTCACAGCCAGACCAGAACCAGACTGAGGCCGCTCCTCCACCTGTACAGCCCACGTTGTGCTGAGGAGAGGAGGGCCTCCCTGCCTTCATGCCTCAGCCCCGGGGGCCCTTCTGGGTCCTTCCACGTGCTTGGCACCAGGATACAGACACACTGGCCTGGAAAGAGAGTGAGCGAGGAACAGGGGTTAGGAGGGGCCGGATGGGCCCCGCCAGGCCAGGAGGAGCCGAGTCCCGCCGGGCCGAGCGGTGCGAGCGGGCGGGGGGCGGGGACAGCAGCCCCAAGTTCCACGTGCCCCTTTTCTTCCAGAGTGCAGCTCCTTCTCGCCACCCACCACGGTGATCCTCCTCATCCTGCTGTGCTTCGAGGGCCTTCTCTTCCTCATTTTCACATCAGTGATGTTTGGGACCCAGGTGCACTCCATCTGCACAGACGAAACGGTAAGCGGGCGGCCTGCCCACCAGCTCCAGCCCTGGGCTCGGGGCATGGGAGGGGGCGGGGGGGGGGGGGCACGGTGGGTGTGGTCGGCTTGCAGGCCAGACCCGGGAGCCCAATGGCCAGGGCCCAGGTGTGCAGGGTGTGCACGTGTGCGCACACACACACACACACACACACACAGGTCCCTCCTTGGGGCCGGCACGGCAGGTTGCACCAGGGATGGGACCCAGCAGCCTTGGGAAGGGTGCTCTTTGCCAAAAGACCTTCCGTCCTCCCTTGATGGTTCTGTCTTACACACTGCGCTGTGTCAGGCACTCTGCTGGGCCCGGGGACATCCTTCCCACCCGAGGGCCCTAGGCCTGCAGAGAGGATGATGGACAAAGGAAGGGTGCCTTAGCTGGCACGGGCAGGGTCAATTTCCCACAGGAGGTGACTTCACGAGCAGGTCCAGAGGGCAGAGTCAGGAATCAGCCTGCCTCAGACCCCGCCGAGCGGTGGGCAGGGGCTCTCACCTGGCCTCTAGGTACCTCTGCCTGGCCCAGCTCTGGCCCAGCTCGTCCTTTGCCTTCTCCCCACACCCCACCCCTACCTCCACCCTACCCACAGCCCCACCTCTGGGAACTTTCAGGCAGCTGGCTGGGCAGGACTGAGGCCCACTCACCCGGCGCCACGGACGACACCGCCTCCTGACTGTCCTAAGTGTCCAAAGCCTCAAGGTGGTCAATCCATTGCTGTGATGTGGGCATTTCTTCCTTTTTCGGCTTTGGGTTCCAGACGAGGGGCCCCAGGTCGTAGGTCCCTCCCGCCACTATTCCTGCCTTCCCAAGGTCCCCCCTCAGGGGGCAAGCCTTGGTCATCTACGGGCCCTCCGGGGCGGCTCTGGGCCCGCTGACTAGTCAGCCTCAGGTGGTGGCTCACAGGAAGACACACTCCCTGCCCCTGCTGCCTAGGCCCCTCCCTGCGGGTGTGGAAAATCAGGCGTTTACCCTCCCGGCAGCCAAGGCAACATCGTTTAGATCGTGGGGATCCCCGGCGGTGTAGAATGTGGGGGCTTGGGGGGCTCTCGGCAACTTTTTTATCCTTTATACGAGATAGCGTCATTGTAAGAGTTTCTTTCAAAATAGTAGCCCATGGTATAGTTCCAGCTGTGTGTCCAAGCAGTAAATGCAGCCAACTTCTCTGCATAAGACCTGCAGGGACCCCAGAGGTGACCGGCCCGCCCCCTGTTGGATGCTGCCAGGCCCCACAGGCCGTGGTGTGGGGGAGCCCGAAGGAAAGCTCACACAGCCCGGGCCCTAGTTGTTCTCCCCCTTCAGGGCCTTTCCTGAAGGGGATTGTGTTGGGAAGGAAAGGAGAAAAGAAGGAAGGGCCCCGCTTGGGAAGGGATGCCTTCCCCTCCACCTGCATCTGCCCAGTCCCCGGCCAGGAGTAGAGGCTTCACTTAGGCTGGCCCCTCAGGCTCTTCCCTACTCCTCCTCCTCACCAGAGACCACGGCAGCCAGCTGCTCCAGCCAGACCGCTCGGCCAGGCTCCTGCCAGGCTGCTTCTCTCCAGTTCCGCCCTCGGGCCCTGCCTGCTCACCAGCTCCATCGGAAGGGGGGAGAAGGGAGGGAACTCTTCCTCCCCAGCCTACTCTCCCCGTGAGACTTTGGGGGGGGGGGGGTAGCCCAGGCTCTGGACAACCACCAGATGGCCCCTGGCCCCACTTCTTCCCAAGGGAGCACTAGGAAGCCGTTTGCCGTGCCTGGGGCTGGCTGTCTGTCCAGGCAGCCCCTCTAACCTTTACTAATCCCTTTCCTTCCTCCTCTGTGGTGGCTTCTCCCCTCCCCCGCCACGGTCTCTTACTCCCGATGGACCTTCTCAGGTCTGCCTTGCCAGCGCCGCTAAGCAGGGTGCTTCTTGACCTCCCAGACTGGCAAGACTCACAGCGCCAGAGTGGTCATTGATTTGTTTGTTTCTTCCTTTCTTTTTTTTTTTTGTCTGCAAAGTGGTCATAGTAGCATCAAACTTGAACCTAGCCCAAATGAAAGGCCAGCAACGGCTCTCACGATCGCGAGCCCCTGCCAGCTCTGAGGCTTGTGGCACCAAAGCCTTCTCCGTGTTCCCACACACCGCCGGGCCAGGCACCAGGCAGGAAGCGCCCCTGCAGAACCTGGGCCACGTAGATGTGCGCCTTCCCTGAGCAAAACACACCGGAAGGGCATGACCAGAAATGCTGGCGTAGTGGCCTGTGGGCCTGGGCGTGAGTTTGCTCGTTTTCCCCTCCCTGCCTGGAGGGGCTTGTAAACTAGGTGCCCATGCCCCACCCCCCACAAAAAGCGTGATTTTTTTTTTGTTGTTCCCTTTAACACTTTTTATGAGAGAAAGAGAAGAAAAGCGTAGCATGCAGATAGCTTTATGGCTTTCAAAGGAAGCATTTACTCCATTCACCTCAGGCTAATGGACGTCCCTCCCCAAAAACCACAGCAATAAAGTGCTTGACTGAAAGTATGATTGTTCTTGTTTTCAGGGAATAGAACAATTGAAAAAGGAAGAGAGAAGATGGGCTAAAAAAACAAAATGGATGAACATGAAAGCCGTTTTTGGCCACCCCTTCTCTCTAGGCTGGGCCAGCCCCTTTGCCACGCCAGACCAAGGGAAGGCAGACCCATACCAGTATGTGGTCTGAAGGACCCTGACCAGCATTGCCCCTCAGACACAAACCACATCACAGCACTACCGTCCCATCCGTCCTCATGAATGTTTAAATTGAAAAAGCAAAACAACTATTCTAAAACTTTTTTTTTTTTTTTACATCTCAAGTAAAATGGCTGAGCATTGCAGAGAAAAAAAAAATGTCCCCATGTTTTATTTTTAAAAGATCATCCTTTCTATTTTTTGGTGACCGAAGCTGCTCTTTTTCTCCCCCCCTTTTTTAAAATCACTTCTCTGGCCTCTGGTTTCCTCTCTGCTGTCTGTCTGGCATGACTAACGTGGAGGGTGCTGTCTCCGGGCCAAGCCCACCTCTACTAACTGAGTGAGACTTAACACCGGTACGCGGATGGACCGGCCCGGACGCCCAGTTGGGGATGCGTAGGAGAGGCAGGAAGGCCATGACCTCCCACTGCCCAGGAGGCGGTGGCAGGCAGCCCGATGGGACTTAAAACCTCACCGAAGACACCAAAAGAGGGGCAGGATCAGGGCTGGAGCCCTAAGACGGGCCCTTGACACGGCGGCCTCATCCCCCACGTGGACACGGTTTGCCTCCTCGCACGCCATGGGATTGGGGTGCTTAGAGTGACTTTTGGGGGGAGGGTGGTGGGATCAAAGGGGTTTCATTTGTATTCTGAATCACCAATTATATTCCCGCTGATTATTTGGACGAATGTGAAGGAGAGAAGTTTTTCCAGTTCAAAATGCCTTACACAGTCAAAAGGAGAAAAAAAATCACGCGATTTCAGGTTTCCTTTGTGTGATTACTCTTAGCACCTGCCCTCTCCCCTGTCCTAGCAAGGTGTCAGTTAAGCGGCAATGATGCTGAGTGACAGAGTGACACAGCACAGTCCCCAAGCGCCCAGCCCCGTCGTCAACCACCCCCCTCCCCCGAACCCATTTTGTAAATCACTAAAGTGGGCTCCCTTTCTGATATTTTAGACACATAAATGTACACGTACCCACGTCTTCTCTGTATTTTAACCTGGGAGGCTGTCGTCTTGGCCTGGGGCTGCCCACGATGCGGGGGCGACATTACAGCCCCCAGACTTTGGAAAGCTGGCAGACGGCCACCCCTGCTCCCCGGAATCATCAATCGGCTGGCACCGGGGACTGAGGAGCGTTTCCACCTGGAGGCACTTCCTGTGTGAAACCCCATTTAAAAGAGGAAGGCCTGAAGATAGCGGGGAGATGAGACGGGGACGGGGAGTGCCCGCCGCAAATGCAGAAATCACAGACATCTGAGCGCTGACCATCTGTGAATCCGTACACGTGGATTTGGTTTTTGTTTTTGTTTTTGTTTTTGTTTTTGTTTTTGTTTTTTTTAAGTGATCACCACGAAGCTCCTTTTTTAGCTTGTGCTTGGGGAGGGGCGGGGGTAAAGGTTATTAAGCCCAATCAGGATAGGGAGGAAATTCCTCTAGCCTATGTGATTTTCCATGAACAGTAAGTGGAGCGTGCTGCCTCTCTTCGATTCTGTCCGTGCTTCCACATGGAAACAAAAATGCAATAAAATTTTTCCAAAACCTGTTCTCCTTGAGCCGTGCTCTCTCACCTTGTTCCCTTCCGGGAGAGCCCTGGCGGGGCCTTCATTCCATTGCTCTTAAAGGATCTTTATCTCTGCTGCTCTTGAGCGAGGTTTCGGCCGTGTTGTTTTTAAAGGACGCTAGGCACCCCGCTCTTGACCAAGCCTGCCCCTGGGCCTTGGCTCTGGCTTTCGGCAGCCTGAATCCCTCATATGCTCCTGGGCTACAGAAGTCTTCAAGTCTGCAGACTTTGCTTAGTCCCACGCGTGGGGAAGAGGCGCGTCGGCCGCTGCCCACCCAGCAGAAAGCAGAGTCGGGCCAGGGGAAGTCGCCGAAAACCTCCACGGACAGTGCCAGTGCTTCGGGGAGTTCCTCATCCCCCGTCCCACGTGAGCCGCGACCCTTCCCCAAGCCAGTCAACTCTGCCTTGACTCTCCTATGCACTTGATGTTTGCTAGAAGTCAGGGCTGAGATCTGAAGCGGGTTGGGTTTTTATTTTAAGCAGTTTTAAAAAAAAAATTTTTTTTTTTAATATTTGAGAGAGAGAGAGAGAGGAGCATGAGTAGGGGAGGGGCAGAGTGCGACAGACACGGAATCCGGAGCAGGCTCCAGACTCTGAGCTGTCAGCACAGAGCCTGACGTGGAGCTCGAACCCACGGGCTGGGAGATCGTGACCTGAGCCGAAGTAGGATGCTTAACCGACTGAACCACCCAGGCGCCCCTGAAGTGGTTTTTTTTTAATGCTCTGTTTAAATCTCATTTATAGCATTTGTTTCCTACAGGCTTTTTTCCCTTCCTTCCTTCCTTCCTAACAGTTCCCTGAAGTGTGTGAAGAAGTGTCTCTGACCTGCTCCCTCCCCTCAGGGATCCATCCCGTGGGAGGCATTGCTGCCTTTCTGGTCCTCCCTGCTGGGGGTATATTTTTTAAGTATTTGGTTGCCCTCCTAACACTCCATCTTCAAGGCTTTTTTTTTTTTAAGTGACCCAGGTTGGTTCTTTTCCCCATGGAATTTCTTTTTTTTTTTTTTTTTTTTTTTAATTTTTTTTTCAACGTTTTTTATTTATTTTTGGGACAGACAGAGAGAGACAGAGCATGAACGGGGGAGGGGCAGAGAGAGAGGGAGACACAGAATCGGAAACAGGCTCCAGGCTCCGAGCCATCAGCCCAGAGCCTGACGCGGGGCTCGAACTCACGGACCGCGAGATCGTGACCTGGCTGAAGTCGGACGCTTAACCGACTGCGCCACCCAGGCGCCCCTCCCCATGGAATTTCTAAGGAATGCAGCAGATAGTGCTGAAAATGTATTGATTTTTTTTTTTTTTTTGAGTCCTAAGAATAGAAATTCATCCTTTAAACCTGAGCCTAGTATGCATATCCTCCCCAGAGAAAAAGGCTGCTTTTGACAGCCTTTTCCCGTATGATTCTACCTCTGGGCTTTGACGAGCCCTTGGGCTGAAAGAAGGAACGTTCCCAGGCTCTTCAGCCAGAGAGATATGCTGCTCTCAGCACATAGGAATATCCCAAGACTCCCGGTGGATTTCCTAGTTCACGTTCATGGAGATGGAAGACAGTTTTCCGGGAGTTATTAACTAGGGAACGAACGCGGCTGTCGTTGGGAGCAGAGTGACTGGTCCGCAGCCTGGCGTCCGCACTGGAAGAAGCGATCCCCGCCGAGCTCTCGGCATTCCCAGACGGCTGAGGACACAGGACGTGTCTCCCCACAAAAGCGGCCCAGCTTTTGGCTCTGACGGCGCCGGATGGCACGCACTTGCGAAATGGGTCTGTAGCAGCCGTGGTCTTTCGGAGTGGGGGCCCTGGAGAGTGGCCGGGAACAACCAAGGAAGGTGAGGTGGCCGGCTGGATTGGGTGACTCCCTCCCACCTGTGACCTCAGGTTTGTGCCCATAGCAACCGGACTGACCGTGCAAAAGGCCTGCGTCCGGGCAGATCTCTGCCTACGTGCCCGGGCTGGGTGACCTTGTGCCCACGAAGCGAGCTTGGGCAGCCGTGCGTGTGTCACATCCCCTGCTAGTCACACCGTCTCATCTCTGGAACACTTTATCTTGGAAGAACCAAAAGTCGGGCACCCGGAATCACCCCTTCTTGCTCATTCTGGCTCGGCCGCTGAGAAAGTTACGACCCCCCTTCCTGTTGCAGGGATCTTTCCGATGAGGGAAGTTAAGAAATGTTTATTAACCACCCATGTGACCTGAGCATCCCACAGAAACCCCGGACTTCAGGAGGCCACCTTGGGCTCTCCCAGCCAGGCTAACAGGCTTTTAGCTTCTCCCATCTCACGGCTTGTGGTGCATCGGCCAGACGGGTGAGCCAGCCAGTGGAGCCAGGGGGTCTCAATATAGAGGGCGCCCTTAAATACCAAAGAAATGTGAAGAGACGAAGATTTTGCCAGAATCCCTCTCAAGAATCTTCCTGCTGGCGGTGCCCCGAGGCAGTGCTGGTCTGGTCCCCAGACCAGCAGCATCCGCATCACCTAAGAACTTGTTAGAAATGCCCATGCTGAGGCCCCAGCCCAGATCCTACCCAGTCGGAAACTCTCGGGGCCGGGCCCAGCGATCTGGATTTCACAAGCCCTCCACGCGACTGGGACACACGCTCAAGACTGAGAGTCCACTTGGGGCACGCGGGGGTCACCCCCGAGGTGGTCGGCCCCTGGTGCCTGCCGACGATACGGTCCCATGTGGTGCTGGGTGGGGCGTGCTGACCGGAAGCCCCTCTCCCCTCACGACCCACAGCCTCCCCAACCAATGAATGCTGAGCAGACGGGAAAAGTCTCTCTTGGAAGGGGAGCCAGGCTACTAGTCTGTCCAGCGGCCTTTCCGCACATTTCATCTGTCCGACTGGGTTCTGCTCCAAGGGGTCCATAGGATAGAAGGACTTCACGGTGACACGGAAACAGGCCGCTGGCCAGTGTACTCTCCCCAGCCCCAGACCTCATTGGTGACCAAGAAAGTCATTGGTGACCTGCCCATCGTGAGTACTCTAGCAAATCCGAGTGGCCGCCGGGGGAAGGCACGTGTTCTCCCAGGGATGTGAGGACGCCCCAGATTTCTGCTGCTGTAGTGTAGTCTGGTAACCACGTCCTTCCTGTGTGACTTTGGGCACTTACGCCTCCATCTCTTCTGTAAAACCGGGGAGCTTGTCCAAATCGCAAGGTTGCGGTGAGGATTACGCGAGGGTCGTGAATGTCAGCGTGACGATGGCTTTCGTAGATGTTGGCTCCGTTAGACCTCTGCTGTTTCAAAGCGCGCTCACAACTGTTGGTGATCTGTGAGATGGGTTCATTGGGGTTCGCCGCGGCAGTTTTTAAAAAAATAAACATAAAAATGCATTACAGTTGTAGAATCACGTGTGGTTTCGTGGAACTTTGCGGGGGGCGGCGCCGGGCCGCACAGCAAAGCATCACGTGTTGCGGGTCGCGGTCGAAAGATGTGAACCACAGATGCGGCGAGAGCGATCGGACCGTCTAACGAGGAGGGCGCGAGGCATGGGCAGCAGCGGCTCCGACTTTCTCCATCCGATGATGTGGGGAGCAGGGGGACAATGAGCTTTTGCTCTGTGGGCCTCAGTTGAGTCTTTACTTCCTCAGTTGAGTCTCTGCCTTCCTTGGGAGCCTTAGTCCTGGTACATTCAATGTGGGACCTGGGTGGGTTTGCTTGCAGATGACAGTTCACGTGTCTTCCCGGCCGAGGGGGCCCAAAAGCCCCCAGTCACACGCTCCCTCCTAGACATGCTGGCGTTAGCCGTTGCCCCAGAACCAGGAATCGACCACTCTTGTCCGCTTGAGCCTGAAGTGGGTATTACTGTCGCCTCTGCAGACCTCCAGCTTAAGAACTCTGCCTTCGGGACGCCCCGAAACCCACACAAAACTCAAAATCGAGTCCTACCGGGAAAAAGAAACCCCATTGGCCCCTCCTGAGCCAGACCCTCGGGCCTCACTGTAGGCATCAGATTTGTTTGGAATATTTGCTTCTGTCCAGACTCAGGGCTGACACACCTGGATGTCGGGAACTTTATCTGGTGGACAGGCCGGGCGCTGGGTGGAATTTGTTTTACGAGCTTGGAGAAGAGATTGTGCGGAGTCCGGAGTGTTCGCCTGGGAACACACGGCTGGAACGGAACATAGTAATCCCGCTGGGCTCTCTTGCTTCATTTTCCTCTGTGGCTTTGCTCTGCCTTTGCAGTCAGCACGGGGAGAGTGAGAATTTGTAGTAGGATTGAAAACGCGTTGGGCAGAAGGAAGACGCTGGTTCTCGCCACGGCTCTGACGACCAGGACAAGCTTCGGCCGCCGTAAGGGCCTCTCAGAAACCTCTGGTTTTCCATCTGCCAAGTGTCACTACCAACGCCCACGTCCCCTCAGGGCGGTTGTAAGGATCCACAGTCGCGGCTTGGAGTGAGCCCAGTGTGGATACGGTACATCTGTCATTTCCGGGTGTCCCCTCTGTAGCCTGGCCTGCCTCATGATGATGCCTCAGCTTCCCTGACGTCATGCTTAAAATGCCTCTCTTGACCGGCCGCAAAGGATCGCAAAGTGGCGCGATCATTTGGTGACCCAAAGCAGGTCACCCTCGGTTGGCCATTGCTGCTTGTGCTGAATAAGGAGGCCTGGAGAGGGGCCAGTCCGTGAGCTGCACCACATCAGGTGCTCGTGACCGAAGGGAGGCCCCCTCAAAGGTTGTCAGCTGGGTCCGTGTCCTGAAATAGCTGCTCTGCTCTGATTGTAAAAGCAACACCTGCTCGTCGGTGAAACCTTGGAACGTGTGGAGAGTCCACAGAAAGAAACACAAACCATCTCACATCCCGTCCCCAAAGGTCCCATGATGTCCTGTGCAACTAACTTCTTTGTTCCCTTGTTAACCACGGGGACAGGATTTTCCAGTGCGACGTGAAGCTGTATTAGCCCCATTTTCCACGGCTGACTTAGCCATCGCTGTTGGACGTGTTGGCTGTTTGCAGCTTTTCACGCTGTAACTCAGTACTCGAGACCGTTGCTCACGTCTGTGCGTCTCAGATTTTTTAAACTTCTTCTTGTGAAAGAATTTCAGACTTACAAAAAAACTGGAAGACATAGCCCGAAGAGCTCCCCAGAACCCCTTCCGTCAGTTTTTCCAAATGTAAACATTTCATATAAGCATGATACAAATGCAGGAGGAACCTGGAAACGCATTGATATCATTAACTGATCTATATGCTTTATTCAGATTTCCCCAGGTGCCCCACTGAGACCCTTGTCTGTCCCAGGAGGCCACAGTTCATCCCTTGTCATGCTCTAGTCCAATCCGTGACATTCCTCAGGCTTTGTCTTTCGTGAACTTGACCCCCGTTTTTAATTTTTATTTTATTTTTATTAAGAAAATATTTTTAATATTTATTTTTGAGAGCAAGCGAGCGTGCATGCATGAGAGGGGGACAGAGGCTCCAAAGCGGGCTCCGTGCTGACAGCAGAGAGCTCAATGCAGGGCTCAGACTCACGAACCATGAGATCATGACACGACCTGAGCCAAAGTCAGACAACTGAACCACCCAGGCGCCCCGAACCCTTTTAAAAAAATGTTTATTTATTTGGAGGGGCGGCACAGAGAGAGAGAGAGAGAGAGAGAGAGGAAAGAATCCCAAGCAGCCTCCCGCGGTCAGCACAAAGCTCCATCTCATGAACCATAAGCCGAAATCAAGAGTCAGACCCTTGGCCGACTGAGCCACCCAGGCGCCCTGTGACCCCTTTTTGTCAATTGAGGTGAAATTCACATAACATAAAATCAACCAATTTTGTGTGTGCAATTCAGTGGCATTTAGCACAGACCTACTTCTGTACACAGTCACCACTCTATCTGGTTCCAAAGCATTTCCATCAGACTTCGACCCTTTTGAAGGTTGGAGGTCACGTATTTGGTAGAATAGCCTTCAGTTTGCATTTGTCTGATGTTTTCTTGCAATTAGGTCAAGCTTATGCATTTCGGGCAGGGCCACCGGGGCGAGGTCCCGGGTATGTCTCGTCCTGAGGCCTATGACGTTGACACATCTCAGTGATGTTAACTTCGATTTGGGTAAGGTGACACCCGCAAAACATTCCCTCACTGTAAAGTTACTGGTCCGCCCTTTGTAATTAGCAGCTTACGAGCAGATTCTTTAAACTACAGTCTTTTTCAAAAGCCAAGACACTGAAATCTGTGAGATGGGGTGGGAAGAAAGAGTGCTGGAGGAGAACTGGCCCGCAGGATGGGGCGGAGCTCAGTCTAGGCGTGCCTCAGTTTCTCTTTCCACATAATAGAAGGGATCATTCCGGTTATGTGAGGCTCTTGTGTGGAGAGCAGGAGGAAACCTAGAACGAGGTACTCAGGGATCATTCCGAGGTGGAATGAGGCGTGTGAATGAGCAGGGCCCGTGCCCGGCAAACCCGCAGCACATTCCCTGGGTTTCCGGAAGGGACGGAGAAGGCAGAGGCCCCAGTGCTAATGGTGGGGCTAAAGGCCTTTGTGGAGGGTGCTGTGGCCTGAAGAGCTGGCCTGGCTGTGCCTTTAACTCCTGTGGGCTTTCCCCCTTACCCGACACCCTCTTTCTGTGGCCTGGCAGCTGAGTCGCCGCCGACGCCCAGAGGCAGGTGAGTGGGCAGCTTGGGAGCAGCGGCAGGGCGTGTCTGCGCATGAGTGGGGCCCGACGCCGGCCCGGGCCTCCCCACGGCGGCCCCGCGCGCCCCCGGCTGCCCGCCGCATGTTGGCACTAGCTATGCACACCCCCGCTTCCTCGGCCCCAGCGTCGTGTGTACCTGTGCTCTGCCCTTTCCGCCTGCATCCCTTCTTCGTGCTAAGTCGGCTGCACCTGCTGGGGGGGTGGGGGCGCGGCCCAGAATCCCCAGGGAGGGGTCGTCTCTCTAGGGCTCTCAGGGCAGATGCGACGTCACTCCTTGGCCCTGGGCCCCTGGGCGGCCTGGACTGACTTAAGGAGGCTGGGCGGGCCCCCAGCACCTGTGGGAGGAAAGGACAGAGGCCCGGGGCGGGGTGGGGGACACGGGCCAGCTCCCCAGGAAGGCCCTGCTTGCTGTGCCGCTCTCCACTGCTCTCTGCCTGCACCCCCTCCGTCCCTAGGGCCCCACAGCCCTGACCTGGCCCCGGCAGTCCGTGTCCCTCCGGCCCCCTCGCCCACGCCCTGGGCCTCCGTGCTCTGCCGTGCCGGGGCTGGGGGTGAGCTTGAGGGCGCAAGGCCGCACCACGCTGACCCTCTTTGTCCCGTTGTCCCTCCAGGGCATCGAGCGCCTCAAACGAAAGCACCAGCCCAGGGAGCGCAGGGCCAGCTGGAAGTCGGTAAAGGAGACCTTTGGTGGGGACTTCTCCCCGAACTGGTTCAACCCCTTCTCCCGACCATGCGACCCAGAGCCTCTCAGTGACAGGGACTGGGTGCGGCAGGTGGCCTCGCTGTCCGACATGGACAACACGGAGACGACAGAGGAGCAGTCGGAGGAGAGGAAGGATGAGGACTCTGTGGAGGTGATAGATGAGTGAAGCTGCCGTGGAGGGAGGGCCGGACACTGAGAAGCCGCTGGCGACCCCGGCTGCGGGTGTCATGGCCACGGCGTGTCGTGATGCGCCACCCTGCACCCCTGCACCCCACCGCTCCCTGCGGACCCCTCGCTGTCATCGCCAGCCCCTGTGCCCCCTCCTATCTCCCCAGGCCGGGGGGGGGTGCTGGCTGGAGGTGACGGGGGGACGAGAGACTCTCGGGGTCCATCTAAGAAGAGTCTGCCCAGAGCGGGATTGTCTGTTCTTCCAGAGGGTCCTTTGTGACCGGCACGGCCCGGCCAGCAAAGGACGCTCTAAACTGGGCAGCCCAGGGGCAGGGAGGAACTTGCCTTTGGATTTTCCTGGGATGTCTGTCTCTTCTTGGGAAGGTTGGCGCCCTGGCTCCTGACTTTTGAGAACAAAGGCCATGATGTTGTGACGGGACAGGGCAGGGCTGGCCTCGGGGCCTGGGGTAGACACTGACACCAGGAGAGACCAGCCTCGAAAGTTTGCAGAGGCCCAGCTGCTCCCAGAAAGGCTTCCCTGAGCCTGTCTACACAGAAGAAGGGCAGGGCTGCCACAGCAGCTGGCACGGGCCAGGCTGGGTCTGAGCAGGGCCCCATGCCCCATACTGGGCTGCGCGCACACACGTACGTGCGACACGTGCCCGGGGTTGGAAACACGGGTTCTGACTGTAACTGTGTCGGGACAGTGGCACCAAAACTCAGCTCCCTTTCCATCCCAAAGATGCTAGAATTGTCACGGAGCCGGGCGGCTTGGAGCCATCCTGCCTTGTGGCTACAGGTCTGTCCATTCACAGACAGGGACGGGGGAGAGGACCTATTCAGAGCTGCTGGGGACTCTCTGACCGCCCCTCTGAGAGCTTAATTAACTTTCCCTCTGGAGGGAGTCTAACAACCCAGTTGTGCAGAACTGACCAGAAATCTGGCCCCTGTGTTTTAGGCCAGGTCTCCTAAGATAGGGTCCAACTTGTCTCTCTGAAGGGTGGGTAGTGGCCAGGGCTTGCAGATGGATGGACCGGGAAGACCAGACAGATGCACAGACAGACTCACGAGCACACGTGCACACACACACACCGCACTTTGCCAGGATGAGCCTGGACCCCGGCCACTCCGTGTGAAGCCTGAAGTGTCCATGGCCATCACTGAAGGCCTTGGCAGGGGTCCTGGGGCTCTGAGACCCCATTCCAACAGGTGCCGAAGAGGCGTCTTCCACACAAAGTCCTACCGAAGGGTTCGGGTCTCAGTCTGGTGTTAAGAATGGATTCACCACCCCAACTCCCCTAAGTAAACCTTGGTTCTCTCTGGCCCATCGTCCCAGGGTCAGCGGGCACCAGCATGGGAGGAGGGCTCGGGCACCGAGGCACAGCCTGCCCGTGCCAGGTCTCTGTCCGGGGCTCCAGGCAGAAGAGCAGGAGCCCCTCCACCGCCCCCAGAGGGCCTATAGCCCCAGTTAAGTGGGGAAGAAGGTCAGAGTTTGGAGGCACAGCCCAGGTCGCTTAGGAAAGAAGCTTGTGGGAACCGTAGGAAAGAGGAGGGCCAGGCAGCGGCCTAGTTCTCAGGCAGCAACTGTGAAAGGCAGTGACTCTTGTCACAGAGAGACCCCCTGTCTGCAGTTAATGACCCACCAGGCCCCAAGGCTAACTGCTCAGAGGGGCTGGTGTTCACATAGCCACCTGTCTTAATCTCAGCTCAGAGCCCTTGGAAGATGTCCCGTGAGGGGGGTGATGGCAGGGCTCTCGCAGTGACAGAGCAACCGGAAAGGCCCGGACCTCCCACACCCAGGCTGTAGCCCTATCCTCTTGGTCCACATCAGCTTTAATATTTATTAATGACAACGTCAGGAGCCCTGGTCAGCTCCGAAGGCCGTTACCTCACACTCTGGGCAGGCCACGGCCACTTGCCACTTTGGGAGAGCCGTTCTAAGATCACAAGAGGCCTGCCATTTGCTGTCCTAGCCCGGAAGGCAGGCAGACTGCATACCAAAGACTGCACACTGCGGCATCACCCCTGGAGGGCAGTTAGAATAAGGGAAGAGGGTTCCCCGGTCGCTGCTGGCAGGCCCGTGCTCAGAGGGGTGTTGAAGCGCCTGCTCGGGGCCACTGGCCTGAAAGCAGAGGCACCCGGCAACCCCAAAGCCAGTTCTGTCTCTGGCTGTGGGAGACGTGTCACCTGCGGTCAGACTGGCCTCCCCAACGCGCGAGCTCCTCTCGTGCTGGCCCTCGGCCACGGCAGAGCCCGTTCTGGGGGTGCAGACGCGTCCGACCCTGAGCTCCCCCCACACCACTGACAGGCGGCCTGCCCTCCGCGGCGGCTGTCGACAGCATAACGCTGTGCTTGCCTCAAACTAACGGGATCGTAACTTGTCCACACATGACGAGGACCACGGGGAGGGAGGCTGGGCGCAAGCTTCCACCTCGTGCTCTGGAATAAAAAGCTCTTTGCTCGACCTTGGTGGCTGGAGTCTCCTGTCTTCGGCAGAAGATCCCGGTCAAGATCTCTGGGCAGTGTCCTCCCTCTTAGGGCAGCTCGAGGGCACCTCTAAGGAGGTCCCTTTTCTCCATTCCCAGTGTGGGACACAAGTGAATGTCACACACAGGCACCAAGTAATGCATGGAGAGTTACTACTCAGATCTCTCTGGGTCATCTCCTGGGTGGCATTTCCAGCAGAAGGAAAACTTACCTTTCTTTCTTTTTTTTTTTTTTTTACTATTTTTATTATTTTTTTAATGTTTATTCATTTTTTTTTTTAATTTTTTTTTAACGTTTATTTATTTTTGAGAGAGAGAGAGACAGAGCATGAATGGGGGAGGGGCAGAGAGAGAGAGGGAGACACAGAATCAGAAGCAGGCTCCAGGCTCGGAGCCATCAGCCCAGAGCCCGACGCGGGGCTCGAACTCACGGACCGTGAGATCGTGACCTGAGCTGAAGTCAGACGCTCAACCGACTGAGCCACCCAGGCGCCCCATTGTTTATTCATTTTTGAGAGAGAGACCAGGGGAGGAGCAGAGAGAGAGAGAGAGAGAGACAGGATCCAAAGTGAGTCCCGTACTGGCAGCAGAAAGCCTGATGTGGGGCTCGAACCATGAGATCATGACCTGAGCCAAAGTTGGACGCTCAACCAACTGAGCCACCCAGGCGCCCAGGAAAAGTTACCTTTCATGCATTTATCGAACAACTACTGTATGCCACGGAGGTGGGCATTTGGGGCAAGAGTGCCCAAGGTTGAGGGGTTTTGACTTTAGAAGCCAGGCCACTGCCCCTGAATGTCATGCAGATTACACACTAAAAGACACTCATTCAACACATGACTCAGCCAGAATGTGTCTGCTAGGGTTACAGCCTCTGAGAGAGGGGCGGGGCGTCCTGAATAAGGCTCAATAAAGAAGCCCGACCAGGGAGACCGAGGGGCTCAGTCGATTGAGCATCCCACTCAGCTCAGGTCATGATCTCACAGTTCGTGGGTTCGAGCCAGCGTCATGCTCTGTGCTGAGCCTGCTTGGGATTCTTTCTCTCTCTGCCCCTCCCCTGCTTGCTCTCTCTCTCAAATAAGTATTAAAAAAGAGAAAAAAAGAAAGCCCAACCTCTCAAGAGGCCCTTGGCCCGGGAAATTCAGAGGATCAGATGGCTCCCCAAGGGCCCACGTGATGCCCAGCACAAGATACTTTAAGAAACTTGTTGGCAGAAAGAAGAAAATGACCCAGGGGACCACACAGTCATCTTGAAGCAGAGTTTTAATTAAAAGCATATTGATCATCTGAGCAAGTCTCTGGAGGGCACAACACCAAGGAGCACCTTCGGTGAACGAAGAAGGGCTTTCAGTCCACACGAGGAGGTACCTCCTCCCGGGAAGACGAACCTGCCCCCCACCCCAGAACAGACCCCCGCTCAAGGGAAGGGGGACCTGCTGGCCACGGGGTCTCCCTCCCCTGCGCCTGCCCAAGGCTCCCAAGCTGGGCCGGCCCACGCCCTGCAAGAGCTCGTCTGCAGACCTGGGCGCCTCAGGGTGGGCTCCTGAACGGCCTGCTGGCCATGCTTCCAGACCCACTGGGGCACGGGTGGGCAAGGTGGGAGGCTTCAAGTGGGTGCCCCTTGGGGGGTATCTGCTTTACCCCAAGGTCAGGAAAGGGCACCTTGTTTGTTTGTTTTTTAATGTTTATTTTGTTGAGAGAGAGAGAGAACGAGTTGGGGAAGAGCAGAAGGGGACAGAAGATCCCAAGAGGGCTCTGAGCTGTCAGCACAGAGCCCGATGCGGGGCTCAAACTCGCGAACCTTGAGAACAAGACCTGAGCCAAAATCAAGAGTCAGCCGCTTAACCGACTGAGCCACCCAGGGGCCCCCAAGGGGCACCTTGTTTAAAATGCTCTTCTCCCAGGCTACTCAAAGTTGGAATCCCCTTGACTGACCTGATCTTTCTGCGCCCTGAGGTGGAGGCCCCCAGGGTCCCAAAGGCAGCGTTAGTCCCGGGGAGCAGTGGATGGGGAGGACCCAGGCGTGCTGGAGTAAACGGTACTTGCTGGGCCGAGAGGGGCTGGAGCGTAGAAGATGGAACCGAAGCAGCAGATCCGGCAAATTCACAAGCCGGCCTGGGGCCCCCACCCGTGGCCGTTCCCCCGTGAGGCCTTCCTGCAAAGGGGAGCACGTCCCTTCATTCAGTGCAGATTCCCAGCCTCCACCGCTGGGGGCAAGGGCACCGGTCCAGGACGCTGCCTCTACGCACACCTCCAGCTGATCTGCTTGTGGAAAATACTGCATTTCAGGAGCAGTGGACACCTGTGTACAACTTGGGTCAGTCTCTGGGAGCGGTTGGGGCCTCCACGAGTCTTGGGGGTGGGGAGGGTCTGGAGACTGGGTTTGTGCTGGAAGATTCCTGGCAGAGGGAGGAAAGGGAGGGAGGGGGCGGGCCCCTACCCGACAGGGTCTGCAGCTTCTCTCCTCTCGCTCCGGTGGGTGTCCTCTCTGAGGTTCTTCTCACGTCGTGGGCTGGATCATAGGTGGATTCAGTGCGAGCTGGGGTGGGGACCCCACGCTCTCAGCACAGAAATGCCAGGCGGGGTGAGCAGCGACTGGGGGTGCTGGGAGCCCCACTCCTGGGGCCTCTCCCCTCCTCTCCCTCCTGGTGTCCTGCCGACCTGTGCTCAGGGTCCCGGAGAACACGTGTAAAGCCTAGGGCACCGCCCGCCCACAGGTACCAGCCAGGCGCCTCTGGTAGCTCCCGGACCAATTCCTGGCGAGCATGTCCATCTGACGCACGCGTGAGGGGTGGGCATCAGCGTCCACCCCAGTGGCACAAGGGGTTGCCAGCCCAGCCTGGCACCCCCGCCCAGTGTGGCTCCCCAGAGCATCGCAGAACACATGGAGGGCATGGCCTGTCCGGACGCGCAGGGCGCCCAGGAGGGCCTGTGCACACACTCACCATGTGACCTGGGACAGATGCTCACGTTCTGTGCCTCAGTTTCCTCCTCCGTGAAATGGTGATCGTTAAAATGTTTATACCTATTTGGGCATCTTCTATTTTGGAAATTAACTGGGAGTGGCCCGCATCTCTCCCAAACCCTGATTGCGTCCCGGCTGGACATTCTTCCACTTTATGGAAACCAGAGAAAGGGCAAAGCCACTTGAGTCCCTCTTTTATTATTATTCTTTTATGTTTATTTTTGAGAGTGAGAGAGGCAGAGCATGAGTGGGGGAGGGGCAGAGAGAGAGAGAGAGGGAAACGCAGAATCGGAAGCAGGCTCCAGGCTCTGAGATGTCAGCACAGAGCCCCACGTGGGGCTCGAACCCACGAAGTGTGAGATCATGACCTGAGCCGAAGTCGGATGCTCAACCGAGAAAGCCACCCAGGTGCCCTGAGTTCCTCTTTGAAAAGCACTTACAACAGTGCACGACACATAGTAAGTGCTATATAAATGCAAAAATAAATGAGCAGAGGGCCCTAATGTAGACTTTTGACGTAATCTCTAAAAAAGGCTGTACAGGCAAGTACAGGACTAAAATGACACTTGTCACAAATCTCTGAACCCGTGGCCTGGGTTCGACCACACTCCTCCCCCTTCTGTCCAGAGCATGAAAGTTCTTTGCAAACTCCATCAGGCCTGGTGAAAACCACAGTCACGCTTCCCTCTGTCTCCTGAATATTAAAGACACCAGTTTATGGGGCGTCTGGGTGGCTCAGTCAGTTTAGTGTCCGACTCTTGGTTTCAGCTCAGGTCATGATCTCACAGCTTCGTGGGCTCGAGCCCTGAGTCGGGCTGTGCACTGCCAGCTCGGAGCCTGCTTGGGATTCTCTCTCTCTGCCCTTCCCTCACGCTGCGTCTGTCTCTCAAAATAAAGAAATAAACTTAAAAAAAAATTATGTATATATATAAAGATACCAGTTTGTTAAATTCGGGCTTTTACAATATGCCACAGTTCCTGAAGCCTGTTTTGGAGGTCGTTTGGTTTTAATTTATAAGGAGCCTCAAAAGACAGTGCGGCCTGGGCCTCCAGGGTCCTGTCAGGCAGCGCGGCTGGACGACACGGTCCACCTCTCCTGATTCAGAGGGAACGAGCGCCACCCCACGCCTGGGAGTGGTCAGAAGGGACACAAATACACGGGAGAGAGACGGACAGAGGGTCCGGCTGAAGAGGGACACACACACCATCTTAACTGAGGACCCAGGCACCTCTCTTCTCTGGCTGCAGGTGCCCTCCTGTCCCGCCTAGTGGCCCACCCCACCTGTCCCTGCCCTGTGCCTCCAGGCCCCATGCTGATGACAGAGCAATTCAGGGAAAGGGAGGTGGAAGGTGAGGCTGAGCCCCAGTGATACTCACACTTTCAGAAATCCCAATGGACGATTCTAGTTCCTGCAAAACAAAGCAAATCCCTCTTCCAGGTGTGCTGGGCAGCCTCCTGCCTGTGGAACGCCCCGGTGCCTCGCTTCTAAACAAAATGCAGGAAAAGTGGTGAATGTCACCTCTGAGGTTAGGTTACAAGGAGCCTTCGGCTTCCGCCCTGGGTGCGGCCACCCTCGCTCTCGGCTCTGATGGGCCGATGCCTGGTGGGGGCCTGTCCTGGGGAGAGGCCCACGGGGTGAGAGACCGAGGCCTGCCGCAGCGGCGTACAGGCAGCCTGGGCCGGGGTCCCCTCCCCCCACCCTGAGAGGCCTGCAGGCCGTGAGGGGCCTTGATGGAGTCCTGGTGAGAAGCCACAGGGTTGTGGTTTGAAAGCACTGCCCTCGCAGGTAATTTGTTGCGGAGCAGCGGGAAACTGACACCCTAACTGCTGCATCCAGTTTCCCCCGCCCGCAGTGGGAGCCCTAGTTAGACAGTCGCGACCAGAAGCCCCAGCTGGTGGCCGTGGCTCCACAGCCAACCCAGCAGGCCCGCTCGCAGTCACACATTTCTCACGGTGAAGGAGCAGTAGCGGTAACGGGGCACCTGACAGGGGAAAGTCGTCGGGCCCCCAGCAGAGGATCTCGGAGGTCAGCTGGGGTTCAGAGATTCCCAACCTCGTGACCTCATCTTCTGTCACCTAAACTTGGACGTGACTCTTGCGACACCTGGGCGTTCTGGTTGCTCCTGCTTGGCTCACAGCCTGCAGGGCTGGGCTTGGCGGACGTCCCGAGGGAGCACTGCGCCGGGAGTCAGTAGAACGGACTCAACCACCAACTTGCTGGGCAGCCTTGGGCCACCGGCCCCATCTCTCTGGGCTGGTTTCCTCATCTCTGAAGCAAGCAGAGTGGGCTCAGCCTGCTGCTTCCCAAACCCCAACGCTGGTGAGCGCCACCCAGGAACAGGCCACCAACGGGCCCCGGCCGTGTCAAGCACTGTAGCGGGAACTTGTTATATGCGGCCGAACCTCCTAACAACCCCCCAAAATGAGACGACCGAGCCTCCGGTCGCCAGAATGTGCCAGCGCGGGGGGGTAGGAACAGGCACTTCTTTCCGTGGACACGGAAAGACCCGGCGGTCAGGGCGGGTCAGCAGCCTCTAACTGGGATGAGCCGGCCGGCCGTGGGGAACGGGAGCCCCCACCGTTTACAGAGCACACGCTCACAGCCGCCTGGCAGAGGGAGCACTTCAGACTCACCCAGCGATGGACACTCGTCGGCCGGCCACCCACATGCAAGAACAACCACGTGGCTAGAGTCCCCGCGGGCCCCTGGAGAGCGTTCTCAGTGTGGCCGGGGCTCCCCGGAGTCTAGAGGCCTGCGAGTCTTTGCACAATAATCCCAAGAGCTGCCTCTTTCTGGTCATCCCCTCAAGGGTACAGTGATGTGGCTCAGAGTCCACACTGCCATTGGCTTTAAGAAACTGCCACTGCACATGGGGACAGTATCAAAGAAGAACACCCGTTATGTGAAAAGGCTGTGGAAATATTCCTGCCTTTTTCATCTCCGTATCTGAGTGAGGTCAGATTTTCTTCATAGATTTCAACCAGAAAAAAAAAATGCATCTCAAGGACTGAATGCAGGGGGCGCCCGGGTGGCTCAGTCGGTTAAACATCCGACTCTTGGTTTCAGCTCAGGGCATGCGTGACCCCACAGTTCGTGAGTTCGAGCCCTGAGTTGTGCTCTGTGCTGACGGTGCGGAGCCTGCTTGGGATTCTCTGTCTCCCTCTCTCTCTGCCCCTCACCCACTCTCTGTCTCCCTCTCTCTCAAAAATAAACATTTTAAAAAACACAACTGAATGCAAAAGCAATTGGGAAAATCCAGCTGAATTCTACTAAGCCAGATATTAACAAGATTTACAGAAATGTAAAACAATGCTACTCTCTTCTCTACATTTTAGGCTTCCGAAAAAATAAAGCTGTTTGTCATAAAAATACGTTATTTATATAATGGGCGGAGAATTTATTATTCTTCTCTCAGAAGAAAATAAATATTTTTTTAAACTTCTCAGTTTACGGAGCACCTGGGTGGCTCAGTCGGTTGAGCATCCAACTTCGGCTCAGGTCATGATCTCACAGCTTGTGAGTTCGAGCCCCGCGTCGGGCTCTGTGCTGACAGCCCGGAGCCTGGAGCCTTCTTCGGATTCTGTGTCTCCCTCTCTCTCTGCCCCTTCCTCCCTCGCATTCTGTCTCCATCTCTCTCAAAAGTAAATAAACATTAAAAATAATTTACCTGCTCAATTTACATTTCGGAAATGGTAAAAATTTGCAAGTAGAAACGTCATAACCACAAGCTGACTGGGGTCTTCGATAATTTGTAAGTGTGTAAAGGGGACATGAAACCAAGCTGCCTGAGTACCGCTGCTCTGGGCAAACGGAGTTTCGTGAACCGAGTGGACTTTGGTGACCAGCCCTCCTGTCTGCCCAGGACTGAGGGTTTCCTGGGACACAACACGCTTAGTCCTAAAACCAGGAATGTCCGGGGGGAACTGGAATAATTTGCTCACCCAAACTGAAGCCCAGCCAGAAGCAGGGGGGGACCTTCTGTGTAAACACCATTGGCAGCTGGGGAAGCTGAGGCTGGGAGAGGCGGGGCCACTGGGAGAGGCTGGGTTCTAAGCTCAGGTCAGACCTGAAAACCTGCCTTCAAGGGGCACCTGGGTGGCTCAGTCGGTTAAGCATCCAGCTCTTGATCTCAGCTCAGGTCTTGATCCTGAGTCCTGAGTTCAAGCCCCGAGTTGGGCTCTGTGCTGGGCACGGAGCCTACTTAACCTGCACTCAGAATAGACATCGGCAAATGTGTATTTCTTGACAGTTTTGACGGGTTGACCAGGAATAGCACTGTCGCGACCGGAACAACACTATTGTGTGGTTCAGATGCCAGTTTGGGGGATAAAACCTAAAACCTGCCGAACAATTGGTGAACGGTACAAGGCAGCATCAGTGAGGCACCAGCCCAATGCCCACCCCCAAGGCTCCTCACCTGCCTTCTGGTTCCTGGGGCCCCAAGATCTGCAGCCTTTCCCACCCCCCCCAGCTGCCTCTCCAGCTGCCTCCCCTTCCGGGGAGGCCTCAAGGCCTCCTCTGCCCCGAATTCCCAGGTTTAATTTTCTGCTCAATGTGGATGACTCTCCTGTGCCCCCTGCTCTCCGTGCCCTCCCTGATCCCCCTGAGGGAACCGGGCCTCCGTCTTGTGAAACACTTTGTCGGGGCCTCTGCCACACGTGTCGTGTCACGTGTCCCCATCTGCTTTGCTGCTGCCTGCTTAGCCCTTGCCGGGCTCTGCCTCAGATGGAAGGGCTCACTTGCCGTGGGCGACCTGGGGCAAGCGGCTTCACCTGTTTGTCCCACTGGGAAGAGGCAGGGGCCACTGCCAACTCTGCCAGCTATCGGAGATCCTGGGGTGTTTTAGAATGATTTTTTTTTTAATGTTTTATTATTTTTGAGAGAGCGCAAGCAGGGGAGGGGCAGAGAGAAAGGGGGACAGAGGATCCGAAGCAGGCTCTGTGCTGAGAGCGGCGAGCCCAACGCAAGGGCTTGAACTCACGAGCCCTGAGATCATGACCTGAGCCGAAGTCGGTCACTTAACTGACTGAGCCACCCAGGCGCCCCTTGAATCCTTTTATTTAGGAATCAAAGAGATTCCAGACAGGATGGAAAGTGATCAATACCCACTGTAAAAACTAAGTCTCTCCCACCCCAGACCCTCAGGCCCTCTCTCCAGAGGCCACCAGTATAAAGTATCTTTCCAGTTTCCTCTGCCATAGACATTGACTGCCATAAGCGGGAGCTTTCTCAACATCCCATCCTGTACGAGCTCTCTTTTCCTTCCCCCGCTAAAACATACCTTGGAGTTGATTTCTTAACCATCCAAGTAGATGTCATTCTCTTCAGCGGCCACTACTGCCTCTGGGTGGGCCTTGAAGTTGTTCCAGACCTCATACGTCACTTCCTGGCACACGTCTTTGCACTTGCGGGTGACAACATCTGTGACATAAATCTTCCAAAGTCAACTGCTGGGTCACAGGATACATACACCTGGAATTTCAGTACATGCTGAAAGAGCCTTCCAGAGGCTGTGCCAGTGGCTCCCATAAAAAGATGGGAAGATGCCTTTAAAAACCAACCAACCAACCAACCAAACCCTGGCCACTCCCAAACTTTTCATTGTGGCCAGTCTGATAGATAGATGGATGGATGGATGGATAGATAGATAGATAGATAGATAGATAAGCAATCTCAATGTTGTTTCAATTTTATTCCATTACCACCGCCCGCCCCACCCCCCCCCCATCACAAGTAAGACTGAGTATCTTTTCATAGAATACTCTCGGCTACCTAATACTGTGCCCTTATCTTTTGGAGTGTGGGTCACGTTCCTATAGATCCACAGGAGCTCTTTTTAGACTTTAGAATATTCATTACCTTCTGACTCTGAGTTTTGCTACACACCCATTTTTTTTTTTTTTTTTTAACTTTTATGGAGTCGGTTTATCTTCCCCTTTGTTTCTGGGTTTCCTGTTTCCTTGGAAACATCTTCGCGCCAAGATTACTTTTCACACACGCCTTCATTTTCCTCTCCTTTACAGTTTCATCTTTGACCCTTCTGGAATTTATGGCGGAATAAGGCATGAGGTAGGAACCCTGCTTTATTTTTCTCTAAATAGTAACCAGGTGTCTCAATGTCGTGAACGGCACGATCTCTTTTAGGAACATCTAACCATGCCTACCACCATTACCCAGGTCCCTGGAATGATGTGACCTTCGAGAGGCGTTGGAAAAACAAATGCAGTGCTGCTCCTGTGAGCCCACAGAGGCATTGCACGCCAGACCACTGCAAGGTGGGTGGTGAGGTTACTGGACTAAGCCCTACGGAAAGGGAGCCTCACACAGCACAAACCCCCTCCCACCCCCACCCCAACGCTGGAGACCAGTCCTTTACAGGATAGATGTTTTGCAAGTATTGTCAGCCTCTGGCATGCCTTTCTCTTTTCTCCTCACGGTGGTCTTATTTTGCGTTTCCCTATTACCAGTGAGATTGACACGTTGTGTCTGTTTATGAGCTGTTCAATCTTCGTCTTCTATGAATTATCAATTCATACGCCTTGCCCAGTTTTCTCTTGAGGTGTCCTGTCTTTTTCTTAATGACTTAAAGTTTGGGGAACTTTGAGAAAAGAACTTCTACGAGCCCCTTCCAACCACGTCCAGCCACCTACCTGGCTCTCTGCCCACGGACGGCCGTTCCTGACCTCTGCAGTGAGATGTCCGCATTCCTTGCTAAGCCAACCCTCACTTGTGCATCGGACCCCAGCTCACCAGCTCCAGCTTGGGCTCAGTGCTCTTTTTTTTTTTTTTAATTTTAGGTTTATTTATTTTGAGAGAGAGAGAGAGAAAGAGGGAGGGAGAGACAGTGTGAGTGGGGGAGGGGCAGAGAGAGAGAGAGACAGGGAGAATCCCAAGCAGGCTCCATGGTTAGTGCAGAGCCCAATGTGCAGCTCAAACTCACGAACCATGAGATCATGACCCCAGCTAAAATCAAGAGCTGGATGCTTAACCAAATGAGCCACCCAGGTGCCCCTAGGCTCACTGTTCTTTAAACAGTTTCCCCTCCTGGGGCGCCTGGGTGGCTCAGTCGGATGGGCATCTGACCTTGGCTCAGGTCATGAGCTCACCGTCTGTGGGTTCGAGCCCCACATCGAGCTCTGTGCTGACAGCTTGGAGCCCGGAGCCTGCTTCGGATTCTGTGTCTCCCTCTCGCTCTGCCCCTCCCCGACTCAAGCTCTGTCTCTGTCTCTCTCCACAATAAATAAATACTAAAAAAAATTTTTTTAAACAGCTCCCTCCCTGCACCTTCAGTCTTCTCACTGATAGATCACTGCCATTAGCCTACCTAAATATGCTATTTCTCCTCTCACAACCAAAAATAAAACCAAACAACCCTCCCTCTCTTGTCCCCATCTTCCCTGCCATCTACTGCCCCTTTGTGGAAAAACTTGTTGAAAGAGCCTTCACCACTAGCTGTCTCTAATTCCTCCTCCTACCATTCCCTCTTTTCTCTGTTTTGCCCTGTTTTTTCAATTGTGGACAGATACACATCAACGTAACATTTGCCAGTTTTAAGTTACAATTCAGTGGCATTAAGTACATCCACAATGTTGTGCAACAATCACTACCATCCGTCTCCATAACTTTTTTGAACAGAAGCTCTGTCCCCATTAAACACTAACTCCCACCCTCCCTCCTCCCAGTCCTTGAGCAGCCCCCAGTGTACTTCCTGCCTCTATGAATTTGCCTGTTCTGGATGCCTCACATAAGTGGGATCATACAATATTTGTCATTTTGCGTTTGGCTTATTTAACTTAGCAAAATGTTTCCAAGGTTCATCTTCGCTTTAGCCCCTGTGTTACATCTTCATTCCTTTTTTTTTTTTTCTTTTTAATGTTTTTATTTATTTTTGAGAGAGACAGAGCATGAGCAGGGGAGGGGCGGGGGGGGGGAGACACAGAATCGGAAGCAGGCTCCAGGCTCTGAGCTGTCAGCACAGAGCCCGAGGTAGGGCTTGAACCCACGAACCGCGAGATCGTGACCTGAGCAGAAGTCGGACGCTTAACCGACGGAGCCACCCAGGCGCCCCGATCTTTGTTCGTTTTTAAGGCTGAATGACCTGTTGTATGTATACACCATATTTCGTTTGTCCATCCTTCTGCTGCTGGGACATTTGAATTGTTTCCACCTTCTGATGACTGTTAGTGTTGCTATGAACATTGGTATACAAGCAGCTGTTTGAGTCTCTGCTTTCAGTGCTTTGGGGTATCTCCCTAGACCTGGAATTGCTGGACTCACACAATTGTTCAGCTTTTTGGGGAACTGCCAATATGGTGGCTGTTACCAGATCGCATTCCCGCCAGCAACGCACAAGGGCTCCAATTTCTCCACTGTCACCGATGCTTGTCATTTTCGGTTTTGCTCGTTTCATTTTTGGTTTTGTGGTAGCCGTCCTAATGGGCACGAGGTGGCATCTCACTGTGGTTTAGATTTGCGGTTCCCTAGTGGCTCATGATGCTGAGCGTCTTCCACGGGCCTCTTGGCCATTTGTAGATCTCCTTTGGAGAGACGCCTGTTCAAGTCCTTCGCCTGGTGACAAGGAAGGGTCCACACGTTCACTCTTTTGCACGCAGAGATCCAGTTTTCCCGGCACCGGTTGTGGAAAAGGCTGCCTTTTCCCATTGAATGGTCTTGACATTTCAATGTCAAGTCTTCTCAAATGGCTTATTTCTGGGTTCTCTATTCTGTACCCTTGGTTCCTGTCCGTATGCCAGTTACTATACCGTTTTCATTATGCAGCGTTGCTGTAAGTTGTGGAATCAGGGATGTGTAAGTCCTCCAACCCTGCTGTCCTTTCTCAAGACTGTTTGGGCTACCTGGGGGTCCCTTGAGGGTTGATACGAATTTTAGGATGGGCTTTCCTCTTCCTGCAAAACACCAAGCATGGAAGCAGGGCTGGACACGGTGGACTCGAGAACTGTTGAGATGAGAATATTTGGGGCAACTCAAACACGGTAGGTGCAGGGGGACTAAGGAGGCACCGAGAGAGAACTGGAGAGCTGGGCTAATGCCAGATCCCACTCAGTAGGAGCCACAAAACAATGTTAGGAAGCACATCTGTCCCCCGTGCAATGAGCAATAGAGGAGGGCAGTGAGGGTGCTATGCGGGCGGGAAGGAGGGGACAGCCTCGTTCCCCGCCCCCGCCCCCGCCCCCCACCAAGTCCCTCTCCACTGCAGGGAATGTCTGAAGAAGACGTGGAGGTGGTCAGCCTCAGGAGAGCTGAAGGGGGCGCTGGGACACCAGGGGAGCCCCCCAGAGAACTCGAGCAGGTGAGCATCGCACGTGAAGCTATGCACAAGACAAGGTGAGGCAGCACACAGGCCGCGCTGAACTAGGAATTACACACTGTGTAAGAAACAAACAAGTCACGGGGATCTGGGAAAGAAAACCAAAGGACAGACGGGGCCTAAAGGGGAAATGGGGGTGTGGGAGCAGCAGCTGGGCCAGTTTCCTTTCCTAACAAGTAAAATAACAGTAGGTCCCCAGAGGAAGGTCAGGTGTTCCTCCTTGTGTACCAAGAAAATGGACAGACCCTCCCGAACGTGAAGGGCACCAGCCTGGGTGACATCAGGAAGGAACCGTGTGCTCCAGCTCACAGACAGTAGAGCGCATGGGCCCCAGGCCCGGGATGGGCGGGAGGCGGGGGCAGCTCTTAACTCCGTTCCAAGAACTGCAGCTCACCTAGGCTGCTCCCTCGCACTCCAAAAAATTAGGAAAGGAGGGGCGGGGGAAAGGCAGGAAAGAATAAAGATTTCACACCTGCTCCTTTTGACTGA
Organism: Panthera leo; assembly: GCF_018350215.1. Classification (NCBI taxonomy): domain Eukaryota; kingdom Metazoa; phylum Chordata; class Mammalia; order Carnivora; family Felidae; genus Panthera; species Panthera leo. The sequence goes on along the minus strand of NC_056680.1, from coordinate 14,679,406 downwards.
CAAAAACAAGTGTTTATTAATCCAGTTTTCCTTCCCTTGCCGTACTGCAGAAGGGCCACACAGGTGTCCTGATACATCGGCGTGAAGCCGTCAGAAAGCTCCACCAGCAACGGATTCCAATGCGACGCGACAGGACTACGATTACAGCGTGGTCTCAAGTCCATACACCAAGCAGACCAACCCCGGGGTCTCCAGCATCTGCCAAGGGGCACTGGGTGGGCCCAGGAGCGTGAGAATCAAAAGCACTGTGCGGGTGTCATCAGGGCTCCGGGCAGAACACAACTGTGGATGTCCTTCCTGATCCAGAAGCTCCGGCTGGCCACACTCCAGGCTGCCAGGGCAGAGGCCTGCTTCCCTTGGGGGCGCCTTCCTCTGGCTGACGCTCAGATGGCTGCACGCCCAGATCACCCTGGGAAGTGGTCCCCGCACGCCAGCCCGTTCCTCGGGCCGCCACGTTCTCTCTCCAGCCGGTCCGTCCAGTCAACCGATGTCACTGTTGCTTGTGTGGAGGGGCCTTCCCGCTTGGTGGCAGCTTCCTGTGGATCAGGCTGAGTCCACACAGGATGAGGAACACACCTCCCCACCACAAGACCTCCTGGCACTCTCCATACAACACAAAGCCCAGGAAGGCCTGTGGGACAGAGACCGCTGTGAGGCCAAGTAGACACGTGCCCGCAGGACTTGACCACGGCGGGCAGGCACAACCTCACTCCCCCCGTGCCTGACTTCCCTCCTGGGGCAGGAGGAAAGGTCTGGAGCTGGAGGTCTGGAGCCTGAAACCCAGCTGTCACCTTCCGCAAGGCACTATCCATTTCTGGCTCGCCCGGAGAGGTGGGGGGAGTGTACCTTCCTTGCAGCATTGGCCCCGAGCAAAGTGCGCAAGAAAGATTCGCAGAGGCCAGCAGCGAAGGCCCAGCACACAGCCGGTGCCTGGTGTTTGCTGATCCAAACAGGCCTGCCACGTCCTCCCTCCCTCGACGGCAGGACTGACTGGGCTCAGCCCCACCTGGTTGACATCAGGCTGTCGGAGGAAAGAGTGTCCACCCTCCACGTCTCACGCTCAAGTTTACAGACCCCTAGGAGACAGCTTGCACAGAGGTTACAGAGACATCAGCATGAGGGCTGCAGCCTGAAGGGGCAGCAGGCAGGTGGGCTTTTTTTTTTTTTTTTTTTTTTTACACTTGGCCTTCACTCCCAGCTAACACTTGAGGATTCTACCAAGTTCGAGATCAGAGGAGCAGCCACCAGGGCTCAAGCCACAGCCCAATCTCTGCTTCAGCTCTTGTCTTTCCTCCTATCTGGGAGGGTGGGTTCCCCAACTCACCCAGGACCCTCCCAGAACCCAGGTTTGGGACAGGGGTACTGACTGTACCCGCAGGCTACTCACCGAGCTGAGGATGTTTGAAAAAGTCACCGTGACAGATGCAATGGCCGAAGACATGGAGAAACTGAGGCCCCGGCTAAAGAACGTCCACATGAGAGAATTGGTGGTGGCCATCACGATAATGCCTAAGATGCAGAAGACCATGTTCACCTGCGGGAGAGAGTGTCACTGCAGCCTCGCTCGGCCAAGGCAGACCCGCAGCCTTCCTCCCAGCACACCCAGGGCCCTGATGGGCAGCAGCTGGGCCCCTACTGAGATTCCCACCAGAGCCTGGGTGGGCCGTTCCTGAGCTTTCCTGCACAAGACTTCACTTAACGCTGTGCTCAGCACACCCGTTTTATAGCTGAAATAAACCCCGAGGAGACTTCTTCAGCCATCTTGCCGGCCATGTGTCCTTGGGAAGAGTGAACTGCTAAGCCACCCCATCCCATGCAGGCTACAGGACACTCAGGCCAGTCCCGCTGGGCATCCTCGAGCTTTTTTTTCACTCTGTGCCAGGCCCTGTGCCAAGCGTTTCAAGTGCATTCTCATTTATTCCTTACCTTTACTTTACAGATAAAGAACCTAAGGCATTACATACCCTGCCTACAGAGCCAAAGGCTGGTGGTAGTCACCAGGATTCAAACTCAGGCAGTGTGGCTCCATGCTCTTAATCAGGACACAGCCCTGCTGTGGGAAGGGAAGCCACCACCGACTTGACTACTGATCCCAGACATCACTGGGAGAATCCGCGGCCTTTTTTTCTTTTGCTTTTCCTTTTTTTTTTTTTTAAAGGTGAGAGTCTGGAGGAGAGGATCTTAAATTAAGCCTCCTACACAAAGAATATGTAAGACACCCTTGCTTGATTTTGAGTTAGAAACCTTCCTGCAAACAGAGCTGCTTCCTCTGGGGTGGCCATCCAAATATCACGCTCTTATTTCTAAAACAGTTTTCCAGCTGCTGAAAAAAAGTGTCTTAAGGAAAGGGTGTCTTTGTATAATTTTCACAAAAGCACTCTTTGTGCCAGTGGCAGTCTGCTTATATAGTCACTAAGGCCTGGTGCACAACTAAAAAGACTAGAAAACCTCATGGTTCAGAGTCACTCGTCCAACTTTGGATCACTTCAAGAATTACACCCAACAGAACACTAACTTCAAGCATAGTGGTTCCCACTGGATTGGCCCTAAACAGGCTTACCGGCCCCCTGATCCCCCCCCCCCCCCCAAGAATCAGTCTGTAGGCTGTCCAGGTAAGGACCTAACCCTGGGTTGCAGATGCGATGAAATCCCTCCAGCAGCAGAGGAGAGCCTGTGACTTGGGATGGGAGGGGCAGAGATACACTTCAGCAGGCGTGGGGAGGCAGTTTAGGAGTTCTCGGCATCAGGGATGGGAATGTCCAAAATGTTTCTCTGTCCTCCCATGTCTAGGTGTCCCAAACTCCCAATTTTCCGGGCAGCAGGGTATATACTGGTCAAAACACCCGTTAATTACGGAGTAAAGACGGGCAACAGGCTTCTCACCTTGAGTTACGAGGAGAGAAACGTCCAGGCCTAAGGGGCTTAAAATGAGAGGTAGAGAGTGGATGCAGGAAAGCGAACTAAGCCAGTCGGAGGGCAGAGTTTAGGTCCCTGGTAGGGAAGAGGCTCAGGTCTCTTACCGCCTACACGGGACGAGGATTTGAGGGGATTTAGAATAGAAGGATGCTCCCCCGCCCCAGCTGACTGCAGCGCTCGGCAGCTGACCTGGCGAACAGACCCCGCCCCCCCAGCGCCCCCCATCCGCCCGGACCCACCCGCCCGCCTGCCGCAGCGGCGCCCCGGGCTCGACCTCGCTGCCGAAGGCCAGCTTGGCGGAGGCGGCGGCCAGCGCCCCGAACGCGCCGGCGCACAGGCAGTTGAACACGCCCCAGAAGCGGCGCCGCATCGCGCCGGCCTGGAGGTGCGGGGGGAACTCCGCGGGGGCGTCGGGGTAGGAGGCTGGGCACACGGCGCCGCCTGGGGACTGTGGCCTCTCGACCATGGTGCCCGCTGCCACCTCTCCCGGCTCCTGGGGCACCAGCCACCGGCAGGACCGAGCGCGCGCCGCCATTGGGCGGTGGCCTCACGTGACGCGACGCTCACGTGAGCAGGGCAGCCAACTAGGACGCGGGGAGGGCCTCAGAGGGGCAGGGCAGGGGCGGGGTCGGGGACGGGGCGGGGCGGAGACTAGGGAGCCTGGGTGGGGTGGAGGCCAGCCAGCCTCCGGCGTGGAGTTTAGGTTAACCCGGGAGCTGTCCGCGCCTGGCGTCTGAAGCGCCGGCGGTACTGTGTGGTTGCTGTTATAGAATTAACTATCCATGACCCGGAAGTTTCAGTCCTTGCCAGAGTGTTGCCCAGCTTCGGCTTTCCCTGGGAATTTGTTAAAAATGCCCAATCCAGGCCCCGCCCAACTGCCATTGAATCAGAATCTGCATTTCAACAGGAGCCCCAGGAGATTGACCTGCACCTTCCAGATTGAGGCGCAAAGTGGAAAGACTCCTCAGCAGAGGGCGCTAGAGATCTCCACGACTCAGGAAGAAGGCGAGCTCGGGTTAGGGTTTTCTGACAAATCAAAAGGCGCCGATGGATTTTGAATATAGAGTAAATCATCCATATTCACTCCAGTCAGATAACCAGGATTAACATTACTTCTAATTTCCTATGCACTTAAATGTTTAAATATTATTAGAGTACTTTCTATGCATAGTTTTATATATAGCACATGTTAAAAATAGTTTATGTAATCTGTATGAGCCTTTTTTATTTAGTATGATTTCACACTAAACTGTTCAGTAGTATTTTTTTTCCATTCAGAAAGTTTTTCATGAAGTCCTTCCTTGCCCCCCTCTCTCACAGGGGGGTTTGTTTTGTGGCTCAAATTAAGGCAAAGATAAACCTGATAACTGCTATTTATAGGCTGAATTGTGTCCCCCTCCCCACCCCAAAAAGATACGTTTAAGTCTTAATCCTCCACACCTGTGAATGTGACCTTTCCTGGAAATGGAATCCATTGCAGATGTAAACAAATTAAGAAGTCATTAGCATGAGCCCTAATTTCACTGGTGTCCTTATAAGAGACAGAGTCACAGGGAGAACACCATGTGATAAGGGAGGCAGATTGGAGTGATGCATCTACCAGCCAAGGAATGTCAGGGGCTGCTGTCAATACCACGAGCTAAGAGAAAGGCATGGAACAGATGCTCCCTCAGAGAGAACGGCCTTGCCACACCTTGATTTTGGGACTTTTAGCCTCCAGAAATTATGAATCTATTTGTTTTCAGCCCCCCCCCCCCTTTTTGTGGTAATTTGTTCTAGCAGCCCCCAGACATTCCTATAGGTGAGTGAGTTGAGACCCAAGCCTCTTTAGTACCAGCTTCAATATTCCAACCCTTCTCCACCTTCAGGGCGTTCTCAGTTTCTACTCTCTACCTTACGCAGAATTTTATTATTCAGATTTTATTTTTAAGTAATCTCTTCACCCAGCGTGGGGCTTGAACTCACAGCCCCAAGGCCAAGAGTTGCATCCTCCATCAGCCGAGCCCGCCAAGTGCCCCCTGCATGAATTTTAATTCCTTTTCTGTTTCTGGCTCTCAAGGATTTACTATTACTCCTTGAGAATTCAACTAGGCACTAATTTTTTTTTAACGTTTTTATTTATTTTTGAGACAGAGAGAGACAGAGCATGAGCAGGGGAGGGGCAAAGAGAGAGACAGACACAGAATCCGAAGCAGGCTCCAGGCTCTGAGTTGTCAGCACAGAGCCCGACACGGGGCTCGAACCCACGGACTGTGAGATCATGACCTGAGCTGAAGTCGGACGCTTAACCACCCAGGCGCCCCTACACATTTATTTTTTTAATTGTTTTTCCTTGGCTTTATTGAGGTATCATCTACAAACCATAAAATGAAACCATTTTGAATATAGTTTAATTTTTAGTAAACTTACAGAGCTATGCAATCATCACAACAAACCAAATCATTTCCCCCCTATCAAAAAGTTTCCTCCTGCCCATACGGTCACCCGCTCCCATCCCCAGCCAACAGCAACCGTGGGTTTGCCTTCTATCTCTATAATGTTGCCTTTTCTGGACCTTTCCCATAAATGGAATCATATAGTATACGATCTTTTGGGTTTGTCTTCACTTTTTGAGGTTCTTTATGTTGTGGCATTTGTCAGTTTGCCTCTTTTTTATTGCTGAGTATCGTGTTCTATGTAACAAATGCTCAGTATCATTAGTCATTAGGAGAACGTTTACATGATGAGCCACTGCACCCCACCGGGATGGCTACAGTAAGAAACCTGACCAGAACAAGGGCTGAAGACATGGAGAAACTGAACGCCTTGCTGGTGGGAACATAGATGGTGCAATCAAATAGCACATCTGGAAAAGTAAACTGGCGTCTTAAAAAGCTAAACACAAACTTAGCGGCAATTCCACTCCTAGGTGTCTACTCAACAAATAGGAAACATAAGTCACCACCCAGACTTCTATACAAATATTTATAGCCACATTATTCAGGGTAGCCCCAAACTGCCAACGGCTCAGATGTTCATCAAATGGTGAGTAAATACAATGTGGCCTATCCTTTCAATGAGATATTCACAACAAAAAGGAATGAAGTGCTAACACACAGAAGTTCCTGGGGGACAGCAGGCTTTGTTTGCTGTGTTCACTGACAACCAGTGCCAGGCGGAAGACGGACGCTCATTAAGTACAAGTTGAACGAACAAGCCTCTAATTCAGCTTTCCTAAGTGAACAATGTAAATCACTTTACGAAACTGTGTTTAAGGGATTTTATTACATTTTGAAAACTGGCCATATTTACAGTCATAAAAAAAATGCTCATGAGAATAAAGTAGGAATACAAAATAACCTATATTAAACAAGTTTGCCTTTCATACATGCTACGCGAACATGAACCTCATGGCAAGTCCTGAAACCACCACATATTGTTAGAGCTTCTGCTACAGGCCTCTGAGGAGAGTATCATAGCACCTAAGGAAGAAATGACCTGGCCAACACCCACCGCAAACCTTAGCTACACGTTTTTATTTTAAAAAGGCAAAAGGTTTTCCCAGTATTTACAGTCGATTTAAAGCTCTGAAATGGTGTGGTAACTTCTAAGCCCACTGCCACAGGGTGTGTGTGGATGCAGAACTTGAATGTCAGCCCTGCTGCCCCACACGCAGGAATCATGCTCCTTAATTCGGCTCTGTTAAATGCACAAGTGTAGGTCTTACTTTTGCAAGAAGAAAGAAAGCCTCCCAAGAGGTGATGCCTACGTAGTTGACCAAGATTCTTACGATTCATTTCTTTTCTTTTCTTTTAAAAATACATTTTCAGCACGCAACTTTTCAGTCTCCTAGGGAACACATTTTTTAAAAAAGGAAAAGAAAAAAATTCAGGCTCTAAGGCTTACAGGAAGATATTCTTTGCATTCATTAAGTTTATATGTCAAATTAAGATGACAATTTTCAATTCATAAACTACTAAATGTTAAACAAGAAGCTGATGTGTAAGAGTATGATAACGGATTGAATGATGCTTGGAAATGACAATGAATGATTTTTCCTTTTTTTTAATTCTAAGTTCCCCCCCAAAAAACAGTTAAGTGATTCAATGATTAAACTTTAATTACACACTCAATCTAAAACCTGACTGAGTTTCTTTAGAATAATTTCCAGAGCTTACCTCGGCGAGCCTGACATTCTCCTTCTTCAGCCGCACCACGTACTGAATCTTCTGATGGAGGTTCTGGTGACCTACCAACTTTCCATTTTCCTCAGCAAGACTCTCCACCTGCTTCCTTAACATTTCCATCTCCTGCAGGCAGATCAATCCAGGGAGGGGAAAATGAACTGCTCTTAATTTTTCTCTTACAACAACATTATTTCATGCCTTCCAAGAGCACAGGGCGTTAGAGGGCCCGGGTTCCCGGCTTTCTGACCAGACATCTCCACGTGTGCTAGAGTAGCTCTGAACCACAGGACGCGTGGTCCTACACGTGTCCTAACTATATGCAAAAAACCAACACACAAATGCACCTGGAATATTCTCTCCTTTTCTTCATACAACTCTTCCAGCTTTGATCTCAGTTGTTCCTTTTCTTGGAATGCTTTGGATTCCAAAGTTCTGGTCCGGTCAACTTCCTCAGCCATTCTAAGGCAGTCCATTTCTTTGTTCTGAAGGGCACTCTGGACTTCCTCTAGGCTGTAGCAACAAATATCACTTTGTGGTATTCCAAAGGAACATAATTACAACAGTATTCAAATTAGACATTTTTCACCCAAGCCCAGAATTTTGATTTGAAAGCATCATAAATTATTCAGCCCTCCCCTACTGACAGCCTAGGGAGATAGCGAGGGCTGCAGATAGGCTTTGTTGTCGTTACTTTACCAAAGACTTTCATTTTGGAAAACTCCTCAAACTATTTCTTAAATAATGAAAATTTAAAAGGTAAACTTTTGGATTCAGCCCATCTGGAGCAAATGTAATTTAAGTATTATGACGGTCTGCATCGTTTATTCAAGGCTCCGTATATTAATCATTTTTTTTAATGTTTATGCATTTTTGAGAGAGCACGAGCAGCGAAGGGGCAGAGAGACAGGGAGACACAGAATCTGAGCTGTCAGCACAGAGCCCAACACAGGGCTCGAACTCACAAACTGGAGATCACGACCGAGCTGAAGTCGGATGCTTAACTGACTGAGCCACCTAGGCGCCCCTATCTTAATCATTTCTGATTCCAAAAACTGGTTCTCAGACCATGGGACCTTAGTCATTTCTTCAAGGATGTGCTATTTAGAATTTATACACTTTTGAAAAGGAACATGAGGAACAAAGTTATCATGGAGTTCTATAGAATTTCACTGTTTTAATAAAATTGTGTGAATCCTAGAGGCTTCCCAAAAGAAACAAAGACTTCTTATTGTATTTTTATGCATCTGGAATAGAAGGAGTATTTAATGACATACTACTCAGGATTTAATATACCACTTAAGGCCAACTAATTTCAGGAGCAGTGTTTTCAGACTACACTCCGTGAAACCTCAGAAGAATAGCAGGGGGCGGAGGGCACGGACCTTCCCCCAGTTCACTTGGAGCTGTTCTCCATTTGTCTTGTGTATTTTGCTCCAGTTTGATGAAAAGGTTCGGAGGCATGGCAGACCCTGCTGCTTACCCAAGGGCCATTCCCTTACTTCCTTGCTTATAAGAACTCACTTTAGGGCGCCTGGGTGGCTCAGTCGGTTAAGCGGCCGACTTCGGCTCAGGTCATGGTCTCACGGTCCGTGAGTTTGAGCCCCACGTCGGGCTCTGTTGCTGACAGCTCGGAGCCTGGAGCCTGTTTCAGATTCTGTGTCTCCCTCTCTGACCCTCCCCCATTCACGCTCTGTCTCTCTCTGTCTCAAAAATAAATAAACATTAAAAAAAAAAAAAGAACTCACTTTATGTGGGGAAAAAGGAAAAAAAAAAAAAGGAGAAGCACACCCAGTTCCCAAGGGTTGGTAAAAAAAAGTAACTGGTCTAAACTAAGCATGGATCTCTCCACCCCACTGCCAGGTACTGGTTTCCTCAGCTTGCTGGAAGTGTTAATTCTGTCCACGAAGCACAGGCTGATTCTTGGGAGCTACTAGGAGCTTTTCCCCCGACAAAAGAAAGGCCTTTTGAACCCACCTCACCATAAGCCGGGATCCTCTTGTTTATGACATCTGGGGCTACGGCAGCCATCTCGTGGCAAAGAGGCCACAAGCAAGGGTGCCAAAAGCAAAAGAATGGTAAGGGTATGGGTCCCTGATGGCATTATTGAGTCAATGCACCTCCACACTGCTTGTGGTACGAAATTAAACATCTCGTGCCTACACCACCGTTAGCTGGGAATTGGTTTCCTTATAGCTTTTTAAAGGAGCCTCACATACACAAATAGATAATAACAGTATGGTAAAAATCACTGCTGTGGGTTGGAACCGATAAAACTGGGTGTGCCATTTTCTAGTGCATGCTTCTCTCGCACACAGTATCTTCTAGAGACAATGTATCACTCGAGACTCTTGGTCACTAGATTATGAAATAAATCACGTGCCAACTTACACAGCTTTTATTCTTTTTGCTAGAAGGTCTAAAATGGACATTATTTCTAAAATAGCCACAATTCTACACACTATACAGCTGGATTCTCATAGATCCTGTAAGTGATCAGTATTTCTATCCTAGCTCTACAACAGTCTGGGAGCCAGTCCCTGAACCGTATGTATGATCCAAGTATGAAACGAGCTCTGTTCCACATCTACACTCTTTGATGCTATGAAACAGATGACTGGGTAACAAATCTTTCACAAGATAGGTAGTTTTTGTCAGCTGATCACTAAAAAGAATTTTTGATGACAGATTATGTAATATTTGATGTACTAACTTGGAGCTCAAATAATTAATTGTATGACAGGATTCTAACAAAATGTCTTCTGTTGTCATTTACTTACTATGTGAATAAGATTTATCAGCACATGTAGTTGTAAAAACAGAAAGTAGGAATAGAATTGATACTGAATAAGGTCTCATTCCAGAATTAAGTATAACAGAAAAATGAGCTAATTGAAGCAAGAGCACTAAAATGAAATGCACTGGGATATGCATTTCCAGTGAAATTTTACCAGGTATACTAATTATTTATAAAAACTTATAATAAATTTAGGACACTGTGAGTAATAATTGTAATGAATACTCAATCCGGAAAAAACACTAGAGCCATATGAATAAAAAACACTTACAAATTATTTCCCACTTATATAAATATTTTTGTTGCCAAGGGTACAAAAAATTTTCTAAACAATATGTTAAATTAGGATATAATTCTGTGTAGGTACGGAACGGAAACTCAGTCTGAAAGGAAAAGGAACAATGTACAATTTTAAGTTGGGGGGGCGGGGATTTATTCCCGTGTTGCTAAATGGATAGAAAGTAGCAAGTCAGTTGGATACTTTTAAAAGAACACCACCAGAGCTTTAATTCTACGGCCAGTTCAAGGTGAGACTTTCGATAGGACAATGGCTGGAACAAAAATGGAGACATGTCAGAAGTGGGATTCGAGCCCACACCTCCGTGTGGAGACCAGAAGCGCTGACCAGGAGAAGCAGGAGCTTGAGGCTGGTGCCTTAGACCACTTGGCCATCCTGATGCCAAGATCTTTATTCCTAAATGGCACTATTTTCAGTATGAGGGAACTTCCATCCTTTCAATGAAAAATTTCAATGATTTCAATGAAATCAACTCAAAAATGTGCAAGAGGGTATATGGTGTTCCAAAAATCTCTTAAGAGGTATATATAACCAGTGAAGATGTTTGAGGACCTCTGTTCCACATGAATATCTATTCAGGGTACACTACCTTTCTAATGTTTTACCATTTTATTTAACACCAACCAGTATACTTATTTTGAACTTGACAGAAAATACAGTATATCTTGTTCATCAAAAAAATGAAGCAATTTATGGGGCCCCTGGGTGGCTCAGTCGGTTGAGCGTCCGACTCAGCTCAGGTCATGATCTTGTAGTTTGTGAGTTCAAGCCCCACATCAGGCTCACTGCTGTCAGCCTGTCAGCGCAGAGTCCGCTTTGGATCCTCTGTCCCCCTCTCTCTGCCCCTCCCTCGCTTGCACTCTCCCCCCACAAAATAAATAAATAAGAAAAAAAAAAAAAGAATGAGGTGGTTTATAAGATTACATAAATATGAAAACTGTATAAATAAACTAAAAATCCTGTTTACAGAACACATGTAAAGAGACCCAAAGTCAAGACAAGAAGAAATCAGGAGTATTGATCTGTGGGTCTCAGGGGGCCTCAAGGTTTTATTTTTTAATTAAAAAAAAAAATATTTTTAATGTTTATTCATTTTCGAGAGCGAGCAAGCGAGAGAGAGTAGGGGAGGGGCAGAGAGAGAGGGAGACACAGAATCGGAAACAGGCTCCAGGCTCTGAGCTGTCAGCACAGAGCCCAACGTGGGGCTCAAACCCACGAACCACGAGATCATGACCTGAAGTCGGACATTTATTTATTTAAAAAAAAAATTTTTTTTTTAATGTTTATTTATTTTTGAGACAGAGAGAGCATGAACAGGGGAGGGTCAGAGAGGGAGACACAGAATCGGAAGCAGGCTCCAGGCTCTGAGCCATCAGCCCAGAGCCCGACGCGGGGCTCGAACTCACGGACCGCGAGATCGTGACCTGAGCTGAAGTCGGACGCCCAACCGACTGAGCCACCCAGGCGCCCCGACATTTACTTAAGAATTTGTTTGGAATGGCTTCACGTGAGGAGCCCCATGAGCAAGTGGTGTTTAGGAAAACACCTGCTGTGTCGTGTCCACATACTACAGAAGGCAAGCAGTCACCTACCTTGTGGATACAGGAAGTATTTCCTCCCTGAGAGAAGAAAGAGAAGACCAACAAGAACTTCAATTATGAAAGAGTGCACTTACTCTGCTTTCATTTTCAGCATCTCTTCAAGTAATTTATTCTGTAATAAGATAAAAAAAAAGATGGCTTAAGTTTTTACTGTTGCTAAGAAAAGACTGAAAGTAAGCAGTTCATCTCCCTCACGATAATGAAATTAAACCAACATCTTTTTCTAATATCCCAACTGCGCACCCATAAAGGGAGTACATGTCTCTAAGACTTCATGAACTGTGCCCTGGGAGGCCTCACAAAGATGCCCCAAACTTCCTTCTATTCTAAATGCAAAACCGTGTGCAGACAACCGAGCAGCAGGCTAACTGTGGAAACACATGAAGACAAATTCGCTCTCGATTATCAGTGAGGTCTAAAAACTGATGGTAAGTATCAATCTTAACAGTGGGAATACAGAAAAAACAAGTTTCAAAAGTAAAAATGGTTTCTAAAAAACATATAACCACAAATGCTAAGTATAAAAGCATTTCTTGGACAAGAAAAACAACTATTATGTAAAAAAAAAAAAAAATTGTACCTTAGCAAGTCTTTCTTTGATCATTTCTTCTTGTTCATTCTTCAGTTGTTGATGACCTGGATTATTCTGTTGGCTGCATAGATGAGAAAGGGAGGAAGGGGACACACTGTTAAGCATATTCGAGTAGCAATTTCATATCTATTGTATGCAGCAATGCCAAATTCTGCAACGAAAAGCTAACTCTGGTGATTGGGCCAAGTTAGCACAGTTCACAAATGTGACTGATATATGGGGATGAAATAAGGCACCTCCCATGAATTCAGGATGCCCCTCATAAAAAATGAGGTGCACAGAGCTAGGGAATCTAATCAAGGCTTGGCTGAAAGTCAAATAGAAATTTAGCCAAGAATGGTATCTTATGAAGCTCAAATGTGAGCAAAAGGGGCTGAGAGATGGGTGGTCCAGAAGTCTGGTGATCAGCTGGGAGGGGGCATCTCTGGGTATGGGGAGGGTACCTTGGGCCGGCCTGGCACATTGGAGCCCCAACACTCCACTTGCTTGGATTTCATGGTCAGCTGGCAATTTTCTGATGACACTCTGGCATCCCATGTATGCTGACACCAGGAAGGGGATTCCCTGAGCACCAGACATAAATCTCTTGACGGAAAAGGAATGCTCCTCTATATAAAGAAAATTACATTCTGGACGATGTATCAGTATCATGTGAATTTGATTAATGTGAGTTCATTCCCTGTAAGCTTGACCAGGGCAGGATCCTAAATTGAGTGTCTGTGGGCAGCTCCTAGACCAGGGGGACATCCCCCAAGGAGAAGCTGCCTGAATGCCACAGGCTCCTCTAGAAATATTTCTCACTGATGAGGAAAAGATCGTTTCTTGAAAGAAAGCAGAAGCTCCAGTAGTTTCTTTCATTTAATGAATCTGGCAGCCTAGACAGAAATGGTAATGAGACCTCAGTGAGGAAAACGCCCGGAATCATTAGGGAAGTGTTTTCTATGCTCTACTCTAAAAGTGGGTAAACTTTTTCCCGTCCAGGGCCAGACAAAATGTTCTAGGCTTTGGGAGCTGTGAGGTCTCTGACACAACTATTCCACGTGGCTGCTGTAAATGCAAAAGGAGCCACAGCAGTATTGAAATGAAACAGCGTGACTATGATCCAATAAAACTGTCTTTACCAAACACGCTGTGGGCTGGATCCGACCCCAGAGTCAGTTTTCTCCCATTCTAATCTTTCAGGAAGGAGGTTATGTATGGCCCCTCATAAGGGACATGTGGCTATGAAATAAAGTGTTTTTTTTTTAATTTTTTTTAACATTTATTTATTTGAGAGAGAGAGACAGAGCATGAGCATGTGAGGGGCAGAAATAGGAGGAGACACGGAATCTGAAGCAGGTTCCAGGCTCTGAGCTGTTAGCACAGAGCCCGACGTGGGGCTCGAACTCACAAACTGCGAGATCGTGACCTGAGCCGAAGTTGGACGCTTAACCGACTGAGCCACCCAGGCGCCCCGAAATAAAGTCTTTTTTACCTGTGATTTTATAAATGGGCTAGGAACATTCTATCTTCCATGCTCAAACTAGCTCTTGATAAAAGACAATGTACCAAGTACAATGTTCTTCTTTATTGGGGGCGGGGGGAGGGGTTGGTGGGGAGCATGTGGCCAGGCTGCGGACTACCTGCATTGGAATCACCTGGAAAGGGAAGTGAAATCCCCAGGAGGGGCGCTACTAAAATGAGCATGTCCGATGCTCACTGAAACCTGAAGCATTTAGGAAAGGACTGTCAGCACATCCACCACTACCGTCTTCCAGTATCTGTTGTCTTCGTTAGGTTTCGGACAGAGCATCTCAGGCCCACTTCCGGGCAGGGAAGGGGAACTGCAGGAGGGGAGAGTGTCTGCCCAAGACCTGCTGGCAGCAGCAGGAACAGCAGGCACCCCTAATCTGGGAAGCTGAATTCAGTAAGGGCCTTCATCCCAAATGGAGACCTCTCTCTGCTTCACTTCCACTTGCTATACGATTTTCCTGGTCACCCTCATCTCTAAGCCCTCACTCAGAAAAGTTCACAGAAGGGCAGGATCATAATTCCGCCTTGTATACCTAATATCTGCCATTTATTGACTGACTCCCTTCTGCCAACCACTGTAACCAGCACTTTATACATGTTATTTTTGGTGTTTAAAACACCTTGTGAGAGAGCTATCATTTTCCTCATTTTATGGCTAAGGAAACTAAGTCACTAGAAGTCAAAAACTGTGCCCAAAGTCACAGGACTTTCAAGTGTCAGCGATAGGACAAAGCCTAGCTGCCTGGGACATACTGCCCTGTCACTAGCAAATACAACTAGAAAGCGCCTTGGCTAAAGGCAAACCACCTGCACAGAGATACCCAAACCCAAGGGAATGCTCCTCAGTAAAGCTCCTTCCTGCGCAGGAGCATTCCCTGGACCATGAGTCACGAAGCCAAAGAAACTGGTAGGAAATCCTCCCTTTTTCTGCTGGCCCTCTTGAACCTTCTCTGTTGCTTCCGCACCCCAACCCCCTTTTCTTAAAATAGAAGTAGACAGTTTGGTTCAAATTTTTCACAGGTTTCAAATTCATTTCAATAGCTCTACAACAATGCGAAGGTTAACAGAGTAGGTGATACCATGAAGGCCTATTCTCCCACTCAAAAAAGGGACCCCCTCATCAGACCTGACTCCAAAGCAACTGACAGGGCACCCCCTGGACTGGGGGTGAACGCTGCGCATGCCGTGAAACCAATTTCAACCGCTTTTACCCAACTGTACACGGGCAGGCCAAGATTTAGCCCACAGAGTTCTGGTGGCTCTTTCTCACCTCTTGTGTTTTTCCCTTTCAAGATCATCCAGCTGACTTTGCAGCAGCCAGTTCCTTTCTCTTAGCTGCTCAGCTTCCAGGCGGAGGTTTTCCATTTCACACAACTGCTCCTAAGAAGACAGCAAATCATGTCTTTTTAGAAGACACATTGTAGTAGGTGTTATTTTGCTCCCCAAGCCCACAAATGAGACACATATTCATCTTTTTAGCCCCTTCCTATGCACGGAACACTGCACTGGGTGTCGCTGGATAACAAGTAGACCACGACAAGCTTTTGGGGATTTTCACACCCACAGGGTGTTAAACATAGTCTCTTATCAATAGCACACAATTCATTAAAATGCCTTTATGAAAAATGACGGCCAAAAGTCCATACTTTGATAAACGTTCTATTTGATTCTATTTAATAAATTCTAATTAAAAACAAAACTGATAGAGGGAATAGAGCCAGTAATACTGTAAAAATGTTGTATAGTGACAGGTGGTAACTACACTTGCGGTGAGCACAGCATAATGGATGGAACAATGCTGTACACAGTGTGCAACTGATGTGCCACAGCCATCGCTCAAAATCCTCAAGTGAGCTCTAATTTGAAAATCATGGGCATAACCATCCAGAAGAAATAAATGCTTGTCTGCAAGGGGTGTCCTTTTCCATTTACTTCTTGTCCATTGTCTGATTTCTTTTAAGCTGACCCAATTTCCTCTGAGTACTAAAATCATGCCAATCTGGGTAACAGCCACATTCCTCGGCAGATTGAGAGCTGCGCTAATTAAAAAGGCAAGGAGTGATCCCCTCCACGAGGAACAAAGCTTGAGAGACTATCTTTGTATACTTCACATCACTTGGTTACAGGAAGCTAATTCTGTTCCTGAACAAAACCTCGCTCCAGAGCCAAGGCTCACAGCCTAAATGCGATCTTCTGTGAAGCATCCTATCTACTCCACCCACACCCGTCCACACCTCCACACCACACACCTCCCTCTCCTCGATACTCCTCGAAACACACTCTCCCTGTGCAGAATCACCATAACCCCAAGTCCCTGAGTAAAAAAAAGTAAAACAGAAGTTTAAAGGAATGGCAAACAAGAGAAGATTATTAACTACCTGAGACAAAAGCGAATCTCTAGAATATACAGAGAATGCCTACAAATTGTTAAGGGAAAGTCCAATGATAGCAAGACGGGCGAAGGATAGAGGTCAGAGAAACAAAACGTGCTCCATCTTACTCTTTTTTCTTTTTAAGTTTTTTTTTTAATGTTTATTTATTTTTGAGACAGAGAGAGACAGAGCATGAACAGGGGAGGGTCAGAGAGAGAGAGAGAGAGAGAGACGCAGAGTCCAAAGCAGGCTCCAGGCTCCCAGCTGTGAGCACAGAGCCCGACGCGGGGCTTGAACTCACGGACTGTGAGATCACGACCTGCGCTGAAGTCGGACGCTCAACCAACTGAGCCACCCAGGTGCCCCTCCATCTTATTCTTAATGAGAAAAATACAAATTTACAACTGTAGCAAGACAGCGTATTTAGCTATGAACCTGGCAAGGATGTAAGTCAGGCGGCACCGTGATCAGAGTAGCTGGCACAGCCTGTGTTTGACAGCATCGTAGAAACAGGGAGATGACGGCTGCAGACTTGGTTATATGGAAACGTGGCTACCGTGAGAGCCTCCAGGGACGGTCAGCCAGGTAGTCTGCAGTCGGCGGGGAGAGGAAGGCTTTTCTGCCTGCCCTTTATTTAGTTCTGTGCCTGTTGAATTTTGTACCCTCAGTAACCCTGAAAGATACTGTTTCTTTTGTTGATTCTGGATACTGTTTATTTGAAAAGACTTTTTTTGAAAAAGAGGATCCAGTTACCTTCATTCTGAGGATTTCAGCGTTTTTGACTTCTCGGTCTTCGTTCAGCTTTGTGACAAGGTGTTGCAAAGAAACCTTAGACGCTCTTCCGTCTTCTATCTCTTGTTCTTGGGTTTCTAGGAGTTTTGCCAAGTGTGTTTGAAAGTGAGGTGGTGTTCTAGGGCTCTAAAATAAAATTAAATTCCATCCAAACACCTGATTAAGTGATGTTTTATAAAGATTTCATTTCAAATGAAAACACTTAGCTATTCAGCCTGTCATTCTAATTCCTGTGCAAGCGAAACAAATAAAACACCAGTACCTTTTTATCAAGTAAAGAGCAGAAAAGGTACTGGTGAAAATCTCTTTCTATAAAAACACAAAGCTACAGTCCTAGTAATGCCCACACTTGCGATCCCTCACGAAACCGTTCCATGTCCCCAGAGCACAGGTACCTGGGGATGCTCGGCCGCAGAATCCATTACGTGTTCGAGCTGTCTCATTTTGAAGTTATATTCATTCTTTTTCTGTTCTACTTCCTCTTTCTTCTGGTTTAGCTGAGAAAATCGAACAGATGAAGGTGGCAAGTTAGAGCTGGGCACATGGTCCGGCCAGAACAGACAAATTTCCCAAGGTGTGAGGATACAGACTTTTCACATGATTTTCTCAGGCTTTCATTAAATACTGCTTGATAAAGCAGTAAGGTGTTAAAACCAAGCCAAACCACAGCAATGCTCACAGTCCGTAGCTGTCGACCCTGCGGCTGCCGTTCACATCCGTAAACGCTGGTTGCTGCTACAACCCTCCCCTCTCCCTCTCTCCCACAGACTTATTTACACTTTTTTTAAAAAACATTTTTAATGTTTACTTATTTTGAGAGGAAAAGACAGCATGAGCGGAGGAAGGGCAGAGACAGAGGGAGAGGGAGAATCTGAAGCAGGCTCCACACTCAGCACGGAATCCGATGCGGAGCTCAATCTAACACTCGTGAGATCACGACCTGAACCAAGATCAAGAGTCGGACGCTTAACTGACAGAGCCACCTGGGTGCTCCTAAAAACAACTTTTTAAAGCTTCGCTGGTAATCAAAGGGTCGTTTGAGGAAAATAAAATGTAAAACAGCAGCCAAAAGGAGGATACAAGTCAGCCATAACCTTGCCCCAGAGGTTAGAACTTGCTGGCGCGTGTCAGGGGGCCGAGGGTGGGCAGAGAGGCAGCCGAGCAAGTCGGAACACACGTGAGCAACCAAGTTGTTCAGAGCCCACGGCACAGCCTGACCACCTAAGTGCCCTGTTGGCCCACCTTGCTGTATACAGAGAGAATGAGCCGCGGCACTGGACCTCACCTCGTGCTGAAGTTCTTGGATCAGGGCCTCCTTCTTGGCCATCTCCTCCTGGGCAGACTGCAGCAGCTCTGAGTGCTTCTTCGAGGCCTCGGTGAGCTTGTTCAGTTGCTCGGTGGCATGAGCCAGGTCCTCGCAGAGCATATCCCTCTGTCGGGATGATCCCCGCAAAGAAAGATTGCTTTCATAATTGTATACTCCACTAAGGATTTGCAAATCACTAGTATGGGCAAATTGCAAAAGGTTAAAAAGTCTTAAATAAGAACTTTAACTTTTTTTTTTGCTTATGTGCTAATCCAGTCCAAAGCAAACAAGCAGTTAATATTATTTATTTATTTATTTATTTATTTATTTATTTATTTATTTATTTATTTTTAACATTTACTCATTTTTTGAGAGACAAAGAGAGACAGTACAAGAGGGAGAAGGACAGAGAGAAAGGGAGACACAGAATCCGAAGCAGGCTCCAGGCTCTGAGCTGTCAACACAGAGCCCGACGTGGGGCTCGAACCCATGAGCAGTGAGACATGACCTGAGCCAAAGTCAGACGCTTACCTGACTGAGCCACCCAGTCACCCCATTTAAGAACAGGTCTAAAGAGAAACATTACAGGAAATTCCTACAGGTATCCCAATTGGGGTTCCAGTGCATTCCACCCCTTTTGCTTAATACTGAACATTTCCTCTGACCCCCAGGATCTCAAAGCTGATCGATCACTCTTTCCGTATGAGGACTCCAGAAACAGGTCCCTAGCTTACCTGCTGTCTGACCAATTGACTCTAGTCTTTTACACATTAGAAGGTAAATAGCTATAAAGATGGGTACCCCTCACCCAGCTGGGGAGGGGCTGGGCAGTCACCAGGTAGTGATACATTGTCATAGGCCATCAGAGTTTCAGAGGAGTAGCTTGATGGAAAGTGGCAGAGAGAATTAGAAGTCCTGTGGGTTGCATACATAATTCCTGGGTACACAGCATGTAATCCCTATCAAGTTAGAGCAGAATCTGCTTACTCTAACTTTCCAAATGTGCATGTATATATGTACGTATACATATTTATATCACTATAAATATGTTAACATGTATAATACTGCATATAACAGGTATATGTGATATATATTAATATGTGTATCACCTAAAAAAATGTACGTACATATATAAATGATAGGATATAAAAGTATGTGGAAAATGTTGGTAATACGTCAGGCATACATGCACACACACACACATACTTGATGTATCACAAACACTTTTCCACATGTTCATTCTTTTATCACATCATTTTTCATTGGGCGGGCTTGAGTTCATCTTAAGTATGCACCACAATTTAGCCCATCACTGAATACTTTGGCTGATTTGAATTTTTCACTATCATATGCATTATATTCTCATACCTAGATTCTTTCTTTTTTAAAAATTATTTTTTAACATTTATGTATATTTGAGAGAGAGAGAGTGTGAGCGCGGGAGGAGCAGAGAGAGAGGGAGACACAGAATCCGAAGCAGGTTCCAGGCTCCGAGCTGTCAGCACAGAGCCTGGCATGGGGCTCGAACTCATGAACCGTGAGATCGTGACCTGAGCAGAAGCCAGATGCTTAACCAACTGAGCCACCCAGGCGCCTCCCTACTAGATTATTTCTTTAGGCTAATTTCTAAAAAGTGCAAACTCGAAGCATATGCAAAAAAATTAAGGCTGTGTATTACTAGACCACCTCCCCAAAGGCTGAACTTAAACTTCATCACAAGTGTCAGTAATCACCCTTCTCTGCATATCTTAATATTTACTAGCTGTAAGATCAAAAGGTAGCTTTGTGCTTAATTTCGCACTTCTTTTAGCAAGGTTTCTAGCCACTATCTTCTTCCTGGGGGAGCTGCTCATGCACCTTCCTGTATCCATTCACCACCAGGGTGTGTCTGTCCTTTCTTGAGTATTCTGACCTAAAAGCTCTTCTATGGATTAAGGCAAGGACCCCTTTGTCATCAGTTGTAAATACGTTAGCTGAGGAAGCCAGGTGATTAGTAAAAGGAGGAACGTGAAGTGACTGTGGGATGATCCCCCTCGAATCTAAGATACTTCAATATGCACTGTCACACGTTTTTTAAGAGAAGAACAAGAAAGACACAGGAGACAAAGGGAGTAAGGAAGAGCCTGGAGGTGAATTGTACTGAGCTCCCATCATTAGCCACTCCCACTCAAACAGCCAGGCTTCCCTCCACACTTGGGCAACAGGCAGTGTGGAACTGAAGATTTAGTCCCCATTTTATACTTGTACAAGACCTTAGGGTGTGACTTTTGTGTGCTACTTTCCACTTTCTTTTTTTTTTTTAATGTTTATTTATTTATTTTGAGAGGAGTGGGGGGACGGACAGAGAGAGAGAAGGAGAGAGAGAATCTGAAGCAGGCTCTGCACTGTTAGCGTGGAGCCCAACGTGGGGCTCAATCTCACAAACTGTGAGATCATGACCTGAGCCAAGATCAAGAGTCAGATGCTTAACTGACTGAGCCACCCAGGCACCCCTAAATTTCTTTTTTTTTTTTTTAATTGAAGTACAGTTGACACTGTGTACAAACTTTCCAACTCACCTCCTAAAAATACTGCCAGCTCCCACGGACTGAGCAACTCACAAGCTGCCAGTCAGTTCCCAAGCCCTTTCCATGTGTCACCTCATTTCACCTCCTCTTAGGCACTAGGCGGCAGTGTTATCTCTGCTCCAGAGACGTGACGAATGAGGCAGAGACAAGTGTAACTTTCAAAGCGTCACACAGCCAGGACTCAGACTCCAAAGCAGCCAGCTCCGCAGCCTGTGCCCTAACAGCTTTTTACTCTTGTCTTGTGCTGCTGAGGCCTGGACTGTCCTTGTCTATTTTCATCTCCTTGCACTGCAGGTGTGTTAGCTTCAGGTCCTTTCTGGCATACAGGAGGCTAGAAATACAGACTCCTGGGTAAATCTGCCTTGGAGATCTATCCCCACAGGTTCTAAAGCTCAAAACTAGCGCATACACCGTGTGTTTCACCAACTTTCCCCAGGCCGCTATTTCTCCATCTCAGACGTACAAAGAACCGTCTTCGGTCACTGTGGCTAGAGCCCTCGGCACCCACTCTGCTTGCTGTTGCCACGGCACACGTCCTGCGGACCCCGCAACTGCCTGCTGAACTTCTAAAGCACTGCTCAGTTCTAGCTTGCCAATATTCCCACCACCACTTCTGGGCTCTGGCCTTTTCGCCTTTGGCCTGGGCTTGAAGTCTATGCAGCCGACACTCTTGGAGACGCTCCGTGACACAGACTCCATCAGTCTCCACCTCAGCTCTCCCCCCCACAGCCGGACAGGCCCCACCAACACCCACAGCCCCCTCCCTAGCGAAGCCTTGTACAAATACTATCTCCTTTGGGAAGTGCTCTGCAATTTTGGCACAGTCACTCCCCTCCTCCCTTTCCTGTGCTCCCAGATCCTTTGTTAGATCAAGATACGTTTAACTCTTAAAGTAGATAGCAGATTTTGACGTAAGTAACAGTGTTTTTCAGTCATTCTTCCAGGCAAGAACAAATGGTAGGTGGGTTCAATAAATATTTGTCGTTTCTTTCATGGATAGCATAGTTTAGCAAGAAAGCTTTACTTCTAAAGCAACCACGGAGTAGTATATATGGTGGGTTACCATTTGTGTGAGAAAAAGAAAATTAAATGTATATGGGATTTGCCTAAAATGTCTCTGGAAGTAGGGCATCTGGGTGGCTCAGTTGGTTAAGCGGCCAACTTCGGCTCAGGTCATGATCTCATGATTCACGGGTTCGAGCCCCACATCGGGTTCTCTGCTGTGAGCGCAGAGCCTGCTTCAGATCCCCTGTCCCCCTACCTCTCCCTCCCCCATTCACACTCGCTATCTCAAAAATAAACATTTATTAAAAAAAAAAAAAAAATCTCTGGAAGGATACATGACAGAATATCTACTGCTTTATGTAATTTGAATTTTGAGCCATGTGACAATACTGCTTGCTTGCTTGTTTATTTACTTACTTATTGAGAGAGAGAGCGAGAGAGAGAGAGAGCGAGCTTGCGCACGTGGAGGGGAGGGGCAGAGAAAGAGGGAGAGAGAATCTTAAGCAGGCTCCATGCCCAACCCAGAGCCTGACTCGCAGAGCCTGACTCGGGGCTCAATCTCACCACCCTGGGATCATGACCTGAGCCAAGATGGAGAGTTGGCCGCTCTACTGACTGAGCCGCCCAGGCGTCCCAGTACTGCTTCATTTAAAAATAGACACATTTACACCAACAACGAAAAATTAAAACCCACTTTAGCTAAAACCTACCTCAGCTGGTTAACCTGTTAACCTGATCTTTCTTTGCTCCCTGCTGCTACCACTCCACCAAGTAAACGCAGTGACCACTCTGCTCCCCTTTGGGAAGAGGGTCAGTTACAGGAACTTACCAGGTGTTAGCACAAATGAATGCATGTCAACTGGATAAAGTATAACAATTTTAGTGTTATCTATTACTGGCCTAACTACCCTATGGGAAAATGGCTCTAATTAGGACTTGTCCCTTTAAAAAGCCCTCTATTTCTTCATTAATAACCTCCACACACACATACACATACAAACATTGACAAGGAAAAAGGCAAAAAAGAGTCAGGATGTGTTAACATGTACCTCTATGTCCTCAGAGAGTATTCTCAGTCTAAGGGCTTCTTTCAGGTCCAGAATCTCCACTTCCTGTTTCTTAATCAACACTTTGCTCTCTTCCTTGTCAGCCAAAGCAGAGTTGTGTTTGCACTGCAGAAAGAAAGTTGTAAGAGCTGTCTGCTTTCCTGTGCTTATTTTTTCACTAAAATAACAAGAAGGAGTCTGAGCTCCGAGGTGATGATGAGACTAACACAAATAGTTCAGTAACTATTTATTGGACAAACGAATGGAAGGATAAGTGCATGAATGGTAAAGAGAAGTCAAAAAGTCCCACAGGGAGCGGTGAAAAACCACTCAGGTTTTCTTACTGTTTTTTGGTCATCTCTGCCCCTAACAGTGTGGCTCAAACTCCCGACCCAGAGACCAAGAGTCGCACTCTTCATTGACTGAGCCAGCTGGGCGCCCCATATTAATAAATTATTATCACACCTTTATCAAGAAACTGCCTTCAGCAACAAACGTGAGAACAGCAACCTCCCTTTGCAGCAGAGGAATGACCAACGTGGGCAAAAAAACTTCACCTTGACCCGAGGTGAGGAGGAAGCACCAACATTCAACTTAGATATGTGCGCGCGTGAGGGGGAAAGTAGTTACTCATAGAAAATACTTACTTGAGGAAACCAGAAAGTCCAATAATGGAAAAACTCACTCGCTATACAAGGAATGTCTCTGAACTTAACCAAAATATGTCATTGTTTTTCCTCAAAGCAACGAAGGAACACCACATACCCTTAACTATCACAGATTACAACCGGCCTGCTTCTGATCAGCAATTCCCAATCGGTGCACACAGAGCACTGAACTCAGGCCAGGCCGGGACGATCAGAGCAGGGTGGCAGCGGGCACCGCCTCGCAGGGGTCAGCATATTAAAAGCTTTGTTGGGGCGCCTGGGTGGCGCAGTCGGTTAAGCGTCCGACTTCAGCCAGGTCACGATCTCGCGGTCTGTGAGTTCGAGCCCCGCGTCAGGCTCTGGGCTGATGGCTCGGAGCCTGGAGCCTGTTTCCGATTCTGTGTCTCCCTCTCTCTCTGCCCCTCCCCCGTTCATGCTCTGTCTCTCTCTGTCCCAAAAATAAATAAAAAACGTTGAAAAAAAAATTTAAAAAAAAAAAAAAAAAGCTTTGTAAGTTCTGCGAATCCAGAAACCTGTTGAGGCTTTGACTAGGATTTGACTAGGATTCCAAACCAATTTGACCACAGCAATCCTTTTCTTCTGGTGTAGCATTTGTCAAACTCTTGAAGAATCTGGGAAGTGCTCAAATGTATCTTGTCGGTTACAGAACTTACACTGATGTCCTTCAGTTCTTGCTTCAGGGTGTCTATGGTTTCTGTTTTTTCACACACCGATGTTCTCAGCTCCTGGATCTGGCTCATGAGGTCAGCTACAACTTCCTGATGAGGAGAGAAACAATGTCTTCACACCCAATGACATTAAGGAGGAGACCATTACTGCGGTAAACAACAGTTTACCTCTCCGAAAGAAAACAGGAGAAGTCCATTTTGTTTTAGCAAAATACATCACATTATATTATTATCAGTTTGTATATTAATGGCCTTACTCTATTTTACTTAATCATTTGCTTTGGTTTTTCTGAATGAATTATAGGTAGGCATATAAGAAATTTATACCTAATTTTATACTTGCACATGCATATTTCATTTACTATCCTAATTAAAGACAACACACCAGAAATCTGACAGTTTGTATCATGGGACTCAGAGTCAACCAGAAAGGCTCACACTAACAGCAGCCTAGTAAAGAGAGGCAGGATGGGTTTTAGAAACAGTGCCACCAGCGGGCCACCTGGGTGGCTCAGTCGGTTAAGCATCCGTCTCTTGATTGCAGCTCATGTCATGATCTCATGGTTACTGGGATCAAGCATGCTTAAGATTCTCTCTCTCCCTCTCCCTCTACCCCCACCCCAAAATAAAAAAGTATATAAAATAATAATAAAAATAGAAACAGTGCCATCAGAAGTAGTAGAACAGTTTCCTCTTGAAGTTACATGGAGAATTAATAATAATAATAATAATAATAATAATAATAATAATAATAGAAGATCCCCTTCTCTGCCAACCTTGGAAGACAAACAAGGCCTAAGTGTCTACAGGAATGCCAGCTACCAGTCACCCTGCGGGCAGGGAACGGGAACATTAAAGCCTCACTTATGAAGAAAATAAAGAGGATTCAGCTTCAACCTCTACCAACCTTGTCAGCATCTCTAGACTTTTCCAGAGAACGAATTACTTTTTCGGTAGCATATAAACTCTCTTCCAGTTTCTGTACTTTTGCCATCTATGGGGAAAAATAACTATTTTTAGAAAAAGAATTAAATTCCAAAGCCAACCACATACACATATAGGGGGGAAAAAAAAAGAAGTTGAAATCTCCTTTTCATATTGTATGGTGCTCATCAGGGAACACTTGAAAAGGAGAAGCTGGGTTAAAAGGCATTGATTCTGTGGGTCTCCACCAGGGGGCCACCAACAAAGTATGATTATAGCCTTCCAAGGAGTTAGAAAAACAACAGTTCAAAAATAATACAACCAACCAAAAAGCCCATCTATTTTTACTACCTATTTTCGACACCTGAGAGCTGAAACCTTGTTCATAATGCACCTCTCCAGACACCGGACCGGGAGTTACAGACCTCAAAGGCTAGAATTAAGAGCACAGATCACTCACCTGCTGCTCGCATTTGGCTATCTCTTTCTGTTTCTCCTGGTGCACAACCTCAAGAACTTCTAATATTTCTCTGAAAGAAAAGAATGATCTTTTTTACTCATGACTTCATCCAATGGAAACAGGAAGTGAGTGCATTTGTACAGAAGAGATTCCGTGAACGGCAACGGAACTTTGTTTGGCACACGCTTGGCATCAGGCATTGCGTTCCAGCAGGAGTCAAGATCTGAACCCGTTTCTTCAACAAACCAAAGAGAACCTATCTTTGTGCTACGAGTTTCTCTTTCTTTGGCGCACTCAGGACTTGCTGACATAAGCACGTGTTTATTACCTATCTCTCTGTGCTAGAATGTGAAACTCACGGGGATGGGGATATTTTGTTCACTGTCTTACCTCTAAATAAGTGTTCTGGCACTTACCAGAATAGTGCCTGGCTTGTTGGATATCACCTAGTGTTTGAACAACTAAATGGTTAACTGTTTCCCAGCTAAGATGTATGTCCACTAGATGTAGTTACCTCTGTATCCCCAGGCCTAGAAGAGAAGCCGAGTCATACTGAAAACTCTACAGGTATCTGCTGAATAAACAAATACTTCCTCTTGCTACAGTAATGATCATCCTGCTGGCTGAGGCCAGGAGACTGACAGAGATCACCAAGGAAAAGAACTTGGAGAGATAGGCAAGAAGGACAATGGCATTCCATATTAAAGGACCAAGAGAAAAACAGAGCAGCTAGAAAAAGAATAGTAGAGACAGAAATAAAAATCAGTCCCCACCTTCCAGTTATAAAAATACCGAGATTTATTTATAGAAGGACCAGAGTTCTGATCACCATCAACTGCTATTCATTTCAAAAGTAGCATAGCTACTTCCTGAATGCTTTTGAAAAATTAAGTTTCTCTACATAGCCTCTTATACAAAAGAATCGGATATTCATTTTGGAATGTTTTAAAAAAATAACCTTACAGGGCATCAGCAATAAAAAAAACCCAAACAACTCAAGATAAAGAATGTGATAGTAAATGATACTCTAGTCAACTAATGGAAAAGATAAATAGCACTCACTTAGAACTGTTTTCTTTATCTTCTTCAAATTGTAATAATAATTTGTTATTGCGTTCTTTTTCTGCCTCAAAAAGCTCCACCAAATTCTAAAAGACAATGTTATATTAGATTTTAAGAAATTGTTACTAGCAATGCACAGTCAACAAACACATCAAGTACCTTCTATGTTGGCAGGCACGAGGGGCCAGTACAGAAGTTAGGAAGAGGTCAATAAACAGGCCTTGCCCTGTGCTCCAGGGAACAATCACACATTCAGGACAAATTCATCAATAACCAATACCTTTCTTAACTTACATTCAGATCTGATTTCAGAGTTTCATTTTCATTTTTGCAGTTTTGGAGGTTTTTTGAAAGTTGGTCAATTTCAAACTTCATTACTTCTTGTAAGTTGTCATAGGAATCCTGTAGGCAGGCTTTGCTCTCAAGAAGCTTTTCCTTTTCTAATCTTTATCAGGAAAACATTTTTACAATGGTCAATATAAACATCAAATGTAGTTCTGCGAGTTCAATTACCGGCAGTTCCACTGCTCCTGTCTACAGACCGTGCCCAACTTACAGAAGCCTTGACTGACGTGACCGTGTGTGGGATGCCCACGATGCACAAACACGTGACACACAATGGACCACAGAGCGGTGTGACGGGGCCGGAGGAGACAGGGTGGGCATGTTAGCTTGAGCCATATACCTCCTCATTCTGCCTCCCATGGTCTCAACCAGACATGTTTAACTCGTGGGCCATTTTGAGTCGTGGATTCATTTTAGGGAGTTCCAGACCTAACCCTTCCTTACGTAAGCTAGGAAATGGCCGTTCACTTAATTCTGTTGACACCTCACCTCTATTCATTCATCACATATCCTCTCAATTCTAGGAAGATTTTAAGATGGCAAACGTGGCTTTGGTTTGAGCAAGAGAGTAACTCCCTCAGAAAGAACCATTTCTTAATTCACGTGATTATTGTTTCCCGCTTCTGAGGTTCTCATCCTCTCGTTCTGCTCTGCACCTGCTGTGACAGGCCCAAACATCGAGGGCTCGGCCAAGAACTAGTGAACAATGAACCTGACTCTGCACCATCCAAAAGAGATGTCCCAGCTTGTCAACAGATTAGGCAGGGATTCATCTGCTTTACTTGCTGAAAGCAGAGCAGAAGTGGCACATTACAAGGTGGGACGGGGGTGTCTGGGTGGCTCAGTCAGTTAAGCGTCCGACTCTTGATTTCGGCTCAGGTCATGGTCGGTTTGTGGGTTTGAACCCTGCATTGGGCTCTGTGCTGAGAGCGAGGAGCCTGCTTGGGATTCGCTCTCCCTCTCTGCCCTTCCCCTGCTCATGTGTGCTCTCTCTCAAAACAAATAAACTTACAAAAAAAAAACCCAAAAAACAAAACCAAAGTGGTATAAATCAATTGCTAAAGAGAGGCATACAGACAATAGACCAGAGGAGAGATGTGTGTATTTATGATACAAACTGAGTATAGAAAGCAGCCAAATGATTCAAGGAACACATAGCGGTATTGGGCTATTTCACGCAGGGGCCTTCTCACCACCTGTGGGGCCATGGAGTATAAGCAGCCCAAAGAGTGATACACTCGGTTTGAGCAAGAGAGTTAAACCTGAGACACTGAGAAAAATTATATCAAATTTAAAAAGCAAAGAAGTACTCGCTATTTTTAAGACAGAATTTAAGTACATAGTCAAATATAGTGGATTCTTAATATTTTAGATCTGGTTCAAATGACTTATAAACATGAGGAAATTAAAATCCAACGAGATAAGTGGAGTGACCTTTCCAAAAAACTCACACAAAGTTAATTTATGACACAGCCAAGATTAGGGTCAGTGATGCAGATGTTAAAAACAAATGCCTGGTGGGGCGCCTGGGTGGCTCAGTCGGTTAAGCGTCCGACTTTGGCTCAAGTCATGATCTCACGGTTCATGGGTTCAAGCCTCGCATCGGGCTCTGTGCTGATGGCTCAGAACCTGCAGCCTGCTTCGGATTCTGTGTCTCCTTCTCTCTCTGTTCCTCCCCTGCTCATGCTCGCTCTCTTGCTCTCTTTCTCTCTCTCTCAAAAATAAATAAAGATTAAAAACAGCAACAACAACAAAAAAACCCACAAATGCCTGGTAAGAAAAAAACAACAGTGCACCAGGGATGACAAATGGCAACTCGGTGCTGGGGAAACAGGGGCAGTGGAGGCTGACAGCGCCCGCCCAACTCACGGGAAAGGAGTCATTCAGGGGGCAGGGATGGGATTTCAGGGGATGCTGAAAGATGGATTTTTACAAGAAAGCTCTCAATCTTAAGAATGCAATGTGAAACTTTTTTCTTAAATGTTTATTTTTGAGAGAGAGACAGACAGACAGACAGACAGAGGCAGGCAGAGAGAGAGGGAAACACAGAATCCGAAGCAGGCTCCAGGCTCCGAGCTGTCAGCAGAGCCCAAGGCGGGGCCTGAATTCACAAACCATGAGATCATGACCCAAGCCCAAGTCAGATGCCCAACCAACTGAACCACCGAGGCGCCCCTATGCTAAACTTTTTAAAAACCACACTGGGAAGATCCAGCAAAAACATGTTTATGGATGAATCCGGTCTGCAGATCTCAAATTTTCTTCCTCTATTTTAATTCCTCGTGCGGAAAACACGTAAAAACTGCAGATTTAAACCTTTGCAACATGTATCATGCTCACAGTATCACGTGCCAAATGTCCATTATTAAATTATTGCCACGGACCCATACGACGGCAACCAAAACACAAAATGATTTTATAAAAGGTTGAAATTGGCAAGGAAAAGAGTAGTAAAAACAAACCCCTTACATCTGTCATTCCTTTATTTCAAGATTACCAGCACTGACTCCTGCCAGCCTCTGACAAGTTACTGTGGACAACAGTGACAACTACTGATCTGTTCTACCTTGTACTGTCCCTTCTTCTAATAAGAGCATACCTCTCCCTCTGGAAAAGGTGCATCACCTATGTTGGGCCTATATCCCCTCGAACCCCTGGGAAGTGACTGGTCCGCAGGTAAGCAGAGGACTCCGGCAAAACCAATTCAGATTTTCCCTGGGATTGATACATGCCTTCTGGGACAGAGGATTTCATCACAGGGGTCATTACGCTAAGAGAATATGCAGCGGTCTGAGGCGATCTGTTCCCCATCACAGAGAGGAAGGCTCTCAATAGTAGGACTGAGTAAGGGCAACGTAACGAGGGAAGCAGAGCAGGAACTGAGAGAGACAGAGACAGAGAGACAGAGACAGAGAGAAATGTGCACTGACAGTATCTTTTGAGACTCGGTCTAGTTTGCCCCTGAAACCAAAATCCCCTCTAGGCCTCCCCGTTATTGTGAGCCAGTAATTTACCTTTTTGTTTACTAGTTCGAGTTGGGTTTATAGCACTTGCACGGCGAGCAGTCCTGGACTGCAGGCCCCAACCAGGCGACGGGACAGCATAACAGAACAACTCTACCTGACGCTCTCCAGCTGGAGCTGCGTGTGCGCGTGTCGATCAGAGAGGCTACTCAGCTCTTTCTCCCGACTCTCTCTGAACGAACTATACTCCAGCCTCATGGAAGACAGTTCCTTGTCTGCAGAGTGAAGAACTACTCGCAGGTCATGCACCTCACTTTTCAAAACTAAAAAACAAAACAAAATACATCCTCAACAGGTTTCTTCTCACACACACACACACACACACACTTTTTTTAACAAAGTAGACAAAGAGGTTGGATGGATATTTCCACACAAACAGCAAAAACAAGTTGGAGAGACCAATCTTAAGATGTTGACCAACCAAGTGGTAGGTACCTAGGGGCACAGAGATTTCTATTTTATTCCTCCTCGTTTATGATTTTTGGTATATTTCTACAAAAAAAGTAAAGGGTTAACATCTGTCCCTGATCTGCAGGTCACTTGACGGTTCCACTTTCTCCTGAGGCATGTGTATGGCAACTTTTAATATAAGGGAGAAAAAAATCAACAGATTTAACATATTTTAAGTGACCTAATCTTACTTATTGAAAACCCTTTGGTGATACACCAGAACATTCCAAAATGGGTTAAACACTGCTGGTCTTCTAAGAAAACTCCAATTGGAGGTGACATCAAGTAACTCTTTAGATCAAAGAAAACATAATGGCCGCCTTTTAGCTTTATTATAAACTGCTGCAAACACTTTGATGAAAGGAGAAATAAGCTGCAAAAAATTGGGAATCAAATGATACTCCCACCTCTATGGACACATACAAATACATAGTTATTCTTTATTTTCTCACTGTCAAAATATTATTCGTCTTATGATTTCAAGGCACTTCATCTTCAAAGCAGTATTAAAAGGTTCAGCAACCAGTTCAATCACTTGTTTATGACCAGTCCTGAAGCAAAGCACCCTTTCTGATATGAGACTATTACTTACCACTGCCTTGCAGACCCAAGTCTGGTCATCTAATTAAAAACAAAACAAAACAACCAACAACATAGGGGCAAGATTTACTCATAGAGGTCAAAAGATACTGAGTCACGGTATTCAGATTACAAAGCTCCCAGCCGTTCGAACTTACACTCATTCTTAGTTTGAGCGTCCCGAAGCTGCTTTTCAAGGACATTCAGTTGTGAGAGATGCTCTTGCTGCTGTCTGGTCCAATCAGTTCTTTCTGACGAGAAAAGCTTTGAGAAAAAGATAAATTGATTAGAAAAGGGAATACTGGCATGCTAAGATACTCTCCAAATCATTACCTTGTTTCTGTTTTTAAAATCTAGCTTCAGGTGTCTGACAGAAGAAAGTCGGCCGTTCCCACGAACTACAGTGAGGAAGACCAACAAAGAGGCAGGGCCACTGCAAGCACCTGGGCCATCTACCCTGCCTTGTTCCGAACCGAGAGCAAGGGCCCTATCTGCACTGTCCACTAAGTGAGCTAGAATTCAGCCTAGGCGGTGTGTGTCATTATCAGAGCAGTGTGTGAAGTAACACAATAAAGAATACAACCCAAATGAGCCTTGACAAAGGCTTTGCAAAGTCCTGTTCTTCTTGTAACACTCTTCCTTTGAGGATCTGTTTCATACATCTTCTGAGGCCCTGCTCTTGGGTCTCACCTCCCGCGTTTGTATAGAATGATGTTCCAGTTTGTCAATGTGCTGCTGAAGCTTCAGGTTTTTATGCTCTTCCTCATCCAGCTTGACTTGAAGGGCACTCATTTGTTCCTGCAACACAAAAACTTGAGTTGTCAAAAATTCTTTTCAGTGGAAATCGCAAACATTCCACTAAATAAAATAAAATAGAATAAAATTCAAAACCTCACATAGACAAAGATATCAAAGGCCAGTTTGGAGCTAGAAAACAATTTCCAAAGACTACACTAATGACTTATGTTTCAGAATTACACTTGTGGTCCATCAAAGCGGATAATTTGAAACACAAAGGGGAAAAATGATTCAATGGAATCAATCATAGAGCATCTTGAGACTTCTAAGAAGCTTTCCCAAGGCTGCATGGAGTGACTTTACAAGAATGGCCTCCATGCCTTGGAAAGGGCGAACTTTTGGAATTTGAGGGTAGTCTGGCTCACTCTAAGTATTGTCAGACAGCAGAAAAACTTTCTGAAAAAATAAATCACCAGAATTCGGAGATAAACACACTTCACATGTTCTTTCAAATACATCAAAAACTGTCTGCAATTTGATCTATAAGAAGATTCTTTCAATTATTTAAATTTTCTTTGCAGATACAGTACTGTGCTATATAAACCAGTTCTGGAACTTGAAGCTGGGGACAAGACTGGTCTCTTCATATAGGAGACAGCCAAAACCTGAGGAGACTAGAGAGTGGGACTTGCTAAATACCGCAAACAAAAAGAACGAGCAAAAGCAGGCTGATTTCTGCTTTCACACACCCATGTTTAACAAGATACAATTTTAATACCACACAGATCTGAACACTACATATTAGAGTTAACATGATACAGGGAGTTTCTCAATGAATGTCTAGTTACTTGCTTTTTCTAAAACTAACCATTACCTGCACCATTCTAAGCTCTTCAGAAATGGCCTCAAAAGCCTGTTCGTTCATCTCAGGTGGAACTGGCTCATTCAAGATATTATCATCTAATGTGCTGGGATTCTGAGCATGCACAGGGCCAGAGCTCCCTGCTTCGGGGCTTAGTTTTGGTACTGGTCGGGACCAAAGTTGATAAGCCTTGGTTGGTGTAGTTATAATCTGCGGCAAAAAGTGATTATGGACAACATTAGCACTCGTGAACAACACAGCCATAGCACTGAGTAATAACCATGTGAACAGAAAGGATAAAATTGAAATTCTAATCATCAAAAGAAGAGTATCCTCGAGAGGCAGCAGAGAAATGCCCAAGTAGAAACAAATTTATCAATTCAATGCGGTCTCAAGGAAAATTCTCTTAAGATTTTTTTTCTTTTTTTTTTTTTTTAATATATATATATATATATTTTTTTTAACGTTTATTTATTTTTGAGACAGAGAGAGACAGAGCATGAACGAGGGAGGGTCAGAGAGAGAGGGAGACAGAGAATCAGAAGCAGGCTCCAGGCTTTGGGCCATCATCAGCCCAGAGCCCGACACGGGGCTCGAACTCACGGACCGTGATATCGTGACCTGAGCTGAAGTCGGACGCTTAACCGACTGAGCCACCCAGGCACCCCAAGATTTTTAAAACTGAAACTAGATCAGCCAATTCCAAACTTCATACAAAGAGTAATTGTACAAGAAGAGACGAGTGAAAGGAGAACAAATTGGAAAGATTTCCCTGGCCTACATCAAATACACAGAAAAAGAGTGACTTATGTTGAAAGTTCAAATTAGTGAGAAAAACAAGGACTATTAAAAGTTAAATCCCTGGTGCGCCTGGGTGGCTCAGTCTGTTGGGCATCCGACTTCCGCTCAGGTCATGATCTCAAGGTTCGTGGGTTTGGGCCCTGCGTTGGGCTCTGTGCTTTGGATTCTGTGTTTCCCTCTCTTGGCCCCTCCCCGGCTCAGTCTCTGTCTCTCTGTCTCTGTCTCTCTCTCTCTTTCAAAAATGAACATTAAAAAAAAAAGTTAAATCCCTAAGTCACACCATTCAAAAATAAAATAGCAGATGCATTAAACATCTCAGTGTAAAAATAAAATTATACTGATGATCTTGAGACTGTCTGGGCCTTTAAAAATACATAAAAGAGGCTCTCTGCCCCTCCCCGTTGGACAGACAGCCTCATCTTCCGCTGTAGCCAGCCATGTCCCCGAGATACCATGGTGAAGGTCAGGGTAACCGGATTCAGCCAAATTAGGCACTTGGTCATCAGCAATGCTTTTAACTCCTGGCTAAGTGGATATTGTTGCCATTAATGATCCCTTCATTGACCTTAATTACATGGTCTACATGTTCTAGTACGATTCCAACCAAGGCAAACTCCATAGTACAGTCAAGGCTGAGAACTGCAAACCTGTCATCAATGGAGAGCCCATCTCCATCTTCCAGAAGCCAGATCCCACCAACATCAAATGGGACGATGCCGGTGCTGAATATATTGTGGAGTCTGCTGGGGTCTTCATCACCATAGAGACGGCTGGGGCTCATGTGAAGAGTGGGGCCAAGAGGGTCATCACCTCTGCCCCTTCTGCTGATGCCCCCATGTTTGTGATGGGCGTGAACCCTGAGAATTATGAGAACTCCCTCAAGATTGTCAGCAACGCCTCCTGTACCGCCAACAGCTTGGCCCCTCTGGCCAAGGTCATCCATGAAAACTTTGGCATCATGGAGGGACTCATGACCACAGTCCATGCCATCACTGCCACCCAGAACATCAGCCCTGCTTCTACTGGTGCTGCCAAGGCTGCAAGCAAGGCCATCCCTGAGCTGAACAGGAAGCTCACTGGCATGGCTCTCCATGTTTCCACTCCTAATGTGTCAGATCCATGGATCTGACCCGCTGCCTGGAGAAAGCTGCCAAATACGATGACGTCAAGAAGGTGGTGAAGCAGACATTGGAGGGCCCCCTCAAGGGCATCCTGGGCTACAGGGAGGACCAGGTTTGTCCTCCACTTTAACAGTGACAACCACTCTTCCATCTTTGATGCTGGGGCTGGCATTGCCTCAATGACCATTCTGTTAAGCTCATTTCCTGGTATGACAATGAACTTTGCTACAGCAACCGGGTGGTAGACCTCATGGTCCACATGGCACTCAAGGAGTAAACATCTCCTGGACCACCAGCCCTGAGGAGAGCAAGGGGAAGACAGAGGCCCTCAGCTTCTGAGGAGTCCTTTCCCCAACTCATCCCCAACACACTGAGAATCTCCTGACCTCTACACAGTTTCCATCCCAGACCCCCTGAAAAAGGAGAGGGGCTTGGGGAGCCCTACCTTCTCACATACCATCAATCAAGTATACTGTACCCAGAAAAAAAATACATAAGTCACAAATACGAAAGATGAATAAACCTGGCTATATCAAAATTGTAAAAGTTCTTTTTAACAGAATCACATACAAAGATAAAAGACAAACAACTTGACGGCGAATACACTGGCAGTAGTACGTACGACACACAAAAGAGTAACGCGTTAAAAACTACAAATCAGAAGGTAAAACAACTAGTAGGAAAACAGACTTATTTTTCTTTTTCCTCCATGAAAAAGGACAGCGATCATAGATATGAGACTTTAACAGAAGTAAAAGAAATGAGAATTAAAACCTTCACAAGAGAACATCCCTCACCCATCAGACTGTCAAACATTAAAGAGTCAGACAATGCCAGTTCCAGGGGCTGGCGCTGGGCAGTGAGGGCTCCCAGACCTCCTGGGAGAGCACATGGTGCAGACACCCAGCGGTCACTTGAATGGGAAGGACCCCACTCCTGAGACATCAGAAGACGACCACTCCGTCCACAGACTCCACCCCCAAAGAACACCTACCCAGGCAAACACCTAAACAAGCCATGGGTTGTCCAAAACATGGCAGCCTAGATGTAAAATGAGGTAGAGCTCTACGTACTAGTTAATGTGGAATGACCCCAGCATAACCCAGAGTTAACAAAGGTCCACTGAAGAATAACATATGTAGGATGATTCCAATGAATTTTAAAAACAAAGCACAACAAAAAAACAATGTATGAAATAACTTGGCGTATTTTCCCAGTCCATGCATATTTACCATAGAAAATTGCCAAGTAAAAAGATTCCTAAACTGATAACAAATGACTCCCAGGGATGGGGGATAAAGGACTGGATTAGAACCCGACTGGCAATAGTGCTGAAAAAGAACTTGAACCGAAACTTACAGATGTATGTATATGTTTCTTCTAAACAAGAAGAACGTATTCATAAAGTACTCATATAGTTGAAAACGAACAACAACGAAAGCTCTGAAGGGCTGGGCTACTCTTGGCAAAACGTTATCGCTTTAGTCTTATGTGCGGAGCTATAAATGGAGGAAGTAGGACTAGCCTGCCATGCATGGTGCTTCAAGCTCTAGAATTCTACCAAGGTAGAGGGCTACAAACACAGGATTATAAAACATTTGGCAATGTTGTACAAGTATTTTTTTAATGTTTATTTATTTATTTGATAGAGAGAGAGAGAGTGGGGAATGGGGAGAGAGAGAGAGAGAGGGATGGAGAATCCCAAGTAGGTTCCATAATGTCAGTGCAGAGCCCAACTCAGGGCTTAATCCCATCAACCTGAGCCGAAATCAAGAGTCAGACACTTAACTGACTGAGCCACCCAGGCACCCCAGGAATTTTTTTTCTTAGTTTATTTTGAGAGAGAAAGAGAGAGCATGTGCAAGTAGGGGAGGGGCAGAAAGAGAGAGAGAATCCCAAGCAGACTCCACACTGTCAGTGTAGAGCCCGATGTGAGGACTGAACCCACAAACTGTGAGATCATGACCTGAGCCATAACCAAGAGTCAGATGCTTAACCGAATGAGCCACCCAGGCGTCCCTCTGCAAATATTTTAAAATAATCTCCTACACAGAATTTAAAGGCCATCATTTTTAAAGACCAAAGAAAAACATTCTACCTTTATTTTTTAAAATAGCATTTTCGAGGTTAAATAAATCATGATACAACCATAGAACAGATTTATGTGCAGCTGTCAAAAACAAAACAAAACAAAACAGAGAGAAAGTTCTTTTTAGTCATGGGACACACTCTAAGGAAAATCCAAAAAAAACCAGGTGTAGAATGATATGTATAATACGTTACCATTTGTGTAAAATAAGAAAAAAGGAATAAGCAAGTGGGACATCAAAGTAAAAGGCTTTTGCACAGCAAAGGAAACCACCAACAAAACAAAAGGGCAACCTACTGAATGGCAGAAGATACTTGCAAATGACATTCAATAAGGGTTTAAGATCTAAAATATATAAAGAACTCATAAAACTCAAAACCAAAAAACCCCAAATAATCCAATTAAAAAAGGACAGAGGACCCAAATAGACATTTTTCCAAAGAAAACATCCAGATGGGCAGCATGCACATGAAAAAATGCTCAAAATCACTCATCATCAGGGAAACACAGATCAAAACCACCATGAGCAATCAACACCTCACACCTGTCAGAATGGCTAGTATTAAAAGGACAAGAGAAAGGAAGTCCTCCTGCACTGTTGGTGGGAATGTAAATCGTGCAGCCACTGTGAAAAACAGTATGGAGGTTTCTCAAAAAGTTAAAATAGAACTACAATAGGTCCAGCAAAATTCTACTGCTGGGTATTTACCTAAAGAAAATGGAAACACTAATTTGAAAAAAATATATGCACCCCTATGCTTTTCTGCAGCATTATTTCCAATAGCCAAGACATACAAGCAACCCAAGTGTCCATCAATAGATAAATGGATAAAGATGTCTCTCACACACACACACACACACACACACACACACACACACACACGAATATTACTCTGCCATAAAAAAGACTGAGATCTTGCCATTGGTGACAACATGGATGGACATAGAGGGTATCATGCTAAGTGAAATAAGTCAGAAAAAGACAAATACTATATGATTTCACTTAAATATGGAATCTAAAACAACAAAACAAGGGGTGTCTGCGTGGCTCAGTCAGTAGACTGTGAGACTCTTGATCTCGGGGTTGTGGGTTCAAGTCCCACAGTGGGTGTGGAGATTACTCAAAAATAAACATTAAAAAAAATTTTTTATAAATCTTTTTTTAATGTTTATTTATTTTTGAGAGACACAAACACACAGCGCGAGTTGGGGAGGGATAGAGAGAGAGGGAGACACAGAATCCGAAGCAGACTCCAGGCTCTGAACTGTCAGCACAGAGATGTTTCGAACTCATGAGACATGAGATCATGACCTGAGCCGAAGTCAGACGCTTAACTGACTGGGCCACCCAGGGGCCCCTATTAAAAATTAATTAAGTAATTAAATACAAAACAAAACAAACCAGAAATAGACTCATGGTGGTTGCCAGAGGAGAAGGGGTTGGGGAAGATAGGTGAGATGGCCTAAGGGGATTAAGAGTTACAAACTCCCAGTTATAAAATAAATAAGCCAAAGGGATGTAATGTACTGCATAGGGATTACAGTCAATCATATTGTAATAACTCTGTATGGTGACAGATGGGGACTATACTTACTGGGTAAGCACTGCACAATGTATAGAATGGTCACATCACTATGTTGTACATCTGAAGCTACAACAATAATATTGTATGTAAACTAGAATTCAATTAAAATTGAAAAAAAAAAAAAATTAAAAATTAAAGGATGGAAACCAAACCCAAGACTCAGTAACAGTGACTACTTCCAAAAAGGGCCTTGGATGGTTGGCAGGAAGGACAGCAGGGAGAGATTGTCACCATATATTCTTTGTACCTTTAACAATTCCAGCCATGTGAACTGCCTATTCAAATGAATGAATAAAATTTCTTTTAAAAGAAGTCTCCTATTAAGTGACACCAAAAAAATATCCCTTGTAAAATAACCAGTAGGCATAAACATCTATTTTTAAGATGTATAAGAAACATTTTTTTAGCCTTCAGAGAATTTGGTCCAAAAGGTCAATCAGTGGCATCAGCATCATCACCTCTTTAATCTTTTGCTTCTCCTCCTCTCCGCATTCTTAGATGTTCATTTTTTTTTTTTTCTTTTATGAAGGCTATGGTTGTTTAGGGAAAGAAGCCCTCCTATTATCATTAGTGTTCCCTGGATCCTTTAGGGGTCTTTGTCTTTAAAATGTCTATTCTTCTACAACAGCTGTGGGTACACAGTACGTTATAGCAACAGCTGCCGAGATCCACCAGGCGCCAGGCACTCTACTATCCCATGTGATGTTCTAAAAAACCTACAGTCAAATTAGTCTGACCCTTAATTTGGAGATCATAAATATGAGGCTTGGACATTAGGAAACCCTGGGGCGCCTGGGTGGCTCAGTTGGTTGAGCATCTGACGTCGGCTCAGTTCATGATCTCATGTCTCATGAGTTCGAGACATCTCTGTGCTGATAGCTCAGAGCCTGCTTCGGATTCTGTGTCTCCCTCTCTCTCTGCCCTCCGCCAACTTGTGCTCTGTCTCTCTCTGTCTCTCAAAATACAAATAAACATTAAAAGAAATATTTTTTTTAAAGGTTTTTTAATTTTTTTTTTTAACGTTTATTTATTTTTGAGACAGAGAGAGACAGAGCATGAATGGGGGAGGGACAGAGAGAGAGGTAGACACAGAATCGGAAGCAGGCTCCAGGCTCCGAGCCATCAGCCCAGAGCCTGACGCGGGGCTCGAACTCACGGACCGCGAGATCGTGACCTGAGCTGAAGTCGGATGCTCAACCGACTGAGCCACCCAGGCGCCCCAAGAAATATTTTTTTTTAAAGAAGTTAGGAAATCCTGCCTAAGTTTAGTGACAGATGAAAATTTGAACCCAGGTCTGATTTCAAATGCCACATGCTTTCCCACCCCACCCCACCCCACCCCTGGAGCCAGAGTCACCCTGGAGTTAACCGTCTGCAAGAGTTCTATTGTATCTGGCAACCATCAGTGCAGATTCTCTCCACTGTTAACAAAATGAGATCAAACTGACTTAGGATCGAAGAAGTGCTTCAGATCGCCTACCTTAAGCGTTTCGGCATGAATTTTATTCAGCTGAGAAACTTCTTGTCGCTTGCAGGCTTTTGTTGCTTCCAAAAGGTTTTCAAGATTAAGGTTTGCTTTTTGCAAAGACTGAAGCTCTGACTCCAATTCTAGCTGCTTTTTCCTAAGAGATATTTAAAAGTCAAGTATTTTAGGTAATGTCATACATTTGTAAAACACTTTACACTTAAAAAAAATTTTTTTTTATCTTTATTTTTGAGAGAGACAGACAGACAGACA
Source organism: Panthera leo (assembly GCF_018350215.1). Taxonomy (NCBI): domain Eukaryota; kingdom Metazoa; phylum Chordata; class Mammalia; order Carnivora; family Felidae; genus Panthera; species Panthera leo. The sequence goes on along the minus strand of NC_056680.1, from coordinate 14,639,325 downwards.
GATGGAAAGAAAGAGTGCGAGTGGGGGAGGAACAGAGAGGGAGACACAGAATCTGAAGCAGGCTCCAGGCTCCGAGCTGCCAGCACAGAGCCCAACACGGGGCCCGAACTCACGTTCGTGAGACCATGACCTGAGCCGAAGTCGGACGCTCAATCGACTGAGCCACCCAGGCGCCCGAACACTTTACACTTTATACTCTCACATAACTTGATAGTTTTCTAACTCAGAGATATTCTTAGATTATTACCTTCATTTTCCAGTTGGGGAAAATACAGCATATGAGAATTAACTACAGTGTAAAGTATTTAACTAGTAAATGGTAGAGTTCCAATTCAAAAGCCCAAGTAGTCCATGACGATAGCACACGTGATACATTATTTTTAAAATAAACGCTTCTTTTTTTTTAGGACAGGATTAATCTTAGTTATAATATGAATGTGGTTCATCTTCGTTTTCCTTTACACAAAGAGCATAAAGAATATTAACAAACCTATAATTTCTAAAAATCCTGACTTCATTCATAAAAACACTGATTTAAATTTGGTAACCAGATACAGGTGTATCAGTGAAAACATCCGTATCATTTAGTTCATTAAATATATTAAAAGAGGGGCGCCTGGGTGGCGCAGTCGGTTAAGCGTCCGACTTCAGCCAGGTCACGATCTCGCGGTCCATGAGTTCGAGCCCCGCGTCAGGCTCTGGGCTGATGGCTCGGAGCCTGGAGCCTGTTTCCGATTCTGTGTCTCCCTCTCTCTCTGCCCCTCCCCTGTTCATGCTCTGTCTCTCTCTGTCCCAAAAATAAATAAAAAACGTTGAAAAAAAAAAAATTTTTTTTAAAAAATATATTAAAAGAGCTTTTTCTTCACGCCACACGTTAGTTGCTAAATGCGAATTCATATTTAAAGTAAAATGCTCAAATTATCAATATTAAACACGAAAACAACTCAACACTAAAAGATACTGAAATAGGTAAGCACGAATGGGTATTTACACCTTACCTCGTTAGTTCTTTGAATTCTTCATATTCTTGCTTTGAATTATTCAGCTCTGCCTGAATTTGCAGGAGTTGTGTTTTCAACTTCTCAGTGTTCACTAAAGAACATGGCTCCTTTGGTGCTTTAGGAGAAAATCCCGGTTGACCTGGTAATAAGGAAACAACTCGGTCTTTGAAAGACAAGAATAACAGAGTACATTTTTTTTTAAGTTCTCGGCCAGGTATTAATTTTGAAGCAAAGAAGGAAAAATGAGAGATGGGTTGGAAGGTGGACCCTAAAAAACAAGAGCCTGTATATAGCTCAGCAAGAGACAAAGACACCACACAGGGTGTCAGAGAGTACTGATTTTTGAGAGGTTGAGAAGCCACAGGATGTAGGGGTGTATTTAAGGCAACACGTTTTCCATCAGGGGAAAGAGCAAGCCATGAAGTACAACACACACACGGCTGGATGGTGAACCATCAACGGGCGAATACTGCAGAAATTCATGCCAAAGGCTAATATCACCAGTCAATAAATTATTCAGAAAAGGAACCAAATAGCAAAGGCAGCAAGTTGAAAGAGCTTGGTATCATCTAACAAGTGGAAAATATTTTCAGGGATTGTTTAGAAGACTAATTATGTTGAAGAGAGTTCCAATGAGCTCCACCGAGGGAAAACTTATGTAAAAGTTATTTAGAGAATGATTCTTGTTTGGAAGATGGTGGGATCCAGAAATGACCATTAGTATCTTTCAAAGGTATGTAAGTCAAGGAATTATTTGAGGTCAAAATGGCGAAAAAACTAGAGAGCATTGTAGGGAAAAGTAGCTGAAATAAAGAGCAAAAACCGTGACCTTAACTTCACGTCTAAAATCAGTCTCTCTACAAACCAAATACGGTGAATTTTATTCTTTTATTGAGTCATAACAGAATGGAAGAAGGCTTGCAAAATGAAAATTTAAAAAGGGCACGGGGGTGCCTGGGTGGCTCAGTGCTGACAGCTGAGAGCCTGCAGCCTGCTTCAGATTCTGTCTCTCCCTCTCACTTGCCCCCTCCCCCACTCACATTCTGTCTCTCTCAAAAATAAAAAATAAACATTAAAAAAAAATTTGGTGGGGGATGCGCCTGGATGGCTCAGTCGGTTGAGCGTCAGACTTTGGCTCAGGTCATGATCTCACCATCTGTGAATTTGAGCCCCATGTCGGGCTCTGTGCTGACAGCTCAGAGCCTGGAGTCTGCTTTGGATTCTGTGTCTCCCTCTCTCTCTCTGCCCCTTCCCAGCTCATTCTCTGTCTCTCCCTGTCTCAAAAATAAATAAACGTTAAAAAAAAATTTTTTTTTTTTTTTAATAAATGAACAGGCTTCGTCATGAGTGCTGATAACATTAGGGTTTTCTTAATTGCAACCTGGAATGACACAAAGGCTGCCACCGAATATGAGAAAAGCCCACAAAAATATTCACTCTAAGAATGGGGCAAATGCACTGGGGTACCTGGGTGGCTCAGTTGGTTAAGCGACTGACTCCTGATTTCAACTCAGGTCATGATCTCACAGTCTGTAAGTTTGAGATATGCATCGAGCTGTGTGCCAGCAACACGGAGACTGCTCGGGATTCTCTATCTCCCCCTCTCTCTGCCCCTCCCGTTTGCGGGCCCTCTCTCTCCAAATAAATAAAACTTAAAAAAAAAAAAAAAAAAAAAGTGGGGCAAACACAGACTTTGTTGCCAAATCCCACTAACTGAGCCACTTTTCACAGAATACAAATAGACGGGAACCACCTGGGACTAACAGTGTATGCTGGTCAACATAACTGGCACCCATGTCTTCAGGCTGCAAGCACCGTGCTGGGATCAGGACCCTGACTTTCCACTGCCTCTCGCGATGCACAGACCTTAGCTGGACAGGTAAACGTCTCTACTCAACATTCATCCGTGTTGATTAGTTAAGCACTTTTAATTTCAAATACTTCTAACAGGTAAGTTTCATTTAATAAAAATTGTAAGTAATATCTGAATCTTTTATCAACAAAACAGAAATAAAAACTGTCTTTATCAACGCAACAGAAATATGTTTCATTGACATGTCAGCCTACATAACTCACTACATGTGATTTGTGAAAAAAAGCTTTAGGAAATGCCTTTTGATACATAAAAGCGTAAGTATGTATATGCACACCAGGTCTAGAGGCTAAAATGAAGACCCCGCCTGTGAGGCAATATAAATGCCCTTTCAAACAGCCTCCCAGCCCCTACAAGGCATGCAGACAACCATCATTTCTTACCCTTGTCCTTTTTCTCTGTGCCAGATAGTTCGGAGAAAGCTTTTTCTAGTACTGCAATGGTCTGGGCATCCATTTCTTGGGCTCTTTTCACAGGCTCTAACAATCTCAATCTTCTGTTCTCCTCCCGGAGGGAATGGTTTTCCATAGCATACTTTGCAACCCTGGGGTGGTGCTCTATCTGTGACACAGAAGAATGACAGACTTACGTATGGACAGACATTTCTCCTTAATGGCCAGTCTTGCCGCAAAGCCATCAGGAAACGTTAGGAATGCTGCGTGCGCTGGGGGCGGTGGCCCATGGCAAGGACTGTGGACAGCAACCGGCGTGTGTGATCACACTAAATATGTGCATCGCCTCCAGAGCCATTTTTCCACGCCTGGGTCGTGCTTCGAGATTTTCCTGCAGGCACGGGCTCATAAGGAGAGAAGTACAAGGGTGCACACTGTGGCCAACTCTTCATGCAGTGGGGACTGGTGACATGAACACAGTGTAAAGAATAAGGAAAACTCTCTCTTGACCAGAATTCAATGCCCTCCAAGACACACTACAGGAAAAGAGCAGCAGTAAAGCGTGTAAGGTAAGTTGCCTTTTGTGTTAAAAAGGAACAAGAGTAAAAATATCCACGTTAGTTTGAGTATGCGTTAAAAAAAGCCTCGGAAAGATACAAAAGCCAGAAACAGATTTTCTTCGTTTTTTTAATGTTGTGCCTGTAGTAACCACCCATCCTCTCCAGGGAAAGGAAAACCGGCAACAAGAAGTCGGAAGGAACCCACTGTAAGGATAATCTGCCCATTGAGACGAGCACAGCTGCCCACCTTGCCTGGGAGGAAGCCCTAACAGCAACTTTTCGAAGCTCCTCCCCGCCCCCTTCGGCCGGCCATCTTGGAAAATGGAGGCAGGGGAGGTGCAACCACACCTCAGCTGAATTCATTCAAAACACTTTCCACTGTATTAACGTAAGCGAATTTGGCGACAGACTTATATTTGCCTCAAACCTTCTTTCTTTTTAGAAATACTACAAATGTCATGCACTCACTTGTTCCCGCAGGGTTTGGATCTCATCCCTTAATTCCGACAACAAGCGATCCTGCTCTGCAGGCAGAAAACTTCCCCGGGATTCCTTGTGGAGCTTCTCCAGGCGCATTATTTGATCCTCTCGGAATTTCACAATCATTTTATTAGACTGAATAAATTTTTCTTTTTTGAGGGTGAGGTCTTCTAATTGGGTAACTTTTTCTACCAGAGACTTAAGAAATTCATAATTTGGTTAAACATGAAAAGTAAATCGGCCTCCCTAAATTTCCACAAACCAAGCAACAAACGCTAACTTGACACTTAATCTCAAAGGCAAAATTAGATTTTCCATAGCTTTCCTTTGTTTTATTTAATTGTGCCACTTTTTATTTCACTCAGAAAGGTACCACGCAGTGAAAGTCTAAAAAATCTGGAATCCGCTTTATACCGACTCGGTTTCCTACCTTCTTTTCCTGTTCGGATTTCTTAAAGAACAACATCGCCTCTTGGAAATACTTCATGTAATTAGTCTCATCTTTCTCTGTAATTGATCCAGTAAGAAAGAAAAGGAAACAGGAAAGAAATGTTTATCTCTCAACTTTTAGGACCAAGAATTGAGCTAAAATAGCCCCTGACTGACGGCTCTCAGTGAATCTAAACGAATCAGACTGTCATCACCAGATCACAGATTTCATATTAACCCAATCTAATTAGCGACTCTTTGAAGAAAAATAAGTTTCTCTTATCCTGTTTAGTAATCATAATACACATTACATATGACAGAATCTTGAAAGTGGATCTAAATGAAATTTATTAATATCTCTTTTTAGCACTTGTAAGGGAAGAATTGTTCAAAATTATTTCTACTCCCCCTTCCCCACCACATCCCACAGAACTCCGTACACATGGTATCTGTATCTGGTTACAAAGTACAGGCATTCTTTGTTTTCCTGTGCTTTGTTGATGCTGCGTGTTTTACACACTGAAGGTCTGCACGAGCCTGCACAAGCCTGCTGGCACCATTTTTCTGCCAGCAGTTGCTCACATCGTGTCTCTGTTCACATTCTGTTAATTCTTGCAATATTCCAAAAATTTTCATTATTATTACTATATTTGTTATGGTGATCTGTGATCAGTGATCTTTGAGGTAACTACTGTCATTATTTTGGGCACCACAAACCATGCCCATATAAGATGGCGAACTCAATCAATAAATGTGTTTTCTGACTGCTTGACTATCTGGCTCCTTCTGTCTCTTCCCATCTCCTCAGGCCTCCCTGTTCGCAGAGACACAACAATATGGAAATCAGGCCCATTTAGTAACCCTACAATAGCTTCTAAGTGTTCAAGTAAAAAAAAAAAAAAAAAAAAAAAAAAGTCGCATGTGTCACTTTAAATCAAAAGCTAGAAATGATTACACTTATTTAGGAAGGTGTGCCGGAAACCAAGACGGGCTGGCAGCTAGGCCTCTTGTACCAGTTAGCCAAGTTGTGAATGCGAAGGAAAAGTTCTTGAAGGAAATGAAAAGTGCTCCTCCAGTGAATATATGAATGATAAGAAAGCAAAACCGCGTTATTGCTGATGTGCAGAAACTTTTAATGGTCTAGATAGAAGATCAAACCAGCCATAACATTCCCTTGAGCCAAAGCCTAGTCCAGAGCAAGGCCCTAACTCTCTTCCATTCCGTCAAGGCCGAGAGAGGATAGGAAGCTACAGAAGAAAAGTTTGAAGGTAGCAGAGGTTGGGTCATGAGGTTTAAGGAAAGAAGCCATCTCCCTAACATAAAAGTAGAAGCAGCAAGTGTTGTAGAAGCTGCAGCAAGTGGTCCAGAAGATAACGAAGGTGGTTATACCAATAACAGGTTTTCAATGTGGATGAAACCACATTGAAGAAGATGCCATCTAGGACTTTCATAGCTAGAGAGGAGAAGTCAATGCCTGGTTTAAAGCTTCAAGAGACAGGCTGACTCTCTTGTTAGGGGCCATGCAGCTGGTGACTACAAGCTGAAGCCAGTGCTCATTTATCCTTCTGAAAAATCCTAGGGCCCTTAAGAATTAGGATAAATAGGGGCACCTGGGTGCCTCAGTTAAGTGTCCAACTGTGGCTCAGGTGTGATCTCTCAGTTCATGGGTTCGAGCCCTGCATCAAGCTCTATGCTAACAGTGCAAGCCTGCTTGGGATTCTCTCTCTCTGCCCCTGTCTTACACTCTCTCTCTCTCTCTAAGATAAATAAATAAACTTAAAAAGAAAAAAGAATTAGGCTAAAAAAAAATCAACTTTACTTCTACTCAACAACAAAAAGAATTATGCTAAATCTACTGGGCCTGTGCTCTGTAAACAAAACAGCAAAGCCTGGATGACAGCACATCTGTTTGACATGGCCTACTGAATATTTTAAGGCCACTGTTGAGCCATAGTGCTCAGAAAAAGATTCCTTTCAGGATGGCTAAGTCAGTTGAGCGTCTAACTCTTGATTTCGGCTCAGGTCATGATCCCAGAGTCCTGGGATGGAGCCCTATGTTGGGCTCTGTGCTAAACATGGAGGGAAGGGGAGGGAAGGAAGGGAAGGGAAGGGAGAAAAAGATTCATTTCAAAATATTACTGCTCACTGTCGATGCACCTAGTCACCCAAGAGCTCTGATGGAAGATGTATAATGAGATGAAATGCTGTTTTCATGCTAACGCAACATCCATTCTGCAGTCCATAGATCAAGGAGTCATTCTGACTTTTAAGTCTTACTATTTAAGAAATACATTTCTAAGGATATAGCTGTTACTGATACTGATTCCTCTAATGTATCTGGGCAAAGTCAACTGAAAATCTTCTGGAATGGAAAGGATTCTCCATCCTAGATGCCGTTAAGAACAATCCTGACTGATGGGAAGAGGTAAAAATACCAACATGATCAGAAGTTTGGAAGAAGTGGATTCCAGCCCTCATGGATGTCTTTGAGGGTTCAAGACTTCACTGGAGGCAGTAACTGCACGTGTGGTGGGAACAGCAAGAGAACCAGAACCATAAGTGGAGCCTGAAGATGGGACCACAGTGCTGCAATGTCATGATAAAATGTGAATGGAAGAGGAGTTGCTTCTTTTTTTTTTTTTTTAAGTTTATTTAGTTAGTTAGTTAGTTAGTTAGTTAGTTAGAGACAGCGTGAGTGGGGTATGGGCAGAGAAAGAGGGAGGAAGAGAGAATCCAAAGCAGGCCTTGCACTGCCAGCGCAGAGCCCGGATGTGGGGCTCGGACCCGTGAAGCCGCTAGATTGTGACCAGAACTGAAACGAAGAGTCAGACGCTTAACCGACTGAGCCACCCCGTCCCCCCAAAGAGGAGTTGCTTCTAATGGACGAGCAAAGAACGTAGTTTCTTCAGCAGGAACCTACTCCTGGTGAAGATGCTGTGGAGATCGTTGAAATGACAACAAAGGATCTGGAGTATCACATAAACTTCGTTGATAAAAAGAGCAGCAGGGTTTGAGAGGACTGACTCTGATTTTGAAAGGAGTTCTACTGTGGGTAGAACATGCCATCAAACGGCATGGCACACTGCAGAGAAATCATTCGTGAATGGAAGAGCCAATAGATACAGCAAACTTCACTACTGTCTTCTTTTTAAGTAAATGCCACAGCCACCCCGACCTTCAGTGACCACCATCCTGATCAGTCAACAGCTGTCAACATGGAGGCAAGACCCTCCACCGGCAAAAAAAAAAAAAAAAAAAAAAAAAAAAAAAAAAAAAAAAACTCTCCACCATCACAATTCGCTGAAAGCTCAGATGATGGTTAGCATTTTTTAGCAATAAAGCATTTTTTAATCAAGTATGTACATTGTGTTTTTAGACGGACGCTACTGCATACTTAATAGACTACAGTGTAGCGTAAACAGAACTTTTCCCACCACTGGGAAAACAAAAAATTTATTTGACAAGCATTGTTGCAGTATTTGCTAATTTATCCCAATGGTCTGGGACCAAACCTGCAGTATCTCCGAGACATGCCGGTCTCGTGTTCCTATGTGAGTCAAATAGACTTGTTCAAAAGTTTGGGTAGCTTTATTGTATTGTGCCTGTCGTCACAGGGTTCTCCCACTAATATCCGCACACGGTCTTCCCCGGGATAAAGGACACTGTGTTCATCTTACCTTTGGTCAGAAAGCTCTCTGGTAGTAACTGCCCTGAAGTAAGCTGGGCCAGCTGTTCTTTGAGCCTCTTCACTTCAGCTTGGAGCTGGCTCACATTTCCTTGGGTGTCTTCATTTACTACTGCCTGTCCAAGAATTTTTTTAAAAAGTGTTAAAGGAATACTTTTGCGTCATCCAGTCTTGTGTTCATGTTTGTTTGTAGGATCTGGAGTGACAAACACCAAACAAAACTGTGCTTCGACAGTCACAAGGCCACTAGGATCACAGGGTGCTGGAGTGGGGAGGAGGCTTCCTCTCCCCGTGCCTTGTACCTTCGGGCTGGGGCTCTCCCCCTCACCACCCCTCTCATATGCTCCCCCTTAGGTATACTACCCTGTTGGGCTGGGTCACCCCAGGATCTGGGTATGTTTACCTAACACTGCCTGCTTCCTGGGACAATCCCACCCCCATGGAAAGTAGCAAACTCCTCTTCCCCTCGGGAAAGACTATCCCCTCCCCTCTGTCCTGGCGCACAGTAAGGATGTGATGAACTGCAGAGGTGGCTTGAGCTCCATCAGTCTGGCAGAAACCACTGTCTCCAAAGGAACCCACCCTATATTTCCTAATAGCCCTCCTGGAGGGAGGAGTTGGTCGGACAGCTCCATTTCTGTTTTACTACCACACTAAATGTTATTTTAAAGAAATGTCTCTTGAGAAATTATCTTAAAGAAATTACTTCTTTGAGACAACTTCTAAGAGGTTCAAAAGGCCCATAAAACCCACAGGGTGATAGTAAGAGCCAACAGTTGGCTACCAACCAGATCAAAGGGACCCAGTTGTGAAGCACCCAATATCCTAGCGGGGGAAAAAAAAAACTGACAGTCTCAAGGTCCCCGTGTTCTTGTCTCAAGCCAGGTTTGCCCATTGGGAAAGATCTAAATAGCACATCCTTAAACAAGTCCCAGATATCCTAGCCACTTTCCACCGGTAGGCTGCAGAAGGGGACTTACCATTGATAATGACTAGCATAAGTCTCCTGGTTTTATTGTTTGATGTATTCAGAAGTCATTTCTAGTTGTTTCTGATGCTAACGGCCAGCCTCATTATAAGGCACTCCTGTATATTCTGACATCACTGTCACATCAGTGACATCATAATCCTAATTATCCCTGCAGTTCTCCCCTCTCTAAAAGCTTCTATTAAGTTCAAAGAGATAGGGTCAGGAAGCTGTAATGATTTTTCCTCCTCATATTACAAATACCCCACACAGGGTCATAATCCAATAAAATGAATGAGTAACTAGATGTATAGTCTTCTGGTTTACCCAGGAGAAGAGGTAACATGGATGTTTTCACTCTTACATGGTAAGATGACCAGAGAGTCTACTTGGCGGGGTAGAAATGACCAACTTCTCCTTTAAAAGAAAGAGGAAATTAATCTGCCAATTCATGATACTATGATTCTTTTGTCTAGAACCAAAGGGATCTCTAACGTTTCCAAAAGGAGTGGGGAATCCTTGGTGTTTTAACAGTCTGCACCAGAGGGTGGCAAAGCACTACTTGCTCATGGGCCAAACACAGTCTGCTGTCTGTTTTTATAAGTAAAGCTGCACTGGATCACAGCCATGCCCTTATGTTTACATACTGCCTGTGGCTGCTTTCTCACTAACAAGGCAGAGCTAAGTAGCTGGGATACGGACTATCCAGCCAAAGAAGTCTAACATATTTACCTTTACAGAAAAACTTTTCTGACCACTGGTGTACACAAATATCAAGGAAGCTTCTTACATATAAGAAAAATGGGGAATCCTTGCAGGTATAGACAACTTAAAGGACAAAGCTAGCCAATATCATCAAACTATTTTCATAGCAAAACCACACACGCATACACACACCTCTGATTGCATCGGTTTAGGTAAATAAATTTAGTCTCCAACCCAACTGCAAAGGAAAAACTTTGCCTTTGTTTAGGAAAACACAAGTAAATTAATACTAACCATAAGACCTAATCTAGATCTCAAACTACATGAGCAATACAGAAGGCTAGGGAAGATGAAATAGAAATCTTGCTTAGAATCAATAGCCAAATTATGGAAAGAGCCCAAATGTCCATTGACTGATGAATGGAAAAAGAAGATGCGGTGTATATATACAATGCAATATTACTCAGCCATCAAAAAGAATGAAATCTTGCCATTTGCAGCAATGTGGATGGAGCGAGAGCATATTATGCTAAGTAAAAGAAGTCAGAGAAAGACAAATACAATACGATTTCACTCATATGTGGAATTTAAGAAACCAAAACAGATGAACATAGGGGAAGGAAAAAAAGAGAGGGGGGAAGCAAACCAAAGAGACTCTTAACTATACAGAACAAACGGAGGGTTGATAGAGGGAAGTGGGTGGGGGTTTGGCTAGATGGGTGATGGGTATTAAGGAGGGTACTTATTGTGATGAGCACTGGGTGTTGTATGTAAGTGATGAATCACTAAATTGTACTCCTGAAACCAATATTACACTCTCTCTATATATATACTATATAATGTATATTTTATATTATAAAATATATGCATTTTAGTTACACTAACTAGAATTTAATACAAATTTAAAACAAAAAAAGAAGTCTTGCTTAGAGATAAGCTTTCACAGAGAAATAAATAGAAACTAGTGTTAATATTAGGGCAATCACAAAAGTGAGATGCTACAAGGTTAAGTATTTTTCCGATTTATTGTACTCAGTATTTTACCTTATTTTCCTAATGGTTATTTACTTAGAGAGAGAGTGAGCAGGGGAGGAACAGAAACAGAGAGAGAGAGAGTGAGGGGGGAGAGAGAGAGAGAGAGAGAGAGAGAGAATCCCAAGAATCTGAACCTCACAAACAGTGAGATCATGACCTGAGCTGAAATCAAGAATTGGACACCCAACCAACTGAGCCACCCAGGTGCCTCTACCTTATTATTTTTTTTTCCAATATATGAAGTTTATTGTCAAATTGGTTTCCATACAACACCCAGTGCTCATCCCAAAAGGTGCCCTCAATACCCATCACCCACCCTCCCCTCCCTCCCACCCCCCATATCAACCCTCAGTTTGTTCTCAGTTTTTTTTTTTTTGTTGTTGTTTTTTTAATATATGAAATTTATTGTCAAATTGGTTTCCATACAAGACCCAGTGCTCATCCCAAAAGGTGCCCTCCTCAATACCCATCACCCACCCTCCCCTCCCTCCCACCCCCCATCAACCCTCAGTTTGTTCTCAGTTTTTAAGAGTCTCTTATGGTTTGGCTCTCTCCCACTATAACCTCCTTTTTTTTTTTTTTTTTTTTCCCTTCCCCTCCCCCATGGGTTTCTGTTAAGTTTCTCAGGATCCACGTAAGAGTGAAAACATATGGTATCTGTCTTTCTCTGTATGGCTTATTTCACTTAGCATAACACTCTCCAGTTCCATCCATGTTGCTACAAAGGGCCATATTTCATTCTTTCTCATTGCCACGTAGTACTCCATTGTGTATATAAACCACAATTTCTTTATCCATTCATCAGTTGATGGACATTTAGGCTCTTTCCATCATTTGGCTATTGTTGAAAGTGCTGCTACAAACATTGGGGTACAAGTGCCCCTATGCATCAGTACTCCTGTATCCCTTGGGTAAATTCCTAGCAGTGCTACTGCTGGGTCATAGGGTAGGTCTATTTTTAATTTTTTGAGGAACCTCCACACTGTTTTCCAAAGTGCCCCTACCTTATTTTTAATCAGCTTGGCTCTCTGAGCAAAATTAAGCGTTGACAGAGTTTCCCCAAAACACCTGGATCCAGGATGAACATTTGCAATTATGGCTGTTCTGGCATTGCCTCCAAGGGAATCCTGTTTAATGATATGAATGGTACACATTTTCAGGAGAGAAACCACAGATTTTTTTAAGCAAAGAAAATGGATATTCTTACCACTAAGGCTGAGAGATTACCTATCAACCATAGTGAGAGTAACCAGAAAAGGGGTCCAGGAGGCCAATGATCTACTTTACCCGAAGTAAAAAGGTAAGTTTGGAGTCTCTGTAGCAAACATGCCTTTGTTTTCCATTACCCACATCGACAAGCGCAGTGATCACTTGGCCCAGGCAGCTCAACGATCGGTTTATGTTACCTGCCTCCTAAAAGGAAAAAGAACAAAAAGTTAGGTACACTGGCATTTTGAATTAAAATATGGCTAGCAGTGCATTTTGAATGGAAAGTCAAGTCGTTGACAATGATATTAAGGATAACTGATTTTACAGCAAAAAGATGTTCTCAACTATCCCCTTTTTCCTATTTGACACACATTGCAATTTTAGTGTTCAAAGACAAATACAGAAATTATGTGAAGGAAAAAAAAATATGTCACCTCGTGATTGTAATGTTTTAATTTGACCTATAGGTAGGGATGAAAATCTGGAAGGAACAGAACAAAAAGTTGGAGTAGTGTATTAATAGGCATATTTTTCAATTATTTTGTGTTAAAATGTTTGCTACTGGGGCACCTGGGTGGCTCAGTTGGTTAAGCATCCAATTCTTGATTTTGATTCAGGTCATGGTCTCATGGTTCACGAGATCAAATCCTTCATTGGGCTCTGTCCTGAAAGCACAGAGCCTGCTTGGGAGTCTCTATCTCCCTCTCTCTCTCTTTTCCTCCCTTGCTTGCACATGCTCTCTCTTGCAAAATAAATTAACTTCAAAAATATAAAATTTTAGGGGTGCCTAGGTGGCTCAGTTGGTTATGCGTCTGGCTTCGGCTCAGGTCATGATCTGGCAGTTCGTGAGTTCGAGCCCCGCTTCGGGGCGGTGTGCTGACAGCTCAGAGCCTGGAGCCTGCTTCGGATTCTGTGTCTCCCTCTCTCTGCCCCTCCCTGACTCACGCACGCGCGTGCGTACGTGCGTATGTGGGTGCATGTGCGTGCTCTCTCTCTCAAAAATAAACATTAAAAAAATTTTTCCAATATAGAATTTTAAAATGTTTGCTACATTAAAATGGTGTGGTAATAGCCCACCCCATGTCCCACAAAGTCACTGATGAACTTATACCAAGAGAATATTCAGTCTAAGTCTGTAAGGTATTAAACCTCTTTAAAAAGTCGTTTGGGGAGAAAAAAAAATATGTTACACTAGATTCTCACTGTATTTAGTATACTTCAGTAACTGGGTCCGCAGTGGTGGGAGTATAGAAAAACGAGAGGAAGAGTACAAATTATCAAGCAAGATGTGCTGAGTTCACACGCCACACTGTCTGTTTCAGCAGTCAGTAAATCAGAAAGGTGCTGACAGCACTGTCTGTGGAGCTGGACTCCTTCTGCAGATCCACTACTAGCTGTGTGCCCCTGGACAATTTCTCTTCCGTTTCTCTAAAATAGAAGGGACAACAGATAATAGAAGGGACTACTTCCCAAAGATGCTGCAAAGGCTAAATGAGTTAATATACACAAAACACTTGAAACATGCCCAGCATATGTCCTATTATAAACATATGCTTTCTCTTTGCTTCATGTCTCAATGGAAATATGAGCCTAAGATCTCCTGAAACTGCCTGACAGTTCAGGAGACTCCTATCTTTACTTTTAATGCAAAAGATAGACTGTTGGGGCACCTTCGTGGCTCAGTTGGTTAAGTGTCCAACTCTTGATTTTGGTTCAGGTCATGATCTCGTAGTTCGTGAGTTCGAGCCCCACACAGGGCTCTACACTGACAGCATGGAGCGTGCTTAGGATTCTCTCTTTTTCTTGCATCCATGCTCTCTCTCAAAATAAATAAAAATTAAAAAAAAAAGTAGACTGTCTCCCACCATTTCCAACTGGCCATGATACACCCTCAACTATAGTATCCACACGTTTTACTGACAATGCAGATCACAATACATGTATACACATCAGCAATACATATTCAGAAAACCTGAGGTCCCACTGCCAATCCCTTAGCCTAGGACGAGGTCCTTGCCCTCCCCCTGAAATATTAACCAGCACAGCTGCCCTCCTTTCTCTCTAGGCTCTCCCTGTGTGAACCTGGCAGTGGTGAGCCAGATGGCGCACCTTTTATTAAACAGGCTTTTGAGAGGCGCCTGGGTGGCTCGGTCGGTTAAGCGTCCGACTTCAGCTCAGGTCATGATCTCGCGGTCCGTGAGTTCAAGCCCCGCGTCGGGCTCTGTGCTGACGGCTCAGAGCCTGGAGCCTGTTTCAGATTCTGTGTCTCCCTCTCTCTCTCTGACCCTCCCCTGTTCATGCTCTGTCTCTCTCTGTCTCAAAAATAAATAAATGTTAAAAAAAATTTAAAAAAAAAAATAATAATAAAAATAAATAAATAAACAGGCTTTTGAAATCGCTCAAAACTTTTCAGTGTTTCCCAACGTTTGGAGAGTTGAGCACAAACCTGGCCTGGCACTCCTGGCCCTCAGTGGCCTGGGTCTGCTTGCACCTCAAACCCAACCCGTTCACTGATCCATGCTGAAGTGCCAAATGCCATACTCACTCTGCATCCACAATCACCCTTGAGATGTGCCCCAGCTGGGCATGTATTCCCTGTTCCTCTCGCCCAGTCCAAATCCTGCCCCCTTGGAGAATCCACTCAAGAACTACTTCTTTTCCATACTTCCCTCAAGCGGTCCAGTCCCTTCTTCCTCTGACCCCAGCTGGTATTTGTACTAGCATCCCTTCTGGTATGAATTCAGATGCTCTGGCTACAGACTTGTCTTATCCTGCGTATGTTTAATGTCCCTACACCACAACAAAAATTTCTGCACCTTTAGAATGAGAGCAACATCTCATTCCTTTGTAACCTTCACACACTTACCTTGGTATTGACTTTTAGTAATTAATTCACACACAAGTTGAGTTGAAGACCAGAATTCCATTCTTACCTTCAACCTCACGCCTTCTGCATGGGTGTCTTTTTGCCTTTCAGATCCTGCTAAGTCCACCAGATTGAGTAGAGAGGTCCGTATATTCACAGTCTCATTGCTTTTCTCCATTGACTCAATTGTAATTGTAAACACTGCATGAGACCGAGAAGATTCTCTATTCATTGATGTTGATGCCACACGTCTGTTTCTCCACCCTCCAGACAGCACCTAGGCAACAGGGAAATATACTGTCACAACTTCCAAGTGACACAACAGCCACTATCCTCAGTATGAAATTTTGTAAAGGACAACGAGAAGAAATATTGGTCCATCGAGGAACGCACTCAAGTTACTCTCCCCTTTCTGGTTCCCTCTCCATGTTACGGAAAGAGAACAAACAGGAAATCAGCAGGCTGAGGATCCAGAACTAGTTTTGCTGTTCTCGATTTGTATTAACTTAATGCAAATCATAAAATCTCTCTCAATCCTTTTGCCTAGATAATGAGAAAGTTAGACAAAATAAATCTCAAAATTACCTTCAAGACCAACGTTTTGTCAGCTCTTTTGGTCTATAAAGACCTCCCTGATCCCTAAAGGCAAAGAGGAGGCATGAAAGTCCAAACTGCAGGCTTTGGAATCAGATGAACATGAAGTCAAGCCCCGGTTCCACTATTTACTAGGTGTAAGGTCTGGGCCAGCTGAACCTCTTCAAGGCTCAGTCCTGTATTTGTAAAATGGGAACATGGGCACCTACCCGACAAGGCAGAACATCACCAACGGAAATGAATGTGCTCACTAATCACCTTGGGATCTTGATAAAATTCACATTCTGATCAGTAGGTGTGAAGGCAAGGCCTGACATTCTGCATTTGTAACAAGCAACCCAGGCAACGCTAACAGTCTGAGAGCTACGTTTTTGAGTAGCATGGAAATAATATGTATAGGATAAAATGGGCGAATTAGCGTCTTACATCAAAATGTAGATTAAAAAATTTAAACGAAATAACAGACACAAAAGAAGTTAGCACAGTGCTTGGCACATACACTCAATAAATGGAGCTATTAGAATCCTATTAACCAGGCAAAGCATAAAATTGAAGCTATTGGTTTCTTTTACATTTTTTGGATAGTACTTTATGCTTATTTTTCATAACACTAAGTACAGTATATTAAATATTAGGTAAGCCATAATACATTCTTCATACAGCTGGAAAGAAAGACACAGACCCTAAAACATGGGACAAATTCTAAAATACTATTGTCTTAAACAAGCAAGGTACAAAGGCAGCACAATATACTATCATTTGTGCAACATACGGAGAAAAAGCAAACACAACTGTGTTTCTTTAAATCCTCATATAACGGGCAACTGGCTGGTTTAGTCAGAATAGCGTGCAAGTTTTGATCTTCGGGTCATGAGTTCAAGCCACACATTGGGTGTGAAGATTATATTTAAAAAAAATTTTTTTAGTAAATAAATCCTTATATAAAAACCAAATACAAACAAAAATCAAAAACAAAACCAAAAACTACTTGGTGAATGTTCATGGACTGGAAGACTTAATAGCGTCAAGAGGTTACTTCTCCCAAATGTAATCAACAGATCCAACACAAACCCACTCAAAATCCTAGCAGCGTTTTGTACACAAACTGACAAGTCAATTCAATAGGTATGAAATTGCAAAGGACCAAGAATAACCAAAATAATTGTTTAAAAAAAAAAAAAAAAAGCTGGAAGATTTACTCTACTTGATTTCAAGACTTAACTATTCAGCAATAAGAAGCCACCAGAATCAAGAAAGTTTTATACTGGCAAGAAGAGATACCTAAATCAATTAAACAATACAGGTATAAATCCATACACATATAAATCACTGATTTTCATCAAAGGTGCAAAGGCAATTCAACGGGAAAAAAAATTGTTTTCAACAAAGAGTGCTACATAATGGATCAAAAATAAAAAGGCAACTCATAGAATGTACAATACTAAGGGTGAACTCTAATGTAAATCATAGGCTTTGGGTGATGATGATCATGTCGATATAGGTTTATCAAATGTAAAAAATGTACCACTCTGGTGAGGAATGTTTATAATAGGGGAGGTTACTATGCATTTGTGGGGACAGAAGGGTATATGGGAAATCACTCTACCTTCCCCTTACTTTTGCTGTGAACCTAAAATGCTCTTCAAAACTGCAGTCTTGGGGGCACCTGGGTAGCTCAGTCAGTTAAGCATCTGATTCTTGGTTTTGGCTCAGGTCAGGATCTCGTGGTTCATGGGTTGGTTCGAGCCCCACATCGGGCTAGATGCTAACAGTGCAGAGCCTGCTTGGGATTCTCTCTCTCTCTCTCTCTCTCTCTCTCTCTCTCTCTCTCTCTCTCTCTCTGCCTCTCCCCCGCTTGTGGGCATGTTCTCAAAAGTAAATGGATAAACGGGGCCACCTGGCTGGCTCAGTCGGTTAAGCATCCGACTTCGGCTCAGGTCAATGATCTCATGGTTAGTGAGTTCGAGCCCCATGTCAGGCTCTGTGCTGACCGCTCAGAACTCAGAGCCTGCTTCAGATTCTGTGTCTCCCTCCCTATCTGCCCCTCCCGCGTGCTTGCTTGCTCTTTCTCTCTCTCAAAAATAAATAAAAACATTTGAAAAATAAAAATATATAAACAGATAAACTTAAAATAATCAAGAAAAATAAGAATGATTTTTTTTTAAAGGAAAATACAGTTATGTGGTTTACAAGAAACACCTAAAACATTAACACAGAGAGACTGATGGCAAAACATATACCAGGCAAATTCTTTTTTTTTTTTTTTAATTGTTTTTCCACTTTTGAGAGACAGAGACGGAGCATAAGCAGGGGAGAGATAGAGAGAGGGAGACACAGAATCTGAAGCAGGCTCCAGACTCTGAGCTGTCAGCACAGAGCCCGACACGGGCTCAAACCCACGATCCATGAGATCATGACCCGAGCTGAGGTTGGCCACTTAACCAACTGAGCCACCCCGGTGCCCCTATACCAAGGAAATTCTAGTCAAAACAATGAGAGGTACCTGAATATCAGACCAAAGAGATTTTTAAAGCAAAAAGTGTTAATATGAAAATATAGGGATACAGGGTCAAAAAAATATAGATTTAAATAAAAGGAAGTTATACTAACTCTACTGCTTACATATGCATCTAATAAAACAGTCTCTTTATGTATATATATATATATGAGATAAAAACAATCAAGATGAAATCATTACAACCAACACCTTAGCTGGAGATTAATACATCTCCTTCAAGTACTGACAGATTATACAGAAAAAAATCTGAGTAAAAATACAGTATAAATCCTTGTATTCAAGGATATTCTTCTCATGAATACATTTATAAAATTGTCCACTGTATTAATTCATAAGTCGTTTCTCAATAAATCTCAAAGACCAAGCATCACAGAAGACCACCTTCTCTGATCACATTGCAATTAAGAATTAACATGAGAAATAAATTTTAAATTATCATAAATTTGGAATTTCAAATCACATTTCTTTTAAGTTTATTTATTTTGACAGAGAGGGAGAGAAAGCACATTCCAAGCAGGCTCACCCTGTCAGCACAGAGCCCAACGTGGGGCTTGATCCCATGAACTGTGAGATCATGACATGAGCCAAAATCAAGAATCGGATGCTTAAGGAAGAGAGAGAGGTGATTCCTGTCAGAGCTGCTGGGATTGAGAGAGTATTTGGGACCGTGTCTGAGGGGAGAGACATCTTTGTAATGGGAATTCCCAAGCCTTGGAACAAATCCACATAGGTGTTTGGGTAGGAGATGTGTACCCTTGGGATATTGATGAAACCCAGTGTTTGATTATCTCTATCTAATGGCCTGTGTTTTAGCCTTTCTTCACCTCTCACCTGACTGGGTAATCTGAACCTCCCTCTCTCCCCCAATGAACTCTGACCTATAACCTCTGAGCATACCCCACAGGACTAGGCCCTCCTTAACCACCCATCTTGCTTCTAACCTATGTAAATTTCTGTAGTGGCTATCTTATGTAAGATACAATAAAAAAATTATTGTATACAGTTTCTATTAAATGTTATGAAAATGTTAAAAAAAAAAAAAAGAATGGGATGCTTAACTGAGCCACCCAGGTGTACCAAATTTTAATATCTTAATTGTCCTGTGGATCTAAGAATTTTTCCATTATAATTTCATTTTGACCCATGAATCACTGAGAAATGTGATCTGACGGGCACCTGGGTGGCTCAGTCGGTTAAGCATCCAACTCTTGATTTCAGCTCAAGTCGTGATCTCACAGTTCGTGAGAACAAGCCCCATGTTGGCTCCGTGCTGGGCATGGGCCTGCTTGGGATTCTCTCTCTCTCTCTCTCTCTCTCTCTCTCTCTGCCCCATCCCTATCCGTCTCCCCAGATCGCATGCGCATGCGCTTTCTCTCTCAGAAAAAAAAGATATTAAAACTTGTGTGAAATTTAAACAATAAGAAGTAAACTTAGAGCATTAAATACTTATGTCACAAAAGAAAGGCCAGATAAGCTAAGCATCCAGCTTAAGAAGTTGGAACAAAAGCAGGATGAGAAAGAAAAAAACGCAAGCCATATAAGCAAAATCAACTATGCAAAAAGAAAACAAAATAGGGGGCACCTGGGTGGCTCAATCAGTTATGCATCCAACTCTTGGTTTCCGCTCAGGTCATGATCTCATGGTTTGTGAGTTCGAGCCCCGCATCAGGCTCTGGGCTGGGAGCGTGGAGACTGCTTGGGATTCTCTCTTTCCCTCTCTGCCCCTCCCCTGCTTGTGCTCTCTCTCTTTCTCTCTCTCAAAATAAATAAATAAACATTTAAAAAAACTTTTTTTTTTTTAATTTTTTTAATGTTTATTTTTATTATTTTTGAGACAGAGAGAGACAGAGCATGAATGGGGGAGGGGCAGAGAGAGAGGGAGACACAGAATCGGAGGCAGGCTCCAGGCTCTGAGCCATCAGCCCAGAGCCCGATGCGGGGCTCGAACTCACAAACCGTGAGATCGTGACCTGAGCCGAAGTCGGACGCTTAACCGACTGAGCCACCCAGGCGCCCCTAAAAAAACTTTTAAAAAAAGAAAACAAAATTGTAGTTACAGCAAAGATTTTAAAGATGAGAATACTGGAAAAAACTTTTTGTCAATATATTTAAAAACTGAGAGGAGACTGAAATTTTCTAGGAATAAAAAGCGTCCCTGAACTTCTGACCCAAGAAGAGGTAAAACTGCAAAGCTCTATTACAGAATTTTCATTGGTAGCTAAAAATCTTCTCTCAGAACATAAGGCCCAGATGATTTGGGGAAACAAATGATTTTTATGAACAAGTCTTTCCAATCATACAAACTTCCAAAAAAAGACAAAGGTGATAATAAAACGAAAAAAAGTTAGGAAAATGGAAAATCACAGGCTGATCTCAATCTTTAACACTGAGGGAAAATCCTACACAAAATACTAACAAATGTAATCCAATATTCTATCATGTTAACATGTTAAATGGTAGCAAATGTTAACAAGATCATCTCAATAGAAGCAGGAAAAGCACCTAACAAATTTAACACACACTCTTCATTTCTGTAAGGCAGCAAGGTGGATTATAAAAGCGTTCTATAAAAATTAACTGCATTTCTATACACATGAAGCAAAATGCAATTTTTTTTTAAAAGTAGGCTTTACTCCCAGCATGGAGTCCAATGCAAGGCTTGAACTCACGATCCTGAGATCAAGATCTGAACTGAGATCAAGACTCGAATGCTTAACTGACTGAGCCACCCAGGTGCCTTATAAAATGCAATTTAAAAAACAGATTACCTTCTATAAGAGCAACAAAAAATATAAGGTATATTGGAAAAAAGTTAATAATTGGCTTACATAATTATTTTTTAGGTGAAAAGTATTATATTGCAAGACATTAAAGACCTAAATAAATGAAGAGATATATCATGTTCATGTATGGACTCAATATTGTAAAGATGTCAATCCCTCCAAACTGGTCTATAACTGCAATGTAATTACAATCAAAATTTTGGGGGGTATATATATATGTACACACACAAACACACACACACACACACTGGGTCACATGTAAAACCTATTTCTTACTATGAGAGTCACAGTGTAAAATGTTTGAATCATGGGGCAGCTGGGTGGCTTCAGTCGGTTAAATGTCCGACTCTTGATTTTGGCTCATGATCTCAGGGTCGTGAGATTGAGCCCCGTGTCAGGCTCTGCACTGGGTGTAGAGCCTGCTTAAGATTCTCTATCTGCCCCTCCCTCTGCCTCTTTCCCGCTGTACATGCTCTCCCTCTCTCAAAAAGTAATGAATAAACCAACAGAATCTTAAAAAAAAAAAAAAAAAAAAAAAGTTTAAATCAGGAGGCTTGCTGAAGATGGAAGATTTTTTTTTTAATTTTTCTTTTTTAACGTTTTATTTATTTTTGAGACAGGGAGAGACAGAGCATGAACAGGGGAGGGTCAAAGAGAGGGAGACACAGAATCTGAAACAGGCTCCAGACTCTGAGCTGTCAGCACAGAGCCCGACGCGGGGCTCGAGCTCACGGACCGCGAGATCATGACCTGAGCCGAAGTCGGGCGCCCAATCGACTGAGCCACCCAGGTGCCCCATGATGGAAGATTATTGAACTATAACTTTTTTAATTTTGTTTAACGTTTATTCATTTTTGAGAGACAGAGAAAGACAGTGTGAGCAGGCAAGGGGCAGAGAGAGAAGGAGACACAGAACCCGAAGCAGGCTCCAGGCTCCCAGCTGTCAGCACAGAGCCCAACGTGGGGCTCAAACCCAAGAACCACAAGATCATGACCTGAACTGAAGCCAGACACTTAACCAACTGAGCCATTCAGGTGCCCCGAACTATGATTTTTATACACACACAGATATTCATACAATGGATTATATACAGCAGTGAAAATAAGTGAAATGCAACGTGGATAAATTTCACAGACATCATTGATTTTAAAAAGCTACAGAAGGCTAAATATGCACAATTTATTAAAAGTCCAAAGTAGGCAAAACCAACCTTTTCAGAAATACATTTATGATTTAAAAGCACAAGGAAACGATCATGACATTCAGCATAGTGCTCATGTTTAGGGAGGAGCCAGGTACATGAGGCAGGAGAGGCATATAGGTTGACAGGATGGTGTTGGTGATATCTGGGTCTTGATGGTCTAAGGTCCTCCAAGTTCATTTTGACATTAAGCTTAGTAACTTATATGCATGTGCCAGTATTTTGTATGTATCAAATATTACACAATAAAAATTTGTTTAAAATCAACTGGCCAGGTCAGACCCCATAAAAATGCGAGTATTTTGCAAATTCCCATCAAGAGGTTTGTTTGTCCTGAGGCGAGTGCTCAAAAGAGGTTGGCTTTTGACACCTAACAAGTAAACAAGGGTAGAAAATAAAGGGAAGAGAACAGCCAGCTGGTTTAAAAAGTAGCAATCCCAGAAGCTCCTCAAAAGCACAGCTTCCAGGAAGAATCACTAAAGAGATACAGACGTTAACAACGCCCCCCGGTGGCCTACAGGGCGCCTGACCGGAATGAACGGCACCTAAATAATGCAAAACCAAGAGGCTCAAAGTTCTATTTTAGCTACGGGGGAGAGCTATATAAAACAGTCATATTCTTTTTTCTCCTCATGAACCTTCTGTGTCATGCCTTTACAAAATTATTTTTAGTAGCTCAATTCTTGCTTTTTTTTGAGATCAAGGTGCTTTCACAACACGTTACATTGCCTAAGGATCAAGCTGCTGAAGGGAGCGTACCTGATAGGCTTCAGCCGCTGAGGTCACCACCTGTTCCACTGCACCAACAACGAAGACTCCCTTCTTGATATGCTCCCTTAAGTACAGTCCGGCTGATGCAGAGTCCAGTAGGTCATAGATCTGCTCGTTGTAGATCTCAATAAAGGAACACTTGCAAAGGAAACTCTTTCCAGCTCCAGCCTGGAAAGAGAAGCCTCGCTGAGATACGTTCTTGGCATGAGTCATCCCTCTCATGAGTGCTACCCTTTCACTTCCTTCACAAGGTGTGCATTTCCTACCATGTTGTCCTTTACACGATACAAGATCCCTAAAAGCCAAGTAAAAGTCCAGATAACTAGTTTTGACACATCATTACATCTTAAGGCAGCATCAAACTGTGATCCCAGGAGGCCTAGGTCTCCAGAGGTGACTCACAAGCAAGACAGAGAGATGGGACTCAGGCGGTTCAGATGGGCAATTCCACCTTCTTAAACTGAGGTGAAACTGACAAACACCATCATGTTAGTTTCAGGTGTATAACATAATGATTCAATATTTATATATATTGAGAAATAATCACCACAGTAAGTCTGGTTAACATCCATCACCATACACAGTTACATATTTTTTTCCTTGCGATGAGAAGAACAATTCCGTTTTTATCTGTCACACACTGGACTTGCTCATCAAGTGTTACCTGAAGCAAGTGTTATGTTCTTTAAAGACTGAAAATAATTTGTCTCAAAAGCCTCTCTATAGGATTTTTAACCACAGAAACCTACATCACTGGCACCCAAGGTGCATGCCTAACTGCAATTGTTAGGAATAGTTTCTGCACAGGGTAGTAATAATAAGTCAGTGTTATGTGTCAGTCTCCTGAGTACACACAGACTGGAACATGCAACACTAATGGCTCTTAAGCCTGGAATCTACCAAGCTAAAGAGGCACAATCATGAGAAAGGCCCAACTTGGGAGTCAATGGAACAGAGAAGCCCCCATCACCAGGGTGATGGGGTCACACTGCATATGAAACCATCAAATTATCCTCAGGTGGTAGAAGGTTCTGCACAGGAGGCAAGGATGGTTCCAGCACTCCTGGGCATCCTGAGGAACTAGGGACACCTGCAGTCAAGTGTGAGCCTATGAGCAATAGGTGATGGGGCTTAATGAATCTGTTTTCCTTAGTTAAAATTCTCTTTATACTTTCTCTCTTGCAAAATCTGAGAGCCTAAGAAGCACACATTCTTTTATCTTTTAATCTGAGTTTATGGATGATAAAAATTTTAGAAACAAAAAATGTTTAGAAAATTAATAACTCAGAATCCTTCATTTTTTCTTAAGAACTGAGAGGTTGTTTTTTTTTTTTTTTTTTCATGCCACACCAGGCTATCCACATTGCAGAGTACCACTTAGGACCGACCCTCCATGTGTTATGAGCTAATTACTAGCAGCTAACTGCTCAAAACTAGGTATTTCATAGAACCACTTTATTTTCATAGCAAGTTTTACCTTCTCTTTTTCACGATCAATCAAGGAAAACAAATATTCAAAACTTCGTGGGATTACTCCTCTCAGGTTATGAGAAAAATGATCAGATTCAGATGGTCCTGAAGAAAAATGTATAAAAACATATATATATATTCATTATCTTTATAACAAGAGTCCTTCAAAATGGCAATATTGAAAGGAAATTTATTCAGAAATAAGATGACATTGTACAATCAGTTTCTTATTTGTGCCCCTGAACAAGTTTTAGTCTGAGAGAAAAAACAGACCTTGCCATCAACGGGACTGAAGGAAGGGCCCTCAATAGCCACTAATGCTGGCTACACCTGGAATATTATAAATGGCCCTTGTAAACTGTACCTAAAATAAATAAATAGATAGATAGATAGATCTCAGAACTGCGTAAAGTAAACAAAGAGGACAAAGAATATGAGTAAGCAGATAATTTCATAACATTTTCCTGTTAAATAATATACAAAGATATTCAACATATTCTTTATGGTTACCTTCATCATCTCCTGCCTCATCTATGCCTTAGCTCCTCATCCTGTTTCTACTCACCCCCTCCCAGACTATCCCATTCAGCTGCCTGAGTAACCCTTTTAATTATGTATCATATCATGTAGTTCTTTAAAAAACAAAACAAAACAAAACAAAAAACCTCCAATGACTTCACATCACACTCACAAAATACAAAATCCCAGCTAGGTCCCACATGAGCTGGCCTCAGAGTATAACTCCAACGTCCCTCCCTACAACACCTTGGTGTGGAAAACTCCCCTCTAGCCCATGGGTCTTCTTGATGTTTGAACACTCTTGAGCAAGTTCCCAACTCAGAGCCTACAGCCTGGAAGATTCTTCTCCCAGAGTCTGTGGTTCCTTCTCATTTCACTCCGTAATTCTCTTTCTTACTATAACTCACAATTCAGAAGCCATTAAAAAACAACAACGACCGAAATTCAACCACCAAAAAAAAAATTAAAAACTTTGGCAGAGGGAAAAACCTTAAATCAAAAGACAAATGAAAAAACTAAAGAAAAATCTGTTATGTTGTACACAGAGGGCTAACCTATTTTACAAAAATCCCCACAAATGAGTAGGAAAGAGATAAGCCAATTTTTTAAATGGGAAAAAAGCTTGAAGGGGCATTTTACAGAAAGGATATTCAAATGTCCAATAAACATATGAAAGATGCACAGTTGTCAACAGACATCAGGGAATTGCAAACAAAAACACAATGAGATAATACTACACATACTCCAGAAAGGCTAAAACTTTAAAAACTGACAATACCAAGTATAGACAAGGACGTGGAAGCCCTAGAATTTCCATATCTATCAGGGCCATATAAATACGAAAGCTGATAAACACGTAACTATGATCCAGCAATTCCACTCCTAGAGATGTACCCAACAGAAATGAACTTGAAAAGACACATACAAGATAAAGTGCCATAGCAGCAGTATTCATATGGTCTAAAACCGGAGACAATCCAAATGTCTATCAACAGTAAAATGGAAAATGTGGCATATTCATACAATAACACATTATACAGGAACGGGATACAGCAATGGAACAAACTAGCACTACATGCAACAACATGAGCGACTCTTAGAAACTTAATGCTGAGAGGAAGAAGCCAGACACAAAAGAGTGCATACAGTACTCTCATCTGTAGATGTTTAAAAACAAGCAAAACTAGTGATGATAGAAGTCAGAGTTCTAGATACTTCAGGGGAAGGGGGTAAAGTAGTTACCGATTAGGAATCTTGGTCTGGGTGGTAATTTTACAGATTTATAGGTATATAAAAAGTCATTAAACCCAATTCAAAAACTGTTTATTAAGCACCTACTCTGTGCTAAGCACAGACGGAACACAGCTACAAACATGGACTTTGTTATCATGGAGCTCCCAATTTGACATAAGCCTGGGAAATATCTCTAATTTTATGAGGTCAACATAGTATATAGAAAGTATGACTTCCCCCAAAATGTACTTGGTGCCTAGGTGCTGTCATTGCAGAGTAGATTAAGCCAGCCAATAATAAATTTTAATTCACTTACCCATCATCGTAAATGTTTTCCCTGAGCCAGTCTGTCCACTGTAAAAACAAATGTTTTATATGTTATTTTTACACACAAAACTTAAAAGACTACCCTTCTACTTTAATAAGGTCTACTAATAGATAAATTTTCTCCACAAACATTGGGTGACTGGGTGGCTCAGTTGATTGAGCATCTGACTCTTGATTTCGGCTCAGGTCATGATCTCATGGTTTGCAGGATACAGCTCCGCTTGGGGTTCTGCCCTGACATTGTGAAGACTGCTTGGGATTCTCCCTCTCTGCCCTTCTCCCATGCGTGTGCGCGCGTGCTCTCTCTCTCTCTCTTTCAAAATAAATAAATAAACATAAAAAAAATTTTCCCCACAAAGATCTTATTTTCCTTCTTTTTTAAAATTATATTAGGTAGAGACACTGGGCTGGCTCAGTCAGTAGAGCATGCAACTCTTGATGTCAGGGTAGTTAAGTTTAAGCCCCACATTAGGTGCTGAGCTTACTTTTTAAAAAAATTATATTAGGTAAAAAGTGAATGATTCATTTTTTTTCTCTCCTATTCTACCACCAAGAGCTACACTGTTAATTTCTGGTAATTCTTCAGGATTATACAAACATAGCCATCAGAGTTTTTGTTTAAAAAAAATTTTTTTTTTAAGGGAGCTAGAACGCAGGAGCTGGGGACAGGGGCAGAGGGAGAGAGAAAGAGAATCTTAAGCAGGCTCCATGCTCAGCAAGGTGCCCGACACAGGGCTCAAACCCATGACCCTGGGATCATGAGCTGAGCCAAAGTCAAGAGTCAGACACTTAACAGACTGAGCCACGTAGGCGCCCCTCATTTATTTTTATTTACAAAACTGAAATACTGCTCTGTGATCTGTTTTGTCCTTTAATTTTATCTCAGATATTTTTCTGTGTAGTAAATAGAGATCTACTTCATTATTTTTAATACCTACATTGTATTTCATGAATGTATCATTTATTTAACCAGAACCAACTGGAATTTTGTTTTCAACTTTTTCTGTTCTAACAATTTAGCAATTCCTTTCCTAAATTATGCCTTTAAAGATACTTAAATGTCTTCATTTAAAAACAAAGCAATTTCAAAAACCCTTATGGTACAGGCCTGATTTTTGCGCATAGCATCATGTCTCCTCCGTTACCCCAAGAAACAAGAGTAACAAAAACTAAAACTAAAAACGTTTATGTGAAAGATAGATGTCGATCAGGATGTCAAATGTCTTTAGTTTGGATTCACAGCCCAAATATTAAAGAAAAAATCTGAAGTGACTTTTTGGTTAAATGGCCCCAAAAGATTAAAAAAAAGAAAAAAACAGGGGGATCTGGGTGGCTCAGTCAGTTAAGCATCCAACTTTCACTCATTTCTCTCCAAGTGTTTCTCATTTCTACCTTCTTCTACCAAAAGAAATTTTGGTTAAATTATTAATGAATATGCCACAAATTAAACATAATTAGTATAACTGTAAGGTATTTAAAGATACCAGTTCTAAAGATAACACAGTCTCTGGCAATTGTGGCTCTATTTCCAATTCATTTTTTAACTTTACCACTCAAAATACTCTGTGGGGAAAAAAAAATCTTTCTTAAGACAAATGAGAAAATAGGCCTCTGACTTACTGCTCAAGAGAAAACACTCAGCTCTCCTGAACACAGCTGAAAAGTAAGCATGAAAAGCAAAGGCAAACTTTCAAGTTGGTATATATGTGCATATGAGTCTAAAGTTCATACTTCTTAATGTGTTTTTTATTTTCTTGTGTTTTGAGACAATTATAAACCAAGGGCACATGCACAAAAAGCATTAGCTGCCCAAATATATTTTAAAAAATTTTTTAATGTTTATTTATTTTTGAGAAAGAGTGTGGGTGGGGCAGGGGCACGGGCAGACAGAAAGGGAGACGCAGAATCCGAAGCAGGCTCCAGGCTCTCAGCTGTCAGCACAGAGCCCGACATGGGGGCTCGAACCCACAAACCGCGAGACCATGACCTGAGCTGAAGTTGGACGCTCAACCGAGCCATCCAGCCGCCCCTCAAATGTATCAAATAATTCACTACATTCTATTAAAAAGCTCTAGTTCTAAATACAATTTGAAAGTCTACTGCTAAAAAAAAATAATAATAATACACTACAAATATATGCCCATTAATCTATATATCCTGTAAATCTGAAATGATACTAAAATTCACTTTGTACAAATGCCAAGGTGACAATGCCTTCTGGACTCCATCTCACATTCCACATTAAATCTATAGCAATATTTTAAGGCTGCCAAAATTTAGAAAGTTGAGGATCATGACTCACTTTAAATATACATATAGAAAACAATTTGGCAAGTTTCTCATAAGGTTGATCATAGACTTGCCATATGACCCAGCAATTGCATGCCTAGGTATTTACTCAAATGATTTGAAAACTTACGTTCACACAAAAACCAACATTCAAACGTTTGTAGCAATATATTCATAATCACTAAAAACTGGAAGCATCTAAGATATCCCGTCGCGGGGAAATGGATAAACAAATGATGATAAATCCATACAGTAAAAAAAACTACTGAGAAAGAAAAATAAGTTATTTATGCCTGCAACAACACAGGCAAATCCTATAGGCATTTTTAATAAAAGAAGGAAGCCAGATCCAAAAGGCTACATATTGTGTGGTTCCATTCATATGACACTCTGGAAAAGGCAGAACTATAGGAACAGAAAATGTATTCGTGTACCCTGGATGTCAGGGGTTGAGGGAAGGGGGAGTGGCTGACTACAAGGGGGACAAACGGGAAACTTTTAAGGTGAAGAAACGGTCCTTTTCAAAAAAAAATGGGGGGAGGGGGCACCTGGGTGGCTCAGTCAGTTGGGCATCCGACTTCAGCTCAGGTCATGATCTTGCAGTCCATGGGTTCAATCCCCACATCAAGCTCTGTGATGACAGCTCAGAGCCTGGAGCCTGCTTCGGATTCTGTATCTCCCTCTCTCTCCCTCTCTCTCTCTCTCTCTCTCTCTCTCTCTGTCCCTTCCCCACTCATGCTTTGTTACTCTCTGTCTCTCAAAAATGAATAAATGTTTAAAAAAAATTTTTTTTAATTTTTTTAATGTTTGTTTATTTTTGAGAGAGAGACAGACAGAGAGTGAGCAGGGGAGGGGCAGAGAGAGAGGGAGACACAGAATCTGAAGCAGGCTGCAGGCTCTGAGCTGTCAGTACAGAGGCTGACGTGAGGCTTGAACCCATGAACTGTGAGATCACCACGAGATCATGACATGAGCTGAAGTCGGACGCTTAACCGACTGAGCCACCCAGACATCCCAGAAACAGTCATTTTCAGTGCCGGGGTAGTAAATACATGGCTCTCTACATTTATCAAAACCCGATACAGCTGTATATCACAAAGGGTGAACTTTAAAGCATGCAAACTAAAAAACAAGCAAAACACATCAACTAGGATGTCAGCAGTCCCAGAATGGAATGCACATAACTACATCACAAGTGTGTGACATTACACCAAAGGCAGTGGGCAGCAAAGGAGCTGACCTAAGTAACTTTAGAAAAGGAGGTTTTGACTGGAAATTATTAAGGCTTTAAAAAAAAAAAAAAAAAAAAAAAGAGGGGTGCCTGAGTGGCTCAGTCAGTCAAGCATCCGACTCGTGGTTTTGGCTCAGATCATGATCTCGTAGTTCGTGAGTTCGAGCCCCACGTCAGGCTCTGCACTGACAGCACGGAGCCTGCCTGGGATTCTCTCTCTCCCTCTCTCTCTGCCCCTCCTCTGCTCTGTCTCTCAAAATAAATAAACTTAAAAAAAAAATTTTTTTTAAAAAAGAAAATGAACTGTACATAAACATTGTACTGTGTAAATTTGTTTCTCACAGGGATACAGGATAACAATTCTGAAAGTACTTTACATGTATACTGGGGCTGAACGAATCAGTAAAGGGATGATAGAAAGTGGCAGCCAGGTTTCTCAATGCCAGCAAGGGAAGTTACAGATAAACAAAGAAGGAAGGTTAGAATGAACCCATATGGATTCTAACCTCCTGGATTAGAGTCAGAGACATAAGCATGAACTCATGTTTAACTTAATGTATATATATGCAAACGGATAGATACAGATACAATTACAGGTATGTCCACATACACGACTAAGTATGTATACATATATTACCTAGCTGTCTACTGAGAAGGCCTAGAAGCAATGACACTCCAGTAGCAACAAACACACCTAGTGCCCACATCCTGGTTTCTGAATACCATTCTCCAATAAAAGGAACCAGGGCTCCTTGTCGAAATGGCTGATTCTAGCCCTAGGACAGGGAAAACACAGATGAGCCAGGAACAGCTTGTGTTGTCATAAAGGAAGTGCTCAAGCAAAAGGACACAGAAACCAGCCTCAAACAGCTCCCAATGGCCAATCTAGGACAATATGAGCAATATGATAAAAATAAGGTATTGGATTATAACCCAAAGTATAATTTAAAAAATGGGGGAGAAGAGACAAATCTTCCTCAGAAAAGAATTTCAAATAATATAAATACTCTTTTCTCCACAAGGTAGCGTTTAATACCCCCTCCCTCCCCCCCCCACCACCCTCATTATCCAGGTGAGTCCAATCTAATCACATGAATTAGAGAACCTGTCCCAGCTGTAGTCAGAGGGACATGTGACTAAGGAAGCAGAGTTGGAAGGTTGCATGTTGCTGGCTTTGAAAATAAAGGGGCCTGGAGCCAAGTAATATGAGTGGCCTCTAAAAGCTGGAAGAGGCAAGGAAATGAATGGAATTCTCCCTAGAGCCTCCAGAAAGGAACACAGCCCTGGACACTTATTTATTTTAGTGAGACAGCAAGACTCATGTCAGACTTCGGACTTACAGGACTGAAAGACAATACATTTGTGTTGTTTCAAGCCACTAAGTTTGTGGTAATTCACGGTGTGGCCATAAGAGATGAACAGAAGCACTCACGACTGCACCCTTGTGTAAGGACAGAGTCGGCAACTTACTATGCAAAGATGGTGCCATTATACCCGCTCATGCAAGACTCCACAATGCCCTTGGCCACAGTCGAGAACACGGACTCCTACAGATGTAAGCACCAAATATGTTAACATTTCATAAAAATGAACCACATTCCTAAATTACATTCTAAAATATAACAATAAAAACAGTGTGCTTAGACTTTACAACACTTGTGATAAAATAAAAATTGTATCCAGTATTGAAAAAAAGCTAAAACATCTAAGATGATAAAACGTTAAACATAATTATGTCTACTAACCC
Organism: Panthera leo; assembly: GCF_018350215.1. Classification (NCBI taxonomy): domain Eukaryota; kingdom Metazoa; phylum Chordata; class Mammalia; order Carnivora; family Felidae; genus Panthera; species Panthera leo. Next base: position 14,607,439 of record NC_056680.1, on the reverse strand, counting down.
CCTATACAACGCTAGATTTAAAGCTAACATCTAGAATCCATACAGAATTTTGTCGGCACATTACGTACAAATATTATATGGGTATTAGCATCAGATACATGGCCCTATGTGTTCTTCAGTGCTTTTCCCACAAGTTTGTACTAAATAATCAATACCTGATTTTTTGCTTTCATTTTTACACACATAAGTAGATGCAATCTTATCAACAGTGCAAGAATTCTTAAACCTGCACTAATACAGTAGCCATGAGCCACATGTAACTATTGAGCACCTGAAACATGGCTACTCCAACTTGAGATTTATTATAAGTATAAAATATACACCAGGTTTAGAAGACTGAGCATGAATAAAAAGAATGGAAAATACCTCATTTGCTTTATATTGATAACATGTTGAAAAGATATTTTGGATATACTGGGTTAAATAAAATATAGGATTAAAATTAAGTCTGGAGCACCTGGGCGGCTCAGCCAGTTAAGCATCCAACTCCTAATTTCAGCTCAGGTCATGATCCCACAGTTGTGAGATCGAGCCCTGCATCAGGCTCCATGCTGGGCACAGAGCCTGCTTAAGATTCTCTCTCTCCCCCAGTCCCTCCAAAAGGAAGGAAGGAGGGAGGAAAGGACAGAGGGAGGAAGGAAGGAAGGAAGGGTGAGTCTGCCTGTTTTTTTTACTTTTTTTCAACATGACTACTAGAAAATTTAAAATTATATAGGTGGATAACTATATATTTCCATTGACCAGCCATGTCCTAGATGAAAAAAAATCAAAGGATCCAAATGTCTCACTAAAAACATACATGTGTATAAAGGAATAATCAAGATCTGTGATGTCTAATACACTAGTCATTAGCCATATGTGGCTATTTAAATTCAAATTAATTAAAATTAAACTTAAAAGTCAAGTCCTTAGACGCACTAGCCACATTTCAAGTGCTCAACAGCCACATGCACTAGCATATCTGAGAAAATAAATTTTTAAAAGTTTTTTATTTTTTTAAGTTTATTTACTTATTTTGAGAGAGAGAAGGAGAGAGAGAATCCCAAGCAGGTTCTGCACTGTCAGCATGGAGCCCCATGAAGGGCTCGAACTCACCAACTGTGAGATCATGACCTGAACCCAAATCAAGAGCTAGATGCCTAAGCCACTGAGCCACCGGTCGCCCCCTAAATTTTAAATTTTATTCAATCTTAATACATTCAAACTTAAATAGCCACATATGGCTAGGGGCTACTGTAACGGACAGTGCAGATATAGAACATTTCCCTCATTACAGAAAGTTCTAATGGATGGTGCTGACTAGATCTTAACTAAACTGTCCTGAATTAGAAAACCAGTTACTGACATCATAGTAATCTTAAACCTGTTGTTACTCTCTGCTATGGACTGAACGTGTCTTCCCCAAAGTTCCTGTGTTGAAACCCTAATCCCCAGCGCCATGGTATTTGGACTTGGGGCTTTGGGGAGGTAATCAGACCATGAGGGTGGAGCACTAGTGAGGCGAGTAGTACCCTTCTAAGAAGAGACACGAGAGAACTGCTTTCTCTCTCTCCACAGTGAAAAGGCAGCTGTCTAAAAGCCAGCAAGCAGGTCCTTACCAGACACTAGATCTCCTGGCCTGGATCTTAGAATTCCCATCCCCAGAACAGTGAGAAATAAATGTTTGCTGTTTAAGCCCCCCTGTTTTTGAGATTTCTGTTACAGCGGCCACAACTAAGATACTCTCCCTAAACTAGGAAGCTGAACCAAACTTATTATCAATCACCCAACTGGCTCTGAAAAATACACCTCCACTAACCCCCATCACTGGATGGTGAGAGAAAAGTAAAGCAGGCTGATCATTCTGGTACAAAGTTTGATGAAGGAAAAAAAACCTAATAAAATTAAATTTAAAATATTTTAAAATCGATGACATCTAAAATATTTAATGTTTGAGCTTCCTTATCTGAATCTATCAAACTAAAGAGACCAGAAATGAAATCCTCGCAAATCATAGAATCTTATCCAAAAGGAAAGTGAAGTTTCCAAAATTATCATTACCTGAGTGGTGTGGATGTCTGCAACATGATCAAATGTGAAGGTCTTGGGCTCAGGGTTGGAGTGCAGCCGGAGAGTGGTAGAGGAGAGCACAGACAAACATAAGTTTTGCTCTCCATCAGCTGATCCAGAACCTTCTGTAGGTGGACGAATTCGCACAAAAACTTTGATGGCATCACCTTCATTACTAAAGACAAGAAATGTACCAGCCTAAGTTTACTGGAGAAAACTAAAAAAGGATCTGAGTCCCACACTGCCTGTAATGTTTCCATACTGAGATTCCCCAACAAAGCCCCCAACCTACTCACTTACATTCACCTCTTCTAGAAGTGTCGCACGTGACTCACACCCTTTACTGATTTGCTTCACGATACTCATCATCACAAGCTTTTACGTGAAATCAACTCAAAGGAAGTTGATTCCACGGAGCTCTAAGCATTGCTTGTCTCTGATTTCCCTCTTAACAGCCATAATAAAATAGTCACCCCAAGGGAGAATTATGTTACTGATTCCATCTTTTAGCCTGGAAGGTTAAGAGGATGGGGGGAGAGTTGGGGAAGAAGTGTGATGTTTCCAGATTTCCAGGTAGCTAAGAACTGAGCTTTATGCTGAAACAAGTATCCCTTACTTTGTTAAACGTTCTAAGAATACTACATCCGCATGGGTGGGGTACCCGAGTGCCTGATTGTTGATTTCGGCTCAGGTTATGATCTCACAGTTCGTGGGATGGAGCCCCACATCAGGCTCCTCACTGATAGCACAGAGCCTGCTTGGGATTCTCTCTCTCCCTCTTTCTCCCCTCCCCTTCTCACATGCTCCCCCCACCTTCTCTCAAAAATAAAAAAATAAACTTAAAAAAAATATATTACATCCCTAATTCTTTTGGTCTCAGTGACAATATTTTTTTCTTACCTTGGTTGGTTAGACTGACAGTTTGTCACATTGCGTAACTCAGCTAGAAAAACAGACAAGAAGTTATTACAGGCATTTAAAATTGCAGTATAGGGGCACCTGGGTGGCTCAGTTGTTTGGGTGATGGACTCTCGATTTTGGCTCAGGTCATGATCCCAGGGTCATAGGATCGAGCCCTGCATGGGGCTTGGCACTGAGCATGGACCCTGTTTGGAATTCTCTCTCTCTGTTCACATTCCCTGCCCCCACTCACGTTCTGTCTCCCAAAATAAATAAATAGACTTTAAAAAATTGCAATGTAAAATCCCATCCTTTTCAAAAAACATTTATTTGGGGGGGGGGGTGCACATGAGTGGGGGAGGTGCAAAGAAAGAGGGAGAGAGAATCCCAAGCAGGCTCTGTGCTGTCAGCACAGGGCTCGAACTTACGAACCCCGAAATCATGACCTGAGCTGAAATCAAGAATTGGCCACTTAAAGGGCACGTGGGTAGCTCAGTTGGTTAAGCGTCCGACTTCGGCTCAGGTCATGATCTCTCGGTCTGTGCGTTTGAGCCCCTTATCGGGCTCTGCGCTGACAGCTCAGAGATTGGAGCTGCTTCAGATTCTGTGTCTCCCTCTCTCTCTTCCCCTCCCCCACTCACACTGTCTCTCTTTCTTTCTCTCTCAAAAATAAACATTAAAAATTAAAAAAAAAAAAAAAAAGAACTGGCTGCTTAACCAACTGAGCCACCCAGGTGCCCCTAAAAATCCAATTCTTATCTACCCTACTCTTCTATTGCTAATACTCCTCAGTCTCCTTGGCTCCCTGACCTTTTGACAGTGAGGCATTCTAAGGCTTAGGTCTCGATCTTCCTTCTCTTCTTTCCACATCCACTCCATTGGTGAGGACATCCAGGCTCATCGTTCTAAATGCTAAGTATGTGTTGATGAGTCCCAAATGTAAACCTTCTCCCTGGACCACTCTTTTGAGCAACAGACTCTCGCATCCAACTGCCAACCTGACATCTCCAGCTGGAGGCCCAGTTGGCAACGTCTCAAACTTAAAATGTCCAAAACTGAATTTCTGATCACCCCACCCCTACCCCAAACATGCTTCTCCACCTTGATTAATGACAACTCCATCTTTCAGTTGCTCAGGCCGAAAACCTTGGAGTTATCCCTCACCCCTTTCTTTCTCACGCTTCATATCCAACCTGTTAGCCAATCTTTGGCTCTACCTTCAAAATCCATCAAGAATCCTACAACTTCTGGTTAAATCCACTGCTATGACCACCATGACAGCAACATCACCTATTTGAGCTATTACAACAGTGTCTCTGTTTTTCTTTCTCTCACTCTCTCATTCCCCCAATTACCACCTATTTTCAATCTAGCAGGCAGAATTATTCTGCCAAAAAAGAAGCCAGAGATCAACTTCCAGCATGACTGCAAGAGGAACTATACTAACCCACTGTCCAGTGAAACTGGTAAAATAAAAAAAGCCACTTAAAGCCTCTAGAAACAGCCATAAAGGCAAACAGCAAATGAAAAAACATCTAGTCAAGATCACTGGAAATTTCACAAGAGAAGTGAGTGTCTATTGAACCAAGATGGCTCCCTCCCTCCCATCTCAACGAGTTGGGAGTCGCCACTCCAGACTTTGCAGCTAAGAACACAGGGATCCTCCTCCCCCCACTCAGTTCCTACTTGGAGGGCTTTCTTCCCAGGAGCAGGTTACCAATTTCTCATCCAGCCTCCAGCCAGCTGCCTAAGTCTAAATCCCAGGTAAGTATGACTGAGAGGTAGGGGTTCCCTTCTTCCACCCAGCCTCCACTAGTGGAACGAGGCTCTACCTTGGACATAGTGTGCTGAGAACACTGGGGCCCTGACGACCCTTATTCTGGCTGGTGAGACAGTGTTTCTCCACTAGGAGAGGCAAGTCAAGAGGACCCCAGGCTGCTGCGGTGGGCACTCACGTGTGCACACGCACACACACACACACACACACACACACACACACCCTCCCACTCCCAACAAACACTCAGCAACTAGACCAGAGGTGTCACTCTGAAAGAACACTGTTGTTGTTCTCACCCCCAGCTCCAGAGCCTAGGATGAGAGATTTTGCCTCAGGGGAGAGACAGACCACAAAGAGATAGTTCCAAAGGAGCTGACTTCATTTCCAACAAAGCAAGGAGAAGTTCAAGCCCAATGGCACACTCAAGAACAGTGAAGGTTGTGGGGAGAAGCAATTAGGAGGAGATTCAATATTCAAACAAAACTTGCAGGCCTATTAATTTGCAGGTGAGGGGCGCCTGGGTGGCTCAGTCGGTTAAGCGTCCGACTTCAGCTCAGGTCACGATCTCGCGGTCCGTGAGTTCGAGCCCCGAGTCGGGCTCTGGGCTGATGGCTCAGAGCCTGGAGCCTGCTTCCCATTCTGTGTCTCCCTCTCTCTCTGCCCCTCCCCCATTCATGCTCTGTCTCTCTCTGTCTCAAAAATAAATAAACGTTAAAAAAAATTAAAAAAAAAAAAATTGCAGGTGAGAACTGGGACCTAAGACAGCTGGAAGTGGCTTTACCGGGATGAGAACAAATATCAAACACAGACCTCAGAAACTTTTCCTTCAAAAGGGCAAGAATCTAATTGGACTGATTTATAAGGCAATATTCCAGGCTTTGTTGGAAAACAACAGGGCAATCAGCTGGTATTCCTGAAGTTTAAGAGCTACGTGTGGTCAGGGAAAGAGGGAGAGATCCCCACCAAAACCACCAAAAGTCATCAGGGTGACTGTGGGCGTACCCAAAACTGGACTTCTCTGAGGAGCAACATCAAAGGCTTAACGTTGGGAGGGAAACAAATGTCACTAAAGCAATCCAGCCAGTTATTAAACAAACAGGCAAATAACCACCCCCAGAGGGTAGAAAGGCCAGTATCCAAAGTTGCTATAAATTTATTATCTAAGATGTTAAGTATCCAACAACAACAACAAAAAAAAAAAAAAATGACAAGGCATTCAAAGAAACAGGAAAGGATGACCCATAAACTATGAAAAACAAAAAAGAAAAAGAAGCTGGCAAGAGAAATTGCCTATGACAGCATCTAGATGTTGGGAGACCTCAAAGTCACCATTATAAACATGTTCACGTTACTGAAGAAAATCATAATTAAAGGGTTAAAGGAATGATGACAATGTCCCATCAAATAGAGAATAGCAATAGAAATTATTCTGAAAAACTGAAACTCTGAAGTCCAAAAAGTACAATAACTGAAATAAAAACTCACTAGAAGGGCTCAACAGTATATTGGAACTGGTAGAAGAAAAAATAAGTAAACTCAAAGACAGATCAACAGAGATTATACAAGCCAAAGAACAAACAGATGAAGGAAAGTGAAGCAAGCCTCAGAAAAATGTGGGACACCATTCAGCACACCAACATAGGTGTAATGGGGAGTACCAGAAGGAGAGAAAAGCTAAATAGCAGGGAAAAATTTTCAAAGTATTTTAAAGCCAAAGACTTCTCAAACTCATTGAAAAAACAACATATACCTCCAGGAGGTTCAATGAATTCCAAACAGGATAAACACAGTGCTCCACAAACAGACACATTATCGTAAAAATGGTGAAGGCCAAAGAGAAGGAGAAAATCTTGAAAGCAGCAAGAGAAAAACAACTTGTTACTTATAAGCGAACCCAGTTACATGACCAGCTGACGTCTCACCATAACCGATGGAGGCCAGAAGGCATCTCAGAGAGAATTTGCTGCTAGCAGACCCATGTTTCAAGAGATGGTAAAGGTGGGGCGCCTGGGTGGCTCAGTTGGTTAAGTGTCCCACTCCTGGTTTCAGTTCATGTCATGATCTCACGGTTCTTGGGTCACAGTTCTAAATGCTAAGTGTATGTTGACGAGTCCCAAATTTAAACTTTCTCCCTGGACCACTCTCTTGAGCACCAGATTCTCACATCTAACTGCCTACCTGACATATCCACGTCAATATCAAAAAAGGGGGTGAGAGGGAATAGAACTACATAGGAGTAAGGTTTATATCATTGGAATTAAGCTAGTATAAACCCAAAGCTAATTCTGATAAAACATGCATGTTAGGGGCACCTGGGGGGCTCAGTCAGTTAAACATCCAACTCTTGATCCTCACTCAGTACTTGATCTCAGGGTGGTGAGTTCAAGGCCTGCATTGGGCTCCACACTGGGCATGAAGCCTACCTTAAATTAATTAGAATGTTAGGATATGCATTTAAACTTTTAAAAAGCTTTAAAAAAAAAGCAGTAAAGGAAGAACAGAGGAACATAAAAGATGTGAGATACGTAGAAAACAAGAAGTAAAATGGCAGATGTAAATCCAACTGTATCAATAACAACATGCCAATGGATTAAATAACCCAATTAAAAGGCAGAGACTGTCAGACTAATGAAAACATGCTCCAACTATATACTATCTACAGCAAACACACTTTAGATTCAAAGATAAAAATACACTGAAAGTAAAAGAATTAAAAACGGTATCTCACCTAAACCAAAATTGGACAAAACAACAACAAATGTTGAGAAAAAGATAAATGAGATAAAGAGGGACATTTTATAGGGGCAGCAGGGTGGCTCAGTTGGTTAAGCATCTGACTTTTCAGCTCAGGCCATGATCTCGCGGCTCGGGAGTTCCAGCCCCGCGTGGGGCTCTGTGCTGACATCTCAGAGCCTGCAGCCTGCTTCAGATTCTGTCTCCCTCTCTCTCTGCCCCTCCCTGCTCACACGCTGTCTCTCTCTCAAAAATAAAACATTAAAAAACAAATTTTAAAGAGGGACATTTTATAATGATACAAAGGTCAACCCCTCAGGATAATACAAATACAAACATATATTCACCTAATATCAGATCACCAAAATACACAAAGTGAAAACTGACAGAAGAGTAGGGAGAAATAGACAATTCAACAACAACAGCTGGAGATTTCAATATGCCACTCTGAATTATGAAGAAAAGAGTAGATGTTACTTGGGGCTGGGGGTGGGGGGATAAGGAGGTGGGAAGGGTGAGGACTGAAAGTATGAGATTTCTTTGAGGTGACCAAAATGTCCTAATGGACGATGCTGATAGTTCCACATTATCTGTGAATATACTAAAAACCGTTTTACACTTTATAGGTGTGGATTGTATCGTATCTGACTTACATCTCAAACTGTTTAAAAAAAAAAAAAAAAGTCAGACATCAGTACTAAATGCAATGAAGGATCTGGTTCTAGAGAAAAACTATGAAAGTAGATTATTGGACAATGGATAAAAGTAAGATATGGACTGTGGATTAGACAAGAGTGCTATATCAATGTAAACTTTCTTGATAACTGCAATGTGATTAGTCAACAGAATATACCTGTTTTTAGAAATCACTCACTGATAAAGTATACATATTTACTCACTGGTAAAGGTATATCATGTCCCCATTTTACTCTCAAATGGCTCATAAAAAATATGTATACATACACACACACACACACACACACACACACACACAATTGGGAGGGTAAGAGAGGAGGGAGAAAGAATGATAAAGCAGATGCGGCAAAATGGAAAGTGGTCACTACGGGTAAAGAATATTATGCAAGATTTCTTTGTACTACTCTCACAATTTTTCCATAAATTGTAGCAAAATTAAAAGTTATTTTTTTATTATTTTTCCTTTTTTTTTAAAGCTGCTATTCTTGTGGATGTCTTTTTTTTTTTAATGTTTATTTATTTTGAGAGAGAGACAGAGGATGAGTTGGAGAAGAGGAGAGAGAAAGGGAAACACAGAATACGAAGCACACTCCAGGTTCTGAGCTGTCGGCACAGAGCCTGACGGGGGGCTCAAACCCACAAACCATGAGATCATGACCTAAGCCGAAGTCAAACACCTAACTGACAGAGCCACCCAGGCGCCTCTAAAAGTTATTTTTTAGGGGCGCCTGGGTGGCTCCATCGGTTGAGCATCCAACGGGCTCAGGTCATGATCTCACATTTCGTGGGCTTGAGCCCCGTGTCGGGCTCTGTGTTGACAGCTCAGAGCCTGGAAGTTGCTTCAGATTCTGTGTCTCCCTCTCTCTCTGCCCCTCCTCCACTCTCTCTCTCTCTCCCTCCCTCAAAAATACATACAACGTTAAAAAAAAGTAAAAACAAAAATACAAAACTCTGCAGTGGTTGTCCATCTCAGTCGGAGTAGGCAAAGTTCTTAAAACAGCCTACAGGACCGGACATGATCTAGGGCCCCTGCCTCCCCCATCACCACCTCCACAACTCGTTTCCTATTACACTCCTTGCTCCAGTACAACCAAACTAGATTTCTTGTTATTTCTAGAACATGCCACCCTTTGGGACCTTTACACGTGTTGTACCTTCTGCCTGTAACATTTTGGGGGGGATTTACTCAAGTATTGTGCTCTCAAGTATTGACTTTGGGGACTTACTCAAGTATTTAGTCAAGTATGGGTCAAGTATTCCATGACCTTGAATTATGGGAAACACCAGCTTATCTCCATACACACCCACCCAATTATCTATCACTCTAACTCCCCTTCTGGGGCCTGTTTTCCCTCAAGGGACTTACAGTCATCAAAATATATATTAGTTTACTCTCTTTCTCTTCCAAATGAACTGTAAAGCATTATCTAGAGCAGTGCCTGACATACTGTGAACACTCAATAAACTTTGAATAAATAAATACTAGGACATCAGTTAAAAAAAAAACACCTTAATTTCTATTCTTCCTATTCTGCTTATTTCTATTCTTAATTTCTTTTTTTTTTTTTAATGTTTATTTATTTTTGAGACAGAGAGACAGAGCACGAATGGGGGAGGGGCAGAGAGAGAGGGAGACACAGAATCGGAAGCAGGCTCCAGGCTCTGAGCCATCAGCCCAAAGCCCGATGCGGGGCTCGAACTCACGGACCGCGAGATCGTGACCTGAGCTGAAGTCGGACGCTTAACCGACTGAGCCACCCAGGCGCCCCTATTCTTAATTTCATAGCACAGAAGCTCAAAGTAAATATTCACACAGAACAACTGTTCTGGAAACTACCCTTGGCAGCTATATCCCCTCAAGCAGATGAAGATCTGTGAAGTGGGAAGTACACCAGATTGCCCAGTTCCCCACCTGCCCTTCCTTCGCAGCTTCTCCAAGAGTTGGCAGCAAAGAAATAGTCCCTGTGTAGCTTTGGCAAAAGTAACAGTGGTGGGGAGCACTGCCTGAGTTCCCCAAGTCCTGCTCCAGATCTCTGGACTGCTGGGAATGCAAGCAGCACTTGGGATGTCCTCAACCTTGAGGTTGTTAAGAGACTTCAAGGAACATAAGCGTTTCCCATGGAAATCACCATTTTCACACAAGAGAGCTGTGAATACCCTTGTTCCCATCACTTACAGATAGGTCAGAGTCCTTTCACAGACAGTGACACACAGATGTCACTTTCCATTATGTAAACAGATGCTCTAATTTTATCACAGGTTATCAACTCTCTCGTTTGAGTCCAGATTTACAGAATACCATGGTTGTGCAGAACGCACACTCAACATTTCACTCCACAAATGAACCAATGTGCGCGCTAATATTCCCTGCATACTGAAAATGACAAGAGAAACATTTCAGATGGAAAAAGAGAGCACACTGTGATGACCTAAAAAGTTAACGAAAACAACAAATCCATCAGAAACAATTACAACTGACAGCTGCAAGCGTTAATGTTGTTGGAAGTCTCATCAACGACCACAAATTCAGTTTCTTCAATCTTCTAACATCGGCCTCTCCTCATTACCATTCATACCACTCACCAAGATCCATCGAATTAGATCAAAATCTAATCCTTAAAGGATTAGGCAATGTAAGACATGGGGCACGTACACGAGAACGCCAAAGGACGATTAGTGAAAACTGGAGGGTTTATCAAAATCGGCAGTGCTCCTCTCCAAAGTTAAAAGGAAGAAACGGAACGGGTCCCCTTGAGAAGAAAAGAGGAATTTGTGATAATAGAAGGACATCCTGTGCTTATCTGAAATTGTACAGCAGGCCCTCCAGAAGGCAAAGACGTGCTTGGAGCATGAAAAGTTCTCCCATTCAGGACAGTCAGTAACGTGGAAACACGTAGAAGGTGGTGAGAGCCAGGGCCGACCTCAGGCAAGGATACTTAGAGACAGCCCCGGTCGGGACACGGGAATAGGGCAGCGACGAAACGACAGAACCGAGAACGGGAAGGAAGAACCAGCAGGTCGCTGGACATCAAGCTCCTGGAGGGCTCTCCGGTTCCCTGCTCAGCCCAAGCGCCTAGAACTGTGCCTGGCTTGTGGCGTGGGCCCAATACACAGAGACAAGGGAAGACAGCTGTTCGAGCCGCGTTTTGACTGCGGGTCCGAGAGAGGTCCCAAACGCCCCGCGACGCTAGGTCCGCTTCTGCCCTTCACGCCCAGCCGGGAACCCTGAGGGCGGCTGGGGCTTGCCGTCCTGCACAGTTGCATTTGGGGGCGGAGACAGGGTCACGAAGCCGGAGCTCCTTACTTACTTTTGCAGCCGGGCGCCATGGCGCCCTCACGCCTCGATCCCAAGACCAATGCAGCGGATACCCCCACCTCCAGCCGCGCAGCGCGCCGGGATTCCGAACGCTCAAGATGGCCGCAAATTTGAATTTGGCGCTCCGGTCGGACGTTGACGCCAGCAAGGGGGCTGCCATGTTGCCCGGCCTCCGGTCAGGGGGCGGGGACTGCGTGACGTCACGAGCAGGCGCCATAACCAATGTACACTCTCAAGCGGGCCCAGGGAACCTGTCTTTTCCCGGGACAGCCATGAGCAAGCGGAACCAGGTTTCGTATGTGCGGCCAGCCGAGCCGGCGTTCCTGGCCCGCTTCAAAGAGAGGGTCGGCTACAAAGAAGGGCCCACCGTGGAGACCAAGGTGAGCCCAGGGCAGTTGCGTTACCGGAGAAACGCTGCCCTCCCGCTACTTCCGGCTTCTGCCTGGACTTGAAGGCCTTCCTGGCAGTGACGGGTCCCTCCCCTCACCTGCGCCCAGCCCCTAATCTGGGTGGGCTTCAGTCCCCAGGCTGGTCCTCTTCAAACTACTACAGCCTCTTATACCCAGGAAGATATTTGTCGTTTTTCGTAGTGCTGTTGTATTCTTGAAAATGACTGGACCCAGGTAAAGCGCCTCGTCCTTGGTAGATGGTTAAGAAAGATCACTTTTCTCTCTCTTACTTGCTTATCCCAAAACCTGTAGTTAGCAGGATGGGTGGTAGCGTAGTCTCGTTTTCCAGATAAAGTTACTGAAGGCCGCTCGATCAAATGACCTGATGTCCTAGACCTGGAGTCTGGATCTTTGGAAGAATGCCCTGGATCTATTGTTATGCTTTATTGTTTAACAACCACACCTCCCTCCTCCTTCTCCCCACCAAAAGTATGTTTAAGAATATTTTGGATCTAAGTAGAAGAGGAGCTTTAGGAAAGAGCAGTCCCTCTATAGTTTAAGGATAGAGATCAGTGGGAGTCAACTTCTGAGCCCTCCCAGGCTTCAGCCCTAACTGGTTCACGCCAAAACCTGCCCTATCTCTTTCAGTAGGAAGAGACTATTATGCTTAGGGGATGTGTGGAGAAATAAAGAATTTACTTAGCATTCTGTGTCTAGCACTTTCACTAATACCCACCCCTCAAGTCACTTAAGAGTTTAGTAAAGGAAACAAGATTGACTTGTGTGAAATTACTCAATCCAATGAGAATATGCTAAGTCCAGGCATTGTGAAAGAAAATGAAAGAACACAGAGATGTATCTCCAAAATACCATATTCTTTTAAAACCTTCTTCGCAAAAAAAAAAAAAAAAAGGTTAGAGTGGGAGAGAGCCAAAGCATAAGAGAGTGTTAAAAACTGAGAATAAACTGAGGGTTGATGGGGGGAGGGAGGGAGGGTAGGGTGGGTGATGGGTATTGAGGAGGGCACCTTTTGGGATGAGCACTGGGTGTTGTATGGAAACCAATTTGACAGTAAATTTCATATATTAAATAAATAAATAAATAAATAAATAAACATTAAAAAAATAATAAAAAATAAAAATAAATTAATTAATTAAAAAAAAAAAAACCTTCTTCGCTGCTTCGTCTCTGCCTTCACAGGTCACCACCTCTGTGAATCTCTTCAAAGCTCCTACAAATACTTTTCCTCTGTTCACTTTGTCCATATCTGTGATATTCATCTTTTTGCATTGCAACTACTTGCTTTCCTGTGATTGTCACCACTAAATCAAACTCTCTGAGTTAGTATCTTAATCTTTCTGTATTTCCTAGCACCTGGCACAGTGCCTGGACCAAATAGTAGGTGACCAGTTCTGTTGACTGTGCTTATCATCAGGCAAGGCTTCAAGAGGAAGGGATAACTTAGATTGAATCTTGAGCATGGGTAGGTCAGCAGGTAGAGATGGAAGGAAGGGTGGATAAAGGTGTAAAGATGGTGAGTGAGCGGGGCATCTGGCTGACTCAGTCAGTGGAGCATGCGACTCTTGATCTCAGGGTTGTAGGTTCGAGCCCCATGTTGGGTGTAGAGATGACTTAAAAGTAAAATCTTTAAAAAAAAAAAAGATGGTAAAGCATGGGCTGTGTGATTGAGGAACCGGTTGGAGAGAAAGCCATATGGACTATTCACTTGGCAACAAGGAGCCATTTTTGGTTAGAGAGAATTTGATCAGGGAGTGACGGATCCCCAGGACCAAAAACGGTGATGATGACACAAAGGATGAGATTTGAGAAAACAGATATGGATTCATCAATGAGGAGACTATGAAACCTAATTTTATAGTTTGTTTGAAGTCCTTGTGATGATCATGTGTGTGTAGTTAACACCCTGAAGATTCTAGCTGGGAATGCTGTTTTAGGAGAACCTGGGGTGGGGGTGGTACTTTCCAACTCATATCAGTGACTTAAACTTATGCAAGAGACTTTTCCACAGAAAAATACCCCTATGTTTCTGTGTTTGAGAAACCAACTGCACTCTTAATCAGGTTGGCAATATAATCATCAATCTAGTCATCTAGTCAATCTAGTAATCTAGTCAATCTAGTAATCTAGTTAACAAAAAGAAGAGTTTCATGGGAAATCATTATATAGTCAAGTTAAATTACCTTATTCACCTTCTTGAGAGTCAATTCAGGAGTGGCTTTGAACAACCACTGTTTCTTTAACCATTTCTCTTATTTTCCAGCCAGTCGTATAAACAAAAAGAGAAGTCAGAATTAATGATTCTCAGTCTAATAAACACCGGGAATTTTTTTAAAGATTTTATTTCTAAGTAACCTCTGCACCCATTGTGGGACTTGAACTCACAACCTCAAGATTAAGAGTCGCATACTCCACCTATTGAAGCAGCCAGGCACCCCAGGATTTATTTTATTTCACTGTCCCATTTCCTTGGTTAAAAATACTTACTGGGGCTCCTGGGTGGCTCAGTTGGTTAAGCATCTGACTTGGGCTCGGGTCATGATCTCACAGTTCATGAGTTTTGAGCCCCACATCGGGCTCTGTGCTCAGAGCGTGGAGTCTGCTTCGGATTCTATGTCTCCCTCTCTCTCTGTCCCTCCCCTGCTCGTGCTCCGTCTCTCTCTCTCTCTCAAAAATAAATAAACATTTAAAAATTTTAGTACTAATTACCTACTAGTTTGTGATCATTTATTGGAAACTTTCAGAAAAAAATAATGCAAAACTAATGAATAATCAGTGAACTAACATGGATATTATTAAAGAGAATGCACTTGTGAAGTGATCGAGCAGATTTGGGATGTAGACAAAATGAGCGAATTTGCCTGTAACTTGCCAGCCAGGGCTTTCAGGTTCATCATTTTTCATCCTATTAGTCATTCATGAATAGATCAACAAATACTTCTTGAGCCCCTGCTGTTTGCCAGGCTCTGAGCCTCTAGAACGTCAAAGGAACTCACCTAGCAGAACCAGATAGAAAAATATTGGCAACTCAGTATGGTACATGTACCCTATGAGCTATGCACAGTGTGAGAAGGAAGACAAGGTGAGATCAGGAAAGTACTTCTAAAGAATCTAAGTCTAGAAGGCAGCTTGAGCAGGTATACATCAGGGGCAGTGGGGCTTTCTAGGCACTAGGAACTGGTGCAGAGATAGGGGAGGCAAAGGAGCTAATATGGTCATGTGTCTGCAGTCCTCCAACCCGGCTGGAGTCCAGAGGCCATGAGTGTGGTGTAGGAGAAAGCTCTGTTTCTAGGCCAGGTGCCGTAGGGCTTTGTTGCCTTGTCTGGGAGACAAGGAAGGCTCTGTGAGAGGTGCAGTAACAAGTTATTTGAATAATGTGCGGTGCATGCACATACCTTTCAACCCAGCAACTCCACTTCCAGGAATTTATCTTACACATGAGTTCACAAAATTGAACAAAAATAAGTGCATAGTAGAAAAAGTAAATAAAAATGTGTGCATAGTGGAAAAAACTAGAAACAACCAAAATTTTTACGTACAGGGTACTGGTCAAATAAACCATGAGATGACCATATATATAATTAAATACTAGGCAGTGGTTTTTAAAATACAGAATTTCATATTAACAGATAATTCCAAGGTGCTATACAAAGATTATTTTTGAGTAAAAAAATTGGGGTGCAGGGTGCTTGAGCGGCTCAGTTGGTTAAGCATCCGACTCTTGGTTTCAGTTCAGGTTATGATCTCACAGTTCAGGAGTTCAAGCCCCGAGTCAGGCTCTGCACTGACGGTACAGAGCCGGCTTGGGATTCTCTCTCTCCCTCTCTGCCCCCTACCCCACATGCACGCGTGCGTGAGCTCTCTCTCCTTCTCTCCCTCTCTCTCTCTCTCAAATAAACTTAAAAAAAAGAAGTTGGAGGAGTGGGGCTTTTATGGTAGCTGACATTTTTTGAAAATGAATCAACTGACCCAAGGTTACCACTTGTAATGTGTATAGTGAGTACATGTTTTCTGTTGGTATTCTCTGTACTTTTATGTTTGGGAAATTTCATAAAGAAAAGAAATCAAGTCCCATAGTATGTACAGTCTTCTTTTTGCATACAGAATGTTTTCCGTACTTCCATATTTTTATACACTTAGGAAATGGCTGTAGGATACCCACCTGACTGAAGCTGTCAGACGGGAGGAGAGATAATCAGAGGTGGAAGAACACCTTTTACTTGCTGCCTTCTGTACTTCGACGTTGATTGTTTTTTGTCTAACTTTGAGAAGAGATGGAAGTGAAAACAGTTGGTGAAGAGCAGACAGAATTGATGTGGTTCAGCACTGCCCCGAGTCGGCTGGGTGGGCAGTACTTGAAGCAGAGGGCCCCTGACACTGGGAACCGTGAGCTGGGGTCCTGCTGAGATGGAAATTAATCCCTGTGGGCAGGCACTTCAGGGTAACTGGCAGGTGGATCTCTTCCCTAGTGTGGCAGGGTTAGGCTCTTAAGAGTTACTTGGAAATTCACTGCCAAACACATTTTGTCAATAAAGTTACCCTTCTCCCTTAGTAATCACAGTGTCTCATGGTTGTATTTGGTTCAAGGTCAGACGTCTGCATGTGGTGTTTGTGTTTTCCCCTAGAGAATCCAGCTTCAGCTCCCAGATGAAGATGGTGATCACAGTGACAAAGAAGATGAACAGCCCCAAGTGGTGATTTTAAAAAAGGGAGACCTGTCAGCTGAAGAAGTCATGAAAATTAAAGCAGAAATAAAGGCTGCCAAAGCAGGTATGTCTGGAAGTAATCTGATTTTTTTTTTTCTAACAATTTAAGGAGCCTGACATACGAAACTATCTTATGTAATAGTATGGTATGTTTGAAGGAGACGGTCCTAGGTTCACACTTCAGCTGTAACACTCACCAGATGTGTGATCATGAACAAGGTATTTCACCTCTCAGCCTCAGTTCCCTCATCAGTAAAATGGAGACAATAATGATTGGTACCTACTTTATTGGGTTGTTACAAGGATAAAGTGCAAATTTAAATAAAAACATCCTGTTTAAAAAAAAAAGTGGTTAGGTTTACAAATTAGTCAACAGAGGTGTATTTATTTAATCAGTGCCTGAACTGCGGTATGCGACATGGTATGTTTTTCATTATTCCTAAATATTAATTACATTGCTTTAAGGAAAAATGCTAGAGTTCAAAACACTTCAAAATACAGCCAGATTATAACTAATTGGGGACTGGCAATGTTATGGAATACTTCACAGGAAGTGAGTTTTTATTAAGTGACTGCCCATCTTGTGGGTATGTAGCTAGAAGCAGTGGAGAAGACCAGATCGAATGGACTCAGGACATCTTTAAATACCATCTGAGATTTTTCTTGCCATTTGACTCTCCAATAAAGGCAAAATGAGAGAAGAAAGTTCTTTAACTTTGTCTTTGCTGCAGATGAAGAGCCGGCTATTGCTGACGGAAGAATCATGTATCGAAAACCAGTCAAGCGTTCCTCAGATGAAAAATATTCAGGTCTAACAGCAAGCTCAAAAAAGAAAAAGGCAAATGAAGGTCAAATAAATAAGCAGGACTCCGTTAAAAAGAACTCACAAAAGCAAATCAAGAACAGTTCCCTCCTTTCTTTTGACAATGAAGATGAAACTGAATAAGTGTAAATATTTTGGACTTGGTCTTCCTTTAGAGTATATGGGGTATTTTTTAAAATGGCATCTTTTTCCTATTTAAAGATAATACAAGTTCATTACAGAAAATTTAGAAAATTCGGAAAAAATGTATGATAAAAACTTTATCAATACCCCTTTGACATGATGCAAACTCTGTAGATATTACCAACTATTAACATTTTGGAACTTCCATGTGTGGGGCATGTATGTGTGTATGTAAATTATATTTTTTAAACAAAACTGGGATTATGTTGTGCATATTAATCTGTCCTGCTTGTTACATGTCGTTATGAGTGTTTTTTCCTGATCAGAAAATTCAAAAACTTAACATAATTGCTATTGAGAATTTTGTCATCTAATGATTGTGTCATTAAATGACAAAATCTTCAGTATCTTCATGAGCAGAAGGCCACTTCGGATGAGGAAGATGATAATGTGGCTAGTTAAGAATACTTCCCCAGCTCCTGCCAAAGGTAGCCGTATAACAGCCCCGGCAATTTTAGAGATAGAAGTGGGTCTTGTACAATTGAGGACCTAATACAAGTGATCTTGATACAAGTGAGGATCTAATCTATAACATGGTAACTATAGTTGATAACAGTATAAAGGCAGGGAGAGGCACTTGGGTGGCTCATTCAGTTAAGCGTCCAACTTTGGCTCAGGTCATGATCTCACGGCTCATGAGTTTGAGCCCGCCTCAGGCTCTTGGCTGTCAGCACAGAGCCTGCTTTGGATCCTCTGTCCCCGTCTCTCTCTGCTCCTCCCCCGCTCATGCTCTCTCTCGCGCTCTCTCTCTCTCTCTCTCTCTCTCAAAAATAAACATTAAAGGGGCGCCTGGGGGGCTCAGTCGGTTAAGCTTCTGACTTCGGCACAGGTCACGATCTCACAGTTTGTGAGTTCGAGCCCCGCATCAGGCTCTGTGCTGACAGCTCGGAGCCTGGAGCCTGCCTCGGATTCTGTGTCTCCTTCTCTCTCTGCCCCTCCCCCACTTGTGCTCTGTCTCTGTCTCTCAAAAATAAATAAAGGTAAAAAAAAAAAGTGTTAAAAAAGATAAAAAATAAACATTAAAAGAAGAGAGAGATGGAGCACCTGAGTGGCTCAGTCAGTTAAGCGTTTGACTTCAGCTCAGGTCATGAATTTGCAGTTCATGAGTTCGGATCCCACAGTGGACTCTGTGCTGACAGCTCAGAGCCTAGAGCCTGCTTCGAATTCTGTCTCCCTCACTCTCTGCCCCTCCCTCGCTGGCATTCTGTCTCTCTCTCTCTCTCAAAAATAAACATTAAAAAAAGAGAGAGAGATACAAGTGAAGTCTACTTAATAAAGCCTCCAGGTGTTTGATACAAAAGAGCAGATTTGGCAAGCATGAACCTTCCTCCTCGCTACATACTGTCAGGAGCACATACATGGAACGTAGCAAGAGCAGAGCCATTTTCTGGCCTAAGGAAGGCAGACCTTTGCTCTGGGTGGTACAGTGGAAAGACTGAAGGCACTTGGGTCTTGGCAGCATGCCTGGAGGAGCTGCTACAGCAGCCACGGACTGCCAGCCTCTGGACTCGTTAACACACGAGAAGAATAAACCGAAAGTTGTCGCTCAGTGGTACCTCCTGCTGACACCCGAGAACTCCACGCCTCCTGCCCTTCCTGTTCCCTTAAGAGGCCTCCTTTCCTGTTGTGCTCCGAGAATTCGTTACCTTTAAAAATAAAAGTCAGTTATTTTACGAGCAAAATGGATTTACTTGAAAATGGTAGACGGTTGCAATTCGGGACATGCAAGCTACTATAAAACCATAGGCAAGTCAGGAGAACAAAGGAGAGGACGGCTCTTTTACAGAGGAAAGGGGGAATTGGGAGGAGCTGTTATAAACAAAATTCCTTTAGCTACACTGGGTGTTTCAAGTGTAATGGCTTTTCATTGGCTGAGCTGTGACCGTCTCCTGGGCTGGGCTGTTCCCTGGGCGGGGATTAGTAGAGTAGGCTTCTTCCCTATTAGGAATGCCAGGTATGGCTCTTTCTTTTGGTTCTGCAAAGGTGCGAGGTGTGAGGTGTGGTATGTGTGAGCTCCCCCTTCTGGCCTCCCAACTCCCATTTTAAATGAGGTTTTCTTTCTTCAGTTTCACAAATTCCAAGCAAGCACAGCCACATACTAATCAACATGCTATTTCCACCCCTCTTTATTTTCACAGAACTTCTCCTCACCACTCCCCAACCAAACAAAAGTCCCACAACATGAGTTTTTATTCAGTTAGAGTCAGCAAGGCTTTCCTTTTCATGGAAAAGAGAAGTCTAGAGCTTACAGTGACATAAGGTCCAATAGTGAGGGTAACAAAATCTAAAGAAGGCGCTTCAGGGGACCCAGAAATCCACTGCACAATGTCCACTCAAATACCAATAATTTCTTTTTTCTCTAAATCTGAATTTTCCCAAGGGTAAACTAGTCTTATATTGTATTCTCCTATTTAAATCTAGACATAGTTTAAATAACCTTCTGTAGATTAAGCATGAAATCATAGCCCAATTTCAGGAATGTTAAGGGGCACCTGATTGGCTCAGTCAGAAAAGCACGTGACTCTTGGTCTTGGGGTTATGAGTTTGAACTCCATGTTGAGTACAGAGATTACTCTACAAAAAAAAAAAAAAAAAAAAAACGAAATCAAGAATGCTCTTAAAAAATATACCGAGGGGTGCCTGGGTGGCTCAGTCGGTTCAGCATCTGACTTCAGCTCAGGTCATGTTCTCAGTTTGTGAGTTCAAGCCCCAAGTGTGCTGACAGCTCAGAGCCTGGAGCCTGCTTTGGATTCTGTGTGTCCCTCTGCCCTTCCCCCACTTGCACATGCGCGCGCTCTCTCTCTCTCTCTCTCTCTCTCTCTCGCAAAAATAAACATTGAAAGTACATCAAGAACCAAAAACAGTAATGCTGAACATTGCTTGTTTTCAGTAGCCAGATTTAAATATTTTTGGAACATCTATAACTCAAAACCAATTAATGGCAGTTATTTATTACATACAACTCATTTTATTCTCAAGATAACCCTAGTAGGGGCCCCTGGGTGGCTCAGTCGGTTAAGCGGCCGACTTCGGCTCAGGTCATGATCTCGCGGTCCGTGAGTTCGAGCCCCGCGTCGGGCTCTGTGCTGACAGCTCAGAGCCTGGAGCCTGTTTCAGATTCTGTGTCTCCCTCTCTCTGAGCCTCCCCCGTTCATGCTGTGTCTCTGTCTCAAAAATAAATAAACGTTAAAAAAAAAAAAGTTTTAAAGATAACCCTAGTAAATATCGTCATTATTCTTTTGAGGAGGATGGGGAAAGCAGGCTCAGAATCAGGTCGTACACCCATTATGTGGCAGAGAAGGCATCAAACTCAAGACTATCTAATTCTGATCTATTTTCTTAACTTTCAGGACACACTGCCTCTTGCTCAACATATAGAACACTCATCCCAGCTGAAGACTTAGTCTTCAATATCTAAGAATTGGGGGGGGGGGGGGTGGCATTTGCATACAAATCTTTCCACATGGGTTATATCCCAAGTTTTATTCTCCAGCATGAAGCCTCTGGTGTCGAACAAGTGCTGAGCTGTGCCTGAAGGATTTCCCACATCCAACACACTCATAAGGTTTTTCTCCAGTATGGATTCTGTAATGTTCACTAAGGTGTGCTTGCTTGCGGAAAGTTTTTTCACACTCACTACACTTATAAAGTTTCTCTCCAGTGTGAGTTCTCTCATGTTCAACGAGGGAAGAGTTCTGAGTGAAGGCTTTGCCACATTCAGTACATGTGTAGGGCTTCTCTCCTGAATGAATTCTCTGATGCTGCATGAGGCATGCACTCTGATTAAAGGCTTTCCCACATTCATTACACTTATAAGGTTTAACTCCAGAGTGACTTCTCTGATGACGAGTAAGGCAAATGCTCTGACTGAAGGCTTTGCCACATTCAGTGCATTTATAAGGTTTCTCTCCAGTATGAACGCGCAGATGTTTGATAAGGGAAGGGCTCTGACAAAAAGCTTTGCCACATTCAGTGCATTTATAGGGTTTCTCTCCAGTATGAATTCTCAGATGCTGAACAAGGATTGCTTTTGTTTGAAAGGCTTTCTCACATTCATTACATTTATAAGGTTTCTCTCCTGTGTGAATTCTCAAATGTTGAGTAAGATTTGACTGTTTACGGAAACAAGTTCCACATTCACTACATACATAGGGCTTCTCTCCCGTGTGAATCCTCTGGTGCTGAGTAAGAGACGACCTCTGAGTAAAGAATTTCCCACATTCACTACACCTTGAAGGCTTCTTCTGCATGTTAAGTTTCTGATGGTTCATTTGCAGTGAAATTTGGCGGGCATTCGTGCTGCTTGTAACGCACTCAAGGAACGTCTGTCCAATAGGTGCAGTTTACGGGAAACTGTCTCTCAAGTTCGTGATACTTACAAGGTACTTTCTCAAAGATGACTATGGTTACAGTAACACTGTCCTGGGAATGTTCTGTGTGTATGTGTGCATGTACTGTACTCTCAGGCATTCCTGCAGGATGCCCCTCCTCTTCCTTGTCCGGCATGTATCGTCACCTTCTCCAATTGTAAACCCCTGATGACCAGGTTCCCTGACCCTCGACATCCTCGTCATCTTCCACAAGTCACTTAACACTGTTTGTTACATCAGGCTTGGTCTTCTTGCCTGAAAAAAAAAATCATGAAGGAAGATGTCCTCTGTGCAGAACAAGGGACCTGCATTGTAGAATCTTGATTTTATCCTCTTCTCAATAATATATACAGATCACAATAACCTGGGGAGAAGATCAGATAATAGAGAGAAGAGATTAAGTAGTGACATATCTTGGGAAATCTATACAATTCCCTATTGTGATTGATTCTGAAACACTCAAGTACTAAAAATTAATCCAGGTAATTTAGGATGATCCAGAGTGATAAATAGTAGAATGTGAAAAGGATAAGTATTCTAATCTTGGGTAAACCGTTAGAGAAAAGTACTACCTACCTATAGTCTCTACTCCTCAAAAAACAGATGAAAAGTAATTCCATTTCCTTAGGATACCTATAAGCAATGTCTTGCTCGTGCTGCTTGAGAAAAGTACAAGTTTACATCATTGTCTAGTGACAATTAGAGTTTCTCTTTTAAGATTTCAAAGGTATTCCAGGCTGTTACTTTTACCGGGTCCATCACCCCAATCCTTCCTATTCACTCACCTTGATAGGTGTCTCTTTGGACCTCTCTCTCCAAAACTCAGCATCTGTAGCTCTCCCCTGTGTCTAACTGGAAGATCTTTAGGTTTAAAAACTAGAGCCTTGCTTACTGAAAGCAAGTAAGATATCATTGTTTTGTTTAGAGAAAAATTAGGATAGCGGTGGTCCTTGGGGAAGAGATTCCCATTGGACAGTAACTTGACTATACCATCATGGTCCAGAACCCAGCCTCACCTGTGACGCTTTAAAGTGCTTCAGAATGTGATGTATACTAATCAAATTCACAAGATGATACAGAAAACAGAAAGTCACTTTGCTGATCTATAATGAGAAATTGATATGCTGTATGTCCAGCTAGTTGACACATTCTCTCCACTACAGAAAAACTGCATGGGAACCAAATCATCGTCATCAGGACACTCCTTAGAACTGGAGAAAGAGAAGTATTTAGATGATCTTAATGGCATCAGACTTTGAAATCCTGATGCTCTGAATAAGGGCACAGAATCTGAGAACAGATATTCATGTGCCACACATTAGCAACCTCCTCCCTGGATGGTGCTGAAGACACTGACACATTCTTCTTCTCTGAGGCCGCTTTTTATTTCAATTTTTAAATATAAGTTACATATGAATAAATCCTCGCTTTAAAATACTCAAATAATATAAAAGTATGTAGGATAAATTAGTCATTTTTTATCACCGCCCACCCTACCCAAACAAACCCAATCCCTTCCCAGAGATTATCAAGTTTGGAGTAGATTCATTCAGTCTTTTTTCTATATATTTTTATACACATACCATTTGCTTCTTTCTGCATAAATAAAATTGTTCTATAGGTTCTGCTGCTCTGCTATTTGCTTTTATTTATTCATTTTTTTCCCAGTAAAGAATGTGTCTTCAGGATCATTTTTTCTTGGTCCATACAGATCTACTGGGGCTGAGAGTTGGGACACACTGGGATCTCTGCACAAATTGTATAAAATCAGAGACTGATCTGATTGGGCATTACTGTACCACACTGGTGGTTAAATATATTGAATATTTTTCCTGACTGTATCATCTTTATCTTATGTATAAACTTCCAGTATAGATATGCTGTATACAAAAATTAACCCCAGGGGCGCCTGGGTGGCTCAGTCGGTTAAGCGTCCGACTTCAGCTCAGGTCATGTTCTCGCGGTCCATGACTTCGAGCCCCGCATTGGGCTCTGGGCTGATGGCTCAGAGCCTGGAGCCTGCTTCCGATTCTGTGTCTCCCTCTCTCTCTGCCCCTCCCCCGTTCATGCTCTGTCTCTCTCTGTCTCAAAAATAAATAAAACGTTAAAAAAAAAATTTTTTTTAAAAAGAAAAAACTAACCCCATATGGTTTCAATAGTGAAACATAACACCCAAACTCTAACCACACTTTTCTTTCCTTTATTTTTATTGTCTCAAAAAGTTTTGTTTCGTTTTGTTTATTACAGATACAAACAATGTATGCTCCTTCTAAAACAGTCCACAAAGGAAACTACTTGAAATCCCACCACCTAGTGAAAACACAGTTGGTTTTTTGATGACCTTTCTTCTAGGCATATGCATGTGTACATATATTATGCATACGTATTAAACTACACTGAATCCTTCAGACCATAGTCACAATCTATTCATAGAGTTCCCATAACCTACGAATCCAGTTCAGACAGTGCTTTTCTTACTGAATTTAACAGATCCCAGGCTCCATCTTGCCTTCTGATGCACAAGAACAGAAGTTGCTATTACTTAGACTCTTGTGCCAAACGGAGCCGGGAGCCCATTCATATTCCCTGAGGAGACACTTAAATCACCTTTGTGATGGGTCTTCCAGTAATATACTGCCAGTTTTCTCACTGCTACACCATTAAGGCATTATACCAAGCAGTTCAGTGAAGCTGCCAGATGTTCTATCAGATAACTGCAGAAGGGGTAGCTACTCTTGCTACAGTTTAAGTACATGTGATATACAATTAGTACATTCTCTGATCTGTCCTGTAACCAGTTACTTCATTGCCTGCTTCCATAATGGGCCGCACTCACTCTGATTTGAATAAGGTGGGCCCATTTCAGGGTGGTTCTGTGTTTTCAGTCTGCAGCGTTTAGGTGTGGTGGTCACTGGTGGGTCCCACTGTGGGTCTGCCACCACTTCCAATGAGCACCCCCGTAACAACCCATCGTGGGCTCTTGAGTTAGATTTCACTTACCCAGAGATAAGCTGTTAGGAACACAAGCGACACTGGTTTGTCTCCTGGAACCTTCTCTTGAGGGAGGGCAGAAATCTAAGGCATGGAGGAAGGAGAAAAAAAGCACTCAGAAATTGTCAGCTGCTGGATTCAGAGGAACTCAGGAATAGCCCATCCCTAACCAAATAACTATTTTAAGTCTGAATGAAGAATATCATTATTCTCCTGAAAAGAGTATTACCAATGACAAAAATCAGTAAGTGGGTAGTCTTCTGAGAGACCTGACAGTGCACAAAGAAAGGGGGCAGGTGCTCCTAAGGACTATCCTGGGGTAAACATTCCTCCACAGGAGATAAGGTTGGAACCGAAGCCCCCCCCCCCCCACCTCTCCGCCCCCAGCCCAAACCTACTGGAAAAGCCATTGACTTCAAAAGCCAAAAACTGGGGCTACAGTAGAGGACATTACAACAAACACTGGCCTGATTCTCGTCTGGGCTCTGCCACTAACTTGTTCAATGACCTGAAGCTAGTCACTTGGTTTCATCTGTGATTTGTTTTCGTATCTGAAATGAAAGTGGAAAACTAGTACAAACATTCAGTGATCCTTTGATTCTAAAAACAGATGGGAAAAGAGCAAAAACCTCAGGTCCAGTCCGTCTGTGGTTGAGGCTGCTTATTGAATTCATTTACTTGGAAAATACTGATTGAGCAGTCACTATGCATCAAACAGTGAGATCAGCTCTTCTTGAGAAGAGGCTGAGTCAACAGCAAGGAAACTCCCCTACAGTTATCTTCCCACAATCCAAAGTTAAGACTGCATCTCTGTAAAGCAGAAACTCCAAGAAAGGACAGGGGAAGTCTTTTAGGGGAGTCTTATAGAAGATGTTCAGGACCCCTCTTCAGAGGAAAGGTTTTAAGAACTCCCTCTGAATGGAAAGGAAAGAACACTCTAGCAAAAGACGCGGATCTGGTTACCAGTCTAATCGGTCCCAATCCACAAACACCTTCTATTTGACACTGAACAAATGAATTCAAACTGCTGTTCAACTTTAATACTCAGCTAAAATGTGAACTGAACACTCTTCGTTGGTGAAAAATTTTTGACGTGCAATGCCCTTTCTCTAGATTCCCAAAGGATTTCACATGGCCCTATTGTGGCACTTTCCACTGGTTTGATGCTCTGATAAAATGTCTTCCTCCACTAAACTTGAAGTATGCCATTGGCTCCTCTGGGTTTGAATCCCTGTTCTACCATTTATGAGACAAGTGATCTTGGGTAAATTACTTAACCTTTCTGAGATCTGTTTTCAAAGGTTACATGGCTGGCGTTGACAATAACTACTTCAAAGGGTTGTGATGATGCATGAATTAGTCAATACATGGAAGTATTCAGGAAAATGCCTTCAACAAATAGGACCTGCTGCTAAACGTGTCTTCATATAGAACCTATTTTGTTGCTATTAGAGAATAAAAACTTAAAGGAAATTGCAAACTCTCACCTATACTCATTCAACCCACGCAACTCTGCCAACTGGAAAAGCAAGGAATAGCATTCGCTTCTGGAAACCAGAAAAGCGACGCACCCAGAAGTTCGCTTCCTCCCTCAAGTACATACAAATGGAACCCGGGTCTCCCGACTCCCAGACCAGGGCTCTCGAACAGCCTTCTCCTTTCCCTCTTCAGGGCAAGCCGGCCCCCGCTGGCGGCGCCCGACCCCCGCTCCAAAGGTTCCCGCGCGCCGGGAAGGAAGAGGCGCTGCGGGGGGCCGGCCCCGGCTCTGAGGGTGGCGCCGCGACGAGATCACCGCAGCCCGGCACGGCCGACTCAACTCCCCGGGTGCTGTCCGCGGCACGGCCCGTCGCACGTCCCGACACTCGGCGTCGGGACGCTCCCAGGCAGCCTGGACGCCGCCCGGGCCGCGCCGGGCGGGCGTGACGTCAGCAGCCCGCGCCGGTCGGAACGACTGCGGTCTCCTCTCTAGGAAGGCGGGAGCGGCTCTCTCTCGCTGCTTCCTCCCCGGCTCAGAGCCAGGCTTCAGCCCGACTCGGGAGCCGCCGCTGCGGAAACAGCCCGCAAACCCACCGCACCAGGCTCCCTCCCACTGTAAGGACACCAAAAGGGTGAGAGGCTGGTGGCCGGCCAACGAGGCGCTCTTATTACTCATTCTGCAACCTGGCCATATTTATCTTCCTAAAAACTCTTCCACGTCACTGCCTTTTGGGTCTTCCCAAGGGTTTCACAAAGCGGGCGTAAGCCTTCCTTACATTCTCACCTGCCAGAAAATTGGCCTCCTCACAGGAGCCCCAAACAACACTTTGTTCAACAGTTGGCCGAAAGAATAGGTCTGTTTTCAGCTTAAGTCCCGGATTCTCAGCGTGCAAACTTGGGCAAGTTACTTTATTTACCTCTCTGTCCCTGTTTCCTGACTTCTAAAATTGAATAGTGGTACCAAATTTCATAAGGTTATCATGAATATTAAATGGAGTCAGTATGTGTTACTACTAAGACCTCCTGGCACTTCAGAAGAGTTCGATAAATGTGCATCCCATCGTGCTCCGCAAATCCCAGCAGCCCTCTGTTCAGCATTGGCTTCAAGGGGCCTTCCCAGCCCTCAAGGCAAGGCCCCCGTCCCCCCCCGCTGCAAAACTTCAGGTCTTGCCTAGGACTCCTTCAGGAAGTACTTGCACATCCAGGCACCTCTTGACAGTGTATTCCCGGGATGAAGGGCAGCAGGGCACCTAATCCGCTTTCAGGCGGGGTAATAGGGCACGTGATCCACTTCCAGGCGTTTGATCTGCAAGCCCTGGAAAATAGGGCTGTCTGCTCACCATATCCCTAGTGGCTAATTCATAGGGGGTTAAACACTTGAAAAAAATGAATGAGATGCAGCAGAGAAGTTATCTGCTCAAACTTCCAGCCTGGCTGTTTCACCAAAATGAAGTCCCCTCAGGAGGCTGAAATTAGGAGTGGAGATGCCCCGTACTAAGGTCATCGCTAACCATGTACAGCTAAAAAAGAACCCTTTGTAGAACTGTCAGGTGACATGCCAGGGAACAATAATGTTGGGCTCCCCTTACTTTTTACCAAGTGTCACATTCTCAGCACATGTTTGAAATCAGGTAGCAAGTTCTTCCCCTGCAAGCCCTAACATCCCACAGGCCAAAGAGCCTAGGCCAAACCATTTTTCCTTAACTTTTAGGCTTCAAAGAATCTAACTCAGCAGGCTCTGCTCTGTGGCAACTAACTAGAGTGGGGTACCCTAGGCAGAGCAATTTACTGGAAATATGAATCTGGAGCTTAACATAATTTGGGCTGAGCTTCTTCAAAGAGGTAGAAAATGGAAGGGGGTGAGGGAGGAAGTGGACACCAAAACCATTCCACAAAACTAAAATGACCTTAGTCCTGTGGTGGCCAGTAGCTGAAGGAGAGTGAAACCGAAGCCACCTGAGGTCAAAGCTACACTTCTGCATTATGTACGAATAAAGGCAAAATCAAAATGCAAAACCATTTTATTTCTCACACTCACACACAGGAAGGTCTGAGGGCAAAAAAGCTTTTTCATCTAAAAGGAGCTCCCAGGGGCACCCAGCTGTCTCAGTCAGTAGGGCATGTGACTCTTGATCTTGTGATCTTGGGATTGAACCACAATCTCTATACCATCTTGGGTATAGAGATTACTTAAAAAATAAAATCTTAAGGGACACCTAGGTGGCTCAGTCAGTGGAGCATCTGACTTCAGCTCAGGTCATGATCTCACGGTTTGTGGGTTCAAGCCCTACATTAGACTGTGTGCTGGCAGTGCAGAGTCAGCTTGGGATCCTTTCTGTGTCCCTCTCCTTTGCTGCCCCTCCCCCACTTGTGCCGTCTTTCAAAATAAAAAAAATTAACATTAAAAATAAATATAATCTCAAAACAATCTCCTCCCATCCTCACAAGCAGGGCAAGAGTGGAGCCCTAAGTGGTCAACTCTATAATAAACAACTAAAGGGGCATCATGGAACAGAAGTATGACCAATAAAGAGAAATCTGAAGGAAAAGCAAGAAAAGATACAGGAATTTAAATTTCACATGACACTTACTAGCGGTGTGACCTTGGGCAAGTCCAACCACCTGTTGTCTCTATTAGTTTTGAGGATCTGATGTGGCCTCATGCCATGTCCTTCTGAAATCACATACTAAATTTCAGCACACTGAGAATAAGCAACATATTCCAGCTCTTTATCATCCCCAGCCAAGGAAAGCCATGAGCTCAGGAAGCGCTTCCATGGTTGGGATTGCTACTAAGCTCAATCGCTCTCCTGCCAGGCCAGCATCACTATTCAGCTCCTGCTTATTTCAGGGATATTCCAGCTGAAGTGGTTGTGCTTCTACAGCTGCATTTGTCTCTCCCAGTTGACCCTGACATCAATATGACGTCTGAAAATACTCGGTTTTTCAGAGTAAATGATGGGACATTTAAATGGCTAATTTATAACAAGTGGAGTTTTGGGGGGTTTTTTGCTACAAAAGGTTACTTTCTCTTAAGAGACCCTCTGCTTAATACAACCACACCATCTGTATCTTGGGAAAAGGTTTGGAGTTCTCGCACCTGGCAAATACTTCATGGACACGCTCCTATACTTACCACACCTCCTTTCTGCTGGTAACTGTGGACTTAAGTTATAGCCTGGCAGGGAGGCATGGAGAAATGCCTGACTCAACATTTTAGTGTAGCTCAACAAATATTTACTGAACACACTCTAAATTCCAGGGACCATGGATACAAACCTGAATAAAGATCACATGGCCCCAGCTTTGACAGAGCTGATAGTTCAGTGGGAAAAGATCTGTAAACAAGCCATTACAATGTAACATGATAAACAAAATGAAGATATAAAATACAAAAATAAAAAATATGTGAGGCCAGACACAGCTTCAAAGGAGATGTTGCATGAGCACGTTCACAAGTGACAGAGGGGAGCTTCCCAGGCAAGCAGAAGGAAGGATATTGAGGCAATAAAAACAGGATGTGCAAAAGGTGCCAAAGTTGAGTCCAGCAGTGATGGGGAATCACGGAATTTGCACAATGGAACAGCATGCAATGCAGGGAATGGCACCTGAGAATGATGATGTAGGCATGGGCCAACATAGGAGCCTTATATGCCTTTTAAGGGGCTAGAATATTCTGAGGTAACAGCAGCACTGCTAGTTGTGTCTTTCAAAGACCATCAAGAAGAAATGTGAAAGACGGCCTAGTGGGGTAACTGGAAGACTGATTGGGAAAATAGGAAAATGGTCTAGGAAATAAACTGGGGAGTGGACTAAAGCAGTAGCAATGGAAATGGCTTTGAGATTTAGGAGATGTAAGCAGGATACAGTGGCTGCTTGGATACGAAGACTGAGTACAAGATTGACAGAGGGGGCATTTCCAGGATTTGGGGCCAAGCTAGAGTAAGTAGGCACATGGTTGGCCAGCGAATGAGAGAATTTTGCCAGGAGCAAATATTTGCAAGTGTGAGAATATGGGATAAGGAGAGTGGAAAGATGACAAGATCCATTCCTTCCTGTTTTCCCAGGAAGTGAAAATGGTACCCAAAAATGGTACCATTTTAAAAAAGAGTTGTGTCTATTCTATTCTTAAAAAGCTTTCGAACAAAAAGTTGGAGATGTCTCAACCTTAGATTTCCCATTTCTTCCTTAAGAAAACTCTCCCAATTCTCTCTAATCTCAACTCAAGACTCTAAAGATAGTAGTGTATAAATATTCTAAACACCTACATAGCCCAGGAAGTTGCTAAAGTTTCTGGTGGGCAAAGTTTGATTAAAATATATTAATTCAACAAATATTTATTACATATTTAGTATGTGCCAGCAATGAATTCTGTAGCGTTATTTTCACTTAGTACAAATACATCAATATTTCCTTTCAATAATATAACTTTTCATGAACATGAAGTTTTAACAGGGTTTTTTTGTCCATAAAGCATTGATTTACTCAATTATTAGTTGCCCTGTGACAGGTTTTGAAAATATACCCTTCACAGCTAGAGAGGAAGAGAGTGATATTTCTGCCACGTTCCTATTCATGGTAATTAATAGCTCAAACCACTACTTACAAGACAGTTGCTCTGGAAAAAAATTAATACTGAGTTCTAAGTAACCAACCATTCCAGAATCAACTGACTTCGTTTTTAACAGTCATTATTTTTAAAACTGTATGAACTTCAGAGCATAGAAACTCTTCCAAATACCAGACAACGGCTATCCTCACCTCATCTCTCAGAGCTCAAGGTCTGGGTAGCAGTGAAGAACATGAAAGGGAGTAAGGAAATAAAGGAAAAAAAACATGCCTTCTCTCTTAAAAGAATAAAATACCATCATAGTCAGTGGCTAACTATGCTGTCTCAACATTCAAGGATTTGAAAAAGAGGTAATTCTCTCTAGAACACTTTCCAAATTTATCCCATGACAGTGTTTCCCTGATTACACCTAACCTACAGGGAAGGGTAAAATATCCAAGAATAAGATAGTGCCAATAAAAATGGAAACATCTGAAACCTAACTAATCTGTTTATAGCTACCAATGGCATAATTAAATGAAACCTAGCCCTCCCCGCTACAATGACCAACATTCTCTTAAGGACTGGTCCGGCAGCCCTGAATCCAGCCAACCTAAAAGGCTGTCTTTATCACCAATGGTTTCTCCTCCCTAAACACCTATTAACAGTTGTTTGGACGTTGTCCCTCAGCACCAGCAGCCTAGCACATACTATGTCCCTCCTGGGTAAGTCAGTGTTCCTCTGGGACAAAGTTTGGACATTCCTCTTCCTGTCCCTCTGAGCAGATCTGACTCCCTTTCCAAACTGGCATCGCTCAAGATAAGTTTCTCTTGACCTCCTACTTCCACTTTAGCCCCAAATTGCCTTCCATCTTGAAAGGATCAGGAAAGATCTCCCTCACCCCGAGAAAAGCCTTCTTCACTAACATATCTGTAGACATAAGCCCAGTGCTTGCCACATACCCCCTTATTTGTTGAATGAATGAATAAGGATTCTTTGTTTTCCCTTATTTCCGCCTCTCCTTCATGAGACCACATCTACAGATCGCATGTTGAAAGCAGCCTCAGATACCTGGAGGCTACTTAGCACTACCTCAGAACTCTTGCCACTTTCACACTGAATGTTTGGGAAAGCACCTCAGCCTACTGGCCAGAGAACACAGGTCACAAGCTGGGAAGGTGGGGCAGGAGTGCAGTAAGGGAAACACAAGTGCTAACTTAACAATGGCACCTCAAGGTATGAAAGTCACAAGGAGAAGTGGCAAGCAGCAAAGATTCATCTGAAAAGCAGGGAACTTCCTTTCTACCCTGAATTCCCAGATGCCCAGCTGTAGGCTCTGCATTCTCCAAGCTCCCGCCTCCGTAACTGGAAATACTCTTCTGAGTGTAACAGTCGGTGCTCCCTCCAGGAAATGTACCTGCCCCCCGCCCTGGCCCCAGCCAGATTCCTAGTCACTATTTCTAGAGAAGCTGTCATAACCTGAATGCCAGGGTTATTCACCATTGTGAAGTTTCTGATGTCTGAAAAGGACTGAACTATGTCTGAAGAATTTTCCACATTCAATGCATTCATAAGGCTTCTCACCAGTGTGAATTCTGTAATGTTCACTAAGGTGTGCATACTTGCGGAAAGTTTTCTCGCACTCGCTACATTTATAGAGCTTCTCACCAGTGTGTGTTCTATGATGTTCAGTAAGAGATGAGCTATGAGCAAAGGCTTTCCCACATTCTTTACATTTATAGGGCTTCTCTCCAGTATGAATTCTCATATGCTGAGTGAGGCAGGTATTCTGATTAAAGCCCTTCCCACATTCATTGCACTTATAGGGTTTTTCTCCAGTGTGACTTCTCTGATGCCGAATGAGGCAAATGCTCTGAATGAAGGCTTTACCACATTCACTGCATTTGTAGGGTCTCTCCCCTGTATGAATTCTCTGATGTTTAGTGAGTGGGGTGCTCTGAGTAAACGCTTTGCCACATTCCTTACACTTATAAGGTTTTTCTCCAGTATGAATTCGCTGGTGTTTAATAAGGGATGGGCTCTGACAAAAGGCTTTGCCACATTCCTTACATTTATAGGGTTTCTCTCCAGTATGAATTCTCTGATGCTGAGAGAGGTTTGCCTTTGTTTGAAAAGTTTTCCCACATTCCTCACATTTATGGGGTTTTTCCCCAGTGTGAATTCTCTGGTGTTGTGTAAGATTTGAGTGTTTACGAAAAGAAGAGCCACACTCATTGCATAAATAAGGTTTCTCACCAGTGTGAATCCTCTGATGATGAATGAGGTGTGTGTTCTGATTGAATGCCTTCCCACATCGATTACATTTGTAAGGTTTCTCTCCAGTGTGAATTCGCTGATGTTCAGTGAGATGTGAATGATTGCGGAAGGAATTCCCACATTCATTACATTTATAAGGTTTCTCTCCAGTATGGATTCTCTGATGCTGAGTAAGAAATGACCGACACCGAAATGTTTTCCCACACTGCTCACATCCATATGGTTTTACTCCAGTGTGAATTCTTTGATGTTGAACAAGGAAGGAGCTACGACTAAAGGCTTTCCCACATTCCTCACATGCATAGGGCCTCTCTCCAGTATGAGTCCTCTGATGCTGGGTAAGGGATGAGCTCTGAGTAAAAGCTTTTCCACATTCGTTACATTCCCAAGGCTTTTTCTGTGCAGAGAGGCTTGGACATTTACTCTGGTCTGAAATCTCATTGGTGTGTATGCTACTTGTCTCCCACTGATGTAGGCTCTCTTGTGTAGAAACCCTGAGACGTGTAACAAAGCTTGAAGTCAAAAGTAAGCTTCTCTCAAAATTATATTCTTGGCTAATCATTTCAGGAGATGCTTCCTTGTGGATAAAAGTTATTCCCCCAAAACCTCCTTCTTTGAAAAGACATGGTCCAGGAACCTCTCCAGAAGGGTTTTCCTTCATGCTCTCACATGCATATTTTTCTCCAAATGTAGAATCCTGGTATGCATCGTCTTGTAATCTCTTTGCTACTATCCCTGGTGAATCAATTTCAGAGACATCCTGCTCTGGAACAGACTTGCTCATCAAATCTGAAAGAAGACATCACAGTGAATATCTCTCGTGCAGGCCAGAGGGGAAGCCCCTGAAGTTACAGGGGCCTAATTCTGACGTGACTCAATAATGGCATAGAAGTAAGGGCCAATAAAAGCAAGTAGAGCAAGTAATGCAATTACAAGTGGTGGAAGAGATCTGTGTTAGGGTAAGGTGACCACCATTAATAAGGTACCCCACAGAAGAGGAAGTGAGAGAACCAGAGACAGTAGAAATACAGGGAAAACGATGAAGATCAGGGCGTGGTTTGTATTCAGAGTGGACCATGGGCAAATGGACAAGCGAATGCTGGAAAGGAGACAAAATGAGTACTGGGGAAAGTTGGTCCCAGGAGACGCTCACCCACATCTTCCCCAATTTCCCCCCAGCATCCCTAAAACACAGGGTAATCTTCCTTTCTGAGCTTCAGTCACTTTCTCTTATACAATGCCCAAAGTCCCGCTGTCTGTCCCCCTGGTTTTCCCTTTTGCTCACTCACCTGGACAAACCTCTCTTCCGAGCTCTTGCTCTTCAGCTCCTTGCATATTCAACATCCACAAATCTTCTCTTTGCTTTGATAGGAAAACACTTCAGAGTTGGAAAACTGGGAGCCCTGCTCATAGGGGGAAAAAAGGTGGGGGAGGGGATATCACTGTCCCAGTAAACAGGAAAATGAGAAAGAATGGTTGCCTAGGAACACGATCTACTAACTGACACAAAATGTCTAGCTAGCAGAGGGATTGCATCAGCACAAATTGCAGTGGGCTTCCAGCCTTCCAGCTTCACAAATTCCATTGGTCAGCTGTATAAAAAGTGACCGCCAGACTGACACATTAGCAAACACTCAAGCGCTGGATGAATAAATCAGAATGATACCTATGAAGCGGATGGAAGTATTCACGTTAATTAATGCCCTGTCTTTATATACAACAATCCATATAAAAAGTCAATATAATCAAAAGTTGCACAGGGAAATGGCCTCACAGTAAAGCTGATGCTTTAAAGTCTGATCCACTCATCTCCACTATATGCTATGGAGCTGGACAGCAGTGAGGGAACTCTATTTGTACAACTTGAAAGTATACTGATTGCCCTTTCTTCTAGAGGTCAGATCAACTAAACAGTTTCTCTTCAGGCACAGCTCAACATGAAGAGTGTAGGCTGCAGTTTAAAAGGGAAAAAAATTCATTTAAACTGTGAAATAATTTTTCACTTACAAAAAAATTGCAAAAATAGTACAGAGTTTCTCATGTTCATAATATTTAATCACAACTGTTCATCCAAAAATGTCTCTCCATATAACCCTGAAATGAAAAGAAGAATCTGAAGCATTATTTCAAGGAAAAAGGAAGACAGAGAGAGGATTTTACCATAACCGAGTGCTCAAAACACATGTATGCATGGCACAAGTCTACTGAAATACATAAGGCTGGTAGTGTGGTATTCTCATCCAAAGCCTGTGGCTCTGTGCTAAATTTTAAAGGTTTAAGAGGATTCTATCTGGGATTTCCTGATCCTATTCTGTAAGAGGGGCATAGAAAGAACCCACAACACAATCCTATAGAGAACCATGAAGTAGAGTGGGGTTTCAGTACAATCAGAGTTAAACAGTGAAGAAAAAGTCAGACGTGCCCCGACCTGCCCAGAACTTACATTACAGCTGGACAAAGACATTAAAGTGTAGTTACAATTATGGGAATTACAAAAGTAGAAATATGAGATGCTGGAATGTAGAGCAGAGGGGCCCTGATGTAGTCTGGGAAAGAAAGCCTCGCTGAAAAAGAGATAAAAAGGAATGAGACAGGTAAGGACAGAAGAGAATATACCAGAGATATGAAACGATACACAAAAGGAATCCTGCTCAGTACTTTGGAAAAATGAAAAAGAGATCCAGTAAGACAAATTATTAAGCACAAAAATAAGACATGAAGCCTGAGGCAAGAAAAAGCCAGATCAAATCCAACCCTGAAAAACAGTTTAAGGAATTTACCTGAAAGTGAGTAGAAAGCCACAAAAGGAATATGAAAAGGTTTGGGGGCAAAAAGTAACATGAGTAGATCTACTGTTTAAACAAAAAACATATCCTGGGGCACCTGGGTGGCTCAGACAGTTAAGTGTCTGACTTAACTTTTGTTAAGGCCACCCAGGCACCCCAGTGTTTACTTATTTTTGAGAGAGAAAGAGAGAGTGCAAGTGGGGAATGGGCAGAGAGGAGGGAGACGCAGAGTCCGAAGCAGGCTCCAGGCTCTGTCTGTCAGCACAGAGCCTAATGCGGAGCTCGACACTTAAGTAGAAATATGCTCTATCTCTCTCAAAACATAAACATTAAGTTTTTTTTTTTTAATTTTTTGTTAACGTTTATTTATTTTTGAGACAGAGAGAGACAAAGCAGGAACAGGGGAGGGGCAGAGAGAGAGGGAGACACAGAATCCGAAACAGGCTCCAGGCTCCGAGCTGTCAGCACGGAGCCCGACGCGGGGCTCGAACTCACGGACCGTGAGATCATGACCTGAGCCGAAGTCGGACGCTTAACCGACCAAGCCACCCAGGCGCCTCTAAAATTTTTTTTTAATAAATAAACGTTTAAACACACACACACACACACACACACCCTTCTGCCCATAGCACAGAGGAAAATTGTGTATGAACGGGTGGAAGGTGGAGAGGCAAGACGAAGGCTGGAAGCTTCCATGGGAGGTTGTTTCAGCGGTCCAGTAAAGAGACTGGACCAACTAAGAGATAAAATCCACAGGACTGGATGAATATTTAGGAGAGGTGTAAGGGTGAGGGAGAAGTCAAGATAATTTGCCAGTTTAGGGCTTGAGTGATGACAATGACCTTTAGAGAGAATGGGAACACTAGTCTGGAGAGAAAGAAGATACATTTAGTTTTCAAATATCCAAGTAGAAACTAGACTTACATATCTGGAATAGAGAAGTGTCATAAAGAGAGTAATTAACATCCTGGGAGTAACAGGTAAAACCAACAAATGAGTGTGGCTAGGAAAACCTCAACAATGAGTTTATATATTTAAAAGGAAGTTTGGGGTGCCTGGGTGGCTCAGTCGGTTAAGTGTCCGACTTCGGCTCAGGTCATGATCCCATAGTTCGTGAGCTCAAGCCCTGCATCAGGCTCTGTGCTGACAGCTCAGAGCCTGGAGCCTGTCTCAGATTCTGTGTCTCCCTCTCTCTCTGCCCCTCCCCTGCTCACATTCTGTCTCTCTCTCTCTCTCTCTGAAATAAACATTAAAAAATTGTTTTAAATAAAATAAAAATAAAAGGAAGTTTAACTCTGGCTTTTGATTTTAGAGATTCCTAATCCCCAAAGAGAAATAAATAAAAGAATTTAATATATGAGAAAATTGGCATTTCTAGTCATAAAAAAATTGATTACTTCTGAATTATGTTGCAACTGTTGCTTACCTGGAAAAAAACACTTAGTAAGATTCCTACCTCACACCATATACCAAAATAAATCTAAACTGATTAAAGGGTTACATACAAAAAGTGAAACCACAAAATATTAAGAAATGACTGACTTTAGGATTAGAGAAGACTTTTCTAAGCGTTATGCAAAAAAACAAACTACAAAGGACAAAACTTGATAAATCTGGTCACAGAAAAGCAACAATCTCTATATCCAAAATACAAATAAAATCAAAAGAAAAAATCTGGGAGAAGTACTTTTGATTTATACATCAAGGAGTAGATGGACCTAATGGATAAAAGACTTCTTATTAACGAGTAAGGAAAAAAGATGAACTCATAAAAAATATGGGAAGTATAACATAGAGCAAGAATTATAAGAGACAATAAATAAATAAATAAAATACAAAAGGCCAATAAACCTATCAAAACAAAATTCCATCTTGGTGGTAATCAAAGAAATTGAAAAGAATAAAGAATCTATTTTTAGGTCAAATTGGAAATTTTCTTTTTTGTGCTAAAAGTCAAGACTGGCAGGGGCATCTGGGTGCCTCAGTTGGCTAAGCATCCCACTTTGGCTCAGATCGTGATCTCATGGGTCGTGAGTTTGAGCCCCGGGTCGGGTTCTGTGCTGACAGCTCAGGGCCTGAAGCCTGCTTCAGAATCTGTGACTCCCTCTCTCTCTCTGCCCCTCCCCCACTCACGCTCTGTCTCTATGTCTCTCAAAAAATAAAAATAAATGTTAAAAAAAAAAAAAAAAAAAAAAGACTGGCAAAGGTATGGGGAAAGAGCTTCTCATATACCAGCAATGGGAACGTAAACTAGTGCCATTCTCCTAGAGATACTTTGGCAATATACATCAGGTCTTAAAGTTGTAGGCTAAGTTGCGGTTGGAATACAGGATCACCATTTTGTGGGTATAGGAACTCAGATAAGAATATTCACTACCTGGGGCGCCTGGGTGGCTCAGTCAGTTGAGCGTCCGACTTCGGCTCAGGTCAATGATCTTGGAGCTCAGTGAGATTGAGCCCCGCGTCAGGCTCTGTGCTGATAGCTCGGAGCCTGGAGCCTGCTTTAGATTCTGTGTCTCCCTCTCTCTCTGCCCTACCCCACTCGCATTTTGTCTCTGTCTCTCTCACAAATAAATAAACATTTTAATTTTTAAAAAAAATACTAAGTATATACAATGTATCTCAGAAGGTCCTTAAAGTCATCAGTATGCCTATAAAACGCCTATATTCTTCAAATAGTAGAATAGTAATTCTACTAATAGAACTCTCTCAGGGCGCCTCTCCGTGGCTCAGTCTGTTAAGCGTCCCACTTTGGCTCAAGTCATGAACTCGCAGTTTGTGAGTTTGATGCCTGCCTCCAGCTCTGTTCTGACAGCCCAAAGCCTGGAGCCTGCTTCAGATTCTGTGTCTCCTTCTCTGTTCCTCCCCCGCTTGCACTCCTTCTCTTTCTCAAAAATAAACAAAGATTAAAAAAAGAAAAAGAACTTTCTCAGAAAGAAGGAACTTCTCAAAGAAGAAAAAAGCTGTATTCTTTTGTTACCTATAAAAAATAAAGGGGGCGCCTGGGTGGCTCAGTCGGTTGAGCGTCACGCTTCAGCTCAGGTCATGATGTCGAGGTCTGTGGGTTCAAGCCCCACGTCAGGCTCTGTGCTGTCAGTTCAGAGCCTGGAGCCTGCTTCGGATTCTGTGTGTCCCCCTTCTCTGTCTCTGCCCCTCCCCCACTCATGCTCTGTCTCTGTCTCAGAAATAAACATTAAAAAAAAAAAAATACCCTGCAATGTTGTTGGAAAACACAATCTTTCTACTAACGGACACTGATGCTTAGCAAATCATGGTACTTCCACGTGGTGGCAATTATATAGACATTAAAATAATTAAAAATGAAAATATGTGATCATTTGGAAAAATATGCTCTATATAAATGAAAAACATGCAGGATATCAAATTTTAAAGTACATAATACTATCAAGCATATATGTTAAAATGTGCATATGAATAAAGTCAAGAAGGAAAATTAATCATCAATCACTATGGTAATATGGTATATTATGAATGATTTTCCCTTCTACTTCCCAAATTTCCCCTATTATCTACATCTTGCTTTCTTTTTTAAAAACTAACTTAAATCTCTAAGAATATATATCAAATTGTTAACCATGATCATCTCTGAAGAATACGATTATGGTAAACTTTTGTCCTAAGGCCTATCTTTGTGTAATGTTTTAAAGTTTTCCTGTAGGAATAAACAGCTTCAATAATCAGAGAAAAAAGGGAAAAAATATAATCAGCGATAGGCACAGAAATTTAAGTACAAAGATCACACTGTTAATATAATTGTAAAGCAACAGGCAAATAAACATTGATGGCATATCGATATGGTAGATTTTATAACTCTTAAAAGTCCTATTTTCAAAGAATATTCATGAGAAAATATAGTATGTTAAAATAGGAGAATACAAAACCAAAAATCGGAAACACAAGAAACAAACGTTGAAGACAATGTGGAGAAAAAGAAACCCTCGTGCACTGTTGGTGGGAATGGAAACTGGTGCAGCCACTGTGGGAACAGAATGGAGGTTCCTCAGAAAGTTAAAAATAGAACTACTCTATGATCCAGTAATTATACTACTAGGTATTTACCAAAAAAACCACAAAAACACTAATTCAAAGTGATACATGCACCCCTATGTTTATTGCAGCATTATTTACAATAGCCAAAAAATGGAAGCCGCTTAAGTGTCCATCAGTAGATGAATGGATAAAGATGTTGTATATATACACAATGGAATATTACTCAGCCATAAAAAAATAAAATCTTGCCATCTGCAACAACATAGAGCTAGACAGTATGTTAAGTTTAATAAGTCAGAGAAAGACAAATAGCGTATGATTTCACTCATGTGGAATTTAAGAACCAAAACAAACGAGGGACACCTGGGTGGCTCAGTTGGTTGAGCATCCCATTCTTGATTTTGGATCAGGTCATGATCTCACAGTTCGTGGGATCAACCCCACATCGGGCTCTGCACTGACAGTACAGAGCCTGCTTTAGAGTCTCTCTTTCTCTCTCTACCCCTCTCCTTCCCTCCCTCAAAAATAAATAAATAAACATTTTTTTAAAAAATGAGCAAAGAAAAAAGAGAGCGCTAAACCAAGAAACAGACTCTTAACCACAGAGAACAAACTGATGGTTCCCAGAGGGCTGATGGGAGGGGGATGGGTGAAATAGGTGATAGGGATTAAAGAGTACACTTATCAGGATGCCTGGGTGGCTCAGTCAGTTAATTGTCCAACTTTGACTCAGATCATGATCTCATGGTTTGTGGGTTTGAGATCCGCATCAGGCTCTGGGCTGACAGCTCAGAGCCTGGAGCCTGCTTTGGATTCTGTGTCTCTGTCTGTCTGTCTCTCTCTCTCTCTGCCCCTCCCTGACTCATGCTCTCCCACTATCTCAACAATGAATATATTTTTTTAAAAAGGTACACTTATCATGATGAGTACTGAGTAATGTATGGAATTGTTCAATCACTCTATTGTACACCTGAAATAGAATACTCTGTGTTAACAATACCGAAATTAATATTTAAAACTTTTTAAAAAGGGGAACACCTGGGTGGCTTCTTCGGTTAAGCGTCCAACTTCAGTTCAGGTCACGATCTCCCGGTTTGTGAGTTTGAGCCCCGCATCAGGCTCTGTGCTGACAGCTCAGAGCCTGGAGCCTGCTTCAGATTCTGTGTCTCCCTTGTTCTCTGCCACTCCCCCACTTGTGTTCTGTCTCTCAAAACATTTAAAAAAAAATTTTTTTTAACTTTTAAAAAAGGAACAAGAGAAAACTACATAAATTTGATTTTAGAAAAGTTATCTAGGGGTGCCTGGGTGGCTCAGTCGGTTAAGCGTCCGACTTCAGCTCAGGTCACGATCTCGAGGTCTGTGAGTTCGAGCCCTGCGTCGGGCTCTGGGCAGATGGCTCGGAGCCTGGAGCCTGCTTCCGATTCTGTGTCTCCCTCTCTCTCTGCCCCTCCCCCGTTCATGCTCTGTCTTTCTCTGTCTCAAAAATAAATAAAATGTTAAAAAAAAATTTTTTTTTTAATTATCTAAATGCCTGCTTGATTTTGTTGTATTCGCTCTGCTGGTCTCTTAGGTGTCATGAAGTCAAGGGGTTGTTTGTCTTGTTCACTACAAAATTCGTAAATGCTTATTACAGTATCTGGTTCTCAATGGTTACAGAGGAAGATTGATTCTCAGTGGTTATTGTTCTGAAATGGGGTGAGGGCAGAGAAGCAGAATGTGGCAACTTCATAAACTTTTGTGTATGGGAACTGGAGAACCTTTTAGTGAATGAATCTGCAGAGAAATACAGCATATAATTCTCAGGACTCCTGCCTTCGCTCATGAATGAAACTGATAACCTCAATCTAAAACTTCAAAGGTACACCTTTTAACTCTGCTACAGTAATGGCTCAAGGACATATTAACAGCTCTCAAAAACCTGGACCTCACTGACTAATTGGAACCATCAATCTTGATATATAGATGTAATGGTTGTTAATATAAGAGCTACACTCTGGAAGAAAAGACCTTAAAAAGATCATTTTGGGGGGCACCTGGGTGGCTCAGTCGGTTAAGCGTCTGACTTCAGCTCAGGTCATAATCTCACAGTTTGTGGGTTCGGGCCCTGAGTTGGGTTCTGTGCTGACAGCTCAGAGCCTGGAGCCTACTTCAGATTCTCTGTCTCCCTCTCTCTCTGCCCCTCCCCCACTCGTGCTCTGTTTCTCTCTCAAAATTAAATAAACATTTTTTAAAAATTTAAAAAACCCAGAATGCAAAACATTAAAATAAAAAATATGCATGCATATACCAGCACTAAGTAAACATCCAATAAACAGAAACTATTATTAATACACAGATATATACAAAATACAAAGAACAGAAGAAAATCCACCAAAATGTTAACACACTGATCCCTGGGTCATTTAAGGTGTTACTTTCCTTTGTCCTTTATACTCTTCTATATATTTCACTTTCCCTACAACAAGCATGAATTATTTTGACGGTTAGAGAAACAATCACATAAAACAAAAATGACAGTTCTTGCTCACAGGTTTCACAACCAAAAAAAAACCAGAAACAAAAACAACAACATCAAAATGCCAGACCAAATGGGTACGGTATTGGCCTCTTGTCCAGAGAAAAGATTAAAGTGAACTGAATTGGGAATCAGAAACTGCTGTCACAGCCCATGTGAATGGGCCTAAAGGACTAGTTATTTATCTGACAAAACTAACAAAACAGATAATATCCATGAATCCATTCAGCTTTAACATTCTGTGAATCCTTAACTGAGTTAGTTCATATAAAACATTTATAAAGATGTCTTCCACATGGCAGGCATTCCACAGGGGTCAGGCATTATCATGTTTGATACTAAAATCTATGGAGAAGAAAAGACATCTTGGTGTCAACCCTCTGCTCCAAGCGTGGGTCATCTGAACTGTCAGCAGTTCATGTCAAACTGCAAATATTTTCTGTAAAGGGCTAGAAAACTAAATATTTTAGGCTTCATGGGCTATATGGCCGGTCTCTGTCATAGCTATTCAACTTTGCCTTTGTAGCTTAAAAACAGAACTAGACAATATATAAACAAATGAACTCGGCTGTGTTTCAGAAGACTTTTTTTTTTTTTTTTTTTTTTTTTTTACAGAAACAGGTGACAGACCAAATTTGGCCTGTGGGCCATAGTCTACTGACCCCTTGCCTACAAATTCCCCAGAAAGGAATGTACAGGTGTCTCCACCAATGCCTAGTGTAGAATAATCTGACTGTCAATGATTTTAAGACGATAAAAGGATGTGTCTGAATCCAGGTTTTGGGGAAGAGACAGGTATTGTGGTGAAGGGTAAAAAGGAAAGAAACTTTTAATAGCTTAATCCTGTTAAAAGTAATACAGAGCTAGCTCTCTCCTCAAACCCTATAAGCTTTCTCCTCGCTGCCACCTCCTTACCTCTCACTAATTAGCCAGAAAGGATTATGGGCAAGCCAGGTAAGGTTTTTGATGAATTTGAAGCGACAGTTCCCTCAATAAGGCCACACTTAACGGTACTCCTCTCTGAAGCCCTTGGATTTGTCGGTTGGCCAAAAGTAACCTACTCATGCAGGCTGCAGCAGCACAGTCGATCTCTCTTCTGCACCTTGGGTCACTTAGTAGCAATGTGTCCTTAGACAGTCATCTAGTCTTTCCCTATCTCAACATGCTTATTGAGAATACAGATAATACACTGCGGTTTAGGTCAAATAAATTAGCACAACTGCTTCGAACAGTGCCTGATACATGTTAAGTGTTAATAAGTGTAGTTTAAAATATTATCACAAAAATCCGCTCACATCTCTATCTTCCAGCGCTAGACTGGCTGCATCTTCGCAGTCGGCAGGCTCCAACGTCACTCATGCTGTAGCCCCGCCCCTGAGTTCTGGATCATATTCGGCAAGTAACGGAGAGTAAAATTTTGTAGCCAGACACCGATGTTTCCATATGTGCTATCACATACATGCTGTCAACTGACTACTGGAAAATCCAACTTTATAGATCAAGAAACAGCCTCTGTAGCCTCAAAAATTATGACTCAGAGACTCGAGACTAGCCACCTGGTGCGCTTTACACTACCGCCGTTTCCTATTACGACGGTCCCTAAAAATGTTTCTGAGCTGCAAGATTCATGGTGGGGGGGGTGGGAGTAGCTGGTACTCAGCCGGAGAACTCTGAGCCCCGGGACTTCGTTTCCGAACACGGGTCCTAGCTCTTGATCACCTATCTACCCATCACTCAGTCATCACTCATTCGTTCATTCCCTCCACCATGTTCTTAGACTTCTGCTCCGTGCAGGGCCCGGTGCCGAGGCCGCTGGGAGTTCCGGGCCGCACGCGCAGGCAGCAATCTGGGGGGAGATGGGGGTCGGGACAGGCTTTCTACAGAAGCGTCGGCCCGCCGCCCCAGCCGAGGGCGCCCGGAGCCGCTCCTTTCCCCCCCCGAAGGCCCCGCCCGCTCACCGTGAGGTCCGGGGGCTCCCCGCGGGGCGGCAACTACTGTCCCACAGGTGCGCGCCAGCCCAGGGAGCAGGTTTACCCGCCAGGCCGGAAAAGCAGTGGCGCGGCCGGTAGTGCGTCACCAGCGGCTCCGCGCCCCTTGTCAGGCGCATCCCTCCGCTGCCTCTCTAGGAAGCGGGAGGAGCATCTCGATGGCGTGCTCGAAGGCCGCGATTCGGGGCCTGGTTTCCCTCCGAAACACAGGCGAGTTCCTGATGTCGCGTTAAAGACTACCTCTGCCCGGAACACAGTGACCACTTCATCCCTCAGGCCGACTGTAGATGGGGTCGTGAGGGTTGGAAAGAGTGCTGGGTAGGAGTCGGAAGGGGCCGTCTCAGCAAGGCGCTAGTCTATTCA
Organism: Panthera leo; assembly: GCF_018350215.1. Taxonomy (NCBI): domain Eukaryota; kingdom Metazoa; phylum Chordata; class Mammalia; order Carnivora; family Felidae; genus Panthera; species Panthera leo. The sequence continues at coordinate 14,562,523 of NC_056680.1, read as the reverse complement.
TCTGCGAAAAACAGCCCCTGATTAAGAACCTCGAAAGATCCGTTAGTTAGAATGATAGATTCCCAATCTAGGCCCCCACACACTGATCTCACCCAGCAATATCTCTTATTCTGTTATCATTCACATTCTCTTTTCTATCATAAATGACTTCCCATTGGCACCCTGAAATCTCCGGTCTGTTCCTGACACTGGATCCCTTTTCCAGGATTTGCCCCTCTGGGATAGTCTCCCTCCCTTCTACTCACTCTCTGCTACCTCCCCCCCATTCAATTTGTACTGGTTCTTCAAGACCCAGTTCAAATCTTGACCTTCACTAGTGTTTACACTCCATTATCACCCCATGAGTAATTCCAGCTCTAGCTGGCTTCCTAAATACACGCACTGGTCCACTTTCACACGTTATTAGGGAGATAAACACAGGTAACATTCCCCTCATAGGCAACTATGAAGAACCCAATTCATCTTCTGTACAACTCTGCCCAGTTAATGTGGAGCTATTACTTACCATCATATCACAGTGTTTAGCAGTATCTGGCAGAGAAGGTATTCAATAAATATGCATCGAATCCATTAATCAAATACAAAAGTAAAGTTCAGATTAATTGCATTTTTCAGAAATTGAGAAAAATGTGAATATCATAGCTTAAATCCAGAAAACAAGTTTTTGAACATCCAAAAGGATCATCTAGCTGGCATATTCCCATCTACTCACCTCGGTCTATCCAACCGTGGTCCCCTTCAGTAGGATGTAAGCTTTGTGAACACGGGAACCTTTTTTCTCTTACTCTGTCTAACCACATCTAGAACAGTGGCTGGCACATACTTGGCACTCAGTAGATATTTGGTGAATGACTGACGAAGCCACCAGAATCAGATTTCTTTCTTGAGCTGAGGAACTCCACCTTCATTACTGATACTGATCCACCTGGAGTCTCATCTCTAAACATAAATAGATCACTCAACATCATGTCATGTTTGAGGAGCACCAACACAAGAGTTTCAAGTTCAGCATCACCAGAGTTACAGGAGATAGGATAGATGGTTCTAGTTTATGTTCCAATAAGTTTCATGAAGTAGTTACTCCACATAGATGTATATTTCTTATATCTGAGAGATAAAACTCATGGAAAATCAACTTTCTTCCTCCAGATTACCTACGGCACATATTCTAAATAGGTTAATGTTACTTCCCCTGGGGAAATTAGAAACTCCTGGTAAATCATATTTAACCACCCTTCAATAGAGACTACATGAAGAATATGCCATAAAGATGTCTTGTTTTTCTATGCAAGATGCAACCATTGTTACCATTCACAGTTGCTTACGCAATGTCTCTATCTCCCTTTCTCTCTAACACTCTGTGCCCAATTTACCATCAAGAAAAACAGGCTAAGAGAGTCTGATGCAACCAATATCACACAGACTGTAAGCGAAAGAATTGCCTTAGAAGGCTAGAACTTCAGGCTCCAAACCCAGTGCCCTTTGAAGGTCATGGCAGACAATCCCCTCCCCTTTCCATGATTTAAGTTGCCCCCGTCTAGATCGTCTCCTTTTTCTTTACATTGCTTTAAAGGGGCCAGAACTATATACACAAACTTTAGATCCAATGATCACCGTTTTAGCAAAGATATCATGACAAACACTACATGGTGCCCATAAAGTATCCATTGTCATCATTTTCCTTACTAACTAAACCAAATTTTTATTCAGGGTAGCACTGTGTCCAGAATTCTCAACTTGCTTCTCAGCTAGAGCTGGCCATATAACACAGTTCTGGTATAAGAGATAAATTGTAGAGGGCTTCTGCGTGGAGCTTCCAGAACACTGCTGTTTTCCTAATTGAAAAGAACAGACTTGGTTGGAAAACGTTTTGTGTCCTTGGCACTTCTCCCTTCTTGGGACACAATTATGAGGCTGATGATGCAGCAGCCATCTTGTAACCATGAGGTGCGAGCATGAAGATGGTAACCACATTATAAGAATGGCACGACTAAAGGAAAGAAGGGGCTTGGTTTTTGAGTCTCCTGGACACCTTGTTAAGTGATAAAAATTAACCTCTTTTGGACCATCCACCCTAGTTGGGTTTTTTAATATGTAGCCAAATGCTTTCCCAAATGATTCACTTCTGCAAGGAGAATATATTAAAAAGTATGGTCTACATACCTAAAAGTTTTGTCTCTAGGAAAGATAAAATTATAACTAATTCAGCTTTTTCAGTCCAACCAGGTTGCAGGAAACATATAGTCCACAGAGGTGAATTTCCTTTCTCTGTGAGATACAGTTACTGAAAACTCGGGGCTTTTGTTTGTTTTTCACCAAAGCAAGTTAAATGAACACACTATTTAGAAATATATATTGGGGCACCTGGGTGGCTCAGTTGGTTAAGTGTCCGACTTAGGCTCAGGCCATGATCTCATGGTTCGTGAGTTCAAGCCCCACAAGGGGCTCTGTGCTGACCTCTCAGAGCCTGGATTTTGCTTCAGATTCTGTGTCTCCTTCTCTTTCTGCCCCTCCCCCGCTCACACTCTGTCTCTCAAAAATAAATAAACATTGAAAAAAATTTTTTAAGAAATATATATTAATAGAAATATATGTTAATATATATACATACACATATACATACATACATATACACATATGTAAATTTCATCTAAGTGAGATACCCTTGCTAGTAACTCAGGTCTCCTTCTCAAGAGGACAACACAGTCAGTGCTAGATTTTTGAGACACTAAGTATTAAAAGATATGGTGAGACACCCCCAGCTTCAATACACAATTAAAAAGTAATAACCAGGGGCGCCTGGGTGGCTCAGTCGGTTAAGCGTCCGACTCTGGCTCAGGTCATGATCTCGCGGTCTGTGAGTTCGAGCCCCGCGTGGGGCTCTGTGCTGACAGCTCAGAGCCTAGAGCCTGGAGCCTGTTTCGGATTCTGTGTCTCCCTCCCTCTCTGCCCCTCCCCCGTTCATGCTCTCTCTCTGTGTCAAAAATAAATAAACGTAAAAAAATAAAAATAAAAAAAGAAAAGTAATAACCATGGTGGGGGGAGGTGGAATTAGAGCAAGACGGTCAAAGAAAGAATTACACATCCACAAAGATCTATGTTACATGAGAAAGTAATGCACCTAACTTTATTCCCCTCAGCAGGTTATATAAAGAAAACAGAGCACAACGTGGTAAGTTTATCTCTGAAAAATAAATAGCTGTTAACACACCTTGCTTCCCACATCAGGGTGCATGTAGCACCCGATGCACAATACAATTATGGCTTCTCTCCATGAAGTATAACTGCTGATCACTCAGCTTCCCCGCCCCCCAACAACGTTATGTGAAATGTACAACACAGATGTGCATGTTGGGCGGTAGCTGATTACATGAAACACACAGCACAGCATTTCGCATTGCTTCTCTCATCGAAAGGTTGGGAATCTATGGCTCACAGGCCAGATCTAGCCCCCTGTTCATTTTTAAAGTGGTTTTATTCGAACAGGTCACGCCCGTTCATTTACTTTTTGTCTGTGGATGCTTTTACACTACAAGGGCAGAGTCAAGAAATTGTGACAGAGACCATATGGCTCATGAAACCTAAAACATTCACTATCTGATCCTTACAGAAAAAGTTTGTTGACACCCCCCCCACACCCCGTTCTAGTGAAATCCATGCTTTGGTTACTCATCTGCTTTCTCAGGAGACTCCATGACATTTTCACTGCTTAGAAATATATGTTGCCCCCTAAGAGACATCCATTTAATGGTAGCTTCGTTTTCCTTCTTATACAGAGAGGCAACATAAAGCTCGATGTAGAGGGGCACCTGGGTGGCTCAGTCCCTTAAGTGACAGACTTCAGCTCAGGTCATGATCTCACAGTTTGTGGGTTCAAGGCCTGCATCGGGCTCTGTGCTGACAGCTTGGAGCCCGGAGCCTGGAGTCTGCCTTAGATTCTCTGTCTCCCTTGATTTCTCTGCCCCTCCCCTGCTTGCGCTGTCTCTCTCTCTCTCAGAAATAAACATTTAAAAACAAATAAACAAACAACAACAAAAAACACCGTGCCTAGTATACTAACATTTGTACTGTTTTTGAGAGAGAGAGCAAGGGAGGTGGAGAGAGGCAGAGGGAGGGAGAGAGAGAGAGAGAGAGAGAGAGGGAGAATCTCAAACAGGCTCTATGCTCAGCACGGAGCCCAACATGGGGCTCAATTCCATGATCCTGGAATCATGATCTAATCGGAAATCAAGACTCCAATGCTCAATCAACTGAGCCACCCAGGTGCCACTACCATATATAGTTTCATTTTTGTATATTTTTAATGTTTATTTATCTCTTTTGAGAGAGAGAGAGAGAGAAGGAGAGAGGGGCAGAGAAAGAGAGAGAGGGAGAGAGAGAATCTCAAGCAGCCTCCCCACTGCCGTGCAGAGCCCAACTCAGGGCTCAGTCTCACAAATCGTGAAATCATGACCTGAGCCGAAATCAAGAGTCAGATGCTTAACCCATTAAGCCACCCAGGAGCTCTGCCACCTGTACTTTTAAATGGGAGAGGGGTGAAGGAGAAATATATATATCCTATATGCATGCGTGTATGTGTGTGCACGTGTATTTACTTGCATATACGTAAACACCCACAGGGGCTAACTATGAAGGTTAGGGGTCCTGGGCAAAAAGGGAGGTGGTAGGAGGCCCATCACCATGTCTTTTTATATTTTTAGGTTCTTGAAACATGCATATATGTTATAACCTCTTCAGAAATTTCAAGAAATTAAATGTATTATTTTTAAAGCTTCAAAGATTAAAATGCATAGTACTATTTGTGCTGACTGAATGAATTTGCCTTCCTTGGACGGGCCCTCCCTGAATTTCAGGGCTCCTGAGAGGTTTGTCCCCAGGCCTGAAGGCAGTTCCCGCCTCCCCATCTCTGGTAGCATTGGAGTCTGATTTGCAGCCCCGAAGGCTAAGCCTTTGTGGCCCTGGGAAGTTTCTACTAAACAGAAAAGGATTTCAATGAAGGGAGGTTTTTTTGTTGTTTTTCTTGTTTTTAAACAAAATGTATTTCTCTGCAGGCTACATTCTGGCGTTATAGTACTCCTACATCAGAATGGCCAGTTTGAGTCCTCTGCAAAGGGAAGATGGTCTACACTCCAGAGTGTGCTGGTTAATTCCCACCCCTCCCAGAAATAGACATCAATTTCAAGTGAAGTTACTCCAGGCAAAAAAAAATAAATAAATAATCTCTTTAGGGGTCAATACATTCCAAAAAAAAAAAAAAAAAAAATTCTCCAGCCTGTTAAAATCCAAGTTTTGAGTTGCAAAATCTATTCTAGAAGCAGATTTCTTTTCTTTTATACAAACATGTAACATGGGAGCAGGGGAGCCCTGCTACGTGAAGCAATGAATTCCTTCCACCATTTCTCTGTAGAATCATTTTACTATGACACTGGTTTGAGCATTTCTTTCGTGTTCATCCCTCCCTCCCCCCATGGCTTCTGGGTGTTGTCAGTCCTGGAACAAAATCTGCTTTGCCCCCTGTTCATATGAAGCAGATGAAAGTGAAGCTACTCCAGGGCCCCTGAGGAAACATATTTTGAAAACATCTGCCCTACACCATGGAGACGATTCAGTGGCAACGGTCCTAAGAGTCGTCAGTAACTGAACACAGAAAGCATGTTTCCATCATGCGTCGTTGTCCCCAAATCCTCAAAAGGTGGCGGACCTGAAGCAGCCTTATGTAGGTTGTCTCCACTTATTTCCAGAACCTTTCTAAACAGATGTCTGACTGTATCGTTTGCACCCACTGTGGTGTTCCCTTTTTTTTTTCATTTTTTTTAATGTTTATTTTTGAGAGAGAGAGAAAGAGAGAGCACGCACGAACAGGGGAGGGACAGAGAGAGAGAGGGAGACACAGATTCCGAAGCAGGTTCCAAGCTCTGAGCTGTCAGCACAGAGCCCGATGCGGGGCTCGAACTCACAGGCCGTGAGATCATGACCTGAGCCGAAGTCATGACTCAACCGAGCCACCCAGGGGCTCCCCCACCCCCACACTGTGATGTTTCTAACGATGCCTCAGGCTCGGGCTCCCTCATTTAGAACGTCTTAGGGCAATGTATTCACTTGAATTGTCCCCCAAACCTTGAGACTTGAGGGGACACTGTGCTGAGGTCAGCAGCACTGACTGTGCAGTCTTCGAGAGCAGTAGCTGGAACTAGACTTTATAGCTGCTAAACATGAAACCTACAACCCTGCCTCTTCCCTGCTTTTAACACACACACACACACACACACACACACACACACACACACACCCTCCACGCCTCCCCAATAGGCACCCCTCCAAAACAACATATGACCCATTGTGTCAGTATTTGGGATGAGGGAGACTTTTTTTTTTTATATAATTTATTGTCAAATTGGCTAACATACAGTGTGTACAATGTGCTCTTGGTTTTGGGGGTAGATTCCCGTGATTCATCGCTTACATACAGCACCCAGTGCTCATCCCAACAAGTGCCCTCCTCAATGCCCATCTCCCATTCTCCCCTCTCCCCCACCCCCTCCATCAACCCTCAGTTTGTTCCCTGTATTTGAGAGTCTCTTATGGTTTGCCTCCCTCCCGCTCTGTTAGAAACTATTTTTTCCCCTTCGCTTTCCCTCTGGTCTTCTGTTAAGTTTCTCAAGTTCCGCGTTATGAGTGAAAACATATGCCATCTGTCTTTCTCTGACTGACTTATTTCACTCAGCATAATACCCTCCAGTTGCATCCACATTGTTGGCAAATGGCGGGATTTCATTCTTTCTCATGGCGGGATGAGGGAGACTCTTTAAATGCTGTTATGATGTTCAGAGAAAAGCTGACCAGGTTGCTCTAGCTTTCAAATTGCTGAATTGCAGACAGCATCCAGACTATTTTCAGTACTGAGCGTATACTGTGGAATCAGAAGACTGTGCCCATCTTTACAGAGCACACTTTCCAAGCTGGGACTTCACCCCCTCCGCAGACCATCCCAACACCCCCTCCACCAGGCAGCCTCTGGAAGTACCATGTGTGACTCAGCCAGACGACACCCCACCCCAGTCATGAACACATTCCTGCACTTCCTTCAATATACGGTGGGGGGGGGGGTTGTCTTCTGGTCTGGTGCTGTGCTCTGTGGCACCCCATGCCAATGGGCCAGAGGCTCCAGGAGCCCCAGAGAGTGGTGCTGCCCGAGGGCCTGCAGGGAGGAAAGCAAACTGAGACCCAGGATGCCCATTCCTATGAAAACTCTCAACTTCCTGTCAAGTGGCCGACTGGCCGGAGTTCTCGGGGATGATGCCTTGCAGGTGGCCCAGTACTGGCGTCTGACAGGCAGGGCGGGCACTCAGTGATGACAGCAGCTAAATCAGCCTTCCCAAGTCGTCAGTCCATGCTGACAAGCTCCATCTCTACGACGGTGGCCACTTTTATGTATTTATTTATTTTTTGGCCACACTTATTCATGTGTCAGTTGTGCCGGTCCCGGGGTGGCCAACAACCGAGGCTGGCCAACGTCAGCTGTCTTCGTCGGTTAGCCCTTCCATGATGGATGCTGTCTGGCGGGCATTAACATGATACAGCCATCCGCATAGTCTCCCAGTCACCCATCCACTTCGCATCTCCTCATCCCCAACCTTCCAGGCCCCTCACCGGCCAGCCAGGCCATTCCCCGGTGCCGTAGGTCAGTGTGAATTCTAACCCTCGTCCACTCTGCCTTCTCCGCCAGGTGGATGACCGGGCATATCCCCCACCTGAGAATGTTTTCCTCCCCCACTGTCATCTTGGGCCCCTGCTGGATGAGGCTCCAGGGAAGTTGCCGTCTGCATTTTTGGCTCCAGAACCCCAGAGGCCTTCATTATGGCCCTTGCTCTGGCAAGTGCCACGAGCTCCATATGGCACCTTGTCCCACTGCCTCCACTGTCGGCCATTCTGGCGTGTCAATTCACTTAGAGCCTGGGTCGTAACCTTCTCCATGCTTCTAGGAGCCATCCAGGTATTGAGGTCACACCATCTCCTAGGGCACTTGCCAGGGCGTTAAATCTTGGATTTCAGGAGAGCTCCCCATCTTTGTGGTCTGGCCATGGGTCAAGCATCCCGAGAACTCACTCCCACATGTCTTCTCCCAGTTGGTCATGCAGGTCTTCTGGGGGAGTTATAGCCCGGGGGCTAGTAGAGGAGACAGGTACGGGTTGTTGTTTTTTAAAAATTTTTTAATGTTTATTTATTTTTGAGAGAGAGAGACAGCGTGAGCAGGAGAGGGCAGAGACAGAGGGAGACAGAATCCGAAGCAGGTTCCAGGCTCTGAGGTGTCGGCGTAGAGCCCCGACGTGGGGCTCAAACTCACAAGCCGTGAGCTCGTGACCCCAGCCGAAGTGAGATGCTTAACCGACTGAGCCACTCAGGCGCCCCCAAGGTACAGGTCTTAAGGAAAGTGACCTTGTCTTGTAGACAGAGCTGTTTGCATTGTCTCCAAGCAAGGTGATAACAAACGCTGCTTTTCTTTTTCTTTTTCTTTTTTCTTCTTTTCTTTTTTTTTTTAGTATCCACTGAATTTACTGAGCATAACCACAGAAGTATTGGCTTCATGCAGTGACACACCAACAAAAACACAAGATCTAGCACTATTATCCACATTTTGTCCAAGTGTATTTCTTTTGAGGCTCATTTATATATTTTCATATGCCACAGACCGTCACTTAAATAATGGATGTTTTTTTTTTTTTGTTTTTTTTTTTAATTTTTTTTCAACGTTTTTTATTTATTTTTGGGACAGAGAGAGACGGAGCATGAACGGGGGAGGGGCAGAGAGAGAGAGGGAGACACAGAATCGGAAACAGGCTCCAGGCTCCGAGCCAGCAGCCCAGAGCCTGACGCGGGGCTCGAACTCACGGACCGCGAGATCGTGACCTGGCTGAAGTCGGACGCTTAACCGACTGCGCCACCCAGGCGCCCCAATAATGGATGTTTTTAATGCTAATTGCTTTCTTGACTTACTCAATATCTTCTGCAGATATCTTCATGATTCCCACACACAGAAAATGCTGATTTCCTTCCGCCATGATTGCAACGATCGTACGTACTGCAACAGGGTAAAGCTTGGCTCCAGGAGAAGTTAAGCCTGGACACATGTTTGCTCGACTGAGTACAAATGTGATGGCTCCTTTATCAACTTGCTGGGGCACCAGGATAAAAGGATATTTGTGGAGTAACCTTAGGGTTGGATAAAAAGGTCCTTCCCTTTGTCTAAAAAATAGTAAGTTTTACTGCAAGGATTTCTCTAAATCCATTTACTGCAAGGATTTCTCTAGGTTCATGGCACCGCGCTATTCTGACAGGATCTTTCTTAGGCATTATATGATTAAGCCATGGTTCTCTACCTGGAAATTGTTCTATCGACTGGTTCTTAATACCCTTAATAATTGAGGTTTTCAACTGGATGCAGTTGGACACATTTTCTTTTTCATCACATTTCTTGAACACGTTCCTAGGTGAAGAGAGCGACGATGGGGAAGAGCCCAGAACGGGAAAAATTGAGTTAGGTAGGGTCGGGCAGATCCCCTTACTCCGGGGAAAGCCGTCAGTGACAATAGGTGCTGTTGTCGTTATCGGGAAAGGGAGACAGCCAGCCGCACTTTATGGCTCTAACAAATACTGACTTCTTCCGCACCTCTGACTTGGGTGGCCCTTTTGCTGGGTCGTTTGGGGCTACCAATTTCTTCCCAGAGCCGGTGGCTCAGAGGGCGAGGCTTGAGGAAAAAGAAGGGCTAGATCAATGGTTCTAGTTGTAGGAAGAGAATGGAAAGATAGCACTTGCTCTTAACAAGGACGGATGGGCCGTTTCTGCAGGCTCAGAGGAGTCTGGTTGACAGTTATGGGCATCCGGGGCGCCTGGGTGGCTCAGTCGGTTGAGCGTCCGGCTTCGGCTCAGGTCATGATCTCACGGTCTGTGTGAGTCCAAGCCCCGCATCGGGCTCTGTGCTGACAGCTCAGAGCCTGGAGCCTGTTTCGGATTCTGTGTCTCCCCCCACACTCAAGAATAAATTTTAAAAACATTACAATAAAATTTAATTTAAAAAATAAAATATTTTCTCACCAATAGATATCTCAGGGACTGAGAAGGTTTTTTGTTTAATTATTTATTTCTTTTGTTTAATTTTTTAATGTTTATTTTTTTAATTTAATTTTTATTTATTTTTGAGAGAGAGAGCGAGAGCATGAGTGGGGGGAGGGCACAGAAAGAAGGAGGCACAAAATCCAAAGCAGGTTCCAGGCTCTGAGCTGTCAACACAGAGCCGATGCAGGGCTTGAACTCATGAACTGTGAGATCATGACCTGAGCCAAAGTCGGACGCTTAACCAACTGAGCCACCCAGGCACCCTTAATTTTTTTAATGTTTATTTTGAGAGAGAGAAAGAGAGGGAGAGCACGAGCAGGGGAGGGGCAGAGAGAGAGAAGGAGAGAGAGAATTCCAAGCAGGCTGTGCGCTATCAGCCCAGAGCCCAACATGGGGCTCGATCTCACAAACCGCGAGATCATGACCTGAGCCAAAATCAAGAGTCAGTCGCTCAACTGACTGAATCACCCAGGTGCCCCTCTATAAAATCTTTTGGTAGACTGATTTAGTTTGTGGCATCCTTGGCAAGAAGCCTAGGAAAACTAAAGGAATCAGAAAAACCCAGAATTTTGGAGATCTTTGAGGGTAACCCATGCTTATGATGTAAGTGGAGAGAATTGCATGGAGGGCATCAACTAGGTCTGCTCCCACCACTCCTCTAGGTCCCCTGCTACTTGGTAAAGAGTGAATGAAGGTTTCCCAGGTGTCCAAGCAAAGCAGGAGCCCAGAAAGCCAGGGGCCAGCCCTCGAAGCCAACTACCTCTCTTCTTTGGCACATCACAGAGGCCCCAACCCACCGAAACATTATTTCTTTGCTTACATTAGTAGGAACAAATGTCATAACTTCTCCAAAGGAAAGAAAGTATGTGTGCTGAAAGAGAATTGTCATCTACCAAATAGGGACACACATCCCAAAGCGACATAGAGAGGCATAGAAATACACAGATAGGCCCCAGTTTTAGACTATAATGAATGTAAAATTAAGGAACATACCATTTTTAGAGAGCATGAATGAGCAAGGGGCAGAGAGAGAAAGAGAGAGAGAGAATCCAATGAGGTTCAGAGAGAGAGGGAGAGAGAGCTCAGAGCTGAGAGCGGGGCTCGAGCTCACCCAATGTGGGGCTCAAACTCATGAACCATGAGATCATGACCTGAGCTGAGGTTGGATGCTTAACCGACTGAGCCACCCAGGCGCCCCATGGGAAAATATAAATTAATGTCAAGACTCTTTAGTCCTTATCTTTTAGGCTTTTAAAAAAATATATTTCATTTATTCTTGAGAGAAAGCATGAGCAGGGAAGGGGCAGAGAGAGGGGGCCAGAGGATCCAAAGCGGGCTTTACACTGACAGCAGTGAGTAGGATGTGGGGCTCAAACTCCGGAACCATGAGATCATGACCTGAGCCAAAGTTGGAGGCTCAACTGACTGAACCGCCCAGCCTCCCCCCATCCTTAGCTTTTATTCTTACAAGTGTCTGCAATAAACAGTTTACCAATCTTAGTCTATTTGGAACTAAAACCATAACATTGGCTTTTAATTTAAATACTGCAGTTTCCTACCTTGCCAAAACAGTAACTTTTAAACCTGTGTTTAAATCACCCAATGGCTTTTTAAAAGTTTATTTATGTATTTATTTGGAGAGAGAGAGGGAGGGAGAAAGAAAGAGCAGGGGAGTGGCAGAGAGAGAGGGAGAGAAAGAGAATCCCAGGCAGGCTCCATACTGTCGGCATGGAGCCCAACTCGGGGCTAGAACTCACAAACCGTGAGATGACCTGAGCCGAAACCAAGAGTCAGATACTTAACCGACTGAGCCATCCATACAGCCCTCACTCATCCAATGGCTTTTTACCCAAAGCAGACATTTGTCTGCATCTTCAGAGACACTCTCAGAATATTCCCTAGAAGGTAAAGGGGCTGAAGAAGACAAGCACACAGAGCTATGGAGTGTGGAGGGCACTTTACTCCTGGCTGCAAGGTCATGTGCAGGCTGTGTGACGGTGGGCAAGTCACCTGGCCTCTCTGGGCTGAGTCTCCTCGTGTCTAAAGTTGAATGGGTGCATTCACCGTCAGAGATCTGCTCCACTGCCAAGTTCTGGGCTTTTACCCTAAGGCCTGAAGGCCTCAGGTGATTGTTGTTCCCTGCTCCCAAGTCGCTCCCTCCAAAGCAGGGTTCAGCTGGCTTGTCCTCGAGGCCATTTGAAAACTCTCTGCTCTTTTCTGGGGGTACAAACCTGGGGTTAATGTGGCAGAAGGGTCTCAGAAGCCCAAGTGGACTTTAGAACAAGAAGGGCATGGACTGGAGAAAATTGCCTATGGGAAGAGAGGTCAGTAAGGATATCAGAGACGCCACTAGATGGGCTCAATCAATGAGTGGGATTTGGGAGAAAAGATAAGACTGAGCTTTCTGAGGGGGGTGACAGACTGAGTTGATAGAGCCCTTGTCCCTGGGATGTCTCTCTCTTCTACTCATCTATAGTTCTACTTCTATTCATGAAACATCTTGTGATATGCATGTCAATAGGGCCTTTCTCTTTCTCCCAAATTAAAAACTTGTTTCCAGTAGATAGAAAGGTGTCTCCACTTGGACTGAGACTTCTAAATGCATCTGAAAGTTGCCCGAGGCTCTGAGCTCCGGTCATCACCCCATGTCTCGGTGATCATTGCACTGGGTCGGGGACCGATAGGAAAATCAGTTCCTTTCCAACATTTGTACTTACGTGTCCCAGTCTCCAAGAAGGCTATGCCTGCAAAGAGGGAACATGAGAGGTTACAATTCTCTAACTAGACCGTGGCCTTGATATAGAAGTGACTGACTCCTGGGGCGCCTGTGTGGCTCTGTCAGTTGAGCATCCGACTCTCGATTTCGGCTCCGATCATGATCTCACGGTTAGTGAGATCAAGCCCCGGCTCAGGCTCTGTGCCGATAGGGAGGAACCTGCTTGGGATTCCCTCTCTCCCACGCTCTCTCCTTCTCTCTCAAAATAAATAAGTAAACTTTAAAAAAAAAAAAAAAAAAAGCGACTGGCTCCTTAACTACATCTGTGACTGCAGTGAGCCAGGCCACGTTTTGGACACAGGTGGGAAAGACGAGCAAAAGCAGATGCTCAAGGTCTAGTTGGGGAGGCAGGTGTGTCAGCAGGTGAGTTCAATCAGTCCAGGGTCGCAGCACTGACATGACGTCCGTGCAGAATTGAGGGAGCAGGAGAAAGAGAGGCACGTCTGTAGGATTGGGCTTGAAGGGACAGCAAAGAGTCGGTTGTGCCTTTTTTTTTCCTTCTAATTTTAATTCTGTTTTCTAAGAATACAATTGAACATTTGGTAAAACTCTAAAAAACAGAAACAAAATACTTCCTTTTATCCTTGTTCCAAACCACCCATTGTTGCCCCTTGTAAATAACCTTTGTTCTGGAACTGGAAGTGATCTATAGAATGTATGGTTTCCTCAACTTCGGAAGTGCATTGAAGAGGAATATAGTAAGCAGAGCAAAATTTGGAAAACTGTGGCCAGTGTTGAAGGAATGGCGAGACCGGAATTCACTGCAAGGCTTCGGCTACTCCACGAGCAGAGAATTGGGATGAAGTTATAGGAAGTTTTATATGAAGTTATAATAACAACAAAAGCTGGGAGGTCCCAGGGAAAATTGGAGGGAAAGAGAGCTCATCCTACAGGAAGGGCCAGGCTCGGACTGTCCTTCCGTACAGCAGTCCCGGGAGCCTCTGGCGTGTGAAGTTACACCTGTCTGTCCGCATATCTGTAATGGTTGCCTGATCTGTGCTGAGATAATACAGGCCACACCCGCTGGCCCCGAGTTCCACATAAAGCCGGTTTGGTCATTCAGAATGCTGGACGTTGCATCAAGATTCTCTGACATTTTAAAGAATAATGTCCCTGTCGCTTCGATTTGTTGGTTTCTTACTTTGTTAAGAAGGCACTTCGACTAATAGCTTATTTAATCACTTACCACTCCCAAAAGGTTATTAAACCATTTCACACTCGAGAATTGTGAGGTTCCTAATGAAAGCAAAGAACAGCACTGGTAAGGATGATATGAGGATTTCTTTATTTTTTATTTATTAAAAAAATTTTTTTTTTACATTTATTTTTTTTGAGAGACATAGAGAGACAGAGCACAAGTGGGGGAGGGGCAGAGAGAGAAGGAGACACAGAATCCGAAGCAGGCTCCAGGATCTGAGCTGTCAGCACAGAGCCTGATGCGGGGCTCGAACTCACAAACTGTGAGATCATGACCTGAGCCAAAGTCGGACGCTCAACTGACTGAGCCACCAAGGTGCCCCGAGGATTTCTTTTTATAATTATCTGAAAAGGTTGTCATCATGTGCCTTAGTAACAGTACAATCCTACCTACCCAGTGATCCCATTATCCCTGGTCCTTGGCCATCCCGGCCCGTGTTACCAGGTGGTAACCCACAACCTGTGCTCATAAGAACAGAAAGAAATCAACTATGAGCTGTCACCAGATGGCAGGCCCTGCTGCAGTCACAGGATGGGCCCAAACCCAGAGCAGATCCTAGCAGATGCTGATCAAAGAAATACTATCATACAAGCCTGAAGGAACACCTTGCCCTTTGAGCATTAAGAAATCTGAAAGCAAGCATGAACATAAACGAATACAATTTTAAATTTTGTATTTTTTACGGTGAAGAGTCATCATCTTCCCCAACGGCCTCTGAAGCCAATAGTCCTGATTAATTTTTTTAATGTTTGCTTATTTATTTTGAGAGAGAGAGAGAGAGAAAACAAGTGGGGAAGGGGCAGAGAAAGGGGGAACAGAGGATCCAAAGCAGGTTCTGTGCTAACAGCACAGGGAGCTCCAACTCATGAATCGCGAGATCATGATCTGAGCCCAAGTCAGATGCTCAACCAACTGAGCCATCCAGGCACCCCAGTCCTGATTATTATTAAAAAATCACAAAGTTCTGGGGGCGCCCGAGTGGCTCTGTTGGTTAAGCGTCAGACTCCTTTTTTCTTTGTTTAATAACTATTTATTTTTGAGAGAGAGAGAGAGAGACAGAGTGCAAACAGGGGAGGGGCAGAGAGAGAGGGAGACACAGCATCTGAAGCAGGCTCCACGCAGGGCTCAAACCCATGAACTGTGAGATCATGACCTGAGCTGAAGTCAGACGCTTAACCGACTGAGCCACCCAGCTGCCCCTAGCGTCAGACTCTTGATTTTGGCTCAGGTCAAGATGTCATGGTTGGTGAGATCCCTGCTTGGGATTCTCTCTTTCTCCCTCCCCTAACAAACAAACAAATAAACAGACAAACAAACAAATAAACAAATCATTTTTTTAATCACAAAGTTGGATCAATGTTCTCCTTTTCAAAAACCATGTTCATATTCTCTCTGTGAAACAGAGCTATCTGCAAAGTCTTGAACCACAACATAACTTTGGCTAAGCAAATCAGCATCTGGAAAGATATTTTTATTTATCTTTTTTAATTTTTAAGTAATCTCTACACACCACCCCAAGATCAACAGTCGTGTGCTCCACGGACTGAGCCAGCCAGGCACCCCCAGAAAGATAATTCTTAAACGGGAAGAGTTGGGAATGTTTACATTTATTTTTTATTTACCCATGATAAGCAGTATTTCTGCCGTTCTAATGAAGCTTAAACCTTAGATTTAATCTATAAAAATTAGGAGATTCAGATTAAATGCCTGATGCCCTATTGTAAATTCAATAAAGGTTAACATAAAACGATGCACAAAACAAACTTCAGTTGTTCCTGCCCTTATTTTTGGAAGATCATTTGAGATTAAAAGAACAAAACAAAACCCCACAGTGCATAAGAACAGTGTCCCCCTTCTTTAATAACGCTATTTTCAAAGTCTCTGTTAACTGAAACACTACAGAATAACTCACCAGATCTTTAAAAATCCGAAATCTGTTTTTATTTTATTTTTTTAAGTAATCTCTACCTCCAACATGGGGCTCAAACCCACAACCCTGAGATCAAGGGTTGCACTCTCCGCTGTCTGAGCCAGCCAGGCATCCCCTCCAAGCTTCTTATTGAAGGGAGTCAAAGTTCTAAACTAGTATATGTGAAAAATTAAGTTGTGTTTTAAAAAGGAAAACCCTCAAGACTTAAACCTTAGACATAGTGAAGGTTAAGAATGCGTGCTTGTGGCGGCGCCTGGGTGGCTCAGTCAGTTGAGTGTCCCAACTCTTGATCTCCGCACAGGTAGTGATCCCAGGGTTGTGGGATTGAGCCCTGCCTCGGGCTCCGTGTTGAGTGTGGAGCCTGCTTAAGACTCTCTCTCTCTCTCTCCCTCCCTCTGCCCCTCTCCCCTCCTCCCATACTCTAAAATTAAGGGGCGCCTGGGTGGCTCAGTTAAGCGTCCGACTTTGGCTCAGGTCATGATCTCGCGGTCCGCGGGTTCCAGCCCCGTGTCAAGCTCTGTGCTGACAGCTCAGAGCCTGGAGCCTGTTTCAGATTCTTTGTCTCCCTCTTTCTCTGACCCTCCCTTGTTCATGCTCTCTCTCTGTCTCAAAAATAAATGTTAAAAAAAAAATAAAAATTAAAAATAAAATTAAAAAGAAGGGGGAGGAAGAGGAGGAGGGGGAGGAAGGAGAGGAGGATAAGGAGGTAAATAGGTAAATAGGATTCTGTTCAATATATATTCTTTTCAATATGGGATTTGAGTTTCCTGATATTTAAAAATTTTTTTTAAACGTTTATTTATTTTTGAGACAGAGAGAGACAGAGCATGAACGGGGGAGGGTCAGAGAGAGAGAGGGAGACACAGAATCCGGAAACAGGCTCCAGGCTCTGAGCTGTCAGCACAGAGCCCGGCGCGGGGCTTGAACTCACCAACCGCGAGATCATGACCTAAGCCGAAGTCGGACGCTTAACCGACTGAGCCACCCAGGCGCCCCGAGTTTCCTGATATTTAAACATAATGTGCATATTTCATTTATATAGTACTTCCCCGAAAGAAAAAAAAAAGTACCACTTTATACAATACGTGGCCTATTGCTAATGCCCAGTGATTCACAGACTGTTGACGCTGAACAAATCTTAGGATTTGAATTCAAAGATGGTCACCTTTTTTTTTTCCACACCCCATTTCAAAATGAAATATTCTGTGGAACTCCAATATTTAAAATAGATCATATTTGTTCCATAGAATATCGCTCTTTTCTTAAGTGATATAACTGCGCAAAATATCTGGGGGAACAGGACAAGAAAACAAGCAGTTTGTTTTCAACAAATATATTTAAGCTCTCCTTTTTCTTTTCATAAGGACAAGTACTTGGCAATAGAATTTTTCAGCAACAAAGTTACTTTTTTTAGTTTATTTATTTATTTTGGGGAGGGGAGGGACAGAGAGAGAGGGAGAGAGAAAATCCCAGGCAGGCTCTGCACTGTCAGCACAGAGCCCAACGTGGGGCTGGAACCCACCACCTGTGAGATCATGACCTGACCTGAAATCAAGAGTCTGGTACTTAACCGACTGAGCCACCCAGGTACCCCAATAAATTAAAAAAAAAAATGCCTGTCAGTGTCCACTGTATTAGCAAAGTATATTTCAAGATAAATGAGGGGCGCCCCGGGGGCTCAGTCGGTTAGGTGTCTGACTTCAGCTCAGGTCATGATCTCGGGGTTCGTGGGTTCGAGCCCCACGTCAGACTCTGTGCTGACAGCTCAGAGCCTGGAGCCTGCTTCGGATTCTGTGTCTCCTTCTCTCTCTGCTCCTCCCCAACTAGTACTCTGTCTCTCAAAAAATAAAATAAAAACGATTAAAAAAATTAAAATCACAAAATAGATTAAAAGGATAAGGTCAATGAGACCAAAGATGGAATGCCCAGTTTGTAAGCGGCCCCAGGTGTATGAGAATGAAAGAAGCTACAAGTAACTAGGATTCTTCACAGCTCCATTGGAGAAGACAGACGTGACAACTACAAGTAGGTAGCTATTGTATTTTTTATTGTACATAGTGACTTATGTAGTGAGGGTGGGATCCCTAAAAACACTGCAAGATACAGAAACAACCAAATGGCTCCTACGAAACAATTACTGCAGCACATTGGAACGGGAATGGAGTAAGCAAAATGTCAGACCCACAAAATCTAAGCAGAAGACCCTGAACCTCAAGGAGCACCCAACGTCCAGCACGTCCTGGGAGTTGTAGGCCTTCAGCCCAGCAAGCAGCCTCAGTCTCCTCTTGGGGAAGAGAGGCCCCGCCTTCCGCCCCGCCCCCCGGAGTACCAACGGCCGTCCCGCCTCGCTCAAGGGAGCGTTGGTCTCCCGAGAGCCCCGCCCCCCAGAGACCCAGCGCAGCCCGGCGGGCCCGGGACAGCCTGACTCGAGATGTGATCGTGATAGAGCATCTTCACGAATTTCCGATGGCGCGATTTGTTGCGGCCAAAGCTGGATTTCTCGCAGGCCAGCAAGTGCCACACCTCCGGAAGCCTGAGGCGAGCTGGCCAGGGGTACAACCTGGCCTCCAGGAACCCAGCGCGTCCCGCCCTTCCCGCTGCCTCGCTCCGCCCCCATTCGCCACGCCCCCACTTGCCACGCCCCCCTCGGACATGCGCAGTGCCGCCGGTAGGGGTGGGGCTAGCGGCTCGCTCAGGCCTGGCGGTTGGGGAGGCGGTTTAGAACACATGCGGAAGCTCCTAAGCCGGTATTTGAAACGGAAACTCAACGGTTAAAATAGAAATACCGGTACCTGGAAACCTGGAACTTGTCTTTTCGAAGCCACGGTTCCCGTCATCACCTCTGCCTCTCCGGGTTCCCATAATCGTCCTTATGGACCGCTGGTCGTGTGGTTGCCTGCAGAACGCCTCCTGGACCCCCGGCTGGTTGAACTCCCAATACCTTGTCAGGCCTCTTAGAGGGACTGTCCAGTGCAGTCCCTTGCTGCACACACATAGGCACCTCCGGCGCGCAGGTCAGTGACCTCCTAACCCCCTTGGGGGACCACGCCCAGGCCACTTCCCTGACTCCCAGGTGGGAGTCCCAAGTGGCTGATTATTTTATTTCGGACCTCTTGGCCTAATTCACACTGGCCAGCTGGACCAGAAGCTCCCGTTCATCCTTCCCAAAACGTCAGGGAGGTTTGTGGAGGGGCTCCTTTGGAACCCCTTATAAATATCTTCTTTTTTTTTTTTTTTTAAATTTATATACGTATTTTGAAAGAGAGCGAGCATGAGCAAGGGAGGGGCGGAGAGAGAGAGAATCCCAAGCAGGCTCCGGGCACTCAGCGCAGAACTAGACGCAAACCTGAGATCGTGACCTGAGCTGAAATCCAGAGCCCCACACCTGAGGGACTGAGCCACCCAGGCACCCCTCTTTTTTTTATATATATATTTATTTGAGAGCACGCCTAGCAGAGGGGCGGGGGGGGGGGGATGGGGGGAGAGAATCCTAAGCAGGCTCCATGCTGTCAGTGCAAAGCTGCAGATTCCTGCTCAATCTCAGGGATCGTGAGATCAGGACCTGAGCCCAAATCAAGAGTCAGTGGCTTAACGGACTGAGCCACCCAGGGGCCCCTAAATATCCCTTTTTAAATATCCTTTCAGAAGACAGAATAATTAAAACAATCTGTCGCTGTTGGGAGTTGTAGTGATAATTTTCTTATGTCATTTTTCTATTTAGTTTTTCTGATTAACTCCAATTATGAGGTCACGACACACATCTCCAGCTAATTTATGCACAGCTCCAATTCTGTGCAGGGAGGATACAAAACGGCAAACTATCCATGGTAGGACTTTCTGGAGCATCAATTCTACAAGATTTGGAAGAAATGAAGTCATTTCCAAGGTAAGTAATTGAAAACTTAAAACTAAGACAAGGCTGGAAAGTCCTATGCCATTAGCGATGGTTCATAATCTATGCCTGAAATGTCAGACTTTCTCTAAGAAGAGACCCTAAGGATAACTTATTTCCCATTATTTTAAACAGAAAAAATTATAAGGCATAGCAAGTCCCATCAAAAAACCCGACCAATTTTGTGGCATCTGGCTGGCTCAGTTGCTAGAGCCCTCGATCTCGGGCTCAGGAGTTAGAGCCCCACGTTGGGAGTAGAGTTTACTTAAAAATTAAATTAAAAAAATAGTCATTGGCATACAGGTGCTTTGTGTGCACTAGCAGTGGCTACTTGTAGACCAATAACATAAGATGTTGTACATCTTGCCAACACTCCAAAGTGTGATGGGCCTGCAGGTTGTATTTGGAAGCAACGTGGAACTTTTTCTGAAGCCGTTTAAAATGTATTTTTGGGGGGGCGCCTGGGTGGCTCAGTCGATTGAACGTCCGACTTCGGCTCAGGTCATGATCTCACTGTTTGTGAGTTCAAGCCCCGCGTCGGGCTCTGTGCTGACAGCTCAGGGCCTGGAGGCTGCTTCGGATTCTGCATCTCCTTCTCTCTCTGCCCCTCCCCTGCTCACACTCTGTCTCTCTCTCAAAAAAAAAGATTTTAAAAAATTTAATAAAATGTATTTTTTTAAAGACTCAATATAAACTTTATATACATATCAGCTAAAAATGTTGAGAGGGAAATAACTTCTATGCTATGTATTGAAAATGAAAACATTCTTCCAGGAAAACATTAATTGGGGGATATATTCTGTGGGTATGCCGGTATTATGAACTAAATGGCAAAAATCCCATTTATTTTATTTTTTAAATATATTTTTTAAAGTTTATTTGTTTTGAGAGAGAGAGAGAGTGCGCGCAAGTGGGGGAGGGGGATAGAGGATCTGAAGAGTGCTCTGTGCTGACAGCAGAGAGCCCGATGTGGGGCTCAAACCCGTGAACCGTGAAATCGTGACCTGAGCTGAAGTCAGATGCTTAACCGACTAAGCCACCCAGGTGCCCCCAAAGCCCACTGATTTTAAAGACTTTAAAGATTAAAGCTATAACTTCAAGTAAACTTGGCGCTGAGAAGTCCTTTCAGCTTATGACCCCAGAGTTCTGCAGTCCTGTGTCAGTAATGATCCCTTGCCAACATCAGCATACAAAGGTGCCCTAATGTTGTGCATTAACACAGACCTCCTTTGACCCCAGAGTCCTCTCCATTTCCCATTTTCCTCTGCTCCATTTAGGTACCTCTCCTCTCCTCTCCTGAACCCATTCCATTCCGGCTTTCCTCCACACCACTTTGCTTTCATGATGTCACCAATGTTTTCCATTTTGCTAAATTCAAGATGCAGTTTTTGTTCTCTCAGTCTTATAGCTGCATTTGAAACACGATTGAGCACTTCTTTCCTCTGGATTCTCAAGCCCCTCCCCCCCCCCCCCCCCCCCCCCGCCCCCGATTCCCTCCCATCTTACTCTATCTTCCTTTTATTCCTCCTCCTCCTCCTTCAGATCTCTGGGACCCTCAGCCCCTTTCTCTTTCTTGTGGGCCCTCTCTTCTCAGAGCAAACCTACAGAGGCTCCCAGCTTTGAATACCATCTATCTGCTGAGAACCCCTAGGCCTGGGTCTTCTTTTCTGAGGGGAGCACTCAGGAGCCATCACTGACTCTCTTTCCCTTCCCACCCCACCACATGCAGTCCTCCAACAAGTCCTCTTGACATGCATCCTGATTGCAGCCTCTTCTCATTGCATCCATTTCTACAACCAGTTTCAGCCACTGTCCTCTCTTACTGATCTTCTGCAAACACTGTCTTCCGAACTAGCTTCCTGCTTCCCTCTATACTCTCCTGCGGTCCATTCTCCAGTCAGCATCCACAGTGCTCCATAAAAAAACATGAAGGGGTGCCTGGGTGGCTCAGTCAGTTAAGCGTCCGACTTTGGCTCAGGTCATGATCTCGCGGCTCGTGAGTTCGAGCCCGGCGTCCGGCTCTGTGCTGACAGCTCGGAGCCTGGAGCCTGCTTTGGATTCTGTGTCTCCCTCTCTCTGCTCTGCCCCTGCTCATGCGCGCGCGCGCTCTCTCTCTCTCTCTCTCTCTCTCTCTCTCTCATTCTGGATTCTGTGTCTCCCTCTCTCTGTTCTGCCCCTGCTCATGCTCTCTCTCTCTCTCTCTCTCAGAAATAAAGAAACATTAAAAAAATTTTCTTTTAAAACATGAAAAACGGGTGCCTGGGTGGCTCAGTCGGTTAAGTAGCTGACTCTTGATTTTGGTTCAGGTCATGATCTCATGATTTGTTGAATTGAAACCCACATCAAGCTGTGTGCTGACAGCATGGAGCCTGCTTGGGATTCTCTCCCTCCCTCCCTCTCTGCCTCTCCCATGTGCAAGCTTGCTCTTTCTCTCTCTCTCTCTCAAAATTAAATAAACAAACTTAAAAAAAAAAAGAAAACCATGATATATGTTAACCCCAACCCCCACCCCCCACAGACACCCCACTCCCCCTCCATTCCCTCCTATCCCCATTTATAACCCTCTCACTGGCTTCTCACTGCAATAAAATAAAAGCTTAGGTAACCAGATAACCTGACTCCTGCCTACCTTTTTGACCTCATCTCCTCTCCTTGCTTGTTCATACTACTGTGTGTCAGATTTTCTGGTATCTAGAGCTGAAAGCAATCTTAACTGAGAAACAGTAAATCATAGAATCTATTGAGCATGGGAGGCTTGGAAAGAAATGTATTAAGAGAGAATGAAGGGCCCAAAATGGTTTTAAAAAAACACAAAAGCATACAAAACAATGAAAACATAACTGATCTGTATGTATATACCCAAAAGAATGTCTCAACAAAGTGAATGGTTAGAAACCAAGCCAGCGTCAAAGAAATGGAAATACCTTTGATTATATTTTAAAAACAAAAAAAATATATATTTAGTAAATATAAAAGGACAAATATTGAACACATTATATTTCTGGCCCATAATGCAATACAATTAGAAGTAACAGAAATAGGAAATTTAAAGATGCTCAGCTTGGAGCTCCTGGGTGGCTCAGTTGGTTGAGCATCTGACCCTTGGTGTCGGCTCAGGTCACGATCTCACAGTACATGGGATTGAGCCCTGCATTGGACTCCCCACTGACAGTATGGAGCCTGCTTGGGGTTCTCTCTCTCCGCCCCCCTCTCTCTCTGCTCCTCCACCACTCATGCACATGTTCTCAAATAAATACACATTAAAAAAAAAAATTAAAATGCTCAATTCTTTGAAAATGTTAAGATATCCTTTTAAATAAATTAATGCCTGGGTCAGGGTGCAAATCCCAAGCACAACTGCAGTGGCTATAAATATATGTGCTTGTAAATACACCATACCCAGATATATGCAGGGTGATAAGAGAGCTCTCTGACTCAGAAGCTTCTGTTGTAACCAGGTTATGTTAAGCTCTGCCACAGAGTCCTTTAACATCATCTTAGTACAAAAGGGAGCAACAGTGAGGGTAGTACTAGGAACTATAACTATTACAGATGCCTAATAAGTAGGACTGTGTTCTACTGGGCCTGACCTTGACCTCAGGATCCTTTCCAGCCAGGGCTCCAGGCCACACCACTAACGGATCTGTGTTACATACAAGCTCAAAACTGCCCTCCCAACAGCAGGCAGCCTGGAAACCGGCACGTGCAGCACATGCAGTAGAAAAAAATGATGGCCCTCACGTGAGGACTCAGGATCCCAAAAGTTCTGGTCAGGCCTCAGCTTCAAATCTGCCTCACCCACAAAACACTCCCGACCCTCACCTTGGCTATACATAGCAGTCTCTTCTGAAATTTCCCTGCAATTCCTTTTTTCGTAACTCCCTTGCAGGCAAGAGAGGAGAAACACTACTTGGGGAGCACTGTTATGTGCCAGGACTATGATCATCAAGAAGGCGGAGGCCACAGGATTGCACCTCAACCCCGGGGACCTGCCAAAGAAGAACTGCCACCAAATTTTCAATCGAGGACCCTTCCAGAACTCTTCAGTGACCTCACCGAGCGGTGTGCCTCTGGAAAAAGCTCAACACTCGCCCTAAATGAGATGTCTCTTCCCCATGCCTGGGAGGATAGGGGATAGATCCTCTAGGGGCGGATGCCTGGGCACAGATGTGACCCAGCAGCTCTGGAGCGAGTGGGTGTACTCAGGCGAGTTCTAGTTAATTTGTACATGAATAAAAAGCACTGGGATAGGGAAAAGGGCTCTTGAGTCCAGTAAGTGAATTTTATTTATTTATTTATTTATTTATTTATTTATTTATTTATTTTTTAAATTTATTTATTTTTTTTATTTTTTTAACGTTTATTTATTTTTGAGACAGAGAGAGACAGAGCATGAACAGGGGAGGGTCAGAGAGAGAGAGGGAGACACAGAATCTGAAACAGGCTCCAGGTTCTGAGCTGTCAGCACAGAGCCCGACGCGGGGCTGGAACTCACGAACCGCGAGATCATGACCTGACCCGAAGTCGGACGCTGAACCGACTGAGCCACCCAGGCGCCCCAGTAAGTGAATTTTAATATATAGGAGTTCATCTGCAAGACATCAGTCTACATTTGTTCTCTAGCTAGTAAGATTTTGACAGGAGGCAGGAGAAGAGCGGGAAGGCCACCCTGCTGGGCACCACTGTAGACGCGTTTAGATCCGGATCAGGCTCCCACACCAGGGGGCCCACCTGTGTGCTAACCGGCCTACAAGGCACTGTCCCTCGGGCTGAACAGGGCTCCATACCACCTCAGTGTTGCCAGCACTCTGGACAACTTCATTTTTCTTTCATATTTTTGAGGTAGAATTTGTACTCAGGACCGTGTCCTGCGTACGCAGAGGACTTAGGGGCCCGCAAACAAGCGAATTCACAAGAAGCTCTGAAGATTACCGCACAAGTGTTTGGTGTCGTCTTGTGTATTACTGAATTGTCCATTAATCAAGAGACTCGGTGTAACAACCTCAGCAGGATGTCAAAAGCGGGACTGCAGAAGCCCCAGGCCTGAGCCAAGGGAGGCCGTAGACCCAAGATTCAAAGCACGTGCTCTGGACACCAGCTCTGCGATTGTACAAACTGCTTAACGCCATTCAACATTCATTTCCTAGTCTGGTAAATGGGCACTTTTACCTAAAAGGGATTGAAATGGTGTAGAAGGTCTGGGGCCACTAGTAAATGCTACTGGTATTTCTTGGTGTTAATATTACTATTATCAAACCTGCTGATGGGGCGCCTGGGTGGCGCAGTCGGTTGAGCGTCCGACTTCAGCCAGGTCACGATCTCGCGGTCCGTGAGTTCAAGCCCCGCGTCGGGCTCTGGGCTGATGGCTCGGAGCCTGGAGCCTGTTTCGGATTCTGTGTCTCCCTCTCTCTCTGCCCCTCCCCCGTTCATGCTCTGTCTCTCTCTGTCCCAAAAATAAATAAAAAACGTTGAAAAAAAAATTAAAAAAAAAAAAAAAAAAAAAACCTGCTGAAGGAAGTGACAGCCCAGTGTTCTCTGAGACAAACATGAATGAGAACCAGTCGTATCAATAATCACCTCCCACAATCCAGCATTAAGAGCAACTCAGGGGCGCCTGGGTGGCTCAGTCGGTTAAGGATCTGACTTCCGTTCAAGTCATGATCTCATGGTTCATGGGTTCGAACCCTGCATCGGGCCCTGTGCTGACAGCTCAGAGCCTGGAGCCTGCTTTGGATTCTGTGTCTCCCTCGCTCTCTGCCCCTCCCTTGCTCGCTCGCTCTCTCGTTCACGCTCAAAAATAAACATCAAACAAAATTTAAAAGCAACTCAGAAAATAGATGTCAATGCAGCCAATTAAGCCGACTGTGCTCTTTCCCCATGGGAGCCCAGTGTGCAATGGCTGCAAACAGTAGCCTCCTTGGTAGTGTATGCAGCCTGTTGATTGTACAGGTTGCCCTAAGGGACCTTGGAGACAGCCCTTTCCAGTGGACATTGAGGTGTGGCCTCATGCCACAGTCTAGGCTCCAGTCTAGGCTCAGACAGGTATGTGGGGTGTATTTGGAAAGCCCCAGGGCCCAGTGGCCAGGGTCCACATTGGCCAAGTGATCATGTCCATTCGCACCAAGCTGCAGAATAAGGAGCATGTGATTGAGGCCCTACGTAGGGCCGAGTTCAAGTTCCCTGGCCGCCCGAAAATCCACATTTCCAAGAAGTGGGACTTTAACGTGGATAAATTTGAAGACATAGTGGCTGAAAAGCTGCTCACCCCAGATGGCTATGGGGTCAAATATATCCCTTATCATGGTCCCTTGGACAAATGGAGGGCTCTGTGCTCATGAGAACCTCGGCACTGCCCCTTCTCTGTTCATGCCCACCAATAAGTCCTACTTCCCGTCTTAAAAAAAAGAAAATACATGTTAAATCCCTTCCCATTAAATGTGGTTTTTTCATTGTGTTTGTTTCTACAGAAGCATCTCCCGTCCCTGATAAGCACGAGAGAAGACGAGAGAAAAGAGCAGGAGGGAAGAAGTACCCCAGGACGACAGTCCAGTCTCTGAAGATTCACCCAGGTTGGGACAGAGGACCTGCCCGAAGCCAGGACCAGCCTCTCTTCTTATCTCCCCGGTGGCACCCAGCCATCCTTTAAGCCCACCATTAGTTTTTGATTCAGTGCTTTTGAATGCTGTGGAAGCACAGGTACTCCCTTGATTTGAATCCCGTGCAGACCACCTTGGCAGTCTGCACCTGCCATCCTTCCCTGCCCGTGGTCCTCGGTGTCCCCACATACAAGCCGTAAGCTCCTTGCACCACTCCCGTCCCCACGGCTGTCTGTGTCAGCCCTGGCCCACCTCCCACACCTGCTGCTGGGCTCGGTGGAGCTCAGGATCTTCTTGCTGCCCATATAAAAACAGTCTTTGGTTTTGTCCCTTCTTTGGCTATCCACCACGTGAGCTTTCATTGGCTTCATTGTGGTTTAAGGGCCACATCGGTTCTTTCCAGGTGGCCTGAAACACGGTATCTGCCTGAGTAAGAAGTTGAAGAAGCTCCCAGCAGCCCATTCAGCCTTGGGCGTTGCCAGAGGGAGAGGCTGGGGTCCTATCACCGGGCCGCCCGGCATGGAGGGAGTTGCCAGTTGTAGGACAAACCCTGGGGGCAGCTGGTTCCGTGTGGGGCATCACCGCTGCTGCTGATGCTGTGGGTGGAGGGGAGGCCCCAGGGTCACACTAGGGACTGTGCTGGGGAAAGGGATGGTCCTTGTGTCCTGGTGGGGGACTGGCAGGCCCTTTGGATGGGCTGCTGGCCTTCCACTGACTCCCAGTGCTCCCCAGGCCGCTGACTTTTTGAGTCACACAACACAGCAGAGGTGGGCAGGCCCACCGAAACCAGGCTCCTCCGGGTCGGCAGAGACCCTGGGCTGAAGCCTGTGGGAGCGGGAAGGACAGCAACTATTGGCAGGATCAGCTGAAGGCAGAGGCTTCGCAGCAATGGTCCACCCTCCACCTTGGGGCTCTTGCAGCCTAGGATCAGGTAGTTGGCCATCACTTCCTCTTAATTCTGGCCCCTCAGCAGGTCCTGGATCTGGTCCCACTCATAGCCCACAGCTAATGTCACCTCAGTTCTGCCAGGGATCCTTGTAGTCAGGGAGTGGCTCACTGTAAGGCTTTAGTAGTTCTGCTTCACGGGCCATGGTCATCCATGGGCCCTTCATGGTTTCCTCTAAAGCGCTTCTCTCACTGGGACTGAGGGGCAGGAATCTCTCTAGCAGGTCTCCCACGCTGCACAGACGTGGAAAGGGGAACGTGGTATATCCTGCTCAGCACCCGCTCCCACAGCTCCCTGAAGTCCTGCCAAGGCAGGGACCTGCTGGTCACTGGACAGTCATTGTATAGAGGATGGCTCCAGGCTCCACCCAAGGGGGACTACCACAGCAGGGGGTCAGCTTATGGGCGGCGGTGAACTCATTGCTGAATCCAGAGTATGCGACCTCGATGTTCGGGTCGGATTCCAAAAGCAGGCTCTCTGGCTTTAGGTCCCTGTGGATGACACCTTCCTGGTGGTGGTACCACACAGTGGGCGCTATCTGGCAGAATCTGCCTCGGGGCTCCCCCTTTCTCATGCAGGCATGGCGCAGTTCAAACACCTGTCCTTCGCTAGTGGACTCCGTGACCGGGTCGCCTGCTTCCATGGTGCCAGCGACCTCAAGTAGTTTCACGACTCGGGGGTTGTGATTCAGGGCCTTCATGCTCTGGACTTCAAGGAATAGTCTCTGGAGGCTGGAGGAGCCCCGCTGACTCTTGTTAATGACCTTCATGGACGCCTCTGTCCCACTCGGGCTGTGCCAGACCAACCCCACCTGGGCAAAGCTGCCCTGGCCGACGGTCCTGAGGAGCCGGTGGTGGTCACTGTGGCTCTCCCGGTCACGGGGATGGCCGCAAGGCCCCCGCAGCTCAGTGACTCACTGCTAGGAATGCTAACTAAAAGTGCCCCCTAACAGTACTAACAAACTAAATAAAGATGGGAAAGAAAAGAAAAAATGAGAAAAGAGAGGGAAAAAGCAAAACTGTGGCCAAAAGTCCCTCAGGTCCCCAGACACCAGCTTCCTGGCCTAAAAAAACCAAAACATGTAGGCCTGGCCAAGGGCTGATACAGAGAGGTGCTTAGGATTTTCTCTCGATGGCTCTTCTTGAGATCAGTGCAAGAAATGCACCTGTAAGGCTGGGGATAATTCACAGTGGCTTTCCCACTTGGTTCTCAGGAACCCTTTACTCTTAAAAGCGCGGGGGAGGGATGCCCCCAGAGGCCTTTTTGTTTACGTGTCTTATAGTGATTGATATATACCTTACTAGAAATTAAAACCTGAAGGATGCTTCAGTAGCCTTTTCATGTCTAGTTTGGGAATCTGTAATAATTTTTGATGTTTAAAGAAAGCCATGATATCTATACTTAGAATAATTCAATTCCTTTTTCTTTAAACTCTGGATGATCGGTCTCAAAATGATACCACAATTTAACTGGCTTCACGATAGCCAATGACAAAGACTCTCCCTGACTAAACTTGAGTCGTTCTCCTCTAGGTCTGGACCTTGCAGCCTGCCCTTGTCTGGCCTGCATCACCCAGTTGTAGCAAGAACCTTGCCAAGTCAGTTTAAAGAGAACTCCCCACCCTCAATATCTCATAATATTCTTCACACACACACCCCACCTTTGGTGTCTGTGAAATAATAGAAAATATATATTGGTCTCTGTCCCTGGTTCTTGGCACAGGCTCCTGAAAGCCTTCTTATTTCCTAAGTGCTAAGACACTAGGAGCATCTCGTTTTCTAATATTTGGTCTTTAACCCCAGTTCCTGATTCAGGGCTCCTAAATTCCTTGGAATATCCTGAGTGGTAGGAATGTCTTGTTCTAATGAGGCAACTCTGGATGGGCTCCTGGATGACTCCTGGCGGGGAGTCTTTCTGACTGTTAGCAAAAGGCCAAGCCATGATTAGAAGCTTGGAATTTTCAGCTCCATACCCCCTCCCCAATCCTCCAGAAAGGGGAAAGGGGCTGGAAGTGGAGTTAATGATGTGTCACGCCTACGTGAGGAAGCCTCCGTAAAAATCCCAATAGTATGGGGTTCAGAGAGTTTCCGTATGGGTGAACACATCCACACTGGGAGCATGATGTACCCCAACTCCATGGGGACAGAAGTTCCTGTGCTCGGGACCCTCCCAGACCTCACTCCATGTATCTCTTCATCTAACTGATCATGTATCCTTTATCACATCCTTTAATAAATGTAAGCGGAAGTGACTGGGTTTTCCTTTGTATGGCATCTGACCACCCTGGCCTGCCCACAGCAAGAATCCTGTTAGATCTGTTTAACTAGAATCCTTCCATCCCTGAGGTTTCCTTAGTAGTGTTCCATCTACTGACCCCAACCCTGCTCCTCGGCTATAAACCCCCACTTTGTGCTGTACTGGGGATGGGTTCCAGTTCTATACTGAGGCCTCTTTTTCCCCCTATTGCAGTAATTCCTGAATAAAACTTGCTTTTACTGCTTTAACTACTACTGTCCCGCTCTGGGTTTGTTTGTTTTTTTCTTAACACAGTAGGGAAATATTCTGTTGCATAAGACACAACAAGGTACATTATTGACTTCTTTTCTTTTTTTTTTTTTCTTTTTTTTTTAATTTATTTTTGGGACAGAGAGAGACAGAGCATGAACGGGGGAGGGGCAGAGAGAGAGGGAGACACAGAATCGGAAACAGGCTCCAGGCTCTGAGCCATCAGCCCAGAGCCTGACGCGGGGCTCGAACTCGCGGACCACGAGATCGTGACCTGGCTGAAGTCGGATGCTCAACCGACTGCGCCACCCAGGCGCCCCTATTGACTTCTTTTCTAAGAGAGAAAGAGTACACACACAAGCAGAAGAGGGGCAGAGAGAGAATCCCAAACAGTCTCTATGCCATGAGTATAGAACTGATGCGGGAAGCTTGATCTCATGAACCCTGAGATCATGACCTGAGCCGAGTTCAAGCTGCTTAACTGACTGAGCCACCCAGGCTCCCCTGTTACTAACTTCTATAAAGCTGAAGGGAAGTTAGCTTTCATCATATTTTTATTTCTTAGTTAGAAATTTTGCCCAGAGTCTTTGGAGTAGATTTCTCCCTTCCATAAGCCAGAGAACTTGCTATGTCCATCGCAGTATCCTTAAATGTAAAAGTTGAGGGGAGCCTGGGTGGCTCAGTCAGTTAAGCATCTGACTTTGGCTCAGGCCATGATCTCTCAGTTCATGGGATCAAGCCCTGCTTTGGGCCCTGCGCTGACCCCCAGGAGCTTGCTTGGGATTTTCCCTCTCCCTCTCTCTCTCTGCGCGCCACCCCCCCCCCCTCAGCTCTCTCTCAAAATAAATTAACTTTTAAAAAATGTAAAATAAAATATTATTTGAAAGACAGAGCGCAGAGGAATCATTGAAAATATTGACGTGTGGGGCGCCTGGGTGGCTCAGTCGGTTGGGCGTCCGACTTCGGCTCAGGTCACGATCTCGCGGTCCGCGAGTTCGAGCCCCGCGTCGGGCTCTGGGCTGATGGCTCAGAGCCTGGAGCTTGCTTCCGATTCTGTGTCTCCCTCTCTCTCTGCCCCTCCCCCGTTGATGCTGTGTCTCTCTCTGTCTCAAAAATAAATAAACGTTTAAAAAAAAATTAAAAAAAAAAGGAAAATATTGACATGAACAAGTTATTAATATGTTCGTTGAAAACTATTTAAAAATCTATGACTCAAGGAACTTCAGTTAGGTAGAATGAATCAATATTGTTAACCTTTATGGGTGTTTTTCAGTAAATATTAACTGATCCTCCCAATGGGCCAGGCATTGTGCTAAGTACCAGAACACAGAAGCATGGAATCTATCAAATGTGACACGGTACTGTGTATTAACTTAAGAAATAAAAGTGTAAACTAAACTAAGAAATGCCTGGAGTATTGTTTTGCCGCCATCCAGTATATATGTGCACACAGGCCAATATCCCTGATGAATATAGATGCAACATTTCTCCGTATATTAGCAAACCAAATTCAACAGGACATTAAAGGATCATATGCCATAACCAAATGGGATTTTTCCCTGGGATGCAAAGATGATTCAACACACACAAATCAATAAATATGATATAGCACATTAAAAGGATGAAAGACAAAAATTGTGTGATTATCTCAACAGATGCAGAAAAAGCATTTGATAAAACTCAACATTTTTTTCATGATAGAAAACATTCAAATTGGGTATAGAAGGAATACACCTCAACATAATAGAGGCTGTATATGAGAAACATACTGCCAACATCATACCCATTAGTGAAAGGTTAAAAGCAGGAACAAGGGGCACCTGGGCTCAGTTGGCTCAGGTCATGATCTCACAGTTCGTGAGTTCAAGCCCTGCATTGGGCTCTGTGCTGTCAGCACAGAGCCCACTTTGGATCCTCTGTCTCCCTCTCTCTCTGCCTCTCTCTCAAAAATAAGCATAAATTTAAAAAATAAAATCAGGAACAAGACAAGAGTGCCCACTCCCACCACTCCTTTTCAACATAATTCTGGAAGTCCCGCCCAGCTAAGCCAGAAAAAGAAACAAAAGACAGCCAAATCAGAAAGGAAGAAGTAAAACCATCTGTTGATAATATGATCTTGTATATAGAAAATCCTAAAGACTATCAAAAAACTGTTAGAACTAAAACATTCAGAAAAGTTTTTTTGTTTTTTTTTTAATATTTATTTTTGAGAGAGAGCATGAGCAGCCAAGCGGCAGATAGAGGGAGAGAGAGATGTAAAAAAAATTTTTTTAATTGCTATTCTTAAAATAACCGGGAAGAAAGATTTCCTGTATCAGGCTGGAAAGAGAGACAATGCCATCCCAACTTACCTTTGCTTAAGACTTTAAAAAAAATGTTTATTTTGAAAGACAGTGCATGCGGGGCGCCTGGGTGGCTCAGTCGGTTAAGCGGTCGACTTCCGCTCAGGTCAGGATCTCGCGGTCCGTGGGTTTGAGCCCCGCGTCAGGCTCTGTGCTGACAGCTCAGAGCCTGGAGCCTGTTTCAGATTCTGTGTCCCCCTCTCTCTGACCCTCCCCCCCTTCATGCTCTGTCTCTCTCTGTCTCAAAAATAAATAAACGTTTAAAAAAATTAAAAAAAAAAAAAAGAAAGTGCATGCAAGCAGGGAGGGACAGACAGACAGAGAGAATCCCAAGCAGGCTCTGCGCTGCCAGCACAGACCCCAGTGTGGGGCTCCAACTCACCAATCGTGAGATCATGACCTGAGCCAAAACCAAGAGTCGGACGCTTAACCGACTAAGCCACCCAAAAAAGTTTTAAAATACAAAATGAGCATGCTAAATTCAGTTGCATTTCTACCCACCAACAGTGAACTAGCTGAAAAAGACAATAATCCCATTTACAACAGCATCAAAGAGACCAAAGTGCCTAGATATGAATGGAACTAAAGAAGTAAAAGCTTTGCCTAGAGCTTTAGATATTGGTTAATATCCAACATCAAAATTACATTTTGATGAAAGAATTTAAAGTCACAAATAAATGGAAATAGAGCTCATGTTCATGGATCAGAAAAGCTGATGTTAAAATGTCTACACTACACAAAGCCATGTGGGGATTTGATGCAATATCTATCAAAATTCCAATGCCATTTTTCACAGAAATAGAAAAAAAAATCTTAAAATTTGTGTGGAGCTACAAACGTCCCTAGATAGCCAAAGCAATCCTAAAAAAGGACTAAGCAGAGGCATCATTTTTCCTGATCTAAAACTATACTACAGGGGCGCCTGGGTGACTCAGTCGGTTAAGCGGCCGACTTCGGCTCAGGTCACGATCTCGCGGTCTTGAGTTCGAGCCCCGCGTCGGGCTCTGTGCTGACAGCTCAGAGCCTGGAGCCTGTTTCGGATTCTGTGTCTCCCTCTCTCTCTGCCCCTCCCCTGTTCATGCTCTGTCTCTGTCTCAAAAATAAATAAACGTTAAAAAAAAAAAAAGACATGTGATAACAAATGTTGACAAGGGCGTGGATAAAGTAGAACGCTTGTGCGCTGTAGGTGGGAATGTCAACTGATACAGCCACTATGGAAAATTGTATGAAGGCTCCTCAAAAACACTGAAAATGGAACTACCAGCAATCCCATTTCTGGGCATATATCTGAAGGAAATGAAATCGCTAACTCAAAGAGATAGTTACACACCCATGTTCGTGACAGCATTATTCATAAGAGCCAAGACATGGAAACAACCTAAGTGTCCACCAACATATGAATGGATAAAGAAAATATTATATATAAAGCTAAATGTGAGATTATATATATATATATATAATATTCTAATATATGTATTAGAATACTAGTCACAAAGAAGGAAATCCTGCCTTTTGTAGAAACATGGTTGGACCTGTGGACCTTGAGGGCATTATGCTAAGTGAAATAAGTCAGACAGATAAAGACAAATACTGTATGATCTCACTTACGTGTGGAACCTAAAGACATGGAACTCGAGAGAATGGTGGTTGCCAGGGGCCGAGTCGTGGGAGAAATGGAGAGATGTCGGTTCGAATATAAACTTTCAGTTATAAGATGTAAATTCTGAGTATCTAGTATACATTATGGTGACTATAATTAACAATATTGTATACTTGAAAGTGGCTGTGAAAGTAGAGCTCTAATGTTCTCACTGTAACAACAACAAAAAATGGTGAAGGGCGCCTGGGTGGCTAGTCAGTTAGGTGTCCGACTTTGACTTGGGTCATGATCTCACGGTTTGTGAGTTGAGCCTCACATTGGGCTCTGTGCTGGCAGTATGGAGCCCGCTTGGGATTCTCTCTCTCTCTCAAAATAAATAAACTTAAAAAATGGCGAGGTAAAGGGTTAAAAGGGTGTCAACTTTATTGTGGTAGGCATGTTGCAATATATACGTATACCAAATCATCACATTGTACACCTTAAATTTACCCAATGATTTGTGTCAATTATATCTCAATAAAGTCGAGAATTAATTAGAAGTCACCATGTAGCCATCAATGAGCAAACAGTCTGCACAGAGATGTTTATAGCAGCTTTACTCATAATTCAAAACTTGGAAGACCCAAGATGTATGTGAATGGATAAACAAACTGATAATGGAATATTATGCAGCATTGAAAAGAAGTGAGATATAAAGCCATAAAAAGATATGGAGGAACCATAAATTCATATTACTAAGCGGAAAAAGCCAATCAGAAAAGGGGACACACTGTATGATTCCAATGATACATTACGAAAAGGTAAAACTATGGAAGACACTAAAGATCAGTGGGTTCCCAGGAGGTGAGAGAAGGAGAGATGAGGAGACAGAGCACAGTGGACTTGTAGGGCAGTAAAACTACTCTGTTTGATACTGTAATGATGGATACATTCATTCTGTATGTGTCCAAGCCCATAAAATGTACAGGACCAAGAGTGAACCCAAAGATGAACTACAGGCACTGGGATTATTTGTAACAATGTACCACTCTGGTGAGGGATGTTGCTAATCAGGGTGCTATATATCTGAGGTGGCAGAGGATATACAGGAAATCATGTACCCTTCTCCCAATTTTGCTTGAACCTAAAACCGCTCTAATAAAGGCGTGGGTGGCTCAGTCAGTTAAGCATCTGACTCTTGACTTTGGCTCAGATCATGGTCTCATAGTTCATGGGTTCGAGCCCCACTTTGGGCTCTGCACTGGCAGTGTGGATCTTGCTTGGGATTCTTCTCTCTCTCACACACACACACTCTCTCTCTCAAAATAAAAGAAATAGGGGCGCCTGGGTGGCTCAGTTGGTTGAGCGTCTGACTTCGGCCCAGGTCATGGTCTCACAGTTTGTGGGTTCGAGCCCCGCATCGGGCTCTGTGCTGACAGCTCAGAACCTGGAGCCTGCTTCAGATTCTGTGACGCCCTGTCTCTCTGCCCCTTCCCCACTCATGCTCTGTCTCTCTCTGTCTCTCAAAAATGAATAAACGTTAAAAAAAATAAAAATAAATAAAAGAAACAAACTTTGAAAAAAAGGTGTTTTTTTTTAGTTGACCGTCATAATATCAGTTCCAAAATAGACAAAAGAAAAATGTCCTCTAATTTGGAAATGCATTGAAGATTAGAGTGGAGAAAACAATTCTAGTAAAGCAGAAACTTAGGTACTGTTTCTCTAAAACTCTCCGATGATCTTTGAAGAAGCCATAGGAGCCCAGACAGGTATGAAGTGACTGCTCCTAAAACCTCATACGGCAAAAAAAAGACCACTCATTTTTTTAAACATTTATTCATTTTTGAGAGAAAGAGTGTGAGCGGGGGAGGGGTAGAGAGAAAGAGGGAGACACAAATTCTGAAGCAGGGTTCAGGCTCTGAGTTGTCAGCACAGAGCCTGATGTGGGGCTGGAACCCATGAGCTGTGAGATCGTGACCTGAGCTGAAGTTGGACGCTTAACCAACTGAGCCACCCAGGTGCCCCTAAAAAAGACTCACTTTTTTGCAATAAGGACTGATTCAGATTTCAAAATGTATTCAGAAATGGGCAGTCAAGGGGCACCTGGGTGGCTTAGTCAGTTGAGCTTCCAACTCTTGACTTCAGCTTAGGTCATGATCTCAGGCTCGTGGGGTAGAGCCCCACGTTGGGCTGGCTCTGTGTTGAGCGTGGAGCCTGCTTAAGATTTTCTCTTTCTCTCTCTCTTTCTCTCTCTCTCTCTCCCTCTGCCCCTCCCCCACTCACGGTCTCTCTCTCTCTCTCTCTCTCTCTCTCTCTCTCAAATTTTTTTCTAAAATTTAAACATTTTTTTAAATTAAAAAAATTAAATCAACAAATTTAACAGGATATTCTCAGTTTCTTTCTGAATAAAGTAGCTATTTGGAGTCTAGCTTTGATATCACAATTTCAAATTACCTATGTGCTTAAAAACCATTGTCCCTGAGAAAGGGAGGTTTAACTTACGATGACATCCAATGTGCTCTAGAGTGTTCAAAAATAATGAACATTTTGGACACAGATAGCAATGTATTATGAATGTATAGATGCAAAGACCTGATTGATGAATAGGGTCTCCAGAACAAACAAACGCACCCTATTTTCAAGATCTAGAAACTATCCAAGTCAAAAACCTAACAAGTAAAATCCATTCTGCAAGGCTTTAGTCGAGACAATATTCAGCTTCATGTTATCACATTAGAATGACACCAAGAATCTGAGTAATCCGTGGGCTTGATAAAAGCAGGGAAGCAAATCAGTGATATCACCTTTGACTGCATTCGTTTTATCACTATATGAAACAAAAAGCTGTCCTAAGGGTTGCAGTCCACTCAGATAAGTATTATTGGAAAAGAAAACTGAAAGAGTAAAGATATTCTACTGTGTAATGGGACAGAAAGAAACGTCATCATTATTTTCATTAAATATACAATGTTAACTAAAGGGGCGCCCGGGTAGCTCAGTCAATTTATCATCAAATTTCGGCTCAGGTCGTGATTCACAATTAGTGAGTTGAAGCCCTGCATCCGGCTCTGAGCTAACAGAGCAGCGCCTGCTTGGGATCCTCTCTCCCTCTCTCTCTGCCTCTCCCCTGCTCACTCACGCTCTCTCAAAAATTAAAAAAAATTTAAAAAAAAGAATATTAACGAAGTCCTACTGCATTTATTATGTTCTCCTTTTACGAAGTCTTACTGTTACTACCCTAAGAATATGCAACAATATAACCTACAAATATAAATATCCTATAAAGAGTTTAAAAAGCAGTTCATATAAATTTTTATGTGAGAGGAAAGAAACATAAAAGCGTTGTTATACATTTTTCTCAAACATATTGTTTGAGAAACAATGTTTTCTATTTGTAGTACTACCAAATACTACTAAGTGCCGCTGTTAATTAGCCCTATTGTGGTTTTGCTCAAGCAATAGTAGGAGAGTAAACATTACACAACATACGTAATCTCAAATAAACAATTTTTCGTATATTTATGTTAAAGTAGTAACGTGTGTGTAATCATTATTTCATGATCGCTCTGGTGAGCTGTGGCTGTGTTCTGTATGCCTGTCAGCACCTGCCCTCCCCCGGGACCCCCAGGGAGGGACCTCCCCGGCGCCGAGACCAACCAAGGACCCGGGTCCTTAACAAGCCCCACCCCCGTGACAAACCCCGCCCCTTCGGCGGATCCTGACCTCGCCCACAGAATGCTTGCGTTTCAGTAATTGGCCCCGCCTCCGCAGTGCCCAGGCTCCGCCCCTGATACGCAAACAGGCCATTGCTCGGTAGCCTAGGACAAGGGCTCCCCAGTTCCGGTTTAGTTGTCATGGTGGGGCCCAGCCCGCCTAGCCTCGTCTTTTCCGGTCTCAGTCCGGCGTGGCAGGGCGGCGGGGGCAGCCTTACCCCTTCAAGACTTTCTCTGTCATGGCCGCGCCCTACCTCTCCTTCCGGCCTCAGCCTGTCATGGCGGCGCCCTGAGTAACCACTTCCGGACGCAGCTTCTGCAATTGTCCGGCTCTCCCTAGCCCCAGCTGCCATGGCGGCACCCAAGGTTCACCGGAAGTAAGCCGTCGGAAGTGAGGCGGTGCCTCTGCCCGGAAGCGAGTGCGGCGCTGGGAAAGATGGCGGCGGCGGCTGCGGTGGGCAACGCGGTGCCTTGCGGGGCCAGGCCTTGCGGGGCCCGGCCCGGCGGGCAGCCCAAGCCCGGGCCGCAGCCGCGCACCCTCCTCGCCGCCGGGCCGGCGCTCATAGCGAGCGGTGACGAGCTGGTTGCTGCCGTGTGGCCGTACCGGCGGCTGGCACTGCTGCGGCGCCTCACGGTGCTGCCGTTCGCGGGTCTGCTCTACCCGGCCTGGCTGGGCGCCGCGGCCGCCGGCTGCTGGGGCTGGGGCAGCAGCTGGGTGCAGATACCCGAAGCCGCACTGCTTGTGCTCGCCAGCATCTGCCTCGCGCACGCGCTCACCGTCCTCTCGGGGCATTGGTCCGTGCACGCGCACTGCGCGCTCACCTGCACCCCGGTAAGTGCTCGGGCACGAGCCTGACCCTCGACTCGGTCGAACCTTGCGGCGGGTCGCAGTCACGACGTTTGTGTAGGTCCGCACTCCATCCCGGGCTTCCCATTTGCTGGGCCTGAGTCCCCAGCGTTGCCCTCTGGGTGTCCAAACCCTGGCCCTACTACTGACTTGCTGTGCGACCCTGACGCAGGTTATTTCCTTTTTCTGGAATCCCTCCTTGGTGTGGTCATTTAGGCTCGGGAAGCTAATATCTATAAAAAGCTCAGCGTAGGATCCGACATATGTTCTTCTTTGTTATGGCTTGTTAATGCTAGCGACCATAATAGCAACTACTAGGTTGCTTCTAGAAACGGTCCTACTTTCTTCCCTTGTGTCTCTGTCTACTACTTTGGTTTTCAGAGTGTGAGGCTAGACCCGCCGGGTGAGTTTACTTGTCTGTGGAGGTTGGTTTGAGAGCTCTGTTGTCTGGTGTTTACAGGCCCTCACATACTAGGACCAAAATTAGGTTGAAATGCACTTTGATCATAGCAAGCATTTAAGAGGAGCAGGAGCAGTTTGTGAGCAAGTGACTTCAAGTGCTTTTTGCTTTTTGTCTCTTTATGCCTGCCTGCAAGCTGAGTGTGGTGACAGTGAGGACTTCTTTCAGAACACACTTTTAGAAGCACAGTAGCACTTCTGACCCTTAACTGCCAGGATCTGGATAGGGAGAGCTGCCCAGGGTCAGCAGTTACTATCAGTGACTGCACCACCGCTCTCTGGGCCTGCCTTGGATGACACTGGCATGTTTGGAGCCATGGGCACTGAGGTCCAGCCAGTCTCCCCTTTGATCCCAGGCGTGTGTCTGCTGGAAAGAGAGGGAAAGGGAGCAGCATTAAGGGCGGCAGAAAGAGAAGTCCACTCTCTTTGACTGCAAACACGGGCTGGGTCCTCTTTCTCTTCTGAGAGAATAAAGTCCCTTGTTTCCCCAACAAGCCTTATCCCAGAGGAGGGGCTCAAACTTACGGGCTTGGTGGCTTCAGGTCAGTACAACGAAAGATTCCAATGAGGGACCAAAAAATGGAGGGAAATTGGAGAGAGTGTGACATCTCTCCCCAAACGTCCAGCTGCCTTTTGGCCTGCAGGTAAAAAACGTGACTGTTCACTTCCTCTCCAGGGATGAAGGACAAGGAGCTAAGTGACTGTGGGGTTAGGACAGGCAGATCCGGGATCAGAGATCTCAGACGGGTGCTTCTCTCTGGGTTTCAGTTCACCCTTGTGTAAAGCGAGAACTGTAACACCCACCTCCTGTTCCACAGTGAGAAGAGCCTGAAATGACCGCAGCCTTCCTGGCGTGGGGCCGGCCCCACGTAGCACTTTGCACTTTTTTTCCGTGGCATTCCCATCCCCAGGTTCATCGCTTAATGTTTTGTCTTTGTCGTTCTTTTCTGACTGCTTCCATGCCGGTGAATGCCCCGAGGGTCAGGGCCTTTCTACTGAGGGTCACCCTTTGGCGCCTCCCCACGCAAACACACACGTCCCAGGGACTGAGTGGGCTGGCCCAGCGGCCGCAAGCTGGCTGCAGCGTGGGCTTGAGGGAGCGCTAACTGACCTCCAGCCAGTGCCTCCATGTCATAGGTGCTGAGGGGCCTGCAGCGAACAAAGCAGACGAAAGCCGTTGCCTTCATGGCGTTAGCGAGAGAGGTAGAGCTCGTACTCAGCCATCAGTGCTCAAAAGGAAAAAACAGGACGAGGAAAGGAGTGTCGTGAGGGCCCTTTACACGGAGCCTCCTCCAGGGGGAGGGCTCCTAAGAAGGTGACATTTGAGCAAGGGCCTGAAGCTGAGTGTGTGACCGCATGTTCCAGGCAGAGAAAACGGCTCGTGCAGAGGCCCTTAGCTGAGGCAAGGACGAGTCTTGCCTCGTCGTCCCTGGTCACTTCAGGACACGTGATGAACGGTTAAAGGAGGGGAGGCAGAGCAGCAGTAGGCCAGCGGGCTGGGACAGGGCCCGGCCCATGTGCGTTGAGGGCGCATCTCATGCGGGGGGGCCTTCTTCCTGTTTGAGTTCAGCAGTGCCCCAGGCGTCAGGTGCTGTCCATCACTCCTGATTTTATGACACGAGACCAGCAGTGTGGTCAGGTAGTGTCTATGTCTCAGTGACAGGTGGGGAAGCGGCCGGGCCAGCCTCCGGAGCCCAGTGGCGTGTTCTGCGACCAGACCTGCGGTGCGTGCAGCCTCCCTGGTGGGGGCTGTGCAGCTGGGGGGTGGGAAGGGCTCAGCAGCAGCACTTTGTCTCTCACAGGAGTACGACGCCAGCAAAGCAACCTTCGTGAAGGTGGTGCCGACCCCCAACAATGGCTCCACTGAGCTTGTGGCCCTCCACCGGGATGAGGTAGGGACCTGCTGCTGGGCCGCCCAGCCCAGGGTTTGGGTCGGGGGGCGGGGGGGGTGGACTCCCAGGCACTGTCAGGCACGCCCAGGTTAGGGGCTTCTGCCACAGAGATGCCTCTGCTCCCACAGGGTGAAGATGGGCAAGAGGTGCTGTCCTTCGAATTCCAGAAGATCAAGTATTCCTACGATGCCCTGGAGAAGAAGCGCTTCCTCCCTGTGGCCTTCCCTGTGGGAAATGCCTTCTCATATTACCAGAGCAACAGAGGCTTCCAGGAGGACTCTGAGATCCGCGCGGCCGAGAAGAAGTTTGGGAGCAA
Source organism: Panthera leo (assembly GCF_018350215.1). Classification (NCBI taxonomy): domain Eukaryota; kingdom Metazoa; phylum Chordata; class Mammalia; order Carnivora; family Felidae; genus Panthera; species Panthera leo. The sequence continues at coordinate 14,521,418 of NC_056680.1, read as the reverse complement.
TAAGTGAGTCCCAGGGTGCCCCCGTGTTCTGACAGGGCTGGAGCTCTGCCCACGGTCACAGCAGGGACGCTTGGCCGCGCCAGTGGCCCCTTTCCCATTTCTGCCCCGCCACGCTCCAGAGTCAGGGTGCCTAGGAAGTGGGGTGGAGGAGGTCACCCTTTAAACAATACATCCCAGGGGCGCCTGGGTGGCTCAGTCAGTTGAGCGTCCAACTTCGGCTTGGGTCATGATCTCACAGTTTGTGGGTTCGAGCCCCGTGTCGGGCCCTGTGCTGACAGCTCGGAGCCTGGAGCCTGCTTTCGATTCTGTGTCCCCCTCACTCTCCGCCCCACCCCTGCTTGTGCTCTGTCTCTCTCTGTCTTTCAAAAATGGATAAACATTAACAAAAATAAATACATAAACAATACATCCCAGGTGAAGATGGCGGGCACCTTTTGAGAAATGTGCTGTAGTCTTGTCTCCCCTGAGCTGGCCTGCTGACAGGGACCCTGGAGGGCCCTCCAGCGGGAGTGCGTGCAGCTCTTCATGGGAGCCTGGCCTGAGGCCCCGGAGTTGGTTGTTGATCCTCGTTTTGTAATTACTATAGTTTTTCTCTGGCTTATTTATTTATTTTTTTTAGTCTTGTCGTTTTATTTTTTTTTAAGGTTTACTCATTTTTGACAGAGAGAGAGAGATAGAGCATGAGTGGGGGGGGTGGGGGGTGCAGAGAGAGGGAGACACAGAATCCGAAGCAGGCTCCAGGCTCCGAGCTGTCAGCACAGAGCCCGATGAAGGGCTCGAACTCACGGACCGTGAGAGCACCACCTGAGCCGAAGTCGGATGCTCAACTGACTGAGCCACCCAGGCGCCCCTGTTGTTTTGGAGTTTATTTGTTTTGAGAGAGAACACGCACGTGCACTCACAAGTAGGGGAAGGGCAGAGAGAGAGAGCGAGAGAATCGATGCAGGGTTCGAACTCAGAAACCTCAAGTTCGTGACCTGAGCCAAAGTCAGATGCTTAACCCACTGAGCCACCCAGGTGTCCTATTTCTCTTTGTTTTTAAGGTTTTTTCCTGAGTGTAAGTTGTCACCTTTGTCCTCGTATTTTTCCCAGCAGGAAGAGTGGTAAAAGGAATTGTTAGTGATCACCTTGGCTCTCTTTTGTGCCAGGCAGGATGCCAGATGCCTTGTACGTATGTGCTTTCTCTTCAGTCACCAAAACCACCAGTGCCGAGACACTACTGGGAGGGGGCAGAGCTGGACTTCAGAGCCCCTGTCCCTGCCACCATGATAATCATCCTCGACCTGAAAATCCTTAGACCCTTTAGGGAATTCTTCCCTGACTTCATTGCTTTTTAAAAATTACAGATGGTGGCAGCAGAGGCGGGGTGGGTTGGGGGGGTTGGCACCTGGGTGGCTCAATTGGTTAAGCGTCTGACTCTTGATTTTGGCTCAGGTCATGATCTCGGGGTTTGTGAGATCGATCCCCCCCAAACCGATCCCGCGCTGTCAGCACAGAGCCTGCTTAGGATTCTCTCTCTCCCTGTCTCTGCCCCTCCCTGTGCTCACACACACGCAGGTGCACACACAGTCTCACTTTCAGAATAAGCAAACGTTAAAAATACAGATGTGTTATTTCAAATAGCAACGTAGTGGGGAGGTTTATAAGAAATTTTTTACTTATTTCCCTGCTTAAGGTCAGCCTTGATGGTGGCATGGGACGTCCCCTTGCACACCTTCCTGCCTCATGCAAAGTCACCTGACAATGCGGAATGGGCCCCGGTTGTTGTTGTTGTTTGTTTTTATCACAGTGGATTCTTTTTCTCGCATCTCACCTCTAGTACTCATCTCTAAGGGCAGGGCGAGGAGGACCCAGGCTGCCTGGCTCGTTCCCTGGCCCTGCTGGGCTATCACACAATGCCGCAGAACACACCCTTAGGCCCCACTCCTCAAATTCTGGGGCTTTCGTTGAGGGAGTTTGGGGGAAATTTCAGCTCCAGACCTCCCCTCTCGAAATCAGGGTGGGGCTCAGCCCCCAGGGGACCCCACAATACCCCACAGCCAGGCCTCTCCTGCACAGCTTCAGGGCCCCCATCCCACAGTCAGGTACTCCTTCTCCGCCTGCTTGTCACCCAATCTGATGACCGGTTCTGTCTTGCACTAACCCTGCTTGAGTGCGTGGCTACCTGAACAACCTGTCGCTGATTCAGAAGCTTCACCTGGGTTCTGTGGAGCAGAGGGCTGGCAGCAGTTAGCATGCTAGTCACAGTCGAGTGGACTGTCCCTCCTGGCTCCTTGTTTCCCGAGGGGCTCCCGAGGCCTCACGCTGTGAACAAGATGTGGGGTCTGGTCTCTTGCAGGGCCGAGATGGTGGTGCCTGACTTCTCAGAGCTGTTCAAGGAGAGAGCCACAGCACCCTTCTTTGTGTTCCAGGTAAACAGCTTGGGCTCTCCCCCCACCCTGTTCCTTGGGCCTTCCACAGCCAGAGCAGTCTCCCTTCTCCACACCTGAAAATCTGTCTGTCTGCACGGGCCTGGGCCGTGGGTAGAACAGCCCGTGGTGTGCCTTCCCAGCCTCCTCAGCTGTCCATCTTCGTGTGCTCCCGTGGATGGACGGGCGGGGGTGTGGACACACAGGCTGTGTCCTGCAGGTTTTTTGCGTGGGGCTCTGGTGTCTGGATGAGTACTGGTACTACAGCGTCTTCACACTTTCCATGTTGGTGGCCTTCGAGGCCTCCCTGGTGCAGCAGCAGATGAGGAACATGTCAGAGATCCGGAAGATGGGCAACAAGCCTCACATGATCCAGGTGTGGCCAACAGGGAGACTTGCTGCGGGGGGGGTGCGGGGGGCACCTGCCAGTCTCAGGGTGGGCGTGGAGCGAGGGCAGGGTGAGGTCGGCTCTCGGCGTGCACCTGCATCATGCCCCCTCTCAAGAGGCAGAGCTGAGTGCACCTCCCCTCCACCCAGGTCTACCGCAGCCGGAAGTGGAGGCCCATCGCCAGCGATGAGATCGTTCCGGGAGACATTGTGTCAATCGGTGAGGCACAGTTCTGTTCCGTCCTGGCGGGAGCCCTTCTCTCGGCTTCCGTCCAACCCTCCCGCCCCTTCCCGCAGGCCGCTCCCCACAGGAGAACTTAGTGCCCTGTGACGTGCTGCTGCTGCGCGGCCGCTGCATCGTGGACGAGGCCATGCTCACAGGGGAGTCGGTGCCACAGATGAAGGTGCTGGGTGGGGAGTAGGGGTCGTGCTCGGTGTACTCCCGTGCCTCACTGTCTCATTCGTGGAGCAGGGAGAGGGCTGGTCGCTAGGCCGGGATCCTGCCTAGGCACGGCTGGAGGAGGCCAGAGGAGGTGCGGTGCCTAGACGGAGCTGCCGGCTCTCCTGGGGGGGTCTGCACCCTGAACGAAGGGGAGCTGGGTGGTGAAGAGAGAGGCCAAGGTCGTTGGGGGTTGTCCAGGCCAGGGACCGGGGATGTCGGACTAGGGTGGGCCAAGAGAAACCGGGAGAGCGTGAACCCCGAGTGAGGCCAGTTGGGGGATCCCGAGGAGTGGATGCGCGCACGCAGGTGGGGAGAAGACGAGGTCAGGCTGGGAACCCTGTGAGGGTCAGAGTGGCCCAACCCAGCCCCAGGGGCCCCCTCTTGGGAGACTGGGGATGGAGAAGGAGGCCGAGGTGAGAGCGCCCTCACCATCCTCTCTTTTCTCCTCAGGAGCCCATTGAAGACCTCAGCCCCGACCGGGTGCTGGACCTCCAGGCCGACTCCCGGCTCCACGTCATCTTTGGGGGCACCAAGGTGGTACAGCACATCCCCCCACAGAAGGCCACCACGGGCCTGAAGCGTAGGTGCCTTGGGGAGATCCGGGGGTGTTCTGGCCCCACCGTCCCCACCCCCTCAACACCTGCTTGGCTGTGCGGGAGTCGGGACGAACAGATACAAGTGATGCTCGTTCTGTTTGTCTCTGCAGCAGTTGACAATGGGTGCGTGGCCTACGTCCTCAGGACCGGATTCAACACGTCCCAGGTATGGCCCCTTGTCTGGCTCTGGGGAGCGTGGGCCCCAGGGCAGGAGGCAGACAGTTGAGACAGTGGCTCTTATGGACCCCAGAACATCCCCGCCACAGGCTTACTCTGACAGAGGGTACTGGTTCGGGGCAGGGTGCAGAGGCAAACCCTAGACTGAGCCCGCTGTCCTCAGCTGAGCTTCTGGTGGGGAGCACAGACAGAGAACGGGCTGTTGCCACACACATTGGGATGGTGTACAGAGTCACGCTCATAAACTCTTCACTAAAATGGCATGAGGGCTGCCTGGTAGAGGTGATGGCCGGACCTCCCTCTGGAAAACCCAGTCCCCCATCTAAACCACTTCTTTCCCTAAGCCCCAGTTTTTGGCCACTGGTCTCTATAACCCTTAGCTGAGTTGCAGCCTCCCACATACCTGTGTGGTCCCTGTGTCACGGCTGCAGGACTCACTGGTGGGCCCAGGGCAGGCCCTCCCCATCAGCAGAGGGATACTCTGACCCTCTGTGCTGTCAGATGCTGGAGGCCACCCCTACCCCACACCCCCCACACCCCCATGCCAGGAAAGGCCTCTAACCCCCTGTCCTTCTAGGGCAAGCTGCTTCGAACCATCCTCTTTGGAGTCAAGAGGGTGACTGCAAACAACCTGGAGACCTTTATCTTCATCCTCTTCCTCCTGGTCTTCGCCATCGCAGCAGCTGCCTACGTGTGGATTGAAGGTATGCACTGTGGCCCCTCACCTGTCTGCTGGGACCTGTCCCCATGGCCCCCAGGCTGGCAGGCCCTGTCTCCGCAGGCACCAAGGACCCCAGCCGGAACCGCTACAAGCTGTTTCTGGAATGCACACTGATCCTCACCTCGGTCGTGCCCCCTGAGCTGCCCATCGAGTTGTCTCTGGCTGTCAACACCTCCCTCATTGCCCTGGCCAAGCTCTGTGAGTGCCTGGGACAGGGTTGGGTGCCTAGCGGGCCGGGGCCTGGCAGAGCCCCTGACCCTGGCTCCTCCCCTTCCCAGACATGTATTGCACGGAGCCCTTCCGGATCCCGTTTGCCGGCAAGGTAGAGGTGTGCTGCTTCGACAAGACAGGGACCTTGACTAGCGACAGCCTAGTCGTTCGTGGGGTGGCCGGGCTCAGGTGAGCATGGGGGGCCTAGGCCTCTCCCCCAGCAGGTGGCTTTCTGGGAGCTCAAGGGACAGACGGCACCCACCCAGACCCACCCACCACAGTGGACCACTGAAGTTTGATCAGGCGGCAGAGGGGGGTGTTCCCCGTGTACTCTTCAATGTGACAGCAGTGTGGAGGCTCAGCTCCCACCCCAAGCAGCCATACGATCCCTAGAGCCGTCTCTGAGATGGGCACAGTTGGCACGAAGACCAAGACCATGCGTCTCAGCCCCTGTAGTGACTGGCACAGAGTGGAGGCCCATCCCTCATCCTGGCTAGCAAGTCCCAAGAGTCCCTCCACTCCATAACAAGCGGTTTCCTCTCTTTGCAGAGACGGGAAGGAGGTCACTCCTGTGTCTAACATCCCTGTAGAGACACACCGTGCCCTGGCCTCATGCCACTCCCTCATGCAGCTGGACGATGGCACCCTTGTGGGTGATCCACTTGAGAAGGCTATGCTGACAGCTGTGGACTGGACGCTGACCAAAGGTGAGGGGCTGGAGCTTTGGGCCCAGTTCTCACACTCCTGGGTGGGCGGGCTGCACCCCTCGGAGACACCTGTGTGTCCACCTCGGGCAGGCAGGCCTATAACCGTGATGTTCCCCTAGGTGGGTGGGCACAGGCTCACCTCTGACCTGAGACAGTCCATGCCCGTGGGAGTAGAGCCTGCCCCACCCTGTCAGAAGTCACAGGCAGGGTCCTCTGAGCACAGGTCTCTCAGCCTTGACCCTACCTGGAGTGAGGAGCCTCCCCCCAACCCCCACCTGCAGGCCCTGGGTCTGGGGGTGGGGGGAAGAGAGGGGTGGAAGGGGGAGGCGGGGGCTTGGCTGCCTCTTTGGAGCGAAGGCCCTCAGGATTCGTACTTATTTGTTTCCAGATGAGAAAGTATTCCCCCGAAGTATTAAAACTCAGGGGCTGAAAATTCACCAGCGCTTTCATTTTGCCAGTGCCCTAAAGCGAATGTCCGTGCTCGCCTCCTATGAGAAGCTAGGCTCCACTGATCTCTGCTACATTGCGGCTGTGAAGGGGGCCCCCGAAACCCTGCACTCCATGGTGAGCCAGCCCCGGCCCAGGGGGAAGGGGGGCGCGGGGCGGTCGGTGACATCCCCCCGCGTTCCCTGCAGTTCGCCCAGTGCCCACCTGACTACCACCACATCCACACGGAGATTTCCCGGGAAGGAGCCCGAGTCTTGGCGCTGGGGTACAAGGAGCTGGGCCATCTCACCCACCAGCAGGTAAGGGCCCAGGCTCTCCACCTGCTGGCCCCTTGTCCTCACCGCCTTCTGTTCCCGTCAGCGCCACTATGAGCAGGCATGGTTCTTTCTTCCTCTTCCCACGTCTCTACCTTTGGAGGCCCTGGGTGGCACTCGGTCCTTGGTCCCTTCTTCCCCACTGTGTGCCCTGTCCCTTAGGGGACCCCATCCCATCTTGGCTCCTGAGGCCACTTCTGCCGAGCACAACCAAGGCCCGCCTCCATCCAGCTTCCTACTCCTACACCCTTGGGTCCTCACACCTCCCCAAGGATCACCAGGAAGCACCTCGGATTCCTGTCTCCATCCCAGTTCTGCCCCTACCCTGTCCAACCACCCTGTCACCGTGTGGTCTTGGGGCGCCTCCAGCTCTCGTTCATGCCCTACATCTTCACATCGGTCATCGGCTTTCTTCTCTCCCTCCACCGTCAGTCCTCCTCCTTTATCTGCTTCCACCTGGGCCCTCATCCAGTCCACTTAACACCTGGCAGCTGAGAGATTCTTCCAGAGTGCGCACCAGATTGTGGGCTTACGTTCATAGCCGCCCTGCTTGATGCCACTCCCTGAGTCTGTCTGTCTCGTTCCCCTGCTGTCCTTTCTCATGGCAGTTAGTGCTCTGATTTCTGTGATTTTATTTCACATCGCTTCTGGTAGTAGGCAAGCTCTGTGAGGGCAGGAGGTTTGGGTTTCTGATAGGAGGAACAGGGTGAGTGTGTGCTCAGTGATTAACAAAGGAGTGTCTGACTTTGTTGTCTGGGAGGCTGAGTCACAGGGGCTCCGTGCCCTGCTTTTGCCCACATAGGGAGGAAAGGCCCCACGGTGGGGAAACCACACAGCCCTGCTGAGCCCTGTGGGTTGCCCTCCCCACTTCTCAGCTTCTGACCCTTACATGTTCCTCCTGTAAAGATGGGGCCTTCCCTGACCTCCCTTACCAGCTCAGAAGTGATGGGGGGATGGGTTGTAAGGCACCCCTGTGTCCCCACACAGGCCCGGGAAGTCAAACGGGAGGCCTTGGAGTGCAACCTCAAGTTCGTTGGCTTCATTGTGGTCTCCTGCCCGCTGAAGGCCGATTCCAAGGCTGTGATCCGTGAGATCCAGAATGCGTCCCACCGGGTATGGCTGCCACACCCCTCCCCATTGGGCCCCAAGGGTGGCCTGACGGGTGGGTGGGTCTTTGTTCCTTCCGGAGAGGGGGATGTGACAGTAGAGGACAGTTCTCCCCTCAGTGGGGCAGGTTTAAGTGGGTATCCAGGTCTCAATAGCAGGGACGTCTTTCTTGGATTTCAGCTGAGCTCCGTCACAGCTCTGGTGCTAACGCTTTTCCAGGCTTGAGGATGCCTTGGGACCCGGCCTGTGCCCACCCATCTCAAGTTGCTTCCTTGGCCCTCAGCATCCTTGGGATGCAAGGGCAGTTCCCCCACTCCACCCCATCCTAGACAGGAAGAGCTGGAGCTGGGACAGGGGATACAGAGGCACTTCCCAGACAGACCGCATCCATCTGTCCTGTGGTTTCTGTTTTCTAGTTTGGAACTCAGGATGCAGTTTAGAACGTGGGAGGTGAGTGAGCAGTCACAGAGGTGGTGACATGAGCGGCACCCACCTGGCTCTCAGCAATCACAGCCCGTCTTCCCATCACTGGGCCCTAAGTGCAAAGGCTGGAGCATCTGTTCCCCTCTGCCTGGGGCAGCTACCAAGCCAAGGGGGTCCACACCAGTAGCTGGTTCTTAGTTTGTATTACAGAAAAGGCTTGAGTGTTTTCAGAAAGACATGCATACGTGAATTATTTGCATAAAACGCCACCAAGTTGGGGTGGATTGTGGCCCCTGGAACCCATTCTGCATTAGGAGACCAAGACCTCATTCTGTGACCTTCTCTAGAGGGGACTCGATCACCAGGTCTCCAGGCTGGAGTTTGACCTGTTGAGCCCTGCCCCACTGAGCCCTCTTCTCTTGCCAGGTGGTCATGATCACAGGCGACAACCCGCTCACTGCCTGCCACGTGGCTCAGGAGCTGCACTTCATTGAAAAGGCACAAACGCTGATCCTGCAGCCTCCCACAGAGAAAGGTGAGGCGCCGTGGAGCCCTGGACTCTGGGGGACCCTGAGTCCAAGAACAGCTCCTGTCTGGTGGCCCACCTGGATTTCAGGCCTGAGGAACATAGCCTTGCCTCGTCGGCATGCTCAGGCCCCCTGGCCAGGGAGTTCCACCCCTGTGTGTCCAGCAGCGTGCGAGCAGCTACTGGTTCCAGGATCAGCGATGACTTACAATCAGGGTGGTTGGTTGTCGTCAGCCAGTCTGTGTTTTCTGTCCTCACACCTGCCTTGGGGCCGGCAGGCTGTCGTACCTGGTGAGGGTTCTCGTGAGCACGGGGATGCTGGCACGACCAGACCCCAGGCAGAGGGCGCGGTGCACGTTACCACCCTTGTCATCTCCGCACCCCATAGGAGGAAACTGACAAAGGTCAGCTGTTAGGGCCCCCACTTTGTAGACAAGGAAAGAGAAGTAAACTCATCGACCTCAGTCGCTCAGTGGTACTTGGAAGATTTGCTCCCAGGTGTCCTGACTCCAGAGCTCATGGCCTCTGGTCATTCCTGAGTAACCAAATTGGCTGCCAGTGGTGCCCAAGGGTAGAGTCCACTGAGGGGCACATCCAGCCCCAGCACCTCCGGCTGGTGGGGTGTGGGGTCTGTTAGATTGTCAGATGCCAAGGGATGGCGTCTGGCTGGGGAATGACCTGCGTCGGAATGTCACCAGGCTGCAGATCAGAGGAGGTTGCAGCTTTGGGAACTGTGCTGGATTCTAGAATCTCCCAGCCCTTCTAGTCAATGTGTTAGTGCCAGATCTCTGTCGTCTCTGTCCCAGCCCCAGGCACTATGGTCTTCCAGAGCCCAGGGATTGTAGGCAGGTGGCCCAGAGGTGGCTGTCGGGACTGTTGATTGGCAGATGAAGCTGCTCTAACAAAACGGCCACAACAAAAGGCACGTGGAGGCTGGTTTCCCTCCTAGCCAGGACAGCCCAGGATGAGCCATGCAGTGCCAGAAGGCCTCCCTCAGCCGTCCTTGTCACTCAGCATCCACGTCTAGGCCAGCCATCTAGAAAGAGGAAGTGGTTGGTAAGCAGTGTCTGGCCCGAGGAAGTGACTCAGGGTGTCCAGGCCCTAGGAGAGGAAGGTTTCAGGCAGGCCCCAGGGGTAGGGGTGCCTTTTTCCTGAGGTCAGGCTGTCTGGATTTGAATCTGACTGTCATGTGGTCTCAGGCCAGTGGCCTAGGCTCTGGGTTCTTGAATCCTTTGTATGGGAGGGTTCTGTGAACAATCTGTGGGGTTCCTGGGCTGCAGGTGTGGACCCGGTCGGTAGGGATAAAGAGGGGTGAGGGCAAGAACATGCTTCAGGGAGATGAGACTAGGACCGTATATGTGAGGTCCATGTGAGGGGGATTTGCTGAGCGGCTGAACCCCTCTCCCTGACCCTGGGCTCTGGCCCTGCAGGTCGACCCTGCGTGTGGCGCTCTATCGATGGCAGTGTCATACTGCCCCTGGCTAGGGGCTCCCCAAAGGCGCTGGCCCTCGAGCATGCCCTGTGCCTCACGGGTGACGGCCTGGCCCACTTGCAGTCCGAGGACCCCCAGCAGCTGCTTCGCCTCATTCCCCATGTGCAGGTGTTCGCCCGCGTGGCCCCCAAACAGAAGGTGTGTACGGAGGAGGCAGAGGGGCAGGTGGGGCCCTGGGGGCGGCACAGAGCCCTCACTCCGCCCATCTCTGCCCACGTAGGAGTTTGTCATCACCAGCCTGAAGGAGCTGGGCTACGTGACCCTCATGTGTGGCGACGGCACCAATGACGTTGGTGCCCTGAAGCATGCTGACGTGGGTGAGTCCCTCAAGCTGATGGACTGTCGCTTCCATCGATGTTCTGCCAGCACGGGCTTAGGCTTAGCTTCAGAGACACGTCACTGAGCGAGTTCTGTGAGGAGGCACTGGGGAGGGGGTCAGGGGCCAGTGGGATTGGGGATCTGGGACCTGCAGGCCTGGAAGGGACACAGGTGTCTGAGGAAGAGTGAGGTGAGGGCATCAGGGCCTCTGGGAGGCTCCATGTGGCAGACACAGCTTGGTTTGCTGAGGCCCCCCGGCCCCACGCAGGGACCACGTGGGCACTGAGGGCCAAAGGCCAGTGAGAGATGGGACAAGTGGCGATGCACAAATGGAAGCTGAGGCATTTGCCAAGCGTTCATAGGCTTGGATTCCTGTCAACAGAATGTAGTCATCGGGCTGACGTTTAAAAACTGATCTGGTGTACTTGTAGCTCTTTCGAGATTCTTAACTGATTTATTAGTCAACTGTGGTGTTTATCACCTATTATGTCTTAGAATTACGATCCTTGGCAATAGACTTAGGGAGTCTGTTCATTTTGTCTCCTTTGTGTTTTGTGTATTTGGGTTTTGCTTCCTAAGTGTGGAAAGTAAGATAGATGCTCTCTGAGACACTCCCTGGGGAGATGGGCTAAGATGAGGAAGTTGGGGCTCCTGTGAGCAGACTCTGCACTCCGCACGGGGCCTGAGTGGCAGGCTCCTTCTGCCTCCAGCCATACAATCACATGCCTCTCCCCCAGGTGTGGCACTCCTGGCCAACGCCCCCGAGCGAGTCGTTGAACGGCGACGACGACCCCGAGACAGCCCCGTCCTGAGCAACAGTGGAGTCCGGGCCACTTCCAGGGCGGCCAAGCAGAGGTCGGGGCTCCCGCCTCCCGAGGAGCAGCTGGCCTCCCAGCGGGTGAGTCTCAGGAGGGGGGCACCGGCATCCCCTGGTGGCCATGTCTCACCCGTGTCGCCCACCACACAGGACCGCCTGAGCCAGGTGCTGCGGGAACTGGAGGACGAGAGCACACCCATCGTGAAGCTGGGGGACGCCAGCATCGCTGCACCCTTCACCTCCAAGCTGTCTTCTATCCAGTGCAGTGAGTCCCATCCCCAGCCCCTCCCTCGTGCCCACCCCAGGCCTATCCTGATTGGCACCCATGCCCACACCTTCCTCCCCCACCCCCCGCAGTCTGCCATGTGATCAAGCAAGGCCGCTGCACGCTGGTGACCACGCTGCAGATGTTCAAGATCTTGGCCCTCAATGCCCTCATCTTGGCCTATAGCCAGAGTGTTCTCTACTTGGAGGGCGTCAAGTTCAGTGACTTCCAGGCCACGCTGCAGGGGCTGCTGCTGGCCGGCTGCTTCCTCTTCATCTCCCGCTCCAAGGTGGGCTGAGACACAGGCAAAGCAGGGGTTCCCTCCCCAGCGCACGAGTCCCTTTGCCTCTTTGGGCTAGCTAGGATGGGCTGTTAAAGACACCACCACGTGTCATCCGTTTGTCCTCACAGCAGCTCTCAGGGTGGGAACTGTCATCCCCACATCACAGATGAGAATCAGGGGACAGGGCAGGTACACGCTGAGACTCCCCAGAGTGGCCCAACTCGGTTCCCAGCACTGTCTGCCAGCTGGGGTCTCAGGTGGGCCACATAGAGCCCACAGACAAGGAGAGGACAGATGGGGAAAATAATTATTAAGACCACTCAAAGCGTGCGGTGTCGGGAAAAATACAAAGTGACTCACAGGGCACAGCCTCATGGTCATTCAGGGGAGCCCATAGGGTTCCCTACAGAATGAGGGAACCGGCCAGGAAGTAGGCAGAAAGGTCATAGATTGGCATGGGCTGATGCAAAAGAGGCCCTGGAAGCTGGAGAGGGTGGGAGGTGGGTGTTGTCAACCATGCACACCCAGTGGGCCCCAAAGAGGGCTTTGGTTTATTGTAGAACAAGGGGAAAGAGAATGGACTTTAAGTGCCCATTGACTGCTGTGTGGAGTGTAGGCATTGACTGAGGGTGTGATGGCATCTAGACTGAGGTGCTGGGGGACAAGCAGGACTCCAGGGACTGGTACTGACTTATAACCTCCAGGATTTGGTGACTGCTCTCTGCATGAGCCCTGCTAGGAGGCAGGTTGGGAGAGTAGGCCCAGGGTGAGCCTGGACCTTGACCCCCCACCCTGCTGCTACAGCCCCTCAAGACTCTCTCCCGAGAGCGGCCCCTGCCCAACATCTTCAACCTATACACTGTCCTCACGGTCGTGCTCCAGTTCTGTGTGCACTTCCTGAGTCTCGTCTACCTGTACAGCGAAGCCCAGGCCCGGAGCCCTGAGAAGTGAGTGCTGTCCCAGCATGGGGGTTGGGGAGGGGCGGAAGGCAGCGTCCCTGCGGTGGAGGGTGCGCGAGGATGCACACGCAGACATTGCCCTGTGGTGACCGCAGCCAGGCAGTGGAGTCAGCCAGGGACAGCCCTGGCTCTGTGCAGGGATGGTGAGAGTCATAGGGTGGCCCTGTCCCCCATGTGTTGCTGCAGGCAGGAGCAATTTGTGGACCTGTACAAGGAATTTGAGCCGAGCCTGGTCAACAGCACCGTGTACATCATGGCTATGGCCATGCAGATGGCCACCTTTGCCATCAACTACAAAGTGAGGTCCAGCCCATGCCTGAGTTCACCCTGCCCACTTTCTAGGCCCCCACAGCACTTGACTGTCCATCCATCTGTCCCCACAGGGCCCACCGTTCATGGAGAGCCTACCAGAGAACAGGCCCCTGGTGTGGAGCCTGGCTGTGTCACTCCTGGCCATCGTGGGCCTGCTCCTTGGCTCCTCACCTGACTTCAACAGTCAGTTTGGCCTCGTGGACATCCCCGTGGAGGTGAGTGGCCCCGTGGACGTGGCCCCACGACTCAGCCTGGGCCCGACCGTGGGCTTCCAGCTCACCAGTGCTCCCTGCCCCGCAGTTCAAGCTGGTCATCGCCCAGGTCCTGCTCCTGGACTTCTGCCTGGCGCTCCTGGCCGACCGTGTCCTGCAGTTTTTCCTGGGGACCCCGAAGCTGAAAGTGCCTTCCTGAGATGGCGGTGCCGGCACCTGCTGCCCGTGTTGGTGCCGCCGGGCGGAAGCCCCAAGAGGGAACACTGCCCCAGTGGCCACCAGGACTGATCTGAGCTGGGACACCCCCTATCCCCCACAGCCATCTGAGGGCCTGGCTGGCAGAACCAGCCCTGGGCTGGCACCTTTGGTAAATAAAGCCGCATCCATGATTTTAAGAAGCCCTGCCTCCACCTCTGTCTGCACCACAGAAGGGGTCATTGTGGGGCTGGGCAGTCACTGAGCAGGGTCCCAGCACCCTCCTCAGGAGCCGTGAGATTATTAACGACAGCCTCTGTAATACATTCAGCACTTAGAAGGGCCAAGCTCCAAGTCCAGAGAGTTGTGCATATTTTCCTAATTTGACGAGCACCTCCATATTTCCGTCGTCTCTCATCTTCATGTTTTGGTCCCTCAGGCACTAGGGGGGGGGAGTTTGGGGATCAATGGCATTTTCTGTTTTTCAGTAATATGTAAAAAACAGCATGCCTTTCTCTCTCATGATGTCTTAGATGGGAGGAAGTTCAATCCGAATCATTGCAGATAGTAGCTCGGGTCACACTCATTGGGGTCCTGTGCCACACAAGTGCCATCACCATCTCATGTAACAGCCCAGCTTTCCATCTGGCTCTGCCCTTGTACTGACACTATCCTTCCTTTCAAAGGGCACTCATTGCAACTCAGGAATTGTGGAGTAGGCAGCACGAGAGCAGAGTCATGGTCAGTGGGAAATTTCCTACCTTCGCAACAGCCAAAAACTTGAGAAAGCAAAAGTCATCAACATGATGCCTTTGTTTCCAACTAGAAAATCCACTGAGTGCAGGGTATGGGTGCATTTTTATAACTTTGACAAGCTGCACATGGGGACCTACAGCCAGGGGACCCAGTCCCAGCTTCTTGGATAACAACCTCTGCCTCCCTGCTGCTTGTCAGTGAGGGGCTCACAGCCCTTTACCATCTTCACCCCTTTGCTGCCCTCAGCGAAGGACGCACAGCCCAAGGAAAGCCCTGGGATCCAAAGCAGGGAAACAGTGGGGACCGGTTGTGAATGCCTGTGAGCATCACACGGGCCCTGAGCACAGATGAAGGTGTATGCAAGTGTGGGGGTGCCAGACCGCACCAGGAAAGGGGGCTATTGTGATCATTTGGAGTCCCTGAGACAATTTGAGGCCACCCGATGGTGACTGGTCTTGGGATTTGTTCGTTGGGAATGATTCTTGGGGTGCTTAGGGTGGGGGTCTATGATCACCATGCCTGAGGGAGGTGCTAGGGGTGCTTCTGGCGCACTGTAATCGACTTCAAGAGTCTGATGCAGCTTTCAAGGTGACTCCAGGTGCCCCAGACCAGAGGTCTCCAGCCCCTCCAGCATTGGGAGACCGGATCCCGCTGGAATAGGCCCTCTCCACCAGGGGGCTCCAAGGCTCCGTGGAGCCTGGATGGGTTCAGGGGTCCAAGGCCCCTGGGCAGGGAAGTCACTGAGTCGTGGGGTGTGGAAGATGCAGGGGCAGGAGCCCGGGACCAGAGAGTGTGCTGGAGCTTTGGCGCCGTGCAAAGATCAGGCGAGGAGAACCCTGGCCGGGATGGAATCATGGGGTGCCCAGCCCTGGCCCCACACATCTCCCGCATCTCGGGCAGGGGGCGCAGGGGACGCGGTACACACTTCAGGGCCTCGGGGGCGTGGCCGACCGGCTGAGGTGTAGTCGCGGGCGGAGCCTCTGATGAGTAGGGGCGTGTTCGCTCGCGGGCGTAGCCTCCGCTGGGCGGGGCTACGCAGAACCCGGGCGGCGGCGGCGGCCGCGGCAGGAAATCGGGGCTGAGCCCCGCCAGCGCGAGATCCCTTCCCAGACCGGGTCCCCGCCGAGCGATCCTCTGGTCTTGTCATGGACGCAGCAGAGCCGGGTAGGCGGTCCGGGGTATGGGATCCGAGAGAGACCTCCCCCAACTGTACCCCACCTCCTAAACTGAGGCGCTTCGCCTGTCCTTTTCCGTCCAGAGACCCGGGAAAGGAGTCAGGAATGGGAAGGGCACGGGAATCCACTATTGTGGGGACCCCCAAGCCTAGAGGGGCCCAGAACACCATTCCCTGGCCTCCTCCCCCTTTGGAGTCTTCACCCCGGATGCCTGGGGGAGGGAGTCCAGGAAGGGGAAGTGGCCGCTTCTGCTTCTGATATTTGTGATGGGGGGCAGGGGGAGGGCGACGCAGCAGGATCCCTACTGAGGAGGGGCCATTGCTGATCTGGGCCCCTTAGAAGGGGGACTGTGGCAGAAATGTGGCAAGGTCCGACTTGTATTTCCGGCTCCCTTTGTGTCTCTGCTGTGCACGTTGAGTGTCACACGGTCTTTATGTTCCTCTGGTTTCAGTCTGCCTGTATGTGTTTGTGCCACAGGCTCTGTGCCGGCCTCTCCCACGTGTATTTCCATCTGTCTGGCCTGAGGTCCATGTGGTTCCATTGTCAAGCTGGCTCTCTCCCCAGGGACAGTGCTGCTGCATCTGGGGCATCTGTTTTGCCGCTTTGCTTCTGGGCCCATGTGTGTGTGGGTGTCTGTTCCTCTGAGCAGCTGCCCCTGTGTTGGGTTGTGCCTGATCCATCTGCCTGCCCTGAGCTGGCTTCACCCCAGGCCACACTGCCTCCATCCTGACTCTGACACCCACCCCCATCCCCCCCCTCCCCAAGGATCAGAACACTCTCTTTCTGTCTCCTCCCCTTCCTCCCCCCACCCCTTCAAAACAACTGGCTAAGGGCCTACCCTAGGTGTAAGTGCTGTGAGTGGAGGGAGGCCTCCATTGGCCCATGTGTGACACTCCCCTCCCCCAGGGCTACCCCCAGCTCCAGAGAGCAGGAAGAGGTACAGTGACATCTTCCGGAGCCTGGACAACCTCGAGATCTCACTGGGGAACGTGTGAGTCTGAGCCTGGGCCACCCCCAAATCCCTAATCGTTTAGGTGCCTCACTAGGAACCTACAACATCTGGATCCACTTACCTAATAACCTGAGAAGTCTTAAATGGGTCCCTCCAAAACACCTGAAAAATCCCCAGATCCAACCCCCCAGATCTGCTGGAAATCCACAAAATGGTCCTAGGACCCCTCCCCATGTATTCTTGTAACCCCTTAAAACGTTTGAGATCCTTAGAATCCCACCCTATGGACCCCAGATTTACCTGGGACCTTTCAAACTCTCTCAAGTCCCATGACAAAAAGTCACCTAATTTCCCCCCAAACCACTCAGACCTCCCACGTACAAGAGATGTCACAGAGGTAATGTCCAGGACCATCATTCAAACTGCCCTGGGGGCCCCCAGCACCCCTAGGCAGGACAGACTGGGTGGAGGGTGGCATCTTGACACCCTTACCTCCCAGGACCCTTGAGATGCTGCCTGGAGACCCCGTGCTTTCAGGAGACCCAGAGTCTGACAAGACCCCCACAGCCACTGAGGTGAAGGGCGGGACCAATGAGGCAGGGAGGAGGGGGCCTCCAGGAGGAGGGGCTCTAGGGGGTTGAGGCCCCTGCCCTGCTCGCTCCTGAATGCTGTCTCCCTACCTCTCAGACCAGTGAAACCAGCCTTTGGAGTGGCCTCTCCCTGGAGGGTCCGGCACCCCTTACAGGTAGGGGGCTTTGAGGCCAGGGGAGTGGGGGCAGAAAGGACTCCTTCCCTCAGCAAGTCGTCACCGACTGCCTGTTCCACGTGCCAGGGAAACAACAGTACGCGACAGAGCTGAGCCCCTGCCCTCAGGGATCCCTCAGTCTGGGTGGAGAGTCAGCGTAAAATTGCAACCTGGACAAGATCATAAAAGGGTGTTTGGGGAAAGCCACAGGGTATAGAATAGTGGTCACTGGTCTGGCCTTGGGGCTCAGGGAAAGCTTCCACAGCGGCCTCGGGGGTCAGAGGTCAGAGGTCCACTCTCCTGCCCCAGGGGAAGAATTGGACCTGCGGCTCATTCGGACCAAGGGGGGTGTGGATGCAGCTCTGGAGTATGCCAAGACCTGGAGCCGCTATGCCAAGGAGCTGCTGGCCTGGACCGAGAAGAGAGCCAGCCTTGGTGAGGGTCCCTTCTACCCTGCCCCAGACCCCAGGCAGTGCCCACACCCTGCCCAACTCAGACCCCGGCTGTCTCCCCCTACAGAGCTAGAGTTTACCAAAAGCATCATGAAGATCGCCGAGGCTGGCAAGGTGGCGATCCACCAGCAGGTAGCTGTGACCAGATCCCCCCGCCCCGATCCCCTAGATCCTCGGCGTCCCCCAACACCTACTCTCCCACCCCAGAGCCATATGCCACTGCAGTACATCTATACCCTGTTTCTGGAACATGACCTCAGCCTGGGAGCCCTGGCCATGGAAACAGTGGCCCAGCAGAAAAGAAATTTCTCCCAGGTGAGGGGGCCCTGCCGCACGCCTTATTCCATTCCCACCTCCCCAGGAGGAAGGCAAGGTTACCCATCCAGGCTGTTTTGCTGATGAGGAAGCTCAGGCCCAGGGATGCTGAGGAACTTGCCCAAGGTCACCCAGCAGAGATTCAAACCAGGCTTCCTGTACAATTGCAAAACTGTGCTTTTGCTCGTTCGCAGGGCTTGGGGGGAAAAGTGCCGAGTGTTCACAGGCAGAGAGCTTTGGCATCTCTGGGGCCAGGCTTTAGCAAGGATGAGGTGGGGACCCGGCAGGGAGAGGGGGTGGGGAGCGTGCAGACCCAGAAAAGGGTCCAGAGGATGAAAGGCACGCGGTAGCGGGAAGCAGAAAGACTGGGTGGCCCTGAGGCAGCACCCCCATCTGTCCCCCTTGCCAGCCCCTGGCAGCCAAACGAACTGAGATCGAGAAGTGGCGGAAGGAGTTTAAGGAGCAGTGGCTGAAAGAGCAGAAGCGGATGGTGAGGCCTGGCAGGGTGGGTACCAGCGTGCGGCTGGTGGATGAGAGGAAGCGGTGCTGATCTATCCCCTTCTGTCCCTGTCCCCGCCCCCCACGACCCCAGAATGAGGCGGTGCAGGCACTGCGGAGGGCCCAGCAACAGTACCTGCAGCGCAGCGAGGACCTGTGGGTTCGCTCCCAGGCGTCCCCTGAGGACCCGGCACCCCAGGCCTCGCCAGGACCCAGCAAACAGCAGGAGCGGCGGCGGCGATCACGAGAGGAGGCTCAGGCCAAGGTGGGGACCTGGCCCCGTGCCCCCCCCCCCAGCACTTCGGTGCGCCCCACCCCACACTCCATCCCACCGGTGCCCCGGCCTCGGTTTCCCCAGGCGCAGGAGGCCTTGGCGCTGTACCAGGCCTGTGTCCGTGAGGCCAACGCACGGCAGCAGGACCTGGAGGCCGCCAAGCAGCGGATCGTGTCGCATGTGCGCAAGCTGGTGCTGCAGGGGGATGAAGTGCTGAGGCGGGTGAGGCCTTTTCCCACTGCCACCCCCCAGCTGAGGGCCCCCTGCCCCTAACCCTTCTCCAGGGCGCCAGAACTCCTCCCTAGACAGCCAGTTTCCACCCTCAGTCCCTGAGAGCATCTCGGCCTCTCGAGTCCTGCCCACCCCCCACCCCTGCCCTTACCCCACTCCATCCAGGCCAGGCTCTGATCACACCCTCCTCCCTAAGCTGCCCCCAAACCCTGACCATGCTGGTGTCTCTAAAGTTCAGGCTCTGCTCCTCTCTCACTGTAGTCTGCTCCCCACAGGTGACCCTGGGACTGTTAGGGCTTCGAGGGGCGCAAGCAGAGCATGGTCCCCGTGCCTTCTCTGCCCTGGCTGAGTGCTGTGAGCCCTTTGAGCCCGGCCAGCGCTACCAGGAGTACGTGAGGGTGCTGCGGCCCGAGGCCCCACCACCCCCGCCGCCTGCCTTCTCCTTCCAAGAGTTCGTGCCCACTGCACACAGGTGGGCCCCTTGGGAGCAGGGTCAGGAATGAGATCCAGAGACACAGTTTCAGGCTGTTGGAGCCACCAGGCTGAGTACTCAGGGTCAGGAAACTCAATGAGGTTTTGAGTTCTTGGATTAATACCGAGGCTCTTATTTTGGGGGAGGGGTCCCAGTTCTGGGAGAGTCCGAACTTCAGGGTCACTGTACTGGGTGCTCACTGGTGTCAAGGCTTGCAGACCCAAGTGCTTGGATTTGGGTCCTAAATGCAATGCCTAGGTGATGTCATCCCAGGGCAGTTTCCTGGTTATCAGAGCCCTCACCCTTCTCCTTTCAGCTCCCCTCTGGACACAAGAAAGAAGCTCTCTGGCCCCCTACCCCCACGGCTGGATGAGAGTGCGGCTGAGGCAGGCCCTTGGGATGATGTAGGCACAGGCTGCCAGGGTGAGTGCAGTGAGGGGTGGGCAGGAGTGGTGCTGGGGCAGGGGTCCATCCTAATTGAACTGTTCCCTTCTAGGGACTCCAGGCCCCACTCCAAGCAGCGACGTGGACAGCGTGGGTGGTAGCAGTGAGTCTCGGTCCCTGGACTCTCCCACTTCCAGCCCAGGTGGGGCCAGGACCTGACCGTAACCCATTCCCTACGTCTAACCGCCCTCCAGACCCTGGCCAGGCTCTGACCCTCGGTCTCTAACCTATCACTTGACCTCTGACCTACCTGCACTCCTGACCTATTTCCTATATCCTCTGATTCATTCTCTTGAGCTAATTTCTGAACCGCCCCCCAGATCGCTGACCCATTTCTGCAACCCCTAACCTCTGCCTTGAACTCCCTCCTGATCTCTAACCGTTACCCCAAGGGCATCTGTGGGTGGTTCTGGAAAGCCTAAAAACCAGGCATATCTCCTCAGCCCTGGCGCTTCCTAATGACCCCTGTGACCCCCGACCTCTGTGACCCTATGACTCCAGGCCCTGGCACAAGGCGGTTGGTGAAGGTGTCATCCACAGGCACCGAGTCCTCAGATGACTTTGAGGAGCGAGACCCTGGTGAGGCTGGAAGCAGGTGGGGCATGGCAGGGGGTGGACCAGGCACCCCTGACCCTGTATCCCCACAGACCTGGGAGATGGGCTGGAGAACGGCTCAGGAAGCCCCTTCAGGAAGTGGACACTATCTGGCGCAGCCCAGACCCACCGACTGCGGCGGCTACGGGGCCCAGCCAAGTGCCGCGAGTGTGAAGCCTTCATGGTCAGCGGGATTGAGTGTGAGGAGGTGCGGCCTGGGCCCATGAGCCAGTGACCTGTTATGACCCCAGTGACCTCCCTGACCCCAGGCACCTGACCTGAAATCCCTATGACCTTTCTGCCCTTGGGACCTGCCCTGATCTAAAGATGTCCTATGAGCCCCCTGCCCCCTGAGGATCCCTACGACCTTCTCTTCCCCTGCTGACCTCTGATGACCTCCTTGACCCTATAACCTTCCCTTCAGTGCTTTCTGACCTGCCACAAGCGGTGCCTGGAGACTCTACTGATCCTCTGTGGACATAAGCGACTCCCCGCCCGGACTGCCCTCTTTGGGGTCGACTTCCTGCAGCTGCCCAGGGACTTCCCGGAGGAGGTGCCCTTTGTGATCACCAGGTGCACGGCCGAGATAGAACAGCGTGCCCTGGGTGTGCAGGTGCCGCCTTGACTCTTGACCATCCCCAATAGTGACCTGGTCCTCTTGATGGCTGTATCGTAAGCCAGATGTCCATTTCCTGCCTCGCCCTGCAGGGCATTTATCGGATCAGCGGGTCCCGGGTCCGCGTGGAGCGGCTATGCCAGGCTCTCGAGAATGGCCGAGGGTTGGTGGACATGTCAGGAAACTCCCCTCACGATATCTCGAGTGTCCTCAAGCGATTCCTCCAGGAGGTGGGTACTCAGTGGCTCAAGGGTAAGGGCCGGGCGGGCTCAGGCTGAGGACCCTCTGCAGCCCACCCACACCCATGTCCCTCCCACCATTCCACCCTCAGCTCACTGACCCCGTGGTCCCCTTCCACCTCTACGACGCCTTCATCTCTCTGGCTAAGACCCTGCATGCAGACCCTGGGCACGACCCTGGGACCCCCAGCCCCAGCCCTGAGGTTATCTGCTCGCTGAAGACCCTCTTGGTGCAGCTGCCTGACTCTAACTACAGCACCCTGCGGCACCTGGTGGCCCATCTGTTCAGGTGTGCACTGTCCCTGACCTTGAAATGTGATTTCTGACCTAAGGCACGGATCTGTGACCCCATCCCTGGACATATGACTACTCATCTCTGGGACTGACCCCTGCCACTGACTTCTGACCTTTGCATGTGTTTTCTGAGCTCTGAATCTTAATAGATGACTCCAGACTTTGGGTGCTGACCCCTGATCTCCATTGCCAGGCATGTAGCTGCTGGTCTCAATGACCGGGACCACTTACCCAGGACTTGGGCAAGTGGCCGCTAGCCTGGCCTACAGCTCCTCCCTGATGACCAATGACCACGCATGCCATGCCCTGACCCTTTTCCTCATACTGTCCCCAGGGTGGCTGCACAGTTTGAGGAAAACAAGATGTCTGCCAACAACCTGGGCATTGTGTTTGGGCCAACGCTGCTGCGGCCACCAGACGGTCCAGGGGCAGCTGGTGCTGGCCCTGTCACCTGCCTACTAGACTCTGGGCACCAGGCTCAGCTCATTGAGTTCCTCATTGTTAACTACGAGCAAATCTTTGGGATGGACGACCTCCCCGTGGCCACTGAGCCTCCACCCCAAGACCCCAGTCCAGCTCCTGGGGCTCTCACAATCAACCCCCAGCCACCACCCTCATACCCTGCCTCAGATCCCCTGCCCTCAGTCCTAACCTTGGACCCCAACCCAGACCCTGATCCCCACAGTACCTTGGAGAAGCATCCTGAAGCTACGCCTCCTGAGGTAGGAACCCACTGGGCCCACAGACGGGTAGGCCTTCTCTGCATTTAAGCGTCTCACTCTCCTGTCTCCCTTCCTTCCTTTGCCTTTAAAATTTTCTCTTTCATCCCCTTTCTCCCTTCCTTATTTACCTTGTGCTCATTCTGGGAGGAAAAAAGAGGAATGGAACGGGGGGCGGGGGGTAATAAGGGAGGAACAATAAGGTATAGCTCTGCAGTTACTAACAAGGGTGATCACTTACTCCTTCAACGGAACATTTATTGAACACCTAGTGTGTACCGAGCATTGTTGTAGCAGGCATTACACATACATCAGTGAGTAAATTATTGAGAGACCCCATCCTTTTGGTGACTGCACTCTAGTGGGGAAGAGACCAACAATAAAAAAAAAAATAGGATAGATACAAGGTCAGTTTATAGGACATTATGAGGTGACAAGTACTATGGAGAAAAGAAAGGGTAGCATAAGGTAAGGGACACTGGGAGCACCAAGGAGAGGTGGAGGGCAGCTTGTAGCAGTAAGTAGGATTCTGTGGGCTGGTCCCATGGAGAAGGTGGATTCGAGCAAGGACTGGAACAATGTGGGAACAATCTGGGGAACGGTGTTCCAAAGAGAGCAGCCGGTGCAAAGGCCCCAAGGTAAGAACATTCCTGGTGTGTTTAGGGCACAGCCCCAAGCTGTAATGAATTACTGAGGAGAAGGTGCTAGAAAGTGAAGCCAAAGAGGGGTCTTAATGCCTTTAATGCCCTTAATGCCACGCAGACCGTGCACCTACTATGCATGGGCACTGCATAAGCGTCCTATCATCCTCACCACGGCTGTGAGAGGTAGACACTGTTAGTGAAAACCATTTACAGATGAGACTCCTACAGGGGCCTTCCCTGTCCCTCAGGTCCTGATACACATATCATTCCTTAGAACATGGACCTCCCCCTGACAAGCAGCCCGGAACTGGCGAAGGAGCAGTCAGTGAGTTCTGGGTCTCTGAGAAATGGAATGGTTCAGAAAGTGCTTGGGACATGTGGAAAGAACTCCAGCAGCTATTAGCATTTAACTAAAGGATGAACTGAAGGATACACAGATCAACTAAAAAGCAGGTGCAAGGTTGCAGAGAAGGAGGGAGACAGGTAGTTCCCCTGGTCCTAATGTGGACATGGCTGAGTCACTCCCTGGGCTGGCCCTCTGCTGAGCAAGGGCATTCCTGCCTTCATGGAGCCCACAGTCGAAATTAATAACATTGCTCTGCACGAGGGGACAAGCAGTACACTGTTAAGGGCATCGTCTCCCCAGATACCCAAACTGCCAAAGATCTTTTGCATGTGGAACAAACCCTCAGGTTTCCCAAGAGTCTCAAAGAACTGGAATTTTATTGTTGGGGTTTTGGTCTTCGGTTTGTTCCTGTAGATTCCAGTTCCACAGAGTGACGACAGAGAAGTGGCTGATGACACCAAAGAGGAAGGAGAGGAAGGTGAGTAAGTAGGGGGGAGCCCAGGAGTTATAGGGATATCCTTGCTTGGGGTGGCTTAGCTGAGAGATGACTCCCGGGAGATACCCTGAGGACTTAGGGATGCTCAGCACTGACCACCCCAACCCACAGTGTCCAGCCAAGGTCCAGAGGACTCACTCCTGGGAACACAATCCCGTGGTCACTTCAGCCGCCAGCCAGTGAAATATCCCCGGGGCGGCGTTCGGCCAGTCACCCACCAGCTGTCCAGCTTGGCCCTGGTGGCTTCCAAATTGTGCGAGGAGACCCTTGTGACATCAGTGCCCCGAGGGAGCTTGCGGAGGAGGGGACCTGGCCCTACCGCCTCCTCCCCTGAGGGCAGCCCTCTGCGCCGCACCCCGCTGCCCAAGCATTTTGAGATCACCCAAGAGACAGCCCGGCTACTCTCCAAGCTACACAGTGAGGCTGTGCCCAAGGCCACCTGCTGCCCAGACCCCCAACCTGAGGAAGTCGAGGACCATCTCTGACCATCCCAGCATTCTGACCAAGGGGGAAAGGACTCAGAAGGTGTTCAGTGTTGGGGTGTCTGGAGAGTTCCTGTGAGGAAAGACTACATGGCCTCAGGTACTAAAACCCTTTTGGAGGCAATATATCAGGATCCCTCAACTGGACACCGGTCACTGCGAAGCATCAGGGCCACTCAGGTTCAGAGAGGTTAGTCAGGGTCAATGCTCAGGGTCAATATAGGTCATGGGATTCTTGACATCCACTCTAGTCTCTGACCCCTAGGACAGGGGTGCCTTTTGCTACTTTGGTTGTGGCCACTCCCCTACCTCTGCCTGTCTTCTTAGCTGACCTCAGGTGACCAGCACTTGGGAGTGGGCAGCCCAAACTCAACATCCAGGTGGTACCTGGGGTGTGATGGCCTCAGAATAAACTGTGTCCTTTATACCCTTGAATGTCTTTCTTTGCCAGGGGAGGGTGATGGGAGAGATGGGTGAGGGTAGCATCCTTTGGCCCCATTTACCCACCAGAGACACCAAGGCCCCCTTTCATCCCCAAACATGCTTGAGCACCTACAGGCAGTACGGGCTGAACCCGGGCACCAGGCTGAGTCACACCGGCCCGGCCCTCCCGGAGCTCCACGTCCCCGATCCGGTCCTGCATAATCAAACAAATATAACAAAGTGCAGATAACTGGGACAATGGGGCTGTGTGCTCTGGGCTGTGGGAGCCCAGGGCCGCCACAAGCCGGGGCCGGGCAACGGGCAGCGCTGCCGGGGGTGGAGGGCGTGGGGGCGGGATTTTCGAGAAACTCGAGTGCTCCCGGAGGGTCACCTGGGGCCGGAGAGGTCCGAGGGGCACCGGAGGCCGCTGCGCGCGGTAGCTGAGCGCTCAAGAAACGGAGGCGGGGCGGGGGTCCCGGCTGTAGGAGCCCAGTCGGATCAGGGCGTGGCTTGGAACTCAGCGACGGATTGGACGCCAGGGAGCGGGCGGGGTGGCCGGGCGGGGGCGCGGACCCTGAGACCACCCGGAGCTGCGCCCAGGCTGCGCGAGGTCACTGCGGTAATTCTCGTGACTTGAGTGACTCAGCCCCCGGAAGGCTCGAAACTGCGTGCGTGTGGGGTGCGCGAGGACGGGGGCGGGGGTCCCGCGCCGGAAGTGGAGAGGGGCGACCGAGAGGCCGTGAGGCCTGGAGGAAATGAGGGGGCGGAGGGGGGGCTGAGGTTCCGGGAGACCTTGTCCCTACCGCAGCCGCCGGGCTCCCCCAGGTGGCAGAGACGGGGCGGGGCTCCCCCAGGTGGCGAGGGCGGGGCGCTGCGCCAAGGCAGGGGCGGGACCCCGCCTCCCGTGCTCTTTCGGCTGCCCGCGCCCAGCGCACTCGGACGCTCCTCCGCTCCCCGCCGCTCCTCCGCTCCCCGCCGCGGTCACCAGGCTATGGGGCTGGGGCCCGCCCCGACCCCCGGGGAGGCCGCCCCTACTGCGGCGTGACGGGCGGCCCAGGTGAGGCGGGTACTGACGGTGGTAGGTGGGCGCGGGTCCCAGGTAGGGCGCGGCACGTGCCTGCGGGGCCCGGGCCCGCCCCTTGTCCCCCTCCTCTCCTCTTCCCCAGCTCCTCCTCTAGCCTGGGGGCGCCGGGAGGCCCGGCCGGCTGCAGCCTCCCTGACAGCCCCCTTTGTCCGCGAGGGTGCCAGGGTCCTCCGACCCACTCAGAAAGGCCCGATGCCCCGCCCGCTTCGGGAGCGCTCGCGCGCAAAGCCCGCCGCCCAACTAACTTCTGGGGCGGCCTCGCTGTCCAACTCTGATAGACCTGGTCACCTCCAAGCTCTCGCACGGACAGCGGTGACCCCACCCTGCGCACACACGTCCCCTGCGCTCTGCTCCCTTCGATGATCCCAGCACCAAACCCTCCCTCACTTACTTTCACAGCTCACGCCCCCTTTGTTCCTCCCTTCCCCCATCCCTAGTACAGGTTGGCCGCGCTTGGGCAGATGATTTCTTGTTGGGTTTTTATTTGTTTGGCTTATTTTGCTTCTTTATTTGATTTTTTTTATTAAAAAAAATTTTTTTTAATGTTTATTTGTTTTGGGAGAGGGGCAGAGAGAGAGAGATACAGACTCTGAAGCAGGCTCCAGGCTCTGAGCTGTCAGCACAGAGCCCTACTCCGGGCTGGAACCCACAAACCACAAGATCATGACCTGAGCCAAAAGCAGGCGTTTAACGGACTGGGCCACCCAGGCGCCCCTTATTTTTCTCCTTTAGATTAAAAAAGAAAAAAAAAAAAAAGCCAGCCATTTGATTTGGGAGATATCTTTGTAAGCGTCTTAGTAGTCAATAAGCAACCTCTACCCATCCCCCCCGCACTCCCACCGTGTAGCTTGCTTTTCCAGGTTACCCTGGTCCTGAGGCATCTGACTTTGAGACCCTTGCCCTTCCTGTCCTGACCCTCCCCTCTGGCCGCTGCTCCTTCCTGTATCCTTCCAACAAATGCCACCTGCGCTGACCTCTCCCTCTGTGCCCCCAGATGGTCAGCATGGGCCAGTGCTACTACAATGAGACCATCGGCTTCTTCTACAACAACAGTGGCAAGGAGCTCAGCTCCCACTGGCGGCCCAAGGATGTAGTTGTGGTGGCTCTGGGGCTGACCGTCAGCGTGCTGGTGCTGCTGACCAACCTGCTGGTGATCGCGGCCATCGCCTCCAACCGCCGCTTCCACCAGCCCATTTACTACCTGCTGGGCAACCTGGCTGCAGCTGACCTCTTTGCCGGTGTGGCCTACCTCTTCCTCATGTTCCACACGGGCCCTCGCACTGCGCGGCTCTCGGTGGAGGGCTGGTTTGTGCGGCAGGGCCTGCTGGACACGAGCCTGACGGCGTCAGTGGCCACGCTGCTGGCCATCGCTGTGGAGCGGCACCGCAGTGTGATGGCCGTGCAGCTGCACAGCCGCCTGCCCCATGGCCGAGTCGTCATGCTCATCGTGGGGGTGTGGGTGGCCGCGCTGGGCCTGGGGCTGCTGCCCGCCCACTTCTGGCACTGCCTCTGTGCCCTGGACCGCTGCTCACGCATGGCCCCCCTGCTCAGCCGTTCCTACCTGGCCGTCTGGGCCCTGTCCAGCCTGCTTGTCTTCCTGCTCATGGTGGCTGTCTACACCCGCATTTTCTTCTTTGTGAGGCGGAGGGTGCAGCGCATGGCAGAACATGTCAGCTGCCACCCTCGCTACCGAGAGACCACACTCAGCCTGGTCAAGACCGTTGTCATCATTCTGGGTGAGTGAGTGCCCTCAGCTGGCCCAGGGTTGCAGGACCCCTGCTTCCCCCACCCAACTCCCACGAGACAGGGGAGGGGAGGATTTGGGTGGGGAATGTTCTCCAAGGAGGTGACATCTGAGCAGAGACCTGAAAGCTGGGGAAGGGAAGAGTTCCAGGCAGAGGGGACAGAAGGTGAGAGCCCCGCAGGACTGGGCCAGTGTCTCCAAAGAGGAGGCCGGTGTGGCTGGAGAGAAGCAAGAGAGAAGGTCAGCATCGCCTCGAAGGGCACAGGCAAGAGTCAGATTTTGTTCTGAGTTCTGGGGGAAGAAGCCCTTAAGAGTTCTTAGCAGGGAGGAACGGGATCAGTCTGGCTGTTGAGTAGTCTGAGTGGGGGAGGCGGCAAGGTGTATCCCGGGAGGATACACCCCCATACCCCAAGATCAAAGAGTGCCTCTTCCCTACGATCCCCTCCCTCCCCGCCCCAAGTAACTGGCCTGTCCCACAGTGACCTCCTTTTCCCCACAGAACCAGCCTCCATGTAGAAATGCCCAGCACCCTATCTACCGTGTACCGGTTAGGAAAGGTATCCCTCTGGCAGACAGATCAGAGAACCGTGTCCGGCCGCTCGTGCCCTGCAACAGTGGCCGTTGTCTGAGCTCCAGAGACCCCTCCAGCCCTGAGCTCTAAGCTGTGGGTGCCAGGCCCCCTGCTAGCCGGCTCTGCTTACCTCAGGCTCCATCCTGCAGGGGCGTTCGTGGTCTGCTGGACGCCGGGCCAGGTGGTGCTGCTTCTGGACGGTCTGGACTGCAAGTCCTGCGATGTTCTGGCTGTGGAGAAGTATTTCCTCCTCTTGGCTGAGGCCAACTCACTGGTCAATGCCGTGGTGTACTCGTGCCGAGATGCTGAGATGCGCCGCACCTTCCGCCGCCTCCTCTGCTGTCTGTGCCTTCGCCGGTCCACGCACGAGTCTGCCCGCTACGCACCCTCCACCCGAACGGGTGCCAGCACTCGCATCATGCTTCCTGAGAATGGCCATCCCCTGATGGACTCCACCCTTTAGCCAACCTGGGACTTCACTGGGGTGCCGCAGATGCCAGATCGTAGCCCCTGACCACTCGTGGACGCACCTGGCTCTACCCAATCTGCAGGACAGACTTAAAGGCAGACCCCCAGTCTGCCGTGGCACAGCTCCACTGCCAGTCTCCCCCAGGCACACAGCTCTGCCTGCTCCGGGGGCCTGGGGGTGTGGGGTCACCTCTAAATGCCCAGGAGAAAAGTCAGATGGGGTTCAGGAATCTGCTAATTAATCATCTCAGGTTTTGGGGGTTTTAACTGACATTTTCTATTTTTACCACACATCCCTGGTAAACCCTGTGGACTGCTTCCTTGTCTGTGGTGATGTGGGTGTCAAAGATGGGAGAGATGAGGCCACCCCGCCCAGTGAGACAGGGTGACACGGACCGTGGACGCACCATCTGCCTGAAGCTGATTCTTTAGGGGCGCAGACTGAGGGGTGCTGAGTGTGATCTGGGAAAAGGTTTGTGGCCCCTTGCAGCCTCTGGGGTCTTGTCTGTCCGTTATTAGAATCGAGGGGGTCTGTGGGAGAGAGCATGATATAAGGAGTAAGTCTTTCCACTGAGGTCTCCAGAGCATTTTCTATCATCAACTCAGAGAGTCCCGTCTGTCCCTGTGTCCCAGAATTGTCCGCCTCAGCTCAGGCTAGGCTGGGATCTCCTCAGCCCCGTTCTCTTTCATCTTTGATCTCTGCACGGCTGTTACTCTCTCTTTTTTAAGTAATCTCTACATCCAACGTAGGGCTCAAACTCACAACCCCAAGATCAGGAATCGCGTGTTCTACCAACTGAGCCAGCCAGGTGCCACACTCCATTTCTCTTGTTGGAGGTCTTACACCCATTCTCTTTGCCTCGGTCTCCTCTGCCTGTTCCCCTGCCTCGAACTTACCTCCCCCCCACCCCCAAACTGTCTCTGTCCTCTGGAGCCCACAGTGGTCTCTGGCCTGTGTGAACCCTCTTTCTCCTGCCTGCCCTTTCGTCTGAGTCCAGGTTATTAATAGTCAGCTGTGTCCGTCCCCTTCCCTGCCCCCCGACCAAGGGGAGTAGGGTCCATGGAGCAGGATGCAGGATTTTAGAGTTGCCATTTCCCAGGCTCCTCTGATGTGCCTGGCACTCTGATAAGCACTGTAGTTGCGTTATTTAATCATCACTTGCATCTTGTGGTGCACGTATGACACTTACTTTCACAGGACAGGAGCTCAGAGGGGTTGCCATCTGGCCTGTGGTTGCATAGCTTCAAAAGACACAGAGATGAATCAAGGGACTAGAGAGGCACCTGGGGAAAGGGCTTTGGATTCCCCACAGAGTCAAGAGTTGGTCACAACCTCAGCTTGGTTTTCCTCATCTCACCCCACAGCCCCCCAAGGCTCAGACATGCCATGATGAGCCCCCTCTCAGGTGCTCATAAAGGCACCCTGCTAGGTACAGTGTAGACCAGAATCTGGATTCTCTGCTTCCGCTTAAGGGGGGGCAGGGGGATACAAGGTTATAGCCTCTTAAGGTTCACATGCTAAATAAAAGCCTCCCGTTGGAGGCCAAATTCTTCAATCACTAAAGCACACGTTGCTGAAGAACCAAAAACATCTAGGTCCCTTCTTCACTGAATGGGGCTGGGTTTCCCTTTGGGAAAGCTCCCCCTGCCTAAGACAGCTCTGTGGGGCGGCCAGAATGAACCGGGATGCTGGATACTTCAGGATCCGAGGTGGGCAGCATGTCTTCTAGGGCCTGAGGCCTGAAATCTCCAGAGATGATGACCCTCCCACCATATGCCTGGGCACAGGTCCGTGAAAGGCAGCCCTTGCCTCTGCGGGACTCCAGGCCCATTGGACAGACATGTCACTTTAGGTGCCAAAGCCACTTCCTATGGGGCTGGGGACCCCAAGTGGCCTCCCAAAGGCAGTTTTAAGTTTCACTTGCTCTGAGCTGGCCGCTCTCGCGCTAGTATCCTCCGGGCTCTAACCCCCACTCCTCTGGGCTCCTTTGGCATCTTGTCCCATCGATTTTTCCCTCTTCTGTAGGTGTCTCCGCCATGCAAGTTTTGGTCCCTAAAGCTTTCAACCCTGCGCCCCCACTGTTCTCTGAAAGACACCGAAATCACACACGACTTTGAGGTTTCACGTACAGGGCTGCTGAACTTTTTGTACAGGGCAGCAGCTGTTCCCCTGACAACAGTCATGGTCGCCACAACTTCCTCTTACTGGGGCCAAGTGGCAGGTTTCCTCAAGCGGGGAGCTTTCAAAGGGGTTCTTCACATCCCGCATCACTCATTTCCATTCCCTGCCGTCCTCTTTGGAGTCCGCCGAGCCAGTCACACCAGATGGGGTGACTGTGTTTCCTCTCCAGCGGCAAGGAGAAGACGGGCCTTGCCCTGAAGGGTTTCCAGAGACACTGAGGACCCTTGAGGAGCCTGCGTCTCGAATCTGTCCTCAGAGAAAACGGGCGCCAGCAGGTCCTGTGACTTTGGAGGAGTGATTTGCGTCCAGTCTGTTGCTTTTCTCTCACACGATGAGCCTTCTCTGGCGCTGTGAGGTCTGATGGTTTGAAACAAAAGACCTGTGGACATCCACTCTTACTTGGGGTGGGTACACCTCAGAGCAGACCCTCAGGAAGCGTCCTTCGGTAGCTCAGTGACCGCGTGCTAGGGTTTTGGAGGCCCAGACCGGAGTAGATGGAGAGAGTGACTCAACGGGCGATCACTCGTCAGCCAGACCTTGAAGAGAGAATTCATTTCTGCAGCCGAGACAATCACTCACTTCAAGCCCTCCAGCCACCGTCACCACACACAACTGCACCCCGCGTGGAAGGCTCTAGAGGGAAGCGCCGGGAGGGAGGCCAGGAGCCCTAGTGCCCGTCTGACGGGGGCGAGACTGAGGGGACCATTAGGGGACTGGGTGTTAGGGCTTCTGGAGATGAATGGTGAGTGTTGGCGAGGATCTGCGAATCACAGGGATTTCTGAGAAGGAAGGGGTGGCCTGAAGAGTGGGGTGCTCTGAGGAGGGCGGGGGGGGGGGGGTGTCTGGGACACGGGGGCCACTGAGGAAGAGCGGGGACCGTTGAGGAGTGGAGGCTCTGGTGGGGAGTAGAGGGCGTGAGGAGGTAGCGGGGATGGTCTCTGAGGAGACTTGACGGTCTCTTGAGGAAAAATGCTGGAGCTCTCTGAGGGAGGTGCGGGGGCTCTGAGGAGACATGAGGGGCCCCAAGAAAGATTAAGGTCTCTAAGCAGGAGTCGTTCTGAGCAGGTGAGGGAGGCGGACATGGGGGGGCGGGGAGCCTCTGAAGCAGAGCGAAGCAGTGGTCGCCCTTCCTCGGCCAGGAGGAGCGTGAGGCTGGGAAGAGCCGTTGCCTCGGCAACTCCCCACCGAGTCCCGGGCCGTTGCAAGGGGCGGTTAGGGGCGTGTCTGTGGGCGGTGCGCGGCGGCCTGGCTGGCGGCGGTTGGCTGGCGGCGGCGGCGAGGGGTGGGGCCTGGGCGAGCGCGCGCCCGGTGCGCGCGGGTGGCGGTGGTTGGCTGCGGCGCTTTTGTGAGCGGGCCCGCTCCTCCTCGGCGCCTCCCCGGTCCCGCCGCCCATGGACTCCCCGCCCAGCCCGCAGCGCCCCGCGCCGCCTCTCCCGGCCCTGCGCCGCCCGCCGCCCGGGCCCCCACCAGGCCCCGACACAGGCGAGGTCCTGCAGCAGATCATGGCCATCACCGACCAGAGCCTGGAGGAGGCGCAGGCCAGGTGCTGCGCGGGCTCGACGGGGGCCTGGGCCGCCCAAAGTCGCGGGAGTGAAGGGGGCGGGCCGCGGGGCCAGGGCCAAGTTGACAGGGGGCCTGAGGAGTGAGGACGGTGCACAGTGAGAGCTTGGGGTGCATCTCTGGGCGGGGAGCTGGGAGTGGAGATGTGGGGGCCCAGGGAGGACTGAAAGCGGGGGGGGGGGGGGTTCTGAGGCCGAAGGGATTTATGAGGTTAAAATGCGACAGACTGAAAGGCTTAGGGGGTTAAGCAGCAGGTGATGGGTTTTAGGAGCTTGTCCTGGGGCGAGAGGGATGGGTTTAAGGGGAGTCTGTGGATGGGGAGGTATATGGTGAAAAGCAGTTTTGGAGTTTATGGAATGTAAAGGGTTAAAGGGGAGCTGGGGGGTGAAAGGGCCGAGAGATGGACAGCTAAATGGATGCATTCGTGGGGTTTACGAGGTAGGAAGTTGTGAAGGCAGATAATGGAGAGTGGGTTGTGGGCAGTGGGACTCAGGCTGCAAGTGATGGGGGTGACTTGGTGCGGGAACCATCCGGAAAAAAAGGACGGTGGGGGAGCTGGGTGGAGGGATGGCGGTTCCCCCGTTTTATTAAATCAGCAAAGTTTTATTAGACACTTAACTATGTGTGGGACACCCAGCTGGGTGCTGACGTAGCCCTTGCTCTCAAGCTCATAGTTTGAGGAAGAGAAAGTGAGTAGCGAAAACTAAGTCCACCTTGTGAGAGGAACTCTACGAAAAGGGACGGCATCCTGTGCAAAGTCAGGTGTAGAGGACACAGCACTTTCAGAGGGCTCAAGGTGAGAAAGAGCTGGAAGAAAACGCAGCCAGAGACTGAAAGTCCTGGGTTCAGTTCGGAGAGAGGTTGGAACCAGATCGCACGCGGCCTGCACGTCTCAGGAAGGAGTTTGGATTTCCTTTCAGTTGCAGCGGGAAAAATCACAGCGGGTTTAAGACCACCTGCCCTACTTCCCTCCACCCACCGCTTGTCAGCCAGTGAGGAGTGGTAGCATCTGCTTCACAAGGCAGCCCCCGTTGTGTTTGTGGCCTTCTCAAGTTATTAGAAAATAGGAAAGACTGAAGTCCTTTTGGAGGATGAGGCCTCGTTGAATGGGGCCTATTCTTTGGGGTGAAGGGTGGTCCCTGAGGATGGGGCCAGGGTCTGGTGGTATGGACTGTGTAGTCAGTAGAGCCGCGTAGTGAGGAGGGGTTATGCCAAAGCCAAGTGAACAGCAGCCACGGGAAGGAGGAGGCGAAGAAAAGGTGGATATGGCATGCATCGTTCGTCAGACTTTGTCTCCTTTGCTTCTTGTGGATCGTCCACGCTCTGCAGGTTCATAGCCTCTATCTGGAAAGTTAAGAGTGTTCTCCCCCACCTCCCTACGTCCATTCTGCTTTGGGGGGCATTGTGCTAGGTGCTGGCGAAACCAAGATGGCTAAGACCTTCTCTGCCCCATCAGAGCTCATTGAGAAGTAGGGTGTGTGGGAGACTAATTATAAATCGTTGTCGTAATGGGTGTGCACTGAATAGAGGTGATCCCCGACACCTGGAAAAAAAGAGCTGGGCCAGGAGAGGGTGCCCTTGTGTGATCCCCTGTCTGCTAGGCTAGTCTGAGGGCAGAGGCTTTGTCATATTTTCCTGTGTATTCCCAGGACTGTGCACAATGAGCATATAGTAAAGTTTGTGGCACTTAAGATTCTGGAAAGCTCAGGAGGGGGAAATGGGCTCTTCACACCCAAGGAACCACAGAGGCAGTGCTTTGGGTGTTTGTGGAGCTCCCCAAGTTCCTTCTCTTCTAGGTAGGGAGCTGCTTAAGGAGTGAACTCTGCTCAGGTGTGGCCTTCCTCAAGCATCTGTCACCCCATCACAGCCCCATGGCTGCTGTTTTTTTTTTTTTTTTTTTTTCTTATAGCAATCCAGACTTCCCCTAGATAGGCTTTAGAATGGCGTGCAATCAGCCGCCTCTTCCTTGCTATTCTTTTTTTTTTCTTTCAAGTTTATTTATTTTGAGAGAGAGTGCAAGTGAGAGAGGGGCAGAGAGAGAGGAAGACAGAATCCCAAGCAGGCTCTGCACTCATGAAACCATGAGGTCATGACCTGAACCCAAACCAAGAGTCTGACACTTAACCAAGTGAGTGACCCAGGCACCCCTCTTCCTTGGTATCCTTTTTTTTTTTTTTTTTAATTTTTAAATGCTTTTTAAATTTATAGATTTGTTTTTGAGAGAGAGAGAGAGACAGACGTGAGTGGGGGAGGAGCAGAGAAAGAGAGGGAGACGCAGCATCTGAAGGAGGCTCCAGGCTCTGAGCGGTCAGCACAGAGCCAGACGCGGGGCTTGAAGCCATGAGCTGGGACATTATGACCTGAGCTGAAGTCAGATGTTTTACTGACTGAGCCAACCAGGCACCCCGTTCCTTGCTAATCTTGAAGGCAGCTTTTTTTTTTTTTTCTTTTAAGACTAGCAAATTGAATAGTGAGGCATTATCCATGCATGACAACTTGATTGTTGCGTAAGTGGTTCCTGGTTTCTTTTTGAGGTAAAAAGGCCCCTGGGGCTTTTCTTTTGAGACTTGGTAGCTTCAGATCTGCCCCCGTTTCTTTGGATGCAGCCTTTACCTGAATTCACCCAAGTCATTTAAAAGTCACCCAACTCCAGACACAGTCTTCAGTCCGCAAGTGCACTGTTAGTTCTTCTCTGGAGCAAACAACTTGGGTGGGTCTTTTCCTCATAGTAAACTCTGCAGCCTGGTAGATGACCAACTCAAGAGGGGAAACAGATCTTGTCTGTCCTGATCAGGCAACTGGGTGAGGCTTTTGCAAGTCTTTCTGACCCTGCCCTCTCTCAGTACCCCTGCTGACCCCTTCATAGGCCCTGGAGTCAGTTTAGCTCAACTGTCTAGCAAGAAAGAATTTTTCATCTCAGATGTGAGGCCCTTTCAAACTATCTGGTCACCACAAATGTGTTTTGTTCTTGTTTTAATTTTTTTTTTTTTTTAACATTTATTCATTTTTAAGACAGACCGAGTGTGAGCAGGGGAGGGGCAAAGAGAGAGGGAGACACAGAATCCGAAGCAGGCTGCAGGCTCCAGGCTCCAAGCTGTCAGCCCAGAGCCCGATGTGGGGCTCGAACCCACGAGCCATGAGATCGTGACCTAAGCTGAAATCGGATGCTTAATCGACTGAGCCACGCAAGGTGCCCCACAGGTGTGTTTAAAGAGGGAAAGCACACCTACTCTCCTTAAACCTTCATTATTCAAAGGCAGCTGCAAATGCTTGTGCGTTGTTCATTTTGTCATTGTAACTGAATAGTCTTAGAATAGTGAACTGTGTATTGTTCTTCCTCTGGGCTACACACATAGTGGAGTGTGGGGACTTTGGAATATACTGTCTTAGTTTAGATTCAGCCTGAGTCAACTGGGTACTTTCTACTACGTGAGGGATAACCAGTCTTCTTGGATGATCTTCTGACCTTCAGCTGTATTCTAAGCTCTTCCTCGAGAAGGGGCAGTTCTGCATTTTCTGATTTGGAACTGTTTACTGATGATGTCCTCTCTTTCTTTCTTTCTTTCTTTCTTTCTTTCTTTCTTGTTAAGATTTTGTTTTTATTTAAAATTTTTTTTTTAAGTTTATTCATCTTTGAGAGAGACAGAGCGTGAACAGGGGAGGGGCGGAGAGAGAGAGGGAGACATGGAATCCGAAGCAGGATCCCTAGCAGACTGAGCTGTCAGCACAGAGCCCAACACCGGGCTTGAAGTCACGAGTCGTGAGATCATGACCCGAGCCGAAGTTGGACGCTTAAGTGACTGAGCCACCCAGGCGCCCCTTAAGATTTTGTTTTTAAGTAATCTCTATACCCACCATGGGACTTGAACTCACAACTCTGAGATCAAGAGTCACATGCTCTACCGACTGAGCCAGCCAGGTGCCCCTTTTTTTGTATGAAACCAGTAAGGTAGAAAATTTTATCTCATTTGCCAAGGTTTGTCTGAGTATTTTGTCTTTTTTTTTTTTTTTTAAGTTTATTTATTTTGAGAAAGAGAGCATGAGCAGGGAGAGGGGCAGAGAGAGAGAGAGAATCCCAAGCAGACTCTGCACTGTCAGCACGGAGCCCGAAATGAGGCTCTCTCCCACGAATTGTGGGATCATGACCTGAGCGGAA
The DNA here is from genome assembly GCF_018350215.1 of Panthera leo. Taxonomy (NCBI): domain Eukaryota; kingdom Metazoa; phylum Chordata; class Mammalia; order Carnivora; family Felidae; genus Panthera; species Panthera leo. The sequence continues at coordinate 14,485,168 of NC_056680.1, read as the reverse complement.
ATTGAGTCAGGCGCTTAACCTACTGAGCCACCCAGGCACTCTGACTATTTTGCTCTATCATGCATAGCCTTGTTTTTTTATAACAATAAATTTTACAACATTTTACAGTTTCTACATAGGTTATTTCATTTGCTTCTATGACTACCTTTATGAGGGGTTTATGAGGGTTATTATGAGGGCTCTTTTGTCAAGACTGTCAGGCTCCAAAATTCTTCCCTCCTCCCAGGGTCTTTACCCAGTGTTTGAGTCATAAAAATCTGTTGCAAGCTCTGGGCCCTCTCCTACTCCCCACCCCCACCGGTTTGTTCAGGTACCATACCCTCGGGGATCCTCAGGACTCAGAGCCAGGAAGCTGCCTCTTATCAAAGGCTGATCGACTCCTTTTTTATCTAGTAGTGAGATTTCTAAGAAATTAGTATGAAAACTCTAGAGCCGAGGGGTTAATTTTGGAAACCTGATGGAGAAAGGAAGCAGAATGGTCACAGTGTCATCTGGAGATTCATTCTCCAGGAGCACCTGGGTGGCTCAGACAGTTAAGCATCCAACTCTTGATTTCAGCTCAGGTCATGATCTCACAGTTCATGGGTTCGAGCCCCGCATCAGGCTCTGTGCTGACAGTGCAGAACCTGCTTGGGATTCTCTCTCCCTCTCTTGTTCCTGCCCCACTTGTGCTCTCTCTCTCTCTCTCTCAAAATAAATTAAAAAAAAATGTTACTGGAAATTCATGCTCCATACCTGATGTTCTGGGAGAGGCAGCTGAAGAGGACTGGCCTTCAAGTCGTTCTGCGTGAATTGTGTTATGTGTTGCTGGATTGGCGGGTTTGGCTGCAGTGGTCACTTCTTGACCCTTTGCTTGTAGGTACACACTGACTCCCCAGATAGCTGTACCAGTCAATGTGGTAGTCACTCACTATGTGTCTTTTATTTTTATTTTTTATTAAAAAAACTTTTTTTAATGTTTATTTTTGAGAGAGAGAGACGGAGACAGAGTGCGAGCAGGCGAGGGGCAGAGAGAGAGAGAGAGAGACAGACAGACAGACAGACAGACACAGAATCTGAAGCAGGCTCCAGGCTCTGAGCTGTCAGCGCAGAGCCCTATGCGGGGCTCGACCCCACAAACCGTGAGATCATGACCTGAGTCAAAGTCGGATGCTCAGACGCTCAACCGACTGAGCCACCCAGGCGCCCCTCTATGTGTCTTTTTATATTAAAATGAATTACAATTAAATAAAATTAAACAGTCTCTCAGTCGCACTAGCTACATTTCAAGTGCTCAGTAGCTACATGTAACGAGTGGCTACCATATGAGGACAGATAGAAAACATTTCCAGAATTGCAGAAAATACTGGATAGTGGTGCTTTAGAGCAGTTCTTCCCAGGCTGGACATGGAGAAAATTTCTGTGGGAATCTTATTGCAATGGAAGTCCTAATGTAGCAGGTCCCAATGGAGCCCAAGAGTCCACATTTCTAACAAGCTCCCAAGGGTGCCAGTGCATTGGATCCCAAACCACACTTGGAGAGGTCAGGCTCTCAAGAGTGGAGATAATAGTGTCCCATTTATTCCTATTTTCATGAATCAGTTTACATAGTAGTTTGTTAATCTGACAAATGAATTTATTTTGGAGCCTAAGTTGTGTTGGTGGGCATAATGGATTTTAAATTAATCACAAGGGTCACATATTAGCATTGTTTTGCCTACTTAATATGGAAAGAACATTCAAAATGAACAGATAAAATTCAGGAAATAGTTGATTTTTTTTTTCTTCTTCTTAATGAAAATCTTGGCTTGGGGCCATAACACCCTGTTGTTTCAGGGTCTGTTTACATTTTCAGCCTAAGGAAATCAGGTTGTGGAAGTTCCAGGGTGGTTTCTGTATTTCCTTTATTGTGTCTATAAAACCACAGCCCAGGGGTGCCTGGGTGACTCAGTTAGTTAAGTGTCCAACTTCGGCTCAGGTCACGATCTCACGGTTTGTGAGTTTGAGCCCTGCATTGGACTCTGTGCTGACAGTTCAGAGCTTGGAGCCTGCTGCAGATTCTGTGTCCCCCTCTCTCCCTCTCTGTCCCTCTCCTGCTCACTCTCTGTCTCTCTCTCAAAAATAAACATTAAAAAAATTAAAAACAAAAAACCACAGCCCAGATTTGTGTTTGTAGAACTTGAGTGTAATAAATAGCAAGTGACTGCTGGGGGATGGGAATAGGTTCTTAGGGCAAAAACCCTTTATATATAGTGAATAAAGATATGATGGAGAATGGTCACTGTTGTATTTGTTTAGAAGCAGGCAATTTGGTATATGGGGTGATGTATTTGAAACTATAAAGATCACATTTAGAAGTTGGCTTTTAGGCAACATAACAGGTACTACTCCAATTAAAGACCTTCATAATTTCTGTTAGGAAAAGATTTCTCTGAATTTTTTCTTTTTTAAAGTTTATTTTGAGACAGAGAGAATGGGTGGGGGAGGGGCGGAGAGAGACGGGGGACAGAGGATCCCTAGCAGACTCTGCTGTCAGCACAGAGCCCAATGTGAGGCTCAAACTCACAAACCATGAGATCAAGACCTGAGCCGAAGTTGGACGCTTAACCAACTGAGCCACCCAGGCACCCCTCTCTGAATTTTTTCTTTTATTTGGTTTTTATGTTTTTAATGTTTATTTATTTTTGAGAAAGAGAGAGAAAGAGACAGAGACAGCGCGCCATCGGAGGAGGGGCAGAGAGAGAGGGAGACACAGAATTTGAAGCAGGCTCTAGGCTCTGATCTATCAGCACAGAACTCCATACGGGGCTCGAACTCACTAACCATGAGATTGTGACCTGAGCTGAAGTCATATGCTTACTGACTGAGCCACCAGGTGCCCCATATATTTTTTTTTTTAATATTTATTTTTTTGAGAGAGAGACAGAGGGCAAGTGGGGGAGGGGCAGAAAGAGAGGGAGACACAGAGACAGACAGAGACAGAGACAGAGGGCGAGTCGGGGAGAGGCAGAAAGAGAGGGAGACACAGAATCTGAAGCAGGCTCCAGGCTCTGAGCGGTCAGCACGAAGCCTGACACAGGGCTCGAACCCACAAACCATGAGATCATGACCTGAACCGAAGTCAGATGCTTAACCAACTAAGCCATCCAGGTGCCCTGAATTTTTTAATTTGACTTTTACATATACGACATGCTAGATATTTTCTGCTAGTTGAAATATGTATGACTTTCTTAATTCCTCCGGTATTTCTGCAGATTGACATTGCCTATAATATGAACTAAATTTTAGTTGTTAAATAAAAAGAGATGATCTATGGGGCGCCTGGGTGGCTCAGTCGGTTAAGCGTCCAACTTCAGCTCAGGTCACGATCTTGCGGTCCGTGGGTTCGAGCCCCGCATCAGGCTCTGGGCTGATGACTCAGAGCCTGGAGCCTGCTTCCGATTCTGTGTCTCCCTCTCTCTCTGCCCCTCCCCCATTCATGCTCTGTCTCTCTCTGTCTCAAAAATAAATAAAAAAACATTAAAAAAAAAAAAAGATGATCTAATTTTGACTATCTTTAGAACTTACACAAGTGGCAAAGCATAAACTGTCAACTGAATGGTGTGCCCCTTTTCTAAAGATCTATGTCCCTGTATTTAGTATTCTAGTTCTGGAATGCATGTCAGTGAGCATTTGGTTTTCAGCATGCCTGTTCAAAGCATGTGGGGAGTCAGAGGAGGAATTTATGGTTTGGAATTTCCCAAAGCTAGATAGTGTTAGCCAGATGGGATCTACTTGTCCAAACCTGGGAAGTAGAATTTCAGAGTTGAAGTTTTTCTTTTCATCAATCTTAAGAAGGTTCATTAGATCCCACCCACTTAGTGACAGCACTCTCTTCTTAGCCTGCTTGTAGGTTTTAGCTTTGCTCTTAGGATTAACATGCTTAGCTTGGCTTGGTCTAGTGCCAAAGGAAAGTCTTGCTGTCTTTGGAGTACTTTCCCTAAGAGTTGAATTTTGTTGGTTTAAAAAAAAATTTTTTTTTAACGTTTTATTTGTTTTTGAGACAGAGAGAGACAGAGCATGAACGGGGGAGGGGCAGAGAGAGAGGGAGACACAGAATCGGAAGCAGGCTCCAGGCTCTGAGCCATCAGCCCAGAGCCCGACGCGGGGCTCGAACTCACGGACCGCGAGATTGTGACCTGAGCCGAAGTCAGACGCCCAACCGACTGAGCCACCCAGGCACCCCGAATTTTGTTGGTTTTAAAACAATTTCCTAAAAGCTATCTAAAATCTAGGGTCACAGCAAAATCCCTTTTGAAGTGGTTTTATTAAGTAAAGCAACATGCAGAATATTTTAGAAAAGTTTCACAGGGGCACCTGGGTGGATCAGTTGGTTAAGCGTCTAATTTTGGCTGGGGTCATGATCTCATGGTTCATGAGTTCAAGCCCTGCGTCAGGCTCTGGGCTGACACCTCAGAGCCTGGAGCCTACTTGAGATTCTGTGTCTCCCTCTCTCTCTGCCTCTCCCCCACTCATGTTTCTCTCTCTCTCTCTCTCTCTCTCTCTCTCTCTCCCCCCCTCAAAAATAAATAAAGGTTAAAATTTTTAAAAAATAAATAAAGGGAATGGAGCAGGGGAGGAGTAAGGAATCCAGGATGGGACAGGCCACCCATCAGAGTCTTGCACGTAAAAGAGGAGTAGGACTTCCCCGAGTACAGAGGAGGGAGAGGGTCAAAGAGAAGCTGGCGAAGAGCCTTGAATGCCTTGCTAAGGGGCTAGAATTTATTAAAGCAGGCAGTGAGAAGTCACACCACCTTTTTCAGCAGGGGAGAGACCAGAATTTGTGGTTTTGAGTAAGAAATTTAGCAGTAGTATTGATTATAACCAGTCCAGGGACAAATTAAGAAATAAGGACATTATAATGAGCTTTTCACAGACTTAAATTTATTCATTTTAAAGGTCATTCCTTTATTCAAGTTCTGCAGATTGTTTTCTTGTGTCATGTGAAAGAATTCCCCCCCCCTTTTTTTAGTGCCCAAACTAGCTCCTGATCCAAGGTTTCATTTTGCTAAATTATTGTAATAATTTCCATGATTGACCTTGGATATCCATATATAATCTCAACCCCGACTCATCTAACCATTTTTGGTTTTTTGCTTTTGTGTTTGCTTTTAGAGTGACCTTTACCAGTGATTGATGGCTTCCGTTAATGGATTGATTTTTCCCAATTTCACTGTTACAGAGAACCTTATTTTGAAATGCTGGCCTCTGAGTCCTGGGCTGCTGTTCCTTCCTGGAACTTGGGACCCTCTGTGAATTTCTAGGCTTTCCATCGAAGTTCTATTAATTCATGTCTTCTAATTTTTAAAAAAAAATTTTAATGTTTATTTTTGAGAGAGAGAGCGTGCGAGCGGGAGAGTGGCAGAGAGAGAGGAAGACACAGAATCTGAAGCGGGCTTCAGGCTCTGAGCTGTCAGCACAGAGCCCTACGTGGGGCTCAAACTCACGAACTATGAGATCATGACTTGAGCCGAAGTTGAATGCTGAACCAACTGAGCCACCCATGTACCCCATCATGTCTTCTAATTTTTGTTCTGTACCTAGGTCTGTGTCTGGGAGGTACATAATATTGTTGACTGTTTTTGTCAGCTGAACAAATCTTTCTAGAAATGAGAATAATTAAGGAGATCTGATTCCATCTTTGGTTAAAGCATTAGAATCATTATTGCTCTCAGGGAAGATTTTTCAAGAAGTATCCTGTTCTATGAAGAAGAATATATCTCAGTATATCTTTAAATCTCAATAAATCTTTAAATTCCCTGGTAATTTAAAATGATACCTTGTTAAGGAAAGTAGATTGTTCCATAATTTGGAAAAGTAAAAGTAAGTTCCAGCTAAAATTAGGAGCTATAATATACTGGTAGTAGAAGCCAGAATGTGGCTTATGTTCTTTTCATTTCCATGTTCCTTTCTCCTGATATAGTGACCAGCATATAGTTGTTCCAAAGTCCTATAAATATTGAATAAATGAGGTTAGAGAGGATAAACCTCTGTGCTTTCATTTTCTGGAGTGATTATTATATGACTCAGTTTTGCTATAGATTTCTTAGCATTGGTTTTAAAAGGATATTCACAGTGTTGCTTTGTTTTAATTTAGTTTAGAAAGAGCCTCAAAAGTATCTTTACTTATTTTTTTTAACATTTATTCATTTTTTTTTTTTTTGAGAGAGAGAGAGAGACAGGGTGGGGGAGGGGCAGAGAGAGAGGGAGGCACAGAATCTGAAGCAGGGTCCAGGCTGTCAGCACAGAGCCTGATGCAGGGCTTGATCCCACAAACCATGAGATCATGACCTGAGTCGAAGTCAGATGCTTAACTGACTGAGCCACCCAGGCGCCCCCCTAGTGGTAATTTTTAAAGGATTTTTGAAGTTTATTTATTTATTTTGAGAGAGAGAAGGCAAGTGAGTCAGGGAGGAGCAGAGAGAGAGAGACGGAGATAGAGAGTCTCAAGCAGGCTCTGTGCTGTCAGCACAGACCCCAGTGCGAGGCTTGAACTCACGAACCGTGAGATCATGACCTGAGCTGAAGTCAGATGCTTAACCAACTGAGCCACCCAGGTGCCTCCCCTCTTTTTTTTAAAATAATTTTTTAAAAGTAAGCCTAGCGGTTTGAAACAACATAACATTTGCGATCTCAGTTTCCGTGGGTCAGGAATCTGGGCACAGCTGAGCTGGGACCTCTGCTCAGGGTCTCCCAAGGCTATAGTCAAGATGCTGGCTGGGCTGTGGTCCTATCTGGAGCTTAGGGTTCTCTTCCATCTTGTGGGATTGTTGGCAGAGTTCAGTTCCTTGCAGTTATGGGACTGAGGTTCCTGTTCTCTTGCTAGCTGACAGCCGGGGCTACCTGTAGTTCTGCCACCAGCTCTCACCACATGGCAGCTGGCTTCAGGGCCCACAGGTGATGCTGTCTAGTCCGCTTAGATGGAGCTGTAGATAATGTAACATAAGCATGGGAAAGACTGTCTCATCATCTTTGCCACTTTGCAAGTCACAGGTTCTGCCCGAACAAGGAAAGAGGATTATACTCATTGGGAGTCACCTTCAGAATGTCCATCACATAAGTTCATCCCCTTTGGTAATGCTGTGAATGTGCTGGACTGTCCCCACTTTATTTACATCGTCATTGATGGTTTGCTGTCAGCTGCTTGATCACCTCTAGGCCAAGATCATGCCCAAAGCTTAGACATTTGTTTACTTTTCATAATAAACCACAAAAACTCCTGTGAAATACTTTGAGTGCATTATAGGTACTTTAGGGGTGCCTGCCTGGGTGGCTCAGTCAGTTGAGCCGTCTGACTTTGGCTCAGGTCATGATCTTGTGGTTCATGAGTTCAAGCCCCACGTTGGGGGTACACCTCAGAGCCTGGAGCCTGCTTCAGATTCTGTGTGTCTCTTTCTCTGCCCCTGCCCCGCCCCCTCAAAAATAAACATTAAAAAAAATTTTTTTTAAGTTACTTTATACCTGTATCTGCAATACGATGTTTTATTAAGCAGAAAACTGAGCTGGGGATAAACATTCCTGAAGTTCCCTTTAGGAAGCAGAACGGCTGACTTCATTTTCTTTCCTCGCATTTTTAGAATTACATTTACAGAAGATAACAAGCTGTAGCTGGAATCCATTTCATTAATGGTACTACTGCCTCTATAGAAGGAAAACATTCCAGGCTGAATATCCTGTGTGATCAGTTACTGTGCACTGCATAAGAAAGATTAATATTTGGGTTTAGATTTGCAGAAGATCAAATCTCAACCCCCACAAACATTTTCATATTTGAGGTTCAGAGACGGGGACCTGATTCCTGCACCCCAACTCTAGCCTTTTGAAAGGCATCCCACGGGGAGGGGGGGGTGCGTGATGAATTTGGAAGGCACCTAGAAACAAGGAGGCTCCTGTAGACTGACGATGTAGGGAGCTGTGGCAGATGTCTGGCCTTCCTCGTAGCGTTCATCATATTTGACTTCAGTCATGAAGTTACCAATTTTCAGGTACACTATCCAGCCTTGGCAGTGTCTTTTAATAATGGGTACTTAGATGATAGCATTACGAGATTTAAAGTCACAATAACAGCAAATGTTAAAATAGATGGCATGGTACTTCCTCAGAGTTCGCAGAAGTTTTGACACATGGACACACCATTACAATTACAGCTATGCTCACTCTCTTGTGTTATCACGTTCTCCCTCTAGACTGGTTGTTTGGTGTCTAAACGTGCAAGTGTCTCCTGTCTTTAACAACAAAGAACAACAACCAAAAACGTCCCTTGACTGTCCCCTGCATCTTGATTTGTAGCTGGGAATTTGTTTTATTTTTTTATTATTGTTTTTAATGTTTTATCCATTTATGAGACAGAGAGAGACGGAGCATGAGCAGGGGAGGGGCAGAGAGAGAGAGGGAGACACAGAAGCCGAAGCAGGCTCCGGGCTCCGAGCTGTCAGCACAGAGCCTGACGCGGGCTCGAACTCACAGACCGTGAGATCATGACCTGAGCCGAAGTCGGACGCTCAACCGACTGAGCCACCCAGGCGCCCCAGGGATTTGTTTTAATTAGTCAAGGTAAGATGACAGACATAGAGACAACTTTGAAAGAAGTTTATTACTTACAGTTCCCCAGGGGAGGAGGCAGGGCCATACTGGGAAGCACCCAAGTCCGTCAGGAGAAAGAAGGAGTGCAGGGAAAGCATGGCTCAGAATCTTTAGTGTGATTTCCAAGGGAAGGAATGGGCAAACCAGGGCAGGTGAGTTTGAGCAAGTTTAAGATTGGGCAGTGTAAATACTTCTGGCAGGCTCTGGGCGATAGCGGTCGCTAATTGTTAGCTGGCCATCTGGAAATTTAGGGCAGGAGAAGTATTGGCCGGTGCTGAGAGGTAGATAAAGAAGGTGGTTACGCATATGGGCTTAGGATTTGGATTTGTAGGAAAGGCATGCTCTCAGGCAAGCTGTTTGGTATATCTGGAATTAGCTAGTGCTGGGAGGGACAGTTTCTCCCGGCCCCAGGATGTCAAAGCATCATAAAATACAGAGGAAAAACAAAACATACTACACACCTTTTCTTTAAACACCTCCTGCATTTCTTGACTCTCTTTTATTTGAGGTTGCTGCTTCTACTTCCTCTTCTCCACCCATTCTCTCCCAACCTTCTCCCTCTGCTGAGTCATCGATGACCTCCTTGTGGCTAAATCCAAGGTCTCTTCTGGATTCTTCTGTTGCTTTGCCTCTTAGAAGTATTTCTCACAGATTGCTCTTTTCTCCTGGAAACTGTTTTTCTTGGTTCCTCCTCACTGGCAATTCGGTCCCTGTCTTTTCTGCAGGCTTTTCTCTGCTTGACTTATAGAAGTCCACGGGCCTGGGTCTGGGGCATGGACTCCTTTCTATCTACCCCTTATGATGCTTTCCTCAAATCTTGTGGCTTAAAGTGCCACCTCTATGCCCAGGACTCCCCATCTTTATATTGCTTATCTCCAACCTTGAGGCCATGTCCATGTGCCTGGCTACCTATCTGATACCTCCTCTTGGGTAGCTCCTAGCAATCTCAAGTGTAACCCGATCAAAGCACAGCTCTGCTTTCCAGACCCTTCTTCCCTAAACCTGCTGCCTTCCAGTCTCCCCTGTGGCAGTTAATGGTGTCTCCTTTCATGCAAAAGCTAGTAGTAGTTATCCTTGAATCTCCTCTTTCCCCCAATCCCACCCCAGGAGGGATTTATCAGGAGGTCCTGTTGATTTCATTGCTGTAGTCAGAGACCTACCTATTTTTTTTAAAGTAGTCTCCATGCCCAACATGGGGCTCAAACTCAGGACGCCCAGATCGAGTTGCATGCTTCACTGACTGAGCCAGCCAGGCAGCCCAAGATCTATCTGCTTTTTATGTCTAGTACCATAATTAAACTAAGCCAGCAGTATTTCTGGACTATTCCAGCTGTAGTAGCCTTCAGACTAGCATTCCACCCCTTGCCTTCCATTCTGGTCTCAGAGCAGCCACGGTGATCTTTTAAAAATGCAGTTCACTTGAAGATAGGCAATAGATCGATGGAATAGAGTTGAAAATGCAGGAATAAACCTATATATATATATATATATATATATATATGTATATATATATATATATATATATATATATATATATATATATATCCAATTGATTTTCTACAAGGGTGCTAAGACCATTGAGTGGGGAAGGAATGGTGTCTTCAACAAATGGTCTGGAAAAGTGGATCTGCACATGGAAAATAATTAATTTGATTAATTAATAATAAGTACCTGACTTCGGATCGGGCCATGATTTCATGGTTTGTGGGTTTGAGCCCCCTACTGGGGTCTGCTCTGACAGCTCCAAGTCTGCTTCAGATTCTCTATCTCCCTCTCTCTCAGTTCCTCTCTCTCTCCCAAAAGTAAATAAAAAAAAAAAAAAATAGGAATGCATTTGAATCCTTACCTAACACCGTATACAAAAATGAAATGGATCAAATACCTAAGTAAGAGCTAACCCTGTAAAACTCTTAGAAGAAAACATAGGCATAAATCTTCATAACCTTGAATTAAGTAACATTTTTTTAGACATGCCTAAAGCACAAGCAACAAAGTAATAGATAAGTTGGATTTCACTAAATGAAAAACTTTTGTGCTTCAAATGACACTATCAAGAAAGTAAAAAGACAACTCACAGAATGGGAGAAAAAACTTGCAAATCATATATTAAGAGTCTAGTATCCAGAAAATATAAAGAACTCATACAACTCAACAATAAAAAAGACATCACCCAATTAAAGAATGAGCAAAGAATTTGAATAGGTATTTCCCCAAAAAAGAATGGCCGATGAACACCTGAAAAGATGCTCGATGTCAATAGTCTTTAGAGAAATATAAATCAAAACCGTAATGAGATACTGCCTCACACCCACTGGTGTGGCTATAGTAAAAAAGACAATAATGAGTTTGGGTGAGGTTGCAGAGAAATTAGAATCTTAATTAGTTGCTGATGAGAATGGAAAATGGTGCAGCCACTTTATAAAATTTTGTCATTTCCTCGCGGCACCTGAGTAGATCTGTCGGTTAAGTGTCCAGCTCTTTTTTTTTTTTTTAACGTTTGTTTATTTTTGAGAGAGAACACGCGAGAGTGGGGGGAGCAGAGAGAAAGGGGGACAGAGGATCCAAAGTGGGCTCTGTGCTGACAGCAGGAGCCTGACATGGGCCTTGAACTGTGAGATCGTGACCCGAGCTGAAGTCAGACGCTTAACCGCCTGAGCCACCCAGGCACCCCTAAGTGTCCAACTCTTGATTTTGGCTCATGGTTCGTGATCGAGCCCTGCATCAGGCCCTGCACTTGACAGCATAGAGTCTGCTTGAGATTCTCTTTCTCCCCTTCTCTCTGCCCCTCCCCTGCTCTCTCTCTCAAAAATAAAAAAATAAACATTAAAAAAAAAAAGTTTGGCATTTCTTCAAGAGGTTAAACAGAGTTACCATATGACTCAGCGATTCTCCCTAGACACACGGTCACATAAAAACTTACGCGTGAATGTTCATAGCAGAATTATTCATAACAGCCAAAAGTGGAAACAACCCAAGAGTGCATCAATTGATAAATGGACAAACGAAAGTTATTCATACAATGGAATATTATTTGGCCTTAAAAAGGGATGAAGCAGTGATACACAAAAACTTGGAAGAACCATGAAAACATGCTATGGGAAAGGCAGATAAGGTCCCATACTCTGTGATTCCATTTATATGAAATGTCCAGGAGACATTTGTCCAGAGACAAACCTATAGAGACCAAAAGATTGGTGGTTGCTGGGTGGGAGGAGAGGAGAATGGGGAATGACTGCTAATGGGAACAGGATTTCTTCAGGGGGGTGGTGACAGTGTTGTGGAAATAGACAGTGGTGATGATTAAACATTGTGAATTTCCGAAAAGCCACTGAATTGTATTTATTTTTTTTAATGTTTGTTTGTTTTTGAGAGAGACGGAGACTGAGTGTGAGCCGGGGAGGGGCAGAGAGAGAGGGGGAGACACAGAATCCGAAGCAGGCTCCAGGCTCCGAGCTGTCAGCACAGAGCCTGACACGGGGCTCGAACTCACGAACAGTGAGATCATGACCTGAGCTGAAGTCGGACGCCTAACTGACTGAGCCACTCAGGCACCCCAAAACTTTTTTTTTAATGTTTATTTTTGAAAGGGGAGAGAGAGAGAGAGAGAGAGAGAGGGAGACAAAGAATCCAAAGCAAGCTCCAGGCTCTGAGCTGTCAGCACAGAGCCCGATGCGGGGCTTCAACTCACAAGCTGTGAGATCATGACCTGAGCTGAAGTCGGGCCGCCTTCCTTCTGGAGGCCACAGGGGAAGAGTCCATTTCCTTGCCTTTTCCAGCTTGTTGAAGCCACCTGCATTTCTTGGCTTGCAGTTTTCTTCCTCTGTCTTCGGAGCCAACAGCATAGTGTCTCTGAGTCCGTGTCCCTGTATCTCTCTCTGAACACAGCTAGAAGAGGTTGTCCACTTTTAAGGACTTGTGTGATTAGATCGGGCCCATCTGGGTAATCCAGGCTAATCTCCCCATCTCAAGGTCCTTAACCTTAATCACAGCCACAGAGTTCTTTTTCCAGTGTAACATATTCTGAGGATTAGCACACGGACATCTTTGGGAGCCATTCTTCTGCCAAACCACCATTCCCATCACCAGGAACAAAAGCCAGAGTTGTTCCCCTGACTGGCAAGGCTCTTCTAGGTGACTCCCCCTTGCCTAACTTCACCTCCTGGCTCTCTCCCTCACCCCTTACTCTACAGCATCCTGGTCTCTTAAAAAGCCAAGCGGGTTCTCACTCAGCCTTTGCACTGGCTGGTTCCTCAATCTAAATTATTACTCTCTTCAGCCTCTCGTTTCCTGCCTGACTTCTTGTCATTCTGATCTCAGCATTGAGGTCACATCAGAGACATTCAAACTCCAGTAAGCCTTCTACCCATCACTCTAGTTTGTTGCCACAATGCACCCGCCGTGGCTCGTGGTTATCTCGTTTGTGTGTGCGTTTGGTGTCTCTCCCTCCCTCCCTCTTAACTGCCACGTGGGTAGGAACCTCATCTGTCTGTGTCTGTGACACTGGAATGGTGTATGGCACATAGAGGCTGCTCAGTAAACACCTACTAAGTTAACATCTCAGGACACTGGGGTAGGATGGCTGGCATTTCTGCTTATGCATCAAAGTGCCATGACAGGGCAATAGTGTGAACACAGCTTTGAAATCACTGGATTTTGAAAGTTCATAGGGTTGTTTTTTTTTGTTTTTGTTTTTTTTTTTTATGTTTATTTTGAGAGAGAGCACAGCAGGGGAGAGGGGCAGAGAGATAGGGAGAGACAGAGAATCCCAAGCAGGCTCTGTGCACCACACTGAGCCTGACATGGGGCCCGATCCCATAACAGTGAGATCATGACCTGAGCCGAAATCAAGAGTCGGATGCTTAACCTACCGAGCCACCCACGTGCCCCAAAAGTTCGTAGTCCTTGACAAGTTATTTGCATTATTTAAATTTGCATTGTTTAAAATTTTTCACGGAGGGGCACCTGAGTGGCTCAGGCGGTTGAGTGTCCGACTTCGGCTCAGGTCACAATCTTGAGTTTGAGTTCAAGCCCCACGTCAGGCTCACTGCTGCCAGCACAGAGCCTGCTTCGGGTCCTCTGTCCCCTCTGTCTCTGTCCCTTCCTCACTTGTGCTCTCTCTCTCAAAAATAAGGAAATGTTTTGAATATTTGTGTATTGCTCCATTGGAATTTTACAAAATGGAAGTCATAGGAAATGCTTTTGTACTGTCACTTCGTAAGAGCAATTTTCAACAGAACCGGTAGGGTCAATATGAAAGATCTTTACTTTCCTGAACAGGATGACTCTTCTGTCTCTCACACTCTCTTCTGTTGTTTCTCTTTCAGAAAGCATGCTCTGAATTGCCATCGGATGAAGCCTGCTCTCTTCAGTGTGCTCTGTGAGATCAAGGAAAAGACAGGTAGGCCATTGAGAGGACTTTTTTTTTTTTTTTTTTTTTTTGTGGATACGGGACCATGACAATCATTCACCCTCTGATCTGGTCCTGACGCGGCCTGATGCATGTCGTGGGCCGTCTTGCCTGTCACGTCTTTCTCTGGCAGTAGACGGTCCAGATGCGTCCTTTCTGTCTCATCAGTGCCCTGCTTTCTGATGTATCCGTGTATCGCATGGATTAATTTTGCAGTTTGTAACTGGAGAAATACTGTTGCCAATGAGTAACGAGCAGCTGCATTGTTCTTAAGGAAGACCTAAGAGGCACTGTGGCATTCCATTGTTTTGGAAAAGGAAAAGGTGAGGGGCACCTGGGTGGCTCAGTCTGTTAAACACCCAACTCTTGATCTCAGCTCAGGCCACGATCTCACGGTTTGTGGGTTTGAGCCCTTGGTCGGGCTCTGTGCTGACAGTGCAGAGCCTGCTTGGGATCCTCCGTCTCCCGTTGTATCTGCCCTTCCCCTACTCACGCTCTCAAAATAAAAAAAAAGTTTTTTAAAGAAAAGATGATAGATTTAGAAAAGTAGAATACTAATGAGATTATTTGTTTTTGTTTTTTAATGTTTATTATTTTTTGAGAGAGAGACAGAGACAGAGAGCAAGCAGGGGAGGGACAGAGAGAGAGGGAGACACAGAGTTGGAGCAGGCTCCAGGCTCTGAGCTGTCAGCACAGAGCCCGACGTGGGGCTCGAACTCACAGACTGTGAGATCGTGACCTGAGCTGAAGCCAGCTGCCCAACTGCCTGAGCCAGCCAGGCGCCCCTGATTTTAGTTGTTTTAAGTATTCAAAGTAATCCCCACGGAAGTCTTCTGCCACTGCCAATCCTTTTGTTAAAAAAAAAAGAAACATTTTATTTTGAATTAATTTTAGATTTGCGGAAAAGTTGAAAAATGGCAAGAGAGTTCTCCTATACCCTTCTCCCAGCCTCCTCTAACGTCAACACCCTGAGGACCGTAGCACAGTGATCAAAACCAGGACATTAACCTTGGTACAGTGTTCTTGCACTGACCAACAGACTGTATTCGGATTTCCCCAGCCTTTGCCCTGATGCCTTTTCTCTGGTCCACCCTCCCACGTTGCATTTAGTCATCCTGTCTCCTTAGTCTCCTTTGATCTGTGATGGGTCCTCAGTCTTCATCATCTACAACCTTCACACTCTGGTTGAGAACTGCTCAGTCATTTGGTGGGACTGACATTGGTGGGGAACCCTATTAGTTCAAAGAAATACTTCATGGGGCACCTGGGTGGTTCAATTGGTTAGGCATCCGACTTCAGCTCGGGTCATGATCTCACGGTTCATGAGTTCAAGCCCTGCGTCAGGCTCTGTGCTGACAGCTCAGAGCCTGGAACCTGCCTCGGATTCTGTGTCTCCCTCTCTCTCTGCCCCTCCCCTGCTCACGCTCTGTCTCTGTCTCTCTCTCTCTCTCTAATATAATTAAACATTAAAAAAAATTAGGGGCACCTGGGTAGCTTAGTTGGTTAAGCGTCCAACTTCAGCTCAGGTCATGATCTCGCGGTTCGTGAGTTCGAGCCTCGCAACAGGCTTTGTGCTGACAGCTCAGAGCCTGGACCTTGCTTCAGATTCTGTGTGTCCCTCTCTCTCTGACCCACCCTACTGTGCTCTATCTCTCTGTCTCTCAAAAATGAATAAACGTTAAAAAAAAAAAATTTGAATAGGGATGCCTGGGTGGCTCAGTCGGTTAAGCGTCTGACTTCCTTCATGATCTCACAGTTCGTGGGTTTGAGCCCTGCGTCAGGCTCTGTGCTGACAGCTCGGAGCCTGGAGCCTGCTTCGGGTTCTGTGTTTCCCTCTCTCTCTGCCCCTTACGGGCCCATACTCTGTCTGTCTCTCCTTCAAAAATAAATGGACATTACAATTTTTTTAATTAAACAAAACAAAACAAAGAAATATTTCATGCTGGATCTTCATGGTATTGCTACCAACCCAGGTAATAGTCAACGGTTTCTCTGTTATCTTTACCACCACTTTCCTTTTTCATAAAAGCCAGCCTGTGCTATGTTTCATCCCTGATTCCTTTACCTTTGAGTGCACTTTGTAACCCAGAAGCTATTATTCTGCTTGGCTTACAAGGCCCTTGTACTTTGAGTGGCCTCCATTTGTTCTCATAGGTTGCTTGTGTGTGTTTAACCTTTTATTTTGAAATAATCACAGATTTACAGAAATGTTCCCAGAACAGTGCAAATGTATTTTCTTCCTGCACTGTTGCGGAATAAGTGGCTGCCATGATGCCCTGTGACCCCTGCACACTTACCTGAGTGTGTTTCCAATGAATAAGACATCCTCCTGTTTCCCCCCAGGACATCCCTTAGAGTCAGGGAATGACATTGATAACGCCACTAGCATAGAATCCTCAGACCTTATTTAAGCTTTTCAGTTGTCCCAATAGTGTCCTTTATAGAAAAGGATGCAGGCCAGGATCTCATGTTACATATCATGTCACTTTGGTCTTTTTCCATTTGGAACAAGCCTGTTTTTCCTTGGCTTTCATGACCTTGACCATCTGGAAGATCACAGGCAGACCCCTCCATTTGGGTTGATCTGATGTTTCCTCACAATTAGATTTCTGCTCCCGGTATCCTCAGTACTTTTACTTATTGTTTTTTAGGTTTTATTTTTGAGACAGCACAAGTGGGGGAGGGGGAGAGAGGGGGGGACAGAGGATCCCAAGCAGGCTCTGCGCTGACAGCAGCAAGCCCAGTGTGGGGCTTAAAGTCATGAACTGTGAGACCATGACCTGAGCCGAAGTCGGAGACTTAACCGACCGAGCCACCCAGGCGCCCCAGTACTTTTGCATATTCAATCAGTTGTTCCTTGCCCCCCATGTATACCCAGTCCTCCTCCCAAACATGGACCCCTTTACACCCCTCAGTCCCCACCATAAAAACAATTTTTAAAAGTAACTCCATCAACCATGATGTCAGCAAGCTTTAGTTCTTGATGATGTTTATTCTCTCTGTGGGGTGCTGGAACTGAACAGGAAACCAGTTCTTGGGAGGTGTGCAGTCTGGGCACATCTTTTTTGCTCCGTCTGATTCTGTATGTGTGGACATGAGGGCAGCTGTCCGTCACCTTCCAACTCTGCAGTTCCAGGAGAAAAAGACAGGACTGATACCTACTGCCACCAGGACAAGCTGAGGTGTCCGTTTTAAACCATGCTATCACCTGTCCCATCCTTCCAGTCTGCAGAGGTCATGCTTGGGGCTTTCGACTTTACCCTAGGCTGAGTCCCAAGGAGGCCATGGGGCTCAGAGCGTAAGCCACACACATCAGATCTGGGCATTCTTCAGAAAACCAGGCTTCCTTTCCACCAACTGGCTCAAACATTGGGGTGCGTCATGCATTTTGGGACATGGTTGCACGTGAATGGGGCAGCCCTGCTCAACCTGGGAAAGTGCAAGCTATCTGCAGTTGCCACGAGCCGGGCTCCACATGGTCTGGCTGAATTGTCAAGTTCAGTGTGGCCAAATCTCTCTTCTCATGATTAGGAAGTGCAGCCATGGGATCACTGTGCGTCCAACATGTGAGTGGCAGGAAAGTAAACAAGATCTCAGTTCTGCTTCAGCTTCTCCCAACCTTGTGACAGGAACGACCCAGTATTAGCCCAAAGAAAACTGTTCAGTGTCCTGATGCCGCACACTGGCACCAGTGGGTCACCACGTTATTGGTGATCCTGAGAGCCAGGCCTTCTGGGACTCCTCCTGCAGGGACAGAGCATGACTGTTTCTTGGCTTAACCCACATTCCTCACATTCCCCTCTGGCTGAAGTCTGCAAGAGGCCTTTAGGGTAAAGACAAAAACTGTGCAGAGCATTTGTTTATTTACTTATTTTTTATTAATATATTTTTAATGTTTATTTATTCTTGAGAGAGAGGGAGAAAGAGCATGAGCAGGAGAGGGTCAGAGAGAGAGGGAGACACAGAATCTGAAGCAGGCTCCAGGCCCTGAGCTGCCAGCACAGAGCCTGACGCGGGGCTCGAACTCACGACCTGTGAGATCATGACCTGAGCGGAACTCAGACGCTTGACTGACTGAGCCACCCAGGCGCCACTTGTGCAGAGCGTTTAAAGCCCAGTAGGCATCGATGGAATATGGGTTGCAGTCAGTCAGCTCTGAGCTTCCTGGCATTATCTCCTGAACCTTCTAGCAGCTCAGGGCAGACGCTGACTCTCCTCTTGTTTTATGGATGATCAGAGTGAACCTCTGGAGAGAACAGGTCGCACCCCAGTAACCCACAGCCGGGCTGTGTGCCACCCTTCCACACCCTGTCCTGGCTCAGAAAGGGAACCCGTCCTGTGCCTCACAGCCTGCACCCACCAGTTCTAAGTGCCGTCTGTGCATCGCTGCTCTCACTGCGTCCATGATGGCTCTGGGGCTTTGCCATCTGTCTCCTCCAGTGAGCGCAGGGCCTAGGATGTGCTGCGTTCTAGGACTGTCCTTAGGTTTTTGTTGAATGGAGAACTGTTCCTGGTGACTGATACCTATGAATTGAAATCCTTTTCATCCTGTTCATTTTATGAGGTTCGGGAAGATTGAGTGCCTGGGGCCTGACTTCGTATCATCCTGAAGAGAAAGCCATCCTCTGTGTAAACCCTGTGTTGGCAGACATTCCTGGAAGCACTGCCTCACTTCCTCACTGCCTCCCACTGTCTCCTCTGGCCTGTGGGAGGGACGCTGGCACATCTTCCAGGTCAGGGGTGTCTGGGTGTCCCTCCCTGCAGAGGCCTCTGAACACCAGCAGCACCCTAGGAGTGTGCCCTCCTTCCCGAATCCTTCCCTTGAGACAGCCGTTGTTCTTGGTGTCGAGAGGAGCTGTCCTAATAAACTGTATTTAGAGAATTTTGAATTTAGCCAAGAGGACCAAATACTAGCCCAGTCCCTTTCCTGAAACCCTTGGGGCTAGATGCTTTACAGAATTCAGAGTTGTTTGGATTTTAGGCACCGTTGTGTTGATGACTTCTGGGGCAGAGCCTGCATTCCAAAGGTGACATTTAGCACCAGACAAGAACATTCTTACACCCTGGTTGGGTCAGGCTTTGCCTCCAAGTGAACTCGAGTGCCAACTTCTATAAAAGCATTTGGATCTTGGATGGCGGAGGAGCGGGCAACTTAGACCCCGTGTGCACAGGAAGTGCCCTGAAAAGCCACCTGGAATGCTGGGTGGTTCACTCAGAGGGGCCTGTTTTATCTTCTCAGTGCTGTCACTGTCCCCCGTGCTGGTCTCAAGCGCACGTCTATACCTTGGTCAGTTCTTACTGTCTGCTGAGGAATGAGAAGTCCCAGAGACCCGGCTCGGCCAGACTTGCTTTGGGCCAAGGAACCCTCTCTGTGTTGCAAGAGCACACACAGCTGCCTTTCAGAGCAGTAAATGGAAATAACACATAACATAAGGGAACTCGCTGTTATTTCCTGACCACTGTTCATTGGCCTGGCTAGGAGCTGTCAGGCTCAAGTAACCCGCAGGTTTTATTTTGTTTATTGTTTTGTTTTTTTTAATGTTTATTTATTTTTGAGAGAGAGCAAGCGGGGCAGGGGCAGAGAGATGGGGACAGAGGATCCAAAGCAGGCTCTGCGTTAACGGCAGCAAGCCCAATGCAGGGCTCGAACTCACAAATGAACTCGCAAACCGTGAGATCATGACCTGAGCCGAAGTTGGATACTCAACCGACTGAGCCGCCCAGGCGCCCCCAACCCAGGAGGTTTTTTTTACCTTTGTTCCCCTTCCTCATCACCTAGTCAGGTCTGTTGCAATTGTGCAAATTCATGATCTATAGGTCCAGCCTTATGGTTGGGTTTATCCCAACAATAATTATTCTTTAGGCCATTATCCATTACGCTCTAGTGTGACTTCATCTGGAACTCCAATCCCTTTTCTGATTGGCTGTACCCGAGGCTGAGTCTCATGTACGTTTCCTTACAGCTGTGCTAAGAGTGGATCTCCTAGAGCTGGGGAGTTACTTGGAGTGTCCTTTTCTGGTCCCCCAGTTTCAGGGTGACTTGTGAATCAAGCCTCTGATTTCTTTTTTGAATTTTTAAAGCTTATTTATTTATTTTGAGAGACAGAGATAGCGCAAGCAGGGGAAGGGCAGAGGGAGAGGGAGAGAGAGAATCCCAAGCAGGCTCTGCACGGTCAGCACAGAGCTGGATGTGGGGCTCGAACTCATGAACCGTGAGATCAAGACCTGAGCCGAAACCAAGAGTCAGATGCTTAACCCACTGAGCCACCCAGGCGCCCCACCTCTGATATTTTTTTTAAAGTAAGCTCTATGCCCAACATGGGGCTTAAACTCACAACTGCATGTTCTACCAACTGAGCCAGCCAGGCGCCCCTGGCCTCTGATTCTAATCAGCCTGTCTCTCGGGTGCTGCTATATAGACCGGAGCTGTGGTCCTTCCCATGCACCAGCCTCTTACAGCAGGGAGCTATATACGTTTGAATTAATTCAAATTAAATATAATTAAAGAAGGCATTCCTCAGCCATACTGGCCACATTTCAAGTGCTCAGTAGCCACATGTGGCTGGTGGCTCTCATTAGACAGCATAAGTCTAAAATAGTGGAAAGTTCTATTGGACAGATAGGTGACTAGTATATACAAATATATAAATATACACATCAAGGGTTATGAAAAAAAAAAAAAAAAAACAGTGTCCATGATGACAATGTGGACGAGCCTTGGAAACTTTACGCTCAGTGAGAGAAGCCAGACACAAAGACCATATATTGTATGATTCCATTTATATGAAATATCCAGAATAGGCAGGAAGAGATTAGCAGCTGCCAGGAGCTCAGGGGCAGGGGAGCAGGGAATGACTGCTAATGAGGGCAGAGTTTCTTTTTGAAGTGATGAAGATGTTAGGTAGTGGTGATGGCTACACAACCTTATGAATGTACTGAAGAGCACTAAATTATTCACTTATTTTATTTTTTTAAGTAGGCTTTATGCCCAGTGGAGAATCCAATGCGGGGCTTGAACTCACAACTCTGAGATCAAGACCTGAACTGAGATCAAGAGTCAGATGCTTAACTGACGGAGCCGCCCGGGCGTCCCAGACTTGTTCACTTTATTTATTTATTTTTGTTAAAGTTTATTTATTTATTTTGAGAGACAGAGACAGAGAGAGAGAGAGCGATCAGGGGAGGGGCTGAGAGAAAGGAGATAAAGAATCCCAAGCAGGATCTGCACTGTCAACGCAAATGCGGGGCTCGAACTCACGAACCGTGAGATCGTGACCTGAGCTGAAACCAAGAGTCAGATGCTTAACCGACTGAGCCACCCAGGCGCCCCAAATTGCTCACTTTAATTGGGTGGGTGCAGTTGGTTAAGCATCCGACTTCGGCTCAGGTCATGATCTCACAGGTCCCGCACTGGGCTCTGTGCTGACAGTGTAGCGCCTGGAGCCTGCTTAGGATTCTGTGTCTCCCTCCCCTCTCTGCCCCTCCCTTGCTCATGCGCTCTCTCTCTCTCTCTCTCTCAAAATAAATAAATACTAAAAAAAAAATTTTTTTTATGGGTGGATCGTATGTCACATGAATTCCATCTCTGTAAAGCTGTTATAAAAACAGCTTGGGGCACCTGTTTGGCTCAGTCAATGGAATATGTAACTCTTGATCTCGGGGTTGTAGGTTTGAGCCCCACAGTGGGTGTGGAAATTATTTAAAAATAATAAAAATCTTAAAAAACAAACAACCGGCTCAGGAACTAAAGCGTTTTGATTGCTGGTGCACCTACAATAAAGAATGAGCCAGGAGCTTTAAAACCTTATGTAAAGACACAGATTCTTGTGAAACAGCACTTACCTACAGAATCTTTTACCCTGTTCAGGTGTTTTCTTAGGGAGTGGCCATTGACTAAAATGATCTTGTGGTTTTGTTTCTGGTTTGTTTCCTGTTCCCGACTTGGAACGCCAGCCCCTAAAAGCACAGGCGTGCCCACAGTGCAGCCCAGTCCTGTCAGGGTCTTGGCTCAGAGTAGCTATCAGTAAACATGGTGATGGCATGAGAATGACCAATCTTTTTTGACAGAAAATACTCCTTTATAAATACTTAGAACTTGCTTAACATCAGTTCCTGGGATAATTCCCTTTAGGGTAATTAGGGCATTGGCTGGTCTGAAAACCTGATTCCAGTCTGGAAAATTGGATAGGACTTGGTTGATGTGTGGGCTGGTCACCTCCCTATACAGGACACGGCAAAATAAAGGTCACAGCTTGGGTGACGGTAGCCCAGCTTTGGAATTTTCTAGGCCTTTCCCAATGGCTCACATTGTTCAGTTAGGGTTGGAGCATTTCTTTGGATGGGAAATGAGATCACTGGGGTGCCTTGGTAGCTCAGTCGGTTGAGCATCCGACTCTTGATTTTGGCTCAGATCATGATCCCAGGGTTGTGGGATCAGGCCCCATGTCAGGCTCTGTGCTGAGCGTGGACCCTGCCTAAGATTCTCATTCTCTCTCTCTCCCTCTACCCCTCCCCCCCCCCCACTCGCACGCTCTCTCTCCTTAGAATAAAATAATAGGGGCACCTGGGTGGCTCAGTCCATTAAGTGTCCGACTCTTGATTTTGGCTCAGGTCATGATCTCATAGTTTGTGACATCGAGCCTCGCATAGGGTTCTGTGCTCACAGTACTGAGATGGCTTGGGATTCTTTTTCTCCCTCTCTCTCTGCCCCTCCCCCTCTCATGTTCCTTCTCTCTTTCTCGCTCTTTCTCAAAACTTAAAAAAATAATAAAATGATAAAAAGATGAAATTGTTTAATATAGACAGAAATCATCAGTAAGTGTTTTTTTAGCTGTTGGCTGTTAAATGTTCTCAAAGCCTTGTCATTATAGGAGAGCATGGACCAATTTTCTACACCTTTTACCTGGCCGCGTTGTATATTACAGCATTTTGCTGTCTTTTCCTTTTGCCTGTTGCCACATGCAACGAAGACAAACCTAAATAAGCTGCATATCATTTTTACTTCATATAGCAGTTTATTACAGAACTGCAGAGTTTTAATAAATGCATAAATATAGTGAAATGAAAATTAATTTGCATATTTGGTTGAGGTTTAAGCACTTAGGTTGCAATGTATTTAAAAAAATTTTTTTAACGTTTATTTATTTTTGAGACAGAGAGAGACAGAGCATGAGCAGGGGAGGGGCAGAGAGAGGGGGAGACACAGAACGCGAAGCAGGCTCCAGGCTCTGAGCTGTCAGTACCGGGGCTCGAACTCACGGACCGTGAGATCATGACCAGAGCCAAAGTCAGATGCCCAACCGACTGAGCCACCCAGGTGCCCTGGTTGTGATGTATGTTAATTAAAGATTCATTAGAAACGGTGGGAATTTGCATAACGTACTTCCTCAATTTGGTAACTATCTGGTGTGCGTGGCAGTCATGATTTCAGATGAGTGTTTGTTAAAGGGATATTCTCCATAAGGTCCTATAAGACTGAGAAAGTTCAGGGACTTACAACAAGGATTTATCTCGAGTGCTGCTTAAATGAGCTGCCCTAGGATACATTTCCTGACAAGTAAATGCAGGCAGGTCTCAACACCAACAGGCTGTGTTTGAAAGTGTCCTCACTTAGAGTGAAGAACTCAGGGCCATTATCCCCAGGAAATAAGAATATAAAAGGGCCCTTGGTAGAGTAGTGTGAGGGGCAAACTGTGCCAGATGGTCAGAATGCCATTGTTCAATGAAGAACCAACCTGGAGTTTGGTTTGGGGTGGGATGGAGGATGACAAGGACATTGGTGGTGAGTCCCTGGGCCACGGCAGGGACACAGGGACATCCTTCAGCCTTTGAATTGGTCACATCTCCCATCCTTACCTTGCCTATCTGTCCCTCCCAGACTCCTGGTCTCATCCTCTCCACCGGCACCTGAGGACAGAGCCGAGGAGAGGCCTCCTTGCCCGTGTCTGACTTGAAGGAGTGCTTTTAAGGGGTCCCCAGTAAGTCCAAGTGTGCTTTGTGGTCTGACAGGATGTTTGTTAGCAGCTTAAGGAGGGTTCTTTCTATTCATGGTTTGCTAAGGTTGCTTTTTTTAAAGATTTTATTTTGGGGGTGCCTGGGTGACTCAATTGGTTGAATGTCTGACTCTTGATTTCAGCTCAGGTCATGATCCCAGGGTCATGGGATCGAGCCCCACGTCGGGCTCTGCACTGGGCATGGAGCCTGCTTGGGGTTCTCTCTCCCTCTCTCCCTCTCCCTCTCCCTCTCTCTCTCTTTCTCTTTCTCTGTCTCTCTCTCTCTCTTCTTCTGCTCCTCTACCCCACTCTCTCTCTCTCTTGCTCAAAAAAAAAAAAGAAAGAATAATAATAATAAAGGGTTTATTTTTAAGCAATCTCTCCACCCAATGTGGGGTGAGATCAAGAGTCACATGCTCCGCCAGCTGAGCCAAAACGAGGCCACCCCAGTTTGCCAAGGGTTTTTATCATTAGTAAGTATTGTTTAAGTTGATTTTTTTTTCTTTTTGTATCTTTTGAGTTATTTTCCTCCTTTAGGTTGCTGTGATGATTTACATTGGTAGATTTTCATTTACACTGATTATTTACGCGGACACAGTTTGAAAGCACCCGGATGCAGAGGTAAAGCTTCTTGGCTCTGATTCGTATATTTATGCATGTACATGGACATGGATGCTGCTGGCTTCAGGTTGCTGGTCATTTAGTCAGACATCTGGCTGTCTGTACATGAATGAGGCTGGGTCGTGACTTCCTTATGAGCTCCTGTCTTGAGGTCTCCATACAGTGAGTGTGGCTTCTCCTGGGTCTCTTCTCCGAAGCAGTTTGTTGAAGGAAAGGGGGTCTGTCTTCCTGGAGAGCCTGGTAGCCATAAAATGGCCTGGTAGCCTGGGGGGAGAGATTTCTTCGCACAAGTTCCTATTTCTGGAACGTGATTCTGTGAAGCCAGGCATGTTCCAAGGAGCAGACAGGACAGTGATGGCCTTTAGTGAGCTGGGTAGTTTCACACAACCATAATAGAGGCAGACGTACAGCTTCAGGGCTGTGGCCTCTACACCTCGACCGGGTGGGCCTCTACCTGCCTGATGGCACACCTTCCCTTCCTTGCTGGGAAGGGGTCTGAGAGGGCAGGCAGAGCTTGGTGTTCCTGGCCAGGCTGGAGCTGAGTGGGTGAGGGGAGCAAGCAGCAACGGAGAAGGTCAGGAGCTTCTCAGGGCCGGATTCGGAAGGGTGTGGGGGGCTCGGGTTCTCTAAGAAGAGTCAGGCCACCTCTTGCTCTCGCCGCTCGCCTTCCTTCAGTGTGTGGGTGTGTTCTCAAGATTCTGGGGCTCAAGACCGTAACCCTGACATCCCAACACCAGGCTTGGGCTTTCTTTCATCAAAAGGCTCCTCAGAAAGCCGTTCAGTTGCCGCCTCTCTCTTGGCTTTCGTGCATCTTTCAGTTGCACATTGTCGGCTTCAGCCGGCCAGCCGGCGGGCGGTGGAGACCCCACTGTGTGGGAGTGGGGGGCAGACTTCTGAGGGTCTAGGGCCCTTCCCATTGAGGGCAGCAGGGAGGAGGCCCGCATCCTGGCAGGCTCCAGGTCAGGCCTGTCCTGTGTCACCCCATCCCATCGGGTGCTCAGGGAGAGCTGTGGCCATTTATTCATTTATACGTTTACAGGGTGACACAGTCACAGCCATGCGGTCAGGCCAGTTAGGGGCATCGGCGGCCTCTGGGGCTCAGCTCATGGGTTAGACTGCCTCCCACAGGGGTATGGGTCCCGGAGACGGCTCTGCCCAGACTCCCACCCTGGCCCGGGAGGAAGCTGCAACACAGTTTTGCTGCCAAGCCAGAGCACTCCTGAATGGGCGAAGGGCTGGGCAAGCAGTATGGGGGCGTCAGGGTGAAGGAGGCTTCCCCTCTGAGCCTTCCGTCTCCCCCAGCAGCCATATGTTTGTTCCATTAAGGAGAGAAAAATAAAAACAACTTGGGATCACGTTCCTGTCTTAGTCTGCTTGGGGTGGCTTAAACAACAGGCATTTATTTTCTCACAATTCTGGAGTCTGGAAGTCCAAGGTCAAGGTGCCAGCTGACTTGGTTCCTAGTGAGGGCCACTTCCAGGCCTGCAGACAGCCGCCTTCTTGCCTGTTCCTCAGACTGAGGTTGGGGGAATGGGAGGGCTCTCTTCCTCTTCTCAGAAGGCCACAGGCCTAGGATGAGAGCATCCTCATTACACTCTTACAACCTCATTCAATTTTTTTTTTAAGCTTTATTTATTTATTTATTTATTTATTTATTTATTTATTTATTTATTTTGAGAGTGAGAGTGAGAAAGAGAGAGGGCGCAGGCAGAGAGACAGAGAGATAGAATCCCAAGCAGGCTCTGCAGTGCGGGCCTCACGAACCCTGAGACCATGACTTGAGTTGGATGCTTCGCCGACTGAGCCACCCAGACACCCCCCAACCTCGTTCAATCTTAATTACCTCCTCACAGGTCTTGTCTCCAAATACAGTCACACTGGAGTTAGGGCTTCAACATGTGAACTAGGGCTTAAACACAGTTCAGTCCATAGCAGTTCCATATTATTTCTTTAAAAAACAAACAAAATGTGTTGATACTCACAGTTTTCATTGTTTGATTCACTAGGGTTTTTATCACCTTCAGGAAGTTGGGAACAGAGGGAAATCTGGCAATTGGCTGGGGTGGGGGGGCAGGTGTTGAGGGGCCTTATTTTAGGTCCTACCTCCTCTTCTAAGTTCCTCTGACAGACAGTGTCCCTGAGCTAAGCTCCTGGTCCCCAAGGCCTCCCAGGCACCAGTGGAGGGCCCTTGAGGGAGCTGAGAAGTAGTCTGAGATGCTCTGGAACAGGCTACGGGAATGATCTTGCTGTAATTGACGGTAATGAGTAACTAACGACCCTAATTAGGCCCGTTGCAGTGCCCTGGGAGGACAGACGCTTGGTGCTGAGGGAGAGACAGAGCTGCACTGGAGGGGCAGCTGACGAAGGGCACAGGGCACTTTGCAAGCAGGTAAAGTGACAGCCAGACACATGTACTCTGCACAGCCATGTCCGCAGCTATAATTGGCGGTGGTGACCAAAGCGCGGGGTAACTTTTTTTTTTTTTTTTTGGTTTTGCTTTTACTCATTTGCAAAAATTATCGGCCTTAAAGAAATAAAGCTTGTAGTGTGTGATTGCTTACCAAAACAGCACCTCAAGGCGTATGCATGGTTAATACCACAAGGCCTGAGGTGTGACAGGCATGTTGTCTCCTTATTCATGGACATCTAGGTGCTTTCAGTTTTTCAAAAGTACAAATGGTGTAGGTAGAGTATACACCTGTAGGTGTCAGTGTTCCTGTAGGACACGTTCTCAGAATAGTAATTTGGAGATCAAAGGATATGTCCTTTTTCTTTTTTTTTTTTTAATGTTTTTAATGTTTATTTATTTATTTATTTATTTTTTAACGTTTTTATTTATTTTTGAGACAGAGAGAGACAGAGCATGAACGGGGGAGGGGCAGAGAGAGAGGGAGACACAGAATCCGAAGCAGGCTCCAGGCTCTGAGCCATCAGCCCAGAGCCTGACGCGGGGCTCGAACTCACGGACCGCGAGATCGTGACCTGAGCTGAAGTCGGCTGCTTAACCAACTGAGCCACCCAGGCGCCCCAATGTTTATTTATTTTTGACAGAGAGAGAGAGAGCGTGAACAGGGGAGGGGCAGAGAGAGAGAGAGAGAGAGAGAAAGACACAGAATCCAAAGCAGGCTCCAGGCTCTGAGCTGTCAGCACAGAGCCCGACGCGGGGCTCAAACCCACAAACCGTGAGATCATGACCTGAGCCAAAGTCAGATGCTTAACCAACTGAGCCACCTACGCGCCCCATCTATAGGTATGTATTGATGCAGTCGTTTTTGGAGCTGAGTTTTGAAATGCTGGTTAACATTGAAAAAGCACATTGAAAAGCGCCTGGGTGGCTCAGTCGGTTAAGCATCTGACTTCAGCTCAGGTCATGATCTCACGGTTTGTGGGTTTGAGCCCCGTGTCGGGCTCTGCGCTGACAGCTGAGAGCTTGGAACCTGCTTCATGTTCTGTGTCTCCCTCTCTCTCTGCCCCTCCACCCCCTTCAAAAAAATAAACAAACATTAAAAATACATACCTATAGATAGATGTGAGAAAAGGCTTGGGTATTCTCTGTAATTTGATAATTTTCATTTGAGAACAGCAAGCACCATGTTTTTGGTGTATTTTTAAAAATCTTCAGCACCTGGTGTGGTACCCAGCTTGTGATGGGCTCTTAGATGCTTGCTGTTGGGTAGATAAAAGAACATGAGAAAGATTGCCACACTCCCTGGATCAGCCCAGAGTCACACATACACGTGTGTGCACACACACACACATTTACCCTCACGTGCGCCCACACCTCTGCGTGCACACACACGCCTTCACTAAACCTCATGCTCCAACCCTGTCCGCTCTTTTCCCTAATTCAGTTGAAGTCATAATGGAAGAGGTGGAGATAGCCTCTCCACCATGGACTCCAGGACATGCTGGGGGTCCCCTGGGGAAGGATCGGGCCTTGTGTGTTCCTCTTGGCCCACTCCCGATCCCCTACCTGGGCCACGGGCACTCAGGGAGGAGCTGCGAAATAAACACGAGACAAGAGTGGTGTCCGTCGTGCTGACAAAGGGTGGTGTGCAGGGCCCAGCAGAGGAAAAGTTCACAAAGGTGAGCCTGGAGAGACTCCAGGCAAGTCCATGAGTGCCTGGTGTCAGATTCCAGATTTTACCTGTGGATGCCAGGGAGTTGTGGAGGTCTTCGAACCAAAGACTGACACGATGAACACCGTGTTTGAAGGTGGTCAGCTTGCAGGTGTGCATGATGGATGGGACAGAGAGAGGGATTTTCTCAGCAGATCATGGAGGGCCAGGGAGGAGTCAGCACAGCAGGGCCCAGGAATGGCATTAAGGGAGGGGATGGATGGTGAGTTGATTGAGGAGGTGGAGTCCATAGGATTTGAAAAGGGACTGAGCAGGAGGGCCTCCATTATCTACTCTGGGCAAGGAGAGGTGAGGCGGGGAGGGGGGCAGGGCCTGTACAAAGACCAGGCAGTGCAGGTTAACTCTGCAAGAACCAGATGGTGGGTGTGTGCAGCCCTGTGAGCCCTGTCCTGGTTGAGCCCAGGAACTAAAATTCACCTCTGGTGCCTCTTGAAGATCAAGTAAGATTATGAGAGAATTGGGTCTCCACTTCTCTAGTGGGGAACCGATGAAGGTGTCACTTTCCCCTCCGTGCTTTCAGAAAGCCCCCCACTGCAACCCAGTGGGACTGAGTAGATGGCAAGCGTCCCCACACATGAGGGACATTCCTACAAGGATATCTTCTGAGCTCTTTATGTTTTCACAAGTAAATTTTAGGCAGAAAAGGTTAATCCTTTATTCAGGGAACAGGAGAGGGACAGTGATATGTAAATAAATATGACAGGGCTTGACTTCTTTCTTATTTGAGGGATTAAGTCAGTAGTTGATAGTATTAAAAGAGCCAGTTCCCAAGAAAACACTTTAATTTTTTTTTAACATTTATTTATTTTTGAGACAGAAAGAGTGTGAGAGAGGGAGGGGCAGAGAGAGGGAGACACAGAATCTGAAGCAGGCTCCAGGCTCTGAGCTGTCAGCGCAGAGCCTGACGCGGGGTTCAAACCCACAAAGTAGGACCCTTAACCAAATGAGCCACCTAGGCACCCCCCCCCCACTAAGAAAACCCTTTAAACTTTGTTTTTCTGGAAAGTCAGAACTAGATGGACATCATCGCTTTCTTCCCCATTCCCTGCCTCTCTCCCCTCAAGGACGCCCCTCCCCACCTGACCTCCGCAATGATCACCCACCTATTTCTCTGTAGCCACGGACACTTGTGCTGTCACTAAAGAAACAAACAAAACTCAGGTCCTGCAAGCCCACCCTCCTCGGATCTGAGCCTGGATCTACAGCCCCTGCAGCAGCCTTCTCCCCTCCCCGCCCCCTTCACTGCCTGCCTCCCATGGTCCCCTGGAGCTTTCTAGTTGGGTTCTCCCCTGCCATACCCCACAGCTGCTTTTGCAGAGAGCAACAGCGGTCTAATGACTAAGCCCACATTTCACCCCCATGACTACTTCTCTTTTTTCCTCGACCTACCTGGTAATTCTTTCCATCTCCTCCTTTTCCTGTCCCTTATGTTGGTTTTCCAGCACTCAGGGGGCGTGGCCTACCTCTCATAAATACAGGTGCAGGCACAGGTGGATACGAACACCCCACATGCCGATGACACATGAATACCTGTCTCCCACCCAGACCGGCCAGCTCAATCCCAACTCCCAATAAGCAGCGACTTCACATCTGTGCTTGGCTAGATCAGGGACCCAGGCTGGGTCAGGCTTTCCACCTGCCACTCTGCATACTGTGCTTGGGAGAATGTGGTGCCATCTATTGTGCTGCCCACATGATTTGGGAGTGGCCCTGGCCTCTTTCTCTCACAGCCACATCCAGTGGTCAGGGATCCTGGGGACTCTCCCTCTGGCTGCCCTGCGGCTGCTCTGTGTCCACCTGGATGGGGACAGCTCTCCCCACTGCCTCCCCTGCCTGTCTGGCCCTGCCCTCCAGCAGGCCACTCTCTCAGCCCAGCTGGAACAGCTTTTTCAAGTTTCAGAGCCAAATGTCTTGTTTCTCTGCTTAAACTAAGTGGAGGGGCACCCGGGTGGCTCAGTCAGTTGAGCGCCCAACTCTTGATTTCGGCTCAGGTCACGATCCCAGGGTCATGGGATCGAGTCCTGCATTGGGCACTGCCCTGAGCGTGGAGTCTGCTTAAGATTGTCTCTCTCTCCCCAGCTTGTGCTCTCTCTCTCTCAAAAAAATTCTCTAAGTGAATTAATTCATCTTTGCCGGTACCCTCTGGATCAAGCTTTTCCTCTCTGACTTTATAGTAGCAGTTCC
Organism: Panthera leo; assembly: GCF_018350215.1. NCBI lineage: Eukaryota > Metazoa > Chordata > Mammalia > Carnivora > Felidae > Panthera > Panthera leo. The sequence goes on along the minus strand of NC_056680.1, from coordinate 14,454,224 downwards.
CCTCCCAACACACAACAACACAGTCCCAGGCACACCAACACAGCCCTGCACCCACGCTAGGCTCCCACTCACATTTGTGTCCATGTGAATGAATCGTCCATGTCCTGGCGTGAGTATCTGGAAATGTGCCCTCCTCTCCCTTCTGCAGGCACGGTTCAGGGCTTCAGCCTTCTCCAGGGCCATGTGCCACCCCAGACCTGCCCTGTCCAGGCCTTCGTGTGGACCCAGCCATGAACTCTGAGCTCTGCCCACATGGCTGCACTGATCTGTGTCCTGTCTGCACTCCCTGGACTGCCCTCCTGTGTGGCACCTGGGCCACTATCAAAGTGGGTGACTCAGTGTGTGTTACCGGATAAAAGGAAGCCTTCCTTTCCCCTCAGGAGTTCTGTGTTCAGACATGGAGTGTTCAGATATGACCCCAGTGCTGATAATCTGTTGTGGTTGTTTTCGCTCTGACGGCAGACGCTGATTTAGTCCCATCTTTCTTATCTAGGGTTAAGCATCCATGGCATTCAAGAAGAATGTCCCCCCAATGCTCAGCTCATGCGGCTGGATAACATGCTGCTGGCCGAGGGCGTATCCAGGCCGGAGAGGCGGGGAAGAGGAGGCCCGGTAGCAGCGGCCAACACAGCAACACCAGGTGGCTGTTCAAATGACAATAGCCTTGAACACTCTGACTACAGGGCCAAGCTGTCCCAGATCCGACAGATTTACCACTCTGAGCTAGAGAAATATGAACAGGTGATCTTTCTGCATGGAAGAGTTTCTATCATGTGAATGCGCATTTGTCAGAGCAAAACGTGGAACACTAACCCCCTTTCTTTTGTGGCACAGACCGGGGAGTACACGCACTTGGTCTCACGGCAAAGGTGGCCAATTTTGCTGGAAACCCTTTGCATTCACTTCTCAGTAGCCAGCCTGTGCGGAGGCCTCGGGGGGTGGCAGGTGGCTGGTCCCGCGTGGAGCCCCGAGCCAGCCCGCTGGGTGGTCACAAGCTGGCATGTGCGTCCCCACCCTAGGCCTGCCGCGAGTTCACCACGCACGTCACCAACCTTCTCCGGGAGCAGAGCAGGATGAGGCCCGTCTCGCCCAAGGAGATCGAGCGCATGGTCAGTGTCATCCACGGCAAGTTCAGTGCCATCCAGATGCAGCTGAAGCAGAGCACCTGCGAGGCCGTGATGACCCTGCGTTCACGGTTCCTTGATGCCAGGTCAGGCCCTGAGCACTGCCCGCAACCCCAGGGTCAGCTCTTAAGAAGAAGAAACGGCTGCTGGCTTGGGTTTAAGTTCTGGGGGCCTCCGAGCCTGTCCAGGGGCTCCACCCATGGCTGTGGGCATAGCCCTCACACAGCCTCTTGGGAGGCAATTCAGAAGTGTTGACTGCTGCTGTTATAACCGCTAGAAAATCACAGATGGGCGTGAGGGGACATCACTAGAGGCCAGTGTGTACACACTGGCTGAGGCTGTCCATCTTTGCAGGCGTAAGCGGCGGAATTTCAGCAAGCGGGCCACGGAAGTGCTGAATGAGTATTTTTATTCCCATTTGAACAACCCTTATCCCAGTGAAGAAGCCAAAGAAAGGCTGGCCAGGAAGGGCGGCATCACAGTCTCCCAGGTGACGGTCCTCTCCTGCCATGCCTTCCTGAACATAGAAGGGGGAGAAGGTCACGTCCAGTGAGGAGGACACCCAGGGAAGTTCATCAACTGTGTGGAGCACACAGGTGGCGCGTGAGGTCCCTGACACAAGACCAGTGGAGTGTAGAGGGTGGCCCTCTGTGAATTGCAGTCCTTAGCGTCTAATATCATGCTTGTATGGCGGGGATGTCCTGTGTTGCGTGAGAGAGGTGAGGGTGTAAGCGGAGGCGAAGAAAAAGAGCTTGGAGCAAAATTAGGACTTAATTTAGACCAGCTCTCGTGCCAAAGTACCCGTTCAGCTATACTGGGAGAGGTTTGAATGCACGGGTGCTTGATTGTTTCTCCGGTATTCCAGACTGTGTGGCCAGGGTTGTAGGACATCTGACAACATCTGGCTCCACATGGGGAGTGGTGGTACAGATCAGAGCTGGGACCTGGACGACCTTGGGAGACCCGGGGAGTCTGGACTGCCAGTGTTCTCGGTGGAATTGGGGGCAAGGGAGGTGGCGCTGAGACAAGAGCCCAAGAAACATCTCAGGAGGTTTACAGTGGAATGGTGAGTACAGGCAGCTGACGGTGCGAGGCCGGGGCAGGCCACACCGCAGGGCAGCACCTGGGCCTGTGGCCCCAGGGTGACTGGCACTAATTCTAGCTCATCGCGCATCACCTTCCGCTCGGAGGCGGCCCCTCCTCCAGCTTTTGAAAGGCAGTTGGGTGGCCTGACTTTCCAGCCCAGCCCGGCTGCCTTCAGAACCTGTGCCTTTAGCCAGAAGCCTCTGCCCTGGCTTGGGCCAAGTCTAGCTGCGACTTCATGACAAGGGCACGCAGGAGCCCCACAGGGTTACACAGGCAGCAGGACCTTGCTGACACAGCTGACTGCATTCACTGGGGAACTGCTCTGCGTCCTCGGCACCAAGGCCAGAGCTGAGGTCAGGTGCACTTGCGAAGCGCAGCGGCCACCTCGTGCAGTTGTCTGGAGGCCACCCAGACTCGTTTCAGAGCCCGGCGCCTACGGAAAGCGGATGGGTCTCGGGTCTAGACTTCGTCTAAGGGGAGGGTCCGTTGGAAACAAAAGCTTGAAAAGCCCTGGCCACCTTCCGGTGACTCCGACTGACCGAGCAGCAGAATTCTGTGCTGGGAGCCGCTCCTCACTGTGGCGGGTCCCCCGTGACCCGGGACGGCCTGAAGTGGCGGACGGTCAGCAGAGGGGGGATTCTGAATTTGGGGTGCAGATGTGCAAGCCGCGAGGTTCTCATGAGGAGAGGGTAAGGGGGGCACCATTAGCGCAAGTGTCCCAAGTGAGGCCGCAGATGTTCTCAAGATAGAATCAGCTGCAGCTGCAGGCTGAGGAGGCCGGAGGGGGTGAGGGGCCGTGGATGAGCCTCAGATGGGGTGCTGAGGGGAACCTGGGCAGCAGCTGTAGCTGGCTTGGCCGACAGGGCCAGAGGGACAAGGTAGGGGTGGCCAGTGGCTCCCAGCTGCACTGTTCAAGAGGACAGCCGAGAGCCTGTGCTGTGCCCACACGTGCTTGAGGTGCCCATGTTGGGGTGCAGACCCTGGCCCGGGACCAGCTCTTTCCCCAGCCACCGGGACCCCTATCTGCTCAGGACAGGGCCAGCCTCCCTGCCTCGCCTACACACGAAGTTTGCTCTGCCAGTTAAATTCACATGGAAAACTGCTTGCTACCATTCCTCTGCATACTTCGTTCCACAAAGACGTTCCAGCACATTCCGTGTAGGTAAGTGGGAAGCAAGTGCTGCTCTGGCCACCCTCACACCCAGGGGCAGAAGGGAAGAGACACTGTTTGAGGGACAGGAGCACACACAGAGCTTTTTCTTTTCATGGTTAACACAGAAGATAATGTGGGGACATTAAAGGAATACATTTTTAGAAAAGAAAAGGTCATCGAAACCCTGCCACCGTAACTCAACTGTTTATGACTGTTGGTTAAACCACATATATTTCACGGCAGGGCCCCAGGCCTTACTGTGGGATATTAAAGTGTTTCTAGTTGTGTATGTCTCCGTGGAAGGCGCTGGCCCTGGGGTCTCACTGATTCTGCCCCCAGGGGAAGTTTCCATTGTCACAATCCTTGGGTGGGGTTGGATGGAGGCCAAGGATGCTGGTCAGTGCCCTCCCGTGCTCAGGACAGCCCCGCTGCAGAGAACGACCCAGGAGGAGAAGCCCTGGCCCAGTCCTGGTACAGGTTTGGAGGCCGCTGGGCTCGGCCCGCTTGGCCCTGGGCCAGCTCCTGCACCCGCCGGGCCTGCCTGCTTGTAGGATGGCTGTGACGGCGGCTGTCCCCAGCTGCTCTGAGGACAGGGGCAAGGTGCAAGTGAAAAGGCACTGAGCTCAGCGCTCGACTCCTCCCCACTGCCCTGTCTGTCTGTCCGTCCGTGTCATCCTTTGATAAGTTGTGGATCCAGTGTGTTTTTTCCTTAGACCGAATTCCCAGGGATGTGGTTAGTGGGTCCCAGGGGATATGTGTCTCCCTGACTCTCACTTTCCCTAAAGAGGAATCCAGAATTCAGTCTGTTCCTGCCCCTGCAGGGAGTGGGTGCTCGTCTCTCCACGTGTCCGACGCGCCTGTGTCCTTCCAGCCACTTCCCGTCCCTGGCTCTCAGGCCTTCCTCTGCCACAGGGCAGGCCGGCTCCGAGGTGGCCCCCACCCGCTGCGGCCACTGCCCTGGGTCCACGGTTCAGTCAGCACCAGCTTCTCAGTCCCGGCCTCTCACCTGGCCCCAGGGCCCCGTGTTGCCACTCAGAGATGTTCCTCCTGGACAGTGGGAGCACGGGCACCTCAGAGAGTGTGCCCATCTGTTCACATTATCTCATTACTGGTCAGCTTTCCCAGTGACTTCTTTCTCTGTGTGTCCACAGGTCTCTAACTGGTTTGGCAACAAAAGAATTCGGTATAAAAAGAACATGGGGAAGTTTCAAGAAGAAGCTACCATTTATACGACTAAAATGGCAGTCGGGGGCCTGGGGAGCCAGGCTAGCTGCCCATCGACACCCAGCTCCGGTGAGTGAGGCCGCCCAGCCCAGGCACTGTCCTTCATGCATGGCCATGCCCACTGAGCTGCAGGGGAAGGGGCGAGGAGGCCAGGGGAGCCAGATGCTGGGAGCTGTGCCCACCACCCCTTCCTGGCTGAGGGGCTGGTAGATCCCACCTGAGGAGTCTCTGTCACTTCTGGGGCTGGAACATCTGTCCCAACACTTCCCACCCCTTCCAGGTTCCTCTGGTCCCTTCCCGCTGACCAGTGCCGGGGATGCACTTGTCACCCTGCAGACACTGGCCTCTCTCCGCCCCGCCCCTGCGGGAGGCAGCTTACGGTCTCAGGTGAGTTTCAGGGCACAATTCGAGGATGCCCTTGGGGTCTCCAACTCAGTATTGGGACAGATATGCAGAGCCCAGGTGGGTGGTGGGTCCTTGGAGTGGGTCATCTTGCCAGCCACGTCTCGGCCTCCACAAGCCTCCCTCAGAGGTCCCAGCAATGAGTAAGGGCCCACTGGGTACGTGGTTCATCGTCCTGATGGCTGCAGTTGGACAGAGCTGCCCCAGGGGCACGGCCCTGTGAGGCCCACTTTGTAAAGACCTGTGCGCTTCACTCCCAGTCCCAGAACTCGGTAGTTCACAGTAGCTGCTGGGTGGTGGGCCCGAGGCAAGGGCTGGGGCTGGTGGGATGGAGCCCTCCCTCCCAGTGGACATCTGTACCCCAAGGGGGTAAGAGGGGACAGGCAGACAAGGCCCTGACCATTGGAACATGAAGGCTCTCTAGGCTCAGACCCTTTGCCATGTCAGTGCCTTGGCCTTGCCATAGCCCAGCTGCCCCCTCCCCAGGGCCCAGCTGGGCCAGAGTGAAGATCTGTTTTGGTGACTGGAAAGAAAACGAGCCAGGAATCATGGGCACCTCAGATGTGCCCTCTGGAACCTTCTCAGGATGTTGGGCAGTGTGTTGGACCAGCCAGGACTGGGGGGCCCCATCCGTCTCATGGCCCCTGGTGCCTCCCCTGCATCCCGCTGTCTGTCACAAGGGCCTGGCCCACATGCAGGGTCACCCTAAAGAGGATGTGTGGCATCGGGCAGGGCCTTTGCCCACCATTTTCTTCACACAAGTGTACCCTACTGTGCCAGGTGACCCTCCACTGATTTATCCCCAGCCCCATGTTGGTGCAGGGAGTGGATGCCCCCTGGAGCCATTTGGCGGGACCTGATGCTGGGTGGTGCGTATCCCATCACCATGGCAACACCACAGCCCATAATGAGCACCTGGGCTGAACAGGGAGCTCTGGCGCCACCAGGTGGCCGAGCCTCATCTTGCTCTGTGCGTTCCTTGGGGCTCAGTGACTCAAGTATAGTGGGTGTGAGTATGAGAGTGAATTGGGAGTGAGTGTCCCCCAGCGGGGAGCTGATAGACAAGGTCCGCCCTTACCCCTAGAACCATCCCCAGGAGATCTGGAGCTGCCTAAGTCCTGATGTGGCTTCCCTGTAGGCCTCACACAGCAAGTGGGAATGTCCTCGGTCTGGTGGTGGGCACCCTTGTGCTGGGCAGGCACAGATGCTCTTCCAAGAGAGCAGGTCAAGGGCTGAGGCCACCCCAGCTGGAAGCCATCACCTCTGCCCTGTGCACTCGAGGAACGTCTGGGCTGCCAGTCCCACACCTGGGCACTCACCTGTCACCTCTCAGTCCTGCGGTTGGACCCCTCCCTTCCACCACCCACGGCCTCCTTCCTGGAGCACAGGCCTATGGGTGTCCTTCCGAGGGCAGAGTGTCCCCCAAGGCCAGGCCTCGTCCCCGCTGCTCTCAGACTGATAGCGGAGCACCCCCATGTCCCAGGATGAGGCAGCGCCCTCAGGAAGCCCACAGTCTGTCGATCGCTCACCTGACACTGGCTTGGGGACACGTGCCAAGGAAATAGACCAGGCGAGGTGGGGCAAGGAGCAGGGTCGTGGCCTGGTGGGGTCAGATGAGGAAGAGGGTACAGGCAGGAGGCCTCAGCCTGTAAGGAAAATGCTAGAGAGAGGAAGGTGGAGAGGAGCTTGTGTGGTCTCTGGAGGGACCTAGAACTCAGGGTCACATGGAGGGTGTGACATCACACCTGGGAGCCGGGAGAGGGAATGGCCCTGCTCTCGTGCGCTGCAAACAGGACTCGCCATGGAGCAGGCCACCCGCGAAGAGCCATTTTCAGTGGTGGTTTCCTTACGGTGGGTGGGGGATCCTGTGGACAAACATCCTGAGGCTGTCCCTGTGCCACAGACAAAGCCCCAGGCCTGGTAGCCTTGGCTGTCACCCTGCTGGCTGCCGAGCCAGACCACCATCCAGCCAGGGTTCCAAGCCCCTTCCCGGTCATTGCGTCTGGCCGTGATGTTTCAGGGACTGTCATCAGCTCCGGGCCTGACAGGGTCTGCGTCCCCCTCAGAAAGTGTAGAAGCCTTGGCTGTGCCACGATGCCATATCAGTCCCTGACCAGAGCCCCGTAGGTGGCCAGTGGAGGCCGCTTCCTGCCGAGGAAGCAGGTCCACATCAGGGGTCAGGTGGCAAGGCCACCTGTAACTCAAGAGGGACCCCTGGGTCTGCCCCCTGTCTCCTGGCTCCTCTCCTCGGTTCTCGGGGACGTGGGGTGGGACGGGCCGTCGGTATCATGGGCGGCCTTCTGACGCTCAGTCTCTGTCTTCTCAGGCCAGGGGCAGCCGGCTGGGAGCCGCCCCCCCGGTGTTGACCGCTTCCCCCTCCGGAGACCCCGGGAGCATCAACTCAGATGCATCTAATTAAGTTTGGGGGACAAGCAGGACAGCAGACTGCGTGACCCGCCACAGTTTGCTGGCACTTGACCTTTTACTGCGCGTGCAGCCCATTATACCTCAGAAAACCCAGAACCGTTGGGTTGCTGCTGTCCGTTGCTTGCCGGCTGGGATTCGAAATGGTCTGAGATGCTCTCATTTTCTCGATTCAGTTTGGGTTTTTTTTTTTTTTCATAGTAATTTTATGATAAGACTGTGCATTGTTTCTTCTAGGACTTGTCACAATCCTCCCATTACAATTTTTGACTTCTTTTCACGTTGATGTTGTTCACACAAGGTTTGTTTCCGGCCACGGTGGTAGCTGGGCGGTGTCCGAGCCGTGAGTCTGTCCGCTCGTTTGTCCCTCCGTGTGCCGACTGGCCCGGACGCCGCCTTCCCCACTCGCTTCTGCTGTATCATTTCATTATGCTTTTGTTTAAGTCTGTTGTGAGCTCAGAATTTTACTGGGAATTGGTTTTGTATTTTTCTCTGTTAATATAAGTTCTTCCATTCTCAGTTGACGTGTCACTAAAGACAATAAATTTCCCAAGTGCTTTCCTGCGTCTGTGCTCATGAAGTGCTGAGCCCCCGAGGCCTTCCCTGATTCCTGGGAGTCCTTCTTGGTCCCCTCACCCCTCTCCTCCTCTGCCTCCTCGTCCCTCTCCGCCAGCGAGCGTGGGGGTCAAGAGGAGCTCTGCCCAGCCACGGGTTTGTCACCACACCGTGTCCACACTCCATCTCTGTTGCTATTGAAGAGCTGGGAAGTGACTCTGTCGTGCGGGTGGTACAAAAGGGCCTGCGTAGAAAGCATCACAACCCGCCTGGGCCGGGCCCCTTCTCCGTAGGTGACCACTGCCGGGCAGGGCTCAGCGTATCCTGCCAAGATGGCCTGTGATATATCCCAGCGTGCGTGTCCCCACCTTGCACACGCTGCTGTTCTCCGCACGGTACAGCTTGGGGCAGCCACCGCCTCTGTGTCTGACCAGGATTTTCCTCCAGCGAACGAAGCACCATGGCAGGAGCCCCTCGGCCTCAGCGCTGAACATGTAGTTGGGGCCCACGTCAGTGGCTGTGCGCCCACGATGCCACTCGGCTCGGGGCCTCTGTGGGGCTGCTCTGGGAACCTGCCCCAGCCAGGCGTTTGCACAGTCGCTGGCGTGGCTGCCCTTCCTCTTCCCTCACTGCCTTGCAAGCCTTCAGGGCAGCCGAGGGGCAGCCATCAGGGGCCTCCCGGTGTAGCAGTGGTTTCCCCCTTGCCCTCCCAGCAATACTTCACCACGTCCCTGCCAGCAGGAGCTATTTGGGTGCTGGGCAGCTCCAAAACTACAGCTGGCCGGGGGGAGGGGTGTCTCAGTCGGTCCAGGCAGTTGTGGGACAGGAGGGACATCTGAGGTGAGGCGTGGTTCCCTTGCCAGCCCTTTGGCCTTGGCCGGGTCTGTTCAGGTGCCAGCTGGGGACCAGCCCTGCACTGCGGGCTCCTTGCAATGCTCAATGTGGGTTTTTTATTGTTTGCAACCTGAAGGTGGCAGCTGACTCCCTCCCCCTGCCCTAAGTGCCTGTCCCCAGGTCTAACGAGCCTGCTTCCTGGTTCCCTGCAGCCCAAGACTCACTGACAGACCCAGGCCCTGGTCTAGTGAAATTATATTCTAGAGAAAATGGAGAATAAACATGAGCAGAAGTCGGCGGTGCATTCAGGGCTGGCCTCTGGGAAAAGGTGCCTTCACACACCCCCTGCCATTTTTAAAATTTATTTGTTTTGTGAGAGAGACAGAGAGTGGGGGAGAGGCAGAGAGAGAGAGAGAGAATGAGAGAATCCCAAGCAGGCTCTGCACTGTCAGCACAGAGCCCGAAGCAGGGGCTCGATCTCACCAACCATGAGATCGTGACCTGAACTGAAATCAAGAATTGGACACTTAACTGACTGAGCCACCCAGGCTCCCCTTTCTCCTTTATGCAAATTGTGTAAGGGGCGTGCCTGGGTGACTCAGTCGGTTGAGCCTCCAATTTCGGTTTAGGTCATGATTTCACAGTTTGTGGGTTCGAGCCCCACATTGGGCTTTGCACTGACAGCGTAGAGGCTCCTTCAGATTTTCTGTCTCCCTGTCTCTCTCTGTTCCTCTCCGGCTTGTGTGCTCTCTCGCTCTCTCTCTCTCAAAAATAAAAATAAACATTTAAAAAATTGTGATAAATATATATAGCAAAATATGCCATTTTAGTCATTTCAAGTGAATAATTTCAGTGGCATTGATTACATTCACAGTGTGATTGTGAAATCACCACCTCTATCTAGTTCCAGAACATTTCCTTCACCCCAAAGGATACCCCATCCCCACCAGCAGTCACTCCGCATCCCCTCCCCCAGCCCCCGGCAAGCACCGATCTGGCTTCTCTCCCTTCTGTGACTACGGACTTGCCTGTTCTGGACGTTTCATATACTTGGAATCGCACTCTGTGGCCTTTTGTGACTGGCTTCTTTCAGTCAGCATGTTTTTGAGGTTCATCGTGTTGCAGCGTGAGTTAGGGCTTCATTCCTTTTTATGACTGAATATCTCATTGGAGAAGGTGGATTTATATATATATTATATATGTTATATATATTATATATGTTATATATATTATATGTTATATATGTTATATATTATGTATGTTATATATTATGTATGCTATATATTATATATAATATATGTAATATATATAAGACATATATATATATATATATATATATATATATATATATATATATATATAAAACAAATTAAAAACCCTCCTAAAGACCCAGCTCCAGGCCTGCAGCCCAGAGAACCACAGTCCGAATTCACACCATGGCCACAAGAGGGCGCGCGTGAGCGGGAGGCCAAGCCGTAGGAGGGCTCCTGCGTCAGGCTGGGAACCGCAAGTCGCTGCTTTGTGTCTCTCGGGAACCCCCGGTCACCGCTGTCTTCCACGCCCACACCCTCCACCTCTACCTCACACCTCTCTGTTGCCCAGATGACCTGTCCCGGAGCATCCCACCTTCTCTCACCCTCAAGATTTCCCCGGTGTAGCTGTCCCAGACATGGAGGGGCCCCTGGCCAACTCTTTGCTGGGAATCTACCCCCTCCTCCCCCCACCAGAGCTGACTGACTGTGCTCCAGTCTCGGGTTCTTTCTTGAACCAGTCAGTGGCCTTATCGCTCCACTGAACCCACGCTGCTCTGTCTGGCGGTCACTTCTCGATGCTAATGCAGCTTCATTTCCTTCCTGCTCCTGAAATCTAGTCTTCTGTCTTCCATGACATCCTCTCTTGCTTGGTTTCTGTGCCATATTCTGGCTTCTCCGTACTTCCAAATTTCTCTCTCCTGAACACAACTAATACATCCAGCTGTGTGACAGACACCCCAAACCTGACGGCCCAGAGCTGAACTACCTTCCCTCCATGGCATCGTATTCTCCCTGCGGCTCGGTCCACCCCACTCCCACTCAACAGCAAGTCAGGTGTGTACCCCCCCAACCCCGCCTGAATTTGCCCACCCACCACCTGGGTGATCACAGGGCTTGGAGGTGCATGATCAGGGTTTTCATCTGAGGGGACCCATCAGGAGAGGGAACTGGAGGCCACAGCAGAGAGAGGAGATGGGGGCGGGGGGCGGGGAGGGGGGAGGGAGCGCGGTGTGAGAGGTCCAGCGGTTCCTCCACCTACCACCAGGGGTCGCCGTGGCCCGCAGACCCTGCCAGAGAGCACAGAGCTGGGGGTCTGGACGCCTGCCTCTACCAAGGACATAAGACCCCCTCACCTTGTGGCTGTGCTGTCCAAGGGCTGATCCACGTAAAGGGCCGGGCTCGGCAAGAAACGGGACCTCATTCGGCACTATTACTATCATTATTATTCAACTTGTCTCTTGCAATGCGTCTTTTTGAAGTGGGAATAGAAAGTAAAGCTCAGTAGGAATCGTGTGAGACAGCACTGAGACGATGTGCACGTAGGGGGCGCTCTCAGAAGGTGTGGGCTATCCTGTACCCCTTCTGCCGAAGGGACACTAAGACAGGAGGCCGGTCGTCTGAGCAAGATCGGCCTGGCTGTGACTGCCAGAATAAACTGACAGACTTCCCCCGTCTCTCTGTCCGTTCTCCACGGGGACGCCAGAGGGCGATCTTACAACGTAAATCAGATCCAGGCCTATTAGCTAACCTGGTTTCCCTTCTCTTCCCTCTCGGAATCCAATTCCCCCTCCTGTGTCTCCTCCAAGCCCAACAAAGTCGATCTCGTCTGCCTCCTCGCCAACCTCATTACCCGTCCTATAAAGCATTCCCACCCCAGGGCCTTTGCACTGAGTGCCTGCCTGACTGCCCTCTCTTCCCGTCTTTGACTAGAGCTAACTGCTCTACCGCTCCCTCTGCTCCTATCCCACTCCCTCCCAAACCCCTCTTCCCAGGCCCTGACCTCTGAGTCCCAGACTCCAGCATCCTGGGACTTCAGTCTAGCGAGAGGTGGCTAAGATGCTGGGGGCGTTGTCATGTCTCCTGCCTTGCACCTCATTCTCTTCTGGGGTAGAGATAGGGCGATTCCCGCAGTTGCGGGGGCGGGGGCAACTGCCCTGAAATCCTGGGGAGGGGAGTGGACTGTGTGTTCCTAGAGGCAAGGCTGCCCCTCTCTGTCCTCAACCTCACGACTGCCTGGTTGATGGGGAAGTCCTGGGGAGGGCTGAGGGGTGAGGAGAGCTGGGGTCTGTGTGTGGGGAAGGTTTCCGACTTCAATCACCCCACGTTGGTCGTGGGTCGAAGTTTCCCGCAGCTTCTGGCTTAATTTCATGATCTCTCCTGGGGCGGGTAGGGTTAGGGAATCTGGCAGGCAACTGGTCTCTGTCCAACTAGACCCCGCCCCTCATCGACCCACCTCCTCTCAGGGACCTCGGCTCGGCTCGAGTATTCAAGACCCCTAGTCTGGTCCCTCCCCTCGTCTGGCCCCTCTCCTTGTGCGGTCCCGCCCCAGCCCTGGGTTCATCTTCTATTGGGGGTGTTGGGCCCGCCCCCGGATCCTGGCCCCGCCTCTTATCGCCCTGAAGCTTTTCCCCTCGCGAGAGCTGCTCCCAGCCTCGGGCCTTCTCCACCTCCCGGGAAGGCGTCAGGGTCGTCTAGGACAGAGGAGAGGGTCAGAGACTGGGGTTCTGGTGGCTGCCGCCCTGGGTCCCGGACGCCGCCCCCTCCCCCAGGCCCTGGGCTCAGAGGGGCCCAGGTCCAAACCCCTTTCAGGTTTCCCTCCCAACTCACCCGCACCCCAGTCTCCTGCCTCCAAGAATGGCCACAGCCTCCCACCCTTCGCAAAAGATGTGATCCTTGAAATAGGGGGTTTGAGACCCCCCCCCCGCGGGAGTTTGGAGGTTCCCCATGACCAAGCCCTAGTTGAAATTTCCAGATCCCCTGGACCAGTCCACGGGAAGACTTAGAGGGCTGCTAGAGTCCAGGTTGCAGAGGTATATCCAGGCGCAGGTTAAGTGCACTGTGGCAGTTTCAAGGTCCCCGCGTGCAGTTTCAAGATAGGAAGTCCAGTGCCTGATGAGGGCCCATATCCAATCGTTAGTAAAGATTTCTGTTCCCCTAAGACTCCAGGAGGTGTTTCAAGACCCTCCACACCAGAACCCTGGAGGAGGGGTCGGGAGGCCCTCAGACACTGGTGGGGAAATTGAGGCCCTGATTTAGGTGCTTTGGGGAGTTTTAACATCCCCCACTCGATATCACTGCAAAGCTCAGGGGTGGGGGTGGGGGTGGCAGTAGCCTAGGGAGGGGAGCCCAGAACACCTCAACTCAAACCCTGCCCCCTCCTGCATGTTACTGAGGGTGAGAATGCAGTTAGCGAGCACCTACTGCATGCCAACTTGTGTTCACTGAGACCCGAAGAAGCAGAGGTGATTGTTGGGCCTACTGTTCTTCAGCTGAGAGAAACTGAGGCTGTGAAGTTGACAGGGGTCGGGGCCTAGGTTTGACCCAAGAAGCTAGGCTTTGTGTTCAGGGGTCTCTGTGGTGACCCTGCAAGGGTTCATCCAGAGCCCCCAGCCCCACTGAGAGGGACCATGGGAGTCATGGAGGGTGTGTGAGTAAGGGAGTGACTGGAGCTTCTGGAAAGCTGGAGACACTCAGGCCCACCTGCTCCCCCTATGGCCTCCAGGGGATGCCTCAGCCCAAAAGATGAGGTTGCCCAGGCTGCTATCTTGGTTCCAGTAGGAAACAGGCTTCCAAGTCCAGTATCTGCCCCTGTGACCCCAGGATACCAAGTTAACTGGCTGAGCCTCAGTTTCCCCATCTGTCAACTGAGGCAATAACAGAAACAGCCTCACTGGGAGGGATCAGAGAAGAGATGTAAGTAAAGTGCTTTAGCAGTAGGTGCCTAATGGATGTGTGGGCCACCTGCCCGGCCCGTGTGGCTCAGGACAGGTGGATGGGCAAATAGCACCGAAACATGGCCACGAGGCGAAGAACACATTTTGGGAAGAGACACTCAGGTCCCCTTGGGCCACACTGAACCCAAAGGGCCTGGGGGTCATCCAGAGGCCCGGGAGGGGTTGGACGCACAGAGGGGTGTAGGTGCGGGGTGCTCGGGCTGCCTGACCTCCCCTCTGTGTGGTCAAGGGAGCCAGAGCTTCCTGTGAAAAATCTGCCCAATTACAGGCTCTTGGCTGCAGGGAATAATAGCCGTAAAGGGGTGAACTCCCCATCGTCAGGGTCATGCAAGCAGACAAGGGGTCTCCAACAGCAGCTGGACCAGGAGGCCAACCCAAGAGACCCGATTCTTCAAGGACACCCCAGGAGGCAGGTCACAGCCTGACGACATGAGACAGAAGGTAGCACCACCCAGCGGCTAGATTGCTCAGATGACAGGTTCCAAAGAGCTCGAAAACGAGCATTCCTCGGCTCTGGGCACTGGGCAGGCCACTCCTGCTTGGTGAAACGTAAGCTGGGCCTGGCCCCGTGGACTGCGTGTTTTTCCAGTGGCTTCTTCAGCCACAGCCTGACCACAACCTAGATTCCGTTGGGTCGGCCATTTCCAAGTGTTTGTGTTCAGCCGGGCCAGACGGCAGACGGGGGCCAAGGCCAGGGGCCCAGGCCTCCCAAAAGGGAGGAGGAGCACCCTCGGGCCTCTGCCTGGACATCCCCCCGCCTAGAAGCCCCCCATTAAAGCCATTCAGCAGCCAAATGACAAGAAGCTTATGTGTAAAAGCTCCCTGGCCAGGTGCAAACACATGACCCTTGGCAAAGCTGACTTATTTGAGCCTCACTGTTCTGTCCTTCAGACTTTCGGGTTAGCTTGGAACCAGGTCAGCAGGCAGTTTCAAGTAGGAGGCCAGGGTAATGTACGTATGCCTTACCTCCCTACAGCACCCTGGGCAAAGTACTCGCCTCTCTCAGCCTTGGTTTCCTGAGCTTTAAAATGGGGATAATAATGGAACCCTCGAAGGGTTATTAACAGGATGCAAACCAATGCAGAGCAGGTGCTTCACAAACCAGAGGTCTCGTCTGCTCCTCCTGGTTGGATCTGGCTCTCCTTCCCCCATCTGATTAAAGAGCTCCCTGAGGGCAAAGGCCGGGTCCTCAAGAAGCGGTCGTGAGTTGGGGTCTGTCCGACCGTGTCATTCCCCTGCTTAAAATCCTCACGGACAAAAAAAAGTAAACTCTAAAACCAGTCTTCAAGACCTCTGGACATCTGATTTGGGTTTGACAAACTCCTATTCACCCTTCAAAGCCCATATTAAATGCTCGTTTCCCCAGAAAACCTTCCCTGGGTGCTCCTCTCGGTTTTCCCAACCCCTGGCCCCAAAGGCTGGGATATCTGCACCTGTCTTAGTCTTGCTCTTTAGAATTTTGCTCTGTGAGGGCCAGTCCAGGGGCTGAGTCTGTGAATGATCAAGTGTATTTGTAGCCACAGGTCTGCATGTAGACATCACATGGGAACATATGAGCACATCTGTGTGTGTGTGTGTGTGTGTGTGTGTGTGTGTCCGTCCCTGCGCTGGGCCCCAGGATAAGCCGCCAGGCCAACTTCCCCCAGACCATCTGAGACATCCACGTCTTTACAAGGCTGGGAGAGTGGGCTGAGCAGGGGCCCTTTACGAGGGAGCCTCGCTCGGCTGGGAACTCATTGCTCCGCCAACGTTCAACCGGAAAAAACCGGAGGTATGAGCAGCCGGCCTCAGCTCCCACCACGCTGGCACCAGGTCTTGAGCTGCACCATTAACGCTCGAGCTCCATCTGGGGCAAAAGGGGAGGCTGGGATCCGGGGAAGGGCTGAGTGCTGAGTGGGAGCTCCCCTCCCACGCCTTGATGGAGGCCCCACCAGGCAGCCTTCGAGGACATACCTGAGGTTCGGCAGCACCCGGCCTGCCAGCCCCCAGGGCTGAGTCAGCAGGAAGGGATTCGGGACTTCCTGGGAAAGGCCGCTGGGACCTTGAGGCCCCCTCCCCAGCTTCCAGCCCCCCGCCCACGCCCTCCCCAGGGCTCCAAAAGGGTAGGAGGTGCCACACGTGTCCGGCTGTGGCCCAGTGTGCTCGGAGGGACTGAATCGTGGGAGGTCGTGGCGGGGGGGGGGGGGTTACGATCAGTCCTGACTCGGGCCGTTCCAGCCATCTGGGGGTCAGAACATCCCCAAGTGCAGGGAGACTGTGGCTGTGCCCATGCTACATGACGCACAGGTGCGCTTGGCTGCACGCACACGGGCCTGCGTGTCAGGCGTGCGTCCCCCCCCCGGGGTGGCTGGTAAGGGTGCACGTCCAGCGTATTCCCCACATCCGGCAAGTCGGATGGGGGGTTGGTGACCGCACGTGGGGCTATAATGGAGAGTGACAGCATCACCCAAATGGGTGACGAAAAGGGGTCCCCAGTGGTGTGGGAGGGCATGTCTGGGGAGGACAGGGACGGGGTGTGACGAGCACAGTGTGACCTTGGGACGGATGATGAGGGAGACTGGTTCCACCGTGCGTGGCTCCATGTGGTGGTCGTGACCCTGGGTAGGACAGTGTGTGTGGTCCGGCATATACACCAACATGTAGGTGCCTGGTCCTTCCCTCATCTTTGGGTCTCCTCCCTCCTGCCTGCTCAGACCTCCCACCCCAGGCCCTGGGAGAGGGGTCAGGCAGCAGGACGTCAGCATTCACCTGGACTGCTCTCTCTCTGCTGGCACCCTGCCTCTGTTTCCACCACTCCCCCCAGCCGACGGAGGCCAGGTCTCCCCGCCAGGCTGGCTCCAGTCTTTGGGGTCTGAGACTGGGACGTACCCAACTCCGAGGGCTGATGAGAGAGACAGACGGGGCCGGGGAAGTGGTGGGTGGCCACGCCAGGCCCACGAGGCCCCGATGGAGGCGCCAGCAATGTTCAGCCAGGACAGGAGGCAGCCGAGGGGGAGGGGGCGCTGGACTGCAGGGTTTGGACCCCACAAGGGCTGCCACGTGGGAAGAAGCAGACCACAGTTCCATGAAAGAAACACTTTCCAACAGGCTGAATCCCGCACCAGTTCCAGAGGAGTCTTTGTCATGAGCGAGTGTGCACACTTCCACCGCTCCAGCACCTTCTTTGGCTCCCGATCGCCTGCTAGAGATAGCTCAGGCTTCTGACTCGGCGTTCAAGGCTCCGTTCGTCTCCCCTGCGTGCTTTGCTTGTGCTCCCTTCTGCTCTCCGTGCCCGCCTGAGGTTTCGCTCCTCCAGCCTTTCCAGACACATTTCTAGCTGCCAGGAATGCCCTTCCTGCCTTGCCTGCTGGGCAAACTCCTACGCCATCCTTCAGGACCCAGCACCTATGTCCCCTTCTCTGGGAAACATTGCCCTTCCCCCACCCCCAACCCACAGTGTCCCTGTTTGCTTTGTGACCCTGGGCCGATTTCAGCTGTGAAATGGGGGTTGTATGAAAATTACCCTCCCTACAAGTCTATTTTGACCTCCAAGACAATAAGTGTACATTAAAAGCCCTTAAAGTGAGGGGTGTCTGGGTGGCTCAGTCAGTTAAGCATCTGACTCTCGATTTCAGCTCAAATCATGCTCTCACGGTTCGTGGGACTGAGCGCTGACAGCGTGGAGCCTGTTGGGATTGTCTCTCTCTCTCTCTCTCTCTCTCTCTCTCTCCCTCTCTCTGCCCCTCCCCTGCTCGTATGCTCTCTCTGTCTCTCTCAAAATAACTAAATAAACATTAAAAAGATAATAAATGCCCTTAAAGTGAGTTAGTTCTTGGGGGAGCAGGGAGGCCTTGCATCCAGTCAGTGCTTAATGTGTGTTCATGATCGTCTTCCTCCTCTTTGATTCTGCGGTTTTAAGACTCTCTTGTTTTAAGCATTGTTCCAAGATTCTTCTCCCACTCACAGTGCTAGGAATTTTAAGAACCCCTGGTTCTAAAATTATAAGAGTCTGAAATGCCGTGGGCGGGACCAAGGGCCTCCTTGTGCCCTGAGCTGACCCCAGGGTGGCTGGAGCCAGGGTCTCTGGGTGGGTGGGTGGGGGGCTCATGCCCCCCACTTCCCCAGACTTGAGGGGGTGTGGTCTGGCAGCCCCAGTTTGGGGGGAGAGCAATGGATTTACCAGGAGGCGGATGGCCAAGGTTCCAGAACGGGGGGGGGGGGGGGGGGGGGCGGGGAGGGGGGTTGGCGGGGGGTGAGGCTGAACTCCCCCTCTGCTCAAACAGGGTCACAAGGCAGCAGCAAGGGGCACGGGGCTGTCAGCTCAGGGCGATGGCTTCTTTGGGAGACTCAGTTTCCTCATCTGGAAACTGGAGCCAGGCGCTGTCCTCTTAAACAGTGTCGGCAGGGATGGGCAGGAGCTGAGGCTACAGTCCCTGCCCGGTGCCAAGCACTCACTTCGGCTGTGCCTTCCACCTGGAACGTCCTCCCTGATCCGCTTCCCTCTGGGAGCCCCTCTCAGTCCTGGCCTGGCCCCGCATCTGGGGAGGGGCTTCAAGAGGACGCCCACCCACCCCTGCCCCACCCCAGGGAAGGGAGGCCAGCTGCCCGCCCCAAACCCAGCTGCCCCAGGCCTGGCAGCAGCCACAGCCCCGACACTTTCTCAATGAAAGGTATTTGGCCACGGAGACTGACACCTCATCACCCTCAGCCTGGAAGCCAGCTTTACCCGCCGGCTGCGGTGGGGGGGCCCCCCTGGCTCTTCCTGTTCCCCGGGACCCCACCGGGCAGCCCAGAGCCCAGGTTCCCTTGGGCGAGGAACTCCCCCTCCGAGCCTCCCTGTCAGCTAGGGGTGTAGACACAGTGTATTGTGGATCAACGCACACCCTCCCTGGCTCCCAAGGCATCTCAAAGCATCTCTCCACTCCTGTGCATTTTAGCCTATCCAGGCAGAGGCTGGGGCGCCGGCCCCCCCCCGGGGCCGCCCAAACCTGGACTCCAGCAGAGTTCTGAGGCCCACCCTCAGAGACTGGGGCTGAGGCCTCTGGGTTTGTCAGATTCTCCCTGACCCCCTAGGCCCCCTAGCCTACCCCCGGCCAAGGGAAGAGGTTCCCACGAAGGGAATGGCCTGAGCAAAGGCATGAAGGCTGGAGAGGTTGAGAGCTGTCAGACTGAGCTGGACGGGAGCCAGCGGACCATGTGGGCCCAGGGCTGACCCCGCAGGTGTGCTGGGGTCCGTGTGTGAACCTACCTCCCTACCAAGGCCGGATCGGCTCCGCGCTGGCACAGAGCTGAAGCCTCCAAATGCTGCACAGGCACATGGTGGTGTGGACGGGAGGGGCGGAGGCAGCAGTGGGTGGGCGGACAGGCGGGTGGTAGAAAGGTAAGTGGGTGGGTGGGTGGGTGTGCAGAGGGCCCTGGGTTAAGGGAACACCCCGCACCCCCACTCCCTGCTGTCACCCCATCCCTGGGGTGAGGGACACAATGCCTCCCATCCCAGGTCCCCAGCAATGCCGCTTTGATGCCTTCCTGGGGCCAAGGGAGTCCCAAGCATGTGCCGGAGGGGGCTGTTGAGCCATCCAAGGAGCCCCTGCTCCTGCGGGGATTCACTCCAGGGCCCGGGCAGCCCTTTGCCTCTCCCTGTGGGGGCCCAGTTTCCTCTGTCTGGAAAGCGGGAGTGTGGCCAGGAGGACTCGCGCACGCGAGCACACAGAGCCACGCACACAGAGCGCCAGCAAGCGATGTTCTGCCGCCTCCAGACTGAGTCCTGGTGAAGTAGAGGGCCCAGGGCCATGGCCTCGGGCAGCCCGGTCACCATGTGGCCAAGGTGTGGCCAGGCCTCAGCCGGGTGGGGCCTAAGGAGGGGCAGCGTGACCCTGGCTGAGGAAGTCCAGAGCAGGCTCGATTCCTGCCGCCTGGGGCATGGGCCCCTGCCAGGGCCCCTCCCTGCCCAGTGCGGCCCTCGGGCACACGGCCAGGCTCAGAGGAAAAGGCCAGGGCGGCAGCTGCTACCGTGTTCAGCGGTCAGGGCGGCACAGGCTCGGGCTGCCCACGAGTCAGGTCTGCACACACGTGTCACAGACACACTTCTGTGTGACTCTGCCAGGACCCACACACCAGCCCGAGGCACGCCCGGCACCTCGTGGAGGCCTCTGAGCTGCTTGCACGCCCATGTCCGTGTCTGCTCCAGGCCCCTTTCCACCTGCCAAGGTCTGGGTCCAGCAGCCGCAGCCTCCATTTTCAGTCCCCAAGACCGACACCATGAGTGGGAAATGAAGCATCTTTAATTGGTTCCTTGCCCCAACCCCCCGCCCCGGGGGGGGGGGGGTCTCCAAGCACCAAACATGTGAGAACTGTGCCCTTCAGCCCCAGAACCAAGAAGCCCTTGCCTGACTTTCGCTGGGCCTGGACCCCCACTCTTAACCCCTGCGACCAGCCCCGTAGGCTTTGTTTCAATAAATAACCCCTAGAACAAAGCTTGGGGCAGGGGATCCAATAAAGCACCCAGCTCGGCAACAGGCAGAGGGGGCTTCAGGCAGAAGGCGGGAAATCTCAAGGGGCAGAATATCTGAAATCAGGGTCAAAACACACATAAAATCAGAGCCAGCGCTCGAGCTGGGAATGACTCCTCCCAGGCCTCCGTCGGCTGCCCGATGGTCTCCCAGGATGCTGGCTCCTGCTGTCAGGAAGAACTCCATTTTGCCTCACACAGCGACAGTCCCCTGCCTGGCAGTTCCACAACCCGACACTCCTAGTTCCTATCTTGACTCTGAACTCTGGGCAGGGGAGGGAGAGGGGGGCCCAGAAACCTAGGGAGGGAGCATCTGGGGAAGGGGGCTGAGACTTCCGAGGTACAGAGGAGTCCGGAGCAAGGCAGAGGAGTAAGGCCACGAGCCCAGGTCACTGGCGGGCCCTGCCCCGGCGGGTACGGAGGGGACCTGCGGCTTGAGCCTGTGCCCGGGTCACCTCACCCATCTCCCTGCGGATGTCACCAAGCGCTGTTGCCGGGGACTCCAGCAGCCTCTGGAAGAGGCTAGGCCGGCCGGCTGGTGGCTCCCGACACTGGAAGGTGACAGCTGTGCCAGCATCGGCCTTCATTTCCCTAGAGAAGCCGTCAGAGGAGCCATCGAAGCAGCGGCCGATGGCGATCTCCTTGGCCAGCCTCGGGCTCTGGTCGGTGACCGTGTAGACACCGTAGTTGTGGCCCAGAGGGTCGAGCGGGGCCAGCATGGCGAAGGCAGCCGGGTCGTCAGCTGGGGCGGGTGGGGGGTGCCGGGCCAAGTAATCCCGCAGGAGTCCGTTGACCGCCACTCGGCGGCAGCTGCCCTGGGGCGTGATGGTCACCAGCGTCCTGTCCACCTGACGTTGATCAAAGAGCATCCCGCTGCACTTGAACTCCACACAGGCCGCGGACGTGCCGGGGTGCTCGGGGTCTCGGACGCTCCGGGCGTCCCGAAGCCCGTAGAGCTGGCCCTGGGTGCGCGGGTGGCTGCCCCCAGCGTTGTGGGAGCGGACCATGTACTCCTGGGGGCCCTGGATCTTCACCTTGAGGAAGCAGGCCCGGAACTCCTGGGGGTTGGGCCACCAGGCCAGGAGGTCCCCAGTCCAGGAGGCCGGCACGCCCTCGCGGAACGGGACCACGTTGTACTCGTACTTGTCCGCCTCCACGCGCGCGAAGCGGAAGTGGCTGGCGGTCACCGGGGCCTCCTGGCATTCTCGCAGGCTGCGCCACGGGTACACCGGGCCGTTGGCCTCGGCGGGGTCGCCGGGCCTGGGTTTAGCGAGGTTGATGCGGAAGCCGTTGCGTTTGAGGGCTGGGTCGTCGTGGTCGGTGCGGCGGTAGCCCAGCCTGTCCAGGTAGGGCTGCGCCACGCCCACGGTGGCCGCGTGCGGGCGGGGCCGGGAGGGCGCGGGCTCCAGCTCCTCCCCGCCCAGGGTGGCCGTGACCAGGGCAGTGTAGGCGTCCGGCCGGTCCGTGTCGCAGAAGGCGGGGAGGCAGGCGCCGTTGGGGCCGGTGACCGCGCTGTCGAAGCGGCCCCAGGCACGGGGGTTGGCCGCGAAGCCGGGGGCAGGCTCCAGGTTGACCAGCGTGACCACCACACCCTCCACCTGCTCGTTGGGGGTGAACTTGTCGTTGGCATAGGCGCGCACCTTCACGAAGCAGCGGCGGCGCTCGGGCACGTCCAGGTTGAACAGACGCCGCTCGCGGATCTCCACGTTGCCCACTAGGAAGACCCTCTCCTCCCTGCGGACCCGAGGGGCCGCTGACCCCTCTCGCTGGAAGCCGCTCTCCTCCTCCCACAAGCCTGTGTCAGGGTTCAGTGACCACAGCTTCAGGGCCTCCACGTGGCCCGCCATGTGGATCTGGCCGGCATTGACGCGCACGGCCACCGGCCCTGCCTGCAGCTGCTCCGCGGAGCCCGCGGCGCGGAGGTCCACCGCGAACATGCCATAGGTGCGCAGCGGGGCCAGCTCGCCGTCACTGTCCACGAAGCGCAGGTCACTGGGGGCGGCCGCCGCCGAGGTGAGATCTCGGGGGTCCACGAAAGTCACCCGGGCCTCCACGGCCCCCGTGTAGGGTTCACCATCGGCTCTGCGGAAGGCCCCGGGCGGGAGGACCAGCTCGCCCAACGGGTCCTCCTCTTCCAGCTCCCCAAGAGGGATCGTGTTGCTCTGGCTGGCATCTAAGATGACAGGGGCTTTCTTCCGCATGGCTTTGACATCGTGGTATACGCCACCACCTCGAGGGGCAAAAGGCAGAACTCTGACAGTGTCCATGAACTCCCCACTGGGGTCCACGAAAGTTACCACCAGCCGCTGGGTGGAGGGCGGCACCTCAATGGTGAAGTCGCCCTGATAAGATGTGAATCCAATGGGCTCCCGGCCTAGCAGGATCTGGGCAAAACGCAGGGGTTCCCCTGAGTCGGTAGCCACCACGCGTCCCCGAACCAGCACCCGAGGGGGCAGACATTTCTGACAGCCACACTCAGCCACCACTTTGACGGGGAGGACATAGTTGGAGCAGTGGATCTCCTTGCTCTCCAGGCGGCGAACGGAGCAGCAGCGGGACCCCGAGTCCCCACACCGGGAGCTGGAGCCTGCAGGGCTGGGGCAGAGGGTGTCAGAGCAGAGACCCACGTCCAAGTAGGCGGGGCCACTGCCAGGCTGGCCACAATCATCTGGGAGCTTGATCAGATGCTCTTGGGGCTGGGGATTGCAGGCTGGCTGGCCCGGGGCTGCAGAGCAAGAAATCAGAGCAGATCAGAGTAAGGGGGAGGGCTCCACTGAAGCCAGGGTTGGGGCCTGGATTGGGATCAGGGGCTCAACCCAGGGGCTCGGTGGGGGCCCGGGATCAGACTCAGCAGGGTCAGAGAGCAGTCTGCAGCTGGGGCTCCATTTGGGGTTGCTTTCGCTGGTGATGGGTCTCGGCTAAGTTTCAGGGCATGCTCAGGGTTGGGGGGCTGAGGGTGCTCACCCAGCACAGTAAGCCGGGCGCTGCCCGAGCGCACAGTGCCCGCATCGTTCCACGCTTTGCAGTGATAGGTGCCTGCCTGGTCTGGGCGCAGCCCCCGAAGCTCCAGATGGGCCCCGTACCTGTGTTCTCGCCGGTCCAGCAGGGTCCCGTTGTGGAACCTGGGTGGCAGGTGGGCAACACCAGGGGGCCCTCAGCACAGGGAAGGGGCTGCATCCGTCCCCCATCCCCCATGCAGCCCAGCAAGGTTGTAGAGCATCTTTCTCCCAGTCTCTGAGGCACCACATGTCATGGAAAATCCAATCAAACCGCAAAGCTGGGTGCAAGGCCCTTGGGCATTGGAGCAGGGCACTCACCAGGAGTATTTCTTGGGCATGGGGGTGCCTGAGGCTTTGCAGCAGAAGGTTACGTTCTGGCCAGCCTCTCGCACTCGGGACTCGGGGTGCTTCACCAGGTAGGGTTTCTCTGGGGGCAAAGGTGGCAAAGGTCCTGCCCCATCCCAGCTTCTCCCAACAAACCTTCCCAAGGGCAGGGCCCCATCCTTGCCCTTCCAGGGGTGCCCTGTTTCACCTGTGGCTCTTCTGATGACCTCTCCATTCAAGTTCACCCCATGGCTGCTCAAGATGGTGCCCCATCTTAATGCTGCCCCCCTGCAAGTCCCTGTCTCATCTCGCGTCTTCTTCAGCTTCTCACAGTGTATTTGTTCCTCCCATGGCAACATATTTAGTGTTATGCTTTCTCCAATGGCCGTGTCACATCTTATTTCTTCCCCAGTGACCTCATGCTGCACCACATCCTCCCAAGTGTCACCCAGAATTTCCTTCTTAGCTTCTCAGCCTCCTCACCCTCCTTGCCCTGGGGCACTTACCCAACTTATTAAGGACAACAGTGACCACAGCAGAGATAGAGCCATTGGCCTGGGCCTGGCCCAGGCCTGCAGAGAAGCCATCCATTTGGGCACTGACGTTGGCCCGGCTGCTGGCACACACTCCGGGAATCCGGAAGGTCCCATGGGCATCGGTGATGGCCACAGTGCCAGGCCAGTCTCTCAAGGAGACCCTGGCTCCTGGCAGTGGACGCCCAGATGGGGTGACCACCGAGCCCAGGAGGATGTGGTCAGGGCACTTGCAGGTCTTGGAGCTGCAACCTGGGGGACAAAGGCAGGCAGAGGAACAGAGGAGCCTCTTCACTCCCTCCTTCCACTCGGTCACTCAGCAAAGATGCCTAGACACCCTCCCCCCCACCTTGTGCCCCTCAGAGGCCTCAGCATGGCCCTGCTTGCAACAGCCTCTTGTGTGAGTGGGGACATGGGGTTGAGCAGTCAGAACTGGGGCAGACCTGTGGTCCAGAGGGGTGAGGAAAATGCCCTGGTGGAGGGGACAGGAGAGGTGACTCTCACAGGACAGAGAAGCTTCTTTTAGCATGACAGAAAATGTCCAGCAGGGGCTGGGGGCCCAGCTAGGGGTTGGGTCTTGGGCTCAGAACATCTCCCTCCCCTCCCCTCCCAATCCCGCGGTTTCTCCATAAGATGGAAAATTCCACTGAAAACGTCAGGGCAGAGGCGTCAGGAGGGCAGAGCCAGGCGGGGTAGGGTGGGGACCCCACTACCCCATTGGCCACCGTGCTCCCCCACCCTGCCATGGGCTCTGCGGGCGCAGTCTCCAGACCATGTTTGTGGAGCCCAGGCGGATCGGAATTTCCAGTCGCCTCCTGGCTGGCCTGGTGTCTGGCCCTGGGAGGGCTTGGGCATGGTGTCTGCCAGGGTGTGAGCGCGTGTCCGCGTGGGCGTGGGGTACGGGAGAGGGGGGCTGTGAATGCCACGCGTGTGTGCCCCAAGCACATGAGCTGGCTTCAGTGTGTCCGTGTCCACCAGGACATCCACACGCTTGGTGGCGCGCCCAAAGCAATGCCCACCCGGATCTGCTCGTGCCTGGACATGACCTTCTTGGCGTTCACCCATCCAGATACACACATTCACCAATGCTCCTCCGCGTGGGGCGGGGGGACGGGGGCGCAGAAGGGAAGGAAGGGCCAGTCTCCATGTGTTCCAAGTTCTGGTCCCCGAGGACCCGCCTCTTCCATTCCAGCCCCATCCCATCAGGCTCATTCCCAACCCGCCTCTCCCCACTAGGTACCCTCCTCAGCAGGCCACCTCCCTCCAAGTCCAGGCCCCGCCTCTAACTCAACACTCTCCTCCAGGCCCCATCCCTCCTACCTGGACAAGGAGGGCGTACACACTTCTGCGCCTCCAGGGGACGCCCCGGACACGCATCCCCAGACGTGCTTGGGCAGCGGCGGCGGCGCAGGCGACGGCCTGGCCCGCAGCTCCCTGAACAGGGACCCCACGGGCCCCACGCGCCCCACGTGGCCTCTGCGGTAAGGGCGGAGAGGAGGGAAGGTGAGACGGTGGCCCACGCCAGGGACTGCGCCTCCTGGAAATCTAGTAACAATGTAGGACTGGAGGACGCCCCCTGCTAAGTGCGTCCGAGGATGGGTCCCCCAAGAGAGAGGTTCTGCCCATTGCTCTCATCAGTTGTCCCCCAGGCTCACCTGTCGAACGTGCAGTTGAGGTAACACCCCATTTGCCCCAACCCCAGATAAGCTCCCCGAGGTTAGCCGTGCTGTTCTCCCTGCGTCCCTCATACATTTGGGGTCAAAACACGCCCCCCAAAGAATGGAGCTGTTACAGATGAGCAACTGAGGGCAGCAGGAGGGAGATGAGCTCCTGAGGGGTCTTTCTTGTTCCCTACCTGGGCCCCTATTCCCAGGCCCTCCTTTCCAAAGCCCCGCCCTTATATGATCCAGCCCACTCCTTGGGCCCTGCTAAAGGACCCCCAGCTCTTTCTAACCACGCCTACATCCACACGGCCCTGCCCCCTTTCCTCAGTACCACCCATTCAAGCTCCACCCACCTATAACCCATGTCTGCCAATCCCCACTCTCTTCTCTGCATGACTAATATAGATCCCGCCCTCTCCCCAGCCCCGCCCATCCCCACACAGTCCCCGCCCCTCCCTGGGCCCCGCCCTCACCAAGCGGGCAGCGGAAGCGCACGTGGTAGTTGGAGCAGCGGCGGCCGCGGGGCTGCTCGCGGTTGAGGCACCAAAAACCTCGCGTGGGGTTCAAGTGCACACGCTCGCCTACAGTGGACGGCAGGGCCCAGTCCGTGGTGCGCGCCTCCAGCGCCAGCGGCCGCGGGCACACGCGCGCTGGCCCGTAATAGAAGCGGATGGCAGCCAGGCTCTCGAAGTCGCCGTCGCCGCCGGGGTGGTCCACGTTGAACCAGGACGTCCACTGGCTGGCCTCTGTGGGCACCGCACGCTCTGGGACCCGGGCCACAGCCTGTCGGGCCTCATCAGTGCATGCAGGGGCCCAGGAAGCGGCCTGCCCACCCCCATCTCCGAGGTAACTGTTTACCTGCTAAGACGGTCACCCCACCCCCAATGAACACGGGCTAACCCAGCCGGCCCTTGACCCGCCCAGATCCAGGGTCCTCTAGGGCACAAGGAGCTATAAAGGGATTAAGGGAGGTTGGCCTCCCCTAGCACCAGCCCCCGTTCTGCTGCCCAATACTTGAGCTGGCCCATTAGTTCAGGTTGACATTTTGCCACGCTGACATCTTGACACTGTCTCAGCAGCCCCCAACCTTAAAATTAAGCCTGTCCCCCACCTCAGAATTCAGAACCCCTGAGGTGTGAGGAGACACAAAAGTAGCAGGAGGAGACCCGATGGAGAACAGCCCTAGCTGTGGCTTTCCATTGCCTGGCTGCTCCTGGTTAGAGCCAGCTGGGCCCTTGCTCACTGCCTGGATGAACCCACCAGGCAACCTGTTTCACAGAAGCCACAGGTGGGAACGGTCTGGCCTCCCAGAAGTCAGCTTCTGCTTCCATCAACTCCCGCCCCCACCGCCCCCCACCCCACCTGCACAGGGGCCGGGGTGTGTGTGCTCACTCCTTTCCTGACTTTCCCAGCTAGGAAACCAGAGACCCAGGTTCCAGAACTACAGGTCTGGAATCTACTAGAAGCACCCTGCACGATGCTTCCAGTAGCAGGGAGGAAGCACCCACTCCCACCCTACATTGGTTTCCTCCTCGACAAAACAGGCCCTGGACTCTCACCCCTCTGCTCCTAAAACTTAGACTTCTGGGGGCACCTGTGCCAAGGGCTGCCATGTCCAGGGACCAGGAAGTTACTGGCCTTTCACCCCTTGTGTCCCCTCCTTACATGACCACACCAACCAGAGCTCACATAGTGAGTCCACAGCAGAGCCAGGACTTGGACCCAGGATGACTCACCTTCCCAATCCTCCAGGGCTGGTGAGGGCTGTCCGGGGCGCAGAGATGGGCCTTCAAAGCCCCAGGCAGTTGCTGTGGGCTCCTCAGGGGGGGTAGTGACTGTGGGAGGGATGAGGAATGGAGGGAAGGAAACATGCTGATGGGGACCTCTGTGGGCTGCTTGTATACAAGGTGCTGTCATGATCATCCCCATTTCACGGGGCGGGGTTGGGGGGTAGTGAGTGAGGGTCTCAGAAGCCAGAACCATCTCTCTGACTGACCCCAAGGAATGCAGGAACACCCCCCCCCCCCCTGCCTCCAGGAAACCTCCCTATGGCCCCTACCCCCAATCTCCTGCAGCCCCATCCCTCCCTGTGCCCTGGCCAGGATGCCATAGTCTGGGGAAGTCTGTGTGTCTGGTCTGACCCAGTTCTCCCCCTCAGTGTGCTCAGCGACCATGGGTTTAGTTGGCTCTGCCTCTGCCCTCAGGTGGAGCTGCGTTCTTCATCCATTTGCGGGGTTGGAGGTCTCTCCCTCAGTGTACCTTCCATCCCTTCACTTGGGGCCCA
The DNA here is from genome assembly GCF_018350215.1 of Panthera leo. Lineage (NCBI taxonomy): Eukaryota > Metazoa > Chordata > Mammalia > Carnivora > Felidae > Panthera > Panthera leo. The sequence goes on along the minus strand of NC_056680.1, from coordinate 14,426,144 downwards.
AGCTGCCATTGGGAGGTCTTTGGCATCTAGCCTGGCTTCTCTGACCTTGAGTTATCTAAGATAGCCAGGCTGAGCGGTGACCTCAGACAAGTCCCTTCCCTGTCTGTGTCTCAGTCTCCTCATCTGGGAAATGGATCCAGTGCCCTGTTCCACTGAGTGCTCCTGAGACGGGAAGTTTTCTGAATGGTGTGTTTGTGGAAGAGGAGGAGTTGTGTGAGAGGGGGCCGCTCTGACCCCTTAATCCTGGGCCAGGACACAATGCTTCAGAGTCCAAATGCCGGGGGTGAGACCGGCCCCCCGCTGTCCCCAGGAACCTAAAGGAGCCTAAAGTTCATATGGATACTCCGAGTTCCCCTACCTCTCTTGAGGAGGCAAGAGAACAGAGAAGTTTCCTCCCTTCCCTCCCCCGGGCGCGTTGTTGGTCCCAAGAATCCATACCCCCGACGCCCCTTCACTCCACTCCCGGGCTGACTAAGGGGGACCCAGGTCTGAGGACGCCAGAGGGTCCCTTGGTTCCCTCTCCCGGAGCGGCTGCGTGCCAGGCCTAGGGGTCTGGGCTGGGGTCATGGGGCGCCTCACCTCGAGCCCCCGCCAGGTGCGCGGCGGCGACAAAGAGGCAGAGTAGTGGCGGCAATGACGCCATGGCCGGGTCCGAGAGTCCGAGGGAGGGTCCGGGCTCCGCGGCTCGCTCGGATCCGACTCCCGCGGGTCTGGCGGCCGCTGGGGCTGAGGGTGGGGGCGGGAGGTGACCGCAGGCCACGCCCCGTGCAGGCCACGCCCCGTGCAAGCATCGCTCCCTGGCCCTGGGTGACTTCGGTGAGCTAGCAACCTCCCCGGTCGCCCCCTTCGGTGCGTCCGGCTGTGCCTCCGCCCTCAGGCTGGCCTGCGTCCTCCCCCCCCCCCCCCCCCCCCCCCGTCGCCAGCTGGAAGTCCCTCCCTCAACCCACTCTCCATTCTCCACCTTGGGTCCCAAGCTGCCTGCGGGACGTGCCTCTTGGAATGGAGCCTGAGGCTGCCCAAACACTCACGCTTCAGGCAGCCGTTTAGGCGGCGAGGAATCCTCCATCGAGTCTAACTTCAATCCTGTTGGCGTTAGGCCACCCCAAGCAGGCTGGAAGTCCCACCCCGAATCTACCTTCGACTCTTCTGGCTCTAGTTTTCCCGGCCAGCGGGAAGTCCCGCTCTACGACTACCCTCCGTGCCTCCAGCCTTGGGCTCCGGGGGGCGGCGGGAAGCCCCCCCCCCCCGAGTCTGCCCACCCCCGCAGCGGAGCCGGCGCACAGAGGAGGCGGAGGCGAGGTGGTGGGGGGACGGCTGTTTATTGGCGGGGGTCCAAGCCGCGGGGACGCGGGTGGCGGTCAGAGCGCCGCGACGCAGTCGGTGCCCGTGTATCCTGGCAGGCGTAGAGCGAACTTTCGGCGCACGTCGTCGGGCACGAATCTGCCGGCCACGAAGTGGTGGCGGCCGGAGAAGCGGCCGGCGCAGCGCTTGGGCGCAGCGAGCGATACCAGCACGTCCGGTCGGAGCCCGTCCTCGGCGTCGCCGCCGCCGGTCTCGGCGTCCCAGCCTGAGGGAGGGAGGGAGGGTGGGGGAATCGGGAGCTGGGAGGGGTGCTTGCCTTCGGGCGAGAGAGTCTTGCCTCCTCTCCACCCGTTTCCCCTTCCCCATCAGACTCAGCCTCTGCTCTCTGACGCGTGAGGCTTGGTCAGACCTGCCTCCCCATAGTACTGAGCCTCCGCCCTCAGACCAGTGTCTCCCCTTCCTTGGAGATGTTTCCCTCCTCCTATGACCAGGGCGTCGGCCCTCATCTTTTCTGCCCCTGCTGCCATCATGCAACCAACCTTTCTTCTCCATCTGACTCAGCCTCTGCCTTCAGACTACATCGTTTCCACCTGCTGCCCTTTCCCAGTCAGACCCATGCCTCTGCCTTTGGACCCAGCATCTGTCCCAATTCCTCCCTCCCGATCGATCTTGACCTTCCCCTCTTCGACTAGAGCCTCTTTCCACCCAGGCTTCCTAGCCAGCCTTCCTCCTCTGACCAGATCCCCCCTCTCCACTCAGGACAGACTGGCCTTCATCCTCAGGCAAGCCTCCCCCCCTAAGACCTGTCTCCTTACTCCTGGTCCTTGCCTCTGACAGGATGTGGCCCCCTCCCCACCCAACCCCGACGTCCATCCTCCTCCCTCTGACCTGACATCTCTGTGTTCATCCTCACACTAGATCTTGCCTTTTGAATTGACAGGACCCCGGCCCCTCCCTCACTGTGACCTAGCCTCTGCCAGCTCTCAAATGAGCCTCTACCTTCAGACTAGGGGCCTTGGCTTCTCCCCTGCTTCTGACCAGAGTCTGGAGCCACTAACTAAAAGCCTTCTCTGTCTGACTTTAATCCTTCCTTCTGTGACCCTAGTCTCTACCTTCAGACCAGACAGCTCCCCTCTTCATAGCTAACCCCTTGCTCTGTGGCACCCTGCTGGGGGTGGCCCTGAGGTCTTGAAAGCTGGGGGACATCCCCCTGAGTATGGCCACCCCTGTGGAGGGTCCGGCTGGCCAGCAGCTGTTTGTTCCGTCTGCCCGTCGCCTAATGGCTCCAACAGGCGTGGGGCGGCGGCCAGGACGGGCGAGGCCTTTGCCGAGTGAGCTCACGTCTGCCCAGGCAACTGGGCCAGGGTGGGCAGCGGGCATGCTGGGCCGGGTGTGGAGGGGTTGGGACATGGGATCACCTGGGCAGCAGCCTCTGTCTTCCCCATCTTAGGGATGGACGTGACCCTCACCCAGAGTGCATGAGCCATCCACGCTGGGGAAACGGAGGCTCAGAGAAGGCAGACAGGCTGGGCCCATCAGAAACTGGGGTGCAGAGGGCCCCCCTCCCAAGGCCCCAACATGCCCCCCCCCCCGCCTGCCTGGCATGCCTGAAGGAATGTCCAGGCTCACAAGGGGGATGGACAGCAGCTTGAGTGTGGCCAGCGCACGAGTGCAGGGGCCTCCGATCTCTCCCGGCTCCGCACCAGGGCCCAGCACGGCATCCACCACCAGCCCATAGGCATCGTTGATGAGCTGGACCTGAGAGGGCGGGCATGGTTAGAAGGTGGCCTTTGGGCACTGCCCCCCCCTTCCCCCCTCAGTTGCCACCAAGCGCTGACCTCTGTGGGCAAATAGGACAGGAAGGGGATGTCCATTTTCTCGCACTGGGTAGTCAGGTCCCGGTGCAGCAGGTCTAGTGAGCGTGTAGGGTAGAAGATGGTCGGTTCATACTCCTGGTGGGGAGGGGCAGAAAGGAGTCGGCCCTGAGGGCCCTTCCAGGCTTCCTACTGGGCCTTACTTAGCCCCCAGATCTGGATATGAGGCCAGAGACCCTGCCTGGGGCAAGCACTGGGCATATTCTGTCCCTCCTGGGACACTGTCAAGAGGAGGTAGCAATTTCTGCGGGGACAGGGTTGAGGGGGTGACCCTAGGAGGCCAAGGGGGTCCTTGCTACTCACAAACACCCGCAGGTGCCGGGCACAGACCAGCCCCACCGCCCCGTTCTGCTCCGGGCCACACACGACCAGCACTGTCCTCTGCTTCCGGGAGAGAGTTGGCAAGGGGAACACCTGGCAGGGGGCACAGCAAAGGCAAAGGCATGATGCTTGGAATTCCTCCTTATTTGGGTGGGGAAACTGAGGCTCGGAGTAGCGAAGGAACGGCCATGGGCCCGGAGGCAATAGAACAGGAGGAAAGACATTCTGGGCAAGGGGCGTAGCCCCTTGGGGCCTCAGTTTCCTCCTTGGAGATGCAGAGTCCTTGCTTCAGGCTCTGCCAAGCTGGAGCAGGAAAACGTGCCTTCTGCCACCACCCGGTGCCCAGAGTGTGGTTTGTTTATTCTCGGCCTGAGTTGCAGACATTCTTCCACCTTTTTCCACCGCAGTGGCTGCCCCTCCTCCGCCCACGTTTCCAGGCCTCGGCCCTCCCAGAGGCCCCAAAGTTGGTGGGGGGGGGGGGACAGAGGGAGGGTATTTTTTCCAACCTGAGATGCCCTGTTTCCCTCCATCTGCCTCTGTCTTCGTCTATCTTTCTCTCTGTGTCTCTGTGGGCCTGTGCATCAGTCTCTTTAACACAGGAGTTAAGAGCACTGGTGTTCAAGTCACAGCCCTGCCCTGACTCTCTGCATGGCCTCTGCCCCCTCTCCTCTCCCAGCCTCACTTGGCCTCTATCGATTGGGAGTGACGGTGGCACTGACATGGGGCCTCTCTCGGAGACAGGGCACCCCAGGGGGCCTGGCTGTACCCTGACCTCCAACCACACAGAGAGCCAGGTGTACCTTTTTTGTCTCCTCCCCAAGGTCTCGGTGAGGTCCTGAGCCACCTGCGACCACACTAAGCCAGGTGCGGAGCCCTGAGACCGGAGACTGAGGGAGGCAACAGTGACTCCAGCTTGACTGGGGCTGAGGGTCCTCTGGACAGACTTGGGGCTTTCGGGGCAAAAACTGGACGGCAACTGGTTAGCAAGGGCCAGGCAGGAGTTTACTACGCTGCGTTTACTTTTACTTTTGGGGTTTCACCATTTCCTTCTCCTTCGGGACCTTCACTCAGGATGTTTCATTTGAAATAGAAATGTTAAAAAAAAAAAACCAACTGAGCCTACATGAAGAAAGCAATTGTGTTCAACAAAAGTCTGCAGTGGCGACAAGAAGAGGAAGACAGGGAGGCAGAGAAGGGTTACATGTGGGAGCCCTGACACCATCGGGCACTTCTCTAAGGCATTTGTGTTTATTAGCTGGTGTCAGTTTATTGCTCTTTCTTTGGAGGGGGAAACAGGCCCGCGGTTTGGCAACATGACCAAAGGCACTGCATGGCGGCATCTTCGTTGCTTATCACTCTCGCATCCCTTGCAGGCACCTCGAGGCTGGGACTCTGCTAACTCCTCCCTAGGACCTACACTATGCAGGCCACCCCTGCCTCTGGGCCTCAGTTTCCTCATCTGCAGCATGGGGAGGGGGGGGTGGTACTCAGCCTCCAGGAACCTATGTCTCCTTTACGGAGATCCAATTGATGGCAGAGGCAGGTGGTCACATCTGTACCTCAAGGACCTCAGGACCATCCTGCAGCAGCTTTAGTCTCTGCTCCCCGGCCTCCAAGTCTCTGGGGACTTCTCTATCTGCCCTGACCCTCACTGACACCTGGGGTCTTGGGTCCCTGCCTGGTCTAGACCACTGATGATCCTCTCTGGGCCTCAGTTACCCCACCTGAGTGATGGGCTGGAGTGGCTCCACACAAAAAGGGGTTTCTTGAGTCCTGGATCAGCCTGACCACAGGGCTCATGCAGCTAGGCCTCCTCTGCTCTGGCAGGCTGGCCATCTGGTTGGGGTCAAGGTCAAAGATCAGGGGTTAGATACCTTGGTCACAGCCACAGCACTAGCATGGCCACACAACTCCACCAGCTGCTGCCGCCCAAAGCGATAATCTTCCAACAGCTCCCGCTCCAGGGCTGCCGCCTCTGCAGTGCTGGGGGACAGAGTGGGGAGAGACGCTCAAAGACACACAGAAAGACAGAGAGAGAGGCTCAGATGGAACCGGTAATGTTCCACTAATATCTCCAGCTAGGCCCTAATGCCCCCCCCCGCCCCCTCAGTTTCCCCACCAGACGTGCTGGCGGTTGACTGGCACCGCGGAAGGTTTAAGCTGAAGCCCAAGGCACGGGCGCCCTCTGGTGGTCGAGGGAGGCGTGGCGGCGCGTGTTGGTTCTATTGCCCCAAAGCGTGGGAGACTGGAGCCGGGCCCAGATGCGCCCGCCCCCACCGCGGAAAGAACCCAGAAGGAGGAATGGAGCGTGAGAGACTTTGTTGGGGGCGAGGGGCCAGTTGCATGCAGTGGAAACCGCTGAGCAAGCTCCCGAACACTGGAGGGGGCAGACTGGCCTGGGGAGGGGGGTGGTGCCCGAGGGAGGCGGATTTTGAAGGCTGCAGAGGGGTTCACTTAGGGAGGTGGATGGGGAGCCCACGGCTATGGGGCCTTATTGGTGACCCTGCAATAATTGTGGCCAGAGAATTGGGGCTTACCCATCTGGGGTGAAGGTCTGCCATCAACTCACCGAGTGACTGGGCTCTGTCACATCTGAGTTTTGCTTCCTCTTTTGCAAAAGTAAAGGCAGGAAGGATAGGCTAGATAATTTTCAAGGTCCATTTCAAAATGCAAACATGGGGCCCGCTATTTAAGATTTAAGAATTTTCAGATAATGACAACAGCATGAAACTAAGCGTTGGGCCCTATTAAGAGCAGGGACCAAGCTGGCCCTGGCTTAGGGACCTTCCAAGGAGCACCTACCGCCACCTCAGCAGACCCTAGAGAGCATAGTAGTGGTAGTAGGACCAGGCCCAGAAGAATCAGAACATTCAAGCACTCTGAGAAGCCAAGTGACTTGCCCAGGGTCACCCAGGAAACAAGGGGGAAAAACCGAGACTTCTGCCCTTGGTGTCTGTCTCCAGAGCCATGGATAGGGTGTGAGCAAAGAGGCAGGGGCAGACCTACAGACAGCAGAGGTTTCTTAGGATGAATCTTTAGGTTCCTTCCTTCAGTTCTGTGAGGAGACCACAATCTTTTGGCCAATTTTTGCAGTGTGATCAGGCTGGGCAGGAGGAGGGGCATAAGTAAGGACTGCTGTGGGATGGGGAATCAGGGAGGACTTCTGGAGGAGCTGGCCTGGAGCACTATGGGAGGTAATCCACGTGGTAAGAACAGCGAGGGTGGGAATGAGCTTGGCAGATTCTAGGGATGGAAGTGAGGCCAGTGTGGCTAGAGCGGTACAAGCAAAACAGAAACTGGGTCAGAAAGGCACTTTGGGGGTCCACGTAGATGGGGGAGATGGATGGAGGCTTAGGGCAGGGAGTCTACATGCCCTGAATCATCCCAACAACCAGAGCCAGATTCAACCCCACCTGACTTCAAATAAGTCCAGCTGAAAGACCAGTTGAGGAAAAGGAGCTCACGGTGGGACAAATGAGGAGCACCCCTCTGGGCAGGCCACCTAGGTCCCAGGAAGGAACATGGGAGAAGGTGTTTGGGAATGTGGTTCATTCCTCCACCTTCAACTTGTGACGGGTCTGGCTGTTGCCCCCACAGGAGGGCAGAGAGAAGAGGAGTGTGGGAGGACCACCCATTCCTCCTTTTCTTCCTCTGCCCCAAAGTTTTGGCCTCAGGCCACCACTTGGAACATTATCTCCCTGCCCAACTGGTCATTAGAGTAATAATGGGGACTCCATGGGCAGAGGATGGCTCAGCCTAGGATCCTGGGAGTGGCGACGGTGGCAGCTCTGGGTCAGGTATGAGTGGGAGTTAGGGCTGGTGAGGGAGGGAAACGGGGCAGAGCCATGTGGGACTGGGCAGGGCAGGGGGCTCAGCTATGAGGGTGCCTCTTGCTGCTCCCAACATCAGCTCCCAGATGAGAGGAGCTGTGAGGACCAGGATTCCCCCACAAGCAGGAAGGCTGAAGCGGCCTGCTTTCAAAGGAACTGGGCCTGACACTCCCAAAATACTTCCAGGAGCAGGCCCTTACGAAGGTGAAGCCAAGGCCAGGGCACCCGTGCCAGACCCTCCCTGCTCTCTTGGCTCCCTCTGCTTCTCCACCTTCAGGCCTCTGCCCACCGGCCCACCATCTTGCCCATCTGGCTGCCTACAGCAGTTTCATGGCCCCCAAACTCAACACAAGAGCCACGGGGCTCTGAAACTTGAATGCCAGATGACATCACCACTTGTCTCAAACCTACTTATGGCTCCCCAATATTCAGAGAATATTCAAATTCCTCACCACACCTACACGCCCATTATGTCTCTTACCTCATTGTTTCCTCTCCACTTGCCATGTTCCACTCCTACCCGTCCCACGGCGCCCCATCACCCCTCAGCTGGCATCTGAGACCCCACACAATTCCCCCCCCCCCCCCATGCCAGATGAAATCGCAGACCCAGCTTCCTTCTGCCTAGGATGTGCTGGGTCTACAGGCTCAATCTGGACATCAATCAGTCACTGGACAGTATCTGCCCTGAGGGCCTGAATGGACAGTGGGCAGAGGACAGATTTGTCAGCCAAATCTGGTTTCCATTGAGGTCCACAGCCCTGCTTGGAGTCCCAGGGCACAAGGACTTAAAGGAGGACATAAGATGAGGACTCAGGACGAGGTGGGAGACACAGCCACAGCTGCCTATTTCAGACCCCAAATCCAATCAAACTACCGGCAAGTGGTCTATGTGTTCAAAAATCCCCCTAGCCCTGGCTCAGGCGGTGGCTTCCTTCCCCAGCCCTCAGTTTCCCTCTCTGGACAAGAAGATAGTCGCAGGTGGACCACCAAGAGGGGTGTGAGTGAGGAGCTAACAGCTCAGCTCTTCCCAGGGAAGACGGGGAGATGAGGGTGGGAGCGCCAGGGTCCCTGGGTGAGATGGAAAGGGGAGGTGGGCCTTGATTGGGTTGAAGGGTGATGGGAGAGCTACTAGTGGTGTTCTGAATAATTCAGAAGGGCGGGCTGAGGAGGATGCAGTTTCCCTGGCAACTCGGCTAGGAGACCTTGGCAGCAGCAGGCTTCAGGCTTCGTCTTTCCAGCGAAATGCGGGGTGGGCCTTGGATCCCCCCAGGCCCCATCCCGGCCATGCCCTTCCTCTGATCTATCCTGCCCGTGATGCCCCCCTCCCAGCCATGCCCTTGCCTCGGGGCCGCATCCTTGCCATGGTCTTTGACGTCCCCATCCCCGGCTGACCTGAGGAAACGCCGCTCCTCGGGCGCCTCCACTGGGTCCGGGCGGGCCGCGCTGCTCATGGCCAGGGTAAGCCGGGACGCGCAGCCTGGCTGCCACCGCCACAGCCTTTTAAGAGCATCCCAGGGCAGATGGGGGCGTCCTCGGTCCTCCTCCCTTCCCGCCCACCCTGTGTATCCGCCAATCAGGTGACACCGCGAAGGCGCTGCGCGCAGGGATTGGCTGGCGGGTGCAGGCAGATTTAACCCTTTGGTGCCAGGAGCGGAGTTGCCTTGGGGACGGAGAATAGTAGAGACGTGGGTATTAGCAGGGCAAGGCACGGACGGGTAGCGACGGACCTGCTACCCCTGTCATGGGGTCTTGGCCTGGGGGCAAGGGGACCTACCTCTGACACCCCTCCACCCCATGCTCCACTCTTCAGATCCCCCATTTACTGATGAGCCCAGGGTGCAGGATGGGGAGCCCCAGCCTGGAGGGGTGGGCTGCTGACAACGAGGACTTCAATAGAGGTAGGAAAATCCAAGCATATTCTTGAGCCAAGGCTGATGGATCCAGGGGCGGTCTCTGGGTGGGTTTTGAAACCACCCTACCTGGCATCTTCTGCAGAGACCCCAGGTCTAGACCCTATATCCCCAGGCCGTGTGTAACCCAATCGTGTCCCACGAGCCTTCCCTCAGTCGCTGGGACACAGGCAAACAGGTCTCCAGAGCATTTATTCTTTCCAGTGGGGAGGGTGCAGGGGTCCAGTAGTCAGAGGGGTGCAGGCCCCTATGTGTACCACGTGAAGCCGTAGGCGGCGTTGAGAATCTCCTCGTTAGTGCGCAGCCCGTAGAGCTCGCCCATTATGGGGTTCACCCAGCGCGTTGTGTGGAACACAGACTCACCCACCTGTGGGAACAGTGGGGTATGGGTGACGGTGCAGCTACCCCTTCAGGCCCACACTGCCTATTGGGACCCCACTAGGCCTGGTGACTACCGTGCCTACACCAAAAGCTGCTGCCTTCCCCTCCTCACGCCTGGCACCCACTACCCCTCTCGGCTCCAGGTTTTCCCTGGGAGGCTGTGTTCCTGCAGGGGGCCTGGACCCCCACCCTCCCTACCCAGGGCCCACCTTCCAGTCAGGCACGTCCTTCATGATGATGGCCTCCTCCTCCAGGTTCTCCCGAAGCATCTGCAGAACCCTGTGGGGATGGAATGGGCGGTAGGGGACAGGCCTGAGCACCGAGAGACTCCCGAAAAGACGTGCCAGATCCTTCCCTGTTCCACCCCAATCACCTCCTGCCACTCCCAACCCTGCATGTGCCAACCCTTCTTGTCCTTTCCTTCCCCTACAAACATTTACTGTCCTCCTGCTGCAGCCTCAATGTCCCCTCCTCCAGGGAGCCTTCCTATTCTAGCCCTTGGGTCTCCCCCACATATGCCAGGACACAGCTGTCAGCCCCCAAATGCATTTTTGTCATGTCCTGCACTGCGGGCTGGGACACTCAGGCCTGTGACCTTCCAACCCTGGTCCCAGCAGCCCCACCTCCGATCCTTCTCTGCCTGCAACAGTGGCATCAACGCAATGCGGGCCTCGAAGTCCTCAATCTGCAGGCGCCTGTGAAACCCAAAAACCAACAGTCACATCAGATGAGGCTGGAGTTCGGGGTGGGTGATGTGGCCTCAGACTCAGGCTGATGCATGGGGAGGGGAGCCGGCAGAGAGGCAAGTGAGTGGGGCAGGCTTGGGGAGTAAGCTCTACCCACAAGAAGATGAGAAGGCGGGGTGTGGGCACGTGGGCTGGCACAGGCACTGGTCTACAAGACTGATGGCTTCGCACTTTCTTTTCAGTTAAAAACTTTAGCTTTTAATCCTAAAAATAGCCCTGGCCTGATGACTGTGGTGAACTGGGGACTGGGGATGGGACCTTCATCACAGGGCTCTGGGCCCTACAAAACCATATCCCCTTCCTGTCAAAATAACCCTGGGGTGTGAGCCCGGGGCAGGCAGTTCTGTGTGTTCCAAGCCACCAGCCCCATCTATACTGAGGGCGCGGCACCCAGTGATGTGGCCCCTGGCCGTGTCCCCTCATCACCAGAAATCTCACAGCCTCACAGGGAAGGGTCTGGATGAAGTTCAGCCCCCACTCCAGCCCTCACACCTCCTCCCATCTTCCCAAACCCAGAGGAGCATCCCCACCCCAGGCTGCTGGCCCCACCACAGCCCCACACTATTGTCACCGTGTCCATACTCCTGTGGGTGGTGCATGTGGGGCAGCTGGACCCGGTTTGAGCTCACTCAACAATGCTGAGCACCTGACACAGGCTGGCCTTCTCCGCCACCACCCTTGGGGATTCCCAGACTTGTGGGGGGCAAGTGAGCTCAAAGGGGGTGCTAAGGACACATATCACAGGGTGTGGCAGGGCAAAGGGGCCCAGCCAGTAAGGGGCCAATCAGAAGGGGTCACCTGGCAGGGCATCCTGACAGCTTAGAGGCAGCGAGAGTCTGAATGGAGGCCACTATCTGCCTCGGTCCCTCAGGCCCCATGTGGCTGGCGGGGTCATTGTGTTGCATGGCCTGTTTCTAAGCCCTTATTGTCCTCTTTGTCTGGTTGACACTGACAAAAAAAACCAGTAAACGAGCATGTCCTGAGCCTGCCCTCCACCTCCACCTGATGGGTTGTCCTAATCCCAACCCTCGAGTCCCTAGCAGCGGAGGCCAAGAGACACCTGGTGAAGAGCTCCTTTCTTGCCATTTCTTTCCGGAAGGCCCAAACTTCCTGAGCCTTGAGGGGCTGATGAAGGGCCCCGAGGGACACCAAGACCACAGGTGCACCCCACGGTCCCCAGCCTGGGGCCTACCTGCGCTCTCGGTTCCACTTCATCATGCTCCAGTACCCAAACAGCAAGGTCCCGATGCCCACAGCAAACATGCTGTAGCCTGTGGGGAAAGGGGGCACCAGCTCAGCGCCTACCCTCGGGAAAGGCCACCCCTTGTAGTTCCTTCTCATGAAGCACGATCTGCTTGCTGTGCACGGACACCGGAAATACGGACGCGAGAGAAGGTGAAAGTCTTAGTGACCCCCTCCTAGAGATGGCCAGTACCGTCTCTAGTGCGTATTTCTTCAGATTCTTTTTTTGTCTCTGTGGAACGTCCGCCAGCCCTCTCCCCTGGACCCGTCCTTCCCAACTGCAGACGACTCTCGATTCCGTGCACCTGCCTTGCAGGCAGGGACACCAGGCTGCCTCGGCTTTCCTCTGACAAGTGCGGCAGCTGCGGCTGACACACCTCCGCCCCCCATCCCCCCATCCCCGTTTCTGGAAGGTACAGGCTAAGCAGGGCTTGCAGGAGGGCCCGAAGGCCTTGCTGTTTATGATCGGGTGGCCCCAGCCCCACAATCTTGTTGTTTGGTTCCCAGTCAGCAGGTGCTTCCACGGGGAAGGGTAGTATCTACAGCTGGGCCCAGCTCCATGGTGGCTCCGGCTGCCTGGGCCACTTCTCTGAGTGCTGCCCACAAGGAGCTGGGAGGGGCTGCCAGAGGCAAGCAGTGCCCTGCAGGGGCGGCCCAGCCTCCCCCTCCCCCCCGGGCTCCCGGGGGTGCTGCTGCTTCCTGGCCCAGCAGGGTCAAGCCCCCTGCCTGGACACCAGGAGACAGAGGCTGCCATGAATATTTACTGGCACCAGCAGGCACCTGCGCTATAATTCTGACTGACAGGCTGTGGGCCTGCTGGAGTCTTCAGGGAAGCCCAAGCTGCCTGGGGCCTGGCTGGGACTGGCTCACCCCATACCCTCTCATCTTCTGAGTTGTGATCTCTTCCCTGGACGGGCCTCGTGGCTGCTGGGAAGAACTGACAAGCTCAGGCAGGTCAAGTTCCAGTTAACAGCCACTAAATGACCGGCAAATAGTGGGTAAGGCCACTCCCTAGAACCTGTGGGGGTGCACAGTGGCGACTCTGGGAGTCGCAGCCCTGCTCCGTGTCTGCAAGGGGCCTCTGTTGTCCTGGTCTTCGTCCTTCTTCTTCAGCTCAGCTCCAGCACAGGGCTTTTCTGGCACCTCTGCTGGACCCAGAGATGCATGAGGAACTGGTTAGATTTTTTAGCCCCTCAGTCAAACCTGTTAAAAATATGAGCTGAGTAAGATACTTCCATGTTACTGAAGGTGGGACAACGAGGGCACCCTGGTTCCTGTGCACAGAGGCAGAACCTTTCTCGAGGCCCGAGTGCCTGGGACCAGCTTCCAGTGCACCTGTGGCTCTTACACATGGCTGACCACCTGTGCTGGGCAGGAGCGTTTTAGAAGAGCTGCCTCTTTCTTTTCAGTAGCTGCAGAGAAGCCCAGGGGCCTCTTCTTTCGACCCAGGGGATAAGCCCGGGCTGTCCTCACGGAAACCTCTTGCCTTCACACCAAGCACCCGCGTGGGCCCCTGAGTAAAATAAATTCCAATAAGGGGGCCTTTACAATGGTGCAGCCCTTTCTTGCTGACAGTGGCGAGGCCGAGACCCCAATCCCTCAGTACAGGTCTGTGCCTCAGGAGCTGCCCGTCTGGTGGTGGAGGCTGACGAAGGGCACGCCCAGAAGGGGGTGCAGGCCATGAGTAAAGAAGACCTGAATAAATAAACATCCTGTGTTCACGTACTGGAACTTAACACTGTTCAGAAGGCAGCCTTCCCCAAACTAAGGTACCGATTCAGCGCGGTACCCTTTACCCTTTACCAGCCCCACAGGAACTGAAGAGCGGATTGTGAAATTCATGGGATCAGATTAACCAAACAATTCTGAAACAGAACAAAGGGGGAGGACTTGCACTTTACAGTTTCAAAACTTAACACCCAGCTGTGTGTACAAGATAAAATAGCGTGGCACCGCACCAGGGTAGACATGTACATCGATGGAACAGAGCTGACTGGGAGTCCAGAAATAAACCCTCACATTCACGGTCAATTGATTTTGGACAAGGGTGCCAAGACAATTCAATGGGGAAAGAATAGTCTTTCAGCAAATTGGATAAGTGGACAACCACACACAAAAGAATAAAGTGTACTTTTTCCTTCCCCCATGCACAAAAATTAACTCAAAATGGATCAAAGACCTTAATTTGAGAGCTAAAACTATAAAACTCTTAGAAAACAGATGAGTCAGTCTCTGAGACCTTGGATGAGATAATGGCTTCTTAGCTTTGGCACCAGAAGCACAAGTGGCAAAAAGAAAAAAAAAAAATAGATGAACTAGATTTCATGGGGATGAAAAACTTTTGTGCCACAAACGATACTGTCAACAAGCTGAATGGAAGAATGTCCTTGAAAATCCTGTATCTGATAAGGGAATGACATCCAAAATGTATAAAGAACTCTGCAAACTCAGTAATAAGATGAACCCAATCAAAAAAATGTACAGGGGCACCTGGGTAACTCAGTCGGTTGATCATCTGACTCTTGATTTTAGCTTAGGTCATGATCTCATGGCTCATAGGTTCAAGCCCCTCATCGGGCTCTGCACTAACAGTGGGGAGCCTGTTTGAGATTCTGTCTCTCTCTCTTCTTCTGCCCCCTCTCCAGCTCTCTCTCTCTCTCCAAGAAAAAAAAAAAAAGTACAAAGGACTTGAAGACATTTCTCCTGGAAGTTATACAAATGGCCAATAAACACATGAAAAGATGCCCCACATAATTAGTCACCAGGGAAATGCAAATCAAAACCAAAGTGAGATGCCACCTCACACCCACCAGAATGGCTAGAATTTTAAAAAGAAAAAAGAAAAAAAAAAAAAAGGAAAATAATCAGTGTTATCCAAATATGGAGAAACTGGAACTCAATACACTGCAGGTAGAAACGTAAAACAGAACAGCTAATTTTGGAAAACAGTGTGGCAGTTCCTCAAAAGGTTAAATGTGGAGTTACCATCTGACCCAGCTAGACCACTCCTGGATGAAATTTCACTTAAGAAAAATGAAACATTTCCACACAGAAGCTTGCACAGGAATGCTCACAGCAGCCAAAATGTGGCAACAACTCAAATGTCCATCAAGTGGTAAATGGATACACAAACTGTGGTCCATTCACACAAGAATATTATTTAACCATAAAAAAAAAGAAAGAAAGAAACTGCCACACGCTACAATATTCACATTAAAAACATTATGCGTCATGGGGGAGGGGAAGGAAAAAAAAAAAAAAAAAAAAAAAAAAAAAAAAAAAAAAAAAAAAAAAAAAAGAGGTTAGAGTGGGAGAGAGCCAAAGCATTAGAGACTGTTAAAAAACTGAGAACAAACTGAGGGTTGATGGGGGGTGGGAGGGAGGGCAGGGTGGGAGGGAGGACAGGGTGGGTGATGGGTATTGAGGAGGGCACCTTTTGGGATGAGCACTGGGTGTTGTATGGAAACCAATTTGACAGTAAATTTCATATATTAAAAAAAAAAAAAAAATAAATAAAAAAAAATAAAAAATAAAAACATTATGCGCGCCTGGGAGGCTCAGTCGGTTAAGCATCTGACTCTTGACTTCAGCTCAGGTCACGGTCTCTCAGTTAGTGGGATTGAGCCCCAAGTCAGGCTCTGTGCTGAGGGCCCTCAGCACAGAGCCTACTTGGGACTCTCTCTCTCTCCCCATCTCTCACTGCCCGCCCCCCCCCACCCCCCCACCCCACTCACATATTCTCTCTTTCAAAATAAAAACATTAAAAAATAAAAAATAAATTAAAAAAAAAAGGAGGCGCCTGGGTGGCTCAGTTGGTTGAGCGGCCGACTTCGGCTCAGGTCACCATCTCGCAGTCTGTGAGTTCGAGCCCTGCATCCGGCTCTGTGCTGACAGCTCGGAGCCTGGAGCCTGTTTCGGATTCTGTGTCTCCCTCTCTCTGACCCTCCCCCGTTCATGCTCTGTCTCTCTCTGTCTCAAAAATAAATAAACGTTAAAAAAATTTTTTAAATATAAAAAATAAATAAAAAATAAAAACAAAAAATAAAAACATCCTGCTGAGTGAAAGCAACCAGACACCAAAGGCCACATAGAGTAGGACCCATTTATACGAAATATCTAGAACAGGCAAATCCATACCAGACAGAAAGCAGACTGGTGGTTGCCAGCAGCTGGGTGAGGGAGGATGGGGAGTGAATGTTCATGGGGCTTCCTTTTGGAGTAATGCAAGCGTTATAAACTTAGATCCAGGGGATGGTTACGCAACTCTGGATAGACTAAAATCAACAATTTGTACACATGAAATAGGTGAATGGTCTGGTCTGGTTTGTGAATTTCAATAAAAATGTTAAAGACACAAAGGAAAAAAAAAAAGGCCCACCTATTGGGCACAGGAAGGAGCGGAGAGAAGAGAGCTGAGTGGAAAAGATGGAGGTAGCAGTCACTTTGGGAACAGCATAAATTAAAGAAGGTCTGAGGGGCGCCTGGGTGGCTCAGTCGGTTAAGCGGCCAACTTCGGCTCAGGTCATGATCTCGCGGTCCGCGAGTTCGAGCCCCGCGTCGGGCTCTGGGTTGATGGCTCAGAGCCTGGAGCCTGCTTGCGATTCTGTGCCTCCCTCTCTCTCTGCCCCTCCCCCGTTCATGCTCTGTCTCTCTCTGTCTCAAAAATAAATAAACGTTAAAAAAAAAAATTTTTTTTTAAAAAAAGAAGGTCTGAGCCAGCTTGACATGTTCTAGGACACTAGTGGAGAGTGATGTAGGCAGAGAGAAGGGGAGTGGGTGCCAGGCTTGGGTGCCTTACGGGAGCAAGGGAGGGTAGGGCTAATGAGAACAAGGCTCAAAAGCAAGGCTGGAGGAGGGGCACAGGAAAGAAGATTAGGGTGGGGCGCAGGATGGATAGCAGCGCCTTTGCACTTGCTGTTCCCTCCACCTTGGGGATTGTTCAGAGAGGTCCTTCCAGCCCACCCTGGGCAAAGCAGGCCTTGGTTATCTGGGGCCTCACCAAAATGAGAAGTTCTGGTGTGATTATTTTATTTTATTTTATTTATTTATTTTTTTTTTTACGTTTATTTATTTTCGAGACAGAGAGAGACAGAGCATGAACAGGGGAGGGGCAGAGAGAGAGGGAGACACAGAATCTGAAACAGGCTCCAGGCTCTGAGCTGTCAGCACAGAGCCCGATGCGGGGCTCGAACTCACGACTGCGAGATCATGACCTGAGCCGAAGTCGGTCGCCCAACCGACTGAGCCACCCAGGCGCCCCTATGGTGTGATTATTTTAATCTCCTCTGCTAGGCTGTGAGCTCCTCCAGACAGGGCTCAGTGCCACGTGCGCATTCAACAAGCAATTACTGAAAGCACGTACACACACAAAGACCACGCCGCCAGAAGGGGTCTCTTCCTCACCCCTCTGCAGCCAGGAAAGACTGGGATGGGTTTGTATGTAGTACAATGCGAGTTGGTGTGAAGGGGTTGCAACCAGGAGGCCTAACCCTAGATAATGGTATAGAAGCACTACTGTGTCATGAACTGGAAGAGGACTGGGATTACGGGCACATTTGTGACTTAAAAATAAAAAAGAGGGGCACCTGGGTGGCTCAGTTGGTTGAGCATTGGGGTCTTGATTTCAGCTCAGGTCATAATCTCACGGTTTGTGGGTTCAAGCCCCTCATCGGGCTCTGCCCCCCCCCCCCCAATAAAGAAATAAACTTTAAAAGACAGAAAAAGAGAGAAAGAGAGAGAGATGCTGACTAGGAGTCCAGGGAGGACCAAGGGCTGGGACCCTTCTGCAGCCTGGTCTGGGTACAGGTCACACAGGTGCACAGGCATAAACAGACTTCATGCCACACACCTGAGGGATACACTGGCCTGGGTGTTAAGTTATACTTTGAGAAAACAAATGAAGACATTCACATCACATTGTATTTGTTCAATCTATTCTATGATGAGTCAAGTGCCAATGTGATGCCAATCTAGCCTGTAACCTGTTTTTTTTATTTTTTATTTTTTTTAACGTTTATTTATTTTTGAGACAGAGAGAGACAGAGCATGAACAGGGGAGGGGCAGAGAGAGAGGGAGACACAGAATCTGAAACAGGCTCCAGGCTCTGAGCTGTCAGCACAGAGCCTGACGCGGGGCTCGAACTCACGGACCGTGAGATCATGACCTGAGCCGAAGTCGGATGCTCGACCGAGCCACCCAGGCGCCCCTGTAACCTGTTTTTTTTTTAATGACCCTCGGGCTAAGAACACTTTTAGGTTTGTAAACAGTTGTTTAAAAAAAAAAAAAGCAGCGGCAGTGGATAGAGAGCCTCTGACTAGCAAAGCATAATTTTTTAAAAATTGTTAATGTTTATTTATTTTTTTAAAGGATCGATTTACTAGCAAGTTAACTGAATCACATCTTTTTTATTTTTTAAATTTTTTAGGGGCTCCTGGGTGGCTCAGTTGGTTAAGTGTCTGACTTCAGCTCAGGTCATGATCTCACAAATTGTGCGTTCGAGCCCCACGTTGGGCTCTGTTCTGACGGCTGGGAGCCTGGAGCCTGCTTCAGATTCTGTGTCTCCCTCTCTCTCTCTCTCAATAATAAATAAACATTAAAAAAAAATTTTTTTTAATTTTTTTAACATTTGTTTGTTTATTTATTTATTTGTGAGAGACAGAGAGAGAGAGACAGAATGTGAGCAGGAGAGGAGCAGAGAGAGGAGGAGACACAGAATCCGAAGCAGGCTCCAGCCTCTGAGCTGTCAGCACAGGGCCCAACGCTGGGCTCGAACTCAGGAACCGTGAGATCGTGACCTGAGCCAAAGCCAGATGCTTAACCCACTGAACCACCCAGGCACCCCAATGTTTATTTATTTTTGAGAGACAGAGCATGAGCAGGGGAAGGGCTGAGGGTCTGAGAGAAAGGGAGACACACAATCCAAAGCAGGCTCCAGGCTCTGAGCTCTTAGCACAGAGCCGGATAGGAAGCTCAAACTCACAAATTTCAAGATCGTGACCTGAGTAGAAGTCGGACACTTAACCGACTGAGCCACCCAGGCACCCACAAAGCATAAAAAATTTATTGGGCCTTTATAGAAAAAGTTTGCCAACCTCTATTGTGGGCCACAAAAAAGCCAAGAGCTTGGGAAGAGCTTGAGTTTTCACCTGATACTAACTTTCCCACTGGCTGAATTACCTTTTTTTTTTTTAAACCATGCCCATATATTTTTTTTTAATTGAGGCATATTTGCGTAACATTAAATGTAAAGTTCCTCGAGTTATGGGAAATGTATTTACCCTTGTTTAAAAGTGTGTATTTCTCTGTTAGCCCTGGGTGCAAAGCATGTGACACTTCTTTTTTTTTTTTTTTTTTTTTTTTTTTTACATTTTTCTGTGTTGAACCCAATAACATAATTTTAAAATGTTATTAAAACATCTGAAAAATTTAAGAATACATATTCCTGGGACATCCACAGGTAGGGACTACCAGAAAGGAACATCTTCTAAATTCCCTCAATGTTCCCGTTTCCGCACCAGTTTTACTCTGGATGGCCCTGAGTGCCAGTAGCAGCCTCTTACTACAGAAGCGATAGGGGATCCTCGGGTTCCACCTCCCTTCGCGGCGCCCTGAAGTCCCAACCCTGACACCCCGGCGCAGCGCGACACTGACCCGACAGTCCCCGACGTGGAAGGTTCCGTTTGTAGTCGATGGGGCCATAGCCCCCCGGCGGGGGCATGTCCTGCTTCACCTTCGACGCTGCCATGTTCGCAGGACCCGTGCTTCCGACCGCGGGCGGAAGTTACGTCCGGCGGCCGCCGCCATGATGAGTGTGGCGGAACGTACCGCGCATGTCTTAGGACTAGTAGCGGTCCTACAGCGAGGTAGAGCTCCGGGACTGGGTTCAGGGATCATCTGGGCAACCAGGCTGCAGCCGAGGACTCTATTTCTTCTCTCGGACGGAGCTTAGCCCAGTCGGTGTAGACGCCTGGAGCTCGTCCGGTCGCCTGGGCCCTTGCCCTAAAGGACCTCCCTCCCCTACACCTTCCCTCTGGTGCGATGCTCAGACCATTCAGAGCCAGATCACCGAATTAAGCCCCCTCTCGTTTTCTCCCCGTCGCGGGGCACTGCGGGCAGCCCAGAGCTTCACATGGCTAGGGCTGGGTACACGAAGTTGGGGGACGACTGTTGTTCGTATTTGACTCATGAGGAGCCTCCCCAGTGCCAGGCACAGATTCTGCTTCCCGGTCGTGGTCGAGACCCCTTGCCAATGGCCTCTAATGGGAACTGGGGCATTCAGAGCAATTATGAGTCACAAAGCCTGATGGCCTTGGGGGACCCTGCAGGGCGGGGTCCAGGGGGCCCTTACCCCGAGGTGGGGTGACGCCCACAGTCACTTCACAAGGCAGAAACTGTTACCTGGGCAATAAAAGGCTCCGCAGGGGCAGGGACCCGGGAGTGGGCACATGGGGGTGCGGGTGTGCAGGTGCCAAGCGCCATGGGTTAGGCCCGAGATTGGAGTCCGGCCGCCCTCCGACAGCAGCCGCCTCCTGCTCCCCGCGCGCCCCAGGTGCCACCATGTCGGGCGACAAACTTCTGAGCGAACTCGGCTATAAGCTGGGACGCACGATAGGCGAGGGCAGTTACTCCAAGGTGAAGGTGGCCACGTCCAAGAAGTACAAGGGCACGGTGGCCATCAAGGTGGTGGACCGGCGACGCGCGCCACCAGACTTCGTCAACAAGTTCCTGCCCCGCGAACTGTCCATCCTTCGGGGCGTGCGGCACCCGCACATCGTGCACGTCTTCGAGTTCATCGAGGTGTGCAATGGGAAGCTGTACATAGTGATGGAGGCGGCTGCCACCGACCTGCTGCAGGCAGTGCAGCGCAACGGGCGCATCCCCGGGGGTCAGGCGCGCGACCTCTTCGCGCAGATCGCCGGAGCTGTGCGCTACCTGCATGACCACCACCTGGTGCACCGTGACCTCAAGTGCGAAAACGTGTTGCTGAGCCCTGACGAGCGCCGAGTGAAGCTCACTGACTTTGGCTTTGGTCGCCAGGCACATGGCTATCCTGACCTGAGCACCACCTACTGCGGCTCGGCTGCCTACGCGTCGCCTGAGGTACTCTTGGGCATCCCATACGACCCCAAGAAGTACGACGTGTGGAGCCTGGGCGTCGTGCTCTACGTCATGGTCACCGGGTGCATGCCCTTCGACGACTCGGACATCGCTGGCTTGCCCAGGCGCCAGAAGCGCGGCGTACTCTACCCCGACGGCTTCGAGGTGTCCGAGCGCTGCAAGGCCCTGATCGCTGAATTGCTTCAGTTCAGCCCGTCCTCCAGGCCCTCGGCGGGCCAGGTAGCGCGCAACGGCTGGCTGCGTGCTGGGGACTCTGGCTAGAAGCCGGGGTTCCCGCCATTTACGCCGCCCTGAGCACTGCGCAAGCGCAGCGCACGCGTGCGAGGCGTGCTTCCGTACTCCCGCGAAGCCGACACGCGCCACTGCGCACGCGCACACCCCTTTCTTCCCCCCCCCCCCGCCCCCGCCGCTTTTCCTTTCTCTGGATGGTTGGGGCTACAGTCGCCCCTGTTTAGAATCTAGCTCCTCTCCCCATGATCCCAAGAGCAAGAGGGCGCAAGCGCTTCCTCTGTTTCCTAAGAGAAGTCCCCGGGAGGGGAAGGGACGAGAGGAATCGGAAGCATTGCGCCAGCGCGGAATGAGCGATGGCTGCAGGCAGGCCGTGGCTACTTGGAGGAGCTGCCAGCGAGTGGACGCGTGTGAAGGGCGCCCTCCTCGAGACAGCCGCGAAAGCGTGTGAGGGACGGCAAGCTCCCGGCGCTGCATCCTTGGAACTTGCAATAAACTCGCTCTTTCTCGCACCTGCCTCTGGCAATGGCCCCCTTTTACCGAGTGTGTGTGTGTGGGGGGGGGGGGGGGAGGGTGTTTCATCCCGAAGGGGAAGGCAGGCGTGGAGCCCCATTGTAGAAAAGGCTTGTTGAGGTTCTTGTCCTAGGTCTCAAAAGGGAATTGGGAAGATTCAAACCAGACTTTTGGGCTCCCCAACCTCAGCCAACTCGAAAGAGCTTTGGGGCCATCCCAGGTGTCGTGATGGCAATGGAATTGCTGGGCTGGGGAGCAAGGATCCTAGCACCCTGCCTGTGTTTAAGGATGGAACCGCGTGGGGGTGGGGGCCTCCTGCCTTAACATAAATTGAGCGTTTACAGATGAGGAAATTGAGGCCCATACAGATGTCATTTGCCCAGGAACACAGCTGGAATTTGAAACTAGAAAAGGCTGGAGTGGAGTTGGGGAGGTGGTGGAAACTCTCCTTAGTAAAAGTCCTTCCTTGGTAAAGAAGTTGTCTGGGGCAGGGGGAGGGGAGAGTCAAGGGTAAAGCATGAGACTGCTGGGCAAGCTGGTTACTTCAGTCCTTTCTTTATTCATGCATTTATTGAATGCCTACTGTGTGCCAAGCTCTGGGACTCAGCAAAGAGGCTTGGATCCATCCCTGCCCTCAGCTAGGAGGCAAGTAAAAAGTCAAGTAAAAAATGAATGGCGTGTAAAGAATTGTAACTTGTGCTAAAAGCTGGGTGAGGGGAAGGACGAGTTACCAAGGAAGGACTGAAGCAGACATTTGAGCTGAACCCTGAAGGAATCAGTCACTGGAAATAGGAGAAGGAAAGTGTTCCAAGTGTTCCCAAGATATGTTGGAGCTGGTGTGTTTGGGTAATGCCAGGAAGGTCTATGGCTGGAATAGAGGGAGGAAGAAGAGGTGGAGAGGTGTGTATCTGGACAGGGGACTCCACAGGGCCTGGGGGAGATTGGGGACTTTTGTTGCAATGAGATTACTGAGTTTAGTGACACCAGCTGTCTTTCATTTGCGGTGTGTGGAGATGTCCCCCTAAGCCCTAATCCTGCTCGCCTCCATCGGAGCTCCACGCGTTTCCCAAGGAGGCCGATCATCTTGTGGGTCTGCCCATGCCCTGCTCCTGCTCACTCACCCTTCGTGGCTCTCAGGTGCCCTGGGCGTTAACTACCAGCTCTTCCCTAACCCCCTTAAAGAGACAGCTGAAGCAATTGAGGCTAAGAGAGGGGAAAGTGCCTTGCCTCTAGTCTTGGCTGGTTCACATCTGAGCTGAGAGAAAACCCACCCCCTCTGGTTTGCACTAGAAAAGCGTCTCTTCTGGTCTGGACCATACCTTGGAAAATGGAAGTGGGAACAACCTCCAGGTTGTTGGGAAGGGCTGTGGGTTATTGAAGGATGGCATCCTGAGCCTTCTTAAGGGTCCCACCACTCTCAGAATGAAACCCACTCCTTCATCCTTTTGCCCCGTGGTCCATCCACACTGCTTTCCTTGTCCTTGACTCTCCAGGTTTGGTCTCACCTCTGAGCCTTTGCATTGGCTGTTGCCATTCCCTACCACTTTTCCCTCTGTCTTCATTCCAGACTTGGCCTAACAAGTCACTTCTTCCCTGACACCCCATTCTTTCCCTCCTTGCCCTTGTCACAAGGTGGGGTTCTAGTGCCTGGGGTATGGCATGTGCCTTAATCTGTGTGAGCAATGGGGCCTGGGGCTCCTCCTACCCCATGGCCACAGACCTGTGTGGCTCAGTTCAGAGGGGACAAGGCCTCAGGGACCAGGGCAATTGTCCCATTTGTTGGCTGGAGAAGCTGCTTGAGACTCACCCCTGAGCAATTGAGGAGCCTGTGCTTGCCTCAGTGAAAACTCACTTGAGGGCTGAATTTTGAGCCCCCAAGAAAATGCCCCATAAATGTGCTTCTTGCAGCCAGTGTTGGGGCATGGGGCACCAGTCAGGATGTCACAGGTGGACTGGGACAGGTTTGGGCCTAATTTCTCTAATGTCAGTGTTAGCAGTTCTGTGTCTTACCCATGTGAAGTCTAGCCAGTTGTGGTGGTTGGAGACGACAATCAACACCCCAGGCCAGAGGCAGGAAGGTCTTAACAACAACAACAACAACAACAACAACAACAACAACAACAAACTGCAAAAAATAAAAGCAGCTAGGAAAACAGGCTTATATTTTATGTACATTAGAATTTACCAGTGATCACAAGTCTCACTTTATGCATAACTTTTGAAACTGTGTCAATATCTGATAACAAATATTGATGAACACCTGAAATTGTTCATTTCAGAGCTGACAGGACGGCTCTGTCTGTGCTAGAACTCACATCTTTAGTAATGTCCTGCAGCAAAGACACCCAATGTAGATGCCAAGCTTGAAAATTCCAGAAAAACCTACCACTCCAGGGTGGAGGCTGGAAGGGGCTAAGAACCAGTGGATGGGCAAAACTCACTGGACCCTCACCCTGCTCCCTCAGCTCTGTGGGTAAGTAGGCCACAAAGCCACAGGTTCTGGTGAAGATGGGAGGCCCAGAGGCAAAGCCACAGTGCCCAGTTTGGGGAGACACTCCACCCACTTTTGGAAATGAAGTCTGAAAGAAGCCCAAGAATCAGGTGTCTCATTGTTTCCCCTTTAACAAGGGATCACCCTACTACACCTTCCCCAGTCTCCAAGCTGCCCCAAAGCTGGGACAAAAATAATGCAGGGAAACCAGGACTGGGGGGACAAAAGAAAAATACAGCCAACACATTGTCCATTTCTTTATTTTCCTTCAGATTCTAAGACTTCCTCATGACACAATGTATAGCCATTGATTCCAGCCTGTGTTCATTGGAACTTCTATTCCGGTTTGGTGGTCAACTTTTTACATTTATTATCAAAGATTTAGAGTCACAATAAATACAAGTGACAACCTCTCCACCCACCCCCCAAAACCCCACTTTCCAAATACCCTGCACTAGTGTAACTGTCTATTACACTTTCATTGTTAAGTATTATAAAACTTCAGCTGTCCTTTAAAAAAAAAGCTCAGTCCGAATTTTTTAGGCAACCATCATGTGCAGCATAGCTCAGCATCAAATAAAAACCCTATGGTGGAGCAGCAACAACTGTCTTTTTCATGATCTACACCCCTGTGACGAGAATGTTTAAATTATATAGAAAATCCCTCCCCATGACTGTCCACAGGAAAATGACATGTAGGACACAGGAGCCGCAACACAGCAGGGCTGTACTCAGTTGCCTTTCATTCCCTCTGCGCTGGGTCCAAGCCTTGCTTCATGAAGGTCTCAGGGTACAGACAGGACCAGAGGCTACCCCTGGAAGGAGGGCAACTGTCGGCCTTGTCAAAGGTGTGGGTCCCAACATTACGGTTGGGATACAGGGAACCAGGGCCCCATGACATGGGCAGGATGGCCAGAGCAATGGGTGGCTCCAAGTGGACACACAGGTATCTATGTGCACATGCATGTATACACATATGGCCATTTCAAATATGCAAACCTTCACCCTTCCAGAGGTGCCCAGCATCTTGAACAGTTTCCCAGTTGCCATTGGGAGTTCATGTCACAGATAACTCTGGACCTTTATCGTTTGGGACTGAGGGCTCCCAAATTCTCACTGCTCCTAGGAACCAGGTCCTCTTGGTCTGAGGCCCCAGGGGTCAGGGAGAGACCAGAACCCCAGCACTGTGGCCAATTTTGAGGGATGAGCTTTGCTGCTGGGAAAACACCCTTAACATTAATATCCTTTCTGAGTATGTCCAAACCCCACATGCAGAGAGATTTAATATGCCTTTCCTGTAACATCGTAAGTCTCATCAAAGAACTTATTTGGGTCTTATCAGAGAAGTTATACCACAAAGGGAGAAACTAAAAAAAAAAAAGTGGGGCGGGGGGGGGGGAGTAGGAGTTTTGATACAGTAGAAATGAACAAAAGATTAAGGCATCTCACGTTCTTGTCCCCTTTAAAAAAAAGTTACATGTCACAGTAAGTGGCCCCTGATGGGATTATTCCCAGGGACCCTGGGCTGGAGGAGGCAGAGCCAGGGCTTGTAGCCCTATCCTCCACCAGTGGTGGTCGGATTTGTACTGAATTCATGAGGCTCCCTTAATAGCTCAGAGGCTGGTAGAAGTCCAGCCAGGCAAGGTGAGCAGAGGTGGTTCCTGAGCACAGTGATGAGCGAGGTTCTAATGGGCTGGGGTTGAGGCCCAACCTGTGCAGCACAGCTCAACTCAGGCCCTTGAGTCACAGACCCATTCAACTCCAGCTGGGGTGTGACAATCCTGGCACACCCCTCCAGTGCAGAGGTGACTCTCGCCTGGATGCCTGATCCCAAGTTACTGCATAGAACTGAGGTCTGTTTGCCCATGAAAGAGGCCAGACCAGGTGCTCCTTCTTGAAGGATTTGGAAAACCTGGCCCATGTCATTGAACAGAGAGGGCTAACAGCTCAGGGTAGTATAAGACAAGTATTTATTTGCCAGGCACACAGAAAAATGTGAGGAATAGAAATGCTTGCATACTCTTAATTTTTTGGTGTAAAAACACCTCCCCCCCTAATGTCAATATCCCTCCTATCCCCCAAATCCCTGGATCTTGGAATGAAAGCCACTCTTCCCCACCCTCCCCTCCTTCAGCCCATGTAAGTTATGCACTCAAAACAAAAATCAATGAGCAATATAGGGTTTTACACAACAAAAAATTAGAATGTTGCAAAACTAAGTCTTCTACCGCAGGTCAAAATGTTGCTAAACATGGATATTCACACAACATGAGAGAGGGGGTTAAATGAGCCTTTATTAGAATGTTGTAGCAGTGTGTTTTGAAGGCGGCGGCCCTACAAAATAAGGATTTTAAATTAAGTCCCTAACTGCATGGATAGGAAAACTAGGGCTGGGGCTGAAGTGGGGAGCAGTGTACCCCATCTCCACATCGACACACGTGTGTGCATGCACACAGGACACCCTTGCACCTGCACAGAGACAGCCCCGTGCACAGCACACTCACGACGGCTTCTGTCTATCCTCATGGAACTGATTTTTAAAGAGTGGGAGAAACCAAAATGAAACTAAGAGCAGACCTGATCCTTTGAAAGACATTTCTGTAGACTCGAAAGAGGGTTTTAAAAAAAAAAAAAAAAAAAAAAAAAAGTCTGAAGGCGAACCCTGGCAGCATGGCCCCGCTTTAAGGAAAGGTTCTAAACTAGACCCAAACAGAAACCCTGACGTCTTGGAGGGGCAGGGGCACCTCCCCACCAGACACACCTGACAGGAGCATAGGCCAGGGTACCTTAGGATGTTGTCCATCAAAATAAGTAGGAAAAGAAAAATTTAATAAAATAAAACCACAACAACAACAACAAAAAACACAATAGCCTGCCCCTCTAATTTCCCACTCAGGCTCCAGATGTTGCTGCCAATTCTCTCCTCCCTCCACTGGTGGTACGCGGCTTCCGGGATTCCAGGCTCTCTGTCTGGGTCAGGGTTGCAGTTTGTTCTTCTGCTAAGTGTGGGAGGTCCGGGGTCTCCGGGATGAGCAGCAGCAGAGGCCTTCTGCTAGACTGAGAGCTGGGCAGTCAGTGGCCCACCCTCTGGGGTGTGGGGGCCGTGCTCGGCAGGGACCCCTGGGTCTGCACGGTTTACTTTAAACTCCATCATCATGAGGTGATTAAAAAAAAAAAAAATCTGTCAACCTAGAGATTGCCATGAAGGAAGGCAGTCAAAGACTTGGAGGGCTAAGATGGGGAGAAGCAAAAACAAAACAGAACGCTCCGCTCGACTTCAGAAGCCCCGGGCGCCGGTCTCGCCGAGCGTGTCACAGTGTCCAGGGTGAGCCGTCCATGCACCCTGCCGGGCTTGGGGGGATTGGGGGGAGAGGGGGGGCTGAAAGGAAGGGCCGGAAGCAGAACCAGCCCCCGAGGTCCACTTTTCTGCTGGTGTTGGGCAAACTAAAGGCAAAGAAAGGAAAAAAGCCCAAGGGAAAGGTCCCCCAGTGATATTCCTCGTCCACCTGTGAAGCAGCCCCTCAGCTGCGACGAGACTTTGCAGCCAAGAATGGAGCCCTTGCTTCTGCAGCATGGCCGGCGCTCGCTCACTCATTCTCTCGGGGAGCATGATGTCTTCCCGAGTGGAGGGTGGCAGGGCCAGGTGGGAGGGAGGAGGGAGCCTGTTCTCCACCGGGCCCGGCTCGCACTATTTCCACGTGGCTGACTGGGGGATGGAGCGTGGCGGGATCATGTCCAGGAGGTACTCTCGCTGGCGGTCCACAGCTGAGGAGGTCTTGTGCACTGCCAAGCTCGGGCTGACAAACGCAAGGGCCCCACCTGCAAAAGAACAGAGTGACAGTTTTAATGGTATGGTAATAATCTCATGACATTAAAGGGAACACGGAATGGTGAAAAGAGCAGGATACCTCTGTCGGGCACTCAGTTACACACAAGTGACACACCAGTGGAGACGCAGAATAGGGGGAAAGCCCCGAAATACAGCATTTGTTCTCCTGGGGTAGAAACACCGTTGTATTTGTTTCGTACTCTCGAAATTTCAACAATGAACAAGCATCTCTTTTACAACTGAAAAATGAAGAAATGACCCCCAATCTCCCAACACAAATAGGTTTTTGGCTGGCCTGGGGTAAAGACTGCCCCATTCCATCCCCCCTATCACTGTGTTACCCCAAGAGTGCTTTTGGTGGAGGTTAATGTACTTTGTGGAACAAGTGTTTTGAGGTCAAATGCAATTGGGAAACCTCTATACATTCTAAAGAGAAACCTGACTGAGTCCTGCCAAGAAACCAAGGGTTAACTAGGAATGCTGGGAGAACTCTTTTGGGAAATGCTGTTTTTAAAATTTTTTTTTTTTAACATTTATTTATTTTTGAGACAGAGAGAGACAGAGCATGAACGGGGGAGGGGCAGAGAGAGGGAGACACAGAATCTGAAACAGGCTCCAGGCTCTGAGCTATCAGCACAGAGCCTGACGCAGGGCTCGAACTCACGGACCGTGAGATCATGACCTGAGCCGAAGTCAGCCGCTCAACCGACTGAGCCACCCAGGTGCCCCGGAAATGCTGTTTTTAAAACTATTACACACTTACCTCTAGTCTTACTGCTGAACACAGCAACTATTTATTCCTTCATATTCCCTTTCAAATATTACCTTAAATATGCAGTTTTATGTGGCTCCTACCACTCACTGTGTACACATGCACACACCTGCATTGGACTTTTCCCACTGATTTCATATACTTTCAAAATTTTCCACAAAAGGAATTTCCAAACTGCTATGAGTTCTTAGCTGCATCTTAAACATGACACACAAAAGTATCTCTGCCCGCTTTATGTTTACAAATGCTCTCTCTCTGCTCTACAGAATAGGTTCTTTGGCAATCAGACCAATGTCCTCCCTTTCCTGAGCTACATCCTGTGGAAGTCTGATATTTGGCCATATTTCTAACTCTACGGTCAGCTGCATGCACAGCAGACTCCTGTGTTTTGTTTGCAGACAGCCTGGCTTTCCCAGTTCTGCCTAGGGAGACAGATCTCATGATGGTGCCTCCTCTTTTGATAGGGACGCAGCGAGCTCAGGTGGGGGGCAGGACACTCACTCCCACAGTGAAAGCACTCACCTGTCTCTCTCAGCCCTCTGTGTCTTTTTCACTTTCCTGTTTTTAGTGGAAATATTTAACTGTCACCTTAATGACAGCACATAAATAATAAAAAATGGGGCAAGTGGTGTGGGGGATGACCCAAGGATGATGGGGGCTGTGGCAGACTAGGGAATGCTCACCTAAGTGTATCCCTCCTCCCTTGAGTTGTTTCTCAAATGTGGTCTCCTCAGAGTCCTCTGATGCCCACCGTGGTCTTGCCCCTGCTCCAGGGATTTCCCTCTTCCTCCCCCAATGTTTTTGGGGGTTTTTTTGAGTTTTTTATTCTTTTTTTTTTTTTTGGAGTTTTTAATTTATTTTAGAGAGCGACAGACAGACAGAACATGAGCAGGGGAGGGGCAGAGAGAGGGGGAGGCACAGAATCCGAAGCAGGCCTCCAGGCTCCGAGCTGTCAGCACAGAACCTGGTGCAGGCTTCGAACCCATGAACCATGAGATCATGACCTATGCCGAAGTCAACACTTAACTGACTGAGCTCACCAAGGCGCCCTACCACATTCTCATTCTAGCTTGCAACTTTGCACCACCTGACCTGTCCAAGCCAGAGGGTGGGAAGAGTGAACCACAGAGCAGGGAATGAAGAATGCTGCCTGGCTCAACAATAAATTAATTACTGCACCAGAGAAGGTAAAACATAACAGCAAAAGCAGGCATTCCCTATGGCAGGAAGGTGGGGGAGTAGGGAGGAGGCACGGCACCGAGTTGGCAAGATTGAGTGTTTGTGCTGACAGATGCCCACTGGCTGGATGATGTGTGTGTGTGTGTGTGAGACACACTACCTAAACTGGGTCTGCTCCACGTTTTGGGTCAAGAGCTAGAGTCTGGGTATAGAGCGAGCAAACAAGGGCAATTAGTTATCTACCCAGGGCTACCAGCTGTTCACAGTGTTCATTTAGTGAACAGAGATTAAGCTGAAGAGTCAGAAGCAGGTGTTCTCAGGGAACAGGTCTCGGGTCTCAGGGCTCTTTCTATCATTTCTGTTCACCTGTATGTGTGCATGTTTTTCTTTTCTTTTTGAGGTTTATTTCTTTTGAGAGAGGAGAGCACAAGCTGGGGAAGGGTAGAGACAGAGGGAGAGAGAGGATCCCGAGCAGTCTCGGAACTGCCAGCATGGAGCCTAAAGCAGGGCTTGAATGCATGAACTGTGAGATCATGACTTGAGTCAAGATCAAGAATTGGATGCTTAACCAACTGAGCCACCCAGGTGCCCCTGTGGACCTCATCATGACAAGGTCCCCACTCTAAGCCCTGTGGGGGCCACCCACCTGTACTCAGGGGTGCCTTCTTCCAGTTGGTGGTGGCATTGCCCTTGCCGGTGCTCACAGCTCTCTCGGAATGTCTGCCGGTCCTGCTGACAAGGGCTGTGGCCGAGGCTGCATTCTGCAGTTTGGGTGACTGGCTGAATGTGTGCAGGACACCTCGAGGCGTTGTGGCCGAGCCCCGGGACAGCTGGCTGGAGGCCTATAGCGGAGAGAAGGTATGATGGCTCATGTGGGGAAGGGGAAGACAGAGGGCAAGACGCTCAGCGCAGCCTCTCCGTGCTCTGGCCGACCTCTTCCCACCCACACAGGGTCCCTAAAGTCCAAAATCAGGAGACCAGGTAAGTTACACCGGGGGAGAGGGGAAGGAGGCAGGGAGAGACAGACAGACGCAGGCAGCGTGACAGTCGGCGACTGACGTGGTCACGGTCTGGGGCGTGAGGGCTGGTTGGTGGCGCGGTGCAGGGGCTCCCGGCACCGCAGTTCTGACCTGTAGCACAGCCCCGTTACTCCAGTCGCGGGCCTCTCCTGAGCGGAACGCCAACTTACGCCGGGGTTTTATGACCTACACAAACGGGGGGGGGAGGGGGTTGAAACCGAGGTCAGCACCATCCACAGGCCGGCCTAGGGTGACCTAGAGTGACCAAAGGGCAGCAGCTGTGGCCGCATGAGGCCCAGTCCCCATGGGACAGGCTGTTTCCCGAGGGCAGCACAGCCACCCACTACATAGGGATCTTGAGAAGATGTATTTATTAGTGAATTACAAATGACTTCCAAGGACACAAAAAGTTGCCAACGGGGTGCTTTGGGTCTATAAGGGCTGGGAAAGCAAAGCATTAAAAAAAAGCAGCCAAAAAACTTGATTTCAAACTTGCTTCTCTCCTTAATTTAGCTAGAACATTTCTTCCAAATGCCCCTTTTGCATCTCAATGTGGCTTTCAGAAAAGTCGTTTTAGACAAGAAGTACTTGTCAGCTGGAACACTGCAAGTGAAAGCTACAAAATCTAAAGAAACTGCAAATTAGTATTTTCACCACCAAAGGCCACCATTAAATGCAATTTAGACACACAGTTAACAACCAGGCAGATGACTGCCCAGTGTGAGACAGAACGTCGGAACATCTTGCTTGCTAGCAACAACTCCCAGCCAAGGGAACAAGGCCCCTCTCCTAGAGGCAAGGCCGCCCAGCCCATGATCCCAGGCCTCAGGGCCGCAGCTCTGGCTCCCTAAGGACTCTCACCTGCTTTAGTGCGGGGTGTGGGGCGGTGGCAGGCTCAGCCTTGGCCTGTGCGGGGGCGGCACCCTGCTGTAGGAGGCGCTGCTCGATCTCCTGCTCCTGCTGCAGCGCCTTCACAAAGGCAGCCTTCAGCCGGCTCGTGTGCTCTACCTTGAGTGCCTTCTTCTGGTTGGATGCCATGCAGTTCTCACACATAATGGCACCACCCTTCTCCTCCCGCCAGCGGCACGTGAAGTCCGTCTTGCACTGCGCACACATGTAGGGCTCCCGGGACAGAACAACAGCGGCTGACATCCTGCCTGCTGCAGGGAGAGACAGGTGGGCTCACGTCAGAGGAACAGGATGCCAGAGTCAGAGCCCCTACCATCCCAGGGCAGAATGAGGACACATGACAGATCTAGAGCAGTGCCCTGGGCTGCATGGCCCAGCTGGCATCAGGAACCAAAATCCCAAGTCGACAATGTCTGTTTGGCACACACATACTGGATGCTGTGTGTGGACACTAGGCCAGCCCTGGGGAAGGTTTGCCAATAGAAGGGAATTTGAGAAGCTTTGGAAAATGCCATGGATCAGGTACACTGGGTACCAATTCTCAAGAACATCAATGCTCTCAGATTGGCTCCTCCCAGTTGCCTTTCCCACCCTCAGTGCAACATTAAATTTCAGGGATGGAGGTTTTTCCAACCCTCCCACACCTCATCAGTGAAAAGGAAATGGTAACCCCCTCCGGGTCCCACCTCGCTGTGATGGGCAAGTCAAATAAGGACCAATCATCCAGCAAGTACTCATGCTGACAAGTATCCTACCCAGTGTCTTGTGCATATACAAAGGTGGTCAATTCTCACAATAACCTCCTAACAGGGCACCCTAGTCCACTAAAAGTTTTTCTGAGGAGAAAACCGAGGCTGAGGAGATGAAGTGACTTGCAGAGTCACACACCAGTCAGCAGCAGGGCCAGGACTCATACCTGCTGCCCAGCTGAGAGCACACAACTGCTCTGGGTCCTTGGCCCCCTTTTCTGAGATGGGAATGTGGCATCACCTCGGTTGGCCATAGGAAGGGTGACTGGGGAAAGCCAGGTAAAGTGCATGCTCAGGCATGGGATCAAAATTATTTCTGCCATCCAAAGTGAAGGGGTACTTTTGGCATTTTACAACTATCTTTTTGTGTCTAGTACTCAAGGGCTTAACTTCCTTTTAACATCAGAGACCATGCTGCTGAGAGACCCTTGGCCTGCCCAAACTGCCCCAGATGCTGAGAGGCTGTGCAGGATCAGACTGGGGAAGCCCCTCACCCCACAGAGCAGATGAGATGTCACCAGATCCAGCCACCCAGGGTCTACTTCAGGCCCCCAGCCCCAGGCCCTCACCTGCAGCTAACATGCTCTGGTGAAAAGAGCACATCCCCTTCCAAACATCCAAGCCTGGAGGACAAGGTACCTTCTCCTAGGCAGCTGTGGTAGGCATGAATGGCACCAGAGTGGAGACGCTGGTATGAGGCTGCACACAGCCAACCAGACTGAGGCTCTCTGAGGTATCAGGAGACACCTCAAATAGGGCTCAGAGCTTCCTCCCACACTTAGGACCAGTTTTGGGCAATACGAGAGGGATACTGACTCCTGATGAGAGAACAGGTAGAGAAAAGGCTGATCTGGGAGAGGAGGTCCCCAGGGCAGATGGCTGCAGATGGACGGGCATTGTGTCCTGACTTGGGTCTCCCACCCACCCATCCTGCACTGGGCTCGCAGCAGCTCTTTTGCCAATAACACTCCATCATAAAGACATCAAAGGGATCCAAACACATCCAAGCCATGTGACAGCTCATACCTTTCCCTGCTGAGCCTGGCTCTGGGGCCCTCTGACAAGTAGAGTCTATCTACCACCCCCATTTTACAGAAGCCAATGTTGGTTGGGCCTTTGTGGTCTCCTACTCTCAACCTGACTCATGGTCAATCCTTGATATGGCCCTGTGGTTGGGGACTGTTTTAAGAGCAATGGGGTTGGGTAGGTGGGTGGGGTGTAGTAAGGAGGCTACAAGTAAATCTGAGGTGGCCGGCTGGGTGTTCTCTGCCCTGGGTCTGGTCCTGCCTACATATGGAGGGCTCTGCCTCTCAAAGGCACTGAATACAACACCTGAGGAGGAAATTCTGTGATATGCTGACTAATGAGGGAGAAGAAAGCACTCCCACCAACACCCTGACAGCAAGCAGGCACTACGGGGGTCACAGCTCCCTGTTATACACACCTGCCTCCCTCCCTCTCTGCAGAAGCAAGCAGGCAGAAGGTGCTTTTTCTCTGTACGGGTCCCAATTACGCTCGCCCCAGAGTCTGTACCCTGGGAGCAGTCGGCATGTACTAAGGGACAATTCAAGGTATGTGGTCTAAAGCCTACTGAGCCCTCCCTTGCCCTGGACTGGTTATGGCTCCACCTCCTCCTCAGCTCTGAGCATTTGCTGAGATCACATAGGGAGAGGATTCAGGCTGGCTGCCCAAATGAAGTCACCACAAATCAATCTCAGAGCAAGAACATCTTCACATCAGCATCTGGTAGAGGCCTCCCAAGGGCCAATATCTGGTTTCCCACCTCCATTTCCAGTGTTACTTTTGATCACTAACTGATATATGCCCTTTTATCCCTAAAACCTAACATGCAAGTGGTGCTTTCCAAACTGTTTCCAAGGAGGATGTTCAAGGGAATCTGGCCCAGACATAGGTGTCCCTCTCCCACCTTGGGGGCTCAGAGCACTCAAGGCTCTGGAAAGTTCTAGCCTGAGAGCCCCGTCTGGAAGCAAAGCCTGTCAACTTCCTGCAGACGTTTCTCCTCACCCTCTTCTGCCTGCCCCAACGTCACAGAGCTGTTGGGGAATGATTCTCACCCCCTCAGACCATGTGTGCAGGGCCTCAGGCTTCCTCAGGGCCCAGCTCTCAGAGGCAGCCTCAACAAGAGAAGAAAGGTGACTGTAATGTGTTTAAGAAGTTATCTAAGGTGACAAATGGTGGCTTCATTTATTGTGGTGAACACTGATTAATGCATAGAACTATTAAATCACTATAATGTATACCTGAAACTAATGTAACATTGTATGTCAAGTATACTTCAAAAATAAGTATTTTTAAAAATGCAAGAACTAAAACAAGCAAAAAAGTAATCTAAGCCTCGCAGCAAGCAGAACTGATATTCTAACACGTGCTGTGCATTCAAAACAACCTACGTAAGAGAAACTTCAGTAGCAAGAGATGAAAATGGCCCCAAAGCCCACTCACCTTGCGTCTCCAGCAGGTTCTGCACCACTTCCTCCAGGCCGACCAAGTAGATGAATTCGTTATTGGCAGCGCTGGGCAGGAAGTTCATCTCTGGGGCAGGGGGCTTGGGAGGGGGGATTTCAAGCAGCGTCTTCTCTAGCTGTTTGCGCAGCGCAAGCTTGGCAGCTGCCTGACGACTGGCTGGAGAATCCGCAGAGGTGACCACAGAGGCCACGCTGGTGGGGGTGGAGTTCGCCTGAGCAGAGGTGACTGTTGTCCCTTTCAGCGATGCTGGGGAAGGCTTTTGGGAGATAACAACCTGGTCAGTGTGCTGGGGGTGCCTGACCCCACAGCCCAGGATGGCATCATTAGCTGCACTGTCTTTAAGACAATAACTCTGAGCTTCCTGACATCAGCAAGCAACAGGCAAAGCAGCGTTAAACTCATCACTCTATGAGATTGACCAATCCTGTAAACATACTTGAGGTTTAGCTGATATCCAATAAACTACATGCATTTAAAGTCTGTAATTTGCTGTGTTTTGCCATGAGGACACCCATGAAACCAAAACCACGACTAGGGCAGTGGGCACCCCCACTCAGGCAACACAGCCACTGTCCTGTCACTATGGCCTAGCAGCCCTCCTCCCAGCACAGGGCTAGGTGACCTCCTTCATTACAGCAGTATGGCAGTGGATCACTAGAACACTGGTGGCATTTCCTTCATAAGCATCTTTGTGTGTGCTTATCTGGAGACTAATGTTTTACTCAGCTCATGTATCCTCATTGGGGTTTCAGGGAAGACCGGCTTCTGGACCAATCCTTGCCCCTTCCCCCTCTTGATCTTTGGTGCTCCTGCACTACTTTTCTTGCCTTCATCTGGATCCCAGTGGCCAATGCTCCATTTTCTCCTTGCTCTAGTTCACCCAGCCCCCAACCTTGTTGAGCGCTTTCCTCAAAACTCTGAGTTGACCTCATCAGTGCCCTTCTGGAAATCTAAGGAAAGCAGCATACACCACCCCCAGGAAAATAGACATACCCAACAACTTGCACACAACACATCACAGGACCCAGGGAGCCTACGATGCTATCCCAGGACCACTCTCAGAGTTGAGCAAGCCTCCCAACAGAGAGGAAGCCAGCCATCATAGCACACTGGCCTGGCCTGACTTCAGAGAAGGCAGGGATGCTGCCCAGAGCTCTGTTGGCCGGGGTCTTATTTGAGGGAGGCAGACAAAGATGCACCACACCATAGGAGGAAGAGAAGCTAACACACCCATCAGCAAAAGCCGCTGTAGACCCAGTAATTTATCTGTCAATAAAGCTCTTGCTTCCAGCCTGCCCACCCACCCTGATCCCATCTTCTGGGCTCTGCTGGGTGGAAACAGACCCACCCCATCTCAGAGGCTCTGTACAAGAGGTGAAGGGACTCACGGCTAAGAATAGATGTGCCGGTGCTGTGAGGACATTCGTAGACATGCTCCCCTCGTGTGCTCATGCTGACAGGGAGGAGGGTGGGGAAGGCTATGGTGCCCCGCATCCATCTCCAGGCCTATCAGATTCTTCACCTGGCCTCATCCATCCTCCAAAACATGCTGAGTCCCATACGCAACCTGAATCTTCCCCCCACCACTCAGCTCTGCACCTCTCCCCCTCTCAATAGCTACCCACCTCTGCTAGACCACAGTTCTGAACACAGGACTCCTGCTCGTGACTTTCATACTGTGACAGGTCCCAAGGAGCTCTAGTCTAAACCTCCATGGGGTATACAAGGCCTTGCCTGGCTCTGAGTGGGCAGGCCACAACATACCACTCCAGTGACAAGACTATGCCCCAGGAGTGTGGGCCCTTGATGTGTTGTGTCTGTAGGGCATGTGCCCCACCCTGACTCAGCACAGCCCTCACCTGTGGGATGTTGACGAGCAGACTGGTGTTGGGGACATTGGCGACACGGATGAGGCCCTGCTGGATGATCCTCTGTCCCTGAATTTGCACACTGGGCACAGAGGCCCGAGGGGCCAGGAGGAGCGGTGGCGGCCCCGTGCTGGAATGTTGTCTGATGTTGTGGATTTGCTGTGGGGTGGGATAGGGGATAAGATGGTAAGAGGGATGATGGAGGGAGGGAAGATTTGGGCCCCAGAGCCCCCAACCTGATGACTGGGAAGGGTTGTTCTTGTGAGGTGGTTGGTTGTTTGGAGCTGCTTGGACACTCTTGCATCCTAAAAGCACGCCCTGCTCACCTGAGCCCCCCTGACGAGTGGGGGCATGACGACCTGTGAGCTCGCCTGTGGCCCCAGCTTGGAGGACACCTGCTGTCCGCCGCGGACCAGGGGTGGTGGGATGACACTGCCAGGCATTCTTGTCGAAGAGGTCTGTCAACGGCACCGAACCCCAGGTTTTACATGGCTTTGTTTTTTTTTTTTTTTAAACAAACAGGTTTGCTGTTTTGTAAAAGTACACACTTGTTTTAAAAGGCAGGGGGGAAGCACTAAAATGTCTATTCTAGGCACAAGAAAACAAGGAACATGGACTCTGACAAGAGCTGTGCAGACTGGGCTCACTCAAAAGTGAATTGCACCAACAAGGTAGCATATTTTCACACACAGCAGGTGTCCAGACAACCGAGGCTGGGTGTCACTTGCCTGCTGGTCTGAGCTGGGGGCTCAGGCCTGTTTGAGGGAAGGTGGGCCCCTGTCTAGACCTTGATCTCATGTCTGAGAGTAGGAGCTCTACCCATCTCATCCTATGGACAGAGGAGGTCCTGCTGCATCCCACAACCACCCTTGGGAGTGTCAAAATGAAAGGAGCCTGGTCTGCCTAAATCTTGGTTCTTCTCCAGTTTTGCTAGGACTCCTCCTAGCAGTGACTATTTATTCATGATGTCAACAGTGGCCTAAGTTTGGGCCTCACTCAAATCTAATCAGAAGGAATGGGCAGCCTTTCACAGGAACTGGATCAGGACTGCCCAGGATCACAGAGGGAACACTGACCTGAAGGGATGGCTTGCCAGAAGGAATGTTCTGGGTGCCCCGCACAAGCGGGGGAGGGGTGGTCACGGCACTCCCAGCAGAGCCTGTGGGCTGCAAGAGAGCAGGACATGTGAGAGATGAGGGGGCCGTCAGTCCTGCTCCCCTCACACATAATCCAGACAGAGGAAAATTGGTTTTCTTCCTCTTCCAAAAGCATCAGTCTCTCAAAGGTTCTGCTTCCAGTCTGTTTACGTCTGTAGCAGGAACTGACATGTCTGAAATGGGGAGGGGAGAGATGTTCCAGCACCCCTCACCCCTGGGGACGCTTGGCATCTTTTGTGGTTCAAAAGCAGGTTCTGCCTTCCTGGGAATATGAGGGCTGGCAGTGGTGACTGAGCCAAAGGACCCCAGGCCTGGGTAGACTAATCCCAACCTTGGTGAGAAAATACTGAGTCCAGGAACTTCTTAAAGTAACATATTCCACTAGAGAAGGGACAGTGACAGACTTGGTTCACTTCATCGAGTCTTAAACAGCTGACAAGAAAACAAGTAATAAGCAGGGCTCTGTCCACTGGGAGATTAACAGATGTCAGGCCATGTCCACTAATTGACTATGTGCAAGTGGGAGCTCAAGCAAAGCCTTAAGTCAGACCAATGAGTATCCTCCTGTCCTGTTCCCTTAAGAAGACATGTGTTCCACATACTGTCAGCTCATACTGCCCAAGACACATTTACTTTCTAGCTTACTGATAAAGTGGTTGAAGTAAATAGAAGGGTAGCTTATAAAAACTCATGAATACAAACTTGACCTTGGCCCACACAGTAAGCTGCATTAAGAAGCAGCATAAGGATGGGGAACCTGGGTGGCTCAGTCAGTTAAGCGTCCAACTTCAGCTCGGGTCATGATCTCCCAAGTTTGTGAGTTCAAGCCCCATGTCGGGCTCTGTGCTGACAGCTCAGAAACTGGAGCCTGCTTCCAATTCTGTGTCTCCGTCTCTCTCTGCCCCTCCCCGACTCACGCTGTATCTCTCTCTGCTTCAAAAATTAATAAACATTAAAAAAAATTTTTTTGAAGAGGCAGCATAAGGAGCCTCAGACCCCAGGGGAGATAGCAAGAGCAGAAGCCCTAGGACCGAAACTCTGGGGCCTGGGCAGCACTTGGCATGCCCCTGTAGCATTAGGGAATCTGTCCACAAAACCATGGTAGCCACTGATGCCCAGCATGGCCATCCACAGGGCAGAAGGCCTCTCTGTAAATGGGCTTGTGACAGTTCTCAATCCAGAAATGTTCTTCTAACAGCTTCAAAGACATCTGTTTTCTTAAGGCTTATAATCTGTAAGGAGTAAGTTTTACATACTCAGATTGAGAATATTCTAGACCAAAATGCACTGTAATATCCTTTTACTCTGACATCGTTTTCGCTAAATCCAAAATTCAAACTTGAGACTGCAAATTTCCACTTCAGATCTTGACCCTCACACCCCTGAGGAAACCTGTTCACCCATGACCAGCCACTCCAGCTCCTGGTACTGAGGTGGGCCAAGGTAATGATTGTGAACTTCTGTCCCCTGTTCTAAATGGCTCTTGTTGGCCTTGAGGAGAGAACGGATGCACACACACCTTCTGGGTGGTGGTTTCCTTTTGTATTTGACTCTGCCGCAACTTTTTTAATAAAACAAGTTTTGCTTCTTCTAATCTTAACTCTTCTTTCAGTTGCTTAATCATCCTTTCTCGTTCTTCAGGACTGCTTTTCTGTAAGGGCAAGAGAACAAGGGTTGAGGGGGAGGGCCACAGCCAGGGAGCACAAGCCCCATGTCACCAGGTCCATTTCAGGGTGTTGTCAGGCAGGGTCATCCCCCAATACAGGGACAAGCTCACCATGAGGGCCTCAGTACTGGTCTCCTTCAAGGCCTCCTTCGTCAGCCCGTTCACCCTTGGGCTTGCGGGCTGCTCATTGTCGGAGAGCACGATCACATCAGGAGAGGGGGCTCTCCTCTCAGACTTCATGTCACTGTGAAGCAGGGATAGCAGGTTGTTACCAGATTGCCTGGACACTGCCAGACGCCGTTCCCCAGAGCCCAGAACCTACACACCACAGATGCACAAATTTAGTCACAGCACAGAGGTGGAGAGCATGGCTGTCCTGCTCACCTTCCCCAGTCTCTTCTCCTTGGGTGTCCTCCCTACCGTACACCCAAATTGACTTCTCTCACTGAACTCACCATAAGGCACCCAAGCCCACAGCTAGGCCTCTAGCTAGGACCATTCTTGGTTGCCCACCTCTGTGTACCCAGAGCCAAGGACAAGCTGGTGTGTTCAAGGGTGATACGGCCATTTTGGAAAACATCAAAGCTTCCTTCTCTATCATGTGGTTCAGTGTTAGATAAAAACACTCAGCCCTTGATCCTGGGGCTGAGGCAGGGTCTTGGCCTATTGTTGGGGCTCCTGTGTGTTGGTGTGACAGTGTCTAAGCCTTTACTGTGTCGCAGAGTCCACACACAAGGTCCCAGAGACAGTGCTTGCCCCCCAC
Source organism: Panthera leo (assembly GCF_018350215.1). Lineage (NCBI taxonomy): Eukaryota > Metazoa > Chordata > Mammalia > Carnivora > Felidae > Panthera > Panthera leo. Next base: position 14,385,787 of record NC_056680.1, on the reverse strand, counting down.
CAAGCATCTCCGTTTTGGCCAAATGTGAACTTTCCCTTAAAACCTGGCCTCCACTTGTGATGAAAAGGATCTGATCCTTCCTTTCATCAGTGGGAAAACCAGCAGAGGACCAAATACACCCACTAGGTGGCACTGTGACCCAGAGAACAAACTGATGAAGTTAATTAGGAAGAAGAGCTCTAAGTTGTCCCACTCCTCCTACCAGACCCCCAAGGAGAGACAGAGTTATAGAAGGAGAATTAGTACTTTAACAGCCCAATGAGCTGCCTTTTTCATTCCTGGAGTGAGCTCTGTCTTTAGGGATGGATGGGCTCAGAGGACCAAATCCCGAGGGTTCATGTCTACCTCTGGACCCTTATCCCCATCCCCTAGAGTTCTCCCCCTGTTCCTCCTAAAGAGTCACATGGTGGTTACACCTCAATACTCCTAACCTTGATCAGATTTAACCAGTGTAGCTGTTGACTGAACTCTCACAAGAGATCAGGGGAATGGACTAAAAGGTGCTATTTCAAGGTGTACAGTCTCCTCATTGGGGTTATCAACCCACATTCTCAAGTCCAGAAACTGGTTGGCTGTTTATAAAGTAACTCAGAACATCACACTGGACCTCACCAAACCAAAGACCAATGCAATTTGGGAACCACCACTCATCTGTGTGTCTGAGGACTCCCCAATCTGCCCAAGATCAACTCTCAAGGTGACCTTGGGACTCCAATTCCATTTTCTCTGGATGCATCCACAGATATTGAGGGGCAGTGCAAGGCCCTAGCATAGAAGCTGTGGCCACTGGTCCCAGATCAGGTGGGCTCCCAGGTGGCTTTATGCAGACAGAGCAGCAACCCAGACAGAACCATGTTTAGAGTTGCAGACTGCAGGCACTTCTTCCTGAGCAAGAGTGCACAGAGATCATGGCAATCACTTTTTATCATCTTATTGGGGGCATGCAGTTTTCTAAAGGTGAGAGGTCCAATAAAACTCAAATTTGCCCAAGGGAAGAGGGCAGGGTGAGGGACCAAGACCATCTGGAGGCTGAAGCTCCCTGAGATGGCCACTCTGACCACAGCACTCCCAGGTCTCATCTTGGCCTGAGACTAATCAATAACTCATCCAAGAGATGACGTCACCCCACCCCCATCAATGATCACTCAGCATCCCAGCAGCCAGCAGGGAGTGAACTTCCTGTATGCTAATCATCCACCAAAAAGTCATGTGACAAAGGCATTTCCCTCCTTGGTCATGTGACCCTTTTAACTGTGCCTTCCAACATGAAAACCATGGCAACAGCCAGTTCTAACCGGTTCGTGACACGCAGCCTTCATTTTGAGAAGTGAGGTAGGGTTCAGGTGCTGTCAGAAAATGGAGGCAACCCAGCTCACCCCGGGGCTGCCCAGCTGCAGGAACTTCATATGTGGCACCAGCCCACAGGGAGCCGTTGGTGTATTACAGGGATCAGGGTTACCTCTTCCAAACACAGAGAGGCCACCAGCCCCTCTAGTTTCCAACATGGAAAACTTTGCTGAACTCAATTTTTAAAGTAAAGGTGTTTCAAAAGTCTCAGTACTTTACCAGAGTGTGCTTTTAATTCAGGAAAAAGAACACCCCTTTGACACAGGCTGAAAATTACTATGGGCATTCTTTTAAAAAAAAAAATTGTTTTAAATTACAAAAACATTTAGGCAGAAGAACAAAAGCAGAGGAAATCTAGCCCAACATTGCCAGGGAAATGGCATTGTGGCTAGGTACGCTGCTCTACTGCGTTTAGTCCATGGTAGCCGCCTGAGCACAAAGTTTATTTGGGAGCCATATGATTTCAGGGCAAATCTAATTAGCCCATTCTGTCCATCTTGGGAGTCATGATCAAAAGAGATTTTTTTTTTTTTTTTTTTTTTTTTTAATTTTTTTTTCAACATTTTTTTTTATTTATTTTTGGGACAGAGAGAGACAGAGCATGAACAGGGGAGGGGCAGAGAGAGAGGGAGACACAGAATCGGAAACAGGCTCCAGGCTCCGAGCCATCAGCCCAGAGCCTGACGCGGGGCTCGAACTCACGGACCGCGAGATCGTGACCTGGCTGAAGTCGGACGCTTAACCGACTGCGCCACCCAGGCGCCCCTCAAAAGAGATTTTATGTGACCTATGAAAATCCCTGGAAGCAGACCAGGCTATTATCAGCAAAAACAGTCTCACCACCTTCTCCTCTATATGTCAGCCCTGGCTAAAGAAACACAAAAGTTCTGTTACTTACTTGAATCTTCCATCAAGTTTCTTAGAGAGAAGGCAAGGATTATAATCTTATCTCAAGACAGATCCCATGTCCTCAGCACCAGGGTACCATCCCAGTAGTCAGTACAAGGTTAATATTTAGTGTCCCCCTTAGCCTGTGCCAGGAGAAGCAGTCTCATCAAGAGAACACAGAAACTGTGCTTGGCAGCTCTGACCTTTGTTATTCTCTGAACAGGCATGCCTGATGTAGGGTCTGACTGTGGGAAAGGGGACACTTCATTCATTCATCCACTCATATTTACTGAAAACCCACCTAAGAAAGCAGGTGCTATGCCAAGCAATGAGGATAAATCCCCGGATAAAAGGCAGTTTTATCCTCAGGATCCACCAGGAGGAACAGACCCCCCAGGAGGAGGAAGGGCAAGCAGGGCCCAAGAAATGGACCACCACTTGCCTAGGCTCACTGAACAGCAGGGAAGCTTCACTGGAGCTCGAAGAAATACAGTATCTTGTTACCCCAAGGACCTGCTCCATCACAGCCTACATTTCACAAGATCCCCAAGATTCTTGCACACACTAGAGAAGCTGGGGAGGACTGTAAACAAAACAAGGCCCCAGGACAACAAACTCTTCCTCAGTCCCCACTTGAAGAGACAGGTATAGTCAGCTACAACCATTCCCTACCAGAACTCTCCCCTACTCTCCTCATCTTTTGGGTCTGGCTAGGTGGGGAAAGGCAGGTAACTATTAGCTGTGTTTAAGAGCTGGGTAGGGGTCTTTGCTAGACCTAGCACCAGCCTCACTCACTCTTGCAAATATTCACTTTGGCTCCACCTGACCCTCCTTCAGTTGTGTTCCTCCACTGGAGCCCATTCACACCTCCCAGGCCAAATCTATCCACTGCCTTTTCCAGCTCCCAGCCCCTATAACCCCCGGCTCCTACTCACAGATACATGGTGCTGTGGGTTCTTCCTGCCTTCACGATCAGTCCCTTCATGGAATGTCCCTCCACCAAACTCCTGAGGCCCCCTTGTGAGCCTCAATGCACACTTCAACACACATTTCAAACCATATACCCTCCGAAAGGTCCCTGGCTGGCCCAATCCTCCAACATGCCAGCCCTGGGAGCATGATCAGCACTCCTCTAGTCCACTCATGCATGCCTGGGGAAGCCTTAGCTATGCCTGGTACTATTCATCCTGGGGGCGGAGCCCAGGACAGAATTATGGGGTTCCACTGAAAGGCAGCACAGGCCTGAGCAGAGGCTTCTTTGAGAAGCTGGTAGCCAGCTTACTCACCCTCACTCCAGCAAATTAGTCCAAGGAAAGTGACTTCACCTTTCTACTAGGTCAACTCACCATCCTACAGCCTCCCAGGGTGACAATGTCACTGTCTGACAAGCAGGTTCCCCCACTGCTAGCTGGGACTGGAAGCCATCATAGGCACAGTAGCCATGGCTCCCCAGCCCCACTTGGAGCCTGTCTCCACAAGGCTGAGGCACTTCAGCTCCCAGTGAGGACCAAGATATTCCCAGGGTGACCCAACACGCAAAGGGCAAGAGAGAGGGAGGGGTCCAGCCCTGATGTGACACCATGGCCCCAGGAAAGGGGGTGATGCCCCCTACCTCCACAGAGCCAGAGGGGCAGGAACCTCTCTCTCTAGTGCCACGCTGGCTGGGAGTTGGGGACAGGCAACAGGGCCTCCTCCAAAGCCTGTGGCTGCACTCATGAAAGCTCACCATAAATAGGCACTATGAACCAAGCCTGCACACTGGGGACTCCCCCCACAAAGCCACCCGAGTTTCACTTGGTTCTACCTCTTGTAAGTGAAGACCCAGGGCAGGACATTTCCCTCCCTGTGCCTCTTAAAAGGACCAGGACAGGAATTCCTGCTCTGCTGTCACTCAGGATTGCTGGTGAGGTGAGATCTCGTTGCTGAGGCTCGGACACCCTATGAAACCATCAGGGAGGTTCAGGCTCCAATCTTTCCTAAACAGTAAGGAGCTGCTTGCCATGAATGCAAGCTTGGCACATAGCAGACAACTAGCCATTGAGGGTTAACACTCAAATATTCTCAAACCCGGAAAGGGCAGCAATGTGTCTGTTCTGTGAACTGCTCTGTCACAGCAGCTGGTGCAGGGCCTGGCACAATAGGTGCTCAGGCAACGCGGCTGGTGGGGATGCCCACCTTACTCTTCCTTAGCACCTGGTTCCAGGATGAAGTCTGTGAGCTCATGAGGAATCCAGTGATGCCTGTAGACTGACTGATGTGGGCAGCTCTTTCCACATGCACAGATGCCACGTTGCTAAAGGATGTGCAAATTCACTTAAAAGGATTTCTGAATTCTGTGTCATTATGTCTTTTCAAGCAATAGGTCTTGGAAGTCCAACTCCTAACCTGTGAGTCAGGACTTTGGTGACTGTTAAGAAGGAGCCTTACTACTCACAGTCAACAAAACCATGTACAGAAGACCACACCTCTCCATGCTCACACACCCTTCCAGTCCTATCTCTAGGATCTGGGCTGGTTTTGTGGCTCACTCTCTGACCTACAGGAATGCAGAGGAAACAATGCTACAAGCTTTTGTGGCAAGGACACAGAAGCCTTGCAGTTTCCGCTTAGCCCCTCAGAATGCATGCTCCAGTAGGATCTGACCGTACTGAGGATGCCAACCTAGCTGTATGGATGGAGGGTCAACAGACACACAGAGATGGGCCCAGCCATCCTAATGAGTGACAATGCCACTGGGGACATCCAGTCTGGTTGACACAGGACTGCAAGGAGGAGAGCCCAAGAAGCAGTGCCTAGCTAGGACCAACCAACAAGCAGACATGACAAGACAATGCTACACTAATACATCTATACCTTAAACGATTAAGCTAACGGGGCTGATAGCCCAGCTCTGCCCACCCCAGGGAACCAGCCCACACCATTATAACTCCATATCTTTCTCAGACTGTCCCCAACGAGACCCATTCTAGAAATTACCCTGGGACAAAGCAGGGAGAAAGAAGGTGGAAAAGAAAAGGTTTACCTAAGCAGTCACCCCTGCTAAACTTTAAAGCACTCCCAAAAGTTGGGGGCAGGGGGCAGTTCTCTGAACATGGAAGACCATGGCAGATGCAGACTTGAGACGATATGGAAGCACAGCTCCAGAAAGACCTAAGACATCAGAGCGGCTCAAAAAGAAGTCAACAGAGTGTCCCATAGGAGAGGAGAGGGCCATCTGTGGGTCTGGGAGCCACCATAGCTTAAACACTGCACTGAGTGGTGTGAATCAAAGCCAGAAAGCAATTCCACATGCTTAATCTAATGAGTATCCCCTTTCCAGAAACACTTCTAGAAAAATCCTACGAGAGAAAGATGGTTACCACAAGTTCCTAGGTTAGTCCTACCACCTCAAAACATTTCACTGGCAGATCCTGCACATGCCTCTGGGATCTTTCATGGCCATCTGGACATGGGACTGCTTCATTAGGACCCCACGACACCCCACCCTGCTTTCCCAAGGGGCACAGTTCACTAAGGGACACTTGATGCGATTAAAGAGGGAACTCTGTTGCACACAGATACGGGCTGTGCCCCAAAGCTAAGGACTTGCCTGCCCAAGGGATGGTAGGCGCGGACGGGTGCCTGGTCCCCTCCCCAGACCCTCAGGGCCCTGGAGCCCACCTGCTTCCTGCCTGCCCTGGCCCCTCTTCAACTCCCTGGACTCCCTTTTTGGCATCCATTACCATTTCTTCCAGCCCTGTAACTTGACACTCTGTTGGCTGGGATGTCAAGAGAAAAGCCCAGAGTCTGCTTTATAGGGGCTGGGAAGTCAGAACATATTTTGCTTCTTGGCCACAGAGGCCATGGAGGTGAGCAGCTGGGGATGAGAGTTTTGAAATCCAGCCATCATTCTTCCTGGAGATTTCAGGTCCAGTTATCACTCTGGGAATCCATTATGGTGCACCCTGCAACAGCTACAGCTGAGCATCTCAGAAGAAAGAGAAGGAGCTCCTGGAATCGGGCTCTGGCCCTGCAAGCCCAACCCCCCTCCAGGACCCCCAGCACAGAGGAGAGCAGTCCCAAGGTGCATGGCCAGAGCAGAGGAGTGTTGTGCTGTTATGTTAGCAAGGCCAGGAAGCATTCAGCCTGTCCTGCTGGGGCTCCTTCTAGGAACACACGAGCCCCCGAAGTCACAGCCTGGCCAGAGAGGCCCAGATGACTTCACTGTAACTGGAGTTAGCAATAGGGGCCAGTTTTAGGGGCGTGGAGAGTCACTAAGGGCTATAGACACAGGGCAAGGATGGGTTAAAGAAAGCACTCCTTGGGGAGAGAAGCCAATAGTGGCCCCACATAAAGACCCCAACACCAAATGGCAATGGGGCAGCCCGGAGGGTTGGCATCCACCCAAGGAGGTCACTGCAGCCTAACTCTGCCAGCAGCCACATGTCTAGCCAGGATCTGACACCACTAGAAGTCTAAATACAATTCAGTATGCTCTGCTCAGAAACTTGGGAAGGGCACTTCTTACAAATGACCACAGTCATAGAACTGAAAGGCTGACCTATGTTAGGTTTGGAAAAATCACCCAGGACATTTGCTGACCCTCTACGATGGCCATCTCCGTGCCAACCACCAAGATGTAATCTTGTAATCTGTGTACTCCTCTCAACTGACTGTCACCCCATTCTATAGGTGAGGAAGCAGTCTGAAAGGTGTGACTTCTTGAGGTCACACACCTATGGCAGCAGATAACCTGGGCCCACACTAGGCCCAGGTTTCTGTGGACCCTTGGTAATCCTGCCCAATTCTGGGACACCGAAGGCTGTGCATTGCACAGGGACCGAGGCCCCCACCACGGATCAGAACAGTTGCATGCCCGTGGCCTAAAGGGCTCAATGACACCCCAGAAAAAGAAGCAGTCACAGCATGGGAGAGGATGGGTTTCACATGACTGTCAACTCTGACACCTCTAACTCAGATTATCAAATATCATTTTTGGATTAGTTTAAAGAGGAAAATGTTTTTATTTATACTTAGGATCCTGGACAAGCCAGCAGCATCCACATGCCGAGTCTCTGAGGTGAGAAAGAGAGGACAGTGTGACAACATGGATGTGGCCCTCAGAGTGACTGGGCTAGAACTCTTGCCTGCCTAGGAAACGAGCCGGGGGGGGGGGGGGGGGGGAGGTGCAGCACTCAGGCATCCAGGTTCCCAAAGGGCCCAGGGCCTGGGAGAATGAGGAAAAAGGAACATGGGACCCTAGACGCCACAACACCAACACTGGCGTTCCCTCCTTCCTCCAGTCACTGGACCCACATGCCAGACCAACCTTCCTCCAGGTAAGAACACAAAGAGAACCTAGGAGCACTCTGAAGCATGGAGGGAATCCCTACATCACATAAACCCAAACATCTCCTGGCATGCCAGCTCCACCACCACCTCACAGCAAGAGAAAACTCACCTGTGTGCAGATGAAAACCACCCATAAGAAATAAACATTGCTTTCCAGCTTGGAGCAACTACAAATTTTTGTGATAAATGGAAAGTGCTTGCTTTTGCCTGAAAGTTTATTGTCCCCTTAAAAAAATCTGTGTTTCAAACAGCTGGATCCTCCCCCACCTTTCCCTGGCAAATCTCAACTTGTTCTCTCAGCACAGCTCTGGTGCTTCCCACACCCCACCAGATCTGCTCCAGCTGCTGTAAGTGCAGCAGGACCATGGGAGGCTGGGCTTACCTCTGCAGCTATGGGGGCTCCACTCAATCACCAAACCTCAATGACCCTCAGTTCCTTCATCTGCAGAATGGGATTCTGTTGACCTCCAGGAAATGTTGTAAAATGTAAAAGGCACAAAAAGTGCACCTAGTCCACAAATGACAGGCCCACTTCCCTTCCCCATCCTTGCTGAACATGACGTGGACAGACAGAACAGCTCCCATCACCTATGTAGCTATAATTTAGCTCTGAACTGACTCATCAGGTCACCTGCCTGCAGTCAGAAGTCCCTGGGAACAAGGTTCCACACTGAGGGCTTCTCTTCCTTCTACTGTCTGACTCCAGCAGGCCATTAACCACTGCTGCCTGAGAGGTGAGCTCACTGCTCTGGTGGATGTCCTGGTCTCTGCCCATGCCAGATGACCTATCCCCAGCCCACCTAAGCAACTCTGCATTGAACTGGGCTCTGCCAGGTCGTTTTCATTGTAACACTGAGACAACTGCCTTTTTCACCAAATTAGGACAGTAGAGCCAAATTGCCAGGATTCAGTGACACCATACTGTAGGCAAAGCCCTGAATGAAGTACAAGCTATTGACTTTATTTAATTTCAACCCTGGAGTATGTACCTTTTCAATTTTTTTTTTTTTTTTTTTTTTTTTTTTTTTTTTTGAGAGAGCATGAGTGAGTGAGAGGCAGAGGGATGGAGAAGGGAGCGAGTGAGCACGGGGTGTGAAGCCCAGAGTGGGGCTCGAGCTCACCCAAAGTGGGACTTGAGCTCACCCCAGGTGGGGCTCAAACTCATGAACCATGAGATCATGACCTGAGCCGAAGTCGGACACTTAACAGGTGCCCAAGTACGTACCTTTTTAATACTCTGTTGTCAAGATAAAGCACTCCTGCTGTGTACCAAATGACAGCCATCCAGAAGAAAAGCATGTGTATGAGCACTCACAATACATGAAGGAAAGACTGACAGACACATTGTGGTTAGACTTTTGAGTGTTTGGCAGACATTTCCCCCAAAATGGTTAAAGCAAAGCCTGTTTCTTCTAGGAAACAACCGACAGTATTTGTTGCCAATGATAAAAGTCCAAGCTTCCAACAAACAAAATGTAGAATTTTGGAAAATTTGTGTTTGCTTCCATGAGCCCAAGAAGTCAGATATTAGCTAATCTGATTTTGTGATATTGAATAATGCAATGTATATTTCAAAGGTCTCTATAACTCTGTAAACTACTATTTTCTAATGTTTCATGGTATTACAAACTCAAACATGAGTAAAAGATCACTCAGGGGGAGAAGTCACAAATCACCGAGGCAGAAGAATCCCGAATAATTTGTGCAGCTGCTCTGCTCTTCGGGAGGTGTGTGTATGTGTGACTCTTCACCCCTCAGGTGTGGGCTGCACCTGGTAACTTCCTTCCAAGGAGTCCAACATAGAAAGAGAGAAGAGAGTAACTTTACAGTGGAGATACCTGACAGATGCCATGTCAACCAGGTGATTAAGGTCAACATCACAGTGAAAAGTCAAGATGATGGCATGTGCTGTAGAGACAATATGGTAAGAAGAGTACTGCACCTCTGTGGTCCTCTCCAAACCCATCAACCCAGGCCAACAATGAAAAAACACCAGACATATCACAACTAAAGGATTTCCCACAACACACCTGACCAGTCCTCTTCAAAACTGTTGAGGTCATCAAAAATAAGAAAGTCTGAGAAACTCTCAGCCCAGATGAGTCTAAGGAGACATGATGACCAAATCCAGGACAGAATTAATAAATATTTTCAAATTTCCAACACAGCAAATGGCCAAAAGATATTTTTCACATAACCAAGATGGAAAGGGGGTTGCACCAATGCTTTCAGCAAGGCATTGCCAAGGTTTCCCATGGCAAGGGCTAGTGTGAGCAAAGGCTCCTGAGTGGAGTCCTCCTGACACATCATGGCCCATATGGCTGTCACTTGCTGCCAAAGTTGTGTTCTGAAAAGTGAGACACGCTAAAAATTTCACAGAACTCACCCAACAGATTCGCCATAATTTCCCTATAAAATCTATTCAATTATAAGCCAACAAAATTTGGCCCTGTTTATGGCCTTAAAAGCAGCAACTGTAGGAGCGCCTGGCTGGTTTAGCAGGTGGAGCATGCGACTCTTGGTCTTGGGATTGTGAGTTCTAGACCCACACTGACTTTTGAGATTGCTCAAAAATAAAATCTTAAAAAAAAAAAAAAAAAGGTTGGTGGGGGGGAGTGGTAACTGTACAGGCTCTACAGTTACCCAATTCACAGTGAACCTGGCACCATCTAGGGCAGCCTAGACACCCTGCGTATGCAGATGGGGAGGCCAAGCCCAGACTTCCCTCGGAGGTCAGTCAGGTGCCCCAGGCTCCTAATGCCAGGACACTAAGGGTGGTGTCCATTCTCATACCCCATTCCCTTCCTACCTCCATTCTCCAGGTAAAGGCATTTCCCTCTCTCCCTCCTCCAGACATGTTTACCTCCACCATCACAATCAGGTGTCCCACAAGCTTCTGGGCTATACCCAGGCCCAGAGCACATCAACTCTCTTCCCTCCAGAAGGTGCCCCATGGCTCATCCTTCCCACCGGACAACCTGGCCCTGCACCCACTGCCACTGTGGGCCTTCTCAGGCCCTCTCACCAAACCCAGTGCCTCCAAGGACTTGGAGCCCCTAAGCACCCCAATTTCTGGTGTGTGAGCTCCATAAAATATGCTACCCAGACCACTCTCTCCCACAATGCCCACGGACACTGCAAGTCCTCTTGAAGGAGGGAACACTGGATACCTGGACTTGTTCCCTTTAGAGAGTGTGGCTGTGTTAAAGTTGCTTCTGAATGCTATCAAGGCCCTGCACTAGGGAACTCTGCATGTCACCAGGTCTTAGTCCCACTAAGATCCAAATAAAGCTTTTCAATGTGGTTATTTACATCAGGACTATTTTTATGATTTAAGCTCTAAAAATAAGCAGTCTTATGGCTTGGGACCCAAGGAAAGGGATTAGTAACGTCTGGTATGTCTCCCCTCTCCACCCAACAGACACTCCCTACCTCCTCTCCCATCCCACCCCCAGGCAGGCCCCTCTCACCAACATCTAGGCTGCTTTGGCCACTTCAGTGTCTCTGAAGGCAACTGACCTTGCCTGGCCACTGTGTCACCACCTTTTTCCCACAGAGGTCTGTGACCATTCACCTGCCTTCCTTTCCCTCATTCTTGGACAACTCTAAGTCCCAAGACGTCTTCCTATCAGCACTGTGACACACCTTATTAGACCACACTGGGAGCTTCCAAAGCTTAAGAACGACCAGCCTCACATCAGAGAAGACAATGAGCTTCACCAGGGTAGAGTGAATGCTCCCGGGCCACATGGGGATGTGAATGGAATGAGGCTGCTGGACGTCAATTCTTTTTCCACCACCTGCTACTCCCCTTGGGCTCACAAATTATAATTCACATGCTCATCTCTTTGACAGAAAGAAAACCACCCTGGAAATCTCTTACCACTGGGTCAGCTCTCCTTTTCTTCCAGGCGCTTTCTGCTGAGAGAAGTCTTCTCAAGGTGGACTCCTGGTTGCCCCACCTGGAGTCACACAGGCCCTTGGGAGGTCCCAGGCATTTACCCCTGTTTTTTACCTATTCTACACAGGGCCCTCTTCATCCCACTGTTTCACCAGGCTAGGTGGCTGCGAGGGACAGGACAGGATCCCTCAGGCCAGTGTGCTTGCCACCCCCACCATCCAGGTTTGTTATGGTTTTGGTACAAACAGTTCTCAATACAGCACAGAATTGGCTGCAAGATACAAAACAAAGCACATGAAAGCAGTTTTAAGTGGCATAGTGGAAGGCTGGTAAGAGCCCTCACATATCTGCGCAGGTAAAACATTTAAATGATCTGCTACAGCAGCTAAGGCACCAGTTAAAGGATGAGGAATCTGTCAGGTGACAAACAAAGCACTAGCAGGAATATGTGCTGAAGAGGTATCAGAAACTTCAACTGCAGAATTAAACTAAATAATTTCAAAATAAAATGACCTGCTTAATCTATAATTCTGCTTAACTCACATGTCTGAAGAGCCCCTGATTGCTAAAGGAGGAGTCTTGACAGGCGTTTACCTCACTGACTGTACACAGTGGCCTTCTGGTTCCTGTCAGGACCATCACATCCCTAAGAAGGCAGGCACCGTCCAGTGAGAAAGGGACAGACCTTCATGACTAGAGGAAGGTATTGTAAAGGCAAGGGGCAGGTGGCTCCTTACCTCTTATCAGGCTGGCTTACGCTAGCCCCATGTGAACTAAGTCTCTTTGGGAGTTAGAAAGAGGACATCCAGAGTCTGTCACTCTGATACCCCAGCATTACCTAATGATTTTTAGAAGTACAGGTGAACCTCTCAAATTTCAATAATTTCAAACCTAGGATAAGATATAGTCCAGAATAAAGGCATGTGGACAAAAAGACAGAACTGGGATGAAGAGCCTGGAGGGAAGGGATAAGGCAGAGAGTGAGGAGATAAGAGAGGCCACAGCTTAGGCAGGGAAGGAAGCACAGAACCAGAACCAGATTTCCAAAGGAATATGCCTCTCAGTTCCCATACGCTAACCAAGCTAAGAAAAGCAAGCAGGCTATGGAGAGTTCTAGTCTGAGTTGATGGAGCTGCTCCTTGAGACTGCCCAGCCCCTCCTAGAAGTCACCTAGCAGTAGAGAATTAGAAAGTAAAAGGCAGCAGCCAGCCCACAACAGGTGCTGGGGCTGGGCTGGACTCCAGAGAACCTTCCAGAAGAGTGCAGGAGGCCCCAGACTCAGGGGAAGTGATGGTCACACAGTAGACAGGCTTCTGGCTGAGAGACTTCCAAAGCATTCACACAAAAGGGGAGGGGGAGGGGGAGGGAGAGGTGGTCATTCCCTATGAGGAAGACTGTCAGAGAGTCAAGAGTGAGGGTCGCAACCACACCTGCCCAGGCAGGGCAAAAACCCAAGCCATCACACCCACAGCTGTGTTACATCCACCCAATTCCCTCAAGGATGCACATTCCAGCAGACAGCTGGCCAGACCAGGCACAGCTATGATGGGGCACGGTCCTGAAAAGAGAATAGATGGGGGCTCGGGTCAGTACATAGCTGGTGAGAACTGCCTTTCTATCCTCATACAGCCCATGTGGCAACGACCACCCTTTTATCATCACGGGGTAAAGGTGAAAGTCACACAAGAAGGCTAGGACCTGGACCCAGACCTCTTTGTAGACCCCATGGCTAAAACTGTAAAGAATGACAATACCAAATTGAGTATGAAGCAGCTGAATCCCCATACCTGTGAGAGCAAAACAGCTCAGATATTTTTGGGGAAAGGCCTAGTAGGTTTTTTTTTCTTTTTTTTAATAACAATTCAACATGCACCTATTCTGTGACCCTGTAATTCATCCCCTACGTATTTACCAAGAGAGAGAAATGAGAATTGATGCCCATGTGCAGCCCTATAGGAATAATCATAGCAGTTGTACTCACACCAGCCCCAAAATGCAGACTGCCAGGTGTCTATGGACAGGTGAGTGGATATACTGTGCATACCCACATAAGAGTCGTTCAGGAAAATACTGGTACAACAGGGATGAATCCCAAAGCACATGGAATGAGAGAAGTCAGGCCCCACTGAGCACACGCATGATCCCATTTCTAGAATCCATTTTTGAGAAGAGGCAAGATTAGTCTAGGGTGAGAGAGTACACCCAGTCAAGGAGGACAGGAAATGTATAAATGGCCCCTTCTTATGGTGATGACTAGGTTCTGTATCCTGATAAGGCTTTGGACTACACAGGTGAAAAACACACCAGGAGAGGCTCACTGCGCTTTACCTCCTTGCAAGGCAGGCAACCCAAGTGTTTACTTTATCTTTCCTCTCCCAAGAGGCTGCTTGTAAAGAGCATCCACCCAAACAACAAGAACTCTACCTATGACCTAGAATGTCATCTTGGAAAAGTTAAGGAATACACACCTTTTCCTGCAGGCCCCATTTCTATTTAGAACAGAAGAAGACTGTCCACATAATCCCACGTTATAGACAACAGGCAGCTGTGGCTGCACTATCATGTTACTTTCAGATTCATTTTCGCTTTGGAAGAGACATCAGACGTTAATGTGAGTGTAGATGATTGTGCCCTCACACAACACACCACTGCAGGACACCCAAGCCCTGTTTCAATACCAAATGATGAGTAGTGACGTCCCTAGGCACAAAAAAGGTGACTAGTTTATTTACAGATGTGTCACCTCCTTGGTGAATGCCAAAGTCTCTAAAGAAAGATGGAGCAGGGATTCTGTCATCAAGAACACCAGCTTTAACAAAAGAGCCCTGCTTTGCAGGCTTGGTAAAACAGAGAGCACTTTTATGCATTTTTAGTATGCTCAAGTTCACGAGTGTTTGACAAGGGAGTGTGGAAAGCCAGAAAAACAAAAGTCAGGGACAGCTCTAACACCTCAGATGCTACTGCCAGTCCCCAATAGGCCAAGGGCCCCTCAGCGCCAGATAGGAGCCCCTTCTACCCACAGCACAGGGCAAGCCCTTGGTTTGAATGAAGCCCCATCTTGTGGGTGAGATGCATGATGCAAAGAGGGATGAGAAGAGAGGAGGGAGACATGCAGTTACCCAAAGGCCACACACCCCAAGAGAACCCGACAGGAAGTCATCAGTACATCTGCCCCACATCCACTGAGGCCCATGTAGCAGGCTACTGAGAAGTGGAAGTTGGCCTACTAGTCTGCCCCTACCCCGCACCCCCACCCGCCCCCGTGGGACCCAGGGAGCCCCAACCAGGTAAAATGAAGAAGTAGAGATGATCTGCTTCAATGCCCATTGACTTCCATCCCCAATGAGCCATATCCCTTAACTTCTAGTCTTTCTCCCCAAGACCTCTGTACATTCTTTCATATTACAGCACACCAGAAAGTAGCTGCAGTCAGATCTTGTCCTATCATTTCTACCTCCAGGGACCACCATGGTGCCTATCACAGTAAACCTGGTCCTGGCGTGTTAACAATCCAGGGAGGGCTGATGTCTCAGAAAAAGGCATATATAAACACGTTTTCAGTAAAGCATGGGGGTGGCCATTCATGGAGTTCCCACCCCACAAAGGCCCAGGGCAACAAGACACCTAGTCCTTACCTTTCAGGTGCAGGACATCTAGAGAAGAGGCTCGTGTTTTATTGAGTTAAATGCTCCTTCACCCAAAACGAGGGGGGAGAAAAGTTGTTCTCATCTATGCATGGCCCAGATTATTTCTAAAGATCAACAATTTGTGACAGAAAGAGATTCTCTATAGCAAAGTACAGGAGTAGAATCTACTTATCACAGAAACAAAACAACTCAACATAGCTTCCACTGCCAGCCCCAGCTCTAGCCTCCTCCAATAGTCCTGACTTGGGGGGGAGGGGGGGAGGCATGTGCCCATGACCTTTGGGCTGGTCTCACAAGGCCAGCAGGCTCAACTTCCACCTCTGTGGATTTCTGTTTTCTTGTAAGCACGTTTATGGATGCCAGAACAGAAACCAAACTATTTTAACCTCATTAGTTTTTTTAAACGTCCATATTGAGATCTAATTTACATACCACAAACTTCATTCACTGTAGGAGTACAATTCAATGATTTTTAATAAACTTATTGTGCAACCATTACCACAATCCAATTTTGGAATACTTCCACCACCCCCAAAAGTTCCCTTTTGCCTGTGAGATGTTAATCACTGCACCCACCCCTGCCCTCAGGCAACCACTGATCAGTCTCTACAGTAAGTTTGCTTTGGACATTCCCTGTAGATGAAATTATACAACAAGCAGTCTCTGGATCTGTTGTCTTCCCACCAGCATAGGGAGTGTGAGGTTTATCCACGCTGCAGCATAAATCCGTAGTTCACTTTTTTATTGCTAAATAGTAATCCACTGCATGGATATAACATTTTATTTAATCTTGGCTATATGGACTGTTTCCACTTTTTGGTTATTATGAATCATGCTGCTATGAACATCCATGAACCTGTCTTTGCGTGGACACATGTTTTCATTTCTCTTGAGTACCGTCCTTGGATAGAATACTGGGTCATGTTGAATGTTCATGTCTAACTTTATAATAAACTGCCAACTGTTATGCATTTTACATTCTCACCAGCAAAGTATGAGAGTTCCACTTTCTCCACATCCTCACCAACACTTGTTACTATCTTTTAAAAACAAACAAAAAAACCCACAACAATCCTTGAGACTTGTTTTATGGCCCAGCATCTGATCTCCCCTGGAGAATGATCCATGAGAATGTAAAAAGATATATTCTGTTTTCTGTAGTCACCAGGTCTTCTATAGATTCCTGTTAGATCAAATGAGTCAACAATGCTCTTTGAGTCTTCTAGAATCTTACCAATTTTCTGTTTAGCTGTTCTACCAATTATTGAGTGGAGTACTTAATTCTCTATAACTGATGAATTGTCTATTTCTACTCTCAATCCTAGCAATTTATTCCTAAGGTATTTGGGGGTTGTTGTTAGGTGCATATACATTTATAACTGTTATGTCTCCCTGACATATTGTTATAAAATGCTGCCCTTTGGCTACAGTAATATTTTTTGTCTTAAAGTCGATTTTATCTGACATCAATAGTCACTCTGGCTTTCCTATGGTTACTTATGGTATAGCTTTTCCCATCAGTTTACCAAAGGATCTTAAGCATCCTTAAATCTAAGGGGGGTCTCTTACAGACAACATATAATTAAGCTGGATCTTGCTTTTTCATCTAGTCTGAAAATCTCTGCCTTTATAATTGGGGTGTTTAAACCACCTTTTTTTTTTTTTGGAAAGAGAGCGAGAGAGCGAGAGCAAGCAAGTGCATGTGAGAGCACAGGAGGGGCAGTGGGAGACAGAGAATGTTACGTAGGCTCCACATCCAGCACGGAGCCTAACACAGATGATGCAGGGCTCCCTCTCACAGCTGTGAGACCATGACCTAAGCCGAAATCAAGAGTCAGACACTTAACCTTAACTGAGCCACCCCAGTACCTCTAGACTACTCACATTTAACACAATAATTGATATGATTGGGTTTACAGGTGTCATATTGCTATTTGTATTCTACACCCATTCTTACTTTTATGTTCCTCTGTTCCTTGCTGACGATCTCCTTTGGTGTTAAACATTTTTTAGTGTACCGTTATATTCTTTTGTTGATTTTTTAAGTCATATTTTAAAGCTATTTTGTTAATCATTGCTCTAGATATTACAATAATTTTATTAATTTACCGCAACATACTTCAGATTAATATTAACTCGACTCTGGTAAAATGTAGATACTTAACCCCAACAGAGCTCCATTTCATTCCTCCTGTTTTATACTATCATTGTCTGACAGATCTATAAACATATAAACACAAGAGATTTTTGTATACCTTGGTCAATTTCCAGAGAGCTGAAATGGTTATTTTTGTCTATGCTGACCAGTGTTAGTTACAGTTAATGCTTTACATGATATGTGTTTTAAGAAGAAATGAGAATAAAGTATTTTATATTAGACCATGTATTTACCATTTCCAATGCTCTTTATTTCTTCCTGGGAACTTAAGTTACCAACATGTCATTTTTTTTCAGTCTGAAGAACTGGCTGGTCTGCCCGTGACAGATTCTCTTGGTCTTTATCTGAAAATGTCTTTTTTGCCTTCGTTTCTGAAGGAGTTTTGCTGGACACAGAATTCCAGGTTGACAGTTTTTGTCTTTGAGTACTCTGAATGTCACTCAACTCCTTTTTGGTTTCCATGGTCTTGGATGAGAAGCTGGCTGTTAATCATATTAATGCTCCCGTGTATGTGAGGGGTCCTTTTCCTCTTGCCACTTTCAAGATTTTCTTTTTCTCTGACTTATTAACAATTTGACTATGATGTGTCTAGTTATAGATCGCTTTGCATTTAAGCTCCCTGAGGTTTGTTGAGCTTCTCCTCACATGTTTTTGACCATTATCTCTTCAAGTAGTTTTTCTGTCTTGCTCCAACTATGACTGCAGCCTGGGGCTAATACAGCAATCATCCTTCCCCATTTGCCCATCTCCAAGACTGTCACTTCAACCAACAAGGCCATGGGCCCAAGGTTGCTATCCACCACTCTCTTAAATTGAGTGAGTCCCTTCTCACCCCTACAGAAAAGAGGCTGGTCTTCACAGCCTAGGCAGAACTTCCCTACCAATAGAACTGGGGAGATGGTATGGAAGGAGTCCCAGGCTAAATGCTACAGATTCTCACTATTCTTACCTGAAGTTTGGCGGTTTCTTAAGCACAAACACTTCTCATATTGCTGTATGCCTCTGGTCAATTTCTAGAGTGCTCAAACGATGGGCTTTTTTTGGGCCAATTCTGTCCTGTTTTATGGGTTTTTGGGGGGGGGGGGCTGGAGGGGGGGAGGAAATTATTCCCCAGCTTTGATTTATTTTGAAAATAAAACATACACAAATTGGGGGAGCTTGGGTGTCTCAGCTAGTTAAGCGTCCAACTTCGGCTCAGGTCATGATCTCGTGGTTTTTGAGTTCAAGCCCCGCATGAGGCTCTGTGCTGACAGCTCAGAGCCTGGAGCCTGCTTCAGATTCTGTGCCTCCTTCTCTCTCTGCTCTTCCTCTGTTCACGCTCTGTCTCTCTCTCAAAAATAAATAAATACTAAAAAAAATTTTTTTTTAATACACAAATTGAGGGGCATCTGGGTGGTTCAGTTGGTTAAAACCTCTGACTTAGGCTCAGGTCATGATCTCACAGTTCGTGGCTTTGAGCCCTGCCTTGGGCTCTGTGCTGACAGCTGGAGCCTGGAGCTTGCTTCGGATTCTGCTTCTTTTTCTCTGCCCCTCCCCTGCTCGTACTCTGTCTCTCAAAAATAAATAAACATTAAAAAAATTTTTTTTGAAGCACTATCAACAATTGCCAAAGTATGGAAAAAGCCCAAATGTCCATCGATGGATGAATGGATAAAGAAGATGTGGTATATATTACACACACACACACACACACACACACACACAATGGAGTATTACTCGGCAATCAAAAAGAATGAACTCTGGCCATTTGCAACTATGTGGATGGAACTGGAGGGTTATTATGCTAAGTGAAATTAGTCAGATAAAGACAAATATCATATGACTTCACTCATATGAGGACTTTAAGACATAGAACAGATAAACATAAGGGAAGGGAAGCAAAAATAATATAAAAACAGGGAGGGGGACAAAACTAAGAGACCCTTAAATATGGAGATCAGAGGGTTACTGGAGGGGTTGTGGGAGGGGGGAATGGACTACATGGGTAAGGGGTAATAAGGAATCTACTCCTGAAAACACTGTTGTACTATATGCTAATTTGGATGTAAATTTAAAAAATAAAATTAATTAAAATTTTTTTTTTAAGATACACAAATTGGGAGCCTAAGTCAGAAAAACTGTCAGAGATAGAGAGGGGAACTGTAGAGAGGGAAAGAATGGACTTTACCCCTTTGTCTGCCTATGTATGCTACATATCACCTCAATGTAGTAAAAAAAGGTTTTATCTTGGTGATTTCAATTCACCAGCCACTCACTGCCTTAAAGAAAAAGAAAATTATCTCTCCTAGAAGCCACCAAAAACTCCCTCCAGTCTTCAACAAGCCCAATTTGAGTCATAAGACAGCATGAAACAAAATGAGGCAGTTTTGAAACAGAGCCAAATTCTAGACACAGAATACTATACAATAGTGAAAATGAATTAACTACTGCTCAATTCAACAACATGGGTAAATCTCACAAACATTATATTGAATGAAAGCAAGCAAAGGGTACAGATTGCACAATTCCATTTATTTAAAGTACAAAAACAGAAAATTATCTATGCTGTTAGAAGAAACTGGTTACCCTCAGAGGGTAGTGATAAGTGGACTAAAGGGGGCCTCAAGGTTGTTTCTTGATTCTAGTTTACAAGGATGTATTCAGTTTGTGAAAATTGGCACCCATCTGTACTTTTCAGTATGTGTACTACATCTCAATTAAAAAACAAAAATGAAATTCTCTCAGCACAACAATCTAAAATTGGCACGTTAGAGGCGTCTGGGTGGCTCAGTCGGTTAAACATCAGACTCCGTTTTAGCTCAGGTCTTGATCTCACAGTTCATGCGTTTGAGCCCTACAGTGGGCTCTGCACTGAGCCTGCTTGGGATTCTCTATCTCCCTCTCTCTGCCTCTCCCATGCACGCATGCATCCTCTCTCTTCTCAAAAATAAATAAACATTTAACGTTTGTTTATTTATTTTTTATTGTTAAATGTTTATAAACAACAAACATTTAATGTTTATTTATTTTTGAGAAGAGAGAGACAGAGCATGAGTGGGGGAGGAGAGAGAAAGAGGGAGACACAGAATTTGAAACAGGCTCCAGGCTCTGAGCTGTCAGCACAGAGCCTGACGCAGGGCTTGAACTCATAGACCGCGAGATCATGACCTGAGCTGAAGTCGGACGCTTAACAAACTGAGCCACCCAAGCGCCCCAATAAACAAACATTTAAAATAAATGAGTAAAAATAAAACTGGCATGTTAATCTTACACGATTCAGTGAACCTGAAGCCAAAGAGCTTCAGCTAACCTAAACTATGGCCAGATACAGCCGTGCCGTGCCACCTTTTGATCTGGCCAGTGAGGGATCTCACACTAACCTGGGAACCAAGAACAACCACACTGTGCTATAGGAAGGTCCTTAAAGGGATGTTCTTGAGCCACATGCTCTCAACAAGGATCCAAAGACTGCCTGTTTCTAACAGAAACTGGGGCCATACACTCCAGAACAGATTACAGTTTGGAAAGGCTTTGGGGTACTTGTTCCTGTAATTTTTGTCAAAATGCACAAGTGTACTTCTCCAATGAATTAAACAGAACATTCTACGTGGGAACTTGGGGAGATACTAGCTCTACATATGGACATCTTATTTTGAGCAAAGAGTGAAGGGCAGTTGTTACCAACACTTGCTCTCCACCCTAGGACCAATTCTGGGTACATGTCTGTCACCCATCAACCTATAAGCCAGAGATTATCACCCATTTTACTAATGAAGAAACAAAGACTAAGATCACGTGCTCAAGATCAGCCAGGGAGTCTGATGTGACCCCAACTATGCCTGTTGGCCACCAAGGCCAAACTCTGCCCACATTCTCATACTGCTTTATAAGTGTCTTGAGGTGTTTCTAGTCCTGGAGTACTGATCACCAATGCCCTGTGTGCCTAAGTTAATCTCTGATCCCTGCTCCCTTGCATCCTTTATGTGTTGTAACGATATCATTCTCCATCAACTTCAGAAAACATGGTCTAAGTGACCTTGGGTTGGAAGCCAATGGGCATAGTGGGAAAAGTCTGGAAGCAAGAGGCCCAGAGGCCAAATGTAGCCCCAGGCTGTATCAACAGAAAGATCTGGTAACCTCTCCCTCACAATCCACTGGGCTGCCCTGCAGGGCAGCAAGGTGATAACATGAGAAAATGCACACCAGGAGCCCAGGATCATGAGAAATATCTAGCAGATGGAGTGCCTGGGTGGCTCAGTTGGTTAAGGGTCTCACTTTGGCTCAGGTCATGATCTCACAGTCTGGTCCATCGGGGGTTCGAGCCCTACTTCCGGCTCTGTGCTGACAGCTCAAAGCCTGGAGCCTGCTTCAGATTCTGTGTCTCCCTCTCTCTCTGTCCTTCCCCGACTCATGCTTTCTCTCTCTCTCTCAAAAATAAACATTAAAAAAATTAAAGAAAGAAACAAACATCCAGCAGATCTTCACAAACAGCAGGAGGCTCTTTCTCCTCCTCAGCTACCTGACATAGTACCTGAGACACTACTAAGGACCAAGTCAGAGGGAGAGAAAGGAGAACCAGACTTACAATTTTATTTCTGGAACTTTAAAAGAGGCCTCTGGGACAGGAACAGCAAAAAGCACAGCCAGACAGAAAAAGGCCTTTTTGGGTAGTAGAAACACAGAGCACACACCCCCTCAAACTAAGATGCTTCCCCAGTAGAAGGGGTTGGATTTTCCCATTTATCTCAAAGAGGTAAAAATTGTAAAGCTGAGAAATACCAGGCCAGATAATCTCTGAAGTTCTTAGGATTCCAAAAGTCTGAGCTCCAAAATGAATTTAACATGAAGACTACAGGGTGGAGTCCCTGTGTGGGGTTAGTCAACACTCATGAGAAGGCAAAACGTTCCCAGCTTCCCTAGCTCTGCACCTGCCACCCTCACCCCCACTCTGGGCAAACAGACATGGAAGGGAGTCTGCAGGGGAGGATTAGGGGGTTGGTGAGGGGTGGCCAGGAGACCGTGGCCATACCAACACACCCACTGTGGCGTATCTGGCTCATAGGACATCTAAGCGTAAACATGCTAGAGACAATGGTTCCCAACAGAGCTCCAAGGGGAGCGGTGACAGCAGAAGTTAGGCCCAGATTTCTCTTTACAGAAAGAAAAGAATGTTTCTGAGTGAAGAAATGAAGGAGGTAGGGAAGGGGGGTAAAGTGAGTCTTAATTCTTTCAAGTTTTTTCCTTAAGAACCTCACAAAACTGAGGATCTGAATACTCTTGAAGTAATCAGTACTGACTAAAGAAAAATCAACAGACCACACCACAGACTTGAATAGTGACCTCCTCCTTCACAACGTGCTGCCTAAGAGGAGTGGTGGCGCATGTGAGAGGCATCTCTGAGCTGGACTCCAGACTCTGCCCCCAGCCTAGTGACCCAGATCCAGTATAGAATCCCTGGCCTCCAGAACCCCAGATGTAAAGCAGGGACATATACTGAAATGAAAAACTCCCAACTTTTTCCACAAGCCAAAAGCACCAGCTGAAGAAACAAGTGGTATCAGTTTAATGAAGACTCACTGCCTTGCAGGGCAGCCAATGGAGGATACTGCCCCTTCCTCCTGTGAGACCCATACCCCTTGCCATTGATGTCCAGGCCCCAGTGAGGAGATCCCTTGTCCAGGACAGCACAGCAATGCTAGGATTAGAACCCGTAACTCACCAAGGGCTGCTTCCTCAGGCCCATCTCCCCACCGCCTTCTCACACCCACAAGACCTGGTTCCAGGTCCCTCCTGCTCACCTGTATGAGGTACGCATGTCCACGGGCCCGTCGCCCGCCTGCCCTTCACATCTGCCCATGGCTGTCACCTCTGCCCCCCTCAGCAACCCTTGGGCTGGGCCTGCTCCTGGCTCAGGCGTCACTCTCATGTCTCCGTCAGTGTTTAAATCTGAAGACAACAATCCTCTCTCCATTTTTATTTTCTTGCTTTCCACATCATCCTCTGCTGGGTCCCGTTCAAGCGCTCGTTTCTGACTCCGTGTTCGGCATGCTTCTTCAGTCATTCTGAACTTTGGAAGGAGAAAACATGACATTTAAACTTGGCACAACCAAGGTGCTACCTTCTTAGAAACTTCAGTGTGTCAGCTTGAAGAGTCTTCCTTGCCCCATGATGATAGTAGAAGTCGGTACAACAAATGCAGGCCTCACAAAGTGTGCCCAGGACCTTTCTTAACTGACATGGGAAGGCTGGGCAGGATCCATGGAGCATCTGGGGAGCTGAGACCTGCAGGGACCTGGACAGGAACAATGGAAAGTGGCTGATTATTAGAAGGAAGAGGAATTCTCTGTGCTCCAAATTCAAAAGCAGAGAGGAAAACTGTTCTAGATCTGAACTTGCTGCCTATGGAATTCTGAGTACCTGCCCTGGGTTGGAGATTTCTGGAATCCGGGAAGGGGAGACACCGCCGTACCAGAAGCAGGGTCACTGCCCAGGTCCAGAACTGCACTGCACTGACTCGGGTTGACCATTCTCCCCTTTAGTGAGGGGCGGCCTCCTTACTCCCTGCTCACCTCAGGGGAGTGAGAAGTGGGGGTCACCTTTAACCCTTTGACTGCCAGCAAGGTAAACTTTGAGTGGGGTGAGAGCTGGCCCGTCACCATGCCAGCACCCTGTACCTGCAGCACACACATATCTTGATTTAAAGAAAGAAAAGAAGAAAAAAACAGCTGAGTCAGTTTTTGATCCCATGACATCACTGGGCTCCACATGACCCTTCCCAGGATTCAGTCTGAGAGACAAAGCACTTTCCAGAAAACCAGTCTGAACCGGTTCCAGACAACAAGCTGAAGTGTTGTTAACCCTCACAGAGACAGGACGGAGGACAGCGCAATGATGTCTGTCTGCAGGGAGGCTGCTGGCATTCCACAACAGAGTCTGGGACACAGGCGCTCGCTCTTAAAGGAGCCACTCCAGCCCCAATGTCCCAACAAGGCAGGACACAGGAAATAAGACTGCAAGAGTCAGGGTCTAAAAAAGCCAAGCCAGAGTTCATGAGGGACAAAAAAGAATTTAGCTGCCAGGCTCTAGGAGGATTCCCAAAATGCCAGTTCTACACAGGATGGTAGGTGCCTATGTCTACCAACACAGGGTCCACAGAGGAACACACTACAAGCCCCTTGAGAATCTCAATTCATACCTGTGGTGTGTCTACACTGAAGGCCTCCTGGCTCTGTGTCCACACAGGCAGGGCATCTGGCACCCCAGTTTCCTCACCACGAATACCCTGAGAAGCCTGTCCTGGAGCCCACCTTCTGGGAGACTAGGGACAACACAGGGCAATGCAGGGGCAACATCATCATACATGGGATGCATTCCTAAGATGACTCACTCACAACCTTGTTAAGGAGCCGATTTCTCAAATGAGCAACAGTGCAGGACCATGTCCTAGTGGCCTCTTCGGTGGACTTAGAGTTAAAGGAAAGAAATTGACTGCTGTTTCATGCTCCTGGCTCAGGAGGCAGAGCAGTCCACATGCACACATGTCGGGCCACTGTGGCCTGGCCAGGGCACTCAAATATCTGCTCCTACAGGCAGTCCAAAAGGGTCAAAATGAGCAAGTCTCCCGGTGGTCATACTACCCCCAGAATGCTCTCCACCCATGTTGACAGAAGGTGGGGCTGGAGAACTCTGAAGCCCAAGGGCATGGGCTACTGACAAGACTTCCATCTGCCCCCAACCCCTCCTGGCATACTAGCCTGTGCCTGCTGCCCACCCTGTACCAACTGCTCAGTCCTAGTCACCCCCCGAAACATCCCCCCATCTCCTCCTCCCACACTCTGTATGGATATGGTCTCCTAACTGCCCCAGAGAAAAGCAAAGGATACCCCATGTCCCTCTTAGCCTAAAGCTCTATGGCTTCTGTCCTTCTTTGATATGTCTTGACAACAAACCCTGTCAGCCTGCTCAGTGAATCTATCAGTCCTCTCTGTGAGATTGCAGATAAGTCATTGCCCTGAGATGAGTGTCAGTCAACCTCCCCTCCCTCACTGTGGGAGGCATGGGTCATCTTTCCTTTGAGGGCTGCCTAAAAGAGGAGCTCCTTAAACATTTGGGGAATTGGACAAGAGTAACAATTTCAGTAGCTGCCTTGGACAGCAGGTAGCTGTGTTCCCAGGGCAAGAGAGGAGCCTGTCAGGATCAAAAAGGAGAAGAGACAAGACCAGGAAAGAGGCAAAAAGGCATGCCCACTAGAGTCAGAAGAAATTCTGTCCCTAAGGGAGAAGTTCCCAGTCTGGGCTGGTACAGACCAGGGAAGAATGGGACTGAGGTGGAGGAAGAGGATGCCCCCACCTCAATCCTGTACTTAAACTCCCCCATGTTTCCCCACTCTGCCTCTGTTCCAGCCTGGCACACCCACCTAGTGCAGTCTCTGGCCTTATAAGCTCCAGGCTCCAATCCAGGAAAGTCATCCAAACCCAGACCCTGCATGAAGTCCTTCCTCTCAAATACCCACACAGATTGGGCGGGTGGGGACCAACAACCAGTTCACCGTGTGCCAGGTCACCAGACTGACAAAGTAGTACCCAAGTGACCTCACTTCATTGTCACTAATTTAAAATAAGCAAGCATAAAGGGCCAGAGCAGAGCCTCATACCCACACAGGGCTGCTCCTCTTCTAGCTCCAGTGACTACTCTGGGCCACAGGGCCCCAACAACACCCTAGTTCAGGTAGCTGATCAGGGTCCCCAGCAGAGGGCCCGGAATACAGCCTGTTTATGTTCTGTGTGCAGTGTCAAGCAAGGTAGCTCACTCTAAAGCCGAGGGACTGGAAATCTGCCAACCCTGGACCCAGAACCAATGGCCAGCCTGGCAGCACATGCATGCCCTGCCCTCTGGCTCCAGCAGGGCATTCTCGGGAGGGGTGGCCAGCTGCATCCCTCCCCCACCACAGAAAGGAACAGCACAGCTGGAGGGGGCAGGGCTGACTATGGCAGAGGGTGCGTCCAGCTCTGCACCACCTGCCCCGTGCCCCCCTCCATCTTGGGTAGGGCCTACTCCACAGCAAGATGGTTGCCTTAGAGGCCACAGGAAGCATTTGCTCCTGGAGAGTACAGGTGCTAGTAAAGAACGCTCCTCCCTCCTCTCAGCAGGAAGGACCAGTGCCCTAGCACATTAGGGCTAGTGTCCATCACCCTGCAGGCACAAACCCAAGATCAATGACAAAGCTATAAGGAAGAAACCAGCCTTGAGGAATGAAGCATGACCTACAATTTCTGCAAAAAAGCAGTGAGGAGTTACCTCAGAATACTTTCTAAAGAGCAGGTAAAGGGGCGCCTTGGTGGCTTAAGTCAGTTGAGCATCTGACTTTAGCTCAGATCATGATCTCACGGTTTTTGAGTTTGAGCCCCACATTGGGCTTGCTGCTGTCAATGCAGAGCCCACTTAGGATCCTCTGCCCCCCTCTCTCTGCCCCTCCCCCACTTATGCACCTACACTTTCTCTCAAAAATAAACAAACATTAAAAATAAAAAAAAAAAACAGGTAAAGAGGCTGGATTATTGTGATGGAAAGTTAGGATCTGCTTCAAAACCCCTAGCCAGTGAGGGTTCTACCACAGGCCCATTCAGGAACTGCCAGCCCACAAAGAGCAACCCCCTCTTACTTAAGGGGGATCCTGTCCTGGCTGTTGCCTGAAGACAGGGGCAGATCCTGACAACAGCAGCCCATTGTAAAGATGAGGCTCCCAGGACTGCAAGGCTGCCTGAGGCACAGGCTGCTACCCAGGAAGCAGGGCTGGAACCCAGATGGCCTCAGTCCTTTCTTCTCACTCTCACAAACAGAATTAAGTCACACAGAGCCTGCTCTAATGCATCTTCAGACAGGGCTGGGCGGGCAGAGAGGTGGCAGGAAGCAACCCAGGTCTTCCTTGCCCCAAGAAGGGAGGTTCCAGTCACTCTAGCGGCTACATAGGCACAGCACAGAACAACCGACCTCAGGTCGAAGAGGCAACCAAATAACAGGTGGAATGTGGACAAGGGGCTTTGGGTCAATGCAAATTGTAAATGCCTCTACCAAAAGATACTTTATTTTTTAGTAAAATGCCACTGTCTAACTGATCTGAGAACCTCAGGTGGAAAACCTCTTCCAAAGCAACTCCAAAGAGGTGAATGATGCAGGAACCAGAATTTTTAAACAAGACTCAGGAAACCAACAGAAAGCACCTGGCACAAGCTGAGCACATAATGCCAGCAGACATATTTTTTATCATAAAAAAAGTTAACTTAAAAAAAAAAAGTAAACAAACACAAGTCATGGAGCCATAACTCTGAAGCATTATCATTATCTGTACCAGGAAATGCTATTTATATTACTCTGTTACTAACATACCAGCAGGAATACTATCAATAACACTCCTGTTTCAGGCATGAGAAAAGTGGACTTGGGGTGCTCTTTCCAGAGCACAGAAGAGTGAGCATGAGGAGGTGGAAGAAAAGAGGGTACTAAGTGTGGACTGTCCTCAGGGGGAACATGGAGGGGTGGGGATGAGGGGAGATCCAATTTGTTCTAAAGGATCATCTGGTTGATATGGGGATAGACTGGAGTAGGAGATGGCAGAGAGAGCAGTTTGGGGGAGACTTCTGTATCTTGTGGCTCAGGATGGGAAAGAGACTGAGCAGTGGGGAGACATGACCAAACCTTAAGTATACTTTAGACAACACAACATACTAACAGCTGGACAGGAGGCAAGAAAAGATTGCTTTGTTTTATTTTTGCCTGAGCAACTGGATGGAATTGGTTTTCTGAAATGAGGAAAGAGCAGATCTGGGAGAAGAAGGTTGGAAGCAGGGAAATTTGGACATGGTGAGTAGGAGTCTACCAGACCCACACAGAGAGGCCGAGGAGTGTCTACCGAACAGGTAGAAGCCTGCACATGGGGCAGCCACTGTTTTCGGCAGCACAGAGCACCCCTCCCTGTCAGGAAAGAAGGGCCAGTGAAGCGTCCAATGCCAAGTTGGGTGACGATGAGGTCCAGACACTGGTTTCACTTGGCACTGGCCAACCTCCACACTGCGACACATAGGCCCTGCAAGGTGTGCAGTTCCAGCAGGCCTGCAGCCAGGCACCCACCACCAGAGTGCCCCTCAGCAGATGCACAGTGCAGGTGGATCTTTGTGCCCTGGTGGTCCTGAGGCTGGGGCTATCTATGATGCCCTTCTGCATGATTTCTCTCTTGTCTCCTGCCTGGACCCAGGAATCCCATTCACCCTCCCAGACACAATAGCCTGCAGAAGCTGCAGAAGAGAAGTCCCAGACCTGTACACCCTTCTGCTCACCCTCTGGAGGCTCCCTACATTCTTGAGAGTCAAAGCCAGGTACCTGGGGAGGGGACGGGGAGAGAACTAAGCTATACTTTGGTGTCAGCAGCCTCTGGTTGACAGGCACTTATCTTCTCTTCCAGAACAGAGAGTTCACTCTGCTCAAGTCCTGAGCCACTTCCTGATGCCTCTCTCTGAACGATAGTAGCAGGGATGCAGTGGCTGTGTTCTGGAAGGAACGCGCGATAAAAATGCCAGCTCTCAAGTTTTAAACGTCAAACCCTGTTAAGGCTGAGTACAAGGGATGCAACTTAACCTGGGGAATAGAAGGACGATCCCAACAGCCAGCCTCTACTACCAGACACAGGAGAGAACAGAGGCCAAATCTCAGGCAACAATGGGCTGAGAGAACTTGTTAGTCTTTCAGCCTCAGTTTCCCTACCCACACCTCATAGACATGCTATGTGAAGAAACAGAGTGATATTAGAAATAATTTGAATGAGGGTCACCTGGGTGGCTCAGTCATCTGCACATCCGACTCTTGATTTCAGCTCAAGTCATGATTCCAGGGTCGTGGGATCAAGCCTCCATGCAGAGCATGGAGCCTGCTTGAGAGTCTCTCCCTCTCTGCCCCTCTCCCCCACTCACATGCACTCTAAAATTATAAATAAAAAAATTTTTTTTTAAAAATGACTTGAATGAGGGGTGCCTGGGAGGCTCAGTTGGTTAAACATCCAACTTCGGCTCAGGTCATGATCTCACAGTTTGTGAGTTTGAGCCCTGCATTGGGCTCTGTGCTAACAGCTTAGAGCCTGGAGCCTGCTTTGGATTCTGTGTCTCCCCCTCTTTCTGCCCCTCTCATGCTCATGCTCTGTCTCTGTCTCTCAATAAATGTTAAAAAAAAAAAAAAAATGACTTGAATGAGAAAATCAATGTGTAGAACAGTATAATACCATTCACATGGCTTAAAAATGCTTATAATCTTCAGAAAAAACTACTGAAAAAGCTTACTAAAATTAAAAGTGAAAGAAATTAGGCTAAAAGCCACAGCACTCACTTCTGAAGAATAAATTCAGAAACTTTCACTTTCTGTATTAAATTATTTCTCCTAACAGTGACTTTCTATCAGTCTTGTATTCAAAGAACACAAAGATAAAAAGGAGAGCTAGCTAGATAAAATAACACTCCCACATGCAGATGCTGAAAACTTCTTAAAAGGATAAGTGTACAGGGATGAGACAAGGGGAGAGGGCCCTTTGGAGGGAAATGCTCCCAGGCCAGAGGGAGAGTGCTTTATAATGTAGGAAAATCAGGAGGCTGGCTCCTCCAACAGGCAGAACCAAGAACATAAGACAAATATGCAACCTTCAGTGGACTGAGAGGTGCCACTGCTGTGACTTTCCCACTCATTATTAGCAAGTGTCTCAGCAGCTTAAAAGTCCATCCCCTGTGTTACTTACTAAAGCAAATCTCAAGCTCTACACAGTAAACTCAAACCCCTCAGCTCATCCCCACAGCCCACCTTCTACCTGGGCCATCAGTTGTGTGGAATGGCTGCCAGGCCACAGCATCAGTGTGGGCTCGCTCTGAGGGAGCCCATGTCTCACACAGTTCCACAACAACAATCCCCATACTATTCAGCAGCTTCATCTCTTCTCCCAGCTTGTTGCTAGACTCCTCCATGGCAGCAGCTTTTTTTTTTTCCATTCACCTCCATATTCAGTGTGGAGCAAAACAATATGGGTTCGGTACGTGCTACTGAGTTAAACCTACATTTCTGTCGATTATCCTCATGAAACGTACGATTCCTGGGGTTTGCCTTATAGGTCAAAATGAAGCAAACAAGTACTTTCATTAAAAACTCTGCCATTTGGACTTTCTGAAAGGCGAATATATAGAGTCCCACAGACTGAGGCTGAGACAAGGAACAGGAATCTGGGGAGATGGTCCAGGCATGGGTATAGACATCAAGGGCCAAGCCGCTGAGCAGGGATGGTCTCAGACAGAGGAAAGGAGCCACCCTGAGTCCTGTGCTACGTTTGTTCAAAAGAAGAACTAAGTCTTACTTACTCACTGACTGAAGCTGGGTTCTTAACCCTTAGTGGTCTGAAAACCTAAGATACTCCAAAAATATAGGCACTTTCTCTCTCATACACCATTAGGAAGGTACTTGGTTTACCTGCCTGGCCAGGAGCTCCATGGGCCCTCAAAGACCTGGACTAAAAAGATGCTAGGGAGACCCTCCTGCAACAGTCCAGTGACCAGGGCAGTACACAACATCCCAAAACTTAATCATGAGATTAAAAAAAAAAAAAAAAAAAAAAAAAAGACAAAAACCTGATTTTTAAATGGTAGCAAGTTAAACAGTTAAAAAATACACAAATTCTACCTGAAGCCTAACCCCTCACCTGAGGGAAGACCTGGCATTTGCTGTGGCTGTTTTCTGAGTTACTGTGACATGCTGGAATGAGGCTGTCTGACCCCAGGAGAAAATGGTATGGCCTGGAGAGGGCTTGGTGCATATCTGAGGTGTGTACATTTTGATTTTATGTATGGTCAGGTGCTCTTTTGCTGAGAGCAATCTTCTGGATTTATCTAGTGAAGGAGTTGGCAAACTTTTTCTTAAAGGGACACAGTAAATATATTCAGCTCTGCAGGTCTTTCTGTCTCTGTCCTGATTACTCAGCTCTGCAGTTTTAACAATATGTCCTCCAATGGGCATAGCTCTGTCCCATTCAAACTTTATTTACCAAAACAGACCACCAGCCTGTGGGACATAGCTTCCCAACCCATAACCTAGCACTTTCCTGGACAAAATTTCACACAACCACATACAACGTGTATGTATCATGCTCCAATTGTGCCCTAATATATCAATAGTGTTGAAACAAATCTGCTTTTCCAAAACGAGCATTATCACAGAACTGACTGCAAAGAAAAACAGGTTTCAAAAAACGACTTGGACATGTAAATTCAACCTGAGCGCAGGACTCAAGGTTAACCCTTTTTAAAAGAAGAAATTTAGTTTCGAAAAGTGCAGAGGGAAGAGCACTCACTGAAGGGTCAGTCTGTCTCACTATGCGGGTCAATTTTATTCCATCCTAAAAGCCCTACACACTCTCAAGATAAATAGGTCCCTCGTATGAGGAAATTATGTGCTATAAACTCGATTACTGCAGTGAATCAAACTTTAACCCAGTTACAGAAACAAGCAGTTCCTCAGCACTCATGCCTGAGCATTAGACCAAAGCTCTAAGGAAGAGCACAGGGAGATGTGAATAACCTTGATGGGCACAGGGCTGGGAGGGGGTGGGGTGAGCCCTTCTTGAAATAGGGTTGTTTGGGAAACCAGTATGGCTCAGTAGGTTGAGCATCCAACTCTTGATTTCAGCTCAGGTTATAACCTCATAGTTCGTGGGTTCCAGCCCCGAGTCAGGTTCTATGTTGAAAGCACAGAGCCTGCTTGGGATTCTCTCGCTCGCTTGCTGCCACTCCCATGCTGGTGTTCTCCCTCCCCGCCTCTCAAAATAAATAAATAAACTAAAAAAAAAAAGAAAAAGAAAGCAAGAAAGCAAGAATAGGGATGTTTGAGCTGGGATACAGAGTATGACCTGAGGGGCACCTGGGTGGCTGGGTTGGTTAAGCACCTGACTCTTGATCTTGGCTCAGGTCATGATCTCAGTTCCTGAGTTCCAGCCTCGCACTGGGCTCTGCACTGACAGCTCAGAGCCTGCTTTGGATTCTTCCCAACCCCTCTCTGCCCCTCCCCCACTCATTCTCTCCCCCCCCCCCTCTCTCTGTCAAAATGAATAAACTTAACAATAACAACAACAAAAAACAGTGTGACTTGAGCACACTGGGGCTGGTTTGCTAGAGACTTGGGGGTCCCTGGGAATGTTGTGCAGTAGGAAGGGAGGTGCAGGACCCAACTTCTCCAGGTAAGCAGGACTCCACCCTTGAGGACTGGGAAGAAAGAGGTCATCTGTGCCAGGGAAACTCTTGAGAAGGGGAGGGGGGAACATCCAGGGGGATGATGCAGGTCCATACCACAATACCCCCAACTGTCCCACTCTAAGGAAGGTCCTGGGCAGAAGGCTGCACTGTCATAGCATCCTGTCCCACTGAGATCTCTTAACAACGACAATCCTCACTTGGTGCATTCTGCCTGTGGCTGCAGCTCCATGGCCTACTCCAGCCCGGGGACAGCAAGAGAGCCCCAGGAACCTTCCTAGAACCTTTCAGGGGCTCAGCCTCCATCTGGTCACTGCCTTGGTCCTTCAATTCTTCTGACCTTTATATGGACACTGGGCCTGACTAGTGGGCATGTCACTTCACCCCCCAACCTGGTGGTGCCCTGTCAATCCCACACTGGGGCTGTCTGGACCTGGGGTCTCAATGCAGGTTTTCCTAGCCTTCTGCTTCGTGTTAAGAGAAGCCAACACAACTCATCAGGTGGACAATCACTTTATTAAAATGAGACACGTGACCAACAAATTCTTCTATCCTACTGAAAGGACTCACTCACTCTTTCAAAGGTTTCTCACAAGGTAGACAATCTTACTGTCAGCCTCCAATGGCCATGGCGCCTGGGCTCCAGTTTCTGGGGAAGGTGAGGCACTGAGAAGAGAGGGAAAGGGACAAGGAACACACAGCACCCCAGACTTGGGATCATTTGACCCCACTCAATGCACACCCTATTGGTAGAAGAAGCACATGGGAAACCGGGGCATTGACAAGACAGCTCCCCATATCCCAAGGCTGCAGTGCCCCAGGCTAGTTGCACACCACACAACCTTGCACCACAAATATACATATATGTACACCCACATTCATGCATACTCAGACACAAGTGCCCACACACACATGCACACCACATGCACTCACACACGTGCACAGTTTTCCTCTCCTCTTCCCACTTCCAAATCTTGCCCAATTGTGTCAGAAAAGGTCTTTCTCTGTTCAATTCTGAGCAAAAGATCAGCAGTTCTTATGTGTGATCAGTATTCATTCCACTCCTGATCCACCTGTCCCGAAAAGGAAAACCCTAAAGTACAAAAATTAGATTAGAATCATCAACTTCTAAAACCCATGAAAAAACCCAGAGCCCTGAGGGACCTCAGGTGGATCCCCATGCACCTCAGCCACTTCAGCCCACACCTTCCCAAGCCCTATCCAAGACAAACAATTTCACACCTGGCTGGAGCAGCAGAGTTTTCAAATCACTAGCACTGAAACCATGCTCATTGCTACTACTTTGTGCACACAGTAATTTAAGCTTCCAGAGAAGGCAAAGAACCAACTGCTGCTTATGGTTGTTTATCTGAGTAATGCCTTAACCCAGAAGGGAATTTCTGCAGCACAGGAGGCTGGTCAGTTACTAACCACCTAGGACACCCCATCTTCTAGTTCACAGCCTGTGTGGCCCAGCAGGATGTGGATGCTGTCAGACTCCTAACAAATACTGCTAATGCAGCAGACAGCGACCTCTCCAAGGGACCAGTGACCCAGGGGGTGCTTCATATGTAGAGAGCAGAAGAGTAGCTCAGGGTCCCCACCTTCATGGGAGCATAAACCCAGTAAGGGCTGTGAGATGCATGTGCTCATCACCATGTTATTACAAGTCTACACCAGAAAAGTAGTTCACCCTGCTGGTCCAAAAGAGGAGGGGGAAGAATATAGAAATGCTTCATTTGAGCTGGGCCCCAAGGGCAGAATCTGGACTTACAGAGATTGAGGAGGGAGGAAAAAATGCTAGAAACGATGAAGTGACAGAAATACATAAACACGTGAAAATCCATCTCCAAGAAAAGTAAATGAAACCAAATAGAAGGAGATCCAAACTTTAAACAAGGATTTTTTACATGAGAGGAGATCATGTACAAGGAAAAAGCATCCCTGTTGGAAAGACCACTTATATTCAGTGTGAAAAGGCTCACAGTGATGACAGGGCCTCCCACGGACTTCCTTGGGCACCAGATGCCCTCCAGGACTCCAGGGACTGGGGGTAGGGTGGAGATCAGGACCAGCCATCAGCCTGTGAGAGTGAGAAGGGCTGGAACCAGCAATTGGGTCCTAAAGGATGGGTGTGGAGGGAAGCTCTGAGAGCTGTGAAATAGCACAGAGTACACTCCAGACACATACACACAACTTAAATGAATGCCTCCAGTCACTCCATCAAACAAATCAATCTGAGCACCAGCACTACCTTCAGAGGACCTCCCTGTTCCCAGTCCCTATAAGTGCTCTCCACTTAACCCTTCCAGGAAAAGACACCATTTGTAAATGTAGCGCTCAGCATGGACCAGGAGCCAAAAGGGAAGGTTAAGTTCAGGAGCATCTCAGCCTCCTAACAGGGAACTTTAAACATCTCAGGCATACCCACACACCACACTCCATCTGAATGCTAATGACCCATTCAAATATAAGCCTGTTACCACCAACAGGGTGGAGGAGTCATGCAAGGTAAAGTCAGACCAAGACCAAGAAGTCCATCCTATCTGGTCACCTTCAGTCCTTGGTTCAAGAACCAAAAAGAGAAACAGGTTGTTAAGTGAAAAAGAATAACAAGAATCAGCACCACATTTACAAATAAGCACACATTTACAATCTTGATTGTTTGTTTTTAAAGATTTTATCTTTCTTTTTTGTTTTGTTTTTTGAGAGAGAGAGAGAGAGAGAGAGAGAGAGAGAGAGAGAATGAGAATGAATGCACACGAGCAAGCAGGGGAAGGACAGAGAGAGAGACACAGAATCTGAAGACAGGCTCCAGGCTCTGAGCTAGCTGTCAACACAGAGCCTGACACGGGGGCTTGAACTCCCAAACTGTGAGATCATGACCTGAGCAGAAAGAAGTTGGATGCTTAACCAACTGAGCCACCCAGGCACCCCAAGATTTTATCTTTAAGTAATCTCTACACCCAACATGGAGCTCGAACTCACAACCCTGAGATCAAGAGTGGCATGCTCACTGACTGAGCCAGCCAGGAGCCCCTACAATACTGTTGTTTTTTTAAAGTGGAGGACTTGTAATTGAGGTCTCTGAATTAATGTTTTGGGATATATTTAACAAAGTTAACCTGGAGAGCAGAAACCAACATACTTAAGTGGTGGCCATCAACATTTTAAAGACAAAACCTTAATGGTCTTCAGATTCCTAAATACAAATCACAGACTGCCCAGTAAAGAACACAGCACCGGTAGTATCTCACTCCAGCATTGTGTGTGGGAACAAAGCAGGTTTTGGGACAAGTCGTCTCCAGAAAATAGACAGTCACGAGGCCGGCCTGCTGACAGTTCTCTGGGCTGTTCAAACTCACCCCAGGGATGTACAGGGCCAGGCCTGGGACATTAGGTCCCCAGGCCTCAACCTCCATCCCTAGAGTCATGGGAGAATGGGGGGGCACAGGGAATGGGTACTAGAGAAAGCACAGATCCTATCCTGGGAAGATAATGTAGGGAATATATTTTTATCTTCTCTCAGACACAGCTGATCTCCTGCAAACTTCTGAAAATAGGGAACAATGTGGACCACACAGATCCCACTCAACTCCGTCTGCACTCCGGCCCCATGCCTTGGCTTCTAAGCACCTTTTCCCAAAGACATGAGATCGAAAGCCCATCTTCATCTCCAAGTCATAGCACACAGTAGGAGAAGGTGCACTTATACTGATCACAAGTTAAGAGTGGGGAAAGACTGTTAACAAGTGTCTTTAAAACTATCAGTAGCTCCCCTAGGCTCATACTGGAGATAAGGACTTGGCTTTTGTGTTTGCTCTCTCAAAAGTGCCCAGTGAGCACCCAACACCAACCACCTGGAA
Source organism: Panthera leo (assembly GCF_018350215.1). Taxonomy (NCBI): domain Eukaryota; kingdom Metazoa; phylum Chordata; class Mammalia; order Carnivora; family Felidae; genus Panthera; species Panthera leo. Next base: position 14,349,404 of record NC_056680.1, on the reverse strand, counting down.
GTGGACCGACATGAGCATCTGAACTGCCAGCAGCCAGGGCCATTGGGCCAAAGCCCAACCCTGCAGCCAGAGAGGAACAGATGCTGTTGGGGAAGCACATAACACAGAAACAAAGGTACTGCCTGTGAAGGGGAATCTGAGCAATATTAAATGTCCACAGGGAAATAGCAACCAGGAGTCCCCCTGGTGCGGGATGTCACTGTGAGGGCGAGCTGGCTACATTTGCCTCCCACGGGAAAGGAACAGCCTCTGTTCCTTCCCAGCTGCCTCCTGGGCCATGTGCCTCCATGGCCTACAAAGGGTTACACCTGCCATTTCCATGCCATCTGCAATGTGCCCATCGGGTGTCACATCACAAAATGGGAAGTCTTAACCCTTCCAGTGCCAACTCCCTCAGGGCCTGGCCAAGACACAGCTCTAACCACCAGCTCCATTGAGGCCCATGGCTGGAAATGGCAGGGAGGTTTTGCACAGACAATTGCAGGAAGGGCCAGAAAAGCTACCTCCATTCCTAGGAGGAGACAGGAGTAGAAAGTAGGGGAACCAAGGGTGCTTCTTTTGTCATTTTCATCAGGGGGCCCAGCAATGTGGGAAAGCCTGGAGGCTCTTCCTGGGCTTCCTTTGTCAAGCTCCTCCCTGCACATATTCTGTGGTGTCAGAGCACACTGGCAGCTGCCCCAGGAGGATCAGAGCCAGCAGGGAAACTTACTTCTAAGACTAATGTAAGTTTCTGGTCTCAATAAAGCCCATGGGCCTAAGAAACAGTTCCTACCAGCGAAAAGTTCTCTTAGCACTTTCTGTACAGCTGTAAGAGCTGAACCAGAAATCCCACATTTAGCTTCTACCCTATAAGTGGAAATCTTCCTCTTGGGCAGGGAGCTGTTCAGATACCTACAATAAGCTCTGGGAAACAGCAGAACTGGACTTGAACGTATCATATTAGTGGCCCTTTTGTAAAAGATACTGTTCAAGATAAAAACAAGGCCCTCACCACATCCTTGAGGTCTGGTCAGCCTCTCTGACCTCATCTGCCATCTGTGCCCCACCAACCCTGGACCCCATTCTCTTACGTCACACCGACAGTCTGGCTGCTCCTCTGATGGTTAGCTCACTCCCACCCCAGGGCCTTTGCACATCCTGCTTTCTCTGCCTAGAAGTCTCCTCCCTCCAGGTCTCTGAACTACCCTCTTTTATAGGTCTCACCTGAGAAACCAAAATGGCACGTAGCTCCCTTTCACACATCCTTGGTGGACCTCTAACCTCTTTTCCACTTCATCACCACTTAACATTCTATTTATTTGTCTATGTGCCCTCCTAACCCCATCTCCCATAAGAACATGGAACACCTCTTTGTTCACTGCTACCATCCTAGGGCCCAGGATAGAATAAGGGCTCAATACATAGGTGTTTAACACACAAGAAAAAGCATTTTCAGAATTCCCAGGTATCATTCTCCCTTCCTAAAAAAAACCAAAATGTCTTCAGGCCAATTAAAAAAATAAGGATCAAAAACAAAACCCTTACCTCATAACAAAATTAACTCAAAATAGGTCAGAGACCTATTAAAAACTAAACTTATAAAAACTCTTAGAAAAAAGCTGAAGGGTAAATTATGACCTTGGATTCAGCAACAGATTATTAAATGTGACACCAAAAGCACAATGAAAGAAAAAAAAAAAGAAATTGGGACTTCAACAAAATTAAAATCTAATGTGCAAAGGACACTAATAAGAGAATGAGGGGTGCCTGGCTGGCTCAGTCAATACAGCAGGCGACTCTCGATCTTAGGGCTGTAAGTTCAAGCCCCACATTTGGTGTAGAAATTACTTAAAATAAAATCTTAAAGGGACCCCTGGGTGGCTCAGTCACTTAAGGGTCTGACTTTGGCTTAGGTCATGATCTCGCAGTACACAAGTTCGAGCCCCAGATCGTGCTCTGTGCTAAGAGCTCGGAGCCTGAATCCTGCTTCAGATTCTGTGTGTGTCTCTCTCTCTCTCTTAAAAATAAATAAACATTTAAAAAATTAAATAAAAAAAATAAAATCTTTAAAAAAGTGAAAAAACAACCCATGAAATAGGAGAAAATATGTGCAAATTATTTATCTGATAAGGGTGTAGTGGCCAAAATATATGATGAACTCTTATAATTAAACAACAAATCCAATTAAAAAATAGGCAAAGGACTTAAATAGACATTTCTCCAAAGAAGATATTCAAGTGGCCAATAAACACATGAAAAGATGTTCAACATCATTTATCATCAGATAAATGCAAATCAAAATCACAATGAGATACTACCTCAAACCCACTAGGATGGTTGTTAACAAAAAAAGAAAAAAGAAAAAACAAGCGTTGTCAATGATGTGGAGAAACTGGAACCCTCATACACTGCTGACAGGACTATAAAATGGCGTGGTGACATGGTTAACAGTCTGCCAGTCTCTCAAAAAGTTAAATACAGCATTACATATGACCCAGCAATTCTGCTAGGTACACAAGCTAAGAGATGTGAAAACATATTCACACAAAAATCTATACACAAATGTTAAAAGCAGCACTATTTACAATAGCCAACAAGTAGAAACAACCCAAATGTCCATCAACAGATGAACAAATGAACAAAATGTGATATATCCATACAATGAAGTATTATTCACTCATAAAAAGGAATGAAGTTCTGATTCATGTCACAATGTGGATGAACAGTGAAAATACTACGTTGAGCAACAGAAGCCAGGTAAAAAAAAAAGGCCACATAGTGTATGATTCCATTTATATGAAATGCCTAGAACAGGCAAATCCACGGAAACAGAAAGTAGACTAGTGGTTCCTAGGGCCCTAAAGGACACAGAGATGAAAGAGGGGATAGTGACTGCTAATGGGTACAGGCTTCGTTTGGGGATAAAAACGTTCTGGTATTTGATAGAGATGATGAGTGTACAATAAATGCCAATGGATGCATTAAATGCCAATGAATTACACACTTTAAAATGGTTAAATTGGGGGAGTTTTTTAGGTTCTGTGAGTCAACCATCCAGTTCTCACAGAGTCTGAGGCCACAACAAGCCCACCCCACAGGTGGGAACTAAGAACCACCTCCAAGCAAAGGAAAGCTGATGCCTGGTTGTGTGGCTATGTGGTACACACAAGAACCAATCTAGCAATGGGGAACCAAGGCAGAAAGAGGGTAAGGCCTCAGACAACTGGGGTCACACAAACCACCACCATCAGAATACGATTTAAGTCAGGCTCATCGTAGGCTTCATACGGTCTAAAACCAAAACAACACATGCTACGGTTTTACATTAACACATTACTGGGAATGTGCCACCCACCTAAGTCTCACAGGTGTTTTACTCATCTGTCCAAATACCGGCTTAGTTTCTACCAAGAACAAGGGGCTGACTGGGCCCCTGGGACACCCTGGGGCCTCCTCCCTGGAAACCCTGGGAAGATATGCAAGAAGGCAGGTGCATGGGCAGTGGACATCAGGCGGAGAGACACACAGTGAGGTCCCTATCACTCTGAGAGTTGCAGTGATCCCTAGATCACACATGGAATCAAACCATCTACTTTATCCACTGGCTATAGCTCCTATGGACAAATGACACCAAGAGGGAAGTGAGACTGGTCTCTAATCAAAATTATATTATGTCAGAAAACAAAGTATGGGATATCACAGAGTCAGTACTGAAGTGAAGAAGCACATGCAGGGGTAAGGTGAGCTCCAAGCACTGGGCAGGGAAGCCAGGGGCTCAGAGATAGGAAGGTGCCATCAGCATCGCAGTACATCAAGTAGAAACCAGAATGCCTGGTTCACCTCAGTTTTCCTCACCTGTGAAATGGGAAATGCTCTGACGGCTCCATGAAGGGTAGCTGTGAGTATTATTATTATTGAAAATAAGACTGCTGGAAACGGAAGTTGTTCCACCTGACAGGCCACCAGCCACAGCCCCTTAGCAATTCCAGAATCTCTGCTGAAAGTATTCTGCTTAAATTTAACCACAGTGGCCGCCACCCTTTTGTAACAGAGGACTCCCCTGCCCTGGGTGATGTACGTGATAAAGCTCCCTGAGGAATATATATGCCTGGGTCAAGCCCATTTTTCAAATATTTGATTACGGAAAATTGCAAAAGTAGCAATGCCCTCAGAAGTAGCACAAACAACAGGATTCACAGCGCACATGCACCACCCAGGCTGCAGGTCTTCCATACACTGCTCCTTTCCCCCATACCCCACTAGCTCCTGTGAAGCAAATCCTACACAACATTCATTTATGAATGCACTGGTCAGTATTTGTATCTACAAACCACTATAATTCCGTGACCTGACCTCCAACAATTAACAAGCATTTCTTAGTCTTTGTCAGAGTCACACTTAGGTCCTCCCAAAACCTTTCCTTTCAATCATTTATCTTATTTCCCCACAGTCAGGTTTGCTGGTGGCATCCCCGTAGTATAATGCAACATGCCCCTGATTTACTATAAACTAGATTCTGCGGCCAAAACAAGCACACATCCTTCCAGTAGCACAGGTACCCTTCTTGGGTGCAGGCGGCCACTGAGGATCACTGTCTGGACTCACCATTTTATTAGGTGTCTGAAAACTTATAAACTTCTAACTCCATCATTTCATTTTAATTAGCCAGAATATGTCAATAGCAGCACTGTCCACTAGCCACATGTGGCTATTTAAATAGACTAAAATTAAATAAAATTAAAAGTTGACTTCTTCAAACTATTCCAGGTGCATTGGACAGTGAGGGTACAGAGAGTTCCAGGAAGTTTTGTAGGGCAGCACTGATCTTGTTCTCACCCACTGTTTTGTTCCTCGAGAGTTCAGTCCATAGAAAAGAGGATAAATGCTTGTTTCTTTCCCTTTATTTACCAATTTTCGAAATGAGTTGGTTCCCTAGCACCCCCCAAAGAGGACCAGCAAGATTCTTCCTTTCCTTTGAGTACCAATATAAATGAACCTGTTGATTTTTAACACATTTGACACTCCAAATTGGGAATCTGTTCTTATTCATACTCCCGTCTCACCGTTAGTAGTCTTACACATGTTCCCAATGCAGATTTAGAATTAAAACATTTTAGCTTAAGTGCCTTGATTTTATACTTGCATTTTTCTTTGGTGCTGAAAATTCTGGTTCTTAAAGACATTAATTACTACTTATTTGTTATCTCCTATAATACAGTTGTCCCCACTTATCCACGGTTTTGCTTTCCACAGTTTCAGGTACCTGTGGTCAATCATGGCCCAGGAGCAGATGATTCTCTGACATATCATAAGGTCAATAGTAGCCTAATGCTATGTCACAATGCCTGCGTCACTCACCTCACTTCATCTCATAACACAGGCATTTTATCATCTCACATCATTACAAGGGTGAGTACAGTACTAAGATTTTTGAGAGAGAGGCCAAATTCACACAACTTTTACTATAGCATAGCTATAATTTTTTTTTTAATTTTTTTTAAACGTTTATTTATTTTTGAGACAGAGAGAGATAGAGCATGAACGGGGGAGGGTCAGGGAGAGAGGGAGACACAGAATCGGAAGCAGGCTCCAGGCTCTGAGCCATCAGCACAGAGCCCGACGCGGGACTTGAACTCACGGACCGTGAAATTGTGACCTGAGCCAAAGTTGGCCGCTTAACCAACCGAGCCACCCAGGCGCCCCTAGCATAGCTATAATTGTTCTATTATTAGTTATTGTTGTTAATCTCTTATTGTGCCTAACTTATAAACTAAACTTTATCATAGGTCTGCATGTATACAGGAACAAATCACAGTATATATAGGGTTTGATACTATCTGCGGTTTCAGGCATCCCACAGTGGTCTTGGAAAGTGTTCTGGTGGGTAAGGGGGCACTACTGAAACAGTAGTGAGTATTGGTATTATTAACCTATTATTAACCTAAAAATAATTCTTAAAGATAGTTAACTGATTTTTTAAAAAAAGTTTTTGCCCTTACAGCATATCTCACTAAAACATTTATAGTCTACTATGTTTAAAAGTTGAGCAAAGGAAATCCTGAAACATTAGTTAAGTCACAACTTGGATCACAACTGACATACACCTAGATTCATATTAATTTCCTTTTGCTTTTTAGGGTCTGCTTCTCTCCCCCCGCCTCACAACTTGCCATACTTTTGTTTCATAATTATGTAAAACACCCATCTGGTGCTACACAGAAAAGAAAACCAGAGACATCTCCTGGTAACCCTGTCCTCTCTCATCCCTCCTCCTAGAAATAACCATATTGTTCATTTATGGTTTGTATTTCCATATTTAAAAATAAAATAGAAGCAAATACACATACATCCATGTCCCTCCACCTTTCCTTGGAGAGGTAAGCATACTGTATCTCTTTATCCCCCACCTTGCTTCTTCCACTTCTCATTTCACCCTAGAAATCCCATCACCATGACATAAGGACGTCCCTTCTTCCTTTGCTCAGGGGGCTTGATGCCATCCCCACCCAGGAGATCCATCCCCATAAGTCTCTAGCCCCAACTGACAAACATCTAAGTCATTTCCAGCTTTGTTACTTCAGAATGTTAGAATGAACATCCTTGTCACAATTCTTATGTTTGACAGTGTATCTTTGTGATACATTTTTCTAGAAGCGGAATTTCTGAAGCAAAGGGTAAACAAATCTCTCTCTGAAGAGCTGTGAGCCTCCAAAAGCAATATATGGCAGTGCTTGATTCCCATCAATAGACTGGTACCCACCTCTAGGGACAAAAGGTCAGAAATGTTGTCTTGAAACTCCAATGAGCATTATTCTTAGTATCAGAAAGACTTGAGCATCTTCTATACCTTTGGTAAGAGCCATCTGCACTCACTTTTTTTGTGAACTGTTTTCCTCTAAGTCACACCCATTTTTAATCCTTAACACCCAACATAAGGCAAAGTCACTCAGCACATGAGCAGTGTGTACCTGCTGAATAAACAGGACCCCTGACAGGCAAAAATTGAGGGGCAGATGCCACATCCATTAGCCCAAGCAGGCAGTCTGACCCAAGGTGTGCACACCTACAACTGTGTACAGTGTGGGGCACTGTGTGGGGGCTGTGTGCATATGTCAGGCTCACCAGGAGCCAACCCTCCTCCTGTCTTGCTCCTCTTCTATGCTTATTAAGTTCTGGGTGGCAGAAATGGGGAGACCCGAGGTGACCACAGGCCACGGTTCAACTGAAAGGGGGTGCTGGGCTGGTGTTAAACAGAGAAAACAGAAGGGGTGCCTGGGTGGCTCAGTCAGTTGAGCGTCTGACTTCGGCTTAGGTCATGATCTCATGGTTCATGGGTTCCAGCCCCCTGTCAGGCTCTGTGCTGACAGCTCAGAGCCTGGAGCCTGCTTCAGATTCTGTGTCTCCTTCTCTCACTGCCCCTCGCCTGCTCACACTCTGTATCTCTCTCTCAAAATAAATAATAAAAACAATTTAAAAAATTAAAAAAAGAAAATACAAAATCAATTTGTTGAAATGACTTACACCCCACAACAATGAGTACACAAGCTGACATATTTATAAATCCTTAAAAAATAATTACTCAAGGGTATTTTTTTTTGCCCGTTTGACATTAGCCATCACATGCCATGACTATTTACAGACTGTCCTTTCCCATCAAACCCCTTCATGCAATGGCTGTCTTCCCTCCTGGACAGGGAAGGAGGAGGTCTGTTTTTTTCTTTTTCTTTCCTTCTCTCCGCCATCTTTTCTTTCTCTTTCTTTCTTTTCTTTCCCTCTCTTTCTTTTCTTTCTTTCTTTCATCATTCATTCATTCCGCAAGTACTTACTGCTCTGACCATGGTTTTTTTTTTTAAACTATTTTTTATTTTTTTATTTTATTTTATTAATTTTTTTAACGGTTCATTTATTTTTGAGACAGAGAGAGACAGAGCATGAACGGGGGAGGGGCAGAGAGAGAGGGAGACACAGAATCGGAAGCAGGCTCCAGGCTCTGAGCCATCAGCCCAGAGCCCGACGCGGGCTCAAACTCACGGACCGCGAGATCGTGACCTGAGCTGAAGTCGGACACTTAACCGACTGAGCCACCCAGGCGCCCCTATTTTTTAATTGTTTTATTTTTGAGAGAGAGAATATGAGTGAGGGAGAGGCAGAAAGAGAGGGAGACAGAAGATCAGAAGCCAGCTTTAAGCTGACAGCAGTGAGCCCAATGTGGGGTTTGAACTCAAGAACCATGAGAGTATAACCTGAGCTGAAGTAGGATGCTCAACCAACTGAGCCACCCAGGATCCCCTGACCATGTACTTTTGAGTTAACAAAGGACTAGGCAGAAGCAGGAGCACCTAGCCTAGGACCTCAGAGAACCCTAAGCTAGCCTACTGCCTTCAGACAACAACCGGGACTGCAGGACAAGGGCAGGCACTCACCACACTGGGCTGAGCTTCAGGTGAGACCTTTTCCAGATGTAAAGTTCCATGATTTTCAAATGCTAATGTCTAAAGATAGCCTGATGACAGCCAAGTGCCAGACCCATCCTCTATGGATGCCCCACTATGCCACCAACACCAGGTAAGAAGCCATTAGGACCAGGTATCAAGCATCATCAACACTGGTGATCCTCAGCTAGGTCTATGAAACCAGCATAGACTTTAGGTCACTTCTTGTCTCCAGAGGGCTCTGAGGGTCTCAGGTAGAGCTAGGGCAGGGGGGCGTGTAAAATGGTAGAGCTGCCATGACAACAGTCTGGCAAGTCCTCAAAATGTTCACCAGTTACCATATGATCCAGCAATTCCACTCCTAGGTATATACCCAAAGGAACCAAAAACATATCCACACAAATTGTGTTCACAAATGTTCATAGCAGCACTATTTGCAAATGCCAAAAGGTGGAAACCACCCAAATTTATCCTGATGAATAAATAAGTGGTCCATCCATGCGATGGAATTACTCAGCCATAAAAGCATATGAAGCACTGAATCATGCTACAATGTAGATGAACCTCAAAAACATTACTCTGAGAAAAGCCAGACACACACGTTATATAGTCTAGGACTCTGTTGATATGAAATGTCCAGAACAGGTAAATGTATAGAAACAGAAAGCAGATAGATTAGTGGGAGAGGGAGGATAAGGAATGACAGCTAATGAGGATGGAGTTTCTTTTGGGGGTGATAAGTGTTCTGGAACTAGACAGAGATGATGGTTGCACAACTCTTGAATATACCAAATAAATAAACAAACACTGAATTTTAAATCATAAATCGGTGAACTGTATGGTAAGCAAATTATATCCTGATTGTAAAAAAACAAACAAACAAAACTAAAGCACTGCTAAAGCTTTTGTTAGAACATTCTGGAAATGTTTTCCTGCTAACAGGAATACTTGACCATACTTTTTTTTTTTTTTTTTTGCTATATGCAAGTAAGAGCTGAAACCTCACAAAACCAACCCCAACTCTCGTCTTGAAGCAGGCAAATCCAGGCAGCCGGTTCTCACCCCATACAGCTATGCTGTTAGAGAGACATGCACCCCTCAGCAAGTCACCTGCTGGCTAGCCTGTAAAAGCAGCTGACCAACTCAGGAGGTCCTCCAAGCTGTCTTAGAGTTCTAAGACAATTCCCAGTTCTACCTTCTTCTCTAGGTAAGTAGTTCTGGGCCAAAACATGACTGGCCAGACTCTGATGGTAACAAGATAAAAATTCCACCCAGGTCTCAGGCTCTGCCCTGCTGGGTCCTTTCAGCCCTTGAGAGTCCTAAGCAAGGGGTGAGGCCGGCTCAGTTTCCTCACAGGTGTGAGTTGGAGTAAGGGCAACCAGTACCAAGCACCAGTGCAGGGCCCTGCACTACCGACAGTGGTGAGGGAAAAATTCTACTCATTTTGGTTAGTGTTGGGAAATCACAAAAGTGGCCAGAGGACAAAGGCCACCTGGCTAGGATTAATTATCCTCTTCCTGATCTTACCAGGAAGGTTTATCCCATTTAGGCCTGGGCTTTTCAAGTGAGTGAACCCTGAGATAGGAGGGGTGAGCAAACAGCCTCCCTGGAAGGAACAGGCAGGGCCTGGGTGATCCTGTGGTAACAGCCCAGTACACAATTCTGGAGGAACTTGACTCTCTATTTCCTCTAGGAGGTAGCTGTAAGCTTCTGAAGCAGTGCTCAGTTTCAAATGTCCAAGGAGCTGAATGAGGTTCACTGGACAAGTCAGAGCCTTCATTCCAGACACCAGACCTCAACCACTCACCTGGCTTCTGGGCATGGGATGCTGGTCCTACCAGCTGGCCATGGCGGCAGCTACGTCAAAAGGCAACTTGTGTCAACGTGCTGACCAACCTAAAAAAAAGGACAGAAAAAGAAATACTGAGTTTCCAAGGAAAGTTTCTGGAATGTATGGACAATTTTCAATGTCTCTGACCCCTGGAATTAGTAAAAATTTAGATTAAAGTAAAATTTAGATTTCAGAGCTCTGCCTCTACTACCTTCCACAAGGAGGCAGGCTGAGGAAATAAATTTCAATCACTCTCTGACCTATGACCTGATGCAGTGCTAACCAATAAACACTAGCATCCCAGACACTGACTTCAGCAATATGGACACAGATATGAGGTAGTAACATGCAGCCACACACCAACATACTGAACACACAGAAAATGGCTCAACATTTCAGTTATGACAGTAATAACATTAATAGCAGAAACAGTAATACTTAGAATTTAACAGGTGCTTAGTAGCAAATTCCAGTTACTATGCTAAAACTCTGTATCTCTTTGAATCCCCAGGACAACCTTGGGGTTACATGATCATCCCCATTTTCAGATAAGTGATCTAATGTGTCTAATATTCAGGAGTTTGCCCAGGGTCACCCAGGTCTCGCTCTACAGACATGACTTCTTTGCTTCCCGGTCCACACACCAGGGAAACCACTCACCATTCCAGGCAGTGCAGGGTTTGCCCTCAAGAAGCTGAGGGTGCAATGTGCCCTGGGCCCAGGCAGACTTTACCTCCATAGGGCAACTTGAAGTTTTACCCCAGGGATCATCTCCACAGGAATTACAAAACTGCCCAGGGAGGAAGGAAGTACCTGTTTTACAGACAGGAAAATTAAGGATCAAGAATGTTCAGAACTCCCCCAAGGTCACAGAGACAGTGTGGCTCCAGGACTTCCCCCTCCTTTATGACATCAGACACGCAGGGCTCCAGGCGCAGAGGCTAAACCTAGAGAACCAGCCAAATCCCAGACTCCTAGGCAGTGCTATCAGTTGCAGCTTGCCGAATATTGTCAGTATCACCTCTGTTGTCATTCTTTGAGCCCACATGACTACCAGGAGGCCTGGCTCTAATATGAAACCTTTATTTTTAAACTGGGTTCACAACAATTCACAGTTCATGGATAGCGAGAAACACTCCCATGGGAGAACTTGCAAAATAAGCAAATATCAATGAACTCTATGCAAAGACCTTTGGGCACCAAGGAGCACGCATGGCATCCTCCTCAGTGAGGCCCAGGGCCAGATGTAGCCACCACCAGGGCTAGTTCCTGGGGAGGGGAGCGCTTTCTGCCACTCCTTTTTGGCCCCATTCAGGCCAAAAAACACAGTGGACACCATTAATCCTAGTTCTTTCATATCTCTTGAACCATGGCCTCACTCTGCCATGGAGGGGGAAGCCCAGAAGGAGAGGCTTTCTGAGCACCTACCCTCTTCAGAAACAAAGTCAATACACACAAGTCAGCAGTATTTCCACACAGATTTTTAAAAATCCATTTACAGTAGCATATATATGAAATACTTAAGGATAAATTTAATTTTTAAAAAGATGTTCAAGGTGCCTGGGTGGCTCAGTTGGTTGAGTGTCCGACTTTGGCTCAGGTCATGATATCACAATTAGTGAGTTCAAGCCCTGTGTCGGGCTCTGTACTGACAGTTCAGAGTCTGGAACCTGCTTCAGATTCTGTGTCTCCCTCTCTCTCTGCCCCTCCCCCACTCGTGCCCTGTCTCTCTCTCCCTCTCTCTCTCTCTCTCTCTCAAAATAAGCATTAAAAAAAAATATGTTCAAGACGTATCAAGTAGAACCACAATAACACATCACTGAGAGAAATAAAAGAAAACATAAAGGAAGATATGCCTTGTCCATGGATCAGAAGATATCAATTATCTCCCAAACTGACCCACAGATTCAATGCAGACCCAATCAAAAACTCCCAACATGTTTCTTTTTTTTTGGTAGAAAAAACAATCTGATTCTAATATTTATATGGAAATGCAAAGGAACTAGAATAGTGAAAACTGAAAAAGGCAAACAAATATGGAAGACTTATCCTACCTGATTTCAAGATTTATCATAAAACTACAATAACCAAGACAGTGTGATAAAGACAGACAAGAGATGGAATAGAATACACCCATGCACCTGTGTACAACTGATTTTTGACAAAGATCCAGTATCCTACTCTGCAAGACTGCAAGACCACAAGACACACTGGACAAAATTTTCCTGGAGGGCTAACCCAGCAAGGAAGAAGGCCTTCTTAATATGTTATCACAACACACACAATGCATGGATGGAATGCAATGTGCAAGAAATTTTAAGGTAAACTCAGACTTTCATACTCAAACATGGCTTTTCCCCATCTCAGCTCATGACAGATCGAGTCTTTCGGCTGCTCAGATTAAAACCTTGGGCTGCCCTCTTGATAAGACTACCCCACCATCCAGTCCATCAGGAAATCGTTTTGTTTCTGCCATTAAACACATTTGGAGTCCAACAGCTTCTCACACCTCCAGTGGACACCATGTTTGGCGTTTGCGCAGAGTGAAGCCCTACTGTCTCCTGGCCTGAGGCATGCCTCCTGCTATTCTACCCTAGCCATGCTGGCTTCCGGGCCACGCCTCCAACATACCAGGAACTCTCCCTCCCTTTTTATGTTTTAAACAAAATTCCAGATACGTTATCATTTTAACAATCACTTCTCCAACTGGCATCCCAAATTGAAAATGATCTTTGAAAATACAACTACCATATAATAATCCCTAAATGTCAGCAAAAGTCCAGTTCATATTCAGCTTCACACAATTTCTCAGAAATGTCTGTATACGGCCTGTTATAACAGTAGCTGTTCGAGTTCTTAATACTATACCTGCTCCCTCAGCCTCAATCACTCTCACGCCCAGATGGCAGACCCTTCCATGCCCTCCCCCATGTTACCGCTCAAAATGTCTCCTTTGCAGAGGTCCACCCTGCTCCTTCTCTCCCACAGGCCTGATCTCTGCATATTCCATATAATGTAGTACTGTATGGACTTTCTCACCAAATAAGAACATAAATGCCACAAGCAAAGGGGTGTCTTATCTGCCTGATGTGATTGTATTTCAAACACCTAGAACAGTGTTGGACACACACCAGTGCCTGATAAATATTTATGGAATGAATGAGCTGGGATGATTTAACACTGAAGGAGAAGGAACCTATCTGAGAAGCCCACACAGCAGCAGCCCCTCCATACAATTAGTGCAAAATTCACAAAGGAGCTGAAACCAAGCAGAGATCACTTAGCACCATCAGAACTAGGGACATTTCTCTAAAATAAACTGTAGTTGCTTTTTACTGATATATCATGTGGACTATTTTGCCATCTACCCGCACTGGCTGGATTTAGAGAGCTTTTACTGTTTTTATTTCCAACCCATACATTTAAAATAGTATCAAGTAACCCTTAAGTACACAATTACCAACTCATAAGAGACTCTTCCACTCCCTTGATAAATGATTATGGCTTGGCTTTGACCCCACACCTGGGTACTGTGGCGCGCGCGCGCGCACACACACACACACACACACACACACACACACACACTGCAACCCACCCAAACACAACGATTTCCTAGTCTAAAGGAGATCACACTTGGTAAGAAGGCAGCCATAGTAATTTACATGAAATCAAGTCACTGCACTTTGGGCAACAGAAGTCCTTTGTTGCCATTTCATCCTCTCTAGCTTAGACAAGTGAGGTTGACCCCCTTTAAACTTGAGGGGAGGAGCACTGGGCAAAACCTGGCTGCTATCTGGGGAACTCCAGTTCTGAGGATACACTCGGGTTGCAGCACCCATGGTCAGCACAGGGATGAGTCTCTGGGGCCATAGGCATCTGACCGGGAAGCCTAAGCTCTCCAAGGCACCCCTGGAGGGCCCCATCATCCCTTCTGAGGCCCTGCTCTATAGAAGCTACACACCTCTGGTCTCTTTCTACCACCATCTGCACTCACCAAACAACTGTGCTGTGTAAAACTTTTTCAACTGTGTCTATAACTAAACATTTACCACCCTGGCTCTAATCCAGTCCTGGAAACATGACATAAGGCCAAAAAACTCCAAGAAGAAACCCAACAATACCCCTCACCTTCTCCCACCTCTAAGTCCACTAAGTCTACTAGCTCCATGAAAACTGAGTGCCCCTAAAGAATTACCTAGACCCTGTCTGGCAAAGGTCTTAGTAACTGCACCACCAAATTGTCAAGGAGGGGACTCCCTGGCCAGCCCTATCAGAAAGGGAGAAACTGAGGCAGCACAGTAGTAAAGCATCTCAAGGAAGCCTAGAGGTCACACCATGTGCTGGCTGGTTCCATGTGCTGGCTGGCTGGAGAATGATTAACTTGGGCCGAAGATTCCATTTTTTAATCCAGGGTAGGCAAACTTCCCTAAGTTGTCCTGGTGAACGGTATTCCTGGAACACAGCCACACCCACCGGAATATGCACCGTGTACAGCTGCTTCCACCCATAAGGCAAAACTGAGTAATAGAAACAGAGACAGTAGAGCCCCAGAGGCTGAAAACATGGACTACCTGGTTCTTGAAAGCAGGAGGAAACTGCAGCCCTGGCAGGCTGTGCTGAGTATCAAAGGGACAGAGGTGACCCAGACACAGTGGCACAACCACGACAAAAAGTCAGGGCACAGGCACACCAAGGAGATGCTCCAGCTCTGTATCAGCCCCAGGGCACAAAGCAGTACCTACTCTCTCCAAAGCATGGAGCCTCATTAACCCTATGTCCCCATGGAGTAGGGGCGGGGGCGGGGAGAATGACTTGGCATACTAGAGAGGCAAAGAACCAGCCCCATGAGGGCCAAGGAGCCAACGGTAAGGCCAGCTACACAGGCCCATCCTTGGCAACCAAAACTGGCCTCTCTCCACTGTCAAGGGGAGAAGGCATCCACTGGGGTAACAGCCAGTTTGTGCCCTCCAAGCCCCTGATCTATCCCTGCCCTCCTTCCCTTGGCCACGGTAACCATGGCCTCACTGAGGGATGATGGGTCATCCAACTCCTCACACTGTGCCAGTGCACAGTGCAGCCTTTCCTAAGGCCCTCAATACCCCCCAATGCTTGTAACATCTTACCGTGACCTTTGAGGCCCTGCCTGCTTTAGGCCGAAGTGACTCTATGAAGTCATCTGGCATGCATGTATATATGTGTACACACACACACACCACATTCTTGGCTCCGACCACACTGGCCTTGTCTCAATTCTTCATACCACCACATCTTGCCTCCACCACTGGGCCTTTACACAGTGTTCCCACCACTGGGAAACCCCTTCCCTCCTCCCACTCATCCTTCAAAACTCAAGCACCTGTTACTCAAGCATGCTCGCCCTAATCAGTCCCTCCCCATTCCCCCTTCTATTACTGAGGACTACAGCCCCACCACTTGGCACAGCTGATCTTGACATTTGACATACAGCATCCCATTAGGTTCTCTTCCCCAAACACTCTTGAGAAAGGCTCTTATTCACCTCTTTATCCAATTCCTAATGAAGCACACAGGAGGAAATAGCATCCTCCATGAGTTATAAATACTCAAAACATCATAGACGAGAGGCAAAAACATAGCAACATAAATATAAACCCTACCCTTAATTAGAATAGCAAGTCAACACCAGGAAGAAGCAACATGGAGATAGGCAAGGCCACAGCACCACACTTCCCCTCTGGGAAGCTCTCCCCACCTCCCTTACACTACTATTTGGAGAAAGGCAAAGAGCCTGAAGAAAGGCACTCAGAGGTTCCAGAGGCCTCTACGGCCTTGTATCTGGGAAGGCCTCCTCTGCCACTGCTGAGAAGTATGAGTTACCCCAGCATCTACGCACCCACATCTTGTACTCCCCTTCCTTTCCTAGCCTATCCTAAAACAGCCAGCACAGTGCTTCCAACAGATCTCCTTCCTCTCCAAGGCTTGGCTCCAACATACCCCTTTACCCTGGGCATTCCAGGAATCCCTCCCTTTCACACCACCAAAACCATCCTGAATGTTATAGCACATCTTCCTGATGAATCATGACTAGCTGCAGGAGCCCACCTGACCCTTGGGCAGACTATGCTGAGGACCAAATGACAGGCCCTGGCACTAGGCAGGCTCTCAGAAGTAACTAGTTCTCACTTTGACTAGTATGATTAATGTTTTCCCTCAAAATATTTCAACTCCTATCTAGAGTTTCCACACTCACCCCCCAGCAGCTGCCCTGGCAAGTCCACAAAGATCATCAAAACTTTAGGGGTGCCTGGGTGGCTCAGTTAAGCATCTGACTTCACCTCAGGTCATGATCTCAAGGTTAGTGAGTTCGAGCCCCGCACTGGGCTCTCTGCTGTCAGTGCAGAGCCCACTTCAAAGCCTCTGTCCCCCTCTTTCTCTGCCCCTCCCCAGCTTGCATGTGCTCTCTCTCAAAAATCAACAAACATTAAAAGGTTCAAAACTTTAGGGGCGCCAGGGTGGCTTAGTCGGTTGAGCGTCCGACTTCAGCTCAGGTCATGATCTCACAGATCATGGGGTCAAGCCCCGCGTTGGGCTCTGTGTTGACAGCTCAGAGCCTGGAGCCTGCTTCGGATTCTGTGTCTCCCTCTCTCTCTGCCCCTCCCCGGCTCATGCTCTGTCTCTCCTCTCTCTCAAAAATAAATAAAGATTAAAAAAAATTTTTTAAAGGTTCAAAACTCCCATATTTTAAATGCTCAGGAATCAGAAGCACCTGGCTGGCTCCGTCAGAAGAGCAGGCAACTCTTTATCTTGGGGTCCTGAATCTGAGCCCCAAGTTGGGTACAGAGATGACATAAATAAATAAACTTAAAAAATAAAAATAAAAAGCTCAGGAATCAAATGTCTCCATCTATCTATCTAGACAGGTCTGAAACTTTGGGAAGTATCTTAAGTGTTAGTGTTTATCACTGAGGCTGCTTGAAAGGACATCTTGAAGAAAATGTCACAAGAACAAAAGAGATAACTTCTTTGTTAACAATGAGGACCTAAGAATTGGTGTCTCCCATTCTGTGTACATGCACCAATATGTGCTATATTAAGGAAATTCTCTGAAAAATAGCCATAGGAAAACAAGGAATACCTTCTATCTCTAAGCCAAGCACTGGAGCAGAAAAGACCTCAGATTGTTTCTGGACTCTGTTCTCTTAAGTCCCCTGCAGACTCCAAGAGTCCTGTGTCACCCCAGATAGCTGGAGAAAGTGCATCCAGGCCCCATCCCTATGGGGACCAAAGAACACCTACAGAATCTCTGCTCCAGCACTCCCAAGATGATGCTACAATGGGCCTTCTAGAACCACACATCTTTTTTTTTTTTCTTTAACCTCATAACATCCAGCACAAGCTAGGCCATCAAAATATGAGTGCCTTTGTTCCTTTCTCCCTAAGCTAACTCTTGGGAGGGTAAAACACATGCTCATAAGGATGCAGGATATTTCTGAATTCAGAAAGGTTCCATTTTTCCTTACTGTACTAAAATATAGGTAACATCAAATTTACCATCTTAACCATTAAATGTACAGTTCAGTGGTGTTAAGTCCATTCACACTGTTGGGCAACTATCACCAGCACCATCCATTTCCAGAACTTTGTCACCTTGCAAAACTGAATCTCTGTCACCAGTTAAACACTAACTCCCCATTACCACCACACCAGCCCCTAGCATCCACCATTCTACTCTTCTAGCTCCATGAATTTGACTACTCTAGTGACCTCATATAAGTGGAATCATACGGTATTTGTCTTTTTGTGTCTGGCTTATTTCATTCAGCACAATGTCTCTTAAAGTAAAACCACACAGATTATTTTAACCCTTTGGGGCCAATGTGTGTACAGAAAAAAGCCCAAGGGCCTGGTATACCTATAGCCAAAAATGACTCTAACACCCTGATTCCCAGACTAGGCATGTACCTGACATCCTCCACTATCAATCCTGCCTTCCACTTGCCAAACTATACAAAATGGCACTGGAAAAACTTAGAACGGTAAGGTTAGAGCAGTGGTAAACATTATGCCTCAGATGGACTTTAAGTATGCTTAGGTCACCTCAGCTCTGACTTCCCAATGTACCCCATCTCCCTGAGATACAGCTTTCCCAGCCCCATCTCATAGCTATGAACCAAGACAATCAAGAAATGCCTCATGAGTGAATGGTAAAAATGACTAGCTCATCTTGGATATAAACATTCCTTAAAACGGAAGCCAGAAGACATCGCAGCCCAACTCAAACATATTCCCTGGAGCACCTGGGCTAGATGTGGGAACACTTACACAGGCCACCAGGGGTGCAAGTTCCTGACACAAAAAACTCTACACAAGAGAGACCCACACAACTAGCCCAGAGAGCTTAACCACCAATCATCGTCACCAAAAAGGAAAACACTGTATCCCCCATCAAGTTCTGAGCACCAAGCTCCCCTACCTTGTGGGGCAGAGCCAGGCCCAGGGGATTCACCACTGACATCTAACATCCTGTGTGGCTCAGTAGTTGAGCGTCCAACTTTGGCTCAGGTCACAATCTCACGGTTCTTGAGTCTGAGCCCTGCATCAGACTCGCTGCTACCAGCACAAAGCCCACTGAAAATCCTCTGTTCCCTCTCTCTGCCCCTACCCCCGCTTGTGCACTCTCAAAAATATTTAAAACAAATAACAAAAAACAAAAAAACCCAGTAACCTCAAGTAACCCCAACATGAGGTATCCAACTCGCACAGAGGGAGGGCATTTCATTGCCTATCATTTCAAATAGGAATACCCAGAGCACCCCAATTATCTCTTGGTCAACTGCTCCAGAATGGATTAAGACTAAGAGCAAAAAATTACTGTCTGGGGTTCCCCACCTAGTACCTCTGCCTAGGGCAAGCAGGCAGTCAGTCTCCTTTGCAAACACATATATCCCTGTGTGACCTATGACTAAAACATGCAAAGAATCCTCTTGAGATGACAAAGAGTGGTCCTGAGTCTCCAGGATCAGTCAAGAGAGAAACATTTGGGAGTGAGGATCACAAAAAGCCCCACCTGCAGAAGACATCAGGTCCATCTATGAGGTGGCCAACAGAAAGTTCTAATGGCAGCCAGCCTTGTTCCCAAGAATGTACCATCCAGGCTGCCTCCATGTCTTACACACCAGCATCTCAATCAGCTGTATTAACTTTATAGCTGGCTAAAGGGTTATGTTTATTTTCACGTCAAGAAATAAAACCTCCAGCTATTCTGTTATTCTATTATTTTTTATTTATTTTGAGAGAGAGAGAGAGAGAGAGAGAGAGAGAGAAGGAGGGAGGAAGGAAGGGAGGGGGAGAGGGAACATGGGGGAGGGGCAGAGAGAGAGAATCCTAAACAGACTGTAAGCACAGACACAGGGCTCAATCTCACAAACCCTGACATCATGACCTGAGCCAAAATCAAGAATCAGACACTTAACCAAATGAGCCACCCAGGCATCCCCAGCTATTCTATTCTAATGGCAAGTTTTCTTGAGTTTGTTTTTTATTTTTTTTAATGTTTCTTTATTTTGAGAGAGAGAGACAGAGAGACAGAGAAAGAGAGAGAGACAGAGCATGAGCAGGGGAGGGGCAGAGAGAGAGGGAGACACAGAATCCAAAGCAGGCTCCAGGCTCTGAGCTGTCAGCACAGAGCCTGACATGGGGCTTGAACCCACAAACCAAACCATGAGATCATGACCTGAGCTGAAGTCAATTAATTACCAGACTGAGCCACCCAAGCAGCCCTCTTGAGTTTGTTTTTAAAGAAGCAACACCTTACTTATCACAAAGGCAACCTCCTGGAAGAATCCTTCCACCAATGGACAAAGTTATCTTCCACTACCACTAAGGCATCATGGGCCCTAGCTACAGGTACCATGTGCTCCCTCATCCAGGTCTGGGTGGCCTGGAGCCTACATGCGCCAAGCTAGCAGGAGCAAAGCCACCAGCTGAGCACCTTCTCCAAGCTGTGAAGACAGCCCCTAAGTCAACAGCCCACTCACTCTCTCATTTGGTGATCCTAACACAGGCACCAACACTGATCTGCATATTCACGAGCAGCGCAAGACCAGCAAATTAAACCAAGTCTCTCTAAGGAACAGCATAAAGGCTATCTCTCCTGAGTTAACATCCCCAACAAACCATCTTCCAACAGGCGGTCCTGATGAATAAGCCGCTACACTAGTACATCTGAAAACTAATACAACATTATGTGCCAACCTTTTTCAAATTTAAGGGGAGGCGGGGTAGGAAGGGCAGCCAGACTGGCACAATCGCCTAATCTTCTGCAAGTACTCCCCAAAAGCTTAAGAACCGTATCTTATTTTTCAGAATATTGTTCTTTGGAAGGGTGAAGGGAATACTTTTGTTTTTCAAGAGCAGGATTCTAAAGATGGCTCCATTGTATACAAATGAAAACCTGAGCCTAGAAGAAAAGAACTTCACAATCCTGAAATCCAAACAAAATCTACCCACAGTAGTCATGTAACTTATCCTTGAAAGGTCCAAGACAAGACGAACTATTTTGGTCAGTTACCAGAAGCTGGTAAGATAGCAGAAATCTCACTAAAGAAATGTAAGTGGGGGAGGATCTCCAGTTTTCACCTCTAAACCCCACCCCACTTCCAGCCACCTTCTCACTGTTGAGGAAAAGTGTCCACCAGCCATCCTACTACATCTGGATGGATTTGGAACCTCAGGTGGCCTTTGCCACCTTGATTCCCAAGAAGGGTACCATCTTTCAGGCTGGCAATGGGAGACCAGGAAGGAGTGATTCAGGTCTATTTAAGCTAGTAGTTTCCAGAACACTAAAGGGTCTACCTAGATCCAAATCCAGAGGGGCTAGTGAGTACCCAGGCAGGCAGCAGGGTTAGTGTCGTCCACCCACAAACCTTCCAGATCCCCCGAGCCGAGATTCAGGCAGGAGAGTAGACTTGATAGAATTCTAGAAATCCAGTCTGACACTAGGTCTTCAAATACAAAACAAACTACAACCATCTGACCAACCAAGCTTCCCTAAGTAGCAGAATTGTTTCTTTGACCATCAAGGCCCAGGTCAAATAGTCAATACTATCTGGTAACTTCTCAGAAGTGGCTGGAACTGTCCACCAACCACACCATGGCATTGATAGCCCTGACTGAAGCCACACAGCTAGCCCAGAAGTCCTGAGGCCTTGCCACAAGGTCCAGGCCAATGAAATGATCCTTGGCCCCAGATGCTTCATTACTGCTACACATTCTGACGATGTACCACAGCAATCACAAAAATCACAAGACTGACTAAAACGCTGCAAAGTGAGAAGGGATAAACTATAATGACGGCAACATCTATCAGTAAAAAGTGGCTTACACTACACACACCAATTAAGAACAAATTGGGGGGGGGGGGGCGCCTGGGTGACTCAGTCAGTTGAGCGTCCGACTTCAGCTCAGGTCATGATCTCGCAGTTGACGAGTTCGAGCCCCACATCAGGCTCCGTGCTGACAGTTCAGAGTCTGAAGCCTGCTTTGGACTCTGTATGTGTCTCTCTCTCTGCCCTTCCCCTGCTCATACTCTGTCTCTGTCTCAAAAGTAAACATTAAAAAAAATAAAAAGAACAAATTGGGAAATGATGTCAACAGATGCTACACCTTCCTGACAATGTATCCAACAAAACTATAAGAGGATGTCAGGAACAAAGGGGATCCCCAGGGAGGATGTTCACAGAACCATCAACTGTCCTCACCGTCACCAGCCCTAAGGGTAAACTGAGGCTAAGATGGAGGTGAGGATGGGCTACACCTGGCTTCTCTCAATCATCAGAGCTCACCAGTGGACTGCATGGACACTTCCCATCACTTATCCTCACAGAAGGGTCACGAGAATGAGGAAGAGAAGGGACGAAGTAGACACAGGGCCCCACTTGCTAGTTCTCCTGACATGACTGGCATCTAAAGGAGAAGGAAGGAAACTGCACTGAAGATCGGACACCTGGAGAACCCTGCTCCAAGAGGAGCAAAGCAGCCAAGGCCAAACTGCCCCTACAAAAGCACAGTTCTTAATCTTAAGAACAGTTAAGGGCCTACCTCCCAAGGTGCAATGGTGAGGAGATCAGAGTCTTACAATTTACTTGCTGTTTCTGTCTCCAGTCAGAGTATTCCTTGCTGGTAAGAAGTTTTAGTACTAAAACTCTGAGGTATTAAGAGGTACAATGCAAATGTCACATGAAATCTCTGCCTTAAAAGGCATAAAGAAATCTGCAAACACCACACAGGCTCAAATTGTGCCCTCACTGGGACATTGCCTACACCTGAGACTAACCCCAGAGTAAGCTGGAGGCCCCACAAAAGGCAGAACTCTGCCACACAAAGTCCATGTCCAACATGGACTGGTGTGTCTTTCTTCCATTTGCACATGCCAGAGTAACCGCACATGTCAGGCTCTATTCCAGCAAGCAGGGCCAGCAGACACAAACATATGCATGTATACGGCCACCCTAGACACACATGTACAAGTACACATGCACATATGCATACATACACCCAGGATCAGCACATGTGCACACAAAGGACCAATACACTTAGGCCACCATACTGGGCCAACACACTTTGTCCTCCAGGCAAAGGCACAGTTCTAAACCATCAAATGTTGAAAACATAGACCACACATCCCCAAGAAATACTGTCCTAAGCTGGGCCAGGTCCAAAGTGACCTACAACGTCCACCTCACTCCAGTGTCTCTGAAGCACAGTCTTGCCAAGACAATCCATCCCCCAAGCAAGACATTCCCTGGTAAGTCACCCAGGGTCCCAGGCCATCAGCCTCCCTGAAAAGGATATTGCAAGACCAGCAAAGGTACAAAGGGGCAGGTCTACAAGGGTGGTGGTATTCACTTACCTAAGTCTTTACTGTGTCAGCCTTGCAGCGGACCCTCCTGCCTCCACCAAGGCCCACTCTACTGCCCTGCTCTGCCTCCAGCTGCTTCACACAGACCCAGGTACTATCAAACCATTCAGCACCAAGATCCAGCCTGAGACCCAGGCCCTGCAGATCTGTCCCCAAGACCACAGTGACTCTGCTGTCCCCATGGTCCAGGCCTCCTCCTGAGGTTTAGGTAGGTGAGGGCCTAACTCTTCATTGAGAAAGTGACCATTAGGCACACAGAATCAAAGTGCTACAGAAAAGCCCACTGACAACAACTTCTGAGACACGGAGAGAATCACCTTTAACATACTGACAAGAGATTTTATTACTAAAGGAGAAAAGAAAAGTATAATAGTGGCTAACGGGGCACCTGGGTGGCTCAGTCGGTTGAGTGTCCGACTTCAGCTCAGGTCATGATCTCACGGTCCATGAGTTCGAGCCCCACATCAGGCTCTGTGCTGTCAGTTCAGAGCCTGGAGCCTGCTTCGGATTCTGTGTCTCCCTCTCTCTCTGCCCCTCCCCCACTCATGCTCGGTCTCTCAAAAAATGAATAAATGTTAAAAAAAATTTTTTAAAAATAACAGTGGCTAACTATTATTGAATTCTTGGGGCACCTAGGTGGCACAGTCGGTTAAGTGTCCGACTTTGGCTCAGGTCATAATCTCACAGTCTGTGAGTTCGAGCCCGGCATCAGGCTCTGCACTGACATTGCAGAGTCTGGAGCCTGCTTCAGATTCTGTCTCCCTCTCTCTCTGCCCCTCCTCTGCTCACACTCTCTCAAAAATAAATAAACATTAAAAAAAAATTAAAAACAAACAAACAATTATTGAATTCTTTATTTGATGCAGAATGCCAGCACTTTACATGCCTGATTTCATTTAATCCTCATAACATCAGAATGAGGTCCTGCCAATGCTACCCACTTCACATGGGGTACTGCCAATGTTACTCACACTTTACACAGGGTATTGCCATTACTACCCCTCCTTCACATGAGGTAATACCATTGATGTTCACACTTCACACAGGGTACTGCCACTGATGCCCACACTTGACAGGTGAGAAAACTTAGGGTGAGAGAGAAGTCAAGGTGATTGGCCAGGGTCAGAGGGCTAAGAAGTCAAAGATCCAAACCCAGGTCAGCCATCTCTAAGGCCCAGGCTCAAATATGAACCACTTTACTATCAGGGACAGTCTGACTTTGAAACCATCCTGGGGCTGGATCCTTCCCAAGGCTCTGGGAAAACTTCCTAGAGCAAAGATCAGCACACCCACAATTCCTCCTCTAAGAGCACACTAACTTAACCCTTTACTAAACTGCTGGAAACCTCATGGAGGAGTGAGCCTCAACTGTGCAAGCTGTATCCTGTGGACCGTGCAACAAATTCACTGACTCATGTGCATCCTCCATTTTTGTAAAAGGCACAAAACCGCTCAGAGGTTGACAAAGCACATAATTTCTGAGCCTCTACCTACCAAAGTACAAGCCAAAAGAAGGGGCTTAAAGGAACTGATCAACACTGCCAGCCTGGGTCACAAACCAGGACCAAATTCCATCTTCATTTCCAGTAAGATGTACACACACACCAACCACACTCTAGCACACTATGGGAAACCAGGGTCCCTTAGCAGGAAGATGTGTGCAGATTTCTCTCCTTTCCGTAAGAACAGCACAGGACTCACAAGTGTGAAGCAGTAAACAGAGCAAACAGACTAGTGGGAAGAAGACTGGTCCCCTGGCCACTGACACAACAGAGTGAGAGGACATAGGGCTCAGGGACAACCCAGGCCCTATAGAGAGGGCTTCCCAGGGTGGGCAGGAGCCAAGACACATGCCAGCCCTCCCATCTCTGTACATATGGCACCAGGCTGCTGCCCTCACTTAACTCACCTGATTCTCACTCCCATCCTCAACCCCCAAATCAGGACCCCAACAGTATCTTGTTCATCGCCAACCAGGTGCCACTCTGGAACCCAAGTCATTCTTTTCCAAGTGCCAAATCCCCAAGGCCCCTTCCTTCCTGCAACCACAAGCCCCCTCTCCCCCAATACTAGCGTCGTCACTCTGTGGGACGCCCACCTGTCTTCTCTCCTGGACTCTGCCAAAAGAGCCATGATTTGAAAACATTTCAGCAATGCGTGAAACAAGGAAACTTTCTCAAACCAGGAAGCAGCAGCTGTTGGAATAATTCATGTGAATGTTTCAGAGAAGCATCAATTGCTCTGGGTCTTTCTGGAAAAGTGTTGAAGACCTCAGGTTGGAAAATCCTCAGAATCTAGAAAATGCAGGTTACCAACCAGTTCCTAGGCCACTGGAATCACATCAAGCCTCTTCCTGGTCCCTCTAATTGCTACAAGTTCTTAGATTACAGGCTGTGTCCCTCTAATTTTCATCCATCTGTCACTACTTCACAAACTTTTCCTACCATGTACAAGATGGCCCCTCTTATGTTTTATTCCTTCACCTATTATTTATTGCACTTTCTTCTAACACAAAGCACTATCAGCTGGGAAAGAGGAGACATAAGAACAGATCAAGTTCTGTACCTTCTCCCACCAACAGAGGTGGCCACCAACCTACCAGATTCACAGACATGCTCCTTGAGGGTTCTAGAGGTCACACAGGGCCTTCATGCTTCAACCCACTATATCCTCCCATCCTGGCCATGTAAAACAAAGAGGAGCCATCCAGTACCATGGGCCAAGCTGTCTAATACCCAGCTTCTCCCAGGCAGTAGCTACTACCATGGATCACCTTCTCCAGGACCCAGCTCACCTCACCTTTGCTCAAACTCAGCATCCTTAAAACCAAAGACCCACAATCTTGGGCCCCATGTCACCTTCCAGTCTTCACGCTGCTGCTACCTCTTGGACAGGCTCCTACCCACTCTTCCCTCTCTCTTAGGGTTCCCTATCCTATCTCGCTTCTGTGGCCATAAGACCCTAGAGGGCAGGAAAAGACCATCACCAGACCCCAGGGGCAAAGCACAGACTGAGCAGGGGAAGGAACCCCAGTTGTTAAATGGACAGATGACTTGTTCTCAGCCCCTGGTATCCAGCTAATCCCCACCCAATCTCCTTGCACAGTGTCTCTGGCACCTGTCCCTGTTTTTTATTCCCCACCAGGCAAATCCAAGACTGTATTAGCTCATGCCTGCCTTTTCTCAACCTCCCTTTTTCCTGACTTCTCTGCTCAATTCAAGTGAACATTCTCCTCACAAATCTGAGGGTTCTTGATGCTTTTCAGATGAAGTGTAAACAGTCTTCCATTTAAGGTCATCAATAATAATTGGAACAACCTGCATTTTTTTTTTTTTAAACCTTACTTCCCACTTTGACTTTCTATAAACCCTGAGGTCCGAGAGGGTTATCTGCCAACTCCATTCATCCTTGATGCTCCAATGCAAGGGAACACTCCTTGTAAATGGTCTAGTCCAACATCACCAACCTTCTTCACAAGAGCTGTAGACCTCCTGAGACCAAGAAAACCATCGCTTCTCAGAATAATATGCTGAAGGATGGAGGGAGATAAATCAGATGTCCCATCTTTTTCACATCGTGGCATATAACAACAATTACATTGGCACAGAGCACTGGAGTAAAATAAGGGCTACTCACAGCCCGGGGCTAGGGCCACCTGGCTGCAAGGACATCTCTGTATCCCTGTCACCCATCCCCGCCAGCCTACTAAGAAGCTCTTCTTAGATAATCCTACAGTCAGCAACACATCTCCTGCTCTGTTCATTCCACTATGTGGTGATAAGAAGCCTGTACTTCATTTCACTCCACGGGGCACCTTCCAGAGCAGTTTAGGCTCTCAAATGTTGATGGTTAACTTTTTAAAGTAACTTTTTTAAAAAAAAGGCCAACAGTGGCTCATTGACTCAGAAGGCTGGTTAAACAGACCAAAGTTACCCTAATTGTTCCAAGCAATTTAAGTTTCCTTTTTCCCTTAAGCAATAAACCAAGGCAACAGAGTAGACAAGCTCTCCCACCATCTTAACCTTCACAAAAGATAGGTGCATGCCTGAAATGCTCATCCAATGCTAAGCCCCTTCCCCAGGTGGTGACCTGTCCACTCTCACTGCCTTTTTTTGGCAGGGTCACTTGATCTTACCTCTAAAAAAGCAAAAACAAAAACAAAAACCCCAACCATACCCTCTGAGGGGGTGAGTATTTGCCCACTGGCACCATAAGTAGAAAAGGCCTCTGTCAGATCATGACTCACAGGGCGTCCTGGAATCCCTCATGGCCACCACCCCCAATCTTCTCTCTTCCAAACAAAACATGTTCAATCTCTCTAACCAGTTTTGTGATACAGTTTAAAGACCATTCCAGCACAGGTTGTGCTGTTCTAGAATCATCTAGCACCCTTAGCTGGGTATTAAGCCCCTACCCCCCCAGCACAGCCAACCACTAAATGTCAGCATCTGACATTTAGCCCATTCCACCTTATTTCCATGGTTGCTTTTTTTGATCTTGAAATGGTCATCCACATATCACCTGAAGAATTTCTGCAAGAAGTGCCATTACTTTTTTTTTTTTTAACGTTTATTTATTTTTGAGACAGAGAGACAGAGCATGAACGGGGGAGGGGCAAAGAGAGAGGGAGACACAGAACTGGAAGCAGGCTCCAGGCTCTGAGCCATCAGCCCAGAGCCCGACGCGGGGCTCGAACTCACGGTCCATGAGATCGTGACCTGAGCTGAAGTCGGACGCTCAACCGACTGAGCCACCCAGGCGCCCCATACTTTTTTTTTTTTAATAGACCAGGAGAAATAGTTTTATGCTCTTAAAATTGGAAGTCTTCATACACTCAATTCCAGAACAGGAAACACTGCTACAGTTTTTTTGGTTTTGTTTTTTTAAAGGCAGCCCTAAGATTCCAAAAGCAGCCCTGAGATCTTCCTCTCTATGTCCTGTCCCATCCTCACACTGTAGACACCATGATGACCTCAGGGCTCAAAAAACAAGGCCCTTTGGGAATTAAGTTGTGTACCTGTATTGATGAGCACCGGATGATGTATGGAATTGAATTACTATATTATACACCTAAAACCAGTACAACATTGTATTAACTATAATTAAAATAAAAACTTAAAAAAAAAAAAATGATGAGGCCATGAGGAAGGAAACCTGCCAAAGGACCTCCTGATTAGGGAGGAGGAACAAAGGAGAAAACAAAACTGAGCAAACCATAAAGAAATAAGGATGACATAGGGTGCTTAGCTGACTTGGTCAGTAGAGCGTGCAACTTTTGATTTCAGGGTTGTAAGTTCGAGCCCCATGTTGGGTGTAGAGATCACTTAAAAATAAAATCTTTCAGGGGCACCTGGGTGGCTCAGTCAGTTAAGTGTCTGCCTTCCGCTTGGGTCATGATCTCACCGTTTTTGAGTTCGAGCCCTGCACTGGGCTCTGTGCTGAAAGCTCAGAGCCTGGAGCCTGTTGGGATTCTGTGTCTCCATCTGTCTCTGCTCCTTCCCCACTCGTTCGTGTGTGTGCTCTCTCTTTCTCAAAACTAAATAAACATTAAAAAAAAATTAATAATAGATAAATAAATAATAAAATCTTTCAAAAGGAAAGAAAAAAGAAATAAGGATGACAGAAATCAGATCAAGGAAACTGCAGTAGAGAACAGACAGCTACATTCTCCTCCCTTTTGCAAATTAAACCAGGGGCAGGTCACTCCCCTCAGGCCTCAGTTTCCAGTTTCAACATCAAGAGCTGCCCTACCCATCTTGAAGTCTGTGCTGTGTTCAGTAAAACTAAAATGGCACACAGAAGCAACATAGTCCCAGGTGAATCCTAAAACTTGTCTGGGGCCCAAGGACCAAACATTGTTACATTTCTAATGCTCTGCCTGACAAATATAAATTGACTATAAGGCTGCAATTACATTTCCATCCAGACTTACTATGTAAAATCTTTCCCTAAGAAAACTTCAAAAGCAGACCAGACATAACTCCTACACTACTGACAGCTGAGGTTCCCACCTCCTCCTCAGACCTCAGCAGAGACAAAAGCCTCAACAATAGAAACTAAAGTTTGGGAAGGGGAAGCAAGAGACAGATGACCCACATACAAACTGCTGAGAAGGTCAATTAATCAAACAAAAATGTTAAGGAAAACACTAATCAAACCCTGGAAATCTCCCAGGGTTCCAATGCATATTAGAGAATCCCAAGGAGGGCACAGATTCAGAATCCTCTGAAAAAAAACACTGCCATTGAAGGGGTAGGTATTTACGCTTTACATGCACAGAAATAACACATGAGACAACAAAAAATGAAGTTCAGGCATTCTGTCAACGATACAGAAGTCCTGGGGCACGCGGGTAGCTCAGTAGGATAAGCCTCCGACTCCTGATTTCAGCTCCGGTCATGATCTCACAGTTCATAAATTGGAGCCCCGAGTAGGGCTCTGTACTGACAGTGTGGAGCCTGTTTGGGGATTCTCTCTCTCCCCCGCCCCTTCTCTGCTCCTCCCTGCTCTTGCTCTCTCTCAAAATAAATGAATTTAAAAAAAAAAAAAAAAAAAAAGGATACATAAATCCTGAGAATATCACAGGTCCGGAGTAACTTGACCAATTCAATTAATGCCTTTGAACCAAGATTTCAGTTTGCTACACTCCTACTTTCCCCAAACCACTGAGCAACTGGGAAAAATAGGTTTCCTCTGTGGATGCAAATAAGGTTGCAGTGGCTAAGTTTTCAGAACTTGCTGAATAAGCTTGTCCAAAACACACAAGAAAACTCTCTTATCAATGCCACAAAAATCCACCAGCTACAAACTTGAGTGAAGAGAATACTGGCCTGAAACCTGCTCACCTCCAAGGTCATGTTGAGCTACTGTCTCTAAAGTAAGAATGAGGTGAGTACAGTTTAACAGCCACTGACTCAGAGGCTAATTGCACAGAACAACCGGGATTAGAGTACATGTTATGCTGGGATTATATGCAGGTTTAAGGCCACAGGGTTTTTTGCTTTTGTTTTTCCCCTTTTCTTTTCCCACTTCCCTTCCAAATAATTTGGCCACCTTTTTAGGTGAGAGAGAGCTAGCTCCCTACAATGAGCTCTGAAGACCACTAAATTATGGTGGGATTTTGTTATAAACAAAATACAGCTCCTTAATCTGAGTGTTTCATTGTTTGTGATAATTTGAGATGTGAGACCTTATAGAGATCATCATGTAGTTGTCATCTGAGGCGAGGATTTTGTCTCAGAGGTGAATGGAGGAGCAAGAACTGGGCTACCTCCTACTTGTGAACGTTTCCCACTTGTCCTTAGAGCCATCCTATGAGATCAAAGGTATGTTCCCTGTCTATAGATGGAAAAGCTGAGGCCAGCCAGGTAGCCAGGCAACCCGTCCAAAGCTGAAAAGCAGTAGACTGTAGTCAGTGATGATACCAGATCTGTCCATTCCCAAGCCAGTTTGAGAACTGTAAGTTTGGAAGAAGACTAGGATTCAGGTCTGGGCTCTCCAATTTGCCACTGCATGTACCATCAAGGAGACCCACTTCCCATCCCTGACCAGAATCTACTCAGGGATAAAGCCAGAAGTGCAAGAGCCGTGTCTTGGTTCTTAAAGGCAAGGCCCCCCATGACAGATAGGCCTGGCAAACAACTTCCCACCTCCCAGATACAGGGACTGTTCCTGAAAATCAGAACATGGGATTTAGCAAAGTCAGGAAAGGTGCTATCTCCTTTACCCTAGTAGACCTCCACCAACCCAGCTATTCTGTATCTCTAGGGAGGTGCTAAGGCTAGTGGAAAAAACAAGCAAAATCTGAAATCAGAAAAGCTGATGCCCACTCCCGGTTGTAAAATAATCAGCAAGGTGGCCCTTAGAAAGCATCACCCTCAAGGCCCCTAGGTGCCTCAGTCGATTAAGCATCCAACTTCAGCTCAGGTCACAATCTCACGGTTCCTGAGTTCAAGCTCCATGTGGGGCTCTGTGCTAACAGCTCAGAGCCTGGAACCTGCTTCAGATTCTGTCTCCCTCTCTCTCTGCTCCTCCCCCACTCATACTTGGTCTCTGTCTCTCAAAAATAAATCTTAAAAATAAAGAAAAAAATCACCCTCTATAGGGGACTTCACCTTCTTCCATCTGGAATATGGGGATAGGCTATGGCTCCAAGGGGAACAGAGCAGACAGTGACAGGCTTTGTCCCTGAAAGTTGTGAAGGTGCAAAGCAGCACCTTTGTGCTCTGCCTTGTCCATTCTAATTGTTAATAATACTCACTAAACCATACATGCACCAGGCCTTGTGCTAAGCCACTTGCATTTCTTATATCATTCCCAACTCAGTTGTTCAAGGTAGACATGACCTCCTTTTTAGAAGGGGAAACGGGGCACCTGGGTGGCTCGTTAAGTTGGTTAAGTGTCCAACTCTTCATTTTGGCTCAGGTCATGATCTCAGTTTCATGACTTCGAGCCCCATGTCTGGCTCTGCACACTGACCTTCAAGAGCCTGATATTGGGATTCTCCCTCTCCTTGCTCTCTGACCCTCCTCCGCTCACGCTCTGTATCTCTCAAAATAAGCAAATAAATAAAAACTAGAAAGAAAGAAAGAAAGAAAGAAAGAGAGAGAAAGAGAAAGGAAGGAAGAGGAAACAGAGGGCAAGGTTCAGCAAGGTGACATCACTAGGAAGTGGCAAGTGAAGCTTACACCCAACCTGTTTGAGGCAAAGCCAGGGCTGGCCCATGACACTACTGCAGGGACCTGCTGCCTAAGAATAGGCACACTAAGAAGTCTCACTTCTCACCCAGCAAACAGCAGGCAGCCCCGAATGAGGAGCTAGTTGGCCACTATAGTATGGCAGTATTTTTTAAAGTGTGCTCAAAGGCAGGGACGCCTGGGTGGCTCAGTCAGTTAAATGTCTGACTTTGGCTCAGGTCATGATCTCACAGTTCACGAGTTCAAGCCCCACGTTGGACCCTGTGCTAACAGCTCAGAGTCTGGAGCCTGCTTCAGATTCTGTGTCTCCCTCTCTCCCTGCCCCTCCCCTGCTCTCTCTCTCAAAAATACACATTAAAAAAAAAAAAAAAAAAAAAAAAGATTCAGCAGCTCTTCCTGCCCACAGGTCCTGTCCCTGTGCTTTAATATAATCACCCTTTTGCACCAAAAAAAAACCCCTATATATATATTCTTCAACCTTCAACAAGTAGAGACTCTCTCACTGCCTCTACCCTCTCCCTAACCACTGCCACTGCCCCCCACCCCCAGCTGCAGCTTTTAAGGCCAAGCAGCCTCAAAGGCCTACCATCTCAAACCTACCCCAAAACACCTGAAAGCCCACTTTCAGGTACTGTCCATATCCTGTCAGCACATTCTATCTCAGATGTTGAAGGTCTCTCTGATTCTCAGACAGATACTGTCTTCAGTCCTTTCATATAAGGAACCAAGAAACAAGGCAGAAAGACCACTGACAAACTTGCCTGGGAAACAGAGTTACCTTTCTGAAGATCAAGCCAAAGTGGGTGCAGGGACTGAGAAGCTCCACAGGCCCTTTTCCCTGACACCCTAGAGGGTTCCAGAGGATTCCCGGTCACTTCCTAAGGCTACCTGCAGGTATTCAATTAGAGTAAGTTCCTTTGTCTTCTAAAAGAATAACCTACATTTTCATCAGACAAAAAGAGGTCACAAATACAGCCTAGAAAACGAGAGGAGGGGCAATAAGCCCATGGTATGACATTCCTCTTGACTAAAAAGTCCTGGATCAACGTTTACCAGCATCTACAAGTATGCAGTATCTGTCCCCAGCTGGTACTTTTGTTTCTAAGAACACAGACTCACTACTTCTACTTTGCTGCCACCACTTCTGGTCCCCTGTCTCTTATCTCAACCTTCTTAACACGTGGCCTTCCTAATTCAATGCAAAGATACTAGTACATCACTAGAATAGCAACCTGAAGCCAGACTGTCTAACTCACCTTCTTAAAACAGCTCACAAAACTCAAGAGCATCCATTCTAACAACCAACCACACTAAGCAGGCAGCACAGTTCTGTGAGCCTCAAACTATGACATTGCCAACTTGTTCTTCTGGTTTTGCCACACTTCTAACCCAACAACTGTTACAAGGAAATCCCAGAGATGCTCTATTACCCCAAGACGACTACTCATAAAGACCTCACCTAATCACCTGTTTCATAATCTTTCCAGTTTTCCACAATGAGCATAAATTAACTCAATTATCAGGGGGAAAAAAGTCTAGGGAAAATAGTCTTGTTCATTCCATGTAATGGCACACATATATCACAAGTCCAAGCAAGTAGTTCTCCAGACAAGCATTTGAACTGCCCATGCTTTTAGAGGTTAGCACACCAACAGTCCGTAACTGAACTCCGTTACATTTTGGTTTCTGTTGAGAATTGACATGTCCAAGACTCCGAGGGTTATTCTTAATTTTCCCCCATGAGAACAAACATCAGAAAATGCCAATATCTGGGGGGCCTAGCTGCTCAATTGATAGAACATGTTACTCTTGGCCTCAGGGTTCTGAGTTCGAGCCCCACGTTATGGGTAGAGGTTACTTAAATAAAATAGGGGTGTCTGGGTGGCTCAGTCAGTTAAGCATCTAACTCTTGATTTTAGCTCAGGTCATGATCTCACATCATGGTTGTGAGATCAAACCCTGCATCCAGCTCTGTGCTAACAGCGAGGAACCTGCTTGGGATTCTCTCTCTCTGCCCCTCCCCTCTTCATGTGCTTGAGCTCTCACACTCACACACTCTCTCTCAAAATAAACATTTAAGATTTTTTTTAATGTTTACTTATTTTTGAGAGAGAGAGAGAGAGAGAGTGAGAGAGAGAGAGAGAGTGTGCAAACACAGGCATGAGTGGGAGAGAGGCAAAGAGAGAAGGGAGACACAAAAACTGAAGCAGGCTGCAGGCTCTGAGCTGTCAGCACAGAGCCCAATGCGGGGCTCAAACCCATGAACTGCGAGATCATGACCCAAGCCAAAGTCAGACACTTAACCAACTGAGCCACTCAGGTGCCCCCAACCACGTAAAAATAAATAAAATAAATAGCTCTTTTAAAAAAAAAGAAAGAAAGAAAATGTTAGCATTTCAGAATGGCTTTGCTGCTTTCCCACCCATCAGAAGCATCTTTCAGTGATCTGCTGTCTAAGGCCCAAGGAAGTCCTAGCTGTGAACCTCATCACACCAGTCCCTGCCTTGTCCTCTCTGAAAGGGGTCCCACTGCTCTCAAGGTAAATCCCAGACCCTCTTATGTCTCCGTATCTCTCTCTGTTCCAACCACCCCAATCTTCCTTCAGTCTCACTCTACAAGAAATGCCATTCTTTTTCTCTTTACCTACTTAGCTCCCACTCATCCTCCAATCCCAGTTGGAGAAAGGCCCCCTTGAGTCTTGTTCACCAGGTCATGGTATCCTTTTCTCCTTGGCCCTTATAAATTTCCCCATGTTTAGGAGTTTAATTATGATTTCTCTCTCACTAATCTCATGGTAAACTCCACTGAGCAGGGATTCCTAACACAGTGCCCGAGGCACAGTGTGCACTCCGATATTTATTGAATAAATCAATCCAGAAATCATTCCTTGCCATGCCAGAAATTCGCAAAATAAATGATGCAAAACAAGTGAGAGCTACTAGAGAACTGAAAATTGGAGCCTTTAAAATGTGTTTTATTACTCAAATAAAAAAATATTTCTTGGAGTGCCTGGCTGGTTCAATCAGTTGAGCACACAACTCTCGATCTCAGGGTCACGAGTTTGAGCCCCATGTTGGGCATAGAGATTACTTAAGAATAATGATTTTAAGGGGCGCCTGGGTGGCACAGTCGGTTAAGCGTCCGACTTCAGCCAGGTCACGATCTCGCGGTCCGTGAGTTCGAGCCCCGCGTCAGGCTCTGGGGTGATGGCTCGGAGCTTGGAGCCTGCTTCCAGTTCTGTGTCTCCCTCTCTCTCTGCCCCTCCCCCGTTCATGCTTTGTCTCACTCTGTCCCAAAAATAAATAAAAAACGTTGAAAAAAAAAATTTAAAGAATAATGATTTTAAAAATATTTAATGCTTCTAATTTTTAAAATAATCACAAAGTACAGAGATACCAAAAAGGTTAAGGAGGAAAAACCCACTCCTAACCCTAATCCAGAGATTTTGTTGTTGACATTCTGATACAAATCCTTCCAGGATTTTTTCTACCTAAAGTAGCATCATTTCTTTCCTCACTACCAAAATATACAATTAGAGGATCTGCCAAATGATACTGCATTAATAGAGATGACTTGACATTAAAAAAAAAAAAAAAAGTGATGTCATCTGAATAGAAATAACAATGCATCCAAATCAGTAATACAGGACCTATCCCAATTTCTACATCACATCCCAGATGAGAGGCAATCCTCTGTAAAAATCAGCTTCAGAATTTGTGGGGAGGAATAAGGGATGAAAAATCAAGAATGGGGGACTACATGAGGAAAGAATCTTGCAAATTGCTCTCAAAACCTCCGTTCTAAACTATTTTTTCTAGAAAAGGACCAACTTTTCTGAGTTGGAAGCTGAAGAAGCAAATGCAAAAGGGCACCTCTATGGCCTGGCTCCTTCAAGGCCAGCTGGTAACTCTGCTCTCTGAGGACAATGCAGGGCTACAATGGTGTCCCCAAGTCACAGGTCATCCCCCAACTCCCAGCAGAAGTGGACTGGAGCCTGGACAAGTAAATGGCTTCTTGTTTTAGGAGTGCCCAGGAAATGTTCACACAGTGGATTGCAAACAGGAGCATTCCTGGACTCTGGTGCCCAAAACATCAGGCTCAGTCAAGCCCAGCTCTGCCCCTCCACCACTCAGCAGCCTTGGACAAGCAGCCTGGCCTCCAAGAGCTTCAGTTCCCTCACCCATAATGTAGGGATTATATCCTCCACCCCACTGGAGTGTTATGGGCATGGAAGATGCCTGTGCACAACAGGCACTCAAATCTGGGGATTGGTATGGTCTATCAGCCCTCCTCCACAGCTTGCTGTCAGGTGTAACAGGCTACTAATCTTAGCATCCTGATCTGGTGCCAGCAAACATTATTTCACCTAATCTAACTTAAAAGAAAACTTGTAACCACTACCAGAAAGAAAAAGAACATCAAAGGACAGTCAGTACAAGTCTGAAGCAATTACACAGAAGGCTGTCTATCCCTCAGTTTCTGTGCTGCCACAGCCAGAAGGTGTCACTGTACGAAATGGACACACAGAACCAGTGACTTAACAAGCACTGTGTACTCAAGAAAACTGAAAGAAGTAAAAGGGTGAGGAAGAGAGAAAAAATTAAAGGCCCAAGTGACTCACCCGGACTTTGATCTAAAGAATCCAAAGCTCTCAAGATAAGGATGAACTACACAACTAAAGACGCTGGGTCAGATACACAAAATTAAACAGCCCCTGCAAAGTTCCCAAGGCAGGGCAGAAACGCGCACCCAAGGTTGATATTCAGTTCCTAAGGGAGGGATCCCCATTCATTTCTGGGTCCCAAAGTGTGCACACACACCAGTGTCAATCACGTTCCGGGCTGGGGCCCTGCCCATAAGCCTCTCCTTGTTGAAGTGATCAATTCCGATTCTTGGCAATAATCCCTTTAAAAGGCCAGCTGCTGCTGTCTAGTCACCGATGCCGACCCATTCCAGGTGGGGAAAAAAAGAAATCAATACAGCCACCGCCTAAATAGGGAGGCAAATTTAAAGTGTAGGTCCCTGTGACGGGCTCGAGCCCAGATGGGGAGGAAGGGTCCCCCGAACCCTGGGGTCAGGTAGTAAGGGCGCGAGCGGGTAGAGGGACGGCCCTGCAGGCGTGGGCGCGCGGGGACTCTTATTCTGACACGGGATCCTCCGCCGCCGCCGTCGCCGCCGCCGCGGGGTTCAGAGCAGCGGCCAGGCCCGCCCGGGACCCCCGCCCCCCGGCCTGGGACCCCCCGCCCCGCGCGTCCACGTGCCGTCCGCCCGCCGCCCCCTCCCCCGCCCGTCCCAGCCGCTCGCAAGCGACCCCTGGAGGCCCAGCCCCTCCTCCAGCCCCGGAGGAAGCGCAGAAGGAAGGGGGGCGACGCCGAGACTTTCCGGGACCCCCACCCGGCCCGGCCCCCACGTGCCTGGGCGGCGTCGGAGCGCGGAACTTTCCAGGGTAGCGCTAGGAAGACGCTCCCAGAATACAAGGAGTAGATACAACTCACTCGCTCGCGCTCACTTTTCTATGCTCACGCGGGGTCCCTCAGAGCCCAGTGACCCCCTACCCTGCCCGACCCTCGCCGCCTCCGCCGCTTCGGGCTCCACCTCACGACCCCAGCCCCGACCCAAGCCCCCGGCCCCTGCTCCCCGCCAAGTTTGGTCCAGAACTTACCGGGCCGCGGGCCGGCCGGGCCCTAGGGCAGCGCGCAGGTTCGCTGCGCCGTGGGGCCGGGGTCGCCTGCGGGTCCGGGCGGCCGAGGGGCCGGGGGCGCCGGGCCGCGCGCGCTTGCTCCGCCTGTGGGGCCGCCCGGGCCCGCGGCGCTCGCTCCGCCGGTCCGCCCGCCCGCCCGCGCCGCCGGCCAGATAATGCGCCCCTCGGCCGCACACATGGAGCCCGGCGCCGGCGTCACCGCCCGGGACATGCGCACCAGGTCAGCGCGCCCGGCCCGCGGCCCCCAAAACACCGGGGAGCTCTTAAAGGCGACGCCGCCCGCCCGCGCCTGGCTGGGCGGGGACAGATGGTCGGTGGGCGTGGCCTTATCGTAGGGGTGGGGCAATGATGAGGGGAGGGCGGGGCAAGGCAGGCCGGCACCGCCCCGGAAACACAGCCTCTGCCGACCGCGCTCCACGCGCCTCCCTACTTTGCCAGTTAGTTTCCCACGCGGGCTCCCCCCCCACCCCCACCCCCACCGCCGAGTCCCAGCGCCTTCCGCAGGGCCGAGGGGTCGTCGCCAGCTCACCGGCAGCAGAGCCGGGCGGACCGCGCCCAGGGCTGACTCACAACGCGCTCACTGCTGACCTCGCTCCGGCTGAGCTACAAGACCTGGAGCAACTCAGCTGCTTCCGAAAACGGAGGTTAGAGTGCCACCCCCGCGGGGGTCGTCGGCTAAACCATCACTTCTGTGAAGTGAAGAGAGTTCTAAGTAAGCTCCAGACCTACCCACTTCAAGACACTTGAGGATGCCGGCTCTCCCTCTCCAGTTACCTCCCAATCGGCACCACCCCTACCCCGTGCCTCTGGGAGAAGGTGAACCCCCCCCCCCCCCAACACACACACCAAGACACCAAATCTGCACCCTTCCTTTCTCTGTGACATAGAGGAAACACGGGAAACACAGTTTAACCTGAGAGAGAGAATGATGGGCTTTGGATATATTAAACTATATATAGGGAAACACAATTTCAATAGAAACACAAAATATCTAATATTACAAGAAGTCTCCCAATATTAAGACTGTTTTGAAGAATCAACAGAAAAGGCCTTTTCATGTTCTTTTTCCAGAGTTAATTCGTGATAAGACACCTAGACTCCTGAATAGTGGCTTTTAATTTGTTTTATAACACATCTTAATACATATTCATACTACTGAAAAAAGTTTTACCAAATATACTTTCACTACTTGCAGTGTATTCTGATATTAACTATTCTATTTCATTTTTTAAGAGATTCAATGTAATTTCAACCCACCATTGGTCTTGCCTCCAAACCTGAAAAACAATGTAGAACAAGTTTTACAAATTGTTTTTCTGCTATATGCTACCCACAATAAGAAGTTCAAAAAAGCCCATTTTAATTGTGTTGAGTTTCACGCATAACTGGCAACTTTTTGTCCTTGATTCCACCCCCACCCCACTCCCCAAATCTTCC
The DNA here is from genome assembly GCF_018350215.1 of Panthera leo. Lineage (NCBI taxonomy): Eukaryota > Metazoa > Chordata > Mammalia > Carnivora > Felidae > Panthera > Panthera leo. The sequence goes on along the minus strand of NC_056680.1, from coordinate 14,310,430 downwards.
AACTGCTTAATGCAACATCTGGCACAACCTCCCCTGGGCCAAAAGCAAGCATTCCTCAAACTAAAAATGATACAAAATACAAACTGTTGACCCCCAAACGCCTTCCCTGACCCAATTTTGTCAGCAATTTGTTTTGCTACAAAGAATTTCAATTGTTCAAATTCAAAAATAGTCTTATTCTCAAACAGGTGACTTGGTATAGGAATGCAGGAACTCCCTGATCCCAGTGCAAGAATAGGTTAAAAGCAAATATCCAAATTTTCACTGTAATTCAGCAGCTGTATATTTTGAGAACTGCTTTACTGTAGGACCATTAATCAGATGATGTATATTAAAGCAATACAAGCAAAATATTACCTCACAGCTCCTCACCTGGGTCTTGATTAATGCCAACTTAATTAACTACAGACACAGCAAAGTGTGGTCAGGTGGGAGACCCAAGACTTGAGATAGATGTAGAGATTCCACTGTCTGAGCTGGCAAGCCCTGTGTGAGTCACCAAGGTGACAACCACCCTATTTTAAAGAGAGAGGCATCAGCTGCGACATATTAATGACACACCCCTGTGGGCTGAGGTGTGCACTAGTGACAGGTGGGCTGCTCCAGAGGGCAGTGCCAACATCTCCAGCTGGGAAAGCAGGGGTGGGGGTAGGGTGAAGTAGTTAAAGCGTTTATTTTTGTGATAGAAAGAGAGGGGCCAGGTGTGTAGATGGAAAAAGCGACAGTAAATCCAGACCTGTTTAGAGTCCTTGAAGCTCAGGCAGGCAGCTCAGGCTGTTCAGACTAAAGACCTTCCTACCTCAATGCCTAGTGCTGGACTAAACGGCAAATAGTTCAGCTGGGTGATTATGAAATATGATGCAATCGCCTTTAGATTCCATTCTAAAGCTGAAGAAACTAATTAAAAGACAAATAGGGCTAGAACCATGTTTTTCTCAGTTTCCCCTTGGCCATAAAAACAAGGCAGTCAATTAATACTGACAGATACCAGTTAATATAATACTTTTAAAAACACTTCTGTTCTAAAATAAAAAAATAAAAATAAAAACACTTCTGTTATTTAAACAGAATTTTCTTCCAAATTCATTTTAAATTTAATATCCTTCAAAGATCAGATCCTTGCTAATAACAGCCAGGCTTCCTTCTGCCCTAACCACTGCAAAAATATTCTAATTATCTTTCTAATGTACTGTTAGATAAACTTCTACTAAATACCATCTGAGCCTATTCCTGCACAAAAGAGAGACTGAAGAAAAGAAATTTGGGCCAAATTCCATATTCCTGTCCTCTTTCATGGCAGAAAATTGGTCAAAGGCACCACAGTAGCATGAAACTGAAAAGGAGTAGCATCACCTACTGAATGTTTAAGGTACTGTATTTTTTTGTTTTTAATTGGGAGACTTTTTTTTTTTTAATTTTTTTTTTTTAACGTTTATTTATTTTTGAGACAGAGAGAGACAGAGCGTGAACGGGGGAGGGGCAGAGAGAGAGGGAGACACAGAATCTGAAGCAGGCTCCAGGCTCTGAGCCATCAGCCCAGAGCCCGACGAGGGGCTCGAACTCAAGGACCGCGAGATCGTGACCTGAGCTGAAGTCGGACGCTTAACCGACTGAGCCACCCAGGTGCCCCAAATTGGGAGACTTCTTTAAAGTTTCTGGTGGAGGGGCGCCTGGGTGGCTCAGTAGGTTAAGCATCAGACTCTTGATTTCGGCTTAAGTCATGATCTAACTGTTCATGAGTTCCAGCCCTGTCGGGCTCTGCACTGATAGTGCGGAGCCTGCTTGGGATTCTCTCTGCCCTCCCCCACCTCAAAATAAATAAATAAACATTAAAAAAAAAAAGTTTCTGGGTGGACAAAATTCAAGATGTCTTATGTGATAAACACTGATGGAGAAAAACTAAGAGACCATTCACCCCAAAGGTTTGCAAGCACCATCCCCAGAAGTTCACAGGCTGGCGGCACAGAAAGACAGAAGATTTCAATGCAAAAAATGCATTCATAGGAAAGACAGGAATCACAGAGGAAGGGGCTACTGCCTGCCTGGGGAGGAATCAGGGAAATCTTTCTGGATGTGACATGTGGGCCAGATCTTAACAGATGGGACATCCCAAGCATCCAGAAGAGCAGAGGCAGAGGCCAGAGCTGGCCACACCTGGAGTGTGGGGCTTTGGAGACAGAAAGGGCTGAAAAGGGATGGATTCATTATCCTTTAAACTTTCTAGATGCCTGTCTCAAAACACAGAATGTATTGTCACTTAATTACTTAAATTTGCAGGCTAAGCAGACCTAGTTCTGTAGGCTTTAACCAATTTTAAGATTACTGCTATCAGTGACCCTAGGCTCCCACTTGTTTTCTGAGAAGTTCTCTAAAGAATAAACAGGTTGTTTATTCAAAAGTGTACCAAATCTCTTTTAAAGTATTTTATGAAAAGATCACTGACTGCTTTCCACACTTTGCATTTTTATAACTCAAGTCTAAAACTGTTTTCACTGAGTTTAGGGACAATCATAAGCACAATCTCTCAGGATTGTTTTATAGTTTCTTATTTCACCCTAAATTCACATTCACTTGGTGAGATTAGAATGCAATTTGTTGTGAAAGGGAAGGAACATTTCTATGTTAATGTGATTTCCTTAGTACTTTGATAGTTTTGGTACTTTTTTCAAGGACCAGAAAACAGTTAAAGGAACTATTACAGTGATGCTTTATGAAAAACAAGACACTCCCAGTACATTATAACTGCTATAACAGGGGCGCCTGTGTGGCTCAGTCGGTTAAGTGTCTGACTTTGGCTCAGGTCATGACCTCACAGTCCCATCCACGGGTTCGAGCCCCGCATCTGGCTCTGTGCGGACAGCTCAGAGCCTGGAGCCTGCTTCAGATTCTGTGTCTCCCTCTCTCTCTGCCATTCCCCTGGCTTGCTCTCTCTCTCTCTCTCTCTCTCTCTCTCAAAAATAAATAAGCATTAAAAAAAATTTAAATAACTGATACAACAAATGTCATTTTTTTTTACTTTTATTTTTAAGTTTATTTATTTTGAAAGAGAGAGAGCGAGCATGTACGCACAAGCACGAGCGGATGAGGGGCAGAGAGAGAGAATCCCAAGCAGGCTTGCACTGTCAGAGCAGAGGCCAGCGAGGCAGAGCCAGATCCGGGGCTCAAACTCATGAACAGTGAGATAGAGACCTGAGCCGAAATTAAGAACTGGATGCTTAACTGACTGAGCCACCCAGGTGCCCCACAAATGTCATTTTTTAAATCACAGCATTCTTACGCTAGATTAGGAAGGAGTTTGTGGGAGACATATCTGCACCTGTTTGCCTCATCCCTGTCATATATATGCTGAAAAGCTCTCTAAAACACAGCTCTCTAGAGACGGGCCACTTTGTCAGCATGTGTTTGTTTTGTTTTGAATGTCATTTCTAACCGTTTCTAACCACAATTCCGTATACTTAGTGGCTGGGCAACATGGAGTTCAGGCTCCATCTGTACTTAGTCTCTGTGTGGCCATGAGGAAGTCCCAACACTACAGAGTTCTGCTTACAAATGCTCCCCTGAAGGGTTAAAAACAAACTGCTAGATGTATTACTGTGAACCCAGAAGTATATCTCCCACTCTGTCTTCACCTGCGTGTGTCACCAGTTGGCAAGGATTATCTCTTTTGTGTCTATACGTGGCTTACAAAAAAAATGCCCACCTATTTTAGCAATTTTAAGTCTTTGAAAAGTGAGTAAGTGAACTATGTTTTCTATGAATTAAAGAATTAAAAGGAAAAACATCTGGGGCGCCTGGGTGGTTCAGTAGGTTAAGCTTCTGACTTTGGCTCAGGTCATGATCTCACAATTCGTGAGTTCAAGCCCCGCACTGGGCTCTGTGCTTCAGAGCCTGAAGCCTGCTTTGGATTCTGTGTCTCCCTCTCTCTCTGCCCCTCCCTCGCTGTCTCTCTCTCTCTCAAAAATAAAATTAAAAAAAATTTTTAAGGAAAAATCAAAAAGCTACCAGAAAAAAGAAAAAAAAAAGTTTATGTTAGTCTTAGGTCTAGAGATGAACCTATTCAAACCTATTTAGCAAAGAAAGAGTGTTAGTCATATCACTGGTCTGTTAATAAACATCCCATCCATGATTTAGACATGAAAAAAAAATATTTTAACACTTGGTATCCAATTCATACCCCATTCCCCGATTGTTAAATAGCAGATCTTCCAACCTGACATAGGAGGGAGGTAAAACATTTTTCCCAAAAGTTTTCCTGACAGGATGGGTATCCCCCACCCTTTCCTACCCTGGTGTCTGTATTAAAAATACAGAGGAGCAGGGGGCGGTGCCTGGGTGGCTCAGTTGGTTAAGCGTCCGTCGGCTCAGGTCATGATCTCATGGTTTGGTTTGTGGGTTCGAGCCCCTTGTCAGGCTCTGTGCTGACAGCTCAGAGCCTGGAGCCTGCTTCGGATTCTGTGTCTCCCTCTCTCTCTGCCCCTCCCCCACTCGCACTCTGTCTCTTTCTCTCTCTAAGATAAATAAACATTAAAAAATATATATACAGGGGATGGGTCTTTCTGGTTTTCTCCTTCACAGCTTGATAACAAAACACCCATGCCTTCTTGCATGCTGACTTGATCAGGCCTACATTTTACCAACTCCTTGTTTAACAGAAGAATAAGATATTTATTTCAAATTTAAGTCAAAAGTCAACCTTCAATAGAGATACATTGAGAGATTAAATATAAACCTTGAAAGTTTCAGGGTGCCTGGGTGGTTCAGTTGGTTAAGCATCCAACTCTTTTTTTTTTTTTTAAGGTTTATTTATTCTTGAGAGAGAAAGAGAGAGAGACAGAGTGCGAGTAGGGGAGAGGCAAAGAGAGAGGGAGACACAGAATCTGAAGCAGGTTCTAGGCTCTGAGCTGTCAGCATAGAGCCCGATGTAGGGCTCGAACTCAGACTGCAAGATCATGACCTGAGCCAAAGTCAGTCACTTAACTGACTGAGCCACCCAGGAACCCCTATCATCCGACTCTTGATTTTAGCTCAGGTCATGATCTCACAGTTCAGTTCATGAGATCGAGCCCCACATCCCCACACGGGGCTCTGGGCTGACAACACAGAGCCTGCTTGAGTTCCTCTCTCTCCCTCTCTCTCTGTCCCTCCCCCATCAGCACACATGGGTACACGTGCCCTCTCTCTCCCACTCTTTCAAAGTAAATAAATAAACTTAAAAACAACAACAACAAAAAAAAAACTTGAGGAGAGCCTGGGTGGCTCAGTGGGTTGAGCGTCTGACTTCAGCTCAGGTCATGATCTTGTGGTTCGCAAGTTCAAGCCCCATAGCGGGCTCTGTGCTGACAACTCAGAGCCTGGAGCCTGCTTCAGATTCTGTGTCTCCTCTCTCTGCCAGTTCCTCACTCGTACTCTGTCTCTCTCAAAAATAAATATTAAAAAAAATTTTTTAAATAAATAAATAAATAACTTGAAAGTTTCCTAAGTATAAAACCTACACCTTGAAAATGCCATGCAAGTTAAAAATTTGTTTTGCTGTGTTAAGAATTTTAGACCAGCTTAAATGATAACAGTTCTCAAAAAAAATAATAATAATAATAATTCAGAAGCAGCCCCCAAATCTGTTTTCTTGAAGCTCTTTAGGAGATTAAACTTCATGTAGACTACATACCAGTACAAAGAGAGTCCAGATGGTCTGATTTCACTGGACATCATTGATTTCTGATTGAAAATGTTTATTAAGAATTCAATTTAAATATTATTTTAATCTGAGTTCAATTTTGAATTGAACTTTCCTACTATGGACATTTTATAAAACTTTCTACACCTTTAAAGGTAAACTTTAGACTTTTCTTGCCAAAGGTGCTCAGTTCAAACTCTTGACTTTCCGATGTTCATAACCTCCTCAGGTCAAGAGAACTCACCTTGTTTTTTTTTTTAACCTCCAGGTCCCTGCCCATGCCTATGCTGTTCTTCTCCCCAGAATGCCTAGCCACCTAACAAGTAGCTCTATCACCCTTTCTTTACCCACCCTCCAGTTTGAGCCCTTTTCCCAGTTACCCTATCCATGCTTCAGGAGGCACCGGAAGTCTATATAGTAAGTACACCAAAGTGATACACAGCAGCATAAAGCCCTAGTGAACTGAGAGAACTCACTGGGAAAAAATCAACCAATCTGGGAACCTCTAGATCACCGGTCCTCAGCTGCACCCAGCTTGTGGCCCCAACATGGACTGATTTACTCTCAGACAGTATTAACTGGCATAAGTAGTTAGTTATCCAAACTTGAGTGCCAACTTTAAGAGGGCCATTCAGCTTTGATATGATTCCATAACAACTACCTTTATCGGGCGCCTACAACAATCTGCCCACCTGCTTCCTGCTTACCATCCCTACCCCACAAATGAGGAAACTGAGACTCAAAGAAGTTAGGCCACTTGGAGTTAAACCACTTCCCTGAGGTCGCAGAGCCAGCAAGTGTCAGAATCTGGATACAAACCCAAGTCTTTCTGGCTCTAAAGTTTCTACTGCACAGAGGGCACTTTTACAAAGTAATAAAGACAAATAATAGTAAACCATTCTTCAAGAACACACTCTTGCAGAAGGACGTTGCTAATGTCTGCTTCCTTGAGTTCTATACACATCTCCAGAGCAGCCCTCTACAGGCAAGCTCCTGCAGGGAACACTGTGATAATGCAACAGAAAAGCATCCTGTTGGCTACCCTGCCAGATAGTCCTAAGTTTGTAGGTACATTAGCTGAGCCCCCAAAACTGCCAAGTGCAAGTCCACTGGTGGATCGCAGCTCTAACAAAGCAGCTTACCAAGAAAAAAAAAAAGTGAGAATTTGAACGTATTTTCTATACTCAACTTGGGGCCCAAGAACTCTGCTGGAGGGCAAGGGAACAGGAAGTGAGGAGGGAGCAAGCATCCACTTCCCAAGGGCAGCAAAGCCCAGAGGTGGGAGCCTGGTCACATGCAGTTGCATTACTTGTCCACGCCCACTTCCGGCCAGAGCCTGCCTCTTCACCTCTAAGTCAGTACTTTGAAGGAAAGCAAAACACTACCAGAAACTCTCCTTATAATCTCTCTCTCCTCTTGAAGCATGTGTCCTGAATGAATTTCCACCCCTGCTCTCCGGCTCCATCCCTCACAAATACACTTAAGGAAAGCATCTGTCACATAATTGACCTATGTGGCTTAACATCAAATCTGACATCATGGAAAGGTTAAGGTTAGTGCTTCTCCAACCCCAGTATAAGAGGGAACCCTAGGGCAGAGGGAACTGTGCACCAACAACCTACTAATGCACAACAAAGTAGTCTATCTATTTGAAAACTCACTATTCTTTCCCATACCATAAACAACAGCCAAGCACTCTGCTTGTCTGAATTTTCTTTTAAGATTTCAAACAAGGCGAGAGGGCTTTTAGACCTGTTTATCTCTGTGCATAACATGCACTGCCATGAAGAAATGCCACAGGATTCCAAAAACACACTGCCACTGACTTCAAGAAAAGCGAAGCTGAAAATGCTCCTGCCAGTGACCATCCCAGATTCTCTTTTTTCTCAAAGATTATAGTCACAGTCATCCTGAATCAACTAGTGCCAACAGCCAACAATCACCCAGGAAAATGCCATGATTTTTGCCTCCTTTAAGATGGAGGAAACAGAAGCAGAGTCCAGTGAGTAAATTAGAGGAGTAGTGAGGTTTCACTTCTAAACCTCCAAGAAACTCCACCCCAAGCTCCCAACATCCAGGGATATTCCCAAAGAAGCTCTGCAATAGTCTTTCATTTGATTGTTTTCTTCTCTGTGACTGGGATTAAGTTCCTTGAGAGCTGACTTCATCTATCCTACTCACTGTTAGGCTGCCAGCACCCAGCATGGTAAACCTGGTGCAACGTAGTCACACAAACATTTACTGCTGGATTATTTGCTGATATAGGAAGTTACATGAGCCAGAATATTTAACACTATTTTTCAATCCAACTTAAGTTGCGTTAAAAAAAAAAAAAAAAATGCCCTGGGGCCCTGGGTGGCTCAGTGGGTTCATGATCTTGCAGTCCATGGGTTCGGGCCCCGCGTCAGCCAGCTCGGAGCCTGGAGCCTGCTTCGGATTGTGTGTCTCCCTCTCTCTCTGCCCCTCCCCCACTCATGCTCTGTCTCTCAAAAGTGAATAAATGTTAAAAAAAAAAAATTTGTTAATGCCCTACCTTATGGCCACACAACAAAAGCCTTGTTTAGTTGAGTGCTCAAACTGTCCCTTATAGGCCAGTTTGAAGAGATAAATTATTATTCTAACAATGCACCACAATAAACAAAAGCAGCCAGGCTACAGAGAGGAAAAAGCCAAATTTAATAGTAGAAATTAAAAATAACACCTTCCATGCATTTGGATGGAACAACTTCATACAGTAGTTATTTCCCAATTCCAGAAGAGGTCAGTCTCTTTCTTATCATTAAGATCCTACAGGGATTTAATGCCCCCAGTGCTGTCTCCAACAGGAAGGAAACCCTGACTTCCCTAGCTATTTCAGTAATATAAATCAACAGTTTATCGTCCAGAGTTAGAAGCTGGGCAGTGTTGGGACCCATATGCCTTTTAGAGCTCCCCACCAACAGATAACCATGTTACATTACGTCTAATAAATGTACCTAGATCAATATCATTTCTAACTATCCAAGGGTTTTTACTGCTGTAAGGATCTTTCAAATTAAAAAAAAAAAAAAAAAGTTTAAAAAACTTCCTGTTAGATAAGAGACTTGGTGGTGACGCCACCATCCACCAGAGTGAAGTCTGTGACACAAAAAGACACAGAACAATTTCAAAAGGGATAGTGAGCCCTTTAGAGTTATTTACTTTATTTTTTATATCTTAAAAATAATAAAGCTTTGTTCTTTTTTCTTTAATGGAATAACTGTCTTTAAAAGAATTAAGAGGGGGCACCTGCACCTGCGTGGCTCAGTCAGTTCGGCTCAGGTCATGATCTCATGGTTTGTGAGTTTGAGCCCCAAACTGGGCTCTCTGCTATCAGCAATGAGGAGCTGGCTTTGGATCATCTGTCCCCTTCTCTCTCTGCCCCTCCCCCCTTTGCACTCTCTCTCTCAAAAATAAAACATTTTTTTAAAAAATTTTTAAAAAGAGAGAAATTTAAGATTGGGGGATTCTTCGCCTCAATAGCGAGGGAGGCAGAGGGAGGGAGAGAAGAAAGTAAAGAGGGGAAGAGGGAGGGAGAGGGAGTAATTTCAAAGGCAGGTGGGGAATCCTTCAAACCTGGGAGTAGCCCAGTGGAGGCCTAGCTCAGATTTTCACCCATTATTTCACCCATATTTGTGTGCCATCTGTCCCCACACTAGTAAGTGAAAAAGGCTAGGCCCAACTCTCTCGCCATGATTTCAGGGCTTTCAGTAATTGCTAAGAAAGAATCCTCCCCCACCCCCCAAAAAAAGTGTCCTGCCCACCCCAGCCCCTACCTCCACCCCCACCCTAAGTTACCATCTTCCACAGCTCTCTAGATCCTGGGAGCTCAAGGTGAACTCTGATCTCCTCATGGGCACTAAGCCACACACTGGCCCTCTCAATGTACTATTATTATGGGACAGCAAATGCCTTTGTACATCACTTTCCCAGTCTTTTGTCCCCAAATCTGATCCATTACCCTAAAAGAACATTCTTCTTTCAAGGTTCTATTGTGTAAGAAGAGATCACTCACCAGGTAACTGCTGTATATTGCTCACTCAAGCAGTCCCAAAATATGAATATGATCCTTTACGTTTATAGTTCACCTATTTTTTTCTTCCCACAACTCTTAAAGTTCATTATAGTCTTCTACTTTGCCGACAGTCTAATTATAGTACATCTCCCTACTTGCCCTCCACTTACAAATTACCCCATTTTACAGAAGCAGAAGACAAGGCCAAATGCCTTCTACACAGCAAATGCCTGCTACGCAGCAAGTCCATCTCATAGCTGCTATCTGAACACAGAAAAATGCTACAAGACCCAGGGTGATAGCGGGTTTTGCAAGAAACATACCACATTTCTTTCTCTACGGGCATATTTAGCCTTGGCAGAATGTCAAAAGCTTCCTGGTCTGGAACCCTGATCTCATGAGCACAACAGACAACCTTTATTGCACACCAACCATGTGCTAGGCGCCATGCTGACTGCCTCCCCTTCATTCATTCATTCACTCATTCATTCATATGTCTATACTGACTGCCTCCCCTCAGATTCATTCATTCGTATGTCTAGGAAGCACTTCCCATCTGTGGACATCTTCACACACATTCATAGAGATGTGGCCCTCAAATATTTAGTAACGTGCTGATTTTGCATTTTAACTTGTGCAAGGCCACACAACTAGGAAGGACAGACCAAAACCTGAATCAGGTCCTTCTGGCTTCAAAGCTCCCCCTTCTCTTTCCAACACCCCATCCTGTTGGTCTTATGGGTTTCATTTAAAATAAATATGTGCCAGCTCTTCTCTGCCCTGTCTCAGGAAACCCTAACCCCCAAGCTCCCCACCATCCGTACCCTTCCCCTCAGGGCAGTGCCTGCAACTGACCAGGAAGAGGCAGTAAGAGAGCAACCAGGTCTGCAGCACCTTCCTGCCTGGACTTGACTACCCCAGGAGCAGAGGGCCCAGGAAACTCTCCAAGCACTTCTCCACAGAAGAAAATAGCTCGAGTTGAAACTTGTGTCCACATGGTCCCCCGACGAATTTAGAACTCAAATTATAGCCTCGGCAGGAATCTTCACAAAGGACTCAAATTAAGCAAGACCCAGATGGAAACGAACAGGAGAAAGACAGCTTTAAGTCACACTGTAAAGTGAACTACAGTTCTAGCAGAGTCAGAGAGAAGAACTTGTTGAAACGCTAAACCAAACAGTTCAGCCTACATTTCAGAACTCTACTTCAAGAACATTCTCCCCCATGTTTTTAGCCTGAGACTTGTGCATGGACACGAAGTGGTTACAAGTTACTCAGGTTTCAAACTGAGTTCATTCCTGTCCTTTGGACCATCTCTCAATGCCAGCATTCATCTACTTGGGCTCCAGAGAGCTCTGCGTTTGGCAAAGCAGATAAAATTAGCTACTGGAGTGAATTTGGAATCCAGGGTGGGCCATTAAAAAAAGTACACATGAGATTTGTAAAAGCCATGTAAAAACTTCCTTTGGGCCAGGCTGAAGTTACCTAAAACGTAGAGAAATACTGTCCTTTGCCTCCCTTCCACCCTTCCTGGATCTAAGGTGACCCATTTCCTGCTTCTTGCCCTGCCTTTCAAACCAGAGTGGCCCACAAACCAGGGATCCTCTAGAGATCAAGGGGTGAATCAGAAGGCCCAAGGAGAGAGAAAACACAGCAGGAAGACTTGAAGGACTGTTTTTGCTTCTCCTTTTTTGTTTGGGGGCGGGAGTGGGGGGGTGTGGGGAGGAGGGGGGAGTTATACTATGCAGAGGGAGGATGGAGGGATGGAACAGGAAATGGGTCAGTCTCACAGCCTGACAGTGTGATAATGGGGGAAAACGGGAGGACAACGCTCCAACCCTGTCCCTCCAGCCTTCACATCGGCCTCACAACACTGTGGTGGCCCAAGGCTCACAATTAGAGCGAACCAAGGTGGTCACCTGGCAAGCAGCTCCTGCTCCCCCTCAAATCTAGCGGGTCTCAGAAGGACAAGAGAAAACAACGCTTTTTGACTCTGTCTCCCAAATTCCTTTCCAGCCACAAAATTCTCCAGGTCCCTGGAAGCTGAGGTAAAAGTTCAAAGAACTCCTCCTCCAATCTGGCAAGAAAGAAGACAAGAGGGGGCACACTTCTGGTCTCTCCTTCCAGAAAGGAGGAAGAGGGTGCCATAAACAGAAACAGGGGAGGCTTGGAGTTGGGGGATCCAAGGAAAATGAAGGAAGAGTTTCTCCCTTAGAGAATCAGGAGGGAAACCTCAGGAAAGGGGGAAATGTCCTCTGGCAAGTGGGAGGGGAAGGCCTCAGAATGCGGGGGCACCCATTCAGAGAAGTGAAAAACTCCACGGTGTTTCCCACCAGCAGAAGTGATCTTGGAAAAGTGGAGGCACACTTAAGGGACATGAGGATCCCCTAGGAATGGGGATATTAGGGGCAGAACCTCTGGAGGAGCCAGAGACCCTCAGAAAGTCGTGGCTTCCATAGATTAATGGAGAACCCAAAAGAACACATTTTGGAAGAGGGGGGAACTCTTCCTCAGACAGCTAAGGCTCCAGTCCGATGAATGGGCATCTCGGGGTAGTGGGGATCCCTCAGGAAAGAGGAGGCACTCACCAAAAAGGAGGGGGTCGCATCAAGAATGGGAACAGTTCAGAAAAGTGGGGACCACCTCCAAGAAGGACTGTGACAGCAGCAACAGCAGCACCTCAGGCGGGGGAGGGACGCTTGGGAAAGGGATGTCACCCACTGAAGTGGGGACCGAGAGCAGGGAGAGCGTCTCAGAAAGGCAGGGCAGGGGGGGGAAGGGGACCCGGGGGGGGGGGGGGAGGGGACCCGTAGAAAGCGGGAGGCACCTTAGAAAAGCAAGGGCAAAAGGGGAACACGTCAGAGAAGAGGGACAACAGCTCAGAGAAGCAGGGGCCTCCTCACAGAACATGGGAGGGGGGAGGGGCGGGGGGGGGGTGGTCCCTGGAAAGGCAGGGAGGGCTGGGTCCCCCAGAGAAGTGGGAGTTCCCCTAGAATCAAGTCGTCTCCTTAGAGAAGCAAGGGTCCCCAGGGAATCAGGGGGCCCCGCAGAGACAGAACATCGCGATCGTCGTCTCCTCAGAGAAGTTGCCGGGGGGGGGGGGGGGGGGGGGGGGGGGGGGGGGTTCTCAGAGGGGCGAGGGTCCCTCAGTGAAGCTGGCGGTTCCTCAAAGACATGGGGGAAGGAAGGCTCCCCCGCAGAGGCAGGGGGTCCCTCAGAAAAGTGGAACGTCCATCCGGGAAGAAGCGCTCCCCTCAGAAAAGCGGGGGTCCCTCAGAGGACTTGGCATTTCTCCGAGGGGTGGAGTATCTCAGAGAGGTGGAGCCCCTCAGAAAACGGGGGGTCCCTCAGAGAGACGGGGGTCCCTCAGAGAAGGGGGTCTCCCCTCAGAGAGGCGGGGTTCCCCTCAGACAAGGGGGTCCGCGCACCGGAGGCGGTCCCCTCAGAGAAGCGGAAGCCCCAGAGAAGCCCGGGGCACCGGAAGCCGGGGACCCGCCACCAGCGGCGCCGGGCCCCTCACTCACCGAAGTTGCTCGGCGCCTCCGCGGGTGGCTGCTGGGCCCCGGGCGGCCTCGGGAGGCGGGGTCCGGTCCGGTCCGCTCAGGTCCCGCGGCGACGGCTCCCTCAGGTGGCGCCCGCGGCGGCGGCGGCGGCGGCGGCGGCGACAGGACGACAGACGGCCGACCGACCGACTGCGCGGGCGGCGCGGAGCGCGCTCGGGTGGCGGGGGTGCGCGTGCGCGCGCCGGGGCGCTGACCCCGGGCGGGAGGAGCCGCCGCGCCGCGCTCGGAGCCGCCGCTCGGTCTCGCCGCTCCTTCTCACACTGAAATTGCCCGCTTCGCAGCCCGGCTTCCCCGGTTGCTAGGCAGATTTCGCCTCGCACACTTCCGGGTTGAGGCGCGTCTCGTCGAGTGGCGGCGCCGCAGGCCAATGAGGTCCGGCCGAGGCTCTCGGGGTCCGCGCCCCACCGTGGGCGTGGCCAGCCTCATGACGGACAGCGCCGGACAGCCAATGAGTGCGCGAGCCGGCTGGCCCTCGGGATCGCGCCGGCGGCCTGGGCGGGCCCGAGGGGGTGGGACGGCGTGACTGACAGGCAACCTGCCAATGGGAGAGTGGAGCGGGCCTCAGGGCCAGTCACTGTTTTTCGGGGGCGGGGCTTCGGCTTCGGGGCGGGAACGCCAAGAGGGGCGGGGACTTGGGGACGCGTCAATTCTTGGCCGGCTCGCTCGGACCCCGGAGGGCGTTTCGGCTGGGCCGCCCGGCGGCCGACAACTGGCTGGGCAGGGGGTTCCCCGCAGTGCTCAGCAGGGGCGCCCCACCCACAATGCACCGGAGAGGGCCTGGGCAGGGCGGGTGTGGGGCGGTTACGCCGGGCGGTGGGCGGGGCCGCGTGAGGCGCGCTCTGAGGAGACTGGACAACCAGTGGCTCGGCCTTGTTCCCGAGGGGATTCTTTCCCCCTCTGCGCTCTTTTCTGGCAAGAGTTGTGGGTTCGACTTCTTCTGAGAAGAATCCTGGAAATTCTTGTCCTTGGCCCCCGTTCTGAAGAGAATCTTCAGAATTCGTTTGCTAGCCCCCATTCTGAGGAGAATCCAGGAATCTTGCTCCTGGCCCCTGTTCTAAAGAGAATCTTGGAGGTTCTTGCTCTGGCCCTCTTCTGAGAAAAGTTTTGGCGATTTTTGCCTTGCCGACTTTTCCGCGAATTGCCAGGATGAGGATGATTTTGTAGATTCGCGACCCCCAGCTCTGTTTTCTCGGAAAATGTGTCGAGGTTTGGGCCCTTGACCCTTTGACTGAAGGGAATTTGGGGCACTCGGCCCACTGCCTTTCTTGGACAGTATTTGGGGGGCATACCCTGCCTCTTTTCTGAGCACTACTCGGGGCCACCGCCCTCTCCCTCCCTGACCCTCATCTCTGAAGATAACTTGGGAAATTCCTACCTTGTATGTCCACACACAGTCCACCCCCACCTCCCCACCCCCCCCCCCCCCCCCCCCCCCCCCACGCACGCACCAGAGGAGAAATTTGCAACTTCAAGCACCTCTTTCTCCAGAGCGGAATTGCAGGAGATTTTTGCCCCCTCATCCCTTTCACTAAAGAAATGTCAGGCAGTTGTGCTCCCTGAGGTTTTTCTAAGCAGTGTCCTTGTTGCAGTAACCGTTCCCCTTTTCCTGAGAAATGTGACCATCAGACTCTTCTTTCCTAGAAAATTTTGGGGAATTAAATACTTCCTTTTTGGAAAAGCTACCCATTTAGCCCTCTTCTCTCTCTCTCTCTCTCTCTCTCTCTCTGAGAATATTTTTCTGTGCTGCTCTTTTACTCTTTCCCAAGGGTCAAATTTGTGGCCTTTCCTGATTCTGTCCCCTGTTGAGCTCTTTGGGCCGTTTCCTTCTCTGCTGGGTGGGGCCCTTCCAGGAAGCATTCCTGCTTCCCACCCACCCCCCAGACAAAATTTATCAGTCATTCAAACTGCAGTGTTTGCACCTCTACTGTAGCCCGTACCATGGCCCACCAGGCATCTTCCCGCTGTTAATCTGAACTCACCCGTCGGCTGATTTCCCCCTCAAAGAACCTATCTTTAGGGAACCTGACTGGCTCGGTTGGTAGAGCATGCCAGTCTTGATCTCACGGTATTGAGTTCAAACCCACGTGGGGTACAGAGATCACTTAAAAAATAAAATCTTTTAAAGAACCCAGCTTTGGGGCACCTGGCTGGCTCAGTTGGGAAAGCATGCAACTCTTGATCTCGGCATCATGAGTTTGACGTCCCACTGTGGGTGTGGAGATTACTTACTTGTAAATAAACAACAACAACAAAAAAGAACCCAGCTTTGCTCTTAGTAGACAACCAAAACGACCATTGAATCAAAGGGGCGAAGAAGGCAGCAGTGAGAAAGACCCACAACACTGTGAGGAGTCAACATGGCAAACTCTGATCTCCCCCCACTTTGTGCACACAAATGCGCAAGCTACCGAGATACCTGAATTATATATAGGTTGGAACTGGTGAGCCAAGATGAATGCAGTAAAGGGAAACAAGCCTGTCAGGCAAGACAGAATGTTGTACTAAAGATGTACCAAGATGTAGGAATGTGATTAAGTGAGATAATGATGTAAAACTGTTTGTAAACCATGAAGCAGCAGTGGAAAGGATTATTGTGTGGACTGACGTTCCTGAAAGAAAAGTAAAGGATAAATTCTGAGAGTCACAGGAATGGGAGGCTGGCAGACCAGTCCTGTGGAGCCTGATTCCCTGACTGAGCTCAGCCTGGACCCAAGTGGCAAGGGTGACAGAGTCCTTGGCTAGGGAAGGAAGTCACTGGAAACAAGATAATGTGTTCCCAGATCCCCTTGTTTGCACCTCTGTTGTAACAGTTACCATATTCTGCAAGTGTCTGAGGCAGTCTGGGTGGACAATAAACACTCAGAACTTGGGGCACCTGGGTGGCTCAGTCGGTTGAGTGGCCAACTTCGGCTCAGGTCATGATCTCACAGTCTGTGGGTTCGAGCCCCACATCAGGCTCTGTGCTGACCGCTTGCTCAGAGCCTGGAGCCTGCTTCGGATTCTGTGTCTCTGTCTCTCTCTTCCCCTCCCCTGCTCATGCTTTGTTTCACTCTGTTTCTCAAAAATAAATAAATGTAAAAAAAAGTTTAAAAATAAAATAAAATAAAATAAAATAAAATAAAATAAAATAAAATAAAATAAACACTCAGAACTTGGTAGCCAGCAGAGCTGCTGTTGAACCCCCAGGAGCTAGGCCAGTTACTTTCCTCAGCCATATCAGAAATGAGAGCGCCAGTCCCTAAAGGTCGCACTGAGGAGTGTGAGCTCAAAATGCCTTGTACCGTGCGTGCGTGGTGCCCAGTAGGACTCAGGAGCTTTTCCTTTCATTCCAGCCACTAAGCAAGATGCTTCCTGAGAGCGAGGCTGCAGACTTATTCCTTTAAGTAACCCCTCAGTGTTATTATAGTTACTGAATTGAACTGGGATCAAAGAGCAGCTCAGCCTAGAAGCTAACTGTGACTTGTTCACCTCCCACTGCCACTTTATGGCTGGGTCCTAAACTTGCATCGCCTTAATCTCACTTTGGGCCTATGTGCAGGAAAGGGGAGAAGAAGGGGGACCTATGAGTCCTTATGTCAAGCAGAGACATGTTGAGAACCAAAAACTTCCTGAGCCTTACTTCTCTTTTAGGGAAGCTGTGAGAAAGTTCTGGATACAGGTCTAGTAAGAGCAAGGGGCAAGTGAGGGACCATCATCAGGGTCAAGGCCACCGAAATTAACTTTGTCAAAGGGAGATTGCAAATGAAGTAAGGTTATTTCAGGGAAATCTGGTGTGATTTCCAGACCAAGCCTTAGAAATGTCAGGACCTAGGGGTGCCTGAGAGGCTCAGTCGGTTAAGCGTCCACCTTCGGCTCGGGGCATGATCTCGTAATCCGTGAGTTCAAGCCCCACATCAGGCTCTGTGCTGACAGCTCGGAGCCTGGAGCCTGCTTTGGATTCTGTGTCTCCCTTTCTCTCTCTGCCCCTCCCCCACTCATTCTCTCTGTCTCTGTCTCTCTCTCAAAAATAATAAATAAACATTAAAAAAATTTTTTTTAAATGTCAGGGCCTATAATTATGTTTCACCTTTTTATTTTAAGAATGTACAGAATTTCTTTACTCTCTGGAAAAAGGCATTGCCTAGAGGCAGAGATGTTGGATTAAGGGATGTCCGTGAAGTCTGGAATCCTAAACATAAAACGAAAACCTCATTTGGCTGGAAAATTGTATCCTGGAAGAGCCCAAGGCAAATGGACATTGATCAGAGGGAGCGAAATGCCCCGCCAAAATGGATGACGTGAGCACGGCTTCTGACATAAAAAAATGGAGAGAACATGTGATCCATACCGAGGATGGCTTTCCTTTCCACAGTGGTAACAGCGATTACATCTCTCTGCCTTGGATTGCATCTCTCTGCATCAAGGCGTGTCCCTTCCTAGGTCTGGGAAATCATGTGGGCAAACTGGCTAAGTGACATTCACATCCAAATAGGGAAACAGGAAGTGAGCCAGGTGACTTCACAGGCAGCAAGGAAGGCAGGGCCTCAGTGGTAGTTAGAAAAATGAGGGCCTGGTGGGTGCCAGCCTACAGAGACCCCCTATTGGTGTCATGGTCTCAGACAAGGTAGAGTGGCCACTAACAATGAAGAATGACAGCTGGTTAATTCCAGTGGGAAGGGTACTAAGCGCAAATGTTAAAGTCCTCTGATGGCACTCGATGACAGTGGCAGTTCAGGTGCCCAGAGCAAAGTGCCCTTCCATTATTGCCTTCCAAGACTGTTGGACTGCAAAATTCACTTGGGTTTGCCAAGCACCTTGAGGTTCACATATGTGAATTGTTAATCTACTGAAACCTGCATCCTTTAGCAGATCCATTGGAATTCGCCTTGGCTCTCCCAGGGAAAAAAAGGTAAAAACTCAGTGCCTGGTTCCAGAGAGAAATAGGCACTACCAATTCAAGAGTTTGACCTGTCACCCACCTGCTTCCCCAAGAGAAAGTCAGGTAGCACCTGAATTATCCAGGCTAGAAAATCTGGAACTAAGTCCAGATGGAGCCCAGGAGCCCTTTCTGCCTGGCTTTTTTAGTCTCTAGATCAAAAACCTGGACGCTAGTAACAAATCTTACCTGATTCTTATTGACGTAATTAAATGGGATTAGTGATAACCCTTTGCTGAAGCAAAAAGTATTGTCTACACCTACACGCCTACAGCCTAGAAGACTACTAACCCAAAAGGGTAACTTCCCCAACCAGGAATCAAAGTATTTCTGAGCAGGAGCAAGTTCATTTTAGACACGTGTGGCCACTTTGCATGCAAAGGGAGAAGCCAACTGCTGTGCTAGATGGAAAAGAGTTGCTTTACTGCCGCCAGTGGAGAATTCCCCTTGAGGTTCTGCGGAATCTGAAGGCCTTTAGCATCCCAGACAAGCAGTTACATCTGAGCCTAAAACCCAGGTCAGGGGTTTCATTCTGCTGCATTTCAGAGCCTTCCCTTAACCTCTCTCTTCCTTGAGACAAAACAGTCCTGCGCCCTAGGACTGAAGTGACTCCCTGTCTGCCTCCAAGTGGCATGCATATCACACCTGTAGACCTGGCCTAAATGCTTTCATTCCCTTGCCGTTCCTTCCTCCTGTCAGGCTGGTATCTAATCCTGCCACTAAAACCCTTCTCTCAAATTACTGAGAAGTCAGTGATTCCCCTCTTCTTGGTCTGCATTTTCGCCAACCTCCAGCGTCTAGAGGACACTCCGTACTCCTTGAAATGTCTTTCATGGCTTCTGGGGAACTTGCCTCTTCTGGTCTCCTGCTCAGTCTTCGTGCCAATTTACCTGGAAATTCTGCCAGGCTGCTCATGTCTTGCTACTCCTCTGTGCCCTCTGTGTTTCTTCAGAGAATGAATCCCTTCGAGGAGTGGAACTCTTAGGAGCTCCCAGATGTGTATTTCCAGTCAGCTTGACTTCCTATCTAGGATCTCCTTCCTTTCTACATGGGATGTGACTCAACCCCAACATCTGAACGTGTTCCAGACAAAATCTGATGTCTTTCTCTTTGATCCATTCTCCATTCTGTTTTTTCCCCCCAAACAAAAGTTCTCATATATTTATTACTGAACCAACCTACTAGTGCAGAAGCACAGAGACAAAGGGGGAAAACATTATTTTCCTAATAAAACATGTCCACCTGCCCAGAAAGAGTAGTGACCTTTTCAATATGACATGGTAAGATGTTAGTGACCTTGAGACAGTATAACTATGTGTGCCGTCTCATAAGTGACTTATAGATTCAGTTTGGTTCTTCTCCAATGTCTCTTCTTAGAGTTATACCTGATTTTATCACTAATTTTCATCGAAACCCACTTGGGAATGGGATGAGTCTGCTTTTGTTTCTCAACCAGGAATCCCTTGATCCTAAAAGTCATGTAAGAAGACATGGCGAGGCACAGAGTCAACTACACACACCATAACGGCAGAGAAAAGGGAGAGAGAGCCCTATCCTTTAAACTAGTTAGCCTTTATCACTCTTTTCTTTTGCACTAACATCACTTTCCAGTGTCCTAGGCTGAAAGCTCTTAAATCTCTGGAGAGTTCTTTTTTTATTTTAAATTTACTTATTTATTTTGAGAGAGAGAGACTGAGAGAGTGGGTGGGGGAGAGGCAGAGAGGGAGAGAGAGAATCCGAAACAGGCTCCAGGCTCCGAGCTGTCAGCACAGAGCCCGACGCGGGGCTCGAACCCACGGACTGTGAGATCGTGACCTGAGCCGAAGTCGGCCGCTCAACCGACTGAGCCACCCAGGCGCCCCCCAAAAACTTCCATTTTTAAGGAGGCTGGTATTGTATTGCTTTTGTGATTAAGAAGAAGATGTTTCTGAAACTTTCAGCACCGAAGGTTGAATCTTAGCTTGGCATTCAGAGTCCTCCTGTGGCCCTCCCTTCACTCCAGTTTCTCCCTGGGATGCGTCATTCTGGAATGATGCCTCACAGCAGTATCACCTTATCCACACCTTTTCCGTGGTTTCAGTTACTCGTGGGCAAATGATGGTCTGGACGTAGATGATCCTCCTTCTGAGGTATTGTCAGAAGGTCAACAGTAACCCAATGCTGTGTCACAGTCCCTACGTCCTTCACCTCACTTCATCTCATCGTGTATGAATTTTACCATCTCACATCATCACAAGAAGAAGGGTTAAGTACAATACAATAAAATATTTTGGGAGAATGTGGAAGAGACACCACATTCACTTAACTTTTATTACATTGTATTGTTATAGTTATTCTATTATTAGTTATTGTGCCTTGCTGTGCCTAATTTATAAATTAAACTTTATCTTAGGTATGTATATATAGCAAAATCCATAGTATATATAGGGTTTAGTACTATCTGTGGGTTCAGGCATCCATTGGGTGTCTTGGAATGTATCCCCGTGGGGATACATTAATCGGCACAAAATGCCCCTCTCTGGACTCCATGGGACATTAGAATGTCTCAAGATATCAATAGGGATTCTACGATTAATTTCTCTGTTAAATTATTTTGTCAGCTACAGGATTTTGCTAAACCTTTACTATTGATAATGGGTGTTATTGTGGTATATTGTAAACTTCCTTGACCATGTGATCTGTTTTCTTTTATTCTCAGAACACCCATCAACATCTTGGCGAACTCACAGTCGGTAGAACGTTGTTTATGATTTGAAAGGGCTGGTTCAGCATGCTGCCCTTGGCTAAGCCAGCTTTTGCTTCCCTCACTACATCTCCCTCTCTTAGTAGTTGCATGGGGTCAAGGAATAGTGCCCCATTTGGGAGGGAATACAGCTGAGGTTCAGGGTTTTTTATTCGGCCAGGGTCACAAATAAACAAAACCAGAACCTAGGTCGGAATTCCCATCCTGAAATCTTTGCAATTGTCTGCTCTCTCCCCAAAGTCCTCCCGGCCACCTCAAACTAGAGCCGGGCGTGGTCACAGCTCTTCGGGCTGCAGCATGGAGAGGCAGGAAGCTCCAGAGTGAAGATCGAAATCCCCGACTCCAGCCAAGGCTTTCCACCTGCGGAGGCCATGAGTGTGTTGGTGACTAACGTTTTCTGTTTATAATCCTTTAGTTTTTGTGCATTAAAAAAAAATTTTTTTTTAACGTTTATTTATTTTTGAGACAATGCGAGAGACAGAGTGCAAGCAGCGGAGGGGCGGACAGAGGGGGACACAGAATCTGAAGCTGGCTCCAGGCTCTGAGCTATCAGCCCAGAGCCCGACGCGGGGCTCAAACTGACGAACCGTGAGATTATGACCTGAGCCGAAGTCGGACGCTTAATGGACTGAGCCACCCAGGCCTCCCTCTTTCTTTCTTTTTTATCTCTAGTACATAATATATTCCCAGAGAATAGAACCACATTCCTCAATATACACATAATAAATACACACACGCAGTTAATCAATTAGGTCAATTACCTATAAACATTAAATTCTTGAGTCACCCCCAATTTCTTAATGCCTCTTCATTTCTCCCCTCTGTGTCCCCTCTTCGCGTAGATAATCCTATGTTGGATATCCCAGAGAAGAAGTTAAGAAAGCAGCTAGTCCAGCTCCTACATTTCCCAAGTGAGGAGTACGCAGAGAGGGCACAACTTAGCTCGACAACAAAGCAAGGACCAAGCCGCTCTCTGGGCTGAGCCTGACTGAGTCTTAAAGGCCAGAAATTCACTGTACCTTCATGGTCATTTAAACTCCAGGAGCAGAACAGGCAGCTTGGGGATCCGGGGTTTGGACTCCTGTCTTGGGCGGAATTCGGCAGTCCCCAAGGAGCTCTGAGCACTCAGGAATCATGCCCTAAAGGTCTCACATGTGCCTTAGCGAAAGAAGTTTCCCTGTCACTGCTGAGCTGCCCCCGTCCTCCATGTTAAGGCCTTTGGGCCAGTCTGTGGGGAAGCAGCCGGCCATCAGGGCTCCCTGCCTTGGCTTCCACCCAGACTGGGCCAGGCTAGTCCTTCCTGTTGCTCAGCCTCTGACACATCTGATCACCAAGGCTCTGGGCTTCTTCATGAGAATTTCCTTCTGGATTGTTGCCGAAGCATAGACAAGAGAGCCGGGAGAAAGAGATTTCCCCCCAGACATGTAAATACTATAGAAACAGATCTGTGCAGCACAGAGTCTCCTCTCTTTCCCCTGCAGACCTACACGGGGCTGGCAGTGGACAGATGGCAAGGTGAGCATTTCAAGGATGGCCTGGCATGAAAGAGGACACGTAGTGCCTCCACCTTAGTTTGTTCTTTTGGTTTTAATCTTTCAAAAGTTCACTCATTTGTTCAAGGACAAAGGCACCAGGAGGAGGCATCTCTCTCTCTCACTCCAAATTTCAGGCCTCCTGTCTCCTTGCCCACAGGCTGTGACATCAGGCTCTTTCATGTCCCTCCAGGGGGGTTCCAGTCCATATGCAGACATATGAGGCCCACTTTTGATTTTGTGCACACACAGACAGTCAGTCCATAGGCTCTGATCTCTTAAATTGAAAGCAAGTGGTCTGGCAAGTGATGCTTCTCACCACAGACTCAAGTAACCAACCTCAATTAGTGATTCAGAACTGTCCTGGGGGTGGGGGGTTGGTTCCAGCCTCTAGAATGTTCCTGAGAACGAAGCAGCCTGCTGTCTGCCAGAGAAAGCTCTAGAAGCCCCTGCACTGGGGCCTTCCAAGGAGGGGAGAATTCCTAGGATAGTTGGAGCAGGGGTATTTATTTCTACATGTCCTGGGTTGGGAAAACCTGAACCACAACTTTTGCCTAGCTTTAGAGACTAACTTACCTTCTTACTAATTTTACTAATCTTACTAATCTAGGAGTTCCCTAGAACCGCCTGGTCTTGGAAACCTTCATTCCTGCTCCAGGCGATGCTGAGAGCCAGGGGCTAGGAGCATAGGGAGAGATGGGGTTGGGGTAGGAGCTTCAGCATAAGGCCCAGGTTCCCCGTTGGAGTTGTCACCCATCGCTACTCAGAGGCCTGTGATCACCTGTCTGGATGCTGTGGTGAGCGAGTCGAGTGGGAAGGGACAGACTGACAGAGAAGCGAGCGAGGTAATTTCAACTACCGATGATGAGGATGAAAAGTAGTCAAGGGTGTGACACAGTGACTGGCCAAGGCAGGAGCCGTGGGCTTGCAAGCAGGCGGATTTGAGCAGAGACCCGGGAAACGAGCCTTCTGGGCAGAGGGGAATGGTAGGTGCCACCGTCCTGAGGTGGCACCAAGTACGGGACAGAGAGTGGCCGGCAAGCCTGTGCGCAGGGATGAGGTGGGAGAGGCTGGGAGGAGGTGAGCTTTTATTCTGATGGGAAGAAGGAACCATCCTGCAAGGCACCTTGAGCTCTGTTTCCCACCAGTAAAATTCTCGTTATTTGGATTCCGTAATCTTCCAGCTCTCTGATTTCAGGCCTACACTTCCTTTATTCAAAGATCTTATTGAGCCTCCAGGGTGGCCAGACCTAACAAATGAAAACTTATGACGCCCAGTTAGACTTGAATGGCAGATCAGTGATGGACAGTCCTTTAGTATAAATCTGAGAATGGCAGAAATCTGCCATGTGCCAGGCCACCGCTAGGAGTCAGTCCGGGTTCGCGTAGTCCACGCCACGTGACCCCACAGCCTGGTGCCTTTGGAGGAGCTGGTCAGATATAAAGGTGAGAATCTGGGGCGCCTGGGTGGCTCAGTCGGTTAAGCGGCCGACTTAGGCTCAGGTCACGAGCTCGTGGTCCGTGAGTTCGAGCCCCGCGTCGGGCTCTGGGCTGATGGCTCAGAGCCTGGAGCCTGCTTCCGATTCTGTGTCTCCCTCTCTCTCTGCCCCTCCCCCGTTCATGCTCTGTCTCTCTCTGTCTCAAAAATAAATAAAACGTTAAAAAGATAAATAAATAAAGGTGAGAATCTGGCGTGCCTTGGGAGAGAGAGATGAACAAGCTTCAAAAATCCACGTTGGCCCCAAGCTGTGAACCTGAACCGCTGATTCTTTTGGGTCCCCCGACTCTTGTTAAATGGCCACATAGCATTCATCGGAATGCCTCTGGTGTTCCCTGCATCACAAACGCGTATCGTGTTGTCTCCTGTGTCTCCGATGGATCTAGGTTCTGGCCTTTTTCGCGAGAGTTAAGGGACGGAACGGGAGTGTGTTCAGCACTCACCCACTGTCCTCACTGGCTGTGATCACCAGGGTAAGGTGTGGGTGTCCCGTAACCAGGCCAACCACAAGTGTGGCCCGTGACCATTTCGGGACACGGTCGGGGAGGGGTAAATAATCCCTGGAAAATAATCTCCTTAAGGTTTTGGGTCCGAGGAGAACTAGATGCCGAGAGGGAGAAACAGATCCTGTGAATGAGGGATTTGGGTGTGGCCCAGCTGGGACTTCCTTCTGTTGGCACCAGAAGGCAGAGGAATGTTCTGGAGGCAGGAAGAACTTCTTCAAGAGATGAATTCCCTTTCCCTTGGGAGGGGGCAGCTCAGGAAACAGTGTGGTAGCTGCTGGGCTGGGTGTAAGGAGCACTTGGATAAGGAACTTGGCACTGAGGCGTCTGCTCTGGTCGGTTTGTGGTGATGTCCGGAATGCCCTGACCCCCATCACCTGCTGTTGGCGTCCGCGTTATACAAGGGGTGGGGGGGGAGGGTCAGTGACCCCATTTTGTTTTTGTCACTATCCGACCACCCCCCCGTGAACATTTGGCCCCGTCTGCGTCATCCCCACCCCCCGTTTGTTTCTGGGAGATAGGCGTGAGTGTGGTGGGGGGGGAGAAGGACCTGAGGGGACCCAGGGACTTGATCTTTCTTCTGGAAATGGGGGCTCGGCCGCTTTCTCCATCCATCAGTGTCCTCCTGGATATGGCCCAGCGTCAGCTGTACTCAGGGTGCTGTGGGTGGCAGCCCCTGCTCTTCCGAGTGCCATAGGAGGGCTGGCAGCCCCAGTGCCCGCCCAGTACCCTCTTCTGAGTAGCCGGGCAGGAGGGCCGGTCCACGCCCTCTCCAAGACAGTCCTGGTGTCTGCGTCGCAGAAGTTGAGACGCCGGCCGGCTCTGACTGGGTTGAGGGAGGTCTCCCCTCTGTGCCGTCACTGTGCCTCCCACCTGCCCCTGGTTTACCGTCCTACAGGGTGCTGCTCTCCTCTCTCAAGTGGGACGAGGCTCACTCCTACTTGAGGCCCATTGTCAGACTCCTGGTAGAATGTCCACTCCCTGAGGACAGGGACTTTGCCTGATATGGCTCCTGCTGTGGCCCCAGCACCCAGCAGCGAGTAGATACCAAATCAATGTTTGGCAAGTAAATGAGGGAATGGGGTAGCCCTAATACCTGGAGAACCCTGGGGGTCAGCATCCCCGATCCCACAGGATACAGGAGAGGAACCGAGAGCCCCTGTGGGGGAGGCTATTCCACATCCCCGCAAACGAGGACAAGGCCTGGCCTCGCCGGGGACTGGTAACCTCCAGCCCATCCTTCCCAGCTGCAGCCGGGACTCCAGTCGGCTCTACCAGGTGGGAACACTGCTCAGGCCGCCGTGCCCCCTGGTGGCAGAGGATGGAGCAGCCCGAGCTGCCCACAGCAACTGGTGACACATGCAGATGAAGACAGAGTGGGAGATACGCTTCCGGTTCAAAGTGATACTTCTGAGCAGTTTGTACTTAACCCTTTAGGGGAGCATGTGCGAGCAGAGCTCTACGGCAGCAGAACTTGTTCGGGAGCACACACTCACTCTGGACCGAGTCTGCCTGATTCCATGGATGCACGCGGAGCTTGGATTCCATGTTGCACAGACGCTACGTATACGGATTCGTGGTCAGGAAGGACACTCAAAGCAAAACAAACACACGCTGATGAAGTGGCCCGTCTCTGGAGAGCTGTGTTTCGGAGAGCTTTTCAGCGTCTCTGAGACGGGGATGGGGCAGACGGTGCTCTCTCGCTCACAAACTCCTAATCTAGCGGAAGAACACTGTGATTTAAAAAAAAATGACGTTCGTTGTAGCAGCTGTTAATGTACTGGGGGTCTTGTATTTCTCACACAGCAACGCTACAATAGTCTTTTGAACTCTTTTCTGATCCTTGAAAAAAGCACCCAAAATATCAAAGTAGTAAGGAAGTCAAATTAACACGGAATTTTCCCATCCAATTGCGTTGTAGGCTCACTTCGTGAGCATGACTTTGGGGTGAAATGAGCTTTTAAACTCTTCGGCAATGCTCCTCCTCCCCTTCCCCTGGCCCTCTGGGGCCCGGAAGCAGCACTTAGAGGGGATGGGGGATGAGGGAGTGGAGCTCCCTCGCCCCCCAGCCCGTCCCTTGGCCCAGGTGGAGTGTACAGCCCACCCTCCTCTGACCCCAGTAGCACTTTGGCCTCTTGTATCCAGTAGACAACTTTGAGCTGACTGGGGTTTACCAACATCGTTCAAATCAAGGAAGCCATGTCAGATGCCGGACAGACGGGAGGGACCATAGAGGCAGGGCTACCTGCCTCTCCTTGAAGAGCCTTCTTTGTGGGGAAA
Organism: Panthera leo; assembly: GCF_018350215.1. NCBI lineage: Eukaryota > Metazoa > Chordata > Mammalia > Carnivora > Felidae > Panthera > Panthera leo. Next base: position 14,283,689 of record NC_056680.1, on the reverse strand, counting down.
CGTCAACCTGACACACTCAGCTAGGTCAAAGGGGGAAGCCAACATACACCGTGAACGTTTCAATTCCCAGAACCCCCAGTGTGCATTGGCCTGGGGGTGTGAAGTTCGTACCCCCCTGCCGTATAGTAGGGTCCTGTTGGCATTTCTGGGGGGGGGGGCGACCCAGGCACAGGGACGGAGCATGCTGACACCCACGGACAACGTAGGCAGGTGTCCACAGTGGCACCTGCCAGTCCTGCCTGTGCTCTTCCTCTGGGGCTGTCCTGCGGACTTGCTGACATGTGCCGGGCCCGAACTGGGACATTCCTGGCTGATGCCGGGCTGCTGAGCGGAGCAGCCGCAGGGAGAGTGCCCCTGGCATGGGGACAGGTGGGAGCAAGCGCAGAATGTTCCAGGATCATTCAGGGAGGAGGCTGGACAATATCCAGGTGGGAGATGTGACTGTGACTTGGGGAGGGGCGGTGGAGATGGCCAGGAATGGGTGGAGTGACAGGCAGGATGTCTGAGGACGGGGGTGTGTGTGGAAGGACAACTAGTGACCCCCTACCCTGGCCACTCAGTGCTTGGGCCAGCTGCCCTCGCCACCCGCTGGCCTCTGTGAGACCCACTCCCGTCCTCCCCCTCCTCCTGTGACCGCTTCCTGGCTGTGTCGGTCATCCACGTCCCAAGTGTGTCCTTCACCCCCGCAGAGCTTCTCCATACCGTGTCCGTTTGTGCTGACCAGTTTTGCTGACGGGAGCCCGCCTGGCTTTACCTGAGAGGTTCCCCCCAAATCTAGGACTCCAGCAGCCATTCTTTGTTCATCGTTATCGGGCAATTTGGGGAAAATTCTCTGGGAAGTGGTTTATTCAACCAGGGCGCTGTGCTGCAGCACCCAAATGAGCCTACTTCCCGTGAAACAGTGGCCATCTCGGGACCGGCTTGCTAGTCGCATGTGATTCACTCCCAGCTGGTGGCCACGTGTCTGCTGGCGGGTAGTTTTGTCACCTGGTGGATTTGTGGCTGTGCTCTGGTTGGGTGGGCTCAGGTCGTGATTCCTGCAGAGAGGCTGGGAGGCTCAAGGTGGAAAAAAACGACGTCCAAGCCAACGATAGGGCAGGCAGAGTCCACCCCAAGTGACAAAGCCATTTATGGCTGGGTTGTTGGGGATGGAGCAGAGGGGGGCAGGCGTCAACAATGGGGGTGGTGGGGGCCACCGTGCTGCAGTGGGGAGTTCTTCCTGGCAGGGCTGTGTGGTCACTGACACACCTAGTGGCCCGTGGTCCCGCCTTGGGACCATGGCCCAAAAGAAAGCTCAGACATGCTCCTAGGAGGGAGCAGTTGAGACCACCTTGGCGTTACTGTGGGGCATAGTGATGAGACCAACACGAGGGCCTTGACACAGTGTGGGTGGCAGCCAGGCACCATCCCTGCACGTTAAGAACGAGACACGACCCAAGAAAATCAAAAACACGTGTTCAAACAAAAATGTGTAGGGGACATCCACAACAGCAGCACTCCTCACAAGAGCCACAAGGAAGAAGCAACCCAAACACCTATCGACGGAAGAATGGATAAACAAACCGGTCCATCCATACAGTGGAATATTATTCAGCTTTAAGGAATGAAATTCTGGTTCATGCTACAATGTGGACGAACCTTGAAGATACGTTGGGTGGAAGAAGCCAGACACAAAAGGCCACGTGTATGATCCCATTTATATGAAATGTCCAGAACAGGCAAATCCAGAGACAGAAAGCAGATTAGTGGCTGCCAGGGGTTGGGGGAGGGGGAATGGGATTGAGAGTTAATGGGGACAGTATTTCCTTTTGAGGGGATAAAAAAATGTTCTTGAACTAGACAAGTGTTGGTTGTACAACACCGTGAATGTACTTAGTGCCATTGAATTGTACACACTAAATGGCTAATTTTATGTGACTTTCATGTCAAAAAAGAGAAGAAAAATTGAAAAACAAAAACCAATCCCAAACCCCGTGTTTTCCAAGAACACAGGAAATAGGACACTAGGTGAATAAGCAAGTACGTCTGTGGTAAGAGCCAGGGAGGCACAGGTAGCGCTGTGGACCAAATGTTGGATGTCTCTGGGGTCCCCTCTCCTCCAGGTGGGGCTGTTCTGGAGGAACATCATCGGTAGAAGAGAAGACTCAGGTTTCCACTAGGTCCTCCAGTCCAGGGGATGGGGCTTCGCATCCTCACACCTGTTGGTTAGCAGAACTCCCCGACGCCCACTCGTCTAGTGGCCCTGCTAGCCCGGCCAGAGGGGGAGAGCCCATCTCTGGAGTAGTGTACACAAGGGACAGATAACACGACAAAGACAAAGCAAGTGATGGCTCCTGCAAATTATTTTACTTTGAATATATAGGAAAAGAAATCCAAAAACGGGAAGCTATGTTCTATGGTTACGTCTTTTAAACAATGTTTTGTATTTACAAAAACTTTTTTCCTGATTAAAAGCACCAGCTGAAGTTACAGGCTGCTAAAACCAGAAGATATTACAAACCCATTAAAAGACATTATGCCAAACATACTTCTTAAAAACCCTTAACAGAACAGAGACAATGCAATCAACAAATGCGACCCACTGCACCAGGCAGCCCTTATCTGATTTCCTTGCCAGTGTTCCCAATAAGTGGGGTGGAGTTCTTACCCCAGGGAGAGGACCCTCGCTTCACCCACGGGTGACTGCAAAGACCCAGCAGTGGGGAGGCAGCAGCGTGTGTACCCGGAACCCAGCATCTCCTGGACCAGCCCCCAGACCCTGAGGACCACAGGAGGGAGTGGAAGGGGCACACAAGAGTCTGGCCAGCTTTCAGTAATTTACCTGCCAACAGGAATCTTTCTGCTGCTCCCTCCCTTGCACCGCTGTGCACGGAAAGGCTTGGACTTTTCACTTATCTATTTTTTCTGAATACTTAGCTATGAGTGTGTACGGTCTCCCTGGGTGATCACTTGCTGCCTGTCTTAAACTCTTATGATTGAGTGAAAAACTGAGAGGCACTCAATTCGGACTCACAAGAAAGTACTATGACAGCTTTATGTAACCAAAAGATGCTACAGCAAAGGGAAAGTTCAAAGCTTGCACGCGCATAAATGCATGTACACGCAGTCTGGCTTCCATAAAGCTAGAGTGGAATATTAAACATGGAGTACTGAATTCTTAGCTGTAAACATAAAAACTTATCCTTAACTTTACATGAACATAGATAACAGGGTGGTCATTAAACATACTTTAACATCAGAACAGATGTTAAGTTTTGAGGTTCTTATTTCAACTGCTCTACATAAAAAAATGCTCTAGAAGCAAAGAAAGGCTTAAATAAATATGAAGAGACAAACACGTACAGTGTGATTGAAGAAGTAATGAGGGTCTCGAGAGGTCATACAGTGCGGGGTCCAGGCCAACAGGGGCAGCTCATGGTAAGAGGGGGCTCTGTCCCTTGGGTGGAGGGGAGGGCCTAGAGGGTACCCTTGAGGGGGGAAGAAGACAGGACAGGACAACTTGTGGCCACATGTCATACCCTCTTTTGTAGGCCTCATGGGCCCGGGAGGGTCAGCCAAAAAGGGGGCCCTGAGCAGCATGGGACAGTGCTAGGCTCTCCTGAGTGATCCAGGATGCCACAGAGATGGTGGGTCCTTATAGGACAAGTCCCGGCCAGCCCATGCCTCCAACCAGCAGTTCACTTTGCACGCCTGTCACTGGCTTCCCACGTGGGCAGCAAGGGCCTGATGCTGGCCTGGTAAGGGCAGTGGCCCAGCGCAGGGAGGTCTGCTGACAGCCCTGCTTGTGGCTAAGGCACACCCAGGCCTCAGGGCCTGAGCAGCTGACCTGAGTGATCCCAGTGTTCCTTCTGTCAGACACTGAGGCTTCGAGAAGCAGCCCTCACAGTGCAAGGGTAACAAGATGCAAACTAACAAGCCACCCTGACTAGCAAGACCACTCACCATTCCTCTGGGGAGGCGCTTCGAGGCACCGCTTCCAGGCACCGGAAGCTGGAGGAGGTGGCTACCTCGACTGCCCCCAATGCCACCATCACCGCTGGGGTACCTCCTCGACTATCCAAGAGGAGCACAGAACTGAGCACGGTTGTCTGAGCCTGGCAGAGCCTCCTGGGGTCCAGCTCAGGAAGAGGTTTCAATGCTGTCCCAAGACCCAAGGCAGGCAGGTCACCTCATCCTCCCTCCTGAGAGCAGGGCGAGGGACCAGGGGAACCGCTGTCTGCTCGCCAGCTGAGCTCCAGGCGTCTGCGGACACCACAGAGCTGCCAGGAAGCAAGGCCCTTCTTCCTTCGGGCACCCTGAGGTGGGCTAAGAAGGGTCCCCTCCCTTCTCTTCTGCTTCCTGCCCAGCAGCATGGATGCTGGCGGGGGAAGGTAGCTGATGCACACATTAAGAGTCTCAGCCCCCAGCTCCAGCTCTGTGAATCACCACACACGCACACACACACACACATGCACACCCGTGTCTACAAGAACGTGCACCTCCATGGCTGGACACTGAATCCAGTCAAGGTACAGATGTTTGGAAGCCGAGCTCCTGGGTCCTCCAGGGTTCCCGATCAGAGGCCCTGGCTGTCAGATGGGGGCGGGGAGGACACTGGACAGAAAGGCAAGCTGGGACAAGTGTCATGGTGGGATGTGCATTTTTGTCCCTGACACATGCCATTACTTCTTCCCTCCAATTTTGGGGCAGAAACTGGCGTTTTGCCTCTGGGCTCTGGAAGTTGCTGTGAGCAGAGGAAACACTCCAGCCAGGCACGGAGGCCCAGGCGATGGAAGTCATGTGGCAATGCACCAGTGGTACCACCCACCCTGGCAACTGGCACCCCAGTCCCCTGCCCAGACACGTTCCCTTAAAGGCGTGACTCAGACGTGGAAGCAGAACTGGCAATTCAAGTCCACTTTAAAAGATGGCTCTGGAAAGTTGGCTCCAATATCCCACCTGCAAGCCTCAGCACTGGGGGTCTTGTTACACGGTGGGAATGGCTGGCCAGCCCTTCCTGGGAGGGCGGAATCAGCACCGCACACTCCATAGGGACTTGGAAGCTCTGGAGACAGTCAGGAAGGAAGCCTGGGGACACACACTCCAGCACACCTCCAAGGAAAGGTCAAGTGCCATCTGGATGGAAGTAGGGGACACACTGGACCCCACAGAGTCCCCGAGAAGCTGGGTGGCTCCCTTCAGGAGCCTCACAGGAGGCTGGCCAGGCTCGTATTGGGTCCATTCTGAGCTTGGAACTGCACGGGAGGTGGGCCATCCGTCCACTGCAGAGAGGAGAGAACACACGGGCGAGGAGCAGGGGTGTAATGGGCTGCGTGTCTGCCCTGGACTGCTGCCCTCTTTGGGCTGGTCGCCCAGCCAGGGCCCTCTGTCCTCCACACGTGAGTCAGCGGAGCCCCTGGGAAGCACCCTACATCACCCACTCGGGTGACTGCTGCTGTCTTCCCGATCTGAGGGCGCTCCTGAGGCGAGGCTGAGTTAGGGATTATTGGGAGACGTGCAAGGAGATGGCAGCCAAGCGTGTACGTCCCTCCTCAGGGAACAAGCCCCCTGGGTGCTTCAGGCCGGGTAAGTAGGACCCGAGGAGCCAACCAGCACCCCCATCTTGCCTCCCCAAACCCAGTGCCTATACCGTGATGAGGTTGTGTTCAGGGAGACTGCAGGCCTCAATGTGGTCCTGGAGCAGCTGCTGCGAGAAGTTCTGATGCATCTGGGCTGCTTCATGGGCGTCTATGGCATTCCCACAGGCCTTGTTCAGGTCTAAGGGTGGGACACACACACAGGGTAGATTCATCTTGCCCTGTCACCACCCCCATGTCCTCCCTTTGGGTGTGGGTAGAGCCCTAAGGTCGAACCAGTAGGTTCCTACGTACCTGGCAGGTCACCTGCCCTGAGCCCTGTCTCGGGATCCGCAAGCCCACCTGCCAACAGTCTTCACACATGCCCTTCTGAGTTCCTGAGTCAAGTTCTTGGAGGTGGGTGAGCAGTGTGGCCCACACGGACAGACACAAGGGCTGGTTGGGCAGTGTAAGCTCTTAGGGCTCCCTGTGGATATTGGCCCTCCCGGGGAGGGCGTGGCCAACCCTTAGGCACACAGGAACTCACTAGAGCAGGGAACCCAACACCCACTTCTGAGGCAGGAGGACTGAATAGGCCCACAGAGCCCACTGCAGACAGGAGCAGCTCGTCCTCTGTCTCTTCCAGGGGGCCCTGGAAGTCTCTGGACTTTAATAGCACAATCTGTAAACAGGGGAGCAGCAGTAACAACGCTGATGGCTGCTGAGAGCCCACTGGGCACCCAGAGCACCCTGGCCAGTACTGTCTGATGGACGACTGACACAGCCATTCAGGGGGAAGGAAACCAAGAATGAGGGGTAGGGCTTACAGCCCGATTCTTCACCCAGACTCCAAGAAACGGCTTTATGGAGAGACTGAACCGATCCTGTGTTGAGCCCAGTGCCTGCTGCCCCCAAACAGGATCTCCTGTGGAGCCTGAGTATATGCTGGAATTGGGGCTGTGCCCTGTAGAGACCCAGTCTAAGCAGAAGCTAAACAGGGCTTACCCGGTATCTTCTAGGCTTGGGCTCTCCCCAGTGGCCCTGATCTCTGGGAAGGGCTGGCTGTTGTACTCACCTCTCAGCAGGGCTGATGACCACAGCTGCACGGACATGTCTGGGATCTTGCTAGCCAGCTGCATGGCAGGCACCACCATGTTGTTACTCTCCTGTTGATCAAGAGCAACCAGGGAAGGGAGTGGGGGCTGGGGCCGGCAGCAAGGACAGCCTAGGACCCACCCACCACCCCCAGCCCAGGCTGTGCCCTCTTTCTGCTGACTGGCAAGCAAGCTCCTACTCCTACTTCAGGGCCCATTTCAAGTGACCTCTGAAGTACTCTTCTTCTTCTTCTTCTTTTTTTTTTCAGAGAGAGAGAGAAAGGGAAGAAGGGCAGAGGGGCAATCTCAAGCAGGTGCCATGCTCAGCGCATAGTCCAAGGCAGGGCTCAATCCCACAACCCTGGGATCACGACCTGAGCCACAATCAAGAGTTGGACACTCAACTAACCGAGAATGAAGTACTCTTCAACACCTCAGGAAAAAATAAACTGCCCTCACTCTTCAACTCTGCATCTACTTCCTCACTGGGGCACTGTTGGCTATGGACAAATCTACATGCTTTTGTCTTTCTCACCAGAACAAAAGGCACTGGCAGCAGTCAGCTCTGGACCCAGATCAGGAGCCGACTAGAAATGCACATTCAGAGGTCCCAGGGCATGGGAGGAGGAAGCAGTCTGCTCTGGTGGGAGTGATGAGGACCGAAAGGATAAAGGAGGAAGGGAGGTTTCTCTGCTACATACAAGTCCACTCTTGTGGGAAGCTACCTGACACATGGGGCTGTGGGACACCAGGGTATGTCAACTCTCCAACTCTGAGTGGCTGTACAACGCCACCCCCGCCCCCTCAATGCCCAGCATGTGCTGAGAGTGGACAGAGGGCCATAAATACCCATACCTGACCCCACGATGACTGGTACCACTGCTCTGACCCCCCTCAGCCTAGGGACCACAAGCTCTGCTGGCCTGAATGCTGGATTCAAGGTGACATGGGAGAACTCCCTACCTAACAGCTGCTGACAGACAGGTGCCATATAGCCAAGAGACCTACAAATCATCAAAAGCAACTCCTGAAGCCTAGCTTCAGCACAGACATGATCGGGTGAGACACGCCTCCTTACAGACACAAAAGCCCAATGACTTCACACTGTCCCATGGCTGGTACCTCAGAGGAAGTTCAGGTGGGTCTCAAAGCTTTTCAAAACTGAATGAAGTCCTTCTAAGATCTCAGAATGCACAACAGAAGACAAAAAAACTACTGTATTCCTTTAGGCCTGGGGTTGGGCCTCTGTTTGGAAGCTGCCAGAAGGAGAGTACCCGTTGGTTCTCCTGGGCAAGCTCCCCCATGTCAGCTTGTGGCCCCACAGAATCTGGTATGAAAATGTGTGATTCTGACAGGTACTCTGTGTGAAGCTGCTCACGAACTCATGATGCCTGTGGACACTCTAGGCTGGCAGGCCCAGGTAGAATTGGCTGTGTCTAGGTGTGTCTCCTTCAGACCTGGAGCCACTTGAAGCCAGGCTTGGGTCTAAGGGTCCTTGGGGGTCCCATGTCACTCCACATAGGCCCAGACACACAGGGAGCAGCGGAGCTCCTAAAAAAGTTCTATAAGATGACCCAGGATTGCCCCAAACATGAACCAGAGCTGTAGCTGAAAAGCTGCTTTGCTTACCCTGCCCCATTCAAGGTGGCTTCTGGAGACTTCTAGACAAATGAGAGCCAGTGAGGTCTGGTTCTAAGCCTGGGTCTGCAGTTTGGGACTGTGTGACCTTAATCTCCCCATCTGGAAAACGGGGTAATCACACAGCGGGGTAATCACCACACTGAGACATGAGGTGGGCAGCCCACACTCAGCAGTGCCTCATGTTGAACTTGTTCCCCACGTGGCCCCTAAACACACACCAAGCCACTGTTCTGTGTGCTCAGAGGCTGAGGAATAGGCGGACAGGGTATTCAAGATGGAGCAGAGTTGCACTCTGAAGGGAGAACCCAAAGCTTGTCCTCTTCCTTTGGAGGTGGTGACGTCCCCAGTGTTCAGGCCATGGCCACCAGGACCTGAGCTGCAGGGCCACAGCAAGTGCTTGTCATATGATTGTGGGGAGTGGGATGGGCCAAGGTTGTTAAAAATGCTCATTCTTAGGGAGCTCTAGGGTTTGATCAGAGGAACCCCTATGGGCCAAGACACATACCCTGTGTTAGCTAAAGTGAGGCTAACTAAACTACGAAGCAGATGCTGCTTCAAAATTCTTGTGGCCACGAAGAAAACTCTCACCCGATGGTACAGAAAAAGACAAGATATCAAATTATGAAACAGCCTAAAAAACAAAACATATGCGTAGGCAGAGGCAGCTGGAAACAGCTAGAACACAGAAGACATGCAATCACTTCCTTCTTTGCTTCTCAGACTTTCTATCACGAACAGGTCACGTTAGATGACATGAACAAATACTATCTTAAAAAAACGAATCGCCTCATGAGGTCTACAGGTAAGAGGAAGTGACGATGTACACCCCAGATACTCCATCTGACTCAGACACTTCGAGTTGGCTGATCCCACTGGGGACCAGTCCCCAGGAGGCCATTCTAGGTAAGAATGAAAACATGGGGTGCCCTAGGCAAAATGGAGCCTAAGGTATCTGGCTGAGAAGACATACCTGTCCACCCCCGGGTATTACCATACAGAAGGGAAACGTGCCTTCAGCCCTGCCAGCTCTGGACAGCCCACAGGGCTCTGACTAACCACTGCCTCTGCTTAACCACTGCCTGCATATGGCACTGGGCACGTCTGTCTCACAGACCCACCTTTCAGGGATCCAAAGCTCCCCCAGCCCTGCTTCCCATGGTGCCAAAGTGCCCCTTCCTTCACAGAGCCTCATGGAGCAGTGGGGAGTGGGCGGGTTACTGAGATAAAATCATGGAGGAGCACAGGATGCAAAGTGCTGCTGGGTGGTAGTCCGTAAGCACCGTGCCGGCCCCCAGCCTCTTGGCCCAGCCCCGGACACTCACTCTGTGGTTCCCCAACACATAGAAGATGTGGCCCAGAAGCACCAGGGAGCAGGCTGTGAGCCGGTTCAGGTCCTCCGCGTTGGACATCTTCAGAGTTTCTCGAAGAAATCGCCTAGGCAAAAACAGATGCTAAAGCCCCATGGGGATGCCTCATCGGTAGGAAAAGGCAGCAGCGGCCCCAAGGCCCTGAGCAGAGCCCACCTTTCTTAGGGACAGAGGCCCTTGGGCACATACTGTCAGGGAGCAACACAGAAGGGCGTGGGGCAACCGGTCCTCTCCCGGTACTCACTTGGCCTCATTGTAGCGTCCCTGGAAGAAGGAGAAGAGCCCTCGCACATAGAAAGCTGCTGCTCGGAGGCAGTGTGAGCTGATGGGAGAGAGCAGGTGACACTTCGGTGGGATTTTTGTGAGTGCAGCAGGTTTACGAAGGGGAGTGGGAAGAGGGTGGGGAGAGAGGTACAGATACACAGGGCAGTTGGGTCCCCCCCAGCACTGGCACCACTTCAAGAGCGGAGAAAATATAAGACAATAGGTCAACGGGCACTCAGCACTGGGCCTTCCTACCTGACAGGGAAGCTATGGTCCGGATTGATCCTCTCCAACAAACTGTACAGCTGTGGTGGAAACGTCAGTTAGAATCATCTTGCATAAGCATGAGAAAATTCAGCCTCAAACATCCGCTAAATTGACTAGGGCCGCTTGCATCTTCGCAACCCAAACTTCACCCCAAATCCCATGCCTGAGTGAGGGGAGGGGTCAGGACCTACAAGGACAGATGAGGGCACTGTAGGAGACTGCACAGAGCTGTCTACTTCCTCACCCCCCTACCCGACAGGAATCACGGCCTCCAGTGTGAAGGGCTGGGGTCCTCACACCCTCAACCTACCCTGTGTCAGATGAAGGGGACGGGGCGGGGGGGGGGTGGGGGGGGAGGAGTCAGGGCAGCTGCTTAGTCTCAGCCTCTGTATGGTCAGAGGGGCCCTGCGTGGAGGAGCGAGGTGGTAATATCAGCCCACATGGGTCTTGTGGGTTGGGGGTAGGCTTTATGTGGAGATGCAGGGATCCTGGGAGGCTCTGATAGGCAGCCATGTGACTGACTTCTTAGGTCCTCTCTGGCTGCTGAGAGGACAAGGGTCAAAGTGGGCTGAAGCTGCTCCCAGTGTCCCCATAGCACCTCCAAGAGGCAGACACTGAGAGGGCAAAGATCCTCCATGGGTCACCAAGTGTGACCCATGGAGGCCACTCCCGACCCTATGATGACCCCGCCCATTGCTTCCTAACTGCTGGAGTGAGAAGTCTGGGCTTTCTCTGCTCCCTGCAGCCCAAAGCATCCAAACTAGCCCAGAAGCTGGGAGGTCAGCTAAACTTTTTATAGACAAGAGATAAAAATGAAAACCATGAAGGTGGAAAAGTAACTAAATCTGAGATACTCTGGAGGCAGGATGCCAGAGCTAGGAGGGGAGGCAGTGACCCTAGGGCTGAGGGGGGAATCCCAGGGCTAAGGGTTGCAGGGGGAACCTGGTGAGGGCACCTCTCCTGTGAGGACAAGCCCTGGGATCCCCTACCCCTTAGGAGGCTGGGTCATTAGGATAACCTAGGAGCACAGTGCAGAGGACTGCCTGCCTGAGCTACTGCTCCTCGGAAGTAAGCCATGAGGCCTCACTGACATTCTAGAACAGACAGCTCAGGGTAGAATAAACTGGATTTCTTCTGTGGGGCTCAATGAAGTTTGGCACATTAAAAAAAATTTTTTTTAACATTTATTCATTTTTGAGAGACGGAGTATGTGTAGGGGAGGGGCAGAGAGGGAGACACAGAATCCAAAGCAGGCTCCAGGCTCTGAGCTAGCAGCACAGAGCCTGACGTGGGGCTCAAACCCACCAACTGTGAGATCATGACCTGAGCCGAAGTCAGACGCTCAACCAACTGAGCCACTCGGGGACCTCAAATTTGGCTCATTTTTAACACGGAGAAGTGTTATTTACCTAGGAAACGTTCCTGTCCTAGACCTGGCCTGCCCCAGCCACACTTGCAACTCTGTGGGGGACACAAGTGTGATGCTTGCTGAAGAGTGGAAACGCTGGGGTTGCTGAGATCTGCTGGTGCCCAGGACAACCCCAACCCCACCACCCCCGGATAAGAGCTGAAAAGATACCAAACATGAAGCATGTCACCTACTACCTCTTGGTGTCTATTTCCTTCCCGTATATACACACTCGCCAGATTGGTCACGATGAAGGCCCACAGCTCCTGGTGGTTGGTGAGCTAGGACAGGACACATAGGCATTAGAGGGCCAGGCTGGGCAAAGCCACATCACACGAGGGCCACTCAGTGGCATGGGAGCCACCCAAGTGCTCCACAGCAACTAATCTAGAATGACTTTATTCCTTTCATTTCAGGCATACCCCCCCTTGCCTGCCTCCTAAATCCCAGGAGCATATAGCTGTTAGTTCTTTTCACTATCAAACTGTCATCCCCATTATAAGAAATTCAGGAAACAAAGGAAAACCAGCCACCCCTGATCCTGCCCTGAGAACACACTGCACTTTAGTCCATTTTCTGCTTGTTTCTCAGGTCTGAGACCTGGACAACCCCTCCTTCCACACTACAGCCAGTGACCCCTGGGACTCCAGTGTGGGCTGACACAGCAGAAGCACTTGCTGGTCCTGGGGAGGACATGCCAGGAAGGTAGCTGAGACTGTCAGAGACCAGAGATGCTGCCGATGGCTGGTAGTAGATGACCGATGATCCCAGCTCTTCTTGGGAAATAAAAATGGTCAAAAGAGGGATCAATCTGAGCGACCCGAGTGTTACCCAGATCCTGGTTCCCAGCGGGGCTGAGAAAGCACAGCTGTGCAAGAGGCTGAGGATGCCTAGGAAATGCAGACCCCACCCACAGGACCCCAGCATGTGCCAAGGAGGCCCAGAAGGTCTTCTGATATGAGCAAAGACGCTCTGGTTTGTTTGTTGTAGGACCACAGGAAGAGCACGTGTCTGGGGCCAGGGGGTTTGAGCGTGTATCCTGGCTGCACCACTTCCCACGTGGCCTGTAGGAGAGCCACGCGGACTCCCTGAGGCACAAACTATCAAAGCAGCAGCAGCCACTTGTGGGAAGTAAGATGGGGAGGGAGAGGTGGAGAGAACTTCATGGGGCCGTGGGATAACTGCAGGCAACACAGGGCGCTGTGTGGCGGTGTCTTGGTACCGCAGCACAAGCTGACCAGGGCCCAGAGGAGTGGGCATAGATGGAAAGGCCCAGAAGGCCTTGGGAGCGGACACCACATCTACTCTCACACTCTGGCATGCAGCCAGAGGCTCCTAAACATTGCTAAGACAAGCAGTGGGGGTGGCGGCATCCACAGCCACGCAGAGCATCTCGGAGGAGCAGCAATGCCGCCGAGCCCAACCCCAGGAGCAAAGAGACTGACACAAGGGACAGAGCAGAGCTCCCCATCTGACAGGGCGCACTCAGCACCCCCAGCAACTTTACCCGAGTCACACAGCCACCCCCACGTCCCAACATCTCTGCTTGGGGCTTCCTCGGTCCCCTGGGAGGAAGGTGTTGCTAGCCTCCTTTTCCTGAGAGGACATAGAGGCCAAGGTGGGGATGTGCTTATCTGGTCCTGGAATAAGGCAGGCAGACTGGGGCCTGGCACTGTGCTATCAACTCCCGGACCTGGGAGTTGGCGGGGGGCTGTCTCTGAAGGAGGACGTGGCACCAGCTTTTTCCCAGGGCGCAGTGGGACCTGTCAGAGGCGAGAACATCGCCCCAGCGGAGCTCCCTTGTGACCTGCAGCACGAGGGATCCTCTGCCCCCAGTGCAACCAGGCTGCTGGAGGGTGAGGGCAGACCCAGCTTTGTGTCCCGGGACTGCTGTTGGGGTGGCTCCAGGGATCCCCTGAACCCTGCCAAGTGACTCTGCATTTTCAGCTGTGACAGGAGCCAACACCAACCTGGCAGGATATCAGGAAGGCTGGGAATCAGGAGTGAAAGAGGCTGCACAGGCCACGGCACCAGTGGGCTCTGGGCTCTCCCTGGTGGCCGCCCTCCAGGTTAGTTGGGGAAGCCCCACCCAAGGCTAGCCAGAAGCCTCCTCGCCCACAGTTATCTCCTGTCATACTGTGCTGCCAGTGCCGGCTCTGATGCATCTGAGTAGCACAGATCCTGCCACGGAAAGCCCCGGCCCGTCACTGTCATGACCCGCATCAAGCTGCATGCTGTAGAGTGGCCCACTGGGCACAGTTTCATGCAGAGGCTGTCCTCATCACCGACCACACCCGACTCCTCACTGAGAAGCACCGCCCGCCCCATGGAGTGAGGGCCGGCACCTTACCCGCAGGGCTGTGGTGAACTGGGCTTCTGCATTGTCCATGCAGTTGACAGAGACACAGTACAGGCCCTGGAAGAAGAAGGCATTGAGGCCCTGAAGCCAGTTTCCCCAGGGCTGCACAACTAAACCCACAGGAGCCTGGTAAGTGACGAATGAGCCAGCTACATCTGAGCTTTATTCCAGCAAAGAGGCAGAAAGATGGCACGCTCAATTATTCCCTCCTCCCAGGACCTAGGTCAACTCAGACTCAAGATGCTGGTCAGAAAGAAGCCCACCGGAAATATTCTGGATGCTGTGTGGGGTGGCAGTCACGGGATCACCAACTGGAATGGGGCTGGGGGCAGGCAGCCTGGTGCACTCACCAGCAGCGTGTGCAGCTGTGCGGCGTGGTTGGAGAAGAGCCGGGGGGACTGCTGACACAGCTGGCAGACCTGGGAGATCTGTCGGGAAAGAGCATGCTCAACGTCACATGGCCTGTAACACAGGACCTGGTGTCCCAGCAGCATTTGGGAGGCCCTCGAAGCCGACAGGTGTGCCCACATCCTACCTTCTCTAATCTGGGCACAAAGTCCCAGCAAAGGTGTCTGTTGTGAGGGCCAAGTGCAGGCCCAACCTCCTCGAGAATGGTGACCCTTGTCCATCACCACCACCTCTTCCTCTCTTTCTGCCATGTGTCTCAGCCATACAGCACCCTTACCTACTCAGGGCACCTGCTTCCTCTCACGAAGATGAGCATCAGAGATTATGGATCAGGGCAGGAGGAGTGTTAGGATCACCGTCAGGGGACCCCAAATTCTCAGACCCCGTGTTCCCTGGGCATGCCTACTTTTAGAGAAAGGACTAGTGATTTCTCTCTCTCTTTTTTAAAATTTTTCTTGTTTATTTCTGAGAGAGAGTGGGAGAGAGTAGGGGAGGGGCAGAGAGAGAGGGAGACACAGAATCTGGAGCAAGTTCCAGGCTCTGTGCTGTCAGCACAGAGCCCAACACAGGGCTCGAACTCACAAACTGCAAGATTGTGACCTGAGCCGAAGTCGGACCCTTAACTAACTGAGCCACAGCCCAGGTGCCCCTCTCTCTAAGTAGGCTTCATGCCCAGCGCGGAGCCCAGTGTGCGGCTTGAACTCACATCCCTGAGCTGAGATCAAGAGTCTGACGGCTCAACCAGCTGAGCTACCCAGGTACCCAGAACCTTTGACTTCTGTATCATATTCTCTGATTAGTTGTGTCCATCAGGGTCATGAACTAACAAATTATAGTGAAACAAGCCTGGATATTCTGTTGACACACATTGGGCAAATTTACATTCTCCCATGTGACGACTTCTGAGACGTGGCAAACTCCCAGTAGTTT
This sequence comes from Panthera leo, assembly GCF_018350215.1. Taxonomy (NCBI): domain Eukaryota; kingdom Metazoa; phylum Chordata; class Mammalia; order Carnivora; family Felidae; genus Panthera; species Panthera leo. The sequence goes on along the minus strand of NC_056680.1, from coordinate 14,268,396 downwards.
TCCCACCCGTGTGCGTGGCCTCTGGTGGCATTACCTCCTGCAGTGCAGTAGCCTTGTGTCCCGTGACAAGCCTGCACATGATGATGTGCTCGAGCAGGATCACTTGGAAGGAGGACAGGATAGGGCTGCAGTCAAGCACTGGGGGTGAGAAGTGAGGGTGAGCACTCAAGGTACAGCTAGAGAAGAGACCCCAGGAGACTGACACAGAGCCTCCTGGGGACTTCGCACCCTCCACCTCGCACCACACTGGCCCTGTGGCAACCCAGGTCTGAGCCCATCTGCTCTGCTGGGCACCAGCTCAGCACCAGCTCTGTCACCTCACTTGGTGCCCACTGCACCCTAAGAGCAAGGGGGCTCATCTCCTTCTCCAGGTGGGGAGACAGGCTCAGAGCCAGGTTTTAGTGATCAGAGTGTTCTAAGAATAAGAAATCCTAAGAGACTGGTCTTCCATCCTCATTCCACTCTGACCTAGGGGAGTGCTCAAGAGCACTCTGGACACAATGGTTCTAGAAATGTTGCAGCCCAGGAGATTGAAAGTGTGCAAAAAGGCCTCAGGCAGCAGTGAGGGAACCCAGCTATTGGCTTCCTTGAGAGGCTGCCCTCATACTGGAACCAGACAGCACCCACAGCCCTTTCCCAACTCATCTGGAGGGAAAGAACTGCCATTTTTGTGGGTTTTGATTCTACAGTCTTGAAGGCTCCTCCCCCAGTGGCACTCATGAGGGCACAGGAAGCAAATGAACAGATTAATAGGGGTGCTGAGCCAGCCATGGACACATGCAGCTCTCAGATTCTACTAGTCACAGGACCCTGGGTCCCACGAGATGGATCAGTTGAGCATCCAGGCAGAACCCAAGACCTCTAGAGGGCCTGCTATTGGTCAGTGAGATTGAAGCTCCCATCCCAGTCTCACCAAGTGTGATCCTCAGTCACAACACTGAGCACAGATAACAAAAGCAGCCGCCGACTCCTAACAGGCTCTGATGGGGACCCACTAACCCTCACACTCATCTTAAGCAGTGGGGGGATAGGACAGAGATAGTACAAGACCCCTCCTGGCCACAGAATAAGGATCAAGCCCAGGCTTGGCCTGCTCTGCCCCTATCCCAGACTGCCCCCATCTTCCTACTGGGTTAACAAGACCCATGGGGCAGGGACTCATGGTGACTGCTCAGCACTGCTGTCATTCTGGAGTCTTCAGGCCAGCATAAGAGGTGGCACTCGTGCCACCCACCAGGGGGCGCTGTGGCTATGCAACCTGCCAATGGAACACAGCCCCACTGAGACTTACTCTTGAGCTTCTCCAGTTGCATGAGAGCTTTGTCTGTGTATTTCTGTGCCTTCTCCAGGTAGCCGGCCTGCATGGAGTGCATCACGGTCACCTGGCAACAAGACCAGACAGCAGTGGTCACTGTGACCCTCTCCTCACCCCCCGCAGCCACCCTGGCCCCAGGCCTCTAGAGACTCACCAGGTAGACGAGCACACACATGTGCTCCTTGGGCAGCCAGTGGAAGAGGTCAGCAGGGTTGCTAGGCAGGATCTCATCATCGTGCAGCGTGGAGATGGTCTGGATGCACTGCTGCAGCTGCTTCAGGCATGGCTTCACACTCTTCACCTGGAGCAGGCGAGTGGCACCACACGCCTGAGTGCCCACTCCCACCAGGTGCCAGGCCCCTCAGGACACAAGGCTCCCACAGTGGCAGCTAACCAGGTCTTGCCTGTCCAGCAACTTTTTAGCCCCCTCCTTCTAGGAGCCCCTGCTATGCTCACTACTTGCAGGAAGCCCACCCCCAGATTGGTCAGCCAGCTCTCAGGGAGCATGGTAGGACCAGGTAGGTCATCTATGGGACTAAGGCTTGGCCACCACCCGGTGCTGGGCCCAATACCAAGTCCTGCGAGAAGTCTGTCCAAAGACCCTGTTCAAATCACGCTTCTTCTTTCCTGTAGTAACCCCAGGAGAGAAGGACAGGGCTGGGGCAGCTGGTTATCCCAGGGGGTGGGAAGTGGCTACCTGGGAGTCCTGCAGATGCCATGGTTTGTACAGACTGGCCTCTCTGCACAGCGAAGCCCTGTCCCAAGGCCCCCACAGGCCATTTACACAGCCATCAATACCCCATGAGTGTCTGTTCTGTGTTTCTATGTGTTGAGTGTGGTGCTTGGCTCAACAGGCACAGCTGGGTGCAAGAGGGAGAACGAAGGAAGCCCTTCACCAATGAGACACCTACTCGGCACTTTCTGGGGCCTTCACAGCCACTAGGCTCCACCTGCGGCCTCCCAGGACACCAGAGAGGTCCTGCCTGTGGTTGGTCACTAGGACAGGGTGGGGAAGATGGAGTAGCACCCCCAAAAGGCTGAGACGTTCACCCACGCACAAATGCAGCTGCTCCTCGACCACACGAGAATTAGTCTACTCTTGGATACAGCTGATCCTGTCAGTCCCTACTTGAACGTCATAAAGCCGTCATCAGCTGGGGCAGGGGGTGGGGTGTGGACAGACACTGCTTGAGCACCCGCTGTGTGCCAGGCACCATGCCAGAATCCTCAGTTTATTCTCATGGATTCCCAAACTGCTCTTAGACGCCTTCGACTGTCCACGCACTGAGTGGACGTGTGCGCCACAAATACTCTTGCCATTATGCTGGGAACAGGAGACTCCCATTCTCGGAGTGCCCTCTGCTCACAGGGACAAAGCACTTGTGCCAGACCATGACAAGGTGTGGAGCAGAAGCTGAGCTCTCAACGACAGCCATGTTGTGTGGCTAGTGACAGGATGCAACCACAGAGGTGACATCTTGGCAGGAAGCCTACTCACAGCCTGCTCAATCCCCATCAGCCCTCACACGGGAGGCACTACGTACCTGCCCAGCATCCAAATAGTGGGTCACCTGGAGCACTAGGAAGAAGACACGCAGAGACTCCTTCTGGATGGGGTTCCCCTGCCAGTTCTCAACTATCTGTCCACAGAGGGTCAGCAGCGGGTGGACTTCCTGCAACTTGCGCTCCATCAGCAGCAGCTGGGGAGGGAGACGCAGGTGGTGGGAGCACCCCTTGGTGCACAGGGCTGCCCCCCTCCAGGGGACCACCAGCACCACAAAGAGGGCACAAAACAAACCCAGGGTGCCCCTTCCTTAGCACAAATCCCACAACCTGGAATGAGTTTCACTTCTGAACCCAGCAGGGGCACCAGGGCCTCGGCCTTGCTGCAGCCCGCTGTACATGAGGGTCTGGGCCCCCAAGGGGGGCTGCACCATGGCAAGTGAGCAGGGCCTGGCTTCATGTCCTCCAACCAGCCCCACTCCACCCAGCCTTGACTTACCATCCCTTTGCTGAGCAGGAACAATGCCCTGGAAAAGAGAGGGTGAGTCAGTCTGTGGGGCCCTGTCATCTCCTGGGACGACTGTGCCACCCCAATGTTCATGGGGACCTAATGTGCCACTTCTGGGGATAATTAAGTGGATGACAGCAGTCCCTGGTGGTCTCCAGCCCCAGTGAGATGTGTTTTATTTACAACTGTTCTATTTTACCCTATTTGATCTTTCTTTACTATTTTTGCCTGGTTTAGATGTTCATGAGGCTCAAAAGCCCAGAAGGCATAAACAGGTGCTCAGAAAGTGTGGAGGAGCAGAGTATGGAATGGCAAGTCTGCCATAATTTCACCCTGGCTGACAGTGTAGACAGGGCTTCTGTGTCAGTGGATGGCACTGGGCAGGGGGCAAGCATACAGGCTCAGGTGCCTGAACTCAAATCCACGCCTCTACTTCCTCTTCTGAACCCTTCAGATTCTCCTGAGGGTTAAAGAGATAAACTCAGGAAGCCCCAGGCACATCAGCAGCCTCACCACCCTGTCTCAACCCTCAGGGGGCAATGAGGCCAGGAGATTTCTATAGCCAACACCGAAACCTTTTTGTAACTTTCTAAATGTGTGTGTACTGCTATCATAAGCATAAAAATTATAAAATGAGCATGTTAAGAAATTTATTATTTTTGGGGCGCCTGTGTGGCTCAGTTGGTTAGGTGTCTGACCCTTGGTTTCGACTCAGGTCATGATCTCATGGCTTCGTGTGTTCGAGTCCCATGTTGGGCTCTGTGCTGGCAGCGTGGAACCTGCTTGGGATTTTCTCTCTCCCTCTTTCGCTGCCCCTCCCCACTCATGCTGTCTCTCTCTCTCTCTCTCTCAAGATAAATAAAAGAATTTTTAAAAATATTTATTATTTTTAAAGGTTTTATTTTTAAGTAATCTCTCTATCCAATGTGGGGCTCAAACTCACAACCCCAAGATCAAGAGTTGCATGATCTTCTCACTGAGCTAATCAGGTACTCCAAGCTGTTAAAAAGTTGAGAACAGCCAAAATAACAGGGGAAGGAGCCGGGCCAGCCTGGCCTCAAACTCAGCTCCAAGGTGCCTCAGCATGCTAGTGTGGGGCAGGGGCTGCTGCTTTCAGGAATCCCTGTGGTCGTACAGGCCCCCAGGCCCCCAGTTTGTTCAATATCAAAGTCTCCTTCCTGACAGTCTTGGCAGAATCCCCGTGTGTTCCAACGACACCCCATCAAGTAGGTGCCATTCTTCCCATTTTCTGGGTGAGGAGATTGAGGTGGGGAGGTCACAATCACATAGCACAACAGATGCCGATGCTCCAGGCCACCACACCATTCCTTGTTGTTACTTCACGGCAGGCAGACTGTAGGGTCTACACCCAGGTCGCCCACCCAGGCTGCCTGTCCACAGTGGCACAGAAGCCTGTAAGGAGACACTCTAGAGAGAACATGTAGAGTGTTCAGCTGTCCCCATGCCCTGTAGGGCCTGTCACCATGAACCTAGTGATAGCTACAGCACAAGGGGGGCAGGGAAGGCCAGGAGTGTGGGGCCAGAGTATGTGACAGCCACCATCTCAAGGCAGGGTAGCCAAGAGGCCAAGACAGCCTAGGGGGAACTGAGTGGCTCCTCTCGGGCACTTTCAAGTCTAGAGCTCAAAGAACAGAGTCGGGAACAGTTGTTTCCCAACAATTCCATGGGGTAAGATCAGCCTTGTGAAACTTAACTTTCCAGAACCCCAATGCATACAACAGAATAAGAGCACTGTTGTCTGTGCCCGTCTACTGCAGAGGGCTCTTCTCTTCAACAGGAAAAGAGGCAGACAGACTGGACACCTTCATGGAGGGTACACAATGAAGCACCAGTGCCCTCTGACCCCTGATCCCAAGGCACCAGTCTCCAGACCTTGGTCTAAGCAGTTCTGTGGGTAACATGAACCTACGTCCCCTCTTTTACACGAACGTCCACTCATTCTGTCTCCTGTTGTACATCTAAAAGCTGGGACACTGGGGCTGCCCACAGGCACTGCCAAGCACACCACCTTCTGGGAGCACTGCTCTTGCATCTGTGCCAGAAAGGGGCCAGCCCAGCACATCATACGAACGCTTTTTATTTTAAGAGACACTACGTTCTTGCAAGCACTGAGAATGCGGGCTGCTCTCCCCTTGTCAGTAGCTTCTCCCCTCCAACTTCATAAATCGATGGGGCAAGAGATGTCTGGTGCTGCTTTAATCGCCACATTTTTTTACTATGCACCAAAGTGATCTCTCTTTCGAGCCAGAATGCCAATTCTCGTTGTTGTCCAGGACAAGATAGCCAGCTGTTTCCAAGGGGGAGAGGAGTGCGGATAGAGGGTGCCTACCGTGTATACTCAGATCCCACAACTCGGGCATACTCAGCCCCCACGCCCAGGAGGTCGCAGGCTGACACCAGGTCCTTCTCAAGCGTGTGCAGTTGCTAAAAAGGAGAGAGAGCAATGACGCTTACTTTATAGCACCTACTACCTGACCTCAGTGCTCTGTTGGTGACTTAAAACTGAACCTCCCCACACCCCAACAAAATTGTCTTAATGTCAGTTATGAGCTAAATCAACCAAATTATCTCATCACGTTAATTGCTTTGGGTACAGAACTCCACTTCACCTACAGTGTACCTCATTTAAGCTTCACGGCTCACAGAGCCAGCAGTTAATACTTATGGGCATAGACCCCTAAGACTTTGTGAGTGTGTCTGTGTGCTTTGCAGACTGCCTTTGGGGGCAGTCACTAGGGAGGTGGCCAGAGGAGCCCCAAGCAAGGAGGGACTCCCTCAGGCATTAAGTGCCTATAGATGTTTCAAACAGAGAGGCTTTAACAGGTTCAAAGGAAGGTACACTTGCAGGACCTTGGTCAAGAGCTTGGGTTCCTACATGCATGTGGTGCCCAATGACTCAGGTGACTCACAGTCCGGCTGTACAGGCAGGTGACAGGGCTGTGTCATGAAGGGTAGGTGAGAGCAGCCTGGTGGGCAGGGAGGTTCTGAGACAGGAGAGACTGGAATCCAGCCAATGAGGGGGAGGTACGGGCAGAGCCCACAACAAAAGAGGTGTCCCTCACAGTAGAGCCTACTGTCCTTCATCTTGATCCCCAGACAGCAGGCCCCTCCACTGCAGCCAGGAAGGCCCAGCCTAGAAAGCCCCCCAACCAATTGAGTGTCTCAGAATATAGGGACGACCTATATCTGGGGAGATGAAGGGAGGACCTACACGGAGCCCAGGCTTGACTCAGGCATTCATTGCCCAATAGGTAAGTGGCAATCTCAGCTCAGTTCTTACAAAACACAGTGGGCTACTGGCAAGAAATGCTCCCCAAACAAATTTATTTTCATTTAAAAAATTTTAAAGTTTACTTATTTATTTATTTTAATGTTTTTATTTATTTTTGAGACAGAGAGAGACAGAGCATGAACAGGGGAGGAACAGAGAGAGAGGGAGACACAGAATCTGAAGCAGGCTCCAGGCTCTGAGCTGTCAGCACAGAGCCCAACGCGGGGCTCGAACTCATGGGAGTGTGAGATCATGACCTGAGCTGAAGTCGGATGCTTAACCGACCGAGCCACCCAGGCGCCCCAAGTTTATTTATTTTTGAGAAAGACAGACAGTGTGAGTGGAGTAAGGACAGAGAGAGAGGGAGAGACAGAATCCCAAGCAGGCTCCACGCCACCAGCACAGAGCCTAATGGGGGGCTCGAACTCATGAATACGTGAGATTATGACCTGAGCCAAAACCAAGAGTCGGATGCTTAACTGACTGAGCCATCCAGGCGCCCCTCCCCATATTTAAATGAACACAGGCCAAATGAAGCACGAGGAGAGAGGGGAACATGAAGACAAGGCCCTGTGTCAGCCCCCAGGGGGATGGACACTCCCACCATCACCTTAGGTGCCGGCTGTTTGGGGGTGGTGGTACTGCCAAGGACGGAGGCTGGTTAGCAGGTAAAAGAAATGTCCCTGTGTCCCCACCCATGCAGTGCAGCAGCTTGAGGAGGGTCTGTGTGTCCTGGAGTTTGTTATTTGTACTTGGGGCACACCTGCCCCAAGGTCACAGCCCCTGCTGGGCCCCCATGCTTCTTGGCTGGGTCCATGGTACTCACAGCAAGCTGGAAGAGCAGGCGGCAGTGCCAGTATGGAGTCTGCTGTGAGATCTGGATCGCTTTCCGCAACAGTGGCTTTGCTGTGTCTACAGAATTCTGAAAGGAAACAGTCAAGTTTGGGAAGGAAAAAACAAGCCGGCAAGCAAGCTGGATTCCTTATGCAGCAGCTGTGGCGCCAGAAGGCCACTCCTGTTCACGCTCACCAAAGGATCTGTGGGTTGCCAATTTACTTTATTAAAAGAAGAAAAGATTTTATTGGACTCACTGGCTGGGAAGTTTTTGCATTGCTCTTAAAATAACTCCTCATTCAACTAACTTTAGTCCAAAATCCCGAACAGTCAAATTAGATGACAAATTACCATCTTTCCTGTTCTACAACCAGAGAGAGGGGCCAGGGATGTGAAGTATGTAGTCCCTGCTGCCCAGGGAGCCTCCCACGTGACTGCTCAAAGTGAGGAAAGGTGATTTTCAGCTATGCCTGAGATCACAACCAGGTTAAGAAGGCATATGGACTTGTTAGGAACTAATCACCTTAAACCTAGGAACAAGGCTGTTTTCCAACAGTCTTTGGTAAAAAGATTCTGCTGGCTTTCATTAGCAGGTGACGACTCATGGATGCTCTGTGCCAGGGCACCGGAGGTAGAAAAGTAATGGGAAGTATTAAAAGCCAGCAGAGAGGCCACTCCTGAGAGCCAGTTTGTCACTGTGCCTTTACTACAGGGAAAGTGACTTTGCTTTCAGAAACCTTGTTCTTACCTCTTGACAGTACAGCTCGGACAAAAGACTTGCTGCTTCAAACTTAACATCTTCAAACTGCTGGATCTAATAACATCCAGTTAAGGAAGGAGAGACACTGCAAAGTGGTCAGTTTACAAGGGCCACAACTTGGGGTTCTTATGTTACAGCGGCTGGTGGGAGAGAAACATCCTTGCCTGTTCTAAAACCTCAAGTTCACGTTCTCCTCCAGCAGTCCCTAGTTTTGGTGCCACCTGGGTGCAGAGCTAGCTGATAGGACATACAGAGGAGCATGGCACCCAGGCATGCCATGCTGGTCCATAAGGGTGGCCACATCGAAGAAGGGATTCTTTAGGTGGGGCAAAGCCTAAAACTCTGGGGTGCTTTATGGGGGGGGGGGGGGGCGCGTTCAAGTTTGCAATACAATCTTTATTATTATTATTTTTTTCAAATGGAGCTTTCCTTAAAGGGAACAGTACCAACAGGAAAAGGATACTTGCTGCGATATCAACCACTGAAAAGAAAAAGAAAAAAGAATTAATTCTCAAACACTTGATGCCTGCTTACTGGCTCCACTTCAGGGTTTACACAGGTCGTCCTGTCACCAAAATCTCCAGGTGCTCAGTTAAGTGGGAAGGTGACCTGCTCGGCCTGAAAGGATGGGAAAATGAGCACCTGCTCCTCCTTCGGACAGCAGTTTTCTGTCCTGCCAGCCTCCAGAGTCATATTTGGAGCCCCCTCCCACCAAAGCAGAGATGCTTCAGGAGTAGAGACAGCCCCGCTGTACCACTCACTGCAGTACACTGACAGCTGGCAGACAGTGACACAAGAAATCAGTTACAACTGGAGAGTGGGTCTGCAGGTGTCAGTCCTTCCTGGAGCAGTGACACTTACAAGATGCTTATGGGGGCGCCTGGGTGGCTCAGTCGGTTAAGCGGTCGACTTCCGCTCAAGTCACGATCTCGCGGTTCGTGGGTTCGAGCCCCGCATCAGGCTCTGTGCTGACAGCTCAGAGCCTGGAGCCTGTTTCGGATTCTGTGTCTCCCTCTCTCTCTGGCCCTCCCCCGTTGATGCTCTCTCTCTCAAAAATAAATAAATGTTAAAAAAAAAAAAAGATGCCATGGACATCTGGGTGCCTTGGTCAGTTGAGTGTCTGACTCTTGATGTTGGCTCAGGTCATTATGTAGTAGTCATGAGATTGATCCCTCTCCTTCACTCTCTGCCCCTCCTCTGCTTGTGCACACACACGTGCTCTCTCAAAACAAATGAATGGACATTAAAAAAAAATCTTCCACTTTATTTTTTTAAAAATTTTTAATGTTTATTTATTTTTGAGAGAGGGAGGGACAGAGCACGAGTGGAGGAGGGGTAGAGAGAAAGAGGGAGGCACAGAATCTGAAGCAGGCTCCAGGCTCTGAGCTGTCAGCACAGAGCCCGATGTGAGGCTCGAACCCATGAACCATGAGATCATGACCTGAACCGAAGTCGGACGCTTAACCGACTGAGCCACCACCGTGCACCAAAAATCTTCCACTTTAAAAGATGCTTGGAAATGAGCAAAGCTAGCCTCAGAGTGGACACAGGAGAGCTCCAAGAAGGAGTGGTGTGGGCAAAATCCAGCCAGAGGATTGTGGGGACAGTTCTAAGACCTGACCTCACTGTTCTTCTCTGCTGGCACACACACCAGCACAGGGTTCAGATGACATGCTCCCACTTGGAGACTGCTGTGCCCTGCAGTTCCACGTTCCAACAGGAGGCACTGGTGAGGGTGTGCATGGGCCAGTCCACCACATGAACTACACCAACCACACTCCGTCAGACCACCTAGGACCCAAGCATGCAACTGACACTGTCCTTGCCGACCCACTCATCCTACATTCAGAGTCTTGGCAACTGCTGGCGGGAGGATCCAGCGCCGAACAGAAGACCTTGACTCACTATGCTCTGTGGGAGAACAGTGTGTGCGTGGATGACAGCCTGGGTTGGGCCTTGAGGGTGATGGTGTAGAAAGTGAGGGGGAGGTGTCCCCCAGGCAAAGTGGGAGTGGGAGATGCCCCAGGCAGAGGAGAACCCATGAAAAAGACGGAAGGCAGGAAGGTGAGGCTGGAAGGCCCAATGGATCTCTGTACCATTAATGTGGCAGCCCTGCCTATGGATCAAAATGCCCCAATATCATTCCTGGAGCCTATCTCAGTCAGAGTCATAAAACAGAAGCACCTAATCAGATCTGGGTTTAAGAGCACCTAGAGACAGCAAAGAGAATGCGAAGGGAGGAAGAGGGGCCCAAGGGGCTGCTGGTCTTAGGAACAGAGATGCCTCTGGGCCTAGGGTGAATGGTGGCTAGGAAATCGCAGAGCAGGGAAAGACTCGGAACTGCCTCTGACACCAGCTGCCTGCAAAATATAGGTGGGCCAGAAGGAGGCACTGTGGGAGCAGGTGAAAGGAATGGAGACCAAAAAAAGCCCCAGCACTACTGACAGGGGTCCTTCCTGACACACATGCACGTACACACATGTAGAGCCCAGGCAAAAGGTTTTCTGCAGCCAACTTGCGCGTCCCCTCCAAAGGCCCCCCTGCAGCAGGGACAGAAGGGGCTCAGGGTTCCCATGGAGGCCAGGCCCGTTTCAGTCAAACAGGTGACGTCAATGGAGCCAATAAATACAGAAGTCGGGGTGTGCTTTCTATAGAACCACTTCCTCCCCACAAGGAAGGTCAGTGTAGCAAGAGAGGCTCCTGAAGGCCACCAGTTGGAAGGAGAGGGCGAACCAGTGGAGGAACCTGTGTGACTGGAGACATGGTTGGGCTGGGAGAGCTACAAGACTGGCCCTTGTCAGGGCAACTCAGTCACTTTCCCCGGAATGTCAGTCAAACAACTGTCAAGGAACAGATGGCTTCACTTTTGTGTCTTTGTAACACTTGCAACATAGATTCACAAACCAGAAATATGTAGACTTCAGAAAACATACCTCACAATTGAAGTACAGAGGATACCTTATCTAAGGCTCCTATTTTATACAAAGTTGCTACCCCATCTATATTTTATGGCGTAATGCTAAAAAATAGCTTTATATCTCCTGCCTCATGACGGGAAAGAAGCCAAAGTCAGAGCCTCTCACTGCTGGGCAGCCTGCAGGTGCCGGACAGGGATATAAACTAACATATTAGAAATTCCTGAGGTCACCTTGGGGCCCTCAGGGTAAGTGAGGGGCACCACAGAATCAGTACAAGCTATGAGGGGTGGAAGAGCTTGAAGGAGCATCTCTCTCTCATGCCTGAAGATTCCATCCAGGGCTGAGAGAGTGTCAAGGCTTCTTGTACCTCAAAATACAGATAAATTTTTTTAATCAGGTTTTTAAACCACAAAAATGTACAGAAATAGTTATCGACTGCAACTCCTTTGGGATGGAAGCTCAGCACTTAGAAGCCAGCCTGCCTCTTTCTGCTGTGTGACCCTGACTAGGAGAAACCCCTTCAGCAATGTCACTGACAAGTTGGAAGGGGTCCCTACCTCATGGGTTTGTTGAGGATCCAATGAGACAGTGTCCCCAAGAAGACCACATGCAGAGCCTGGCATGTAGAAGGTGGCAACAATACCTCAGTGATTCCCAAGCAGGAAGAGGAAGAATCAGGGGTTGGAGGGGAGGCAGGGGGACGAGTTGGTGGAACCGTGAAGGGATGGTTCCTAGACAGATTTCACATCCTGAATTCAGAGGAGACAGAGAGTGAGAGTGAAGAAAATAGAAATGAAAACAGGAGGAAGCACAGACCACACTCTTCCATGAAAATGCTTAACGCCAAGCTCTGCAAATACACTTTCTGCACAAGGTTTTGCTCCCAGCGATGGGGCATGGAATTTGGCAGGACATGATGCGGAAGGATGAAAGATCTGCTCCAGCCATGCCTGCTGCTGAAAGGCCCAGAACTAAGTCCTTTCGGGCCTTAGAAAGGGAAGCATTTAATCACTTGCTGAGAAGGTAAACCAGAGATTCTCAGGTTAAACCTGGAAGTGGGGGAGCCTGGGTGGTTGAGTCGGTTAAGTGTCTGACTCTTGGTTTTGGCTCAGGTCGTGATCTCACGGTTTGTAGGGTGGAGCCCTGTGTTGGGCTCTGTGCTGACAGCATGGAGCCTGCTTGGTATTCTCTGTCTCTCTGTCTGCCCTTTCCCCACTCGTGCTTGCTCTCTCTCTCTCTCACAAAATAAATTAAACACAACAATGATAACAACAACAAAACAAACCTGGAAGTGGAATTAACAGGCATCTGGATGACACAGTTTGGAGCTACTTTCTAAGTCAGGTAAGTGAAACCACCACTGAAAAGCAGCTCCACTCCAAACTCAAAGAGTAAGCAAATATGGCATGGATATAGGATACCACAGTCAAAACAAATCACTGTATAATGAACGACTACCTAGATTATAGGAAATAATGCACAATTCATTCCAGAGAAGCAGCATTTATTCCTCCGTGGCATTCGAATCAGCAAAGTCTAAGGATGATGCTGCATTTCTTGACCAAAGAATAAAGAGGAAATGTGATCAAAAGCTTAGTTAAGGGGGTATAGATCTACATCTAAGTACAGACACAAAGATTCTCCTGACTCCGCAGAGGATGTGCAAATGACTGAAATGGGACTGTTTGCTGGAACAACGGTGTAAAAATTAGGCCAGCGAAGACTGAAAATATACCCAAGAATAGGTGTTCAGCAAGAGGAAATCCCAGGTAAAAATGAAATGACAAGGAATACAGTATGAAAGAACCTGCAGAAGACAACTTCACACATTCTCTAGCCAAGAGATTTCTCAGCAAAGAGACATCTCTTATAATCATGAACTGGGACCAGGAGTCCCAGAGCAGCCCAAAATTCTGGTAACACACACACACATCACTGCCGAAACCATAATCTAAAAGGGGAGACTCTCAGGTGAAGCGTCCAGTCATGCACCATAAGAGCTACAGGAGTTGTTGAGCAGACCCAGGGAGTGAAGAAGCCAGCAGGGGCTCCAAGGGCCCATAGAGGCAGGAACCAATGAGAGACCAACAGCTGTGACCTCAAAGAAAGCTGCTGAGGGGCGCCTGGCAGGCTCATTTGGAAGAGCACGCAACTCTTGATCTTGGGGTTGTGAGCTCAAGTGCCACGCTGGGAGTAGAGATTACTTAAAAATAAAATCTTAAGGAAAAAAAAAGCAAGCAAGCTGCTGAGCAAAGGGAGAAACAGCCTCCATACCTTTGATGGAAACACTTAATGGAGGATTCTTCCAAAGTTGGTCAATTGATGAAGCCAATGGGGATGTTATAGGTTTTCTACACAGGTTACAAATGCAGTTGAGGCAGTTAGATGCTGACAGTAAGCAAACAGAGGATAAATAACCTGACTTTGTATTAAAAAAAAAAAGTGATTACCAGGGAGATTGGGGATTTCTCAGAGAGAAAGCAAAAGATGTGAAAATAACAGGGAAGCTGAATGCGGTACTAAGTTTAGGTGGGATTGTCTCTCTCTCCCTCTCTCTGCTCCTCCCCTGCTCTCTCTCTCTCTCTCAAAACAAATAAATAAACACTTAAAAAAAAAGTTTTACCTAAAGCACTCATAAGTTAGAGAAAACGTGTTCAGAAAATAACAGCAAGAGGAATGATCAAGGAGAAAATAGTCACAAAATACTGCAGTCGTTTATGTTAAAATTAAAAAAAAAAAAAAAAAAAGGTTTTGGGGCACCTGGCTGGCTCAGTCGGTGGAGCATGCAACTCTATATCTCAGGTTTGTGAGTTCAAGCCCCATGTTAGGGGTAGAGTTTACTTTAAAAAAAAAAAAAACAAAAAAAAAAACCTTTTTGATACTCTGTGTTGGCTCCCTGAAAAGAAACTGGAACTTCTTTGGCCATTTGCTCTTCAGAACTAGAAACAAACCACTTCTAAAAGAAGAATATATTCTGATTTTTTTATTGAGCGAGTCTGGGTAAGAACGAGTAAAAGTTGATAGCACCCTGATTTGGGGGAAATCACAGGACCAATAAAGAGCGAAGATAAAGAAAGCATGCTTATGTTGCAACACAATAGGAGATAACATACAATTGCAGAAAGAAAACAGCATGGAGAACAGCACTTTAACTGAAATCTGGACAAATTCCCAGCTGGGGATACACCCAACAGAAAGGAAGGGATTTCCAAGTATAAGGTCAGCGTGAGCTACAGAGGCGACCTTGTGGCTCTGTGGAAAACCCCACAAGATTCAGGGTTCTGTAAAATCAAGGGAAGGTGCTTCACCAGCATAAGGGTTTAAATCATGGGTCCAAAAGCCCAGTGGCTACAAGGAAGTAATCCGAGGCATGGCTGCTTCCCCTGCACAGCACTGGGTGGGCAAAATGTGACCACATACACAGCAACTATGAACCACTGCTGGAAAAAGAATGAATGACCCTTGAGCAAGGAAGGTGGCAGAATTTGTTGTTAATCCAGAGAAGAGAGCTTTAGAACCTCAATTCACTGAAGGCACTGGGCCACCAGGCCTAAGCAGTCAGGCTCCAGCACCCCCACACCTAAGGAAGTCTGGGGCTTCGTCTAATCTCAGCCTCATCACTGCCTAGGAGAGACCTTACACTATCCAGTCACAGGATCGACCTGACATCCCGAGCTGTTCTCCAGGTTCGCTTTCCCCATCCCATTCAGGCCTTTGCTCAAATGTCACGCCTACAAATAGACTTTCCCACTACCTCTGCCAAAAAAAGCTCCCCATCAACTCCATCTCTTCACCCTGGACCATATTTTCCATGGTTCTTCTACCAGTGCCTAACCTTTTACTACATATTCAATGTTTGTCTTCTTTAGTAAAACATAAGCTCACGTTGACAGGGACTATTTTAGTCATCCCCGATCCATAGCCCTTAGAATAGAGCTTGGCACCTGATGTGAGCTGAATATCTGCCGAATGAATAAAAGGGGAAAAAAAAAAAACCTAGGGGCGTCTGGGTGGCTCAGTCAGTTAGGAGTCCGACTCTTAGTTTCTGCTCAGGTCATGATCTCACAGTTTGTGGGTTTGAGCCCCACATCAGGCTCTGCACTGACAGTGTGGAGCTTGCTTGGGATTCCCTCTCTCCCCCTCTCTCTATGCCCCACCCCTACTCGTGGTCTCTCTCAAAATAAACGTCAAAAAATAATAATAAAAGAAAAGAAAAAGAAAAAGAAACTTCATAGAAACAATAATGACTTATTGTCTTGGCACTGAAGTTGGTGACCTTGAGCCCAGGTTTGAGCCAGTTTTGTTAATAACTTGCTGTGTAGCTTTGGGCAAATCACTTCATCTCTCTGAACCCATACTGCCTCACTCCTAAAACAAGGGAGATGATCAAGGAAGGACTAAAGTCCCCTTCCAACTCTCTACAGTTGGCAAAGATCTGATATCTTCCCAAAGGCAATTCATTACTAGCCACAGGTGGGCCCGGATTTACCTCAGATCAGTAAGTTCTAAACATTTAATTTGATTCTTGGGGCGCCTGCATGGCTCAGTCGGTTAAGCATCCAACTGCTGATGTCAGTTCAGGTCTTGATCTCATGGTTTGAGATCGAGCTCTGCGTTGCGCTCTGCATCCTCAGCACATATTGGAATTCTTTCTCTTTCCTCTCTCTCTGCCCCTCCCCCACTCATGCTCGCTCTCTTTCTCTCAAAATAAATAAATAGGGGCGCCTGGGTGGCGCAGTCGGTTAAGCGTCCGACTTCAGCCAGGTCACGATCTCGCGGTCCGTGAGTTCGAGCCCCGCGTCAGGCTCTGGGCTGATGGCTTGGAGCCTGGAGCCTGTTTCAGATTCTGTGTCTCCCTCTCTCTCTGCCCCTCCCCCGTTCATGCTCTGTCTCTCTCTGTCCCAAAAATAAATAAAAAACGTTGAAAAAAAAAATTTAAAAATAAATAAACTTAAAAAAAAAAAATAAAGGGGCGCCTGGGTGGGTCAGTCAGTTAAGCTTCCAACTTTGGCTCAAGTCATGATCTCACGGTTCGTGGGTTCGAGCCCTGCGTTGGACTCTGTGCTGGGAGCCTGGAGCCTGCTTCGGAGTCTGTGTCTCCCTCTCTCTCTGCCCCTTCCCTGCTTGCCCTCCATCTCTCTCTCTCAAAAATGAAAAATAAACATTAAAAGAAATCAAAAATAAATAAATAAATAAACTTAAGTTGATTCTTCTCAAGAAATCTCTAACCAGAATAAAGCTGGGTAAGTGGCAAATGGACAGGATTGACAGGAGCACAGTGTTCCCATGATAAGAAACAACACCAAGGCCAGAAGAGGCACAATGACGGCCACTGTCCCACATTCTTTGAAGCACCGAGATCCCACAAGTCAAGATGGGGGGGATGGGGTCTTTCTTGTGAAGGGGATAGACTAAACAGATGGTGGGAGGAAGAGAAGTCACCATGGATACAGAAAAAGCAGAAGCTTAGACATCCCCCACCCCACTCCACCAAATGGTCCTGGAACGTAGGCCCCCTGAGTTCTGCCTCCTTACAGGATCTTAACCTCTTCTCTCTGACCCTCTGCCTCCCATCTACGACTCCTGCATCAGTGATGGGGGCTTAATACCCTCCAGATACTTCTATCAGACTTCCGGGTCCAGGGAGAGGATGCCTTCTTAGGTTTCCTGAGAGACCAAACTTCAGGCTCCCAAGGGCTGCCTGAACTGTCTGAACTGTCACCTTGACCCTCCCCTATCCTGAGTCACTTCAGGAAGGAACGGTCATGATGATGCCCCCGGGGCTGAGCCCTGGAGAGCAGGAAGCTGCAGGACCCACTGGCAGATCTGGTGGCGTTCCCATGGGCGCCAACAAGATGATATCCTCCCGAAATCCTGAAGAATCTGGGGACCCTATTGCTCCTGATGAGACAACTCTCGAGTACCCTGCGCGGGGTCCTGGGGCCCTGCGTGTCACCAAAGACGTTAAGTAAGGTACAGAGAAAGGCCCTCGGGTGCCCTGAGAGGCTGGCGGTTTCGGGGTCCTGCTGCTCGTCCTGAAGTCGCGCCCCAGGTCCCCGAAGACGGGCCAGGAGGCCCCTGCCCGCCGGGGTCGCAGTCCGTCAGCCCAGGCCCCGAAAAGAGCCCGCGCCTCCTCCCTCGCGGCCGGGTCCGCGCTCACCGCCTTCTCCAGGTGGCTGCGCGCCTGCTCGCTGTTCTTGGTGTGGTGGTAGAGCACGGAACCGAGCTGCAAGTGCGTGCGGGCCTCGATGCGCTGAGGCGGCTTGAAGGGGAACACGGCCTGCAGGCAGTGCACACACAGGCGGATCTTGGGCGGGCTGGAAGTGCGGAAGTGCTCGGCGAAGCCCAGAAGCGCCAGGTACCACGACTCGGCTGCCTCCGCCTGCGCTGCCTGGGCCGCCGCCGCCTGAGCCGCCGCCGCTGCTTGAGCCGCCATTTCGGCCTCCACAACAACAAGCCGCCGCCACAGGGAGGCGGAAGCAGGAGCGCGGGGCGGGGCGGGGCGCTTCTCACGTCTCTCGCGAGAGCTGCCGCATAAAGCATTCTGGAACATGTAGTTTGTCTCTGGAGTGGCTGAGGCTCCGGGAAGGTGTGAGAAAAGGCGATGCCCTTTGGTCCGCGGGACTGAGACCAGAAATTGCCAATAGGCTGAGGTTTGCTTTCCTTGGGGAAAGGCTCCAGGTATCCACGGAGTAGCCGGGCTTGGTTGGCCGACACAGACTACATCTCCCGTCAGGCCATGCGCACTATAACTAGCCTTCTCAAGTGGAACCGGAGCATTGTGGGATTGGATGAGTCTCAAGATGGACAACCGGGATGTTGCAGGTAACAGCTCCCGCCTCCCCTCAAGCGTCCGCCTGGGTCCTCGGGGCTACGCGTCGCCGTTTCGTCGTCCCGTTGGGTTTACCCCGACCTATTAGCCCCTCGCCTCAGCCCCCAGGGCGTCCCGAAGCGGCGGCTTCTGCATCTTCCCGGTCTCCCGAGACCCCAGACCCAGTTGCTGCCCCCACCGCCTGGTTTGCTGAGGGCGCGGGTATTCCGTAAAGGCCGCCACTGGGGCAGTCCTGCGCTCTCTTTCCGAAATAATCGCCTTCAGAGCTGCTCAGAGCTCTGCTCCCCGAAACAGCGGCAACCTTGGGCTGTCCTGCGCCCCTTTCTTCGAGCAGCCGCCGTCTGGCCTGTGTCCGCTTTCTGGAAAAGCTGCTTTTCCGAACTACTCTAGGACTCCTTGTACACACTTACCTGGGTCTTTCGAGCCCCCACTTGAACACAAGGCTTACCTTTCCCTCTCTCCCAGACTGGCCGCGTCCCCCCCCCCCCCAACCTCCGACTGGGGTGCATTCACCCATTCAGCGAATACTGTGTGCCAGGCACAATGCTAGGCGCTGGGGTTGCAGTGGTAACCAAAAAGGGCCCTGCCTTCCTGAAGATTACTTTCTACTGGGGCGTCAGACAGTGCACCAAGAGGAAATATTTACAGAGGTTATAATGATGTGAGAGAATGGAGGTGGAGGCTGCTGATACTAGGTAGTCAAGGAAGGTCTTTTTAAGCAGAAAGCATTTGAGATGAGAGGCTGCCAGCTATGGGAGTGCCTGGAGGGAAGCTTGTCGTTTTGAAGAATATCAAGAATGAAGTGGGGGGTACCTGGGTGGCTCAGTTGGTTGAGCGTCCGACTTCAGCTCAGGTCATGATCTCATGGTTCATGAGTTCAAGCCCCACATCGGGCTCTGCACTGACAGTGCAGAGCCTGCTTGGGATTCTCTCTCTCTCCCACTCCCCCCTCCCACCCCACTTGCTCTCTCTCTCTCTCTTTCTCTCAACATAAAATTAAAAAAAAAAAAAGAATGAAGTGGAAGTGAGGAGGGGAGTCATTTCTGAAAGTCAACTTTCAGAATTTGGATTTTATTCTGAGTCCCATGGGAAGCTTTTGAAGTGTCTTGTTCATTTCTACACTTAACACGGTCATCTGAAGACACCATTATCTTTTACTTGGAGCCAGTACACCTCCTTATTGGTCTCTTGCTGCCACCATGTACTCTCTCCAAGTAGTAGCCGTAATGACCTTAAAAATACTGTTTGTCAGCATAATACTCCCTTGTCACTTCCCAATGCCCTTTAAGTAAAACCTGGACTCCTACATTGGCCTCCCACCCCCATTCCTGTAACAGTCCACTCTGGCCACACTGGGCCCTTGCTGGTCCTTGATTATACCAGGCTTCTTTTTGCCTTAGGCTTTTGCAACTTCTCCTTATTCTGCCAAGATAGTTCCCCATGTGGCTTTTCAGGAGGCTGGCTCTTTATCTTTCTGGTTTTAGCTTAAGAGGTCTTTGCTAACAGTTATTTTCTGGCTGCTCTAGCTGTATAGGTTGCTCTTCTATTATTCTTCCCTCCTTTTTTTTTGTTTCTATCAGAGAGCTCTTAGGATTTTGTGGGTACTTTTTCATTGTAAGTCCATTGTCTTTTTACCCCAAGGTGAGATCCGCATGGGCAGAGACCCCTTCCCTAGTTGAGCAGAGCACCTGGTACATAACTCAGTTAAACATTCATGGAGTAAATAAAGAAACAGACGCTTAAATGTCTGTTGATGCAGGCAGCAGCAACTGGGCCGTTCCTGTAGCAGCTGCTGAACATGTTTGTAGAGCAATGATGATTTTTTTTTTTTTATGTTTATTCATTTTTGAAAGACAGAGGCAGAGCACAAGCAGGGGTGGGGCAGAGGGGCGGGGGGAGGACACAGAATCCGAAGCAGGCTCCAGGCTCCAAGCTGTCAGCACAGAGCCCCACGCGGGGCTCGAACTCACGAACCGTGAGATCATGACCTGAGCCGAAGTCGGATGCTCAACCAACTGAACCACCCAGGTGCCCCCTGCAATGATGATTTCTGATTTGCTTCTGTCTCCCCAGGGAAAGCTAACCGGTGGTTTGGGGTTGCACCTCCCAAGTCTGGAAAAATGAACATGAACATACTTCACCAGGAAGAGCTCATTGCTCAGAAGAAACGTGAAATTGAAGCCAAAATGGAGCAGAAAGCCAAGCAGAATCAGGTGGTCATCAGCCCTCAGCCCCCACATCCTGGCGAGTAAGTGCCCCTTGTGGCTGGATTGGGGTCTTAGAGGGTCACTGGCAGAAGTTTTTGTGTTCAAGATCAGTCAGGTTATACCTGCACCTGACCACAGCCTGATGATGCAAGGAGTGACACAGATGCTCTTTCAGGAGGCTCAGGTGGCAAGAGAGAAATGAGGGGTATGTGGGAGCTCAGAGATGGCCTGGTGCAGCGGCCACTATAGGAGCCCAGAAGAGGCTCTTCTGTGTTCTCAGAGCCAGCCTGTTGAGGAAGTAGGGAAAGGCCTGTCTGGCAGAAGGCAGGAAGGGAAGAGAGCCCTTGTGTGTCAGGTGGCTAAGCTGTTGCACCAAAGGAATTGTTTCAGAGCCAAGCAGGGGGTAGATCAGGCAGCGTTCCCTCCTGCCTTTCCTGAGAAATGTTGAGGGCTCCCAAGAGTTTTGAGCAGGGGTGATGTGATCAGGATGACAGGATCTAAGAATTTCAGGCTGGAGATCGATAATCAGAGAGGCAGGCCCCTTCCTCTGGGGTGTGAAGCATGGAACATATTAAACCCTCTCCAGAGCTGGCCCAGCTCCCCTCCTACCTTTTCTAAGCATTTGTGGCATCTCCTTGAGGGCAGAACTTAGACCTTATTGTTTCTTTTTTTAAGTTGATTTATTTATTTTGAGAGAGCACGTGTGTGTATGAGCAGGGAGGGGCAGAGAGGGAGAGAGAGAATCCCACGCAGGCTCCGCGCTGCCAGCGCAGAGCCCGACATGGGGCTCCATCTCACAATCTGTGAGACCATGAACTGAGCCGAAAGCAAGAGTTAGACGCTTAACCACCTGAGCCACCTATGCGCCCCTAGACCATATTCTTATGGGAACCCAGAGCCTGGGGTCTCTGAGGCACTCATGAATGTGGAGACTAGATATGGAGTGATTTGTAAGTCAGTGGGCTTGTGGGCTCTTGCCCTAGAGTTATGGAAGGACTTGTACCAGGATGGGAAAGACCTGTAGGAATGCTTTCAAGAGATCCCAGAATCAGCTGGATCCCAACACCAGGATCAGACAGCTGAAGGGGAGCATCACGTGGGTGGGTGCATAATACAGGTAGCTTTGGAAATAAAGTTAATTTCTTTGTTGTAAAAGCATAGAACAACAAGTTTTAGAATTTCTCACTGAAGGGGTGCCTGGGTGGCTCAGTCGATTTAGCATCCAACTCTTGATTTCGGCTCAGATCGTGATCTCACGTTTTGTGAGTTTGAGCCCCGTGTCAGGCTCCACACTGACAGTGCAGAGCCTGCTTGGGATTCTTCCTCTCTCTCTGCCCCTCCCCTGCTTGCTTTCTATATTGCGCTCTCTCTCAAAATAAATAAATAAACATTTAAAAAACAATAGACTTTCTCACTGGAGAAATAAGAAATATTCAAGTTGCTTCAAGACATCCACTTTGCTATAGTCCCCTCCCATGTCTTTGCTTTGTCTCACAAAGTTGTGATCAATTTTATTTGCCACTTCCCCCTCAACTTTTTAAAAGAAAAGCTTTTCCTTGCATTACAACTCTTTAGAACCATTGTAGTTTTTAAGGTTTATTCTTGAGATGTAATTAGTATGCCATAAAATTGATCTTTGAAATTGTACAATTTAGTGATTCTTTAGTATATTCACAGCATCATGCAGTCATCACTACTCTCTAGTTCTGGAACATTTGTATCACCCCAAAAGGAAACGCAGTGCCCATTTGCAGTTACTCCTTATTTCCCCAGCTCTTAATTTACTGTCTTTGTGGATTAAGCTATTGTAGACATTTCATATAACATTTGGCGTTTTGTGTTGGCTTCTTTCACTGGACATAATGCTGTCAAGGTTCATCACTTTTTAGTATGCGTCAGGACGTCATTGCTTTTTATGGCCAAATAATATTCTGTTGTGTGGATGGAACATGTTTTGTTTATCTGTTCTTTAAGAGCCAGCATTAAAAAAAAAATTTTTTTTTAATGTTTATTCATTTTTGAAAGAAAGAGACAGCACAAGCAGGGGTGGGGCAGAGAGGGGGGTACACAGAATCTGAAGCAGGCTTCAGGCTCTGAGCTGTCAGCACAGAGCCCGATGTGGGGCTTGAGCCCACGAACCACAAGATCATGACCTGAGCCGAAGTTGGACGCTTAACCAACTGAGCCACCCAGGCACCCCTAAGAGCCAACATTTTTAACGGCATAATATCCCTTACCATCTGTTAATAAGTGGGATTCATTTGCTGTCTTGCTGCTGCCCTGAGGTGTTTCTTGTCTTTCATTGTCCCCACTTTCTTTCCCTCCCTCTTGAGGGAGGTAACAGTATGAGCACAAGGGCTGCCAGAGGCCCTGCTTGTTTAATGCTAAAGCTAGTTATCTGCAGATCCTCCTTTGTGTTAAAAAAAAAAAAAAAAAAAAAAATTATACAGAGTAGATATTCTGGAAAGTAAAGGAGAGGAAAACGAGGCAAAACCAAAATCAGTCATAACCCTGCAACCCACAGACAGTGCTGGTTGCATTTTGATGGATTTTTCTAATAATTTTTAACTCAAATACTTGTGTTTTTAAATTCAAATATTTTTTTGATTAAATAGGGCCATACTATAGTTGTTTCATATCCTGCTTTTTTGTTTTTCACTTAATGTGCTTTATTGCTTTGTTTCTAAAATTTTAGCTTTTCAGGGCTCCTTCATCTGCAGCCCTATGGAAGTCTTATAATTTATTTAACCAGTGCTTTTTGTGATGAGGGTGTTTCCATTTTTAGTTCGTTATAACATTTCTGGAAGAATAAAACTTAATTTTAAAGGAAAAAGGCCTGATCTATGGGCTCAATAAGCTTTTACCAATTATTGGATGGAGTAAGGTAGGGCCTTGAAAGCAGTATATACAAGGAATTTCTGAGATTTGGGCAAGATTGTATGTTACAGCAGAAAATGGAAGAATAGGATATATACTATGATTGTAGCCTTATTTCCTTCTATTTCAAAGAAAAATACCGAAGAGTTAGCAGTGGCTGTTCTGAGAGGAAAAGACTTTCGGATTTTTCCCTTTGATTTCTATTTCTATATGTTCCTGATTGCTCCATAATAAACATCTATTGCTTTTATCAGCAGGGAAAATGGATTTGAATTTAAATATTTTTTTGAGGGAGGGACAGAGAGAGGGAGAGGGAGGGAGACACGGAATCTGAAGCAGGCTCCAGGCTCTGAGCTGTCAGCACAGAGCCCGAGGTGGGGCTCAAACACGGACTGTAAGATCATGACCCGAGCTGAAGTCGGAAGCTTAACCAACTGAGCCACCCAGGCGCCCCAAGATTTGAATTAAACATTTGGGTCCCTGGGTTTGCTTTAGTGCTGACTTGTTGAAAATACATGTTTGAATATACTTTTGGCAAACAAAAAAGAGTGTAAAAATAATAAGAGTATAATATTCCCCTTTAGTTATTCCACCAAGAGATTGCTTTGGGTGTTGTGCTGTGCACCTGTGATACCCACAGAAGCACTGGCTGGCCCAGGCCCAGAACTGCAGTCACACATGGACGCAGACACACAGGCCCTGCCTTAGAAATCTCTGTTGTCTGGCAGGAGAGACAGACATAGGAGCCAATAAGCAGCCCAGCTAATTAGTTGACAAGTACGACAGGTGCTGTGCAGGAGGATCAGGTGCTTTTAAGCTGTTTTGTTGGAGATACCGTTTGCACCTGTAGGGTCAATATTGCGGGTAGAGATAACATCAATATAGGTAGTATTGCCTTGACCAGAATAAGAGTGTTCCATCTTACAATGAAGGCTGCTCTCAGTAGTTCCCAGACATTTTTGGGAGCAGGTTTTGGGTCCCATTAGGTGAGCATGCTGGGGGGGAACGGGCGAGGCAGGCCCCTGCCTTTCCTCTTGTGGCTCACTTTCTTTGTCCTCTGTCTCGGGTCTAGAATTGCGAACGCACACAACTCTTCTGTTTCCAACAAGTTTGCTAATGATGGCAGCTTCCTGCAGCAGTTTCTGAAGTTGCAGAAGGCACAAACTAGCACAGGTGAGTGCGGTCTCCCCCATCCTGTGTCTCCCCCTGCTGGGGCTCACTCTGCCAGCTCTTTCCCCTTGGGGGTCCCTGGGCGTCTCAGAAACGGCAGGTCCCACCTCAGACTTCTTCCTCTCATCCCGCATTCATTGAGGACTTTCATTCTTCTCATTCCTACAGTAAATGCCCAGGGGGAGAGCATAAACCCAGCCTTCAAAGTGCTTGCCCCATAGGAACAGAGACAAATAAGCCAGGTTTCAGTCGGCGGGGGTGGGGGGCCCTGACTAAACATGGCCCAGGTGTTGGGGAATGTCATTGAAAAGATGTGCCTGTGAGCTGGATCCTGGCACTCCAGAGGCTTCTCAGTCTCTCCCCTATACTTGAAATGTGGGGCTTCCTTGTCTTCCCTGCTCCCAGAGGCTACTCTAAGCACATAGCCTTGAGATAGGATGTGGTATTGAGAACACCTGCATGGTATATGTGACTGAACCCATTTAAGGCCTTTTTTTTTTTTTTTTTTTTTTTAATACAAACCTTCAAGATTTGGTGGGTGGGTGTGGGGATCCATTCATTTTGCTGCCACCTAAGACAAGCCTCATGTAAGTTTCTGTTGCTTATTACAGTTGTTACCCACCAACCTGGAGTGGCCTGCCTCTTTCTTTGGTCTTTCCTTGCCCTCTGAGTTCAAGGACCAATTTCAGATTATACCAGGGAAGCTCCCTGAAGGGTTATAAACCCAACACCAGGACTGTGGGGCCGCAGTGTGGTTTAGAGCAGCAGCTCAGATGTGAGGGATGGGACCCTTATCCATTGGGGGAGGGGGGGCACCTGGCCCACAGGAGCTCCATGAGACATGTGAGGTATGAGAATCCCTTGCTGTAGGGAGCCC
This sequence comes from Panthera leo, assembly GCF_018350215.1. Lineage (NCBI taxonomy): Eukaryota > Metazoa > Chordata > Mammalia > Carnivora > Felidae > Panthera > Panthera leo. Next base: position 14,243,303 of record NC_056680.1, on the reverse strand, counting down.
ACCCATGTCTGTGGTTGTGCAATTTACTGATCAGCTTACTTTTAATGTAAGAACGTTTCTGACCAAACAAAACACCATCAATCTTTGTCAGGTTTTCTAGGAGACAGCTGAAAAAATTAACCTAAAGCCAAATTCACTCACAGAGAGGGAGGAAAGACTGTATCAGTCCTTCACTGCAGGCCCTCAGGCCAGGAGTTGTGTTTGAAAAGCCCTGAATAGGCTGTCATCAGCTTGCCACTGACAATGAGAGGAAGTGGTTATAAGCCAGGTGTGGGGATTCAGGTCTTATCCAGAAGAGCTGGCACATCCCTGGGCTTTGAGTGCAGGTGTTAGGGAGGCTTCTGCCAGAGCTGCTGCCTGCAGAGCTCAGCCTATTTTCTTCAGGCTGGGTGACCGTGACAAGTCGTTCCTCTCTGAGCCTTAGTGTCCTCTTCTATGAAATGAAGATGGCGTCCTCAATGAGCTCCCACCCCCTACCAGTTGCCATGCTGGAAGCCAAGGACCCAGCCCCATTTAATGCATTTGTGGCATACGTTTAGGTGGGAAGACGGGGAATTGTGCACCACAGACCTTGAGCATGAGTATCTTTCCTTCCATCCCAAGATGCCCCACCCAGCACGCCCAGTGCCCCTACTCGAGTACTCCCCCGCACCGGCAAGAGGCCTCCTCTCATCAGCAGCCCACCAGGCCAGGTGAAGAACTACGTGCATGCCAAGCAGCTACCTGTGGCCAGCCGCCCAAGCGTCTTCCAGTCTCCTGATGAGGATGAGGAGGAAGACTACGAGCAGTGGCTAGAGATCAAAGGTGAGGTGCGGGGGCTGCCACCTTCCTTCCAGTACTGCTCCTCCAGTTCCGTGGGTGCGACCCACAGCCAGCGAAGAAGTGTGGCTGGGGGTGGGGGGCCTCCAGGCTGAGCTGAGGGCCAGAGTGGGGCCCTCCATGGTTAGGGGGAATGAAGCAAGAACGTGGGAAGAAGTGAGAGGGAAGTGTGGAGGTGCTCTAGACTGTGGACTTTGTCTTGGGAGCCATAGGAACCATCCTCCGCTCATGTAGACTGGTCTCCAACCAGGGCACGGGCATTCTCCGAGGAGCACTTGCTTGTGTCTGTCCTTGTCCAACATGAGAGGAGGAGCTTCCATGGCTCCCTAGCCTGGGTGCACACTTTCTGAGCCCTCTTAGAACCAGAGGTGCCTCTTCCCATTGTGGATTATTGTGCTTACCAGTTTGGGCCAGAGGTACAGGCCCACGTGTTGGAGGGCATGTTCTCCTGCCCTGGGGAAGGATGATCATTTTTCTTGGAAAGCCAGTCCACGCCCTGTTGTGTAGGAGGGTGGAGGGTGGTGGCAGCAGAGCTCCTACTGTGTCTAACTACACCCACATTCAGAATAAGGCCTCAGTACCATCTGAGCCATGAGGATGCCTGCACCACCTCTGCCCCAGACTGGTTGGTGCAGTCATATCACCCTGACAGTGAGGACAGATTGAAGTAACTATATAGTTATGCTGTGATAGCCTTTAGACTTGTTACCCTGGATGAGGGTGCTGGCTTCTGGCCATGCATCTGAGTAGGTCAGTGGCCAACCTCGCACCATAGAGTATCTCTCAGGATGGAGCCAGGGAGGGTGCTTTTCCTGAGGCATCCTAGCGGCTCTGACAGTGCTCTGATGGGAAGTGCTGCTTCACAAGAGGCAGTGTCTCAAGGTCCTTGAGGCCTATTATGGCCTGCTGTTGATGCGGCCCCAGAAAAGCACCTGTGCCTATAAATGGCAAGCAGGTCATCACCAGGCACTCAGGAAGAGGGTAAGGCTGGGGGAAAGGTGGGTACAGAATGTCCCTGTGACCTCTTAAGGATCCTCCTCAAGCCATAGGTCCCTGACCCCTATCCCTCAGTTTCTTGGCAGCTGAAGCAACAAAGGGAATAAGATTGGCTGCAGGTTCAGTGTCTAGCCCTCTTGCCAAGAGCAGTGAACATTGCTAGGCACTGGCAGTGAGAGATTTCTCCTGGGAGTTCTCATAAAAGGGACGTGAGCGTAAATGGGCTGACAGATGCCTCATGAACAGGCCAGCAATAAGATACAAAGGCAAGTTCCACGTGGATCAAAGGCGGGGAGGCTAATACAAATATTAAGAAATATTTTTATAGCTCTGTTCACTGAAAAGGCCCTGAGGTAATGATTAAGCCTGTTGCAGTGAGCGCCTCTGGCACCTAGATGGTGGTCTGGAAACACACTTTCTCCCTCGTGGAAACCAGGACTTCTTGGAGAAATGGCTGGCTCTAGGTTTGGTCAGGAAGTGTATGAGATGATCCTGGAGCACCCTATCCCAGCAGATAGCGAGAAGGCCGTCAGAGACTCCTGGGGTCAGGCCCAAAGACCTCAGGAGCCAGCTTGAAGAGGCTCTACCAGCCAAGAGGGGACAATTGAGCTTCTGCGATGACATTAATTGCAATGGATTGAAACCCACCTGATACATTTAAATCAATGGATTGAAACTCTTGATGTGTTTAAGTCAGAGTTTGTAAAGATACTTTAAAAAGGTTTTGTCATCTTTGGTGACAGGAAACAAATTTGTTAAACTGAACACTGGTAAATAAAAGAATTAAGCATTTCAGAAAAAAGGGGGAGACTGGCTATGTTTTCTGATGTCTCCCTCCCAGTTTGGGGATCGACTTGGTCTCTGGGAGGCTCACACCCTTCTCTCCCACCCAGTGTCTCTCACAAAGATTGTTTAGACTGACACCCCCCTCATCACAGTGCTATGTGCTTGGACCCAGGACACCCGACAACCTCCCGCATTTCACCCTCTTCTCCCCCACCCCTCTGTCGTTGTGGTCCATAGAGAGAGTGTGCCTGTTGACTGTGAGGTGTGTGAGTTGAACCCCAGTACTGACAGCCTCCTTAAAGTTTCACCCCCAGAGGGAGCCGAGACTCGGAAAGTGATAGAGAAATTGGCCCGCTTTGTGGCAGAAGGAGGCCCCGAGTTAGAAAAAGTAGCTATGGAGAACTACAAGGATAACCCGGCGTTTTCGTAAGTATTTCTGGGAGGGGAAGGCCACCACTACTTAATGTTCTTGTCACACAGTAATGTGTATTCTTGTAAAACCCTACTGGTTACTAAGGCTGGTCGGGGCTGGGTGCTTGCTCGCACGGGCCAGATGCTGTTCTGAGTTTCTGAGTGCTTTCTAACTCATGTCGGAGGTTGCAGGGGCTCCAGTGTGGTGCAGAGACTTAGTCTTGGGCCCCATCAAGGTGTCTCTGCTCACCAGCTTGCTTTGCACAACATTCTTCAGAAGCTACTTGGGTCACCCCATCCCCACTGCTCATCTTCCTCTCTGTTTTGCAAAACTTCTCTCCAGGTTTTTGCATGATAAGAATAGCAGGGAATTCCTCTACTACAGAAAGAAGGTGGCTGAGATAAGAAAGGAAGCGCAGAAGTTGCAGGCAGCCTTTCAGAAAGGTAAGTGGGTGGAGGATGTGGGAGGTTCTGGGGAGGTGTGTGGACAAAGCACACCCCATGTGAAATCGGGGTTCCTGGAGGCTTGCCGTACATGGGGTAGTGCCGATGGCCCAGTTCTGTGCCCTCTCAGGTGGCCAGGGCATTGCCTTCCCCACCAGTGGTCTGAGGTGGGAAAGAGTCTGAGGGCCAAAGTCAAGGTCATTATTATGTTTTGGAGCTCAGCTCTGTGTTTTTAAAGGGGGTAGGAGGGAGGAGTGCTTACTTGTTGGTTCTTGGTCATTTAAGTATAAATGAGCTCCTGCCTGTCTGGCACGGAGGACCTAGAGATAAATGTAGTGCCTGACACTTGGGGAGGGAGGCAGTGAGCTTCTGGTGGAATGAGTATCAGGGGAGGGGGAGATGCTAGCTGGTCTCCAGCTGTCAAGAAGTAAAAGCCCAGTCAGATTATGGTAAGTGGCAGGGGCATCGATGTTTAGGCCAAACACAGGCCACAGAGGTAGGTACGGTTTTTTTTTTTTTTTGTCACCTAAGGCCCTCTGCCCTGACCTCCCCAGGAAAGGAGGGCCAGGCCCACTCCCTTGTGAGACCTGGATGGGCAACCCCTGGGAGAAAGACTGAGGTGGGGCTCCCATATCCCCTCTGGCCTGGATCCAGACCTTCACTCACATTCTGTTCTGTGATCTGTGGGGCGGGAAGGGGCAGGGTGCGGGGTGGGATGTTGTAATATTAACTCTGGTATTTGGTCCCAGTGTAGTAATCTGATTCCCATTTGCCTGTTTTTCTTTGCATTGTTCCTAAAATAAACCCCTCTTGTTGCCCATGGGGTTCTTAGCAGAAATTAGGCTGTTGGGTGTGGTGAGTTGAGCTCAGTACTGACAGCCTGCTTAAAGTTTCACCCCCAGAGGATGAAGAGGCCAAGAACCTTGCAGAAAAGTTGGCCAGGTTCATAGCAGACGGGGGTCCAGAAGTGGAAACCATCGCTCTCCAGAACAACCGCGAGAACCAGGCATTCAGGTAAGGGGGGTACTAAATGGGAGGTGACCCATCCATACACGTTGATCACAGCACCCCCTCCACCCCCCAACCCCCATGGGCTCAACGTGCCAGAGCCCCACGGTCAGAAGGTGGCAGGGTTGGGTCCAGTAACTCTGACCCTTGAACCCAGCTCTGCCACCGCATGGTCAACTACTTGTCAGAGCTCAAATCATCTCTGAGGCAGGCGTGCAGGGCCTTTGGGGTCTTCTATTTTCCACGTGCCTTATAGAGAAAGTCTCTGGTGCTTGCTAGGCTCCCTTTGTTACAGAGATGGCAGCCCTAGGCTAAGAGTAAGCCAGGCTCTTGGGCAGAGAGCCAGGCTCTTCCCGTTTTTGACTTCGTACTTTTATAGGATCAGACGTTGACAGTGAAGGAATGTGAGGAAAGTGGGAATGTGGTGCCTTAGGCTGTGTGAAGCGGGAACCCTCAGCCTGTGTGCAGGCTCCACGGAAGGTGTGGGACAAGCAGCTTGACTTCCCTGCTGTCTCCAGCCACGCAGCCACATCCCATCCCCTCAGGCTGGGTCTGTGTGTACCTGTGCATTCTTTGGGTGGGTTCTGCACTTCCTCCTTTCTAGGGGAGGTTCCTTGGCGGCAGGTTGTTGGAGTGGGGGGGTTGGGAAGTCACTGCTGCTAGGTAGGGACCAGCAGGGGCTTATGGGGTGGATGCTGAACTCATTGTGGAGGTGTTGCACCCATGAGGATGTTTTTGGCCATAAATAACATAGGTTCCAACTCAGAAAGTGAAGAGATATGATGGCGTGTGTGACAAAATGTCCAGGAGCAACAGTCTGGGCTAGTTGATTTAGTGGCTGGGCACTCAGGACAAAGGAAGCAGGAGTGAAGCAGCAGACATGCAGGTACTGTGCCGTAGCGGTTGGGAGTGCAGGTGAGTGTCTGTGTGCGGTGCAGGTGGGCCTTGGAGCCAAGCAGGGCTCACGTGTTCACTGAGCACCTTTGGAAGGTCCACATAGAGCGTGACGGGGTGAACTGTGCCTCCAAGGTCACTGGCCACAGTTGTGGAGGGTGCTTAGACACGCCGGGCCAAAGCACACCGGCAGAGGAGGAACATCAGGAAGTGGGGCTGATAGAACCTTGCAGGCTAGTGGAGGGGAGGGCCATGGCTCAGTTACTCGGTGGACCAGAGCATGGAGAAGGCTGCTGGGGAGTTCACGTATCCCTGCATGCTGTACCTGGGCCGTGGTACCCTCGTGGGGGCCGTGGGGTGTTTGGGTCTGGAGTTCAAGAGAGCGGTCTGCCTAGCCTAAAGACCCACCTGAGATCTCCTGACATTATTGTGATACCAGCTGTCACTCTGCACCCCCCAAACCAGCATTGAGTTAATAGTCTACTTAAAAGTCTCTGTACCCTTTTTTGTTTTTTAAGCCTCATTTACCTAAGGAGGTTTATTTAAGAAAGATACTTAGTTTACCATCGCTCATCATAAGTAGAGCTGACCGTGAGAATCTACAGCAGGTAAAGTGAGCAAGGTTGTGGATTTCTGTCAAGGCTGCAAGCCCAAGCTCTCTCCTTGGTCAGAGGGGTCCAGGGCCCGGCAGCACTGGCCAGACCTTTCCTCTTGGGTCAGAACTGACAGATGCCCTCAGCGCACGCAGCTCTGGTTCCTCTGTGCTTCATTGGTGTTTGCCCAACTCGTTGGGTTTTACTGTGGTGGAGGCCAGAGGGAAGAAGGGGGCACCAGGGCAAGGGCAGAACCTAGAGTGCCCGGTGGGGAAGTAGCTGAAGGTGAGCAGTGTGATCTGTTTAATCTTTGCATGGAATCAAGTGTGAGGCATCTTCTTTCACCTCCAAATCTAACAGGAGCAGCTCATGTATTTGCCTCTCCTGGCCCTTCCCTGCCCTCCTGATTCCTCGTGTGGGCCAGGCACACACCAGCAAGCTCTGTGTTGTGGGAAACATATCTGTAACAACTGCTCATCTATAAAGAAGCTGGAAACAACCATTCCTTTGACCAGTCATGCCACTTCTGAGATGCTGCCCCAGAAATAATGTTAAGTACATTCTCATCCATAGTCTTAAAAAATGAGTAACACGTTAATGTCCAGCCTCAGTGGGCTAAATTCTTAATAACTGCATCTCCTCAGTGGAATCGCGGCCATCAGAAGGCACGTGGGTGAAGGTTGTAGCAGCGAGCACAGCATCCGCCACAAGCCATGTGCCACTCTAACCTGTCACCCAGGTGAGCCACGTTGTTCTTTTCAAAGCCCTGATACTGGCCTCTCCCAAGGGAGGAAATAGGCAAGGAGACCAGTGGGAGGATGTGCTTTCACTACCACTCCATGCCGTTTTAACAGGAAAGCCTTATGTGTCAAGTTAAAAAATCTTTTAAATCGGAATATAGAGGGGCGCCTGGGTGGCTGAGTCTGTTAAGCGTCCGACTTTGGCTCGGGTCATGATCTCACGGTTCGTAGGTTCGAGCCCTGCATTGGGGCTGACAGGTCAGAGCCTGGAGCTTGCTTGCTTCAGATTCTGTGTCTTTCTCTCTTTGCCCCTCCCCAACTCATGCTCTTTCTCAGTCTCAAAAATAAATAAACATTAAAAAAAAAAAAAGAACATAGAAAATAGAATCACGGCACCATTCAGATAAATCTATAGTGAGAAGAAAGACTGGAACGAAAGACACCAACATGTTAAGTTTGATTAACCGAGGGGCAGGTTCGCTCCTACCCAAGGGAATCTTTGCTATACAATCCCCTGCACTCTTGACTGGAGCCCAGGTCAAATGGCGGCTGTTAACTCTACCATCACCACAGACAGACCCACAGGGAGCTCTTGGATGCTGCCTCTGGGGGCAACTTGGAGGAGACTCAGTGCAAACCAGCAGCTGAGGCCAAGTTGGGGCCTGTGAGCCTAGAGAAAACCTACCCTGTCAGGAGCTTCCCACCTGCACCAGTAAGCAAATCCCACAGGTCAGCTTTTCTTAGAGGAACCAAATAGCTTTAAATCTATATCATAGCCTTTCTGGTGCCAAGCATCTTTTTGAAATCCAGCCAGCTGTTCCTTCTGAAAAAGTTTTTGCTTTTGTCTCTTAATTTTTTTTAAGATGTCATTGTTTTAGAGTATCTTTAGGTTCACAGCAAAATTGAAGGGAAGGCACGGAGATTTCTCATATGCTCCTGCACATGCACGGCTTCCCCTCTTATCAACATTTCCCGCCAGAGTTATCTATTTATTTATTTTTATTATTTTATTTATTTTGAGAGAGAAAGAGACCATGCGTGTTGGGAAGGGACTGAGAGAGAGGAAGAAAGAGAATCCCAAGCAGTCTCTGTGCTTTTGGCACTGAGCCCGACGCAGGGCTCAATCTCACAAACTTTGAGGCCATCTGAGCTGAAATCAAGAGTCGGACGTTCAACCAACTGAGTAACCCAGGTGCCCCTGGAGTAGTACATTTCTTACCATTGACAAACCTGTATTGATATAATCACCCAAAGTCCATAGTCTCCATTAGGGTTCACTCTTGGTGTCATACATTCTGTGAATTTAGACAAATGTACAATGACCTGTATCCGTCATTATGGTGTCATACAGAGTATTTTCATTGCCCTGATATCAGCCATGTTCCGCCTATTTATCCCCTCTTCCTCCTGGCAACCACTAATCTTTTTACTGACTCCATAGTTTGTCCTTTTCAAAATGTTATATAATTGGAGTTGTATAGTATGTAGTCTTTTCAGATAGGCTTCCTTTACTTAGTAACATGCATTTAAGATTTAGTCCTCCGTGGTTTTGTATGGCTTGACAGTTCACTTCTTTTTACCACTGAGTAATATTCCACTGTCTGGATGTACCACAGTTTGTTTGTCCATTCAGCTACTGCAGGACATCTTGGTGGCTTCCAAGTTTTGGTAATTGTGAAGAACGCTGCTGTAAACGTCTGTGTGCAGGTTTTTGGGTGGACGTAAGTTTTCAACTCTTGGGTAAATACCAAGAAACGTGATTGCTAGAGTGTATGGTATGTTTGATTTTGTGGGAAACTACCAAACTGTCTTCCAGAGTGGCTGTATCGTTTGAATTTTTCCCATTAGTGAGTGAGAGTTCCTGTTGCTCCACATGCTTGCCAACATTTGATGTTCCCAGTGTTTTGGATTTGGGCCGTTCTAATAATGTGTAGTGGTCTCTGAGTGTTTTTTAATTTGCATTTCCCTGATGACCTAGGATGCAGAACATCTTTTCATATGCTTATTTGCCCTCTGTATATGTCCTTTGGTGAAGTGTCTGTTAAAATTATTGGTCCGTTTTTTTTAACTGGGTTGTTTTCTTACTGGGTTTTTTTTTTTAATGTTTATTTTTGGGGCGCCTGGGTGGCTTAGTTGGTTGAGCGTCTGACTTTGGCTCAGGTCATGATCTCACAGTTCGTGGGTTCAAGCCCTGTGTCAGGCTCTGTGCTGACAGCTCGGAGCCTGGAGCCTGTTTCGGATTCTGTCTCCTTCCCTCTCTGCCCCTCTCCAGCTTGCGCTTTGTTTCTCAAAAATAAACATTTAAAAAAAAAAATGCTTAGTTTTGAGTGAGAGCACAGGCAGGGGAGGGGCAACGAGAGAAAGGGAGACACAGAAAACGAAGCAGGCGTCAGGCTCTGAGCTTTCAGTGCAAAGCCCAATGCGGAACTCGAACTCACAAACTGAGATCATGATCTGAGCCAAAGTTGGATGCTTAACCAACTGAGGTACCCGAGCGCCCCAGTTTTCTTATTGTGAGTTGTAAGAGTTCTTTATATAATTTGTCTCATAGTCCTTTATCGGATGTGTCTTTTGCGAGTATTGTCTCCCAGTCAGTGGTGTATCTTCTCTTGATAACTGTCTTTTGCAGAGCAGAAGTTTTAATGAAGTCCAGCTTATGAATTTCTTTCATGATTATGACTTTAGCATATTTAAAAAGTCATTGCCATCCATGAGGTCATCTAGGTTTTTGCCTATATTATCTTCTAGGGGTTTTATAGCCTTACATCATAAGTCTATGATCCATTTTTAGTTAATTTTTGTGAAGGGTAAGAGGTCTGTGTCTAGATGCATTTTGTTTTGGGTTTTTTTTTTTTTTTTTTTGCATGTGGATGTCCAATTCCTCAGTATCATTTGTTGAAAAGAATATCATTGCCTCATTGGACTGTCTTTGCTCCTTTGTCAAAGATCAGTTGACCATGTTTATATGGGTTTATTTCTGGGCCCTTTTTCATCTGTTCTGTTGATCTGTTTGTCTGTTATTTCATTGATACCACACTGCCTTGATATGACAGTAAGCCTTTAGGTCTGGTAGTGTCAGTTTTCCAACTTTGTTCTTGTTACAATATTGTGTTGGATATTCTGGGTCTTTTGTCTCCATGTAAGCTTTAGAATCAATTTGTCAATACCTACAAAATAACTTGTTGGGATTTGGACTCAGATTGCATCGAACCTATCAATCAAATTGGAAAGAACTAATATTTTGACGATATTGAGTCAAGGAATATGTCTCCACTTATTTAGTTCTTTGAATTCATTCTTCAGAGTTTTCTAGTTTTCATCATATATAATTTGTACATATTTTGTAGACTTACACCTAAGTACTTCATTTTTTTGTGTATTAATGTAAATGGAATTGTGCTTTTAATTTCAAATCCACTTGTTCATTGCTGGTGTATAGGAAAGCACCAGCTTTGTATATTAACCTTGTATCCTGCAGCCTTATTACAATTACTTATTCTTGGAGTTTTAAAATTTTTTTCTCTTAGAGGAAAAAAAAATTTTTTTTTAATGTTTATATTTGAGAGAGAGTGTGTATGCACACACAAGCGGGAAAGGTGCAGAGTGAGAGGGAGAGACAGAATCCCAAGCAGGCTCCACTCTGTCATCACAGAACCCTATGTGGGGCTCAATCCCACGAATCGTGAGATCATGACCCGCGCCAAAATCTAGAGTCGGATGCCCAACCAACTGAGCCACTCAGGTACCCAGAGAGAGAATCTTAAACGGGATCCGTGCTTAGTGCAGAGCCCAGTGAGACTCAATCCCATGACCCTGGGATCATGTCCTGAACCAAAATCAGGTGTCAGACGATTAACTGAGTGAGCCAGCCAGACTGTCCAGTTCCAACAGTTTTTTAATCTATTTTTTCTACACAGATGATGTTACTTGAAAATCGTTTTATTTCTTCTTTCTCAGTTGGTATATCTGCTGTTCGCATTAGCTAAGACTTCTGGTACAGTGTTGAAAACATTGGGGTGGGATATTCTGGCCTTGTTCCTAAGTAGGGAAACTTCTAGTTTCTCACTATTAAGTATGATGCTAGCTATAGGTTTTTTGTAGACACTCTATCAAATTGAGAAAGTTCTCTTATGTTTCTAGTTTACTGAGTGTTTTTATCACTAATGGGTGTTGGGTTTGGTCAGAGGCTTTTTCTGCAGCTGTTGATATGATCATGTTAAGCCAGCTTTGCATGCCTGGAATAAATCCCACTTGGTTGTGATGTGTACTTTTTTAAAAATTTTCAAAAATTTTTCATTTGAGATACGGCTGACACATAATACCTAGTTTTAGGTGTCCAATATAGTCATTTGACAATTATATGCATTACAAAATGGTCACTGCGAGAGGTGTAGTTACCATGTGTTACCACACAAAGTTATTACAATGTTATTGACTATATTTCTTATGCTGTATTTTTCACCCCCCTTGACTTATAACTAGAAGTTTGTATCTCTTCATCATTTTCACCTATTTCGCCTGTCCCCCCCATCCCCCTGTAATTCTTACACATTTGTAGATTCAGTCTGCTAATATTTGATTGAGGATTTTTATATCTGTGTTCATTAGAGATACTGATCTGTAGTTTTCTTACAAAATCTTTGGTTTTGGTATTAGGGTAATTGGATAAGTTAAGTATTCTCTGTTTCTGTCCTGTGAAAGGGATTGTAGAGAATTGATATAATTTCTTCCTTAAATGTTTGGTATTTTCGTCAGTGAACTGCTCTAGGTCTGGTGCTTTCTGTTTTTGAAAGGTTCTTACTCAATTTCTTTTCTTTTCTTTTTTTAAAAGATTTTATTTTTAATCCCTATGCCCAACGTGGGGCTTGAACTCACAACCCCTAGATCGAGAGTCTCATGCTCTACCAACTGAATAGCCAGGGGTGCTCCACTCAATCTCTTTAATAGAAGTAGATCTGTTCACATTGTGTATTTCTGGGGTGAAGAAGTATGAAGGAGTACAAAGGAGATGCCACCATCTCCCCATCCTTCTATGCCATCTTAGGTACCAGTGTTAGCACGGCTGGGATCCTTCTACCCCTTCCTGGCTCTCATGGAGACACATAGAAACAGTCTTTGGGGTTTCTTTCTGCTATCATTCTTTTGTATGAAAAGAATTTACAGCATCCTGAAGCCTGCCCACTGCTTTATAGCACAGTATTATGCTGCAACCAGAACCTCCAGGTTCATGAGTGCAGGTCTAGCCCCTCTTGTTGAGACCTGTGTAGCCCATGCTATACACAGATTTTGCTGTGTGGAACTGAGCTGTGACTCTTCCCTCTGTTGTGGGCCCCAGAATTGGGACTGTCAGCTCAGGACCTGCATAATTGAGAGATGCTTGTCAGGTGCAGAGGGAGCTGTAGTTTCTACCTGCTTCACACTTGGGACTGGGGTTAGTGGCGGGGGTGGGAGGGGGGACCAAGAGGACGCTCCGCTTCCAGTGAGGTGGGGGCTTTTGCCCTTCAGTTGGAGTGCAGTCCCTATCCATTCCGAGTTTTGTTTTGGCTCCATTTGCTATTGATGCCTCTCAAGGATACATCAGAGAGAAGCACAGATGTGCCAAGCTGTCAGGTTTGGGACGGATCTTGCCTTTCTAACACCAGGTGTCTCTCCCAACTCAGGATTTCTTGAAGGCACCAGTGTGCTCATCTAGAGCAGCAGGGGAGGAAGCCCTACCGAGCCTGGGGAAGGTCTGAGAGAACCCGCCCCTTTTTTTTGAAATGGGATCAATTATGTTGTGATGGGTGTCTGACAGCGCTGGCATAGGGACTTTGACCAGTGCTCATAGGAGTGGCATGGTGACAAGCTCTGAGTATGTCACACTGTTCCTCAAGCTTGGGCTCCCGGAGCCAGCAGCCACTAAAGCCTGGCAGTGCAGTGCAGGAAGTCATGGTGGAGACCTCAATCCTCAAGCCATAACCCTGGCTAACCTGAGCATGTGTGCACAAGGCCCAAGCTGCTCCTGCCCAGAATCAGGAAGGGAGCTTGGGCCCAGCTGATGGTGTGCCCCCCACTCTCCTTTGCAGCTTTCTATACGAACCCAACAGCCAAGGGTACAAATACTACCGCCAGAAGCTGGAGGAGTTCCGGAAAGCTAAGGCTGGCCCCACAGGCACTCTCATGGCACCCGACCTCAGCCTGAAACGCAAATCCCCTCCTGAGACCCCATCAGGGTCCTTACCCCCAGCTGCTGCCTGCCCTGCCTCATCTGCCCCCTCGCCTGCAGTCACCCCAGCTCCAACCATCCCTGGGAAGCCGGCCACCACAGCCACTGTGAAAAAGAAGCGAAAGAGCCGGTGGGGGCCTGAAGAGGACAAAGTGGAACTCCCGCCCGCCGAGCTGGTACAGAGGGATGTAGACGCCTCTCCCTCACCTCTGTCAGGTGGGCTGACCCCCTTTCCCCTCCTCTGTCAGGATAGTCTGGCTTTTTTCACTGAGCAGAATGTTTCCAAGATTCATCTGTGTTCTAGCATAGCATGTGTCAGAGTTCATTCCTTCTTATGACTGAGTAATATTCCATTTTATGGCTGGACCGCACTTTATCCATTCATCGGTTGATGGACACATGGGTTTCCACCTTTTGGCAGCTGTGAATAGTGCTGCCGTGAACTTTGGTCTGCAAGTGCCATTTGAATCCGTGATTCGATTCTCTTGGGTCCATACCTAGGAGTGGAATCACTGGACCATATCGTAATTCTCTTTAACTCTTTGAAGGTCCACCAAACTATTTTCTGTAGCAAGTACACCATTTTCTGTTTCTACCAACCGTGCACAGCCTTCCCGTTTCTCCACATCTTTGCCTTTTTATAATAGCCGTCCTAGTAGGTATAAAGTGGAATCACGTTGTAGTTTTGAATCACATTTCCCTAATGTCTGATGGTGTTGATCATCTTTTCATGTACTAATTGGTCATTTGTATAGCTTATTTGGAGAAACGTCTGTTTTAGTCCTTTGCCCACTTTTAAATTGGCATGTCTTTTTGTTCTTAAGTTGTACGGATTCTTTATATATTCTGCATATTAACCCCCTATTCAAATACATGGTTTGCAAATGCATCCTCTCATTCTGTGGATTGTCTTTTTATCCCTCAATAGTGTCCTTTGATGCACAGAAGTTTTAAATTTTGACAGAGTTCGGTTTATTTTTCCCTTTGTTGCCTGTGCTTTTGGTTTCATTTGTGAAACCAAAGCTAAATTCAAGGTCACGAAGATTTGCCCCTATGTTCTGGGTTTTTTTATGTTTTGGAACTCTGATTTATTTTGAGGTAATTTTTATATATGATATAAGCTAAGGATCCAACTTTATTCTTTTGCATGTGGAGATCCAGTGTTGCAGCACCATTTGTTGAAGAGGCTTTTCTTTCCCCATTGAATGGTGTTGACACCCTTGTCAAAACTCAATTGTCCAGAGATGTAAGGGTTTATTTCTGGGCTCTGTATTCTATTATACTGGTTTGTATGTCTATGCTTAGATCAGTACCAACTATTTTGATTATTGTAGCTTTGTAGTAAGTTTTGAAATTGAGAGTGTGAATCTTCCAACTTTGTTCTTTTTCAAGCTTTGGCTATTGAAGGTCTTGAATTTTCAGATGCGCTTTTCCATTTCGTAAAAACAATTGGAATTTTGATAGAGATTGTACTGAGTCTGTAGATTGCTTTGGACAGTATGGACACATTAACAGTATTTAAGTCTTTCTTACAACAAATACACCACCACCAACAACAACCAGTCTTCCAGTCTGTGCACACAAGATGTCTTTCCATGGACTTAGGTCTTTGTTAATTTTTCACCATGTTTTGTAGTTTTCATTGTATGTGTCTTATACCCCCTTAGTTAACTTTATTCCTAAGTGATTTATTTTTTTAATGCCTTTTAAACAATTGCTTTTAAAATTTTCTTTTAGGATTATTTGTTGCTAATGTATAGAAATACAACTGATTTTTTTTGCATGTTGACTTTGGATCCTTCAGCTTTCCTGAATTCATTTATTAGCATTGACAATCTTTTCATGGATTTTTTAGGTTTTCCTGTATATAATTATGATCATGTCATCTACAAATAGAGATCATTTTACTTCTTCCTTTCCAAGTGGGATCCCTCTTATTATTTCTTTTTCTTGCCTAATTGCTAGAACTTCTAGTTAGCACTTCTAGTACTATTTGAATAGAGGTGGGAATAATGGGCATCCTTACCTTGTTTTGATCTGAGGGGTAATGACTTTAGCCTTTCACTATTGAGTGTAATGTTAGCTGTGTTTTTTGTTTTTTGTTTTTAAGTTTATTTATTTATTTTGAGATAGAGAATGAGCTGGGCGAGGGGCAGAAAGAGAATTTCAAACAGGCTCCAAGCTGTCAGCACAGAGCCCGACACAGGGCTCAAACCCTTAAAACCGTGAGGTTATGACCTAAGCCAAAACCAAGAGTTGGACGCCCAACCAACTGACCCACCCAGGTGCCCCTAGCTATGTGTTTTTTATATGTGACCTTTATCATGTTGAGGAAGTTCCTTTCTGTTCCTAGTTTATTTAATGTTTTTATCATGGAGGTGTGTTAGATTTTGTCACATGCTTTTTCTGCATCAATTGAAATGATTGGATTTTTTTTTTTCCTTTAGTCTGCTAACGCGTGTTTCACTGGTTAATTTTTTTATATTGAACCATGCGATATTGTGGTTTATAAGAAATACCTATTTGACCATTCAGGTGACCAAAGTAATATTTCTCATATGTGTTTGGCCTTTGTTCACAGTTCCTGGCTCACAGTTCTCCCAAAACTCTTGGAATTTCCTGAGTGATAAGAGCAATGGGAGCATCTTTTGTTGTATTATTTGGTCTCCGTCCTCAGTTCATGAAAATGCTTCAGAGCCATAAAGGTGAAATGGGTGTCTTGTTATTAATAAGCCCCTTTCTACCACAACTGGATTTTATGTTACTGAGGTGACTTTTGGAAAGCACCTAAGGATCGGGGCTGGTTGCCAGGAGAACCAACCATAAGTAAAAGGTTGGAACATTTGGTCCCACCACCCCCTGATATCCAGGGAGGGTAAAGGGGCTGGAGGTTGAATTGATCAGCGGCTAATGATTTCATCAATCATGCCTATGCAGTGAGGCCTCCATAAAAAACCCAAAAGACAGGGTTCAGAGAGTTTCCAGGTTGATGAACACATGGAGGTTCAGAGACAGTGGCATGCTCAGTGGCATAGAAGCTCTGGGCACTTGCCCCATACCTTGCCCTTCCCCATACCTTGTTTTTTCCACCTGGCTTTCCTAACTTACATCCTTTTATGACATAAGTAAAGCAATAATCTTGTACGTAAAGTGTTCTCTGAGTTCTATGAGCCACTCTAGCAAAATAATTGAATCCAGAGAGGGGATTGTGGGAACCTCTGATCTACAGCCAGTTAGAAGCATAGGTGATGACTTGGGCTTGCAGTTGGCATCTAAAGTTGATGGGGGAGGGAGGAGCAGTCTTGTAAGACTGACCCCTTAACCCATGAAATCTGATGCTACCTCCTGGTAGATAGTGATAGAACTGAACTAAACTACAGGACACCCAGCAGGTGTCTGAGAATTGCTTGTTGGTGTGGGGAACCCTCTCCTCTCCCCCCCCCCCCCCACCCCGACCATACACACATTTGGAATTGGTATCAGAACTATTTAAACCACCTTTGCACTTCTGTGAAAAATCCCACTTGGTCATGGTGCATAATCCTTTTACCATGTGATTGTATTCAGTTTGCTGGTATTTTGTTGTGTCTGTCTGCATCTATATTCATAAGGAATATTGGTCTCTAGTTTTCTTGTGGTGTTTTTGTCTGCTTTTGGTATCAGGGTAATAGTAGTGTTTTGAAATGAGTTAGGAAATGTTCCCTTCAATTTTTTGGAAGAGTTTGAGAAGAATTAGCATGAGTTATTCTTTTAAATGTCTGGTAGAATTCACCAGTAACACCATCTGGTTCAGGGCTTTTCTTTGTTGGGAGGTATTTTGTGTGTGTGTGTGTGTGTGTGTGTGTGTGTGTGTGTGTGTGTGTGTTAGTATGTGTTAGAGATTTATTTATTTTTGGGAGAGAGAGTGCAAGCAGGGAAGGGGCAGAGAGAGAGAGAGGGACAGAAGATCTGAAGCAGACTCTGCACTGACAGTAGTGGGCCTGATGCAGGGCTTGAACTCATGAACCTCAAGATCATGACCTAAGCTGAAGTCGGATGCTCAACCAACTGAGCCACCCAGGCGCCCCAATGAGAAGTTATTGGTTGCTGATTCAATCTCCTTGTTTTAAGTCTATTCAGATTTTCTATTTCTTCTTGAGCTAGTTTTGGTAATTTACGGGTTTCTAGGAATTGGTTCACTTCATCTAGGTTATCCAACTTGTTGGCTTCTAGGTGTTCATAGTATTCTTTTACAATCCCTTTTTATTTCTATAAAATCATTAGTAATATTCCCTCCCTCTTTGATTTCTGATTTTAGTGAGTTTTTTCTCTTTTTTCTTAGGTAATCTGTCTAAAGCTATGTCATTTTGTTCATCTTTTAAAAAAAAAAAACAACTTTTGATTCTATGGATTTACTCTACCATATTTCTTCTTCTTTCTTCTTCTTCTTCTTCTTCTTCTTCTTCTTCTTCTTCTTCTTCTTCTTTATTTTTGAGAGAGCGAGCATGTGTTTGTTTGTGAGCAGGAGACGGGCAGAGGGAAAGGGGAGAGATGATCTGAAGGGGGCTCTGCACTGACACCAGAGAGCACGATGTGGGGATCGAACTCACAAACCTGGAGATGATGACCTGAGCCAGAGTTGGATGCTTACTGACTGAGCCATCCAGGTGCCCCATCTGTACCATATTTATATTTCCTATTTCCTGTATTTTCATTCTAATCTTCATTTCCTTCCCTCTGCTAGCTCTGGAATTAGTTTGCTTTTCCTTTTCTAGTTCTTTAAGGTGGACAGTTAGGTTATTAATTGGAGATCTTTTAAGTTTATATATTTTTTGAGATAGAGCACAGGCAGGGGAGGGGCAGAGAGAGAGAGAGAGAGAGAGAGAGAGAGAGACACACACAGACACGCAGGGCTCGAACTCACAAATCATGAGATCATGACCTGAATGGAAGACAGACGCTTAACTGACTGAGAGAGAGAGAGAGAGAGAGAGAGAGAGACAGACAGACACGCAGGGCTCGAACTCACAAATCATGAGATCATGACCTGAATGGAAGACAGACGCTTAACTGACTGAGCCACGCATGTGCCCCTCATCTTATTTTCTAATCTTTCTTGGTGACTTCCTCTTTGATCTGTTGATTGTTTAAGAGTGTGTTGTTCAATTTCCACATATTTGTGAGTTTACCAGTTTTCCTTCTGTTAATGATTTCTAGCTTGATTCCATTGTGATCAGAAAAGATACTTTGTGATTTCGGTCTTTTAAAATGTATTGAAACTCATTTTGTAGTCTAAATGTAATCTTTCCTAGAGAATGTTTTATGTGCACACAAGAAGACTGTATTCTGCCATTGCTGGATTGCACGTTCTGTATACATCTGTTAGGCATCGCTGGTGTAGTGTTTAATCTTCTATAATCTTCTATATCCTTACTGATATGAAAAATGGGGTATTGACATCTCTAGTTACTATTGTTGAACTGTCCATTTCTCCCTTCAATTTTGTCAATTTTTGCTTCATATATCATGAGGCTCTTTTGTTAGGTAGGGTGTGGGGGGATGTCTTTTTTTTGAGAGTGCGCACACATGCAAGTGGGGAGAGGGACAGAATCTTTTTTTTTTTTTTTTTTAATATTTATTTATTTTTGGGAGAGCGCAAGTGAGGGAGGAGCAGAGAGTGGGCTGACAGGCTGACAGCAGTGAGCCCAATGTGGGGCTCAAACCCACAAACCAAGATCATGACCTGACCCGAAGTCAGACACTCAACCAAGCCACCCAGGTGCAGAGAGGGAGAGAGAATGAGAATGAATGAATGAATGAATGAATCAATCAATCAATCAATCAATCAATCAATCTTAAGCAGGCTCCACGCTCAGTGAGATCCTACATCCCTGGGATCATGACCTGAGCCAAAATCAAGAGTCAAATGCTCAACAGACTGAGCCACCCAAGCGCCTCAAGTTCTATCTTCTTTCTGTTTTACATTTTTTATCAATATAGAACATCCTTCTTTTTCTCTTGTAACCTTTTTGGACCGGAAGTCTATTTTGTCTGATGCTAGTATGGCCACCCCAGCTCTCTCAGTTGCTATTTGTATGAAATACATTTTTCCATCCTTTCACTTTCAACTTATTTGTGACTTCGTATCTAAGGCAAGTGCCTTGTACACAGCATGTAGATCAATCCTGCTATCTCCCTTAAGCTTTAAAGTACTTGGATTCATTCTTGTCATAGAAAGCTCAAGAAATGCATGATGATAAGCACCATAATTGCCACAGTTTTGCACAATCAACTGCAACATCTGCCTCCTTGACAGTTTCAGAGATGGCCAACATGTGGTCTTGTTTCTCATTTTCTATCACAAAGCGGCCAGTAGAGTGGGGGAGTTTGTTGTCATCACATTCTGCAGGTGATAATCGGTGACTGAGAGAGGCTATCTTATGGCATCTGTCTCACTGCCCTCCACACAGCCTGCCCTGCACACAGAACCGTCTCAACCTCCCTCACCCCTGAACACACAGATACATAGAGGAGTCATATGTGCTCTGGTGCTGACATCTATGTTTATTTCATTTATGATGGACCGAGAGGGAAGACAGCTTACCCAAGTCACATGGCTAGCCTGTTGGCCTTTCCCATCCAGTTCTGGAGGTTGTCTGTTCAGTGCTTCCCTTGTCCAAGGAGAAAAGCTAGTGAAGATTCTAGTACTCAGTGTGGTTCCAGGTAGCATCTCTGCCTAGGGTCAGATTGCTGTCAAATGCCGAACTCAGGTGCCCCCCTATAACGAAGGGTGCTCTGCCTTGAGTCTTGTTCTGATGTGTGCATGCCACAGTTCTGAAACCATGTCCTTGAGGTCTGGCCCCAGCTCCCAGCTGGTGAGGAGGCCTCCCCTGTCTAGTGCACAGGCTCCGAAGTCTCATATCCAGGTTTAGGTCCCACTGGCCTGTGTCGTCCCTGGGAGGGTGTGAACAGCCCCCACCTGCTTGCTTGCTGGTAAAGTGACTGGAGGAGGGGGACTTTGGGTACATTTCAGGCACACAGCAGGCTGCTCAGACCTTGACTCCCTTGCCCTCTCCACAGGGCTCCCACACAGACCTTCCAGGAGGTATTGGGGAATAAACATGGGCTCAAGAAGCACTTGTGAGTGGGTCTTGCAGGTGAAGCCCCAGCCCTGGTGAGCTAGGAGAATCTGGCTCTTTGCACATACCAGAAGGGCCTCTATATCCCCCTCTGCCCAGCTTCTCCTCCCCCAGGAAGCCACCGCCTGAGGGGTGGTTGTTTCCGCCACCCAGATGGGGCTGTCACAGCATCTTCATGTGGATTAGTGTTGCTGGCTCCAGCCAAGCTCCAAAGCTGATGCCAAATTAAATGTCAGTTGCTTTGAGGATGGTCGGCTGCTTCCCCAGAAGCAGCTAACAGAGCTATACACAGAGCTGAGTCTTATGCCAGACTCTTAAACCCTCGTGTGTCTACACTGGGTGTCTGTTCCCTGCAGGGCTTATCTCTAAGAGTCAGTGTGTGAATGCACACACACACACGGGCACATGTTTATCTCTCCTCTCCTGTCTTTGCCTTTGCAAAGTCCCCCTCATGTCACCCATTAGATATGTGACCTTGAGGGAGGCCCTGGACCTCTAAATTCTGATGTCATCATCTACACGTAGGGGTATAGCGCCTGCCTGGAGAGGTCATGTGAGGGTGACACTAGATGCACGTGACGGCACGGTGAGGCCCCTGGGATCATCACGTGACACAGGATACCAACTGTTGTGATGTGAAGGCCTTGTGCCGTGTGCGCTAAGTGCCTCAGATGTCGTCAGCACATGGACGCTGTACCACATGCAGGAGCAGGTCTGGACCTGTCCATCCGTTGTTGATCAGCTTGTGTCTTATTTCCAGTTCAGGACCTCAAGGGGCTTGGCTATGAGAAAGGGAAGCCTGTAGGTCTGGTGGGTGTCACAGAGCTGTCAGATGCCCAGAAGAAGCAGCTAAAGGAGCAACAGGAGGTAAGTCTGTGTGGCATAGAGCAGGCAGGCTCCAAAGGGGCTAATGGAGTATTGTCCCCCCACCTCACCTCACAGGACAGTGGTCATGTTCTATTCTTTCTGAGCCTCCCTGTGCTGGGTGGATCCCACCATCAGTGGAGAGGTTCTTGGATAGGCACGCCCTTGTCAATGGCATTTCACCCCCCAAAGGCCCTTCCCAGCCTACAATTGGACCCAGAGCTCAGTCCTCACACTGCCCGGGCAGCCCCTGAGGCTGATGCTCCACAACTACTCCCCGACATGCTCGTGGGCTGTTCCTGACTAGGTAGTCTCCATTTTAAGCTCTCCTTCCAGTGCCCTCCAACATCCAGTACAGGACAGGCCTGGCTAGCACTGGGCGCCCTGGACGATGTGACAAATGCTCAGTTGGTGTTGCCTGTGTTGGGATGAGGGCTGGCTTGGCAGGGAGCTCTATGGCCAGGGGCTTAGCCTCTGCTGCTTTCCTGGGGAACTACAGGCACACCCTTGGTCCTTAGGGACAGCTCACCCTTGTCACCTCCTCCAGCCTGACAGCCCCGTCACATCTCCTTCAACCCTTCCGTGATCAGAGGCTTGCGGTGCCCTCATTTGGTCCACAGCAAGGGTGCCCAGGATGTGCTGGGTTCGGGCCAGATACCAGACTGGGTGAGGCAGAGAGGACTCCTCCCTGCTGAAAACAGGGCATGGCCTGGTACAGGACTTTGTCTTGAGTGCTTGCTCCAAGCCCTGCTCACGTGCCGGCCCAGGGAGGGCAGAAAGTGGGAAGGGTGAGGGGGCCTGACCTGCATAGGGAAGGCCAGGGGGTTGGCCTCCTGCACGTGTGGTATACTGCCTTGCTCACTGGCATGTGCTGCCCGCAGATGCAGCAGATGTATGACATGATCATGCAGCACAAGCGTGCGATGCAGGACATGCAGCTGTTGTGGGAGAAGGCGCTGCAGCAGCACCAGCATGGCTACGACAGCGACGAGGAGGTAGACAGCGAGCTGGGCACCTGGGAACACCAGCTGCGGCGCATGGAGATGGACAAGACTCGGGGTGAGCCAAAGCGCACATTGCAGGTGGGGCACGGTACCTAGCTGAGGCCTTGCCCTGAGGGTACTGCAGGCTCAGGAGGCCACACTCACCTGCCCGGGGAGGCACCTGGAGACACCACACTGGGGCCTTAAACCACCTGCCCAACCTGTAAGGCCTTGGGCAAGAGATTCAGCTTCTCTGCGCCTCAGGTTCCTCAGAGGAAAAAGAAATGGTTCTTTGTGAGTGTTCACTGCTGTCTGAACATGGCACTTAGCAGGGCTGCCTGGAGCAGCAGGGGTTTGGGTCAGGGTCTCAACCATCTGCCTCATTCCCCCATAGCCCCAGACTCCCCTCCCCACACAAGACTCATACCTGTGCTGTGGGACCACCCAGCCCACTCCCTGACTTCTTCCTTTTCTCCTCTCACCTTTCCCTCCTCTACGGGCAGAATGGGCCGAGCAGCTGACAAAGATGGGCCGTGGCAAGCACTTTATTGGAGACTTCCTGCCACCAGATGAGCTGGAGAAGTTCATGGAAACCTTCAAGGCCCTGAAGGTGAGCTGGGAGCATCCCTAGGCACCAGCCCCTGCTGTAGGCCTGTCTAGCAGGCAGCCCTTCGAGTGTTCCAGCCCCTCCTGTTAGCATCACGAGGCAGGCGCCTGAGGCAGCCTCCAGGCCCCCCTCATTCACAGGAGGAGCTGGGCCCTCTTGCCTCAGGAGGCATCTGTTTATGATAGACACCGTCTGTGAAGGGAATTAGCAAATAACAGCTCAGCTGCCGCTTTAGAAACATTTCCCAGGGCTTCAGGGAAATTCTGCTTTCAGTGGAGCCAATTAAGTGCAGTTTACAGGCAAAGCGTTTCTCAGGCAGAAGTCCCCAAGGACTGGGTTCTCCAGAACAAGAACTTCACATTCCTCCCATGCTGTTCTCATGCTCGTGAGGAGAGACAGCTGACGGGACACATCCCATGCCCTCTTTTGGGGGATTTTTGTAAAGCCGCTTTTGTACCGCATGACCTCATCAACAAGGCAGGCACCTTATTGACCACATGTTTTAGCATTCTGTGTAATGAATTGCCCTCAGAACATAGGGCTTTTTGTTGCTAATGAACCATTAATTTTTCCTGTGGTGGGTGAGGCCTGTGTGACCCATCACCTTGCCCTCTTTGACTTGGCCACCAGGCAGCTTGGTACAAAGTCTGGCCCTGGGGACCCTGAGAAAGAGCATCTTGGTCTGTTCTCAAGGAACCTGATCTGGTGCAGAGGAGGCAGATGGGCATGTGGTCCCAGCAGCCAGCGAGGTTGTTGTGGGCAGTGCGGTGGGTGGAGGCTGTTCAAGCCAGGGCTGGGACCTGGGACAGTTGTAGCCCTGGTAGATGACAGCCAACTCTTTGCCCTGCAGGAGGGCCGAGAGCCTGACTACTCCGAGTACAAGGAGTTCAAACTGACGGTGGAGAACATTGGCTATCAGATGCTGATGAAAATGGGCTGGAAGGAGGGCGACGGGCTGGGCTCAGAGGGCCAGGGCATCAAGAACCCGGTCAACAAGTGAGTGTACACTCCCCCTACCACCCTTCTGCCGGCACTGGCCTGGCCCCCTGCTTACTCTGCCCTGTCATTCCCCTGCAGAGGCACCACCACAGTAGATGGAGCCGGCTTTGGCATCGACCGGCCAGCAGAGCTCTCCAAGGAGGATGACGAGTATGAGGCCTTTCGCAAGAGGATGATGCTGGCCTACCGCTTCCGACCTAACCCCCTGGTGCGTGTGTCCCCAGCCTCCCACACGGCTTCTGGCTGGGCTCTTCAGAATCTCCACAGGGGGGTGGCGGTGCTGGTAACAGAGCTTCCCCTCCTTCCCCAGTCTAGCTAGGCAATGTCTCACCAGCACCTCTACACCTTTCCACCTGCCCTCCCCTCTGAGCTCTGGTGAGCTCAGTAGTCCCTAGAAGGTTCTGGGCAGGAGGAATGGCTGTCTTTAGCATTCACCCCCTCCCCTTCTCCCCATTTTATCTTATTTGCCTCCCACAGAACAACCCCAGACGGCCTTACTACTGAGTATTCCAGAAAAACACACGAACGTATTTTCCAAACGACCGACCGTCCCTGGACTGTGGAATGTTCCGGCCTGCATTTCTGCCTGCGCTTCCCGTCGTCTCGAGTGTCGTGCCGTGTATTAAAAGTTCCAGCGCTTGCCCACCATGGCAGCCTGGTTTTGCCATCACCAGAAACCACTCCTGTTTCCTTAGCTGCAGGGCTGGGCTGGGCAGATGGGCTGGGGTCCTGCTGGGAAGGTTCCCTAGTGCTTGAAGAATCTGAGGAAACCACCTAGACCCTGTCTGCCTGTGGCTTCCCTCCCCCCACCCCATCATCCTGGGTTAGAGTTGAGGGGAGCGTCCATGGACCTCCTGAGTGGGACTGGTGGCTGGCCAAACAAGAGCTGGCTGCACCTGGACCAGAGACATCAGGGGCATCCCAGTGTAGCACTGTGCTGCAGGAGGACGTTGGAAGGGGTCCCTAGACAGGGCCCAGACCGTAGAAGTGTGAGGCATGTCTACCCAGGGCACACCTATGCCAGTCACCTTGCCAGCAGGTGGCGCTGACGACGACTCCTCCCTGCAACAGTCACACACGGCAAGCCTAGCCTGTGATAGCTGCAGCCTAGGCTGCCCCCGCTGCCCTGGGTCCTGCCATTGGGGTAGACACTTAAGTCCCTGGGGCTCGTGCCCCAGGAGGTGGCTTTATGGGCAGATGCAGCCTACATCTTCAGAGCCTGCACGTCCCATTTGTGCCGAGACCACCTGGGGCTCTTCCTCAGTTGCAGCTGCTGAGTGAGAAGCTTGGGTGGGGTCCCGGGAATCCGAGAGCCCTGCTTGAAGTATTATGGCTTGGAGATCTGAGGGGTCCCTACAACTCCCCCATATGCCCACACATGCCCCTAGTGGGTTCTGCTCAACATCTGTGGGCTCATGGGCTCTGAAAACTCTAGCTGGAGCTGGGCTTCTGGGCTAGCCTGCATTCTGTCATTCAGTAAACACAACACTGAATGGATAGGATCTGCCCCCTGGCATGGCAGTGAACCTGAGACTGATAAATGCTGCCAAGAGGAACTAGGTGCTGTCATGGAGGCAGCCTGGGGAGTGTCTTAATGGGCAGGGGTGGGAGTGTCCAGGTACTGGGAGTCTCAACAGCAGAGCCCAGGCTGGAATGATGTATGTCACCCTGTCTCCCCTCCATGGACACAGCCCAGAGCAGGGCAAAGGGGTGACATTCCCATGCATGGAGGCTGCCCAGGGGTCCCTGGGCTTGAGCACAAGAGTAGCTCTAGGGAGCCAGAGTTTCCATGGATAGGGACCCTAGGCATTAGTCCCAGGCACCTTGCCATCCAGGTAAAGGTCACCCCTTAGTTGAATTCTCAGTGACTGGGAGGCTTGCCAGACTCAGGCCACGGACTTTACTCCCAGGCAAGTGGAGAGTTGGAAGAGATGGCCTCTGAATTCAGTGTGCTTGTGCAGGTGGCTCATTGCAGACACAGATGCAAGGCCAGGTTGCTGGACAGCTAGACCAGACACCCCTCGTCCTGCAGGGTATCAGCCCAGCAAGGACCCTGGGCAGAGAAGGTACCTGGAGGAGGGGACACTGGGATCTGCTTTAAGGGGTCAGGAAATGGTAGAGGGTCCATCTTACAGACAGAAAAGAGGCCTGGGCGTGTGTTGGTACTGCTAGAGTTGGGAAAAGCCCAGGAAGGAGACTGGAGCCTCAGGTCAACCCAGAGGAACCTGAACTTCGTGGGCAATAGACAACTAGGGAGGGAGGCTGTCAGGTTGGTGGCAGGTTCAGAGATGGGCCCCAACTGGCATAAGGCCAAGGGGCTGTGTAGAAAAAGGGTGAGTGTTAGAATATTCCCTAACCACAGACTGTGGGCTCCCCCAAGGGCAGTTATTGCTGTTTCCAAAGCCACAAGTACCACATGGGCAAGAGTCCAAAGCTGGTTGGAGGGAGTGACAAAGACAGCTGCCTAATTCTCTCCCCCACCGTACAGCCCTCTCCCTGATCCTGAGCACCCCCCATCCACACCCTTTTACATTTTCCCCAGCCTCCTGTAGGCTGTTCAGAACCTCAGCTCTCCCCTCTGTTCCTCCCACCACACACCGGCCCCAGGCCTGATCTATTCTCCTTGCCAGAAACACTGTTCCCAAACTCCTCACCAAACTGGAGCAATCCACACCCAATCTAAACACACCCTTTGGACTCCCTCCCTTTGACCCCACCCACTGTGCAGGGTCGCAGGCTCAGCTGCCCACAAGGTGCCCACACTACATGGAACACAGCACAGAGAGTCCTTCAAGAGACCCTCAACCCTTGGGGCGCCTGGGTGGCGCAGTCGGTTAAGCGTCCGACTTCAGCCAGGTCACGATCTCGCGGTCTGTGAGTTCGAGCCCCGCGTCAGGCTCTGGACTGATGGCTCGGAGCCTGGAGCCTGTTCCCGATTCTGTGTCTCCCTCTCTCTCTGCCCCTCCCCCATTCATGCTCTGTCTCTCTCTGTCCCAAAAATAAATAAAAAACGTTGAAAAAAAAATTAAAAAAAAAAAAAGAGACCCTCAACCCTTGATCTTGGCTGCCTGCCTTGAGATAGTCCCCAGATCCAATCAAAGCTTCACACCCGGACACGTGCTTAAATGTGTGTGGCCACTGCGAGAACACTCAAGTCCAAGGGCTCTGAAGGGAACTCTGTGTCCAAGCGACTGAGGTTCCTCCATTAGCGCATATGGGCAATGCCCACTTGATCCTAGGGGGAGAAAGGTCTAGGGAATGTGGAATTAAAAAGACTTCTCTTCGGGGTCGAGGTTGGTACACCGGTGCCCTGGGACAGAAAATGCAGAAGTGCAGAAGGAGGACCGGAGAAAGAATTCTCTTAGAATGAAGTTGCTGGCCCAGGGCCCCAAGGTTGCAGACCCGCGCCTCAACAGCGGAAGAATCCGGAGACATGGTGTTCTAGCTTTTTATAGAGAAACAGGCTTGGGCGGCTGGGAAGGCCGCCGAGAACAGCGCTGAGTCCCGCCAGGGTGAAGCGAGAGAGGGGCGGGGAGAGGGGCCGCCTCAAGGAGGAGGGGCCTCAGAGGCTCCCCGGGAGCTAGCGGAGCGGTCGAGGAACTGCGGCGGGACCAGGGCGCAGCGGGGGGCGACCTTTGCGCAGGGCGGGGCCGGGACCGGCCGGGTCCCTGGCACCCCCCTCCCTCCGCCCGCCCAGACGCGCCACTGCAGAAGAGACGGGCGCCCAGGAGGCCGCGCCGAGGCCGCGCCGGGGTCCAGGCGCCGCTGCTATGGACATCCCGCCGCTTGCCGGCAAGATCGCCGCTCTGTCGCTCGGCGCCCTCCCCTTGTCCTATGCGCTCAACCACGTCTCGGCGCTCTCGCAGTGCGTAAGGGGAGGGGCCAGGGCGGACTCCGGGGGCGGGGGTGGGCGGCCAGGGCGGATTGGTGGTAGCCGGGAGGGAGGATGCGCGACGGCTAGCCTGGCTCTCCCAAGCCAGCGTCCCCGCGCACCTCTGGCCTGGAGGAGGGGGGCTAGGGCAGAACTCCCCACACCCCCACCCAGTCGGAAGTCCTTTTTCTGCCGGGCAGGGGGCTGTGTGTTGGGGGTGGAGGGCGCTCCTGGGACGTTTAGGGCCTGGGGAGAAAGGTTGAGAAGCAAAACCCCCCAAAGGGCAGGGTTTTGGAGGGTTTCCGGGGTTTTCCCAGGGCTGTGCCCAGCTCCAGACTCACCAAAGTCAGTCACAGTATTGCCCCAGATAAGGTCCTGATGACCTAGCTCTTGACACACACGCACACAGGGACGCGCGTTCTGTTCCACCACCCTGCCAGATGGCCCCTCCATCGCCTATCTCAAGCTTGGGACTTTTTTCTGTTAAGGTTTGGCCCACCCTGTCTTTAGTCTGTTTTCCCTACGTATTGTGACCTCCCTTGGCTCTTAACCCTAGACCCCAGCCCTGTGGATCCTGCCACACTGTACCAGACATCTGCAAGCCCCTCAGCCAGGGGCTCAACTAGCTCAACTCAAGACATGGGATAGAGGGAGTCTTGACTATGGGGTTGGCTCCTTGGGTACAAATTCCTGGCTCTACCCCCCTGGAACTTGGGTGAGCTAGGTTGTTTCTGGGAGCCTCAGTTTCTTCAGTGTGTAATGAACATAATCCTAGACCTCATCCCATAGTTACAGTTAAGGATTACAAATTGTGTGGTCTTATCTGATTACTATAATTGTCATTGTTGGGGCCAGGATGGGGATTGTCAGGTGTCAGAGGGGTCCATGAGAAGGTAGGAGTCTGGAGAGAGTGTAGGGGAGAGTGTGGGACCCTGGATAGCTTTCCCACCCCCCACTCTGCCCACTTGTGTTGGGGGCTGCCCAAAGATGGCTTCTATTATCTACGCAACCTGCCTTATCAGATTGATGGGGACAGATCAGGGCAGGGGTAGGGTGGAGTTGATGGAAGTATTTGGACTTTAGCTGGGAGGAGTCTGGAGCTTCAGAGAGTGAGGTGTACAGGGCTGAGCACTTAGAGACCTGACAGGCTTGGGCACTGGGTCTGGCCACAGAGAGGCTTGGTGGGACTGAATGACTGACAGCAAATTGAGTTAAACACATATCAGCAAGTGACAGGATGAACTGTATAGTCAGAAAGAGTTGGGGCGCCTCGCTGGCTCAGTCAGAAAAGCACATGACCCTTGATCTCAGGGTTGTGAGTTCGAGCCCCGTGTTGGGTGTAGCGATTACTTAACAATAAAATCCTAAACAAAGAATTGACTGATGCCCACCCTGTACTTGGCCTAAGTTTGGCAATGATCCTTTCTAAGAAGTCAAGGAGGGTTTCCTGGAGGAGGAGTCATGAAAGATAGGCTATGAAGGATGAGTAAGAGTTTGCCAAGTGGAAGAGACTTCTGGAAGGAGTTTCCCGAAAGGGGAAACAGTTGAGGCAACAGCCTAGTAATGGGAAAGGGCAGTTTCAGGGAATGAGCGATTCCTGGATGGACAGATACTTCAGCCTCAACATTTTGAGCTTCCTAGAGTCTGCTTTTGGCCTCACCAGGGCGAGGTGGGGCCTCCGCACTGGGCCTGGCCTCTCTGACTTGTTTTCCCTCTCCACAGCCCCCTGGGGGTGGCATTGATGAGTGCCCTGATCCTGGGTCTGCTTTTCATGGCTATCTACAACTTGTCTCCTGGTGATATCTACTATGACCCACTCTATGCTGGTGAGTCAGTCAGAGAGAACTGTGTGAGCAAGGGCCTCCTCCATCAGACTGGGGGTCCTTGAAGGGCTCCCATCAGACTGGAGAAGCTCACAGAGACTGGAGAACCCTCAGTGGTTGGGGAACCTTAGAGGGCCACCCCCTTCAGACCTGGGGCTCTTCAGAGAAGGACTGTATCTTCCCCTCAGACTGGGAGCCCCTGAAAGACTTCCTCATCACTTTGGGATTCCCCTGAGGGCAGAGACAGTGCCTTCTCAACCTGAGGACTTCCAAAGGCAGGGACTGTGCCTCCTCATGAGGCGGGGCTGTGGGTCATGTGACCGGTGGAGCGTGGTGACTGGGAGCAGTCCTTGGACAAGGATCCTTGCCTGGAATCTGGGTCTCAGAAAAGCTGCCTCAGGCCTCTCCCACACCCAGGCTGTGCCCCGCCCACTCTTCCCACAGTGTTCACTATCTTCGCCTTCACCTCGGTGGTGGACCTCCTTATTGCTCTCCAGGAAGATGGCTACATGGTGGGCTTCATGGAGTTCATTACCAAGGAGGTACATAGCGGGCAGCTGGGGATGCCTCCTGCCCTGTCGCCCATCTGAGCCCTGACCTGCCCTTGCAGGGAGAGCCATACTTGCGCACTGCCCATGGAGTCTTCATCTGCTACTGGGATGGCACCGTTCACTACCTCCTCTACCTGGCCATGGCTGGTGCCATCCACAGAAGGTGCATGGGGTGGGTGGAGTGGCACCTGGACCATGAGAAGGAGGTCAAGTTCTCAGGTGGGGTCCCAAGCCTGAGTGGAGCCAGAAGTGTGCGTAGGGGAAATCAGGAGGCTTCTCTAGGGCTCCAGCCACGAGTGGCCAGGGAATGTCACAGGTGTAAGCTATAGTCAGCTCTCTTCTCTTGTACTGCCCTGTGCCTAGGCAGCCACTTCTGTCCTTGGACAGACAGTCTGTTCATTCCTTCATTCATCTCCCTGTTGTCCCTTCTGTTCTGGACAAAACTGGGAGGGACCCAGAGTTGGGGAGCCCAGGGTGGACCCTGGGCTCTGGCTGGGGCTCTGAGACTTGGGAACAGGCATCTGTTGGTCACCCCTCCGTCCCTGACCCCAGGAAGAGATACCGGAACCTTGGACTGTACTGGCTGGGATCTTTCATCATGAGCATCCTGGTATTTCTCCCAGGAAACATCCTTGGTAAGGACTTGGCTTTGAGGGATCCTGTCTCCTCGGGCTGGGTCACTATCCTGCACCTAGAAGGTTCAAGGTAGAGGGGAGAGGCAGACCAGTATGTGGAGTGGCTGAACCAGAGGGATACCCAAGGTGTATCCAGAGGGAGCAAGTATAGAGGCTATACCCGGAAGGTAAATTGAGGCAAGCCAGGCTAAGGAGCATAGACATCATCTTATGAGCATTGGGGAGGCAGAGGTGTTAGAGCTTAAATAAAGATTGCATTTGTGTGGGGCGCGTGGGTGGCTTGCAGTCAGTTAAGCGTCTGGCTCTTGACTTCAGCTCAGGTCATGGTCTCACAGTTCGTGAGATCGAGCCCCACATCAGGCTCTGTACTGGCAGCACAGGAGACTGCTTGGGATTCTCTCTCTGTCTCTCTCTGTCTCTGCCCCTCCCCTGCTCTCTCTCTCTGTCTCTCTCAAAATAAATTTTAAAAAATGAAAAAAAATTTGCATTTGTGAATTACTAGTTCCATCTAGGGACTCTGGTGTGATTCACCTACAGGTCTGGCCAGGTCTGGGTGATCCTCACTGAGTGACACCCCCACTCTCCTACTATGACAGGTAAATACAGCTCAGAGATCAGACCTGCCTTCTTCCTGGCCATCCCCTATATGCTGGTCCCATGCTGGGCTGGCATGAAGGTCTTCAGCCAGTCCCGGGCACCAACCAGCTGTATCCCTCACATGGTAAGTGCCCTGCCCCCAGACAGTTCCCTGTGCCAGCATACCTCAGTGTCCCCCCCCCCCCCCATTAGAGTTCCTTGTGGTCAAAAATATGCCCTCTTTGGAAGGATCTCCTTGGCCATTAGGAAAGAAGGGATGAGCCTTTATTGAGTGCCTGTTGGATACCAGACTTCTCACACTGTCTCTCTCCCATGGGGCAGGTACAGGAGGAGCAAAGAAAGGGCCTCCTGCGACGCCCGGTTGACCTGGTCCTTGTCATATACCTCACCCTTGCTGGGTTCTTCACCCTCTTCCGGGGCCTGGTGAGTCTGCAGTGGCCAGCCTTTCTTCTACCTCCAGCTCCCTTTCCTGTCCCCTCCCCAACCATGTTCCTTTACCCAGTGCAAAGAGGTTACTACTCTCCTGTCTCATCATCCAGGAAGTTTCTTCACTGAGTCTGATCTAAGTGTTCCATGACAAAGCCCCACTCCCTATAACCTTCCCAGCCAAAGTGAAAAGCCAAGGGTAGGGGAGGCCAGAGCAAGGGGTACGGGACCCGCCTGGGAGGGTGGAGAAAGCTTCTCGTGGGAAAAGTGTTTCAGATAGGCTGTTGGTTTGCCTGTCTGCCCCAGGTGGTGCTTGACTGCCCCACAGATGCCTGCTTTATCTACATCTATCAGTATGAGCCATACCTACGGGACCCCGTGGCCTATCCGAAGGTGCAGGTGAGAGGGCAGATGGGAGGAGAGGGCCATATGGTCCTGTCATGGATAGAGGTCTACCAAATCCTCTTTGAGGCAGGCACCACAAACACAAGCCAGTTTATTGTCCTACCAGGACGCCTGGGTGGCTTAGTCAGTTGAGTGTCTGACTCTTGGTTTCGGCTCAGATCATGCATGATCTCACAGTTCATGGGTTCGAGCCTCGTGTTGGGCTCTGTGCTGGCAGTGTGGAGCTTGCTTGGGATTCTCTCTCTGCCCTTTCCCCTCTCACGCTCTCTCTATCTCAAAATAAATAAATAAATATATATATATATATATACATATATATATATATATTTTTTTTTTTTTTTTAAGTTAAAAAAATTCATTGTCCTACCAAAAATGTCTGTCTTCAAAAATGAAGACAGATATGGTCTTCAAGTATGGCTGGACCTAGGAGCTAAGGCAACTCTGTCTCTGGGCTCTGTTTTCTTTGCATGGACTCCACTCCCTGGTAGTCACTTTGTGGGATTGCAGAGTCAGCCTTGGCCAGCTCCAGGCCTCCATCCACCCTACTTAACCACCCCAGAAGAATCTGAGCTCTTATTTCCCCAGAGCTTAAGCACAAGTCTCAGGCAGGCTCTGATTGGCCCACATGCCCATCATCACCGAATAACATGTCCATTCTGTCGCTGGTCATTATGGCCAGGGGGCTGGAGTTTTGCAGTTGGCCAGGGTCACATGCCACTTCCGGAGTAATGTGGGTGGGCTCAGTGTGTGTATGTATGTGGCCGGGGGAATACCCAAGGGAAATAGAGAAAAGTGTACACAGGGTTGGGAGCACAGAGAGCCCCCGTCCTGCCTGGGTGGGATCTGAGGCTGGCCAGATCCTCCCTGGGGTCTCTACCTCGGGGGTCTCAAGAGACCTGGCTGGGGCAGCTGCTCATCCTCCTGGTCGTGTGCCCCTTAGATGCTGGTGTATATGTTCTATGTGCTGCCCTTCTATGGCCTGGCTGTCTATGCCCTCGTTGTCCCTGGCTGTTCTTGGCTGCCTGACTGGGCCTTGGTGTTTGCTGGAGCTGTTGGCCAGGTGAGGTGGGGGGGGGGGGGGGGGGGGGGGGGAGGGGGAGGTGTGGGTGGATCAGTAGGGAAGAAAGTTTCTGCCTACCCATCAAATGCTCTTCTGCCCTCCCTGAACAGGCTCTGAGAGGCCCCACCCTCAGCTTGGTACCCTAAGATACACTCCATGGGGTCCCAACTCCATGGGGTCAGAACTAGAGAGAGGGAAGGATAGGGGCTGAGAGGGATTCCAGAGAGGGAAGATTTCCTAGAAGAGTGAGCATAGGGGTTGGGCTTTGATGTATGGGTATGAGTTCTCTAGGCAGGGAAGGGCATTTCAAGAATGGGAAGAGCATAAAAACACATAGGCAGATAGCGGTTTAGTGGAGCCACAACATGGGTTAAAGGCAGAGGCAAGAGAATTTGACAGCTAGATGCTGCGGGCTTTCAACTCTGAGCTTGGGGGAGCCATGGAATATGTCTGAGCTGTGGAGGGCGCAGTCAGAGCTGGAGGGCTTGCTTCGGAGTTCCTGATGGAAAGTGATAAAGCCTGGGCCCAGGCCTGGGCAGGGGAAACCAGGAAGACATCTCTGGGGTAGAATGGCCAGGATTTGTGTCGGGGACAGAAATGGGGTAGGGAAGAGCAGGAGGAAGAGCCGGGCCCAGATCAGAGAGATGGGAAACAGGGCCCACTTAAAAGAGTGAAGATGGTTCTGGTTAGACAGCTGGGGAGAGGCTCACAGACAGATGGACAAGGACAGACAGTACATGCAGGGGCCGGAATATTTAGAGGCAGACAGATGGGCTGGAGAGGGGAAACAGGTCATCAGCCTGGGCTCCCTAGGGTGGGATGTTGATGATACTAGGACCTGTTCTCTCCAGGCCCCTGACATCCACCCTCCCTGTGTGGCCACTAGGCACAGTTCTCGCACATGGGTGCCTCCATGCACCTGCGCACGCCCTTCACCTACCGTGTGCCTGATGACGCCTGGGCCTGCTTCTTCGGGTGCAACCTGCTGTATGCGCTGGGCCCCCACCTGCTGGCCTTCCGCTGCCTTCAGTGGCCCGCCTTCTTCCTGCGCCCTCCCCCTGGCCCCCCGGCCCACCACAAGAAGCAGCACTGAGAGGGCTGGGGACTCCCCAGGACTCTGTTTACATGCCTAGCAAGCCCTGCTTGGGGAAGGGTGGGCTGGGTTGTTTAGAGGCAGAAAGTATATCTCCAGGTGCCTTTGGTCCTGGCCATGGTGGTTTCAGGCCAATGGACAGGATGGGAGACCCAAGGGCCAAGTGTTCCCACAGAGAGGGCCACAGACATGCTCAGCTGTCATGGTACCCCAATCCCACAGGACACTTCTACTGCCTCCCAGAATTTACCCATCATACCATACCCCATGGACCCTTTAGTAAAAAACCTTTTGATGCCCAAATATTGCTGCTGCCTGAGTGTTTCAGGATTCAGAGGTCAGGGACCTGCTTTTCAGACTCCATGAGGGCCTACCCATTGCTGCCAGCGTGGCCATCAGGAGCTGGAGAAGCCGGACAGCAGAAGTCTGCCTCTGGTTGGTATGCACAGCTCCATCTTCCAGATGGGGAAAACTGAGGCTCAGAGAGGTCAAACTCTGTCTGAGTTCACAATCAGTAGAGAAGCATCTGAAACCTAAGTTCTGACAATAAATTATAATTACTAATAGTGTGGCACAGTTATTAAGCACCTACCATATACCATTTCAAGGGCTAACCTCAAGTGGTACATACTGCATCTTACCATATATTCCAGATGGGGAAACTGAGCCTGCAGGAGGTAAAGGTCCTGTTCGGAGGTCATGGCTCCTGGATGCAGCTGAGCTAAAGGACAGAGCCCTGGCCTAGCCCATCCAATCATGGACTCTATAACCCTGCCTCTGCTGTATGGCTGGTTCATATTTTGGGGAAACTGAGGCTGAGGAAGCAGCCAAGGGGTTGAGGAAAAGGCTCATTTTATTCCAGGTTCAATGGTTCATTTTCATTCCTGGTTTGAACTTGGGTGAAGGGCCAGGTTCTGGGGGTGACTCAGGCCCAGAGTGGGTCGGGCTTGATCAGACTCCCCTGTTCCCTGCCCCTACCAACATTTCTTAGCCACCTATTGTGTTCCTAGCCATTGGATCTTCACCAAAGAACCACCCAGCACTCTGTTTCCCAGAGGTGGAAACTGAGGCTCAGAGACACCAAGCCTCTCTTCCAAGGTCCTACAGCAGGTGAGAGGCAGAGGCAGATTTGAACCTGTTGCTGCAAGTTCCCTCTGCAGAGTGTGTGACTGTTGTGTGGGGCCCCCACTCCGCAGAGTGAGAACCTTTTGGTGCCCAGGACACTGCGATGGCCGCCAAGTGACAAATGGGAAAACTGAAGCCTGCAGGCCAAGCCCCTTTCGCAGGTTACTGAGCCCTCCCGGCTCACCTTGGGCATCCTGCATGGAAGACTCCATCAGGCCCCCCTCCTCCATTTTAGAGATAGTTAAACTGAGGCCCAGAGTTTCCGCTGCCTGCCCAAGACCAGCCAGCAGGATCGGCGACGTGGACCTGAACTCACTGTCCAGCGCGGTCCTTCCTCGGCTTGCGCCCCTGGTTTCTTCCCGGAGCGCGTGTCGCTGCGTCCCCTTTAAAGCTCCTCCCCGCTCCCGCGTCCGCCTCCCTCCTCCCCTTGCAGGCAGACGCCGGGATTGCGCCGCCTGAAGGGACTTGCCCAGTCCTTCCTGGGTGTTCGGGGAGCGCAGTCCCGGCGCGTAGGGGCCGCTCGGCGGGGGCCGCACGGGCAAGATGGTGAGTGGGGCCACGGGCGCGGGTCCCGGTAGGTCCCTCTCTGGGAATCTGTCTCGCTCTGTGTCTGAATCTACGCCCCTCAGTGTTTCTCCTCTCAGTCTCCCTCTCCCCGCTCCACCTCTCCCGTCCCCTCCGTCTCTCACCCTCTTGTATCTCTGTTCCTTGAACTCTGCCTCTTTTATATCCCTCACCTCTCCCTACTTTTCCCTCCCTCTTTTTGTCTTCCTGGTCCCTTTTCTTTTACTCCGAGTCCCTACCTCCGCGTCCCCCTTCTCTCGTCTCCTCTTGCTCCCTTTCCTCTCTCCCCTTCAGTCTCTGTCTCTCCATCTTTCCTTAGCTTCTGTGTCTCTTTCCCTCTCGCGGTCTCTCCTCTGCCTCTCCTTCTCTATCTCCATCTCCCCCTGCTCTTCTCTGTCTCGTTTTCTTTTCCTCGCCCTCTTAGCCTCTCCCTCTCTCTTCCTCTACCCCTCGCACCCCCTCCCCCGCCGCCCCCACACCCCTGCCGCTTTGCTGCAGTCTCCTGGCGCACGGATAACCTTGCCGCTGCCGCTGCTCCAGCTCCTCCCCCCTCCCTCCCAATCCTGGCCTGGGCCGGCCAGAGAAGGGGGCGGAGCTCCGAGCCACCAGTGTTGGGGTGAAGGGGATCTGGCGGGTGGCCTGCGCTGGACTAAGGGCAGGTGAGCCCAGGGGCGTGCGCTTTGCGTGGGAGCTAGAGTGTCAGGTACCGGGAGGGTGCGCGGGTTAGGGGGTGGAGGCTGGGAGGGTCTGCCAGCCTTCTCCTTGGAAGATTCCTCTGGGACCCTGGCCGAGGTGGGGACCTGGGCATGTGAGAATTCCTCGCCGTGGGGAAGGAAGGTCGGGGCTAGTCCTCCGACAGGCAAAGTCCAGGAGGCTGGACTGAATGCCGTATGCCCCCAGGTGTGTGCTCGGGCGGCCCTCGGTCCCGGCGCGCTCTGGGCCGCGGCCTGGGGAGTCCTGCTGCTTACGGCCCCCGCAGGGGCGCAGCGCGGCCGGAAGAAGGTCGTGCACGTGCTCGGTGAGTCTGGACAGCAGAAGCGGGTCTTGCCCCACGGGAGCCATGGCCAAATGTGATTGCCTGGGTGCAGGGAGGATGTAGGGGGTAGGGCATTGAGCTGTTCCTGATAGCCGGAATCCACCCCCCCCCCCCCCCCCCCCCCCCGCCCCTACCCCTCTGAGTTCCAGTTCCCTTCCCTGAACTCCTTTAACCTTCGGATCTCCTGACCTCCACCCAGGTCTTTTTCCCATAACACTTCCCTGGGATCCCCTGCCCCAGGTTCCCCACCCCGCTTCCTAGGACCACTTCTGAACTCTGCTTGACTCTCCCACAGAGGGTGAGTCGGGCTCGGTGGTGGTGCAGACGGCGCCTGGGCAGGTGGTCAGTCACAGGGGTGGCACCATTGTCTTGCCCTGCCGCTACCACTATGAGGCAGCCGCCCACGACCACGATGGCGTCCGCCTCAAGTGGACCAAGGTGGTGGACCCACTGGCCTTTGCCGACGTCTTCGTGGCGCTCGGCCCCCAGCACAGAGCATTTGGCAGCTACCGCGGGCGTGCGGAGCTGCAGGGTGATGGGCCTGGGGATGCCTCCTTGGTTCTCCGAAACGTTACGCTGCAGGATTACGGGCGCTATGAATGCGAGGTCACCAATGAGCTGGAAGACGACACTGGCATGGTCAAGCTGGATCTCGAAGGTAACCAGCCCATGGACAGGATGAACCATGTTTCTAAGGAAATAGAGTGGGAGATATTGCGAAGGATAGGAACCAAATGAAGTTGACCTAAAGGAATTTAGGGGTAGGGTAATGATGCCGATCTGGGGTGAATTTGCTCCCCAGACCCATTGGCAATGTCTAGAAAGGGGCTGCTGATGGCAGCTAGTGGGTAGAGGCCAGGGATGCTCCAACACATCCTACAGTGCACAGGACGGTCAACCCCCTTCCCTTTCCCCCGCCCCCCTTGCAAAGGATGACCCCATCTAAAGTGTCAATAGTAAGGACTTTGGGAAATCCTGGGGTAGGATCCAGGCACAGTTACATCCAGGGAGATCCACTCACACCATGTCAGGAATCCCTTCCTCACCTGTTTCCCTGAGTGGGCTTTCCTTAGGCAGGTTTTCAGCTCAGCAATTAATTTCCTAACAGGGCTAGATAGAGTCCCAGAGTTGTCCCTCATTGGCCCAGCTTGAGTCATGTGTCCATCCATGAGCCAATTACCGTGGCCGGGAGATGGAATGCTCTGATTGGCTGACTGTGGAGCTGGGAGGTGGGCGTTCTGTCTGAAGAATTCCCTCCCACCTGGTTCTGCTTCCTCAGTCCATCCAAGAAGATTCTAGGAGAAATTTCAGAGCCCTCACTTGCTGAACCTCCCAACAATAGCAAATAACAATAATAGCAGCAGCTCTCCTTTATCGGAAGCTCTATGTGCCATGAGCTTGAAGAGCTCTCTGGAGTCTCTTGCTTAATTTTCCCCCAAACTCTGAGGGAGATGCTATTACCAGCAGATGGGCAGCTGACTCAGGTTAGAGCCTTGCCCAGGACACATGCAAATGAGTGATAGAGCCAGGACTCAAGCCTCCATCCGTCAGGGTCCAGGCCTTCTCTCTGACCCCTGTTTGTTCCTCCCTTCATCTGCTGAGAGACGCATCGGCACCTCCAAGGTCTGCCCCTCAAACACACGCCACAGAATGCTGCTGAGCTGAGCTGACTGTGGGTTCAATGAAGGACAAGTTAGAAGAACTGAAGGTGGAAGAGAAATCAGTGGAAACTGCCCTGGACAATGCTGGGGATCAAAGATGCTTTGCCAAGTGTCATACTTCCAGGGGCTCC
This sequence comes from Panthera leo, assembly GCF_018350215.1. Lineage (NCBI taxonomy): Eukaryota > Metazoa > Chordata > Mammalia > Carnivora > Felidae > Panthera > Panthera leo. The sequence goes on along the minus strand of NC_056680.1, from coordinate 14,204,858 downwards.
CTGCGGGGGAGTCAGCACTGGACACAGATATCCCCAGCTTCATGGGCTCAGGGCTTGACCAGAGGGAAGCTCCCAGTGCTGAGAGAATGTCAGGAGCACTAAAGACTGAAGGGAGGAGGGTGGCGGCAGCTGGGTTTTGAAGGACGAATAGGAGTTCAGCAGGTGGAAAAAAGTGGAAAGAACATAAGCAAAAGTCTCCAGCTGTGTAAAGGGGGTGGACGTGATTAAGTATCTTAAGAGGGAGGGTCAAGTGAACCCCAAAGTTAAGGCAAAGGGAACCATTAGGAGTGTGAGCTTGGCAAGGGTGTCCTCAGGTCTGAGGCCAGAGTGGAGGGATGGAGTGGAAGGTCTAGGCTGAAGAGTCACGCAGCACCCCACAAGTCAGGTGGATAGGAGAGTGTTGAGATTCCCAAGCTGAACCGTATGCGTCCTCGCAGGCGTTGTCTTCCCTTACCACCCCCGTGGAGGCCGTTACAAGCTAACCTTCATTGAGGCGCAGCGCGCCTGCGCCGAGCAGGACGGCATCCTGGCATCCGCAGAGCAGCTGCACGCGGCCTGGCGCGACGGCCTGGACTGGTGCAACGCAGGCTGGCTGCGCGACGGCTCGGTGCAGTACCCGGTGAGCCAGCCCCGGGAGCCCTGCGGCGGCCTGGGCGGAGCCGGGAGCTCCGGGACGGGCGGCGGTGCTGCCTCCGGGGGCGTGCGCAACTACGGCTACCGTCATAACGCCGAGGAACGCTACGACGCCTTCTGCTTTACATCCAACCTCCCGGGTGCGTAGGTCTGGCCCCTACGAAAGAAGCCCCGCCCTCAGGGGGGCCTCTCCCGCCCCTCCCTGTATCTTTCCCACCGTCTGTTTCCTCTCCTTCGCCCTTCCTATCCACCCCGGCCCTCCTGGGTCCAGGCCAGGATATCCCACCCCTAGGACTACCCTGGCGCAGCAATCAAGCATCGCTTGGCATCAACATTGCCCTAACCAATGGGGTCCAGGAATGCAGGGGAAGGGGTGTTCCTGAATCCTGTGGCTGGGGTCCTGGGTTGCAGGCACGTAGGGGGTGGGGAGCATCCTGAACCCCTTAGGAGGCCAGATCCCGGGAGTGGCCTTAACCACTCTCCCCCACTCCACCGCAGGACGTGTGTTCTTCCTGAAGCCGCTGCGGCCTGTACCCTTCTCGGGAGCCGCGCGCGCGTGCGCGGCGCGCGGCGCGGCCGTGGCCAAGGTGGGACAGCTGTTCGCCGCGTGGAAACTGCAGCTGCTGGACCGCTGCACCGCGGGCTGGCTGGCCGACGGGAGCGCGCGCTACCCCATCGTGAACCCGCGCGCGCGCTGCGGCGGCCGCCGGCCGGGCGTGCGCAGCCTGGGCTTCCCCGACGCCACGCGCCGCCTCTTTGGCGTCTACTGCTACCGTGCACCCGGCGCGCCAGACCCCGCACCAGGCGGCTGGGGTTGGGGCTGGGCCGGCGGTGGCGGCTGGGCCGGAGGCGCGCGCGACCCCGCCGCTTGGACCCCGCTGCGCGTCTAGATCCTGGGCGCAGATGGCTGGGGTGCTTGGCGGCTGGCCGAGTGCTCTGCGGTCTCTTGGAGACAGACCACGTGACTGGAGACTGGCCTCTTCCCCTGCGGTGCGTAGCAGGCTGACCAGGCCTCCTGTGGTCTTTGAACACCGGCTGCGCCCCCGAGGTCCCCATAGACTGGCCAATCCCGGGAGACTGACCGAGCCCCCACCTCTCCTGGATAGTGGATTTCCCCTCCTCCTTCGACTTTCTCCAGGAGATGGGGCATGTCCCCTGAAGACCCCTGGAGGCCAACAGACAATGAGGTCTCCTGAAGACTGGCAATGCCTCCCCAGGTCACTTGGAAACAGACAGAATCACCCCCTCCCCCGCGGTCTCCTGGAGGCTGGACCCCCGGGATTATCTGGAGATTGGCCTCAGGCCCTCTGCATCTCCCTGGAGACTGAAGACTGATCCCTTAACCCTCCCCCTCAACACGTATAGAAAACAGAAACCTCAGAGTTCACCAGGTGATCACGACCCCGTGGTCACATGGAGACAGGGCTCCTGTCCTCTTCCCTATGGTGACCTGGATATTAGGTATTCCCATTCTTCCCCCTTCCACTGCGAGTCCTCGAAGTTTGCAGAATAACAGGCCACGTTCCCCGGTCACTGTGAACAGCCCCGCTCCTCCAGTTTCAGGGGAGACCAGCCTCGTCTGTCACCACAAAAACAGATTGACATGCCCCAGCCGGCTCGCATGACTGGCGGCCATGCCCCACCCCTCAGGTATGTCTTTGGAGGGAGCAAATCTGCTCCCACTTGATGGCCTCTTTCCTGGCTGTCACCAAAGAGACCATCCCCTGGGCCCAGGGATCCGTAGGATCCGTGTCACTAGCTGTGGAGAAAGCTGTCCCACTTCCCATTGTTACCAAGGCGACCAGCCCAACTTCTACCTGTAACCTAGTCACACAGCCCTTCCCTCATCAGTCACACCCATGGAGATAGTGCCTCCCTCCTCCAGCTGTAACCATGGATACCACACGTTTCCTATGTCACCCCAGGACACCAGAGAGCTACCACTCTGCTTCTTGAAGTCCCCATCCTTACCAACAGCCACGAAGACCACTCTCCCCTACCCCCAGAACTGTCCTGAGAGTGTCCCAACATTCAGTTCTCCAGTTTTCACCATGAGAACAGGCTGCCCTTTCCCCAGCTCTTTGCCCCCCATCCAAGCTCCCTCTCCAAGCTGCTTGAACCCCACAATGGTTGCCATGGAAGCCAAACTCTGGTGTTTGAGGTGACAGAACACCTGTCCCCCTAGGCTTTCCCATGTCAGCAGGGCCCCACCGCATCAAACTGTGGCCACAGAGACCGGCAACGTCGTCTCCATGACAACCAACCTCCCAGCTCTCAGGAACTTCTTACCATGGGTGGGAACTGCACCCCACAGGATTTAATGTCTGCTCCTTAACCAGAGAGGCCCAGCCCCAGGCAGCATCTCCAGATAAGGCTGGACTTCTGGAGCCGCTGGACACTCCTCCGTTTGCACGCTAACTATATCCCAGACAACAGTTGTGCACGAGACACCCTTGCAACCCCCAGATGTTTTCATTGCTGCCATACAGATGAGCAAACTGACTCTGGCAGCCCCAGCCCTTTATGCTGTGCAAGCACTGGGCTCCCCACTTCCCCTCTGAGACCACATCTCCATTCTCACTGAGTTCTCTCCTCTAACTGCCCCCTGCCCCACGTTTCACTCCTTAGAGATCCAGGAGAGACAGAATGTTTTTTACACTTCAAAATCCACAGTGAGCTACAGGCTCTAAAGGACAATTTGTGCTAAGAAGTCAGAACCCAGCCAAATTCCCCCCAGCGTTGAGAGCCAGCTCGGGAGAGATGGCCCATGAACAAAGCCACCCCAGCTGTGGGAGCCCCCAGATCCAAGGTCTTCCATGGAATAGCACTGAGGCCCCTCCTGGAACCCCCGACCCCCTTATTGTCACATCCATCTTGAGGAAACCCATCCGTGAGTTGTGGAATCAGGTGGGTTGGATTCAAATCCTGCCGCTGCGACCAAGTGACAACCCCCCTGAGCCTGTTTCCTCCTCTGTACCAGAGCTGTTCTGAGGTCCCAGTGAGTGCAAAGCATACAGCAGGGGCTCAATAAAAAAAAAGTTGTTTTGTTTTGTTTTTTTGGATGTATGAGAAAATGAGGCAGCCGATGGGTAATTACTTCATAAATGTACTTTGGTGGACAAAACGTTTCCCAGCTGGGGGTGTGTGATGATGATTTGCTTAAGAAGCATCACCCTCATTCCTCAGGACCACCTCTGCTCTTCAATTTTCCCCGCCTCTCCACTCCCCCATTCTCCCTTCAGTCTCTTCCTTGCATCATCCCCCATGTGTCTGGCCCTTCACAGCCCTGTCCCGACTGGGTCGTTGACAAATCCAGTGGTTCCTCTCAGTCCCCCAGGCACCCAAGTGTGCAAAACTGGATGGAGAGTTCTTGTATCAGGAAGGCAGAGAGGTTGCAAATTTTCCCTGGTGCGGAGGTGGAGTAGGGGTGGGATTGTGGCCTGAGAAACATTGACAGTTTCTGGGATACGGACAGAGGGAAAAGTGAACAAAGTGTAAAACTGATTAGGCTGTAGAAGTGAGATGGTCGGTGTAACTGCTCATCCTTCAATACCAGATGTGACAGCCCTCCAAGAGACTCAAGCCACTCATCTGAAGGCAGCGTCCAGCCCCTTCGTGAGACAGCCTTGGGCTCCAGCTGGCCTTAGCTTCCTTGCATGGGGGAATGGTGAGAGGCGTATTTCCAGGGACGAGTGCATGGGATTTCTTTCATCCCGCCTTTTCCCTGCGGTTCCTTTCTCCCTTCCGCGGTTCCAGTTCCCTATTTTGCCTTGAGTATGTAATTTTCTAACCCCCACTCATACAATGAGAGTCTAAGGGGCTGACACCGCCCACTCCCAGTTCAGCCAATGAGTGCCGTGGCACACCTCCCCGGGAAACGCTGATTGGTGCAGGGATGGTTAGGGAGGTAGGCTGACGGTGAGACTGAGTCCTGGGATTTTAAGAAACCAATTCGACCAGGGGGACCTTCCTCCTACTGGAGTTGCTGCATCTCCCACCTAAGGGAGAGCTAAGGGTTGGTAAACTGGATAGAACCCTTTCTGACGCCAGATATTCAGAAAAACCACTCCTTCCTATCGTACAGCCCTCCGTTCACTTCCCAGAGAACTCCAAAGTTTTTATGTGCCCTTCCGGAGATGTTTTATGTTCATTCAAACAAATATGCATATGCATTTCCCCCCCTATTTTTACACAAATGACATTTACACAACATTCACACTGTTGTATCATTTCTATCTAGTTCCAAGACATTTTTATCATCCCCAAAGAAAACCCCATACTCATGAAACAAACACTCCCCATTCCTCCCTTCCCTACCCCCCTGCCCTGGCAACTGTTTATGTACTTTCCACCTCCAGAGATTTGCCTATTTTTGTAATTGATTTTTTAAAAAAATGTTAAGTACTCTCTACACCCAATCTGGGGCTCAAACTCATAACTCCAAGATCAAGAGTTTCACACTCTACCAAATGAGCCAGCCAGGCGCCCGTAGATTTGCCTGTTCTTGATGTTTCATACAAACAGAGTCATATAATATATGTCCTTTTGTGTCCAGCTTCCTTCACTCAGCATAATATTTTTGAGGCTCCTCCGTGTTGAGTGTGAATCAAGACCTTATTCCTCTTCATGGCTGAATAATATTCTGTGGTATGTGTATGCCACATTTTGTTTATTCGTTCATGAGTTAATGGACATTTGGGTTTTTCCCCCTTTTGGCAATTGTGAATTATGCTGCTATGAACATTCTGGTGCCATGTATACTTTTAAAGTCATTCTTCTTTTACTTAACAATATATATTTGAGATAGTTTCCATCACCGTATAAAGATCCCCCACCCCCATATCCTTTTGAAAGTTGGCAGGTTATTCATTGTTTGGATGCACCGTCATTTTTGTAGCCCACTTCCTAATGGCAGACGTTTAGGGTCCCCTATTTTGCTGTGAATAAGTGCCCACATCATCTCACACAAGTATAACCAGAGGAGGATAGAGGATATCAAGAGTTGTTGAATCAAGGAGTCACGTTTGCCACTTCGATAGTGGTCTCCACCTTTTCTTAGGGGTGGGGCCAGTTTATACGCCACCAGTAATAGATGTACTCGCCTCTTTCCACACATCCTAATCAGCATTGTGTGTTATCCCTTTTTACCATAGTGAACCTGATAAATAAGAAACGGTATCTCGTGGTGCTTGTCACTGGCTGTTCTCTTATTATGAGTGAAACCGAACAAACATTCTCCACTTTGACGTTAGGTGCAGGTGGTTGAGGAAGTCATAAATCGTTCTCAGGTTGGGTATGCTGTCATCATTGATCAGTGCAAGCCTCCTCTCCTGTTAGATTTATTTGATTCTCTTTTTAAATATGCTCTTCTTGGGGCGCCTGGGTGGGTCAGGCGGTTATGCGTCTGACTTCAACTAAGGTCATGATCTCATGGCTTGTGAGTTCAAGCCCCTCGTCGGGCTCTGTGCTGACAGCTCAAAGCCTGGAGCCTGCTTCGGATTCTGTCTCCCTCTCTCTCTGCCCCATCCCCACTTGCTCTCTCTTTCTCTCTCAAAAATAAACATTGAGCAAAATTTTTAAAAATGCTCTTCTTTGTTCATCCTGATGTTCCTGCAAAATGTGTATTATTTTGTTGAATATAGGTTGTAGTTTAAGAGCATCTGTATTTCCTTTTCTGTGAACATGTTATTCACATCCTTTGCCTATTTGGCTATTGGATTATTCGTCTTTTTTTCCTATTGAATTGTAGGAGCTCTTTATATATTAAGACAAGTCTTTTATCTCTGATTTGAAAATTTGTTTCCAAGTTGGCATTTACCTTTTGACCTTGTTTATGTTTTTTGTTTTGCTTTTTTTTTTTTTTTTTTTTTTTTTTTTGCTTTTTGTCAGTATTGCTTTTAGGATAAAGCCTAAACTCCTCACTACAGCCCATATGGCCCTGAGTAGTCCATCCTCTGTGTCTCTGACCTTGTTTCCTCCTACTAGCTACCTCTATCACTCTGCTCCAGCCACTATGGATTCCTTGCTGTTTCTCAAATAGCCCACGTCCCTTCTGGAAGAGGATATTTGCCTCTTTCTTCTGCCTGAAAGTGTCTTCCTTTTTTTCCACTCATCTAGTTAACACTACTCCTCCTTTAGATCCCATCCACCTCCTCTTGGAAGCCTTTCTTGACCACCTCCCGGGGGCATGTCTGTCTTGTTCACCATTATCTCCCCAGCACCCAGCACACTACCTGGCTTATAATACCTGCTCAGCAAGTAGTTGCTGAGTAAATTAATGAAGAAAGGTCTCAGGAGGCGACAGGCAGGTTGAACTGTTAAAAAATTTTATTAAAATGTCCAAGAAGTACATTAATATCCACAGTGTCAGATACCACAGACCCACAGAACACTGCAGCTCACAGCAAAACCAGCAGAACCCGAAGCTGTTCACGCGCGCACACACTCACACGCATGCCACGCACGCGGCACACGCAAACACACGCACATCCCAAAGGGAAAGACTAAAAGACAAACCACCCACTTTAGAAAAGACCATAGCCCCCTCCCACCAGGGAGCTGGGTGGAGGCCGAGCAAGGGACTAAGGGGGCCAAGGGCAGGGAGCATAAACCAAGCCCCCCCCTAAAAAAAAGTTGCACCCCCAAGCACCACCCCCAAAGGAAAATTATTTTATGACATGAATTATTGAAGATGTGTTATTATATTTTTAAAAGCAAAAAAAAATTATCAAAGCAAGAAGGCAAATGTACATCCCTGGGCTTTCTCTATAACTATAAGGTGGAGCAGGAGATAATGTCTATAGCGGGGAAGACTGAAGACCATGGTCAAGGATAAGGGTCTAGTTTGCACTTCTCAATCTTTTCCTAAACCTGCCTGTGCATATGAGAGAGTATAATTATGCTTCAGTCCATTCCCCCAAAGTAAAAGCGATGTTTGGAATCAGACAGATGAAGGACCAAATCCTTTCTCCTGTCTTGGCTGTGGATTCAAACCAGTGCCTTTCTCTTCTCTGAGCCTCAGTCTTGTTATGTGTAAAATGGGGAAATAATAGTTCCAAAATCACTGGGCTGTTGAGAAGATTCAAAGAGATAGTGTGGGAGTCCTTAGCACAGTATAGACACCATAGTTGGTGGCTATGATTATTCCTTCCCAGGAGGAATATAGGCTCAATCAACACATTTCTTTCTCTACTGAACCCTTGGACCATCTACTTTCTTATTTTTCTTTCTTGCAGAGGGCCATTCCCCACTGTAATTTTTAACACAGGTCCACAGACTTTTCCCAGAGGAGAGGAGTTCAGAGGGGACAAAACATGAAGGATACCATAGGGGTTTTCCCTGCCAGAGATCAAGGAGCTGAATCCTGGCCTCTGGCTCGGAGAACTATTTTACAGGTTGCCAATTGGGGGAACAGATTTAGTCAGTTCTTTCCCACTTAAAAGATTTTTAAAAAGCAATGAGAGAAAAATGTGTGTGTCTCTATGTGTGTGTGTGTGTGTGTGTGTGTGTGTGTGTGTGTTTCAGTTTTTAACACTGTGCATTTCTCTACAACATGACCGCAGGAAGATGTTACTACTTCAAGTTTTAAGCATTTCTAGTCCACCAGGCAATGAATGAAGACAGGGATGGGGCAGGAGTGGGGGCAGGACCCAGGGCAGGGGCACTACCAATGTCTCTGGAGGGACGGGGATGGGCACTGAGCTAGAAAACTTGGCACCTCCTTGATCCAGGAAGGAGGTTCTTTGTCTCCCTGAGAGATGGAGGGGGAAGAAATCTGGGCTCATCAAGCCCTAAACATCCTCTCATCTGTGTGTGTGAGAGAGATTCACCACACGTACAGAACCACCAAATCTCAGCACTGGACTAGACCTGGGAGGGTAAGCAATACACCTTCCTTCTATTCCCATATATTGCTCTGACTATTCTGACCCCTAACTCTGAGGGCACAGAAGGAGGTTATTCTAAAAACATTCCTAAAATTCAGTACATAGGAGTTCCATACTCCATTTATCCACCAAGACCAGAGAAGGAACTTGCGCTGAAGTCCAGGGTGAAGGAAGACAGCTGTCAAGTTCAAGCAGTGTGTTTCCATGGAGTTCTCTATTCCCAAAGCCAATGACCTTAACTAAAAGCTTCAGCCTGCATTTAGTAAACCTGCACATCTGACAGTTTACTAAGCCTGATCATCTGGTGTGAAAAGCAATTCCTTAATGTGAACCCAAACATACACTCTTGCACCTTCATCAAAGCCTTATTTCAACAACTGGTAATCAGCCTTGCCAACAAAAGACTTAACCAACGCAAAGAATGATCTTTGCTGATTGTGCTTCCCTTCACTGGGAGATGGTCCCAGAGTTCAGCCTGACTAGAACTGACTTTTCAGATACATGGCTATGCCTGCCAAGAGGACCTTGTGTATGTAAGAAAGAGGAGAGAGGAGCTTTTTACAAAGGATTGTGGAGGCGGGGGGGGGGGTGTGGTTTGGGGCTCAGGGACTTCCAGACCCTCTTGTTTTTCTCTGGGCTCTGTCTCCCCAGGTGAAGGCTCCGGGGAAGGTGTGGGAAAGGGGTTGTGCTTCCTTTTGCCTGGTTCTTCAGCAGAAATTCCCTTCTTCCTTCTCCCAGTCCTCTGCTGGGTGTTTCTTGTGTTTTCTGCGCTCCTTGTGCGATTTATGGTGGTGATGCTGGTGATGGTGCTGGTGGTGGTGATGATGTCGCCGCATCCGATGGGACCGTCTGGCTGCAGGGAAGTGAGGGAGGACAAGGAAGTGGCAAAAGGTGGTGAGAGGCGGGTGGCCTGATATAGCGGGCCTTTTCATGGAAAGGAGAAACGAAGGAAACACCAGGCAGGCTGGTAAGTTCTCACTTATCTGCAAGGCTGCATTATCAGGCAGACATTCGGCCAGATCAAAGTGTGTAGCAATATGACGGGGGTTTTTTGTTGGTTTGTTTGTTTTTTGCTTCTAAAATTTTTGTTAATGTTTATTTATTTTTGAAAGAGAGAGACAGAGCGCAAGTGGGGGAGGGGCAGAGAAAGAGAGAGAGAGAGAGGGAGAGGGAGACACAGAATCCGAAACAGGCTCCTGGCTCTGAGCTGTCAGCACAGAGGCTGACGTGGGGCTCGAACTCATGAACGGTGGGATCATGACCTGAGCTGAAGTCGGATGCTTAACTGACTGAGCCACCCAGGCGCCCCAGTAATATGACATTTTAATTGGGGACCACAAATAACTGGAAACCTGTGTTGGGGTGTCTGGGGACAGCCACTTACGTTTGGTGCAGACGATTTGGGGCTGGTCCCACTTGCCATCGCTCCGGCATCGGATGACGGCCACATGGTGCTGGGTAAATCCTTCCTCACATTGGTATCGTACAGTGGCATGAACATTATACTTGGCCTTGCGAGCACCAATGGGTGAGGCATTCTGTACTGCTGGAGGGGGACCACACAGCACTGGAGACAGAGAAACCACTGGTAAGGGAAGTGACCATCAAGTCTGGGGCTGAACTGGTTTCTTCTCTTGTTGGGAATAATTATACCCATCAGCAGGTCCTGCTCTTCACTCAGTTGTGACCTCACATGGACAGAAGTGACGGTGTCTGTCTCCTCTACCTAACCCAGGAGATCCTTAGGGGCGGGAACCTCCTGGACACATCCCATCCTCCTTAATCCTTACCCATGATAGCAATGAAGGTGGGAGATAAGAATGATATGAGTAAAGGAAAGGAAGAAAGGACATGAAAACTGTCACGGACACATAAGTGAGAATAAGCAAAAGTATAAGAGAAAGGTGGACACAAGAACACGTATAAGTGTTCCCTTAATATGTAAAGAGCTCTCACAAATCAATAAGACCAACAAACCTATAGAACGTTATGCAAAGGAGATGAACTTGCAGGTCACAGGAAAATAAATACATCCAAATAGTTTATGAACCTATGAACAGTCGGTTATCCTCATCCTTAAAGGCACGCAAACTCCCCTAACAAGTAGATCTTATTTTTTCACCGCCCAGATGAACAAAGAACAAAAGATTTGAGAACACACAGAGTTGGCAAAGGTCGGGAAAAAAAATGGGCACTCTCACACAACACTGTAGTGAAAATTGGGCAGGGCTGACTTACATTTACACATTTAAAGAAAACAAGGACCCCACGAAAGGCAGAGGCAAGTGGTGGGGAGGGTAGCGGCATACCTGTTCCCTTCTTACAGACATAGGGGAGGTTGTAGTTACAGGGAACGTCGTTCCAGCGCCCGCTCTCATGTGCAACCATCACCACACAGTCCTCCCCACCCGCGAAGAAATTGTCAGGCTGGTTCTCCCGCCAGTTCTCATATTGCTGCAGGAATAGGGAGCAGAGAGGCTCAGACTCCGTCACGGCTCACTGTAGGACTCCCCTGGCCAGCCTACTCAAACTTGAAGGACTCAGTGTTTCTATCTCTACAACGGGCACCGTTCTGCCGGATGGTGGCCTCCACTGCACCCGGAGTCACCCCTCCTCTGGCTGCAAGGCTGCAGTGCCCTCTTCCTTGGCCCTCCTACCTGCTTCCTTTCTCCCTGACAGTCTAATTTTCCACCTAGGTCACTCTGAGATAAATAGTTGAGCAAAGGTCCAGGAGGGATTCCCGGAGAATACAAGCGGATAGCTGAAGACTCAAGGGTAGAAATGATGCAGGAAGGGAACAGAATTCCAAGCAGAGGGAACAGCTAGCACGAAGGCCCAGAGGCAGGGCGGTGCTTATCCTGTTTGAGGAATAGAACAGAGGCCAGTGGGGCTGGAGCTGCCCGACCGAGTTGGGGTATGGTGAGTGGGTGGGCAAGGGTCAGTTCTTGCGGTAGAGGAGGTGGATTTTTTCTTATTTCTTATTTTAAAGCAGGCTCCAATGCAGGGCTTGAACTCACAACCCCGAGATCAAGACCTGAGCTGAGATCAAGAGCCAGATACTTAACCAACTGAGCCACCCAGGCGGCCCGAGGAGGTGGACGCTTTGAAACTGTGGTAAAATACATATAACGTAAAATTGACCATTTTAACCATTTTTACGTGTCCGGTTCATTGGCATTAATAAGATCCACAATGTTGTGCAATTATCACCACTGTCTAATCCCAGCACCTTTTCATCCCTTCAAACAGAAACTCTCTCCCTATTGGCAATCGCGCCCCATTCTGCCCCGCCCCCAGCCCCTGGCAACCACCGATCCACGTTCTGTCCCTGCGAGTTTGCCTATTTTAGAAACTTCACGTCAACGAAATCACACACTCTGTGGCCTTCTGGCCTTTTCCACCGAGCAGGTTTTCCAATTTCATCCACACGGTAGCACATATCAGCTTTTTACCTGAATAGTATGCACCGTATGGATGGACCCCATTTTGTTCATGCATTTCTCTTTTGACGGCCATTTGTGCTGTTTCCACCTTTTGGCTACTGTGACGAGTACTGTTGTGGACACGAGTGTACAAATATCTGAGTGAAAGATCTTTCTTCTTTTGGGTATCTACCCGGGGGCGAAGTTTCTGGGTCCTGTGGCAATTCTGTGTTTGACTTTAACTTTTTGTGGGCCCGCCAGACTGTGTTTCACCGCAGGAAGAGGTAGATTTTTATCCTGAGAACAACAGAGAGCCTGAGACTTGAAGCAGGGAGAATCCTGATCTATGATTTTGAAAAGGTCCCCGTGTATAGGTTTTCCTTTTCGGGTGGACGCGTTCTGTAACCAGATGGAGGCGATGGCCGCACAACGTTGTGAAAGTATTAAATGCCACTGAATTATACGCTTTAAAATTATTAATTTGGGGGCACCTGGCTGGCTTAGTCGGAAGAGCATGCGACTCCTGATCTCCGGGCCATGAGTTCGAGCCCCACGCTGGGTGTGGAGATTAGTTAAACATTTTTCAAAGGGGGCACCTGGGTGGCTCAGTCAGGTTAAGTGCCTGACTCTTGATTTCGGCTCAGGTCATGATCTCATCGTTCGGTTCCTGAGATCGGTCCCCATGCGTCAGGCTCCTTGCTGACAGCACGGAGCCTGTTTGGGATTCTCTCTCTCTCCCTCTCGCTCTGCTCCTCCCCCAATCGTGTGCTCTCTCAAAATAAATAAACATTGTTTTTAAAAAAAGAAAACTTTAAAATGGTTAATTCTATGTTATATGAATTTCACCACAATTTTTTAAAAAGTCCGCCTGGCTGCCAGGTGGAGGGGCTAGAGGGTAGGTAGCAAGCGTGTGTTTTGGAAGGTGGGGCTTGGGGGGCTGCTGCAGGGGTCCCGGTGAGTGATAAGGGAGGCTGGTCAGGCAGGGGGCAGTAGGGAAATGGGAATATCTTAAAGTCCATGGCTGGAGGACCCGGCAGTGAGCAAGAGGAGACCTCAGGCCCTAGTCCTACGTTTATAACTTCAGTCACCGGGTGGGCCGGGTGTTTACAGGGCTGGGAAGTCAAGGGTGACCTGGAACTTCGCTGAAGCTCCTTTCCCAATCTCAGAGCCACAAGGAACTTTCATGGTTGATTTGCACAAGAGGGTAAAGTCAGGCCAGAGCACAGAGCCCACGCGGCTTATACACATCCCATTGTTCTAGGGAGACCCAAGCCTGGCTCCTGCCACTCACCAGCCCCGTGTTGTCCGTCCACTGGAAATCCCTCTCCACGATCCTGTCATTCAGGCCGATCCAAGTGTTTTCACGCCCAAAGCCTGCGAGGTGGGGCATCCTGAGGGCTGGGTGCCCACCCCTCCCCCAGCCTAGGCTGTGGGCCGGAGGAGGGGTGGAAGGTATGGGAGGGGAGGACCCAGCCCCTCCCCCAGACTCTGTGTGGGCTGAAGGCGGTGTCCCCCCCCCCCCTTCCCAAGCAGATGAGAGTGGGGGGGGGCATGAAAAGGGCTGGAATTAGGCTCCAGTCTTGCCACGATCAGTGGCTTAAACAAATAGCCACAGGAAGGAATAAACAGAGACTCATCAGGTTTTGCAGAAATTAGAGTAAGGGATAGGAGAGCCAGCAGGCCGGGCTGGACCAGGCAGGCGGGTGAGACCTAGTGAGGGAGTCAGTCACTGAGTGTCCTCAAGGATAAGCATGTGTTTGATTACATTGAGGGACAAAACAAAAATGAAGGAACCAGGGAGTTAACAAATGAAAGAATTAACAGGGGATGGGATGGGGAAAATGTGAATCATTGGATGGATGAACAAATGGCAGAGGGATAATGAATAAATCAATAAATGCCAGATTTAATTGATGCAACACTCTTTTTCTAGATTTATGCGGAGCTCCTTCCTCATTTCATCCCCCCACGTCACAGATGCTTCTTCATTGCCCTCTTTCCCCTGGCTCTGTTTTACTTGTCATCAGTGCACTTAGGACCGGCTAAATTATAGTATAGATTTATTTAATTAGATATTTACTTGTTTGCCTATAGCCCTTACAAGAATGTCAATCCCTGCAGACAGGACAATATGCGTCTCACTCACTGCTGTGTCCCAATGCCCGGAACGGTGCCTGGCACATAGCAGATACTCAGTAAATATTTGGTGAGTTAATGAATGAAGTGAAGTATGAAATAACAAGTGAATAAATGGACATATGAATTAAAGTGATCAGGGCTAGCATTAATAAACACAGCTTCAGAAAGGTAGTGTCTTCAGGACCCTAGGGGATGCCCTGGCAAAGGGACTGCAAGGGCCACCCCGCCCACTCCAGAGTCCCTACTGTTAATGAAGCTGTGTTCCTCGGGTGAGTGGACGCTGGTCAGGTGGCCCGCTCGGCGGCGGCAGTCCCTCTCGGCGTCCTCCCACGCCCGTCGATGGGCAAAGTAGCGGTAGCAGTGGCCCTGGAACTTGTGCCAGCCGTGGTCACAGCCCTCTGTGTCTGGGAGGTGGGATGGGAGCGTGAGGGAGACTGGCCTTGTGTCAAGGCCTGCCCTGCTGGTCATGAGCACAGCCAGCGCACCAGAGAGAAGGCCAAAACCAAGGTCACTGTGGGGCCAGATCACCCCTCTTCCTCCCCCCATCCTCCTGAGGCTCTGTCCCCCCACCCTTTTTACCTCTCCCCCCCCATATTCACTTCTTTCTCTGTCACAGGAAGATATTCAACTGAAGATCATTACACCCATCCCTCTCATCCCAACTCTGATGTCGCCTCTGATCTGGCCGTGCCCTCTGTGTGGACCTGGGAACTCAGGAAATGGTCTCAGGAAGCCCTAAAATTTCTCTCCCGGCAAAAGGCTCAAATAGACATTTCTCCGCAAAAGATATACAGATGGCCAATAAACACATGAAAAGATGCTCAATATTGTTAGTCATTAGGAAACGCAAATCAGAACCATGATGGGACACTATTTCACACCCCCTGGGATGGATAGAATTAAAAAAAAAAATGGGACATCTGGGTGGCTCAGTCGGTTGAGCCTCCGACTTCGGCTCAGGTCATGATCTCACAGTCTAGGAGTTCGAGCCCCGCGTCGGGCTCTGTGCTGACAGCTCAGAGCCTGGAGCCTGCTTTGGATTCTGTGTCTCCCTCTCTCTCTGCCCCTCCCCCATTCATGCTCTGTCTCTCTCTGTCTCAAAAATAAATAAACATTTAAAACAAAAATTTTTTAAAAAAAGGAAAATAACAAACATTGGCAAGGATGTGGAGAAATTGGAACACTTGTACATCGCTGGCAGGGATGTAAAATGGTGCAGCCACTGTGGAAAACAGCCTTGTAGTTCCTCAAAATGTTAAACACAGAATTGCCATACGATCCAGCCATTGTACTACTGAATATACACCAAAAAGGATGGGGGGAGAAAAAAGGAAAACGTTGTCCAAACAAAAACTTACACACGAATGTTCATAGTGGCACTATTCATATTAACCACAAGGGGGAGACAACCCAAATATCCACCAAGCGATGACCGGATAAAGAAAATGTGGTATCTCCTTACAATGGAATATTATTCAGCCATAAAAAAGAATGAAGCAATGATACACACTGTAATGTAGATGAATCTGGAAGCCATCATGCTGAGTGAAAGAAAGCAGACACAAAATGACACATAGTGCATGACCTCATTTATATGAAACATCCAGAACCAGCAAATCCATTGAGACAGAAAGTAGATTAGTGGTTACCAGGGGCTGAGGGAGATGGAATGGGGAGTGACTGCTAATGGATATAGGATTCCTTTTTGGGGTGATGAAAATGTCTTGGAAATAGCTAGAGGTGGTGGCTGCACAATATTGTGAATGCACGGAATGCCACTGAGTTGTACATTCTAAAAAGGTTAATTCTATGTTACGTGACTTTTATCCCCAAACAACAATTTGTCATCTGTTCAACTCACGGCCACAGAAGCAGAGATGGAGACCTGAAGCATATGTGAGAAACATGTGGCCCAGCAACCAGCCCCCTCTTGGTACTGTTTCTGGGGTCTCGGTAGAGACTCACCTTTCTCGCAGAGGCTACCCCCGTAGCTGGGGAGGCAAAGGCAGACGAACGTGTTGACCTCATCAATGCAGGTGCCTCCGTTCTCACAAGGGCTGGAGACACAGTCATCAATATCTGGAGGGGTGGGACTGAGTTAGAGGTCAGCCTCCCCTTGGCTCCCAGTCCCCACAAGGAACCAGGCAGAAGATGAGGTCATGGTCCTACCATCCATCCTGGACCTGCGTGAAGCAACGGTGGTCTGCGCAGATGGCCCAATGACTCTGGAGGTCAAGGGGGTGGAGCCTCAAACAATTAGCATGAATTAGCATTAATGAGAGCAGATGCCACTGGGCCAGCTGAGAGCCAGAGTGTGTGGAATGCTCCACTGGCCTTCAGAAGAGTGAAGGTTATACTCTGGCAAACAGACTCCTAGAATGTTGAAGATGGAGGGTCCTACCAGAATGTGGAACTTGGGGAAACTGAGTTCCATAACATTTGCAAGGACTTGCACAGAGGCACAAAGGTAGAGCTGTTTGTAGGTAGAGCTAGAAATCAGTTGAACTAGATATCAGCTGAGCTCTCATTCAACCAATTTCTGTGTAGATTGTGCCTGAGTGACTTGGGCAAGTCACTTCCCATCTCTGGGACTCATTTTCGTGTTTGCAAAATGGTGATAATAATAGCACCTCCTCAAGAGTGGTTGTCGGTGGAGGGTCCATGGAAGAGCTCACGAAATCACATTGCTTATATTTATTGTTATAATTCTATAATTAGTATGGTTGTGAAATGAAATAACGTGCAGGGCTCAAGATTTATGTCATTTATATTTATTGTTAAAATTTCCTAATTTGTCATGTTCCCTGTGTTGGGCTTTGGGGCTAGGAAGAACCCCCCTTGGATCAGGGAGGAATCTGAGCCTTATCATTTGTCTTTTCCTCTCATCTCTGCCTGGTAGTGATGGGTGGCAGGACACCTGAGCCATGGTCCCCAGGACAAGAGCTCAGCTGTTTGGTGCTGCTTCACCTAATTGGGACTGAGTTACTGGAACCAAAGAAAGGGGGAGGAGAAGGGAGCATCTGAAGCCGGCCTTTTATCCCTCAGTCCTCATGGGGATGGCTGCTGAGGTAGACCCCAGGGTTCTGATCCAAACAAGTCTAGGTTCAGATCCTGAGTCTGGGGCACTCACCAATCTCACAGTTCTCCCCGGCGAAGCCCTGGTCACAGCTACAGCCGTACATGGTGCCGTTGGCTTTACAGGTGCCCCCATGCAGGCAAGGGTTGTTCTCGCAGGGATCCAAGGGGGCTGCAGGATGGACAGGCAGTGTAGAGAGGAGGCAGGCCACCATGTCGTCTGCCTTCCTGGAATCCAGACCTAAGACTTCCCCAAACCCTCTCTGTGGAGTCCCTTCTATAACTTCCCAATAGGCAGTTGCAATTGTCAGTTTCCTCTTGCATTCTCCTCTAATGGGGAGCTTATTCCTTTCAGGAACTGCCCCAGAGCATCTGTGGGCCACTCTGCTTATGGAAACAGACTGTAGTGGAACTAGCTTCCTAAAGCTTCTTTTGGGAAGTCTCCCAGAACATGGATTTAAGTGCTTCCCTGACTTGTCCCTCTCTTCTGGACATGGCCTGATGGCCATTGCACTTCTCACAACTTGGAGCACAGAAGTGGATGTAAGGTCCCAGGTAGGGTATGAACAGCACTAGCCAAGAGTGAGAACTATCACCTCCTTCATTCTGGTGGCTCAATCTTTTTTGATGCAGTGGTTGGAGAGGTGCTGGATTATTGTAGTTATAACCACGGGCTCTGGAATCAGAGAGGTTAGTTCAATCCCTGACTCTGCCACTCATTAAGGACCCTGGACAAATTACTTCTCTGAATTTCGGTTGCCTCATCCACAAAATAGAAATCAGAACAGTTCATCCCTCTCCCGGTCCTGACCATAATGCCACGTCCAGCTCTGTCTATATCAGCTTGAGGCATCTTCAGAGGTCTCAGCATTGCTCTGTATGGATTTGGCACTCAGGGAGCATTGAGGAGTATGTGTCCTTGTCCCCCTCCCCCACCATTTCCCCCCTCAGCTGGGCTTCCCTGGAAGCAGTTGAGTCTCCCCTCCCCATCTCAGAGGCCCCGATGCCTTGGTGGGTGGTCTCCACCCTGGAGCCTGGGAGGCACAGAGCGAGAATTCTCATCCTATCCCAGCCAACCCCCATCCCTTATCAGGGCAGCGTCCAGTCCTCCACTGCGTAGACACCAGAACCAAGGCCCAGAGAAGAGCAGGGCCTGGCTCGAAGCCACACAGCAGAACAGTACAAGAACCAAGACTGGCCTCCCAGGCTCTGTTCTGGAAGCCCAGTTTAAGGTCCCCCTCTCCAACTCCTATAATCCAGAATTTGTTTCTGAATTTGTTTCTTGGCCCAAGGCCTCACGAGATATTAAGACGGTAATAAGCAGTTGCCTCCTCCCTGGTCTGATCTCTGCCGTCTGATCTCTGTTCTCCCTGTAGTCGCCAGAGGTAGCCTATATAAACCTGAGTTAAATCATGTCCCTCCTCTGCCTAGGTCCCTCCATGGCTCCCCCAGTACCCTCAGAGGAAAAGCCAAAGTCCTCACTGCAGCCCATGGGACCCTGTGTGATTTTTTTCCCAACATCTCCCTGCCCTACCTCCTCCTCTCTTCCCCTGGCTCATTCTGCTCCAGCCATACTGGCGTTGCTGTTCTGCTACATGCCAGGCAGAGGTCTGCCTCAGGACCTTTGTACAGGCTCTTCCCTCTGCCTGGAATGCTCTTCCCCCAGATTTCTACATGGCTCCTCCCTCCCCCCTTTCAGCCTTGCTCAAATTTCATCTGGTTAGAGAGGCCTTTCTGACCCCCCTTCTAAAACTAGAAAACACCCATGGGCATCCCCCACCCTTTGGTTTACTTTTCTCTTTTGCCCATATCACTTTCTAACTTCCAATGCAATTTGCTTATTTACTAAGATCATCATTATTTGTCAGCACCTTCCCCCAGAGCAGTGATGTTCCACACGGCAGCCATATATAGCTATTCAAGTTTAAATTCAAATGGAATAAAAGTAAAAATGCAGTTTCTCAGTCACGCTAACCACATTTCAAGGGCTCAGTAACCACACATGACTGGTTGCTACCATATTAGCATAGCTCCAGAACATTTCCATCATTGGGAAAGTTCTAGAATGTTGCCCTAGAATGTCAGCTTCCACAGGACAAGGGACCTGGTCTCAAAACGGGGCCTGAAACACAGCGGGCACTCAATAATTGCTCATTAACTGAATGAAATGAAGGTAGCTGCTGGCCCTTCTGTAGCGGTTGGAGCCTGTCCCGGGGGTGGTGGGCCCAGAGGGGCCTGGGGCTGGTGTATCTGTCCCTGCTATCACCCCTGCACGTGTGTGCACACGCCTGGGGCTGCTGGGTGCTGGGACGCGTGAGCCCCGCCAGGTGCCCTGAGCTGCTGACACCTACCCACGGGCTGGCGGTGACTCAGTCGCTCACTGGTGCTGCATTTATTTTTGGCTTCATTAGCATTTCTGCTACAAGCAGGCGGGTGGGTAGGCGCCTGGGTCTCCCCCAGCGTTGGCTGCCTCCCTCCACCCAGGCTGCCGCTGGCTTCAGTCTAGAGCCAAGAAAGCAGCAAAGTCCAAGACAAATCCAGCTGTAGTCTTAGGGGCTCCACCCAAAGCACTTTCCTTAGCACCCCTAGACATGGTTGTCCTCCCACCTCTCTGTTCACCCCTTTCTAGCTCCTCTGGCTTGGAGCTTCCTTCCCTCTGCCCATCCCGCCCACCAGTCTCTTCTCTGCTCCTTCCCTGGGTGAGCTCACCCCCTCCTCAAGACCTCAGGCGTTTGTTTTTTATACCAATGAAATATGCATTGTATGAGCTAGTGTTTGAGACAGACTGTTGTCAGATGGCCTGGATTCAAATCTTATCATTTACACTCCTCGGGCTGCAAGATTCCGCACAAGTCATCTGACTTCCCTGTGCCTCAGTCTCTCCATCTGTAAAGTGAGGATCTTACTAGAACTTGTTCCACAAGGACATCATAAGGATTCACCAAGTCGATTGCAGTAAAGTGCTTAGAACAAGCCAAGCATGCAGTCTTTAGTGACGCTTCCGCCCCTGCCCAGGGTCTGCTTGCCTCCTGGGCATCTAAGAAAAAAGGCTATAGTCCTGGAGACAGCCCGGAGGTGACAGGGTGGGCGAAGAAACCCTGCATCTGCTGTTTGCATTGCCACTACACCTTGCCTTCAAAAAAAGGAGCAAGTGTAAAACCAATTGTGTTAATAAGAGTGTTTTGCAACTCAGAATAAGTGTTTTTTAATTAGCTGCTGCTGCTTTTTTTTTTTTAAAGCTCAATTGACCAAAAAAAAAAAAAAAAAAAAAAAAGCCAAAATTTGCAGGCTGAGCTAGTGGGCAGACCTAGCCCCAGGGAAACAGGGCATTTGGCTTTCTCTGGACTCCACTAGGCACAGAACGGTTAAGGCTTCCACAGACTTGGGCTCTGATTGAAGTCTGGCCACTGGCCACTGACCAGGAGGCAGTCATACCTCCCTAAGCCTTATTTTGCTTTCTATAAAACGGGGGTGATGTCCACCCCTCCCGCCCCTTCCCAGCACCCACTTTCCCTGTGGCTCGAGGCCCCCCTGACGATCCACCATCACTGAATCCCAGGTGCAAATTCCCACTTGAACAGAAAGCCCTCTTTGTCACGCTTCCTCCCTCCAGCCCCGCGTCAGGGTGCCTGTGTCCAGCTCTGTCTTCCCAGACTGAGGCTTCACTGAAGGCCAGACCCCAGTATTGCACAGCACCGTCTGGCTCAGAGTGGACATGAACACGACTTATCCCCCAAATCAAACTCCACCCAACGCCTCGTTATTCCCCCCCTCGCTGTGCATCAAAACTAAGGTGTAACTTCACCTCCTGGCCTTTGCCCAGGCTGGTGTCCCTTCCAGGAACACCCTTTCCGCAATTCAACTCTGCCTAGTGAGCTCCCATCTCCAGCATCATCCCCTGCTAGAAACCTTCCCAGGCCCCCCAAAACAATCCTTCCTCCCAGATCTGGGCGCCCCAGCCCCTGTCCCCAAGCCCTGACAACAGTGGGCTGGATGAGGTCACAAGCTTTGAACTCACCCTCCTCTGTACTTCCATTTGCTGGGGTCCCTGGCAGGGTCGGCTCTTCTCCACTCGCTGCCTCCTCCCAGAAGCCCTCCACACCTGGGCTCCCTGAAAGGACCTCCAGCTCAAACTCCTCTGGGCCCAGGGAGGCCGGCAGTGGGGTTCTGGGAGAGTCACCCGGCACTGTAGGCTCTCCTGAGGAAACTGAGACAGGCTTGTCCGTGCTGGCTGCCGTTGGTGTCCAAGGAAGAAGAACAGGCTCCCCTGGGGGGCTGCTGTCCTGTGAAGGGGCCAAGGCTCCCAGTATTCCCTGGGTCACCATCTGGCCCTCCGGCTCTGGATGGGGTTGGGAGCTTGAGGAGGCCACTGTGGACATGGCCAGGACTCCAGCCTCATCCCCTTGGTCCACGGACATGAGGGACATCACTACGCTTGAATCCACGGCCACTCGAGGGCTCAGGGTGGGGCTTTCAGCTCCCTCAACCACATGGGATCCAGGTTCCCAAATCCCACCAGCATCACTGGGGGCCAGTGTGGCCGTGGAATCTGTGGGCCCCGCAATGGCTTCTCCATTTATAGTGGCCCAAGGCTCCAAACTTGGGGTGACCCCAGGAATCAAGAGGACTCTAGGAACACCCGAGGGCGCAGATGGGGGGTGGGAGTCCAGCCCTTCACTGTGCAGTGAGGGCCACGTGCCCTGTGCCTTGTCCGTGGTGGCCTGAGCGCCAACAGTGGGGCTTTCTGCTGTGCCGAAGACCCCAGACTCAGACCCCGAGATGTCTCTCACTCCCGTGGGCTCAGTGGCAGTCTCAGTGGCGGCGAAATCTTCCGCCACATTCCTGTCCACAGCAGCTTGTGGACTGGATCTGGGGCGCTCAGCTTTGCTGGGCCCAGTAGGGCTGGTCCCCCCAATTTCTCCCAAGTCTGCCCTGGGAGAGTTAGGACTGGCTTGTGTGTCTGTGGCTGTCTGCAAAGGAGCTACTGCACTGCCTGCTCTGTGGCCGCTGACTGTCGGGGGTGTGGCCTCTCTACCCTGTCCTGTTGGGCCTGAGGAGAGGGGCAAGGAATGCATTTCTGGATAGATAGGGTCCTGGGGGACAGCCTCAGTGTCTGAGGCAGGGGAGGGTGGTACAGAAGCCACGGCCTCACTATGCCCCTTGACCCTGTTGGCCTGCGTGGGGAGGGGCGTCGGGTTTGGATGAAGCCACAGTTTGGGGGCACGAAGCATGGCCATGACAGGAAAGTCTGGGGAAGTGACCATGGGGGATACCTCCCAGGGGGCACTGCTGGGACCCTCTGAGGGGTTGGGTTCTAGGGCAGTGACCTCTGAGGGAGACCAGGAGAGTTCAGGAGCGGCTGGCCTCACACTGGGGCCCTTGGCTTCCTCTAGTTCCAGGCCAGCAACGCTGCTGGGGCCTGGGACGCTGGGTGGGGCCACGGTCGGGGGCCACAGCCAGGGCTCTGGGGGGCTCCTGCCACCAGGGGAACCTGCAACAATATCAACAAGAGTGATTCTAATGATCTCTCAGCAGTTCCTTCTGTTGAGTCCCGTTCCAAGGAGGAGGGGGTTTCTGAGGCTTGGTGAGGCCTGAGGACCCAGCTGGGGTTTGGAACCTCTTTCCCTGTCCTCCTCAGACCCCCAGGCAGGTCCCACCTCTCCCTTGGACCCCACTCACCAGCTCCAGGCACATCCACTTCATTGGTCAGCATAGCCCAAGGGCTTTGGCTCCGGCTATCCCCTGAAGCATCTGTGGCTCCTGTGGCCAGCAGAGGCTCCACGTGATTCCCAGCAGCCTCTGGGGTCAGGGCCTGGGTGCTGGCCTCAAGCCCCACCTCCAGGCCTCGGTGGGGTTCCTGCTGCTGGAAGTGGCGCCCATTCAACCCTTTAAAGCGTCCCCTCCTCCTGGGCACGGGGCCAGTCGGAGTCGCCTCCGTGTGAGCGCCCACTGCCGTGCTGGGGCTGCTAGGGCTGGGGGCCACTGTGCTCGGCCACACCTCTTCAGCCTCCCGGGGGGGCCTTGAGGCTAGCACGAAGCCTCCAGGAGCAGGGCTGCGGGTCGCCTGAGACTCCTGCTTCTCTGCCAAGATCAGAGGCTCTTCTTCCCCACTGGATACTAGAGGCTCCTGGAAGTCAGGGGTGACCATCTCCTCCCCAGTGCTGGGTTTCAGTTCTTGGGCTGGAGGCCCTTCTGCTGACAGAATCTCCCCCTCATCCCCAGATGAGGGGGTCTCTGGGTCTCCATGTGGTGGTGTAGGATGATGAGCTGTGGGAGAAAGCCGAAAAGGTTGTGTTAGGAAGGTTGGCCAGGAAGTTCTGCCTGAAGTCTACCCCCACTCTAGCATGCTGCAGCGTGAACCGTCTGTGTCTCTCTGTTTCTCTGTGCCCCTCTGTCTCTAAAATCTCTGCGTGGTTTCTGGGATCCCCTAAACCCAGAGAGAGGAAGGTGTGAAGTTAACACTCCTACCGTTCAGGCTGGGGCCCACTGTCAAGGTCAGTCAGCTGGTCATGGTGAGGGGTCAAGAGACAGCTAGGTTCCTGGGTAAAGCTCAGGCAGTGGCCAGTTCTCATGGGGGCAGGTCAGACCTGGACCATAGCTTCTCCCCCAGGGGGAGGAAGCTCCTAATAAGCGTGGCCTTCCTACAAAGGGATTTTTTTTCCCTCTTACACATTAGTCTTAGGTCCTTGGAGTCAGGTTCCCAGCTTCTGAAACTTTGGTCCCACTCCAAGGACTAGGATCATCCCCAGTCCCTGGAGGTGTGGCCTTGCCTTGGGGCCATGGCTAATGGAACAGCACTCCCTCCTCCGGGGATGCTTATGCACAAGGCTCCAGCTAAAATATGCTCCACTCAGAAGCATGTCTTTCAGGGACCTTAAGAGATACAGCTCACTCTCAACGGAACGTCCCCGCCAGAGTTTGGCCTTTTCGGGCCCCGACCCTACCCCCAGGGCGGGGCTTCTAGGGAAAGGGGCGTGGGCTTCACCGAGGGCGTGGCTTATCTCAGAGCGTATTTCCAAGGACGTCTCTCCTCGGTCTGGGCTCCGCCTCCACTAGAAAGGAAAATTCCCAGGGGCGTGGCCTTGACCAGGATGTATAGCTTTGGGGCGTGGCTGCCAGGGGACGCACCTTCCAGGGGCTTGACCTTACACGCACCTCGGAAGCAGTAGGCATCGAAGCGCGCTCCGGGCGCCGGGAAGCCAGTGCGGTTGGCGAAACGGTAGACTGTGCGCACGCCGGGGGTTGGGCCGCCGCAGCGCCGGCGCGGCGTCTGGATCGGGTAGCGCACGCTGCCGTCGGCTAGCCAGCCCGGGTCGCACTGGTCCAGGCCCTCGTGCCAGGCCAAGTGCAGCTGTCCCACCGAGGCTAGCGCGGCGCCCTGGCGGCGGCACTGGGCACGCGCGCCGGCCAGTGTCAGGCGGCGGGCCGGGCCCACATAGAAGACCTCGCCTGCGGGAAGGCGCGAGCGAAGGTCAAGCGGGCCTGGGGAATTCTCCCCTGAAGCCCGGGAAGGGGGTCCCACTCTGAACTCCAGCCTGGCCGGGTTTGGGTGGTGGCTAAACAAGGCGGCGATAGCCGCCGCCGCTGTGCGCACCCCCGCCCGCATAGTGGTCTTTACCTCTCAGGCAGTGCTAGGAAGAAGAGGGCCTTAGCTTCTTTGTACAAATGAGGTAACAGGCCTTTGAGTGTGTAGGGCTCCAGAGAAAGGGAGGATCTTGGCGCGGGGAGGGGGCTCAGAGAGTAAGAGAAGGGTAGGAATAGGGAGAGGGGCCAGGGAGGGGGAGAGTCTCAGTGAAGAGACAGGGCCTCAGAGAGAGGGAAGGGGCACAGAGAAGGAGGGGCTCAGAGAGGGAAGGAAAGCTCAGAGAAGGGTGAGCCCAGATATTGGCTGCAGGTTTCTAGAGGGATGAGACTTAGGAGAGCTAGGCAAGGACTTAGGGAGGAATGGGGGTTGGGGAGGGTAATAGGTACTCAGGGAAGTGAGGGTGGGGGGTCCTGCCAGCCCCAGACTTACCCCCCAGCTCACGGGCAAAGCAATACACATCGTAGAGTTCCCGTGGGTCGCGCCTCCCATAGCTCCTCACCCCTGGAAGACTGCTACGGTCGCCATAGCAACCAGGACGGGACTGGGTGATAGGATACCTGACAAGACAAGGAGGGGGGGTCCCTCTCAAATATGTGCGCCTGGGGCCCCCAAAGACCATCTTTCCCCAGGAGCTAGGTCTCCACGTCCCAACCCTGTGTCCCCCCTCACCGAACAGTGCGGTCAGAGAGCCACCCGGCATCACAGTTGTCAAAGCCATCTTCAAAGGCAGCCTGCAGGTGCCGTGGGGCTGCAATGGTGGCTGAGCTGAGACGACAGGCCTCCTGGGCCTCTGCGAAGGTCAGTGCATAGCGATCCTGGGCTGCCCGGTAGTGGAACACGACACCTGTTGGGGAACATCCAGGATAGGGGGCTGACTTATGCTGCAATCTTCAAGAACTGACCTCCTTCTTGCAGAATGCCCCTTCTCCCAGTTTGATAATAATAAACCTGCTCCCCTATGCTGCCCTGTACCATGCCAGACTGATATGACCCCATTTTTAAATAAGGAAATTGGTAACGATGACCATAAAGGGCTAACATGTGTCTAATGTTTACCATGTAGAAAGCATTTATAAGCAAGATCTCAATGAAATCTTACAACAACACTGTGATTATCCCCATTTCCAGAGGAGAAAACTAAGGCTCAGAGACGCTGAGGCACATGTTCCGTTCCACACAGCCAGTATGAGGCACAGCCAAAATTCATAACCAGGATTATCTGACTCCAAAGATAGCACTCTTCATGCCTAGGGTTAGACCTTGGAGGTGACAGGAGGCATGGAGAAGAGGGAGATTCTTCCTTTTAAAAATCAAGTACACGCTGGGGTGCCTGACTGTCTCAGCAGGGTAAGCATATGACTCTTGATCTTGGGATTGTGAGTTCAAGCCCCACGTTGGGTGTGGAGATTACTTAAAAATAAAATCTTAAAAACAAAAACAAAGGAATTAAGTACATGTATTGATAGGGAAAGCACAGGTGGCAATGGGAGATCAAGTGGTTCTTGCCCAGCCTGGGAATGGAGTCACAGAAGACTTCCTAGAGGAGGTGACTTGTAAGCCAGGATGGGAAGCATAAATAATGGGCTCACTGTGACTCAAATTCTGATTTAGGATGAAAGAAATGGCTGAGCAAGACAAAGGAATGAAACATTCGATTCCATTTTATCAAACTCCGAGCTCCTGGAAGACAGTGGCTGCGTCTCAGTTATGATTATGTTCCCAGCACCAGACTAGCATGTGGTAGGTAGGTGCTCAATACATGTTCAGTTGAATGAATGAATTGAACAATCCCAGAAGTAGATTTTACTTCCTTCATCACTTATCGGTTTTCTTCAAGGTTTATCAGTTTTGAGCAGCGAGGCCGTGTAAAAGGGACAGTTGGCTGACCCCATAAAATATGCAGTGAGACACTGTTGGGTGGGAGAACACTGTGCTCCAGGACAGGTGGTTCAGGGATTTGCCCATGGCCAGCATAGGTCAAGGTAAATCGACTTCCCAGCAAGCACCCACAGGATGTTTTACACACAACAATTCATTCATTTGTCAATTGAGTCATTTGTCAATTACCTATGGAGCGTCTATTGTGCCACCCCTGTGCTAGTAGGACTTTGCTTTAATAATTAAAAAACTTTTTGTTTTGTTTTGTTTTGTCCACCTTGATCAGTTAGGAAAAGAGAAACACTGGCTATTTCAACAGAAAGAATTTAATACAGGAGTTGGTTAAACAGGTATTTGAGGACTGTTACTTACTTCATATATATTTTCAGTTGGCTATGAAAAGAAAACCTCACTCTTATTTTATTTAAAAAAAAACATCATTTTATTGTAAAAGGAAATTTGTATCCCTATTTTATTTTTTTAAAGTTTATTTATTTTGAGAGAGTGAGCATGAGAAGGGAAGGGGCAGAGACAGAGGGGGACAGAGGATCTGAAGTAGGCTCCACGTGGACAGCAGAGATCCCATGTGGGGCTTGAACTCACGAACCATGAGATCATGACCTGAGCCAAAGTTGGATACATAACTGACTGAGCCACCCAGGTGCCCTTGTATTCCTATTTTAAACAGAAAGTCAATATCCTTTGTCTTATGTGAAAGTAGGTAACCATGAAAGGGACTTATAATAAGGTTAGGAGGGGCGCCTGGAAGCTCAGTACATTAGGCATCTGACTCTTGATTTCGGCTCAGGTCATGATCCCAAAGTTTGTGGATTGGAGCCCCACATTGGGCTCTATGCTGACAGTGCGGAGCCTGTTTGGGATTCTCTTTTCCCTCTCTCTCTGTCCCCCCCTCACTTGTATTGTCTCTCTCTCTCTCTCTCTCTCTCTCTCTCAAAATAAATAAACTTTAAAAAAAAGCTTATGAAATCCTATAAAATACTGTGGTCCACAATAGATGGAGCCAGAAGCTGCTTTGTCTTAGCTAAAAGAGAGAGAAGTATTAAAGAAAGGGTAGCACTGGAGGAGACTTTCTTTGGACTTTACTTTGTCAGAAGAATTGAAAGGGAATCATTGTTCAGGGAGTGATTTCTAAGGTGACATTCTGTAGGTGAGCTTCAGGCTCAGCACCTCCCCTCCCAGCCTTGTCCTCTCCCGTCCTCAACTGACCTGTCACCTCCAGGGGCACGAGGTCCTGCTCATCCTCTATGCCCCTCACCACCTGGCAGCGGTAGAGCCCAGAGTCGCTGGCTCTCAGTGGTCCCAGTAGTAGCGTCGCGTTGGCCCGGTGCCGGGGGTAGGCAGGCAGTGAAACACGTCCCTGCCAGCCCTTGGCCACTCGAACCACATTGTCCTTGGCCACCAGAATAGGCAAGTCCTGCCGCTGGCCTGATGCAGTCCGCACCTTGGTCCACTTGATCCGAGGGGCTTCTCGGCCTGCATCTGGCCATGGTCGCAGGGTGAAGAGACAGGGCAGGGCCACTAACTCTGCCAGCGCAGCCCGAACCAACCCCGACCCCACCTTCTGCATGTGGAGCCCCTTGTTGGCGGTAGCAGAGGCAGCAGCAGTGGCATCCTGTGTGCCTGGGGTGGAGAAGGTGGAAAGAGGACCTGACTCAAAGACAAAGACCAGCAGAGACTGCTACTTCTCTCACTTTACAGATAAGGAGACTGAAGCCAGAGAGGTTAGGTTGCCTACAATATCACAATGCAGTGAACCAATCTGTGATGTGCACCCCAATCTGTGAGCAAAAGAGGAGTCACATGCCTTCATAGCGGTGCATCCACTCAAAATCCAGACCCTGGCTGCCAGGGATTTGACTCTGTCACTGACTCACTGTGTGGTCATGGGAAAGTCACTTAACCCCAAAGTCCAGTAAGAAGCAGCCATTAGAAGGAAAATGTGCTTGAGGAGTACCTTCTTGATAACAGGGGCACTTTATACATAGCGATCAGCTCATTTGATTTTCATAATCATAGGCAGAAGTAGCCATGTCTCACTGTCTTTTTGGAGGGTTGAGGAAACTGAGTCTCAGAGACATCATTGTATTTGCCTAACCACAGAGAAAATCAGGGGGCATTTCCAGTGCCTGGGCTTTTAACCATCACTGGGGAGATGCCAGGGAGAGTTCTACATACCTTATTTCTATTGCCCCGCCCATGACAGACATCACTAATCAATCTCTGCACTGTTTTCATTTTTTCTCTCTCTCTTCAGCTCAGCTCAGCAAAACAGTGAGAGGCAGGAACCTCCAGCCTCTGCTGGCAATGACTAAAAATAACCTCTCAGGTGTCTTGTTCACTTTTGACTATCAAAGACCTTTTTCATCTATTCTCATTTTATTCTCCAGACCAAGCCAGGGAACCAGCAGGAGAAAGCTCTAGAGTTAAAAAGCTGCCCGATCTTGTCAGTCCCCCAGAACCCAACCTCTCCCACCCCACAAGCTAACTCACTCTGTTCCCCAGCCACAAACAGCAGCATCTGGAGCATCAGGAGGCCCAAGGCCCAGACAGACGTGGCCCCCATCCTGGACCTGGAAAAAGATGGAGACAGAGGGAGAATGGGGGTGAGTACAACCCACCCAGTTAGTGTGGAAGGACCAAGTCTCCCCATTCTACAGACCTAGAAACAGACTCAGAGAGGCTAACGTGTCACTCAAGGACACACAGTCAGCAAGCAAGGGTTAACCCAGGATCCAAGCCCAGGACCGGCTGACTTCAGAATCCCAGCAGTGAAGTTTCACAGTCAGAAGTAAGGGTGTTAAAGTGAAATCAGACCTGGTATTGTCTATCTGCCTGTTCCTTGCTGTGTGACCTTCAACAAGTAGATTAGCTTCTCTGTGCCTCAGTTTCTTTGTAGGTTAGCTAGGGATAACATCAGGTAGTTGGAAGGAATAGATGGGTAAATACAGTCAATATGTACGAAATGCCTAGAACTGCCTGGCATGAAAGAATAGATTTGAGCTGTTTTTTAAAAAATGTATTTATTTAATCTCTATGCCCAACGTGGGACTCGAACTCACAACCCTAAGATCAAGGGCCACATGCTCTTCTGATTGAGCCAGCCGGGTGCCCCTGAGCTGTTGTTATTACTATTATTGTCCTTAACACAGCCAAGATCAAAATCCCATCTTTCATGTTGGCCTCACCCATAAGACTAGGATTCCAGGAGGGCAGTAGCCAGTCCCAGTCAGCCTGAGGTCCCCAGTCCTCGCAGTATGCTGGCCTCCAAGCCAGCCTTTAATCTGGGTTTGCTGACTGACACGATTCTCAGCTTCAATTCCAGGATTTGGTTGTCGCCAAGATTCTATTCTTGGTTTCTGGGATTTTTGAGAAGCTGCCAAGTCCCAGCTGGAGGAAGGGGCCTCACCCCTGCCCACCCCACCCTCCTCCTGACTTCATACCACCTGGCAAAGATGCCTCCTAGGTCCACAGAGAAACTCCAGTTGTGGGTCCAGCCTTCTATAGGGGTTGTGGCCTTCAGACATAAAATGGACAATTACTGAGTGCCAACTGTAAGTAAGGCCCAATCCAGGCACCAGGACACAGCAGTGCCCTCCCAGGCCTCACATTCTTCCAGAGACCAGAAACTCTGGGGAGATAGTCCCTCCCCAAAGCCTCACAGCCCCTCTGTACCACTCCCCTCACTGGGGCTCAGGAGGTGGGGACAGATGGCAAGTTAGGGCATCCTCTAAAAATCTAACCCTTGCAGCCTCCCCCAATAAAAGAATAGCCCTGAGGAGGGGAGTGTAGATAGCATCCAGCATGGGGGCTGTGGAGGACAGCTGGTCCCATTCCCAGTGCTCTTTCCCTGCTCCCAGAGTCCCTACTGGGAGGCCAGCCGGGGCCCTATCCGTGGTGCTGAACTCTAGGGAGGCAAAGCAATGACATGCCCACTTGGTCTCCTTGTCTTCCTCTGGCAGCGGCACCACAGCCTCACCTGGGACCCAGAGAGGGCTAGCAGTTTGCCTAGGGCTGCACAGCGGATCAGAGGCCAGGCCTTGGGATGGTGCCCCCAACTACCAACCTGTAAACCTTAGCAACTTCTGCCTCCATTCCAGGCTGTCCTCATTTCTCCCCCTTGGAATCCTGAACAAGTGCAGGCTCCTCTGATGGCTGTACAAGGCCTGACAAGGTATTAGAGGGTGGGGCAGGACTCTGGGCTGCACCTGCCCAGGAGGGCCTTAGGAGGGGGTGAGTTCACAGAATTCATACACACACACACACACACACACACACACACACACTTTGTATGGTTAAAAGGACAGACTACATTCAGGGGCACCTGGCTGGCTCAGTTGGAGGAGCATGTGACTCTTGATCTCCGGGTCATGAGTTCAAACCCCAAATTTATTTAAAATTAAAAAAAATCTCTGCCTCTTTCTATACATTGTATGACCCTAGACAGGTTGCTTCATTCTCTGTGCTTCACTTTCCCCACCTGTAAAATGGGGCTCACCCAACATGTACCTCATAGTGTTACGGTGAGGATGGAATGAGCAAAGACTTGTGGGGTGCTAGAAATGTTAAATTAAGAATCAGCTTTTTGTATACAAAGCCTCATGTACATATGCAAATGTACAGAGGTGATCCAACACAGTGACAGTTTCAGGTGCACCCTCCCACGCACACACATACCCTCCCAGAGGCACTCTGTTCCCTCCGCTTGCACCCTCACACACCCACACCCCTTCTCTTAAAATACTTCCTCCCTAGAGCAGCCAGAGGTGAGCATTTACACAGCTGTCTGGGGCTTGTCCCCTCATGAATAATGCATAAGCCTCATGCATATGCAACAGGGGCCTGTGGGGCATTGGAGGAGGGGCGGTGCTGAAGGAGGGTGTGTGTGTGTGTGTGTGTGTGTGTGTGTGTGTGTGTCCCTGTCCCTCCCTCTGACCCACCTCCTGTCTCAGTGGGCACTGAATGTGGGTGTGTTGGCCAGCAGGTATTTTTGTGTGCCTGGGTGTGTGTGTCGGGGTGCTGTGTCCAGGCAAGGATGTGAAGTTGTGCCCTGTGATGTGTGGATGTGTGCATCGGTGTGCAGCAGCTCTGTGCGCTGCGTGGAGCATAGGGGACCCACTGTGGTCTCTGGATGTGTGGGTCCAAGTGCCCCTCCGCAGGGGCCGTAAGCACATGTGTCTGTTTCTGGCCTCGGAGTCAGGGCATATTTGTGTGTATGGGCATGATCGTGGAACTCCTCAGAGGAGAACTGAAGCCAGGCTCAGTAAACCATCTCGGGATGCCTTTGGGGACCTGAACCCCAACATCTCCCCTATTAGCACCCCAACTCTGCACAAAGATCATATCTCACACCCCCGTGCTTAGGGTCCACACTGCCAATCACATGGAGAGGAGCCCCTTGCTGTACATGCAGCCACACAACCCCAGACTCAGAGCCAGGGAGACGCGCGCACACACAGATTCACAGTGACATTAACAAAGAGAGACAATATGGGCACTTACAAGGCAGGCAGCATGTCTTCTGCACAAAGACACACACCCACAGTCTGAGCCTCCCCATATAAACCCCTCGATGAGGCCATACCGTCAGACACAGTTTCTCACAGACACTCACACATGGTGATGCCAGCCCCTGGCACAGACCAGGCTGGATAAATGTGGCCTTGGTGACTGGTGGGCACACATCATTTTGCCACCTGGTGATGTGGCCCCTGCCACAAGTTTCCTGACAAAGACACAACCTCAGTCGCATTAGACTCACAGAGGACCCCAGACTCCCCATGGACACACAACCTCTCTCAGCATGGTGTAGACACACACACACACACACACACACATACACAAAGCCCCTGCCTCCGGCGGGGGGGCGGGGGGGGAGGCACCTTCCATTTGGGAATGTCCACAAGCCAGCGAGGCTGCTGGGTTCTGAGGTCCCATGATCTGCCCACCCCTCCCTCCTTGCCCTTCCCCCACGTCCCCCGCTGGGGCCCAGCGCCAACCCTCTCCTTGTCCTGGCTGTCTCCCATTAATGCTGCTGAGAGGAACAAAGCCCCGTGCACAGAAATGGGGGTCGGTCGTTCCTGCCCAGGCTGGGCCCGGGATCCCAGCCCCCTACTTCCCGGTGCCTGTGCCCCCAAACCAAGCCAGGACTTTCACAAGCATCCATATGGGCAGATGGAACTGAAGGGGTGAGGCAAGAGTCTGTGTCCCTCTGTGAGGACACAGTCAGGTATGGAGGTGCTGGGAGCGGCCCCCCTCTTTGGACTGGGTGCCCCTCATGGGTCCTAGGGATTCTAACTGGGGTTTTAGGGACTCACACCCAGCATTCACCTGGGAGACCCAGTGTGCTCCCTGGGAGAAGAGACACCACCCCAACTCCAAGTCCAAGGGAAGAACAAGGACCACCTTGGGATGGAGCCCCCCCCCCCCCCCCGCCCCAGAACCTCCTCCCTGAATCAGGATGTGGTGACAGGACCTGGGCCAAAAGAAGAGGCAGACTGTAGGGCGCCCCTTCCCCACTGCTGTTCACACTCAGGGAAGACCCCCCC
Organism: Panthera leo; assembly: GCF_018350215.1. Classification (NCBI taxonomy): domain Eukaryota; kingdom Metazoa; phylum Chordata; class Mammalia; order Carnivora; family Felidae; genus Panthera; species Panthera leo. Next base: position 14,171,674 of record NC_056680.1, on the reverse strand, counting down.
TTCCATCGGACTCAGGCTAACCTGGAGGGCCCCCTTCCCCGCTGCAGTCCAGCCTGAATTCCTCCATTCATCTGCAAATTGGGAATCCCCACTTAAAATCCTGGGGTGCCTCAGCTCAAATACCGGGATGCCCAGTTATGGAGCCCCCCCCCCCCCCCATATAGCATCTGGATTTCCCCCTCTTCTCTCTAAACTCGTTGTGTCCTCCCTTAGCCTTGGTTCCCAGTGCCCCCTCCCCAATTCTGAGACCCACCCCCAGCCCGGCCCCCTCCCCACCTTGGAACCGTCTCCGCATTCTCCGGACAACCCAAGGATTGACCCCCAAATCCGAGTCCCCCTGACATTCCCAAGCGCCCTCCAGTTTGCGTTCTCTTCCTAACCTGGGTCTCCCCTCCCCCTCTCAGCCCCCCTCCCTGTTCTGGGGGCTTCTCTCTGATCCCAGGCCCCCTCCCCAATCTCGTGCTCGTCTCTAATTCCGCGGATCTCTCCCCTAACGCGGCCCCCTCCCCACGACGGACCCCCCACCTGACTCCTAGCTCGGACGCATCCCGGGGCGGTCGCCCGGCACAAAGGACGCTCCGGCTTGTCTTGTTCGTTCGCGCCGGGTCCAGCCCCTGCGCCCTGCGCTCCGCTCGCCCCAGAGCCGCCTCAGCGCTTATAAAGGGGCCGCGGGGCTGCTCTGCGCATGCGCCCCTGCCTGCTGGAGGCCTCCGGCTGCGCGAGGGAGGGGGCTCTCCCTACCTAAAACCCCCCTCCCCACTTCTTCCACCTCTCACCCCACCCAGGGGAAGACTACGTCTGATTTCCCGCGCGTTCGCCCATTTTCCCCAAGAGTCACATTAAATGTTCCCAGACGCCCCGCGGGGGGCCTGTCCCACCTTACAGACGTGGAAACTGAGCCTCGGGGAGACGAAATAGCTCCCAGAGTCACGCATAGGGGACGGGCAGAGCCGGGATTCCAACCCTGGGCTGCCTGACTTTCTAGGGCTCACACTTGAAGCAGTTTGGGCTACAGTTGCTGTTTTAGCCCATGTCGAGAAAGGAGGCTGAGGCTCAGAGAGGAAAGGAAGATCGCTGGGTCACACAGCTGGTAAGTGACTCCCAGCGTTGGAGCCCAGATGTGTCACACCCTGGAGCTGTTTCCACCAGCTGCAGCCTGCAGCCAGAACATAGCATTCTTTTCATTCATTCCTTTATCCAGTCAGCATTTGTGGGGCACTGACTGTGGAGTCCTGCTGTCACAGGAATATTTTTGCTTCGGGCAGGGGGCATGTGTGTGTCTTCGCAGGGAGACCGCAACCTTAAAAAGTCTAGATCCACACAATGGAATATTATTCAGCCATGAAAAGGAATGGAGTACTAACACCCCCTAAACATGGGTGAACCTCGAAAACATTACGCTGATTGAAAGAAGCCAGACACAAAAGGCCACAGGACGGTTCAATTTATGTGCAATGTTTCGAACGGACAAATCCAGAGGCAGAAAGTGGATGGGTAGTTATCAGGGATTGGGAGAAGGGGAATAGAGAGTGACTGCAAGTGGGTACTGGGTTTCCTTTTGGGATGATGAAAATGTTCTAGAACTAGATAGTGGTGAGGGTTGCAGAGTAATGTTAATATAATTAATGCCCCTGGATTGTACACTTTAGAATGGTAAATTTTGTGTTCTGTGTGCTTTACCGCAATGAAAGCTGGAAATAATGGAAATGAGTGGGGACAGAAGCTTAAAGAGATCAGCCCTTCCCCCACCTTCCTTCCCAGGGTTTTTGTCTCTCAGCTTAGGATGGGATGCACTGGGCAGTGATGGCTCTAGGGGCCAAAGTGACACACTGGGGTGGGGGAGGGGGTACCTGGTGGTTCAGTCAGTTAAGCATCTCACTCTTGATTTTGGCTCAGGTCATCATCTCATGGTTTGTGGGATCCAGCCCCACACTGGGCTCTGCACTGACAGCTCGGAACCTGCCTGGGATTCTCTCTGTCTTCTCTCTGCCCTTCCCCTACTCCTACACGGGCACATATACCCCCCCCCAATCCATAAATAAACTTTAAAAAAAAGTGGGGCGCCTGGGTGGCTCAGTCGGTTAAGCGGCTGACTTCGGCTCAGGTCATGATCTCACGGTCCGTGAGTTCAAGCCCCACGTCGGGTTCTGTGCTGACGGCTCAGAGCCTGGAGCCTGTTTCAGATTCTGTGTCTCCTTCTCTCTGACCCTCCCCCGTTCATGCTCTGTCTCTCTCTGTCTCAAAAATAAATAAACGTTAAAAAAAAAAATTAAAAAAAAATAAAATAAAAAAAAGTGATACACTGGGGAGCTATGCTTACTGTTCAGTCCTCATCACAGAGGAAAGCTGGAGGTCAGGGATCACATTGACATGAGTGTCCACAGTTGACAGGCTGGGTGAGGGGGTGATTGTGGCAGCATTGGTTAGGGTGGGGGAGCCGGGGGTCCGGGGTCGCATTGTGTCATGTGTAAGGGATCCAGGCAGCTTTGTTTCCACACGTGCAGGGCTCAAACCTTCCACTCCTAACAGAGTGACTCTGGACCAGCCATTTTGTCTTTCTGTGCCTCAGTTTCCTTGTCTAAAAAAGGAGGATAATTAAGACTCCTTATCTTACAGGGTTGCTGGGAGAATGAAACAGGAAGTAAACACATAAGCTGCTATCATGCTGCTGCCCATTTTCCAGCTGGAGAAACTGAGGCTCAGAGGCACAGGACCACCTGCCTGAGGTTGTACAGTATAGGTACTGGTCAAGTGGGAGTCTAGGTTCATGGCCTCAGAGCCAAGCTGACCCCCACTCCTGACTGCCCCCACCTCTCTCCACCCCCTCCTCTCCACCCCTAGGTCCCCCTGGCCAGTGCCAGGGCTGAGCTTAGAGGGGCTGGCCTGGGGCCCAGGGCGGTGGGGGAGGCAGGCTGTTGCTGGGGGCTTGAATGAGGCAACCTTGCCTGGGAATCTGCTGGGCTCAAAGAGCTATTTATAGGCCTGCACTGGGATTGGGTGAGCCACCCCCCGCCAGCCCTGAGTGCCTTCTCTGTGCCCCCCACACTGGGGCCCAGGCCAGGGGCTGAGAAGCAAGTTGGGGGATGGAGCAAGGGAGGGGGCTGGTGGCCCAGAGCAGGAGCAGGGACGCTGGACCCACCAGGAGAGCTGGATCTCAAGGGTGGACAGTGTCCCTCCAAAGCGCCTCTTAACATACTCAAGGTGACACACGGACATGACACACGCAACCGCATTCACGTGTGTCCCACGACGACCCCAACAAACCACTAACCCACAGTCACACCCCAGGCACACAGTGAGCGCACAGGTGGTTTATACACAACCACATGAGACAAGGCCACACGTAAGTCACACAGACCACATACGACCTCATGTGGCTGCACACACGTCATGCCTCTTGCACAACCAAACTCACAGCTGTGATTCAAACCGCACCTCTAGTCCCTTCACGGTCGAATACATGCCCTGCAGTACCTTAGCCTTCCTGGTAGTCACAAACAAGCCCACATGTGCCCCACATTGTTCACACTCAACCATGTTTACAGCTGTGGGCACATCTAGCACCCAACTCTGATCGCTAAGCACCCAACTATGATCGCTAGCACCCAACTATGATCGCTAAGCACACGGGCACCAACACGGAGACATATAGTCCTCCTGGGTCCAACCTCACAACACAGCCACTCATGCTCACCATTCATCACTCCCCCTGTAGTGGCCCTGGGCGGGGGGGCGGTCCCCTGATGAGATCACCTCCAGGATGCCTGGCCACCGCCACCACCCCTACTTCTGTCACCTCCACTTGCCCAGGCTCCCAGGTTTGCACCCTCCCAGGACTGACAAGTCCAGCTGGCATCCATCTACTCTGAGGTGGGCCCTGTTGAACCCAGGCAGACCCTGGCAGAAAAATCAGGCCTGGACCTGCCCCACTGGGGGCTGCGAGTCACGGAACTGTCACCTCCACCCCCACATACTCTCCAGGCTGGAGCCTTGAGGCAATCATTACACTGATCCCCCAGAGGGAACCAAGGCTTGAAGCTATCTGAAGGCCTTTCCCTGCCCTGCTCCAGCATAACAAACACATGAGAAGTGGGATCTGGTTTTTGCCATGGGTGGGGCTGCATCCCCAGGGAGAGTCCCTGCTGACCCATACTTGCTGTGTGACTTCAGCAAATACCTGACTCTCTCTGAGCCTCTATTGCCTCTTTTGACAAATGCAAAACTCAGCCCATGGAGAGAACGCCAGAGTCAGATTGGGATTTGAATCCTTCTCCCCCTGGATGAACTTAGCCAAATGATTTTGCTTTTCTGTGCCTCAGTTTCCCTCAGTGAACCAGGGTTGCAGCTCCTGGCTCTTCCAGAGCTTCCTCTGCTCCATCCTCTGGGTGAGGGGGGGAAGGGAGTGCCTGGTCTTTCCTCACTCAGGCAAATGAATGGACCACTTTTGGCTGCCCTGCTGGGAGCTTAGAGCTGCTAATTCCCTGGAGAAACAGGAGGCTCTTTCATGCCCAGGCGCCAGTGGGGTGAGGAGGCGGGAAGAGGGTATTGAGCTGGCCTCATACCAGTGGGCAAGGTGGCTCCATGCCAAGACCAGGAGTGGCGCTGGGGGGGGGGGGGGGTGGCTAAGGCCATGAATATCCTCCCTGGGGGCCATTGGGTATATATATCCTCAGCTATAAAATGGAAGTGACATGGACCAGCACAGCAAGTTCAATGAACCAGTGGATGAACAACCAGCAAAATGTGGTTTCAAGTCAAACACAAGGTGGGCTCTCAACAAAGGTAAGCCACTGTTGTTATGTGTCAGCCCAAAGAGCCCACCAAATTCTCCAGCAGTCCTATAAACAGAATTCCCTCCATTTCGCAGATGAAGGAATTGAGGCCCAGAAAGGTCAACATGCTTGTCCAAGATCACATGGCCAGTAAGTGAGTGACCCAGCCAGGATTTAAACTGGATCTGGACCCTCCAGGGTCCATGCTTTTCCCACCTTCCTCTGGGGGTAAAGAGGTCTTTTCTGCCATCCGCAGTCCTGGCCCCAGCACTGAGACCAGCAGAGCCAGGTCTAGATGGCACCAGGCCATGGCTGAATGCAGGAAGTCCTGGCAGGCAGGGGCTGATGGGGCAGCCCTTCCGGTGGTGTCCCAGTTTCCCAGCCAGCCCACCCCCACCCCCTTACTGGAGTGGGCTTGGGAAGATGCTAGCAGGATGCCAGGAGAACCATTCCCCTAGCCCTTGAAGAAAGGGGCTGGATTCTAGACCATTCAGCTAAAGCCAGGAACCTGCAGCCTTCTGCCAGTAGCTGTTTGTCTCAGAACCCTCCATTCATGCCGATGGGATGGTGTCTTGCCCTTTCTCAAACACCTTCAGGCTCAGCAGGATTTTGCTCCACATATTTTATTCAGATTCATGGTCTTTCACCCAACCAGGCCTTTACTTATGCTGTTTTCCCTGCCGGACAAATCTCCCCCCATTTTTCTTACCCTGATGAATTCCTGCCCACCCACTAAGGTACAGACACAAGATCCCCTATCCCAGGAAGCCCTTCCTCCAGGTAGAGCCTCTGGTCTCCCAGCCCTATGTCTGGCTCAGCCCTGACTGCATGGGTGTGTGTGTGTGTGTGTGTGTGTGTGTGTGTGTGTGTGTAGCTCTGTCTTACCAAAATTGAGGGCTCCTCAGGTATGGAGGAGGCTTCTCACTGAGGCTTCTCACAGTCCCCAGCACCACCCAGCACAGGGCTGGGCAGTAGGGAGTGAATTGTTGTTTAGTGAATCAGTGAACCAAATCTTTAGCCTTTGTGCAATCTGGTATGGCCAACCCCCTCCTTCCCCCCAGTTCATCCTTCAAAACCCACTTCCCACGCCCCCTCCTCCATGAAGCCTGTCCCAGGCAGCATTTACTAAGAAGAAAGATTTGGAGGCTAAGCCTCTTGTGTTGCAGCTGGGATACACGAGGCTGACGAAGACTCGCTCATCGTGGCCTCTTTCTCAACTCTTCCTTTGGTCCCTGGGAGGCAATGAAGCGCTCGGCAGCATTAGCAGTTACGGAATGGGTTTTGGCTGACTTCCCCAGGTAGGGAGATATCGTTATAGGAAGTCTCTCAGACTTCCCATACCCTATACCCTGCTCTATACCCGCAGGCACCAGAAGACGGCGCCCCGCACACAACTTGGCAAACAATTCTTTCAGGTGCCTCCCTTCTTCCTCCAGCTCCAAAAGAAAACTCAGTACTGGATGAAGGCCCTTTAAGAGGCGGGCGCGGAGGGGCGGGGTTCAAATTGCAGCCTGCCCTGAGAGCATGGGAGGGGCAGGTCTGAGTCACAGTGCGCTTGCGCGGTGTCCTCGTGGTTCCGGGTCCTGCTCTGGTTCTCGGCGCTGTTCGCAGAGACTGAAGCTCGGAGTCCGAGCGACCCCCGGAAACCCACAGGAAACCTGTTTCCCTTACTTGAACCTGCTGTGAGAATCTAGCCGCGGGTCACTGCAGTTTCTTTGAAACCTTTGTAGACTCTGAGGCGTGGTCAAGGTCGAACGGCTGTGGCTGCGTTGGCGTCGGCATACGCACACCGGCTACACCGGCTGAGCCCTGCGAGGCTTTGTGGAGCCGGGATGACCCACTCTTTGGTTTGTCCAGAGACAGTGAGCAGGTGAGACCCTGGGGACGGGCAGTGGCCCTTGAGCCCGGGGTTAACCGAGCTGGGGGTGCCGGGGTAAGCTGGAGGCGAGGAGGGGGCGGGCCCACCGGTGGGCGGGACCTCGGCGCTGGGTTTAGCCAGTCTTTTCGCTCTTATTCTGGTGCCTCCAGGGTGAGTTCAGTGCTGAATCGCAACACTCGGCAGTTTGGAAAGAAGCATCTGTTCGATCAGAATGAGGAAACGTGCTGGAACTCGGACCAGGTGAGGCACCTCTCCCTGGACCCTTCACCCATCCTGTGAATCAGATTCAGGAGTCCAAGGTGCCTTGAGAACTAAGGAGCACTCCAGCTGGGCACAGTAGAGTTGGTCACGGAGGGAACGTGTGCCAACTGCCCCTCGCACCACCTCTCCCCCCGTCGACTGTGGGAATAAGACACACATAGCAGGCTCTGTCTGAGCCTGGACAGATTGTGAGCCTCAGTTTCCCTGTCTCCAGGGCCCCTCCCAGTGGGTGATACTAGAGTTTCCTCAGCGCGTCCGTGTCTCCCAGCTGCAGATCCAGTTCCAGGGGGGTTTCTCCAGTCGCCGGGGTCACCTGGAAGGTACTGGAGGGCTCTGGAAGGTGGGGGTTTGGAGAGGGCACCCCAGCCTCACAACCTGCCCCTTTCTCTGTTGCAGGTTCCCAGGGGAATGAGGCTCTTAGCAAGATTGTGGACTTCTACCCTGAGGACAACAACTCACTTCAGATATCCTTCCTGGGCCTCTGGGGAGGGGCGGGGGTGGTGGTCTGTGCCTCTGAAAACCGTGGGCCCTGGTATGTGACCTTGAGCAAGTGGGCTCTGGACCTCCATTGTTCCATCTGTAAAATGAGCTGATGGTAACCGGTTCTGTGTGAGAGCCTCAGAAGGGCTCACAGTGCGCCCGGTCACCCAGCACATTGGTGGTGTCTAAGCTGGGGCTGCCAGATGGGAAATGATGAACTACCTATTTCCCTTGACTGCCTATGCTCACACCTTCCCTGTGCCAGTTGCCGAGGTGGACCGGCTGAAGGTGACATTTGAGGACGCCGCTGACTTTTTTGGCCGAATTGTCATCTACCACCTGCGCGTGCTGGGGGAGAGGGCGTGAGGCCACTGGGTACTAACTAACTCCTCCAGGAAGCCCTTGGGGAAGCACAGTGAAGTCCTTCAGGTTATGCACAGAAGGTTTATTGGTTCCTCTTGGGAAGGATCCCCTCCCACTGTCTGTCCAGGAGCTGCCTTTGAAGCCAGTTCTGGGTTCCCCCAGCTCTGCGTCAACTGTTTTGTTCCCTGAGTATCTGAGTCCCCAGCAGGCAGCCTTCACTCAGGATCTGCGGGCACCAGGTTGCTCTGGAAGAGTTTGAGGATGTGGTTCTCGATCACCTGTTGCACTGGAAACAGGAAAGGGAAAAGGTGGGCCATGAATCGAATGCAGGCTGCAGAGACAGAGGCCATTTGTACACCTCTTTTGGGGGATGAGCCGGGGTGTCCCAGCATGAGAACTGCACCCGCCTCTCAGGGAACGAACGGGGATCTCCAAGTCCTGGAGGACCTAATCCATATGCAGGGAAATCCACACCCTTCCCAGAGTACAGCTGAGAAGACTGAGGCCCCCACGCCAGGAAACTCAATTTCCCCTAAGTCTGTAAAAATGCATTTTTGGAGGCTTTTTAGAGTAAAAAAAAGAAAAAAAAAAATCTTTGCCAAACAAAATTCTCGACTGGTGACTTTTATGAAAGGATAAGAGGGGCTGTGAGGAATGACTTCTGTCCCAAATGGAATAAAACTTGAAGGAAGGAGGAGAAATCTCCCAGGCCCTCAATCTCTCCATGACCCCAAGGGGTCAGTTCTATTAGGATCTCCCCATTTTGTGGATGGGGAAGCTGAAGGGGGAAGTGGGGAACAAACTGGGGTCAGCCTATGGTCCCTACTTACACCCACGTCCTGCCATGGAGAGGGCTGGCTTCAGTGACCCTCTGTGGCCCGGCCCCTCCTTCTTGGCATCCTTATCCTGCAAGGCCTCTGCAAGGATCCCATCCTCCAGCCTGGTTCCTCCAGCCTGAATCCCATCCTCCCTCCCTTTGGGCCTCCCAGTGCCTGTGTATCTCATCATGAACCCAGTCACTGACACACGTCAGCCTCCCGCACACGCCCAGGTGAGTACACAGTGGCACCACGTGTTTGCTAATGTGAACCCTCTCAACGCTAGCATGTGACATCTGAGAGGGATGTCCTGTGTACCCCTCTGTGGTCACCTGCTTACGGCACACTGTCACTGCCCTATGTGTCTCAGGCTGACCTTTCCGATATCCCAGGGCCACGGCAAGGTCCATTGGGGTATAGCCGGAGTCAGCCTCAGTGGTGAGATCGGCTCCTCGGGCTGCAGAGCAAAGCAGGTGTTACTGGAGAGGCAGCGGGGCTGGGAGCCCAGAATGGGGCATGGAGACTTGGGAGATCCAGTGATCCCTCATGGTATAGCCACAGGTCTGCTGGTTGCCCTTACAACCAGGCTTGGATGAGAACCTGAGCTCTCTGAAGAATGTGGCCAATAGAATCCCCACCTCCAGGGTCCCTGAGGCATGAAGGGTGTGGGTGTTCAATCCGGTGAGCCAGACCCCTGTACTATCCTACCATCTCCTGTCCCCAGATCAATCCTCTGGGAAACTCAGGTAGTGACCGTTCATCCCAAGAGCTGTTCGAGCAGAGTTTGGACCCCTCCCTGGCCCTCAGGGTTCCTGTGGGGCCAGCTGGGGCTCTGAGGCCCCCAGGGCCAGCTGCTACTCCCACTTACCCAACAAGGCTTCTACGCACTTCACGTGGTTCCCACGCACGGCGTACAGCAGTGGCGTCCCTCCATTCTGTCAAAGGCAGGGGCAAGGGCAACCGACATTCTGTCTTTTCCAAATTCTCACAACACCCCCAGCCCTCCAATTTAATGTGGTTCTTCCTCCTGCTCAACACCTGGCCTCGTTCCCCCTTTGGGTCTTAGCTTAGGTACCCCTTCTTCCAGGAAACCCTCCTCGACTTCCCTGGACTCTGGAGGCCACTTTCCGGGCTCTTGCCGCTGCCTGTGTGTCTGCCGTTACAGTGCTATTCACTACATTTCAGCTGTTTCTGTGTCGGCTGCCCTCCCCGCAAACTAGGAGCTCTGTAAGGCTCAGAGAAGGCTGTCTTGTGTTCTCAGCACCCACAGCAGGCCTGGTACCCTGCAAGGTGCCCAGGGCCAGTGGGTGGTGCCTCACCCAGTCGTAGATGTTGATGTCCACATCACGCTCAAGTAACAGCCCTACAATGTCTGTGTAGCCGCCCATGCTGGCCAGGGACAGGGCGCTTTCCCGTTCCTTGGCCAGGATGTGGGGGTCAGCACCCTGTGGTAGGGGGAATAGAGACAGAGGTGATGGGATGGGTGGGGGCATCCCCTGGAATCCTGGGGTACCCATGGCAGCCCCTTCTTAAAGACATGGCACCAGCAGACTCGGACGAGACCCCAGCCCACCCTCAAGTTCCTGGGAAGCCCTCAGCTGGGCTGGGACGCACCCACTCGAGCAAGAAGCGGACAGTCTCGATTTCTCCAAAGGCGGAGGCCCAGATGAGGGGGGTGAAGCCATGCTCGTCCGGCTTGTTGATGAGGTTGTCGCCTGGCAGGAGGGGGGTGGTACCACTGGGATGCACCCCTGCCCACTCTCCCCAGCGCTGTGGGAGCAGGGACAGGGCAGGTGGCTGGGGTCAGACACGAGGGGGAGCACACGGGTGGACACAGGCCCATTTGTGGAGACTCCGGTCATTTCAATACCCACATGCACACACCAGCGTGTGTGGTCAGACACATTCGGACACACCACAGGTGTGGACACACACCTTTCCTCAGATGCTCCTTCAGCTGGCTCAGCTCCCCCTGGGCCGCGAGCTGGTGGATGGACAGGGCTAGGGGCCAGAGAGAGGCAGAGTCCTCACCTGTCCCATCCCTGCTCCATGCCTCAGTTTACCCCATCCGGAGTTGCTCCTCCCGGCCCCTGCTACCTACTAGCACCTGTTACCTCTCCCCACCTTAGGGACTGGAGGCCCACTTACAGTCGAGGGTGGCTGGCAGGGCCGAAACCTCGTTCCCCCGCTGCCGGTTGGTGAGGGTTGTGGAGTGCTTCAGGGAGCTGCCTCCTGGAAGAGAGAGGAAGGGCCTCAGTTTGCTCCTAGTATGTCTCTGAGGCTTCAGACCAGACCCTCGGGGTTCGGAGCTACCAAAGACAGTGCCTCACTGCACCATTCTCTGCCCTCCTGGATACCCGGGTGCACCTTTCTCCTCTACACCTGGCGATGTTCTGGGCAAACGATACGTAGTCCCTGCCCTCAAGGGGTACATCGACAAGAGGGGGGAGTCAGACAGAAGGAGAGAAATAAGCAGGAGAAATAAGAAGGAGGTAGAAGAGGGGCACCTGGGTGGCTCAGTTGGTTGAGCGACTGACTTTAGCTCAGGTCACGATCTCGCAGTTTGTGAGTTTGAGCCCTGCGTCGGGCTCTGTGCTGACAGCTCAGAGCCTGGAGCCTAATTCAGATTCTGTGTCTCCCCCTCTCTCTGCCCCTCCCCTGCCCACGCTCTGTGTCTCTCTGTCTCACAATAATAAACAAATGTTAAAAAAAATTTAAGAAAATGGGGCGTCTGGGCGGCTCCGTCGGTTAAGCGTCCAACTTCAGCTCAGGTCATGATCTCACAGTCTGTGAGTTCGAGCCCCGCGTCGGGCTCTGTGCTGACAGCTAAGAGCCTGGAGCCTGCTTTGGATTCTGGGTCTCTCTCTCTGCCCCTCCCCTGCTCATGCTCTGTCTCTCTGTCTCAAAAATAAATAAAAACATTAAAAATATATATAAAAACAACTTAAGAAAAAAAAGAGTATCCTTAAAACAAAAAAAAAAAAAAAAAGAAGGAGGTAGAAGAGAATGGAAAGAGGGGAGGGCCAGGGGTGAGTCCATTTCAGACACGATGGTCAGGGAGGGCCACTCTGAGGAGGTGATACCAACTGAGAGCTTGGCCAGATGAAGAAACCAGCCCTGGGAAGAGGTAGAATGTTCCACACAGAGGGAACAGCAGGGACCAAGGCCCCAGGAGGGACTGAATTAGACGTGTTCAAGGACTCCAGTCAAAAGAAATCCTTGAGGGGCACCTGGGTAGCTCAGTTGGTCTATTTCAGCTCAAGTCATGATCTCATAGTTCGTGAGTTTGAGCCCCACATCAGGCTCTGCGCTGAGAGTGCAGGGCCTGCCTGGGATTCTCTCTCTCCCTCAGTCTGCCCCTCCCCTGCTCATGCTCTCTCTCTCTCTCTCTCTCTCTCTCAAAAAAAAAAAAAAAAAAAAAAAAAAAAACAAAAAGAAATCCTTGGATCCTTAATAGGGTTAACAGAATCACCATCTGACCCAGCAATCCACTCCTAGGTATCTACCCCCAAAAGTTGAAATCAACTGTTCAGACAAACACCGGTACACAAATGTACCAGCAACACTAGTCACAATCACCTAAAGAGGAAGAACCCAAGGGTCCATCGATGGATGAATGGATAAAAGAAATGTGGTCTGGAATGGAATATTATTGGGTCATAAAAGGAATGAAGCACCAACACATGCTGCAAATGCAGACAAACCTCCAAACCATCATGCGAGGGGCGCCTGGCTGGCTCAGTCAGAGGGGCATGCAACTCTTGTTCTCAGGGTCATGTGTTCAAGCCCCACATGGGGTGTAGAGATTACTTAATAATCAAACTTAATAAATCAAACTTAAAACAATGAAAAAAACCCATCATGCTGAATGAAAGAAGGCAGACACAAAAGGCCACATGTTGTAGGATTCATTTATATGAAATATCCAGAACAGGGAAATCCATAGAGACAGAAAGATTAGTGATTGACAGGGGCTAGGGGAGGAGGGATGGAGAATGATTACTCATGGGGACTGGGTTTCCTTCTGGGGTGACGGAAATGCTCTGGAACAACAGAGAGAGTGGGGGTGGGGGGCTTATGCACAATGTGAATGTACTTACCGCCACTGAATTGTATGCAAGTCTGGTTAAAATAGCAACTTTTATGTTATGGGGATCTAGCCATCATATATATACAGATAAAGCAATTCCTCACTGGGTGGAGAGGGAAGACACATTCTGGGTAATGGAACATAAAGACAGAGGTCCTGTCTTGAGCCTGACATTCCATTGTCCTTGCATCCCAGAGGCAGGAGTCCAGGGGAAATATCCTACCTACCCTGCGGTGAGGAGGCACCAGCATCCGGTTCAGGATTCCCAGGCTCCAGAGTGCAGGGGAAGAGACTGAGCACCACAGTGTCTGAGCCATCGGGGGCCTCATCGCTGGGGTCCTCAGGGTCCCCAAATTCTGGGATGGGGAGCTGTTGGGTCAGACTGAGGTCCTCTGCCGGCTGGGTGGGCTCCATGGGGGAAGCTGGCAGAAGCGCCAAAAGATAACAGCTAATTATCAACAACTCCTATTAAGTAGGCACCAACAGCATACCCGGCCTTTCACAGTAAGGGTGGGTAAACTCAAGCTCAGCGGGAAGTTAAAACCACAGTCCAACTGCTTTTCAGGCTCATTCCTCCCCCACTACCAGGGCACATACAACATGCTTTACTTAAAATGGGTTCAGCTATCTGGGTTCGAATCCCATCATTTATAAGCTGTGAGCACCTGGGCACATGACTTAACTTCTTTGAGCCTCAGTTTCCTCATTAATCAAATGGGGAAATGAGGTCTTAGCACCGTGCCTGTACATAGCAAAGCTGGGGGCCTGATACACGGGCAGAGCTTAAAAAACGTTCACTGTAGTTATTTTTTTCTTGCGTGGTGGGGGGGGGGGTCCCCGGAATAAGTGACTGCTCAACAAAGTGTGATCGGTCCCATCCCACCGGCCCCTCCCAAACAGATCCGAAAGGTCCACTCACCTCAAACGAGCCTCGTCTGTCACCCCACTCCGCGAGTCCGGGTCCCCCAAAACTTGGGGGCCCAATTCACAAACTTTTCTCCTTCAATTGATATACGAGGGAGCAAGCTGGAACCTGGATCCTCAGCGCCCTGGTTTCTTCTGCCGGGACAGAGAGCAACTTGATACGCGACCGCTACCCCCACCTCAGAGCACCCCACTGCGCCTGCGCACCCTGCCTCCCCAAAAGTGCCCAAAGGCAAGAGCAATAGAAGCTGCTACTGGCCCTTTAAGACTTGGGGGAGGGGCGTGGTTTCCGCTAGGGCCCAAGCAATGCTGTTGCGCCTGCGCGTTCTTGTCCAGGCAGCTCTGGAGGGAGCCCGGCAGGGTCTGAAGGGATGGGTGGAGCCTCAGAGGGCTCAGAGGATTTCATTGAGACAGTCTTGCGTCACTACCCCCCAGCTCCACCCATAAGTTTTTCCTGAGGGAGACGCTAGGCTCCAGTTGCTCCAGGGCGGGCGGGGCTCTCTCCTGTACGAAGGTGGTGGGCGGGGAAAAGTCGAGGTGTCGGGACTTAAAGGGGCAACACTACTGTCGCCCCCGTTCACAACAATGTCTTCTTTGCGGTCCTGGGGGCGTGTGAGCATGTGCAAGAATCTGATGGCAATAGGAGGGTACAAAGAGGCCGTTTATGTGGCCCGCAGTGGACAATGTTTGGAGCGTTTCCCTAATTCGTCTGCTCCCGGAAAAGGGAGTTCGTGAAGGGAGGGTGCCCTTGCCCCTTCCTGCTTGGGTGTCCCTCCTGGAGCTTCAGGGGGTCTCCGCCCCTTCCTCACCCGTCTACTGGTGTGCCTCCTTCCCCAGTCTCTCACTCATGGTTCCTCTCCAGTCAAGGTACACGAAGTAGTGAGGAGGGCAGGCCAATTGGCACCGGAACTGGAGCACCACGGCGTCTGGTTTCGTAGGGGAAGGTTTGAGAAGCCTTCCCCATAGCCGGACTTCCGCTTCCGGTCCTCGGAATCTGTACGCGGTCGTTATGGAGGAACCGGAGATGCAACTCAAGGGAAAGAAAGGTTGTGTTGAGCCCCGGGCTGGACAGAAGGGTGACCTGACAGAGTGCAGGAGGGGGCAAAGGCTTGGAGGGAGCATGCGGGGGAACTAATTGGACCACCATTGCATCCTGGTTCGGCCGCTGACTAGTTTAAAAACCTTTATAGAGTGTCTCCGTGCCTCGATTTTGTCATCTGTAAAATGGGAAGTATAATAGTCTCTCCCTGCCCCCATAGGTTTGTTGTGAGAATTCAGTGACCTGCTATTTGTAATGCATTGAAAGAACGCCTGTGACGTGGCAATCGCTGTGCGTGTTACTTCCGTATGCGGTTACGTATTTGTTTAGGTTTACGTTAGCATCGAATATTTGTAAGTCACATAGTTACAAATTACCAAACGCCACAGACTTGTTAAATCATAAAGGTTTTTGTTATGACACACGTTATTTCTAGTTATTATTTTTAAGTTTATTTTTGAGAAAGAGCGAGAACACAAGTGGGAGAGGGGCAGAGAGACGTAGAGAGGATCCCAAGCAGGCTTCCCACTGTCAGCGCAGAGCCCCATGCTGGGCTGAACTCACCAACTGTGAGGTCATGACCTGAGCGGAAATCAAGAGTTGGTTGCTTAACCGACTGAGTCACCCAGGCACCCCTCTAGTTAATTATTTAGAAGGCGCAAGTATAGTTCATTCCATCTTTTTTGCAGCAGCACTGAAGGGTAAGCTCTTATGCTCATTTTCCAAACCAGGAGGACTAAGAGGGATAAGAGTACACTCAGTTTGGAGGTGGCAGGATGGGCTCTACCCTACTGAGGGCGTTGCAGTGAGCTAGACATACTGACACTAGCCAGACTCATGCACAGCCTCCCTTGACTCCCAGATGCGCCAGAGTTCTCTGTCTTGTTAACTACACTCCACTGGGCATAGCATGGGGTCCATCTCTGTAGCAAACCTTGAGGTGGGTACTATTATTCCATTTTTACAGCTAAGGAAACTGAGGCTCCCAGAAGCCCCTGCCCTCAAGAATCCAAGCTTTAACTTTTTTTGTTTTTGGTTTTTTTTTTTGTAAAAATGTAATGTAATAAAGAATGAGAATTTATAAGAGAAATGAACAAGGTGCTGAGGTTGAGAATGAGATGGAAGTGACATCCGGTTAAGCGTGGTGATCAGGGAAGGCCTTGCCCAGGAGCTGAGACATGAGGGATAAAGAGAAGCCCATGGGGGAAGGAGAGGGTCAGTGGCAGAACAAGCTGTGCAGCAATACAGCAGCTACTGATCACAGTATTTATAGGTATTTAAGTTAATTAAAATTAGGTAAAACTTAAAATTCTTATGGTGAGCACTGAGTAATGTGTAGAATTATTGAATTACTATATTGTACACCTGAAACTAACATAACACTGTATGTTAACTCTATTGGAATTAAAATTTAAACAAAAAAATAAAATTCAATTTGTGAGTCGTATTTCACATTTCAGCCACGTGCTCAGTAGCCAGCCGTATGTGCCTAGTGGCTACATTATTGGACACTATAGATTATAGAACCTTTCGGTCATCTCAGAAAGTTCTTTTGGACAGTACTGGGAGTGTCCAAGGAGCAGCCAGGAGGCCACTGTGCCTTGGATGGTGAGGAAGGCAGGGAAGTTAACAGCAGGAAGAACATACAGGGCCTTATGGGCCGTAGTAAGTTAGGTGGATTTTACACTCTGGCTGATGGGAGCCATAAGAGGGTTTCAAATAAGGGAGAGACATATCTGATATGTTCATTAGGAGATCACTCCATCTGTTGTTTGGAGATTGGACTGTTGGCAGAGCGGAAGCAGGGAGACCAGGAAGGAGCTGAATCTGGCGTCCTGGTGAGAGGTGGCCATGCCTGGACCAGTGTGGGCAGTGTAGTGGTAAGAATAGGTGAGATTTAGACTTTGTTTTCAGGCAGAACCAGCAGGATCTGTCATGGATGGGAGGGTGTAGATGACTGACTGGCTGGGAATGTCATTTGTTGAAGCAGACGTGGGGTAAGGATTTCTGTGTAATTAACTTACCAGGACAGGAGAACTTCACAGGGGAGATAGGGGAAGCTGAGCAAGGAGTGATCTGAGGGCAAACCCTCAGCCTGATGCTTCAGGAGAACTCAGAAGGATGATTTACACCTCCACGTTGTCCCAACAGACAGCAGGAGATGTGGCCTTTAATACCCCTTGATGGTCAGTCATGGCTGAAGGCCACCCAGCGATCTAAGCTTCCAGGCATTTTTAGGTCCAGTAACTGGTAGGACCCTCGAAGAAGAGTCTCAGATTCATTCCTTGGGATAAAGGGAATGTGAGAGGGTCCAAGTGGACAGAAGCAGTGTCTACTACAAGTGGGCTTGGGAGGGGAAAAACCATGAGTTCACTGGATGTGTTAACATCATGATGAGCGAAGCCTTTCTTGATTATCTCCTTCAACCCATCACTGGGACCACAGGTGACCCAGCTCCTGAGTGGACACTGGACACCCCTCGTTGCTCTGGCTGGACTCGCGGATTAAGCAGTCAAGAGTCTTATGCTTTGTCTCTTTGTGTCTCTGCCGCCCTTCCCTTGCTCTGCCACCCCCCACCCCGGCCCCCAACTTTTGATTTGCTCGGCCCAGTCACAGACAAGTTCACTGAGAGTGTCTATGTCCTGGCCAATGAGCCATCCGTGGCCCTGTACCGGCTGCAGGAACACGTGCGCCGCTCTCTGCCTGAGCTGGCCCAGCATAAGGTGAGCCCCGCTTACCCCTGCCACTGACCTCCCCCAGAGTCCTCACCTCATGATCTGGGGCCTGCTACGTGGAACAGGGGCTGTTGGGGGAGGAGTCAAGGCTGGGACAGCAGCAAGGAGGCACGAGGTCACTGAGACAGGTTGAGGCCATGGGTGGACAGATTTGGGGGCAGATTTGGAAGAAGGGGGTGGCCGGATGTGCATTTGTTGTCACTTGTATGGCGAGAAGGAAGCAGCCGCATGAGGACCCGAGGGAACGATGTGCCAGGCCGAGGGAACCGCCGGTGCAAAGGCCCTGAGGCATGGTAGCCACGTGTTGGCGGAAAGCCCAGACCAGTGAGGGAGGGGATTTTCAGGAGGAAAGATCAGGATGGAGGGGGCTGGTCTCTGTCGCCATGGTGATGGGTGATCAGGTGCTCCATCCCAGGAACTGAGAGGGTGGAGGTAGCAGCCCTCCTGCTAACAGCTTCCTGTCTCCCACAGGCTGACATGCAGCGATGGGAGGAGCAGAGCCAGGGAGCCATTTACACAGTGGAGTATGCCTGCAGGTAAGCCCTGTACCCTCCCCACTGCCGGGGTTGTCCCCGTATGCCCCAGGGTCACCTCTTGGGCACTCGGGCATCTCAGCCAGCTCTCCAGTGAACCTTCTCCTGCCAAACGCATCTGAGTTGAGGCATGTGGATCTCGACTTGGCCACACAGCAGGTTCCAATGCAGGCCTGCGCTTCTCACCATTTGCCCATCCCCCGTGTGCCTCAGGCAGGCTTCTTCCCGAGTGGAGCCCCTCCCCATGTGTCATAGGAAGGGGTGGAAAGGTTTAGGGGAGATGCCATCTGGGAAGGGAGCCAGTGCCTCAAGGGACTTTTCCTTCCCACATCCAGGACCACAGACTGGCCAGCGGGGTGGACGGCAGCTGAGAGGAGGGCCACAGCACAAATACAGCTGATTATTTTTAAATTTTTATTTCTTTCCAATTTTTTTTTTTAGTGTATAACAGACGCATAAAATTTGCCACCTTAACTATTTTTAAGTATACGGCTCAGTGGTATTAAATACATTCACGTGCAGCCATCCCCACCCTCTATTGCCAGCATTTTTTTCATCTTGCAAATCTGAAACTCTCCCCGTCAGACACTAACCCCCCCCCTTCCCTTTCTCCTGACCCCTGGCACCCACCATTCTATGTTCTGTGTATAAATCTGGGGACCTCACATAAATGGAGTCGGACAGTATTTGTCTTTTCTGTCCATCTCTTTTCACTCAGCATGCTGTCCTCCAGGTCTTCCCATGCTGTAGCCTGTGTTGGATTATCCTTCCTTTTTAAGGTTGAGTAGTATTCCATTGCGTAGACCCACCTCAGTTTATCCATCTGTCGATGAACATTTCGGTTGCTTCCACGTTTTAGCTACTGTGGATAATGCTGCTGTGAATGTGAGGGTACCATTTTATTATTATTATTATTATTATTATTATTATTATTATTATTATTATTATTTTGTGTTTAGCTTTTTCTAAGTCTTCAGATTCCACCCCCTTCCCTCCCCACCTCCCAGTCCCAAGGGAAAGATGTATGTCAGAGTAAAAAGTAGTTTCTTTTCATCATCGCACCTTTCCTGGCCTTGCCTCCCCCTCTTCAGTTGGTTCCCCTGACTATACTTAATGTCCTGGCTTGTTCTGTTTGCCTCGCGAGTTTGGCAATTTTATTTAGAAGTGCCATTTGCCCTTTGCGTGGACTAAGTCATTTTCATGGAGGCTGGACACACCCCAGCAGTACAATCTGTGGAACCATGGGGTTTGCTTGCCTGTTTCTGTTGTGTGAACGAAGGTTCTTTGACAGGAGGTCCTGCTGCTGAGGGTACTGAGCTGAGTGCTCTACCATCAGCTGCCTTGGCCCCTCCACTGGGACAGAAGGCATTCCAGACGGATGGCATTTTCTTGAGGATGGTGGCCTCCGACACCCTCATTAGCTCAAGTAAAGAGTAGAAAACAAATGGGAGTTTCTCTCTCACGTCTGCCAAACAGCTCCTGCGCAGCTGTGGGCTCACCAGCAAGGCCCAGGTCAAAGGAAGAACATGTCAGAGTCTGTACTTTGTCCCGGTTCCTCTAGCTGTCCCATTCAGTGAAGGAGTCCGGGCTACGGGTGACACTTAAATTTTAATGCATTAAAATGAAATAAAAGATTCAGCTCCTCTGTCTCACTAGCCATATTTCAAGGGCTTAGCAGCCATGTCAGCGGATAAAGAATGTGTCCGTCATGTTCCAGAAAGTTCCACCGGGCCATGCTGAGGTAAGCATGAGGCCAGTGTATTCTGAGCTCTGAGCACTTCTCGCTAGGGAGATGTGAATTTCTCTATGCTAAGGGACCATGTTTCCTTTATGGACATGAAAAAGCCCTTTTGGTTGTTGACAATGCTGTACGTAGTTGATGCAGAATTTATAGATACTAAATTGGATAAACTATTCAAGAGGGAACTTATAAAAGCAAGCTTTTTTTCCCCCTATAGTTTATTTATTTTTCATAGTTTACATCCAAGTTAGTTAGCACATTGTGCAACAATGATTTCAAGAGGAGATTCCTTAAGCCCTTTACCCATTTAGCCCATCCCCCCTCCCACAACCCCTCCAGTAACCCTCTGTTTGTTCTCCATATTTAAGAGTCTCTTTGTTTTTGTCCCCCTCCCTGTTTTTATATTCTTTTTGCTTCCCTCCCCTTTAGTCATCTGTTTAGTATCTTAAATTCCTCATATGAGTGAAGTCATATGATAGTTGTCTTTCTCTGACTAATTTCACTTATCATAATACCCTCCAGTTCCACCCACGTAGTTGCAAATGGCAAGAATTCATTCTTTTTGACTGCCGAGTAATACTCCATTGTATATACATACCACATCTTCTTTATCCGTTCATCCATCGATGGACATTTGGGCTCTTCCCATACTTTGGCTATTGTTGATGGTACTGCTATAAACACGGGGGTGCATGTGTCCCTTCGAAACAGCACACCTGTATCCCTTGGATAAATACCTAGTGGGGTAATTGCTGGGTCGTAGGGTAGTTCTATTGTTAATTTTTTGCGGAACCTCCATACTGTTTTCCAGAGTGGCTGCACCAGTTTGCATTCCCATAAAAACAAGCTTTTCATCCAGGTGGGCAAACACTAGAAAAGCTGACTGCATTTTGGTAGTGCTAAAACGAACAAGCTAACAGAGCAGGCGATAGCCCCCCAATCCCCGCTTTGATCTCATGGCCGTTTTCCAGCCGGTCCCTGACTGATAATAAATAGGAGTGAGTTTTTTGTCTTTAACAGAACAGCTTTAAAATGACACTTTTATTTTTACTGCAGATGCTATGCAGGTGAGTTGCTGGCATTAGCAGGGCCCTGCGTGGCCTGGTGAATATTTTACTGTTGTGCTGTTGGAAGGGGCATTTTCATTAGATGTTTGTTAGTCTGGCACCAACACCAGAGGCTAGCACAGCTTGGCAGTGGTGTCCCCTTAATTAGTAGTGAGTTATTCTGGTTCCCTCTAAGCTCACCTCCAGAGCTCTTCACAGTTGAGTTGATAAGCTTCCTTCAGAGGCAGGAATAGGTTATCTAAAAGGCCATTTTTACACGTTTATCGCTTCTTCAAAACATCGGGTGGTCTAGCAGCAGGATGTAAAAGTTGCACCCGGGGCGCCTGGCTGGCTCATTCGGAAGAGCATGTGACTCACTCTCGATCTTGGGGTCGTGAGTTCAAGCCCCACGTCAGGTGTAGAGATTACTTAAATGAATACATAAATAAATAAAAACTTTCAAAAAAATAGCTGCTTCTGGCCATCATGCGCTCTGTCGCATAGATGTCATCGAGGTGTGGCAGGGAAATCAAAACTTTAAACCCCGGATAAGCCCACAGAATCCCTGGGGTGCCTGTTGAGCACTGAGCCCGTGCAGGCGCCCCCACCAACCTCTGGTTGGGAGGCTACATGGGCAGGCGCAGGGAGGGGAGGGTAAGGCGGGGTGGCACCGACTGGGTCCATCCTCCCATTTCAGTGCTGTGAAGAACCTTGTTGACAGCAGCGTCTACTTCCGCAGCGTGGAGGGTCTTCTGAAACAGGCCATCAGCATCCGGGACCACATGAATGCTGCCGCCCAGAGCCACAGGTAGCTCCGGGACCACCCGCTCCTGCTCTCAGCCTCCTCGCTGTAAGGACCTTTGCTTCTCAGCCAGGAACTGCTGTTCCTCACTCCTTAGACAGCTCCCTTTCCTCATCTCGTGGTGCCTGGTGGCTTCCTCTCGCCCTTTGGCATCTGTAACGGGAGAGTTCAGCCGCCCAGCACCCAGGTCCTGAGCTCTGCTGTGTGCCCGGCCCTGGGCTGGGCACCGGGGATGCAGCGGTGGCCAATACGCATGTACTCGTGGTCTCACAGGGAGGCGTATGGCAGCCAGGTAAACGTGGAACAGACGAGCATTTCAGATGTGCAAAGGAAGAAAAGGGAGGTGGGAGCCTCTCTGAGGGGGTGGGAGCAGAGGCCTGAGCACCATGCAGATGGGAGGTGGCCCGGGGCGGGGGTTCCGGGTTGGACAGCGGTGAGGACAGAGGCCCTGGGGATGGTGATCTGGGTGTGTTGGAGGAACATCTAGGAGGCGAGTGTGGCTGGAGTGGGTGAGCAAGAGGGAGACAGAGCCCGCGAGGCTTGCAGGGGAGGTTGCCTGGAGCTGAAGGAGGCTTCAAGCCAAGGACCAGATGGCCTAAAAATGAAAAGCACTTACAGTCCTCGCACCCTGGGGAGAGAGTTTTTGTCATATCGTCATTATAACTTAATAAACATGCACTTGGGCACATGTGCACGTGCTGTCAGCTGTAACTCTACTTTGATATATGTCCGGCTCCTGCAGTTTGGGACTGGGTCTGGCATGCCTGTCCCCCACCAGACATTTAGAAAGAAAAAAAAAAAAAAAATCTGTGTTACTGTTCTGAAAACTGAGACGCAGGAATTGTCAAAAACAAAAAAGCCTGGTGAATGTGTAAGAATGGACGTGCAGCCATCGTCTCACAGAGGGTAGCATGACATGGGTTGATCTGGGCTCCTTTGCTTTAAAGAACTGTCTGCCTTGGGCTGCCCGGCTGTAGGTTGGTGCAAGCCATTGGGGCCAGAGCTTGCTGTGTGGTGTGCACAGCGCCCCCCGCACGGTAGGGCCTCAAAAAGCTATAGCTTTTACCTTTTTTTTTTTTTTTTTTTTTTAAGTTTATTTATTTATTTTGACAGAGGCAGAGAGAGGGAGAGAGAGAAAATCCCAAACAGGCTCCTCTCGGTGTGGAGCCTGGCGTGGGGCTTGATCCCATGACCACAAGATGATGACCTGAGCTGATATCAAGAGTCGAATGCTTAAACGACTGAGCCGCCCAGGCTCCCCCATACCTTATTTATTTATTTATTTATTTATTTATTTATTTATTTATGTGTTGTTTATTTATTTATTTAAGTTTTTTTTTAATGTTTTTTTTTTTTTTAACGTTTATTTATTTTTGGGACAGAGAGAGACAGAGCATGAACAGGGGAGGGGCAGAGAGAGAGGGAGACACAGAATCGGAAGCAGGCTCCAGGCTCTGAGACATCAGCCCAGAGCCCGACACGGGGCTCGAACTCACGGACCGCAAGATCGTGACCTGAGCTGAAGTCGGCCGCTTAACCGACTGAGCCACCCAGGCGCCCCTAATGTTTATTTTTGAGAGAGGGAGACAGCGTGAGCTGGGGAAGGGCAGAGAGAGAGGGAGACACAGACTCGGAAGCAGGCTCCAGGCTCTGAGCTATCAGCACAGAGCCTGATGTGGGGCTCGAACCCACGACCTGTGAGATCATGACCTGAGCTGAAGTGGGGCGCTTAACCCACTGAGCCACCCAGGCGCCCCCCATACCATTTATTTTTAATTCATGGTTTCCCAAGTGCTTTAGGTGCCTTGCTTGTGCCTGCTTCTGAAAGATGCTTCTAGCAGCTTAAAGTGCTGCTTAACACTTCTCTTGGCAAGCCCTGCGGGTTCAAAGTGCCCAGTCCTGCATGAGTCCCAACCACGACCTCTGAAGTGGGTGGCTGGTCCCATTTTTACAGAGGATGCCCTGAAGGCTGAGGCCGGGGGTCTTAGGGGACTAGAAGGTAACCCAAACCCATCTCCAGCCTAACTGAGCACGCCCGATGGCCTCTGACATTGGCCTCAAGGACGCTGCCCATGTTTTGTTCCAGCCCTGACGAACCACCCCTGCCCTCCTCAGCTTGATCCCGGAAGAGACTTGGAGGTGCCTTGGCCCCTCTGGCTCAGGTCAGTGTCAAGTGGGGTCGTGAGCCTCTGTACTCCATGCTCTGAACTAACCCACCCTCTCGGTGTCCAAGAAGGGACCTGCTCGTCTAACCTCTTGGGCTTTCTCCCTGGGCTTGTAGGATACTTGCATCAGTGGGAGGCTTCGGGGTGGTAGGGACCTTCAGCCCTCTGCTACTCAGGACGTGGTCAGCCCTCGTCTCCCTCGTGCTCTCTGTGCCAACTCCCTGCCCCTTCTCCAGGCCGCAGGCCCTGTCTCGATCCCGTGTTCCCCCTGCCAAGACAGAAAGGGGAGCCCACGTTTGGTTGTTTTCCTCACACGCGTTCTCTCAGGCAGAGCCCAGCATGATGGCTACCCACCCAGCTCAGGAATCTTCGCTGCACTGCTGGCCAGCTGTGTGACCCTGAGAAAGTCCCTCCCCTCTCTGGTCTCTGCTTTCCCCTTCCGTCAGAGTGGTTCAGCAGGCAACAGAGGGTGCTGCTGCATAGTGATGTGTGTTGTAGCAATCAGCTACTGCTGCATGACCAACTGTCCCCAAACTTAGTGGTTGACAACCCTAGTCATTTGGCTGCTTACAGTCCTGCGATTTGGGCTGGGCTCAGCTGGGCAGTTTTTCTGGACTTCACAACTTCACAACTATCTGGCACTCATCAGAATTCAAAGGGGCTCATAGTCAGAGGTGGCCTCGCTCACACATCTGGATCTGGACCCGTGCCAGGTAGGAGTCCACAGGCAGCAAAGCCTTGTCTCCAGACATTCACAGAGGGGCCCCGGCCCCTGATGGCTGAGGCTGCCGTCAGCAGCAGGGGGTCCGTTCCCCTCTGCGTGGCCTCCCCAGCAGGCCGGCCTAGGCTTCTCCTGGTGACCGGGTGCCCAGAGGGCAGCCCCCGTGTGCCTGTGCCCATCTGACCTCTTCTTGCTTCACACTGCGGATGCTCCATTGGTCAAGGCCAGCCACGTGGCCAGGCCAAGAACCCGATGGGAGAGGACTGCACGAAGGCCTCAATACCGGGAGGTGTGATCGACTGTGTGAGGAGAGCATGGTACCAAGAAAGGCCTGGCACGTTGTTACTCGGCGCCCATGTAGGGCAGACCCCGGCAGATCGGCGGCATCTGAGGGACTTCCTGAGCTCTGGCTGTTGTAGTTCTCAAAGCCCCGCCCATTTGCCAGGCACTGCGATGGCGCTCTGTGCCACAGAGGCCCTCTCAGAGGGCTTGGGAGGCATGAGTGGGATGGGGCCTCCACAGCCCCAGAGCCACAGTGTCCAGAGACAAGAGGCAGCAGAATTCATGTGTGTGCAGTTGAAGTACTTTTTGAGCACCTACTGTGTGCCAGGCTTAGCTCTCCGGCTGGGGGTAGTGAGGAATCCCACTGGCTGTGGGATTGCCTAGGGAGCATCTGGGAGGACTTGGGGCAGGAGGGGCTACCAAGAGGGCCAGCAGCTCACCCCAGTGGCCCACGCAGTGTTGCCCACCAGCCCTGGGCCTACACCCCACCATCTCTCCACTCCCTTCTCCTTGCCCTCGTCACTCCCACCATCCAGCCTCAAGGACACCGCCCTGCTGCCCTCCCCACACCCTGTTGTCATCTGCTGTCCCTCTGCTGCTGCGCCCCCTTGGAATAAAATTCTCTGTGGCTTCTCCTGATCCTGCCTTTATCCCTACAGGCCCTGCCCCCTTCCTCTTCAGAATTGTTGCCCCATTGCCCCTCTCAGAGCCTTCCACCCCGCACTTTCCCCCCAAACTGTTCCCTACAGGGTGATTGGTAACCTTTATAGGGTCAAGTCACAGTCTCCCCTGGCGTCTGACTTCACCTGCCTCTCCAGTCAAGGGCCTGTAGCACAGTTCCCTTTTATAGAAGAGAAAGCAGGCTCAGAGAGGCCAGGCGCAGTCACTGTCCTTGACCAGAAGTGCTGGGAGTCCTACCCCGGGGTTTCACCTCTTCCCCCATCCCACCTAGTACCTCCTGCCTCAGGTGCCACCTCATCAGGGTGACCTTGCCACCCTGAGGGTCTCTCAGACCTCTCCCTGACCCTTGTCCCTCCATCCCCTAGCCCCACTAAAGCTGGGGCCTTTGGACACAACTTTGTGGAATCTGGCAGGGACTGAAGACCAAGCAGGTGTGGCCAGCACATTCCTCTTGCTTCTGCTCAGCGCCACCTCTGGGCCCCTCTGTGAATGTCTGGAGACAAGGCTTTGCTGCCTGTGGACTCCTACCTGCCCCCCATTGATCACGGACACAGTCATGGCCACGGCCCCCCCCAACCGGTAATTGCCACTCTGTTAATCCGGAACAACCACCCACTGTGTGCCTGGAACTACACTGGGGGCTTTTCAAGGCTTATCTTTTCATCTTTCATCCTCAGCCTGGTAAGGCAGGTGTTACCCCCAAATACATATGGGGAAAGAGAGCCTTCGAGAGGTGGCATGACCTGTACAAGGTCACACAGCAGACTCCAGAGACTTAGTCCTACTGTGCTTCCTGCTGTATAACATGGGGCCTAGAGCTGGGCCTCTCTGGTCTGGTCTTTCTTCCTTTTCTTTCTTTCTTTCTTTCTTTCTTTCTTTCTTTCTTTCTTTCTTTCTTTCTTTCTTCCTCTTCTGTTTTTTTTAATGTTTATTTGTTTTTGAGAGACAGAGCACGAGTGGGGGAGGGGCAGAGAGAGAGAGAATCTGAAGCAGGCTCCAGGCTCTGAGCTGTCAGCACAGAGCCTGACACAGGGCTCGAACCCACAAACCATGAGATAAAGACCTGAGCCAAAGTCAGATGCTTAACCAACTGAGCCACCCAGGCACCCCTGGTCCTCCTTTTCTCCATCTGGACAAAGAAGCCTGGATTGGACCTTCTCTACAGGCTGAGGTGGACATTTGTGTATCTGCCTGCCCGGTCTGCATTCTGTCTTGAGCAGAAATGCCCACCCCAGGCTCAGGCCATATGGAAAAGCCATCTTTAATTCCAGGTGTGGATGTGGGACACTGGCCTGGCCAATCAGAGCCACCACCTCCCAAGTCACAGTGATTGGGTAGAAATGAGCGTGTGACCTTGTGAGAGGTCTCACTCAAGAATTTTGCTGGGGAGCCTGGGAAAGTCACTGTCTTCCCACTAGGGTTGTTGAACTAGGCAGGTGGAAGGGGAGACCCAAGAACACTGCATGGAGTCCTGGATCCAACTGTACCTGACGCCAGTAAACCTTGATTATTCAGTTTCGTTGGTCTCTAACTTCACTATTTGCCAAAATTGCTTTGAGTCCATTTCTGCTGACTGCAGAAAAGCCCACACTGACCACTGTGAATTTCAAGCCTGGAAGATCATGGTCCGCAGTTTGTACACCTCCAAGGCCCTCTGGCTGCCAGTGCGGTATCCAGCACCAGACATCAGGAAGATCAGAATGGAGTTGTTTGAAGTATAGTCCGGGTGAGTCCCAGGCCGACTGCTCTGAGAGGATCTCCCCACACTTCCCTAGGTGTTGTGAGTGGTTGGAAGAGAGAGGCGGCAAGGGTCAGGGGTACCCTACGGGAGAGAGGGAGGGTCCTGGTGGGGTGTCAGTGTTGTGGAGGGGCCTGAGGTCCTAGGAAGGGGTTCATGGACACAGGAGATATGGAAGAAGGACCACCTCCCACTGCCAGGAAATAGGAGTCCATTCTCTTTCCCCTTTCTAGGGTGTATTAGGGGCCTCTGTGCCCCATCCTGGCTCCCCACGTGCCCCAGCCCAGGTTGTGGGGAGGGAGAATCCTCTGGTCCACCTGATTAGAGGCCCTGACTGGTGTGTAGCCCCCCACCAAGTCACTGTCACCGTTTGCCTACTCAGAAGGCACTCGTCCGTCTGTCCTTCTACCTGTCCATCAAACAGTCATTCATCCAGCAGTCATTGACTGCCCTCTGTTGGCCAGGCCCTGCCCAGGGAACGCCCTGGTGAGCAAGACAGGCCAGCCCTGTCAGACCTAGGGGTCAGACCGGCAGGAGAAACAGGCGGCTAAGTGAGGGAACTGCATATTTTCCAGGGGCTGCCTTGGACTGTTCCTGTGCTGTGAGCTAGTAGGGTGCAGTCTTGGGGTGCCCCAGACCCTCCCAGGGCTCCCCATCACCCACAGTCCCTGGGTGCGATCTCAACTAGTGACTAACAGCCTTCTCCATTCAAAGATCGGGTCTTTAGACTGAAGACCCCTCACGACTCCCAAGTCAGAGGGCTCCGAACTTGGCTGGTTTATTTGCATTTCATTTGCATGTCCATTCCTGCACTTCCCACCTAGAGAACGCCCACACCCCCTGGGCCACCAGGGGGCGCAAGAGGCAAACCCTTGGTCAGGCCTCGGAAGTGATCATTGTCCGCTTTCCTGGCCGGTCCTGGTAGGTGCATTGTGATCCTCTATCCTTTTTCACCCCATACGCCCTCGCTCCCATTTTTCAGAGAGTGAACTAAGATTCCATGAGGCAGGATTACCCAGCAGGACCTTGCACCTGCCCCCATGTGCTCCTGGGCTGTTCTGGCAGCCTCCCTTCCTTGCCAGGGTGGAGGTGTGGGCACTCCCAGACCTGACTCAGTAGGATCTGCTCCCAGGAGAGCCCCAGAGACAGGAGGTGGGGGAAGCTTGGAGAGAGGCAATGAGCTCCCTTGTGCCATGGGGCGTTCAAGCTGGAGCCTAGCACCCATGAGGGTGGGGATGACCTGGAAGGGATCTTGTGGACCACCCCAGTCTCTTTCAAATCTGTGGATGGGGTAAAAGGAGGCCCAAAAGGGCAGTGGCTTGCCCCCAGTTGGTCCACAGTGGTCAAAATGGGAATCAGACTTCACTTTTGGCTTTTTGTCCTTAGCCCAAATCTAAGTTCTGGCTTTTATTTCAGGCCTGCTGTACACTCCCAGAGGGGTACTACCGCTGGGAAACCCCTTCCTAGCCCTGCCACATCCCCAGAAAGGTCTCTGAATGCCTCCAGCTTGGTCCCCATGCCCCGCCATCACTCAGACCCTCTCCGGGGCTCTCCAGTTCTTCAAGAAACCCTCAGAGATACCCCTTTGGTGCCACTACACATGAGGCAGAGGAGCCTCCAATATGGGGGAGACAGAGTCAGACACAGACATCTCCAACCTCCTGGGTCAGCGCTGGGCTGGAAGGAGGGATGGGGGTAGAGAAGCCCCAAATGGGAGGAGGGGGCTTTGAAGGTGGGCCTTGAAATGATTCTAGCCTCCAGGAGGAGGGGCTGCTGTTTGCCCCACTTTCACATGAGCAAACAGGCTCACAGTGGTGCAGTGACCAGCTTGAGGTCATGCAGTGAGTGGGAACCAGAGCTGGGATGGGGACCCAGGCTCTCCAACCCTGAGGCCCTGCCTGCTGGACCACACTGCACTTGCCATGAAACCTCCGTCAAAGCCTTCCCCTTCTGATACTGTGGGAAAGGATCTGGAGGACGGGGACTTGGGAGAAGCAGCAGCTTTTCCACCTCCTTACCTTCGCACTCCTGCCTCCACCCACCCCCAACTACCCCATCCTCTAGGCCCCCTTCCCAGATCCCCTTCTGTGGCCCTTTCCACTCTCTTCTCCCCTGCCCCCCAACCCTCCCTTCTACTCTCCAGCCTCTTATTCTAGCAACTAAGGGTGTCCCCTCAACTGAAAAGACCGAGGTGGAGACTTTGACTGCCCTGGTGGGGGATGAAGGTTCACATGGGGTGACATAGCCATTGAAGGGGGAGGGTATAGGACAGGAATTGGGGTAGAGACAAAAAAGAGGGGCTGTTATAGGAAACAGAGTGCAAATGATAGAAGATGGAACTGGCCAGAATGGGAAAGAGGCATGGAGTATGAGTGGGGGCGGGGACGGAGTGGCAGGAACAAGGGAGGGAGCCCTAGTGGTGGGAAAGGGCAGGGAGGAGGATGCGTGGGGGGGCAGGCCCAGCCAGCTCAGATCAGGCAGACCCTTCCCTACACACCCTGGCTGCTCCCAGAGCTGCTCCAGCTGCTGCCCTCACGTAACCAGAGCCTGCCTGTTGCATCAGAGACGGGCGGGCAGCCACGGGTAAACAGAGCAGCCCTCGGGGGGCCCGGGGCTCCCCAGCCACCTCCACGCTCCCCAAGCCTCATTCTGTGCCTTGGAGCCAAGGCAGACACCCCCATCCTAGTCTGGCTTCTGGTGTGTCCTTGGGACACCAGAGGTTTGGTGTTGGGCACTGAGGGACAGCGCAGTGGGGTCAGAGGCAGGACCCCTGGACCTTCTTATGACAGCGTGAACCCTAGCATATGTCCAAAGATGAAAGCTTTGCCCAGACTAGGGATCCAAACTGCCCATGTCACAGATGGGTAGATTGAGGTTTGAGGAGAGGCCTCCCAGAACCCCAGTTCCCTGCCTCAGTGTCCCCCCCAACATTGATATCTCTACATGTTCCCCACAGAATCCAAGAGTCTAGCCATCCCCTGTTGTCTTCCAAGAAGGTGGAAAACAGACAGCCATTGCAACCCACTTGATCTCCCATTTTATCTGCCCCAAACTGACCCCCTCCTCTCTTTCTCCGAGCCTCCCTTCAAGTGCCCAGCCCAATCTACTTCTGCCCACTTCTCTGGCTTCATCTGCCTCGTCTCCTCCACCAAAAAATGCTCCGCACTCTGCCTCCGCACCTTTGCGAGTGCTGTTGCCTCTTGGAAAACCCTTCTTCAGTGGCAAACTCCTGTTCATGCCGCAAAGCCCAGTAAAATGCCCCCTCTTCTGGGAAGCCCTCCCCAACCCTTCTAGCCCAGTCCTGACTCCCCAGAGCCAGGGCAGTGTGTGGCAGCTCTGTCTTCGCCAGGCTAGGAGTTTCTCCTGGCTTACACAATCCAAAAATCATCTTCATTCTGTAATTCTTTTCACATTGATTCACTCACTAATTCTGCTCTGATTTCCCCTCTGGGCCTAGATGTGTGCTGGGTGGTGCTGGGATCCCATGGAGGGAGTGGATGCAGAGGTCTCGGCTGGAGTCTAGTTCTGGAAGCCAGTCCCCCTACACACAGCTGACCTTTAAACTGGAGGACGGCGCCTAGAAGCCGAGGGGTCTGTTGCCTTCCTGTCAAGACACACATCTAGCTACAGGAGGCACACAGGAGCTAGATGTGAGGCACACATCTAGCTACAGGAGGCACAGATGAGCGAGCCCGCACAGGCGATCCCAGAGCCAGCTTTCTGCAATCCCTCCATTTGGGCGAGAGCAAGGATCAATGTTAGCTTCGAGAAGGGCTCCGTCTCTGGGGCCTTCAGGGTCTTGGGTCAGAGTTGTATTTCACTCAGTTTAGAATAAGTCTAGAGTTGGGGCTAGCCGTGGTCCAAATTAGAGACAAGGTCCGAATTAGCGCCAGGGTCACAGTAGTAAGGTCACAGGCGCCTAGTGAGGGTTGGGGAAGTCTGGCGGGTCTGATCCAGCCCCCTCTCCGGTCTCCTTTTTTCATTACACTCCCTCCCCATTTCCGCGTCTTCCGGGGTCTGAATCCGAGTGCCCAGAACTCCCGGGGCGGGGACGCGCCCAAGTGCCCGCCCATCACGGCTCATGAACGCGCCCTATATACAAATGATCCCCACCCCACCCAATCAGCTCCCGAGGGGGCGGGGCCGCCCGTCCCGAAGGCACCTGTGGCCGCCCTGCGCTCCGAGCTCTGTGCTGCTGCTGCTGCCTGGCTGGTACTTGAGCATCCAGAGGGCCCAGGCCCAGCAGGTGCGTGTCGCGTCGGGCCAAGGTTTGTGTGGTGTCTTTAGAACGGCATCTGTGGTTTGGGTTGGGTTTGGAGGTCCAAGTGTGCTGCTGTGTGCTGGAGAGTTGTGTGTCTAAGAGATGTGCGTCCTAGGATGTGAGTCTGAGAGGTTGTGTGTCCTGAGAGGCTATGTGTCCAAAGGGTGTGAGTCGGAGGGGTGTGTTCGAGGGGGAGGGTGTGTCCAAAGGATTGTGAGTCCAAGGGCTATGTTTCTGAGAGGTTGCATGCCCAAGGGGCCTGTGTCTGAGGGTTTTGATGTCATTTGGGGAACTGGGGGGCCATGAGCCCCTGGATGTGTCTGTGAGCTGTATGTCTGGTCTGTGAGCTGGGGTGTCCTCCTCTCCTGGGATGCACTCCTTTGCATGCCCTCCAAGCCCCTGTACACAGCCCGGTGCCTTCCTGCTACGGCTGTGCCCTTTTGTGTCACTGCCCCAGACCTGCGTGTGGCATAACCATCCATGTGTGCCTGTGACTGCCATGACCCTTGCCTGCCCCGTGGGATTTGAGCTTCACGAGGAGAATGCGGGGCCTCAGCTGGGCCCATGGGGTGCCTGTATGGCTGGGGGCAGGATAGGGGGTGTGGAGCCCTGGGTGGGGGATCACAGCTGCCTGGGTCACCCTCTTTCCTGTGCCTCAGTTGTCCCATCTGGGAAATGGGTACAGGAACGATAGTCACAGCCCTGCGAGACTGTCAGCACATGACAAGCTGACATGAAAGTGGTACTTTTGCAGTTATGCTCCTCCCACCCCCCTCCGCCTCTCTCAGGGTCCAGGGCTGCAGACAGGGCCGACCGATCCACCTGGCTATCTCCAGTCCCTTTGTTGCTGACTTGAGAAGTCAGAAATAGCTGAGGCCTCATGCTTGTCCTGGCCTAGAATCCCCACTCGGGAAGGTCAGGACCTCTGGACATTTGGCATCCAGTGATAAGAATTTTCAGACTATTGGGGTAAAAGAAAGTGGATTCAAAACAGTATTTAGAGTTGGAAAGACAAGCGTGTGGGGTTTGATTACAAAGGTCAAAGGGACTTTGGGAGAAGTCAGCCTTGCTCCATCCTGTCCCCCTGTCTGCCTACCACTGCCTGTCTGAGTCAAGGAGTGAATCTTGGATTCCAGGGAATGGAATTTCAGAACATTTAGGGCCCAGGGCCTCACCTTCAAGAGTCGGAAGCTGCTTATTTGGTCTGAAGCCCCCATTTTGCAAGGAGGGAAGACTGAGGCCAGATGGAGACATTCAGGCCCCTCAGAAAAAACATAGGCTCAATGCTATTCCTGGGCCACTGCCAAAGAATAAAATCCAGGAGCGAGGGGCCCAGCCTTCTCTCACTCCTCTCTTTGTGACTTCAGACAGATCACTGCCCCTCTCTGAGCTCTGTGGCTGCCCCTGTGACCTGAGCAAGTTGAGCTCAGTTTTACATCCTATCTCCAACTAATGATTTATTTCATGAAATCATTACCCAACCGGGCAGACATATGGAAGATGCAAATTAAGAGGGGAAAGGGACCCCCAACTCAGATGCAAGGAGTGTAGAAATGTTAGGGGTCTGGCCTTCCAGAAGATTTGAGGCACATATGCACAGATGTCATTTTTCAGAGAGGATTTATCATACACTGAGATCCCATTTTGGGTCAGAGAGCTCACCCCAACCCTGGCCCTTGAATCCCTGTGAGGTACACACAGAGGTTGGGTCCCATTTCTCAACCCCCAAAAGGGTCTTCCTGGGCCCATGCCCTGGGAGCTTGTGAGGATTCCCGGTCATCTTCAGGCTGAGGAATGAGTGTCTAGGCTCACCTCCCAGACCGTGCAGGGGTGGCGAGTTTGGGCTACAGCCAGATAGCCCCAGGGCTCAAGCCCAGGCTGGAGTGAGAATCTGGGGGTCTCTCTGTGTGGCCCGGGAAAGACGGGCTCCTCCTCTGTGAAACGGGGATAGCAATCTCCGCTTCACTGGGCTGTCTGTGGGTCAGGCAGGTCCTGTGTGTAAATGAGGTGGCATGTGGGCCTGGGCAGACAGTAGGCGCTCAATAATAGGAGGTGACATCTGAACTGTGACAAGTGGAGGTACCTGTGAGCCCCATCAAGGCCCCCCACCATCACCCCACCCTCTACCAGGGCCAAGGAGGCCTCAGGCCTGTCAGCTTTCCTGGCCTGATCTCCTCCAGGTCCAGGTTTGCCTGGGGTCAAGGCAGGGCCCTCAGAAGGGAGCAACTGAGGAGGGTTGGCACAAGGAATCACTGCCATGGGCACAGGCCTGCTTCTGTCCACTTTCCACACCCACAGCACCCACTGTCTCCAACCAATTGCTGTCCTGGTCTCCTGCCCTGACAGGACTTCTCCCCACAGCAGCCATGGGGTCTTCTGAAAATCCTGAATCAGACCACAGCCCTCGCCTGCTCATGCACCCTCCATGACTCCCCATTGCTCTGCAGTCCACCCTCTCATCCCCACCCTTGAGGCCCCATGTAGTGCCCCTCATTCACTGTGCTTTAGTCACACTGACTTCCCCTGCACCTGGAACCTGACCAGCATGCTCCCACCTCAGGTCCTTTGCACCTGCCATTTCTTCCACCAGGCAGTCCCTCCCCCACATCCTGACATGGCTGATGTCCTCTCGTCCTTGAGGACTCCCATTTCAGAAAGGCCCAACACAGTTCCCTCCCCTGCCACCTACCCCTACTCCTTCCCCCTGTTGAATTTCTTCCTTGAAGGCCTCTGTCTCTGAAAGGATTATGTGTCTGTTGTCACTTCTCCCACAGGACTGGGCAATGGAGGAAGTCAGGCTGGGTCTGTTCACTCCCTACCCCTGTGTCCCGTGCACCTGGTGGGCTCTCAGACATTTCTGGGGGAAGAGAGTGGAGACCAGGGATGCCCCAAGACCCCATCTTTGGGTCCTTGATGACTACATCTCAGGTCTGTCAGTCTGTATGCTGAGTCCCTTCCGCTCAGAGCTGACAGATGTGTTAATTTCCCAAGCAGGGAGGCCTTGGCCGCAGGGGATGAATTTCTGGGGTTCCCATGGGGAGCTCTTTCTCTGGAACAAAGAGAGAAATCTTGGGCTCTCCCTGCAGTTGCTCCTATGGCTTGGGAACATCACAGGGTGCTTTGGGTGACCCTGGACTCCAATCTGGGACAGGAAGTTGGGTTCTGAATGTAGAGTCTCTCTCGGCTCCAGGGGTTTAGGGACCCAACCCCCTCGGGGAGGTAAGAGGGAGTGGTGGGCTTCCATTTGCAGTGACGGTGACAGAGAAACTGGCCTTCTTGGCAGATGAAGGACGTGATTTCCTTCCCAAATGGACAGTCGTACCTTGGCCTGAGAGGCACTTGAGCACCTCCAGTGGGGGGTTGTGCTGTTGGCCGTTAGAGCAAGGGTCTCAAACTGGGAGGGGGTGGGGCTCAAATTTGTCTTGTGGGCCACAAGCTGTTTGAAAAAAAACCTGAACGGGTTTCTTCCATTTGTTAAGCAGTTGGCTCGTCCATTCAAGGAAGGGTGACTGGGGGGCCTACTGTGTGCAGGGCCCTGGGAAGGCTCCACCCTGCCCTCACTGAGTGAACATGCTAGGGTAACATGATCATCACAGAAAGTAACAACGAAGCACAAAAAGTATCTGGTGGGGCTAAGTGCCTCAGGGAGAGATGAATCTCTCCTGGGAAAATTGGCTCCTCCAGAAAAAGGGATTTTTGCCTGGTTTCAAAGGATATGAGGTATGTCCTCAAACCTGACAAGGGCTTTCCGGGGGGGAAGGCCCAGCCTGGGCAAAGGCCTAGTGATGGGAATGTAGCAGGTCTGTTTGGGGCTGGTGTGTCAGGTGCCCGAAAAGGGACAAAAGGTGTACTGGGTATTTGCTGGTAGATGAGGCCTTCCTAAAGAGGAAGGACAGGTAGTGGGCACCTGGGGAGCTCCCAGGGACTCGTAGTACAAATGGGGAAACTAAGGCTCAGAACATGTCAGGCAACGAGTATGCGTGGAGCCAGGAATTGAACCCTCATCTGGCCAGGCCTACAGCCACAACCCTCTCAGCACATGGCCACAGTGGGCCCCTTAAGGAGAAGACTGGGGGAGGCGAGGTCTGAGGGACGCCGCTGGGCCTCAGTTCCCCTATGGGTGCCAAAGGGACCTATGGACAAAGGACCATAAGGGGCCTTCTCCAACTGGAACGTTCTCAGTTTCTGGGATTCAGAGCCACCTGTGGGTGACATACCACACCCCTAGACCCCTCCACAGTTCCCAGGAACACCACGAAGATCCATACAGTCACCTGCCTCCTGCACCAGTATAGCTTGTGACTCCCGTGAAGCGTCCATGTACGTGCCCCCCACAGACGCTCACTTCCCACAGACTCCCCAACCCCCATCTCTCCCCTGGAGCTGCTGACCACTCTTCCTCAAGAAGCCAGAAGGTTGGGCAATACCACCGCGGGCATGGGGGCCCTACGTGTGTCTGGCATCTATGGGAAATGGACGACAAGCATGCCTGTACTGGGGGGGGGGGCATGGTATGTTTGGGGGTGTCTGTGCATATTTGGGAGTCTGTGTGCACTTGGAGACCCGGAATGTGTTGTGGTCTCAGTGTGTGTATTTGGGGGTCTGCATATACACGGTGATCTGGGTGTCTTTTGGGAATATGTGTGTTTGGATAGCTGTATGGGTTTGGGGGGGGGGGTCTGCATGTATTATGGACTGCGTGCGTTTCGGGGGCCTTTTGCATGGAGTGATCCACATGTGTTTGAAGGTGATGTGTGTGTCCAGGAGATGTGTATATGTTTTATTTTTAATGTTTACTTTCTGAGAGAGTGTGAGCGGGGGAGGAGCAGAGAGAGAGAGGGGGACAGAGGATCCAAAGCGGGCTCTGCGCCGACAGCCGTGAGCCCAATGCCTGGTCCGAACTCACGAATGGTGAGATCATGACCTGAGCTGGTTGGACACTCAACCGACTGAGCCACCCAGGCGCCCCCAGATCTGTATATGTTTTAAGCATCTGTGGATTTTGAGGGGGCTCTGCATGTGTTTGGGGGGTCTCCTTATGTATGGAATCTCCCTACGCTCATCTGTCCATTTGAGGAATGGGCTTTATCCCTGCGTCCCTGTTCCTCAGTCCTCCTGCCTGGATCTGCCTAGGACCCTTGCTCTGATCTGGGCACCTCCCAGGGCTGAGTAGAGATGACCGAAGGTCAGGGCCCAGTGACCAGAAAAGCTCCCCGGGCAGGGTAGGAGGGAAGGGCATGTACAGACCCCCTACTGTGAAGCCTTTTCCCCGAGCTCACTGGCTCTGACTCTCCCCATTTTCTGGTGGAGGAAACTGAGGCCCACAGAAGTTTGGCCACACCAGGGTCACTGCCAGAACCCACCTACCCTCAGGGACCACTGTGGGCTGAGCCAGCCTCTAGGTCACCCACAGAGGCCCCCCACTTGGGGCACCATCTCCCTAGGCCCCCAGGGTAGGAGGCGGACCCAGGGCCCCTGCTGGGGAGGGGAGGGTC
This sequence comes from Panthera leo, assembly GCF_018350215.1. Lineage (NCBI taxonomy): Eukaryota > Metazoa > Chordata > Mammalia > Carnivora > Felidae > Panthera > Panthera leo. The sequence continues at coordinate 14,134,848 of NC_056680.1, read as the reverse complement.
GCTGGCAGCTGGGGTCAGAACTGCTTGAGCCCTCAAGAGATGGGGGGGGGGTGTCCCGGATTTCCAAGGGGCTCTTCCTGTTGCCTGTAATGAGGTACTTGGGGAGCAGGTGATGAAACCACCGCCTGGGTTGCATGAGGCGGGGCCGCAGGCCTGATTCGCTGCAGCCGCCCAGGAGCAGCGCCCCCTCCCCGCTTCGCCGCGTCCCCGCGGGCCCTCACCTCCCCCCCGCCACCCACCTGCCTCTCACTTCTCCTTTCCTCCCCTCCTTTCCCGGTGCGGGTGCCCCACCAAGCTGTGGCCTCTGGGCTCAGGGGTCTGGCAGTGTGGCTCGCCACTCGTCCCCTCGTTAAAGCCCCACTGGGAACCAAGAAGGGGAACTTGATGGACCCCTGATCTGTTCTCTCAAACCCTTGCTTCAAGGCCTTTGAGGTCAGAATTCTGTGACCCATTTTATGGGGGGAGGAAATGGGGGCTCGATGTCACCCAGCGTGTCACCGTGTGAGTGTTGCTGTGGTCTTGCAAGATGGCATGCTGACTCAGCGCCCCCAGTTCCAAGGCCCGGCCCTTTTTCCTTCTGGCTTCTGGAAGGCCAGAAGATAAGGTCAGCAGAGCCATCCACCACCCGCTTCTCCCCAACTGGTGGGAGAAGGATTCTCACCCCCATTTACAGGTGAGAAAACTGAGCCCCCCGCTGGGGAGACTGACACAGGTGAACCATCCGTGGGAGGGTGGCATTCTTCCTCAGCCCCATATCTCTATCACCAAAGTGCTAAATAATCTTGCCAGGCCTGGGAGGTGACAGTCTATGGCCCAAAGGACCCCAGAGGTGTTTGTTGATTGACTTAGTGACCACCAGGCACTCATAAAATCTTCCTTTGTCCTCTCTGCCCTCCCCTGCACAGTGCTCAGGCCTGGGACCCTGGGCTCCTCCCCCTCCCCCCACAAGCGTGCCACCAGTGCATCCTGGCCCTTTGATTGCCAAGCAATTCTTCCACTTCTGCCCCCGTCCTAGTTCAGGCCTCATGTCTCCCACTGGACACCTGTCCGGGCCTTTCCTTGTCCTCCTTATTAGACGCTACTCCCCACAGCAGTCATGAGCAGGAGAAGCTTTAGAAAAAAAAATCTTTTGGTTGAGATAAATCATAGAGAGAAAGATGCACAAATCATTGGAGTAGGGTTAATACATTGGCACAAACTAAACACGTCTGTGTACCTGGACTCTGGACCGGGGAGGAACCCCTGAAACTCCCACTGCTCTGTCATGGCACCCTGCCTGGGATGGCCACTGTGTGACGTTCATCACTGTGAGCTTTGCCTACTCTACAACTGCACGTAAATGGAATTATACAGTGTGTCCTCTCTGTCCAGTCCAGCATTGTTGAATCAACGTGTGGTCTGAGAGATTCACCTGTGTGGTTGCGTGGATCTGGAGTGCATCCTTTTACCGTCCATCATAGAATCTACCAGAAAGTGCTAACTGATTCTCCCATTGAGGGCATTTGGTGGGTTCCAGCTTGGGGCCATGATGAACGAAGCTACTGAAAGCACTCTTGTCGGTGTTGTCCTTTGGTAAAATATGGATCCATTTCTCTTGGGTGAATACTGAGGAGAGAGATTGCTGGGTCATAGGGAAGATGTATATTCAGCTTTAGCAGATGCCAGATAGCTTTCCAGAGTGGCTCTACCTCTGTCCCTTCCCACCAGCAATGTAAGAGAATGCACGGGGATTTTTAAAACTGTAAAATTACATCCTGTGCCCCCAAACTCTCCATGGCTCTTCGTTGACCTCGGAGTAAAGCCCACGGTCTTCACTGTGGCCTTATGTGATCCGACCCCTGCAGTCTTCCCCACCGCCACCTCTCTCCCTCTCCCCACCGCCATGCTGTCCAGCCATACAGTCTTCCATGATTTCTTTAAAATGCCAAACTCATGATCGCTGCAGACTTTTGCCCTCGGAGTTCCCCCCTGCCAGGAACACCCTTCCCCCTCGATCTTCCCGCTACTGGCTCTTCCCTTGCTTGGCTGTCTCTTTCTCGTGCTTTAGGTCTTGGCTCCAATCTCACCTCTTCGGAGAGGTCTTTTCTGAAATGCCTGGCTCACCCCTCTCATGGTCAATACTTCTCTTGATTTGGACTTAGTCGGGTTCTGACATGCGATAGTTTCATCAAAATGACTGGGGGCGATTCCCATTGTTTGCAAAGGTCTGAGTTAGTTTAAATAACATTGCGCTTGCCTCTTCCTTGAGGTTTGATAAAAGAACCTTTAAGGCCATCTGGTCCTGTTGTCCTTTTTTTTTTCCTGTTGTCCTTTTAATGGTAGGTCTCGTGTCACTTTTCTAATCTTCTATGGTCATTGGTTTACTTAAACTTTCTACTTCCTTTGCGGTCAGCTTATTACAATGGTTGGCACATGGTTGATACTTCATACCTGCTAAGCATGAGGATGTGCAGAAAAAGGGAGGGAGGTGCTGGACCCTCGGCTTCAAATGCCCACCCCCTGCCCATCTGCTCAGGCCCCCATCCAGCCTGTCCACCAAGGCCCAACTACATGCTTCCTCCTCTGAGATGCCTTCTTGGGTTTCTCCTGACCCTCCTTCGCTGCTCCATTCCCAGGTCAATGGGTCCATTTCTCGGCTTCTCTGCTGGGCAGCTGCTACAAGCTCTCTGCTTTCTGGCTGGATATTTTTTGGGGGGTGGGGGTGGGGAATGTGTGCACAGAAGAGGCCTCCCCCCTCGTGCCTGGCACATTCAGCATGTGCTGCCACCTCCCCCCAGCAGTTCCGATCACGCCAACATCTGGAGACCAGGCCGCTGGGTCTGTCTGCGGCTCAGTGGGGATTTGCATGTGAGTACAAATATATATGCACACCCTGGGCCTTCCGCCTCCGCATTCCTTGGCTGGCCCTTCACACCTGGGCTTGAGACAGGTCAACGCTGAGTGACTGGATTTGCATGCCCATGTATTTCTGGGTAGGGAGTCAGCTGGGGGAGTCTGAGAGGAAGTTGTTGAGGGAAGCTGGGGGGGGAGTTCAGAGTCTCTCTTGACCTGCTCCATTCACTAAATCTGGTTATGAGGGGCTTCCAGTCTGAGGGAGACAGAGCCGGATATACGTACCCCTAGCTCCATGGGGTCAAAACTGGAGGGAAACTTCGGGAGCTGTAGGAATCCAGAGTGAGGGCAGGGAGGGCTTCGTGGAGGAATAAATGTTTTGAGCTGGGTTTTGAAGTGTAAATAGGAGTTGGCCAAGTGAAAAAAGGGCTTTCCAAGCAGAGTCATTTCATTGAAGGTAGATTAAGATGGGCAGGGGTTGATTGGGGCAGGGCCTCAAATGCCAGGCTGGGGACTAGCACTTTCCCCTGAGGGCAGAGGGGAGCCACGGAGAGTGTGTGAGCAGGAAGGGGTATGATCAGAGCTGTGTGTTGGGTAGATCCCTTAAGGGCCAGAATGGAGATGACTTTGGTTCTTGGGTGAGGATTGGGGGTTTCAGGATCACAAGACTCAGAAGAGTCAAAGCCCTGCATAAGCCCACCGGCATCTGTCAGGCCTGGCCCCAGAGATGGCAGAGGGTCTGGTGGCATGCCAGCAGAGGAACCAAAGACCCCTGGAGCGCAGTGACTTAAAGCGTACGATGCCAGCCTAGGACAGAGGGGGCCTCACCCCCTGCCTCTGGCCAGATGGACACAGCCCTGGTCTACTCCTCAAGTCTCCTGCCGTCTCTAGCCCGGCTTCCAACAGTCCTGCTCTCCATGGCAGCTGTGGCTAAAGTTTTTAAATGATAAATCAAACCTCCATCCCTTTTTGCTCGGAACCCTCTGAGGGCCCTCTGTCACTCTTAGACCAAAACCCACAGTCCTCCTCACAGCTCAGAGGACCCAGAGAGGCCCTGCGTCTATGGCCTCTCCTCCTGGCCTCCTTGTTAGTGTGTCCTTCAGGGCCTTCGTACCTGCTCTTGCTTCTAAATGGAACTCACTTCCTGTCTCCGCTTTTGAGTCTCAGTGCAAAGAGACCACCCCGCCCCCCGGCCAACCCCGGCCTTCTGGCTCTTGGGGCTCCCTCGTCATGTGAACTCTGCCCTGGCCAGGACGTCCTTGTCTAAACTGGGGACGGAGAGGAAAGGGTCCAGTTTGAAAAGGGTCAAGATTCGAATCTTCCAGGCCCGGAGACTCACGTCTAAGTCCCTTGTTCCCATGGGACCCCAGGCACGGGGGCATTTCCGGAGCCACCTTGGCACCAGGACCTCCGGACCAGTGCCCCCCTCCGGTCCCCAGGGACCTGTCAGGGCGGGGGCAACATGTCCCAGTCGTGGGAACGCACCCGATTCCGGCCGGGGATTAAAATTAGCCTGGGAAGTTAAATTTAGCAAGTCAAGTTGGAGCTAGGGGGCCGGGGCTGGGGCTCCCATGGGTCCTGGCTCTGCATAGTTGTGACTACTCAGAGACACAGACCAGAGAGAGTGGAGGGCACACCTAGGGTCACACAGCAGGCCGCATATGACAGTGTCTAACACTCCTGGGCCCTGGGACTCTGAGGGTCCTGCCCAAACTCCTGAGACTGGAGTCTGGGAAGCAGGTATGGCTGCTCCTGGAGATGGACCCACATTTTCCTCCACTTCCCAAGAGCTCATTCCCAGGCCTTGTATCAGGTGCTCAGCATTTTATACCCAGCCCAACCACAGAACAGCAAACTGAGGCCTAGGGAGAGGCCTCCCTTGCTGAGATCTGCCAAGTGGGTCAGAGGCCATCTGGGACCTGAGCAAGGCTCACCTGACCCTGGGCACGCCACTCACCCGAAGCCTCAGTCACCCGTGACATGAGAGGGGCTGGGAGGTCATGTGGTCATAGAGTTGGTGGAGGGGGTCTTGGATGCCGTGGGGTGGCTGTAGAGTGGGGTGAGTGCCCCACTACGGGCAATGTGACTCCTTTTTCCCAGCACCCCTGCTGAATGGGGAGCACTGGGGAAGGCCTACCCATTCTCACCCTTGAGCACCCCTCCAGGGAGATCCAAGGTCCTCATGAGAACGTTCCAAGGTTTCTCTCAAGCAGAACTCGGGTCCAAACCCTTGTCTGGGCTCCAAACTTGACGTCTTTTCTGGTTGTCCAGACCTCCTCTCACCTGTTACATATAAATCAATGAATAAATAAATAATTTTTTTTTTTTTTTAAGAAAGAGAGAGAGTGAGAGAGACAGCAGCAGAGGGGCAGAGGGAGAAGGAGAAAGAGAGAATCTTAAGCAGATTCTATGCCCAGGACGTAGGGCTCAGTTTCACAACCATGAGATCATGACGTGGGCTGAAATAAAAAATTGGGCACTTAACCGACTAAGTCACCCAGGCACCCCAACCTGTTATTCTTTTAAGAATAAGAGAGGGGAAAGTTAGAAAATTCAGAAAATCAAAAAGGGAAGAAAAAAGACACCAAAGGCCACACATTGTATGATTCCATTTACATGAAATGTCCAGAACAGGCAAATCCATACAGACAGAAAGTAGATTAGTGCTTGACAGGGGCTGGGGGAGGGACTTGGGGAATGAGTGCTAATAGGCATGGGGCCTCCTTTTGGGGGATCAAAAATTTCTGGAACCACCTGGAGGTGGTGGTTGTGCAACACTGTGAATGCACTAAATGCCACTGAATTGCACACTTTAGAAGGTATTTTTCTTTCAATGTTTATTTTTGAGAGAGAGAGAGAGAGAGAGAGAGAGAGAGCATGAGCAAGGGAGGGGCAGAGAGAGGGGGACAGAGGATCCGAAGCAGGCTCTTCTCTGACAGCAGCGAGCCTGATGCAGGGTTCAAACTCACAAACCATGAGATCATGACCTGAGCTGAAGTTGGATGCTCAACCGAGTGAGCCACCCAGGTGCCCCTAGAAGGAACTTTTTTAAAAATTTATTTATTTATTTTGAGAGCAAGAGCGAGAGAGAGAGAGAGCATGCACAAGTGTGGGAGGGGCAGAGAAAGAGGGAAAGAGAGAGAGAGAGAGAGAGAGAGAGAGAGAGAGAGAGAGAGAATCCCAAGAAGGCTCCATGCTCAGTGCAGAGCCCAAAGGGGGCCTTGAACTCACGAATGGTGACATCATGACCTGAGCCGAGATCAAGAGTCAGATGCTTAACCAAGCCACCCAGGTGCCCCTGAATTGCACACTTTAAAATGGTTAATTTTAGGTTGTGTGATCGCATGTCAACTTTTTAAAAAGGAGGGAAAATTCACCCATAAATTTCCACCCAGCAGTGACTCCTATCTTGTGTATTTCCTTCTAGTCTTTTTTCTACTCTCAATGCAATTTTTAAATATGTGTTTACTTGTAACCACAGCCCTCAATCTTGCTTGTTGGGGAGCTGTTATAGGATTGAATGGGTTAAAGGTGTCCAACGTGGGGACCAGGCTTTCTTCCAGTGGCTCAGGGTTAGTGATTCAGTGAACAATGTATCCTTAGAGCCGCCAGATGTCAGCATCAGAGGTCCCTCCAACCTGGCCTGTCAAGGGCTTTTAGGCTGTTGCCAGTATTCGTAATAGCAGTGCTTATGTGGCACCTGTGTGTCGGGCAGATCTGAATGCCTCACATGGGCTACTTTATTTTATCTCCTGACAACACTGGGCTGATCATGACACTGTTATCCCCACTGCACACACAGGGGGGCGTAGGGAGGTCAGGCTCCCTGGAGGTCCTACAATTACCAGCTTGTTGTGTTTTAGAGGTAGGGGCGGGGCATCTGTAACTCTTCTCTCTCTCTCTCTCTCTCTCTCTCTCTCTCTCTCTCTCTCTCTCTTTTTTGTTTTTGTTTTTGTTTTTTAAGAGGCATAACTTTCAGGGCGCCTGGGTGTCTCAGTTGGTTAAGTGTCCAACTCTTGATTTCGGCTCGGGTAGGATCTCACAATTTTGTGAGTTTGAGCCCCGTGTCAGGATCCGTGCTGATGGTGTGGAGGCTGCTTGGGATTCTCTGTCTCCCTCTCTCTCTGTCCCTCCCCTACTTGTGCTGACTCTGTCTCTCTCTAAATAAATAAACTTCAAAGTTGTTTTTTTTTTTAAGAGGGATAACTTTCTCTTTTTTAATTTTTAAAATATTTATTCTTTTTTGACAGAGAGAGAGCATGTGCGCAGGTGGGGGAGAGGCAGAGAGAGACAGGGGGACAGAGGATCCAAAGCGGGCTCCTTGCTGACAGCAGAGAGCCCGATGTGGGGCTCGAACTCATGAACTATGAGATCATGACCTGAGCCAAAGTCAGACGCTCAACCAGCTGAGCCACCCAGGTGCCCCTGTGCCTCTATCTTTTGCCCTTGGTCAGCCTTCTCTTCGTGTGGAGTTGGTCCAAAGGTGTTCACTGAGCATGTACTCTATCCTGGGCTGGTTGAGGGGGGGGGGGCTGTGGAGGTGACCCAGCCTGCCTTGATTTCCCCCAACGTCTTCCCCTCAGTGCTTGGCGGATGCAGGTGGAAGACAGAGGGGAGGCTGGATGCCTGGTCTCACTCTCTCCTGTACCCACTCTGTCCTCTTTTCCTTCCCCCCAAGGCCAAGTTCTCTCCACCAAGCCTGGGACAATGGGGAGGAAAAAAATCCAGATCTCACGCATTCTGGACCAAAGGAATCGGCAGGTGAGTTCAGTGGGTACAACAGTGGTCAGGGGAAAGGCGTTCTTGGCAGTGGATACAGCCTGGGCAAAGCGGGGGCTACAGGGGATCGGGGAAACTTGATGTGGTGTCCGCAGTTTGAAATGTAGCATTTGCTCATTTTCATGATGGTTTATTCGTTTATTCTCCCTGATGACTGAAGCCCCAGTCATAGGAGAGATGGAGCTGGACACAAACACACCCAACTCACAGGGCTGGTCCAGAGGGAGGCACAGACCCGAGGAAGCTCAGAGAGAGAGTGTAGGCTCTGTCCTAGAGACCAAGGAAAACTTCCCCAAAGGAGAGGACATTTGGGCTGGGTCTTTGAAGCACCAGTAGGAGTTTGCCAGGTTGAGGGGCGCCTGGGTGGCTCAGTCGGGTGAGCTTCTGACTCTTGATTTCAGCTCAGGTCATGATCCCAGGGTCATGGGATCGAGCCCTGCACCGATCGAGCTCTGCACTGAGCCTGGAGACTGCTTATTAAGTTCTCTCTCTCTCCCACTGCCCCTGTCCCCAACTCGTGTGCTCTCTCTATGAATAAATAAATAAGTAAATAAAAATTTTATTTATTTTTTAAATTTTTTTAACGTTTATTTATTTTTGAGAGAGAGAGAGAGACAGAGCATGAACGGGGGAGGGTCAGAGAGAGAGAGGGAGACACAGAATCCGAAACAGGCTCCAGGCTCTGAGCCGTCAGCACAGAGCCCGACGCGGGGCTCGAACTCACGGACCGCGAGATCGTGACCTGAGCCGAAGTCGGCCGCTTCACCGACTGAGCCACCCAGGCGCCCCGTAAATAAAAATGTTAAAAACTAGGAGTTTGTCAGGTTGAGAAGTGTGAAAGAGGGAGCAGGTGCCAGGCACGGGATCATAAGGCCTGCTCAGGGAGTAGTGAGGCCCCTCTGTCTCCCCCATGCCACCCCAAATGCATGTCTTCTGCCTGTGGGTCCTGGGTCCAGGTGACATTTACCAAGCGGAAGTTTGGGCTGATGAAGAAGGCCTATGAGCTGAGCGTGCTCTGCGACTGTGAAATCGCCCTCATCATCTTCAACAGCGCCAATCGCCTCTTCCAGTATGCCAGCACAGACATGGACCGCGTGCTCCTGAAGTACACGGAGTACAGTGAGCCCCACGAGAGCCGCACCAACACCGATATCCTCGAGGTACCCTTGGCGCCCTCCTCCCCAGCGCCCTGAGGTCCAGCTCACTGTGCTCGCTTGGAGCCTGGGGACTCTTGGTTTGCACGAAAGATGAGTGTTGCAGATTGGCTTCACTGCTGGTAAAAGCGGGTGCAGGGTAATGTAGGGTCCCTCCCAGGGTCAGCTGCCTGAAGAGTAGAAATAAAAACATCAGTCACTGTGCATCGAGGGCTGCGCTGTGTCTCTTTCGCACATCATCTCATTTAATCCTGTCGCCTGTTTGGGGTGTCCAGAAACAGAACTGAAAGGCCACATTGAGTGTCCCAGTGTCCCAGTGAGCAAGCCCACCTCACTGAAGTCCAGGAGTGTTTTTGTCTGAGCTGCTGGGTCCTCAGGAGGAAGAGGCAGAAGCAGCCGGTGCACTAGCGGATGGTCAAGATCACTGTCCCTTTGGATATGGGAATTTGTATGCAAGTTGGGAAGCTAAAGCCACAGAGCTGGAGAGACCAGCAGGCCCAGGACGGCGCCTGGGGATCCCTAATGTTTCAGGAGGGTGAGGAGAAGCTGTCAAAGCAGAGGCAGGGGTCCAGGAATGGGCAGGTCCAGGAGGAAGCAGCTCAGGAAGGCCTATAAAGTTGTCCTCAGGTGCTCAGTCTGCCAGCATTTATTAAACACCTACTGCACTCCAGGCCCTGACGCTGCACGTGAGTGCGGAACAGAAGCACCAGGGTCATATTCAGGAGGAGTGTTAGGACAGTGCCAGCAGGTCCTGGTGGATCTCAGCCCCCACCGTGTAACCTGGGCCTCTCTGGAATTGACTGGGTGATCATGCACTCGGGCTTTGGCCAATGGGATCTGGCTGGAACAGGCTGTGCCTGCGCTCCTGTCCACCCACCGAGCTGGATGGGTAGGGCTCTCCCCTCTCCTCTAGAACCAGGTTCCCTGGCTAGGCTGGAGGGAGAGTCACCCTATTGTCTCCTCTTTCCACAGACACTGAAGCGGAGAGGTGTGGGCCTCGATGGACCAGAGCTGGAGCCAGATGAGGGGCCTGAGGGGCCAGGAGAGAAGGTGCGGAGGTTGGCAGGTGATGGGGGTGACCCAGCCTTGCCCCGGCCCCGGCTCTATGTAAGTGACTCCCTGTGCCACTATGAAGGGGCCCTCCCTCACCTCCTAGGCCCAAGTGGTTAGGGCTGAGACTAAGACAGGGACCTAAGGCCAAGAAGCCTAGAGTCTGGAAGCAGATCTCTGCCTAGGTGGAAAGGGAAGGCTTCCTGGAGGAGTAGGCATTATAGCTGCAGCTTTGAAGGATGAATAAGAGTTCAATGGACAACCATTTCCTTCCTACTGTATTTATCTGATTCATCAAACACTCTGGGAAGCCTCCTCAGTGCCAAGTCTGTGCTGAGTAAGAAGCTTCAGCTCCAGGGGCGCCTGGGTGGCTCAGTCGGTTAAGTGGCTGACTTCAGCTCAGGCCATGATCTCACGGTTCGTGAGTTCGAGCCCCACAATGGGCTCTGTGCTGACAGCTCGGAGCCTGGACCCTGCTTTGGATTCTGTGTCTCCGTCTCTCTCTGCCCCTACCCTGCTCATGCTCTGTCTCTCTCAAAAATAAATAAACATTAATAAAATTAAAAAAAAAAAAAAAAAAAAGAAGCTTCAGCTCTGGGCCTGTCAAGAAGTGACGGCCCCAGACAGTCTCCTTCAGCCATACGGGGATAGGCCAGAGGGAGGAGGAGCAAGGCTTCCAGAGGTGGAGGCTGGCCCCTGATTTTCTGTCTCGGACTTAATGCCCTCATCTCCACGTGCCTCCAACCAATCCCGTCCTCTCTGCCCTCAGCCAGCAGCCCCTACTATGCCCAGCCCGGACATGGTATATGGGGCCCTGCCCCCACCAGGCTGTGACCCCAGTGGGCTTGGGGAGGCCCTGCCGGCCCAGAGCCGCCCATCCCCTTTCCGGCCAGCAGCCCCCAAAGCTGGGCCCCCAGGTGAGCATGGGGCATAGGCCCTGGGGGAGAAGGAGGTGGGAGTCCCAGGGAGGCTTGTAGGGGGGGATCTTGGCTCTGGCACTGCTTGTCTGTGTGTATCACCTCTGGACCTCAGACTTCATTAGATGACAGGCCACGTGCCCTCTCTCTGGGGTCTCCTGCTCTTCAGGCCTGGCACACCCTCTCTTCTCACCAAGCCACCTTGCCAACAAGACGCCACCACCCCTGTACCTGGCAGCAGATGGGCGGAGGCCGGACCTGCCTGGTGGCCTGGCGGGGGCCCGAGGGGGACTGAGCACCTCAGTGAGTGAGGGGAAGGTATGGCAGGGCTGATGGGGGAAGACAGGATGGCCTGGGGTGTGGGCCTCAGTTTCCCCTTTTCCCTGTCTCCCCACAGAGAGGCCTCTATGGTAGCCTACAGAGTCCATGCTCTGCCACAGCTCCGGGACCCCCACTGGGGAGTTTCCCCTTTCTCCCCGCAGGCCCCCCAGGTATGCACCCTCCGCTTGCCCTGCCGTGGGAGACATCCTTACCCCCGCTGGGGGTGGGTGTCAACATTTCCCCACCCGCCAGAACTCTGAACTGGTGGGCGGGATAGGTCAGACTTGGCTGGGCAAGGGCTCCCTGAGGTCAGGGCCTCAGTTTATTCCTCCTACCCCCTAGAATATAGCCTGGGAGACCCCCCGCCGCCCCCTGGCCTGCTGCAGCCCCCCACCCTGGCTCCCTGGCAGCACTCGAGGGGTGATGGGCCCCCAGCCGCTCCTCCCCAGCCCAGGTAAGTACCCTAACTACCTCTCCTCTCTTCCCTCCCCAATTCGGGTCGCTGTGGGGGGTCCCTCCGTCTTCTGAAGCCCCTGGCCAAAGCTGACCCCTGGTGGCCACTTCTGGTTCTACACTCAACCCCGCCCGACTGTTCTTGCTCAGGATGGGTGGCTATTTTGGAAGCCCCAAGAGGGATCGCCACCCACTCCTTTCCCAAGGTCCTCCTGCCGAGCCTTTGCCCACGCCGTGCCACCTCCCTGGCTTTCCTCCCTTCCCCGCTGAGCTCATGGCTCTCCTCTCTCTCTCTCCCTGCAGTGGGGGTCGAAGCCTGGGTGAAGAGGGTCCCCCCACCCGCGGCGCCTCCCCGCCGACCCCCCCAGTCAACATCAAGTCCGAGCGCCTCTCGCCAGCCCCCGGGGGCCCCGGCGACTTTCCCAAGACTTTCCCCTACCCCTTGCTCCTGTCCCGGCCCCTGGCAGAGCCCCTACGGCCAGGCCCCCCCCTGCGCCGGCTGCCCACTGCGGACGGCTGGGCCCGGTAGTGGACCCAGGGGTGGCACCGGTCCTTCTTCCCACGCGGGGCTGGGCTAGGGCACGTGGGGTCCCTTCCCCGCATCCTTCTCCGCGTCCTTAGAGAAGACCCAGCAGTTACGACCCTCCGAAGTGAGGGCCTGGCGTTCGGATCCACGGTCGGAGGTGGGGGCGGAGGGGCTCCTTTCTCCCTTTCCTGTGTGTGTATCCACCAATAAAACACTTCTGGTGTCCGTGGACGAAACTATCTGTCTGTCGCTGCTCAGAGCCACCACCACTCCCGGGTCCTCCCATCTTTTCCCAAGAGACTTCAGCCTTGCCTTGTCTCGGTTTGGGAGATGAGAACCCTACCCTGAGACAAGGATTCGAGGATGGGTATCCCGGAGGAAGGCCATTGAGGGGGAGGGGCGTGGCGGGGAAGAGCCCTGCAGGGGCGCCAGGGAGCAGGTGATTTCGAGAGCAGCACCGCCCCCCTCCCCCTCCCCCTGAGGACCCCGGGGAACCGCTCAGAGCGCGCACCTAATGTGGTTCCACTCCAGGGGCGAGAGACTGGGCTATTTACCCTCACCTCATTTGGATGTCGGGCCTTGTGCACAAGGGGAAGCCCCTAGGCTGGGTTACAGCAAGAAACACTTGGGAATCCTGGATGTGCTACCTGCCGGCTGGCAGCGGTCGATACATTATTCATCTTTTAAATGTCCCTTGATCCCTTGACCCAGCAATTTCGACCCACTAGAGGAAGGAGGGAGCCGGGCGTTTACCAACCCACTTTTGGGGCCCACAATCTCCCCCCCCCCATTTTGGCGGGTCTCCTGAGGGCAGACTTGGGTGTCCAGGGACCAGAGGGGGCTCCATTTGCTTCTCCAGTCCAGGCACCCCGAGGTGGTCTCAGTGGGATGTTTATAACATGCAGATTTGATCCCTGACCTTCCCGAGTTCCCGGACTGCCCCCACCCACTCTACTCCGTCTACCCCTGTCACCCACTGTGTCCCCTGCCCTGAGCCCCCCTAGTAATACTCCAGTCCCAAGACTTGGTTGGGTGAAATGGAGGCAAGGCTGGAGAGGGTCCCTTCTAAGCCTCTGGATCTCACCCTCACTGTGGACAAGAAGTCAGACCTGTCCCTGAAGTCAGCGCCCACAGGTTAAGTGCCCAGTGTGGGGTTCATTAAAATGTGGGCAGCTTTCAAAGACTGAGTGGTGAGGCCGGTGGGTGGGGTTCTGTATACCCATCCCAGGAGGCTGCACTTTCTTCATTTTCCATCAGGTGGCACCCAATAGTATGATTTCAATTCTGTGCTCCCTACTCAAAAATAAAAAATAAAATAGAAATAGCAATAAAAAAAAATAAAATTCCGGGACACCTAGGGGGCTCAGTCGGTTAAGCGTCTGACTCTTGGCTTCGGCTCAGATCACGATCTCACGGTTTGTGAGTTTGAGCCCCTCATTGGGTTCTGTGCTGACAGCATGGAGCCTGCTTGAGATTCTCTCTCTGTCCCTGTCTCTCTGCCCCTCTTCTATGGTCTCTCTCTCTCTCTCAAAATAAATAAAATAAACTTTAAAAAAATAAATAAAATCCCTCTTGGCTTCCAGGGGTTCCACCCCATGTTTTCAGGCTCTGAGCCTGGGGACTCAGAAGGGCTGTGTCACACGTCGTGTGCACATGTGTGATTTTACATGTACAGCTTGGGGTGACCTGGGCCTCGAAATGTCAGTGAGCAGGCTACCGGCTTCTGGAAACACCTTTGCATCCAGACTCCAGCTCTGCACCTGCTGGCTCTGTGCAGGAGGATACAGGGAGGGTTGTGTGGAACGTCTTCTGCCAGCCTTTGTAAAGACACCGTGGTGACGTCAGTCAGGGCCACTGTCACCATCAGAGGGTCACTGAATCTCTCAGGAGCTCAGTCACTGGTTGAAAGCATCATGGGAATTGTGGCCTAGAGAATGTGGATTCACCTAATGGAGAACAGAGAACAAGGAACATCCAATGGAGAACAGACCACATGTGCATCCAACGTAGAATAAAGAGTGAGGAGTGTCTGTTTCATTTTCATTTTTAAATGTTTTATTTATTTTTGAGAGAGACAGAGTGCTAGTGGGGAGGGGCAGAGAGAGAGGGAGACACAGAATCTGAAGCAGGCTCCAGGCTCTAAGCTGTCAGCACAGAGTCTGATGTGGGGTTCAACCCCACAAGCCGTGAGACCGTGACCTGAGCCGAAGTTGGACGCTCAACCGACTGAGCCACCGAGGCGCCCCAGTAGTGTCTGTTTGAGGACAGAGGAGGGACGTTATCTGGCTCTAGTGTTAAGAGGCACTCTCAAGCTGCTCAGGGACAAATAGACTGTTGGGGGTGAGGTGGAGGATGGTGGATGGAAGATGAGGTCCCGGATGTGTGGGAATTTCCTGTAGTTCACCGCCCAGGGGGCGCTGTGACACCTAAACTCATAAGCCCTGGATCCAGGGGGAGAGGACAAGGTGTGACGTAGAGATTTGGGCCTCCCAGAGCCTCGGTATCTTCATCAATAAAATGGAGACAATTGTCCTGCCACCTCAGCCTACTAGAGGGGGCACATGAGTAAACCACCCCACCTCCCCAGCCTGGCGTGCAGCCCACCTGCATGAAATACCCCTCCCTCCTCTCCCCCTCTCCTCACACCCTCCCTAAGTCCCAGCTTTCCTGCATCCTTCGTGGATTCATAAATCAGCTCATGGCCCCCATGTCGGTCCAGGGAAGTCCTGTGACCCTCACCACCACTGTCACCCATCCTTTCTCAAGAGGCCCCTCTGTGTCCAGAGGACTGAAGCCACAGTGAATCCCCTCCAAACAGACATCCATACATGCTCATAAACAAAGACAAAAACATCCAGGGACAAGGTAATCAACTATACAGGTCCCACTCACGGGCCTCATAAAAACCCTCAGACATCTAATCACACCCCCATGTATGTCAGGCAGACACACGTATCCATAAAAACACAGATGCAAAACTTAGGTTCCAAGGCTATCAGCCTTTTCCTCCAAGCCTTGAAACACAAAGCATCAGATTCTTTGAGAGAGAGAGAGAGAGAGAGAGAGAGAGAGAGAGAGAGAGAGACTCTCAAGCAGGCTCCACAATCAACACTGGGCCTGGTGATGGGCTTGATCTCATGACCCTAGGATCATGACCTGAGCAGAAATCAAGAGTCCAACACTCAACCCACTGAGCCATCCAGGCGCCCCTAAAATACCAGATTCTTGAAACTGACATTTTTTTTGATCCTTGATCCAGCCATGCCTGAAGCTGACTATGCTTTTAGAGTTTTTGTTGTTGTTATAAAAAATTTTCCTTTTTAATTATTATTATTATTATTATTATTATTATTATTTGCTGGAGCTCATTTGAGTTGGAGTGGGGGGGGGGGGGTTGGTGTGTGTGTGTGTGTGTGTGTGTGTGTGTGTGTCACAATCAAGAGTCCTGGCTAATAGAAATGAATAAGGCTTTGCCAAATGAAAAAGATTGAGAAAGGAGATATTCCGAGATGAGTGATAAAATTTACAGGGACCTGGAGGTATGAAATAGCAGCATGGCCAGTGGCAAGCTGTACCATAGTGTGTACAATAGTGTCGGCAGCCGATTGAAGTCAGGTAGAAGTGTACGAATTCAGTCTGGACACTTGGGAATCTAGTCAATTGGGAGCCATCGATTTTTCTAGATCAGGGGAGTTCCACGCTCAGAACTCTCCAGCGGGAGGCAGTGCGTGGATAAATTAATGTATTTGCCTCCGACCTGAGAGATAGGTCCAGACGCTAGAAGACTGAATCTCAGAGAGGACAGCCACCACACAAGGTCCCAGAGACAGTCCTGACTCGACCGAGTCTGAGCTTACCGAGCGTCCTCAAACTACAACTTCCGGCATGCAACGCGAGCGACCCCCCTTTCCCTCTTGGTTTGCTCCAGCTCCAAGCCTGACGATTGGTCTTTCGGGCTGTTTGTCAGAACGGAGTCGGATCCTGATTGGTTGGATTCCCTCGAGGTGCTCAGAGCCGCAGGTCAGCGGACCGCGCTCCCGCGGGCGACATGGTGAGCCGGCTGCCCGCTGCATGGGGCGCCCTAAGGGGTGGGAGACCCTCTGACGGGGTCCAGGGAGACACCGAGAGGACGGGGATCTCTTTGTGGGGACTGGGAGCTCTGAGGGACTCTGGGTTGCGCTGAGGGCCTTGTGTCCCTCTCTGGGTTCAGAGTCTCGCTGCCAGACCTATGTGGGGGTTGAGAGTTCTGCCTATGGGACTGGAGGCCCCTCAGCGTTCGGGAATTCTGGAAGATCTCCGGGGACCCTCCAGGGGCCTGGAATCATGTGGAGGGTCGCAGCCCTGCGAAGGGGACTGGGGAGCCGAGAACGTACGGATCCTCGCTAGGGAGGTCTGGGGTCCTCCTGGAGCCCACGCTGGCGACGTGGGTCCTGCAGAAACATGGGGGCCGCTGCGTGTGTTGGGGTGTGTGGAAGGGCCAGGGAGAGCCCTGGGAGGAGGAGCCAAGTCGAAGGTATCTGGGTGGCCGCAGGGCGAGGCAGGGTCTCAGAGTTGGAGACAGCACAGTTGGAACCTTCAGGTCTCACGTGGCTCTGGGTCCAACCCTATTGACTTTATCCTTAAAATTTAGCCTGGCCACTTGTGGGTTAGGCTGATGCGGGGCGAGAGCGGGAACTCCCAACACTTAGGTGTTCAGACCGGCAGAAGGAGGGGCCCTGGAACATGACCCGAGCCTGCCTGGGAGAATCCCCAATCAGGGGGGTTTGGAGGTGCGCCTGAACGTGAAAAGTGGACGTGGTTCCAGGCCCAGGTGCAGGAAGTTGTGGGAGGTGAGCGGAGGGGTTCTCAGGAACAGGATGGAGGAAAGTCTCATTGGTGTTAGCAGGTAGTAGGATTCTTGTATTCTCGGATTGTAGATCCAGGGAAAGGCTTTGAGCAGGAGAGGGACATAGGCTGATGGGAGGCTCCAGATATCTTTGGAGATCAGCAGAGCCAAAACCCCAAGACCGGAGGCTGCTGGGGGGCGGGCCTTGAGAAACATCCCTGGATCGACCTCGGGAGCCTCAGGTGGAGGGATGCCTCCCTCTCCTTCCCTTCCCTTTCTCCTTCTTCCCTCCCTCTTACTCTCTCCTTCCTTCCGCTCGGCCTGTCCTAGGTGCTGGAACCGAAGTTAGAACAATGAGTCCCCTCCCTGGGAGGTATCAGAGGATGATGGGGTCTGCAGTGGAAAGCCCGGAGGTCTGGGAGGGCCTCTGAGACCTCAGTGCTTGGACGCTGGGAGGGCTGCTGAGAGAACCGGGCAGTTACAGGCAGTGAGGCAGGGTGTCTTGAGCTGGGCCCGCCAGGCCTTGCGGGCTGCGAAAAGGAGTTGGATGTTCACTGACATCCTGGGTCGCCCGGAAGAGCAGAGTGCTGTGTCCGCGGCAGTGATGCGCGGGTACTGGGGCCTCCCGAGATGATCCGCGAGCTCCACAGAGAGGTCCAGGCTAGAGGTGCTGCTCTGCTGGGTCGCTGCTCTGCTGGCACTCTGCTGGTGCCGCTCGTGCTGAGCGGTACGTGGTTAAAAGCCTAACAGGGGATTGAGTACCAAAGTAGAGGCCGCAGAGGGAAGAGAAAAGTCGGCAGGGGAGCCCCAGGATCTGAGGTCTGAGGAGGCGTGGATGGGAGGTTCTGGGCACAGGGAGGGGCGGAAGAGGATCCTAGGAGGAGGGGCGGGCCCTCCTCACTGGGCTTGGAAGGGAGCCTCCTGACCCTGACCGTGCACAGGGTCTTTTGTGACCGTTAGCCAGTCGGCCCTTGCAGGTTAGGGAGGGTGAGCAGTGAGAATAGGAGATTAGTGTGATTTAGAGACCTGACCTTATTACTGAGCAAATGTTTCTGGTTTCAGTTTACAAGTTACAGGCCTAGAGGGGTGCCTGGGTGGCTAAGTCAGTTTAGCAACCTACTCTTGATTTCAGCTCAGGTCATAATCCCAGGGTTATGGGATCGATCCCCGCCCTCCCCCAACTGGGGTCCACTAAGCGTGGAGCCTGCTTCAAATTCTCACTCTCCCTCTGCCCTTCTCCCCTGCTTGCACTCTCTCTCTGTCTCTCTCAAATTAAAAAATAAAATAAAATAAAAAAACAAGTTATAGGCATAGAGAAAATACCCTGTTAGTTATTTTAATGATGGATTTCTCAGCAGTCATTCTGAATTCCTGTGCTATCCCATCACACTAGAGCTTTTCCTATTAAAGTTAGCATGTTTTTGCCTGATTAATAGGTAATTTTAATAATTAATTTTAATATTACTTTAATGTTAAAATTAAAATTTAATATTATATTATAATAAAATCTAAAATATTAGTTTTAATATTAAAGTAATCTTTAGTTCACTTTTGTTGTTAATTATCATATGATAATACTAGCCGACAGCTCTCCTGAGCACATAATTTTATATAATTACATAATTACTGATACCAAATTGGTATTTACTGCATTCAAGCAGGAAAACCCAGCATCAGACTGATTACCAAAAGCGTTTCTTCTAAAACGTTTTACAGATTAATAGCTGAAAACGTGTTATGAATTGTTAGAGAGTTTGTTATGTAGAACTTGATGAGAAATTCCTAATTGAAAAAGTCATCCCACTCAAATGTATAGTCTTTGTCCTGAAACTGGTAGTGGCCAGGAAATAGGCTTTCCAAAGAGGTTGATTACAAAGGGAGGGAGAAGGAGAGGGCGATGGAATCATCAGGATAATTTAAGGTGGGAAAGACGGGGACAGGACTGCCACGGTGAACTGGGATGTGTGGGAGACGAACCTCTTTCCTGGCTGTGCCAGGCTCGCTGTAGGTCCGGAAGGTGGTCTTCACAGCACATGAAACAAAATAGGCAGCATCCCATTTCCAGATGCGGAAACCGAGGCCTCAGGGAGACGAATACCTGAAAAACCCACAGCAGAGGCCAGAAGGGAACCCCAGTCTCTACTCAAGCGTGTGCTCTCCACCACCTTACAGGCCAGCTAGGTGGTGGGTTAGGGAGTGGGGGGATCCACACACAGCAGGAGCTCCCAGGGTTGAGTCTGAGCCCACTGCAGGCCCTCCAAGATGCAGCTGGAGTCTGGGGGGCGCACCCTCCCCAACCTGGCCCCAGTCTCTATAAATAGCCTGAGTTCTGAGGGAGTGAGCTTGTGACCTTCTGGCAGGCACTGCCCTTCATGTCCCCTCCCCCCAGGCGGTCCTGGGAGTGCAGCTGGTGGTGACCCTGCTCACCGCCACCCTCATGCATAGGCTGGCACCGCACTGCTCCTTCGCACGCTGGCTGCTCTGCAATGGCAGGTGAGCCACAGCCCCGCCCCGCCCAGGTGGTGGGAGGAGCCCCACCGGGCCCCGCCCCCTGTGCCCCGCCTCCACCCGCCTCACGTTCTGCAGTGTTTCTGGTTTTTTTTAAAACAACAGTCTTGAGTTGTGCTTGACGTACAATAAACTGCAAATGTCTGAAGCACACAGTTGGGTCCATTTTGACAGATGTCCACACCCATGAGACCACATCTCCACACGTGGAAGAGTAGCTGCTTCCCCCCACTCCTGCCTTGCCGCAGTCCAACCCCTTCTTCCACACTGCTCTCGCTGGAGATCTGTTTCCTGCAATGCTTTTTGTCCCTGTTTGGATCTCGGACACTTTCTGAGATCGGGTGGAAACTGTGAACTTTTTCTCCCGGACAACGCACATGCCTTCTCTGCCAGAAGAGATAGTCAGCAGATTTCAGGGGTGTCCAGGACCCCCCCCCCATCCCCGCCACCCTGCCGTTTCCCCAGAGCTTCTCACTACACTCCCCCCCCCCCCCCCCCCCAGCAAACCTCCCAGCCCACGTCCCGGGCCTTCTCCTGACCTTGCATGGCCCCTGCCCATCCTGTCCCCATGTATTTTGGGTCCAGCTCTCCTCCTGACTCCAGTCCCGGGTTTGAGGATTCACTGCCTTGATCCCTCTGTGCCCGAGTTTTCCTGACTTCCCGTCTTTGCTCTCAGTCTCTTCCGATACAAGCACCCTTCTGAGGAAGAGCTTCGGGCCCTGGAGGGAAAGCCTAAGCCCAGAGGCAGGAAGGAGCGGTGAGTGAGCCCCCCCCAGCCTTAGGTGAGCGGCTCTCCTTCCAGGTGCAGCTCTGGGCATCGAGGAGAGTAGGGGACACCCCAGGCTGAGAAGCTATCACTGTCATCCATCTGGGTGTCTAATGCTTATTGGAAGTTTGCTCTGGACCAGCCCTGTGAGCAGGGGGCGGGTGGTGTCCTCGCCCTGGTGTGTAGGAGACAGGAGGCCTGGGGGGAAGGTAACTCCCAAGCCAGCTCCTCCTGTGCTCTGAGCCTGGCACCGGGCAGCCTCCCGGGATGGTGTGGGGTGGGCCGCCATGGCTGACCGGGGAGGAGAGAGCAGAGGATCCTGCTTTGATTCTCCCCCTTTATGGCTCCCCCCACCCAGGTGGGCCAATGGCTATAGTGAAGAGAAGCCCTTGTCTGTGCCCCGAGACGCCCCTTTCCAGCTGGAGACCTGCCCCCTCACAGCGGTTGATGCCCTTGGTAACAGTCCAGCTGAGTCCCCAACTCCCCAACCTGAGCCCACACCCTGGCGGGATTGGTGAGGGGAGCGTCCCGCGCTGGCGCTGGGCGGAGGGCTGAGCTGCGCGCTCCCCGCAGTCCTGCGCTTCTTCCTGGAGTACCAGTGGTTCGTGGACTTCGCCGTGTACTCGGGTGGCGTGTATGTCTTCACAGAGGCCTACTACTATGCGCTGGGCCCGGCCAAGGAGACCAACATCGCCGTGTTCTGGTGCTTGCTCACCGTCGCCTTCTCCATGTATCCTTCCTCAGGCGCCCCAGTCGCTCAGGGAGGAGGGAGGCAGGTGGGAGCTGGACTTGAGCTTTCCTTCCCGCCCCCCCCCCCCCCCCCCCCCGTTTCCCCCTGCCCCCAATTGGTCTGTCATGGGCCGCCCTGCCACAAAACTTCCCAGGACTGGGTCGTATAAAGCAGTCATTATTTTATTCGCTCTCCTCCTGGGCTGGGCTCAGCTGGGCCGCCTCATCGCTGCGCCAAAGGGGTCCCACCTTCCGGCAGGCTAAGCCAAGCTTCCTGGGGGTAGCAGAAACACCAGCGAGGGAGAAGGGGTGCGGGGAGAAGGGGTGCCGCAGGCCTCCTGAGCCCCCACCCCCATCCCTGTCCCTTGTCTTGGCCAAAGCAACTCACCAGAGCAGACGCAGGGGCAGGAAAAGAGATGCCCCTCTGCTATGTTGTTTTGTTTTTTGTTTTGTTTTTTAATGAAAGTGCCCAGAGAACAGAGGCAAACCTGTGACACCGAGGGCCCAAGTCTGACAAAATGCCCTTGTGGAATGGGCATGTGAAGAAGAGAAGTCCATCTTGAAGCCCACACTGGTTCTGGAAAGCCCCATGGGTCTCTTTCAGAGCAGATTGGAGATACAGCCCTTGGATCTCTGATCTCTTGGCTTCTCAGAGGAAAGGGAAAATTCACCTGCTGTGAATGCAGCCGGGAGGCCAGACCTCCTAAAGAGACAGACTTGCTGGCCATTTTAGTCAGAAATGGCCACAGGTAGTGTGATGAGGCCAAGCTGGAGGCCCAGGCCTGCCCTCCACCCATACACCCCAACCCAGCTGACACAGGCATGAGCAGCACCGGACCTTGTGTCCTGGGCTTGTCCAGCAGCTTACTTACTCTCCTCCTCGGTCACTGCCCTGCCCCCCGAGACTCCAAACCCCAGCTGTGGTGTTCGGGTTCTAGAGCTGGGGGATCACCGGCTGGGAGTGGGGGAGGGGGCACTAGAGCTGCTCACGGCTTCCTTAGCCCTGCCCCCAGCAAGATGTTCCTGACAGTGACCCGGTTGTATTTCAGCGCAGAGGAGGGGGGTGAGCGCTCTGTCTGCCTCACCTTTGCCTTCCTCTTCCTGCTCCTGGCCATGCTGGTGCAGGTGGTGCGGGAGGAGACGCTCGAGCTGGGCCTGGAGCCAGGTACGTGCAGGCTTTGGGGCAGGGGGTCCCCACGCCCATCACTCCCTCCCGGAAGTTGGTGAGGGTGGGGTTTAAGCAGCACGGAACAGGTGAAGGAGGGGACTTCTTGGGCCTGAGTGTCTCTATGGATGCTGGCTACCCTGGGCACCCCCCAGGCTTTGGGGGCAAGAGGATATCCTGTCTCACTGTCTCTGATGGGTGCCTGCAGCTGGGCACTTCTCCACAGGGCACTTCTGTTCCCCTCATCTGTCCTCTCCCTGGCAGCCATTGCGATTTAATATCTACCTAGTCGAATTTAATCTGGTGAAGGAAATGGGTAAATGGCACGAAATTCATAAAGTGCAAGAGGATACGTATCGAGGAAAAATCACCCACACTGACTCTCCTTCCGAGAGGAAACCTGGGGGGCCACTTTCCTTTGCTCCCATGAAGTGGTAGAGTTTATGGCTCTTCCACCACTGTTTCCCCTTAAAAACATCAATTTGGAGTTTGTCCCTTGATGCTACATACGGTGTGTTTTTTTTGGTAGTACCCACATAGTATTTCATTTAGTGGATGTCCCATGATTATTTAACCAGTCTGCTACTTACAGACATCTAACTCTCTCACTATTAAACAATGTTATACAACATTGCGTTATAAAACAGTGTTATATGGGAATAGCCTTACACATGTGGCCCTGTGCGAGAAAGTGCATTCGTAATTTTGATAATGTTGCAACTTACCACTTAGGAAAAGATGAATGAAGTTCCTGTTTCCTTAAATTCTCTCCGATGTGTTTCCTCAGACTTTTTTTGTCTTGGGTAACCTGATGGATGAAAATATAAGCGAGGTTGAGTACCTTTTCATATGTTGAAGAGTCATTTCTATCTTCCTTCCAGAAAAGTTCTGTTCTTTTGCCCAGTTTTCTACTGGGTTGTTGGCTCTTTTATTGATTTGTAGGAGCTCTTTGTATATTAAAGACAGTAGCCTTTGTGTGTGATAGTAGCTGCAAATATTTTTTCTTAGTTGCTCATTTTTCTTTTGACTTACTCTTTGGATGATCTTTCAAAAATATAATTTGGATCACATCACCTCTCTGCCTAATACCAGACTCTAGTGTCTTTGGATAAAGATCAAAATACTCACCATGGTCCACGCACCTCTCTGCCTGCTCCTTGAGCTTCATCTTCACCAATTCTCCCTGCTTTTTGATTTTTAAAATTATATAATGTTTTATATATATAAACACGCACACATTGATGAATATGTATATGTAAATTACAAAGCAAAAGAACAATGTAATGAGCTCACCCCTCAAATGAATACTAGAACACTCCCAACGTTCCTGCGTGATTCTGGTGCTGCTTCCCAATCCCACCAACCTTCCTCCCCTACTCACAGCCCCAACCAGTCTCTCAAACTTTGTGTTTATCATTCCTTTGCCTTAAAAAACAAACAAAAAAAGTTTCATCACTCATGCTTCTGTCCCTGAAGAATTCATCATACAGTTTTGCTCACCGTCTCGGATGGTGTCCGCCAGTGTGCAGTCTGCCCGCTGGTACTTTTCTGTCTTCGGTGGTATTGTTTGCAAAACTAGGCCACGTTGGTCTGGGTGGCTTTAGTTCGTCTCTTCTCACGGATGAATGATGTTCTCTCATGAGACCACTTATCTTTTTCTTTCTCCTGTTGATGGACATTTAGGTGGTTTCCAGATTTTAGCTTTTCACAGTCGCTGCGGGGAATATTCTTTTAAAAAAATTTTTTTTAGCATTTTTAAAAATTTTATTTGGGGGGCAGAGAGAGAGAGAGAGAGAGCGAGCAGGGGAGGGGCAGAGAGAGATGGAGACACAGAATCTGAAGTAGGCTCCAGGCTCTAGGCTGTCAGCACAGAGCCTAACGCGGGGCTTGAACTCCCACTCTGCGAGATCATGACCTGAGCCGAAGTCAGACGCCCAACTGACTGAGCCACCCAGGCACCCCTAAAAGTTACCCTTTTAACCATTTTTTTTTTATTAAAAAAAAAATTTTTTTTAATGTTTATTTATTTTTGAGACAGAGAGAGACAGAGCATGAACAGGGGAGGGGCAGAGAGAGAGGGAGACACAGAATCTGAAACAGGCTCCAGGCTCTGAGCTGTCAGCACAGAGCCCGATGCGGGGCCCGAACCCACGGACCGTGAGATCATGACCTGAGTCGAAGTTGGACGCTCAACCGACCAAGCCACCCAGGCGCGCCCCTTTTAACCATTTTTAAGCATACACTTCAGTGGCCTTAAGTACATTCACATTATTGTGCGAACATCATCACCATCCATTTCCTGCCTTTTCGCCTTGCGAATCTGAAACTCTGTCCCCATTAAACACTGACTCTCCATCCCCCAGCCCCAGCCCTGGGCTCCTTCCATCCTACTTTCTGTCTCTATGAATCTGACCACTCTTGGTGCTTTATATGAGGGGGATCATGCAGCATCTGTCTTTTAGTGGCTGGCTTATTTCACTCAGTGTAATGTCCTTAAAGTTCATCCATGTTGTAACCAATGTCCAAATCTCCCTCCTTTTTAAGGCTCAATAATATTCCATCGCATGAATATACCCCATTTTGCTCATCCATTCAGGTATCGATGGACATTTATGTTGCCTTATGTTTTAGCTATTGTGAACCGTGTTGCTCTGAACATGGGTGTACAACCATCTCTTCAAAACCCTGGGTTTTCTTCTTTTTTAAAAAATTATTTTTGTTTTTTCTAAATTTACATCCAAGTTAGCATATAGTGCAACAACGATTTCATGAGTAGATTCCTTAATGCCCCTTCCCCATTTAGCCCCTCCCCCCTCCCACAACCCCTCCCGTAACCCTCTGTTTGTTCTCCATATTTAAGAGTCCCTTCTGTTTTGTCCCCCTCCCTGTTTTTATATTATTTTTTCTTCCCTTCCCTCGTGTTCATCTGTTCTGTGTCTTAAAGTCCTCATATGAGTGAAGTCATACGATATTTGTCTTTCTCTGACTGACTGATTTCGCCTAGCATAATACCCTCCGGTTCCATCCACATAGTTGCAAATGGCAAGATTTCATTCTTTTTGGTTGCCGAGTAATACTCCATTGTATATAGATACCACATCTTCTTTATCCATTCAGCCATCGATGGACATTTGGTTCTTTCCATACTTTGGCTGTTGTTGATAGTGCTGCTATAAACACTGGGGTGTATGTGCCCCTTTGAAACAGCATACCCGTATCCCTTGGATAAATGCCTAGTAGTGCAATTGCTGGGTTGTAGGGTAGTTCTATTTTTAATTTTTTGAAGATCCTCCATACTCTTTTCCAGAGTGGCCACACCAGTTTGCGTTTCTACCAGCAGTGCAAAAGAGATCCTCTTTCTCCGCATCCTCGCCAACATCTGTTGTTGCCTGAGTTGTTAGCTATTCTGACAGGTATAAGGTGGTATCTCATTGTGGTTTTGATTTGTCTTTCCCTGATGATGAGTGAGGTTGAGCATCTTTTCATGTGTCGGTTGGCCATCTGGATGTCTTCTTTGGAGAAGTTCTCTTCATGTCTTTTGCCCATTTCTTCACTGGATTATTTGTTTTTTGGGTGATTTGTCTGATAAGTTCTTTATGGATTTTGGATACTAACCCCTTATCTGATATGTTGTTTGCAAATATCTTCTCCCATTCTGTCAGTTGCCTTTTAGTTTTGCTGATTGTTTCCTTCGCTGTGCAGAAGCTTTTTATTTTGATGAGGTCCCAATAGTTCATTTTTGCTTTTGTTTCCCTTGCCTCCGGAGATGTGTTGAGTAAGAAGTTGCTGCGGCCAAGATCAAAGAGGTTTTTGCCTGCTTTCTCCTCGAGGATGTTGATGGCTTCCTGTCTTACATTGAGGTCTTTCATCCATTTTGAGTTTATTTTTGTGTCTGGTGTAAGAAAGTGGTCCAGGTTCATTGTTCTGCATGTCGCTGTCCAATTCTCCCAGCACCACTTGCTGAGGAGACTGTCTTTTTCCATTGGCTGTTCTTTTCTGCTTTGTCAAAGATTAGTTGGCCATACGTTTGTGGGTCCATTTCTGGGTTCTCTATTCTGTTCCATTGATCTTAGTGTCTGGTTTTGTGCCACCCTGGGTATAGACCAGAGGTGGAATTGCTGGATTATATGGTAATTCTGTTAATTTTTTTAAGTTTATTTTATTTATTTTGAGAGAGCAAGAGTGCAAGCAGTGGAGGGGCAGAGAGGGAGAGAGCGAATCCTGTTGTGGGGCTCAATCTCACGAACCGTGAGATCATGACCTGAGCCAAGATCGAGTCGGATGCTTAACCAACTAAACCACCCAGGCACCCCACAAAGAGTTTATTTTTAAGTTATCTCTACATCCAACATGAGACTTGAACTCACAAGCTTGAGATCAAGAGTTGTACTCTCTACCAACTGAGCCAGCCAGGCACCACCCCGCCCCCCGCTTTGCCTTTTGTTTGAACCTATTTTTTTGGTGATCAGTTTTCAGAGTTCTCTCTCTCTATTCTATATTCGGGATATGAATCCCTTATCATATGTATGATTTGCAAATATTTTCTCCAGTGATGTGGGTTGCTTTTTCACTCAATTGATTGTGTGTGTGTGTGTGTGTGTGTGTGTTTATCTATCCATTTTGAGAGAGAGAGAGAGAGAGAGCATGGGAAAGGCAGAGAGAGAGGGAGAAAGAGAATCCCAAGCAGGCTGCACACCGTCAGTGTGGAGCCCGACCCACGGCTCAAACCCATGAACTCTGAGATTATGACCTGAGCCGAAATCAAGAGTTGACGCTTAACTGACTGAGGCACCCAGGCACCCCAGTCGTATCTTTTGATGTACAAAAATGTTTAATTCTCATGAGTCCAAATTATCTACTTTTTTTTTGTTGTGTGTACCTTTGGTATCATATCCAAGACATCATTGTCAAATCCAATGTTATGAAGCTTTTCTTGGGCTTTATATCTTTATTTTTTTTTTCTTGTTGGTTTTCAGAGTTTCTTTATATATTCTGGAAACTAAACCTTCGTTACATGTATTGCACATACTTCCTCCTATCAAATCTGACACACCATTATTTCATGAACTGCAGAAAGAAGATAAAAAACACTGTTACTTAAAGTATTATATGCCATCAATGGTCCTATGTATCCCGATTTTAAAGAAGTTAAAATGTGGGTGTGAGCGGGGGAGAACTGTATCCTCTAATTTGTGGTGCAGCTTTTCACTTTCTTTGTGGTGTGTTTTCCTCTTGAAAAAAATTGTCCCCAAATGCTGTATTTTGAAAAATTTCAAACGTACAGAACAGTTCAAAGACTCCGCTAATGACACTCCATACGCCCTTGACCTAGCTTCCTTTGGCCATGTTTGCGTTATCTTTTCTCCACACACACACACACACACCACACTTTTTTGGGCTGAGCCATTGAATACAGCTGTAACCTTCACCTCTGGTGTCTTTTGATGGACAGCAAGCAATTCATTATTTTAGTTGATTTTTGTCTTGAAGAAATTTCCTTCCTTTCCCTACAATCAGAAAGACTTTTATATTTTCCAACACAATATTTCAAGTTTTGGGGGTGCCTGCGTAGCTCAGTCAGTTGAGCATCCTTCTCTTGATTTCGGCTCAGGTCGTGATCCCAGGGTCGTGGGATCGAGCCTTGGGTCGGGCTTTGAGCTAAGTGTGGAGCCTGATTAAGATATTTTCTCTCTCTCTCTCTCTCTCTCTCTCTCTCTCTCTCTCTCTCTCCAAGTGCCCCTCTCTCCCACTTGCACTTGTGCTCTCCCTCTCTCAAATACTATATACGTATATACTTCAAGTTTTACCTTTCACATAAACCCTTAAACTCCTGGTAGTTCACTACTATGTTATGAGATAGGGATCAAACTGAGTGTTTTCCATGGGATAACCTTGCTATACAATTGTATTTTTAGTGAATTGTGGGTTCTTGTGGTTTCCTTTCGTCTTGTCCAACTTTTCCCTTTTGTGTGGCTAGGACCTCTGGCTTTTGTATTATATAGCACTCCTCTGGTCGGCTTCTTTCTCTTGTTTCCAATTTCTTAGTTGGCTACTGACGTCATTAATTTTTAGCTTCTTCTGTTTCTAGCATTTATCACATATACGGCTGTAAATATTTTACTAAGTCCCACTTTAGTCCACCCCATAAGTTTTGACTTGTAATTTTCATCATCAGGCAGTTCTGGGTATTTTAAAGTTTCCATTGTGATTTCCTTTTTAACCTTTTTAAGAAACTTCGAACATGGAACTTTATTTTTTTAAGATTTTATGTTTTTTAAGTAATCTCTCCATCCAGCATGGGGCTCGAATTCACAACCTGGAACTCAAGAGTTGCAAGCTCCATGGACTGAGCTAGGAGGTGCCCGTTGAATGTGGAAATTTAAATTGTTAAAAAAAATTTTCTAGCTTAACTGCAGTATGCTTACGGAAGATGGTCTACCTGAAGTAAATCCTTTAAAATTTGTTAAGACTTGCATCATGGCCTTGAATATGATCAGTTTTAGTGACTTTTTTGAAGAACATTTATTCCCTGACTCTACCCAATAAATTCAAATCTCCTTCCTTCCTAACTTTTGGTCAGTCATTAAAGGGTTAATCTCCCTTGGAGATGGTGGAATCCTCAATTTCTCCAGATTATTCTGTCAGTGTTTTGTTTTGTTTTTTTACATTTTTTTTTTACATTTTTACATTTTTACAATTTTTTAAAACATTTATTCATTTTTTAAAGGCAGAGAGAGACAGAGTGTGAACGGGGGAGGGGCAGAGAGAGAGGGAGACACAGAATCCGAAGCAGGCTCCAGGCTCTGAGCTATCACCACAGAGCCCGATGCGGGGCTAGAACTCACAGACCATGAGATCATGACCTGAGCCGAAGTCGGCCACTTAACCGACTGAGCCACCCAGGCGCCCCTATCAGTGTTTTCTTTATATGTTTTGTGGCTAACTGACAAGGTGTTTACAAGTTTAGAATTGCTACATATTCCTGGTGAATCAACCATTTTATTAGGATGTATTCTGATTCTAATAATACATTCTGTCTTACTGTAGTTTGTGTGGCAAAAATGTAGCCTTTCCAGCTTTCTTTTCTTTAGTTGACATATAATTGACATATAACATTGTTAGTTTCAGGTATACAACATCAAGATTTAATATTTGTATACATTACAAAATGATCCCTAGGATTAATCTGGTTAACATTCATCACCATACAGTTATAACTTTTTTTGTTCTTGTGATGATCTACTCCCTTAGTAACTCTCAAATACACAATACCACCTTTCTTTTGATTAGTATTTGTCATGACTTTTTAACATCCCTTTTCTTTCAACCTTACAGGAACCTTATGTCGAGGTATGTCTCCTTTAAAAAACATAGAGCTGCGGGGCGCCTGGGTGGCTCAGTCCATTAAGTGTCTGACTTCGGCTCAGGTCATGATCTCATGGCTTGTGAGTTAGAGCCCCCACATCGGGCGGGCTCTGTGCTGACAGCTCAGAGCCTGGAGCCTCTTCAGATTCTGTGTCTTTCTCTCTCTCTGCCCCTCCCCCACTCACACTCTGTCTCTCAAAAACAAATAAACATTACAAAAATTTTTTTTAAAAACATATAGCTGGGTATTTTCAATCAAGTCTGACAGTCTGTGTCATTTAACTTTAAAGTTTAACCTGCTTACATTTATTATGATTACTGACATATTTGACATCGTTTCTGCCATCTTGCCTTTTCACTTTCTATTTGTTCTTTTTCTGTGATTGCTGTCGACTTTGGCTGCCAATCTAATTGTCTTTCCTCTATAGGTGATCTGTCTTAAATCCCTGGCTGCTTTGCGATCTCTTTGTTTTTGGTATTCCAGTTTCACTACAGTGTCTAGGTATGGATTTCATTGTATTTATCCAGTTTGATATACTTTGTGTGTGTCATTCATTCTGCAGACTTTTCAGTCATTCTTTTCCAAGATCTCTCCTCCTCCATTCTCTCTTCACTTCTCTCTCTCGGCCTCCTTTTTGACTGATGCTGCAATTTCTATGCTCTTAATCTCCCTTCATATTTCCTACCTTTTTATCTTTCTGAGTTGGAATCTGAGTGATCTTTGGATCCAATTCATTCATTCCTCCTTTGGCTGATTTGAATATGCCATTTAACAACCTATCATTCCAATAATTGTATTTTCCCTTTGGGTGAGCTTAATTGGTTCCTTTGCAAATATACCTGGTCATCTGAGGTAGCCTCGTGTCACCTTTCTGTGACTCCAACTTTTATTTTCCTCCATCGTTTCACACATGATAACACCTACAAAATTTCTGTAGTCTGCAGGGTATAAACTTGTCTTTCCTTCTTTCTTTTTTCTTTTTTTCTTTCTGCTGACTCTCCTTTATCATGATTTATTCCCTGGTGTGTTTGATGATTTTGGTTGTGAGCTCATTTTTATTTGCTTTTACTCTGTGGAAAATCCAAGGGCCTGCACTGAGGATTCTTCCCAAAACTTTGGTTTTCTCCTATGGGAGTCCTTCATGCCCCTCTGGATTCCTGGTATAATCCAGGAAGCTCAGACTCAGTAGTCTACCCCACCCCCATCTCCCCTAGTCCAATCAAGGGTGTCTGCCTGGTACAGCTTCCTATTCGTTGAAAAAAAAAAAAAAAAAATCGCCCATATCCAGAGCACAAAGTAGTCCTTTTGCCTGGCACCGGGCCTGGCTCCCGCTGGTTCGTTCCTCTCTGGGGAGTAGAAGCACACTCTGAGGCTCCAGCGGTTATTAGACACTGCCCTCTCCTTGTCTTCCCTAGGCCTCGCCAGTATGACCCAGAACTTGGAGCCACTTCTGAAGACGCAGGGCTGGGACTGGGCGTGAGTCCTGGGAAGTGAGGTGGGGCAAGGGCAGGCTGTGACCTGCAGGTGGGGGTACTGACAGGCTTCAGAGCCTCCTGACCCTCCTCTTCTCCTCAGGCTCCCTCTGGCCAAGCTGGCTATCCGCATGGGGCTGGCATTCGTGGGATCCATGCTGGGGGCCTTCCTCACCTTTCCAGGCCTGCGGCTGGCCCAGACACACCTGGATGCGCTGACCATGTCGGAAGACCGGCCCATGCTGCAGTTATGCGGAGTGCCAGATGGGAGGGCGGCTGGGAATCTAAAGGAGGGGCTGGGGGGATGGTGGGTGCCCAGGACTCACTCCTCTGCGCCCTTGCCCCGTAGGTTCCTTCTGCAGATGAGCTTCCTGTCCCCTCTGATCATCCTGGGGCTCTGGACGAAGCCCATTGCACGGGACTTCCTGCACCAGGCACCTGCTGGGGAGATGACCTTCTCCCTGTGCGAATCTGGTGGGGTTGGGAGGGAGGGCAGCTGGGGGCCCCTCTGTGTACCCCAGTCTCTGAGCCTCAGGGAAGAGCCTTGGGTCCTGGGGGAAGATCCCGGGGCAGGGGCGGCCTCCCAACCCCCTCATTCCCCTCCCCACAGGCTGTCGGACTCAGCCTTCGACTCACTGCGCCTCTGGGTGCTGGTGGCGTTGTGCCTGCTAAGGCTGGCCGTGACCCGGCCCCACCTGCAGGCCTACCTGTGCCTGGCCAAGGCCCGCGTGGAGCAGCTGCGGCGGGAGGCCGGCCGCATAGAGGCCCGTGAGATCCAGAGGCGGGTACGGGCTCCCGAGGTTGGGAGGGAACACGGGGCTCCGGGCAGGATCCCGATCCCTGGGGCGTAGGGTCACCCCAAGCCCAGAAGGCTGCCCCCTGCCACCTGCCCCCGCCCCGTAGCCACTGTTACCTGCCCACTAGGTGGTGCGGGTCTACTGCTACGTGACAGTGGTGAGCCTGCAGTACCTGACGCCCCTCATCCTCACTTTCAACTGCACGCTGCTGCTCAAGACGCTGGGTGAGAAGGGGCCTGGGCGGGGCCGGGGCGGGGCCAGGGGCGGGGCGGGGAGGGCCGCCGCTGGTGTTAGAGCTGAGCTAGGTGGAGGAGGTGGAGCCGGAGACCCGACCTGGTGGTACGTGGGGGTAGGGTGGGGGTAGAGTGGGGGTGGAGCCCGGAGGGCCTGGAGACGCGGAGAGGGGAGGAGGGGCCCGAAGTCGGGGGAGGGGCCAGGAGTCAGAGTTTGGGATGGTGGCGATGGGTGCGGGTCCCAGCGGTCAAACCCCGCCTGTGCCTTCACCTTCACAGGCGGCTACTCCTGGGGCCTGGGCCCGGTTCCCATGCTGTCCCCTCCCCCGTCCTCAGCCCACGATCGCCTGGTGGGCCCCGAGGAGGATGAGGCCCAGCAGACGGCGGCCCGGATCGCAGGGGCCCTGGGCAGCCTGCTCACGCCCCTCTTCCTCCGCGGCGTCCTCACCTTCCTCATCTGGTGGACCGCCGCCTGCCAACTGCTCTCCAGCCTCTTCGGCCTGTACTTCCACCGGTACCTGGCGGGCTCCTAGCCGCCCGCAGAAGACGCTGCTGGGGCCCCGAGGTCCGGGCCGAGCTCGCGGTTCCCGGCCGCCTCCTCCGTGTGTGCCTCAGTGTCCTCAGGTGCAAGGCGGGCCTGGGAGTCCCCGCAGCGCCTGCTGTGCGGGTCCACTTCACCGCAGTGCCTGAGCTGTGGCCCCCTTGGATCCCAGGTTTCTGCCTCAAAACTGTTGCCCTGGGCCCAGTGGCAGAGGATCCCAGGGCCATTGTTCCCAGATGGCACGCCCCCCTCCCCCATTTGAGGCAGAAGTGGGGGTTCATTCTTCTGAATAAAAGAGCAGACTGTTTTTACAAAGAGGATTGGAGTGGTTTAGGAGGCGGCTCTCTGCATGTTGGTGTGGCTCAGGCCACCTGGGTACCTGTGGGGGCTTCTGGGGGATGAGCCTCCGTGCTGAGCGAAGGGCCACCCAGAGCAAAGGCCTGGGAGCAGGAAGTGAAGAGAGGAGGAAAGGTGGGGAGAAGAAACGCAAGTGTTGTAAAACTTCCGGTTCCAATGGGTCAGGAGGCGACAAGTCAGGGGAGAAGAGGAAGACAGGGGCTGGAGAAGGAAGAAAGGCAGTCAGGGCTGGGGTGGGCAAGAGGGAGGAGAGGGCGGAAGCGGCCGGGAGCGGGAGTGGATACAGAGGAAGAGAAGGGAGGGAAATGGAGGTGGCAAAGTTGTAGAGATCTTGCAGGAGGAACAGGGACATAAAAGATAATGGAAAACAAGGGAGGGGACAAAGGAAATCAGAGGACTGACCCAGAAGAATCTTCCAAAGAAACAGAGCTCTGGAAAGAGACATCCGAGCAGAGGAAGACGCTGATGGAGCCAGGCAATGGGAACTCCCCAGGACCGCACGGTTCCGGGTGCTGCGGGATGAGAACCCCATCCCTAGGCATGTGTCCGGGAAGTTCCAGAATGAAGTCCCAGCCAGGACAGAACAGGCCACACCTACTGGCCCAGGACTCTGAGATGATGGAGTGTGGTCTCCTCGTTCTGCTGGTCCCGCGCTATGGCCGACACCCCGGGAGCCCCCGAAACCGGTGCCCTGAGCCCACTGGCACAGACCCCCGGCGGTGGTGCCTCTGGCCACCTGGCCCTTCCCTTGCTCAGCCAGGGCTCTGCGTGCTCTCTGCTCTCAGAGCTCAACACCACGTGGTTTAGGGACACACAGGAAATTGAAAACACCTAAAGAAAAGCAAGAGAGTGACCGGCACGAGGCGCACATGGGCCAGCCAAGGCAGGAAGAACCCATGACGGTCACAGGCTCTCACTGCCGTGCGTTAAACCACAGTGGTCTTACAGACTCTTTTTGGGACACATTTCACAATTAAAAAAAAAAAAAAAAAAAGACTGAGAGAAACAAGGTGGAGCCACAGAGAAAAATAGGGAAGACAGAAGGGGGTGGTCAGGACCCTGTGTTTTCAGGAGGGGAAGTATTACCTTGTTAACTGCCATGTCAGTGGTAGTCACCGCACCTCAGGGCTTCTCACAGGAGGGATGATTCTGCCCCACAGGGTTACTGGTCAATGTCTGGAGGCATTATTTTCTGGAGACATTTTTGGTTGTCATGGTTGAGAGGGGACAGGGACACTGCTGCATCTGGTGGGCGGAGGCCAAGGGTGCTGCTCAACAACCTGAGGTGCCCAGGACGGCCCCACCCCGGAAGTCCGCAATGCCCCGGCCCAGCAGCCCTATGTTACAAGAAACGCAATGTGTCGTTTCTAAACCGGCTGAAGAAAAGAGGATTTAAAAGAAAAAGAAAAAAAGGGGCGCCTGGGTGGCTCAGTTGGTTAAGTATCCGACTTCGGCCCAGGTCATGATCTCATGGTTTGTGAGTTCAAGCCCCGCGTCGGGCTCTGTGCTGACAGCTCAGAGCCTGGAGCCTGCTTCAGATTCTGTGTCTCCCCCTCTCTCTGCCCCTCTCCAGCTCAAACACTCTCTCTCTCTCTGTCAAAAATAAATTAAAAAAAAAAATTAAAAAAATAAATAAAAATAAAAAAAGAAAAGAAAAAGAAAAAGGAAAACCCAATGGCAAGTCAAACTTTCAATGACTCCAGAGAAACGAGCAAAGGAGAAAAACAGCGGAAAGAAAAGGCACAAAGCAAACTAGAAGCAGGACCCAAGATGCACCTTGAAACCACTCCTGTCCGGGTCCCTGGGACCTCCACCTTGTCCAGTCCTCAGGCCTCCTCCTGGCCTTGCTGTCTCTTCCCCTGTCACCGCCTGGTCACCGCCCACGCCCTGGATGTCCTGCTGCTTTCCCCCGTCAGAATAGTGAGGATCTGCAAGGCTGGTGACTGGCCTTGGTGAGGATAGGCGCTGAATGACATCCTCCCCAAATTCACAGAAGCCCTAACCTCTAGGACCTCAGAGTGGGGCCGGATTTGGATACCAGGGCTTTAAAGAGATGATTACGTTTGGGGCGCCTGGGTGGCTCGGTCGGTTGGGCGGCCGACTTCGGCTCAGGTCACGATCTCGCGGTCGGTGAGTTCGAGCCCCGCGTCGGGCTCTGGGCTGACAGCTCGGAGCCTGGAGCCTGTTTCAGATTCTGTGTCTCCTTCTCGCTGCCCCTCCCCTGTTCATGCTCTGTCTCTCTCCGTCTCAAAAATAAATAAAACGTTAAAAAAAAAAATTAAAAAAAATAAAAAAATAAAGAGATGATTATGTTAAAACGAGGCCATGAAGGTGGGTCCTGAGAAGAGGAAGTTTGCTTTTTTTCTTTTTTCCATTACAACGAAATTTAGATACAGAAAAGCACAGAGGGAAGACGATAGGAAGACAGCCGGCAGCCAAGAAAAGGCCTGGACACATCCTTCCCTCATGACCTCGGAAGGAATCAAACCCGCTGACACGTTGATTTTGGACTTCTGGTCTCCAGAACTGTAAGAGAATACATTTGGGTTTTTAAGCCCCCCGGTCTGGGGTACTTTGTTAAGGCGGCCCCAGGAAACTCAAGACAGTGAGGGTATGTGATATAAATGGCTATCATCTCCTTGCAGGAGTATCTGGCATTTCTGTTCATCTCTGGATAGATTTCCCCAAAAGATGACCCTGTCACGAGGACTCAGGGCCCATGGTTTACCTGGGAGGTCACCCCAGGGAGACTCCCTGGGGATGGAGAAATGCAACAGGGAGGGAGGAGCCCTGTGGGGGTGCCAATGAACAGGTGACTAAGCGGGCAACCCCGGGCTTGGTCCTGCTGGGGACCTGGGGGGACAGTTAGATCTGACCCGAGTGAACCCACCCCAGTGGTGAAGGACTGTCCACAATCATTGGCCAAGGGCTGCTCCTGGGGTGTTGAGTCATGCTCCTACGGGGAAGCCCCCAGACTGGGTTGCAGCGGCTTACAGCCAAAAGCAGTTGCTGGCAGCCGTGACTGCTGGACTTAGGAATGGGCACTGGCAGCATCAGTTAACATATCCCTTGATCCCTACCTAGCAATTTCGTTCCTGGAAACCCATAGACACACTAGTGCATGAACACAAAGAGGCACATAACAGACTTGCTTCAGAGAGTGCCAAGAAGCTCAACGCTGTCTTCAATAAACAGGATAACGTGACTCATTTTGCCAGAAGTTGAGAGGCAGTTGAGAGCTTCAGGCAAGGCTGGATCCAGCAGCCCAGACAATGTCACAAATACGCCAACCCCTCTGTTCATCTCTGCTCCATTTTCTGCAGTGTCAGTTTCACCCTGGGATTGCTTTCTACCTTGTGATCACAGGATAGTCCCAACAACTGCCTGGGCTGGTGTTTCTTCCCACAGGGCCAGTGGGAGAGACAAAGGGTGCTTCCAGAAGTTCTATCTGGAAGTGGTTAGTAAATATCTTCTCTGCTGTCATGGGTGCAGATGGAGTCACGTGCCCACCTCTATATTTTAGGGGATGCCACAGTGGTTGGGGGAAAGTGGAGAGTTGACCCAGACCCTCCCAGGTTTAGGGGCTGGTACAAGAGGTGGGACTGACCGGAAATCAGTAGGACGTGAGAGGCAAGCTCAGCAGTCCCCAGGAGCCACTACCTCGTTGTCACGGCAACAGATCACGAACAACCTCAATGACCATCAATAAGGGATGTCGTCACAGGCCACCACCCCAGGGAAACGCCAACCTGTGGCTAAACTGAGACAAACAGTACACGGTAGAGACCAACGTGCAAGAAATATGGTGGATTGAAAGCAGCTCGCAGAGCAGTTCAGGGTCAGCAAGGTAGAATGTACTCGAATCACACCCCCACACGAGTGCGCACATCCAGTCGCCCCTCCTCCCCTGGCGTGTGGAGGCTGCCACTCCCCACCTCTGCTCAGGTGAGCCCTACAAGTTGGTCCAGGTAATGGGCTGCAGTCTCAATGGCCACTGAGACCTCTGGTGGCCTCCTCATCCTCGTGCCCCTGCTGACAGCCACACTCGCTCCTAAAGCCTCGAGCGGCCAGGGAGCAGAGTCCCCAGCACATGGCAGACAGGCAGGGCA
Source organism: Panthera leo (assembly GCF_018350215.1). Lineage (NCBI taxonomy): Eukaryota > Metazoa > Chordata > Mammalia > Carnivora > Felidae > Panthera > Panthera leo. The sequence continues at coordinate 14,097,948 of NC_056680.1, read as the reverse complement.
TGGGAGAGAAACCACAGGACTTTGCGGCCATGCTGGCTGCAGCAGGATGCAACCCATCCTGACTGATGATGTGGCTCGCCATGCGTGTCCTCAAAAGAGACGAGTGTTGGGGCGCCTGGGTGGCTCAGTCGGTTAAGCGTCCGACTTTGGCTCAGGTCAGGATCTCACGGTTCGTGAGATCGAGCCCCACGTTGGGCTCTGTGCTGACAGCTCGGAGCCTGGAGCCTGCTTCGGATTGTGTCTCCCTCTCTCTCTGCCCCTCCCCTGCTCACGCTGTCTCTCTCTGTCTCTCAAAAATAAATAAATGTAAAAACAAACAAACAACAACAACAAAAGGGACGAGTGTTTATGCACAGGATGGCTCCGGAAGGACACATGAGAAACTGGTAACAGAAGACACCCTGGCGGAGGGAATGGGCAGGCCGACCTACTTCTCACCGTAACTCTTTTACAGTCTGAGTTTTCTAGAAGACCATGCTAGGTATTAATAATTGAAACAATTATTACATTAGAAAGGTTTATTCAAGGGATGCTTGGCTGGCTCAGTTGGTAGAGCTGGTAATGTCCTCCCCAAATGTCAGGGTCCTGAGTTCAAGCCCCACGTTGGGCATGGAGCCTACTTAAAAAAAAAAGGGTGGGTGGGGGTTATTCAAGAATATATTTAAAAATCTGTCAAAATAACCTCAACCCTGTTTTTGGTTTGAAAGGGAGGGAGGGTTGGGGGTTAGAGCCGAAGAGAAGAGACATGGGCAGAAAAAAAAGTCATTTTAATTTTTATTAAATATACTCTCTTGGCACAAATCTTTTAAAATATATAAACATTATATATAAACAAAGTGTCTTCATGGCATCAAAATGTAACTCCAGATCAAGATGGACACCGGTGGGAGGGGTGTGACCACGGAGGGCACCAGCCCAGCTGTGTGTGTGGCTGGGGCCCACTCGACTGGGAGCCACCTTGGGGAGGCGCGGTGGGGCTGGCGGGACCTGGGGGCCCCTCCCCTCTGCCACCCGGCCTGAGGCTCAGAGAGCCATTCGTTTGGTCTCACCTGCCTGCGGTGGACCCCCCAGCCCCTGCTGCTTTCTCCTGCCTGGTGGCCCTTGGGTCCCCAGCCCGTCTCCCTGTGAGGGGTCCCTGCCTCTCCTGCCGAGCCTGGGCGCTGGGCAGGGCGAGGACAGGAGGAGCGAAGTCCACCCAACAAAACAGCCTTGAGACCCTGGGGATGAGAGCCAGGCTGGCCGGCAGACACATGCAAGGAAGGACAGAGAGAGGGGTCTTCATACCTGCAGGGGTCCCAGGCAAGGACACCAACGGGACAGAACAAAGGGGAGAAATGAAGGTCACGACTGGAAATGTGCATGGGGCAAACACGCCCTCTTAGACCCTTTCACACATCGTGGCTGAGGAGCTCTCTGTGAAAACCGACCCTCTGGTCACCTCTGCCTGGAACCAGATCACACGGGTCGGGGTTTACTGTGACTAGACCCAGGGTCAGCCAGATTGAAGAACAAAACCAAAAGAAATCAAGAAACTCCCAAAGTCATTCTGAAATGTGACACCGAGCAGACCCTAGGGGACTTCTCCATGAGACCAGCTCCCTGGAGGTGCCCTGGGGTTCCCCAGTTTCTCCGAGAATCCCCCCCCTGGGCTACACACGGTCTCAGGGGCCCCCATTTTGGGAAGATCAAGGCTGCAAGTTGCCTCCATGCACTCTATTCATGGAAATCCGACAACCCTGTGGGTCTTAAACTGCCCTGTGTCTTGGCCAAGTGCCTGCTCAGGTGGGGAGCCAGGGACATGCCAGATGCCACACATCCCCACAGGAGCCGCTGTGCCTAGGGGCAGAGGGCTAGGGCCTAAGGCCAGGCCTCTACTGGTGCGGCCTGTGGGATAGCGATAGGGGTGGGAGCTTCCAGGCCCACACAAGGTGACCTGGGTGCCCAGTTTCCAGCAGGTGCCCTCCAGCTAGGACTCAGACCCAAACCCGTGGCAATTCCTCAAACCCTGCTGTGTGGAAGAGATGTGACCCTCCTGGAAACATTACAAACTAGCCACTCCTGGTGCCCTACTATGGCCACGGAGTCCAGGATCCAAATAATCCTCTTGGGAGAAGGCTGCTCCAAAGCAGGAGGCTCTGGTGACAGAGGAGTCATGTCACCTGGGAAGTAATGGCAAAGGTGGGACAGGTGGGGCAGGGCAGGGCAAGAGGCTGTATTTGTAGCCCCAGCTGAGCAGAAGTCTGGCCCCACCTCACCAGGGCCTGGACAGGCTTCTCCGAACACTCTGGGACTCCGCTCTGTGGGCTCAGGGGCAGGTGGAGTCTGGCTCTGAGCCCAGTGGGCATGGGGTCACTAGAACCAGGAGCATGTCCAAGGTCACAGGGTGCCAGGAGGCAGTGCTGGTCACTCCCGGCTCAGGGCATTTAGGGCGACGCCTCCAGGAGACAGTGCCAGCCCCAGGGAGGAGGGATGGGGAGAGGGTGGTAGCCCCCGCCCACCAGCCTCAACATTGCACTTCAAGGGCTGCCGGCTGGTGGGACCGAGGCCAGGTCCCCCAGCTTATTCTACAAGGTGCTCCCGACGTGGCTCCCAGAGTGGAACCGTGCGCACCCTCACTCCACGGGCTCAGAAACGAAAGGGGTCAATGGTCCGCTGCATGTGGAAGCTCGGCTCCCCGTCTCGAGAGCAGCCGGCCCGCGGGCTCCCTAGCTCTGCAGGTGCCGTAGCAGGATCTGCATGAGGTCGAAGGTGGTGAAGCTGATGCCCACGGCGATGGGGCCCTTGAGCCAGTTCATGCTCAGGCCCTTGTAGAGGCCACGCACGGCGCCCTCCTCCCGCACGATGGCACGCAGCGTGTGCGCGATGGATGCGTGCGGGTGACCCGTGACCCCGGCTGTCTGCATGCGCCGCCGCACCACGTCCAGGGGGTACGAGGCTGACTGCCCGATGAGGCCAGCGCAGGCCCCGAATATCATGCGCTCAAAGGGGTAGGGCTGTGGGCGGCCGCTGTACTCTGTGGACGAGGGACAGAGGGGCTGTGTGAGGGCGTCACAAGGGGGCACACGGCCCGGTCCGTGGTGGGTGCACCCCCACAGCCGGCACTCACACAGGCCCATGCTCTGTCCCTGCCGTGGCTCAGGACTCCCCTGGCTCCGTTGGGCCTTCCCACCCTGGCCTCCTCACCTCCCGACCATTCCTTTTAATCAAATTTGAGAAGAAAAGTTTCTAAAAAGGCAGAAACTCACAAATAATCCCTTTAACCAAGTCCTACGACCCAGAATGAACTCCCATCTGATCACTCTTGTTTTCCCATCAAGCAAAGAAGGAAAGTGATAGGGGCGACCGCGACCCTCTCCACCACCCAGCCCGCTCCGTGGGTACCCTCCACAGGGCTGCAGGGATGCGGTGAGGTGAGCAGCTGGGTGGACGGGACATGTGGGACACAGGAAGGGGCAGCAGCCAAACAAGAGGGGTTCTTTAAAACTGTGTGGTTGTAGGGGTGCCTTGTGGCTCAGTTGGTTAAGCATCCGACTTCGACTCAGGTCATGATCTCATGGCCCGTGAGTTCGAGCCCCGCGTCGGGCTCTGTGCTGACAGTTCAGAGCCTGGAACCTGCTTCAGATTCTATGTCTTCCTCTCTCTCTACCCCTCCCCCACTCACACTCTGTCTCTCTCTCTCAAAACTAAACAAACATTAAAAAAAAAAAAAAAAATTAAGGGGCGCCTGGGCGGCTCAGTCGGTTAAGCGTCCGCCTTCAGCTCAGGTCATGATCTCACGGTCCGTGAGTTCGAGCCCCTTCTTGAACTCCTTCCCTCTCTGCCCCTCCCCCACTCACGCTCTGTCTCTATCAAAAAATGAATAAACGTTAAAAAAACCAAAACAAAACAAAAACGGTGTGGTTGTAAAGGTAAACTAGGAATTACAAACAGTGGGACACCGCTATTCACTTAGCACGCTGGCCGGACAGGAAGGAATCCGCTGGCACCCATTTGGGTGAGTGCATGGAGACAGGGCTGGGGGGCAAGCGGAGTACGTCCCCAAACTGGGGGCTCACACCCTGGGTGTCTGATCACTGAAAACCTGGGAACACCCAGCAGCCCCCGGCAGGGGAGGCCGACTACACTGCTAAAAGGCACGGCAGAGCCTCAGATCCGGCAGGATGGACTCAGAGCTGGGGCCCAGCTGCACTCGTTGCAGGTGTAGGTAACTCAACTGTGGTCACTGTTTACAACATTACAAGGTATTGCTCCTGCTACACATAGAAATGCGTGTGGAAGCATCAGCAGCCAGCGTGAGGGACGCAGTTCTTGTAAAGAGACCTCAGGGGGGAGCGGGGCTGGGGGTGGGGAACACAGGACCTCAGCTTCACCTGGAACATTTTCTTTAACAGAAAACATCTTGGAGCAATGTCACCACCTGTTTGCACCGGGTGGGGGCGGGTAGCAGGTATGGGTGGTGGCATATCGTTCTCTGTTTTTCTGCACTTTTTGAATTTCTCAAAATTACCTAAACACGAGAGGGCACTCCCTCTGCCGTCTAGACCGTACCCGGGATGCTCTGTGCACAAGTGGCTGCCACTGCTCCACTGACACTCTGGATTTCACAAAGCTGGTCTCAAAATGCGGCACGAAAGGCTGGGAGTCTAGTAGCCTCAGTGGTGGCTTGATATGGGTCTTGTTCTGACTCGGACCTTGACCGGGCCCGGTGGGGGGGATCTTAGGGTCCCGCCTCGGAGTGTGTGTGACCCTGGGAGGTGCTGCCCCGGCTTCCGTCTCCTTACCTCTGTGCAGGCTCTTGAGCGTCTCATAGGTGAAGAAACTCAGGCCGGCGTAGGGAATGACCCCCAGCACGGTGGGCGTGAACCCGTGGTAGAGGGTCTTCAGGCCCTCTTCTCGGGAGATGCGGATGAAGACGTGAAAGATGTTGCTGTACCTGCAGGACAGGGTGACAGCGTGCGTGGGCTATGGGCACGCAGAGGGGCCGCTGGCCTTGACTAATTCTCTGCTCCTCCCGAAGACGGGCGGGCCAGGGTCTGGATGTTGATGCCTTCCTTCTTTAAGGAACACAACCGCATTGCAAAAGCTTTGGCATTGGAGGGGGAAATGCGTGCCTAAGGCTGTACCCCACCTTCACCTCCCAGGTCACTCTGCTATGCCCAGCCCTTGTCTTTTCACCGTGGGCACTGGTAATGTATCCGTGCCAATCCAAAATGGAGACTTTGGGGGACACTTGGGGGGCTCAGTCAGTTGAGCGTCTGACTTTGGCTCACGGTTCGTGGGTTCAAGCCTCACGTTGGGCTTTGCACTGACAGCTCGAAGCCTGCTTTGGATTCTGTGTGTGTGTCTCTCTCTCTCTCTCAGCCCCTCCCCGACTCGTGCTCTCTCTTCCTCTCTCAAAAATAAACGAACATTAAAAAAAAATAAAAATGAAGACTTTCGGTTTAAGTACAAACGAGAGCCAATACTAGTCTAGTATCGGCTAAGAGAACCAATTACTGCCTGTGTGGAGAGTAGCGGCAGAACAGAACACATGGCCTAGGAACTCACATTTCCTTTGGGGTCACGGCCATCCGTGCTCTGACCAGGTCCAGGGGGTAGGTCAGCGAAGCAGCTGTTGTTCCAGCTAGTGCGCCTGCCAGGAGGCGGGGCCAAGGGGGCAGGGCTCTGAAAGAGGGGGAGGAGACGAGAGAAAATGAGGACCGCCCCCAAGACTTGGGGTGCCCACAGGTCTCAGCCAGGGGGGAGAAGCAAGGAATGGGCGGGGCCTGGCCGCCTTACGGCGGCGGAGCGATGGGTCTCCTGGGCGGACATCATTCTGAGTTCCCACAGCTGCCTTTCCTCGGCATCTGCTTGTATGCAGTCATGAAGTGTTCCTTCCCTGCGGACACTGGGGCGCAGTGGGGATCGGGGGCCCTCCCTGGACTTAGGTTCTGAGGGGAGCGTGGGCAAACGAGAGTTCTGCCGTGGTGAGCGTGCAGAGACAGGAGGACAGGGTTGGTGGTGCAGGGTTGAGAGGGGTTTTGGGGGCGGCGGGGGGAGGCCACTCACTCTCCGCGGAAGCCATAGTAGTGGCCCAGGATGCGCTTGTACTCCTCATGGGCGCTGAACTGGATGGCGGCGTAGGGCACCACGCGCACCATGGTGGCCGAGTTCCCGCGCCACAGGCTGAGGAAGCCCTCGTTGAGGTAGGTGAAATAGAGGAGCCGGAAGGCCTCCTGGAGAGGGGGGCAAGGTCAACACCCTCGCCTGCCCTGTGCTCCATCCATGGAGAACACCCTGTTTTGTCCAGCACTGTGACTGGGGCCACATTATCGGACCCACCCCACCTTACCCCCCACATTCTCTGGGCCCCGTGCAGGGACCCCCTCTCTCCCTACTCCTCTGACCCGAGGAATAGTCACGAGCCAGGGGAAACAAGGTTTGCAGATAAGAGCCCCACACAGAGGGTCTGGCCGGTAGTCTAGCTTTCAAAGATGTTCTTTATCTCTTCCTGTATTACAAAGGTGATGCCTGCTCTCTGTTTAAAAATGAATCAAGTGTGAAATTGTGGGTTTAGAACTTCAAGTCTTCTCCCCACCGCCCCAAGGATGAGTGTCTCCTGTCAGTTCCTGGGGTGGGCTGCATCCAGGCAGAGGTCGGGGCACTAGGACAGGCAGCCCTGGGGCTGGTGGGGGAGGCCTCAGGTCACCTGGCAGCCTGGGAACTGGCTTGTTGGGGAGATGAAAGGAAAAAAACACTTTGAAAAGCATCTTCCTTCACCCCTGGCCACATGCCACCACCTCCTGCCAGCTCAGCAGGGCAGACGGTGATGGCCCCAGAGCCAGGAGTCAGTGACCCAGTGGCTCACCTTGGCAGAAAATCTTTTTGAAGACACTGGAAGAAAACAAAAACACAATAGAGACCATTAGATGTGAAGGACAGGACCTCGGTCTGTGGGACCCCACTGCTGGGCTCAGGTCTGAGCATGGGGAGTGAGAACAGCCCCGGAGGATGCTTCCCTGCCAAGGGCTGAGGTGGGGGGCGGGGGGGGGGGGGGCGGCGCTCTGAGCAGGGTCAGTCTCCTCCAGGGAACTTCCTCACTGGCTCAGGGCCCCCTGCCTGTGAACTTTTCCCCAGGGAAGGGAGCTGCCGCCTCACTCCCCAGAAAAGCGAGGGTCTCTGCAGGGGCTTCTGCCCCTTGGGGTTGACAGCTCGGCCCACCCAGCTGGACTCCAATTCAACCAAACCCCTTTGGGAAAGGCCTCCCTGCCTCCAGCTGTGCAGAGCAGCCAAGGGGCTTGGTCCTCTCAGAACAAGTCCTGGGAGGTGTCCCCTGCCCAGAGCCGACCCTGTCTTCTCACAGGTGCAGGCGGCCACCCCAGCCGGCCTCCCGACCCTTGATGGCTGCCGCCTCGCTCCCCAATTCCACAGTGTGCTCTGCCCTCGGGCGCCTGCGCCACAAGGGGTCTCGCAGCCTCCCTCTCCTCACTTTCCGAGCGTCTACCGTGTTCCCAGGACACCGTCACGGTCTCATCTGTGCGGACAGGTGTGCACACCTACTGGCCCTCAGAGCTAAACCCAGCTCCCCGCAGGGCACTACGCTCCAGGTAACAGCACGCTCTTTCCCACGTCAGCTCACTCCTTTGGGAGGAGGCTGATATCAGCGTCCTGTTTTGTGGATGAGGAAACTGAGGCACAGGGAGGCTCGGGGACCAGCTCGAGGAGGACCTGGCTTGACTCTGCAGTCCCTTCCTCCCAAACAGTTGAGGGGCAGGGGTCCCCGCTTGTGACTGCCCTGTTGTAGGCACTGGTCACGGTCTATGGGACGGAAAGGCCTCCTCTTCAGGGGACCCTGTGGCTGCTTGACCCCAAGGAGAGGGTGAAGGTTTTTTGAACTGGGCCTCCCCAAAAGGACTGTCCATGTCCTCATGCCGAGTAGAAGTGAATGGGACTTCATTTGGAAACAGGGTCTTTGCAGATGTAATTACATTAGGATGACAGCTTACTGGAGTCGGGTGGGCCCTATATCCAATGACAAGTGTCCTTATGAGAGGAGCGGACACAGACGCAGAGGGCAAAGCAGAGTCTGGGGAGATGAGACCAGAAGCCAAGGATGCCTGGAGTCCCGGGAGCTGGAAGGCTCCTCCCCTAGAGTCCACAAAAGGAACCGACCGGGGATGACACCCTGATTCCAGACCTCTGGCTTCTGGAGGGTGAGCTGAGTCGTATATGGTACTTTGTGATGGCAGCCCTGGGGGGCTAACAGGGTTTCTAAGTGGATTTTTAAGAGGCATTTTTTTAAGTTTGTTTGTTTATTTATTTATTTATTTATTGAGAGAGAGATAGAGAGAGAGAGAGAGAGAGAGAGAATGAGCAGTAGGGACAGGGGGCCAGAGGGAGAGGGGGAGAGAATCCCAAGCAAGCTCTGCACAAGAGCCCGATGCAGGGCTTGATCCCATGAACCGTGAGATCACGACCAGAGCCGAAATCAAGCAGTTGGCTGCTTAACCGACTGAGTCACTGAGGCGCCCCTAAAAAGGCATTTTAAAGCCAGTTTGCAGTGCAGTTTGGGGGGCTGCAGAGGAGGGCAAGCACCTGGAAGCATCTCTATCGTATACGACAGGCGGACAGAGAGCATTTACCTTGGAAGATGATTTTGGTTCGGTCCAGGGGAGCTACCGCCGTTTTGGCCAGAGCACCAGCCAGGGCCCCAGACAGGAGGGAGCTGAGAACTTGCCTGTGGTCGCTCTGCAAGAAAACACATGGACACAGTCTGTCATGAGAGAGAGAGAGAGAGAGAGAGAGAAAGGGGTCTGCTCCGCTGGGGACCTCACCCAGGAGGAACATCTTCCTTCTATTCCTGGTGGAGGGCTGTAACCTGCACAGCTGTCCAAGTGTCACAGCCCTGCTGGGCCCTGGGCACAGTGGGGCACAGGGCAAGCCGTCATGAGTCCAGTGGCCACAGAGCCTGTGTGGGACACGGTGACAACTTTTTGGGTGATAGAGACCATCCACGTGAGAGGTGACCCGCTGGCTGGGCTGTCCCATGAGTTTCCAACTTCTCAGAGACAGCCAAAATAGGACCGACCCCAAAGAGAAGAGTCACCGCACCCCAAGTGCAAACGCTGGCTGTGTCCACCGTGTGTGTGCCCTGGGCTCCTGTGCTGCAGTGGTTAGAGCAAAGTCACCAGGGCCCTTGTGGGCTGGAGATCAGGCAGTGGTGTGAGGCAAGCAGACCCTCTGGGTCAGTGTGGCCCCTTTCCACGACTTTCCATCAGGACTGCCAGAGGCCAGCATTTGTGGTTCTTTTTCCAGCCAAGGTGAGGGTGACAGTGACGGTGCTGGCCTGCATCACGCGGCTAGCCTCAGAGCCAGCACTGTTCCCGAGTCTTCTCAAAGCTCCCTGTGAGGAGTTACACAAGAAGTCACCTGCTTACCATGTTGCTAGAGCCTCCATTCCCTCAGCTGACTCGGCCACAGAACTCTCGCCACCAAGGGGAGCACTGGGGCCTGGCGGTGCTCCCATCTTTCCTGGCTCCACAATGAGGAAGGATGGGGGAGGGGCAGGCCATTCAGTGATCCCAGGAGTCCCTGGAGCCTGACAGGAACCAGGTGCCCTGAGGATCCTTGGGACACACAGTGTGTATGAGGGGATATGTACAGGCTCCCCCTCCCCTTGGGGCTGCCAGTCCACGGGGAGAGCCAGACAGGAACTAAATCTTTAGACAAATGTGTTGAGTCACCCATCTTGGATGGCTGTGATGAGGGGGCTTAGGGTCCCGGGAGAACATGGGGTGGGTGGTGAGGGGCTGAGGTTGAAGGATGAGGCACAGCTAACTGGGGATGCGTGTGTATGTGAGATAGTATTACAGGGGGAGGAATGGAACACCCAGAGGCCCTGAGGAGAAGTGGGGGGTCCTGAGGGACCACAAGACAGGCAGGGTGGTCGACACAGGGAAAAGGAGGGGGCGCAGGGAGGAGAGAAGAGATCGAAGGCAAGTGGGGGCTGGACTCCAGGGAGCCTGGGGGCCCAGCAAGCAGACAGGGGCTGCTTGTAACCGTAACCAGAGAGGAGACAGCGCCTGCAGAAACTCAGCGTGGAGAGTCGGAGGCTAGGCCCAGGGGGTGGATAAGAGGCATCTGGGGGGGTACAACTGGCAGCCTGGGTCCGAGTGGGCATGGTGGAGTCCAGGGTCACTCCCCGAGTTTGCTCAGCTCAGTGGGTAGATCAAGGGTGAAGGGCTGGATTCCAAGTCTGTCTGCACACCTGGCCTGCACCTGGGCTCTGTCCTAACTGCCTGCACTGACCATGGCCTTTCTGATGTCCCTTTTCTCATCTCTGACACTGATGTGTTGTCTCCTGGCCAGGTCTGGGTGCCTCCAGGGGCCATGGTGCCCTGTGATCTGGCCCTGTCTCTGGAGGGCTTCACCTCCTGTTCCTTAATGCCCCCAGTACCTCCCCCACCAGCTTGGCCCTCTCTTCCCTGAAGAAACAACCTCTCATGGCAGTGTTTTCCCTTCTCAGTTTCTGTGGCAGAGCTTCACCGTGGGCTTCCATATTCTCCTCCCTTTACAGAAGCCTGTCACTGGGCCCCCGTGCCTTTTCTGGATCACACAGAAGGTTCTGGAGGTCTGGTTCCACCACCTGGAGAAGCGTAGACGGCAGAAGCCGTGAGGTTCAGTGGTGTTCCTGGCAGCAGCTCCAAGGCCCAAGTGGCTCCCAATTTCCTCTCTGAATCAGTGTGATGACCGTTCGTCTCGCGGGCCGCTGGGAGCAGAGGGAGTCCCCTGTGGACAGGCCACGTGCCCTCCTGGTCCTAGAGGTGGAGCCAACGCGTCCCTTCCACGCCCTTCACTAGGCAACTTCCTGCGCAGCCTGCAGTTCTCACGGTCATAAAGCTACTTCTGCACGTCGGGAACACACGGCTGTCAGCCCTGACTCAGGATGTGGTGCTCCGGGGATGTGCTGGGAGCCCAGTTCACATGCTCGGCGGATGAGGCCGCTGCCGCCTGTGGCCAACGCTCCCGGTGACCCTTAAACGACCATGCCTGGCTTATTCTCGAAGGAGTTCGGCCCAGGCACCAGGGAGCTGTCAGTCTCTGTATGTATCATATGGAGAACACCTGCGAATGAAGAACGAGGCGGACGGCCTAGTAGAGAGAAAGTGGGCAATCCAGACAGGATGCACACGGGCTGCGAACACCACAAGAAGATGCTCAGCTCCTTAACCAAAGAAACGGCTTTACAGAGGAAGCTCCCCACCGCTGACTGGTCAAGTGAACCAAGACTGGTGGCAGTGGCTGGCTAGCACGGAGAACCAGCACTGCACGTGGCTTGGCACACAACGGGCGCTGGTCCTTTTGCTGGGCACGTCCACTTGGTGGGATTCAGGCAGCCAGCCAGAGGCAGGGGGGTGACATCTCCCTCTTGTTCTGTGGGGAAGTTCACTAACCTGTGAGGGATGGGTGTGCCTGCTCTGGGGTCTGGCCTCACTCTCCCTGCATCCACCCCCAGTGTGGCCGTCCTCCCTCCCACCTGGTGCTCCAAGGGGGACCTAGAATTTGAGGAGAGGTTGGGAGGGCCAGAGGATGCTGCTTCGGCCTTTGATGCTGTGGACTTTGAGAATGGCCCACGTGCCCTGGAGCTGGGTTTCTGTGTGGGCTGGGGCAGTCTGTGTTCCAGGTTCCACTGGAAGAACCTCTACTGGCTTCTATGGTGAACAAGGATGGAGCCGATCCAATTTCTTTAAAGGGGAACATACCTGTTCTTCAATTGAAGGGTGGAATCCGAGATGAGCTTCAGAGAGGAAAACTGGCAGCTGAGAGCACACCCCACATGCGAGCCCCCTCCCCACAGCTGGCCCTGGCCGTGATTAATTCTAGAATCTGAGTGAGAAAAAAGGACACTTTCTGACATTCTAGCCAAATCTGGGTGAGGTTCTGGCTTCTTACTAAGCAGCCGGGCAGGTTGGAACCACATGGCAAACGGGACTTTAAATGGAACAGAAGGTGGCCAGCCCGCACCGCCTGCCCCTCATGGCCTCCCAACAACACAGCTCTGAAAGGACTGTGTGTGCGTGTGTGTGTGATTTGTAATGGGGTGCAGGAACACAGAAGAGAGAGAGCTCGTGAAAACGCCCATCGGGGAGGCGGGGTACTTGCCTTGGAATTAACAGGTGAGGGCAGGACGGCCTCGGCATCCTCACGCACACGCACCGCACTTTCCTTCACACCATTACCCATTCCAGGCCAGCTCCAGGCAGCAGGAGACTTGGTCCTGGGAGAGGGAGGCAGGGTGAGACCCAGCGAGAGGAAGACCTCCCCCACGAGCCTGAGGCCTGTGACTCATCCCTGAGTCACCTGAAGAACTGCCCTAGCTGGGTGCTCTTTGCAGCCTGGCTTCTGTCTCCCTGCAGGGGAAGGACTCTGGCACCTGCATCTGAATGCCAGTCCCCGCCATTGGCTTAATCATTTACAAAAGCCCTTCTCATCTTTGATTTGCTCATCACAAACAAGCCTCTGAGTTGTCTGTTTTTTTTTTTGAACCGAGTAACAACCCCAGGCAGCAGATGGGCTCAGAGAGGTTAAGCCACCCCTGCAAGGTCACACAGCAGGAGGCAGAGGTGTGGCCGGCTGTGGAGGCCGAGGGGGGGGGGGTCCCACCTGCCTGGACCCAAGCACCCACTGGGCTTTTGTCAGCTTGGACCTGAGTATCTATCAACAGAAACACTTAGAAAATTAATCGTTTTCCTACTGTAAGTTTGCCTGATGTTTCTGGCCAAGCTTACAGTAAAGGGTCCTAATACTTGAGGATTCCTCCCTGGAACCTATATCTAACCTCTGAGTGGAAGTGCATGCAAAGCCCAGCAAACCACAGTGACAGGAACAGAAGGAAAAAAGAAGGAAAGACTAGTGCCACCAAGATGCCGACTGTGCATTGGTGTTTGGGGGATGGGGGGGAGCGGGGGTGCTCGGGTCCCATGCTTTAAAATCAGCCAATAAATTGGGGCGCCTGAGTGGCCCAGCTGGTCAAGAGTCTGACTTCAGCTCAGGTCATGACCTCGCAGTTCGTGGGTTTGAGGCCTCGCGTTGGACTCTGCACCGACAGTGCAGAGCCTGCTTGGGGTTTTCTCTCTCTGCCCCTCACCCATGTGTGTGCGCACGCATTCTCTCTCCCTCTCTCTCTCAAAATAAATAAGTAAATTTTAAAAAATCATCCAATAAATCAATACACTTTCCCACGAAATAATGCAGACTGTTAAAGCCTCTCCTGCCCTCCAGGCCTTCCCAGGCCCTCCCAGGTCAATCCCAGGGCAGAAGGTCCTAGACAGCACAAACAGGATTCCCCTCCACTTGTCCTCTGCTGCTGTTTCCTACCTAAAACGGGCCCTGGCTCCAGGAAGCATGGCTGCTTCCAAGATGGCAGGAAGCATAAAAATGAGCCCAGAGCACCCTAAGGTGCCAGGGAGGAACCAAAGCCAATGGCGGTGTGACAGTGAGACAGGCAGGGGAGTCAAAGAGCTCCCAGTGGCCCACAGCTCGAACTCTCTGAGCAACGAGTACTGGATTATCATCCAACATATAAATTAAATATCCACAAGTCCGCAGATAGAAATAAATGATGAGGGGTGCCTGGCAGGCTCAGTCAACGGAGCATATGACTCTTGATCTTGGGGTTGTGGGTTTGAGTCTCACGTTGAGTGTAGAGGTTACTTAAAAAGAAAATCTTAAAAAAAAAAAAAAAAAAGAAAGAAATAGGGGTACCTGGGTGGCTCAGTTGGTTAAGTGTCTGACTCTTGATTTCAGCCCAAGTCATGATCTTGTGGTTTGTGAGATCAAGCCCGTTGTCTGTGCTGACAACGCAGAGCCTGCTTGGGATTCTCTCTCTCTCTCTCTCTCTCTCTCTCTCTGCCCCTCCCCTGCTCTCTCTCCCTCAAAATAAATAAATAAACATTAAAAAAAGAAAGAAATGATTGAATACAGAAATAAATGGGAAGAAGAGACAAATTCCCCAGGCAAATACTTTGTGCAGAAACTCCACTCTTGAGGGGGCATGGGTGCGTGGCTCCCCACCCCTCAGGTGTGGGCTGCATGTGGTGATTTCCTTCCAAGGACGGGACACCTGACGGGTCCCACCTCAGCCAGGTGATCAAGGTCAATATCAAATGAGTCATGCTGGGGGCGCCTGGGTGGCTCAGTCGGTTAAGCGTCCGACTTCAGCTCAGGTCACGATCTTGCGGTCCATGAGTTCGAGCCCCGCGTCGGGCTCTGGGCTGATGGCCCAGAGCCTGGAGCCTGCTTCTGATTCTGTGTCTCCCTCTCTCTCTGCCCCTCCCCCGTTCATGCTCTGTCTCTCTCTGTCTCAAAAATAAATAAACATTAAAAAAAAAAAATTTAAAAAAAAATGAGTCATGCTGGTGGCCTGTGCGGTGGACACGGTGTGCATCATGATGAGAAGGGCACTTCACCCACGTGGTCCTCATTAAACCCATCACACGGGGCCAACCATGAAAAAACAGCAAGCAAATCCTAGTTGGGGGGCGTCATACAAAATACCTGACTTGTTCTCCTCAAAATCGTCGAGGTCAAGGGGTGCCTGGGTGGCTCAGTCAGTTGAGCGTCTGACTTCGGCTCGGGTCATGATCTCACAGTTTGTGGGTTCGAGCCCCATGTCGGGCTCTGTGCTGACAGCTTAGAGCCTGGAGCCTGCTTCGGATTCTGTGTCTCCCTCTCTCTCTGCCCCTCCCCCACTCATGCTCTGTCTGTCTGTCTCTCTCTCTCTCAAATAAATAAACATTAAAAAAAATTTTTTTTAATTGTCAAGGTCATCAAAAAAACAAGAAAGTCCAAAAAACTGTCTCAGCCCAGAAGAGCCTAAGGAGATGTGAGGATTAGATGTCAGGTGAGATTTGGGGACAAGAAAATGATATTAGGGGAAACTGAGGAAACGTGAATAAACTATGGCCTTTAATTAATAGTAAGCTATCAGTATTTATACATTTGTAAAAAATGTACCAAAGTAATGTAAAATGTTATTAAGAGGGGAAACTAGGTGTGTGGGGTATAGGGGAACTGTTGTCTTTCCCAATTTTTATATAAATCCAAAACTTTTCCAAACCAACAACGAGAAGCTAGGCTCTAGGGACCTTTTCAAGCCAGCTGCTGGGGTACCGGCCTATAGGGTGCACCGAGACTGTCTCGTCCCCTCACCCCCTAGCGTGTACGGCTGTGGCTCAGCACCATCCCTGACGCTATGGATTCCAGGGGATGGTCCCCACATCTGGGCACTCGGATGGGTGGTGCAGCCTTTCTTAGGGCTGTGTCGAGGCATGGGCATGTTAAGTGTGGACACATTCTGCAAAAGTGTCTTCCCGAGACAGCATCCAGCCCTTTGGTCCCAGCCACACGAGGCTCTGATCTGTGGCCTCACCCTCCTTCCATTCCTCCCTCCCTCCAACTCCTGCCATAGCTGCTTTGGAGGCAGGCAGGTGGTGCTCTGCACAGACGGGATGTACAAGCTCAGGTGGGGGCGGCCCGTGGAGCCCCCTGGATCTTTTTTCCCTCGGTTGCCTGGCTCCAGGACCTGCTGCAGGAACTCAGCGCAGAGAATTCATTAAGGGGCCCGGGTGTGGTGGATGCAGACAGAAACAAACCCATGCAGACCTATAAGAGTGTGTCGCTGCAGGTGACAGAGCGCCCAAAGCAAGTCATAAGGCATGCTGGGACAGAGGGCTGACGGGTAGCTCCCAAGAGACATCTCCACCTGGAATTTGTGAATGTGATATGATTAGAAAAAGGGTCTTTGCAGATGTAATTAAGGTAGGGATCTTGAGATGAGATCATCCTGGATCATCCCTACATCCAATGTGATCTGATAAGACAGAAGAGGACACATAGGCAGGAAGGCCATGTGACCACAGAGGCAGAGATTTGAACGACGTGGCCACAAGCTGGCCACTGCTGGAGTCCCCAGAAGCTGGCAGAGACCAGATCTTGCCCTGGAGCCGTCAGAGTGCACGGTCACCACCTTAGTTTTGAACTTTTAACTTCCAGAATTATGAGAGAATAAAAATCACCAGTTTGTGGTGATTTGTTATGGCAGCCACAGGAAACTAAGACTAAGAGCCCTTTTTAGGGAAGAGACGGGGGGCGGGGGGGGGGCTCCAGGCACCCCCACCCCAGCAGAGTGAAAGGTCTCAGGCTGCCAGCTGTTCACCAGGGTCCAGAGCCTCCTGGCAACTCACCAAGGATCATGGGATGAAGAGGAGATCCTTACCCTGGGGGAATGAAGGGGGTAAGATCTCAAGATTTTGTCCCTCAGGCCAAAGGTTAATCTCTCTAAGAAATAAAGAGCTCCTTGCTATTATAAAATCAGTAAACAAACAAAAAACAGCCCAAGGAAAAAAAAAAAAAAAGGCAAAGAAACAAAGAAACACCAGGTCACCAGGAAAGAAACAAATAACTTAAAAAAATATATGACAAAACAAAAAAGACCGATAACGGAGAAAGTCAGGCTGACCCCTCACTGAAGGGCTGTTTACAAGTATTACAACTGTGCCAGGAGATGGGGGTGGACAAGGAGGGGCGGTGGCGGGGGGCACACCTCTTTGCAGGTGGTCTGGCAAACACTTTGGAATGTGTGCTATCCCAATACATGAGCCTGAGGACTCACTGGCCCTAAGGCCACCGTCAGCTGCTGGTCCCAGCAAAGGCCTGGAAGGGAAGCGCCGCAGAGGGAGGTGACAGAGGGAATGTGTAACTCACATCCCCATGGGGAGAAGCCACTCAGCCTGTCACTAATGAGCACAGCCCACCTTGACTAAGTGAGCAAGGTCAACACCACCGGTGACAGGGCCTATAGACAGCCTGCATCCCCAACATGATGCCATAGGAGGGACACACGACACTGCTGCAGTGAGATTCCTACCAAAGATGGACCCCACAGGCTAACCATGAGTAAACAGCACACAGTCCACACCAAAGGACACTGCAAAAAAAAAAAAAAAAAAAAAAGGTGTGGAGCTTGTGGATGATGAGGAAAGACTGGGGCACATCACAGATCAGGGGGGACCAGGCAGATTGGATGACGAAATGCAGTGTGGGAGGCTGGAGAACGTTAGGGGAAATGCTGGGGAGATCTGAATTCAGGCTGGAGGTGAGCTCCAAAGTTGCCTCGATGGTATTTTCTGGTTCAGGCAGCTGTATCCTGTATGATGCTAATATCCTGTATGATGCTAACATTGGCAGCTGGATGAAGGGTCTACCAGAACTCTGGTTATTTTTTGTCACTTTTCTGTAAGGCTGAAATTATTTCAAAATAAAAAGCTAAAAAAAAAAAAAAAATGCCTTAAGGCAACCATGACCTTCTGGATTTGCTAGAGGTTTCGGAGAAACCAATTTCAGAGGTCTGCGGCTGCTGAGGGGCTGGCTGGCTGGTCTGGCCCCTCCTTGTCCAGTTGGTGCCTCCAAGTCAGCAGCTTAGTATCTTGGGCTGGGGAAGGGCTCTGGCAGCCACGGGAGCCCCGTGAGAGGGACTGGGGCTGCTGCCTGGTTTGTGGGGAGACCGATGCTCTTCTTGGCAGGCATAGCCTGACCCTGGCCTCTCTTAAAAAAAATTTTTTTAATGTTTTTATTTTATTTTTAAGAGAGAGACAGACAGAACATGAGCAGGGGAGGGGCAGAGAGAGAGGGAGACACAGAATCCAAAGCAGGCTCCAGACTCAGCTGTCAGCACAGAGCCCAACGAGGGGCTTGAACCCACGAACCATGAGATCATGACCTGAGCTGAAGTCAGACGCTTAACCGACTGAGCCACCCAGGCACCCCCTGATCCTGATCTCTCTTTGGAGCAGGGTGTTAGAGGTCAGCAGCTGCAGGGCCCCAGGCCACGGCCTTTGCTCAAGGTCACCTCTGGCTCTAAGTGTGGGATGAGAACTGGGAGTGTGGGATGAGAACTGGGAGTGAAGGCAGGCGATAAACACAATGACACAATGGCAGCTATTGTTTATTAAATCCCTTTGTTCCTGTGTTCTTTCATCTGGCCAGCCTTCACCACTGGGTATAGGTGCTGCTTTACCAATGGGGAAGTTAAGGCAGCATGCGTTCCCTGCTAGAGACCACTAAAGGTGACAATCACTGTCACTAACAATTAGGGGTGTCACGGTCACTGGTTTCTCTCTCCATTTTGCTGATGAGACATGGAAAAACCTGGTCAGACCAACGGCAGAGGGAACTCCAACCTTGACATAGGACTCCAAAAGTCATGGCCATATCCTTCTCCAAGAAACCATGGCCCCTAGGCCAGCCTCAACACCATTTCATCCCAAATGATTCTCCTGGAGAACCATGTGCCTCTTAAGACTTTGTTTAACCTGAAGGAACAACGGCTTAAGGGAAGCATATGGAAGAGGATCTGGCTGTACTCAGTAGTCCCCTGAAGGCAACTTGCAAAGCCCAGCAGAACACAAACAACCTGTTCACAGAGCTAAAGGGACACCATGGGTTCCTGGGCTGTGATGGATCGGAGGTGCCCAAGGCTCTGTCCCTAGGACATGATCCTGGAAGAGGCAGTCAAGGGCTGGCTTGGCACGCCACCGGGACAGAAGTCAGAGTCTGTATCACCAAGGTGGGGCTCTGGGTGAGCAGTCCCTGTTATGGGCTGGCACCTGGCAGAAGGAAGGTGTGGGAGGAGATCCCTGAGGGACCAAGGCCTGGTGTCTGGGGGCCTGAGAACTTCCAGTCTTGAACTTGGAAGATAGCCTTGGCCTGCTGGCTCCCACAAGCCTGGAAGAAGTCAGCAGAAATCATGTCTGGGAGATGATACCCTGAGCCTTGCCTGACTTAAAAAATTTAAACCTAAGATAATGAGGCACATGGGCAGGCTGGGCATCTGAAACATATTTTGGAACACAGACATTTGAAAACACAGAACGTCTGATTGGGAAGAACCCCAGCTGCCCTACCTTCCGGACGTGGGGCCCCACATGAAACATTGCTCAGTGCCTCCGAGGCCCTGGTCCCCTGGCAGTAGAGGTGAATTAGGGACAGTGGACAGTGACACATGGTGGTATCTGATAAAACGGAAAAATAAGAAGCAGAGGCCTCTTGAGACCCTCAAGTGTCACAGCCCGCAGATTCGAGAAGGGTGACCACGAAAGGGAGCCCAGCCTGAAGTGTTGGCCGTGAAGAGAGGACCTGGGCTCTGACCTGGGAGTAGGTCAGTGAGCCTACTACTCCTCCTGTTCTAACATGACTGTCCACAGAACTCCAGGCTTTCCAGTTATTCCCCTAATCTCCCTTTTCTGCCCCAGAATCCCACTCCCTCATGCCCCAGCCCATCTGGGTTTGTCTGATGTGTTTTTTCACTATGAGCCTGGGTTGTGTGGTCTTGGGAGGACCTTGGAGGTGAGACCTCCTCATGACATTATACCTGAGAACACAGACTTAATCCAGGTGAGAATGACTTGGACCTCTTGGTTAAGGTGGGGTCTGCCAGATGTCTGTCCCCCTGCTGAGTGACACTTTTCCAGACTCTTCTCCTTGGAACCAGCCCACCTTTGGGGGTCGGGGGAGTTAAGCTCTCTTCCTGGAGGGGGAGAATACGTGACTGGGTATTCTTACACAGGAACTGTGGCCTCTTCTCCCCAACTAATTTACTTTTTCTGTCATTTATTCAGATCAGTATGACCTTGGGGTGCTTGGTGGCTCAGTTGGTTAAACGTCCGACTTCAGCTCAGGTCATGATCTCAGAGTTCGTGGGTTCGGGCCCCACGTCAGGCTCTGTGCTGACAGCTCACAGCCTGGAGCCTGCTTCCAATTCCGCGTCTCCCTCTCTCTGCCCCTCCCCCACTCACGCTCTGTCTCTCTCTCTCTCCCTCTCTCTCAAAAATGAATAAACATTTAAAAATATATATATCAGTATGACCTTGTAGATGACCACTTCATGCTCTGGGTTAAAACAAGATGATCTGTTACTCATTGGCTGCTTTGATCTTCTAATGCTGGCCACAGGCCAAGATGTCTTACACCCACTGGAGGTGGAGGGGCAGGTTTGGCAGGAGGGTGGTGGGGGTGGAGGGCAGTGGGGGGATCAACATGACGCAGATGACAAGGGGTGGTCCAAAGTAGCTGCAGGAGTTGGACTAAGTGTGCTCAAGGGACAGATGCTGACGTGTGCCTGTGGGCCCCAAGCCTGATTCTGTAGATACAGAGGCGAGGCAGGGTGGTGCAGGGCAGGGTGCAAGCTCCTGTCTGAGGCCCAGCTCTGCTTCTCATCATCCTGGTCCTTGCTGCTCCCATGTCTTCCCTCCACCCCACTTGCTCACTGTGCTCCTCTGGCTCGTGTGACCCCAGCTTTCCACAGGGCCCTCTGGGTTGCCCGGTGGCTGGGCAGTGGGCACCAAAGGGAATTCACTCCTTTGTTCCCAGTAAGAGGAACCCAGACAAGGAGGAAAGGTGCCACTGGGCAGGGCCAGGGCCTGGCCAGTCTGGGAGCTTGTGAGTGGGGGCTTGAAGGTTCTAGAATCCTCTTGTCCCGATCCTTGAAGGGATGGTCCTGGAAAGGGGAGCCTTAAGGACTGCCCTGCTCTGGTCCAATATACACTACCCCTCTGGGGTTCCTTTGAGTCTGATTAACTGTGTGCCTGCCAAGTACACACTCTGGGGGAAACGGCACCACAGTGGTGGGGGGCGGGGAGTGTGGGCAGAGGACCCCCAGGGGTGCTGGTGAGCGGGGCTCTGTGGTGGGAGAGGTGCAGGGCAGGGTAAGTCCTGGGGTCTGGGAAGGAGCACCCCGTGTAGCCAGAGCAGTAAAAAGCGGGGCTCCCCCAAGGCTGGAGCCAGCTCAGGCTGATCGGGGAAATAAAGGCAGGCGAGCGCATGCGGGCCATGGAAGGCTCTGCTAGTGGGAGAGCACAAAACACCCCCATCCCACAACATCCCTGTTGGACCCCAGCCAGGATGATCCCCCAAATCCCTCCCCCAGTGCCTCTCCTCAGTGTTTGAGCCCCTAAGATGCCATTTGGGAGCTCCGAACACCTGTGTGGTAGCCTGTCATATCTCACAGTGATGACGAGCACCCTCTGGGAACACAACCCAGACAGCCACCCACAAGAGAGCAAGTTCTCGCAGGTGGCAGGGTCACACAGCCGGTCCACACGACAAGACAGAAGGGCCGGCTGCTGCCACACGCAACTGACAGGCACAAATCTCAGACAAAGCAGTGGAGAAAGAGAAGCCAACACAAAACACTGTGCACCAAGTGAGTCTAAGTCACATCCAAGCACAGTGACACAAAGTGGCCTTCTGTACAAGTGGAATGTTATTGAGATTTTACAAAAATTTTTTTAAATGTTTATTTAATTTTGAGAGACAGAACACATGTAGGGGAGGGGCAGAGAGAGGAGACACAGAATCCGAAGGAGGCTCCAGGCTCTGAGCTGTCAGGATTAGAGCCCGACATGGAGCTCGAACCCACGAACTGCACGATCATGACCTGAGCTGAAGTCGGCTGCTTAACCGACTGAGCCACCCAGGTGACCTGAACATTATTCAGCTTTAAAGAGCAACGAAATTCTGACACAGGCTACGGGATGGAGGAACCTTGAGGACATCACGCTAAGTGAAATAAAAGAGTCACAAAAGGACAAAGATTTAAATCCACTTCTGTGAGGTCTCTAGAGTCCCTAAATTCATAGAGGCAGAAAGTACAATGGTGGGTGCCAGGGGCCGAGGGAGGGGAATGGGGGGTTCGTGTTTAATGGGGACAGAGTTTCAGTTTGGGAAGATGGAAAAGTTCTGGAGCTGGTTGGTCATGGCTGCACGGCAATGAGGACGCACTTCATGTCAGTGAACTATATGCAAAGCAAAGGTGGGGGCAGTATATTTTAAGTTGTACACATTTCATCATAATTTAAAAAATCAGGGGCACCTGGGTGGCTCAGTCGGTTGAGCGTCTGACTTCAGCTCAGGTCATGATCTCACGCACCGTGAGTTCGAGCCCCGCGTCGGGCTCTGTGCTGACAGCTCAGAGCCTGGAGCCTGCTTCAGATTCTGTGTCTCCCCCTCTCTCTGCCCCTCCCCTGCTCATGCTCGGTCTCTCTCTGTCTCAAAAATAAATAAAAACATTAAAAAAAAAAAAATAAATAAATAAAAATTAAGTAAAATAAAATAGATCAAGCACGACAATAAAGCGTCAGCAGTGATAAAGATCAGAATGGGGTTTGCTGTGGGAGGTAGGACAGGGAAGGGCCATTGGAGGAGCCAGAGTGGGGGGCTTGAAACGTTCTGCATGTTGATCAGATTTCACAAGTGAACACACATGTAAAACTTCCTTGAGCTGTGGACAGAAGCTACTCACTTTCCTGTGTGTCAGTTATACCACAAGAAAAAAATTAAACATTAAAGAAGAGAATCCCCAAACTTGGCCAGCCTCTCCCAGACCACCTGACCCTGAACCTGGGCACTGTGTTCTTTTAAATTTTTTTTTTTAACATTTATTTATTTTTGAGACAGAGAGAGACAGAGCATGAACGGGGGAGGGTCAGAGAGAGGGAGACATAGAATCTGAAACAGGCTCCAGGCTCTGAGCTGTCAGCACAGAGAACGACGCGGGGCTCGAACTCACAGACCGCGAGATCATGACCTGAGCCGAAGTCGGCCGCTTAACTGACTGAGCTACCCAGGCGCCCCTGGGTACTGTGTTCTTAACTCTGAGGGGACTCTGATGGCAGCAGAGGGGTGATCTGCATTGCTCACTGATGCTCACCTTTCCCCTCACCTGTGGAGAACGCCTGCTGATGATTTTGGCAATGACTGAAAGTCCGAGGAGATGCCTAAGCTCCTAGAAGGAAGGCCACATGTACAAGGGATGTCTGCCCCCCTTCTGGAGACAGCACACTGGGCAGCCACCCACTCTGTCTCTGTCACCTGGGAGAAAGGCGGGGCTGACCCTCCCCTTGACTCCAGGGTGACCCTCAGTTTGGAGCACCAGACCCAAAGACTGGGATTTCTGAGGGAATCACTGGGCCGGAGAAGTCCTCTTTCTCTCAGGAGGGGAAACAGGTAGGCCCCAAGGGCAGCTGACAGAGCCAAGGCCAGGGAGGGAGGTGGACATATGTCTTCATGACTTGGGATGCCCTGGGGCCCAATGGTTCTAGAAGAACTTGGGAGCTCACGAAGAACCTGGCAGGTGCTAGGAGCACTTAGACTTTTTCACCCTGGAGCCCACAAAGCTCCCTTTCTAGTTCAGCCAGTTTGGGATGGGTCTCTGTCCCTTGCACAGCCTTCCAGAGCCCTGATCTGTGTATTTCCCTTATACTCTTCCGGGCCCGTGCTGCATTTCCAACCATGGACAATGGCATCCTGCGGCCCCGGTGTGCCCAGCCTCCGTATGTTCTCTGGGCGTACCTCTAACAGGTACCCACGGCCTGGGATTCAGGTGCCAGAGTCTCTGCTAAAAGTGGAGTGAGATGGGGCTCACCCCCCACATGCCATGGGCAGGCAGCATTCACAGACCAGCCCCAATCAACAAAAATTCATTTTTTGTACCATGTTTCTGTTCCACTCATCAAAAAACAAAGCAAAGCAGGGTCGGGAGGCAATTCAGCAATATAACATACTGAACAGCACTGTCTAGGAAATGCGAACCAGGTGCTTTGGGATCTTAGGTAGCCCAGGCTATGAGCCCCACGCAGCAGCCTCTCCACGTGTGCGTCCGTCCTAATACACGCACCTGCACACACACATTTGTGCCCGATTCCCTCAGAAGCTCCCTGACCAAGGCCACCATTCATGTTCATGAGCGTTTGTGTGCGCCACCCCATGGGGCCAAGGAAATGTTTACATAGAGTGAGGGCCGGGGGGTGGTTCTCGGCTGATGGAGTTTACAAGCAGTCGTGGACAGATCCTGTAATCTCTCAGTAAACGGAAGCCAATTAACATCCTATCTGCCTGTTGATAAAGGCTGTTTTCTTTTCCAGTTAATGGGCATTAATTTCTGCCTAAGAGAGCGGTAGCATCTTACATAATGGCTGTTCCCTGTTAACCCAGACCCCACCAGCTGCTGCCCATCTCTCCCTGCTGCATTCCCTTCTATTCGTGCCTTTCAGACAAACTGGTCACCATGACCTTGTGTTGCAGTCTCTCTGGGTCACTCAGGCATCCAAGTCCTAAAAGATACAGAACATCCTATTGTCAATCACTGGCCTCGGCCCTTGCAAGAAAGTGTTGCCAACACCTGTCACCAACTGCACCGTAGTGATCTACAACAAACCGAGGCACGCGGTGGTACTCAGGTCCCTCTAATAAGAGGGTGCACTTGTGTAAAGCCCTCACCCCAAAAGTCTTGTTTTCTCACTCGCCATGTGGAGCCTAGCACAGTGCTTGTATCCACTCAGTTATTTGCCGGATAAGACAATTAACTTTCAGGACACACCAAGTTCTGCTTTGGCTGCACTCTCCCCACCCCATGCCTAGCAAACTCCTCTGCACCCTTCAAAGCCCTCTCTAAATGTCCCAGCCTCGCCTCCCAAAAGTTAGCTGCTCTGCCCTACATTGAGCACCCCGTGGTTCCCTGCTGCACCAGGAGGGGTCACTTTCCATTAGCTTCCTCTGCTAGGCTTGGGGTGGGGGGTGTCTGTGGAAGGCAATGGCCTGGGCTGCGCTCAGTGTCCATGCTTAGCAAGAAGTCAGAAGCATATACCCACACACAGGTGGTTTTTCTGTCCATCTTCCTGCCCTTCAGACATCCTTCATGTGGCAGCAGAGATGTACCTTTTCTATCACTGTCCGCCTCATTCCCTAAGTAGGAACGTGTACAGGCTCCCAGTTACACCATGCTGGTGTTGTGGGAAGATGGGGTCCAGCGTGTGACCTTGGACGTGTTACTAAACCTCCTCAGGGCTCAGTTTCCATCCATCACCATCTTTCCAGGGTCCTGCTGCTCAAGTGGGTCATGGGTACTGGTTAAGTATTGGTAAGTATCATTCTGCCTAATAAGGAGTCAGATGGGCCTGGGATGGAGCCCATCACAGGCCCTACTAAGGGCCCTACTGAGCAGGCCTCACCAGTTCCTAGATCTCACCATTCAGCCTGCATTCCCCATGCCAGGGTCTCTAAAAGAGTTGAGCATTGGTCCCTGGTCTCCAGCGCCGCTCCCCGCTTTTTCCAGGTTCATCTCCCCAAAGAGTTAAACAGAAGTTGGAAAGTGGCGCCCCCACTGCCCACCAGGTGACAATGGTTTAGGAAGCACGTGCTCCCCGTCCAAACACTCTACCACGCCGGTGCCGCTGTCCGGCACAACAGGTGGGGCAGTCTGTGACTCTCACGTTCAGGGCTGGCCGACACTTGGCTCTGACCGGTGTGCTCCAGGCCAAAGGGGCTGTTCACAGCCCCCAAACCTGTCCCTTCTTCAAGGCCTGGCTCTTATACATCGCCTTGCCAGCCCAAGGCTAGACTAGCCACTGGCTAAGGCCTGGCCAGTAAGGGGTCCTGTCTCCCCTTTGTGCTGTAAGCCAAGCTCCCTCCCCTCTTCTGGCTGCGGGGACCTGCCCACCACCACAGGGGAGAGGCAGGGTCTAGCATCTTCCTCCAGCTCTGAGC
Source organism: Panthera leo (assembly GCF_018350215.1). NCBI lineage: Eukaryota > Metazoa > Chordata > Mammalia > Carnivora > Felidae > Panthera > Panthera leo. The sequence goes on along the minus strand of NC_056680.1, from coordinate 14,072,370 downwards.
TGCTACACCAGGTGTTTCCAGGAACACCTGTCCCAGAATCTCCAGGACACTTGTGCAGGATTCCTGAGCTCCTCCTCAGGCATATTGAGTCACAGCTGCCACAGTGAGGTCTGGGAGCCTACCCCTTAGACAGGGCCGGGACAAATACCGCAGCCTGGGTGGGGCTTGGGTCTGCGTGGCTAATTAAGACTTAACTGAAACATACATACTCGCTTTTTCAACTCATCCCATGGCAAAGGCATGCGACCTGCGGACAGAACAGCAGTGACGTCTTTTGGGAGCCCTTCACTGGCACATTTGATCAGGGAAGGCTTGCAACTACTCACAAGGTGGACTCATCTCATGGCTGGGAAAGCACAGGCTGCTAGAGGCTCTCAGCTAAGGTAGGCTGGTGATGCCTTGCCCGAAGTGGCCTCAAGGTTAAGTCCCCTCTTGTGCCTGTCACCGGCTCCATGGACCAGGTCCCTCAATCCTCTCTCAAATTCCATGCCTTGGGTCCCACAACATCCAGGCTCACTTGTTCCCTTTGCTTACAACGCTTCGCCATCTGGCTGACTCCTTGCTGGCTTTCAGATCTCCGAGAACCTTCCCCTCCCTGAGTTAGCACCTCAATCCTCTGCTAGAATTGATCAACTACAGAGCCCCAACCACTTGGGGATCCACATCTGTGTCCCCTACCCTTCAGAGCCCCAGTATTTCTGCTTCCTCTGCACCTGTTCCTGTCCCCGGTGCATAGATTTTTACAGACTGGAAAACAATGGGGGTGGTCAGGCTTCAAGTTTGTTCCATTCCTGGAGGTAGGCTGCCTGTGGTGTTTCAGTACAGCTTACAGACATCAGTGTCTAGCAGCGGCAGAAAGCATGCATGCCACGGGTGACTGCTTAAAGGACAGGGGTCTGGATTTGGGCTGACCTAGGCTCATCTTGGCTTCCCTTCTGTTCTCCCTGCAGGTGGGGCAAAGGCCCCTAAGTCTTGATGACCCTTCTATAAACTGGGATGATCTAGGACCAAGCTCACAGTCCCGTAAGCATGCGCCAAGGGCTAGCAAATACATGCTTACTTGCCCAGGTCCTTGCTAGCTCTGGGCAGATGCCTCCACCTTCCAGTAGGGAGGCAGGTGAGTGAGGGGCCGTGTGCTCCAACCCTACCAGCCCCCTTCTGCCTGAAGCAGTAGACGCCACTAGACAAGCATTTCTTTGCATAACATCCTGACAGAAATTCTGGTTTTGCAGCTACAGGGATTAAATGGTGTCCCCTAAAGTTCATGTCCCACCAGAACCTCAGAAGGTGACCCTATTTGGAAATAGGGTCTCTGCAGGTGAAATTAGTTAAGGACACTGAGATGAGATCGTACTGAATTTATGGTGGGTCCTAAATCCAACGATGGGTGTCCTTGTAAGAAGATACACACACACACACACACACACACACAGGGGGTGCCTGGGTGGCTCAATCAGTTGAGCACCTGACTTTGGCTCAGGTCATGATCTCACGGTCCGTGAGTTCGAGCCCCGCGTCGGGCTCTGTGCTGACAGCTCAGAGCCTGGAGCCTGCTTCAGATTCTGTGTCTCCTTCTCTCTCTGTCCCTCCTCCACTCCCGCTCTCTCTCTCCCCACTCTAAAAATAAATAAACATTAAAAAAAAAAAGATGACACACACGCAGGGAAGAAGGCTGCGCGGAGATGGAGGCAGAGATTGGGATGATGTGGCTCCAAGCCAAAACCCCAAAGATTATCAACAACTACCACAGCCAGGAGAGAGGCTGGTAAGATTCTCCCTTAGATCCCTCAGTAGAAACCGACCTGCTGTCTCAGTCTGTTTGGGCTGGTAACAGAAGACCATAAACTGGGTGGCTTATGGACAACAGAAATGTATTTCTCACAGTTCTGGAGGCTAGAAAGTCCAAGAATCAAGGTGCCAGCAGACTGTCTGGTGACAGCACTTTTCCGGGTTCACAGACAGCTAATGTATTGCTGTGCCTCATAAAACAGAAGGGGCAGGGCCTCTTTTATAAGGGCATTAATCCCATTCATGAGGCCTCCACCCTCATGACCTACTCACCTCCTTAAGGCCCCACCTCCTAATGCCATCACGTTGTGGATTAGGTTTCAAAATATGAATTTTAGGGTGCCTGGGTGGCAAAGTTGGTTAAGCGTCCGACTTCGGCTCAGGTCATGATCCTGCAGCTCATGAATTCTAGCCCCGCATCAGGTTCTGTGCTGACAGCTCAGAGCCTGGAGCCTGCCTTGGATTCTGTGTCTCCCTCTCTCTCTGCCGTTCCCCAACTCGCGCTCAAAAATAAATAAACATTAAAAAAGAGTCAAAATATGAATTTTAGGGAGACAGAAGCATTCCATCTACAGCATCTGCCAACACCTTGATTTTGCCTTCTGCTCTCCACAGCTATGACAGAATAACTTTCTCTTGTCTTAAGCCACCCAGCTTGTGGTAATTTGTCACAGCAGGCCCAGGACACTAACAAGACAGGAGTCTTCTAAGATCAAAGCTCCTGGTACTGGCTGGTGACCTGCCCATGAACCTGAGGTCACTGCTTCCCTCCGTGGACCTCTCAGGTCATCCTATTGACACAGCTTTGATAGAAAACTTGGCTCCTGCTGATCTTTGTTAAGACCCTAGAATCCAAGCATTCAGCTGCAGCAAAAGGTACTCAGTGAAGAAAACACATGTTGACAAGCATATTTTAAAAATAGTGCAGTGATGAAGGAAGGGCCGCCGGAGGCAATGTTCTACTTCTTCAACTGAGTGTCCGCTTCGTTATCCTTTATACTTTCTTTTCATGTGCACATCATATACTTTTTATTAAGTGTTTCACAATAAAAATAAAGAATATATGTGTTTTTAAAAAGAGCTGGTTTGCAAAACCTAACCAAGCTGAAAGTTCTGACCATTTCAGTATTCCTGTATTGTCTAATTGCCAAAACAGAAGCACAAAAAAACAGGATGACAGGTGCGAAAAGGCCTGGCCTCAGTCAAAAGGTGCTCTCCACCTGGCACCAAGAGTGGGCAACAGCCGACGACTCGAGAGAATCTCAAGACAGCTTCCCCAGAAGATTTACATCTGACTTATCTCAATTTCATCTGACACCCAAGTGATTTTGCCGGATCCAAGTGGGAAAAAAACATTTACACCTCTTAAAAAAATTTTTAGACATCTTAAGACCTCCCCTCCCAGGACTGTGGCCAATACCCATGTCTCTGTCTTGCAGGGACCCCCCCCCCCCCCGCCCCACACACACACCCAAGGTTTCCTCCAGAGCTCCACAGAGAAGGGATTCAAATAGTTCTTGGACTGAACGTTAGTCTAACTGTGGAAGAGAAACAGAAGTATAATGTTTAATCACCACCACCCGGGCTAGAACGCCAAAGAGACGGATAGAAAGCACAGAAGTGGTGTTCAAAAGGATCTTGTAGGCTGTGCTTTACCTATCAGACTGGAGAGACCAAAACACTTGGTAATATCTATTCTGGATGCTGGGAGAGAAAACAAGAATTCCACCTTCACAGCCGAGAGACAACGGATGGCAGCACAGCCTCTCTGGAGGAACATTAACCATTTAAATGGACATGCCCTTTGGCATGGGAGTTCCAGGAAGCCAGGGAGGTTTCGAAGGGTCTGTGCTGGAGCCCCACACACATTCATTCCATATTTGCTCATGCATGGTTCCATCTATTCACTGAAGCTCAGTTTGCAAGAGAAGCTACGAGTGACAACCTGAACAGTCATCAGCGAGGGACTGGCTATTACACTGGCACACCCATTTGATAAAAAGCTCATGCAAATGTATCAGGGGTTTAGAAGAGGTGGGGGATATACATCTTTCCCCCACGCCATAGCCTATCTCTGGAAGGAAACAGGGCAATTAACAATGGATGCCTCTAGAAGGGCAGAGTGCAGATAAGGGGAGACGTGCTTAATTTTCATTGGATGTCCTTTTGGACTTTTTTGTTTGTTTGTTTTTTACCATGTACATCAATTACCTTGTCAAATTTCATAGATTTGCGTATGTATATATAAGAAATGTGTATACATCTGTATTTATAAAATGTGTGTCTATGCATATATGAGTGTGATGTACATACATGCGTATATCTACTTATAAGCATATACATACACATACATAAACACACACGTTTTAAATGACTCCTTTTGAATTTGGACAGAAAACCCCAGTGGCTTCAGTTTGTCCAGGAGAAGCTGAAGGTGACCCTCCAGAATATTCTGGCACCATCTTTGCAGGGAGAGACCGAAGAGGGGTAAGAGGCACTATGCAAACCTTACAGGAAACCACACCACACTATTACTTTTCAACAACAAAGCCACCCGCTCCTTCTACGCTGCACACTTGCAAATTACACTCCAGGGAACTTGAAAAGTTCCAGAAAAATCATTAATCCTAGCACCACACCAGGCTCCAGTTTTACAGTTTGGCTCTAAGTGGCTGTAACATTAGCTCGCCTCACTCTGAAGAGTGTTTCCTTACTCTCCAGGTTTATCAGCTTTAAGGGCCCAAGGAGGTCTTGAGGGTCAGTGAGGGGCCTCAGTCTGCAAGAGCTGGAGCCAGAGGCGGGAGGCCAGCAGCTCCCTCCCAGGTGACCTAGCCTCTGGTGGCACCCCAGGTGTTGACGTCCCACTCCTGCAAGGTCCCCACCCCCACCCAGCCCCAGGACTCGGAGACACGTGCTACAGCAACAATCAGGGGCCACCCCTTCCAGCTCAGTCTTTCTGGACTCATGACTCCTGAGGAACAGTTGCAGGGAAGGTAGGGGTCCCCTCCCCTGCCAATCCCTCAGAGATAAGCACAACGGATGGGCAAAAACAGGGAAGGTCTACAGAGAAGAGTCAGCAATGCTCAGGGAGGGATGGGCTCTGCCTCCCCAACTGAAGTCCCTTTAGGTTTGTTGTTGGTAAAATGGAGATAATTGTAATTTCATCTGGCCAAAGGGATTATTCTAAGCCTAGAAGTTACTTTATAGACTCTCATAAATGAAAATATAACATCTGGGTGGGCTTTTCTTTTGGGTGGGGGAGGGTAGAGGACCTAGGGTGGGGGAAGGGTTCAAGGATTACAGAGAGGGGCACAAACATGGGTGCACCTGTAAGAAGGTACGGGTGGGCACACAGACTGAGGGTGTGTGATGGAGAGAGGAACCGTAAAGGCACAGGGCAGACGCAGGGGTAGGGGGAGGGTACCTGAGGACCCTGACCCGAGTTGCTGAAGGGAGGGGGCAAGTGAGAAGGGCACAGACCTGGATGTGAGCAAAGTCAGTGAGGGGATATGACCCGGACCAGGTGTGAGTGCGGGGCCAGAGTTTAGCATCACAGGCTCAGGCATGGGTATAGTAGGGGATGTAGGCCCTGTTGCAGAGGTGGGGGTGCATGGATCTGGGTGTGGAGATGTCACCAAGAGGGACGATCTTCGGTGATGTGGGGGTGTGCAACGTCAGGTGTGTGTGAGAGAATATCAGTGGGGGTACAGACTCAGATGTCTGTGGGTGTGAAGCCTCAACTGTGCAGAGCTCCTGGGGGCATGGCTCTAGAGGTGTGGGGAATGTCAGAGAAGTGGGCAGTATCAGGTGTATGGGGGGGGGGGGTTGTCAACAAGAAGGGACGTGGTGTCAGGTGTGCGCGGACTGACCGTGAAGGTTCAGATTCGGCTGGGAGGGTCCCCAGGGAGCACCAGATGCGGGGTGCAGGGATGGGGGGGTTTAACCTCTCCCTGCCCCTTTGACGCTGCTGTCACGCCCTGCCTCTTTCGCCCCCGCCCCAGGACACATGACAGGACCGTGCCTCGCCCTCGCTCGGCCCAAGGGAGCGGACCCTCCGACGCTTGCGCCACCCCGCGCCCCCTGCTCCCCCTCACCGTCTGGGACGCGTCGCCTTCACCACCGCCGCCGCCGCCGCCGCCGCCTCCGGCCACCACGGCCCCGCCTCGCGCACCCTCAGCGCGCGCCGCGGGAGGGGTCCACGCCACGCTCCGATTGGCTGCGCGTTGGCCAATCAGCGTTTGGAAAGACAGGGATTGGTTAGCATGAAACAGACAGGCGGCCCCTAGGGCCAATCACTGAGGGGCAAAGGCGGGCTATTCGGTGAGGTTTTTGGTCCCAGAGGTGGTCCCTCAGGGTGCGAGGTGCTGGGAGGTGAGGGCCTGGAGGTAGGCGAAGATTGGAACTCTGGCGGAAGACGAGCAGCCCTGACGACCAATCCCTGGGGGGCAAGAGAAGTGGCTGGCGCGGCTGGCTCGAGAAGAACGGAGGGCGTAGCCTGGAGGGCGATGAGGATTGGCTACAAAGCCGAAGACAGGCAGGCCCAAAGGCCGGTCGCAGGGGCAGTGGGCGGTGCACCTCCGAGCCGGCTGGCGTGTGCAAGGTGCAGAGTTTGGCCCGGAGGGCGGCTGCCGTAGATAGCCTCGGACGCCCCATGCAGGGTCCCCTGAGGCTACGTCAAAGAGGTTGTCCTTCTGACCACACAGCACAGAAGCAAGACCTCCAACTCTGGCTGTGAACATGAGCCATCGCGGCTGAAAGATTCCTGGGATAATTCTCCATTCTTTCACTCTCCATTATTGCTCTGCTAAAGACACGGAGAGGGCAGACTCTCTGAGGTCACTCGGGCTTGTCCTCTGCAGCTCCAGGTTGTTGTGAAGATGTGGAAACAGGTGGAATCCTACCTACGAGCTTTGTGGTTTTCTGGAAGTGTTTGACTTCTCTGAGTTCATGATATCCCCATTAGGCCTTCTCCCGGATAAGCCTTTTGTGAATTAACTGAAAACTAATCCTGATCCTAGGAGGTCAAAGCCACCATTGGCAGAGAGGTCAAGCTCCATGCCCACGGCGCTTCAAGTGGCTAAATCTGGGGGTGAATTTAGAGCAACCTGCTCTTTGCAAGTGGGGTAAGGCAGTATCAGAGAAGAACCACCAGAGGCCTGAGCGGTCTGGGTCGAATCCGTGTCCAGCTACACGCCCACCACACAACCTTGGTCAAGGTGCTTGTGGATCTGTTTCCTCAGGGGAGGATGATTGCTACGCCTTAATCTTTCCTTTTTTGGGTGGCTTCCCTGTGAGAACTTCTATCCCAGCCTTTGTCTTATTCTGGTGAAAGCATTTGACCCTCAGCAGGTCTGTCTGGCCTATGGGCCTCAGCTTCTCTGTGAGGTGCGGTTCATGGGATTCTCTGCAGATAGACGCCAGCAGTTAGAGAAGACACCTGCCATCCAGTGCTCCATTGTGTCACTGGCACTTCGCCCAAGCCCACCCAGTTTCCTGACTCACTAAGTGCACTCCCTTAATCTCCAGGGCCAGGGTGGAGAGGGTTATAAATGTTCCCAGATACTGGCTCTTATTTCCTCGAGGTGCAGGGTATAGTTGGTGGAGATCAAGTTCATAACCAAAGAATCCTGGGAGGGAGCAAACCTGAGGATGGCCTTAATAAGGGTTCACATTTCAGGGCTGTGCAAGCCCCCTGCTAGGTGCTTAATCCACAACAGCACAAAGGCCTCCTAGTATGGAGGAGGGGGAAAACATCAAGGCTCACACTGTGGATGTCACTAGCCTGAGGCCACCATCTGATTCATGATATTCCCACCTGGGCCTCTCTCCATACCTCCCAGCTGTGGTTTGCTTTCCAGCAACTTCCAGACCCTGGTCTCCATTCTGCTCTCTGGATAAGAGGAGGGCTCTGAGGTCTGCTGAACACCTAATGGGTATCAGGTCCTTACTGGGCTGGGTGCTTCCCTAACACCATCTCGTGACCTGATTTCCAGATGGTTGGGGGCGGGGGGCAAGGAGGGAGACAGCACCCACTTTGCAGATGAGAAAACTGATCCTCACATTACAGGTATTCCTTGCTGGAAGGGCCTGAGGCTGGGTTTGAGTCCCTGCTCTTTTTTACTTGCTGGCTACCAGACCTTCAGCAAGTGACTCAAACTCTCTGCCTCAGTTTCTCCAACTACCTCCCAGGGTTAATGGCAGCACTAACAAAATGAATGGAAGTGAAACACTGACAGCTTTATTGGTCCACAGCCAGGACTTGCTGAGTGTTGGTGATGGATAAACTGTTCTCGGGGCCTGTTCCCTTTCTGTAAATAGCGCTTCATGGAATGTGGACATAGACCAACTATGGGTGGGGTTTACCACCCAAAGAGGGAGATATTTATGCTACAAGAGTCCCTGCTCACAGCACCTACCTGTCAGGCCCTGGGAGGAAGGCAGCGAGCTCCTGGAAGGTCCCACGGTACCCCTAGGTACAGTGCCAACTGAGACAAGGGTCAGGCAGCAGCCCAGCACTAGGCTGCCTCTCCAGAGGGTGCCAAAGGCAATGCCTGGGTTCTGGCTTCTGTCTGCTTGTCAGCATGCTGGCGCCGGTCAACCTCCCTTCTGCCTTCCAACAATGGCCAGTAATACCCCTTGGCATTAGCAACTGACACCCCCACTATGGGCACTTCAGCTGTGCCTGGCCAGGGTGCCTGGGATCCTAACTCTTCCGTGTCAGCCTGGCTGGCTCTGGGCAGGACACTGTCTCTCTGCCCCCCAGTCTCCTCTGCCTCGCGGGGATCCCAGGAATCATCTGACACGATGGCTGTGAGCCAGGCCTGGGCATAGTGACAGGGCTTAATCAACCGAGGCCAGAGAGCCATTTGCCCAAGGTCAGGTTAGCAACGCCGGCAAGAGGAGGAGCGTGGAGGCAGGCCAAGCTGGGTTCTCATCCCACTGTGGCCCCTCAGATGCCAAGGAGCCTATTTCTCATCTGGAAAATGGGGTTCATAGGCCTTGCCCCTCAAAGATGTGTTTATAACCCAGGACCCTGGGTCCTCCTCTGGCTGGAGGGACACCTGCTGAATTTAGCAGTGTTGACAGCGAAACCCAACTGGTTTCAAGGCAGTTTCACTCAGCCTCCCAGAGGCTCAGAGAGGCTGGGCCACAGCTCAGCTATACTGAGCACACAGCAGTAGGGTCATTGCCTGAGTATACTGGCCCCTCCTTTGCAGTAGTTTCCTCCTCAGCCCTGGTTTCAATGTCAGTCAACAAGGATGGCAAGCACTCCTTAGAGAGGGGCTGTGTGCCTTGCTGGGAGCTGTGGCCCTGTGTAGCAACACACTTAACCCATTTTCAGGAGAGGACGTTGAGGTTCACCTCAGGTGGCAGAGCAGAGCCTGGAACCCAACCTCAGTGATATGCCTACCCACCCTGGGTCCAAACAGACCCTGAGCCACACCCACTGACAAAACCCATTTTCTCAGACTAAGGTGTGAAGGACTGATAAGCTAGAGCCATGCCTCCCCACAGAAGCCTGCAGCTGGAGGAAGGCTGGCCAGGAGCCCAGGGGAGAACACTGGAGCTGTGGGGGCAGAGGCCTTCCCTCCAAATCACCCCCTTATTACTTAGGTGTATATTCAAAAACATTTACAGGAAGTTGGAGAAGAGATAGAAAATAGGAGCTTGCCTACATGGAACTCATGGACAGAAGGGAGCAGACAAACAGGAAAGCACATAAGCAAGGTGACCTCAGACAAGCTTACAGCTCAGAGACAGAGCACACAAGGTGATGGGACGAGGGTGCCAGTGAAAGGGAACTAGCAATATCCCCATGGAGGCAACATGTGAGCTGGAACCTAGTGCCAGAAAGGAGCTGGCCATGAGGAGGGCTGGGGGAAAGGTGCTCCATGCAAGGCACAGCATGTGCAAAGGTCCAGAGGTAGGGAGGCTGATGTGGCTAGAAAAACAACTAAAAAGGAATATGGGGAAGATGAGGTTGGGAGGTGGGCAGAGCCTGGAGAACAGTTGGTTTTATGGGGATGGCAATGGGGAGCCTTGGGCAGATTGAGAGCAGAGCTGGGGCAGGAACTATAGGAATGGTGCCTCAGGCTTCCCCAGAAATAGGCTGGCACCACCCACCTCCCATTAGACAGATGAGGAGGCATGAGGCTCACAGGGCCTGAAGACTGCCCCAAGGTCACATGGGTGGCCCATCCAGAAGTCAAGTCAGGACAGCAGTTCCTGGAGCAGATGCAAGATCCTTGTACGTGTTTGGTGAGTCCCGGTGGGGGAGTCAGAATGAGGCGATTGGGTCTGAGGTTCATGTCAGCCTCCCTGAGCTGGCATGGTCCTCCCAGTCGATGGTTGGGGAGAACTGGCCACATAGGGAGTTAGGACCAGGGTGATGCCACCCCTGCCCCAGCTATTTGCATCAGCCATGGAAACCAGGAGGCTTCGAGGAAAGGGCGTGAGTTAATATCAAGGACCAAATTCAGGCCCTTCTCAAGCTAGGGGAGATGAATGACAAGCGACAGGCTGAGTGTTCCAAGAGAGGCGAGGGGTTCCCAATGTGTGGTCTAGAGAGGTCAGGCACAGCGCCCGGAGCCCACCAGGGGTCTTGAAGCTACCTGACCCTGCCTGGGCTGCACAAGCTGCCAGATGACCACAACATGACCCCCAAGTAGAAAGGCAGAGGAGAGCTGGGGTTTGCTGGGCACAGCTGCCTGGGGACCCCCAGGACACCTGGGGGTTGCAGTGGGCATTTGGGGGCAGCTACAGTGATGTCCATACTACAGATGGGGAAAGTGAGGCTCAAAAAAGGCAGGCAGGCTGCCCAAGCCACCCGAAGAGCAATGACCTCAAGTCCCCAGGCAGGGGAATACAGGTCAGTCCTTCTAGGGTAACTGAGGTAGTGAAGCTAAGACAGTTGGGTACCTCCCATGTGCCTAACTGCTCGAACCCCCGGAGAGGAGCCTTTATTTTCGCCCTCCCCATTTTACAGAGGATCATTCAAGGCTGAGAGAGATTATGTCACTAGCTCAAGGCCACAGAACTGAATGATACAAACTCAGAAATAGTGGCCTTGGGGCCCAGAGACCCTAAGTGTGACCCATGGCCCCAGCAGACTGCCTGTCTGAGAGTGACAGCAGATCATATATCCCAGGCTGTTCTAAAAACTCCTTTGCTTTCCTTAGTGACCCCACAGCCTCCCCAGATGTCTGCCCCTCTCCCATTCTCTTAGGCAGCTGGATGCAGCCTCCATACTCCACGGCACTATGGAAGAGATCCCTCCATTGTTCAGCTAACAATCTTTTATTACTGGGCAGTACTGACTGGTCTGGGACCCCTGGAGGCAGAAGAGCTCGGTCCTCGCCCTCTGTCCAGCAGAGCAAGGCACCTGCAACCCATATTACAAGTGAGAGACCAGCAGGGGAGAAAACAGACTTGTAGGAGCTGAAACAGGGCCCCACCCTGCTGTGAGATTGGCCGGCAGGCTTCTAAATTTCAATCTTTCAATCAGCACATCACCCCTCGGCAATGCTAAGGAGGCCATTCAGGTAGGAAGGGGCATGGGGTGGGGGTGAGAGGGCAGGATGAGTAACACCAATGCTGTTGGCTGGTGAGGGGAACGAGGTGAACAGAGACCAGGTCCCAGGAGCTGCTTTCTGCTGTGTAGATGCTTCACCAATGCTCCCTTCACACCCTAGCCCGGTGCCTGGTACCTGATCCCATCAGAAAACACCTCTTGCTGAGTGGGGGAGGAATCCGGGGAGTAGAGTGGCAGGACACAGACCTCCTCCCTATTCCTGAGTCATATGACTCATCCAGAGCCACGGCCCAGACTGAGCCTGGGGTCATGGCGCCAGGTTGCCCTTTTGGCCAGTCCACAGCTCCCGGAGCTCAACGCGGCAGCCAAGGTCCCGCAAGGCAGCTTTGGCCACGTCCTCACAGTCACGGTGGGCAGCACGGGCCTGCAAGATGAGTGCTTCAGCCCCCAGGTCCAGGATGGGCTGTGAAAAGGCCTGGCTTCGAGCCACCAGGTTACGGATCAGCATGCAGGCCTGTTTCTGGGAGGGAGAACTGAAGGTGAGTGGCTGTAAGCTGGTGCATGGGGTCTACTCTGACCTTGGGGCCCTCACCATAACACAACGGGGCAAAGATGACCACAACCAACATACAGCAGGTACCTACGCTGTGGTTCATCAGGCTAGGTTCATGTCTCCACTTCACCCTCTCAGCTGCCCCGGGAGGCAGGGCTGATTTCCCCATCTCCCAAGCGAGGAAACTGAAGCTCGGGGCAGCCAAGTACTTGGCAGGTGGGGCAGATCCCTCAGGTGTAGGACCCTCTGTCTCAGAGCAAGATCCCCGGAGGCTGGCAAGAGCCAGCAGAGAGTCAGTGGGAAGAGGGGGGTTGTGCACGGGGTCCACCTGTCAATGACATCATCACCCATTCAGCCAACATCTGTGCCCTGCTCCTCTGCCATGTGTGGGTGCCACAAAGCACCGCACCATTGGGAGGCTAGATGAGGAAGGGAGGTGTGAGGGGCTGTCTGGCCAGGGTGATCAAGCGTGGGCAAGGTGATGAGCGAGCCAAGGGCACAGTGTCCCAGAGGAGACACTATCGGCAGAAAGGCCGTGAGTGGGACAGAGCCTGGTGTGTCTAAGGACCAACAAGGAGGCCCCTGTGCTGGGAGGGTGCAAGAGGGGGGAGTGGGGGAGGTGGGGACAGTCCTGGCAGATACAGGGAGGTGTGTGGGTCTCCGGCAGGGGCACGCACAGCCTTGTCTACTGCTCGGCTTCCCTGACTTCCCAGTAAGGTATGGACAGTGGGTCCTGCATGCAGAACATGAAGGAGTGGCCATGGTCAGCAAGGAGCTTTCCAAAAGTTCCAGCAGATCCCCACCTGCTCTCCTCCCATCTCCCGCTCCTCGAACTATCCCTCTATAGGGACTGTTAGGAAAGGAAAAGATCACTGCAGGAACAGCAAAGGAACAGGAAGATAGCCGTGGGCAGAACTGGGAAACAGATATAGGACTCCGGGGGGCTGAGAAGTGGAGACCTTGAGAGAACTGGGCTTTGATAGGGACAGGGACAGGGAGGGCCTGAGTCCTGCTCCCTCCTCCTATCCCCAGGCTCACCTGCACTCCGGCCTCTTGCGGGTGTGCCTTCATGGCCTGCAATGCAGCCAGGGCCCCGCCACCCTCCATGATGACCCGGCTGTTCTCTGGCTTTCGCAGGGCCAGGACGCACAGGGCTGCACAGCTCTGCTCGCACACCTGTGGGCGTCATGGGAATGGCTGAGACAGTCAGATGCCCTGGCGGGCCCCCATAGTTAATCCCCCAGGTGAGTGCCCTGCAATTTCACCTGGATAGATGGCTGCCAGCCCATGTATATACCAGATCAGTAATAACCAGAGTGATACCAAGGGATAAAAACATCAACCACGCTCTGAAGGTCTCAACCCAGGCCTCTCGTGTGCCCCACTCCAGCCCTAGCCCTGCTTGAGGAAATGGGAAAGAGCACCATGCAGATACAGCCACTGTGCCCCACCTCGTGTGCGTCCCGCCTGCGGTAGGTACCTGGGGGCTGGCCAGGTGCTGGGTCATGGCAGCCACGATGGACTCTGTCCCACCAGCTCGAACAATGGCATCCTTCACATCATCATTGCCTGCGATGGCCCTCAGGGCACTCAACACTTGCTTCACAAGGTCCTAAAAGGGAGGGCAATGTAGGGGTCACCTCTGGCCAGCTCATCCTCCTGTGCTATGCCAGACGCTGACGGCTTGGTTGCTGGTTGGTGGGAAGGGGGTCTTGAGGGAGGGTCTAGGATTGTTTTGCTATTTGAACAATTGGTGGGGCCAGACTGGGGCACGCAAGCAACGTGTAATGTCAGGGTTATTACTTGCTGCATAAAAAAGGCAGGGAGCAGGGCACCTGGGTGGCTCAGTCAGTTAAGCGTCGACTTCAGGTCATGATCTCATGTTCATGGGTTCAAGCCCCGTGTCCGGCTCTGTGCTGACAGCTCAGAGCCTGGAGTCTGCTTCAGATTCTGTGTCTCCTTTTCTCTCTGCCCTTCCCCTGCTCATGTTCTATCTCTCAAAAGTAAATAAATGTTAAAAAAAAAAAAAAAAGTTAAAAAAAAAAGGCAGGGGAGGCTTAGCAGGGTAGACCCTGTGAATTACACTTAAGTCCAGGCCAGGCATTTGGACAACTTTGAAACCCCTCACACACAGAGGGGACATATGGCTCAGACCAGGAATTAGAGCACAGGGTCCCCTGGCCACAGCTGAGTCCTCAGGTGAGTGCCAACCAACCTGAGCTGAGGACAGCTGACCAGATGCTGCTGGGACTGCTGACCTCCCCAGTGAGGGGCAGAGCCATGAAAGAGAAAGAGAAAACAGTAGGAGGGAAACCAAGCCTCCACCCACCCCTGGCAGTGCAGAAGTACAAACAAAATCCATCTCCTCATTTGCTTAAGCTGGGTCAAATTCAGCTTTCTGTCACCTGCACAGAAGGAGCCTGGGTGACATCATGAGCGGGGGTTGGGGACAACAGGACTGTTGCTGCCACAGGCCAGGCACGTACACAGAGGATTGATATGTGACAGCTAAATGAAAGAATAATGAATAGGGGTCCCTGCCCCATTTTACAGATGGGGAAACTGGGGCACCAAGGATTTGCCTCACTCAAGCTTCACACACCTAAGCCAGGGTAAGGGCCAGCCCTTGCCAACACCCACTTGCATTCCTCCCCCTGCTAGCAGAAAATACAAAGGTGCTAGAGAACAGTAAGAGAGGGTGGGTGGATTTGTTTTCCCCAAAAACTTTACTTCCTACCCTCGGGTCAATGAGAAGTGAAAACTGCACTTTGCTTCAGGGGTCAGCCATGTTCCGGTTCAAGCTTGTCTGGGTGGCAGGGACCCAGAGGGGCAGAGTTCACTGAGAAGTCTGGAACCCTCCCTTGGCATCAAGAGAAATGACAAATCGAAACCCAAATGAGGGGGCGTCACACCCTAAGACGGCTCTGGAGGCCCACCTGGTGGTCGCTGCAGTTGGCCAGTAGGGCCACCAGGACACCGAGGCCCCCAAGGTCGACGACCTCCTGGCAGAATTCGTTGCGGACAGCCAGGCGGGATAGGGTGCTGCAGAGCTCACTCAGGACACTGGGGTTGTCAGAGAATGCTGTGGAGGGCGAAGAAGAGGAACCACTGGGGGGTGAGCACATGGGAGAGGACCAGTCCCAGCTTGGAGCCAGGAGCCAGCGGTCCTGATACAAATCCTGCTCAACCTGGGAAGCTGGGCCCTTCTGCCAGGCAGGGTGGCCACCAGTAACGGGAGAGCTCCGGTGGACACCAGGGCTGCCCAAACCTGCAGTGCCCCCTGCTGGCCACAGGAGAAGACACGGGAACACGCCCTCCCCCACACCGTGTCCCAGATAAATTCCAGACCAACTGATGATCTCAACTAAAAAAAGAAAACCATAATAGTGCTATAATAAAACATCCAAGGCTATTTTTATGTTCTTGGGGTGGGAATGACCTTTCTAAGTGCAACGGGAAACCCAGAAACTGTAGAGGGACATATGGATAGAGTTGACCCAGGCAAAATTGAACACAGATGCCGAAGACTAAGTTCAGAGGCACGAGGGAGGAGACGCCTGCCTGCACTGAGGCCCACATGGGGGGTGGCGGATAGCCATAATTTATACAGAGCTCTGTGACAGTCAGTTGGTATGCCCCTCCCCCCCCACCCCAGGATAGGGTGCAGCACCCAGCAATGGCATGAACACTAATCTGAGTAGAGGTATCTCTAGATGTGGTGACATCTATGAACGGCCGACTTCAAGATGACCCCTGATGGTCTGGGTGGGCCTTGTCCAGTCAGCCGAAGGCCTGAGAGGGAAACTAAGGTCTTCCTGAAGAGGAAGAAGCTCGTTGGAGGACTGCGGTGTTGGCTCCTCTGAAGCCTGCTCCATGGATTTCAGACTCAGCAGCCCCACAGCCACATGGGCCAATTCCTTGAAATATACATATACATACACAAACAGATCCCACTAGTTCTGCCTCTCTGGTAGAACCCTGACTGGTATGAATTCCTGTTGATAAACAAGAAAGATGTAAACTACCCCTCAGAAAAGCAGCCCGACTTTGCAGATAGTCAGAACCTGTTTTCACCCTCTCCGGAGGTGTGGAGAAGAAACTGAGGCAAGCCTGTCTCTCCAGAAGACAGGGCCAGAGTCAAACACACAAGCCTAGCCATAGAGCCAGAGCCACAGGCAGGCTGGGAAGAATTCGTTCTTCTAGCATCTTCTGTGCGTCAAACCAGTCAGGCCTTTTCTGGTGGGTACAGTGGACAGAGGCAGGTAATTTAGGGTCTGAACATTAGCACTGTGACCTCCTGTGGCTGGCTCGCCGTGATCACCCCAGTCAAGAACATGTACATGCCTAAGAATTTGTGGCTAAGTATGAACCAAAGTGTAAACCTCTACTGGGGACCATCTTTGGGAAACACCCTCATTTGTCCCCTTGGGAAGCCCTCCCTCCTCCACTCTGTGTGAGTAGACAGAGCCAAACCCCTTGCCCAAATGGCTCCAGAAATGGGCACAAAATTTGGTCCTGGCCAACGAGCACTGGCCTGGAACTCCCCAAGAGCAGCAACCAAGAGTAGGTACACTGTTCCACTAAGGCTGCCGTGTGGGTGAGGGTAAGCCAAAAGAGGTAAGCAGAAGTAATCTTCTGGGGCCAGCCTGAAGTAATCTTAAAACCCAACTCTCTCTTTCACACCTGCTCTTACCTTTGGCGGCCTCAATGAGCACCTTCAAGCCTCCATTCTCCTGCACAATCATCTTGGCATGGTCGTGGGCACGGCCAAAGGGCACACGGATGTCATCATCGAAGGTCATGACCCGGAGGGCCCAGCAGGCCTCCTTGACCACATCGGCGCAGTGACCATGCCGGGTGATGGCACCGGTCAGCAGGGGCAGCACACCGGCCTTCACCAGGCTCTGCCGATTCTGCTCGTGCTTCAGGCAGGCATGGCACACACAGCGGATCCCAGAACAGGTCAGATCGGCTGCATCGGCATTCTGGGCCAGTGTGGTCACCAGCAACTGCAAGCCCTGGGTGTCTAGGAGATCGGGCTGGCCTTCGGTCAGGGCCGACACGGCATTGAGGGCCTGGAGCAGGAGGCCCTGGTCACTCACTACAGCAAGCTTCCAGGCAGCGAGAAGGATGGGGTAGGCCCCTTTCTGGGCTGCCAGGAAGCGGCAAGGTTTGTGCTGCTTGCACTGCTCAAAAAAGCGGGCAAGATGCGCTGACACTTCCTGGGGGCGAGAGTGGGCCACGGACTCCTGCAGGTCATCCAGGGCCTAGAGGACACGGGAGAAGCCTCAGTGTCAGCTCAGCCTGAAGAGGTTCCACGGTGAGTGTCGCACCCCCGCGCGCTTCCCTCTTCTGGGATCTAGGGCTGTGGTGGAAATTCAGTCCAGCTGTGGCAGCTTCCACGCTTGTGCTTTTTAGGAGCTTTGAGCGTTAGAGGCCACATAGAGAAGGAGAGACCCAGCCATCTCAGCGTCCCTCCAAGGAGCCACACACATGAATGCTGACAAATTAAACATTCTAGCCCCAGCTGCCATTGCAAGACGGTCCAAGAGAGACCGGCAGAAGAACCATCTGGCTGAGCTCAGTCAACCCAGCTGAATCATAAGGAACATAAAACGGCTGCTGTTGGGGGCTGCCTATCATGCAACTGTAACTAACGCACCCTCCAGTGGCCAGCTCTCCAAGGAAGGTGAAAGCTACCTTTGCCAGACCTGCCGATACCAGATGTCTCCTGTTTGTCTCTCCCATTCACTCCACAGATATTTATCTGCCAAATGAAACCACACCAGACATACTGTTGATTTACCCCAATTCAACACAAAGCCCTTGGGGGAAAAAGTAATCACAAGAGAAAACAATTTGAAAAGAGTATACAGGGGCACCTGGGTGGCTCAGTCAGTTAAGCGTCCGACTTTGGCTCAGGTCATGATCTCATGATTTGTGAGTTCGAGCCCTCTATTGGGCTCTGTGCTGACAGCTCCAAGTCTGGAACCTGCTTCAGATTCTGTGTCTCCCTCTCTCTCTGCCCCTCCCCCACTTGCACTCTGTCTCTCTCTCTCTCACATATAAACTAAACAAAAAAGAGCATACAAGTCTAGCCACCATTTAACTCCATCACCTCCACACCTGTCTCAGCAATGAGTCTAAGATGAGCCCAAGCCTCCTGGAGCTCAGGAAATCACCGGCCCCCGGCCCCAGGGAAGGCAGTTCTACAGATAACCATCAACCCAACCCAAAGGGCTTTGATTTAGCCACAACTGCCCTGAAAGGCTAGGATGCCCATTGGACAACCCTCACTGAGCTAGATTTGTAGAGTTACCTGAGCATATGTTTCAATGACATGGAATATTAATGGACTAGAAGCAGAGAATGTGACTTGAATAGACATTTACCAAAGAGGATACACTGGTGGCCAATCGCCATGTGAAAAGATGTTCCGCATAACTAGTCATTAGGGAAATGCAAATCAAAGCCACAATGAGATACCCTCATATCCATTACAAGATGGCTACAATAAACACACACACACATACACACACACACACACACACACACACACACACACACACACACACACACAGAGCCAGAAAATAACAAGCGCTAGTGAGGATGTGGAGGAATGGAGCCCTTGTGTGTTGCTGGTGGGAATGTGAATTGCTGCACCCATTGTGGAAAATGGCCTAGAAGTTCCTCAAAAAAATTAAATAGAGAATTACCATCTGATCCAGCAATCCCAGTTCCGAGGACATACTCACAAGGACTGAAAGCAGTCTTGAAGGGAGATTTGTATATCCACGTTTACAGCAGCATTACTTACAGTAGACAAAAGGTGGACACACCCCAAATTTCCATCCATGGATGAACGGATAAACAGAAGGTAGTCCAGTCACACAATGGGATATTATTAGCCATAAAAAGGAACAAAGTTCTGACCCAGGTGACAACACGGATGAACCCTGAGGACGTTATGCTCAGGGAAATGAGCAGGACCCAAAAGGATAAATACTGTGTGATTCTACTTACAGGAGGTCCCTAGAGGAGTCACAGTCATAGAGACAGAAAGTGGAATGGCCAGGGGCTGAAGGAGAGAGTGGGGAGCTCGTGTTTAGTGGGGACAGTTTCAGCCTGAGAATCCAAGGAAGTCCTGGAAATGGATGGTGGGGATGGCTGCACATCAGTGTGACTATACTTAATGTTGCTGAACCATACGCTTAGAAATGGCTAAGATGTGAATTTGTGTTACATGTATTTTACCATAAACCCAAGACAGGGAATGTAGCATTTTAGCAGGAACCTTGCAAGAAACTTGAAAAGCTGGGCCACAAGTGCCATTGAGGATGCACAGTGCTGGAGTTCTCATACTCTGGGTTTACTAAGGTAAGACAGAAAAAGAAAATGACCAAAATTGGCATCCTAGTAACCGTTCAATTTATGGGGAATCTCTTCCTGTCCTGGGTCACATCAGGAAGGCGAGTCTCTGAGCTGGCTGGTGGTCTTCACGGCCCCTAGGTGCTGTGACCCTGCTGATGGCTGAGGAAAGGACAGTGGCTAACGTGAAGGTGGCAGAGCCAACTGTGCTCCACCTGTGACAACTCGGCATTGTGATAGGGGTTTTGTCCTCCACCCTGGGGTCCTTCTCTCTATGACTGATGGCCTTTATTCTGAAACTCCTCACATATAAAACCAGTCCATGGCGCCTGGGTGGCATTGTTAGCTAAGCATCCGACTTCAGCTCAGGTCATGATCTCACGGTTGGTGAGTTCGAGCTCTGCATCGGGCTCTGCGCGGACAGCTCAGAGCCTGGAGTCTGCTTTGGATTCTGTGTCTCCCTCTCTCTCTGCCCCTCCCCCCACCTCAAAAATAAATAAACATAAAAAATTTTTTTTTTTTAATTAAAAAAATAGTAAAATGGGGCGCCTGGGTGGCTCAGTCGGTTAAGCGTCCGACTTCAGCTCAGGTCGTGATCTCGCGGTCTGTGGGTTCGAGCCCCGCGTCGGGCTCTGTGCTGACAGCTCAGAGCCTGGAGCCTGTTTCAGATTCTGCATCTCCCTCTCTCTGACCCTCCCCCGTTCATGCTCTGTCTCTCTCTGTCTCAAAAATAAAGGTTAAAAAAATAATAATAAATAAATAAATAAATAAATAGTAAAATAATAAAATCAAACCGGTCTGGCTCATTTGTATTCAGAGAGTTCCAGGACTTCTTGGTTTTGTTTCTACAAGTCTGTGGGCAACAAGTTTCATGACTCTGGTAGATTCCTTTCAAAAGGCGTCATGGAGTTGAATTTTTCTCCTTCTACAGATAAGCCTTTTTCACACATTGGAGCCATGACAACGGAGGTCAACGGTGCTGTGGCATGAGAAGGGGCTCGTTCAACTTCAAGGTGAGAATAAGGCTGGGAGGATATGAAACCCACTGTGTGTGGTGCCTCCCACATGGAAAGGGAGAGAAGGGGTTGATGGGAGAGATATGACAGGGACTTTCAGATTTTGCTATAAATGCTTGACTACTACTTAAATCTTTTATGCCAGATACGTTCACATTCTTCTTCAATAATGAAAAATAAAAATTTTAAAGTCAAATTAAGAGGAGTAAAAGAGCAAAGGTTGTAAATAAATGGAGTTTCCTATACTGCTGGTAAAAACATCAGAGCTGTTCCCAGCTTGACTCTCCTGGACGAGGGACCTGGGTCTGAGTCCCAGCTCTGTCCCTCACTGGCTGTGACCACAGTTGAGTCAGCTATCTTCGGGAAGCCTCAGATTCCTGATCAGCAAAATGGAATAACAACAGATTGAAATAATATGTTTTAAGACTTTACCACAGGGGCATCTGGGTGACTCAGTTGGTTAAGCGTACGACTTTGGCTCAGGTCATGATCTCAGGGTTCGTGAGTTCGAGCCCTGCGTTGGGCTCTGTGCTAACAGCTCAGGGCCTGGAGCCTGCTTCTGATTCTGTGTCTCCCTCCCCTCACCTCCTCCCCTGCTCACACTCAGTCTCTCTCTCAAAATAAATAAAGATTTAAAAAAAAATTAAAAAAAAAAAAAAAGAATTTAGCACAATGCTGAGCACTTAAGAAATACTCAGTGATTACTAAAGACTATTGTGACTGAGATGGTTCATATGTAAAGGGCATCTACAAATCAATAAGAACACGATGAACAGCCCAATAAAAAAATGGCCAAGACAGCAAGCTTATTTTAAAATATATTCATCCTTACTAGCAAATAAGTCAAAACAACAATGAGAATTTTCTCAAAACCTCTGTGAGGCAGGAGATGGTGAGGAAGCTGGGGCAGGGAGAAGTAAATACCTTGCCTTGGGCAGAGTCTTCTAACTTCCTCTTTTATCACTACACTCTCTTGTTGTCAGGTAAATCATTTTTTTCCTCTTTGCAGTACCCATCTGTGGGTATAAATAAGGATAATAATCTCAACCTTGGGTCTTTGGGAGAATAACTTGATATAGCACAAAGAAAGCACCTTGCACAGAACTGATTCCATAGTCAGTTTTCAATAAACACTAGAGCCTTTTGCTGTTTTATCAAGAGCTGTTTTATCAGTGTTTGATGGATGATCTTAAGGAAAGCATTTAACTTCTGTGAACTTTACCTTCCTTGCTTGGGTGCTGGAGAGTGAGGACAGGCTCTGGGTCTCTGTTTCCCCATCAGTAAGTCAGGGACCAGCTACCTCGCAGGCCAGTTTTAGTGCTAAGAGGGCAGGCTGTAATGTGCTGGTGAACAGTCAGTGCTTAATAGGTGACAGTCTTACTAGGGTCGCATTCTCTTCCTGCAATTCCTGTCCGTCTCTGAGCAAACTCAGTGGTTGGGAGGCTCCTCCCAAGAGACTCCTCCATGGCTCCCTATACCCCAAAGCTCCCAACACCAGGGACTACCATGAACACCGTCCAGCCCCAAAAGGCCCTCAAATGTTAACTCAGGGAGCCCTGGCTACAGCTCAGGCTTGCGTGTACATGCTGGGTGCCTGTCCTTCAGAGCCTGCATCTGCCATCTGGTAACCAATGAAAAGGTATCCCTAACAGACCGTTAAAAGGTGGAACCACATGTGTAAGGCCAGCCTTGTCCACATGGGCCACCCCTTCCTACCTGGAGGATGTCATGTGTAGGCTCCTGGGGTCCATCTGCAGAGACTTTGGGTGCCAGCTTTACAATGTTGCTCAGATCCACCCCTGTGGGGGGTGGGGGAATCAGGAAACAAGTGACAGCCATCATCCCGATAGGCCTGCTGGAACATACTTCATGTCCCTTCTTCAGGGACCACCCCACTCTGGAGACCTCTGGGGGTCTACCCAGCTCCCCACCCCAAACCCTCTGCACCAGGACCCAGCAGCCACATCCATACAGGGGTATAACGATGTGGCAAGGGGGTGGTCTTTGCCCTTTGACCCTCTCCAACCAATGGGAGCAGAGCAGTAGTGAGGCTGCAGGCCACACTGCAGTGAGGGACACATTCTACCTGGTGAATCGAGATGGGAGAAGACCTCACAGACTTATCCCTTGGGGCTCCCATTGCTCCTTACCCTGCATCCTCCCATTGTGTCCTCACCCACCCTGGCACCACCAAGGAAGGCCCCATTGCACAGAACACTTCTGGGTACTCCTCCAGTCGCTGTCCAGTGTCTACACCCCACTCTGTGCCCAGGACACAGAAGTTGGACCCTGGGTTCCCTTGCCCTCTGGTATCTGACTGGGCTTGGCCAACAGAGACCAGGACTGGAGATCAGGAGCGGTACGGTGGGGTACTCATTCCCAGCTCCCTGCCTCTGCCACTATCAGATGACTCTCCATCCCCAGCCATGGACCGCTGTGGGGCAGGGGAGGTCCCTGCTATGGCCAGGGGACAACAGGTCCCCTGTGTGACAACAGGTATGACAATACCCCTTTCTGTCCCCATGAACTCAAGCCAGAATGCAGGTGGGAAGGGAGGCAGGTGGCCCTGTTTCCTGAGAGGTGGTCAGCAGAAGCCTCTTCAAGGAAGTGCCAATTAAAATGAAACCCACTTTGAAGGATTCAGCCCTGTAAATGTCTGGGTGGGGTCAAGGCAAGTAGAGGGAGGGCGAGAGTCAAGTGGGAGAAGACCGCCAGCCTATCCGGGGCAGAGTGCAGAGAAGGGACAGGTCCAGGGCTGCCACACAGGCAAGACAGAGCCACGGTAGGACATCACTCCTGTATGTTAAGAGCTGTGGACTGGAGGTGACTATCGGGCAAAGAGCCAGACTAGCGCTGGGACAGAGCCATGCTGCCCTACCTTGCGATTCAAATTGTTCCACAGCTTCTTTTACCGCCTCCTCTGGTCCCATGTCGAACTCTTCAATGTTTTCACGAACGGCTGCATCGAAGGTCTCCTGGGTGATGCGCTTGGAGGCCATCTTCAGGAGGCCACTCCTGTGCATGGAGTGGCAGGTGCCCGCCTGATAGACACTCCCAAACTGAGAAGTCAAGAGAGGAAGAAAGTTTCATTGAGTGTGAGAGGACAACTGAGAGCCTGGCTATCATTTAGGGAACCAGGGGCCAGAGTCCAGGACCAACCAGGAAAAATTCTTACAACCTGGATCACAGAAAAGGCTGATACCCCACCAGGTGCAGAGCTTCTAAAAGTACAGAAGAGGGATGCCTGGGTGGCTCAGTCAGTTAAGCACTGGATTCTTGATTTTGGCTCAGGTCAACATCTCATGGGGTTCAAGAGATCGAGCCCCACATAGGGCTCTGCACTGACAGTGCAGAGCCTGCTTGGGATTCTCTCTCTTCCTCTCTCTTTCTGCCCCTCCCTTGCTTGTTTGTGTGTGCTTGTGCTCTCTCTCTCTCTTGAAAAAAAAAAAAGGGTGCAGGGGCGCCTGGGTGGCTCAGTCAGTTAAGCGGCCGACTTGGGCTCAGGTCATGATCTCGCAGTTCATGGGTTTGACCCCCATGTCGGGTTCTGTGCTGACAGCTCAGAGCCTGAAGCCTGCTTCGGATTCTGTGTCTCCCTCTCTCTCTGTTCTTCCCCACTTGCACTGTCTCTCTCTCTCAAAAATAAACATTAAAAAAAAGTGCAGAAGAGGGCAGGTGGTTTACATTTTATCTAAGAAAGGGGAGACATTAATATGTGTCCTTACAGTAAACAACAAAGAAAGGATAAAATAATCTTAGCAACATTATGTGTTATTACACCATCATAAAGAAATAATATGATTATAATACTATATTATACGTAACCTGTGTTATTTGTGATGTGCAATATGCGTCGTAATATGTAATGTTATGACTATATGATACTTCATTATATAACTAGGTATTCCATAATGTAACTATATAATAAAACACCTTACTTATAATGGTACGCTATTATACCAATAAAAGCTTCAAAATAAAAATTAATAGTAATAAGTAAAATGGAACACTAAATCAAAAACTAATAGAAATAGTTTCCCAAAAGGGGAGGTAGGGAAGAGGGTGATGTGGGCAAGACTAGAAGCTGGATTATTTTCTCCGAATGTACCTTATTTCATTGGTTTAAATTTAGAACTCATGTAAATGCTTCACATGCTTAGGAAAATAAATAAGTCAATATGAACCAAAATAAAAATGAAAGCAATTCCTAAAAATCAAGAATAAAATGAAAACCGTGAATCTAACAGTTTATCTACATGGAGTTTAAAATGCAGTGATGGGGGCATGTGGGTGGCTCAGTCAGTTAAGTGTCCCACTTTTTTATTTTGGTTCAGAGCATGATCTCACAGTTCGTGAGTTTGAGCCCCACATTGAGCTCTATGCTGACAGTGCAGAGCCTGCTTGGAATTCTCTGTTTCCCTCTCTCTCTGCCCCCCCCTTCCCTCTCTCTCTCAAAAATAAATAAATAAATAAACTTAAAAAATGCAGTGATCGGGGCACCTGGGTAGCTCAGTTAAGTGTCTGACTTTGGCTCAGGTCATGATTTCGTGGTTTCGTGACTTCGAGCCCTGCATCGGCCTCTACGCTCAGAGCCTGGAGCCTGCTTTGGATTCTGTGTCTCCCTCTCTCTCTGCCCCTCCCCACTTGCACTCTGTCTCTCTCTCTCTCTCAAAAATAAATAAACATTAAAAAATTTTAAATATTTTATATATTTTTAATATTTTTATTAATTTTATTATTATTTTAATTTATTGTTTTATTTTATTAATATTTTATATAATACTTTAAATTTTTTTACATATTACGATGCATATTGCACATCTATCACTAATGCAGTGATAGAACCATATGTTCTTACTGGGATGTACAAGAAGTATAGAAAAGAAAAATTTACAAAAGAAAATCTTCAACAGTTTTCAGAAATCACGTTATCGAAAATGATATTAGTAATGTTATTCAGAAGCTAACGTGGATATGGCAAGTAAGTCATAATATTTATGTCATTAGGAACTAGCCTAAAAGAAAAAAGATTCTAACATTAAAAAATCCAAAAAATAGGGGTGCCTGGGTGGCTCAGTCGATTAAGTGTCCAACTCTTGATCTCAGTTCAGGTCTTGATGTCAGGGTCGTGAGTTCAAGTCCCACACTGGGCTACACGCTGGGCATGGAGCCTACTTAAAACAAAACAAAACAGAACAAACGAAAAGGTAAAAGAAGACACTTAGAACTAAATTCGGACTGGAATTATTAATACGAACTCATCATGTATTTTCTCTTAGGCAATAGGAACCAATTTTCTAGTGATATCAACTGAAAATACCTTGAGGAAATAACACCCTGAGGAAGTGAACACTCTGAACACCAACTGTGGTCCCTTAGTCACATTTCCCACCAAAGAAGACAGGGCTCCTGGAGGAATGGCTGATTCTAGGACTGAGAAGAAAACAGGCCAGAGGAGACAAGCCAGGAACATCTTGTCAGACCAGAAAGCAAGGAGGCTTCTAAAAACAGACAGGGTCATGTCAAAGGACTTGGGAGCAAACCCCAAGAGTCGTCAATGGGCCAAAGATGTGACAGGTGAGCAGTAAAAGAAAACAAAATAAAAAACAGTATTTTGATATCAAAATCAAAATCTGTGCGTTCATAATAGTACTAAAACACACCTGCTCGTTCTGTTGAAAACCGGCAAATAAAGAATCCAACATTTATCCTATGTCCCTCATATAATTACCAGGTTAGAAAGAGAGGATGAGGAAAAGTTCTGCTTTGTAGATGAACTCCAACTAATTATCCACAAGACAGATTTAGACAACCATCCACACAGGCTGCAAAACTGTGAGGAGTGAAACTGATAAGGAACCTGACAATGAGTGGGTAGTACCTGGGTCCACTGTGTGATTTCACATCACCAGAAGAGAAACCCATCACCACTGCCCCTGGACAAGAATGAAAAGCACCTATGAAGGTATCTTGCCAAAAACTCAAACCCAATATGACCATGCATCCAATGGAACTTTCTGTGATGATGGAATATTCTATATCTGTGCCATCCATGTGAGTTCCAACAGCTGAAACGTAGCTAGTGTGACTGAGGCACTGTGTATGTTTTAACTTCAATTGTAATTCATTTTAATGTAAACATCCATCTGTGACTCGTGGCTATCATACTGGACAGGGAAGGATCTAGAGCTAATGAACAGTTTGTAGGAAATCAAGGTCAGAGGGACCACGTCGACATCACCCACAACAGGTGATGTGGGTCTGCAAAAATCACCATTCAGGAGGGGGGTAACTTAACTACAGGACAAACACCTGGTGTTGTCAACAAATAAATCATGACAACCATGAAAAGGACGGGGCGTCCATCAGCAAGTGAATGGACAAACAGAATGTAGTATGTCTGAACAATGGAATATTACTCGGCCATAAAAAGGAAGGAAGCACTGACACACACTACAACGTGGAAGAACCTTGAAAACACCATGCTAAGTGAAAGAGGCCAGACACAGGTCCACACACATAGTGTGTGATTCCATTTATATGAAATGTCCAGAACAGGCAAATCCATAGGAACAGAAAACAGACCAGTGGTTGTAGGGGCGGGGGAAAGGGGATAGACAGTGCCTGCTAATGAGTACAGGGTCTCCTTTGGGGGTAATGAAATGTTCCACGATTAGATAGTGGTGATGGTTACACAACTTTATGAATATACTTGAAATCACTAAATCATACACTTTATTATTTATTTATTTATTTACTTACTTATTTTTAAAGATTTATTTATTTAAGCAATCTCTACACCCAACGTGGGGCTCAAACTCACAACCCTGAGATCAAGAGTTGCATGGTCCTCCAACTGAACCAGCCAGGTGTCCCTAAATTGTACACTTAAAATGGGTAGATATCATGGTATGTAAGTAATGGATCAATTTAAAAAGTACTATTTGGGAGCGCCTGGTTGGCTCAGTTGGTCAAGCATCTGACTCCTGATTTCGGCTCCTTATTTCTGTGAGATCGAGCTCCACCTTGGGCTCTGCGCTGATAGTACAGAGCCCGCTTGGGACTCTCTTCTCTCTCTGCCCTTCCCCCCAGCTTGCGCTCTTTCTCTCTCACAAAATAATAAACATTAAAAAAAAAAAAAAAAGTACTGTTTAAAAACAAAAGCAAATGAAACGCAGCACAGGCAAAGGATTGTGAAAGCCAGGGGATTGTATCAGCAGCTGGATGACCCAGCAACCCTGGGCAATATCTTTTCCTCTGCGAGACTAGTGGTAAATCACTGAGTCAAGTAAGACAGAACCCTAAGTAAAAACAGATTATGATCTCCACAAGAAGGTCTTTGGGGTACAAGTGGTTTAACACCTAATATTAACCACCCTCTCGTTTTAACAAAGGGGGAAACAGGCCTCAGGCCCAGAGCCTACCTGCGGTTAACAACTCCTTTCATTTTGCTTGTTTTACTCTATCTACCTCATTTATTGACGTACTACTTTCTGTTAAAATACATCATTTTAAAAATTTATAGTAAAGTTGCAAGAATAGTACAAAGAACACCTGTTCCATTCTAACTTTACCAGTTTAACATTTGGCCAAGTTAATCTCTTTTGGAGACACTGTATGTTCCTGCATACACACATACCATGCGAGAATATGCTCCAGGCATCAGACTCTTCCCTCCTAAAGACATCAGCACGAATCTCCAAAGAAAAGGACGCTCTTACATGTTCAATGCACAATGAAAATTTAACGCAGGAAGTTTAACAGTGATACTATTTGCTAATATACGCTCCATGATCAACTTTCTCAATTGCCCTAATATTGTCTTTCAAAACAATTTTTTTGTTTCTGGTCCCAGGTCTGTTACAGAATTTGAACATCACAGAAAACGTTAGGGGAACAAAGGCACAGGGAGTTCTAGGACAGCAGTAGGGGAATGTGACAAAAATTCGAGTGCAAATTTGGGCCATGTGGGAAACAGGCCATTCAAGCCCATGCTTCTCTTTGTGGAGGTGGCGCAGGATGTGAATATTCCATCTGTGTTTGTGCAGATGTTTTGGGGAGGAGGAGGACGGGCTCTGGGGCCAGCCGGGGTGACTTGAATCCCAGGCCTTCCACTTAACTTCACTGTTGGTCAAGTCAACTCTCTCCTGTGTAATATAGGGATAAACAAAGAGAATCTACTTCATAGGGCTGCAATGCAAACTCAGTCAGTTAATTCCATAAAGTGCTTAGAATAGGGTTTGGCACAGAGTAAGAGCTCAGTAAACATTAGCTATTGTTCCTTTCCTTTGTTGCTTAGAGGTAATTAGACCAGTTTACTTAGAGGGGGGTGAGGCATAAGGGCATCAAACACTTCACCTTGCTCCCTTGCAGATAGTCACCCCCCCCCCCCCACCCCTTTCTGGCCCAGAAGAACAAGGAGCCTGTTTAGGGACTGCTAAGGATTTTCAAGGTCAAAGGTGAAGGAAAAAAGTGAAGATTTTCTGTTTCAATAGAGCTTCTCAGTGAGACACCTGGGCTGGTATGTGCGTGAGGAGTGTTCCTGACCAGCTCCAAGGGGCAAGAACTTCCCAGCTGTGGCTGTTGGAGGGACTCTGTTCCTGACTCCACCACCCTAGGCACGCTTCAGACCCGAGTAGGCCAACAGTGAGTGGCCACTCTGTCACAGAGGCACAATCCTAAAGGCAAATGCCATTATGCCTACTTTACAGATGAGGAATCTGAAGCTTAGAGAGGGGAAGAACCTGCCAGAGATCACACAAGCAGTAAAAGGTCTGGCCATCATGCCACCTTGCTTCATGAACACCTTCCTTCCACCTGGGTTCTCTGAGGAGTTTCTGCTAGCTCTTCCAGGCTGCCTCATCCTGGGAGCCTCCCCCGACCACTGAGGACCTATGTGTGTTCTCTGACCTTGTCTCCCCTGCCCCATGAACTTCCCCCTGCCCAGTCTTGAGCTCCCTGAGCTGGGGAGATCAATGTCTAGCTCTGGGACCACCTCTAGGGTGAGTCCTGCAGGGGTCCCCCAGGTCAGGCACAGGGCTAGGGGGCAGAATGAAAGCACAGATCTGGAGCTCATGAGAAAGACCATGCCTAGGAATGGTCATCTGGGAGCCACCTGGGAACAGGTCACACTAGGAAAGGGGGGAAACAGCATTACCAGCTCCCTTCATGGGTCCAAGGTATGAAAAGAAAGGGAGTTAGCAAGGCCCAACTGACACCTAGTTTTCCTTTCTAAGTCAGGGTTCTGCTCAAGAAAACACCACCTTGACACAGCAGGGACTCTAATGACTCCTCATCTTCCTCCACCTGGACACACCCACCCTGGTTCAGGCACAGTCCCAGCTTCCCCCCTGCCACACTGCACTTCTGTTCTTCACTTAGTGCCAGACAGAAACTTGAAATCACAAAGAGACCTCATTGCTCAAAATCCTGCAGTGGCATCCCAACCTTCTCAGAACAAAATCCAGTCTCCTTACCAGCCCTTTGTCTACGTGGATTTTATAGGTCTCTTACCTACACCTTCCCACCCGCACTTTCCCACCTTTTTCTCATCTTTCCCAGCTACCAAAGGGACCCTCTTCATAACCACTCTGGTTAAAGCAGCCCCCTTTCTCCTACAGCATCATCCTTTTATTTTAATACTATATCTACCTGGAG
This sequence comes from Panthera leo, assembly GCF_018350215.1. Taxonomy (NCBI): domain Eukaryota; kingdom Metazoa; phylum Chordata; class Mammalia; order Carnivora; family Felidae; genus Panthera; species Panthera leo. The sequence goes on along the minus strand of NC_056680.1, from coordinate 14,042,456 downwards.
CTACATGGTTCATTTATTTCATTTGCATTTACTGTCGAGGCATTTCCTCAAATTTAACCTCCAGGAGAACTGGGGTCCAGTCAACTTTGTTCACCACCACGCAGCAGGCACTCAGTACATAGGTTATGAATGAATGAATAAATGAATGAAAAGAAAGCACAGGCCAGGGAAATGGGAGAATTTTGTCTCCCGGCAGCTGTAAGAGTCATTGTAAGGGTCATTCCCCAAAACCAGGTCCGCGAGGGCGGCGCCACAGTCACCAGCCCGACCCGGAGGCGCCCACTCCCCTCCCCGCGCGAGGGGACTCCGCAACCTCAGCTTCTCACCCGGTCTTCGCAGCCACGTGGGGAAAGGGTGGGGCTCGCGACTGTCACCCGGCAGAGCCACCTCTGGTCCCTTCCGGCCACCGTACGCGCGCAGGCGCGCTGGCGCCAATTCGCCTCGGCCTTCCTCAGCTCCACGGACCGCTCCCGGAGTGATCAAGGGTGACTTCGAGTACAGGTAAAGCTGAGAGAGCCAACAGGTGTGCAGAGGCGGCGTCTGTGCCGTCTTTTGACGGCCGCTCCCCGTCGCCGCCGCCCCCAACAAATTAATCTTTTGCCTCGGGAGCGTCTGCCTTGTAGAAGCGAGCAGCGCGCCTGCGCAAGAGGACTTGGCGGCGGCCGCTTGCGCCTGCGCACCAGAGCTCGGCGGTAGCTTGCGCGTGCGCGGCGCGGCGCTGCGGAGACCGTTGGCTCATTTGCATGTCCCCGCCTCGCGCGGCGGCGGCGGCGCGGCGGCGGGTGAGGAGCCTGAGGCAGCGGCGGGGGCGGCTCCGCGCGCGGTGGGTCCGGGGTGAGGCCTGGGCCCGGGCGTCGTCGGTGGGCGGGCCCCGGGGTGGGAGGCTCGGGCTCGGTCCCGGGGGCCGCGGGGCGTGATGCCGCGAGCACGGCCCTCGCGCTGCGCATCGGCGGCGTCCCGGCCGGGTCGGCCTGGGGGGCGGTCTTCGGCCTCCCAGGCCCGACGCCCCCTTTTCTTCGTCGTCGGAGGCTAGGCGGGTAGGAGGCGGGCCACGCCCGAAGGGTTCTTTCGTCCATTCATTCCACCCAGCCCGTGCGGGGATTACAGCAGCCAGCCGCTGTATCGAGCCCTTTACCATTTTTTACCTGGTTCACTCCCCACAGCAGCCCCCACCACGAGCTGCCCATTCCATGGATGGGGAAATGGAGGCGTAAAAAGGTTAGGTCACTCGATTTGATCCGGAGCCCCCTGGCTGGGAGACCCTGCCCTTCGATGGCACCGAACAAGGGGCGCCCCAGGAAAAGGCTTAAGGATGAGCAAAGGGGGTGATGGGTGTAAGAAGGGACTATGAGGTAGGGCAGGTTTGAGTCTTGAGGTTGGATGTTTCAAGATGGAAGGGGTATTTTGGTTAAGGAGGTAGCCGCTGGATTCCTCATTGTTGCTTCTCCCGTCTTTTTCCCGTCGGCGTTCAGGGCTTTGTCCCCACTACCAGTGCCCTGTTTGCCAGGTCTCCGTCTGGGCTGTCTGACCTTGGGTGGGTCACTTAACCCGAGTCTATCTTTTCTTCTGTATAGTGTCGTTTATAACAGCACCCGCTTTTCACCGGGTTGTTGGAAGAAGTAAACGAGATTGTGAGAGTCCCTTTCCGACCAGAGGACCTGGTACAGAGCAAGCTCTGTGTCACCAGTCAGGGACTCCTCCACTCACTTGTTGGTTGAGAGGCTCCTCTCAGAGGGCAAGTCAGTCCTCAGATCCTCTTTGCGTGTCTGTGAAATAGGAAAATAGAAATGGGAAAGATGGCAGCTCTCCTAAAGATCCCACGTGCGAGGGGGTATGGTCCCGCCGCCTACGCTCTTACGTGCAGTAACCCCAACAGGTAGGGATTCTGAGGAAATGGGCTCAGAGAAGCAAAATAAATTGTCTAAGGTCACAATGCTTGGTTTGCTCCTCAGCCAACACCCCTGTGCACTCTGTGAGGGCAGAAGCCCCCGTAGAATAATCTGGCCTCCCTCTGCAGCACCATGTTGAGTTACCGATTCCTTGTCCTGTTACTTTGAGGGTTAGGTGAAATAGAGCGGGCCATGTGAGCTTTAGTTGTCATTCTTAGTGTCTTTTTTTCCCCTCTCACTACAGGTCAGAGAAACATGGCAGCTAGGCGAATTGCACAGGAGACTTTTGATGCTGTTTTGCAAGAAAAAGCTAACCGATATCACATGGACCCCAGTGGTGAGGCCGTAGGTGAAGCTCTTCAGTTTAAAGCTCAAGGTGAATTAAAGTGCTTGGTTTCTTTGGTGGGAGGGGAGTTACGGGGCATGCTTTTAGGGTCAGGGCAGGAGGATATCGGTACCTTGGGCTCACTCTGGAGTTCTTCTGATCCTACCTTCCTTATCTGTCAAGGGGACATAAACTCTTCTCTTGGCCCCCCTGTCAGCTCATCCTGCAGAAGTGGGTATTGTCATTCTCTGAAGCTTCTCCGCCCCAGGCATCCTCCCCCACCTAAAGGAGGGTTCTTGAATCAGCCTCCCGCCTCCATCCCCACCATTGCTGCCCAGATCTGAGCTCTTACTAGTTCTCACCTGGATTATTGCAATAATCTCCTCAACAGTCTCTCGGCTTCTGGCTTCATTCCCCTCGAGTCTGCCCTCCCCGCTGATCTATTAATGCCGGCCTTGCTGGGCCAAGGCCCTACTTGGACTCTTGGGGCCCCCCATTTTGGGGTCACATCGTCAGACAAGTACGGGAGCAGCCAGGTAACAGTGATGTGTGCGAGACAAGGGCATGGGAGGCTGCCAAGTGTAGGCCCTGCCTGAAAACCTTCCCTTTGCAAAGTTTTGAAGCGTCATGCCAGCAGAATAAAAAATGGTGTGCGCGGAGTTTGTAGGATGACAGGGAGGTTCCTCACCGCGGCGGGCGCTCGAGGCGGGCGCTCGAGGGTCGCAGCCCTCATCTCCTGCCTTGAGGCTCATGTTTCAGGGACACTGTGCTGCCTGTCCTTGCCTTTGAATCCCTCCCCAGCCCAGCCTGGTTAATTCCCTCAGGCACTAAGACCCAGCTTGCTGGTGCCTCCCCCCTGGAAGCTCCTGCAGGTTTTCAGGTTGGTTTGGGTGTTCTTCCGAGTCCTAGGCCAGTGTGCTGAGCCCTTACTTTTCTGAGGTGGGCCAGCCTCCCCCAGGCCTCCTTCAGGTCAGTGCTGCTCGCCGCGCCCACCCCTGAGCCAGTCTCCACCGAGAAACTTCCTCAGGGTTGGTTGAGTGAATTAAGTGCTTGGGGTAGGGATAACTTGCGTGCTTTGGATGTGGAGAAGCTGGAGGTTAGAGGCTGTCTTCAGCTTCTGAGTTTTTAAAAATTGCTTGAGTGGTACACAAATACATTCCTGTTACGAAGGGTTGGAAGAATTATAAAGTAGTTAGGAGTAAAAATTCAGAAGTTCTTAGCTGCTTCCTTAGCCCTCTGAAGTAACCGTATCTGTGTCACCACAGATTTGTGCATCCTTCGGTTCTTCTAGTGATATGTTCGTGTAATCCTGAATACTTACATGTTGACATGTGTATTCACATGTGTATATGTGTATGCTTATACATATATGTACACACATACACGTATATGTGGAGGTTTTATCTTTACCTAGAGACTCAAACATCAATACGTATCTTAGTTTTGTCAAGAAAAATGGGGGGCGGGATCTGTACTCGGAAACCAATAGGATGCTGGATGGTTCTGGAACCACCACTTTGTCACAGAGCTAGCTGTGTGGTCCATTGGTCAGCCTTTCACCGTATCTGCTCTAGTCTGCATTGGTTTACAAGGCATTGGAAAATCCTGTTGTGCAGACTCCAGCCTCTACCCTTCCTTTAATGCTGTGCCCTATTCATGCCATCAATAGCTGTCAATACCAGGATTATCCCGGTGGATTTTGCTGGAACATCCATATCCACTCTTGTCTTTTGTGGTCAGTTCCCTGAGCAGCAGCCAACGAAGTCATCCCTTTACTCCAAACCCCTTCATGGCTTTCCATCTTGTTCAGAGTAAACTGTAGAGTCCATCGAGGGCCTAACTTGATCTGGTACTCCTGTTCACATTTTGTGTCATAGTGGTTCTGTAACTTTGCCCTTTGTTGGAATTATCTGGGGACCCTTTAAAAACCTTTCTGCTCAGGCCACACCCTCTCCTAATCAATTAAATCAGGATGCCTGGGGGTCCCTAAGGGCTCCAGTGTACAACAGAATCTAGGAGCTGCCTTCTTACTGCTTTGCCCCTTGTTCCTCTGTTCCATTCTGGCTACACTCGTTCCCTGCTAGTCCTGCTGCAGGGCTTTGTGCTCATGCTCCCTTGGCATGGAAGGCTTCCTCCATAACCGCGCGGTCTGGCCTCTCACACCAGGCCTCTGCTGCTCAGGTACATTGTTAGAGCTACCCACCTTGATCAGCCTGTCTGAAAATGGCTTCCCCTGTTTGTGTTCCTTCCTGCTGGATATTTCCTATTGGAACTTTCTTACATGTGATGGATTTTTGTTTATTGTTTGGCTCCCTCAACTGACAAATCCAGGAGGGTAGAGACTTTACTGTCTCCTTTCCTTGCTATAATTACGTTGCCTGGAGCAGTGCCCATACATATTAGTTGCTTAGTAAGTACTTGTTGAATGCATAAACTTGGGTTTATATAAAGCTTTAGCTTCCTGTGGCCTCTTGGCCCGTTAGTTCTTCCTGGTATCTTTCTCTCTCTTTTGACTTCTTGACTAGGTAATAGGTTCTGATTCACAAGCTAGAACGTTAGGAAGCTACTCTGCAAAGTCTCCCTGAGGTCTGCTGTTACCATATGCCCATAGTTCACTTCTTTTAATTATTTAAATTTTTTAAATTTTATTTTAGAGAGAAAATGAGCAGGGGAGAGAGAGAGGAGAGATTTCAGCAGCCTCCACACTCAGTGTGGAGCCCATCCTAGGATCATGACCTGAGCCAAAATCAAGAGTTAGTTACTTGAATAAGCAAATGCAAATCTAGAGACCTATTTTTCTCATTTCTACACACACTGTTCAGTTTTCATTATGGCCTCTCTTGCTGTGGCTTGTTTAGCTTCTGTGTCCCCTCTTAGTTCCTTTGTTATTTCAGAAGATTGGTTGGCCCAGTGGACCTTTCCACGAGGAGCCTATCTGCCACCTTTGGGTCAAGTGTTCCGCTGTGGTCGGCTGTGGGGTGTGAAGTGTCAGCCGTGGCTTCTGCCTCAGTGGCACTGTGGTCCAACACTCCTTAGACACAGGGAGGGCAAATAGCCTCCTGCAAACCTGTCTTCTGTGTGGTAGAAGTAGAAACATACAAGCGCTCCAGTTTTAGTAAAGAAGCCCAGATCATTTGGGGACCAGACACCCTTCCGTTAGTTTAAAAGAAGATCCCTACAGAGCCCGGACAGGAAGGCCAAATAAGTGAGGGGCACTTTTGCCCAGCCTCTGTGGACTGTCATCAGGGCATGTGTGTGCCCAGTGGTTGTAGGTCTTCTTCTGTTTTTATAAGTAGTAAACCCAGATTTCTAAATAAAGCCACACTTATTTTAAATGTTGGAAATAAATACTGCGCTCTGGCAGATAAAGTCCCCTTGCTGGCTGATGGTCTGTGGACTGTTTGCAGCCTCTGGTCTAAATTACCTTTGTGTTCTTCTTTGGATCGTTTATTTCAGATCTTCTAAGGACAGTCCCACGAGCCAGAGCAGATATGTATGATGACATTCCTAGTGACAGCAGATACACTCTGGCTGGATCTGTAGCCCACCCTCGAGACACTGGGAGAGAAAGCCTGAGAGGTGATGTATTTCCAGGACCTTCTTTCAGATCAAGCAACCCTTCTGTAAGTGAAGACAGCTTCTTTCGCAAAGAATGTGGCCGGGATCTGGAATTTTCCCACTCTGATTCCCGAGACCAAGTTTTTGGCCACCGGAAATTGGGACATTTCCGTTCTCAGGACTGGAAATTTGCACTCCGTGGCTCTTGGGAACAAGACTTTGGCCACCCTGTTTCTCAAGAATCCCCCTGGTCGCAGGAGTATAGTTTTGGTCCTTCTGCACTACTGGGGGAATTCAGTTCCTCCAGGCTGATTGAGAAAGAGTGTTTGGAGAAAGAGAGTCGGGATTACGACGTGGACCGTCCAGGGGAGACAGACTCTGTGCTGAGGGGCAGTGGCCAAGTCCAGGGCAGAGGCCGGGGTCTAAACATCGTTGACCAGGAGGGGGCCCTTTTAGGAAAGGGGGAGACTCAGGGCCTCCTCCCATCTAAAGGGGGAGTTGGAAAGCTTGTCACACTAAGAAGTGTGAGTACGAAAAAAGTACCCACTGTAAATCGTATTACTCCCAAAACTCAGGGCACCAACCAAATCCAGAAAACCACCTCAAGTCCTGATGTGACCCTGGGGACGAACCCAGGGACAGAAGATATCCAATTTCCTACTCAGATCCCTTTGGGGCTCAGTCTGAAGGATATTCGGCTCCCCAGAAGAAAGATGAGCTTTGACCTCATAGATAAGTCTGATGTTTTTTCGAGATTTGGGATAGAAATAATCAAATGGGCAGGATTCCACACCATAAAAGATGATGTTAAATTTTCCCAGCTTTTCCAGACTCTCTTTGAACTCGAAACCGAAACCTGTGCTAAAATGCTCGCTTCATTCAAATGCTCCTTAAAACCAGAGCACAGAGATTTTTGCTTTTTTACTATCAAATTTTTAAAGCACTCTGCTTTGAAAACACCCAGAGTTGATAACGAGTTTTTAAATATGCTTTTAGACAAAGGTGCTGTGAAGACCAAAAATTGCTTTTTTGAAATCATAAAGCCCTTTGACAAGTATATAATGAGGCTTCAAGACCGGCTTCTGAAGAGTGTCACACCCCTCCTCATGGCCTGCAATGCCTATGAGCTGAGCGTCAAAATGAAGACCCTCAGCAATCCCCTGGACTTGGCTGTTGCCCTGGAGACCACCAATTCTCTCTGCCGGAAATCTCTAGCCCTCTTGGGACAGACTTTCTCCTTGGCCTCTTCTTTCCGGCAAGAGAAAATCTTAGAAGCGGTCGGCCTCCAAGATCTAGCTCCCTCTCCTGCCGCGTTTCCAAATTTTGAGGACTCTACTCTGTTTGGAAGAGAGTACATCGATCACCTGAAGGCCTGGCTGGTCAGCAGTGGGTGTCCCCTCCAGGTCAAGAAAGCCGAACCCGAGCCAACCCAAGATGAGGAGAAAACGGTTCCTCCTACCAAACCCGAAGTCCAGGCCACGTCTCCAAGTGGGCTGAGTGATGGTAAGGAGAGCAGCGAAAGTTCCTATTTCTTGTGATTAGTTTGTTTGTCATGTTTTCTTGTAATGTCTCTTATTTTCTTTGAGATTTTTACACAGAATCTTTTAGCCAACTGGAAACATCAGAATTTTAGTAGAAAACTCCGATTGGCCAGTGTACATGTCTGCCATGCATTCTGTAAGCATATATTAGGAATCTTCTGTCTACCACAGAAGTCCTTAGATGTTTCTGGGTCACAGACTCCTGATCAAAAGCTGTGGCCCTGGTCAGGAAAAATGCACATGTATTTGTACACAATTTTGCCTCTGCCTTCTGGTGGGTGTGTGTGTGGGGGGTGTTGTACCATTCTGCAGCCAAGGTTAAGAAGCCCGTGTTGTTACAGCATCCCCCTCTTTCCCACCCTAAGGTATTACTAGAGGGGAAAGTAAACACTGGGCTCTGTCTCTGGGGAGTCCCCAGGCTCTTAAGGGACAGAAATGATCAAACCCAGCTTCTCCTGTGCCAGGATTAAGGGGGATGGAAGAGATCCCAGCCCAGGGGAGTTGGGGAGGTCGTGTTTGAGCTGTGTCAAGGGACTGGCAGAGATTAGCCAGGTCTGCCCAGGTAGTAGAAGCACCTTTCTACCCTGAGTGACTCAGTTTTCTAGAATGGCTAAAGATCAATAGATCACTTAGGTACATCTGGTAACCTGCAGTTAACGAATCAGCTTTGAGGAGGTTCCAGAAAGGCCAACAAAGAGGTAATATAAACACTGGCTATTTGGTATCCCTTCTCTCTCCTGCTTAGCACCCAGGATGAATGCTGTCATAGTCCAGACCTGACCCAGAAATCATGAGCATTATGTGGTGGCTTTGTGACCGGCGAGGAAGCACTTTCCCCCCTTTACCTCCGGAGGAGGAAGTCCTTTTCCCCACAAGACAGTTTTCACCTTCCATTGCCCCAGCCATGTGGGAAAGCCTTATTTGTCCCTGAATCTCTTTACTCCCCTATACACTTATGGAACCCTGACTACATCAGGCACAGAGTAGGTCCCACTATGGATGGGCAGCCACACCTACCTCTTGGAGAGGGAGCCTTCCAGAAGTGGGCTCAGGCCCGAAGCAGGACCCCTCCTTCCCGCACCCCCCAAAGTGGGGGAGTGGAAAGTCAGTGTAATGTCAATACTGAAGAACTTTTTTTTTTTTTTTAACATTTTTATTTATTTTTGAGAGACAGAGACAGAGTGTGAGCAGGGGAGGGGCAGAGAGAGAAACACACAGAATCAGAAGCAGGCTCCAGGCTCCAAGATGCCAGCACAGAGCCCGACGTGGGGCTTGAACCCACCAACTGGGAGGTCATGACCTGAGCTGAAGTCGGATACCCAACCAACTGAGCCACCCAGGCGCCCCTCAGTACTGAAGAACTTTGTATGAAAAAGTCTCCCATAACTTAAAGTTGCCCACCACCCTTCCCTGGTTTTGCTGCTTCACAGGTTTGCCCGCAGCTGCTGTCTTGCTGTACTGAAAACACTACAGTCTGTTCTTTTACAGGACTATCAAAGGTCTTTTTCTGTGTTTCTACAGCAATTGCTGCATCATGCTACTGACCTAACGTAAATTACCTCACCCTTCCCTTGATGTGGGACTCATGCTGCCTTTTACTAGAGGCCTCTGAGGCTAAGCAGAGGCGGGTTTCCTAGTAATTGACATCTGCAAGCCTGGGCTGTCTGGACAGCAGGTAGATGGCACCAGAGCCCATGTCTTGTGGGGCACTGCTCTGCTGCTGCTTCCATTACTGTTAGAAATGCTGAGATGACATCTTCGGTTGAATGCTTTGATGACTCTTCCTGTTATTTTTTAAGTTCTCTGTAGAATTTGGTCTCAAGAGGAGGATTATGGGGCCAAAGCTGGGGCCCTTGCTTGTGGTTACCTTCTCAAGAGGTGGTTGTAGTGATCCAAAAGTCATATTGTTTTTGAAAGCTTCTGACTTTGAACTCTTACTCCTCTGTGAAGTCATGTAAAACTAAAAGTTCTATAAAATGAGAGCCAATAATCAAAGGGGAAATACTTGCAACAGCACGACAATTGAAGAATCAATTTATCCGGTGTAAAAAGCTTACACTGATATTTAAAATAAGCTCAAAGCTGTATCTTGGACATAGGCAAGGACAGGACAATGCAGTTAGTTACTCGACACAACAAACGGGCAAACCTCTCCAGTTCAGGAGTGGTTTTGGTAGATTCTTTTTTTGGTTTTAAATATTTACCTTAGTGCGGAAGCAGGGGAGGGGCAGAGAGAAAGGGTGACAGGATTGAAGCAGGTTCTGGGCTGACAGCACAGTGCCCGATGTGGGGCTCAAACTTGCAAACCGCAAGATCATGACCTGAGCCAAAGTCGGATGCTTAACTGACTGAGCCACCCAGGTACCTCCTGGAGTGGTTTTTATCAAATGACCGAACAGACCATTCTGTGATATTAAAATTAGCAAATATCAGAAAACTAAATAAACAGTCTTATTAATTGAGGGCACAGATGCTCTTCTGTGTTGCTGGCGGCATTGTAAATTAAAATTCATATTGAAGGAAGTTTATACTTTAGGAAATGCTTTTCTTTTCATATATTCAAATATTTTCTATGAACATCTACCTTAGGGCCACTCACTTTTTTGATTAGGGAATTTTGTTTTGCAAATTTATATATATGTTTTCTGATTATAAAGCATGCATATTTAAATTTTTTTTTTTTAATGTTTATTCATTTTTGAGAGACAGAGCATGAGCTGGGGAGGGGCAGAGAGAGAGAGGGAGACATGGAATCTGAAACAGGCTCCAGGCTCTGAGCTGTCAGCACAGAGCCCAATGAGGGGCTCAAACTCATGGATCAGGAGATCATGACCTGAGCTGAAGTTGGACCGACTGAGCCACCCAGGCACCCCTACATGTTTATTTTTTATAGCTAAAGCACAAAGAAAATGAAGTCCCTGGTAAATCTACCGTTCATAGATAACATCTATTAACATTCTGGAATATTTCCTTCTAATCTTTTTTACTACATGTCTGTATTTATATATCTTTTCTTACCTCTTTTATATTGGGAATCATAACCTAAATATTTTTTTATGTGTTTTATACCTAGACATGTTTTATATCTTTTATATTTTTTCCTGAACGTGAACATTCTAGTTAAGCGATACATGAAAAACAGAATTGAGTTGCTGCAAATCATTTCCTTCTATAGAATATATGCATACATTGCTCTGTATAGTCATCGTGAGCTTGTGACTTTCTTTCCTAGTGTTTATGCTGTTCTGTCTTTTGGGAAGATATTTTACATATTGGTTTTTAAAATACTGTGCTGCTTTCCTCTTTTCAACGCTGGTTTCTCGGGAATGAGGATTTCGGTCACTGGTGCCTGCTTAAGTTCCATCCTAAGCCTCTGGCTCTGTCCTGGTTGTCTCAGGCCCCACGCGGTCCAGTGCGTTTCTCAGAAAAGCCCTTTTGTGTGTTCCAGCGGTTCCTCAGCGAGCAGATCACAAGGTGGTGGACACTATCGACCAGCTGGTCACACGTGTTGTCGGGGGCAGCCTGTCTCCCAAAGAGAGAACTCTTCTCAAGGAGGACCCTGCTTACTGGTAGGTCTTTACATTTTGGCCCTCCACATCCCTCCCATAGAACACACGGCAAACTCGGTGTCGTGATGGTATCCAGTGCAGAGGGTGAGTGAGATATCTGTTTTGAGCATTGGTATTTGCCAGTGGGAAGAGCATGAGGGAGGGTCAGGTTCACCTGCATTCAAGCCCTGGCCCTCCTGCAGGCATGCCATGTGGCCTTCTCTCATCCGGGCACGGAACCTCTCAACCCTCTGCGCTGACTTAAGGATGAGGTGAGGGGTACATGCACAGAGCACATGAAGATAAGGAATGTGTCACAGCAGTTGTTTGTGACTTGTTGCTACTGTTTGTTAAACTCTTTCCTTTTGCCTTATTCACTCTTCACGTGAATAGAACAACTTTTTAAAATTAAAGTTTTGACCATAAATATAGTGCTTTTTAGTGGAAATCAGGAACAACAGATAGTAGGGGAAGCCACCTGTGTGCCCACCAACATCTACTGACATTTTTGCATGTTTGCCTCCAGTCTTCCTGCTCACTGTGGGCTGTTTGGGTTTTTGTTTAATGTAGCTGTGGTTTTACTATGATCTGTCCTGTTCTCATTTTTATTTGTATGTATGTATTTATATGTATTTTTCCTGCTCCTTTTAGAGAACACAGGAAAATGCTTATATTCTTTATTCTTCATAAGCGTTTTCAGAGAGCTGCATTTACACTCCATAGAGAAGGTGGCCAGAGTTTAGCCATTCCTCTCTTACTGGATTTTCAGAATGATTTTGATTATATACTGTCTGAAACTGCTTCAGTGAATCACTTAACGTCTCATATTTTCTTATGTGTTTAGGATTATCTCTAGTTTAGATTGCTGCAAGTGAAAAATATTTTAAAAGTGGCATATGCCCTTTGTAAAAATAGAGAAAAGTAAAAAGGTAAAGATACCATCAGTCACCTCCACCGTTTCTCCCTCTTAGTATGTCCTGCGTTTCAAATGTAACATCACTGTCCCTGTTAATCGGTGGTTGCACTCCTTCCGTCGTATGCAGGTACCATAGCATACTTGACCATTGCCCATTGGTGGGTTCTTAGATACTTTCTAGTTTTTCCCCACTGTAAATACTATTACGATGAACAACATTTTGCTTGTATTTCTGTCTACATTTCTGGCAGTTTATTAGGGGAATATCTGGGCATGAAATTGCTGGGCTAAAGACAAAGTTAACTTTAGAGGCTTTGATCTCGGTCACTGTTTCTCAGCTGCAGCATGATTGACTTCTGACTCTGGATAAGCCTCTGTGGTGGGGACTGTCCTGTGCTTTGCAGATTATTTAGTGGCATCCTTGGCCTCCCCCAGATGCTGGATGCCAGTAGAATCCTCCCTCCTAAATGCTACCCACCTGGGGCAGGAGTTGTCCCTGGTGGAGACCGTCGATCTTTATCATCAGGTTATTTTTTGTGGGTTATCTGTCCCAGTTGACACTCGCTATCCTCTGTAAGCATGCTGTGCCCTCAGCTGTGTTTTGACTTTGAGATAATTTCATAGTGTGATGTTTTACCTCATATTCCTTTGTTAATTAACAAAGATTACACATTTCCTCATGGTACATCTAGTTGTAGTTTCTTTTTTTCAGTGTCTATTCAGGCCTTGTCTGATCAGCATTGTACCTATACTGGACTTAGTATTTTTTTTTTTTTTTTTAATTTTTTTTTTTTGGTAACATTTATTTATTTTTGAGAGACAGAGAAAGTGTGAGTGGGGGAGCGGCAGAAAGAGAGGGAGACACAGAATCCAAAGCAGGCTCTAGGCTCTGAGCTGTCACCGGGGAGCCCGATGCAGGGCTTGTACCCATCAACTGTGAGATCATGACCTGAGCCAAAGTCAGACGCTCAACCGACTGAGCCACCCAAGCGCCCTGCCTTTTTTTTTTTTTTTTTTTTAAGTTTATTTATTTTGAGTGAGAGAGAGACCAACCATTGGGGGGGGGGGGGGGCAGAGGATCAGAAGTGTGCTCTATGCTGACAGCAGAGAGCCCGATGTAGGGTTCAAACTCATGAACCATGAGATCATGACCTGAACCGAAGTCAGATGCCCAACCTACTGAGCCACCCAGGCGCCCAGGACTTAGTATTCTTGTTATTGTAATTACTAAAGATGCTTGAAAGGCATAAATTTCCGTGTGACAGTACCAGAGGTTTGGTCTTAAGCAGCATGAAGGGGAACGGTTGGATCTTATTTGGTTTTATTTTTACAGAATTCTTGCACTCATCTGGATTATTTTCATGTTTAGAATGAGGTGAGCATATAACTTAAAAGTTAAAAAAACAAACCAGCAACCTAACTGTTCTATCGTTATTTGTTGAAAACTTCATTATCAAACACTTTTGCTTTCTCTGTACTTGGTACTCTTCTCAGTGCTTTATAGATTAAGCACTAACTGGTTGAATCCTCGTAAACCTTATGAGGCGGGTCTGATGCCATCCTTGTTCTACAGACCAGAAACTTGAGGCCTAGGGAGTCCTTTTACCTCAAGGGTACAAAGCTAGTAAGACAGAGTTGAGATTCTCATCCAGGCTCTTGTTCTCAATCAGTGTGCATGCTGAAGGAAGGAAGCTAGAGAGGCTCAGATTGGTAGGGGAAAGCAGAGGCCAAACCCTCTGGGTAAGGTATTATCCAGACTTGGAAGTCCCAGGCACAATTTCCAGGTGCTGCTTCGCTGCAACAGTTGGGAATCTTGATGCCTGAACTACGCAGCTTAGAGTTGTGTGAATAAATAACATTTGGAAATTACAAGAGGAATTGATCGCTCTGTATCGTGTCAGGAGACTTGAATATAATTCTCTGAAATGGGTAGATGTCATCTAAATAAGGGAATAGTTACAACACAGTGAGCGGGTATAAGCAGGTAAAGATGATGTGCTAATGTTTGTTGAGCAGTAATGAATGCCAAGCAGTGTTTAAAGGGTTTTCCTTACAAGTAAAAGTGTATAACTCAAGCCTCACAACAACGTGATGATGTAGTTTATTATTACCATCTGTCCATCCCATCTTACAGATAGAGGAACTGAGGCACAGAAAAATTCAGTAAATCTCGTGGCTAATAAGTGGCTATGCTGGGATTTGAACCCAGCAGGCTGGCTTGGGAATGTTCTGTTTGTTTGTTTATTTATTTATTTATTTAATGTTTATTTATTTTTGAGAGAGAGACAGAGACAGAGAACGAGCAGGGGAGGGGCAGAGAGAGAAGGGGAGACAGAATCCAAAGCAGGCTTCAGGCTCTGAGGTGTCAGCACAGAGCTCGATGTAGGGCTCGAACCCGTGAACCATGAGAGCATGACCTGATCCAAAGTCGGATGCTTAACCAACTGAGCCACCCAGGCACTCCTTGTTCTATGCTTTTAACATTATGGTCCACTAGAACTTGGGGAGGTTAATTTGTGACTGACATCCTCAGACTGAGCTTGGCATCAGAGCTGTCCAGGGGAAAGGGACCTGCATCCTGGGGTTCTGGATGACCTGGGTGCTGACTCTGCTTTTTGCCCCGGGTGAAGGGTACCCTTGCTGGGGCTGCATTTGATAAGAGAACCAGACCATCTGTGTTGGTCAGTGTTCTTTTATGTAGGAATCCTTGTTTCTTAGGGTGCCATCTGGCAGGATGCTGCTGTTGGCCCAGCAGAGTGTCTCAGGCAGCATGCAGCCTGTTTCCTCACATCCAGCCAGACTTTAACTGTGCAGACAGCAGCAGCAGGAGTGTTCCATGGAGCTGCCCGCCAGGGACACTCCATGTCCCGTGGTGTTGCTGGCACCCTGCTTCATGCAGGCAGCTGGCATCCATTCGATTTCTGTCCTTGGTAATCAGGAACCTCACCTAGTAAGTGGCCTCTTAATGTCTAACAGTCTGAAGGCCACCTGAAATATTGCCGTACCCACCAAATAATATTCATTCTTCTTTAACACAGACTGAAATTGAACATTCACAAAAACCTGTTATATATAAGGTCACAGAGAAAATCTCAGCACATCCCAAGAAAGGAAAATCACGTGGGTCACATTACCCAATGCATAAAAGTCAAAACTAGCAACAACCAAAATAAAACCTGCTTCTAAACAACTTTTGAGTGAAGGGGAATCAGAACTGATATTGGAAACTCTTTAGAGGGAAGCAGCCATGGGAGGTCTATACACCGAATGCAGCTGCAACCACATGTAGAGAAAAGTGCAAACTGGGACGCATCTGTCAGAAATAAGAGTAAACGTAAGCATTCACCACATGAAGCTAGAAGGAAATGGCGAAAAAAGAAAAAAAAAAAAAAAGACAAAAACCCGACCCTAGAAGGGAAGGGTTAATAGAGATGAAAGAAGGGGCCAGTGAAATGGGAAACAAAATGGGAAACAAAGTGAAGAATCTGTAAGTTTCCCTCCATGCCTCTTTTCTATCCATTCCCCAGAGCTAATTAAGTTTGCTTTAAATTCTTTGAACCTGTGTGAGAAAAGTAAATACACGTGGATGTATGTACACAAAGCAAGTTCATGGGGTCCTTATCAATGTTGGTGTTCCTCTGTAGCTTGCTTCTTTGGCCCTATGGTGGATGTCTTTCTATGTCAGTACTCGTGACTCAGCCTCCTCCTCTTTCCTGTACTGCTCTTGTTACAGCTCTGGCACACGATTTCACAACCATGGCACTCTGGCCTCAGTGATGCTGTTGAAGGGTTACTGAGCACCCAGCCGCCCTGGGCCCTTTGAAGGGTGTCACCTCCCAAAAATGGGTTCTACAGTTGACAGAATGGCAGTGTCTCTGTGGCTCCAGAGTGACTGGTTTGTGTTACAAGGCCACCAGGGGTTGTGAGTTCCTTCATGGCAGGTGATGGTGGGACCCAAAGAGGAATCGAGTGCTGGATCAGAGCTCCCTGTTGCCCTACAGTTACTCTGGGCAGGATGGGAGACCTGGGCCGTCCATGGAGCAGAGCTTCTCACGCAGCAGGGAGGCTGCCACTTAGAAAGGATGTGCAGAAATGTGGTTGTAGCGATGATTTGGTATCGGGTGGTGTTTTAACCAATATCCTTCGGTGCCTGTTTTGTTATACAGGTTTTTGTCTGATGACAGTAGTCTGGAGTATAAATATTACAAACTGAAGCTGGCAGAAATGCAGAGGATGAGCCATACCTTACCAGGAGCAGATCAAAAGCCCACAGCAGCAGAGTGTGCGGTCCGGGCCATGCTGTATGCTCGGGCAATCCGGAGCCTCAAGAAGAAGCTCCTCCCCAGCCGGCGGCGGGGCCTGCTCCGCACTCAAGGGCTCCGGGGCTGGAAGGTGAGGAGAGCAACCACTGGGACCCAGACCCTCCTGTCCTCGGGTGCCAGACTGAAACACCATGCCCGGCAGGCTCCAGGTTCATTGCAGGGAAAGCTGTCCCAGCCAGATGGAAATGCTGCTGCCAAGGACTGCCCACCAGACCCAGCCGGACCCTCTCCTGGGGACCCCAGCCCAGAAGCCTCAGGCCCATCCCCCAAGCTAACAGGAGTGGAAGTCTCTGAAGCCCCTCAAACTTCCTCTCCCTGCCCATCTGCTGACGGTGAGTACTCATTCCTGTCCCCCTCTTCTGGGCCTCAGCCCTGAGTCACCAATCTTCAGGGTTGGGGGGGTACGACCCGGATGGTCTGAGCAGCAGGCAGAAGCAGTAGGAACCTGGCCAGGACAGGTGCACGTGGAGGCACTTTCTTTTTTCTAGTTTCCTAGAGGGGCTCGCCCTCGAGTCCCGTGGCAGTATTCCTCCTGTCCTGAGGGTGGACCTGACTCAGCGAGCTACCTGGTGACTGTGCCTCCCTGCAAGGTCCTACTGCTGGCTGCCAGGTTGTGCCGTGTGCCCATGCTTGGGGCTTTAAGCTCCTTGATCCATTTCTCACTCCATTCTTGCCCTTCTTTACATTCCATTGGGCTGCCCTTGTCTCTCATTCTGCTGCCTCTTCTTCCCCTAGGATCTCTGCTATCCTCAGGGTTAGCTGACCTGCAGTTTCTGGTTTCTCCTGGCTATTATCTTTTCTCTCTGCAGTAGGCCTGCCCCTCCCTGACCAGTATTTGTCACTTAGCACTAGGTGGGAATGAGAGAGGAAAAAAAATGTCCACAAGTGCTACATTCTCTAGCTACTGCCATATAACGAAACATTCCAAACTGTGGCTTCAAACCGGGGGTATCCAGTGTTGCTCTGAGTCTGCTGAACTCAGTTGGGCCTATATTTGTGTCTATGGGCAGCAACTGGTTGGGGCCATTGGCTGGGGTAGCAGGGTTATGGGGGCCACATGCCTGTCACCCCCTAGCAGCTAGCCTGGGTTTGTTCACCTGACAGTTGGGGTTGGGCCTCCAGGAGAGGCAGAAGCCCAAGTTCCACCCTTATGTCACATTCTGTTGGTCAGTAGGAGTCCCAGGGCCAGTCCCAATTTGCGGAGAGAGCTGCAGAGTCCTATGGCAAAGGGCAAGGATGCAGAGAGGGGACACAAGGGCTGTCTCTGTAATTAGTCTCCACAGTCCCACAAAGTTGAAATTGGAAGCAGCAGCCTAGAACTGACACACAACAGTTGCTTTGTTTTATAGTTGACATCAAGACAATGGAGACTGCAGAGAAACTGGCCAGATTTGTTGCTCAGGTGGGACCAGAGATTGAACAATTCAGCATAGAAAACAGCACCGACAACCCTGACTTATGGTATGTAGCCATCATGCCCTTTTGACTGAGTGTGTTTATCCCACAAGTGTCCTGAGAACCCACTGGGTGGCCTGGCAGACACACTTCTGCCCCAAGAGGCACCCCAGGATAAGTTCTGGCTTCACTTTTGGTGAGCTCAGGGCTGTAAGAGGGAAGCATCTGCTTAGTGGTATTGGGCGGTGCTGCCCTCTTCTGGGACATCAGGAAAAACTTCCCCTGGAGGGAAGTTTAAGCTGTATTTGAAGGTCAGTTGGGCTTTGACCAGGGGAGGGGGAGAGAGCACCCACACAGAGAGGCTAATAGATTCCCCAGAACCTTTGCAGAGGTGGAGTAGTGTGGAGTAGTGGGAGGAAGAGGGCAGGGCACTGTCCCTGGTCACATCAGTGCTGTGGGCGGATGGTGAGAATTTGCTGCTCCTACAGTGATGGATGGGTCCTATTCCAGTTGTGGGCAGCAAGCACTTCCGTGTAGTGGTGGCCTGGCATCTTTTTACCAGGAAGGGGTGCCATTACCCTCGCCATTCCTCAGATGGGGTGGCCCGCTCAATACCACACAGCCTGCAGGTGACAGAACCAGAAACCTGCTCTTTCTTGAGGGGTGCAGGTTCCCCTCCAGAGGGAGGCTACCTGGGAGCCATGTGTTCCTGGTACTGAGCCGTAACCCTGCTGGGCTCCACTCATCGCAGGCACCGTTGCCATGCTGTGTGAATTGTATCCAATGGTTGCCTGGGAACTCTGGACCCTTGCCCTACTCCTCCCATGCTGGAGAGTCATGCTTTAGTCTAATTAAGACTACAGTTGAGGGGCGCCTGGGTGGCTGAGTCAGTTAAGCCTCCGACTTCACCTAGGTCATGATCTCACAGTTTGTGAGTTCGAGCCCTGCATCTGGACTTTGCACTGTCAGTGCAGAGGCTGCTTGGGATTCTCGCTCTCCCTTCTCTCTCTGCCTCTTCCCCTGATCAAGTTTTCTCTCTCTCAAAATACATACATAAATAAAACTTAAAAAAATAAAAGACTGTCGTTGAAAACTTCACATTTCCTAGAGCATTTCTGGGACCCAGTTGTGACCGAGCATGCTTGATGGGAACCTTGAGTAAGTTCTGCACTGGCATGCCTCCTGTTTTCCTGTGAGACCCACACCAGCCCCTTGGAGCACTGATGGTTTCATGGGTGCTCAGCCTGGTCCTGTCTTTTATAGTCCTGGTGACCTTGGGGCCTGCTGGGCCTTACAGTTCTCGTATTTGGGCTACCTGCTACACACACGACCTCGCTCAGGCAGTTCCGGCTGAAGGGGACAGCCAGGAACATTTCATTGGCTGTTTTCCCCAGCGAGAACTCCATCATCCTGGGCACCTGGCACTGCCATGGTTTTGGTTCATTGTCACCCTCTCTGACAGACTTTTCTCAGCAGTGTTCCCTAGAAGGCTCTGTCCCCACCTTGCCCATACAGAGAGCCCCTCATTGTACAGTAACATTAGGTGGAATGATTTACTCTGTCCCCCAGTGCTCACTGAGTAGTTTGAGAATGATGGCACCCAATAGCACGCCTATTTAGGAAAGACCTTCCGAGGTGACTTTTTGTTTCTTTTCCTTTAGAAAAATGATACTTCTGATGTGCTCAGTAGTTGTTTGAGTTCATTCATTTTGTGGGTGTGGTCGTGTCAACAATTTGACATATAGTCAGGTTTATTTATTTCTACAGAGGTTCAGTTTTGAGACTATTTTTCCTATCCTTTTTAATTTAATGTAAAAAATAAGTATGGCATTTGCATGGTTCTAAAGTAAAAATTAACAAAAGATAAGCTCAGAGAAGCCTCATCCCCTCAACCTATCAGTAGGAAACTGTTTTCATTCATTTCTAGTGTGTGTGCCTTTCCCCCTTTGTTCTTACACCACAAATGACCTTCTGTATGTAGTAGACACTTTTGCACCTTGTTTTTTTCCTTTCACAACCTATCCGGAAGTCCCCTTCTGCCTGTCCCACCCTCCTTCTCTTGTCCACTGTGTCATTCTCCACATGCAGCCACACCAGGGTCACTCCGTAGCTGCAGGCATTCACACTGCTCTTATGGCCCCTTTAATGGCCTCATGCACAATGGCTTTGTGTTTGTGGAGAAAATCTTCCGTTATCTCTCAGAAGGGGCATTATTGGGTCCAAGATCATTGCAAACGTAATTCAGTAAATAATGCGGCTTCTCCTCCCCAAGGGCCACTCCCCACACAGTGTCAGGAGTACCAGTCCCCACCTCTCACCTTTTGACATACCTTAGAGCCAATAGGATTCATGAGAAATTTCTAATTTCCGCAGTGAAATTTTAGTTTTCATTTTTCTTATGAGTGAAATTGAACATTTTTTCTTTTTTTTTTTGTAATTTTTTAAAAATTTATTTGTTTTTTAATTTACATCCAAGTTACTTAGCATATAGTGCAACAATGATTTCAGGAGCATATTTCAGTGATTCATTCCCTATGTATAACACCCCATACTCATCCAAATAAGTGTCTTTCTTAATGCTTCTTACCCATTTAGCCCATCCCCACTCCCACAACCCTTTCAGCAACCCTCTGTTTGTTCTCTACATTTAAGAGTCTCTTATGTTTTGTCCCCCTCCCTGTTTTTATATTATTTTTGCTTTTATTCCCTTATGTTCACCTGCTTTGTATCTTAAATTCCTCATATGAGTGAAGTCATATGATATTTGTCTTTCTCTGACTAATTTTGCTTAGCAAATACCCTCTAGTTCTATCCACATAGGTGCAAGTGGCAAGATTTCACTCTTTTTGATTGCCAAGTAATACTCCATTGTATATATATACCACATCTTCTTTGTCCGTTCATCTGACGACAGACATTTGGGCTCTTTCCATACTGTGGCTATTGTCGATAGCGCTGCTATAAACGTTGGGGTGCATGTGCCCCTTCAAAACAGCACACCTGTATCCCTTGGATAAATACCTAGTCATGCAGTTGCTGGGTCATAGGGTAGTTCTATTCTTAATTTTTTGAGGAATCTCCATACTGTTTTCCAGAGTGGCTGCACCAGTTTGCATTCCCACCAGCAATGCAAAAGAGATCTTCTTTCTCTGCATCCTTGCCAACAGCCTGAGTTGTTAATTTTAGCCATGGTGTGAGGTGGTATCTCATGGTGGTTTTGATTTGTATTTCTCTGATGAGTGATACTGAGCGTCTTTTCATGTGTCTGTTAGCCATCTGGGTGTCATCTTTGGACAAGTGTCTCTTCATGTCTTTTGCCCATTTCTTCACTGGATTATTTGTTTTTTGGGTGTTGAGTTTGGTAAGTTCTTTATAGATTTTGGATACTCACCCTTTTTCTGGTATGTCATTTGCAAATATCTTCTCCCATTCCATTGGTTGCCTTTTAGTTTTGCTGATTGTTTCCTTCGCTGTGCAGAAGCTTTTTATATTGATGAGGTCCCAATAGTTATTTTTGCTTTTGTTTCCCTTGCCTCCAGAGACGTGTTGAGTAAGAAGTTGCTGCGGCCAAGGTCAAAGAGGTTTTTGCCTGCTTTCTCCTCTAGGATTTTGATGGCTTCCTGTCTTACGTTTAGGTTTTTCATCCATTTTGAGTTTATTTTTGTGTATGGTGTAAGAAAGTGGTCCAGGTTCATTTTTCTGCATGTCGCTGTCCAGTTTTCCCAGCACCACTTGCTGAAGAGACTGTCTGTATTCCATTGGATATTCTTTCCTGCTTTGTCAAAGATTAGTTGACCATACATTTGTGGGTCCATTTCTGGGTTCTCTATTCTGTTCCATTGATCTGAATATCTGTTTTTGTGCCATGAACATCTTTTCATAAACTTCAGTGTCTTTTGTGTATCCTTCTGTAAACTATTCATTTGTCCCTTAAAAAAAAAAAAAAGATTGTCTTTTAAAAAGCAGCTTTGTTGTTGTAAATAGTTTGCCTTTTTTAGAATTTTGTGTCAATGCACCTTGTTCTTGCTTTTTGTCTGGCTCCTTACTCAGCACGATTACTTGGATTCAGTGGTGTTTGTTGCATGTATCCCCAGTTCACGCCTCTTTGTTGCTGAGTGTATAC
The DNA here is from genome assembly GCF_018350215.1 of Panthera leo. Taxonomy (NCBI): domain Eukaryota; kingdom Metazoa; phylum Chordata; class Mammalia; order Carnivora; family Felidae; genus Panthera; species Panthera leo. Next base: position 14,020,839 of record NC_056680.1, on the reverse strand, counting down.
CATTGTGTGGCTGGACCAGTTATCTACCCATTCACCTGTTGATGGCATTGAGACGTTTCCAGTCTGGGATGATTACAAATAAAGCCGCTGTGAGAATTTGCATATAGGCCTTTATTTCTCTTCAGTAAATACCAAGGAGAGCAAAGGCTGGCTCCATGGTAGGTCCATGGTTAACTTTTGAAGAAACTGCCAAGCTGCCTTTCTAAGTGGTTGCAACCATTTTGCATTTTCAGCAGCCTGGATGAGCGTTCTAGTTCCTCCCCGTCCTCATCAGCACTTGTTAGCGTCAGTGTCCATGTTAGTGTCCCAGTACGGGGAGGCGGTGTCACTCTCTGGTTCTCATTTCTCCAAGGACTCGTGATGCTGAGTGTTTCAAGTGTGCCTATGTGCTTTCTATATGTAAGTGTCCCGTTTGGGTCTGTGGTCCAGCTTTGATTGGACCACATTTATTTACTTATTAATCAAGTTGGAGGCTTCGTTGTATGTTCTTTGTATGAGTCCTTTATCAGGTGTATGATTTGCAGATATTTCCTCCAGGTCTGTGACTTGTTTTCTCATCCTAGCAGTCTTTTGTGGGGCACAAGTTCTTAGAGATTGTGTTTTTGAGGCACCTGACTGCCTCAGTAGGAAGGGCGTGCAATTCTTGATCTCAGGGTTGTGTGTTCAAGGCCCACATCGGGTGTAGAGATTACTTAAAAATAAAATCTTTTCTAAAATATTTATGTAATCTCTACCCCCGACGTGGGGCTCAAAGTCACAACCCTGAGATCACGAGTCCCATGTCCTATTGGCTATTGAGTTGGCCAGGTGCCTCTTCTTTCTCAGTTTTTAGGAGCTCTTACCTATGAAATAGTTGCACGTTTCCTTCTTAGTTTGATGTTTATCTTTCCTTTTGCTTATGCTTTGTTCTGCAGTGCAGAAGTGTTTCATGTGATCACATTTCTCATTTTTTTCTTTTATTGCACCTGGATACTGAGTCATAGAAATTCTCTCCCCATACACGGGTTATAAAGACATTTATATCTTTTTCTCTAGCACTTGTATGGCTTCAGTTTTACATTTAGATCCCCTATCTGTGTGGGGTTATTCCAGAGCAGAGGGTGCTACATGGATCCAATGAAATATTTTTCTGGAAAGCTCCCCAGTTGTCCTGACACCATTTGTTGAAAAGATCATCTTTTTTGCCCTGGTTTGAGAGACCACCTTCATCAGATGCCTTGTTTCTGGCCTTTCTCTTGGTGTTTCTGTCCATGTGTCCAAGGACTAGTACCACACTGTTTTAACTATAGAGGCTTCGTACACCTTATAATACCTGGTAGGGCTGGAACCCTTCATTGATTTATTCAAAGTTCTCCCAGATACCTTTACATAGTTATTTTTAACTATGAAGTCTAGCATCGTGTTCAAATCCAGAAAAAAGTGACGCTTTTATCAGAATAGGATTATGCATTAATATATTAGGGAAGAATCTACATAGTCATGAGGTTGAGTTGTCCCAGCCAAGAACAAGGGCTTCTTTCCTTGGGTCCAAGTATATTTTGTATCTTCGGGCATGTTTTCAGTTTTCTCACACTAGCCACAGCCCCAGGTCACGGTGGCCGCAGGACTCTGAGGTGCAGAGAGGCGTTATCGCCACCACATTCACTTAGCGTCACGGTAAAACAAGGGGTAGAAGTGACACCCCTTCCTCCGTCTCCTGCCTGGCAGTGTGAGAGGAACCAGGCAGTCACGGTGAACACACAGAGGCCCAGGGTGGATGGTGACAGCCTAGAAAGGGGTGAGGCGAGGGCCAGGTGGGATCTCTGGCTCCAGCATTGGCGCTTTTTCCAGCACACGCCCTGGTCATTCCCTCAAACCTTTTCCTCCACCCTCTTCCCCCGAAAAGCAATCAGGCCTCCTACGTTCTAGCTCCTTTGTTAAATTACTAATATTCCTCAGACTTCTCTGTGTCATTGTGAAGCTGCACCATCAACTGTAGCTGGTAGAAAGAGGTCAGGTTATTTGCTCCTTGGTCCCACTCCCAGCTTTGTCGGATCTATTCTGGACAATGTCAGCAAATATGAACGTTCAGAGGACCCTCTGGTTAACCAGTGGATTTCATCCTTATCCCAGGTTTCTCCATGACCAAAATAGTTCAGCCTTCAAATTCTATCGAAAGAAAGTATTTGAACTATGCCCATCGATTTGTTTTACGTCATCTCCACTGAACCTCCACGCCGGTGAGAGTGCTGATTCTCAGGAGAGCCCCCATGACGCCATGGAAGGGGAAGGAGAGTTTGAAGATGATCCCCCTCAGCACGAGGCTGAGCTGGAGAGCCCGGAGGTGATGCCTGAGGAGGAGGAGGAGGAAGACGAGGAGGAGGAAGACGAGGAGGAGGAGGAGGAGGGGGGCGAAGAGGCCTCCGCTCCTAGAGGGACCTCCAGGCCAGCAGGAGCGGCTGCCAAGTCTGAGTGCTCTGAGGGCAGCCCCCCCACAGATGGCCTCCCGAGCGAGGCGGCCGAAGATGGCCCAGCTGGTGCGCCTGCCCTGTCACAGGCCTCCTCGGGCGCCTGCTTCCCCCGAAAGAGGGTCAGCAGCAAGTCGTTGAAGGTTGGCATGATTCCAGCTCCCAAGAGGCTGTGTCTCATCCAGGAGCCCAAAGGTGAGTACCTGGCCGTCACCACGGCCCCCCTCGCGTGGAGCTTCCATTTAGCACCTGAAGAGGGACCGTGGTGCTCAGTTGTGGACCATGAAAAGTTGCGGAGATCAGGCGATGTCGCCCGATTGTTTGGAAGAATTTACTTGCCCTCAGCCCACGCTCAGCCGCAAGATGACCAAACTGGTCCCTGTCACCCTTCCTGCCTCTGATTACACTTGCTGACCTGGATGTTCCCTCCCCAGCTTCCCCCAGGGCCGACAGAACATGGGGTTGTTTGGTCTTGTGTTTTTAACCTAGAATAATTCTAGCGGGTTTGCACACCACCCCAAAATGTTCCTGTGAGGCTCACGTTGCCAGCTGGTGTAAGGTCAGCACTCCGAGGACACGCTGCTGTGTTAGTGCAGCAGCGGTGCGTTTGTGGTGGGTGCTGCTGGGTGCTCCCATTATTGCTCACAGTCCAGTGAGGGGGCTCTGGCTGTGGAGGGCAAGGGCCTGGGTCATCTCAGCTCTTTCCTGCCCTTGACCTTGGGGAGTGCCCAGCCTTCTGAGCCCCTGGAAGGCCCGGGTCAGTGATGCCTGCTTAGTAATGATGAGGAAGGAGGACACAGGTGGGGCTGGTCTCAGGCAGTGGTTGGTGGGAGCCGTGTGGTCTGCTGCCTTGGCCGTGGCAGGTCATCTCCTTTCCCATGGGGAAGGTCAAAGTTCATGAGATTCTATTTAATAGGAATAAAATGCATCCTTTTTAAGGGGACAGTTTGATGAGTTTTGGCAAATGTGTATAGGCATGAACTTCTCCAGTGCAGTGGAGCTGGAGCCTTTCTCCAGAAGTGTCTCTGTGTTTCCCTGTGGTCTCCTCCCCATTTTCTGGCCTCGTGGTTCTGCCTTTTCTAGACTGTCAGTAGGCAGAACGGCATCATATGCAGCCTTTTGATGGCCTGGCCATGGCCCAGGTTATTCCTTGTGCCTCCCGCCCCACCAGGTGTCTCCATACAACCAGGCCTGGGCTGTGCTTTGCACATGGGGTTGACGCCGCAGTCCCTTCGCGTGAGGTGGTTGTAGTGAACGGTGCCCCGTCTTGTGTCACCAGTGTGCTCTACGTTGTTGAGATGGTCACACTCACCCCCAGGAGCATCAGTTCAGCTTCTCCTGCTAACAGAACAGTTCTGTGGTTTGTGTTTGGAAACCTTGGCGTTACCACGGATTGCCAGCTGTTCTGCCCTACTCTTAACGTCCTTCAGAGCTTACTGCTGATGGCAGCAGCCTATCTGAATGCCTCATACGTCCTTCGTGGGAGAGAAGTGGAGGGAGCTCTTTCTATTTTGGAAGCTCTCATTTCCTTGGGTGGTTGATGAGAAAAAAACCAGACCTGCTGATTCTCCTTCATCAAAAATAATGATATGATGTGATTCGGTGCTCTGTGTGAGAAGCATGGTTGGTTGTTTTTTACTGGAAATTCTATGTGGACTTTAACTCTTTATCAGCGGAACAGTTGCAGAGACACTAGGAGGGCACGAGGTTGCAAATAGTTTACTTGTTGAAACAAAGTGTATTTCTGCAGTCACGAAAACGATCCTGCATTGAACCCTTTGTCGTAAACACGGGGAGTCCTGTGTTAAGTAGACTCTTCCACATGGAGGCAGCCCCCAGTTGGGCCGTATTCTGCTCTCTGGTCTTGGATCACATGATTCCTGAGAGGACCCTGGCAAGGGGCACAGCTGGCTTTGGGGTCTGGGTTGTAGCTACCTTCTGTCAGCAGAGGGGTTGTTAGCCTAAACTGCAGCGCCCTCACTTTCTGAGTAATTTGGAAAAAGTACGTGTGTGTGTGTGCGTGCGTGCGCGCGCGCGCGCGCGCACGTATATACATGTTTCTTATGTCTTCCAGTTCATGAGCCAGTTCGCATCGCCTATGACAGACCTCGGGGTCGTCCCGTGTCCAAAAAGAAGGTGAGCATGACAGTTCCCATGTATGACATAGTTAGAATTTGTCAGTGTTTCAAAGGACACTGTGACTTGTCACTAAGGTACACTCATGCTTCAGACTGGCATAATGTACAAAGCACAACAAACAGCCTTTTTCCTCAGGGATTTCTTGGAACTGTTTTGCTTTGCCCAAAGCACAGGAGGGTAGTAATTAGTTATTTAACAAATAGGTGAGATCTGATATGTGCAAAGTGTTGGACAGATGAACAAAGTAATGTCCCGGCCCTTAAGTTCAGATTTAATGGACTATAATTGTGGTTCAAGAGCATGCTAATTTGCTAGTAAGCCAAGGGAATATGTGTGTGCTTGTGTATTAACGGATGGACACCTCCTGTGTGCCAGGCCCCATCTGCCCAACGAGAGGTCGCAGCAAGCAGGGCCAACAGTGACAGGAATGTGTGTGAGTCTTGTGGCCTGTGTGCTATGGGTACGGAGAAGCAGGTCAAAGGGAGATGGGGAGTAATGTAGGGTTGGGGATGCCATTTATTCAAGGAGGCCTGGAAGAGGCCCCAGGTTGGTCTTGTGTCAACAAGCAGCCCTTTGTGGCACCCAGATGGGGGTGGGGAGATGAGGAAGTAGAGGCAGTGAGTCCCCAGGTCACATAGGGGCTGTAGACGGAAGTTAGCAGCGTGGCTCCTTCTCTGGGGGAGGCCCTGGGGACCTGTGGTGGCAGTTGGGTGGAAGACAGGGCCCCGGTGGCTGCTGTGCTGAGAGCAGCCTGTGGTTGGGGGGCTGGTAGAAGCCAAGGGCTGGGAAGGTGAAGACACAGTCAGTGAGACTTGCTGATGGGTTGCGTGTGGAAGAGCCAAAGCCCAGAGCTCTGGGCACCTGCACGGTTGTCTACAGGCACTTAGGAGGATGGAGCTGCCGCTGAGTGAGATGGAGAGCCCCTGTGGGCGCAGGTCATTTGAAGGAGATGCGCTGCACTCCAGACAGCTAGGCGGATATGTGTGGGGGCAGGTAAGGCTGGGTGAGGTCACCTGGGACATATGTGGGGATATCCCAGGTCCTCAGAGGTCAGGGAGGTGAGCCGGCCACCCGGTGAGGTCTCTACTGGTGTCGAGTGGTGAGGAAAAGAAAGCCTGTGTGGTGGACACCGGTTGCAAATGGACGGTCAGTCTCAGTGGCCAGGTGAGGCGTCGGCGTGACCCCGGTTACAGCAGGGAGGAGGGACTTTTCTGAGCCCAAAGCTCATGGTCCTAATCGACGTGTTCAGTTTGAATTTGTGCTGGCACCCGGCTGCGCATCAGGTGGCCCGGGTGAGGGCACAACCTGGTGAGGCAGCAGCCAGGTTCAGGCTCAACCTGGCCACTTAGTCTTGGCATCTAACTCCTGAGTCTCCGTTTGTGCATCTGTAAAGTGGGGCAGTCGCACCTACCTTTGGCTCGGAGATACCTCGAGAGTGAAAGTAAATGCACGTTAACCTGGCGTGCAGCAGTGCCCTGCAAACAACATCTCTCCTTGGGGTGATGGCAGGCCCAGAGGAAGCTTCCCCTGCAACTCTCTGTGCACACCTCAGCCTGGCCTTCGCACACAGCTTTTCTCTAGCCGAGCAGCTTTCCTAAAGGGATGCAGGCTAGCCTTTTGGGGACCTGTGGCCAGCTTTTCCCTTGCCTTCCCCACCCTTTTCCTTCCCATACTTGTTCCCTGCTCAGATCCTCAGAACCTCACCATTACCCTCCCTGCACCAGCTGCCTGGATCAGGATGGATGAGTCCATTCCCCAGAAGCGCATGTGGCCCTCTCAGCCTCCCCAGGCTGTCCTGTGTTTATTTAGTAAATGTTTTTAAAAAACAGGCTCAGGTGGTAGGGACAGTGGGTGCTCATGAATATTCATGAGTAAATGGAAATATTTTCTGCTCACACCAGGCAGGCCCCTCCTCCAGAGGTCCCCCCCACCCCCAGGCCTTTTAACCTATCTTCCCACAGCCAGCTCTGGGGCCCAGATCTTGTCTGGGGCTTTACCTGCAGATTCTTTTCAAGCCCTGTCCTTCTTCCCAGCTGTACCAGTTCTCAGTGAGGTCTGCTTTGTGCTAGACCACGAATCCCAGAGTGCCAGTAAAACCTAGTCTCTGCCCTTGGGGAGCTCCCAGATCTGGGAAGGGCCGGCTGGACAAATAGACAAGTCATTTGGGTTTGCTGAGCAATGTCTGAGGGCGGCCAGAGAGGTTTCTGGGATGGAATCACTGCTCAGAGTTCTGGAAGCCCACAAGAGTGTTCAAGATGGAGTAGAAAGGACCTTGCAAGCCAGTTTTCCACACAGTCTGTCTCTACAGCAGATTCATGGCCTGTTTGGCCCCCTCCTGCCTCAGCCCCGTCTCTCCTCTGACTTCTGCACTCCCGGGGCCTTCCTGCCTCAAGCCTGTGCCCTGTCCTGGTTACCCCCAGCCTGGGGTGTGCCCTCTGGTCATTGCAAGTTATCACCACTTAGGATTCTTTCTACTAACCCCTTGGCCTCAGGGCCACCCCTCACCCCTGCCTCTTGTGGGGTTTTCCTCATGGTCTTAGCACCTCAGAGAATGTTGCTGGGAACTGGGGCGGGGCCTATGGCTTGATCCCAAGTGTCTATGGAATCCAGGATGGGGGGTGGGGGGCAGTACTGGACCGTGTCAGGAGCAGCACAGGCAGACTCTCACTCCACGTGCTTGCTGCAGCCCACTTGCCATATTCTTCTCTTTCCTCAGAAACCCAAGGACTTTGACTTTGCCCAGCAGAAGTTAACCGACAAGAACCTGGGGTTCCAGATGCTGCAGAAGATGGGCTGGAAGGAGGGCCATGGCCTAGGCTCCTGTGGGAAGGGCATCAGGGAACCCGTCAGCGTGTACGCAGCAGGCGCTGGGGCCCGGGGTGGGAATGGGCAGTGTGCTTGGGATAAGAAGCTTTCTTTGGGATTCTGGTCCTAAGTCCTTTGATCTGCAGCCTGATTTCTTGTCTCCCCTCATGTTAAACATGGCTTAAAGCTGGCAGGTTTGTTTTCCTAACAAAGGGAGTCTTCAGATGAGATGAGAAGCAGATCGTTTACATATGCAGGTGTTCCTACAGGCCCCTTGCTGCACTTGCACAGACTATTTAAATGACTCCTTGGCCCCTGGCATTTCAGCCACATTCATTATTGTCATAAAAGCTGAGTGGTAATTCTAGGCAGTAACAATAAAAACCACTTTCCCTTTGCCTGGAACGCTTAAGCAGGCTAGCCAGGGAAAACGTGGCCCAGAGTTTGTTAGGCCCCATTAACATCCAGCAGGCATTTCATTTAAAACTGAGCTTGTCACCTGCGGGGGGAGGCTTTCTGCTATAATCGGGGGCTTCTGAGCTCGTTCCTCAGAAGGTCCACACACCTGCCCAGGTGAGTACCCCTTGTTCCGCGCTGTGAATCGTGTCTTCGCTTTCCCTTTCCTTTGTTGTCACTGTTGTGTGTCCCACATGCTTCCATCCCACTCTGACCGCTCGTGCCGTTTCCAGTTTCCTGGTGGCCAGGCTTTGTGCTCAGGTGTGGCTAACTCTCCGTTTTGCTCCTAGGGGAACTGCCTCGGAAGGGGAGGGGTTAGGTGCCGACGGGCAGGAGCGCAAGGAAGACACATTTGACGTGTTCCGTCAGAGGATGATGCAGATGTACAGACACAAACGGGCCAACAAATAGGTATGTGTGTGAGCTAGTGCGTGGGGCTTTCTGCCTAAGTTGACATTCTGGTACGTAGAGACGATTTCTCCAGAAAAGTCAGAGATCCCCGTTCCCAAAACCAAACGTCAAACCACACACATACACAAAAAAAATCAAAAAGTTCTATGAGGGTAACCAGGAGCGTTTAGACGTGGATGTGTCCCGCCTCTCACCTTCCAGGTTTGGTTGAAGGAGCGAGCCCCACGCTCACCAAGCATGGCCGCACAGCTATGTGCAGCTCAACAGCGGGCCTTGGTGCAGGGCTCCCAGGCTGAGCTGCACGCGGCCATCCCGGGGAAATAGGCCACCGCGGAAATGGCCTTGCGTCCTGCACGTGTAAGGGCGATCTGGAAGCCGTCACTGCAGAGGGCAGTGGCTTTGCCACATCCCTTTCTGAGCATCTTCAAATCCTTTCGTTCTCAAGGGCCTTGGGCCCATATAAATACCCCGTTCTTTCTGCTCTCTTTTTAGCTGCCTTCCCCACCCGTAATTTCCAACTCAGTTTTGAACAAAATCGTTCTCTCCCTGAATAGATGAAACCATTGGTGAGAAAGATCAGGCTTGAAGGAGCACTTACTCTTAGAGCGCCACCTCTGCCCTGGATCTGCCCTGGAGCCAGTGCCCAAGTAGGTTTGGTGTGTCCACGAGAAACAGAACGTCTCTGCAGGTCCTGTACGGAGGTTCCGCTGGCTTTTCTTCTTCTTCTTCTTAAAGGATAAAAGAGTGCATCATTCGCCATCTGCTTTTGCTTTCCCCCCTTCTTCTAAATGCTTGTGGCAGCCAGTCCCCTGCAGGTCTTTCCTGGTCCCCCCTCAGAAGGGGTACTGCCCTTGGATAGTGCTCAAGAGCCAGCTCCTGTCGGGTTTCCCGTCCCAGGGAACTCTCTCTAGAAGTGCTCTGTTAGCAAACCTGATGCCAAACTGATGACAGATTGTGTCTTTGTGTGGCTTGCAGACTGTAGACGGGGGACAGAATTCAGTATTAGCCAAGTCCATGCTGGTAGTGCGGCCTGCCGGTCGGAGCATCGGAGCTCATTGAACAAGTGGAGATACTTGATTCGATGAACGTGTTATTTATGGAGTCTCAGCTCTTAAGTGCATCCCAAGAGACTTAATGGAAGTTTAGCAACCGTATAATAGAGCCGTATTCAGTGGGGAGTAATCATTACATTGGTGAAACTTCCCCCAAATTCACCTGGCTCCTTAGAATCCACCAACTACAGTGGGCTTCGTTTTAAAACCACATATGGGGGCGCCTGGGTGGCGCAGTCGGTTAAGCGTCCGACTTCAGCCAGGTCACGATCTCGCGGTCCGTGAGTTCGAGCCCCGCGTCAGGCTCTGGGCTGATGGCTCGGAGCCTGGAGCCTGTTTCCGATTCTGTGTCTCCCTCTCTCTCTGCCCCTCCCCCGTTCATGCTCTGTCTCTCTCTGTCCCAAAAATAAATAAAAAACGTTGAAAAAAAAATTTAAAAAAAAAAAAAAAAACCACATATGGAGTCTCTCCTCCAAGGGGCTGGGAGTGTAAACTCTTCAAGACGCTTCATTTTTGGCATGTGCAGTAGGGTAAAGAATTGTTTTCTCGGAGCCTTTGTACGGAACAGAAAGCATCCTCTTGGGGCGGGCTCCGCAGCTGTTTGCTGTTTCCGGGCGCGTGACTGCCTCCCTTCCATCTTGTCCCGGCGCTCCGCTCCTCGCAGCTACGTGCGAAGTTCTCAGGCTGTGGGAATCTCAGCCCTTCCTCATAAAGCCGCAGTGTTGAAGTTTTAAATACGTGCTAAAACCTGGGAAACTTGGGATCCTGCTGACACGACAAGCTTGGGGGACACAGCAGCGAGTTACCGTGTTGGCCAGTCTTCACTTTTTTAAAGCCACAGGCCCCAGCTGTGGTCCCGGCTTGCTCCAGCTCTGTCTTGTCGGGCCCACACCCACCGCCACAGGCCTGTGCCGTATCTCTTCCAGGCTCTGCTTGCTTCTGGTTGCTTCTGTTGCATGGGCAACAGGCAGATCTTTATGGCCAGGGAGATGCTGGAAATGCCTCCGCAGAGTTGAAGCAGCCTGCACAGGTGGTGTGGTTTGGGGGAACCGCAGCCGTAGGGGTTCATCTCTTTTCTTTCCTAATCCTTCCGGGAGCCTTCCTTGTTGGCTGTGGGTTGGGCACATGGATGGAACTCTGAGAACAGGGCCTCTGTCCTCTGGCCTTTCACAGAGTGCCCATCGGCCCTGAGCGAGGCATGTACTCCCCAAATAGGTTCTAGCTCTTTCTCTCCAGCGTAGATAGCTCTGACCGTCATATTCACTTTGTGCCAGTATATTCGTTCTTGGATTTCTCCGCTTTTGTTTGTGAGTAAAATGCTTTAGGAATTACCAGGGTGTAAGCTCTGTCCCCGCAGCCTCCTGCCACCCTTTCTCCTGGGGATATCCCGCTTCGAGCTGACCCCGTGAGCCTTTAGCACACGTCAAAGAGAACACCTCCTTCTTGATCCTGGAAAGTCCTCTGAGCACTCAGGCGATGCTTTTCCTGTGGGTGTGATATCATAGGAGCCGGGGCGGAGCCTGGTGGCGAGTCCTTGTGCCAGCTGTCGGCCAGGGACCAGCCCAGGGACCGGCACTGGCCCTCCGAGCTCGCCCTTGCTCCCTCTGGCGAAGTCTGCTCACGGGGAGCGTGCGTGCGAGTGTGGTGTGTGGTTGCATAGCCTTGTCAAAGTCACAGTGTCTTTTCTGTCATTCTAGTTCCAGGGTCTCTTCCGTGAGGACGACAGGCATCCGGAAAGTACTAACTCACCACTTTGGGTGCTTACTGTCTCTGGCTTGTTTCCATCACTGGAAATCATATAGAGAATTTTAGCGTTTTGGTCCTTGGTAAAACCTAGAAGACATTTGTGATGTTACAAAATGGAAGTTTTGGGTTTTTTCTTTTTTTTCTTTTTTCTTTCCTTTTTTTAAATCTAAGAAGTTGTGAATGTTGTTAATCATTTAGCAGTTGCAATAAATGTAGAGGAAACCCAATTTTCCATGGTCTCTGTTTTGTTTTTAAAACTTGGCTGGGCGGGGAACACATGAGAGATGTTGTAACACCTACATTGGACAGAGTGTCGGAGATACATGCCCTGCTGCCGATGACTCTCCTGTCCCCTCAGGCTTTACCTGCTCCCACGGTCGGGGTTCCAGCTGTCAGACCAGGGCCCACCCAGGCTTTCCCTGACTGAGGACGGCCTGTGTGCTGTCTGCAAAGCTCCCTGCTATTCCCGTGTGCTGCCCAGCCTGCGTCCGATCCTTCCACCGACAGCGCCTGGCCCTTGGGGGAAGGGGTGAAGGCAAAGGCTACGGCAGGCACGTACCAGACCCGCAGGGGCTTCCACGTGACAGCAGAGTAATGGGGAGGAGCCAGGCTGCCGTTGTGCCCAGCGCAGGGGGTTGCCCAGGAAGGGTTTGGGGTGTCTGTCGGCCGCTTAGGGGCCGGTGAAACCGGCCCCCTAGGAGCTGGTGTGGGGACCTAAGCCTCCCTTCTCCTTGCTGTGTCCTGGAGGACACACGGGAGTGGCAGGGGTCCATTTGACCGTGATGGGAGCTGTTGCCAGTCAAGAATGTCCCTCCCTTGCCTTCATCTTCACAAGAGCCCACCCACGAGGGCAGTGTCTGACTGTGGGCTTTAGCGGCCTCCCTGAGAAAGCCCCCCAGAACCCCACAGCCACCCCACCTCATCTCCCACCCCCTCTCGGGAGACTGGAGGTAGGGGGTGAGCAGAACTCTCCAGCAGATGCCCCGAACTGGCCGACAGCTCCTCTTCTCACCTCCGGGGCTACTGAAGATTCCTTAGATGAGGACACCTGGAGTGCGGGTCTCCAGCCTGGGACACCCGTCTAGGCTTTGACCTCAGGCTTGTTTCGCCTCTGCGATCTGGGAAGGATTTCTTCCAGTTTGGAAGGTGAAATTTCCTCTGCTCTCTCGTTAATTTAGAGCTAAATGGGACCTTTAATATGTCATTCTCGGCCTCTAGGGCCCCACCTCGCTCATTCTCTCCAGCGTCCCCTCCTGGAAGCCTTCTGGGTGCCCTAGGGCCCCGACAAAAGCAGAAGGTGCTGCTGGACACAGGGGCACCTGGGTGGCTCAGTCGGTTGAGCGTCCGACTTCGGCTCAGGTCATGATCTTGCAATCTGTGAGTTCGAGCCCCATGTCAGGCTCTGTGCTGACAGCTCGGAGCCTGGAACCTGCTTCGGATTCTGTGTCTCCCTCTCTCTCTGCCGCTCCCCCGCTCATGCTCTGTCTCTGTCTCTCTCTGTCTGTCTCTCTCTCTCTCTGTCAAAAATAAACATTAGAAAAAAATTAAAAAATAAGACAGCATACTTGCTGCCTGGAGACACGTGTCCTCATGCGACCGGAGGTCTCCAGTCTTCTCACGGGAGTAGAAACTTCTAGTACTGTTTGTGAATAAGTAACACCTGGCCAAAATCACAAGGTACAGAAGTGTGTTCTATGGAAAAATGTCTCCCCGACCCCCCAGCACCCAGGTCTCGGGTCCCTTACATGTAGACGACTGTGTACACAGGCATATTTTAGGTAGAACCTTTCTCAAAGGGACTGCCATTTATTTAAGTGCCCCACCCAGAGGCATTTGAATCGTTCCCAAGCCTTGGCTCCCGTATCCCAGAACATTCTCTTTGTGGCTAAAGCCCTAGAAATCGCATTTCTGGGACCAAGGGGGTGCTCCCCGGCATCTCCCCACCTCACTGCCTCCACAGCATTCCCATGCCATGTGGTTTTTGAGGTGACCCTGTCGGCACTTTGGTTTTCCCCAGCTGTGCCTGCCTCTCCAAGATACGGGGGGCTGTGGTCCCCGCAAGAGGCGGGCTCTGCCCTCCAGGTGGACTGAACCATAAAGCACGGGCCCTGACGCCTCCAGACCCTGTCCCCATTGCCCTGCTCCCTTTGGGGACCCAGCTCTGCACCCCTCTCTGCTTCGTCCAGGTTCCCCTACTCTGAGCCCATCACTCCCACCACAACCGCCGCCCCCCCCAACTTCAACCTTCCCGGAGCCGGTGCCCACCTCGCTGCCGGTGACCTTGTCTGGCCTGGGCAGAGGCCTGATGCCCACCCACGGCGAGGGGGATCTTGAAGGCCGCAGATGCACCAGCAGGGAGGAGGCCACAGCCAACCCTCCCCACGGGCGGTGAGCGGCGGGACTTTTCGAGCCTTGGTTTCTTTCCAGTGAGATGGGGCCCTGGGCTTGCAGAGTTAAAAGCAGTAATCTAGGAACGCTCATCGAGAGAGTGTTTAGAGGGGCTGGTCTCGTTTCTGAGCTTGTTTCCCCTGTGAGGCAGACCTTACGCGTGAGGATCCCCAAGCCTAGTCATGGTGCACCCACCCAGCCCCTGCCCCCTGCCGGCCGGAGGGCTCAAGGTCACACCTCCAAACTAACCACCTTTGGCAGAGGCGGGGTCGAGGCCCAGGGTCAGCCAGAGAGGGGTAAACTGCGGAACTCCCATGTGTTTGGGGGATCGGGTGTGTCGGTTGCCCGGAGGAGGGAGGGTGACAGTGCTGCAGCTGGAGTCAAATTCTCGCCCCGCTACTACTCTGCCCACCGTCCCCGCATTGTACACACGGGGAAACTGCGGTCCAGAAAGAGGAAGAGCCTGACCCCAGGCTGCACTGGTTCCTTTAAAGCCTTTGCGCCCTGTTTCCCCGTCCGGGGGGGGGGGGGGGAGCAGCCCTGTGTTGCAACAGGCAGCAGCCTTTCCAGCCAGTGGTGGGGACTTAGAATTTAGCCCCAGGGTCAGGTATCTGTTCCTACTCATAAATGTCAAGTATTGAGGAGGCTCCTAAGACACCCAGCTGGCCATCAGTGGAGGTAGGTGACTCTTCACCATGCCCCCAGACCCCGCTACGTCTGTGGGACCTCCATTCAACCTCCAGGGCCCGCCTCCCACGTCCCCTCCAGGCAGCCCACCCTGCTCTCTCCAGACCAAGACCTGGCTGCCCCTCTGGCTTCCGCAGGCCTGTCCCTGACCGCCCTGAGCTGAGGTTGCCCGGCTCTGTGTCACCCAGGCTGGGGCCTCCTGCACAGGGGACTGCATCTCATCTTTAAACCCTCAGCATTAGGGGCACCTGGGTGGCTCAGTCGGTTGAGCGTCCGACTTCGGCTCAGGTCGTGATCTCACGGCTCATGGGTTCGAGCCCCGTGTCGGGCTCTGTGCTGAGAGCTCAGAGCCTGAAGCCTGCTTCACGTTCTGTGTCTCCCTCTCTCTCTGTCCCTCCCCCGCTCATGCTGTCTCTCTCTGTGTCTCCAAAATAAATAAACATTAAAAAAAATGTTTTTTAAATAATAAACCCTCAGCATTAAGTGAATGTTTAATGAAAGGACAATGAGCAAGGGAACTTTGTCTAAAGTTCCCTCCTACAGATGGGACCCGCCTTGGGATGGACAGGTGGACTCTAGTCGAGTCTCAGCTTAGGGGGTGTAACAACAGGTGACCTTGAGCAAGCTCTATGCACTCTGGGGCCCCCATTTCCTTCATCCATAACACTGGATAATGAAGCATGAGCTAGGAGAGTCAAGAATGCCCTATTGATTGAAAAGCCACTTTTCTATGGTATTTACATCACTGTATTAATATATTGGACTACTTAGAAATATAAATACAAACTCTTTCTCTAATTTTTTAATGTTCGTTTATTCTTGAGAGAGTGTGTGAGCAGGGGAGGGGCAGAGAGGGAGGGAGGGAGAGAGAATCCCAAGCAGGCTCTACACTGTCAGCACAGAGCCCGCCGCGGGGCTCAAACTCATGAGGGGTGAGATCATGACCTGAGCTGAAATCAAGTGTCAAACACTTAACCGACTGAGCCACTCAAACACCCCCAAACTCAAATATATAAATGCAAGGTCACTAATTCTGAAAAAACCCGCACCCACCTATTAACAGAACTTCCTTCGCAAAGCGGGCTGGGTCGTGGATGAAAGCTGCACTATTTACCGCATACATTTCTGTGTGGCTTGAAGTCTTTGCTTGTTATCGTTTTTGAATGACAAAAAATTAAGTGTCGATGAAAATGTGGATGATAAACTCAGCCTTGGATTTGTTTTGAGAATCAAAGGAGATCACAAGCGTCAACTTCAGAGCCCATAGCACAGACTGTTTACTGTGACCAATCTTCTGATAGTTACTGGCCCCCCTGGACTCTAATTCTCACATCCAGCAGAAGCTGGTCCATTTCTCAGTGGAGAAACTGAGGCCCCGGACGATCTGACTCCAGACCCACACTCAATGCCAGGATTTCCACCTGATCTAATCTGGTTTTGAAGCTCCCCATACACACACACGTGTGCTCACATGCGCAGCCACAAACATATGCACGCATGCACGCACATACACAGAGATACACGTGTGCGCGTGCAGGCTCAAAGACACGCGCAGACACGCACACACATGCACACGCAAACACGCCGTTTCTATTTCCCACCAAGCCCACGCTCACGGCCCTGGGAACTTGGACGTTTCCAGGAATTGCAACTCCCCTATGCGTCCGGCACCAGCCACTTCCTTCAGACCCCAGGAGGGGGCCTCACGAGCTGAGCTTTGCTCTGCTCCAGTTTTCTCCAGAGATTTCTCAGGTCGGCCTTGTGGGAGTGCCGCCCTCAGTTCCTGGAGTTTCCTGGTCCAGGGGGGAGCGGCGAGGTTTCCGCTTAGAGATTTCAACATCCACGTCTAAATGACTGGCTCTTCTGCCTGGAGGCAGCTCAAAGCAAAGGGGAACTTGAGGTCTGGAACACCCTGTCTTAACGTGTCCTCACTGTGCTGTGTGACCTGCGGCCCGGTGATGCGCCTCTCTGAGCCGCAGTTTCCTCATTGATAACAGGGGAAGTAGTGTCTCCTACCAGGGCTCTGAGAATCAAAGGCAGGACACTGCGAAGCTCACAGACGTCAGCTGCACAGGATGACCGTCCTGAGTCACTGCGGACTTGTCACTTTCCCATCCGCTTGCTCTTCCTGCTACGGATAACGGTCCCCAGTCCTTACCTAACCCCTGTGATGTGGTACAAGGGTCACAGTGGGGGACCTTGGGAAATTCACTTCACCCCTTGGTGCCTCAGTTTCCTCATTTGTGTAACAAGGATATTCCTCCCGCCCTCCCTCTCTGTCATCTGATGGCTATAGCGGAAGGGTCAGGATTGTATTCACCGAGAAGAGTTTCTGTGTAAGGGATTCGGAGGACGGCAATGCAGGCAGCCAGTAAATGACCGAGAAGAAGCGCCCTCCCTCTGACCATAAGCCTGGCTCAATCTTAGAATCGCGGGGTGCCCTGGTGGCTCAGTCAGTGAGGCGTCTGACTTCAGCTCAGATCATGATCTCACTGTTCGTGGGTTCGAGCCCTGCGTCAGGCTCTGTGCTGACAGCTCAGAGGCTGGATCCTGCTTTGGATTCTGTGTCTCCCTCTCTCTCTGACCCTCCCCTGCTCATGCTCTATCTCTCTCTGTCTCAAAAATAAATAAAAACATCAAAAAAAACTTAAAAAAAAAAAAGAATTGCCAACACCAAATACTTGCCTGTGTTGGCGAGGGAGGGCAACATCCCCTCCCTGCTGGGATCACCCAACCTTTTGGTTTCTAACTGGTGTAAACATCACATGAAATTAACCATTTGATTGTGAACAATTCAGTGGTGGGTAGTACATTCACCATGTCGTGCGACCAGCAGATCTGTCCGGTTCCAGAACATTCCCGTCACCCCAAAAGGAGACCCTGGGCCCATTAGCAGTCACTCCCTATTTCTCCTAACCTCTCCAGCCCCTGGCGACCACTAATCTCCTTCCTAAGTCTGTGGCTTTGCCTGTTCTGGACTTTCCACGTAGATAGAATCATACACTATGTGGGTTTTTTGTGTGTCTGGTGTCTTTCGCTGAGCGCAATGTTTCCAAGCTTCCTCCGCGTTGTAGCGCGTGTCAGGGCTTCATTCCTTTCTCGGGCTGAATAATATTCCACTGCAGGGATGGACCGCATTTTGTTTATCCGTTCATCCGTTGATGGACATTTGGGCACTTTCTACCTTTTGGCAATTGCGAACAGGGCTGCTGCGAACGGGGCGTACGAGGATTTGTGTGGACGCCTGTTCTCACTTCTTCTGGGTCTATCCCCAGGAATGGGATTGCCAGATAATGAGGTAACTCTACATTTAGCCTTTCGAGGAAGTGCCGAGCCATTTTCCACAGGGGGTTGGACCCTACATCGGACTTGCTGCCGACCCATCCGAGCCGATGTCTTTAAGAGCCTTGTTCCTCGCAGGGGCACCTGGGTGGCTCACTCGGTCAAGTGTCCGACTTCGGCTCAGGTCATGATCTCATGGTTGGTGAGTTCGAGCCCAGCATCGGGCTCGTTGGGCTCTGTGCTGACAGTTCAGAGCCTGGAGCCTGCTTCAGATTTTGTGTCTCCCTCTCTGCCCCTTTCCTGCTCGCACTCTGTGGGTCTCTCTCTCTCTCTCCAAAATAAACATTAAAAAAAAAATTTTTTTTAAGCCCGTTTCTGTCCCTCGCAAGGGCAAACCCACTGAGGTCAACCCAGGGCGGGAGGCCTATCCACAGTGCTTCCAGGAGCCTTGCTGGTGCTGGCAGAATCCTGGGGACAAAGCAAATAGAGGGAAGGAAGGGAAAAATTAAGGGAACTTCGGATATGAAATGTGATGCAGCTTTGAACAAAGCAGTTACACCCTGGGAGAGAAAATCCGGTCGCAGAGGGTGGTGTGATTTTTCCAAAACTGTGTAAAATGTGGACAGGATCCCCCATATGGGAGGATACTCAGCTGTGTTTGAGCACGGAGAGGCCGAGAAGACAGAGCTTCTAACCTGGGAAAGTGGGCGGGGGCAGGGGGGAGGGGTGTTTCCTACCCCGCCCCCCCTCCCCCCGCCCTGTCGCGTGCACATGCACGTCTGCGCGGTTTGAAAAAAAATCCATTGAAGAATATTCAAAGGAAGTGAAAATGACGAAGCCCATGCTGGCAGCAATTGTGGGTCTTTGTTTTGGAGACAGCTGTGCTTTTCGGAGGAAAAAAAGCGCCAGATTTGCATGGACACGGCCTCTTTCCATATCGACCTGGATATAAAGCTTCCTTTCAGGAGCTCTGTCTACGTGAAAGTCTCTCCAGCTTCTCCCTGGCAGAGTCTCTCGGTTGCCTTCCTCCATCTATCTGTTGATTCACTCACTCACTCATTCATTCCTTTGCCACACGCCTAACTGGTGGAACTTTCTATCTAGCATCTAAAACCCCACGATGAAACTACGAGCTGCGTAGTCAGCGATTTGAAGGGAACATCCAAGGTACAAAGAAAGGGAAGGAGTGGCGCCCGGTC
The DNA here is from genome assembly GCF_018350215.1 of Panthera leo. Taxonomy (NCBI): domain Eukaryota; kingdom Metazoa; phylum Chordata; class Mammalia; order Carnivora; family Felidae; genus Panthera; species Panthera leo. The sequence continues at coordinate 14,002,227 of NC_056680.1, read as the reverse complement.
TGGGAGGTTACATGTCATGAGAATGAATAAGAGCATGCCAGGCAGAGGGGATGGCACGTGCCAAGGCTCTGGGGTACAAATGAGCCTGGCTGTGGGAGGGAGGGGCGGGAGGGAGTCAAGGTTGAGGGGTTTTGGTGGGGGTGAGAGACAAATATCTATTATGTTTGGAGGCAATGGGGAGCCATGGGAGGCTTCAGAGCACAGCAGGGGAATAGCCCCATTTATACTTTTTAAATTATAAAACCCACAATAAAATTCACAATTTCAAAGTGAACAATTCCATGGCATTTAGCACATCCACGACATCGTACAGTCATCATGCTCGAACATTTGTATCACCCCCAAAGGGAACCCTGTGCCCATGACTCATCACTCCCCATTCCCCCACCCCCAGCCCCTGGCAACCACTCTGCCTTCTGTCTCTATGGATTTGCCAGTTCTGGACATTTCCTATCAATGGGATCACACGCCGCGTGACCTTTTGTGTCTGGCTTCTTCAATTTATACTTGTAAAAGAGTGATCTGGAAGGGCAGGAGTGGAAGCAGGCCCCCATTTAACCTCAGCCAAAGGAACCCTGCTGGAGGCACCCCCTTTCGTCTTCACCCCTCCCTCCCCCCCCACCGCCCAGACTCCCCGCCCTTGTCTGCCCCGGAGCTTTCTTTAAAAATCACTCACCCGCAAATCCTCTCCCAGGCTCTGCTCCAGGGGCAGGCCACAGGTGCTAGAGGCCAGGGGGGAGGGTGTCATGTCCTCCAGTCCCCTGTACATGCCTCTCCTGCCCCAAAGTGGGCCAAGAGAAACAGAGCCGCGGCCCCTGTGTGCTGGATGGGCAGCTGTTTGGCAAAATGATCCGATACAGTTACCAGGAAGGATTTTCCAAGCAGTTCCATCGGTGCAGTGATGCCTCCGCTGCATGAAGCTCTGTCGGAGCAGCTTCGACCTCAGGCCATTGTGTGACCCTTCCCCCCGGAGCCCGGACCTGAGCTGTCCACTCACTCCATCTTCTGGTCGTCAGCATTCTTGGTGGATTATTGCAGTGGGCGGGGATGGCTGGGCTCAGCTGTGTCCCTCAGAAAACTTTCCAGTGTCTGAGTAAGCAGGAGCCTAGGTGAGCTGGGAGTGTCCTGGATGACATCAGATGTTTTAGGACATCAGGCACAGCACAGGGCACTCGCCACACAGGCTCCCTTCATCTTTCATCGTCCTTTCATCACAACCTGTTTTACAGATGAGGAAACTGAGGCCCGGAGAGGTGGTTTAACAATCTTTATCACACCACTAATAAAGGCTGTATCCATGAGAATTTCTAGCTGCATAAAGCCAAAAGGGAACTAACTGGCTAATGGAATAGACAATGACAGCTTCAGGCTCGGCTGGATCAAGGGACTTAACCAACCTCGCAGGGTGGCATCTTTCTCCATCTCTTGGCTCTGCTGTCCTTGTGTCAGCTTCATTGCCAGACCAGATGGCAGCCAGAAACTCTGAACTGACCCTTATCCACTTAAGCAACGTTTAAAAAGCTCTGTTGGGGGCGCCTGGGTGGCTCAGTCGGTTAAGCAGCCGACTTCAGCTCAGGTCATGATCTCGCAGTCCGTGAGTTCGAGCCCCGCGTCAGGCTCTGTGCTGACAGCTCAGAGCCTGGAGCCTGTTTCAGATTCTGTGTCTCCCTCTCTCTGCCCCTCCCCTGTTCATGCTCTGTCTCTCTCTGTCTCAAAAATAAAGGTTAAAAAAATAATAATTAAAAAATAAATAAATAAAATAAAAAGCTCTGTTGTCTGATGGCTATGATGGAAGTACCAGGATTGCATCTCACTTACTCAGCCTGGAGCACATGACTGTCTCTGAACCAATCATAGTGACCAAAGGGCCACTCTAGACTGATGGGCAGTGCCTGGGTGACCTCGCTGAGCAGGGAGAAGCCTGTACATACTAAGATGTTGATCCCAGGAGAAACGGAAACATACCCAGCAAGGGGGTAGAGCCAGGATCCAAACCCAGAACCTCACCCTTGAGATGTTGTCATCTCAGTCCCTTTTGTCCCGGTACATTCACCCTTTCAGACGCCTCCAGCTTCAAAATTGCCATCATCAGGTCTGGGGAGGACCCCTGGAGTCCCCCCCGCCGTTGAATCCCAATACCCGCCCTCCCCACCCCATCCCACCCCCGTCTCAGTTTCTTCATCTGTAAAATGGGTCATAGGGAGGAGGCAGCTTGCGCTCGGTGAATGGTCAAAGGTCACCCTGGGATTACGAAAAACAAGATCCACAGTGAGAGTGCGAGGAAAGGACTTCTTTGAGCGACGATGGGGTCCACGTGGGAAGAGGTGTCCCATCCAGGGGTCAGGACTCAGCAGGGAAGGTACAGTGGGTGCCAGGCGCTTGGGAGCAGCTGGGGGCACAGCAGAGGCGGAGCATGTGGCCACCAGCCCAGCACTGGGAGGCCAGCCTCTGAAGGCTGCATTCATCTTCCTAGGAAAGGCACAATTCTCTCTTTCCCCTCAGCCCCTCCCCGGCCCCCTCCTCCGCCCTAGTTTCTTGTTTACCCATTCAGGGCTACGATTTATTTTCGGACCAGAACGTCCGTCCTCCTCACTCTCCATGGCCACCTGCCAGAGCCATGCACTGGCCACACCAGGAGAAAGGAGGCCAGAAAGAATCTAGCCTAGCTGAGAGGAGGCAGCGTCTTGGGGAAGGTTCGAGGTCAGGCCTGGTCTTTGACCTTCCGTTTATCCTCCTAGACAACCACGAGGGGTGTGGGTGGCCCCAAATTTCCGATTTCTCCACACTCCTAATGAAGGGAGAGATTGAAATGCTGTTTACAGCACTGTCTTTGCTGCGGACGTGAACAACATCACCCTGGCTTGGGTGAGCCAGGCGTGGTCCAGGGTGAGTGGCAAGGTGTTTAAACATAAAGACTCCTTCAGTTCGTGTCGACAAAAGACGATGCACCCATTTTCATTTTCATTTTTAAAACTATATTATTTTATTCTGTTTATTAGATTTGATAAAGTTGAGTTCACGATCAGCCCCCCACCTTCAACTTGGCAAACTCCTATTCATTCTTCAAAACCCAATGCACACACGCCCTCGCCCATCCTTCACACGTCCACACAAATGCTACGTCTTTCCCCTCTCTGTGCTGTAAGGGAGGAAATCCCGCAGCACTGTGGTCATCTGTCTATGACCCTCCCCTTCTGAGCCCTATTCTAGCACCCAATTCAGTGCCTGGTATACAGCAGACACTCAATAAATGTAGAGATTTGGGGGAACATTTTTAGACACAGCTTCACTGAGATGTAATTCACATACCATTCGATTCATCCATTAAAGTATACAGCTCAATGGTTTTTAGGCTATTCACAGACATCATCAACCATCACCACAAATTTAGAAAACTAAATTGTCCCCCAAATAAACCCTGTCCCCATTAGCAGTCACTCCCCACCCACCCCTCCTGGGCAATCACTAATTTATTTTCTGTCTCCGTGGATCTGCCTGTTCTGGACATTTCAGATGAATAGGATCCTACAATGTGTGGCCTCCTGTGTCTAGTTTCTTTCACCCACTGCGATGTTTTCAGGGTTCATCCATGTTGTAGCGTGTGTCAACGTTGTGTTCCTTTTACAGCTGAGTGATATTCCGCTGTCAGTAGTCACCTGAATTGGGTAGATGAGAGATCCAACCCTGCAGGCTTAGAAATCAGGAATGTGGGCTGGAATCGGCCCCCACTGACTCACCTGTGAAGGGGACCACACAGGTCCTGGATTCCTCCGATCGCCTTGGAGAGACCTGAGGACCCCATGACTGGAAAGCGTTCTTTTGCTGTCAGCTGCTGTAATCACTTCCTCTGGCCTGGATCTCTCCAGAATGAACTTTTTGTTCTTTGAGGTCAATTGGTCTACGTCTCAGGCCTTTTGGGGCCACGGATGGCCCTTTCCGCGGGGCCCACAGTGACCGGATCTGCAACCCGGATCAGGCCATGGGGTTTGGGGAGTGGCTGATCTAAGCACCTTGCCCTGGGTTTATTTTGGTCGAGGGTGGCAGGCTGGGTCAGCACCTTGGGGGCGGCCTCTGCCCAGGACTGTGAAACCCGAGGCCTCCAATGCATGTCCTTGGCCCGCAGGTGTCTTGGGTAGCATCTGAGGCTGAGAGCCTGGTCTGCGTCCAGCCGGGAAAGGCCAAGGTAAGTGGCTGAGGTCTGCTTCTGGGCGCTCTCACTTTGTCAAGAGAATCCTGTCTCTGAACAGCAAGCCCTACCTTTCCCCAGTGTCAGGCATCTGGGTGTCTGCATCAGCCAGGGCTCTCCAGAGAAATGGAGTCAACACAATATATGTTTATTATATACATGAAGAGATTCGTTTTAAGGAATTGGCTCATGTGATGGTGGGAGGTAAGAAATCTGAAATCTATTTCCAACAGGCTGGAAACTCAGGAAGGATTTCTATGTTGCAGTCTTAAACACAATGCCTTTTTCCCTAGGAAATCTCGGCTTTTGCTCTTAAGTCCTTCAACTGATTGGACAAGGCCCACCCAGGAGTGCCAAGGATAACTTCCTTTCTTTAAGGTCAACCCATCAGATATGTTAATCACACCTAGAAAATGTTTTCCCAGGAACACCTAGACGAGTGTTTGACCAAACAACTTGGCTCTATTGTCTGAACAAGTTGATGCATAATTTTAACCATCAGTGTGGCCCCCTATCCCCCACCCCTATAAACCACTCTTAGAATGCCATGTCCACGATGAAGCCTTCTATGTTGTGCCCCATCACAAAGGAGAGAACACAGAATTCTGTGACTGGCTGCATCTGGGCAGAGGGAGCCAGAAGGAGACTGAGCAGGGCGGGCATGAGGGGTACCTGTGGGAGGGCAGTGGATATTTCACCGGGGACAGCCAAGGAGCTCAGGCAATGGGGAGCCATAGTAGGCATTGGAGCAAGGCAGGGGTGTAGTTAGGGACACTAACTATTGCAAGACTTGTCCCTGGCTATTATGGGTCTGTTAACACCCTGAGGTGAGGGAGGGCAACAGGGGTCAGGGCCCCAGTCCAGGCAGGAAATGGCAAGGCCTGTGCCGAGGGCTGTGGGCATAGAGACAGGGCAGATTCAAGAGATCCTGGGGGTGGACGGGGTCAGCCTGGGATGTACGAACGGGAGTTGCTAAACCATCATTCTGAGCTCAGTGCCAGAAATACCCCTCAGGCTGTATAAGGTCCTTGACTTGACCCTGAACGTCTGCGGCAGATGCCCCTTGGCCCCTACCCTGTAGTATAGCTTCATTTTCCGTAAGGCCTTCTTACGTTTCTACTTGGACTGGAGCGTACAAATCTTTCACCTGCTGCCGCCAAGCACGTCCTTGCCTTTTGCCGCGGGGACTAGATTCAAGGTGTTTCCAGATTCTTTTAGCAGTTGCGGTTCTTCTAGGAGTTGTGATCCTTCTCCAGTGTTCTGCGATTTGTCAACTCTCCCCTAAGGAACGTGCAAAAGCTCAAAAGCCCCACACGGGTGAAGGAGACTCATCCAGATGCGTCTTAGAGAATTCAGTCCCTCTCTGGAATGCTGTCTTTTTGACATTCAGTTGCTCTGTATGACTGACAAGAATTGGAAAACCACAGCTTCTTGCAAGAGGTTGTACTGATTTTTTTTTTTTATTTTGAGGGAGAGAGAGAGAGAGAGAGAGAGAGAGCACAGTCAGGGGAGGGGCAGAGACAGAGGGAGAGAGAGAATCCCAAGCACACTGCGCACCACCTGCCCAGAGCCCGATGTGGGGCTCAAACTCACGAACTGTGAGATCCTGACCTGAGCGGAAGTCGACACTTAATCTCCTGAGCCACCCAAGGCGCCCGAGGTTGTACTGATTTAATGGAAGGATCCTGCCTAAGGCGCTGTGCTCCTGAGCCTCAAGCAGACTCGTTGGGCACTCATCTTACAGATGAGAAGCTGGAGACTCTGGGAGACCAGGGGACAGCACGGCCACCTTACAGCGCCCCCGTGGGAGGTGTCCCAGCCTTGACTGCTCTGACCCATCATAGGACCAGGACATCACCAAGTCTCGCGTTTGTCGCCTGAGTAAAGGGGACCGTGCTCCATCTCAGGAGGGGCCCTGGGGGTCCGCACGAGGCAAGGTCATTATTATTATTATTACTTTTTAAGTTTTCAATTAAAGTTTTCAATTTTCTTTATTACAATGATTTTTTGTTCGTCTGGTGGTGAAATACACATATGACATAAACTTCACCATCTTAGGGGCGCCTGGGTGGCTCAGTCGGTTAAGCGCCCGACTTCAGCTCAGGTCATGATCTCACGGTCCGTGGGTTCGAGCCCCGCGTCGGGCTCTGTGCTGACAGCTCCGAGCCTGGGGCCTGCTTCGGATTCTGTGTCTCCCTCTCTCTCTGCCCCTCCCCTGCTCATACTCTGTCTCTCTCTCTGTGTCTCTCTCTCTGTGTGTGTCTCTCTCTCTCCGAAGTCGGACGCTTAACCGACTGAGCCACCCAGGTGCTCCGTGAATTAAAACTTCTATTCATCCATAAATGGACACGTGGGGTGCCTTCATGTTTTGTCTGTTGTAAATAATTCTGCCATAAACCCAGTGTACAAGTATCTCTTAAAATCCCTGTTGTCAGTTCTTCTGGGGATACACCCAGGAGTGAGGTTGCTAGATCACGTGGTGATTCTGTGCTTAATGTTTCCAGCAACCACCAGACCCCTTCATCATGGTACATTTCACATTCCCACCAGCAGGACGCAAGGGCTCCAATTCCTCCACAATGTCACCGACACTTGTTACTTTCCCTTCGGTTTTATTTTAACCACCCTAGTGGTTGGTATCATGCTGTGGCTTTGATTTGCATTTCCCTGATAACTAATGACGTTGAGCATCTTTTCATGTGCTTATTGGCCATGTGTGTATCTTCTTTGAGAAAAATGTCTATTCAAATTCTTTGCCCGTGTAAAAATTGGGCTGTTTGTCTTTTTCTTGTTGAGTTCTAAGAGTTCTTATATTTTCTGGATATTAATCCCTTATCAGATCTATAATTTGCAAATATTGTCTCTCATTCTGTGGGTTGCCTTTTTACTCGTGATTGTTTCCTTTGATGCAAAACAGTTCTTAGTTTTGATAAATTCTTTGGATTTGATGAACTCCAATATGTGTGTGTGTGTGTGTGTGTGTGTGCATATATACATACATATGTCATATCCAATGAACCATTGCCAAATCCAAAGTTGTGAGGCTTTTGCTCTATGTTTTCTTATTTTTACTCTTATGTTCAAGTCTCTGACCCATTTTGAGTTCATTTTTTTTTCATTGTGCATTAATTTTTGAACACAGCATACAGTAAAGGTTCAACTTCATTTTTTTTTTTTTTTTTTGCATATGGAGACCCAGTTTCCCCAAGGCCATTTGTTGAAAAGACTCTCCTTTCCTAAACTTGAATGGTTTTGGCATCTCTATCAAAAATCATTTGAGCGTATATTTGAGGGTTTATTTCTGGGCTCTCTATTCTATCCTACTGGTCTACATGTTTGTTCTTACATTGGTACCATACTGTTTTGATGACTATAGCTTTGTAGTGAGTTTTGAAATCAAGAAATTTGAGTCCTCCAACTTTTTCTTCTTTTCAAGAGTGTTTTGGGTATGCAGGGCTGCATATGCGTTTGATTGATTGATTGATTGATGGATTGATTTGAGAGCAGGGGGGCACAAGTGAGCAAGGGGCAGAGAGAGAGAGAGAGAGAGAGAGAGAGAAGTGGGGCTCACCCAAAGCAGGGCTTGTGTTTTACCCAAAATGGGGCTCATGATCACCCCAATCAGGGCTCGAGTTTACCCGATGTGGGATTCGAACTCATGAACCATGAGATCATGACCTGAGCTGAAATCAGATGCTTAACTACTGAGCCACCCAGGCGCCCTCCCCCCCATATGAGTTTTAGAATGGGTTTTTCTATTTCTGAAAAAAAAAATGTCATTGTGATTTTGATAGGGTGGCATTGAATCTGTAGATCCCTTTGGATAATATCATCATCTTAACAATTCCCAACCTATGAACTTGGGAGGTCTTTCCATCTATTTATGTCTTTTTAAATGTCTTTCAGCAATATTTTGTGGTTTTTGTTGTATAGTCTTTCCCCTCCTTGGTTAAGTTCATTCCTAAGCATTTGATTCTTTTGAGGCCATCCTAAACAGAATTAATTTCCTTTCCGGATTATCACTGTTAGTGTGTAGAAATGCAACTGATTGTTACGTGTTGATTTTGTATCCTGCCACCTTGCTGAATGCTCTCCCAGGTTTTTTTGTGGTGAAATCTTGGGGAGTTTCTATATTAAGAGCATGCCATCTGTGAACAGAGATAATTTTCCTTCTTCTTTTCCAAGCTGGATGCATTTTCTTTCTTTTTCTTGCCTACTTGCTCTGGAGAGGACTTCCAGAACTAAGTTGCATAGAATCATAGAAAGTGGGCAGTCTTCCGTATTGAATGTGCCCCCTCAAAATTCATATGTTGAAATCCTAACCCACCATGGGATGGTATGAGAAATTGAGGACTTTGGGGAGTGATGAGATCATGAGGGTGGTTCCCTCATGAGTGGGATCGGTGTCCTTATGAAAGAGCCCCCATAGAACCCTCTTGCCCTCTTCCTGCTGTGTGACGATGGCCGTCTGCAGCCCAGAAGAGGGTGGTCACCAGAACCTGGCCCTGCTGCTACCCTGATCCCAGAATTCCAGCCTCCAGAACCATGAGAAATAAATCTCTGTGTTTTTTTTTCAACGTTTTTTATTTATTTTTGGGACAGAGAGAGACAGAGCATGAACGGGGGAGGGGCAGAGAGAGAGAGGGAGACACAGAATCGGAAACAGGCTCCAGGCTCCGAGCCATCAGCCCAGAGCCTGACGCGGGGCTCGAACTCACGGACCGCGAGATCATGACCTGGCTGAAGTCGGACGCTTAACCGACTGCGCCTCCCAGGCGCCCCATAAATCTCTGTTTTTTTTATAAGCCACCTAGTCTATGGTACTTTGTGACAGCAGCCTGAATGGATTAAGACACTTGTCTCGTTCCTGATCTTAGAGGAAAAGCTTTCCATCTTTCACCACTGACTATGATGTTAGCCGTGAGCTTTTCTTTATGGCTTCACCCTCTCTTACTTGTTGAATATTTTTTCCCACGAATGGGTGTTGGATTTTGTCAAATGCTTTTTTCCGCATCGGTTGTGATGGATCATGTGATGTTTCTTCTTCATTCGGCTAAGGCGGTGTATCACTGATTTTTGCATTGTGGATTAGTTTGGCCTGGGGTAGAATCGCACAGAGGTGGAAACAGTTCTCCGGCGTAATGACCCTGAGGTCCTTGCACGTGGCTGCGGGCTGGCAGAGGACTCTTTTTCATGGCCGTATAGCATTCCCCAGAATGCCTCAAGCACAGTATCTCCACCCTCCCGTGCAGGTGCATTTTGGGGGCATTCTGGTCCGGGTGACCAGGCACATTTGTGTCCTGTTTCCAAGGAGTTGCTGGTGTGGGCCTGATCTCCCTTGTGTGAGGACTGTTCTGATTCCCGCTCTCCTCCTTGGGTCTGGGCCCTGCTCCCCGTTTCCCTCAGTACTAGAAATCTCATCGAGCTGTGCATTGCTGAGCCAAACGTCAGCTGCCTCTCACAGCATGGCAGCTTCAGGAGTATTTGCCTCCACGGGCCGTCTGGCCTCCCCTGGGGGCAGTCCCCAAGAGCCAGTCCCGCAGGGGGTCTGCAGGCTGATTTCCCTTCAAATCTTCCCCTTGGCTACAAAATTAGGGGTCACCAGCGCTCCACACTGAGCCTGGAAACAAACGAATGCTTTGCAGTTTTCCCGAAAAAGAACGTAGTTCCAGGATCTGGCGCCACTCCGCTTACGTTCGCCTCGTTTGTTTCCAGATATTATGGATGCCTCTGCTCTGTGCACGGCCACGGGGCCCAGTGGTTCCGGACCCATGTAAGGCCTCCGTCCTGAAGACACCCCACCCTAGCTGAAGTGCAGAGTCAAACCCAGACATTCCCAGCCCCGCAGGGCCAGGGCTAGGCTGAAGGGAGGAATCTGGGGGACCCCAGAGTAGGGGGCTGGGCCCCGCCTGGGGGGGTTAGAGAAGGCTTCCTAGGAAAACGGCACTGGGTTTCAAAGGATGAATAGGAGTTCGGCAGGCGGCAAGGTAATGGGGGCGGCGCAAGAACATGGAGCACACATGGGAAAGCGTGTGCAGGTGGGCACACAGAGGCCGGGGGCGGGGCTCAGGTTGCAGAAAAACCTCGGGGAAGCGGTTCCCACAGAAACAGCGGACAGCTCTTCCTCTCTGCCTCCTCTGCTCCCTCCCGAGACCAGCTTCCTCTTCAATGTCCTACAAGAGAGATATTTTCTCTTACCAGGATCCTCACACTGCCATGGTAAGTGGGCATCCTCTCTATGCCTCTCGCGAGCAATAATATGACGCCCACTGCATGCTGGCTGCATGGCAGTCTCTCACTGTCAGAGGCAGAAACAGCAGCTCAGGGAGCTTCTTGGCTTTGGACTGGAACCCTGGGCTGCGGGGAGGGGCAACTCTGACCTGCTGCCTGGGCCAGGAGGAACCATGCCTCTTCTGCATCACTTTACGTCATCGTCACCCCAACAAAGGGAGGGGGTGGTGACAGAGTCTGACCTCCATTTACGGAGGCTCCAAGAGAGCATTCCTGCTCAAAGATCCACGGTGCTGGGGCCTCCAAGAGATGCAGAGCCCGCGACCCCCACCTGCACCCATCGGTCCCCAGGAGCTCAAACCGGGCCCCGGGGGCCGAGACCCCACGCTCGAGACCAGTCCCGGCGAGAGAGTGCACCCAGGGTAGCTGCCCCGCCCCCAGGGTTTTACAGGATCATTTCCCCCCAATTATGAAAATGTTGGGCAATTTCCTGATGGAGAATCGAAGAAGCAGAAAAGAAAACAAACGGAAAAAGTCACAACCTCTCCCCTAATCGCTCAGCCCAGAGATAATCTCTGTTGGTATTTTCAGGCCCTGCCTTCCAGCACTTGAAAAATGGGCTTATTATTTTCGTTGTTGTTGTTATCCAAGTAATGTGATTCCACTGGAGAAAAAGCAACCGACGAGATAAGCAGAGAGAAAAAATAAACAGAAATTACGTACCACGTCCCCAACGAGAACTGTTAATATTTGAATTTCTTTTTCTTAGTATGCAACACTTCACATCTACTGCAGACGATTTAGAAAATGCAGAATAGCCCAAAGCAGAGAAATTGGTTTCCTGTTCCTCCACCTGGAGAGAAGCTCTGCTAAACTCCAGTTTTATGGTTTTTCAGACTGTGAACGCTCATGAGAGGAAAGATAGCAGCAAGTAGTTATGAGCAAAGACTCTGGACCCGGACAGCTCAGGTTCAAATCCCAGCTCCTCCCACTGGCTGTGTGACTTTGGACAGGTAGCTTCCTCTCTCTGAGCCTCAGTTTCCTTGTCTGTACAACAGGAAGGATAATAATCATGCTGACTTCCTCCAAAGCCACAGGGGAGATTGAGATAATGTAGTCCCTGTGCCTAAGACATTTTATCTTTTTTTTTTTAATGTTTTATTTATTTCTGAGACAGAGAGAGACAGAGCATGAGCAGGGGAGGGGCAGAGACAGAGGGAGACACAGAACCCGAAGCGGGCTCCAGGCTCTGAGCTGTCAGCCCAGAGCCCGATACGGGGCTCGAACCCACAAACTGCGAGATCATGACCCGAGCCGAGGTCGGTCACCTAACCAACTGAGCCACCCAGACACCCCGAAAAAAAAATGTGTGTAAGGATGTGTGGTCGTGGAAATTAACTAGACTTGCTATGGTGATCGTTTTGTAATATACACAAATATTAAATCTGTGTACATCTGAAGCTAATATAATGTCACCCTTCAATTATATCTCAACAAAAATTAATATATGCTCAGTGTGAAAAATTCAAATTTACAGAGTTCTGTGGAAGAAAGAGAGAACCCCCACTATGCCCTTTGGAGAACAGTTTGACATGCTTCCTGCCAGGAATAAACACACAGATGCAGAAGTGTGTGTGTGTGTGTGTGTGTGTGTGTGTGTGTGTGTATACTTTATTTTACTAAAATGTGATTCTGCTTTACTTATTATTTGCAAATTGTTTTGTCTACCAACGCTGCGTTGTGAATGCATGTGCACCCCTTTCCTCATAGATCTACCTCATTTTTCCCCTTAAATGGACTGCCTTACCCCCATTCACATTTTTTGTAATATATTTTTTAATTTTTAATTTTTGAGCAAGGGGGAGGGGCAGAGGGATTCTTAAGCAGGCTGCACGCCCAGTGTGGACCCCGACGCGGGACTCGATCTTACGCCCCTGGGATCATGACCTGAGCCGAAATCAAGAGTCAGACGCGTAACCGATAGAGCCACCCAGGCACCCCGGTAATATTTTTTTCAAATTTGTGGTGACATGTAAATTTACATTTTTCATTTTTCTCTATTATTTCAGTATGGCATACACCCAAGAACATGCATGAAGTGCATTAATTTTAGGTGTGGAGTTTGGTTAATTTTTTAGATGGGCACACCTGGGTAACCACCACCCAGGTCAACCTTGAAGGTTCTGTTCCAAATAGCTATATGTATTCTACTATCTTCACAAAGGCTGTCCCCCACTTTACAAAATAATATTTATTATTTTCCGTTATTTTCGATAGGGGATCTTAATCCCTCAGTATCGCAAGTTTTTTTGTTTTTCGTTTTAAGGAAGCTCTACGCCCAACATGGGGCTTGAACTCAAGACCCCGAGATCCAGAGTCCCGTGCTCTACCAACGGAGCCAGCCAGGTGCCCCGGCAAGTCTGTGTTTGGTTTCTTCCCTTTCGTTAAACGTTTTATTTTGAAATAATGCTAGATTCACATGCAGTTGTAAAAAGTAAGAGAGAATTGAAAGCATATGTTCATACAAAAACTTGGACGTGAATATTCACAGAGGTGTTATTTAGAATAGTCAAAAGTTGATGGGGCGCCTGGGTGGCTCAGTCGGTGAAGCGGCCGACTTCAGCTCAGGTCATGATCTCACCATTCGTGAGTTCGAGCCCCACGTTGGGCTCTGTGCTGACAGCTCGGAGCCTGGAACCTGCTTCAGATTCTGTGTCTCTCTCTGCCCCTCCCCTACTCATGCTCTGTCTCTGTCTCTCTCTCAAAAACAAATAAAACGTTAAAAAAAAAAAAGAATACAGAGAGACCCGATTCTTTCCCTGATAGCAACATCCTGCGTGACTGTAATACATTATCAAGGGTGGGGAGGCGCAGGCCAGCTCTAACTCGCTTCCTTCCTACAGGGACCATGAAACATCTCCCTCTGCCTCCTGCCTGCCCTGACCCCACCTATTCTTATTTTTTCCTTTTCCTGCCTTCTTCCAAGGGGAAAGGTGGATGTCTTAGCTGCGTGTGCATTCCCTGTGCGGAAGATCCAGAGTGTGTTTGCCAAGTGGAAGTTCAAGCTCACGCCCAGGTCCCAGTGCCTTCGTCCACTGGGAAATGTGGATGGGAGACTCCCGGGCCACTCTCAAACCTGCCCAGTGCCCCCCACCCCAGCCAAATCTCCCCAAATCAAGAAGAGTCTTCATCAAAAACCCAGACATCCAGGAGTCTCCCTAGACTCCTCTCCTCCCTCACCCTCCAGAACATTCCCCGCCCCGGCCAATGTTTCATGATTGCTCCCCCCTTCTCCCAAAGGTAGGCTGTCTCTTCCCCTAAGGCCGCTCCAGCTCATCTTTGGTCTGGGGATGATCAGGGATCCGGGAGGCCCGAGGGCCACAGTTGGTGCCTAATCAATGCTGAATGGAGCCACAGTTACACTCTGTGCTTCCTGCCCCCACCTAGTCCCTTCACCCTACAAAAGCAGCCACAGGGAGCGTTTAAGAAGTTAAAAAACACACCAAGTTACCCCCCTACTCAAAAGTTGCCTGTGGCTCCCATCATCCTAAAATAGAGCCCATTTACTCCCTACCGCCCTGGGAGGAGGCCCAGCCCCTGCCCGTCTCCCTGGCTTTCTCTCCCTCCCTCTCCCCCTTGTTCACCCTGCTCCAGCCTCAGCACCTTCCTTGAAGCTCCTCAAACACACCCAGCTCCTTTCTTCAAACATGCCCAACTCCCTTCCACCTCAGGACCTTTGCACATGCTGTGCCTGCTGGGACACCCTTCCCCCTGATCTCAGTGTGCCTGACTCCTTTCCCTCCTTCAGGTAGGTCTCAGCTCAAATGTCGCTTCCTCAGAACAGCCCCCTCCCCATGCTCTCCCTGTCACCTCCCATTTCCTGTTTGATTTCCTTCTCAGTACATATTGCCATGTGACCTCTCCTTGTTTATATATTTGCCTTTGATGCTTATTATATCCCCCACACCCAGCCCAGAACCCATGAGGTAGTTACGCCTTGACATATATTTGTAGAATGAGTGAGTGAATGAATGAATCAACGAATGAACGAACGAACGAACGGAGGCAGCTCAGGGACCAGAAATGATAAGAACCCCTTCTGAGGCCCAGCTACAAGGTGGATTGTTTATACCTTCCCCAGTTTGGACACGGGCACCTCTGGAAGCAGCCAGGTGGGCGTGAGGGGTGAGGGTGCACTCGGCTGGATTTAGCCCTGCACTCAGCTGGCTTGATGTCTGCGGCAACGCCAGCACTCTGAGCCTCAGTTTCCTTCTTGGAAAAACAGGCATAGTAATCACTGTGACCTCTCCCACCCTCCTCCTCCTCCACCTGGGTCGGGCCAGGGCAGGGTCCAGGCATGTCAGCTGCTGTCATCACTGGGGAGCTGGGAGGCCCGGGAGCCACAGTTGGTGCCTAATCGATGCTGAAGGGAGTCTTGCCTTCTTTTAGGTCTTAGTTTGCAGATCTCCTAGTTCTTCTCTCTGCTCCTCCTTCCCTTGCCCCAGAGGGGATGATTCATCTCTCTGGCCCCTGCTGAACCCCCAATTTGGGAGAAGATGGGGAATTGGGGCCTCGGGGACCCCCACCTCTTCGTGGCAGCCCAGATGGGGCAACTGAGGCCCAGAGACGCTTCCCTACCTGTCCAGCGACACCTCTCCAGGCCTCTCAGGTATAGGCTGAGGATGGGCCCAGGGGGCTGAGCCTCCAGGGAGGTGGCCTTGCCCACCCAGAGGCACAGAGTAGGGAGGGTCAAAACCAGAATCCTCCTGATACAAGGGGGTCCAGGCTGCCTGTGCACCCTGCAGGATGAGGGCAAAAGCAACCAAACACTCCTGCTTCCGAATGCCAAGGAGTGCCCGGCATGCGTGGGCCCAGACTGTAGAAGGGATTCTGAGCACCTTCCATCAGACGCCCAGGAAATCCCTCCTTCCCTCCCTGTCTTGTTCCTTTCCTCCCTCTCTTCTTCCTTCCCTCCCTCCCTCCCTCCTTCCTTCCTTCCCTCTTCCTTCCTTCCCTCCTTCCTTCCTCCTTCCTTCTTCCTTCCTTCCTTCTCTTCTTCCTTCCCTCCCTCCCTCCCTCCTTCCTTCCTCCTTCCTTCTTTCCCTCCTTCCTTCCTTCCTTCCCTCTTCCTTCCTTCCCTCTTTCCTTCCTCCTTCCTTCTTCCTTCCTTCCTTCCTTCTCTTCTTCCTTCCCCCCCTCCCTCCTTCCTTCCTTCCCTCCTTCCTTCCTTCCTTCCCTCTTCCTTCCTTCCCTCTTTCCTTCCTCCTTCCTTCTTCCTTCCTTCCTTCCTTCTCTTCTTCCTTCCCCCCCTCCCTCCTTCCTTCCTCCCTTCCTTCCTTCCTTCCTTCCCTCTTCCTTCCTTCCCTCTTTCCTTCCTCCTTCCTTCTTCCTTCCTTCCTTCCTTCTCTTCTTCCTTCCCCCCCTCCCTCCTTCCTTCCTCCCTTCCTTCCTTCCTTCCTTCCTTCCTTCCTTCCTTCCCTCTTCCTTCCTTCCCTCTTTCCTTCCTCCTTCCTTCTTCCTTCCTTCCTTCCTTCCTTCCTTCCTTCTCTTCTTCCTTCCCCCCCTCCCTCCTTCCTTCCTCCCTTCCTTCCTTCCTTCCCTCTTCCTTCCTTCCCTCTTTCCTTCCTCCTTCCTTCTTCCTTCCTTCCTTCCTTCTCTTCTTCCTTCCCCCCCTCCCTCCTTCCTTCCTTCCCTCCTTCCTTCCTTCCTTCCCTCTTCCTTCCTTCCCTCTTTCCTTCCTCCTTCCTTCTTCCTTCCTTCCTTCCTTCTCTTCTTCCTTCCCCCCCTCCCTCCTTCATTCCTCCCTTCCTTCCTTCCTTCCTTCCTTCCTTCCTTCCCTCCCTCCTTCCTTCCTTCCCTCTCTCCTTTCCTCCTTCCCTCCTTCCCTCCCTCCCTCCCTCCCTCCTTCTTTCCTCCCTTCCTCCCCTCCTTCTTTCCTTCCTTCCTTCCTTCCTTCCTTCCTCCTTCCTTCTTTCCCTCCTTCCTTCCCTCCCTCCCTCCCTCCTTCTTTCCTTCCTTCCTTCCTTTGAGCATCAACATGAATTCATGGATTTTTAACACATCTGCTGGGCTTGCATCCCATGAGCTCTTACTCTCATTCAGGTTTACTTGTCTCACATTTAGCTAGAGGAGACTGTCGGCATTTGCCCCTTTGACAGGCCCTCGATGATCTTTAGAAGCTTCCTTGTCTTCTGGTTTCACGATATACTTCAGGCTCTTCTGGCCCATCTCCTGCCCAGATATGGAACAAGCTCTTCCTCCAGGAGCTCTGGCTTCTTTCGTGGGAAGTGAGACCAGAGCTGGCAGGAGGGGTGCTCACTGCTACAGGTCTGGTCCCTGTTTCTAGACCTTCTTGGTGGACTGGCCCAAAGCATGCTTTTCCTTTTTGGAAGAAAATCCATTCTGTGTTCCTACTGATTTTCCAAAATTACTTAGGATTGCAGAATTTTACTTAACTGCTTTGCTTTTATATTCGTACCTTTCCTCTGACACTGAAAATCTTGCTGGCTAACATTAGCAAAATCACTTATTTGCTTTATCCAAAACAATACAGTAGTTTCAGAATAGCAACATCAATATTATTACTAACAATTGTCAAAAACAGCTTAAGATTTCTTTGTAATCCTTTTTGTCCTTGGGGTAAAGCTCACCAGGGAATGTGCTGTGCGAACCATGCACGGTGTTCAAATGATCGCGTTTTAAAGTCATCTGAAGTAATTCCTGTTTGTGGCATGAAATTACCAACTCAAAACCAGAGTTAGGTTAATTTCTCTCTCTCTCTCTCTCTCTCTCAGCATATTTTTTAAGGTTTATTTATTTATTTTTGAGAGACAGAGAGAGAGCAAGGAAAGGCAGAGAGGCAGGGGAACAGAGAATCCCAAGCAGGCTCCGTGCTGTCAGCACAGAGCCCAACGCGGGGCTTGAACCCACAAACCATGAGATCATGACCTGAGCCAAAACCAAGAGTCAGACGCTCAACCAACTGAGCCACCCAGGTACCCCAAATTTGTCTCATTTTTATTTCAAGTGGTTTTTATTTTGCCTCTCTCTCTCCCTCTGTCATTTAATTTTGTTTTATAACCACACAAAACATTTACGTGATCCCAAAGTCACATTTATAAAACAAGGTAAACTCAGAGAAACTAGCTCCTTAGACTGCCCCTTACATCCTGTTTCTTAAGTGTTGAGGCTTATTTTTCCATTTAAAATATAAGCAACAAATATACACTCGTAATCCTCCTTTAGATAAGTGATAGCATATTATGTGCACTTTTCCCTGCTTTGCTCTTTGTGACATATTTAGGGATTACTCTGGTTGTTCCTGATAAGTGTCCCCCGTAGGTTGTTTCCAGTCTCTGTTATAACCAAGCATTTCACACACATCTCTTTGGAAGACATCCCTGGAAGGAGAGTGGCTAGTTCAAAGGGCAAATGAACATGCAGATTTGCTCCATACTTTCACATTCCCTTCATTGACCATGACATTAGACTATTTTACATTCCTACTCGCAATGAACGAAAGCACCTGTTTCTCCATGGCTTCATCCAGGCTATAGGGTCACACCTCTTTCTCCATGTATTTTTTTCCCCCAGACAAAATGGAAATGTAACTTCTTTCTTGTAAGAGTTTAGAAGTATGTGGTCCAGGGCAGGCATGGTGGCTGTTCCACGAAGTCCTCTGAGATTCAAGATCCTTCCTGAAACTTCCTGTCCAAAAGACACCGAGCTCAACATGGCTGTTTCAGCTCCAGCCATTATATGTGCGTTCCAGGCAGCAGGAAGGAGAGACAGAGAAGGTCAAAGAGGGCACTCTCTGTGTAATTTTAACTTGTATTTCTCATTAGAGCGTGTTTCCAAGGCAATTGCATTTATTTACTGTGATTTCTTGCCTTTTTCTTTTTACATAGGGTAGTTGATTTTCTTATTTGTTTTTGGAAACTGTATATTAGGTATACTAACGCTTTGTAATATAGGTTTCAAGTATTTTTCCCATTTCATTCATCATCTTACATTGATAATGACATATGTTGACATACAAAACCTTTGTTCTATTTTACATGTTCACTGACACCTACATCCTTTCCCTTATGACTTCTGGGCTCCGAATGGTCATTAGGAAAGTTCTCTTCATTCCCAGACAGAAGAGTACACACACATTTTCTTCTAGTGCTTGTAGAGTGTGTTTACAAGTACATCTCTGATCCATTAGGAATTATCCTACTACACCTGGTGAGGTATGGACCCAATTTTATACATTTTTGTATTACTATGCAATTGGCCCAACATCCTTTTTTCCTCTCATAGATTTGAAACTGGGCGGGGGCGGGGGAGGGAGGCTACTTTGGCCAGGGTGGCAGCATTTGAACTGAGTGGCCTGAAGGAACAGCTAGTCAGGAGGAAGAGCTGAGGGAAGGAGCTTCAGGCAGAGGGAGCAGCATGTGCAAAGGTCCTGAGGTGAGAATGTTATTGCCCTGCGCGAGGACCAACAAGGATGTCTCTGGCCGGAGCGGAGTGAACGAGGGAGTGTGGAGGGAAAAGAGGGTGTGAAGGAGAGATGTTTGCCTTTATTCTGAAGCCTGCAGGGCGCAGAGAAGGGACCAGCCCTGGTGCACGAAAGGCCCCTTCTGGCCCTGGTAAGGCGTGCCATTTGTCAGATGTGGAGGCTTAGAGAATCGAGGGGGAATGGAGCGCAGTCAGGGGGTGACGATCGCGGGCCCCATTTCCCTGAAGAGGAGCTTAGGCCTGTGGCCTCCTCCCCTCTCCTACTGCGTGAACCACGTGGGCCGACAGCCTCATCTACACCCGCTCCCTGGAGTTGTCAGAGGGGACACCGCAATTGGTGCGCGACCACCCGCGGCTGGCTCTCCGAATCCTCAACTGCACCCCTGTTCCCCGCCCCTCCCAGGCCCCGCCCACCAGGCGCGACTCCACCCAACCCCGCCCACGAAAGGGCAATCCTGTGGTTCTGGGAAACTTCGCCACCTGCCCCCCCCTTGAAACCCACACTCCTGCTCAAGGCCTCAGCATAGGCGCGCCCCATCTGGCCCCCCTAGAACCCGTCAGGAGTGTCTGGGTTCAAGTCCACTCCCCAGTAGCGCGGCCTCTGACCCCCGGCTGATCTCTGTGCCGCACCTTTCCCCTCTATGCAGTGGACACGAAAATAGCCTTACCCCCAGATCTGCCCCTGCACGTTCTTGCTTGTGACCTCGGACGTGTCACTTCACCTCCCCGAACCTCAGCTTACCCCTCTCTAAGATGGGTGCAGGTCGACCTCGCCCTTCAAAACCCTGCCCCTCGTTTCCCAGCTCTGTCAGCTTTGGCGAGCGTCTTAACTGCCTCTTTGCCTCAGTTTACTCACTGACAGTGGGCTGTTGAGAGGGGCGAACTTGGAGGGTGCGGGTTGGACGCTCAGCATACAGCCGGTTCTGGAGAAGTGTTTGAGGTTGTTGATTCGGTTGGTCCAGGAGGGGAGACGCAGAAAAGAGGCTGTGGTTGGAGGGGGCTGGCTGAAGGAAAAACCAGTGGGTTGGGGTCCCAGGGCGGCACTGAACCTCGGTTTCTTAATCTGCAAAATGGGCCTGTGAGGTTGTGGTGAGGCCAAAGGGGAATCACCCATGGGGGCTTGGTGACAGCACAGGGTAGGTGCTTTAGAAATGAGTGTTTTCCCTCTGGTAGTATCAGTGACAGCCACCCCCAATTTGTCACCTCCCACGACACCTTCTTTCCCTTACCTTGGGGAGCCACTCTTTGGAAGAGTTGCAGGCCACCTCCCACACTCTGTGTGGGTAAATGCACACAATTCCTTTGCCCTCCAGCTGTTTATACGGATAGAAGTTGAGGGAAATACACAGGCAGGGGGAGATAGGAATCGTGTGCTGTACCTCCCGCCCCTGGAGCCCCACACTTCACCTTGCCAGTTGCCTTTTTCTGGGTGGATTTTGCTTTTCCTTTCCTGGCTCTGATCCCGCTCTCTGCTGTATATCGTGCCCGGCCTTTTTGGTGGACAGGACAGCCAACAGTCGGGTTGTGACTATCGTTCCATAAGCTTTCATTTATTCAACCCGTCATTCCTGAGGACCTACTGTGTGCCCAGCAAGGCTAGCGAATGAATGAATAAAGAAATGAATGAAACAATGCCGGGGAGTAATGGGCGTTATGAAGACAATAAGAGGACAAATGGAAAGTGCTAGAAGATATATGGGGGGAGAGGTTGGGGAGTCTCTGGAGGAGGTGGCATTTGAGCAGAGTTTGGGGGACACCAGGTTGGCACCTCTGATTTTTTTTTTTTTTTGAGATAAAATTCACATTATATAAAACTAACCACTGGGGAACCTGGGTGGCTCAGTCGGTTGAGCGCCCGACTTCGGCTCAGGTCATGATCTCGCGGTTCGTGGGTTCGAACCCCGCGTCGGGCTCTGTGCTGTCAGCTCGGAGCCTGGAGTCTGCTTCGGATTCTGTGTCTCCCTCTCTCTCTGCGCCTCTCCCGCTCATGCTCTGTCTTTATCTCAAAAAAATAAACACTAAAAAAAAAAAAAACCATCAAAACAAAACACCTAACCACTTTCGACTATACAATTCTGTGGCATTTAGTGCATTCACAGTATCACGCAACCGCCACCTCTGATTCAAGAACATTTTTATTCCCCCCAAAGAAAACTCTGTACCTATTAAGCAGTCACTCCGCACTCCCTCCTTCGGAGTCTCTGATTTTAACCCACATCGTGCAAAGCAAACGTCTCTAATATTGATTTGCAAATGTCAGATGTTCAAAGAAATGGACACACACACACTCATTGCTGCTGGGAACAGACTGAAATATGGGGTACATGGGGGCGCCTGGGTGGCGCAGTCGGTTAAGCGTCCGACTTCAGCCAGGTCACGATCTCGCGGTCCGTGAGTTCGAGCCCCGCGTCAGGCTCTGGGCTGATGGCTCGGAGCCTGGAGCCTGTTTCCGATTCTGTGTCTCCCTCTCTCTCTGCCCCTCCCCCGTTCATGCTCTGTCTCTCTCTGTCCCAAAAATAAATAAAAAACGTTGAAAAAAAAATTAAAAAAAAAAAAAAAAAAAAGAAATATGGGGTACATGATATGGAAGTCGGTGTGGCCCTAAGTATCCATCAAAAGTCTTCAAATTATGATTCCACTTTTTTTTTTAACGTTTATTTATTTTTGAGACAGAGAGAGACAGAGCATGAATGGGGGAGGGGCAGAGAGAGAGGGAGACACAGAATCCGAAACAGGCTCCAGGCTCTGAGCTGTCAGCACAGAGCCCGACGCGGGGCTCAAACTCACGGACCGCGAGATCATGACCCGAGCCGAAGTCGGCCGCTTAACCGACTGAGCCACCCAGGCGCCCCTATGATTCCACTTTTAAGGCTGTCCCCCAAAAGCCACCTGGGCGGCCCAGTGGGTTAAGCGGCTGACTCTTGGTTTCGGCTCGGGTCGTGATCTCACAGTTCCTGAGCTCAAACCCCACACTGGGCTCTGTGCTGACAGTGTGGAGCCTGTTTGGGAATCTCTCTCTCACCCGCTCTCTGCCCCTCCCACATGCTCTCTCTCTCTCTTTCCCTTTGTCTCTCAAAATAAATAAATAAACTTTAAAAACAATAAAGCTTTTAAAAAGGCGATTCCCTTGGGGCGCCTGGGTGGCTCAGTCAGTTAAGCGTCCAACTTCGGCTCAGGTCACGATCTCGCGGTCCGGGAGTTCGAGCCCCGCGTCAGGCTCTGGGCTGATGGCCCAGAGCCTGGAGTCTGCTTCCGATTCTGTGTCTCCCTCTCTCTCTGTCCCTCCCCCGTTCATGCTCTGTCTCTCTCTGTCTCAAAAATAAATAAACGTTAAAAAGGCGATTCCCAAAAAGGGTCCCTGTAGCAAGCAACCTAGGAGCACCTGGGTGGCTCAGTTGGTTGAGCTTCTCTGACTTGGCCCAGGTCATGGCCCAGGTCATGATCTCATGATTCATGAGTTCGCGTCCCACAGTGGGCTCACTGCTCTCAGTGCAGAGCCTGCTTGGGATCCTCTGTTCCCTCTCTCTCTCTACCCCTCCCCGGCTTGCACTCTCTCCAAAATAAACATTTAAAAAATTTTTTTAATGTTTATTTATTTTTGAGAGAGAGAGAGAGAGAGAGAGACAGAGTGTGAGCAGGGGAGGAGCAGAGAGAGGGAGGGAGACACAGAATCCGAAGCAGACTCCAGGTTCCTAGCCGTCAGCACAGAGCCTGATGAGGGGCTCGAACTCACGGGCCGTGAGATCATGACCTGAGCCGAAGGCGGATGCTTAACTGAGCCACACAGGCGCCCCTGGGCATTGATTTTATTCTAAAATTTTCATTCACTCCACAGATATTTAGGGAGCACCTGGTGTGTGCCAACCCATGCCAAGGGCAGGGACCGCGTCTGAGTTTCGTTTCTTTTGCCAGTGGGTTTTTAACTTGCCAGTGAGCATCAGGCACATCATAAGTGCATAATAAAAATTCTTCAGGAAATTAAATGCTACGACGAGGGAGCTATTTAGATTATTTACATTATGTCTGTGTTTTCTGAAACCGTTTTTCCACCGAGCAAAAATTATTTCGGCGCTCAGGAAAGAAAACATGTAAAGAGGCTTCTGTTAGAAAACCTACACGTTGTGTCCCATGCCCTCCCTGACCCCCCAACATGTCCTCCTGTCTTCCCAGCCACCCTTCCTTTCCCCCAGCCTGGCTCCTCCTGGCTTCTCACCAAGAGTGGGGCCTGGAGCAGGTCTGGGAAAATGTACCAATTAAGATGAGACGGAGAGGGGCGCCTGGGTGGCTCAGTCGGTTGAGCGTCCGGCTTCGGCTCAGGTCACGATCTCACGGTTCGTGGGTTCAAGCCCCGCGTCGGGCTCTGTGCTGATGGTTCGGAGCCTGGAGCCCGCTTCGGATTCTGTGTCTCCCTCTCCCTCTGCCCCTCCCCGAATTGTGCTCTCTCTCTCTCTCTCTCTCTCTCTCAAAACTTAATAAACATAAAAAAAAAAAAAAAAGATGAGATGGAGCGATTTCCAGATGGAGGAACTGAGGCTCAGAGAGGTACAGTAACCTCCCCAATGTCACCCAGTGCGTAAGTTTCAGGGGAAGCTGTCTACTCTCAGAGCTCCTTCTGTGTCCCTTAAAGCGGTTGCAGGCCAAGCCCGATTCTTTCCTTCCCTGTGGCCCTGTGGTTGTGCCTCCATGACAGCCCACGTGGAGGCCTGTCTGATTTCTCAACAAGCTTCAGGCAGAAATCACTGCACTTCTCCTCGGTACCCACCTCACGCTGGTGTCGCTGGGCCCCCCGAGAAGCCTCAGTCCCAGGCCCTCGAAGAGCCCCAGTCTGGGGAGGCCAAGTCAGACACATTCGCTCTCAGCTGCACTGAGTCAAGCAAGAGCCGGGTGCTCTGTCTGAAGAGTCCGGAGGGCTGCCTGGAGGAGGGGACACAGAGTCGGGGCTTGATGAATGAGTGTGCTAGAACAGATGCACGGATGGGGAAGCTGGAGGCGAATCATGGATGATGCCTGCATCTGTGGGAGGGCGGGCAGGTGGGGGGATGGGTGGCCGGGTGAATGAGTGGGAGGGCGGGTGGTGAATGGGTGAATGGGTGGCTGGGTGGGTGGGCAGATGGACAAGTAGGTTTGGGAGTGGAGAGGAGGAGCTCGGCTTTGGGCTTCTACGCTCTGTCAGCACCCCACCACCACCTTCCTCCCGGAGACCCCAGTGTAGAATGTCACGGTGGTGGGGGGGCCACAGAGCTGCCTACATTGCAGCCCCGTCCATCTCCAACCTGGCCCCCGCAGGTGCCTCTGGAAGGGCCAGCCCCTTCAGCCACATGACTCTCTGCTCTCGAACCGGCCTGATGGTGCTCAACACCACAGAGGCCATGGCAGGGCGCTACGACCGCCAGCTGGTGGAGGGCACCGGCGGGTGTGACTCAGCAGGTCCCCGTGGCCAGCCGCACCCTGTCTTGGATGCAGACACGACTGCAGTTTCCCAGCTGGGCTCAGAGGTGCCCCCAGGACCGGCCAGCCCCCTGGGGCAACCCCTGGGAGCGGCTATTCTCCAAGGTCTGTATGTCCGGGTTTGCCTTCCCGTCCCTCACCCTTCTCACCTAGAGCTGAGTGTGGGGTCATGTGCTCCCGGGCACCCCCGGCCCCTGATTGCAGCCTGGACGTACTGTCTTCCCCTGTGTATGCAGTTGGTGCCCAATGTGTGCTCTTTTACCTTTCCCTCCGTGGTCTTCCTCCCCCAGCTGGGCGGAGGGAGGGCAGCAGGTTCCTCTGTGACCCCCTTTGGGGCTGCCCAGGGAAGCAGATGTTTCCGTCTACTCAAAGGCCTGGGATTGCAGCGATAAGTCCAGGGCCAGCATCAGAGCTGATGTGTGGGAGAGAAAGGAAAGCTGGACAAGGCGGAAAGAGGGTTATTGAGATGGACTTCCTCCCTGAGGCCCTGGGAGATATAAACTCAGAGCCTGTGGACATCCCCAAAGAAATAATGATAGTGCTAATAACAATGTCATTTGTTTATCAAGCACAGCCCAGGATACCTTCTGCATTGTGATAATAGAGAAGGCAAGTATTAAAGTCAGTCTGTCAAAAGCCTCCCGTGGCTCTCCAGGGCTCCGAGTATAAAGCCCATACTCTCTGCTGGGGCCCATAGGGCCCCTTGTGACCCAGCCTACGGGTCTGCCTACCCATATGCCCTTCCCACCCCCCTAGGTTCCCCCCAACTCACCCTGTTCCAGTCACATCCACCTCCTTGATGATGATGCTCCAAGGAGCTGAGCACATTCCCACCTCAGGGCCTTTGCACGCGCTGTTCCCCTGAATCACTACCGCATCAGAGTAACCTTCACTGACCACCCATCTTTGCTTGTTGCTTTGGCTGTTTTTCTTTCCTTTGCAAAATGCTGTCAGTAGTCATTCCACTTACGGGGCACCTGGGTGGCTCAGTTGGTTAAGTGTCCGACTTCGGCCCTCACAGTTCACGAGTTTGAGCCCCGCACTGACAGCTTGGAGCCTGCTTTGGATTCTTGCTCTCTCCTCTCTCTCTCTCTCTGCCCCTCCTCCGCTCACACTTTCTCGCTCTCAAAATAAATAAACGTTAAAGAAAAAACAAAATGGGGGGGCACCTGGGTGGCTCAGTCGGTTAAGCGGCCGACTTCGGCTCAGGTCATGATCTCGGGGTCCGTGAGTTCGAGCCCCGCGTCGGGCTCTGTGCTGACCGCTCAGAGCCTGGAGCCTGTTTCAGATTCTGTGTCTCCCTCTCTCTGACCCTCCCCCGTTCATGCTCTGTCTCTCTCTGTCTCAAAAATAAAAAACGTTAAAAAAAATTAAAAAAAAATTTTTTTAAAAAAACAAAATGGGGCGCCTGGGTGGCTCGGTCAGTAAAGCACCCAACTTTGGCTCAGGTCATGATCTCACAGCTTGTGGGTTCGAGCCCCGTGTCGGGCTCTGTGCTGACAGCTCAGAGCCGGGAGCCTGCTTCGGATTCTGTGTCTCCTTCTCTCTCTGCTCCTCCCCTGCTCATGCTCTGTCTGTCTCTCTCAAAAATAAACAAACATTAAAATAAATAAATAAGAATAAAATAAAATAAAATAAAATAAAATAAAATAAAATAAAATAAAAATAAGCATGAGTTAACAGATGAAGAACCCCCATCTTACGGAGAAGGAAACCCCCAGAGAGGCTCCCCCTGCATCCATGGAGACGGACTGTCAGACCCTTGGAGTCTGAGCCCAGACTGTCCCAAATCTACTTTCAAGCAAGTGAATGCCTTCTTCCCCCTCCCTATGGGTAAATAAGCTTCCAAAAGCTACGGAGAACAGGGTTTGGTCTCTCAGACCTGGGTTTGAGGCCAAGCTTTTCCACTTGGCCAGTTTTTAATTGGGGAAGCCCCCTGAGCCTCAGTTTCCTTTTCCATAAAAATGGAGTTAAAGGCAGGGCCATGGAGATTCCTCCTCCCCCAGGGTCTCTTTGAGCCTTCCCACACTGGACAACAATTGGGGCCCTGAGAGGCCTTGCGCTGGGCCAGGACTCTAAGGAGCCCCCAGTCCGCATCCGGGACGGAGCTGGATACAGACACTCCCGGTTGGGGCAGTGGAGGGCATCTGGGAAGGCTTCCTGAAGGAGAGGGTGTTAGAGCTGACATTTCCAGTCATAGGTGGGGCTGAGTGTGAAGGCTCAGTGGTGGGGTTAAGGGTAAAGGTCCAGAGACGGGGTTCAGCTGCTTGGCCAATGGCAATTAGGAGTCAGATTCTCCCACTGAAGCCTCCAGCAGAGCCAGAGAAGCTACGAGAGCAGGAAAGCGAGCAATGCATCCAGTTAAGGGGATCCCTGCAGTGGAGGCTGGGACGGACTGGTTTGGGGCCCACCCAGAGGGGCACATGCTGATTCTCACCTATGCCTAGCGACCAGGAATGGCCTCCCCTAGCAGACTGAGGGAGGAGGCTGCGGCATCTGAGTCACCGGGTTCCTGTAAGAACATTTGGCCCCATGTGGGCTGTCACCAATCGGGAACACGGCCCCCGGAGCCCCTCCGTGTTGCCTTCCCCGCGGCTTCCCGCTCTCTGTTCCCACAGCTGTTCCTTTAAGGCCACAGAAGGAGAGTAGGAGGAGAGGGCAGGCAGAGAGGAGGGCATGTAGGAATTTGGGAGCTCGGGGGAAGGGAACTTCCCCGACTAACGGTCCAGTGTGTCCTGGGGCTGTCTGAGCCTCAGGACTCTGTCTCAGATAAGAAAACTGAGGCTCAAAGAAAGGGAGGGTCTGTCCCCATTCTGTACATGTACAGATACCGGATTCTCTCTCAAGAGCTGAAACCTGGCCTGGAGACTGCAATGTAAATCTGATCACGTCCCTTCCTCTCTGTCTCCAAACTCTCTCATGGCTCCCCGGTACCCTTGGCGTGAAACCCACACACCACATCACCGCTTATGAGGTCTTACCTGGCTCCTGTGACCTCCTTAGCCTTCAGTGACCCCTACTCTCTTCCTATTCACTCCTCTCTGGCTACCAGAGACCTTAGCCTTCAGTGACCCCTACTCTCTTCCTATTCACTCCTCTCTGGACCCTCACTGTTCCTCCAGCATACTCAGCCCATCCCCACCTCAGGGCCTTTGCATATGCTGTGCCCTCTGCCCAGAGTACTCTTTGTGAATTATTATCCCCATCTGATCCGTCAGGAAAGGTGCAAAGAGAGGAGCTCACATGCTCAGTAACATGCATCAAATTGGTGGAAGTCAGAATTTGCACTCAGGCCCATCTGACTACCTACTCAAGCCCTGTCCCACCAGTGGGACATTTAAGACAGGCCTCCAAACCAGTGCACCATGGATCTGGATGATTCTCAGCCCCTCTAGGTCTTGCTGCCTCCAGCTAGGTACCAAAGACCCTGAGGCCTCGGACCCAAACCCCGCTGCTCAGGGAGCTCCTGGGCCGACCTGACCCCTAAGTCTCCGAGTGTCCCTACTGATGTGGCCGCAATTTTTCCGCCCCACTTTCTGCCCTTCACACAGAAGGATGGCAGAGTCTTCAAGGACGACACAGCCAAAAATAATCGGGCCCCGACCTACCTCCCAGAAGTGGGCCAGCCCCGCCCAGCCACCTGGCACCGCGGAGGTAATTAGTGCATGTGGCAAATGAGGGTAATTAGGTCTGTGGGAACCAAACCGCAGATCCAGGTTTGGAGTTTGGAGGGGGCTCAAGTGTTGCCTACCCCCACCCCCAACCCTCCCAGGTCCTGGGAGCTCAAGTCCATAACCCAGTGTCAGACCCCCTCCCCTTAGCCCTTTCATGCCTTCCTGGAGGCGGCTTGTTTAATGGATTTACTTTGTCCTTGTGCATAAGTTGAGTTGGATCTGAATTTAAGGTGGGATCACTTTCAAGTGATGAAAAATCACCAACACTGAGTCACCAAACTCTCCTACGCCATGACCCCCATGCTGGGAGATGCCAAGCCCAAGAGAAGCTTCAGCCCCGCCCTTGAGGTACCTTCAGGCTGGGGGAGTCAGAGCTGGACACAGACACCCCTAGCCCATAGGGATCAGGGTTGGGTCAGAAGGAGGGAGTGTGTTGGGGAAGGTCTAGAGGGAGACACGGAAGGGCTTCTCAGAGAAGAGGGCATTGGAGGTGGGACTTTGAGGGACGAATAGGAGCTTTTCAGGAGGATAAGTTCTGGTGGCTGGCCCAACTGGCCACGGCTGGGGGAATGGGGAGACAGAGGAGGAGTGTGGCTGGGGGAGCATATAAGGGTCCCAGAGATAAAGATTTAGAAATCATCATGCCATCGGACCTCCTTCTGTCCTTGAAAGCTCATGCCTAGTTGGGATTCTTCAACCCCTGAAAGAAAATCTTAAGAATTTGGCTCAGGATCAAAAACCACATGCCCAGACGGCCAAGAATAAATATAATGTTTATAACAACCAGCATTTGTTAAGCTCCTGGGGTCATGCCCTTTGCACACAAAGACTTGTTGGGTCCTTACAGGAAACTTCAGAAGTGAGTACCATTTTTATGCCCATTTTATAGATGGAGTAACTAAGGCACAGAGAGGGAAAATGTCTTCTTTAAGGCCACACTGCTGGTAAGAGGCAGGGCTGAGATGCACTCCCTGGTCACGTGACTCTGGAGACCATCAAGGATCAATACTGGGGTTTGGGGAGCCTCTCCTCCTTGAAGCATTTAAAGAGTTCCTGCTGCAGGTCAGTCCTGCTCTAGGTGTCGGGATAGAACCACAGAAGAGGTGGCTAGGAACCAAATCATGTCATAAACGGATCGAAGTGGCCACTGTCCTCCATACCATGAGATTGGGCATGTGGCTTTGGGGAAGAGTGACAGACTTCCCCTGATCTGGTGGGACAGGAACCCTCCAGGGAAGAGAGACAATTTAGCTTCAGTCCAAAGGTGGGTCCGATTTAACTAGGCAGAGGCCAGAGACTAACCCGGAAGAGCCACTCTGCAAATGCAGCTTCTCTAGAGCCAAATAAACTTGTTCTACTCTCTGCTTGGTCCCCTCTGTGACAGGAAGTTCATTTTCTGATATCCTCCCTCAGCACCAAGGGAAAGCTGTCGCTCATAATCAGTCACCCTGGGGTGGTGGCCTCTGCCCACACTGTAAGGACATCCCCAGGCAGAAGAGGTCTCAGGCTGGGGTGGAGGTGGCAGCTTGGGGCAGCCATGCTCGGGGCAGTCTATACCCAGGGGAGAATGAGGAACTGCCATCTTCAGGTCAGGGCTGCTCAAGGTGAGCCCCAGCCCAACCCCTCCCGGAAGCCTGAGGGGGGCCTGGGAAGTGATTCAACTCCCACTCTCTCTCATGTCGTTGCCTTCTGCCCACACAAGGGGTAAAGTCTACCTGGGCCCCTCTCCTGGCCGCCCCCACAGAGCGGCCACATGGCCGTGGCCCTGCAGCCGGCCAGCACTCGGCACACCCTGAGTGGCTTCCAGAAGCCTTGGCCGTGTCGGCACCTTTCCCAGTTACTTAATTTTTTTTTGGTAATAAGGAAAAGTCACTCTTTGCACAGAACAGACGGTATTTTCTTTGTTCCCCACAATGTTCAAAGCGTTTTGTGGCTTCAGGCCTGAAAGCAAAGCCAAGTCCTTTGCTTGTGCAGATGCCTTGTGAAGTTAGAAGCAGCTGGGGAAACTGAGGCCGCAGGCTCCGTTTCCCTAGCATTGGTGAGCAGTTCCTCTCATACTGGCTGAGGCTGAGGCTCCAGGATGGGCCAGCCCTCCCCAAAATGCCCAGATCTGGTCACCACCCAAGTAATAAACAGATAGTACAGGTCAGGGATCGCACAGAAAGTGATGGGGGCATAGCGCAGAACACAGTGAGATCCCCCTCCAAGCCCAAGACAGAGAAGTTTCCAGGCGGAGAGGGGGCAGTGGTGCTGAGCCTGGAAGGACAAGGCGGAGTATATGCCTCCAGAAAGGTGGAAGGATCCGGTTGGGCAAAGACTTGAAGCGAAATAAACCCTGATCTTGGCCTGGGAATAAGTCTCCGGAAACGACATGACCAGGAATTCACCTAAAAGTAATTTGAAGATAGCTACCAGCCTAGATGTAGGATTCTTGTCAGGGAAAACAGAAATAAAGGAACAGAGAAAGGAGACGGGACGAAGAAGGTGAAAAACAAAACCTGTGAGGTGGTCGGCAAGCTCAAACATGAGGTTCAGGCAGCTCTCTGCCCATGGATCCCGGTCCCCTTGCTTTAATAAAATCACCTTTTTTTGCACCGAAAACATAACAAGACAAAACAAAACATGAGGTTCAGAACTTTAGGGAACTGTGGGCCTTGGTTCTGAGGAGCTGGCGTGCCTCTGTCCATGAACCCCATGGCACTGTGTGACTTTGGAGGAGTCCAGAGAAAGGGCAGCCACAGGATTGACCAGCGGGCCCCACAGGTGGACTTGGGCCTGGGGAGGCTGAGCCTGGCTCAGCTCCAGAAGGACCCTCTCCTGGCAAGTGCATGAAGGGCTCCTTCTGACCCAGGCCCGAGGACCTCCAGGGGATTCACTCATTCGGTGGCAACCAGGCCCCAGTGTTCCATCCGCCCTAGGTTCTGGGACCCTATAGCATAGCAGTGCTGATAATCTAACCATGGCTGGCACTGTTAAACCATCCTCTTGAGGGAGACCAGGTGGACAGAAGCCCGTCCCCAACTGGGGATCAGAGCTGGGTGGGAAGTCAAGCAGGAAGGATTCTGAACGGTGCACCCCTGATCAAGTCTCATTAAGTGCCTGCTGTTTGTCTCTCTCAGCCTCTTCCAGCCTGTTTCTCTTTCATTTCCCGGTAACACCTACTGAGCACCTACTGTGTGCAGGCACCCACCTCTGTGCGGTAGAGAGGCCCCTGCCCCTGGATCCCTGTCAAGTGGAGAGGGAATCCCATCAAAAGCAGAAGGTCATGACCTCAGGCAGTGAGAAACGTGGGCAGCAGTGACCTGGAGGGTCAAGGCCACCCCTGACGGGACGGTGAAGCCACACGCTCCTTCTGTCTCCTGTGTCTCTCCCCCGTCTTTCTATCTCTGGGTCTGGGTCTCTGTCCCCATCCCCACCCCCCCTGTCCCTCTTCCCCGTCCTTAACCCCTTCCCCACCGCTCCCTTCCCGCCTTCCTCCCAGCTTCCGCCCCTCCCTCTCCCCCTCCCCCCCCCCGCCTCGGAGGGCCGGCAGGGGGCGCTGCGGGGCAGCCTCGGAGGCCCGGGGAGGCGGGGCGGGCGGCGGCCGCGTCGGGACCGGCCGCGATGGGACCGGAGGCGGCGCGGGCGGCGGCGGAGGCGCAGACAAAGGCGCGGGCGGTGCGGAGGGCGGCGCGGAGGGCGGCGCGGAGGGCGCGGGCCCCGGAGCCAGCAAGCGAACGGGGCGCCCGGCTGCGGGGAGTCGGCGCCGCGGGGCAGCACCCGACTCGCGCCCGGACACTCGCGGGGCGCCGAGCCCGCAGGGTGAGCCCGGCTGTCCGAGCCTGCGTCGGGGACGCGGGGGCCCGCGAGGTTCTAGGGCCCGGGGAGGGCGCGGGGGTCCCCGAAGTTCCGGACACGGAGGCTGGGTGCGGCTCGGGGAGCCCCGAAGTTCCAGGGCTTGAGAGGGCGCAGGGGCCCCGAAGTTCCGGAGTCGGGGTCGAAGAGGGCACAGTGCGAGGGGTTCCCAAAGTTCCGGACCCGGCGTTGGAGGAGACTGCGGTGTCCCCGACGTTCCGGGCCTGGGAGACGGAGGCGGCACGAGGGGATCCCGAAATTCCGGACCCGAGGCTGGAGAGGTGGCAGGGAATCCCCGAAATTTAGCAGTCGGAGGTGGCGCGAGGGATCCCCGAAGTTCTGGGGCTGGCGTTGGAGGAGGCGGAGAATGTGTCCCCGAAGTTCTGGACCCGGAGTTGGGGGGCGTTGCGCCCGTCTCGGAAGTTCCCTGGTCGAGGGTGGCACTTCCCGAAGTTGGGGCGCGCATTGGGCGCCCCGCTTCTGACGCGGATGGGAACTGCTTCCTTACTGAATATCAGGCCCCCCGGACTGGGACGCATGGGGTGGGGCTTCGCCCCCACACGCGATTGGGGATCCTGGGCACCGGGCGGGGTCGGGGCCTCCTTCGGGAGCCCCGCGGCCGGAGGCGTCTGAGGCACATGACTAGTTGGTGAGTAACTTTCCCCAAAGCTGCAAGTCTCGGCAGGACTGTCAGGACCGGAAGGGCCTGTGTTCCTGGGACCCCTGCACCCTGGAACCCTGCTTCGACCCAGGACCCGCTCCCAGCCCGGGCCAGAGCTGCCGCCCCTCCCCCACCCAGGGGCTCCGGTTTCAGACCCTGTGACCGGGGCAGCAGCTGCCCAGGACAGGGTGGGGGGGCATCCCTCCTCTGACCAAGGAGGCCGCTCCCCTGGGGCCTCCCTTCCCCCACTTTGCCACCTCCTTCCGCCAGGTCCCTCCTGGATCCTCCACGGATCCCCCTGGTACAGGTTTTGGGGGCACAGAGGTGAGGGTGGGGAATTCTCCAGGGCAACTCTTCCTGGTTTCTGTGGGGTTGTGGCTAGAGGAACCAAGAGAGGCTGGGGAGCCCCCTCTCCCAATCCTTGGTCCCACCCAGCCCTGCATGGATGGTATTGGGGTTGAGTGGTCATGGGCCATCTGGCACCAGAGTAAACTTGTTTGGCTACATCTTATCTTTTTAACTAGGCTGGGAGCTACCTGGGGGTTTGGACTTTGACTCCAAGATGTGCCTCTGCCCTAGAGTGGAAGCCGAGGTGTCTCTCTGTGGGTTCGGTGGGGGGACTGGTCTCCCAGTAGGCACCTGGTGATGCCCTGCATTTTGATAGAGATCCTGGTTTGGGGAGTGATGAGTGAATGTGGCAGAAAATCCCAAGCGGGAGTTGGCCTTGGCCCTTCTCTACCCAGCCCGAAGATTGAGGGGGTTTCCCTGGGACTTCAGTACCTAGCATGCTGAGAAGTTTACACTGGGCTATCAGGGGCCACCTGGCTCCTCTTAGAGAGCCATCTCCTGCTCAAGGTGTTGTGAGAGCTTCCTCCAGGGCCGTTTTGCTCTGGGTGATCTGCCGATTCTCTCACCTTTTTGACTGAGGTTCTATGAATGGTGTATGTACTTGGTGGTGCTTCCTGAGGTTGGACCCGCTTGGTTTCCCTAAGCCTGTCCTGGGGAGACACTCACAAGCCCCCTGTCCCCCACAGAGGCTGAAACCACACCTCCTGCCATCCTTCTGGCTGCCTCTTGGAGCCCACCCAGCCCAGCCTGACCAATGTCCACAGCCAGGTGAGTCCCTGCCTCCGCAGCTTGGCCCTGAGTCCCCCCCCGGGGATGCCCAGCCCTGCTGAGAACACTCTCCCCATGCAGGGAGCAGCCCATCTTCAGCACAAGGGCGCACGTGTTCCAGATTGACCCGGCCACCAAGCGGAACTGGATCCCAGCGGGCAAGCACGCGCTCACTGTCTCCTACTTCTATGATGCCACCCGCAATGTCTACCGAATCATCAGCATTGGGGGTGCCAAGGTCCTGGCAGGGCCTGGGTGGGGTGGCAGGCCCAAGGGGTCTCAGCAACAGGCCTGGGTCTGGTCGTTGCCTTGCCGGGTGCCTGGGGGCTGGGGTTGGGGAGGAGCCCTGGATCAGTCTCCCTCCCGAAATGGCTCAGACCAAGGATCTCTGAGGAGCTAAGACAAAGTGATCCACTGGGGGTTTCGTATTCATTATTATCGTCAGTCTCATCAACCTTGAACTTTGCTCCCCACCTCTCCCCAGGCCATCATCAACAGCACTGTCACCCCCAACATGACCTTTACCAAAACCTCCCAGAAGTTTGGACAGTGGGCAGACAGTCGTGCCAACACTGTCTATGGCCTCGGCTTTGCTTCTGAGCAGCATCTGACCCAGGTGGGCTGGTAGGATGACACGGTGGGAGGGATGGAGCTGGGCCTATGTCTTCTGGGTATACTGGGGCCCCTGGGCAGGTACTGGGTTTCCAGTCTTCCCAGCTGTAGAATGGGTATCAGAAAAAGCCGGAAGTCCCTTCCTGGTTCCCTGGCTCGTGTCTCAGCTCTGCTGGCCACTTGTTCCAATTTTGGACACACCCTACCCTTCTCTGGGTGCCTGGGATGGGCTAAGAGTTCCCTCACACACCCTAGCCCTACCTTCATCATTGCCTCCCTCCACCCTCTGCTGTCTCTAGGCTTCAGTATTGTCTCATCCATTGTTTCCCTGGATGGTTAGTGCTTTCTGATTCCTAATGAGATCGTGAGGATTTTCTTCTCTTCTAGAAGCTTTAATTTTCCTTTCAAATTTAGGTCTTGAATTAATTTCTGTGGGTGGTATAAGGTAGGAGTATTTTTTCCCACTGAGTATTCAGTTGCTGTTAGACTGTTTTTTGAAAAGATCATCCCCCTTCCCTCCCCCCACCCCCCACCGCAATGAATTGCACTGGCCCCTTTGCCCCAATCAAGTGACTGTGTGTATGTACATGTTTTCTTTAAAGAATGTATTTTCACACTAAGGAAATTTATTTTAAAATGAAAAACAGTAAGTGTGTCCTACCCCAACTGGAAAACTGGTATAAGTGGTAAATGTAAACATAAGTACAGTAAAAATGAGAAAAGGGTGATTTACTTGCCCACTGGCTACAGGTGCCTCTAAGAGGCTCTGAGCCCAAGACCTGCTTTCTCTTTGTTATAAAAAGATATTCACAAGTGTCCCAGGCATTCCAGACAGCACTCACCTGAGGCTCTCCTTGCTGAAATAAGCCTGACGGAGAGGAAAAGGGGATTGATCCCTTTTTCAAGGTGCCTCAATGTAATACACTTCCGTGAACATCCCACCCTCCACCATGATACTCAATCTGATCACTGGGGACATTTTCTAAGCCTTCTTACCACTCTTCTAGTTCATGAGATGAACTAGTTCATGAGATGCTCCTGAAGTCGCCTCCATAGTGACACGGCTGGTGCTGGGGGTGGGGGGTGAGGGTGACCTAATGGGGCTCTGGGAGAGGGGGCTGGGTTTTCTTTGATTGTTTGTTCTGCCTTTCCCCCGCTCCCCCAACCCCACCCCAGTTTGCTGAGAAGTTCCAGGAAGTGAAGGAAGCAGCGAGGCTGGCAAGGGAGAAATCTCAGGATGGCGGGGAGCTCACCAGTCCAGCCCTGGGACTCACTTCCCACCAGGTCAGCACTCCTTGTCCCATGCCTGCCAGTCACTCAACTGCTATTGAGGGTCCAGGTGCTGTGCGCGTGCCCAAGACCATATGCTCACAGATTGTGTAAAGCTAGACCTGTAGCAGAAGCCTTGGAGGAAAAGTGTCAGGAGCACATTCTGGGCGGCTGGCCTAGCCTTAGATCAGGGGAGGCCTAGAAACCAGCTTGGGGCACCTGGGTGGCTCAGTCGGCTGAGTGTCTGACTGCAGCTCAGGTCATGATCTCAGGGTTCGCAAGTTCAAACGCCTCGTCAGGCTTGCTGCTGTCGCACAGAGCCTGCTTTGGATCCTCTGTCCCCCCCTCTCTCTGCTCCTACCCCACTCGCACTCTCTATCAAAAATAAACGTTAAGAAAGGAAGGAAGGAAGGAAGGAAGGAAGGAAGGAAGGAAGGAAGGAAGAGAAAGAAATCAGCTTAGATGGCAGAGTAAAAACCTGAAGGTTGAAATGGCTAAGTAGAGGGGTAGAGTGAAAAAATTGTCCCTGGGGCACTTTCCCCTATTAATTTATTCAGCATGATCTACTGACCACCTACTGTGTGGGAAAGAGGGTTTGGGAGTTGAAAAAGTAGGCTGGTCCCTGCCCTCAGGGCTCATGGTCCAGGCTGGGAGGGGGATTTATAATGAACTCAGCCTAGTAGAAGGCTTCCTGTCAGAATCTTAAAAGCATGTTGAAATTTGGCCCCAGGGAAGGGCATTGCTGTGAAGGAATAGCATAGAGATTTCACATTGCCCCCACCCCCTTGCAGATTTTGAATATCTCAGTGGGTTTATTTAGACCAGCAGGCATCAAGTGCGCTCCTGGGAGCTTGGTGAGAGCCCAGGCAGGCAAGGTGGGGGTACAGTGCTCAGAACTCTGGTCCAGGGACCATGGGGAGCCAGAGAGGGTGGAAGAGGAGAGGAGGGGCGCGCTCCCATCCCAGTGCTGGAAAGGACTCCTGTCCTCAGTCACAACCCCAGTAACATCAACCCTGACCCCAGCCATGACCTGACTGATCCTTGACTGAAGCCACCACCCCCCCACACAGTGTGACCCCGCTTCTGCCCACGCCTTTAGGTGCCCCCAAGTCCTCTCGTCAGCGCCAACGGCCCCGGCGACGAGAAACTGTTCCGTAGCCAGAGCGCGGACGTCCCCGGCCCCGCAGAGCGCGAGCGGCTCAAGAAGATGCTGTCCGAGGGGTGAGGGGGTAGGGCCGGGCATAGGGCGTGGCAGGACTGCTGGCACGGAGAGGGACTTCTCTGAAGTCGAAGGGCGGCGGGATCTGTGTACCCAAAGCCGGGGGAAGGAGAGGCGCCTGACTCGGATCCTGCCCCTTCTGGAGCCGACCTCTCCCCTGGAACGCGCTCCCGCTTTGACCACGCCCTCTCGGGGCGGACCCTGCCCCTACCTCGCCGGCTCCTCGGGGCTAACCCTGCCTCTTTTACGCCTCCCCTGCCAAATTCTAACCCCCCGGGTGCCTCCCCACCCTCACCCCGTTCTGCGCACACCCCGGCGGGCTGACCCCGCTCCCCATTCCGTCTGTCTCCCTGAGCCGACGCCAGGCACCTACTTTCACCTCGCCCCCGACGAGATCACGCTACCCCGCGAAGTCCCCACCCACGGCCCCGCCCCCCAGCACCGCCCCGCCTCCGGCACCGTCCTGCCCTGCCCCCAAACGCAGTGCTGCCCAGCCTCGCCCCAGCCAACCCTCGCGTCCCTGCAGCTCCGTGGGCGAGGTGCAGTGGGAGGCCGAGTTCTTCGCGCTGCAGGACAGCAACAACAAGTTGGCGGGCGCCCTGCGAGAAGCCAACGCCGCCGCCGCCCAGTGGAGGCAGCAGCTGGAGGCCCAGCGTGCAGAGGCCGAAAGGCTGCGGCAGCGGGTGAGGGGACCCCTCCCTCCCAGAGACGCTCAGTGGCCCACCCCCGGCAACTGTGGAGCCCCTGCCTCCGTCCTGGGTTCACTGCCTGGATGTGTGATCTCAAGGCTGTTCCCCTGAGCCTCAGTTTCTTGTTCTGTAGTACGGGTTTGAGATCATGTCACTCTTTGTCAAACCCTGAAGTCCTGCCTGCTTCAAATCAGAGGGGATGAGTACCTCGTCACAGGTGTGCCTGAGCAAGGGGCAGATTCCCCGGGGGTCAGGAGAGCGCAGGCTGGGGGTCTCAGGGGCTGACATGCCTGTCCACACAGGTAGCAGAGCTGGAGGCCCAGGCAGCCGCGGAGCCACCCTCAGTCAGTGAGAAGGAAGGGCCAGGCCAGTCACTGGAGCAGCTGGAGGCGCTAGTGGAAACCAAGGACCAGGTGAGGGCTGAGTGCGTGTCCCTGGGCTTCACCTTCCCTGACCCCTCACGAGGGAGCCAGGAACCCCAGAAGAGACCCTGGGAACTCTTCTCTAGGAGATCCAGACACTGAAGAGTCAGACCGGTGGGCCCCGCGACGCCCTGGACGCCACCGAGCGCGAGGAGACGCAGCAGAAGGTGCAGGTGTGTGTCGTTGCAGGGGGGGGGGAGGGGTGCCTGCCGAGAGCCAGCCAGCCCCCGGGGGTGGGACAGACCTGGGATCTTTCCTTCCCGATGGGTCCTGGGCAGCTATGTGCCTCCCCGAGCCTGTTTGTTCACCCGTAGGTGGGATCAGGAAGACAGTTCCCTAAGGTTGTGAAGGACTGGGACGACCAGGTGCATGGAAAGCCTCAGTTGCAGCCAGTGTTTTGGAAAGGATGATCATCGGCACAGTTTTTCACATTCTGTCATTCGACAAGCCGTTTTCGAGTCCCTGCTGAATTCCCATGCTTGACCCCATCAAGTCCTCACACATCCCCAGCCTGAGATCAGGAGACTGCATTTGAGCCCAAGTCTGACTAGCCTGGCTTTTTTTTTTTTTTTAATGTTCATTTATTTTTGAGAGAAAGAGTGCATGAGAGAGTTTGGGGGAGGGGAGAGAGAGGGAGACAGGATTCGAAGCAGGCTGCTGGCTGACAGCAGGGAGCCTGATGTGGGGCTGGAGTTCACAAACCCTGAGATCATGACCTGAGCCGAAGTTGGATGCTTAACTAACTGAGCCACCCAGGCGCCCCTGGCCTGGCTTTCATTGAAGACTTTATCTGAGAAATGTTCACGGGACACGTTCTGAGTCCCGCAGGTGAAGATGTCAAAGGCTCTAGTGACCCAGAAGAGAGAAGTTGGGGAAATGCTCCCTCTTGCCTCCTGGGCAGAGTGCACGGCATGTGCAAAGACCCTGAGGTGGGGAGACGCTCAACATAGTCAAGGACCCACAAGGAAGCCAGCGAGGCTGAGTTGGAATGAATAAGGAGAGGAAGGAGGGGAGTGGAGTTTGTTCCCAGCCTAATGGGGTCACAGGAGGGTTTTGAGCAGAAGAGGGATGTGATCAGTTCCATGACATTCAGATTGGCCAAGGGCCCATGGAGTGTCTTGGGCAGAAGCTGCAGGGAGGATAAGAGACTAAGGCATGGCATGGCCCAGAGTGGGGTCTGATGGGATGACACTCAGATGCTGGATGCCCCAGGCAGGGCTGGTGACCCTTAAGGCTTGTTGGGGCCTCAAATGCTGCCTATCCTCTCCCTGCAGGACCTGGAGACCCGCAACGCCGAGCTGGAGCACCAGCTGCGGGCAACGGAGCGCAGCTTGGAGGAGGCGCGGGCCGAGCGGGAACGGGCACGGGCTGAGGTGGGCCGGGCCGCACAGCTGCTGGACGTCAGGCTGTTTGAGCTGAGCGAGCTTCGGGAGGGCCTAGCCCGCCTGGCAGAGGGCACGCCCTGAACCTGGCTGCAGGGTCTGCGTGGGAGCCGGGGCCTGCAGGAGCTGGTTTTATACGCAGGATTCCCGCCTGGGGCACGAGCCGGGCCGCAGGCGGCACAGTGGGCCGTTCACCCTGGCAGGGACTGGGGGCCTAACTCAGCCCGGGGAGGGCCTGGCCATAATGCCTCAGCTGGCCCTGGCCGCTCACAGCTCAGGGGCTGTTTTGGGGCTTTTCGTTGTGTAGAATTTCTAGAATCCCCAGGGCGCGTGCTGGTGCCCACATTACATTTCTAAGAGTGGCTGTGCCTGTGTGTGTTGTGTGGGCACCCAAGCATCTAACCGCCGTCCCTGGACCCCTCTACCTGCTTCCTCTGCGGTGCACCTCGGCCGCCTTCAGGCTGTGTAGGGCTTAGTGAACCACTTGCCAGTGAGGAGAGGGAGTTTCAGAGCCTGACGAGCATGCCCAGGCCACACAGCCAGGAGCCTGGCTCTGCCCAGCATAGCTGTCCCTACCTACCCCGGGCTCAGCTCACGTCTGGACCGGTTTGCCCTTAGGTGGCCCTTGGTTAAGCACCCCCCCCCCCCTTTACTCTGGCTAGAAACCCCAAATCCCACCAGGTGAGCAGATAGAGAAGCTCCTAGAACATGGTAGTGTTCACTACACATGGGAGTCATTTCACTGAACCTGACGGCTGTGTTTGGAGAGGGGTGCCGTTGGTGTGCCCATTTTCCAGATGAGGGAACTGAGGTTCAGAGAGGGCTTCTCAAACACAGGGTCACCTGGCCAGAATGGCCAGCACTGCAGTTCAAAGCTTTGGGCCTGGCCCGATGGGAATGGAGAACTGGGGCTGTGGTGGGGGCGACATGATGTTCTAGGGGACTTGGGAAGCACCAGCAGCTGAACCCTCCTCCCCTGCCCCCACTCCCACAGAGTCGGATGGGGAAGTGGAGAGACCCATTTATTTAGTGACTCGTACAACCAACACATCTTGGCTTCGGGGCCCCATGGCAATCCCCACCCCCTGCCGAGGTGACCCTGAAGCCGGGTCACTGTGTGTGGAGTTGAGCTCAACTTTGTAGCTGGTATTCTTTCCTCCTCTGCAGCCTGGCTCTTGGCAGAGGCTCTGAGAAGGGGCCGCAGGGCGGGAAGAGCCGTGCGGTGCACCACGTGGGTGTCCGTGGGTTCCAACGACAGGGACAGAGCAGGTCCGGGGAGGAGAGGACCCCTCTGACCCTTGGTTCCATGAAGGAATCCCAGGCTGGCCAGGCGGAGGCCACACAGGACTCAGGACTGGTCCTGGGTGGGTGCTGGGGGCGAGTGGCCTTCAGGGGGGGCCCTGGGCGGACGCCCCCTGCGGCCCGGCCCGCCACCCTTCTGCCGCTGCAGCACCCGCTCCACCTTCTCCTTGAAGCGCCGGTTCTTCTGCTTGATCTTGGCCAGCTCAGCCTTCCGTTTGGCCTCCAGGTCGGGGTCCTGGCATGGGGAACACCGGGAGGTGGCTGAGCTGGGCAATCGGCCTCCTGGGAACCCTCCCCCTCCCCCTGCCAGCTCAGCCCTCACCTTCCCCTCCAGGATCAGCTGCTTCCGCTTATTGATCTCCTTCTTTTCATCAAAGTTGGCCGCCTCCAGTTTCTGGCGGGTGGGAAGGAGAGGCCGTCACGGGGGCCCTTGTCTCGAAGGGCGCCCCTGGGCCCCAAGGCCTCCGATACTCACAATCTCACACTCCCTCCGCACCACATTGACCTGCGTAAGGATCTGCAGCACCTTGGCCTCCTCCACCGAGAACTCCTCCAGCTTCTTCTCTGTAGGGGCGGGAGAGGGCAGACATGACAGGGGGAAGGATTCTGGCTTTGGAGTGAGCTCCTCATGCAGGGGGGCATGCAAGACTAGGTCATGTCAGATAAGGGTCAGGCGAGCAGGAGTGGGGATTGTAGACTAAAGGAAGATCGGCAGACTGTTCTTTTTTGTTGTCAGCAGCATTAGGAATTTGACTGGAAGTATTTTCTTTAAAAACACTGTCCTTTAGGAGTGCCTGCCTGGCTGGCTCGGTCCGAAGAGTGTGCGACTCCTGATCTTGGGGGTCCTGAGTTTGAGCCTCACGTTGGGTGTAGATGTGACTTAAACACTGTCCTCTAAAGGGCAGAGATTTCTGAGTTTTAGGACAGTCTGTGCAGTGATTATAGATTTCTTGGTCTGGGCTACAAATTAAATCGTCCCGGTGGGGGAAGAGGGGTGGTGTTAAACACATCCAGACCCTGTGCCTGGGGCCTCCGACTCATCCACAGCGACCATCCATGCACCCCAGTCTGAGAAACCTAAGTCCCTTCCCACCGGATGTGGCTTTCAGCTGCTGAGGACCACTGTGGGAAGCTTCTGTTTTGATAACTGGGCTAAAAGCCTTCATTTGGGATTGCATCGGAAGGAAAGTGCAGTTTAAGCCTGCTCACGTGAGCAGCTTAGCAGGTGTCTGAGGGGGTGAGTGGGCATCTTGCCCAGAGGCACCCGCCTCCCCCACTCCCATCCCTCTACTCACTGATCTGCTCCTCGATGGCATGTACCAGGTGGATGTCATACTGCGTCACCAGTGTGATGGCCTGTCCTTGCCGCCCTGCAAGGACGTGCCATAGTTACCTGCTGCATGCTAGGGGCCAACAAAGACAAGTTCTGGCCACTAGGCAGCTCAGGGCTCCTCTTGATGGGAACAGAGTTAAGAGCTTGGTGAGCTGGTGAGGGCAAGTCCATCCCAGAGGAGACAGCAGGAGAGGCAGCTCTCCTGTCAGGCTGGCTTTACACGGGGGCCGGTGATATGGCCGACTTCCCTCTGGGGCGTGGCTACCAGGGAGTTATGTCGGCAATAAGCCTCGACGGGCCTTGGCCCAGATCTGTGCACGCTAGTTTCTCTATTCCTCATTTCTGTGAGGGTGACTGGTGCTGGAACAGCACTGACAGCTGATGAGGCCCGTGACCTTTGGAGCAGCATTCGTGTTACCTGTCGTTTGAGGAGGAAGTGGGCGCAGAGAGGTGATATGACCTGCCCAGGACCACAGGGCAGGGGAGAATCTCGTAAGCCAGAGCACTCCCTGCCTTTGCTTTTGAAAGGATGATTCCTCCAACTTTTAAGCACTACCTCTCACCTGCGGGCTATATCCCCACATCTTCTCCCACCAGCCCGTGACTTTGGTTTCTTATGGTGCGGGCAGGTTGGAAGGACAGTTGTCCAAGGGCCACCCCGCCCCGTCCACTTACCTGCACGGGCTGTCCGCCCGACGCGGTGTATATAGATCTTCGGGAGCCCGGGGGTGTTGTGGTTGATAACCACTTGCACTGTGGGAATGTCCAGGCCCCTGTCCACACGTGGAAACCAAGATGGGGACTCACCCAAGGTCACACAGCTGTGAAGTTGGGGCTGCCCCAGTTCTTGCCCAAGGTCAGCCCTCTCTCTGGTCCCTCTGTGGGGGTGTCACTGGGCCTGCACATGGGAAGGAAGACCCTGGGGCCACTCACCGGGAGGCCACGTCTGTTGCAATCAGGATCCTATAGATGCTGGACTTGAATTTGGCCAGGGCAGCAAAGCGTTCTTTCTGGTGCCAAGTTGGGGAGAGAACTGGGGGTCAGGCAGCATCTCAGCAAGCGTTTGAGGACTTACTGTGTGAGGCCTGGGACAGGGTGGAGTCTAGGACAGTCCCACCCTCACAGGGCTCACCCATGAGAAGGCCACACCGAGGCAAAAGGGTGGCAGGAAGTATTCTAGGCAGAAGGAAGAGCCTGGGCAAAGGCCCTGAGGCTGGGACGAGTCTCCAGGGCAAGGCTGGGGGTGGGGTGGGGGTCTCAGGGGCGGCCTGATCCCACACCTGTTTCATCATGGAATGCAGAGCCACGGTGGGGAAGTTGAATTTACGCAGCATCATGCACAGGATCTGGCAGGTCCTGGTGGGAAAGACACACTGTCAGCCCCTGCAGAGCCAGGGCCTCGGGAAGGCACTCTTGCCCCGGCACCCCCAAGACCACAAGTAGGTGACCCTGCACGGCTGGTAGAAGAGAAGCAGGGGTGAGGGGTATCCTGCCTGCTGACGTCCTGTCTGCCGACCCCTTCCCTGGCCTAAACCAATGAGAGCCAGCCCTACATCCAGACTTCTCTGGTAGCCAATACATTCTTGGAGGGCAGCAGCCAATTAGGAGGTCTCCTCGATGTGATGTAGACTGCGTGATCTACTCTGGCTCATGCTTGAATAGCCTACAGCCTCCTGACAATCTCCCCAGGAGCTTCAAAGGATTCTGAAGGCCTCTGTGACTGTAGAGAGGACAGCCCTGGGTACTGGAGCTGATACGCCAGGCCTTAGTGACACCCCTAGACACAGAGAAGAGGCTGCTCCAAGGCCTTCCCGGCTGCTGCAGGGGTTTTCCGGGGAGGGCCAGAGGCCCCTAGACATTTTGGTTAAGAGCAGGTCTGAGAAGCCCTAAATCCCGGCTCCACCTTCACGAGGGGAGATCTCGGCAAACCGCTTGACCTCTCTGGGCCTCCTTGAGCAAATCCTCTGAAATCTCTGGTCTGAGCAGAGGCCCTGGAGTGCCAAGACGGGCTGTGTGCCTCATACCTCTCGGGCCTTCAGAAAGAGCTATGGGAGGAGATCTGGGGGGAGGAGAGGGGCAGACCTGCCCATGCTCACTTGCACGTGTTGGTGAAGATGATGATGGACCAGTCCTCGTGCTCGTCCTGGAAGTTCTGAATCAGGTGGACCAGATAGGCATCCTTGACCTTCTCAGGCACCAACAGGTAGCGCTGGTCCAGCTGTTCCACCGTACGCACCCTGGGGATGGGCGGACTCAGTTTCCCCTACTGCCGAATGGAGCCAATGCCCCACACCATCCGTGGGCAATAACCTCTGCTGAGTGTGACCCCCAACCCTATGCCTTGCCTGCCCTGCCCCCTGGAACCTGGCTGTGGACTCACGGGGCCTGAGCCTCCCAGAAGAAGGGCTGGTTGGTGGCCAGACCCTGAAGCTCTCTGAGCGTGTCAGTCAGTGTGGCGCTGAAGAGCAGCGTCTGTCTGCGAGTGGGCACGGCTGCCAGGATGGTCTCCAGGTCCGCAGTGAAGT
This sequence comes from Panthera leo, assembly GCF_018350215.1. Lineage (NCBI taxonomy): Eukaryota > Metazoa > Chordata > Mammalia > Carnivora > Felidae > Panthera > Panthera leo. The sequence continues at coordinate 13,957,822 of NC_056680.1, read as the reverse complement.
CAGTGCAGCCCTGTTCCAACAGCCGGTCGGCCTCATCCATCACCTGCAGCACAGGCGGCGGGGGGCAGGGCGTAGTGGATCTGGGGTGAGGGCACCGGCCAGGGCCTGATCACGTGCCCAGCCTGGCCTGCCTCCCGCACGCCTCCTGCCCAGCCTTGGACGGGGGCCCTGAAACATTCTCCCTCCGGTTCTCAGACATCTGCACCCTCAACCATCTCAGCTCCTCAGAGAGGCCCTGTCCCCAGCCACCCTGGCTAGTCCCCTTCTTGTTGATCCCTCAGCTGTCCTAATCACCCCTTTCCTAATGCTCTACTGGATGGCCTGTGAGACACACGTCCTAAAAGGATGAATCAGTGCCCCAGACCGACTCACCAGGAAGCGGATCTTCTTTATGCTGAAAGTGTTGGAGCTACGGAGGTGGTCGGCCAGGCGCCCTGGTGTGGCGATGACCACATGTGGCTTCCGGGACAGCTCTAGGGCCTGGGCCACCATGTCTGCAGGTGGAATATGAGAGGTGGGTCTGGGTAGGGGGGTCTGAGGCGGCAGGGGTCCCCTACCCAGAGCCTCCCTGGGCCCCCTGTACCCATGCCGCCGACAATGATGCAGTCTTTCAGGCCCAAAGGCTTCCCCAGGACCCGGAACTGCTCTGCAATCTGGTAGGCCAGCTCCCTGTGGATGTGAAGGGGCCAGGCTGGGTTAGATGGGGGTTCTGTGCCTGCTTCCCATTCCCATGTGTACATCTCAGACCTCCCAACTGGCCCTCCCCTGCTCACACACCCACCATAGCTCCCAGTGCCCTTGGGATAAAGGCTCGGAAACTGTACACTGGAACCCTGTTGTGGACCCTGCCCTCTCACCAAGCTGAGACCCACAACACCCCCATGGCCCTTCTCCCTCCAGTCCCACCCAAACTGGCCTCTCCTCTTCAGCAGTGGCCTCGACACTACAATCACCAAAGCCTGAAACCTAAGCGTCAGTCCCCTCTTCCCTGGGACTGGTCAATGTCCAAGTCCCCTCCTCTCTACCCCATCTCTGCCCGGGCCTCTCCCTGGCCCACGTGCCCACTTCCTATCCTCCATCTTGCCCTGTTCTGCTCACATACCCATAGAACTGATTCTAACTCTCTTCCTGGCATTCTGGGCTTGTCTCAAGTTGTCTCTCACAGGCCAACTTGCTCCCTGCCTCTCTCACACCTCTGCACAAATGCATTATAGCAGTTCCCTCTGCCTATAGAATATCCTTCCCCAAACTTGTCCCTTTAAGACACCCCATGAATGAAGTCTTCCTCCACTGTCCCTTCCCCAGGCCACACCCTCACAGCATGCAGTGCCTACCTCTCCTACAGACTGTTACAGGACTTACCAAGTCAGCTTCCATATTTGTTGGCCCAAGAACAGGAGATGTGTGTACATCCTAGGCTATAAGACTATTGATAGCTCCTGTCCAGCCACTTGCTGTGAGACAAGCCCTGTACTCAGCAGTCTTCACACATTATCCTTGTTAATTCTGTACCTCCCGTGAGAGGCGGGCATGATTTCTGTCTCCATTTTAAACACAGGGAAAGCACGCTAAAAGAGGTAAAGGTGCTGGTCCAAGAGAACACAGATGGTTAACTCACCCAGGAAGCCTGTGGGGTGCTCACCTGGTGGGTGTCAGGACAAGGCAGAAGATGCCATAGGGATCCTCAGACAGCTTCTGCAAGATGGGCAGGACAAATGCTGCTGTCTTGCCACTGCCTGTCTTGGCACAGCCCAAGCAGTCTCGACCTGGGTGGAGAGCGAACTGGCATTAACACACCCCAGGTGTAGACAAATGTTCCATCGGGCAGAGTTTGCAATAGCCAATGTTTAATGAGCAGTTACCACGTGCCCATACTGGCCCATGCCATTTACATCCTAGGCATCCTGACAAATCCTAGGACGGTGAGACTATTACTGTTCCCATTGAATAGAAAGGGAAAACGAGTCTCAGAAATGTGCCCAGGACACACAGCCAGTGAGCAGCAGGCTGGACTGGAATCTACATCCACCTGACCTAAGATGCCACGATCTCATTTTGACCCCCTCACAGAGCGTCTGAGTTTGGGGAAACCTGAATGCCCTCATCCAATTTGCATCCTAAGGTCCCCTACTTATTCCTTCATTTTTGTTTATTTAATCCCTCCACTCGTCACTTCCTAAGGTTTCCTAAGGGCATCTCTTTAATGGCAAACTGGGTTGGGCCATTAGAGCGGGGAGCAGAGTATTCACTGGACCAGAGTTCTGCATTTACTGGCAATCTTGACAACCTCAGAGTCCATTTGTAAAACTTAGATGGTAGCGCAACCAAATTTTCCCAGCAGTATCGATTCATCCTGTGCTCTGAGGTCACGAAAGTTTCTGAGATTACATCACTTGTGTATGGGCACACAGGGAGTGAACTGTGCAGCCCGAACGCCAACACCGTCCAGTCTACCTTTGGGATCCAAGCTCGCCGGTAACGTCCAAGCTTATCCCTCCACTCGCGGAACTGGCGCGAGCAAAGGCTGCGAGAAGGAAAGGGAGCCGATAGGAGTGGGGAGGTTTCCTGGGGAAGAGGCGGGGCCACACTTACCCTCCAGGATGGCGGGGATGCAGCCGAGCTGTACAGGCGTGGGTTGCTTCAAACCCAGCTGCCGACATTGTTCCACGAGCCACGATGACAGCCCCAGCGAAGCGAAGCCGGCCATCCTCCCCTCCAGCTCCGAGTGAACCACTCGCGTGAGCTGCGCTTTCCGGCGCGAACCGATGACGTCACGGAAACCTTATAGCTTATTGGATAGTCTGCCGCGTGGTCCCACCCCCTCTAGCTCACTCTGCCATTCCCAGCCTCGACCACATGCTTACTATGTTTCCCCGATTCCCATTGGCTCGTGCGATCAAGTCAAACTACAATTCCCGAGATGCCCTGCGGATCGCAGGTGCGACTCCCGTCCTTTAACCCTCGTTTAAGTCTCCCATTGGCTCATTTCCAGGCCGGAACGAGTAAACTCCATTTCCCAGAGCGCTTTGCAGCGAATCCCTGCTTCCGTCCGACGTGTCCCTCCGGAAGGGGAACGACTGGGACCACAGCGATATGGCGCCTCCGGCTCCGGTCTCGGCCTCTGGCGGCTCCGGGGAAGTGGACGAGCTGTTCGACGTGAAGAATGCCTTCTACATTGGCAGCTACCAGCAGTGCATTAACGAGGCTCAGCGGGTGAAGGTGCGGCCGCTTGGAGGCGAGGGGAAGGTGGCGGCGAAAGCCGCTTCCTGGTGGCCACTGGTCGCGCCCTGATTTTAAAAATCTTCCTTCTTCTCGCGGCATTCCCCCCCCCCCCCCCCCCCCCGCCACGTATCTCTTCAGAGCGCTGTGAGGAATTACTCTTTTCTTATGACAAAACTCAAAGCCGTGACAGTTTGTGATACTTCTCACTCCGAGAGCTTGCTCTGCGCCATGGAAGGCATTTGAGTAAGGGAGGCGTTTGTACTACTGTAATAACAATAATAGTAGTAGTAATTTTCATTTGGGGAGGGCCCACGTGTGCCACCATACCCTCGTTACTCGTGAAGCAGGGACTGTTGTTTGTTGTCATTCTGGAAGGCTAGCACCGCCGCTCGAGAGAGAAATGTTTGCCCCGACTTTGCCTGCCCCACCAGCCTGGTTATATCTACCCGTACTTGCCCATTCATTCTTTCATTCCTCATTGAGCTTCCCAATGGGTCAAGGCGGTGTATTCGTCCTGGGCTCAAAGCAGTGACAAAACTCCGAGGTCTCTTGGAAAGCTCAGGCTCCCAAGGGGGACAGTGACGGAGCAAATAAACAAGAAGTCAGGGGGTGGTGTGATGGATAGTGATGGGAATGAGGTTGGCCTTTTGAGAGCTAGAAAATAGCCTTGTCAGGCAGGGCCCAGCCTGACAGGTCCTTTAGCAGGAACTTTTAGGGAGGGACACGGACGTTACAGACACTTTGAGAGTGAACCGTTGGCGAATCTTTAAGAGCAGTGAACTTGACAGGGTCATGCCTGCCCTCATGGTTGTTAACCTTAAAAAGAAAACTCATCTATCTTACCAGCAAAATGAGTTTATTGGGGATTAAGGGAGAATTGCAATTTGGGACATGTAACCTATGGCAAAACCGTAGGCATGTCCAGAGATCAAAGGAGAGGATTGCTTTTTCACAGAGGAAAGGGAGGAGTTGAGAGGGGCTGTTATAAACAGAAAATCCTTTGGGGTAAACTGGGAGCTTGAAGTGTAGTGGCTTTTCATTGCCTGAGTTGTGACAGTCTCTTCTTGGCTAGGCAGTTACCCCGGGAGGAGATCTTTTGTTCTCCTGTGGGGGTACTAAAGTGTAGTCTTCTTGGGGGGAATCATGGTACCTCTCTTTTGCTGGGGTCTGCTTTTGACTTGGAATGTCAGAGCTTGAGAGCGCCCCCTTCTGGCCTCGTGGTTCTATTTTCAACGGAGTCTTTTTTTTTTTTTTTTTTTTAACTTGTACATGGCCTAGTGTTCCAAAGAGATTAAACAAATAAAGAAGTGAGTGAATATGTAATAACAGCTTGAGCGCTTAAGGGGGCAAGGTGAGGTAGAGAGTGCTGAGCGAAGGGCGCCTGGCTGACTCAGTCAGAAGAACATGCAACTCTTGATCTCAGGGTTCTGAGTTCAAGCCCCACGTTGGGTGTAGAGATGATTTACAAATATATACATAAACTTAAAAAAACCCTACATACACCTCTCTTAAAAAAAAAAAAAAAACAGTGCTGAGTTGGAAAATGGTGGGGAGGAGGCTGCTCCAGGTGGGAGTGGTCCGGTAAGCCCCTGGTGGCCTGTCAGCCTCACTGCCTGTCATTTGAACCTGAGACTTAACCTTGAGAAGCATCTAACCCCCTAAATTGCGGCAAAGGTGCTGAGGCAGAGGTGAGTGCCGTGTAGTCAAAGCATAAAAGGCCGGTGTAGCAGAAGTGGGGTGAGCGAGGGGGAGGATGGAGAATGAAGTGGGCAGGGGGACAGGAAGGGCCTTGGGAGCCACAGTGGGGGTTTGGATTTTATTCTGAAGGTGTGGGAGGCCTTTGGCGCACCAAGCTAAGGGATGGCAGAGCTCTTCGCTGAGGCCGCCAGAGGCTTGGGAGGAATTTGGACTTTGAAGGAGGGAAGGCTTCCTTTCTCCTGCTTCCGACCGTTGACCTCTGACGGTATACCTTGGTTTCCTTGACATTCATCTGTATAACGGGGATAACGCCTGAAATGGACTTCAGGAAGCTGTTACATTTGAAATAACACTTGTTTGATTATATCCATTTTTTGATGTTGCCATGATGAATGGCCACAAAGGCTGGCGACAAAACAAATGCATTATCTCTCGGTTGGTTTCTGCAGGTGGGAAGTTCTCCATGGCTTGCACCAGGCTAAAATCAAGGTGTTGGCCAGGCTCTGTCTTTTCTGGAGGTCCTAGGGGAGCATATGCTTCCAGACTCATTCAGGTTGCTAGCTCTGAATGTGCTAATGTGAGGTCCCTTTTGTGACATGTAAGCTGTTCACAGATTCCAGGGCCTGGTATGGACTTCGCTGGGCCGGGGCCGGGGCCGGGGGGTGGGGGTGTCCCTTATTCGACTCACCACCACAGTTGTGTGCCCGCCTCCTTGCTGGGTAGCATAGACGGTAAGAAGACTGAGACAGACCCGTGCTCAGCCTCCGGCCCTGTTAGGACTCTCTGCAGCCAGGGCTGAGTCGCTGTACCTCTCTGCGCCTGTTTCCCTGTCTGTCCAATGGGAACGATGACACCTGCCTCACTAGGGTCACTGTGAAATTCAGTGTCACGCTCATGCTCTGCTGTCTGGCTCCTCTCGTGCGTCTGTTCTGCTTACGTCACAGCAATACGTTCTTTTGAGTCTTCTCCTGTCATAAGGTGCAAACTTTCCGTCGCTGCTGAAAGGGAGGACCAGTGTGACCTACTGTACTAAGGGAATGACTGAAAACAAGAGGTGACGGTCACTGCGGGTGGAGGCAGGCCGCAGCCCAGCCTCTGAGCCAGGGAGCCGCTTCCTTTTTGGGGATGTGGGAAACGCGCACTGGCCCGAAACTATGACATTCTCCCTGATGCATCCAGAATGGGAATACTGTCCCCACTGGGCCATTTGATGTGGTCCATGGGCCACCTAAACCCTCTTGGGCAGCCTATGCTGAGTTGAACGGTATCCCCCAAAAGATATGTTCACCCAGAACCTGTGAATGTGACTCATTTGGGAAAAAGATCATTGCAGATATAATTCCATAAAGGATCTCTAGATGAGATCATCTGGGATTTAGGATAAGCCTTTGATGGGAGCATGTTCCTGCTGACACCTTGACTTTGAACTTCTAGCCTCCAGGACCTTGAGAGAATAATTGTGTTATTTCAGACCACCCAGTTTATGGCAGCTCATTACAGTGACCCCAACCTCTGCCAGCTCTGAGGTGGCCCCAGGCAGAACACGTGGTGGTCACTGCCCTTATAGATGTAGTGATTAGATGTAGTGCTGTGTCGCCATTAAGACTTTCCCTTATCTGTCAGACATTCCTTTTGTTTGTTTGTTCGTTCGTTTGTTTTAATAAAGCTTATTTGTGTTTGAGAGAGAGAGAGCAGGGGAGGAACAGAGAGAGGGGGAGAGAAAGATCCCACGCAGGCTGTGTGCCATTACCACAGAGCCCAACGCAGGGCTCGGACCCACGAACTGTGAGATCGTGACCTGAGCTGAAATTGAGAGTTGGACACTTAACCGGCTGAGCCACCCAGGTGCCCCGTCAGACATTTTTTTTTTTATTTTTTAGTTTTGTTAATGTTTATTTTTGAGAGACAGAGACAGAGCATGAGCGGGGGAGGGGCAGAGAGAGAGGGAGACACAGAATCCGAAGCAGGCTCCCGGCTCTGAGCCGTCAGCACAGAGCCCGACGCGGGGCTCAAACCCACGAACCCGTGAGATCATGACCTGAACCGAGGTCTGATGCTTAACCAGCTGAGCCACCCAGGTGCTCCTCTGTCAGACATTTCTTAAGTGCCTGCAAGATAATAGGTACTGCCCAGGTGTTGGGGACAGAGCAGTGAAGACAGCCTCAAGAAGCTGAAGGTCCAGTGTGACCATACTGACAGTAGCCCCCACCCCATCACTGGCCCCCCGATGGCACTCATCCTCAGGCCTGGCTATACCTCTGAGCCGTCTGGGAGTGGTGAGCGGCCACTCGAGCTGGCCATCACTGGTGGGTATGGGCCTCCTGGCTTTGTTCTCAGGTCATTCTGATGAGCTATCCCCAAGCAGGAAACGGCTGAGAAGCATTTGTTCAGAAAGATGCCATTTTTGTTTCTTTAGACCTGGAGGTCTGCCCAGCCCTCAGCACACGGCTTCTGCCCAAGTCCTTTGAGCCTTCTTCTTTTCCTGGCTCTGGTCAGCCTCCCTATAACTTCGTCGCCTGGCTGGGGACACAGTCCCAGAGTGACCACTGTGTGATGTCACCTCCCCAGCTCTGCGGTAGTGGGGCTGAGGGGCATGGCCCAGGCTGGACACAGATGTCACTGCACCAGGACAGCCCAGCTGAGCTCTCCTAGAGAGGCCCTCTGAGTGAAGCAAACCTTTGTTTCTTCTCTTTTGCGTGTTTAAAGAGGGTTTTGGGACAAAAACAAGACAGGAACATGCCCCATAGAAATATTTGCTACAAAAAAATAAAGTCCCCTTTGCTCATCTCCTGGGTCTCGTCAGTTCTGCAGAATCACCCATCCACCTCTGGATGGGAACCCTCGTGGGCCTGTTTTCTCTACTTTTACAAACCCAGGCACTAGGGCCTTTCCCCCCAACATCTTGGACCACGTGTACCATCGAGCAACTTCTGTCTCGATCTGCTGCACCCTGGGGGCCCCTGTCGGTATGAGTGGCCATGTGTCCCGCGGTTAAAGGTGTGGGCTCCACCCTGGCCCCTTGCTGTGCAGCGGGAGTGGGTGCTCCACTTTCCCTCACCTGGACGAACAGGGGTGAGGATTGAGCCCCTTCCTGGGGTGGTGGTGGTGTGGGACAAGATCAGGGCTGGGACTCAGGCCTGGAATCCACTGGAGACGCTGCCTGCTCTTGGCCTCTACTGAAGACCTGTCTGGCACTCAACTCCCAAGTGTCCTGACCTGCCTCTGTTTCCTCAGCCATCAAGCCCAGGGAGAGACGTGGAAAGGGATGTCTTTCTGTACAGAGCATACCTTGCACAGGTGAGCTCAGGCTGTGACCTCCGGTGTCCCTGGGACAGGAGAGGAACAGAGTACTGGGGGGAGGGGGGGTGTGTGGCAGACAGAGGATGGCAGGGGCAGTTGCTGTGGCCTCCACAAGTAGGTGGCCATTTCCCAAGGTTATAGGCTCACCAGGCCGGGGGGCCAGTGTAGTGATGTCTCCCTTTTCTTTTTTTTTTTTTTCTGTTACATAATCAGATTTCATTTGTTCGGTACAGCTTCAGGTTTGCAGAATAATCAAGTAGATAGTAAAGAGAATCCCACATGCCCGCCCTCACCCCAAGGCCCACAGGCAGCCAGCTTCCCTTGTCCCTTGCCCCCCCCCCCCCCCGCCTTGGATTGTGGCACATGGCTTCACAGCTGCCTCTACCTCACATCAGGCCTTCAGTGGTTTCCTGGTTCTGTTCATATCTTTCCCTCTGTGGAGTGTTCTGGAGCCTGATGGGACCTCCGCCCTCCTGTTGGCCAAGACCCCCCCCTACCCCCTGACCTTGAGGGTGAACGGTGTGTGTGGCCCCCAGCAGAGGGGCTGCCCCGGTGTACCTTGGAATCTCCCTGGGATGTATACCTGCATTTAAAAAGAAAAAAAAAAAAAGAATATCTCTACGTGGATGCAAAAACATTAAAACTACCTGGAAAGGAGTGTGGTGAAAAATGGACCCCTGACTCCAGTTCCCCTCCCAGCAGTGACCACCACCACCAGTTCTGAGTGTCAGCAGGGAGAGGTTTATGTCCCAGTTGACAGAAGTGCATGCCCAGACCCCCTGCCCCTAGGCGACGCGTTTCCCGCCCCCTGCCCAGAGCTGGCAGGGCCCTCACCTTGTCACCTCAGCACCAGGGGCTAGACAGTGAGCAGCCGGGGTCTTCGGCTAGAGTGGTGGGCATTGTGGCCTGACAGGTGACAAGTGACATTGTATTGGCTCCAAGCAGGTGCTGTAGCAGGGCCAGCACCTGGTAGGCTAAGGGGTCCCTGGGGGTGGTGGGTGCTGGTTCCAGGCGTTGGGGCTCTGCCAGGGCGATGCTAGAGCCCTGAAAAGCTCTCATGTGTTCCTGGGGACTGAGGTGTAGACCCCGCAGGGAGAGCGGGCCAAGCTGATGGTGTGCTTGTCTTCACTGCAGAGGAAGTACGGTGTGGTCCTAGACGAGATCAAGCCCTCCTCAGCCCCCGAGCTCCAGGCCGTGCGCATGTTCGCTGAGTACCTGGCCAACGACAGCCAGAGGTGAGGACGGGGTGGGGGGCTGGGGGGGCGTCTCTCCCCACCTGCTCACCTCCCTGAACCTCAGTGAGAGCACATTCCTACCCCGCTTGGGCATTTGCCTGAGCCATTCCGTCCGCTGCTGGCAGGATGCTTGCCCAGGTGCTTGGGTCTGCCCCTGCCTCGGCTCTGCAGGGGGGAGCCGTGTGGCCCCGCCTCTCCCTTGCGTGGAGCACCAGCATGACCCGGCAGGCTCCGCGGCTCCTCTGCACTTCCGTTCCCCGCCCCCCCAGGAATGGTTGGTTTTGAGGCCCCCTCGGATCGGGAAGGTAAAGTGCTCCCCAGGGGGCGCCTGAGATAGGGCAGCAGCCTAGCCCATGACATGGAGACGCTCTGCTCTGTGGGTCTTCCCCTGCCCCATTGCCCGGCCCCGAGACCACCACCACCCTGGAGCATCCCGCATAGCGGCAAGGAGCTTCAGAGAAGGGCCTTTCCCAACCTCTGCCCGAGGGAACTTCTTAGCCAGGACCTGATTATGACCTTGTTGATGACCATGCTACTCTCATAGGCCCGAGTCTTTGGGTCCCCGGCATGGGGGAGACCATCTGCCGTGACCCCCCACCACTGCTCTTACAGAAGACAGCGTTCTGTGTCCCGTGTTCTGATTGGGCTCCTTCGCCCTTGAAGCGTGAGGCTCAGGGGGATTTACTTGTCGGCAGTGACCGCTGAATGGGGGCCCCCAGGTTCTGACCCCCAGAACCCGTGAATGGAGCATCATGGGAAATGAGTTCTTTGCAAATAGAACTAGTCAAGGATCTTGAGAGCATCCTGGGTATGGGGTGGACCCTGAATCCAGGGACTGGTGTCCTCGTAAGAGACTGGAGACAAGATAGAGAAGATACAGAGGAGAAGGCCATGTGAAGATGGAGGTAGAATCGGGCTGACACAGAAGCCAAGGGATGCCAAGGACGGTGGAGAGAGGCCCGGGGTGGATTTGCCCTCAGAGGCCTCAGAGGGAACCTTCCCTGCCCACACTTTGGCTGTCGGACTTCTTCCTTCCAGAACCGTGAGAGTCCGTCTCTGTTGTCTTCATCCCCCCGGCTTGTGGTGCTTTGTGACGGCAGCCCCAGGACAGCAAGACAGGCGGCTCCCTGAGGCTATCGTGTCTCCCTCCGCACCTCATGAGCCGGGATGACAAGGCGCCATTCTCCTTTCAGAAGAGGAGGGGACTCTGGGACCCTGTCGGAGCAGGGCCTCAGGAAGACAGAGTGGTTCAGGCTGTGTCCATCCTGGCAGCGCAAACTGCTGCCCCTTAGCCCAGCAAGCAGGCTGTGGAGAAAGCACCAGAACCTGTAGGTTAACAATGGTTTGTCAGGGTAACAGCGTCAGGACACTGACGTCACAGTAACAGCACGCAGCATGTCTCCTCTCGGTGCCACAAACCAGGCAGGAAACTTCACGCGGTGGTCTCGAGGGCTCCACACCAACTCTGTGTCGCACCCTGTATGCGGTTCAGGTGTGCAGAGCGGGACATAGTCTCTGATTTGAAGTCATTTGTCTGTCGGGCACCTGGCATGTCACCATCCCCAGGAGCCCTCAGACACAGATCCTTGACCAGTAGCCCCCCCGCGGCCCGCGTGACATTTGCGGAGATCCCGTGGACCCTGGACAGCAGCTTTTGTCCGACAGCGACTTGGGGCCTGGCCCTTGCTTCCCTTCTCTTGTCCACTGCTCAGCGTCCTTTTGAAACGAGGGGTCTTGACTGTTTTCTGTAGGCAGATCATGGCTCGGGTGTCCTGTGGCCTGTGGGGGAACTGGCTGATCCTCGGCTAAGCCTTGACCCCAGCCCGGCCCCCAGTCCGGCATGTTGCCCACCTGCCAAGTGCAGCCGGCCTCACCGAGGAGGCAGCGACATCACTGGTGTGAGATTCGTCTGTGTCGCTTCCAGTCTCCATGAAGCCACCTCTGGTGACTCAGCCTGCCCCTCCACGTCCAGGGGTGGTGTGGACACTACAGCCCCCCAACTCTGAGGGCCAGGAGAGCCGTAGGCTTTGGCGGTCATTTGTGCTGCCTTGTGGACATGGCCCGTCCTGCAGCACGTCCCCTCACCAGGCCTGAAACCACCCAGCCTCGGTTTCTGTGTGAGGGTGAGAAGTGCCTTGTGGGAAGGCGGTGAAGCTGGCACCCAGTGGGGCTCGCCAGAGACATTTGCAGCTCTTGTGTTCCCCTGGGGGCCTGACTCCGCCTCTCTGGACCTGTCTGCTCCTGCGGGGGCTGAGGCTGCTGCCCACCCCTGCCTGCAGGCCCTGAACAGCCTTGTGTCATAGGGACTCGATTGTTGCCGAGCTGGACCGGGAGATGAGCAGGAGCGTGGATGTGACCAACACCACCTTCTTGCTGATGGCCGCCTCCATCTACTTCCATGACCAGAACCCGGATGCAGCCCTGCGTGCCCTGCACCAGGGGGACAGCCTGGAGTGGTGAGTGTCCACCCTGTCCCCGGGAGAAGGCCTGGAGGCCTGAGCGGCCCCTCCGGGCTCCAGGCGACTCGAGGCCTTGTTGGCGTTGTCATGGGAACGGTGGGGGGCTGCTCTGAGAGACTGGTGGGGCCCAGGCTTCCCATTCAGGCAGCAGCTCCTGTTCTCGGTCCAGGAGACACTCCTTTCTGCACGACTGGACTGCTGTTCCCAAGGACACGGCTCCTGGGACTGGAAACCCTCTGTCCCCGATGGCAGAGTAGAAAGCACCTTTGTTTCTGCCTGTGGTTTCTATACCCCCACCCCCACATGAAGCCTTTGTGTTCTTGGGCCCTGGGCCCTGGCCTTTCCTTGCCCTCCCCAGGTTCCCCCAGGCCCTCCCCTGAGGCTGGCCCACCATTCGGGGCACTCTAGGGCTGGGGTGCTGAAGCCCCTTGCAGCACGCAGCCGCCCCCCCCACCCCCCCGCCCCGGGGGTGACTCTGGGCCAGCATCGCGTCCAGGCTGCTGTGTCCAGGGCTCTGGCCCAGAGGGAGCAACAACCGTCCTCTGTAAACTCTGCTGCCTGCTGTCCCTCTGTTGGTTGGTCCCCACACATTCATTTTGTATCTGTTTACATCCCCCGTCAGTCCAGAAAGGGATTCACGGCGGCTTAGAAGTAGGTCTGGCGCACGGCCTACAAGGCAGCGGACTCTGCAGAGTTCCTCAGACTCCTGCAGAGGCTGAGCTGGGTGTTGGGTCACGAGCTGGTGGGAAAAGGTGGGAACAAGTGTCTACGTAGGTCATCAGTGGGCACAGCTGTCAGGCAGAGGGAAGCCGTGGGTGCGGGAACGGAGGGGGTAAGAGCCGCCCCCCCTGCAGCACCTTTGTGACCGAACTCACGCCCTGCTCTGGGGGCCGACCCTGCGCTTGGCTGCTCAGCTTGCTCTCTGGGCTCCTGGCATCTGGCAGTTGTCAGTGTCGCCTTTACACCAGGAGTGGGGTGCGGACATGGCGTCTAGCCTCAGGATAGTCAGAGCCGGACACCTTGGGACCCGGCGAGAGCTCCCGCCCCGAGCGGACTCAGTGGTGAAATGTGGGAGCCAGGGCCCCAGGAAGCGGTGAGAGGCTTGGCCCAGCGTGCAGTGTCTGGGTCTGAGTCCGGTTCTGCCCGGCGTCGCCCTCTGCGAGGCAGGGCCGGTGGCCTGAGCTCTCCTAGGAATGTTCCTGGAGGTGCCGCCCCCACGGAGTGAGCCCCGCAGTAGCGTGGCAAGGGTGCCCCCTGACTGCCCGCTGTGTCCCGCAGCATGGCCATGACCGTGCAGATCCTGCTGAAGCTGGACCGCCTGGACCTTGCCCGGTAAGCCTCTGTTTGGCCCCACCTGGGGCTCTTAGGGCTGTCTGAGCAGCGGGCCAGGCCACATCGGGACCCCGTGCTCTCGAGAAGCCAGGCCTCCGCCTGCTGGGGAAGCTTAGCATGGGGACCCTCCCTGCGCCCTTCCCGAGGCCCAGAGTATTAGTGCTGTGATCACTTCTCCTAGTACTTAATTCTAGTCCATTGTGGTGATGCACTGACATCTACTTGCCCACCCCTGCAGGATGTTGCCTGGGACGAGGGGTGGTGCCGTCCGTGCCTCAGTTTCCTTATGTGACGTGGGAAGTGGGATCTGCAGAGTTGGGGTGGGCTTCACAAGTACGCGGTGGGGGCTGTCGGGCCAGAGCCGGGAGCCAGCACCAGTGTGTGCCTCACGAGCAAGCGGTGCGGGGGGCTCCCTCCCACCCTTCCTGTGTCCCCAGGAAGGAGCTGAAGAAAATGCAGGACCAGGACGAGGATGCTACCCTCACCCAGCTGGCTACGGCATGGGTCAATCTGGCTGTGGTGAGCCCCTGGGCCGTGCTGGAGGGTTGGGGGGAGCATCAGAGAGCTGGGAGGTATCCCCTGCCTGCAGTGCTGGCCGCTCCCGTGGGGAGAATGCCGGTGTGGGGTTCTGCGGACACATCGGATCTCTGCTTCCTTTGGAGCCAGGGCCCATCCCCCAGGAGAGCCCCCCACCCCTTGCACATTTCATTTCCCACTTTGTTCATCCCAACCCCATTCCCGGCTCCTCCTAGCTGAGTGGCTTAGCCAGAGCCAGAGCGGATGAGCTGGGAGGCTCTGGAACCAGACCTGGTGTACTGACTGGGCCACCCTGGCAGTGTGGCCTCCTCATGGGGCCGACCCGGGGCTTGGCTCCTGCTCAGCTTGCTCTCCGGGCTTTTGGCATTGGGCAGTTGCCAATGTCCCCCTCCTACCTTCTCCTCCACCCAGCCCCTCCCTCCCTCCCGCATGTCTGCCCCCATCTCTTGGCAATGGCCTCTTTTCGGGCTTTTGGCGCTGGGCTTCCTTTCTCTGAGCCATTTTTTTATGGGTTTCTTAAAACGTGTTCCCCATCCTTGTGCGCCTGCACTGCCCTTGGGGGCCTGAGGCCTCACCCAGGCCGCTTTCCAACATGTGTCCAGTTCAGTAGGGTGAACCCTGCCCACTCTTTGTGCCAGCTTGGTGGTGTTTCCACAAGCACATCTTGGTCTCGGGCTCCCCCACGAAAGTGCTGCTGCGTCTTTCACAGGCAGACAGAACCTGAGTGGTTGGGGTCAGGACTGCCGGCGACAGAGAGGGGCCGCCCGTACCGGGATCACCTCGGCAAAGTGCTGGCATCCTGCTCCAGGAGGGAGCGGGCAGCGGTAGGGCCGGGAGGCAGGGTGACACGTCAGTGGTGTTGGAACTGTCCCTGCAGGGTGGTGACAAGCTGCAGGATGCCTACTACATCTTCCAGGAGATGGCTGACAAGTGCTCATCCACCCTGCTGCTGCTCAACGGGCAGGCGGCCTGCCACATGGCCCAGGGCCGCTGGGAGGCCGCCGAAGGCGTGCTGCAGGAGGCACTGGACAAGGTACATCGGGCCCAGCCCACACCCCGGCTCCTGGTGCGGGCGGCGCGGGGCTCGGGCTTTCAGAGGCACACTGGGCAGAGGGAGACCCCGGGGGCCTGTGCTGTGTTCACGTTGGATTGTATTTTAATGCCAGGTCAGCTAAAAATTGGGATCGCAACTGAAAACGTTGATTCTCTTTTCTCGCGGAAATGCGAGGGATCCCATCAGCTTGGGCTTCCGCTGGCTTGAGCGGAGCAAACGTTCTCTCTGTCACCTTGACTGCCTGGTCTGGGGGCCTTGACGTGATTGTCACCTGAGCCTGTACTTGAAAGAGACACCTGCCATTTATCACCAAGGGGAGAGCAGGCCGCAGACTGGGAGACGTTGCCTGGCCTGTCCTTGTCTAGAAGAGGGACCAAGGGCACTGTCCTCTCAGGGTAGCCCCAGCTGTCTTCTCCCAACCAGTATCGGAGGTCGTGTGTTATTTTTATGATCAGTAGAAACATCAATTTTCTTTTCCATTTTTGGAAAACATTTTTTTTTTAATTAAAAAATTTGTTCATGTTTGTTTTTGAGAGGGAGACAGAGTGTGAGTAGAGAGAGGGAGACACAGGAGCTGTCAGCCCAGAGCCCGAGGCGGGGCTCGAACTCACAAACCGTGAGATCATGACCTGAGCTGAAGTCGGCCGCTCAACCGACTGAGCCACCCAGGCGCCCCTGGAAAACATTTCTTGATATAACGAGAAATGGACACCGGTAGGAGGCCTTCTCTCCTTTATCTCTGGGAGGAGCTGAGTTGCCATCAGAAGGCTGTGTGCAGATCAGGGATGGGCGTCAGGTGCTCCTCGGCCGCACACGCGGAGCTCCCGGCCCCGCCCCCTGCCCTGTGCCTACGCGGGTCCCCACGCCTCCTTGACAGGGTCTGACTATAGCTGGACTTCTGTATGCAGTTAGGGCTAGTCAGGAAGGCCTGGCCTGGTGGGGCGTCTCTGCCCCAAAGGAGAGGGCAGTAGGGTCCCCAGTCAAATGGCGCCCATCTGTCCTCGTTCTCTGAGACACCAGCTGGGCTGGCTTGCTGCCCCATGGCCCTGACCCCCTGACGGCCATAGGTCTTCCATGGCATCGCTCATCCCTGTGCCTGTGGGCCACCCCATGCTTCTGACCGTTTTCCCCATTCCTTTTGGAATGTTGCTCCTGTGAGCTCGTGTTGTCGTCCCCCATTAGAGCAGCGAGGCGCCTAAGGCCGGGAGAAGGGGAGTTTCCCCAAAGAAGGGCAGCCACGGAGTGGAGCCCGGTCTGTGCGGGAGGCTGGGGTCCTCGAGCCCACAGCTGTGTGTCCGAGTTGCCGTGTCTCTGCTCCATGTGCCCCTCAGGGCTCCCTGCGGCGTCCCTGCCTCAGAGCCACCAGGGGCTCCGTCTGGGGTTCCTGGCCAAGGGGGTCCTGGGCCAGTTCCCAGGGTTCCCTCTGCCTTGGGGCCCAGCGTGGGCGGGTGGGGTGAGGTCAGCCGCTTGGATGTTCTGGTAATTTTCCCGGCAGCTTCTTGCCGAGGCCCCCGGAGAGCAGGAGGCACGGGTGGGGTCTGCCCCGGGTCTTAGACCTCATTTTTACAGCAAGAGGGACAGCTTGGCTCTGAGGGTGTGGACACTGTCTTGGCCTGGGCTCTATCACTTTGAGATTGGTATGGTAAACACACTCGTTCCACAAGCAATAAGCCGCGGGGCTCTGTCCCATCCTAGTCTGCAAGATGAGACAGCAGGCGCAGAGGGGAAGCCGCTGTTTCAGGGAGGTGGGGAGGGGCTGGGGCTCCCTCATAACCGCGCTGCCTCCTAGGCAGAAAGGAGGGCCTCGAGGTCACTGCCTTGCAGGGTGGCCAGTGGGCGCACTTTGGGTCTTGCACCACCCCCTGCCCCGCCTCTGAGGGTGTGACCTCGTGTGGGTCGCGTCTTCACCCTGGGACAGTGGAAGGCATCCTTCTGCCTCATATGGGGCCGGGCCGGCTGAGTTGGAGGCCTGGGGGAGCTGACCCTGCTCGCCTGGTGTCCCCCATGTTTGCAGGACAGTGGCCACCCGGAGACACTGATCAACCTCATCGTCCTGTCGCAGCACCTGGGCAAGCCCCCTGAGGTAGGACCTTCCGGGGCAGGGGATGTTTTCTGGCCCCCGCGGTGACATCCTGAAGTGAGCGGGGCTCTGTGATGTGGCCCCCGCTCCAGATGAAGCTCAGGATCTCGGGCAGAAACCCATTCCTTTGGAGGGGGTCACTTGCCATCAGCCTGAGGGGCCCTGGGAAGTTGGTGGTGCACCCCTAGGGTCGTACCTTGGCCAAGGTTATAGGCTGCTGCTCCCATGGGCCCTACAAACTAGTGGGCTGTGGCTCAGAGGGTGAGCTGAGCTGGGACCCCCACCTGTGCCACCTCTGGGTCGGGGGGTGGGCAAAAGAACAGAGGAAAGGGGCTCAGGGGAACAATCCCTGTGAGCCCACCTTGTTGGAGGGCAGGGAGGGTGGGAGGACTGACTGGCCCAGTTGGCCAGGGGCCCTCCCAGGGTTTCCTGTCAGTCACCCATCCCTTGTGGAAGGGCCCCCAGAGCTAGGGCAGTGCAGCACAGACAGGACGACTCTCACTCACCCCAAAAATAGCATGGACTCCTGGTCTCGGGAAGACAGATGCCCCCGCCCTGTGCGGTCAGGGCTAGGCCCAGGGAGGTGGGGTGAGGCTGGGGGCAAGGGGTCTGCCTAGGGTCCAGGTTCCATTACCAAGATCTCTGGGGTTTCTCTGTACGGTGTGCCCAGAACAAACCCACCTCCCCTCCTAACCCTGTCCCGCCTGACCTGCCCTGTGCTCCTCCTGGCCCTCCGCCCTCTTCTGGGGCCTGGGTCCCTGGTCCCTTCCAGTCTCCTCACCCTGAACTCTGTGGCACATCCTCTGTGGGCTCTGTGCCAGGCGCTGGTCCAGGTGGTCCCCCCGCCCCCACCCCGCCCCTGATGGTCCTCTGTCGGCCTGATTTCAGGGTGGGTTGATAGAGGTAATGGGAGACCACAGCTCTTGCTTGGTGTCAGCTGGGAGGTCCCCACCCCGTCCCTCCCCTTGCCCTGTGTGTGAGAGCCACTTGGGGGGCCCCTAAGCATCTAACCCCGCCTCACCTCCTGCAGGTGACAAACCGCTACCTGTCCCAGCTGAAGGATGCACACAGGTCCCACCCTTTCATCAAGGAGTACCAGGCCAAGGTGAGCCCAAGCTGGCGGTGTGTCCCAGATCCCCAGACCCCTCAGGCTGGGCCAGGGAAGGCCCGTGACTGGGGTCCCAACTCATGTTCTCTCTGTTTCTCTTTCTGCGCCCATCATTCGCAATCCGCGTTGAAGGAGAATGACTTTGACCGGCTGGTGCTGCAGTACGCTCCCAGCGCCTGAGGCTGGCCCCAGACGCGGTTCCCGGGCCGTGGCACAGCGAGGCCAGGCATTGCACCCGCCCTGCTGGGCACCCATCCTCGTGTTCTCTCACGTTTTCTGGCCAGAAGCTTAGCCTGGCCCCATTTTGTCAATAAATGTCTCCACCACAGGTATACCCCCCCCCCCGATCCATGTTTGCTCTGGCCACTTTGGGAGGGACATGTGGGAACCATGGCTCGAAAGGGACGGTCTTGGGCACTGTCACCCAGGGTTTTTCCTGGGGGGGGGAGCCGTGGAGACCAGGGTCTGCGAGCAGCAGGTGCACACCCCTTGAACAGCCACCCTATGATGCTGAGCTACAGGTGGCACAGCCGTGTCTCCCAAGCTCATTTGGCATCCAGGGAAACTGAGGTACAGGGTGGTCACAGCCATTACGAGGGGCATCTGGGCTCAAAACCAGTATCCCGGGGTCGTCTGTAGGTGGTGAGGGAGGTAGGAAGTGCCCCGGCCTCAGTTCAGCCACATGGGGAGGGTATGTGCAGGGAGCAAATCCTCCCCCGCCCTCCACAACCCCACCCAACCATCTACTGCCCTGTGGGGAGTCCTCAGCCGGGACTGAGGCCTGCTGCTGCTGGGGCTGTGGGCGTGGGAGGGCACAGTGGCTGAGGCACCGAGCTCTCTACCTGGAGAGAGAAATCCATGGTGAGCACCCTTCCGTGAGAGAAAGCCAGGGAATTAGCTGGAATCTCTATCTAGAGAGAGGGAGGTAGGCAAGCAGGGGAGTGGTGTTGGCTGGGCCTCTTAGATGAGGTCACCATTGAGCTGTATCCACCCAAACAGCTGGAAGGAGCTGCCAGGCCAGGTTCCCGGGGGACCAGCGTTCATTCAAGGCCGCATGAACAGCCCATGCAGAGTCCCCGGAGACCGCGCTGGGCTCTGCGAGCTGGACGGGGCTTTGTGCTCTTTGTCCCTAGGTCAGTGTCTGGGCCTCTCCAGGAAGAAGATAAGATACTGGGTTGCCAGAGTCTGGCCTCATCTACCTCAGAGGTGGTGCTTGGTTGCCAGGACGGGACGTAGAGCTCAGGAGCCCCAGCAGCAGGGCCCACCCTTGTCCCATCCCTGCCTGGTGAGGAGCTCAGCAGGGGAGGGAAGTGACAGAAGAATCCCCGGGCAGAGGCATCTGTCAGGGGTGGGGAGGGATGGCCTGGGGATGAGCTCCTCGGGCGAGAAGAGGCCTGCCGTCAGGTGGAACAGGGAAGGGGACCCTTAGCAGCCCCTTGTCAGGTCTCAGTTGCCAGCACCAGGAGCCACCTTTCATTTCTGCCCCGCCCCCCACCCGTTGGTGGCCTTCCAGCTGGTCCCGCCAAGATGAAACTCTACACATCTGGGACTGGGCTGGTGGGCGGGGGCGCCTCTCCCATTACTGATGGCTGCCATGGTGACCAGATAGTGCTGGGTGGGAGGGCGGGGGTGGGGGACTTGGAACATCCAGGGCTGCACCACAGGCCCATACAGGGCTCTGGGGACACATATAGTTTTCTGAGCATCCCTGAGTCCTCCTCTGCCTGCTGGGCAAGCTGCAGCATTAATCATGTCTCTGGCCTCCAGCTGGACCTTAATACTTGACCAGACCAGGCAGGCCTCATACCTCCCACATGCTGGGCCTGTCTCTTCCTGGTCTGATGGGTGGGATGGACCCCTGCCCACACAGAGTGCATGGTCAGGAATAATGAGTAGGAGGTACAGTGAGCAGACTAACAAAAAGATTGATGGGAAAGTCAAGGGTGCACCGAGCAGGTGGCATTTGTAGGTGAAGTCTGAAGGAAGTTACGATCCCTGCTGGCGCCTGGGGGAATAACATTCTAGGCAGCGGGAATAACCAGTTGCAAAGGCCCTCAGGCTGGACTGTAGGGTGGGGGGAGGGCTCCTAGAGGCACAGTGAGGTGGCCAGTGTAGCAAATGGGAGCAAGATGGAAAGGAGAGCATGAGGGTAGGTTGAGTCCCAGCGAGAAGCTGGCTTTCTACTCTGCATGATGGAAGCCATGGAAGGCTGTGAGCAGAGGGAGGACAGCAAGCAGGCTCCTTCTGGTATCTGTGTGGGATAAGCAGGAAGCCAGGATACCGGGCAGGAGCCACTAGGGGGGTTCAGGGCCACAGGAGGCTGTGCATGTACAGAGAGGTGACTGAATTCGTAAACATTCAGGGCCAACTGAATGTGTTGCTCAACTGGACGAAGGTTAAGGAGGAGAGACGTGCGCCTCCTCAGTCCTCTCTATTTTCACCCATACACCTGAAGGTCAGGTCAGGCCTCCCACAGGGCCCACACTGTCGCACTCTACATCTTAAAGGCTTTGGGAAGAGGTCCAACGTGGGAGGGAAAGCAGAACACAAGAATGTGGGAACCCTGGAGGGTTGTCAGTGTCAGGAAGGTGATATCCCCAACAGGTGACCTCGATCATGGCCACTGGGGGCTTCAGGCACAGGGCCTGATCAATGGACAGTAGAGTATCACCAGGGGTGTTCCCGATGGAACCAGTAGTCTTGATCCAGCGTCTGAGTCCCAGCACATGAGTGCCCACTCCCTCTGCCTCCCCTGCAGGCCTGTGTTAAACCTGCTGGAGGGGAGGCCTGCCAGGTACTCAGGGTCATGGATAGCAGCAGGTGGCTCTGAGGCCAGGAATGGTGAAATCCGAGGGAGGGACGAGACAGGGCCGGAGAAGCATGCTGGGGGGCCCTGGAAGGAGAATTATCGAAGGGCGGGTGCTCACCGTGCCCCACATCGCGGACACTGAATGGTGGGGTGGGGGGGCCCAGGGTGGGCACGGGGCACTACGGAGCGGGTACCGGGTCCAGGACCGGCGGGCGCCGGGCAGACTCCGTCCCCCGCTGCTCCGCGCCTCGCTTTCCTCCACTGGAAAATGGGCAGGAGCGCGGGCCCGTCTCCAGGACGCATCGCGTCAACGCCGGGTCTTATACGCCCTGGGTCGCCGCCGCCGCCGCCTCTGGGAGACAGAGCACCCTTGCGCCCTCAGGGTCTCGGACGCCGAGACAAGCCCCAAGTCCCCGCCGCCCGCGCCCCCTTCGGGGCGGAGCTTGCGCCGGCCCCGCCCCCCCAGCCCCAGCGCTCCGGCCGGCGCGCCCCCGGCCCAGCTGCGGCGCGTGACGCGAGGCGCGCGGCTCCGGCGGCCACCGCGGGCGGGCGCAAGCGGCGGCGGCGGCCGACGAGCGGGCGACATGGCGGCAGCCGGGACGGCGGCGGGGACGGCGGGACCCGAGCCCATGCCGAGCTACGCGCAGCTGGTGCAGCGCGGCTGGGGCAGCGCGCTGGCGGCGGCGCGGGGCTGCGCGGACTGCGGCTGGGGGCTGGCGCGCCGCGGCCTGGCCGAGCACGCGCACCTGGCGCCGCCCGAGCTGCTGCTGCTGGCGCTCGGCGCGCTCGGCTGGACGGCGCTGCGCTCGGCGGCCACCGCGCGCCTCTTTCGGGTCAGTGCCACCGAGGGCCGGGACGTGGGGCCGCGGGCTGGGGGGGCCGGGCTGTTATCGGGGGCCCGGGCCACGGACCCCGGGCCCTCGTGTGCCCCTTTCTGCCTCTACGGGCCGGGTCGCTGGAACGTGGGGCGCCTGCGGCTGGAGGAGCTGGTCCCTTTAGGGCTGAGAGGGGTGGGGGTGGGGTGGATGCGGGGGTGTGGCCGAGCTGTAGGAACGCCGGGCCGTGGGGACCCCCACACGGATGGGGTGTTCGGGATGTAGGGGAACCAGGGCAGACTTAGACCCGTCAGTGCCGGACAAGGCGGCCCCGGGCGGTGGGAGAGCCCGGGCCGCCGCGCGCCCTTTTAGGAGGGCCGAACCCGGGATGGAGGAGCGGAGGACGCGGGCGAGGTGGGCTGAGGGCACTGGAGCCGCCTGCGCCTTGCGCCTCGGGGCCATGCGGAGCGCGCTCGGAACCGGAGAGGGGCCCGAGGTCCTTGGGGCGGCGGAGCTGACTCCTCCGCTGCTACCGGGAAGAGGCCGGAGCTACCCGGTCGCTGCCTCGCGCATGTCTGGAGTCAGCGCCACCCTCCGACGTGGGGAGGCAAAGGCCTGGGCTCCCCGACCACGCCGGTGGTCGCAGTCTTGGGAGGTGGCACGGCCTGGGTCTCCAGGGCTGGACTGGGCTGCCTCCGAGGGGCTGCGTCCGAAATGCCCAGTTTCTAGCGAGTCTGAGGAGGCTACCGCTCCAGTTGGAGAGTGACCCTGTGGGTGACATTGGCGCCTGGCCTCCCTCCCATCCTTAGGGAGGGGTCGCTGCTAGGAGAGCTGCTGGGAAGGCATTTGGGCCCCTAGCTTGGCTGCGACTCCCCCATGGACCGACTGGGGACACCCCGCCCCAATCTGGCTGGAGGTGGCAGGGGGTGCGGGGACAGAGTGCTCGGCGCCAACAAAGGGGCCTTTCTCTACTGGCTGGGAAGAGGCTGGCTCTTGTTAAGTCAAGGATAGGGTGTTGTTTGGCCGCCACTGTCCCCACCACCGTCCCCGTATCACCCACATGGGGAAGAGACCCCAGCCACCACCCTGCTCCAGGGAGGGGAAAGCAGGCACATGTGCCCCTCCACAGGTCAGCCTTGGTCCATATCTGGCTTTGTTGCTCCCCCTATACTTTCCCAATTTCCAGCTGGGAAGTGGGAGATCCAGGAAGTTGAGGGTCAGAGCCCAGGCGGGGCATGTGGTTGGTCTGGGACAACCAGAGTGGAGCCACCTCCCTCCCGGAGGAGCAGGCTTGGCAATGAGGGGGGGCTGGTGGCAAGATCGCAAACACCCTCCCTTTTGGAACCCCCGGAGCTACCGTCAGTCCAGGTGGGACGAGAACAATTCCAGGCTCGCCCTTCCCAAGAAATGGGTGGAGGGGCTGCCCTCTCCTCCAAAGCTCATCTTCTTGGCAGCCGCCTGGTTGCCAGGGGTTACCGAAACTGGCTCCAGCTGTCTCCATGGCAACTGTTGGCGCTCCGGGCCCCCTCAAGCCTCTCCTGGAGGGAAGGGGGCGGGCTTGACCCAGCAGCCCTGGAGCCCCGCCCCCAGGGAGCTTGAGGCCCAGGCTCCCGGACTCCAGGGGATCTGTGCCCCCCTCCTCAATTTCTCCATGCCTCACCACTGCATGACCCCTCTTCCTTCGAGTCCTCCCTGGTGTCCCCCTAGGTCCCTGTGGCTCAGCTCGTGTCTTACCATCTCACTGAACATTCTTTCCTTGCCCTCTCCCCTTTCCCTCTCTGCCCCGTTCCCCGCTCCGTCCCTCCACATTTTCATGCTCTCCCCCAGCTACCCACCCCATCTTCCCCAACCCACTTCTTTCTACCCCCAAATTCTGCCTCCGAGGTACCTCCCATAGGGATCACTTGGGCCTCCGGCCCCATCTCCGGGCCCCATCTCCGTTCTGCCAGATGCCCCCATGCTCACCTCCAGGCTCTCTTCACAGGTTTATCTCCACAGTCCCCTTCATATCTTCTCTTTAACCCCCCTCCCTCCTCCCTGTTATATCCCCAGCGCCCTCTGTGACCCCCAACTCCCCTGGGCTGACCTCATTGGTCTCCCTTGTCTTACACTCACATGTCCCCCTCCTTGCCATCAGGGCTTTCCCTCAGGTCTTCCCTCACCCGCCTCCCCACCCTGCACCGGACAGCTGGGCACTAAGTTTAGCCCTTGGCTGGCACACGTGGGCTCTGGTTACGCTCTAGGCGACTGTGGGTACTGGGCCCGGCCCTCCCCAACACCACCCAGCCTGGAGGGCCCCTGAGCCTGGGTTTCCTGGCCCTGGGCCCCTAGCGCTGATGGCCACCCACCTTCTCACCCGTAGCCCCTGGCCAAGCGGTGTCGCCTCCAGCCTAGAGATGCCGCCAAGATGCCTGAGAGCGCCTGGAAGTTTCTCTTCTACCTGGGTGCCTGGAGCTACAGCGCCTACCTGCTCTTCGGCACCGACTACCCCTTCTTTCACGACCCACCCTCTGTGTTCTACGGTAGGGGCCTTGCCAGATGGAGCAGGGTCGGGGAGGGTTCTGCTCTGCACATGGAGAGGGGTACGTGGGGGAGCCAGACACTCATCACACGTCTCATGCTGGATATCTTCCCCAAGACAAGGCCCCAAGGTAGCCCCAAGACAAGGGTAATCAAAGGGCTTTGGAGACAGGAAAATGCCCTCTTTAGACACTGGTCCTATTAGGGCTCAGGGAGGCACAATGAGTGAGGTGAGCCCTTGTGTGGGCCCAGGTGGGCATTCCAGGTGTCTGGAACAGCATGTGCAAAGGCCCTGGGGCATGCGTGGGCTTGGTGCACGAGGACAAGAGGAACATAGGAGGAGTTTGAGTTTTCTCCCAAATGAGATGGGTTTGTGAATCATAAAAAGCTTCTGGCTACCATGTGGAGGCAGGAGAGTCTTGGACAAGGAAGAAAGTGGCCCAGTGGGCCTTACGTGGCTTATGTGGCTTTGACCAGCTTGGCAGAGAGACAACGATGGTGTGAAATGGCTGCAGCCGTTGATTGGGTCAGATATAAGGGTTGTCAAGGCCTGAGCTTGGTGGCACAGGCAGGAAGGTGATGGCAGTGCCCTTTATTGTCAACAGGCAGCCTGTTACAGAAAACCCTGTGACGGGGATGTCAGGATTTCTCTATTCCTGTGCTGACCACCCGGGCTGTGTACCAGGGACACACATGGACATGTTTCCTGCCGTGTGACACAAACAGTTTCCGAAGGCTCCTGGTGGCACCAAGCCCCACGCTCCCATCAGAGGGCTGGGCACAGAGCTGCTGTGTTTCAGTGTCCTGGTGACAAGCCTGTCTTGGTGGGACCATGTCACCCACGTGGCCATTCTTATGAATCCCTAGAGGGCAGGTTTTAGCCGTCATTCAATTTTTCCTTTATGTGAAGGAACCACAATGGAACTGTCTCAGTTTCAGGCCTGGAGCTTTTTCTGGCTTTTTCTTACAAATTATGCTGTGATCACATGCTTGCAGGTTAGCTGCTTATTCGCATGTGCGTTTAGCGGGCGCCTACTGTGTACCCGGCACTGTGCTGACACGGCTGTGAGCACAGAAGCTCCCAGCCTTGATGTCTTGTGGTGCCAGTGAAATGCGAAATCTGTGAACAGCCTGATGAGAAGACTTGGGGGAAAGGTGGGGGGGGGGGAGGGAGAATTTTCTACAGGGGTGAGGATGGCCTCCCCAAAAGTGACTTTTGAATGGGGACCTGGAGGTGCCTAGAGCCGATCAGAACTGCACTGGCCACTGCGGGATGGGCACACTCCTGGCAGATCAGAGCAGCGAGGAGCCCCCCAAGACAGGGGGTACTTCCCGGAGGGAGCAGAGGGGGGTTTTGACAGGCCCAGATGAGCAGGGGAATGAGGGCAGGAGCCAGGGCACAGAGGGGCTCTGCCCAGAATGAGAGAGAAGTGGCTGGTTTGAGAAATGGTTTGAAGGTGGAACTGGTAGGATTCTTTGCCAAGCCCGAGGCTGGGGTGAGCAAGGAGAGTGGGGAGGACTCCAGGGGCTGGGATCTGGAGCGGAGGTTGGTGTGTATGTGTGTGTGTGGGGGGGGGGGGGGGTCAGGGAGAGCAGGAGCTGGGTTTGGGACACCCAGGAGCTGCTCCCAGAGGCCAGAGAGGGGGAATGTGGCGGGGGTGACACCAGAGCAGCAGGTGGATGTGAACGTGGAGAGCAGGCTGGCAGTCCGTGAACGGAGCCTGGCTCCCGAGGGCGCAGAGGTGCAGACAGAGTCTGGATGATGAATCGTATTTGTGCCCCCCCCCCCACCCTGCCTCAGACCTAGAGCTTGAAGCTGGAGGGGGACGCTCACCCATGGTAAAAGTCCTGCCAGCGTGATAGGTGGAAAACTCGGTGTCCTGTTTCCACAGTGAGCTCTGTGCATTGAGGCGCCTCCACGTTCCTTCCTTCTTTTTTTTTTTTTCATGTTTATTTATTTATTTTGAGAGACAGAGAGGGAGAGCATGAGTGGGGGAGGGGCAGAAAGCGACACGGAGAGAGAATCCCAAGCAGGCTCCACGCTGTCGAGCACAGAGCCCGGCACGGGGCTCGATCTCACGAACCTTGAGATCATGACCCTGAGCCGAAATCAAGAGTCAGATGCTTAACTGACTGAGCCATCCAGACGCCCCGACATCCCTTCCTTCTAAAGAGGGACAGAAGCACCCGGCGGCTGTGTGTGTTGGGGGGCCTCCACTGCCTGCAGCATTCCCACGTGGCCGAGGACAGAACTCGGAGGGAGGGCCCTGCCACAAGTGTGGGTTTTGCTGTCAAGCTCTGGGGAGCCCCCAGACCTGGCAAAGTGGTGGGAGGAGATCTAATCCACCGATGGGGGAGGGGTGGCTGCATTTTTTGTTATTAGGTAAAATATACGTGACATAAAATTAACTAAAATTCGCCCGTCACGAGTAATGCATGAGTCCACTTATACAGGGTCCTGGAGTAGCCAGATTCACAAAGACAGGAAGTGGACCGGTGGGTGCCAGGGCTGGGGGAGGGGACGGGGAGCGGGTGTTCAGTGGGGACAGTTTCAGTTTTCCAAGATGAAAAGAGTTCTGGGGATTGGCTGGAGTCTTATAACATGAAAGGAGTTCACACATAACAGTGTGAACATATGAATGCTACTGAACTTAAAAATGGCTCAGATGGCAATGCTTATGTTGCATGTGTTTTATCATAGTTCAAACAAATTCACCATTTGGGGGCGCTCAGGTCGCTCAGTCGGTTAAGCTTCCCACTTCTGCTCCTGTCATGATCTCGCGGGTTTGTGGGTTTGAGCCCTACATCGGGACCTCTGCTGTCAGCACAGAGCCTGCTTCGGATCCTCTGTCCCCCTCTCTCTGCCCCTCCCCTGCTTGCGTGTGCGCTCTCTCTCTCTCAAAAATAAATAAACATTAAAAAAAAAATACAATTTAAAAATTCACCATTTTAAAGTGAACAGTTCAGAGGCATTTAGTGCATTCCCAAACTTGTGCCACCATCACCTCTGTCTAGTTCCAGAACATTTCCATCACACCAGAAGGAGACCCTGTCCCCATGAGCAGCACTCCCTCCCCGGCCCTGGCACCCCCGAATCTGCTTTCTGTCTCTACGGAGTCTCCTGTTCTGGACGTTTCATACACATGGGATTGTGCGTCACGTGACCTCTTGTGTCTGGCTTCTTTCACTCAGCCTCTTGTTTTTGACGTTCATCCACACGGTCGTGTGTGCCAGCGCATCGCTCCTTTCTAGAAACGGCTGAGTGATGTTCCGTCGTGTGGCCGGACCACGTTTTGCTCACCCCCTCACTAGTTGACGGGCACTCTGGGTTGCTTCCACCTTTTGGGGATTGTGAACAGTGCCGCTGTGGATGCGCGTGTACACGGAGCCCTGGTTTTCGTTCCCTTGAGCACATACCAGGCATGGACTCGCTGGGTGACGGAGCTTGTGTGTTCACGGCTGTTGAAGCCGCTATGGGGAGTGGAGAGTCGGGAACAGGCTCTGGAAGGTCAGGGGGAGCTGGGGCGGAGCCGGGCGGGAGGCAGCGGTGCCCGGCCCAGGGTCAGGGTGGCGAGGGCAGAGGAAGTGAGCAGAGGTATGGATGGAAGGGGGCCCTGGATGGGGGTCCAAGTGGATCCCGGGTGCGTAAGAGGTCAAGGCACAGACGAAGAATTGTCACTGAGGCGAGGGCACTGAGTATTTTTAGGGGACGGCCAGGCTTCCGGGGAACATGAGGGTCTGGTTCCAGGTCTGTGAGGCTGGGGGACAGGAGGCCCCGGATGGAGCCCAAGGAGGCCGTTTTAGGGAGTGGCCAGAGAACAAGACACAGTCCAGAGAAGTCCAGGTCAACGCAGACAGAGCCCTCTTGGGGAGGAAGTAGAGGTGATGGGGAGAGCTGAGGGGTCAGTGTCACCGGGAGGGTGTGAAGCCTGCATATGGGTGGGCACAGGTGCCAGGAGGAATGGGGGTGGCTGCAGGAGCCGATGAAGGGGAGTCACAACCCACCTGGTGGGACAGTCCGTACTCATGGCATTGGCAGGTCCGATTTCTGCCTCAGACGTCCCGCCCAGCATGGAGAGGCAGGGGGCAGCCTCCATCCGGCTGGGATTGGAGAGCCCAGGCCAGGGGCATCGGGGCTGGCTCAGGAGAGCCCGATGAGTAAGAGAAGACAGGAAGGGGGGGCCAAGCCAGAGTTGGAAATCCTGCAAGGGACAGATTTCAGGGGCAGGAGCACCTTTTTCTATAAATCTAGAGCTGTTCCGAAAAATAACAGCTATTCGTAAAAAATAACGGGTAGAGAAGGAGAACAGAAAACCGGCGACCAGGACACCTGCAGAAATGGGTGGCATGCCCTGGCTTGTGGAGGACGCACCCCAGCTTGAGGTGTCCTGGAGGCCCTGTAGGTCCCTGCCAACACAGTCCTGCTATCCCCAGACTGGACGTCGGGCATGGCGGTACCACGGGACATCGCAGCCGCCTACCTGCTGCAGGGAAGCTTTTACGGCCATTCCATCTATGCCACGCTGTACATGGACGCCTGGCGCAAGGACTCAGTGGTCATGCTCGTCCACCATGTGGTCACCCTGGTCCTCATCGTCTCCTCCTATGCCTTCCGGTGAGTCCGGGAGCAGGCAGGAGGGCACAGGGCACAGCATGAGCACAGAGAGGAGGCTGGCATGGGGCACAGGCTACTGACTGTAGGGGAAGGGGGCCACGGTGAGTATCCGCGGGGGGAGGGGTGGTTATGAAGAGAGATTCCAGAGGGACGGGGTATATCAAGTGCAGAGAACCCCCCACTCTGCTCATCCCCCCACCCATCCCCCTCCAACCCCACGGCAGCCTTGGCCGGGTCACGTAGCAAGTGTTTCCTGGCCGCCTGCCACGCACGGGTGTGCGTGGTGCAGCTATGAACACGAGAGACCGACCCTGGCATCCTAGAGCCACTGCAGCCAGCACATGTGGCCCCTGAGTGCTTCAGATGTAGCCTATCCGTACTTCAACACGCATAGGTGTAAAATCCCACGCAATTTCAAAGGCAAAGGAGAGTGAATATACGTGGCCAATGCTTTTGCTGTACCAACCGCATGTTAAGATGACAATATTTTGGATGTACTGAGTTCATTAGCATATAGCATTAAAATTAATTTTTATCTCTTCTTCTTTACTGGTATGTATGGTTTGTTTTTTGTTTTTTTTTTTTTAATGCGGCTGCTAGACAATCTAAAATAACAGACGGTTCACGTCCTCTTCCTATTGGACTAGCTGATCTAGCTACACTCTCCAGTACGGGAGCTGCTGGCCACTCGGGCCTATTTCAACTTTAATTACACGGAAGTAAAGTCGTATATTCTGTTCAGCCACACCAGCCACATTTCCGCTGCTCAGTGGTCACATGTGGCTGATGGCTCTCGTATTAGACAAGGCAGGTTTAGAACATGCCTCTCATTTTAGAAAATTCTATCAGCACTGCTGTAGAGTAGAATCCGATGATAAAACCCAAGCAAACAAATGAGAAAAGAACTCGAGAGTTTGTTTAAAAGTAATACCTGTGAAGAAAAATCAAGCCCGGAGATCAGGGCCGCAGGGGTGGTGAGGTACAGATGGGTGGCTGGGTGACAGGTGAGCCAAGACTGAAGGGAGGTGAAAGAAGGCTCCACGAACACTGGGGAGGTACACGTTAGGGGATGGTGACAGCATGTGCAAAGGGCCTGCGGCACATGAGCTGTCAAGAGGGCAGAGTGAAAGAGCCCAAGCCACACCAGGCTGAATTCAGGCCCAGTGGCCCAAGCAGCTGTAAGGTGGAATGCTGAGGAGGGATAGTGGGACTGCCTTCAGGCTCCTTCAGAGCCTACTGCCGACTTGCCTTTCCTGGGCAAGTCTGCAGCTTGCAGCAGTGTTCAGGTTAAACAAACAAAAAACCTAGGAGTGTTAGCATGGCAGTGATGTTTAAGGTGAGGGAAAAACTTGTAGGGGATCTGGATACAAAATGGCCCAGGCCACTGAGGGTCAGGGGTCCCAGAGATGAGAAGGAACAGACAACTTCCAGGGAGGCTCCTAGGTCACCTGGGGACAGTGAGACAGGGAGGGTGCAGATGGGGCTGTGGAGGGGCAGGTACAGCTTGGGTGCTGCCACTGACCTGGCCAGTGGCAGGAATGGGCAAGTCACGTGGGCCAGGGAGGACAGCTTCGAAGGGGCCTACAGGAAGCTTGGGGTGCAGCCTTGCTGCAGGGCAAGGGTCCCCAGTGTAACCCGCTCTCTCCTGTCCCACTTCCTCCCCCCAGGTACCACAATGTGGGCATCCTCGTGCTCTTCCTGCATGACATTAGCGACGTGCAGCTGGAATTTACCAAGCTCAATGTCTACTTCAAGTCTCGCGGAGGCTCCCACCACCGGCTCCATGCGCTGGCCTCCGACCTGGGCTGCCTCAGCTTCTGCCTCAGCTGGTGAGTGGGGGGGCAGGGAAGGAGGCGGAGCTGGCGGGAAGGGGCGGGGCCAGGCAGGGGAGGAGGTGGGGCTGGCGAGGAGGGGCGGGGCACTCGGGAGGAGGTGGGGCTGGCGAGAAGGGGCGGGGCACTCAGGGGAGGAGGTGGGGCTTGTGGGAAGGGGTGAGGCCAAGCGGGGAAGGAGGTGGGGCTGGTGAGGTGGGCAGGGCCTCCCGGATGGGAGAGCCACGGGATTGGGGGGGGGACGGAAGCAGGGCAGAATCAGGATTGGGCCGGAAAGGACAGAGCGGGAATGGAGACGGATGGGCAGGGGTGGGCGAGGAGACAGGGGTGGGTAGGGATGTGCAGGGACAGGTGGACGAGTCCAGATGGGACAGCACAGGGGCCGAGTGGGGCAACCCTCCCCCTCTCCCAGACAGCTTCCCCCACCCACCCCTCCCCGCTGCAGGTTCTGGTTCCGCCTCTACTGGTTCCCGCTCAAGGTTCTGTACGCCACGTGTCACTGCAGCCTGCGCTCAGTGCCTGACATCCCCTTCTACTTCTTCTTCAATGCGCTCCTTCTGTTGCTCACCCTCATGAACCTCTACTGGTTCCTGGTGAGTCGGAGCCCCCAGCTCCTTGCCCACCGGCTGCCCCTCAGTTGGTAGTCCTGTCCTGGCCCCCCGGCCCCAAGCAGTGGTCCAGGCACAGGCCGTTCTCGGGCACACCCGGGGCGGGGCATATTCGGCAGCAGGAACGGCGCCGTGCGCTGGGCTGGTGGCCCCGGAGCGCGCGGCCTCTAGGAGGGCAGCAGGATCAGGGCAGAAGTGGCTTTTTCTCACCGGTGCCTCCCCCTCCCACAGTACATCGTGGCCTTTGCTGCCAAGGTGCTGACGGGCCAGGTACGCGAACTGAAGGACGTCCGGGAATACGACGCGGCAGAGGCCCAGAGCCCCAAGGCCAGCAAAGCTGAGTGAGTGTGGAGGGGCCGCCGCCCCGGTTCATTCCTTTAGCCACGTCTGTCCGGCCCCGCGCTCTGTGGGCCGGCCCCGGAGACAAGGCAGCGGATGATGTCGCCACGCCACGGACGCTGCATCCAAAAGAGCCTGCATCCAAAAGAGACTGTAATAAAGGCATGGATGATGTAGCAACAGAGTTAGATGCTGTAAGGACAGACAGGAAGTGCGTAGACAGGTGTGGGGGTGGGGGCAGACTGGCGAAAGGCAAGAATCGGGGTAGGAGCCGTGAGGCCAAGCTGAGGAGCTGGTCCAGTGGGTGAGCAACCATTAGCCAGGCCAGAGAGTGACCTCTAAGCAGGTGGCAGTGGAGGTGGGGACGCGGGGGTGCCATGGTGGCCCAGAGAGCCCCCACTCTGTCCATGTTGACTCTTCCCGGCCTTGAGGTCCAGCAGGGCAGCCCAGTGGTCAGCCAAGCAGGAGGTAAGGCTGGGGGCTCAGGCCCTAGGAGTCCTAGGGAAGGAGGAAAAAGGGGGGTCCTCATCAAGCATCATGGAGGTAGGCCCCCAGGACTCACCAGCCCCAGGTTGTAAGCCAGATGGTATATTCAAAGCCCCTAGCCTGGAGGGGCCCCAGGAGTGAATGGAGGCAGGTTTGGGTGGCCAGCAGAGTCTAGGGTGCACGGCACCCCGGAGACAACACGAGGAGGGTTTGAGCAGCAGCGAGGTAGGAGGCTCCCGACGACTCACAAGGCACTGAGCCAGTGGCCCCTGTGACTTGGCTGCTGGAGGCCTCATCAGTGAACGACCTGGGAAAGGTGGTTTCAGGGAAGCAGTGGGCTCAGAGCTCGATGAGATAGGTCAGAACGGGCAGTGAGGAGGGTGAGAGAAGCAGAGATTTAAAACATCTCCTTGGAGTTCAGAGGCAGGGGAGCAGAGAACTGGAGGATTAGCAGAGCGGAGAGCTGAATCAGAGGAGGGCTCTGTGGCTGGTTCACATGAATAAAAGCACTTTGCACCCTCAAAGCAGGAGACTACAAGTGGGGACTGCTAAGGCCAAAAAGCTGGCACCCAGGGCAGAGAGGGACCAGACAGGTGAGCAGGGGTCACAGACATGAGAGGCTGGGCAGCAGGTGTGGTCTCCCCAGCTGGATTGTGTGTGGGCCTGTTGGCCAAGGTGACTGATCATCACGAGGCCGTCACTGTCATCGGGGCATGTGGGCACAGGGGCCATAGTGGGAGGAGGAGAGTGATCAGATCCCAACTGTGCTGTTTTAGGCGAAACAAATAAAAAGAAACAAAGACAATCCAAGACTTCAGGGCTGTGTGCACTGGCAGAGGGGGATTAAGAGTCTAGTTTGGGGGATGTTAGATCGTCCGATGTCCAGGGAACATGAATTGGCCATTCCACAAAGACTTCAGTGAGGTCTCGCCGAAGAGTCTGACCAACCCTCAGAGGCTTCCAGAAAAAGCAACGGCTAAAGAGAACTCCAGGGGTGGGAGAGGGGAGCACCTGCTTGGCCAAAACTAAAAACCCGAAAGATCTTCCTGCTGTAAACTAGTGAACTCCTGGTGGAGATGTCCTTGCAATGCAGAGCCCAAGGCAAAGAGCAGGCCAGACCACCCAGCCCTGCTCAGTGCTGCCCCCTCCTCTGTCTGCCCTGCGAATGCCCAGCCAGAATGCGCGTTGAGGAGCTGGCACCTGGCCAGCATTTCCAGTAGGATGAAAGTACAAACTCCGTGCACAAATGGCAGGGCATACCAGGGAACACGCTGCCACGATCGACCCCATGGGCATCACGAGCAGAAGAACCAAGTTCCCCAAGGTTGGCTAGAGTTAGCTCAGTTGGGTATAAAATGGAATGGGCTAAAAAGCAAGGAGCATGTGGAACGTGCTACAGGAAAGTGGTCAGGACGCCTCCAAACCATCAGGTCATGGAAAACAAGGAGGCTGAGCAACTGTCCCAGATCAGAGGAGACTAAGAAGACACGGTGACTGAATGCCGTGTGGGATCATGGACCAGAAAAAGGACATCCGTGGAAAGACTGGCAAAATCCAAATAAGGCCTACACTTAGTTCACAGCCTGTCCCAGCCGTGGTTTCCTAGTGTGACAGATACACTGTGGAGGTGTAAGACGGTAGCATTCAGGGAGGCTGGGTGAGGGCTACACCCGAGCCCCCTGTACTGTCTTTGCAACATCTCTGCCAATCTACAATTATCCGAAAATAAAAATCTTACTAAGAAAAACAAAAGGCGTGAAAAACCATCACAAATGACGTTGGATGTCATTTTACGTTGCCGGGGCCCTCGTAACAAAGTACCACACGTTGGGGGAGCTTTAAAACAACCGAAATTTATCCCTCACGGTTCTGGAGACCAGAAGTCTAAAATTGCCAGCAGGGCCGTGCTCCCTCTGACGTCTCTAGCAGAGGATCCTTCCGTGTCTCTTCCAGCTTCTGGGGACTCCGGGTGTTTCTCTGCATCACCCCAATCTCCATTTTCTGTCTTCGCATGACCTTCTCGTCTCTGGCTCTCCTCTCTTGTAAGGACACTTGTCCTTGGATTTAGG
This sequence comes from Panthera leo, assembly GCF_018350215.1. Lineage (NCBI taxonomy): Eukaryota > Metazoa > Chordata > Mammalia > Carnivora > Felidae > Panthera > Panthera leo. Next base: position 13,923,704 of record NC_056680.1, on the reverse strand, counting down.
GCCCACCCTAAAGCCAGGATGAGGTCATCCCAGATCCCTTCACTTACATCTGCAGAGACCTTCTTTTCCAAATAAAGTCACATTCACAGGTGCCAGAGGTTAGGATGTGGGCGTACCTTTTTGGGGACCACTCCTCGCCCTGCTGTGCGTGTTAAGACTCGTACAATTAGATACAGCTGAAGAGAGAATCGCTAACTGAAAAGCTGTGAACAAGTGGCCCAGAAGACAGCGAAAACAGTTGGAAAAAATGACAGCTAGAATCCCCTGGGCTAGCTGAGTCCTCACAGGAGAACAGAGAGAGACCGTATGAGAAGATGTAACGTGGAGCATTTTCCAGATGTAAAGATGTAAACCGTAAAGAGGACGAATAAAAAGACATCCAGGCCTCAAACACACCACGGTGAAAAATGCAAAACAGCCACAGAAAAGATGGCCAATGAACCGTAACACTAACAGCAGCGAGGGACGCTGGACGACCGTGGAGGAAACTAGCATGTCAAACGCTGAAGCAACTGGGAATTTCACACGAATTTTTTTTTTTTTTTGAGAGAGAGAGGGCGAGTGCATGCTCACGAGTGGGGGAGGGGCAGAAGGAGAGGGAGAATCTCAAGCAGGCTCTGCCCTGTCAGCGCAGAGCCCAACGTGGGGCTCGATCCCACGAACCCTGAGATGAGAACCTGGACCGACATCAAGAGTCGGGCGCTTAACTGAGCCACCCAGGTGCCCCCTTCATACACAGTTTTGACAGCATTTGCTCGAGGACGCCTGGCTGGCTCAGCCAGTGGAGCACACGACTCTTGACCTCAGGGTCATGAGTTTGAGCCCCTCTTTGAATATAGAGTTTACTTTTAAAAATGAATAAAATCTTGGGGCGCCTGGGTGGCTCGGTCGGTTAAGCGGCCGACTTCGGCTCAGGTCATGATCTCGCGGTCCGTGAGTTCGAGCCCCGCGTCGGGCTTTGTGCTGACAGCTCAGAGCCTGGAGCCTGTTTCAGATTCTGTGTCTCCCTCTCTCTGACCCTCCCCTGTTCATGCTCTGTCTTTCTCTGTCTCAAAAATAAATAAACGTTAAAAAAAAAAATTAAAAAAAAAATGAATAAAATCTTTAAATAAAAACAATTACTCCAGAGACAGGACACCCACAAGAACGAAACCTATGAAAATGTACCATGCATAGTTCTCGATGGGTATATTTCAGAAAACAGAAACACTATCCCAAGAGGCAGATCAGCAGATGAAATGATACATACCTGGGTGAAAAATTTTAAATGCCTAATTTGATATTTAAAGAGAGTGAGGGGCGCCTGGGTGGCTCAGTCGGTTGAGCGACCGACTTCGGCTCAGGTCATGATCTCACGGTTTGTGAGTTCGGGCCCCGCGTCGGGCTCTGCGCTGACAGCTCGGAGCCTGGAGCCTGCTTCCCAGTCTGTGTCTCCTTTGCTCTCTGCCCCTCCCCCACTCATGCTGTGTCTCTGTCTCAGAAATAAATAAACGTAAAAAAAAAAAAAAAAATTAAAAAAAAAAAGTGAGGCCTGATGTAGTAAATATCAAAATGGGGTTGGGGCCTTTGCACTTGGCAGGAGGGTGGGGTTTACCGTTAGCAGATAGTAAATACTTCTGTTAATGCTATTGGGGCATAGAGGGCAGCCCGGAAACAAAACAAAACAAAACAAAACAGGTACAACAAAATAAATGCAAAAAAGAAGGTTAGTGAAAGCAGGATAAGTAATGCAAAAGAAGAGGGTAGAATCCCAAATATCACGCATCCAAATACGCATACGCATGAAATAATCATAATGGTTGCAAGACTTTTTTTTTCTTTCAATATCCACCTCTATACTGGTTAAAAGACTTCAAGTCCAGAGTACATGAAAGTTGCGAGTAAAAGGATGGGACAAGAAATTCAGGTGGCATTCTTGATCTGGAACGTTCCACAGTGTACAACCCAGAATCTCCACTTGAGGGGACTGAGGGAAGTGGTCTGGGCTCACAAGCCGCCCAGAAGCAGGGTGAACAGATGTCCTTTTGAAGCACAGGGCAGTTCTCACAACTGACCAAACCCAGCCCCCGGGGGAAATCTCAAGCACTCAGAACCAGGATCGTGCAGGCTGCACGGACAAAAATGCAGTGAGGTTTGAGAACAGCAAGGAATGACGACGGGGACCACTTTTAATTCGGAGCTGCAAAAACAAAACGTGCCAGCGAGGTAGCACCACCCCCGTCCTCACTGTGCTCGGCCTCATTCTCTCTCTCTTCTCACCCCTTCCCCCTCCCAGAGCCCCTGGTCATCTGGTGGGGACTTACACAGCTCAAGTGCCCCTCACCCAGCCCCTCAGTCTGAAGCCCCCGTCATCGCCTCAGGCTCTGCCCGGATCACCAGCCATGGGGGGGGGGGGCCCTCCTCACCCCACACTCGCTCTGCTGACCTGCCCCACGGTACCCACCACCATTTCCTTGCTGGCCTTCCCCCCCCTCCCAGGCCCCTTTCATTCACCCCAACTTCCAAGTTTCTCTCCCAGCTCACGGTGCTCCTCTGTGCACCAATCTCCGTCTCCAGGTCTGCTTGACATCCCTAGCATCTTTGAAAACATCCGGAACCGGCCCCCATTCCCACCCCAAACATCCTCTCCGGAATAGTTTTTCCATTGCGGTTGAAGGAAACTCAGGGTGAAGACCTGGCCAAGCCCTAGGGAGTTCCCTCACTCCCCCTCTTCCTTACCTCTGAGGAAACATCCAGAATCCACCCGAGACGCTGCCTGCCCTCATTCATCACCCTCCAGCTTCCACCCTTGTTCTGATTCTTTTTTCCCCATAGTGGTGCAATGAACCTGAAAAGCATAAATCTGACATCATAGAGAAGCCACACATCCCCCCCAAAATACTGACACTAGTTTTGAGGGGGAGGGGTGCTTGGAAGCTTGTACAGAAAAATAGACCAGCATCATTGGGAAAGTTCTGATAAAAAGGCACGTGTGAGGGTACCCATCCTTGAAGGTATTAAACATAATATATAGAAACCGAAACAGAGCTGAGTCCATAAATAGAATAGACTCTAGTCCTAAAGATCACTGGGAGGCAGGAGCTGTCAGAATACTTGGTAACCATCTGGAGAAGAGCAAACCTTCGTGGGATCTCGAATCAGCCCGAGGGCAAACTCCCCACGGATCAGATATCGCGGCCAAGCAGAGGCTGTGAAATGAAACCAGAGCCCGAAAGGGAGATTGTGTCGTCTAGCAGTTGAACTACGAGAACAGTCCAGAAGCTGGGAACCCCACCTCTGCTCTGCTCTGCTCTGCTCAGGGAGCCAGCAGGCAAAGCCAGAAGAGCAAGGGCAGATGGGAGGCCCACATAGGGCTCATCTATAAACTCACAGATCAAGGGCCCCTGCCTGTTGCAGAGAGAGAAAGAGAGAGAGCCAACCACGGGAAAGGGGGCAGAGGATGGGATGCGTGCTCCCAGGAAGGGAATCCAGTGGGTCTAGCCCAAGGGAAGAATGGATCGAAGTGACTGAGTTCGTGTCCAGTGTAGATCCTTACATGAAAGGGTCTCTGAGCTAGATTGCTCTGCAAAGTGAGGGGATGGCGATACCCTTGTAGGCTAGTATCTGTGAGACACCAGCAAGACTTGTGTAAAGCACTACACAGAAGCAAGACCCCGAGGCCGAGTCGCAGCAGCGGCTCAGGCACACTGGGAGTTTTCTATTCTTTCTGATGTCTGGATCGTGAGAATATATTACCAGCTCAAGAAACTTGATACATTTGTATGTAAACGAGAAGGTGGAATCCACTTCTGCGGAGACAGACCATGTGCAAAGACAGGAAGGGCTCGCCTAAGTGGGAAAAGGAATAGGCAATACCATGACCATTAAGCCACAGTAAGATGCGGTTTCCGCACCAGCAGGCACTGGCAAAGGCACCAAGGAGCAGGGGCAGAAACCCTTGTTGAATCTGGTAAGATGGTCGTGGGCAGACCCCCAGTGCCCAGGTCCCCTCCCAGTCGGAACCCCAGAGACCTGCCACTGATACAGGCAGGGGAAATGGAATTTACAGAGAGCAGTGGGGCACACGGGAGCGATTTCGGCGTTGCGTTTTTGGAAAATTAAGGTGCAGAAGACGGAAGTCAGGCGGAGGGCTTTTACTTTCCAGCGGCCGGGCTGTGGATGGCTCAGGAGGGAGGAGAGAGGAGGGTTTACGCCATGCCCAGTGGGCGGAAGGCAAGGTCTTCTGGCCCTGTGGGAAGGGAAGAAGGACCCAGGTGAGCCCCCGCCGGGTAGGAAAAAGAGAAGTGGAGGGCAAGGCAGTCGGGACAGGGCAGTATGTGGGGCATGGGGCCCGGGGCTAACCGCGGCCCGGTTCTGGCCTCTAGGAAGCCGCTGAGGAATGGCCTGGTGAGAGACAAGCGCTTCTGAACTCCTCGACCGCCTTCGCATCCCCTAGGACCCAGCCCCGCCCGACCACGCGCCCCCCTCCAGGGACCGACCACGCCCCTCCCTCGGGACTCTGGCTCCGTCCAGCTCCGCCCCACCTGGGCCCTGGCCACTGCCCGTCACCTCCCCCTGGACCCCTGCCCGGCACCCCCGAGACCCCGCCCCCGGGGGTCTACCTTCGTCGGGCTTCAGAACCGCGGCCACGTCCCCCGGGACCCTGACCCCGCCCAGCCCCAGACCTCTGTCCTGGCCCCTCCAGGGACCTCGGCCCCGCCCCCCAGCCTGCAGGTCGGGGGAGTCCGGAGGCCCCTGAGCACTCGTCCGGCCGCCGCCAGCGAGGAAGATGCCATCGCCGTGCCGCCGTCCTGGCCGCCGCGTCCTTTTCCTCCTCCTGGCCCTGCTGCTGCCCTCGCCGCCCCCAGCCCGCGCCCCAGCGCCGCCGGGCCCCGCCGCCACCCTGCTCCAGGCTCTCGGGCTGCCTGACGCGCACCGGGGCGCACCCACGCCCCGGCCCGTACCCCCCGTCATGTGGCGCCTCTTCCGCCACCGGGACCCCCAGGAGGCCAGGGTGGGCCCGCGGCGGACGCCCCAGGGAACCACCCTGAGACCGTGCCACATGGAGGAACTGGGGGTCGCCGGAAACATCGTGCGCCACATCTCGGACCGCGGTAAGTGGGGCCTGCGTTGGGGGCGTGTGTCCGGGAGGCCGAGACTCCTCTGTGCGCCCTGCCACGAGCCTCCAGCGCCGCGTGGGGGAGGCCAGAGCACCTCCGAGTGTCCCCACTCGTCCCGTCCAGCCCACGAGCAATCTGGGCCTCCTCGATCTGCTCTTCCCCCGTGGACACCTGCGGGCACCGGTTGGAGTTGTCCCAAGGCAGGCGCCCTTGCACCCGGCAAGGCCCCCAGCTTGCAGCCGAAGCCCTGCCCCCACCTCCCCCATCCCGGCCCCCACCCCCGCTGCTTCACACCATTTGATGCCTTTCCCGGAGATACCACCTCTCCAGCATCGCTTCCCCACGAGCCCCCAGGCATCCGTTCGTCTCTTCCCCTGCCTGGGGTTGGCGGGCAGGCTGCCCTGCGCTGGGCAGGACTTCTTCCTTGCAAAAGATGCCCTGCCCCCACTCTATCGCCCCCCCCCCCCCCCCCGCGCCACTTCACACCATTTGACGCCTTTAGAAGGCAGTTTGGCGCCCCTCTTCCCCAGGCGCTCACCTTTCCCCCACCCGCAGAGACACCGCCCCCCCCCCCCGACCCCCTAAGGGCAGGCCGGGCAGGGCGCTGGGGTGCAGCGCGAGCCGAGCTCTCTCCCTGCCATCCCAGGTGCGCCCACCCGGCCCCCGGAGCCCGCCTGGGCTTCGGGGCAGTGCCCTGAGTGGACCGTCGTCTTCGATTTGTCAGCCGTGGAACCTGCCGAGCGTCCGAGCAGGGCCCGCCTGGAGATGCGCTTTGCGACGGCGGCCGCGGAGGAGCCGGCCGGCTGGGAGCTGAGCGTGACTCAGGCGGCCGAAGGCGCGGTCGCTGGGCCCGTGCTGCTCCGCCAGGTGGTGCCCACCCTGACGGTCCCGGTGCGCGCCGAGCTGCTGGGCGCCGCCTGGGCCCACAATACCTCGGCGCCTCGCAGCCTCCGCCTGGCGCTGGCGCTGCGCCCCCGGGTCCCCGCCGCCTGCGCGCACCTGGCCGAGGCCTCGCTGCTGCTGGTGACGCTTGACCCGCGCCTGTGCCACCCACTGGCCCGGCCGCGGCGCGAAGCCGAGCCCTCAGTGGGCGGCAGCCCTGGAGGCGCGTGTCGCACGAGGCGGCTCTACGTGAGCTTCCGCGAGGTGGGCTGGCACCGATGGGTCATTGCGCCGCGCGGCTTCCTGGCCAACTACTGCCAGGGCCAGTGCTCGCTGCCCGCGGCGCTGTCCGGACCCGGGGGGACGCCCCCGCTCAACCACGCCGTGCTGCGCGCGCTCATGCACGCGGCCGCCCCCGGTGCCGCCGGTCTGCCCTGCTGCGTGCCTGCGCGTCTGTCGCCCATCTCTGTGCTCTTCTTTGACAACAGCGACAATGTGGTACTGCGGCACTACGAGGACATGGTGGTGGATGAGTGTGGCTGTCGCTGACGGAGCCAGGCAGGGGCCCAACAATAAACACTGCGTGGTCCGCTTCCCTGTCTCCGGTCTGGTCACCTGAGGGCGGGAAAGGAAGCAGCCACATCCATCACCACCCACTGCCAGGGCTTGGGAGTGTCCCACAGTGATGCCACCTGCCCAGCCCTCCTAATGCTGGGTTCCCAGAACCTCATCTCTAGGCGGCCTGACATCTAACGTGCCTAAGAGCCTGGGAACTGCCCACTGCACCGAGGTCACCCCCTAGTCCCTGCTGTGCACATCGGGCCATTCTCCGCTTTGCCATCCAGGTGACCCCAAGGCTCCCAACCAGCCAGGTCCCCAGACCAAGTGCTCTGCCATCTCCCTGCAGTTGATCTGTCCCGGTGTGAACACAAGAGCTGTTAATTAAGATTTTATTGGTGACAATAGAGCTTAAAACAAATTGACCAGAAATCAAAAGTTACATTGCCTTGGTACATATGCTCCTTGATTTGGAAAACTCAGAATTAACTGCTGCTATGAAGGTGAAGAACAAAGCAAACAGCACAAAGCAGAGGCAAGGCATTCCAAGGGAACAGAACAGGGTGGGTGGGTGGGCGCAGGTGTCGCCCACGGGGTGTGTCGCACAAGGGGTCATAGCGGAAACCTATCCAAACTCTATGCCTCTATGTGGCCTATCAAAAGAAGGGGGAAACCGAAAGCCCTACAGCAATGGTAATAAATAAGAGGCCTTGCCAGAAGGAAGGTGGCCTGTGTGTCCCCGTCTCCCACGTACGAGCTGGAATCTGGAGGCTTTGAGATCAGGGCCAGTGTTCGCCTCACTGGGACGGGGAAGCTGGGGGGGGGCGGGGGGCGGGGGGCAGGGTCACCAGGGCCTGGATAGGCAGGGAATGGTCCCCAAATAGGTGGTTGCCAGGGAGACAGTACTACCCCACCGTGGTGCGCAAGGAGCTGGGGGTGGCTCTCCCAGCTACAGTAACTTCCCGTGTTGTGGCCCAAGCCCCCTCGGCACAGAACCAACCTATTTCTGATACATGCTCCTTCCCCCCCGCCCCCCAAAAGCAGAAATCACTCCACCCTATCACACCTGTGCCCACAGGTAGAGGGGCTCCCAACTTGGAGGGTGGGGTGGAGAACAAGGTTGAGTGGGGCACTCAGCGTGTCTAACCAGCCACGGGGACCGTGGGTGCCTCCCTGGGGATGGGTCCTCTTGGCTGCTGCTGTCTTCCATCAAATCCTCAGGAAGGACCCTAGGGAAGAAGCCACTGGCCAGAGAATAGCCACCTCCTCACCCTCTGGCCTCACAGCCAGTCCTGCCCAAGGCCCCTCCCAGGGTGGGGCGCGAGTCCACCGCGTGTAGGAAGCACTTTGCTTCTCAGAGTCCAGCGGAGACTGGGGCTGCCTGGCCCGGGACGAGACGGTGCTCTCTCACCGCCCTGACGTGCAGGGAGAAGCCGCCGGAAGCTAAAACTGAAAACAAAAATCCTCCTCGCGATCCCGTCACAGGTGTTGATCCTAATCTTGAGATGTGTTGGCTTGTTTAAACTTCGTTCCTGGAAGCTTCTCACATCTTCCAGGTCCACCACTAAGATTTGAGAGACAAACTCAGGAAAGTATGTTTTTCAGTACTCCTTTGAAAGAATCTTTAAAAAACAAACAGAAAAACCCAAAACACCGTGTTTTCTTTAAATGAAACCCTCTTAGAACACAGGCAGCGTGACCAGGGCAGTTTCAGAGCTGGTGTGGACAGAACCCACACCTCCTCGGGGCTCTCCCGGCATGGCCGCCCCGGCAAGGAGCCTGCTCGGCACAGAAATGCGAAGTTTTTCCTGCTAAAACGTAGTCCCCTTTCAATAAAAGAGAAACAGAAAGAAAAGAACAGAGGAAAGGGCTACTCTGAGATGAGGGTCTTCCTCCCTCCGCCCTGGTCGCAGACCCAGGTGTGGACGCGGCGAGCGCTGGGCCTCCTTGGCGAGCGGGGCTGGCAGGGCTCGCTGGCGGGCGGTCCTCCGTGGCCGCCCGCCTCCCGCTCTCCCTTCTCCTTCTCCTCGCCGCCGCGGGCCAGCAGTGGGCGCTCGCTCTGTCTCGGGCTCCTCTCTCCCTCGGGTGCTCCTCTCCCTCTCCTGTTGCTCACAGTGGTGCTTCAGTTTTAGCAGTGGAAAACAGGTATCCATTTATTTTTATTTTTTATTACCCAGAATAAGATGCTGATGGACTAAGCCACATAGCTTAGCTCTTCCGCCGCCACCTGTGGGGAGGGAGGGAGGCAAGGGGCCGTCAGAGAAGGCAGAGCCCCACGCAGCTGGGCAGCTAGAAGGTGCGGGGCTCTTCCCCCCACTTCCCTTTGCACCCGTGAAGCGGAACCTCAGAAGCTGGGTGCCCAGACTAGTGACTCCCCACCCAGAGAGAAGGAAGCCGAGAGTTTAAGGGGCCTCCTCTGTCAGCGGCACCAGCACCCCACCTCCCCAGCACACGCACGGATAGGGGACCGGGCCCATGCTCGCCCAGCTCTGGTCACGCCACAGTCAGGGGAACCATATGACAGGGCTTTCAAGGAACCCGGAAGGCCCTCCTGCAGAGGTGCCCCTCCGCCAGGACTCCCACATCCAGCCCTTCCTCGCTGAGTTCTAGGACTCTCTCAGGAGGGACTATGATGCAGAGACGTGTGTATGAAGCTCCCATCCTCCCACTGCCATGAGCAGATGTACAGGGAGAGAAAATGACAGTTCAAAGGACAAGCTGGCCTCTGGGGGTCTTGAGAGCCCTCCCCCGCATTTCCCAAATCTCCCATCAGATCCAGTTACTGGTGACGACCTCCTGCAGGGATCAGCTTGCCTTCTAGTACTGGGACAGCCCTGTCACTCCGCCGTGCTGGTACGCCCGCTCCCCTTGGTACGTGGAGTCTTGCGACAGCGCCACATCAATCTGTGACTTAAACTCATCGCCAAGGTAACTGTCCTGAAAAACAAAGTTGGGGAAATAAGCACCCGAGCAGAGGATGTGCTAAAATCCTTGCAGCCGCAAGAACCTGCTCCATGTCTGGCCCCTCACCAGCCCCAGAGAAGGATCTGGGCAGCTCGCTTCTGAAGCCTAAGCGGCACAGGACCCACACTGGTTACCTTTTGACAGAACACAGGTAACCCAAACCACCGCTTAAGACAAGATCGGAGAGGTAATGTTCCAGACCCCACAGCACCCCCTGCCAAGGGTAGGATACGTAGGAGGCCATCCTTCTGAGAGGCGTGCTCAGGCCGCTAGAGGGGAGCGTGTGAGGTCTGCATATGGGGAGGGCTCCTTCCGACTGTCCTGACTTCTCTGCTGCTGGCTCACCTGGGACAGCTCGGGCTGGGAGAGGCCGGGCTGGCTCATCTGGGAGGGCTGGCTCATGGAGATGTAGCCCTGTGTCAGGGCGCCCTGGGAGAAGGGCTGTGATGCCACATCCTGGCTGGCCTGGCTGTTGGGGAGATTCGTCTGGCTGGGTCCAGGGAGCCCAAAGCGGTTCTTCTGGCGCCCCCCACGACCAGTCTTGCCTTTTGGGGTACCCCGGCCTGAAAGACAGCAGTCCAGGGTTCCTTGAAGGAGGTCTGCACCTGACAGACCGGCCCAACCGCTCAAAGCCCAGATGTGAACAAACTCCGACACCAATGCGCTTTGTCCTCGGTGCTGCTGCCTGGCGCGCTCACCTGCGGCTGGCCCGTTGGCTTGTCCAAAATACCCTGGTGGTGGCATGGGTGGCATGACCAGGTTGAAAGGGATGGGAATGTTCATGGCAGCCACGTGGCTGGGTCCCGCACTGATCATGCCGATCTGGTCGTGGGTCTGGAAGTACATGTTTGAGGGCCGGCCTGCAAGACACAAGGTAGACAGCAGGTGTCACTGGCCATATCCAAACGAGCCTATTGCCTGGCCCCCAAATGGCAGTCGGAATGGTCGGAATGTCCATCTTGTCCTGTCACTGCTCTGACTGCCACAGCGTTTCTTCGTGAGGTCCTGTAACGAGGCCACCTGATACAGAATCTCACAACTCAACCCCCACTCTCGATAGCCTCCCTGGGGCTGGCTCCTGGGAACAAGCTTTTCTCTCACGGGATTTGGAGAATCAATGGCCTACAAGCATCCAAACTACACTTCATTTCCAACTGGGGGGAAAAAAAAAGAGTCCTTTGTAGGGCAAACTTTTTATTCGTATTACACGCACCCCCGTCTCCACCACTCCACGGAAAACCCCTGAGCTGACAGACTAGTGGATCCTACGAAGGCAAAGGCCCCCCGGTACCCCCAAGGCTAGGGATGTCCCAATCTGCACAGAGCTGCCCTAGGGGCTGGGGAGCCAAAGTGAGCTGCTGAGGCACGAGAATGTGACCTTCTGGTCTGCCCCCAAGGGTCGAGAGCCTCAGCTGGGCCCACAGTGCACTCAAGGAGGAAGGATGGGCCCAGAGTACCCTCAACTACACGACAACTCACTGGATGTGCCAATGAGATTTGTCACCTGAACCCAGCAATCGGAGTTAACAGGCAAGCGAGGAAAGGGGGTTCGCCCACTTCACACAAGACCAGCTGCTAGGGCATACCTGGCCCCAGGATGGCCAGTGAGTACATGAGGGGACAAGGCTCAATGTAAAATGCGGGCATGTGGCCCCAAGCACCTGGGCGAGGCTGTCACCTTCTGTAGAGACTGGTGCAGGGAAGCGTCCCAGGAAGCAGGGACCCGGGGAACGAATGGGAACGATCTAGACACTGGCTCCAGCAAGAGGAGGTACTCCATGCAGCAAGAGTTAAGGCTCAGCCTTAGGACACAGAGACCCCACACAAGAGAGCAGTCTGAGAAAACAAGCAGAAACTTGGGGAAGGCAGTGAAACCAGAACCAAGACCGTGGGGGGCCTGGAGGTGCTGCAGGAGTGCCCCTCCCGCTGAGGAGGTGAGCAAACGGCGGGGTGGGTGGGGAGCGCTGCGGCCTGCGGCACGGGAGCAAACGGGCAGCGCTACAGTATCTGCCTGGAGACCTCTACAAGGCAGAGCTATGGTATTTAAAAAACATTTTGTATTTAGAAACGGACAAAGACCAATTCTTTGATTTCAGGCAAGGGAAAGCTAGAAGGAACTCTCTTCATCAGGCAGGTTTCTGTGGACTGAGGTTTGGGAGATCACCCCAGGAGTGACCGAGCCAAAAGGTGCAGGCGTGGGAATGATCAACATCCACAGGGCAGTGTGGTCCCCCCCACAGAGCAGACTCACCCTGGCTGCTCCGATCATAGACTGATCCTGGGATAATGGCCTCCCGAGCATCATACATGGCTGTTGTCATGAAGCGGGCTCCCTGCAAAGGGTTTAGATAGGTGAGGAATTTATCACCTTGACACAAGGAAGAACTTTCTGAAGATGTGATGGCTTGGCCACCTTCCAGGCCATGACTAGGCCAACGCTGAGGCTTGCTGGGCCTTGCCCACCCCTCCTCCACAGATCTGGCCTTTGGTGCTGAATGTTTGTCTCCAGGCTTCACATCAAGCAGCATCACCGCTTCTAAGTCCCCCAGAGCACTCCGGCTTCACAAGGTTTCCTAACTGCCTGTGTTCAACTCCTAGGCGCCACCCATGACTTTGCATCCCTAAAGGCTATGTCCAAACAGGCCTAAGAATGCTTGTGAGACCTGGGCCGGGAGAGCTCTGGGGCAAAGGCCAGCGTGATCACTCCAGTACACACACACGTGTGTTCACCCTCGGCTCACACCTACTACAGGTCATACCTGCCATTGCCCATTACCATGTGCCAGGACACCGGCCTGGGGAGAAGGGGGTTCTTGGCACAGTCTTCCTCCACCCCTTTCTGGCCACCCGCAGCCAGTGCTCACCGGGTTGATGGTGTTGACCAGCTTCCTGGGCTTGCTGAACTGCATGAGGCTCTCCCGAAGGTTGTTCAGGGGCCCCTCCACCAGCACCTTCTGCTCCTTGTAGTAGTTCAGCAGGTGGTTCCAGAGCGGCTGCTTGGACAAGGCCTTTGGGTTGCCCACGATAATGACCCCATACCTGCAAGGTGTGGGCCCAAGAACGCGGTGTTCAGGGTTCTGCACGGTGAGCAGAACACCACGAAGAACAGTGAGGAGAGACTGAACAAACTCAAAATCCACATCCAAGGTGAGAGGAGCCAAGCCCAGGCCGCTCTCCTCTCATCCCACCGACTAAATCCCTCCCCAGACGCCTGGCCTGCCTGTGACAGTGCCCAACGTGAGGCCTGGGGATGGACAGGTAGGTTGCTGGTCATGGTGACCTGGCAATGGAGCCCACCCTGCAAGCTGCCAACAGTGCACTGGATAGATCTGCAGGCAGTTTCTAAGGAATCCAGATGTCAAAATACAACAATGAGCAGATGAGCTCACAGACGAGTCTCTCCGCAGCCATAAGTCGGCCTCCTGGGAAGTTATCGGCAGTCCCAGCAGACTCTGTGGCCTCAGGAACCCTGACAAGCTGGGGCATGGAACTCAACACCCAAGCCAGGGCCTGGCTTCTGGCAGATGCTCACCCTCACCTAGCCGTGGCAAGACCCCCAAGTTGAACTTGGACCCCCACTGTTGGCCACCAAACGAGAGCACCTTAGAAGGGGGGAGGGGGGTAACAGACAAAAACCAAGATACCCTGCCTGACAGGGGAAGGAACCAACGTATGAGGGCAGCTGTGGTCTGGTTTTACTCAAGGGTGACACAGGAGGCCACCTAATTCTCTGGGTGCCCTCTGCTATCATCACTGTTTCAAAAAAGGTTACACTCCAGGACCAAAAGATTAGATTTCATGGATTAAAAGTCTCTACAGGGACACAACCCATGCTACTGCGTTTTGATCTTAGGTCAAAAGGGCCGAGATGACACGTCCCACAAAACTGAGGCCACAGAAACCCAACAGGACAATAAACAAAAGTGTCTTGCAGGGAGGCATTCTTTCTAGATTGCTGCTTGTGAGTGCTCTGACCTCAGGCTGCTGAAGCCCCACCCCGCCCTGTAAGGGTGTGATGTGAGGACTAATCACAGGAAGAGGACGACCAGGCAAGGATCAGCTCTCGGGTGGACCCTCCCAGCTCCAGATTCCAAGGGAAAAGTCCATCTGAAGAACTCCCATGGCAGGAACGAGGCACCCGACCACTGGCAAGGTCCAAGGGGACTTAGTCCTCCATACCGTGCTCTGGTCAGAGCCACATTAAGCCGCCTGGGGTCGTTTAAAAACCCAATGCCTTGGTGCTCGTTGGCTCGCACACAGGAAAGGATGATGAAGTCCTTCTCTCGTCCCTGGAACGCGTCCACACTGGCAATCTCCACCTCCTACAAGGGACACATGGTCACAGTCAGTTGGCTGCCTTCAAGGACCCTCAGACTGTGTGAACTGTGTTGAGACGCACCGTCCCATCCCACCAGTAAGCCTGGGACCAAAAGCCTGCAGAGCCCCCTGCTCAGTGCACCTCTGGGGAGCGAGGAGGGGGTCCCTTTGGCTAGGCCTGCTCCCACTGGGCCTTCCCAGTCCCCAGCCCCACTCTCCTAGCCTTCCTGTGCTTTGGTTGTCTTTTTAACCTTGGCAATTTGTTTCCCAATAATGAAAGCATACATGCCTATCACAAAAAACGTTAGACTGTACCCAAGTTAACAGAAGAGAGACCGCTTGTCTTACTTTGCATTTTAGTTCACTTCCACACAGAGAAATAATTATCTTGTCCTGTATTCTGGAGGTTTTATCTAGGAGCTGACACAACAGTGAACAGCGTTTTCACGACTACGTAATATCCACTGTAAGGCTAATGCTAACAACTACACTACAGTGTTCAACCTGGGATTATTTTAAGTTTTGCTCTGAAAACTATCCTGAGAATAACCTGAGGGAACCTGGCGCCTTCACAAAACTATGCCAGTTCACACTCCCGGGCCAGGAGATCAGGTCAAGGTCAGCTCCTATGTGGGGACCCAACAGACCCGATCAGGTGTGCACCTGGTAGAGCTTGGTGTGCAAGGAGCCGCTGAACTGCATGTACTGCACCAGGTAGGAGCGCTGGCCCTCATAGGGTGTGATGATGCCGATCTGGTCAGGCTTGGCACCCGCCTTTAGCAGCTTCGTGGTGATCTTCTCCACATTTGCAGCTTCCGTCCTACGAAAATTAGCCTTTCAGTTCCTGGGCTGTACCGGTGGGCTCCTGAGGCTGTGGGAGGTATGGGGACAAGTCCCACCTCCAGGGTGGCCCTGTGAAGGCCCTGTCCGGCGCACATCATTTACCAAGGGAGTCACAAGGGGAGAGAAAAGGCTCACACGTGGGCTTAGAAATATTTGCTCAACAGGGGTGCCTGGGTGGCTCGGTCAAGCACCCGACTCTTGATTTCCGCCCAGGCCACGATCTCAGTTTGTGGGATCGAGCCCCTTGTAGGGCTCTGCGTGAAAAGTGCAGAGCCTGCTTGGGATTCTTTCTCTCCTCTCTCTCTGCCCCTCCCCTGTTTGTGCACACTCTCTTTCAAAATAAACAGATGTTAAAAAATGAAATTACACTTGATCTTAGCCAAAAGGCCGAGAGATGATAAAAAATAAAATTATACAATTCTTTAAAAGAAAGAAAGGAAGATCTGCTCAATAGAAAAAATACATACTGAAAGTGCAAGATGGAAATAAGATGTTGGTGTAGGTGTCCAAACAGAATGAGGACAAGGAGGGCAAGGGCAAGTTTTAGCACTGGGTTAAGAAATGAACACATTAGCAAGTGGTGAGTGGCCACGTGCCAAGCTACCAACGAAGCTTGTAAACGCCACAGTTGAGTCTGCTTACCTGTTAAGGTAGGAGGTGCCTGAGCTGGCGATCTCCTCTTGGCCCTGGGTCACGTAGAAGAACATTGGCTTATCAGGTTGGGGCCACTGGAAGTCAAACCCCTTCTTCACTCGATCCGCTGTCATCAGGGAGGGAAGAGGCAACACTTCACATTAGAGAAAAAAGCCACAGCCTATCTGGACTGAGCACAAATGGAGCAACGCAGAGACCGTGACAGCACAGTCAGAGGTACATGATGGAACAGGAAGCAGCAGCCCCGGGCAGGAGCTCCTGGTCCGTGGGACCCTGGGGAGGCCATCAGAGTGGGTCGGGTCCACTGCCCCCAAACACCCAGGATGCAGTGAAGCCATGCATACCAACACCCAGCTGCCTGATGCACAAAGCCAGCTTACCCACTGAACAGATCTCACTGGTTGGTGCTTTCTGTGGCCTGTTTAAGAAACCTCTGCCTACTTCAGGGCCACAAAAATATTATTTTCATCTGGAAGCTTCACTGCAGTGCCTTAAAGGATTCATAAGCCCCTACAATGGGCCTCTGTGGATGACACGGTCGAGTCCACCTCATCCCGTCACAGATCAAGGTCTATGATGGGTGAGTCTGCCCCCAGACTCTGTCTTGGGCACTATGTCCACAGTATCCTGGCAACTGCAGTTTTTCAGTAACTTGTGACATCTGATAGTGTTAAGCCAGCGCCTTCACTGTGGTCTTCACGTTCACCTTGGCCATTCTGGGTCCTAAACATTTCCTTTTAATCTTAAAAACTGGCTTGTCCGTTCGTATACCCCACCCATCCCTTTGGGAACTTTGGAGCTGCATCTAATCAACAGATCAGCATGAGAAAAATGTTACTTTTGCATCCAAACAGCCTAAGATCAATGACCCCCTTTGTGTCAAGCTGAGAAAGAGATCACATCCAGGAGCCAACTGGCTAGCTTGGTGGCTCATTAGCCCAGGGGCTGCTGGCAAGCATTTAACCACGGAGGGTGGTGGGGGCAGGGGCCGCTCTATAGCGCCTGCCAGTCTTAATGCAAATGCTCCTGCCACAGCTGATGTCAGGCCACTCCAAGAATGGGTCTGGGCTGGTGCCAGCACTGCCCTGGACAGGGATCACCTCAGGGCCCAACGGGGCTCCTGGAAGATGGTCAGGTTGTGTTTGGGGTTCAGAAGCTAATCATATAAGAGTGTTCACTCAGTGGAAACTCGCTAAGCTAGGCACTTAGGATTTGGGCACTTCTTTACACTTCAATGAAGTTAAAAACATGAGCTTTACTGGGTGCTGACTACGTGCTGGGCACAGAGGACACAGCAGGGAACCACCACTCCCACTCCCTCTACCCCACAAAGCCAATGCCACGGAAGGAGGCAGAGCAGGGCCGGCAAGGGCCTGAATGAGAGCTAAGTGATGGCTCTCCCAGCTACTGTCAAATTACAAACAAGCTCCATTTGGCCTGGCCTTTCCTAGCCCCACCACCCAATGGACCAGTGATGTTCTAAGTCTCACGGTGACGGTAGTAATAACAGCACCATCAACTCCCAGGGCTGTACTGTGCAGTGGCTGCACGGCCCTGGTCAGGCGTGCGCTTTCAGCCTCCACCTCACCCACACAGCAGGCCAGACAAGGCCGACAGGGCAGGCTGCGGCATTAACCAGACATTAAGAACGCCATTCTCAGGGCCCGTTTACATTCTGAAAAGGTGAGGAATGCAAACAGCTCCCAATTCCGTGGGTTGTATCTACTGACATTTACTGTATTTTGAAACCTAGAAATATAAAATACAAATTCCTTTAAACACATTAGCAAAAATATTTTTAACGAAAAGTAGTATGTCCTGCTAATATTATCTCTGAGGTTTTGCTACTCAGTTCACAATTCAGCTGACTCTGCTTCCGTACTCAGTCTCCCGTGAGCCCTTGCAGTAGGGCGATCAGGCCTCACAAATGCATGCAGCTGGGAAAGGGAAGAGTGTCTCAGAACTTTCTCCACAACTGTGGAGTTCTGCAAGATTCCACACCAAAGCTGGACAGGAGGTTACCCTGCAGAATGGTGACAAGAGAGCCTTTCTCCTCCGCCGTGCCCTCAGGATGGCCTTTGACTTTGTAACACCCCTGCTGGCTGTCAAATGGGAAGTACTTGCTCACCAAGTCAAGCAGAGCTCCTAAAGATTTACAGTCTTCACAGACATTTGTCACCACCACAGATCTCATCAGAAAAGCTTCTCAGCATTGAGAAGACTTGGTCAGCTCAGGACAGGGACAGGAGATTTCCAAAACTCTGATTTTCATTTGAACCCTCAGGTTTTATCACTGGTGGTAAATACTGTCAACTGTTTTCCTTGAAGCCACAGGCTGGCTGGCAGCACTGTCCCCACTCATGCTGAGGCACCGGCCAGCCCTCCAGGGTTGCTCCTGCACCCTCAGCACCAGTGTCAGCACGGTAAAAGGGCACGTGACGCCTCAGTGTTACTATGAGAGTAGTTTGGACTTCAGTGCCGGGAGCTCCTGGGGCCTGGGCTTTGAGAACCTCAACAGGGCAAGGAGTTAGAGGGGCCGTCAGCTCTGCCATCTCCTCTTCTGCCTGCTGTGTGATAAGCCCCCGGGTGCGAACTCTCAGACAGTGACTGCATTCTGCAAGGACATGAGCTCCCCTCGCCCACACCCCAAGGACATCCCATACTCCAGAGTGGACGACATCCTGTCCCTCTGACCACTGTGCCTCTCTGAGGTGCCCCCTACACACAAGCGATCAGCACATAAGGCCAGGTAGGCAGTGACAACAGGTTTCGTCACCCCAGGCCCCACTGTGGGCCGAGCACTACCTGCGGTGACGCCGTTCTGAAGAGAGCCCTCGTAGAAGATGTTGGACGGGAAGGCACTGAGCGCTGGGTGCATCCGATACTGGACCTGGAGGCGGATGGGACGGATGCCCAGCACTACCAGGCGCTCGAAGAGCGACTGGGACAGTCCAGCCTTGGCGGCCTTCTTGCACATCACCACAGGGCCCAGCTGGCAGTGGTCGCCCACGAGGATGAGCTGTGGCGAGAAGCCCACACAGGTGAGGAGCTCAAGTACGAAACCGCCTAGACACCCACTCACGGGGTACTAAGGGGCCCCGAGGGGCCCTGAGACACAACCACCCAGCCGCGCGAATTCAAGCAGTTCCATCTGACCAGGCGCCAGAAAACCTGCCGCCACATACAGGTATCCAGGCTTTCCCAAAAAGGTTCGTGTTATGCCACCTCTCTTTCACAAAAGACCACGTTAGTATGGTAATGGCTTTTTCCGTAAAAGCACAAATCCTCTGCCAATTTATTTTGGTTGTCAAAAACAGGAACTAACACAGGCCTTTTGTAAAAGCAGAATGGTGTAATGCGAATTTTTGGAAAGCGGGGATGTTCTTCACTTTATCCCATTTTGGCTTATGAGAGGCTTCAAGGGAATTCTTTACTCTTGGACGGTGGGGGAGACCTGTATACGAGACACACAGACATGCACTTGGACCCAAAGAGCTCTCTGTGTCACCCATCTTTCCAAGAACCCCTCAGCGGACCCTCCATGCATCCCTCTGCTCTGCCAGGACATCATATGGCATTACAGAGCATTACCAAAAATAAACCTCCAGCACTGAAATTTACATGAAACCGAACAAGAGAATACCCACTGGTTTTCAAACAGGACTACAGCGAACGTGACATGGCCCACCTGCTTGGCGCCAAGAACCACAGGGACCATGCACTCTGGTTCGGTGGCCTGGGTGCTCTCGTCAATTAAGATGGAGCGGAACTGCATCTTGGCGAGCCTTGGGTCCCCTGCACCCACACACGTGCAGCAGATGACATCTGCATTCTGGAAATGAGAGCAGGCGAGGCCTCAGGGCATGGTAAATGTTGCCAGGCCCCAAAGGGCAGAAGGGACAGGACACGGACCACCCCCCAACCCTGACACCTATGGCAACAGGCTGTCCCACCCAAACAATCTCTAGGTCTAGGCTGCAGGGACACTAACTTTTGAGATCCTAAGTTGGTGAACTTCATCAGAATAACCCCTCAGCACAGAAATGGTTCTGTGCCTCAAGACAGCCTCTGAGAGGCAATGCAGAGCCAGGGAAACCTTAGTTTGTTAAAAAAGAGCAGGAGAATGTTGCAGACCCACTTCCCGGCCAAGGTGCACAATCACAGTGAAGGTAAATACGGGAGGTATGGAAGTTCTCCCTCAAAAGCAAAAAAAAAAAACACAAAAAACCTGACCTGGAGATGCCATCCTACGCTTGGCAAACTCAAACAGTTCCCACAGCCAAACCGAACACGACACCACCCCACAGGTAAGAGCTCACCATGAGCAGCTCCCGCTCGGCGGTGCGCTTCAGGGCCCGGTACCGCTTCTCGTCGGCAGAGGACAGCTCCCCAGTCTCGTCCTTCAGCTGCTGCAGCTTCTGTAGCTCCGGCATGCTGGAGGCACAGCAACACGTGAGCGGGCACAGGAGGCAGGCGCTGCCAGGGCCCGCACGCGGGAGAAGCACCACGCTCGAGGCAGGCGGCTCAACACCCACCTATCCATGTTCCTGATCTGGTTGTGCAGGGCCAGGAATGACACCGGGGAATCAATGGCCTCACGGCTCTTCGCGCAGAGCCGCACGACTTTCAGCCCAGTCTGGTGGATCTTCTCAGTCAGCTGATCCACAGCTATGTTACTCGGAGCACAGACGAGCACAGGCCTTCAACACAACGTGAACAGACGTCTCAGGACTCGCCCAGGGGAAATTCAGGAAACGCCAACTGCCAGCACTGGCCTTCTGAATCACAGGTAGTGGAACCCGCTCGCAATCTAAGACTAACGCCAGGAGTGAACAAAGCTGAAGGAGCTACAAAACCCGACCGGTCTGCGGAGCGTCCTGTACCCACCTGGTTTCTACACTTCTCTCGCGCAGCAGTGCTACTGGGTCCCGCATCCTCACCCTCCCGTCTGCACCGTAAAGACTTTCAAAGCCCCTCGAAGCACACAGGCACAAAACTCAGGATACGTCAACCCATCCACCGCCTTTACCAGAGCAGCAGGCTTTCTTGTTAAAAGCAACCATAAAGGCCAGACCTCATACAAATAATACAAAAAACAGCCCCCGGGCAGCCTAGCAGACAGGCCTCCCTCTTTCCACCTCGGGCCGTGCTGAGCCCTACCCGTTGCCCTGCCGAGCCAGGTGGTAGACGATGGTGGCAGAGGTCACGGTCTTCCCCGTGCCCGGTGGCCCCTGAATCAGGCTCAGTGGTCTCTGCAGCACAGTCTTCACAGCGTAAACCTTCAGACACAAGCAGCTTTTAGGCTGCAGCCGCCCCCGCCGAGTGGAGGGCCACCCACCCGGCAGGCTCTGCCGGCCAGGCCAGGCCCCTTCCACCCCCCTGAAAAAGTGAGAACCTGGGAGTGGTTGAGGTCTGGGAGCCCCTGTGCCGTGAAGCGTTTCGGCAGCTGGCACTTGATGATCACATCCTCCACCTCGTGGCCGAGCAGTTTGTGGTAGATGTAGCCTGACACGGAGGTCTCATCCACAGCAAACGTTTTCAAAGCACTCTGCATCCTGGAAGGAAAACTCAGGGTCAGCAACACGCACGACCCAGACGGGTGAAGTCTTGCCCTCTGGGATGCAGAGAATCATCCAGGTGCTGAAGGCAGTGCCTGCGCCAACAGCAAGTGACTGACTGCACAGCAGGTGGCAGGTGCGCCCGCAGGGGGCGAGGTGGACATACCTATCGAATGAGGTTGACTTCCACACGAAATCCACCTGGAAGTTGTGAGTCACCTCCACAGGGGCGCCCACACTGCTCCGAAGCTCAATGGCGATCTCATCGCCATAATCTGTGCCACTGAGTTAAGTTTCATCTTTGTCAAAAGCCGGGTTTACCTTTCTGAGGAGACTTTTCATTAGGCTACTGAGGAGAGAGCCCCCTCCTCTGCGCCAAACAGAGAAGGCCAGCCTGCCCCAGGCGCTCGCGGACAGACGCCGCTGTGTGTGGCTCACTACAGCCAGCTCCCGCACCCTCCCTGGGCGCACTGGGGCAGTGCAGGCACGGAGCGGCCCCACCCCGGCCGGGCTTCTGAAGGAACTTCCACAGAGCCCCGGGGTGCAGAGCTGGGAGCACCCTAGCCTCAGGCAAAGCCGCTCTTTGACCGGTCTGAAGCAGACCGCACGCCCTCAGTACAGCTGAAGAAAGGGCTCGGCGGCAAACTCCCCTCAAAGGGGCACCTCCAGCCATGGCCGCCCAAGACGCCCTTTCTTCCATCTGCGGCGCTCAGGACAAGCTCGCCTTTCTTTACTCGAAGGATACTATCAGGGACCTTGATGACGTGGCCGATCCCTTTCCACAGGGGTGCCAGATCCCCTTTGTATCTCAGGCATATCTCATCTCCCTGCATGAGCCGCATGTCTTCCAGAAAAAAGACAACAAGAAAGTTAGCGTTTTCAACATGTGCCGAGGCTGCCACCATGAAGAGTTTAAACAAATTAAGGGACACTTTACAAGGGAGAAACTAGGAATTTTATGCTACTTATGGTCACAAATATTTTAAAACTTAAAATCACCTCTTAACCAAATTATGACTAAATCCTCATTACCAGAGTCAGTCTTGGGCAAAGTGAAGTAGGCGATTCTCTTCTTGTTAAGGCCCAGGTCCCACCTGACCGTGATGTTATCTTGAGTCTGAGCACATGAAAGATAAGACCCCTGTTAGCCTGAGACACAGACACAGGCCTGGACTCCTCGTGTCTGGGTTTCCACAGGTGTGTGCCCTATGGCAACCTTACGAGCCATGACGTCGGGGTACAGCGAGCGGCACCCAACAGCCTGAAACACCGACAAGGGCATATCCAGAAGAGAAGCCATTAGGACCCCCAGAACCCACTCAAGTTGACCAGGAGACCCCCACACGGTGTCTGCTCTTGGAGGCGGCTTCTCTGTGAACTGCAGAGGGAGAAGGAGGCTGACAGCTGATCCTCGGAGCTCCCACTTCCTATGTGTTCTTCGTGGAACTGGTACGAGGAGCGCCCTCAGCGTGCCATGGCTCCTCGGGTCCGACTCTTGTAGCTGTGGGCAAAGGCTGCGAACCCAACTGTGAGGGATTTTTGTTGGATTTTAAATCAGAAAACACTCAGGCCGGTGTTTAGCTCAGAGTGACCGGGCGTCTGCCCGAGGGTCACGCCCTCGCCTGCCCTCAATCCACCGTTCTGTCTCTCAGGGCACCGTGCCTCAGCCCGCGTCAGCGTCCGCAGTTTGCAGAGGAAACTGCCCTCCCCAGACCTTAGGAGAGACGCTGTGTTACAACGACCGAAACCCTCCTGCACACACATCACCTGGGACTCTTTCAGTTTCTTATCGTAGTCGGCCTCCAGCTTGACCAGAGGGCCGAATATGTTCTGGTACTGGTAGGCGTCCTCGTACCGCAAGAGGACGTGCTGCGGCTCCTCATCCACACCGGGCTTCTCCAGATCCTCCAAGGTGGCAGAAGGATTTTCCTACAACACAAGCGCCACACCGTGTTCTTGCCCATTTTCACCGACATACGACAGGAACTACACACGAGCTCACTAGTCACCGGAAGAACAGAGCATATCCATCACCTCTCAGAATGAGTCGACGTTGGCCTGACACAGAGAAGGGCACCAGCAGTCAGTGGTGTCCACCCCACAAGGAGAGCCCTCGTATGAGGAAGTGTATGTGGCACAGGGAGGCAGACGCTGGCCCGGGTCTTTGCTCAAACTTCAGCCATTGCTCCTAACCCTCCTCTGCCCAGGGCTACACCAGCAGGGCGAATATTGGCAATGACACCCCAAGTACACAGCCTGACGCACCTATACCATCAAATGGCCGCATCCTCCAACCAATGCCTAGCCCCTGAACTAGGAGAGAAAATACTTCTTTTGGGGTACAAGGAAGACCACTAGTTCCCTGGGTGTGTAAACAAAAGGGGAGCACCCCCCCCCCATTCTTTCTGACCCTGTGCTGCACCGACGGGGGTGACACACTCTTCCCTGGCCGGGACAGAACAGTATCTGGGCTGTGGGGATATAAACAGGAAACATTTATAAATCTGGCAATCTGAAAATCGAAGCAGAAAGGTACCCTGCTAGATGACACTGCAGAAATATTCTGACTTGCACTCAAAAATAAATTCACATTTAAGATTTCGGATTAGGGGCACCTGGGCGGCTCAGTCAGTTAAGTGTTCGACTTCAGCTCACATCATGATCTCATGGTTCATGAGTTTGAGCCCCGCATCGGGCTCTGTGCTGTCAGTGCAGAGCCTGCTTCGGACCATCTGTCTCCCCCTCTCTCTGCCCCTCCCTCCCCTCATAAAAACAAATAAAAAAACATTGAAAAAAGAAAAAGATTTTGGATTATATATGGGCTCTTGGGTGGCTCAGTCAGTGGAGTGTCCGACTTCGCCTCAGGTCATGATCTTCCAGTTTGTGAGTTCGAGCCCCACATCGGGCTCTGTGCTGGCAGCTCAGAGCCTGGAGCCTGCTTCAGATTCTGTGTCTCCCTTTCTCTCTGCCCCTCTGCCACTCACGCTCTCTCTTTCTCTCTCAAAACTAAATAAACGTTAAAAAAATTTTTCAGATTATACAGGTACCTAATTAAAATTTCTAGCCCAGTTACTGAAATTTTATCATAAAAGCTGCCAGAAGCAGAGAAGGGCTTCCCTTGGGAAGGAGATCTGTTGGGCGGGGCAGGCACCCCACCACGCAATATGGAAGCCCCTCCCCTTCACTCCACCAGCTGCCATAGGCCCTGCCTCTCTGACCTGTGTGACCTGGACCCTTTCCCCCTGAACATTCACCCCTGGCCTGGTGTCACCCTGGCTGACACATCACAGGCCCCACGGGGTTGTACAGCACCCTCACAGTCCTGTTTCCCCAGGCCCAGGGTCCTCCCAGCAGGTCCATCCACAGACAGTTCTGGTCCTCCTCCCTCCCACTACCCACCCTCACCCTCTCCCACCCTCTTTCCCTCCGCAACAAGAGAGAAATTCCAACAACCGGAGCTGTC
Organism: Panthera leo; assembly: GCF_018350215.1. Classification (NCBI taxonomy): domain Eukaryota; kingdom Metazoa; phylum Chordata; class Mammalia; order Carnivora; family Felidae; genus Panthera; species Panthera leo. The sequence goes on along the minus strand of NC_056680.1, from coordinate 13,899,366 downwards.
CTTCCCCACAGGCCTGGCAGGAGGTGGCCACGGGCTTCTACCAAGGGGCCACTCAAGTACACAGGGCAGTCTCTCCTGAGCTCCTTCCAGAATCTCCTGTTTTGAACACACTCCCAGCAGCTCCCCCTGGACCAGAAATGTGCTGAGGCAGATTTGCATTCTCAGCAGGCCCTTACCTTCCAGAGCTCCTCCAGCTTGTTGATCTGCTGAGCAGTGATCTGCCGGGCCCGCAGCTGCTCCTGCTCAGAAGGGATCTTGACCAGCCAAGAGAGGAAGCAGCGGTCCTGGATCAGGGGCTGCCACTGGGAGCTGTCCCAGTTGATGTCCTTGAGGCTGCTCTGACTGGCGCAGGGCTGCCTACAGAAACACCGTGGGCAGGGAGAGCCCAGGTGAGGATGACCTCTGCCCCCAAGGCTTACTTTGCACCCCAAAATGATGTTCCCTACGTTTTATTATGTGATCACATTACCTTTAAATTGTTAATAATACATTGCCTCTCCCCATGCACTTGAGCTCTGAACTCTTAGAACACTGCTTTTACACAAGTGTTTTCATGACATAACCAGAACCCGCCCAGAAGAGTTCCTCAACACACTCAGTTCTGACTAGCCCCTCCCCCGCAAATGTGCTCACACCTCTCCCTTGGGCAGAATAGGGCCGGCTGGCGCCGAATGCCCCGCCCCCTCCAAATCAGGGCCCCGCCCTCACCTGCACAGGAGCACCACTACGGAGTCCGCTTTGGCAGGGATGAAGCCGAGGAGGAAGACATTGCGGCAGCCACAGTTGTAACACTCCAGAACTGTCTCCCCCAGGGGCCCATCCTTGTGCAGAGTCACCTCTTTGCATTTTGCCCTCACGAGGTGATTTACAATGTGGCTGAAACCAGGAAATGATAAATAGTTAACACCCAAAGTTTGGCTTTTCACCACTTCCAATTTTCAAGCCCCCCGTTAAAAGTTCCGGTACCGTTCACAGTCCATTAGCAGGGGCGGTCACACCTCATCCATCTGGCATCCCAGGGGACCAGCCCGCCCCTGAACTGGCTCCCCACTGAGCGTAAAAATCAATCCGACTTGAACAGCCTTTAAGGAAAACTTTCCTAACACGTTTCACATAGTTCCTGCTTCTTTTTTTTAGTTCCTGCTTTCTGAAATCCTACGTATGGGGCCTGACTGAACATATCACTGAGGCCAAGACTGCTGTCCCGGAGAAGCAGGAGGTTTTGCCCCTTCCACCGCTCCTCTCTGTTTGGAGAGGCTTCTTTCTCGGTGTAGTCTCTTCTGGCCACTGTGCCTGCTTCCAGGAGCAACAGCCCCTCCTAATTTGCTGCAGGCCGGGAAACTCGATAACCAAACATATTAGAAACCTGAGGACAGTAAAAAACATGGAGCAGCAGGGCCCAGGGCTACTCTCAGGAAGCACAGGGCCGGCTCTGAACTATCTGAAACCGGCTTGTCTCGCTCTTTCCTTACTGCCGCGTGGCCTTCCCATTTCCGGGACAGAGCTCGCTTACACCCGGGGCTTGCAAACTCCACCCTAAGACAAGTCAGCCTTGCTTGGGGTCCAACAAGTGGTGCTTGGCTCTGCCTTGGGCTCTCCCAGCTACCTGAACGCCTGTCAGACACTGAGCACTGAGCACGCCTGCTGGGCTTCCAGCCTGCCTTGCTGCTGCCGCCCTCCCTTCACCTCCGGGGAAACCCCTTCTGTTGCAAGCTTCAGCTGACATCCTAACCCTCTCTGGACCCATGAAGCTAGTCAGATTATCCAACCAACCGTCACCGCTCTCAGCATCCACTTTTCTGAAGCTGTCACACACAACTGGGCATTTTACCAGACTCTGATTTCCTCTGTCTTTTCTGCACCCACCTCACCCCACCTACACTGGAAGCTCCCTGAAGGCAGTGGCTGCCCCATTATCTTTATAATCTGGCCTCATGCAAACATGCAGTGCTGGCTGATAGAGTCTGTTTTCTCTTAGAGGCCTTTCACTCACTTCCCTGATCTTGGCTCTGCTGACCGGAAGCTGGGGTTGCCAGCTAAGTTTTATTTAATTGCTTTTCCTGCAGGAGAGGAACTAATGCAATCACAGTAATGCTGAAATTACCCAGAACATTCTGAAAATGGGACATGATACTGGTTACCCTGAAGATGCTTTTCCTTTCAAACCTTTAAAATTAAATACCATGGGACGCCTGGGGGGCTCAGGTGCTTAAGCATCTGATTCTTGATTCAGCTCAGGTTATGATCTCACGGTTTGTGATATGGAGCCCTGAGTAAGGGCTCTGTGTTGACAGCATGGAGCCTGCTTGATATTCATATTCTCTCTCTCTCTCTCTCTCTCTCTCTCCCTCCCTCCCCCCTCCCTTCCTTCCCCCCCCTCTTGTGCTCACTCTCTCAAAATAAATGGAACATTTTTTAAAAAATTAAGCATCAGTCCCCTTTCTTGCCTCACTCAGAAGCTCACAGTTCGCACTGCTCACTCTAAGATGACACGAGATCTGTCCACTGTCCTCAGGCAGTACGAGATGGTGAGGCCTGGCCTACAGCTGCTGAAGACACAGGAAGAGTGGGGGCTCTGCGCAAATAAACTTTCCTATGGGGTTTCGCCACTTTATGTCTCTAAAACACGAACCCCAGAAAATGCTGCTTTCTTGCCGAAGACCAGGCGCCATTTCCCACAAGACTCTGCTCTGCTTCTCTACGACAGAGGAGTGAGCTATCACACATGATGGCAGCCTCTGGAGAAGCCACTAGGACTGGACCCTCACTGGTGGTAGGGACCAAGGAGTCCCATCACTAGAACTAGACAAACAGACTGGACTCTCCCTGGAATCCAAGCACCAGCACAAAACTGGTCTCACCCCAAATACAAGAGACCCAGTCACAGCTGCTGCTGATCAACAGCAGGAAGGGAAGCCCAGAGACGACGGTCAAGTGAACTTAATTTAATCCGATGATTCAGGATCTGGCCCGTATTAGCCTCAGGACTGCTCCGATGAGCTAAGGCCAGAGGGAGCCTTCTCAGGAAGCGGCTCCCATGGATGCCCATTACTGTCTTGGGAACATCCTCCCCAGGCACCCAGTAATGAAGACAAACGGGCGTGCCAGGAGCTCATCTTGCAGAAAAATATAAATAAAAACTGGGAACGAGAATTAAGCCAACCCTACTTGCATAATAAAAAGAACCACAGAGAATAAATCAAGGGTAAATACATTAAGGCATTCACACACCACCATCTGTTTCAAGTTAAACCAGTCACAGAGGAGGGAAAAAACCAGGTTTGTTAGCGTGATTTTATATTGTGCTTTTGCTTCAACATTTCCATAATTTACACACAAATCTGAGCACAGCACTGATTAAAGACACATGCGCGGTTTGATTATCTACCTGCCAGAAGTATTTCCACGTCCATTACAGAACCACTTCTTGCTGGTATTACAGTAAACCACGCAAGCAGGATCGTGTATTCCGCAGTAACTAAAAAAGGCAAAACATCAACAGTTAAAGCTGGAAGGTCTTTCTCTGGTTTTAATTTGGCAGGATGTAAAATTCTTTCCTCTTACAACATTTTTAAATTTTTCATTAAACACATACTCAAACCCAACGATCCCACTAGCAAAATCCAATCAGTTAACTGCAGAGGCTTCTTGACCCTGCAAATGCAGGGAAAGGGTTCAGGGTGCTGGGGAGCTTCCTCAGAGAGGCCCTAGACAACAGCAAAGCCCCTTCCAGGTGAGGGGTGAGAACTGTGGAAAGTGCCAGGTGAGCCCAACAATGGAGGTCTGACACCCCAAAGCAACCCCCTGTCACTCCCTTTGGCCTGAAGTTTCCAGAACTGTGACTTAAAAGAACGGAAGTCAGCATCCCTGGCTCTGGGCACACAGAAGAGTAAGCTGTAACCACACCACGTTCACAAGGCACTCCACATCCCAGCAGAGGGCGCCATGCTCCTGGGAACGCTCAGCTCAGCCCCAGCAGCAGAGAGTCTCAGGGCGCAGACTGAGCTCAAGCTTGCAAGGAGCACCTCAGGAGAGCCCCCAGCCTCATTCTTCTGAAAATCAACACATCAAAAACAAAAACTGGCTCACCACAGAGTCCTCTGTGCGTATGAAGCCAAGACTCAGTCTCAAACTGAATGTGGGTCAGCCAAGAACCTTCCCTGCAACACCCCACACCTTGGGGACAGCTGGGAAGGTGAGGGGGTGTGCAAACTTTAACCACCTGCAGCTTTACCGGAACCACTTCACTGTCAAATGTGTAGGCAACAGGAACACTGACACATCACTAACACGTACATAAAAACATTTGTAAACAAGAGTGGAAACAAGAGCCAAAATAAAGTTAAAAACAAAAAGCCAAAATTGTTATAAAAAAAAAAAAAAGTCTGTCCACAGAGCAGGGAAAAGAGCAGCACTATCCTGTGGTGGGCACAGACTCTGGGGGGGCAATGTGCCCGAGAGGTGGGCAAGACTGAGCCGTGGCCCAGGTCTAAAGTGGCCCTGACTGGCCGGGTGCCCTGAGCAAGATCATTTCACCTCTTTTGGTCTCAATTTTCTTGCGTATGTGTAACAAAGCAAGAGTAAGTCCAAGCTTAAGGGTCAAAATGTAACAGATGGATCCTGCTCTAGATGAGAATTCCAAATTTGGTCAACAAACAGGTCTACCCACTGATTATTCAACTCCAATTTTGGGGGAATTTTGAACACATCAGAGAGGCAGATATTTTAAAGTATCCTACAATCAATCATCTCTTTGTAAGAGAAATTTTAGCTGCTGTTTGTTTACCCTCTAAACCTAAATGCTCACCAAATGTGAGGAATTCTTTTGAATGAGTGAGCGGAACAGGTACCAGGAACCAACCACCTCAAGGCCTGAGAAGGAGAGTCTTTCCCCTACCCTCTAGGTGAATTAGGGGTGTCAGAGTGTGCTGACCCCACCCTCCTGCTCCTGACTATGTGTACACAAATCTGAAGAATCTCCTTATTTCGTAATACCAAATGTCACAGTTCATTGGCTTAGATGGGCTTCTAAAGCCAGCAAACCCACTCAGAATGAAAAAGCTCTGCGGGATGAGTCTGAGACTCTGCCGTCGGCACTCACCTGCAGGCATGTACAGGGAGATCCTTCGTGTAATAGGTATCTTCTTCATCTTCTTCAAAGTTCAACTCGGCCAACAGCTGGCTGGTCTTGGCCACATTGTCATCCACAGCCCCGTTCTGCAGAATGCCCTCTGGTCCACCGACCTACGGCAGAACAGTACCATCACCACGCAAGGCTGCAGCTTCCAGGCCTTAGCCCAGGCACGTGACCTCTCCTCAAACGAGCAGCCGTGGTGACCTTCCCACAAGTGCCGGCCTGCTCTCCACCTAAGACAGTTCAGCTTCTTCTGACTGGACTTTTTACACTCTCCCTATTAAACCCATCTGGACAAAAACAGGGTGTTGGTGACCTAGGTCATCCACCCTGCCTCCTGCATATCCAGGTCCAATCCCATCTGGTCACGGAGCCATGAGCAAACTGGATGCTGAGGAAAACGCTTCGTTCCCATGACTGAGGGTCACAAGGAGCAGGATGACTTTTTACAAAGTTGTTGCAATCCCCTCTGGGGACAGTTGCACAGTGTCAGGACAGAGGGCCTGGAATGCCAGCAGAGTGATGGGTCCCACCAAAGCCTAAGCACCAGACGTAAAGGCTGTGTCCACTGGAGATGAGGGAGAGCAGTTTTCTCACTAGTCAACATACTTCCTCCACTGCCAGTTTCCCTCTCCAGAGGGCAGCCCTTCTTCCTTATGAATTAGTAGTTCAATGTTAGGATGACCTTCCAAACTCAGGCTATAATCTTACTACTTATATTACCTTTTATAAGTTACAACTGCAAAAACATACCAAAAGGCAATTTTAACAATAACCCATGAATTTCACAGGCACTTCTACTGAGCTCACATTTCCATTCAGAGGCACATGGATTCAACTCGCCAGAGATTAACGGGCATTCCTAAAGCCACCGCCAGGAACCTCAGACAGCAGTCAACAGTCCTTGTCATCTCCCCATCCTCCCAACAGGAGGAGATGACACATCTCCCACATGAGGTTGGGTCAGGCAGCAGGAGTGTCGGAACAGTGATGAGGACGGGGAGGAATGAATGACAGAAGCCCCAGGGCAGGCACCAGATTTCTCTGAGCAGTGAGACAGGATCAGACACTGGCCCCCCCTCCCTCAAAAAGCCCTTGCCACTTAGAGCCACACCATGTGGGGTCAGCTCAGGCCAGTGCAGCTCAAGCCAGCAGTGCCCCCGGGGCCTTTTCCTGTCCACTGCTCCAGCCAAGTTACCTGTAAGATTCTAAAGACAGCAGATCTCTTGGGGATGTGGAGCTGGGGGGGGGGGGGGGGGGGGGTTGGAGAGGGCAGCACACACCCAGTTACACGGGGGAATCAGGAAGTGCATTGCCCCCTAGGGGGCATTCTGGAAACTGCAGTGGCGCATTTGGGTTGTGAGTAGGGGGGTATCTACAGCTGTGTCTGTAATGGTCTCAGCCCACATTAGAACCCCATTTCACAGCTTCTGCCACTACTTTAATGCACTTTTTTCAGGCAGGCAACAACCAAGTTAAATGAAAGAAAACTATGCTTTGTTTGAAAAAAAAATTTTTTTCAAAGAAAAAATCAAAATCAACATTTGGATTTTAATGCAAAGACAGTACTGTAACAATCACAAGCACTTCTTTGTGAACCCCTGATCTTTTTTTTTTATTGTAGTAAAATACACATAATATAAAATGTACTACTGTAGCCATTTTTAAAATATTTATTTTTGAGCAAGAGAAGGAGGGGGAGGGGGAGGGGGAGGGGGAGGAGGAGGGAAAGAGAGCAAGCACAAGCAAGCAAGGGGCAGAGAGACTCCACACTGCCCAGGGCTCCACACTGTCAGCGAAGAGCCCGCCGTGGGGCTTGAACTCATGAACTGTGAGATCATGACCTGAGCTGAAATCAAGAACTGGATTGCTTAACCAACTGAGCCACCCAGACACCCCCCTCCCCCTTGTAACCATTTTTAAGTGTACAGCTCAGTGGCATTAAATACAGTCCTATTATTCTACAATTATCACCAACACCCATCTCTACAACTTTTTCATCTGAAACTGAAACTCTGTATCCATTACCAACCCTCCATTCCCCCCTGAGCCCCTGGGACCCACGTTTCTACTTTCTCTGAAAACTTGACTACCCTAGAGATCTCATATAAATGGTCTCATAGTGTTTGTCTTTTTGTGACTGGCTTATTTCACATAGCATACTGTCCTCAAGATTTATCCATGTTGTAGCATGTGTCAGAATTTCCCTTCTTAAGGCTGAATAACATTCCACTGTATGGACAGACGTTTTGTTTACCCGTTTACTCTTCAGTGGGCACTTGGGTTTTTTCCACCTTTTGGCTGCCATGAACATGGTATACAGCGATCTCATCAAGTTCCGGCTTTCAATTCTTTTGGGGATATACCCCAAAAGAAGCAGACTTGCTGGATCTTATGGTAATTCTATATCTAACTTTTCTGAGGAACTGCATAGTATTTTCCACAGAGACTATGCCATTTTACATTCCCACCAACAGTGCACAAGGGTTCCAATTTCTCCATAGCCTCGATGATACTCATTATCATTCTTCTGGTTTTTTTTTAAATAACCAACTTAACGAATATGAGGTAGTTATCTCATTGTGGCTTTGATTTGCATTTCTATGCTAGCTAATGAAACTGAGGATCTCTTCTTGTGCTTGTTGGTCATTTATATATCTTCTTTGGAGAAATGTCTATTGAAGTCCTTTGCCCATTTTTAATTAGATTGTTACATTCTTTGTTGAGGTGCTTTGAAATTCTGATCGTTGGCTATCACTTCAAAAAGTCACCTGTTTGGCAATGTTTCTCTTGACACATGCAGTGGCAATGCTACTGTGAGGCTGCCACCCAGGGCCAGCACTGCTGGCTCGCAATGTCTCCTGGTATGACTGTGTTAGGCACGCACGTGTTGGTTTTCTTTTTAAGAGATTTTTTTTTTTAACATTTATTTATTTTTGAGACAGAGAGAGGGAGGGAGCATGAACGGGGGAGGGTCAGAGAGAGGGGGACACAGAATCTGAAACAGGCTCCAGGCTCTGAGCATTAGCACAGAGCCCGACGCGGGGCTCGAACTCACGGACCGCGAGATCATGACCTGAGCCGAAGTCAGGACGCTTAACCGACTGAGCCACCCAGGCGCCCCAACACATGTTGGTTTTCTGAAAGTGTGTGGCCAGGTCACAGCACCAGGATTTCATCTTATGGCAGAGAAGGAGGTATGCATCTCATGCTGCAGAAGGCAGCAATTAGAAATTGACATCTGCAGGGGTGTCTGGGTGGCTCGACTGATAAAGCAGTTCAGGTTATGATCCCAAGGTTCCTGAGTTTGAGCCCCCACATCGGACTCTCTGTTGTAAGCATGGAGCCCTCTGCAGATCTTCTGTCCCCGTCTCTGTGCACCTCCCCTGCTCATGTTCTCTCAAAAATCAAAAAAGAAAAGAAAAAGAAAAAGAAAAAGAAAAGAAAAGAAAAGAAAAGAACGAAAGAAAGAAAGAAAGAAAGAAAGAAAGAAAGAAAGAAAGAAAGAAAGAAATTGACATCTGTGATCCCATTTAAACTCTTAAAGTCAGTAAACAGGTTCCTCAAGTATTTAAGGTAACAAGGTTTCTGAGAATATTATGGAAGGCAAACTTTTTACTTGATCTAAAACTATTCTTTCCAGGGATGCCTGGGTGGCTTAGTAAGGCGTCCAACTCTTGATTTCGGCTCAGGTCATGATCCCACAGTTCATGGGTTCAAGTCCTGTATCAGGCTCTGTGCTGACGAATGCTGGGCCTGCTTGGAATTCTCTCTCCCTCTCTCTCTGCCCCTCCCCTGCTCATGCTCTCCCTCTCAAAATAAATGAACTTTAAAAAACAAACAATTCTTTCCATAGATCTGGTATCCTGAGCTTAAATGCATATTGACACCTTTTATGACTTCACTCTGATCAGCTTTCATCTTTCTAAAGAGAAATGTGCTATCTTTCCAATCCAATCTCAGCAGAAAAACACCTTAAAACCCAGAATTAGGGAGCTTAGGTGGCTCAGTTGGTTAAGCATCTGACTCTTGATTTCAGCTCAGGTCATGATCTCATGGTTTCATGGGTTTGAGCCCCGGGTTGGGTTCTGCACACTGACCACATGGAGCCTGCTTGGGATTCTCCCTCTCTTTCTTTGCCCCTCCCCTGCTATGCTCTGCCCCTCTCAAAATAAACTTAAAAACAAACAAACAAACAAACCACCACCACCCAGGATCATCAGAAGGCTAAGAAGGTGGTCCAGGAAGGAATAAGCATGCAGCTCCCCCTCTCAAGCTCAGAATAGCATTTACATTTTTTTTTTTTTTTTTTTTAAAGAGAGAGCATATGAGCAGGGGGTGGGAAAGAGAATCTTAAGTAGGTTTGGAGACTGATCCCATGACCCTGGGACAATGACCTGAGTCGAAATCAAGAGTTGGATACTCAACTGACTGAGCCACCTAGGCACCCTGGTACTCATATTTAAAAAAAAAAAAAAAAAAAAAAAAAAAAATTGTTTATTTTTTGAAAAAGAGAGACAGAGACCAAGTGTGAGTGGGGCAGAGAGACACAGGGAGACACAGAATCTGAAGTAGGCTCCAGGCTCTTAGCTGTCAGCACAGAGCCCGAAGCGGGGCTTGAACTCACGAACCATGAGATCAACCCAAGTTGAAGTCAGATGCTTAACCGACTGAGCCATCCAGGCGCTCCCCAGTATTTATAAACAGCTGGATTAAATACCTAATAATATCCTCAATTTTACTTCTTATCCCACAATGTTTAGGACATTTACTATCTAGCCTTTTAAGAAAATGTTTACAGATTCCTTATCTAGAAGAACTCCTAAAATATCTTATTAGATTGCATAAGCTTTTACGTGTAAAGAAATGCCCTTGGTGATATCTGAAGCTTTACTGTCCTGAAACATCAAAATTGGTCCACAGAGTAATACAGAAAAGTGCATACCACCTGGGTGCCATCTTCCTACCCATTCCTGCCTCATCTGGGCCTCAGATCCCACAGTTCACCTCCCCTCACCAGGGGAAGGCCTGAACCAGCAGAGGACACCTCCTGACCAGCCACATGGGGACCCACCCTGCACACTTACCCCTTCAGGTTAATAATGGGGAAAGAAATGTAGGTCTACTCTCAGAACTCTTGGGAGACAATATGATACAGATACAAGGTCAGGTAGACTTTCCACACCTCCACTAGAGCTGGGGGCCCAGAGAAGACAGTCCAGATTCTCCAAGGCCCAGTAGCCCTCCAGCCTCCTGGTTAGGGAACGTATAATGTATACGTGGCCCACACACACACACACGCACACACTCCCAGCTCCCACTCAGCCCCACTCCTGCCCAGCTACGATCTGGCCACAACACAAACTGACTTCTATAGTGGGATTGTTAGTTTCTCCCTCTACTCTCTGGAAAGTTTTAAGATAAACATTAAGTTCAAAAATACATCTGACCTTAGAAACTATAATTAAATTAGTTAAAACAAAGCTCTAACTAGAGAGTGCCCAGCACAGAGAAGGTCCACAACCCATGCCAGGTGACAAGACGGGAGGAGTGAAGGGTCCTTGGCCAGAACAGGACTGAGGTCCTCCGAGATTATCAACCCCTCACTTCCAGTCAGGACCCCCGCAGCCTGCAAGGCTCAGAGAGGCAGCACCCCCGCACCCACAGGAACCCTGAGCCCACTCCCAGGCATCACATCACTGGAGAAACAGTTCCCTCTTCGCCTCTGCTCTGGGTAGAGGTCTGCAGATGTTTTCTGCCCAGGGACAGTTTCATACAAGCAACTACAGAATTCACTGTGTACACCAGAGTAGCAGGAAGAAAGGTTGCTTCAGTCCCACAGAGGAAAAGCATGTAAATTCAAAAATCACTCCCAAATGTGCTGGTAAGAACTTTTAGACCACAGATTTTTACTCCAAACCTCATAAGCATTGTACCACGCAGCATGAAATGGACCTTTCAGTCCCTCAGTCTCTGAGTCTGCCAGTGCTCCGGGGCCTTTGCACTCACTGTCCCTTGGTTTCTGCACAGCTGGCTCTTGGTCCTTTGGGTCTCAGTCCACAGGGCGCCTCCCAGGGAGGCCTCCCCCATTCCATCTGTGGAGCCCCAAAGCAGGGGTCCCTACTATGACCCCAGGACCTAGAAATGAGCCACACCCCAGGAAGCCCTCATAGTGTAGGCTAAATGAATACATCTTCACACTAAAAGCATAAACACTGAAATGTAAAATAATTCATCTCATCAATAAAAGTATTTTTCTATCCTGAGGTTTAAATAAAAAGAGAGTGGGCAATCACCTTTCCCTCAGGGTAAGGAGAGGCTGAGCCTCACCTCTGGAAAAAGCTAACAGAAGTTCTGGCCTCCCCCCAGCTTTCGAGAAAGTTTCAAAACGACAGGGAATAAACAACTCACATAACCATCACCTGGATCCACCAGCCACGCACACTTTACCACACGTGCTCTGTCCCTCTGCACACACACACTTTTACTTTCCTGACCCATTTCAGAGTCGCAAGCCCCAGGACAAGCATCTTCTCCATGTAATCACTATACAAGCCTCACGCTTGGGAATTATGCTGATAAAACTGATATAATACTGCTATCTAATAAGCACAAGCACAATTCCCCAACACCCTAACGTCCTTTCTAGTTTTTTTTTTTTTTTTTAATTTTTTTTTTTAACGTTTATTTATTTTTGAGACAGAGAGAAACAGAGCATGAACGGGGGAGGGTCAGAGAGAGGGAGACACAGAATCGGAAACAGGCTCCAGGCTCTGAGCCACCAGCCCAGAGCCTGACGCGGGGCTCGAACTCACGGACCGCGAGATCGTGACCTGAGCCGAAGTCGGACGCTTAACCGACTGAGCCACCCAGGCGCCCCCTTTCTAGTTTTCTACATTCAAGACCTAGTTAACACTCGTTACTTATGCTGTCTCTTTAGCCTTCTTTAATCCATCAGTTTTAACCACATGTAACTGCTGACATTCAACCATTTCTGACCTACGAAAATGCCTTCACATGGTCCCACTCAAGAGAGTGGTCCCCAGATTCTGGATAAAAAGGATCCTCACCGGCCTCCCTCTTTACAGAGAACCCTTGTTCTGGTCAGCATGCTGAGTCCAGGCCTATGGTTCATTTCAATGCTCAGAGTGTCCTTGATGTGTCCGAGGCATCCCCACCTCGACCTGGGCTGCCTCTGCATGTCCAGCCCTGGGATCATTACTCTCAAAGGAGCCCACTCCACGCCTGCAGGGAGAAGCCAGGGTGTGATGATGGGTTCAGTCCAGAAGCCAGGACACCTCACAGGACAATGACACAGACTGGACCCCAGCTCAGTGGCATGAAAAGAAGAGGGAGAGGCTGCCCTGGAGAGCAAGCCAAGATTCATAACCATCACATAAATGGTGGACCTCACTGGGGGCCAGACCAAGTCAAGACATCTTCTCACGAGTGAAGAATCTGTGGAGAAAGGGAAGCCCTGTGGATTAGATGATCCCAAAAAACGACTGTCAGTGCTGTTCATCTGACAACAGCAGTATTGCCTATGATGGAAAGATGCTTTTTTGTTTCTAGAAACGCATAGTAAATATAGGTCAAAATGATTGTGTATTGCTAACTCATATGGCTCAACCTCAGAAGGAAGGATGAAATAACACGTTGGATTTCTTTTAAAGCTCTTCTGCGATGAGAATAAAGGGCCAGAGGACAAAACTGCTGAACTGAGGAGATGGATATGCCGGGTTTGTTTTCTTTACTTGCAGAGAATCCATAACCAACGTTTTTACACAATATAGATGGACACGGTGGCCTCCATGGAGTCCGAGGAGCCATGCACTCAAAAAGAGTGACGGAAGGCAAGCACAGTTCTGACCAAATGCCTTCTACTCCAAGATGAGGAGAGCCACCTCCCCCAAGTCACTGGCATCCCCGGCAGCTGAGCTCTGCAAGGAGCAAAGCAGACACGAAAGTGCCATCCTCAGTCGTGACAAAGGGCTACCCGCAGAGCTCAGCAAGCAGCCTAGGTCTAGAAGCCATCCAGGCAACAGTCTGCAGGGATCCAAAGAAGCCCGGCTTGGCTCAGTAATCCAGCTCACAAGCTGCTACCAGACTAACACATACAAACAGGCACAACGATCCTTTCCCAGCCATGGGATCCCAGGACCCAGCATCTCCATGTTTACTAGAGGAAGCAGGATGCCGCTCTCAAGGAAAGCTCCTCTGCCAAGAAGAGTTCAAAGACCCCCTGAAAGCAGGGCCCCGAGACCTGGAAAATGAAGCCCTGAAGACTCAGCCAGACTCGCTGCCCTTCCACACCTTCCAGGCCACACTCTGTTCCGGGTCCCACCAAGCAGAACTGGGAGTCATGACCCTTCTCTGCGGGCAGGACTATCCCGGCAACACTGCAAGACCACCCTGCCAGGGCAACAACCACAAATGCCCCTCAGTTGAGAGCCAGTGCCCAGAATCTGCTCCCTCCAGCCTCCGTGCATGCTGCTCTGGTGGGGTCTCTCCCTTTCTGCAGAGCCTCTTACCCTCTCTCTCAGGGCAGTGTCTCCAAAGGGTCTGCTGACCAGCGCCAACTCCACCCATACCTCCCATCAGAGAGGAGCCCTGCCTCAGCCTTGGGGGATCACGGGCCCTGACAAAAACCACAGACAGAACTTGTGTCTGCTCTAGCCATAATTCCTTAGGAGGACTCAGGGGCAACAGGGTATCCAGTGCAGTCAACATGTCCCAGCAGGAGTGGCCACTCTGGCTGCCTGGTACTGTAGTAGTTCACACACTCACATTTATACACATGCGCCGGCATGCACAGGCACATATCTGACCACAAGGCACTCTGCCGGAGCTCCCCTTCTGGCTTTGTCCACACTCTGCCAGGTCTACCTGCCATCTAAGGGCCCTTCCTCTCAAGCGAGGTCACAATATCCCCTCAGCAGCTCCATGAGGCTCTAGGATCCAGCCCGAGCCCCTGGCACGGCGTATCAACCCTTGCCCGCACCCACTCTCCTCCACACCAAGCCAAGTGTAGCGCTCCATGCCCACCTCTCTGCCCAGCAGCATGCCTTCCTGAACTCAAGGAACACTGCTCACAAAAGCTTTCCCTCTGCAGGGCAGACCACTCCCTCTTCTGGGCCCTCATGATCCCAAAGGTCAACCGCAGTCTGAGCAGCACCTGTCATTTCTAACACAACAGCTACAGATGGCAAAGGATTCACTTTGACCCCCAATCCTCAGAGAGCACAGCAAGGCAAGAAGCAGGACTACAGAGAGGGGCAGGAGACAAGGACCAGGCTGAAGAGACTGGCCTGACAGCATGTACAGTGGGGTCAAAAGTAAACATGAACAGATATATGGGGGCTCCCAGGCTCACCCTGAAAGCAGCGTGGCCAGGCCTCCGTTCCTGACTCTGCACCCACGTGGAGGGCCCAGCATACAGGGTGGTGAATCTCCCCCAACAGGTGACTGGGAGTGGCTGAGCACGGGGTCACTCCATTTCCCTACATTAGAGATGCTGATGAGAAACTACAAAGATTAACAGGAGCAAAAAGGGGAGGGGCAGGAAGGAGAAGGAGCAGGAAGGGGAAGAAAAAGAGGCATGAAGAAGAATCAAAGACCACGAATTGTGTGATGGTCGAACAACTCTGCAAATTTACTAGAAAAACACTGAATTGCACATTTACATACAAGACTCTATGGTATGTGATCATACCTTAATAAAGCTATTAGAAAAACGTCTCCTTTTTTTGGTTGTGGGAGCAGGATTGAGAAAGAACTTTGTTTTTCAGTTAACACTGGTATTGTTCAAGTGTTAACTTTGCCCCCAATCGTATTCAATCTGGGTTAAGAAATTAGGGTGAACAGAGTAAGAAGTCATTTTGCTTATTCACCAATGACACGTAAGCCCTTCCTCTCCCCTAATCGCCCATGGAGTCCTAACCATCTAGAAACAAACTTGGGAAATCCAATAAGGGGAAAGTGCTGAACGAACACTTGCCAGAGCTCCTGCAAGGTTACCAGTGTCTTATCTCCAATTTTCTCAAGGTGTGCTTATATCACCGCTGAACTGAGTGTTCACAAAACCAGATGGAAAAAGTCCCACTCAAATTTTAAACTCACCACTTTTGGGAACCCCTAGACTGTACTGAATTCATTCCTCCTCTTCATAAACTACAGGCCAATAAGCAGAAGATGATCTGTTTACCTGGATGGTCAAGAATATGTTAGGACAGCTTTCCATGATCAATTCTGAAGACTAGGTAGCAACTCTTTACTCAAGTATCTACCACTTGAAGAGGAAAAGAAGCTCAAGTGTATGTACTCAAGACTACAACTGATGAAGAGCCTTTGTTTACCCATTTACCTGTTGATGGTCACTGGAGTTTTTTCCAGTCTGGGGCTCTCAAGAACGAATCAGCTATAAATGCTCAGAGCAGCCCCATGTGTGGACAACCACCTTTGCTTCTCTGCTGGACCACAGAGAAATGGGTGAACCATCCCATCAGCAAGGTATGAAAGTTACAAGTGGCTTTCCAGCCTTTTAAAAAATTTGAGCCACTCTTATGAGCAGGTAGTGGTATCTCCCTGTGGCCTTTTCAGTTTCATTGAGGTGTAACTGACATACAATCAACAGTGCATGCTTAAAGTGTATAGTTTTATAAGTTGTCATACATCAGTGTATGTAAACACCCAATCAAGATAACCAACACATCCATCACCAAGTCTCCTTATGCCCTTTGTCACCCTCTCTCTTTTCCTTCCTCCTTCTCCCAACCACTAATCTGTTTTCTACTACTATTAGCACTTTCTAGGGCTTCATACAAACAGAATCACAGGGTATATATTCTTTTTTTTTTTTTTGGTCAGAGTGCTTCTTTTACCCATAATTATTCTGAGATGCATCCATATCATTGTGTGTATCAATTCCTTTTTCTGCCTGGGTAGTGTTCCCAACTCTTACATCTTTACCATAATTCCCATATTTGGAGAAAACATGACAGTAGCAACCATCAAAAGGATATATTCCAACTAGACAGGGCAGAAGGT
This sequence comes from Panthera leo, assembly GCF_018350215.1. Classification (NCBI taxonomy): domain Eukaryota; kingdom Metazoa; phylum Chordata; class Mammalia; order Carnivora; family Felidae; genus Panthera; species Panthera leo. The sequence goes on along the minus strand of NC_056680.1, from coordinate 13,883,186 downwards.
TTATAACACCAACTATTATGCAAAGCACTTCTGAAATTACCTTTCCCTGCCCTCTGATGGGCAGGGGAAGGGCCCACGAAGAGTCAGATAGGCAAAAGAAAATGGTCCCTTGTATCTTAAGGACACTTGGCAGGATTATGTCAGCACTTTTCATTCCATGATCTGGAAGGCTTTGATAAATATCAGTTTCATTTCATAAGCAAAACAAATGTTTTTTGAACCAACTTGTAGCTCAGCAGGAGTCACCCCTGTGCCATTCTACCCTGGCAGGGACACACATTCTGCCTTTAAACAAACTTTCAGGTAGGGGCGGCGCCTGGGTGGCTCAGTCGGTTAAGCGTCCGACTTCGGCTCAGGTCAGGATCTCGCGGTTTGTGAGTTGGAGCCCCGTGTCGGGCTCTGTGCTGACAGCTCAGAGCCTGGAGCCTGCTTCCGATTCTGTGTCTCTCCATCTCTCGGTCCCACCCCTGCTCATGCTCTGTGTCTCTCTGTCTCTCAATAATAAACGTTAAAAAAAAAATTTAAACAAACTTTCAGGTAAAACCAACTAAGCAAAACTGGTATCAAAAGTGGCTGCACGCTGGGAAGGAGCCTGGCAGCTCCTGCAAAGGTTATGCAGAGTTACCACACAACCCAGCAATTTCACCTACAGCCACACAGAAACCTGCACATGTTCACAGCAGCATTATTTATAATAGCTACAAGGATAAACAACCCAAATGTCCACCAACAGATGAGTGGATAAACAAAATGTGGTCTGTCTGTACTGTGGAATACTGTTCAGTCAAAAAAGAAATGGTAGTAGATACATGTTACAGCATGGATGAACCTTGAAAACATACTTGGTGAAAGAAACGAGACACAAAAGACCACATATTGTCATTTATATCAAATGTCCACAGTAGGTAAACCTGAGACAGAAAGATCAGTGGCTGCCTGGGGTTGGAGAAAGGAGGATTGACAAGCTAAGAGGTATGGGGTTTCTTTTTAGGGTGATGAAAATATGCCAAAATTGACGATGGTGAGGGCTGCACAACTCTGAACGTACTAAAAGCTACTGAACTGTACACTTTAAATGGGCAAACTGTATGCTACATGGATTCTATCTCAAGAAAGCTGTGAAACAGAAGTAGCTGCACAGCACTTGATAAGTTACAGCTACTCATTCAATAAGATAAAATCAAAAGGCATTCAGAATGGGTTTGAGTCTTTCTGGAAGCCCCACTGTACAGTTAGTTACCCAGCCAACTCTTGAGGACAAATAAGGAAAATCCCAAATGTTGTAGGCAGCCAATGCCACCAACTGGCATAGGGAAGAATCAACTTTTTTTCCACTTTTCAATTCTATTCAGACTTTTCCTGCCCCCAAATTCAGAGCCTTCTCTTACGACACAAAGGATGTAACTCCCATTCCCCAAACACAAACTTGGGCTACACGTGAGTGGGTCATCTGAGTTAATTAAAAGTAAAGAAGGATAAACCCTTTTGATGTCATCAGAACTCAGGTGAGCTCAACTGCAACATTTACCTCTGGTGGAGAGTTTTAAAGCTCCTATTTTATACAACTCAGTGCTCAGGTGCAGAAAAATAGATTATTTCAACTGAAAGAGAAGGGCATGCCCTGTAACTCACTGATCACAAACAGAATACAAGGAACAAAACTAGAACTCAGAGCTGTTTTACACTGGCCAGAAAAACACTGGCCAATATAAAGAAAAGAATATGCAATAAAAGTCTTAAAAAGAATTTGCAATAAAACGATTACCTTTACCAACCCTGAGCTGCCACTAACCATGGCACATCGCTCAACTGAGTGATCTTTATCCTCAGCCTCCGGACGCACTGGACACAAGTTACAAACAGCGTTATCTGGTCCATCCAAACTTGAGTCCAGATTTCATGTATGTTTCCGGTCCATCCAAACATAAGTGCAGATTTCAGGTATGTTGAAAAGTGTAACAAAAATAAAACTCCTATACCCCCATTTCACAGCTGTGAAAACAGAGAGGTCTACAGGTGTCATCATGAGTGTCCAACGGCTCATTCGTTTCTCCAGGCAAACTCTCTCCTATCTTCCTCCACCATATGTAAACCAAGCTGAAAAAAATACATACTTGCACACCTGTTCTCCCTGATGCTCCACCCATCAGGCATCTATTTTTAAGGAAATCTGGGGTTAGAATGAGTCAAATGTTTTCTGCTTCTATTAGGGGCTAAAAGAAAATCCAAGTGGGTGGTCTACCCACGAGAGTGACTCAATCAACTAGAATGCTAGCCCTCCTCCCCCAAGGACAGAGTCTGAGCTCACTCTGGCTGAGGATGGGGTGGCTCCCCCAGCCCTGACAGTGGATCCTCATGCCAAGGAACACCTGTGACAAGGGATCCCACCCCAAAACCCCAGCCAGTCCCCTCTGCCACTCCAGGGCTGGGACCTAGGTTCAGGAAGTGCGTCCCTAATACTTCTCATAACCCAAACCCAAACTTAAAATACCTAAGTAGCTTTCCCTAAACATTCACATCATTAAAAACAAAATTTTCCAACGTGGCAGTACCACTTATGTAAAACCCACTATCACTGCCCCCATTGGAGGAACAAACTCAAACCTAACTTTTCCAAGACAGAGCTGGGGAGTTACATAACAAGTCGGTTTCAGCAACAGGCAATGCAAGAAGGAAAAACAAAACGCAACCTCTTGAATAATCTTCATAACCAGCGAGTGTGGGGTTCTCAGCTGGAGGCTGAAATTCCGTTTCTACTCCGGGAGCTTCGACCCTGCCCTCTCCAGCGTCCCTGGGCCCGGGAAATTTGAACCCGCGGTTTAGTGGGCATGACCGGGGGCGGGCGAGGGGGAATGCCCAGACGGCTGGGACCACAGGTGGGGGGTGGGGCAGGGAGGACGGATCACCACGGAGCTGGCTTGAACAGGGCACGGACTCAGCTGGAGGAAAACTTGGGGACAGGTCACCCCCGACGGCAGGTCACCTCGGACACGCCCAGAAGGCGACTTCGGGCAGGTGACCTAAGACGCGGCCTGAAGTAGATCCTGACCAGATCACCCGACCCCACCGGAGCGGGACTCGAAACAGGTCTGCCCCGGCCCCGCTAGAGACCGGGAGCCGAGGCAGGTTACTCCGGACCCGGCCGGATCGGGGAACCCGGGGAAGGTCAGCCTGGGCCGGGCCTGAGTGAGGGACCTGGAACAGGTTACTTCGGACGCCGCCGGAGTGCGGGACTCGGGGCAGGTTCCCGGGCGCCGAGGCCCGGCCCGGGCTTCCGGCGCCGCCATGTGCCGCTCACCTGCGCGTCCAGCTGTCCGGCCGCAGCGCCCGCGCCAGCGCCGACCGGGCCTCCCGCACCACCTCCTCCGGGGCCGCCGGGGCCACCTGGGGGCGTCTGCGTCTGGCTGGGGAGGGTGAAGTCGGTGAACTCGAACTCCGAGCCCTGCGTGTCGGCGCCAAGCAGCTCGGCTTCCTCAGTGTCCAGGAAGGTGAGCGTCTGCGAACTGGGCCCGTACGCCTCCACACTCATGGTGCCGCCGAGTAGGGCCCTCAGGCCGGCCCCGCGCCGCACTCGAGCCCGCCGCCGCACTGAGGCCTAGGCCGCAGGCCTCGGGCCGCCGCCGCCGCCGCGCCCACGCCCCTGAACCGGACTGAAACGCCCGCCGCTGCGCGAGCCGGGCCAAGAGCCACGCGTGCCGAGCCGCCGCCACTGCCGCCGAGCCCCTCAGCGACGCTGCTCCCCTCCGAGCCGCCCGCCACTCGCAGCCCCCGGCAGGAACCGCCGTCGCCGCCGCCGTCGTGCGCGTGCGCGAGCCCGACGCCGGCGCAGGTGCGCGTGCGCGAGCCCGACGCCGGCGCAAGCGCGCGCGCTCCTCGGGGACGCCTCCAACCGCGCCCGGACACCCGCAGCTGAGCGGGCCGGCGGAACAGGCAGGGCGCACGCGCGGGGGGCAGGGCTTCTAACCGCCGTCGCGGCGGCCTCACGAGGACGTGGTCCCGCCCCAACCGCTGTTCAGTAGCGCTGGGTGGTGGGCGGTGTGACCGCGGTGGTTCCGTCTGTAGGGGCGGCGAGACTGCCTCGGGTTAATTGAGCACTATCCGGTTGCTTTCCAAAGGTGGTCTCGGAACACCCAGTTGCGGTATACCTCAAACTCTGGGAGAAGCTTCCTGGGCCTCAGTTTCCCCATCTGTGAAATGGGGAGGGGGGGGAGTACCTGGCACAAAACAGGTGGTCAGCATTCATTGGTTGAATGAAAGAATAGGGACAGCCCTTATCATGGAGGCTGGCCCAGGGCAAAGGTGGTTGCTGCTGCTTTTTAGGACAGTAATCATCATAACAATAATGTTAATATATTAGCTATACTAACGTTATAATGCTATATTGCAATTATTAATTACATTAGTTATAATTACATAATTGTAATCGCTATTCAGAGGTAGTATATGGCAAAGTTGATCGGGAGCACTTGCTCTGGGGTGAAATCCAGACCGAGACACCTTCTGGCTGTGTGACTTTGTACAAGTGACTTCAACTCTCTGAGCCTAGAGTTTCCTCCCTGGGGAGAGGTTAAATACTATCCATTATGATAGGATGAAGAGGAGCCCCGGGCTGGCTCAGTCGGTGGAGCCTCCGAATCTTGATCTCTGGGTTGTAAGTTTAAGTCCCACGTTGGATGTAGAGATTGCTTAAAAATCGAAACGTTAAAACATATAATAAAGCAGATAGGATGAAAACTACATTAAGGAAAATTCCACAGGGACAGGGATTGGCTTTGTTCACATCACACAGTCTTCCCCAAGGGGATAATAATAACCCACACATGGGTGCTAAGTAAAAGTTTGTCCCAGGCTCAGCTACTGGTTTATGAACTTAACTCCAAGCTTCAGCTTCCTTTTCTATATAGTATCTCAGAGAACCTCCCCACCTCCAATTCCCTATTTGTCCCGAGATTCTGGGGCTCTCTAAATGCTTGAAGTCAGTTCATAGGGCTCCTGGTTTGCACAGCTACACTAAAAGTTCCTGATCCTGAATGGTTCTTCATTTTCCAATACTCCTGTCACTACATAAGAGGTTCCTTTTTCTTTCTTTACATCTTTTCTGGCCTCCTACCATGCACTAAAATGTGGGAATACAGAAATTGAATAATTAGGTCCCCTCTCCAGGAAGACACAGTTGAAGAGGAAATCCCAACAAGCCAATGGATGGTTTCAATAAAACATAAAGCCCTCTTTGGAAAATATCCAATTGAATTGGTAGAAGCATTTAAGACCAATCCGGTAACACCCATCAGAGTTTTAAACACATCCCCTCCCCCTCGTCCTTTGACCTAGCAATTCCACTTCTAAGGATTTCCTCTTATTTTCTACATACAGTCACATCTGCAAAATGACATTTGGATGGTACACTAAAACATTATTTAACACAAAAGAAGTTGGTAATGGAGGAATTGGTGGAGGGAGAGACACAGACACATAAAGAGCCAATAGCCACATGGCAGAAATAAGTACTTATCGGTAATTATTTAAATGTAAATGGATTAAACTTTTCACTAAAAGGGCAGAGATTATCAGATGGATTTTGTAAAAATGATCCAGGGTGCCTAAGTGACTCAATTGGTTAAGTGTCTGACTTTGGCTCAGGTCATGATCTCGCGGTTCATGAGTTCGAGCCCCACATCAGGTTCTCTGCTGTTGGCACAGAGCCTGCTTCAGATTCTCTGTCTCCATTTCTCTCTATCCCTCACTGTGCATGCAAGCTTGTGCGCACGTGCTCTCTCCCTCTCTCTCAAAAATAAACATTAAAAAAACATATTAAAAAAAATGATCCAACTATATGCTGTCTACAAGAGACTCACTTTAGGGGTACCTGGGTGGTTCAGTCGGTTAAGCCTCTGACATCAGCTCAGGTCATGATCTCACGGTTCATGAGTTCGAGCCCAGTGTTGGGCTCTGTGCTGACAGCTGTCAGCCCTGGAGCCTGGAGCCTGCTTCGAATTCTGTGTCTCTCTCTCTCTCTCTCTGCCCCTTCCCTGCTCACGCTCTCTCTTTCTCTCAAAAATAAACATTAAGGGGCGCCTGGGTGGTGCAGTCGGTTAAGCGTCTGACTTCAGCCAGGTCACGATCTCGCGGTCGGTGAGTTCGAGCCCCGCGTCAGGCTCTGGGCTGATGGCTCAGAGCCTGGAGCCTGTTTCCGATTCTGTGTCTCCCTCTCTCTCTGCCCCTCCCCCGTTCATGCTCTGTCTCTCTCTGTCCCAAAAATAAATAAAAAACGTTGAAAAAAAATAAAAAAAATAAATAAACATTAAAAGAAATGTTTAAAAAAAGAGAAACTCACTTTAGATTCAAAGACACAAATAGGTTGAAAGTAGAGGGATGGAGAAAGAAATCGAGCTGGATTGGCTATACTAATATCAGGTAAAATAAATGTTAAGATTAAAATTGTTACTCAAGACAAAGAGCACCATATAATGATAAAAGTTTCCATCTATTAGGAAGATATAATAACTATAAACATACATGGACCTAACAACAAAGTCCCAAAACGCATAAACAAAATGTGATAAAGTTGAAAGGAGAAATAAACAATTTAACAGTCTCTGTGGCTTACTTTAGAGAAAAGAAGCCAAAGGCTTACCAGAGGTTAGAATGTTAGAGTGGATTGCAATTTAAGACAATCCTCAGAGGGTCCAGAGGACACACCTTCCGCTGGGACTTTGAGAAGTGAATTTGCAGGGAGGTGGGGGAGGGGCCCAGCGTCCTCGAACTCTCTGATCACTCATTTCTGCAGACCAGAACTTACAGTGGTGACTGCTGCCACTGAATTGAGAAACCTAAATGAAATGAGAGTAACCAGACTCTAGTGGTAGGGGCCAAGTGGTGGCACTCAACCACAAAGGCAAGGCAGGTATGGTTACCATAATGGATAGCAGAGTCGAAGCAGCCATGAGAAAAGTCTGACCCACAGACTATTCTGTGGCTTTAGCTAGCTGATCATTCTACTCCCAGAAGTGAAATAAACGTGAAGCTTACTAAGTCCTTATTTGCTCTACACAAGCAGAAGAGTCCTAGATCAAGTGAACAAAAGTCCATCTTGAATCATAAAAAACAGAGTCGGGGCGCCTGGGTGGCTCAGTCGGTTAAGCGTCCGACTTCGGCTCAGGTCACGATCTCGCGGTCCGTGAGTTCGAGCCCTGCGTGGGGCTCTGGGCTGATGGCTCAGAGCCTGGAGCCTGCTTCCGATTCTGTGTCTCCCTCTCTCTCTGCCCCTCCCCCGCTCATGCTGTGTCTCTCTCTGTCTCAAAAATAAATAAACGTTAAAAAAAAAAAATTAAAAAAAAAAAAACAAAACAGAGTCGCAGCCCCTCAATCAACTTCCAGACTTGAGCCAGTTCACAAACCCAAGTCCTTTGAATGAAGGGGAGGCTGGGTCACCTTGAGGAAGGACTCCAGCACACTAGTGAAAATTTATACTGTTCATCTTTCTCTCAGCCTTCCACCACAGGACCTCTGGCCCTTACCAGGGTGACTGCATTGGGGAAAAGGCAATAATCAGACCTTTCGGGGATTACTGGACGTTGGCTCTGAACTGACATTAGTTCCAGGAGACCCGAAATGTCACTGTTGTCCACCAGTCAGAGTGGCCCTCCATAGGCCCTTATGGAGGTGAGATATGGGTTCAGTGGTCCCCAAAACCATCCTGTGGCTCTTCACCTGGTTCTGGAATGCACAACTGGAATGCACACTTAGCAGCTGGCGGAATCTTCATATCCGTTCCCTGATCTGTGGAGTAAGGGCTCTTATGGGGGGAATAGCAGAGGGAAAGCCGCTGGAACTGCTTCCACCTGAGAAAATGGTAAACCAAAGCAATACTGCATTCTTGCAATTCCGGAGATTAGTGCTGCCACCAAGGACTTGAAAGAGGCAGGGGTGGTGATTCTCACTACATTCCCGTTCCCCTCTCCTCCATGGCTTGTGCAGACGACAGATGGAGCTTGGAGAATGACGGTAGATTATTGCAAGCTTAACCAGGTGGTCACTCTAATTGTAGCTGTTCTACCAAAGTGGTTTCATCGCTTAAGCAAATGAACACCTTCCCCTGGTACCTGGTATGCAGCTATTGGGCTGGTAAATGCCTTTTTCTCCAGCCCTGTCCATAGGGCCCCCCAGAAGTAGTTTGCTTTCAGCTGGCGAAGCCAGCCGTACACCTTCACTTTCCTATCTCAGGGGCGTAGCAACTCTCCAGCCTTATGTCATAAGTTAGGTATCAGGAATCTCGATCGTCTTTCCCTTCCACGAGATACCACACCAGGCCATTACACTGATAGCGGTATGTAGATTGAGCCTTGTGAGTAAGAAGGAGAAAACGCTCTACACTTATTGGTAAGACAGTTGCATGTCAGAAGATGGGAAATAAATCTGACAAAATTTCAGGGACCCTCTATCTCTGTAAAACTTCTAGGGGTGCAGCAGTATGGGGAACGTCGAGACTCCCCCTTCTAAGGTGAACGATGAGGTGTTGCATCTGGCCCCTACCACAAGCCAAAAAGAAGCACCATGTCTGGTGGGCCTCCGTGATTTTGGAGGCAACAGATGCCTCCTTTGGGTGGCCCACTCCGGCCTGGGTGACTCAAAAAACTGAGTTTTAAGTGAGGCCCAGAACAAGAGAGAAACCGAAATGACGGCCCCAAAAGTTGCCCTGCCACTTGGGCCATGAGATCCAGCCATCTCGATCATGTTGGAAGAGGCAGTGGCCGATAGAATTTGCTGTAAACAAATCGCAGTGCAGGCCCTTAGGATTTGGGGGAGAGGCCTGCCGTCCTCTGCAGGCCTCTGTAGGCCTGCTACCGGGCCTTAGTAGAGACTGAATGCTTCACCATGGAGCCACCAAGGTACCATATGACCTGAGCAGCCCAGCATGAACTATATATTGTCTGACACATCAACGTAAAGGTGGATGTACACGGCAGCCCTCCACCATCGTATGGGAGTGGTATATACACGATCTGGCCCAAGCCGACCCCAAAGGCACAAGTAAACGCCACAAAGAAGCAGCCGGTTGGGGCACCTGGGTGGCTCAGTCAGTTAAGCGCCCGACTCTTGGTTTCAGCTCAGGTCATGATCTCACGGTTCATGGGTTTGAGCCCCGCGTTGGGATCTGCGCTGACAGCACGGAGACTGCTTGGGTATCTCTCTCTCCCTCTCCCTCTGTCCCTTCCCCACTCACTCTAAATAAATAAATAAATAATAGGGGTGCCTGGGTGGCTCAGTTGGTTAAGCGTCCAACTTCAGCTCAGGTCACGATCTCACACTCCGTGAGTTCGAGCCCCGGGTCGGGCTCTGTGCTGACAGCTCGGAGCCTGGAGCCTGCTTCGGATTCTGTGTCTCCCCTCTCTCTGACCCTCCCATGCTCGTGCTCTGTCTCTGTCTCAAAAATAAATAAAAACATTAAAAAAAAAGTTTTTTAATAAATAAGTAAACAAACTTAAAAAAAAAAAAAAAGTGGCCCAAATGCCCATGGTCCCCACCTCTGCTGTGTGGTCTCCTCTCGCCTGTAGCTGTATCTACGGCCTCATATGAAGTTTATTATGATCAGCTGGCAGAGCACGTGATCTCAGGTCTGGATTATACGATATACAGGCACCACCTAAAGGGGACAGCTGCAACACTACCGTCCCTCTGGGACATCCCTTAAGGACAATGGTGAAGGGCAGTCTGCCCAGTGGCAAAACTTCAAGCCGTGCACTTAGTTGCTCATTTTGCTTGGAAGGAGAAAAGGCCAAACATGCAATTTTATGCTGATTTATGGGCTGTGCGAACGGTTTGTTTGGATGGTCAGAGAATTGGAAGGAAGACAATTGGAAAATTGGTGACAAAGAAATCTGGGAAGGAGGTATGTTAATAGGCCTCTTTGAACAGGGGACATGTGAAGATATTTATGTCCCATGTGAATGTTTACCAAAGGGTGACCTCAGCAGAGGAGGCTTTTATTTTGTTTTAAATGTTTATTTATCTATTTTTGAGAGAAAGAGAGAGAGAGAGTGAACAGGGGAGGGCAGAAAGAGAGACGGGGAAAGAGATTCCTAAGCAGGTTCCCCAATGTCAGCCCAGAGACTGACGCAGGGCTCGATCTCATGAACCGTGAGATGGCGACCCGAGCGGAAATCAAGAGTCAGATGCTTAACTGACTGAGTCACCCAGGAGCCCCAGCAGAGGAGGATTTTAATAATCAAGTGGATAGGATAACCTGTTCTGTGGATACCAGGCAGCCTCCTTCCCCAGCCACCCCTGCCCATTATCCAGTGGGCTCATGAACCTTTTGGCCATGTGGCAGGAATGGAGGTTATATATGGGCTCAACATGAACTTCCACTCACCAAGGCCAGTCTGGCTTTCGCCACCGCTGAGTGTCCCATCTGCCAGTAGCAGAGACCAACGCTGAGCCCCCGATATGGCACCATTCCCCGAGGTCATCAGCCAGCTACCTCGTGGTAGGTTGATTACAATGGTTCCATTATGGAAAAAGGAGCATTTTGTCCTTACTGGAATGATACTTACTCTGGATACGGAATTGCTTTCCCTGCATGCAACGCTTCTGCCAAAACTACCATCTGTGGACTTAACAGAATGCCTTATCCGCCATCATGGTGTTCCACATAGCACTGCTTCTGACCAAGGAACTCGCTTGCCAGCATATGAAGTGCAGCGATGGACCCGTGTGTATGAAATTCGTTGTTTTTTCCCATGCTCCCCACCACCGTGGAACAGCTGGTTTGGCAGACCAGTAGTGGAACAACCATTTGAAGACTTGGGGGGGGGGGTGGTGCCAGCAAGGTAGCAATAAATTTCCGGGCTGGGGCACGGTTCTCCAGGAGGCTGCATGTGCTCTGAATCATCACCCAATATGCGGTGCTGCTTTTCCCACAGGCAGGATTCACGGATCTGGGAATCAAGGGGCGGAGATGGGAGTGCCACCACACATTTTCACCCCCAGTGTCACCCTCGCAAAGTTTTTGCTTCCTGTCCCCATGACCTTCCGCTCTCCTGGCCTAGAGGTCTTCATTTCTCTTTTTTCTTTTAATGTTTATTTATTTATTTTGAGAGAGAGAGTAAGGGAGGGACAGACAGAGAGAGACAGAGAATCCCAAGCAGGCTCCGTGCTGTCAGTCCAGAGCCTGACGCGGGGCTCGAACTCAGGAACTGCGAGCTCATGACCTTGAGCCGAAGTCGCAAGCTCAACTGACTGAGCCACCCAGGTGCCCCTAGAGGTCTTCATTTCAAAGGGAGGAATGCTTAGACTGGGAGAAACAACAATGATTCCACTGAACTTGAAGTTAAGATGACCACCCAGCCACTTGGGGTTCCCCGTGCCTTGGAGTTAATAGGTGAAGAAGGGAGTTACTCTCCCGGCTGGGTTATTGATCCTGACCACCAAGGGGAAACTGGCCAGCTACCTCACAATGCAGGTAAGGAAGAGTGTATATGGCATGTAGGAGATCGCTGAAGTTTTCTCTAAGTATGACCATGCCCTTAGGATCACCATTAAGGTCAATGGAAAATTACAACAACGCAATTCAGCCAAGACTACTAATGGCCCAGACCTTTGAGGAATGAAGATTTGGCTCATCCCGTGAAATAAAGAACCATGCCCACTCAGGTGCTTGCTGAGAACAAAGGGAATATGGGATGGGTGGTGGAAGAAGGTAGTATATACCAGCTATGGCCACATGACCAGTTATGGAGATGAGGACTGTCACTGTCATGAGTATTTCTAACTTCTTTTGTTCCGCATGTGTGTGTATAATGTATACAGCAAATACCTTTGTTTTCTTCCTTATCTCCTCATCATGTGATGTGATGTATTGACTTTATATCATAGTATGTAAGTATGGTTAGCTTCGCATCATAGTAATCAACTTACAAGATATCGAGGTCAAGAATAAACATCCCCCAGAGACTTTGCATTCTTTCTGGAGAAAGGATTAATTCATTCTCATTTGTACTCAGGAGAATTGTATCATGTTTTGTGGTAACAGCCCAAGCAGACGAAGATAACACCCTTCTTGAAAATCAACTGATCACGAACTTCAGGCTTTATTTCTGGATTCCCCATCCTGTTGCATTAATATATTTGTTTGTCCTCATGCTAGTACCCCTCCATCCTGATTACCGTGGTTTTTTAGTAATTTCCAAAATCAGGAAGTGTGAGTCCTCCAATTGTTTTTAAGGTTGTTTTCTGGAGGAGAAATGTCTATTCAAGTCCTTCGTCTCTTTTAAATTATTTATATTTTTATCAGCATTGTAAGAGTTCTTTCTGTATTCTGGATACAAGTCCCTTGTCAGACGTGTGCTTTGCAAATGCTTTCTCCCAGTCTGTGGCTTGTCTTTTTCACTCTCCTGACGGTATTTGTCATAGCAGAAATGTTTTAAATTTTGGTAAAGTCTACCCTACCTGTTTTCTGTTTTGTTGATTGTGCTTTTTATAACCAAGTAAGGGACTATTGCCTCATCCAAGGTCACAGATATCCAAGGTCTATATGGTAGGGGTCCAACCTCATTCTTTTGCATGTGGACATCCAGATGTCCCAGCACCATTTGTTGAAGAGATTGTTCTTTCCCCACTGAACTGTCTTGGCACCCTTGTCAATGTTTTTTTAGTGTAAGTATGTGCCGTGCAATATTTGGAATACGCTTAGGCTAAAAAATTATTATACGTTCATCGGAAATTCAGATTTGCCCTGGGCATCCTGTATTTGTATTTGCTGAATCTGGCAACTCTATACTGGCATCTAGTGGGTAGAGACCGGGGATGCTGCTAAGTGTCCTACAACCCACAGGTCAGTCCCCTCAACCTCAACATGAAATCTGGCCCCAAATGTGAAAAGTACTATTCTCCTGCTGTGAAACAAACATGGGGACAGCATCACCTGACGACCAGCAAGTTAGTGGCACTGGCCCGTTTTTCCGGGAGTAGAAACCGAGGCTCAGAGCAGTGAAACACACTGCTTTTGAAATCCAACGCTAGGGGAGTTGGGGGTGGGATTTGCCTGGATAGTCTTAAAAATGGTCCAGGAGAAATTGTCCCAGAAGGGAACCATGAGGCGTTTCAAAGGGGCTGGGTATCCCCCCTTGCTGCAGGCATCTCCGATTTGAAGGACTCAATCTCCAAGGAGCCCACCCCACCCCCCACCAGGGCACTCAGATTGAGAAGGTTCTGGATGGTCCCAGATACCTGTATTGTTAACACTGACCACTGCGCGTCCCCCCCTCCCCCCCCCCCCCCCGCCGAGGGCTTTTTTTTTTTTTTTTAGGATGTGACATGGAAAGGATGAGAAAAAATAATGCTTGGTTTGGCCATATTCTCATCACTGGGAGTTCTGCGACCACTTTTGTTGACTTGGTTACTAGTTGTTTTTAAAAATCTAACAGGCAAAGGATGCCTGGGTGGCTCAATCGGTCAAGCGTCCGACTTCGGCTCAGGGCATGATCTTGCAGTCCATGAGTTTGAGCCCCGCATCGGGCACCACACTGACAGTGCAGAACCCGCTTGGGATTCTCTCTCTCTCTGCCCCTGCCCCGTTTGTGTGCACATCCTCTCTCTCTCTCTCTCTCAATAATAAATAAATAAACTTTTTAAAAAAACCTCTAACAAGCAAAAATTAACACTTGCTTCCTATAATAGGTTGAATGGTGTTCCCCCAAAAGATATGGCCAAGTCCTGCCCCCCCCCAGGACCTATGGATGTGACCTTATTGGGACAAAGGGCCCTTGCAGATCTACTTAAGTGAAGGACCTCTAGAGGAGATCGTCCTGGATTTAGGGTAGGTCCTGACTCCAATGACAAGTGTCCATACGAGAGACAGAAGAAGAGACACACATAGCGAGAAGGTCATGTGGACACAGAGGCGGAGTTTGGAATGATGGGACCACAAGCCGGAGAACACCTGGGGCCCCCACAAGCTGGAAGAGACCAGGAAGCATCCTCTGGCTTTGGCAGGAGCACGGCCCTGCTGACACCACGAGAGGATAAATTCATGGCCTAAAAGCCACCCGGTCTGGCGTGACTTGTTACAGCAGCCCCAGAAAACTAATACCCCCACCAGGTACCCTTCATCTAGAACCCTCCATTCAACTTATGCTCTATTTGGGGGGGGGGGGGGCGGGTAACTCTATGTGTTACTACAAATGCATGTCCATTTTTAGCTGGATTGTGTTTAACTTTATAAAGGTCATCATGCTATCTGTGATCTTAGGGACACTTATTCTTTCTTATGTGGTGATTCTATTTCTGAGCTGTGACCATGTTGGTGCCCATCTCTCAAAGCTTCTGATGGCTTTCTGGTCTCCTCTAATCAGCACTGAGCCATGTTTGCCCAGCTGTGGACACCTCCAACATATCCAGCAACTTCTCTCGGCCAAATTGCAGGGCATGTGAATATTCCACTGGAAGAGGGGGAACCGGCTCCTGGTTCAGCACGGCCACCGGAAGTAACACCAGCAACCCCTTCCGGCCCCATCTGTGAGGTTCCCCAGGACCCCCATTCTCACCACGCTGGGTATCATCTCACTTGGTCATTTTTTCCAAACAGCTGGATGCGAAGTGGTATCTCACTGAGATATTCAGGTTATTCTGACGCAACTTTTTAAAAGATTGAATTGAAAAAATTCACATAACATAAACTTTACCGCCTTAGCAATTCTCAAGTGGACAATTCAGTGGCATTTAGTGCATCCATGACGTTGTGCAACCATCGGCTCTATCCAGTTCCAGAACATTTTCGTCACTTTAAAAGGAAACCCTGGGCCTTTCATGCAACTTTCAAGTAAAACTAAGCAGCTGTTCAATTGGCATTCAATCTTTGTTTGTTTTTCCTATTTGGGAGAAAACCAGGTTTGTGTGTATGAGACAGAGGGTCCCTGACTGTAAAAGTAGCATATTCTTTTTTTAATTTTAATTTTAATAGTTTAAAATTTGTTTGTTTATTTTGAGAGACAGAAAGCGAGCGGACATGTGAGCAGGGGAGGGGCAGAGAGAGAGAGAAGAAGAGAGAGAATCCCAAGCAGGCTCCACGCTGTCAGCACAGAGCCCAGTTCAGGCCTCGATCACACAAACTTTGAGATCACGACCTGAGCTGAAATCAAGAGTCGGACACTCAGCCGACAGCCACCCAGATGCCCCTAAAAGTCATTCTCAGTATATTCTTTTTTTTTTTTAATTTTCAAAAAATGATTCTTTACTTTTGAGAGAGAGACAGAGCACGAGCAGGGGAGGAGCAGAGAGAGAGAGGGAGACACAGAATCTGAAACAGGCTCCAGGCTCCGAGCTGTCAGCATAGAGCCCGACGTGGGGCTCAAACTCACGGACCACAAGATCATGACCTGAGCTGAAGTTGGATGCTTAACCTTCGACTAAACCACCCGGGTGCCTCCATTCTCAGCATATTCTTGATGCTGAGAAAGAAAGAAAAAATCAGACAAAACAGAAGAGTGGAATATAAAACCACCTGGAGCCTCACAACCCAGGACACGAGGTCGACCCTGATCTCCTGCCTGGACGGTAACATGAAAAAAGCTGACACGAGGAAGTGATGGCAAGGATGAGGAGAAACCAGAACTCTCTGGCACGCGGGCTGCCAGAAACGCAAAACGGCCCAGTGGCTTGAAAAGGCAGGTTGGCAATTTCTGCAAAAGGTAGTGACAGACCCACCACGGAGCTCGACTCTTCCCTCCTTGGTGTCTCCCTGACAGAAACGAAAGCGGGTGCCCATCAGAGATCTGGGACATGCATGCTCACAGCATCGTCCCCTATGGGAACAAGCCCAATGTCCATCATCCGGGCAATGGATGAACCACAATGAACCAGGGACACTCACCACAGCACAGATGTGCCTTCAGGGCATTACGCAGAATGAAAGAAGCCAGACCCAAAAGGTTACGTACTGCAAGGTTCCGTTTATTTGCCATTATAGAAAGTGCAACGTGATGTCAACTGCCAGAAAACAGATC
This sequence comes from Panthera leo, assembly GCF_018350215.1. Classification (NCBI taxonomy): domain Eukaryota; kingdom Metazoa; phylum Chordata; class Mammalia; order Carnivora; family Felidae; genus Panthera; species Panthera leo. The sequence goes on along the minus strand of NC_056680.1, from coordinate 13,867,185 downwards.
AGAGGTTGCCCGAGGAGAGGCGAGAGAGAGGCACGACAAAGGGCAGGAGGGAACGTTTGGGAGTGACGGCTGGGTTCACTGTCTTCGCCACGGGGACAGCTACGCCAAATGCATCAGATCGTTCACTTTGGCCACGGAGGGCAGCCCATCAGTGAGCTAACTAGAGCAGGCCCGGATTCACATCCCTGCCCTGCCACTGGCTTGCTGTGTGTGTGACCTCTCTCCCATGTCTCCGCCTCCCGATGCCTCACCTGTGAAATGGGATTCTAGTGGCCCCACCACCCCGCGGAGTATAACTTAGGGCAGCACCTAGCCCGCAGCCATCAAGCACTGGCTCGTGGCGAATGCTCAGCTCTGCTTTGCTTTGTCCACATTTTAACAACTCATCATTGAAATTAAAAAAAAAAAAAAAAAAGTCATTTCAGACCATGCCAAAGTCCCATCAGGTTTCCACCACGGGTGCGTATGGTGTCTCTCTCTCTCTCTTGACCCCTGGCTGGGTCCCCCCCGTAGGTCTTGGCCAATCCGGGCCCATCCCACTTGGTGACTTAAGCCAGCGTGGGCTGCACTCCTGAATCCACCCGCCAGTCCCGAATTCGGAGCTCTGCCCCACATCCTGGTCCAGCCCCTCCTCGAGTTCCCTGCCAGCCTGCGAGTCCAGGAAACTGGAATTCTTCTCTCGCACCAAGAGAGGTCCCTCAAGGGTAAGCAGCGGCCGCGGCCACAGGGAAGTTCCACAACTCCGGAGGAAGGCTACTTGGGATTACAGCCGCTTCTCCCAGCCCAGCCGCCAGCCTTTTTTGCAACCCCCTCTCGTCGGGGTCCCGGCTTCCGCAGATGTGGCCCTCACCCTGCCCTTGCTGAGATGGGGCCAGCTCCAGCAAACCCGGACCCCAGTGAGGGCCCCCCCAAGAACAGTGGGCTCTTGTGGGTTTCTGTGGGCGCCCCTCCGGAGCCCCGTTCTTGCTTCAAAGGAGTTCTTTGTGAAACATGGATGTGTGGCCAAGGCCCCAGCGATGCTGGTGGGGAAAAGAAAAATAGGCATGTGTGTGTATTTTATAGCTCTTCTCTGCTCCCTGAACGGCCTCTTTGAAGGTGACGATGGGTCACAGCAGGCCTCGGGTGGGAGGACAGCTGGCGGCCACCTTGGTTCTAATTTGACCATACGTTGCTTTTTTAGGGGATGTGCTGGGGCGTCTGGAGAAGTGGGTTTTGGCTTGGCCTCGAAGCTCGGTTCCCACAGAGGCTCAAGGCTCCGATTGTGGGCGGCAAGGCTCCGAGGAGGAAAGGCAGTCCCTGGGGACCCCCTTCGAGCCTCGCACGAGGCTGCAGGCTGGGAAATGTCTGGGCTGGGATTCCGCTGTGGCCATTTCAGAAGGTGTTGGGGTGGGAAATTAGCCCCTCCTCGTGGGCCCCGACGGCATGTCACTGCCACCGGTTTTCAGATAGCTGTGTGGCCTCTTCTAGCAGAGAGATGGATAAGCAGAGTCCTCAGAAGCCAGGAGCTGGTGTATTGTGTTTGAGGGTAACAAACGAATCAAAAGGAAAACGGACCACATCACACCTACTAGGACGATCATCATCTAAAGTGGAAAAGACCCAGCGTTGCCTCCCGGAAGTTTGTTTGTTGGTTGGTTGGTTTTAACATTTATTTATTTTTCAGAGACAGAGAGAGCCAGAGCACGAGTGGGGGAGGGGCAGGGAGAGAGGGAGACACAGAATCGGAAGCAGGCTCCGGGCTCTGCGCCGTCAGCACAGAGCCCGACGAGGGGCTCGAAGTCACGAACGGTTAGATCATAACCTGAGCCGAACTCGGACGCTCAACCGGCTGAGCCACCCAGGCGCCCCTGAATCTTCCGCTTTAAAATGGTGAATTCTGGGGCGCCTGGGTGGCTCAGTCGGTTGAGCGTCCGACTTCGGCTCAGGTCACGATCTCACAGTTCGTGGGTTCGAGCTCCGCACCGGGCTCTGGGCCGACGGCTCAGAGCCCGGAGCCGGCTTCGGATTCTGTGTCTCCCTCTCTCTCTGCCCCTCCCGCACTCACGCTTTGTCTCACTCTGTTTCTCAAAACTAAATAAATGTAAAATTAAAAAAAAAAAAATTTTGGGGCGCCTGGGTGGCGCAGTCGGTTGAGCGTCCGACTTCAGCCAGGTCACGATCTCGCGGTCCGTGAGTTCGAGCCCCGCGTCGGGCTCTGGGCTGATGGCCCGGAGCCTGGAGCCTGTTTCCGATTCTGCGTCTCCCTCTCTCTCTGCCCCTCCCCCGTTCATGCTCTGTCTCTCTCTGTCCCAAAAATAAATAAAAAACGTTGAAAAAAAAAAAATTAAAAAAAAAAAAAAAAAAAAAATTTTAATGGTGAATGGGATGTTATGTAAATATCATCTCAACAAAAAGAGCACAGAGAGTGCTCGGAGAATCGATAAGGTGTTACCTGCAGGATATGTTGTAAGTGACACGGCGCATGCCGGGATAGAGGAAGTGACCCTCCGCGAACCCCATGTGCGCAGGCAGAGGTGTGAGAGGTGGACACGGGTCATTCCGAGCATGGAGGATGTCTGTGGAAGGACCTTATATCCAGATGCACCTAGAAGGGAGTAGATGTGCGAGAGGTTTGCGGGAGCTGATGGAGGCTGGCAGGGCCATCAGACCACGCAGCTGCCACCCCGAGAAGGAGGGGAGGAAGGGGGGTGGGGAGAAGCTTGGGGTGGGAGCCATGAGAAGGTTCAGGCCAGGCTGAAGGAGTGCTCCTATTCCGGCCCTGCTCTCTGTCGCTGATAAGCGGGACTATTCCAGAAGCAGTGGTAGCCGGATCATCATTGTAAGCGGGAGTGCCCGCTGCTGACCTATGCGTCGCCCTTTTCTGCCCCACGACCCCTCCGTTCATGAGCCTCTCACGTGACAAGTGATAAAGGCAGCCAACATCACCTGGCTGAGTCACGTGGTCTGTGTGGTTGCTCCGAGCCCCTTCCTGGTGGATGCTTTCCGGAAGGTGTTGATGCTGATACGAAAATCCTCACGCCTGGTCCAGTCCCGTTCGCCCGTGGATGCCTCTACCCCTGACTTCCTTGTCTCTGTCCTTTTCCTTATGGCCCCGGCCCGGGAATCCATGTAAGCTCTCATCCTAGGTCACCTCCCCCTCCCACAAAGTGGGGGGCTCAGGGGCTCCCTCACAGATCTGCTTACGAGGAAGGGTGCCTTTCCACTGCCCTTCAGACCCCCCTGCACGAGGCTGGACAGCAGCCACTGGCTTGTGCCTATGTGCTCAGAGCAGGCTCCAGGCTCTGAACTGTCAGCACAGGGCCCGACGTGGGGCTTGAACCCACAAACCGCGAGATCATGACCTGAGCCAAAGGCAGACGCTTAACCGACTGAGCCACCCAGACGCCCCTCAATTTTTTAATTTTTATTTATTCATTTTTTTAATGTTTATTTTTGACACAGAGAGAGACCGAGTATGAGTGGGGGAGGAGCAGAGAGAGAGGAAGACACAGAATCGGAAGCAGGCTCCAGGCTCCGAGCTGTCAGCACAGAGCACAACGCGGGGCTCGAACTCACAGACTGCGAGATCATGACCTGAGCTGAAGTCGGACGCTCGACCGACTGACCCACCCAGGCGCCCCTCAATTTTTTAATTTTAAAGGCTGCTCAAGGAACCAGCCCTTTGTTCCAGCAATACCCGAAGGCAAGCCCCGTCTCCCAGCCTCTGGGGGGTGTAGGAGCGAAACTTCAAGAAGCATCCCTTAGCAAACCCAGATGGGTTTCACAAGGACCAAGCCCTCCCTCCTGCCAGCTTTTTGCTCATTTCTCTGTCTATGAAGCCCACTTCCCTGTTCCCCCATTCTCCCTGTGAAAGCCAAATTGATGTTAAGTTCATGCCACACTGGGCCCTTTTCTTATTGCAAGAGTATGTCCTGACTTTAGCTAGGGTCTGGCTTCATCTTGGACAAGCTGGAACTTGTTCCTCTGGAGGGAAACTTCAGTTTTGCCCTCGAGACCTTTCAGCTTACTGGATGAGGCCCACCCCAATTCCTTAGGGCCAACTGGTGTGGATGATAATCACATCTACCAAAATGTCTCCAGGGCGACACCCAGGCCGGTGTTGACGACTTAACAGCTTAGCCACGTTGAGATGTAACAATGTCCATTGCACTGTCTTGGGATCATCAAGGGCTCTGGCAGGATGAGTCCCTTCTTCTTCTTCTTCTTTTTTTTTTTTAAAGTTTATTTTATTTATTTTGAGAAAGAGAGAGTGAGAGAGAGAGAGAGAGAGAGGGAGAGCACAAGTGAGGAAGGGAAAGAGAAAGGGGGGAGAGAGAATCCCAAGCAGGCTCCGCACTGTCAGCGCTGAGACCTACGTGCGGCTCAAACTCCTGAACCATGAGATCATGACCTTAGCTGAGATCAAGAGTCAGATGCTTAAGAGCCACCCAGGAGTCCCAGGACGGGTCCCTCTTGTTCCCACTGTGTCCCCAGCACCTGACAGGGACCGGTGCACAGCGGGAGAATAGCAGGTGTTTGTTGAGTGAATACACAATGGAAAATAGAGCAGCTCCCGGCTTTAGCCCAAGCCTCTAGGGAATTGTTCCCCAGTCTGGGGGACAGGGGTGAGGGGGGTTTGCTTAGCTGGAGAATCTGCAGAACCTGGGCCTCCGAGGAGGGCAAAGGAGGGCGGGTGGGGGTCTGAGCCACTCTGCAGAAGGAACAGTGGGGTGACAAGGCCTTTCCACTCTGCGGTCAGACTCCTGGCCTCGAGAGCCATAAAACAGCCCTGCTTGGGCTGGAAACATTTTCCTTTAATATGTTCCTGGAGGCGTTGGCAGGGCCTGTAAGGAAAATTCCAGGGGAATAAGGAGAGAGATCTTCAGCATCCACTGAGGGCTGAGAGGTGGTGGCTAGACCCGGGGCTTTGGGGGGACCCAACTGGCCTGAGGGGAGTCCAAGGGACCCCGGGCAGAGCCAGGCAGCTGTCAGTGCGTTATCTGGGTTCTGGGAGGATCCCTCGGCCTGACGGACCTCCCTGAGCCTTGTGGTGGCGGCGACGGCGGGTGGCCTCACCGGTCGGTCGGAGACAGCTTTCCGCAGGAATTTGCATAAGGCTGTTTGGAGATGTTCTCAGCAAGCATGAGCGTGTTGAACCCACAGGGTGCTGAGGTCTGGGGAGGGAGCCTCCCAGGGCCCGGCACAGGGCCACGGGGGTACGGGTCCTATGTGCCTTCTGCTCATTCACCTCCTATGGCTCCCCACTGCCCTGGGATGGAATTCAGACATTCCACGTCATTCCACGTGCTGCCAGACCATCCAGCTCCACCACCCCGGGTGAGCTGGGCCCCACCAGATCCAAGAACGCCTCCTTGTTCTCTGTCACCGCCAGGCCTCTGCTCACACCGACGCCTACCACCCCAAGCACCCTCTGTGGCCTCTGACCTGGCTGACCCTTACCCTTCCTTCAACTGGAGCTTACAGGTGCCTCTTCCTGGCCCCCCACGGCTACCTGTGTATTCGCCATCACAGCTGCACCCACCCTGGCAAGTAGTGAGAGCAGTTCTTGGTTATAAGTCCTGGGGTGTTGCTGCGGGAAGTGAGGGGACCTCGGAGGGGTAGATGTCTCTCCAACTTTGTCATTGGGACCGGTATGTCCCTTTGTGCCCAGGAAGACACAACCCCACCTACTACGTGCCAGGCACAACGGGATGCACTTGGGCGGGGGCGGTGGCGGGGTGGGGGGACGGTAAAACACAGTGCGTGTTGGCATGAACATACAAAGATGATAATTTCGAAGACTGGAGAGTATTTGGAAGAAAGTTGCGTGGTGGTATTTATGCTCAGGGGTCGGGGGAGACCTCCTGAGGTGGTAACATTCAAGCTAAGATTTGAAGGATGATAGGAAAGTATCTTGTAAATATAGAGGATGAGCATTCCAGATAGAAAGGATGACTGGCTCGTGGGGCCCCGGGGCAGGAAAGGGCTCGGGAGCTGGAGGAACAGGGAGGGGGCTGGTATGGCTGGAGCAGAGTGAGTGAAGGAGGAGGAGACAGGCCAGAGGGATGGGCTGAGGCCACGTCACGTGGGGCTTTGCAGGCCACAGAGAGAAGGTGGGTTTTATTCTGAGAGAAATGGGGAACCATGAAGGGTGTGTGAGCGGGAGGGAAACACGATCCGATTTATGATTTTGAGACATTCCCTGTGGCTGCTTTGGGGAGGAGGCTGGGGCAGCGTCCAGGCAGGAGTCAGGAGGGCAGACACCGGGGCCGGACGGCAGAGGAGGAGAAGTGGTTGGATTTGTGTATTTTGGAAGCCGAGGGGACGAGAGCTATTGGAGTACTGGACAGAGGGGGCCAGGGAGGAGTCTCAGACGCCACCCAGGTCTCAGGCCCAGCACTGAGTGAATGGTGGGGTCGCTGCCTGAGACAGGAAGACTTGGAGAGGTGACGTCAGGCACCAACAGCCCCACCTTGGCCGTGAGCTTGTGGTGTCTGGTTGGACCCATGTGCCTGGGCTGGCTGGCCAGACTCCAGATGGAACCGTGGACTTTGGAGGCAAAGAATGGCCTTTGATGTCTGGGCCTGGATGGCGTCCACCGGGGAGAAGCAGGCAGGGGGCACGGGCCAAGCCCTTTACGCCCAACTTTTGTGCAAGCAGGCAGGGCCCGCCCCGGGCCCTTTTATTCCAGCTGGAAACCGGGACCAAATTGAAAAGTCCAGATGTGGAGTTGGACACAGTCCCGTGACCGTGCGGTCTGGGGAGGCCCAGCGGCCAGGCGTCCAGTGGGTCAGGCCTCCGTGTGGCCTCGCTGGCCACCGCCTGGCCGGGTGTGGGGGGCAGGATGGCTTCGCCTTGAGTCTCTGGCTGCAACAAAGGTTAAAAAAATAATCACCAGGCCCGAGACCTCGCCCCTCCCGTCATCAACTCCAGCGCCGGGTGGAAAACCGGGCCCCGGGACCCCCGCCAGCCCACAAGGCTTGAGACTTGCCCAGGGGCCTGTTCAGGAGCAGGGGCAGGGGTCAAGAGGGCAGAAAGCTGGATCCCAATCTTTCTGTACCCATGAGAGGTGATTCAGTTTTCCATCTGGAAAATGGGGCATTGTTCTAGAACCACATCATCCTCAAGTTCTGAAACACCTACTGTGCACTAAGCCCGGGGCCAAGTGCTGGGGACTTGAATGTTGGACAAGCCAAGGCCAGTTCTGCCCTCACAGCTTCCTAGGTGGGCTGTGGAGGATTCGCTGGGGCACCTGGGGGGCTGTCGGTTGAGCATCCGACTTGGGCTCAGGTCACGATCTCAGGATTCGTGGGTTCGGGCCCCATGTTGGGCTCTGTGCTGACAGCTCAGAGCCTGGAGCCTGCTTTGGATTCTATGTCCCCCCCCCCCCCCGCCCCTCCCCCACCTCTCAAAAATAAATAAACGTTTAAAAAAACTTTTTTTAAGATGAAGGATTTGCTGGACAAGGGCTGTCACACCCTTGGGACTTGGTTGTTCCATCTCTATGATAGGGATAAGAATAGCCGTCACCTCTGAGAGCCACCATTATTCCTGGGACAGCTTCTTCTTGCTGGACTGTGTATGACCCAGCTTGGAGCACCACGGTCAAGACCCCCATGGTCCCAAATGTTCCAGGCCAAGGGGGCAAGTTGACTGTCGAAAATCAGGTCTTCTGCGGTGCCCGGCTGGCTCAGTCAGCGAGCATGTGACTCCTGATCTCGGGGTTGTGAGTTCGAGTCCCATGTTAGTTGTAGCGATTACTTAAATTTTTTTTTTTTAATTGTTCATGCTTATTTACTTTGAGAGAGACACAGACAGAGCGTGAGCGGGCAAGGAGCAGAGAGAGAGGGAGACACAGAATCCGAAGCAGGCTCCAGGCTCCGAGCTGTCAGTACAGAGCCCGACGCGGGGCTCGAACTCACGGACCGTGAGACCATGACCTGAGCCGAAGTCAGACGCTTAACCGACTGAGCCACCCAGGCGCCCCAAAGCTAATTTTTTTTTTAAAAGGGCGGGGTGGGGTGGGGGTGGAAGGTAGAGATTGGAATCAGATCTGCCTCGTGTTGACTGTGTGGTCCTGGGCAAGTGTCTTACCCTCTCTGGGCTCCCTGCCTCCCTCCCTCCCAGCTCTGGATCATGGTCACCAACCTGATCTTAATGATTCCCTTCAATCGTACATTTTCCCATTTCAGCCCTTTGGGGCTTGAGGCAGGGCTGGGAGCAAGGGAGCCAAACACCATTTGAGCTGCCTTGGAACTGGTGATGGTGTGAGAAGGCCCCTCCTGTGGGCTCCTCCACTACTCGCCAGCCATTGGGAAATAACAGGCTGGCGGTGCAGCCGTTCTGGGCGAAGCCCGTTTCCGGTGATGTTCAAGGTTGCCTGGTACCCGGGAGAGGTCAAGAGGCCACCAAAGCAGGGAAGGGCCTTGACGGGGCCTGGAGCCGCCCTCAGCGGCACCCTTCCGGCACCCCTCCTGGGTCAGATCTGGGACTGTCCCCCTTCCCAAGGGCAGAGGACAGCAAGAAGGGCTTCTGACAGCGATTGGAGATGGAGGTGGAGGACGAGGACTTGGCACACCGCCAGGGTCGTCCCCATTAAAGCAGGTCAAGCCTAACAGCCTGGGATCCAGAAAGCCCACGGAGGCAAGAGTGAGGGGTGGGGGATCCAGTCTCTACCGTTTGCCTACTGAGAGTGGCGTCCAGGAGGGGCTCACCGCCACCCCTAGGAACACACTCTCACACCTAGAGAGGCCGGCTCAGCCCAGACCACAGTGATTGGCTCGGGGAGGGGCATGGGACGCGAGCTGGGCCAATGAGAGGCAGCCCTGAGACCCGCTGGGCCTATCAGAGGAAAGATGCTCTGTTTCCTCTAGACCTTGGCAAATGTAAGCCTGGCCCTGGCCCACCTTGCTGCCCCAAGGGGCCTGAAGAGCACCGACCAGGGAGGTGCAAATCAGAGCTTCGAGGAGATACCACCTCACACCCGCTAGGATGGCCATAATCACAAGCCTGAAAGCGAGTGTTGGCAAGGAAGTGGATAAACTGGAACCCTCGCGAATGGCGGGCGGGGCTCGTCAAGTGGCGCGGCCACTGTGGAAAATAGTGTGGCAGCTCCTCAGAAAATTAAGCATCGCGTTGTAGAACCCAGGAAATCTCACGCTCAGGCATGAGACTCAAGAGAACTGAAAACAGGTATCCAAACAAAACTTTGCACAGACACGTTCCGGGCATTTGTTATTCGCAATTGAAAAAAAAAAAAAAAAAAAAAAAAAAAAATCCAACAAACCCAGACGTCCGTCAGCTGGAGAATGGATAAACAAAACGCGGTCTATGCGGACGATCAAATGCTATTTAGGCATAAAAAGGAATGAGGCTCTGATACGTGCCGCAACACGGATGAACCTTGAGGACGCGCCCAGTGAGAGAAGCCAGACACAAAAGGACACATGTTGTATGATTCTGTTTATAGGAAATGTCTAGAACAGGCAAATCCATAGGGACAGAAAACAGATTAGCGGTTGCCAGGGGCTGGGAGAGGGGTATGGGGGGAGGGGTGCCTGCTAATGGGTACCAGGTTTCCTTTTGGGAGGAAATGAAAATGTTCTGAAATAGATAGAAGGGATTATCGCATGGCATTGTAGAAGTACTAAAACCCAATAATTGTACACTTTAGAATGTCGAAATGATACATTTTACGTCATGTGTATTTTACCACAATTCTTTTTTTTTTTTTTAAGGAAGAAGGCAGCTGACCCAGAGATCCTGGAGGCTTCATTTGGGGCTCTAGATCCAGCCATGCCTGAAGGCAGCCCTGCCGTTGAGGTAAGGCAGCAAGAAATGGGCTGTCTCTCTGCCTAAAACTTGGCGTTTCAGAAAGTCGGCTGTGTTTGTTCTTGCCCACGTCCCCATCATGAGGAGAAGAGCCTCACCGAAGGTGCTGGGGGCCTCAGGAAGGGCCAAACCCCACTCCCTGGCCCTCTGCTGTCCCATCTATAAGAGGAGAGGGGGCAAGGTCCCGCCATGCCAGCAACAACAGGTCCCAGTATGGACTCACTATGGTGATGTTTCGTTGCCCATCACAGGCCTGTGAGCAAGGTGTTCTGAGCTCAGCGAAGGGAAGAAATGGAGGAGGCCCACGTTCCTGCCTTCCATGCGGTGCCACTTTTGGAAGCAGACTGCTGGGGCCTCAGGAGGAGGGTGGCTGGGGCCCCAAGAGGCAGCCCAGCTGGGTGCTGATGAGCTCGCACCTAGCATCTGATAGCTGTGGGTTCAAGTCTTGGCTCCGGCCCTCTGTGATCCTGGTCCTGCGGTTTCTCTTCTGGGCCTCAGTTTCCCCTCTCCAAAACAGACTGGCTGTTCTGGGTATCAGGTGCAGCGTCTGCTGGGTGCATAGCTGCTGTCTCAGGGGATCTCATTAATACATGGATGTGCCTGGTGGAATCCGAGCTGGGCTAGGACTGCTGGCATGGGCAGAGGCGGGTGCTGGGTGGGGGAGGGAGGGGGGACAGCTTGCCAGTTTACTGCCACCCGGAGGGGGATGCAGCCAGGGTACAGGGTACAGCCTCCCCTCCATGCCGTGTTGCTGTTGGCTTCCAAAAGGATATGGATGTAGAAGTCACTCCTTGACTCTTTTTCCACTTGTTGCCCAGCACTCAGCGTTCCGGCGCGCCTGGCCGGAGGCTGGCACTGTTTCCGGGCACCTGGACAGCCTCACTTGGCCCTGAGACAAGCACTCACTGAGTGGCGGCTGGCGGGCTCCAGGCGTCGGCAGTGGCGTGGCCCTTCTCTCCTGTGGCTGCTCCAGAACTGGGGAAGAAAGGGCCTCGGAGCTCCCATGGCCTCCCGGGGCATCCTTGGACAGCGACAGGTGAGGGTATGGCCAAGAGGGAGGTTCTGTTAGGGTCAACTCGGAGACTCCATCCTGTGGCACCTCAGATGTGGGATGCCCCAGTGCCATGTCTCAGCCTCCCCGGGGTCCTGTGGCTTCCTACGGCTCTGTGTTTTCATTGAATGGTAGCCACATCACCCTAGGTCTGTGGCTCCGCACCATCATAGCCCCGTGGCTCGAGGGTCCCCACGATCCTACGGCTTTAGCAGACTGTGGTCCCACGGCCCCATCAACCCATGCTGTTATGACTTTGTCCCTCCTTAGTTCTGTGTTTCCTTGTTCTGTGGTCTCATGACTCTTGGATTATTTGCAACTTCATGGCTCTAGGAAAAGGTGAGTTATTCAACCCAGTGGGAAATAGACTCAGGAAGCCTCAAGGGGTGGGTGTTCCAGTGACCCCCCCCCCACTTAGCACCATGTGGACCAACGGCAACACTGACATCACCCCTTTTCCAGAGGGCTCCATGTGCTTGTTACCGTTCTACAACTCCCGCTCAGAGTATGCTGACGGTTGCTATGGTCTGGCCGTTCCTGGAGGGTTTTTATTAAACCTCAGTCTCCCTCTGTGGCGCAGGAATATGGACACACAGAGAGCCTGGTCTGGCCTAAAGGAGTGACCTTTAAGTCAGGGTAAGTAGGGGTCAGCCAGGTAAAGAGCCAGGTAAAGGAAGAGTGCTCCAGGCAGAAGGCACAGCCTATGCAAAGGTCCTGAGGTGGGGAAAAGCCTAAAAGTAAGAGGCACAGAGAGGCAGCCAGTGAGGCTGGGCTGAAGGCTAACTGTTCACCTCCCCTTTGTCTCATGTAAGGCAAAGGGGGCAGAGAATGGACAAAAAGCTCCTACTGTGTGCTTCAATTTCATTCTCTCATTGACTCATAGTGATCTCTGAATGGGGTGGCCACATAGCCAGAGAGGTTCCCGGGGGTCCAGCCCGCCAGCCACCCACCGACCCATCCAACTATTCACCCACCCACCCACCTATCCACTCACTCCTCCATGCATCTGCCCACCCATCTGTCTGGCAATCCATCCATCCACCCAGTCATTCCATCCATCCACCCATCCATCCATCCATCTACTCATCTATCCGCCCATCCACTCATCATCCTTCCTATCTGTCCACCCATCCATCCATCTATCCATCCTTCCATCCATCCACCTATTCACCCATGGACTGCAAACATGGCTCATGGCTCTGTCCCTGCGCAGGGACACCACACCCCTTCCTGTGTTCCAGCCCTCCTCCCCCTCCACTGCTCCCTCACCCCTCTGTCCCGGCCACACCTGCCTCCTCCGTGAACCTCCAGTGCATCAGGCCCGTCCCACCTCTGGGCTTCTGCCTCTGCTGTGCCCTCTGCTGGGTGCTCCTCATCAGCCGGAACCCATTCATCTGCCCCGGCCTTGGCACCAACATCCCCCCACGGTGGCTTCCCTGACCCCTAGGCTCCGTTTCCTCTGGCCCAGCCGGCTCCTACTTCTGTGTGGCAAGCGCTCCGGGCCACTGTATGCACTTGTCCACCCTCGAGGCCGCCCACCTCGGGGCTGAGAATCGGAGAGCACCTCCTCCCTGTTGGCTACGAGGCAAAGGGTCTGTATGGTGGATGAAATTATTTGCTTTCACCCCACTGATCGATAATCATTTATTTGGCCCCCATTGTGTGCCAGTCTTCCCACACTGGGGCTGGGGCTCCTCCCCTCCCAGCAGCCTCCCTCCCCCACTGGCCCATGCCCTGGTCTGGGCCTCTGCCTGCCAGGCAGCCGGTGAGTAAACACACCCCGCCCTCGGCCTCCTGCCCCATCCATCACTGACCCGAACAAGGGCCTCCTGTTAATGAGCTGGGGTGGGGGCCAGAGAGGGGCAGGAGGACGGAGAATGAAGAATCGGGATCAGGGCTCTGGTTCCTGTGCTCCCTGCTGCCCACCCACCCATCGTCCCCAGACAGCTGCAGAAACCTGGGTGGGGGACCCTCTCCCTACAGCCTTCACGGGGAGGGGAGCGTGTGACTTCCTTCTCTGAGCATCCAGTGCCCAAATCGAGGCGACAGGACAAACCTGCCTCTCTGAGCCTCCGTTTGCCCATCTGTAGACGGGGGGGGACATGAATGACTGCCACCGTGGAAAAGTCTTCACTTTTTATAGAGTAACTTACTCACTTCTGGTGACGACCCTAAGATGTGGGGGGCTCTTGTCCCCCCATCTCATCTGGGTTTTTACTGCTCCTGTTAAGGTGTAAAACTTTAGGTATTTAGGTATCCTGTTAAGGTGCAAAACTTTAGGTATTTCCATTCTCCACTTCATTAAACAGAGAGAGAGAGAGAAAGAACAAAACTTGTGTAGTTAGCCACACAGGCTGTCTCTCTCCCCGTAACACAGACACAAGTTTGTTTTACTATTACCTACAAAACTCTCATTAAATGTCAGAGGAAAGGAGAGAAGGGCGGGGTGGTCATTTGCCCCTTCCACAGCGATCTCTGGAAACTTATGAAAATAACGCCTGTATAATTTCATTCTCTAAAATCAATACCCATTGAATGCCGCCATTGGTAAATTCCAGCAGGTTCTTAGTAACGCTCTTTCTCCCTTGTAGCAACTCTTCAGTACGCTGGCTGACCTGGACACTTAAAAATTTACATTATAATAAGCGTTTGAACGTGGCTCTTCTCCCTCTCTCCCCCCCCCCCGCCTCCCCCCAAAAAAAGAAAAGGAAAAAGAAGAAACTGAGGCACAGGCAAGTTAAGCAACCTGCCTCAGGCCTCACAGCAGAGCTGGGGTATGAAACTCACGGTCCCCACGCCAGAGAACAGGACCTTCATCACTGTGCCCTGCTGCCCCCTATGGTGATGAGTTCCTGCCTCCCCGGCCTGGGAAAGGGGGAGCAGAAAGGGGAACCCCACAAAAGTGGTATGGCAAGGTTTTTGAACGTTTGGCACCTGCTCAATAAAATTGTAGCCACTATATTTATTGTTTATCTCCTTTCTCTATCGTCACCTTCCTGGGAACCTGGGATGGTACGGGGACAGGGTTGGGGCAGATGGAAAGTGGGAGTGTAGGCAGGGCTTCTTGAAGTTCACAGTGTAAGTCAGGGTGGGTGTGCCCGACTCCAGTGCCTGGATGTCCCCCTGGCGCCCATTCCCGCGCCCCCAACTCCTTGGTCCTTCTGGGGAGATGGGTCCAGTGGGGCCGTCCGAGGCAGGCTGGGTCAGGCTCCTCAGTTATGGATGTAGCAGTGGCCAAATGGCTTCCCTCACTGCCCTGATGAATTCCCCAGACCCTGAGCCTGTGGCCGGGCCCGCCCAGGGCAGGGCAGCTGCCTTCCCGACATACTTTCCCTCTGGATTCACGAGGAGAGGCGGCTGGGTGAGCTGGGGGCGCCCGCATGTCTCCTGGCCCGGCAAACCCCTGCCAGGAAGGGCCCCGGGGCCCCATCACACAGGCACCAGCCCCTCTGCCCCAGCCTGGCCAGGCTCCCGGAACCACTGGGTCTGGTGTGATGGGAAGGGGAGCTGGCTGGGGCGCCAGCCAGAGAAAGGCTCGGGCCAGGAGGTCCTGGGCAGCAGAATCTTCACAGCTAATGAGGGGCCTGGGCCAGCATTTCTCGTCTGGATTCTGTGGCCAAGGGCAATGAGGGGGGTGTGAAGGCCTTAGGGGTCCCGCCTTCCCCAGTTCTAATTCCTGCTGTGTGACCTCGAGCTGTCTCGTCTCTTTTCTACGGAAAATGTGAATAAGGACAATTTGAGGTATAAGTGACAGTGTATAAGTTCCATATTGTATAGCAAGGCTAATACCGCAGCCAGACGTCGGGCACACGGTAGCTCATTCAATTCTCTCAACAACGACCGCTCCCGTTTTATAAGCGAGGCACAGAGGGATCACGCAACTTGCCCGAAGTCACACAGCAAGGCTGTGCCCAGCCGACGTTTGAACCTAGACCATGTGTCCCCCAAGTCTGTCCTAAAGTACAGTGGTGGCAGTTATAACTATTATTAATAGTAATGATGTTCCACTAATGATAAGGAATAAGAACATGATATGCTAATCCTAGTAGGTAACTTCACGGCTCGCCAGCCCCTTCTCTCTCTGAACCGGGAGATCCCCAGGCTGTGACAAACAGAACAAAACACAGACAATCCCGGGGCGCCCGGGTGGCTCAGTCGGTTACGCGTCCAACTTCGGCTCAGGTCATGATCTCACGGTTCGTGAGTTCGAGCCCCACGTCGGGCTCTGTGCTGACAGTTCAGAGCCTGCTTCAGATTCTGTGTCTCCTCTCTGTTCCTCCCCAGCTTGGACTCTCTCTCTCTAGAAAATAAACACTAAACACACACACACACACACACACACACAATCCCAGTTCCCAGAGTCAGGGCATCCCAACCTTCTCTGCCAAGAATAGTCTGCCAGGGGTCCCAGATGGCTGTCATACAGACAGCCGCCAGCCCCTGAGCCCTGCCCAGGAAGAGCTGGGAGGGCTTCACGGAAGAGGGGGCATCAGAGCCCAGACTTGAAGGATGGAAGAAGGAGCCCAAGTGTCTTTTTTTTTTTTTAATGTTTATTTATTTCTTTTTGAGAGTGAGAGAGACAGAGAGAGACCGAGCATGAGTGGGTGAGGGGCAGAGAGAGGAGACACAGAATCCAAAGCAGGCTCCGGGCTCCGAGCTGTCAGCCCAGTGTCGGGTTCAAACTCGTGAACTGTGACAGCATGACCTGAGCCGAAAGTCTGCCGCTCAACCGACTGAGCCGCCCAGGCGCCCCCGGAAGGATGGAAGAAGGTATTTGGGGTCAGGGGGAGCAGTAGGTGCAAAGACTGGGAAGGACACGTAGAGAAAGTTATTCTGTAATGTGAGGCCGTGTGTGGTGCGCATGAGAGAAGGAGCCACTGCCGGACGGGGGATCTCAGGGTTGGTGAGATCCAGGAGGTAGGAGCACGAACCCAGACTGCTCGTCCCTGGGCCCCTGTTGTTTGATCTGCAGGCTGGGACATCCTCGGGACCTCTGCCTTTGCCGTTCCCCCTGCCCGGAATGCCCTTCCCCGCATTTCCCCGTGGCCTGGCCATGAACAAGGCCACGTGTGTCCAAGTCTCAGCCCCGTGCCCAGCCTGTGGCTTCCATGTGCTCTTGTCTCAGCTGCATGAGGCGCACGCAAGCCCACAGGCCCCGCCGGAGTTTGTGGTTTTCCCAAGAATTCCAGTGCCGGCCGGGAGCGGCCCCCAGGTGTGCTGGACGCCAAGGAAAACAGGAGGTGAGCTCATGGCCCGGCCGCAGGCAGCAGGCAAGGTGGGCACTGTCAGGGCACAGGCTTCACTAGAAATGCCCAGGTTGGGGCTGACTGTTCCCACCCAGCCTCCCCGCCAGGCCCGCTCCTCCTCCCTCACCCTCTGTGGCTCCCTATTGCCCTTGAAGACAGCCTGAGCTCCACACCGCTGGCACTGCATCCTCCTGAGCCCCCACATCTCTCCACCCTGAGATCATTCCTTGTAACAGACCAGACTCCTCTCTGTCTCGGAATCTCCACATATTCTGTTCTGCCTGGAATGCCTACCACCATTTTTTTTTTTTTTTTTTTTTTTTTGCCTGGCCATGTTCTCCTCACCTTCCTGGTCCCAGTTTAGCATTCCCTCCTCCTCGGAGAAGCCTACCCAGATTCCCCCCACACCGGGCTGGGTCCAGCACCTTGTTGGGGCTCCCACTGCTCTCTGTGTATCCCCATCACAGCTCTGGCCCCTTTGGGTGATTATGCAAGCAGCCTCCCCACCAACCTGGGCTCCCCTAGGGGAAGGGGCCCCCTCTGGCTTGTTCGTCCTGTGTCAAGAGTCCAGCGCAGGACGTGACACACGGTAGGTGTCCAGTGTGTGTTTGTGGAGTAAACAGATGTGTCTGAAACTCCCCCCTCCCCAAGCCACACGTGCTTCACTATGTCAGAACTGTCTTCACTTCGCTCTGCTGATCCGAGTCCTTCTTTTCCTTTAGGTTTCCCTTCCACCTCCTCCGGGAAGCCCTTGGTGACTTCTCTGGAACCTCCCAGGAGAACAGACCGGGCTATGACCCTGCTCTGATTTCACCCTTGCCCCTTGCGGTGGCCTTGGGCTAGCCACTTCCCCTCTCTGGGCCTCAGTGTTCTGGTCCATACGACCGAGGCTTTGAGCACTTGGAAAGCGGGTGGAGAGGGTTAACTCCAGAAAGTCGAAGTGTTTTGTAGCTCAGGAGCGAGGCTGAGCTGGGAGGGACGATTTTCCTGATTAGAAGTAATTTTTATTTTTATTACAGGCTGTTCCCACAGCAGCTGGAGCGGAGCTCGGAAGGTATGGCGAAGTCTCCGCAAACAG